>NC_137156.1:38270523-40670523 GCF_951394435.1 Stenella coeruleoalba | reverse complement strand
CCATAATCAGCAAACTCTCAACTAACACCTGTGTGTATTCTTTTTTTTTTTTTTTTTTTGCGTTACGCGGGCCTCTCACTGTCGTGGCCTCTACCGTCGTGGAGCACAGGCTCTGCACGCGCAGGCTCAGCGGCCATGGCTCACGGGCCCAGCCGCTCCGCGGCACGTGGGATCCTCCCGGACCGGGGCACGAACCCACGTCCCCACGTCCCCTGCATCAGCAGGCGGACTCTCAACCACTGCGCCACCAGGGAAGCCCTGTGTGTATTCTTAAAGCAGTGTTTTTCTTTTTTTTTTTAAGATTTTTTTTTGATGTGGACCATTTTAAAAGTCTTTACTGAATTTGTTACAATACTGCTTCTGTTTTGTGTTCTGGTTTCTTGGTCGCAAGGCATGTGGGATCTTAGCTCCCTGATCAGGGATCAAACCTGCACCCCCTGCATTGGAAGGCGAAGTCTTAACCACTAGATCACCAGGGAAGTCCCAAACCAGCGTTTCTCTGAGTCTAATTACCTAGAGTATGTACATCAGAGGCACTTGAAGGAAGGGTGCTCTTGTTAACAGTGCTGGTTCCTGGGCTCCAGATCTCTGGAATTTAAGTCACTGTGTCTGGGATGGAGCCCAGGAATCACCAGGTGATTCTTACTCACTAAAGATTGAAGACCATTACTTTAAACAAACACAGTGAGTTGTTTGTTAATGGTTTGCTCAATAGTTTAACTTGATTATAAGTTAACAAATTAAACTCTATATTTTCACTGGTATATTTGAATTACATCTGACTCAAGAAAAGCAATTATGAACTGGTGAAGAAATCAACGAACAAACAACAACACTGGACGGTTGAGAATGTAAATCCATATAACCTTTCTGGGACCGTCAGCAATGTGTAAAAAAATCCTTCTAAATGCTTTGATTCATATTTTCCACTTCTAGTTATGTATCTAAAGGAAATAATCAGTAAGCCAAGAACTATGTTATAAAAATGTTTATTTTGCCCTTGTTCATAATAATGAAAAATTGAAACCATCTAAATGTCTAACAACATGAGATTGTTAACTAAGTTATAACAGTGCTGTGTGTTAAATGGAGATTGATATTTATTGATATAGAAACATGTTTATAGTATTTCATTGAGAAAGATTACAAAACATTTTATCATATTTCATTAAAAAAACAAAAGATTTGGAAGGATAGAATACAAAATGTTAACAGTAATTATCTCTGGTTGTTATGGTTATAGGTCACATACATTTTTCTTCTTTGTAATTTTTCTAAATTCTTTAAAAAAATGCACATTATTTTTATAATCAGAAAAAAGCAGCAATATTATATTAGTTTCAGGTGTACAACATAGTGATTCAATATTTTTATAGATTATACTCCATTTAAAGTTATTATAAAATAATGGTTATATTTCCCTGTGTGGTACAGTATATCCTTGTTGCTTATTTATTTTTTACAGAGTATTTTGTATCTTTTAATCCCCTACTCCTAAGGCTGTATTCATTTTGAATAGAAGGGGACAGGCCACTGAATTCCATGTCTGAGGAGTGGGGTGAAGTCCCAGATCTACTGCTTTGAACCTCACTTTTCTTTTCTCTCAAATGGAGATGGTAATATCTTCCTTGTCTACCTCAGAGGGTAAGTGTGAGATAAAATGTGGAAAATGTTTTGTAAACTATAAAATGTTTTATGAAGTTAGTGTATTATTAAGTCTTGATTTTCATATCAGAGACATAAATTCAGGTATGCAAAGATTAGTTATTAAAGCATAAAGCTAGACCTTTTTTAAAAAAAATTTTTTTTAACTTTTTATTATGGAAGTTTTTAAACATATAACCAAAGGAGATAGAATAATATAATGACCTACCATGTATACGTCACCTGGCTTCAATATTATCAACTTAACAGCCAAATTGTTTTAGTTATGCCTGCCTACCCACTCCTACTGTTAACATAGTACCAGACATGAAACTGGCATTGGACCTCTGTGATTTTCATAGACACCAAAAGATATTTCAATTCTTAATTCCTCATCTAAAAAGAAAGAATTGTACACTTTAAAAGGATGAATTTTATGGCATTCGAATTGCATTTCAATTAAAAAAAAGACAGGAATTAACATATGTCCAACACTTAGCATAAATGTCTGGCATTTAGACATGGCTCATTATGGGTAAATTCTCATCTGTGGTGTTGCCATGACTTCAAGCTCTAAGGTGACTACAAACTCTCCTTAAAACAAAATGCTTACTCGGAAACAACTACAGGGTTAACAGTGACAATAGTGTATAAAGTTTAGTCATTGGAACGTGGGTGACATTTTTCCTCTCAATTTACATGAAAACTTTACATGATTCTATACATTAAAAATTCACATGAGGGACTTCCCTGGTGGTCCAGTGGTTAAGACTCCGTGCTTCCAGTGCAGGGGGTGAGGGTTCAATCCCTGGTCGGGGAACTAAGATCCCACATGCTGCATGGCGTGGCCAAAAAACAAAAAATTTACATGAAAATCTTCTATGATTCATAATATATACCACTTAAAATTAAACAAACAAACAAAAAAAACCCAGTATCCAGACATATTATATCTCCAGACTGTTCACCCTCAGAAGGCATTCTAGGGACTTTCCTGGTGGTCCAGGGGCTAAGACTCTGTGCTCCCAATGCAGGGGGCCTGGGTTCGGTCCCTGGCCTGGGAACTAGATCCTGCATGCACGCCACAACTAAGAGCCAGCGCAGCCAAAATAAATAAATAAATGCTTAAAAAAAAAAAAAAAAAAAGAAGACATTCTACCAGAAATGCAACACCACAGCCAAGAGTTGGTTTAATGTTATTCCTAAAGATTATGCATGCAGCTCAGCATTGGGGCAATCATAGGCGCCCTGAAGTCTGACAGACTTGAGTTCAAACCCCAGCCCTGTCACCTACCAGATATGTGACATCAGACAAATTCAAATTAATTACTCCTTCTAAATCTTGTACGCTAGCATCTCCCTCCTATAGTCAGTAGGAGACCTAAATAAGACAAGGTAAATAAAGCACTTGGCATGGTGGCCAACACGTAGTGGGTTAGCAATAACATCTCACAAGATATTTCTTCATTTATAGAAGACGTTTTGGTTTTTTTGTTTTTTGTTTTGTTTTGTTTTACCGCACAGCTTGCTGGATCTTAGTTCCCCAACCAGGGATTGAAGCTGGGACCATGGCAGTGAAAGCACAGAGTCCTAAACACTGGATGGCCAGGCAATTCCCTATAGAAGACCTTTTGGATGTACTATCATAGATATGGTTTTCTCTCTTATAGATGAAGAAACTGACAAGCTTCGTGAGTATTGCTGAGGGTGTGGAGGCAGAGGACTTCTCATCCTCTCCCAGGAAAGTGAAATTTGGGACAACCACTTGGCATAGCCACGATTTGCTATGTCTAGGGAAGTTGAAGAGGTGGTTTTCCCTACATTCCAGCAAGTCCATTTCTAGGTGTGTGCCCTAGAAAATTCTCACATGTGTGGCAAGGAGACACAGAATGTTCATTGCAACAACACTTCTGAGAGCAAAAACTTGGAAGCAATCTCAGTGTCCATTAACAGGAAAATGGATAGATCAATTGTGATACAGTCATGAAGTCAAACACCTACAGCAATTAAACGGACTGAACTATCCATATGAAGCAACATGGGTAAATCTCAAAACCACGAGGCTGAATGGAAAAAGTAGTGGCAGAAAGATTCATACAATATGATACCATTTGTATAAGGTTTACAAACATGTGAAACAATAGGATATCCTTTCTATGGATTCATATATATCAACTTTAAAAATAATAAATAGTAAATTCAGGATAATGGTTATCTCAAGAAAGAAAAAGAAGGGAATATAATAAGGGAGGGATACCTGGGTGTGTGTGTGTAATTGTTTCTGTAATATTTGACTTCTTTAAAAATATAAAAAACAAATATGGCATAGTGTTAGGATGTGAGTAAGGACTTGGATGTTTGTTATATTCTTTTTTTTTAACTTTTTAAAAATATACATTTATTTATTTATTTATTTATTTTTGGCTGCATTGGGTCTTCATTGCTGCGCACGGGCTATCTCTAGTTGCAGTGAGCAGGGGCTACTCTTCGTTGCGGTGCGCGGGCTTCTCATTGTGGTGGCTTGTCTTGTTGCAGAGCATGGGCTCTAGGCACGCAGGCTTCAGTAGTTGTGGCATGCAGGCTCAGCAGTTGTGGCTCGCAGGCTCTAGAGCTCAGGTTCAGTAGTTGTGGCGCACGGGCTTAGTTGCTCTGCGGCATGTGGGATCTTCCTGGACCAGGGATCTAACCCGTGTCCCCTGCATTGGCAGGCAGATTCTTAACCACTGTACCTCCAGGGAAGTCTCCCTACTGCCTGTTGAAACACGTCAAACTTTTTTTTAAATAAAAGGGAGACGGGACCAAGCAGGAAGGTAAATCCTCTAGCATCACACAGGTCAGTGAAAAAAGCAGTTCAACACTCTTTCCTAAGCTTCTTTTGCTATTGGAAGGAAATGCTTAAATTTCCCACCAGACCATGTGGCAAAATCCAGAGAGCCCTGCCCAGACCTAGAGACCATCCACCATCACCACACAGTGGTAACACTAGGCCAAGTTAGCTGTCACTTGGAATGAGGAGGATAAATTAAATAGTAAACTCTGAAAAGACTCTTCTGAGGCCTCAAGTCTTCAAGAAATTCTCTGGAAGGCAATGCAAAGAAGAATAATGCGTTCTATGAGTGAAGTCATTTAGAGTCTGAGCTAATAATCCCAAGAGTTTTGATTGTTGCTAAATTATCTGCATTTCAGCAGGACCATTTGAACGGGCAAATTCCTGAATGAGTCATAATCCACACAAATGAAGTAAAAAATAACTCCAAGCTTCTCTCTACACGAGAGCGATGTTAAAGATTAGATAGAAATCAAAAGGAATATCTGCCTCCAAACCTGTTGGTGGCCTCCAGCAATCCTTCTGGGTGGGTCAAAGGCCATTGTATTAGCTGGGCTTGTGAACGATGGCTGACAGCTGCCTCTTAAGATCCTTCCAAGCCCTGCCTCCGTGTTCTACATTCAGGCATAGCTTGGCTCAAAGGATTGGGGAAACTGATGACTTGGGCTAGTGGTAGGGGGCTTTGCTTACCCGAGCAAGCAAAAAGCTTTAGGAGAAAATTCTGCTGAACATTTTTCGAATGGGTAATTTATTTTTTAATAATAGAGGATGTTTTCAGTCCTATCATGTTTCTGAATTCTACAATTTTATTTTCCTTCTAGCAAGTTCCTGTGGGCACCTCACCATTCCCACAAAAGAGTGAATACCCCAATGGATAAATCCGTCTTTGTGTTTCCAGAGCAATTTCTTCTTCACAAAGAGGTTCCATATCCAATATGTCATTTGATTCTCATGCTATTTGAGTCATAGGAGATAGGAATAATGACAATAACAATAATATCAAGTATTTGATATTACTTAATGAAAGAAGCCAGTCACAAAAGATCACACATTGCAGATTTCATTTATATGGAATGTCCAGGATAGGCAAATCCATAAGGATTTAAAGTAGATTAGGGAATTCCCTGGCAGTCCAGTGGTTAAGACTCCATTCTTCCACTGCAGGAGGCATGGGTTCGATCCCTGGTCGGGGAACTAAGATCCCACATGCCATGTGACGTGGCCAAAAATAAAAAAAACAAATAAAGTAAATTAGTAATTGCCACGGGTTGGGAGAAGGGGGTAATGGAGAGTGAGTGCTAATGTGTACAGGGTTCCTTTTGGGATTGATGAAAAGGTTCTGGAATTAGATAGTGCTGATGGTTGCACAATCTTGTGAATACATGAAAAACCTTACACTTTGAAATGGTGAACTTTATGGAATGTGAATTTTATCTCGATTTTTTTTAATTGCAGAAGGAAAAAACTGAGTGCTTACCACGTGCTAAGGCTGGCCAAGGTCTTTACTTGCTGCAAGCCACTTATCTCTCCTAATCATCTCAACAAGCTTATGAGATACTATCATTTCCCGGAGACAGGCTCAGAGAGATGATGGGTCCACAGTGATGTGGCGAACACGTAAGAGCCAACCAAAATTCAGATTCTGACCCTTACTTTCCAAATCAAACCTTTAACTGTCACCCAGTAATTCAAGAAGATATTTCTGCATGTAACTCAACTGATAGTATTTCCTCTGCTCTACTCTCTTAGTAAAAGATCTTTGCAATGCTTTTTACTTTTACCTCTTAGGGTGCCTTTTTAAAATCTTCAGTTCGTCTTCCTGACTTTTTGAGAGTTAAAAATAGTAGTGACTTCCCCCGGAAAGTCCTTAACTCTTTAAACCACCTTTCTTCTGATAAAAAGCGAAGTTTCATTTGTTAGCTCCAGGGAAGTCCCTTAGGGTCACACAACTACAGATGATTTTAAGCAAAGCTGTGATGTCTAGCCATTACACTCATTCTGCTTCAAGGACATGATTACCTTACCACACAGTTCCCCAAGGGTTTTTGTTTACTCTGGCCTAAGAGGTCATTAGGATGACAAGTGAGTCAGTCAAAACACTAGAGAAGGAAAAGACACATAGCAACAGTCTCTGTTATGGGTGAATCCTCAGACATTCAGAATTTCAGGGTGGAGAGACTGGGAGTGACTTTCCTATGGCCTGGAGCTAAGAGCAGACCTGAGCCTAAAATTCTAACACTATGGTAGATTTCTCAAATGAGTCTCAATCAAAAGAAATTGATATTTATATAAAATATAAGTTTAAAAAGTCTAACTAAAAAATGAGTACAGTATCATCCCACTTTTTTGAAAAAAACTATATATATAAACATTTATAAGTGCTAAAATAGGTACCAAAATGTTAATAGAGGTCATATCTCAGGATGGGAGCATCATAAGTGATCATTTTTCTCCTTTTATTTTATTTATTTATTTATTATTATTATAAAATTAATTTATTATTTATTTTTGGCTGCATTGGGTCTTCGATGCTGTGTGCGGCTTTCTCTAGTTACGGCAAGTGGGGGCTACTCTTCCTTGCGGTGCGGGCTTCTCAGTGCGGTGGCTCCTCTTGTTGTGGAGCATGGGCTCTAGGCACGTGAGCTTCAGTAGTTGTGGCATGCGGGTTCAGTAGTTGTGGCTCACAGGCTCTAGAGTGCAGGCTCAGTAGTTGCGGCACAAGGGCTTAGTTGATCCGCGGCATGCAGGATCTTCCCGGAACAGGGCTCGAACCCGTGTCCTCTGCATTGGCAGGTGGTTTCTTAACCACTGCGCCACAAGGGAAGCCCTATTTATTTGATTCTGACAGTGCCATCTGGCTGGCAGGATCTCAGTTCCTCAACCAGGGACTGAACCCGGGCCCACGGCAGTGAAAGCAGAGTCCTAACCACTGGGCTGCCAGGGAATTCCCTATTTTTCTCCTTTTAGATAATCTATATGTACTCATTTTTTTACAATGGACTTTTGAAAAGAATAATTTCCTGTTTTTTAAGAAGTGAGAGTAGGCAAAAATTTCTTACATAGGGTACAAAAAAGTATCAAGCATAAAATAAACAATTGATAAATTGGACTATATTAAAATTAAGAAATGCAGTTCACCGACCAGAGGGCAGACAGAAGCAAGAAGAACTACAATTCTGCAGCCTGTGGAAGGAAAACCACATTCACAGAAAGATAGACAAAATGAAAAGGCAGAGGACTTTGTACAAGGAACAAGATAAAACCCCAGAAAAACAACTAAAAGAAGTGGAGATAAGCAACCTTCCAGAAAAGAATTCAGAATAATGATAGGGAAGATGATCCAGGACCTCAGAAAAAGAATGGAGGCAAAGATTGAGAAGATGCAAAAAATGTTTAACAAAGATCTAGAAGAATTAAAGAACAAACAAACAGAGATGAACAACACAATAACTGAAATGAAAAATACACTAGAAGGAATCAATAGCAGAATAACTGAGGCAGAAGAACGGATAACTGACCTGGAACACAGAATGATGGAATTCACTGCTGCAGAATAGAATAAAGAAAAAAGAATGAAATGAAATGAAGACAGCATGAAACACATGCTGTCTTCATGTTTGGGACAACATTAAACACAATAATATTCGCATTATACAGGTCCCAGAAGGAGAAGAGAGAGAAAGGACCCGAGAAAATATTTGAAGAGATTATAGTCGAAAACTTCCCTAACATGGGAAAGGAAATAACCACCCAAGTCCAGGAAGCACAGAGAGTCCCATACAGGATAAACCCAAGGGGAAACACGCCAAGACACATAGTAATCAAATTGGCAAAAATTAAAGACAAAGAAAAATTATTGAAAGCAGCAAGGGAAAAAATGACAAATAACATACAAGGGAACTCGCATAAGGTTAACAGCTGATTTCTCAGCAGAAACTCTACAAGCCAGAACGGAGTGGCACAATATATTTAAAGTGATGAAAGGGAAGAACCTATAACGAAGGTTACTCTACCCAGCAAGGACCTCATTCAGATTCGATGGAGAAATCAAAAGCTTTACAGACAAGCAAAAGCTAAGAGAATTCAGCACCACCCAACCAGCCCTACAACAAATGCTAAAGGAACTTCTCTAAGTTGGAAACACAAGAGAAGAAAAGGACCTACAAAAACATACCCATAACAGTTAAGAAAATAGTAATAGCAACATACATATAAATAATTACCTTTGGGCTTCCCTGGTGGCGCAGTGGTTGAGAGTCTGCCTGCCGATGCAGGGGACACGGATTCGTGCCCTGGTCTGGGAAGATCCCACATGTCACGGAGCGGCTGGGCCCATGAGCCATGGCCTCTGAGCCTGCGCGTCCGGAACCTGTGCTCTGCAACGGGAGAGGCCACAACAGTGAGAGGCCCGCATATAGCAAAAAAAAAATTACCTTGAACATGAATGGATTAAATGCTTCAACCAAAATACACAGGCTCACTGAATGGATACAAAAACAAGACCGACTTCAGACCTAGGGACACATACAGACTGACAGTGAGGGGATGGAAAAAGATATTCCATGCAAATGGAAATCAGAAGAGAGCTGCAGTAGCAATACTCATAGCAGATAAAATAGAATTTAAAATAAAGAATGTTACAATAGACAAGGAAGGACACTACATAATGATCAAGGGATCAATCCAAGATGAAGATATAACAATTATAAATATATATGCACCCAACATAGGAGCACCTCAATACATAAGGCAACTGCTAACAGCTATAAAAGAGGAAATCAACAGTAACACAATACTAGAGGGGGACTTTAACACCTCATTTACACCAAAGGACAGATCATCCAAAATGAAAATAAATAAGGAAACACAAGCTTTAAATGACAAAATAGAACAGATACATTTAATTGATATTTATAGGACATTCCATCCAAAAACAGCAGATTACACTTTCTTCTCAAGTGTGCACGGAACATTCTCCAGGATAGATCACACCTTGGGTCACAAATCAAGCCTTGGTAAATTTAAGAAAATTGAAATCATATCAATCATCTTTTCCGACCACAACGCTATGAGATGAGCAATCAATTACAGGGGAAAAAAACGTAAAAAACACAAACACATGGAGGCTAAACAATATGTTACTAAATAACAAAGAGATCAATGAAGAAATCAAAGAGGAAATCAAAAAATACCTAGAGACAAATGGCACTGAGAACACGACGATCCAAAACCTATAAGATGCAAAAGAAGTTCTAAGAGGAAAGTTTATAGCAATACAAGCCTCTTCAAGAAACAGGAAAAATCTCAAATAAACAATCTAACCTTACACCTAAAGGAACTAGAGAAAGAAGAACAAACAAAACCCAAAGTTAGCAGAAGGAAAGAAATCATAAAAATCAGAGCAGAAATAACTGAAATAGAAACAAAGAAAACAATAGCAAAGATCAATAAAACTAAAAGCTGGTTCTTTGAGAAGATAAACCTTTAGCCAAACTCATTAAGAAAAAGAGGGAGAGGAATCAAATCAATAAAATTAGAAATGAAAAAGGAGAAGTTACAACGGACACTGAAGAAATACAAAGCATCCTAAGAGACTTCTACGAGCAACTCTATGGCAATAAAATGGACAATCTAGAAGAAACGGACAAATTCTTAGAAAGGTATAACCTTCCAAGACTGAACCAGGAAGAAATAGGAAACATGAACAGACCAATCACAAGTAATGAAATTGAAACTGTGATTAAAAATCTTCCAAAAAACAAAAGTCCAGGACCAGATGGCTCCACACGTGAATTCTATCAAACATTTAGAGAAGAGCTAACACCTATCCTTCTCAAACTCTTCCAAAAAAATTGCAGAGGAAGGAACACTCTGAAACTCATTCTATGAAGCCACCATCACCCTGATACCAAAACCAGACAAAGTACTACAAAAAAGAAAATTACAGACCAATATCACTGATGAATATCATGCAAAAACCCTCACAAAATACTAGCAAACAGAATCCAACAACACACTGAAAGGATCATACACCATGATCAAGCAGGATTTATCCCAGGGATTCAAGGATTCTTCAATATATGCAAATCAATCAATGTGATACACCATATTAACAAATTGAAGAATAAAAACCATATGATAATCTCAATAGATGCAGAAAAAGCTTTTGACAAAATTCAACACCCATTTATGATAAAAACTCTCCAGAAGATGGGCATAGAGGGAACCTACCTCAACATAATAAAGGCCATATATGACAAACCCACAGCCAACATCATTCTCAATGGTGAAAAACTGAAAGCATTTCCTCTAAGATCAGGAACAAGACAAGGATCTCCACTCTCGCCACTATTATGCAACATAGTTTTGGAAGTCCTAGCCACAGCAATCGGAGAAGAAAAAGAAATAAAAGGAATACAAATTGGAAAAGAAGAAGTAAAACTGTCACTGTTTGCAGATGACATGATGCTATACATAGAGAATCCTAAAGATGCCACCAGAAAGCTACTAGAACTAATCAATGAATTTGGTAAAGTTGCAGGATACAAAATTAATGCACAGAAATATCTTGCATTCCTAGACACTAACAATGAAAGATCAGAAAGAGAAATTAAGGAAACAACCCCATTCACCATTGCAACAAAAAGAATAAAATACCTAGGAATAAACCTACCTAAGGAGGTAAAAGACCTGTACTCAGAAAACTATAAGACACTGATGAAAGTAATCAAAGATGATACAAACAGTTGGCGAGATATACCATGTTCTTGGATTAGAAGAATCAATATTGTGGGCTTCCCTGGTGGTGCAGTGGTAAAGAATCTGCCTACCAATGCAGGGGACACGGGTTCGAGCCCTGGTCCAGGAAGATCCCACATGCTGGGGAGCAGCTAAGCCCGTGAGCCACAACTACTGAGCCTGCGTGCTACAACTACTGAAGCCTGTGCACCTAGAGCCCGTGCTCAGCAGCAAGAGAAGCCACTGCAATGAGAAGCCTGCACACAAGGAAGAGTAGCCCCTGCCTGCTGCATCTAGAGAAAGCCCATGTGCAGCAGCAAAGACCCAATGCAGCCAAAAATAAATGAATTAAATAAATCTATTAAAAAAAAAGAAGAATCAATATTGTGAAGATGACTATACTACCCAAAGCAATCTACAGATTCAGTGCAATCCCTATCAAATTACCAATAGCATTTTTTACAGAACTAAAACAAAAATCTTAAAATTTGTATGGAGACACAAAAGACCCCGAATAGGCAAAGCAGTCTTGAGGGAAAAAAACAGAGCTGGAGGAATCAGACTCCCTGACTTCAGACTATACTACAAAGCTACAGTAATCAAGACAATATGGTACTGGCACAAAAACAGAAATATAGGTCAATGGAACAGGGTAGAAAACCCAGAGGTAAACCCACACGCCTATGGTCAACTAATCTATGACAAAGGAGGCAAGGATATACAATGGAGAAAAGACAGTCCCTTCAATAAGTGGTGCTGGGAAAACTGGACAGCTACATGTAAAAGAATGAAATTAGAGCTCTCCCTAACACCATACACAAAAATAAACTCAAAATGGATTAGAGACCTAAACGTAAGACCAGACACTATAAAACTCTTAGAGGAAAACATAGGAGGGACACTCTTTGACACAAATCACAGCAAGATCTTTTTTGATCCACCTCCTAGAGTAATGGAAATAAAAACAAAAATGAACAAATGGGACATAAACTTAAAAGCTTTTGCACAGCAAAGGAAACTACAAACGAGACGAAAAGACAACCCTCAGAATGGGAGAAAATATTTGCAAACGAATCAACGGACAAAGGATTAATCTCCAAAATATATAAACAGCTCATGCAGCTCAATATTAAAAAAACAAACAACCCAATACAAAAAGGGGCAGAAGACCTAAATAGACATTTCTCCAAAGAAGACATACAGATGGCCAAGAAGCACATGAAAAGCTGCTCAACATCACTAATTATTAGAGAAATGCAAATCAAAACTACAATGAGGTATCACCTCACACCAGTTAGAATGGGCATCATCAGAAAATCTACAAACAACAAATGCTGGAGAGGGTGTGGAGAAAAGGGAACCCTCTTGTACTGTTGGTGGCGATGTAAATCGATACAGCCACTATGGAGAACAGTATGGAGGTTCCTTAAAAAACTAAAAATAGAATTACCATATGATGCAGCAATCCCACTACTGGGCATATACCCAGAGAAAACCATAATTCAAAAAGACACGTGCACCCCAATGTTCATTGCAGCACTATTTACAATAGCCAGGTCATGGAAGCAACCTAAATGCCCCTCAACAGACAAATGGATAAAGAAGATGTGGTACATATATGCAACGGAATATTACTCAGCCATAAAAAGGAACGAAATTGGGTCATTTGTAGAGATATGGATGGATCTAGAGACTGTCATACAGAGTGAAGTAAGTCAGAAAGAGTAAAACAAATACCGTATATTAACGCATGTATGTGGAACCTAGGAAGATGGTACAGATTAACAGGTTTGCTGGGCAGAAACAGAGATAGAGACACAGATGTAGAGAACAAACGTATGGACACCAAAGGGGGAGAGTGGCGGGGGGCCGTGATGGTGGTGTGATGAATTGGGAGATTGGGATTGACATATATACACTAATATGTATAAAATCGATAACTAATAAGAACCTGCTGTATAAAAAATAAATTAAATTAAAAAAAAAAGAAATGCAGTTCACCAAAAGACACCATTAAAAGAGTGAAAAAGTAAGCCATAGAGTGGGAGAATATATTCACAATACATGCATCCAGTAAAGGACTCAAGTTCAAAATGTATTTTAAGAACCCTTTTACAAATAACTAAGTAAAAGGCAGACAGCCCAATAGTTAATTGGGCAAGAGACTTGAACAAGCACTTCACAGGACATATCCAAAATTTGCAATAAACCTATGTACCTTTTAAGATGCTTTTTGCAAATTAAAATTCACAAACAAGGTGTATATTCATTAGAATGGCAAAAATTTTAAAGAATGACATTATCAAATGTGGGCAAGATCGTGGAGCTAGTAGCACATCCATACATTTCCGTCAGAATAAACGGTACAACTACTTTGGAAAACGTATCAGCTCTAGTAAAGCTAAATCCATGCTTACCCTCTGATCCAACAACTTCTCTCCTAGGTGTATACCTAAGAGAAGTGAGTGTTTATGTCCACCAACAGGAGTATATAAGGATGTCCAGAACAGTGCTATTCATAATTGCCAAAAACTGGAAACACTCCAATGCCAACGAACAGTAGGAAGGATAAATTGTGATCTATCTACACAGTGGAATACTAAATACAGATATGAACTCCTGCTATATGAAACAACATGGATTAATTGCACAGACATAATGCAGGAAAGCATGGTGTGTATGATTCCACGTATAAGATTGGCAAAACTAATCTCTGCTGATAGAGGTTGGAACGTTGATTATCTGGGAAGATGGGGAGGAAGGGACAATGGCTATTGACTGTAGGTGGAAGCATGAGAAAGCCTTCTAGGGTGCTGGAAATGTCCTGTATATAACTTGATCTGAAGTTACACAGGGGTATAGGCAGGTCCTCAAGCTTAGGGTTTTCACACTTTGCTATATACAGTTATACTTTAAATTTTTTAAGTTTGATTAAAAAGTGTCATGGGAGACCTCCCTGGTGGCGCAGTGGCTAGGAATCCGCCTGCCAATGCAAGGGACACAGTTCGAGCCCTGGCCCAGGAAGATCCCACATGCAGCCGAGCAACTAAGCCTATGTGCCACAACTACTGAACCTGCATGCCACAACCACTGAAGCCCTCGTTCCTAGAGCCTGTGCTCCGCAGCAAGAGAAGCCACCACAATGAGAAGCCCGCACACCGCAACGAAGAGTAGCCCCCGCTTGTTGCAACTAGAGAAAGCCTGCGTGCAGCAACGAAGACCCAACACAGCCAAAAGTAAATAAATAAATTTTTAAAAAAAAGTCCAAGCTTCCTCCCCAGTAGAAAAGAACAATTCTGAGCTTTTCTCCTGAGAATGTTCAATATTTTTCTTGTCCCTTCATATTTTATTTAGTATTTCTCATCGGTGAACTAGGGGCTGACAAAGCAGTAAAATCCCCCAGGCAAACCTCAGATTCCAACTCCAATCTAGCCATTTGTGGTGTGTCAGTTAAGGGACTGGATTAAATATAATTTATACATACACATTTACAAATATAGACAGATCGCAGAGAGAAAAACAAATGATTCCACTCCTTTGGATAGTTATTGGCACATATAACAAAATTGTTGAAAGATCGTCCTGCTCTGTCTGGCTTTTCCCTCTGCAAAATTGGGAAGCAAACTACTTTTGCTTTGAACCTCATCTGCTATCAGATCTCTGAACCTTCAGCTGGTCCTCCCTTCCTTCACAGGGAACCATCCCACATCTCATTCCCCCACTGAACTGAAGCATTTATGGACAATTAATGTGTTACCTGGAAATGTGTCAGTGGGTTTTTTTCCCCAGAGTCATTAGCCTTATAAAAGGGGACTTGAAGGCCACTCTGGACACAGATATATCTGGGAAGAAGAAGGGGAGTTTACGAAAACAAGTTGCATTTGAAATAATCTTCAGGTTCCTTAAAATTTCTATAGGAAATTCCAAGAAGCCTAGAAGCTTTTAGGTAAACTGAAACCAAACCCCTCGCTACACTCCCACATCATTATTTTACCTCAGCCTTGAGCTTCACAGCAACTTGTAAGGTGGGCTGGGTCCTCTTCTCCAGACCAGGAGACTCCCTGGGAAAGGGAAGCAATTCCCTCAGCATTCAGTAACTGGAAGCTGGGGAATTTAGAAGTTCAGTTGTGTCACCCGACTTACGGCCCCATGATGCCTTCTTCTTCCAGAAAAGCCTTTTAACCAACAGGGTTTCATGAGCCATCATCCTAACGAATAGAGAGGGATTAAGAGGCATTAGAGTTAGGTTTGCTTCTGGAAAATTCTTTCTCTTTTCTTCTTACCTTTTTTTTGTTTTTTGACCGTGCCAAGTGGCTGTGGGATCTTAGTTCCCCGACCAGGGATTGAACCTGGGCCCTGGTCAGCGAGAGCTCCAAGTCCTAACCACTGGACTGCCAGTGAATTCCCGTCTTACCTTTTCTGGTTTTCATTTTAGTCTCACTTCTGCTGTGTCACTTCTTGACCCTTCTGAAGGTGCTGGTGGTGACTGCAAACTTCCACACCTTTGATTTCAAATTTTCTTCCCACATTTATTTTCCTGTCCGATCATGGGTGGTAGTGGCAGAAACAAGAGGCGACTTGGGGAGAACTTTAGCCTCCCGACCCATCAACCTCTCCAAATAAACACACAATTTAAGTAGAAAGAGTGCTAGGGAAATGCAACTTCGCAACAATTTCCAAAAATCAGAGTCCCCGAGTTTCATACCTCCAAGGGGTATCATTTATGTAAAATATAGAGTAAGGGATGCCCCTGGAATTGAACAAGAAGGGAGACTTGCCTAATCACCTTCCAAAGAGACTGCCCCTCCTAAGAACCCCTATTACAGAAATTCTGGGGCCAGTGATGTGAAGTGGTAAGAAAACAGGACTTCCCAGGATCTGGCAGGTACCAGCAGAAAGGATTCAAGTCACAGAAATGACTAATGTAACAGGGAAATGGAACGGGACTGTAAGATGAGACAGGTAAGGTCCAGAGTCCGGGAGTTAGTCAGCAAATAGCACAATTAAGCAGAGCCTAACATTGATCCTGGGTGGAGGGAGGGCTGATTGGACTTTGGTCTTGCATGGAGAAGAGATGAGCTCTGAACCCACTCATGATGACCTGAGCCACAAAGAAGTCCAAGGCCTACAAATCACCACCAGAAATGCTGGGAGGGCATCTCACAAGAATGAGCAAAAGTTGCAAGTTTGACGCAAGGCTTCAGTAAAAGTTGCAATCTGTTTCAAGTGGATTCAAATTTTGAACTGGAGGGACTTCCCTGGTGGCCCAGTGGTTTAAAATCTTCCTTGCAATGCAGGGGACGTAGGTTCAATCCCTGTTCAGGGAACTAAGATACCGGATGCCTTGGGGCAACTAAGTCTGTGCGCCACAACTGAGCCTTTGTGCCACAACTAGAGAGAAGCCTGTACACTGCAATGAAGAGCCCATGTGCCGCAGCTAAGACTCAATGCAGCCAATAAATAAATAAACATAAAATTTTTTTTCTTTGATCTGGAGTCTTGAGTTTTAACTTTACTGCGTTCTAAATCTGCTAGTTTGTAAAAACCAAGAGAATTTGGACATCTACTAATCTAAAAGAAGAATAATATCGCTACACCATCATGAATTACATTGCTTACCAAATTTGCTAAACTTCTCAACTCTGGTCACAAACTGGAAGATTAAACCACCCTCTGTGCTGGTGGGACAAATCATGGTTTAATTGTACGTAGGAAGTGGAGTAAGGTCTATGCAAGCGGCAGGTCCCAAATTCTGGCAGCAAGTGTCCACTTCCAGACTGAAAGGGATGTTTCTATCGAGCAGAAAAGAAATGATCATGCATGCCTCTTTGGAGGAGTCCACTCTACTCCTGTTCATAGCTTGCAGTGTTCTGTTTTTCAGGTCACCAGGAGGCCCAGAATGTCCCCCGCTGGGCCTCTTTGGACAGGCCTTAGCTGGGCCACCTTAAAGTACTGTGGCCTAGAGTATGGGGAAAGTTGTGAGCTCTGGACAGCTGTTACATCTGACCTCCCCTGGACACCACTCCTTCGTCTTCCTCTAAATTCCGGAGTAGAGAATAGACCTCTTAGCCAGCTTTGTTGTAAGTGTGCCAACACCTGTTGTTATGAGAGGGGCCATCTCTGCAACCCCAGGGGGCTCAGGGGTGCCTTCACTGCCTCAATATGTATATATATACCTCAATATATATATATATATATATACCTCAATATACCTCTGCATTGAGGAATATTTTGCAAAATGATACTTTGTAACCCATTGCTCTTCATGTTACATCCTGCCTCCTGGGCCCTGCTCCAAGACCTTGATCTTTCTTTCTGATGAAACAAATCTACATTACATTATGGGCAGAGAGCAATGAACAAATGGGCAGCACATGGAAAGGTTTGGAATGAATAATCCCCACCACTAGCCAGGGAATTGATAGAACTAGTGCTATAAGAGACATGGGAAGTTAACTGACATTAAGAACAAGCATTTACGGTTTACTAAGTGCCCGGCACTTTGCTACACGTCATGTACATTATGTGCTTCAATTACTACAACAGCCCTGTGTGGTATTATTGTCTCCATTTGATGAATGAGAAAACCGAGGATTTTAAATAAACTGCTCAAGTTTACATAGTCAGTATGGCAGAGCCAGAGCTGGATGTTCACTGACCTGTTTTATTTTCCTTTTGACCACACAGAAAGACTGCATTTTCCAGATCTCTATGTATTTAGATGGGACCATGTGATTGAGTTCTGGTGAACAGAATGTAGATGTGATATACTCCATTTCCAGGTTTAAAACAGTCCACCCAAACTTCCATTCTCTCTTTCTTATTTGCACAGCTAGAAGCCAAGGACTCACTCCACCCCCTCCTCCCTTGCAAGGACAGAGCCCAGACCCCTGAGTAATGGCTTGGAGGAGAGTGTCTCAAGGGAGCGGACTGGTGTACATTACACTGTAATGGCAATAACAGATAAACCTTGGTTGTGCTAAGCTGCTGACGTTTCAGGGGTTTATTTGTCACTACTGCATAACCTACCTACACTGAGTAAAACAGCTAGGTGAGTTGTAGCCAAGATTTTTGTGCAGGTCTGTCTGACTTCAACCAATCTTAACCACCTCCTTACAACTAGCACAGAAGGATCTGCAGAGAATTTCTTTCTTTCTTAAAAATATTTGTTTATTTACTTATTTATTTGGCTGTGCCGAGTCTTTAGTTGTGGCATGTGGGATCTAGTTCCCTGACCAGGGATCGAACCCGTGTGCCCTGCACTGGAAGCACAGAGTCTTAACCACTGGACCACCAGGGAAGTCCCTGGAGAGAATTTCTAATCTTTAACTCTGCCACTAAGCTTGTGTGGGATATTAGGTGAGTCCCTTAAATGACTCAGTTTTTTCATTTGTCCAATGAGAATAAAAATATCTGCCCTTCCAACCCCACAGGGTTATTGCAAAGATCAAATAAGACAATAGCTATGACATAATTTGGAAAAGAAACATCATCCAGATGCAAAGAAGTATTATTACCTAACTCATTTTCCTGCCGCAGGTTAGGAATCTATCCTACTGACCTTAGAACTGGCATGAAACTTTTTCTTATATTGTTGCAGCAAAAATAGAAATGAGGCTTTTCTTTTCTGATAAACAAGGAAAATAAGGAAACAATAAACAGACTTGGAAACAGCATAAACAGGCCTGAAAGAGTTAAGCAGTCTTGGTTATTCTTTAGCTGTTACTACTTACAAACACTTGTAGCTAGACTTGGCCTTCACAAAGCTAATTACTTTCTGACTCCATATGAATTACACTCTGTACCTGGCATCTTCTCCCCCTACACTCCCTTGTAGCACTCGTCATTTCAGAAAAAAGGTCACAGTCCAATAACTTCAGGGACACCAGACCCCGTTGCTGAGCCACCTGATGCCAGCTTTGGCCATGAATTTACAGAAGAAAAGAAAAAAAAAAAGCAAGACTTCATTACTTTGAGCCTTATCACCTACCCCAGACCACAAGCTCTGGGTTATAAGCCTCTCTCTATTCCCCAGGGAGAGGGGCACAGTTCTTGAGGCAGTAGCCTGCTGTGTTCTCTCTGCCTGGCAAAAAATAAAGCTACTTTTTTCTCGTTCCTCCAAAACTCTGTCTCCGTATTTCTTTTTGGCATCAGTGCACAAAGAGCCAAGATTTTGGGGACTTCCCTGGTGGTCCAGGGGTTAAGAATCCGCCTTCCAATGCAGGGGACACAGGTTCAATTTCTGGTCAGGGAACTAAGATCCCACATGCCTTGGGGCAACTAAGCCGGAGCGCCACAACTACGAGCCCGCGTTCTCTGGAGTCGGAGAGCCACAACTAGAGACAAGCCCTTGCACTGCAATGAAATACTCGGAGTGCCCCAACTAAGACCCGACACAGCTAATAAATAAATTAAAATATTTAAAAAAAAACAGAGAGAGCCAAGATTTTGGCATCAATATCCCTGCCTCTATTATCCCTAATAGTTATGTTTTTGGTACTTTTAAATTTTAGCATAATCAAACCTAATGACTTGCAAAATTAGTACAAGGAGCAGAAATTCCCTGATGGTCCAGTGGTTAGGACTTGGCACTCTCACTGCGGTGGCCTAGGTTCAATCCCTGGGTGGGGAACTAAGATTCCCGCAAGCTGTGGGGTGGCCAAAAAAAAAAAAAAAATAGTACTAGGAGCTCCTGTACACCTTTTATCCAGATTTCCTAATTGTTGATACTTCGTCCCATTTTATATACATATTTCTGATTTACTCAAAAGTAAGTTGGAGGGCTTCCCTGGTGGCGCAGTGGTTGAGAGTCCGCCTGCCGGTGCAGGGGACACGGGTTCGTGCCCCGCTCTGGGAAGATCCCACATGCCGCGGAGCGGCTGGGCCCGTGAGCCATAGCCGCTGAGCCTGCGCATCTGCAGCCTGTGCTCCGCAACGGGAGAATTCTCGACCACAACAGTGAGAGGCCCGCGTATCGCAAAAAAAATTGGAGACATTGTGTGCTCTACCACTCCAGGGGCACTAGGACCCTCCCAACACCTTGATTTCAGCCCAGTGAAAACTGATTTTGGACTTCTGACCTCCAGAGTTGTAAGAGAGCAAATGTGTGTTATTCTAATGCACCAAACATGTGGTCATTTGTTTCCGCAGCCATAGGAAATTTTTACAATCCATATTCAAAATTTGGTAAGTGTCCAGATAGTATCCATTTTAAGACCCAGTGCAGCCAAAATAAATAAATAAATATTTTAAAAGATAGAAGTGCTATAAGGAAAATCTCCTTCTTCTTTCCCAGTTATTTACATAGTTATTTACTGATCCCAGAATAAATGTATGGAACCAATATGTCATCTGCCAATATCAACAGTGTTCATGCGGGTGAATGTTCCCTAGTATGTCTGCCACCACTGCCTATGTCCCCAGGGTGAGCTGCGGCCACCCCCCCTCACCTCTCCAGGAGATTCTTCAAGACAAGCAGTCTTATCCAGATCTCATCAAACATGAACTACTGTTTTTCTTCATCAAGTGTCCAAAAGCTCTCTCCCCTTGCCCTCTGTGTATGGGGACCAGTTCTGGATTTCACCAGAGGAACTCCCAAGTTTGCAAACCAACAGTGACTACAGTTAATAATACTGGCTTGTATATTGAAAGTTGCTAAGAGAGTAAATCTTGAAAGTTCTCATAGCAAGAAAAAAAATTTGTAAGTATGTATGGTGATGGATGTTAATTAGATTTACTGTGGCGATCATTTCACAATATCTACAAATATGGAGTCATTATGTGGTTTGTTTTTTTTTTTGGCCACACCACGTGGCATGTGGGATCCTAGTTCCCTGACCAGGGATCGAACCCACGTCCCCCACGTGACTCTGTGGAAGCACAGAGTCTTAACCACTGGACCACCAGGGAAGTCCCGGAGTCTTTATGGTGTATTCCTGAAACTAACATAATGTTATATGTCAATTGCATATCAATTAAAATAATAATTTTTAAAAGTAATAATAATAAAAAAGAATAGACTCGTGGATAAATGTAAGACCGGACACTATAAAACTCTTAGAGGAAAACATAGGAAGAACACTCTTTGCCATAAATCACAGCAAGATCTTTTTTGGTCCACCTCCTAGAGTAATGGAAATAAAAACAAAAATAAACAAATGGGACATAATGAAACTTTTGCACAACAAAGGAAAACATAAACAAGACGAAAAGACAACCCTCAGAATGGGAGAAAATATTTGCAAATGAATCAACGGACAAAGGATTAATCTCCAAAATATATAAACAGCTCATGCAGCTCAATATTAAAAAAACAAACAACCCAATCCAAAAATAGGCAGAAGACCTAAATAGACATTTCTCCCAAGAGGACAAACAGATGGCCAAGAAGCACATGAAAAGCTGCTCAACATCACTAATTATTAGAGAAATGCAAATCAAAACTACAGTGAGGTATCACCTCACACCAGTTAGAATGGGCATCATCAGAAAATCTACAAACAACAAATGCTGGAGAGGATGTGGAGAAAAGGGAACCCTCTTGCACTGTCGGTGGGAGTGTAAATTGATACAGCCACGATGGAGAACAGTATGGAGGTTCCTTAAAAAACTAAAAATAGAATTACCATATGATGCAGCAATCCCACTACTGGGCATATACCCAGAAAAAACCATAATTCAAAAAGACACATGCACCCCAATGTTCATTGCAGCACTATTTACAATAGCCAGGTCATGGAAGCAACCTAAATGCCCATCGACAGACGAATGGATAAAGAAGATGTGATACATATATACAACGGAATATTACTCAGCCATAAAAAGGAACGAAATTGGGTCATTTGTTGAGATGTGGATGGATCAGAGACTGTCATACAGAGTGAAGTAAGCCAGAAAGAGAAAAACAAATATCGTATATTAACGCATATATGTGGAATCTAGAAAAATGGTACAGATGAACGGGTTTGCAGGGCAGAAGTTGAGACACAGATGTAGAGAGCAAACGTATGGACACCAAGGGGGGAAAGCCGTGGGGGGGTGGGGATGGTGGTGTGATGAATTGGGTGATTGGAATTGACATGTATTCACTGATGTGTATAAAATTCATGACTAGTAAGAACCTGCTGTATAAAAAAGTAAATAAAATAAAATTCAAAAATTAAAAAAAAAACTAATACTACACTTTCTTTGGGTTATTTGTATGGAAATATGTTAATATAAATGTTTCAGACATTACATGAAATTCCTAAAAATCTTGTATGTTCTGGTATAATGTTATAAGTCATAACTGTAGTTATTATTTTAAAATGTATATCTCAGAAATAACTAAATTTCCTTGTCAATTGCATTATTATGAATTTTCATCAAATCTTTAACCGTGGTCATTTCTAAGTCTTTTGTCATTTACAAGTCTTTGTCATTTACAGACAGCCTGGGTGTACTCTGATGCTTTTGCAAAAATGTTCCTATAAAAGAGTTTCATCTTCAAGGAATTCATGGAAAAGACTGACAAGTACAGGTTTCTGGTAACTGACTATACTGCTGAATTAAATGAATAAGCATTTTCAGAATTCTAATGGAAAACTGATGAATTCATAAAAGTGCTAACAAAAGATCAAGATAAAAAAAATTAATTACATGGGACTAAGTGAACTGGTGAGGATGATGGTAATTTTTGTGACTTTCTGTTTGAATAAAAATAAATACATAAATAAGTGAAACAGCAAAAAAAATTGTACTTAATTTTTTTAATTCATTAAGTTTGAATACCAAAGTTTTGAAAAAATACCATGAAATATATCTTTCCCACCTTTACCTTTCACAACAGATAACCAGTTACTAGTTTCTTGCATCTCCTTTAAGAGATTGTTAATGCATTTACAAGATAATACAAATACATAGTATCTCCCTCCTTTTTTATAGAAATGGTATCTACTATTAACATTGCTTGGCATCTTGCTTTTTTTCAAACAGCAATATGTCTTGGAGAGATTTCCATATCACACAAAGATATTTCTCATTCTTTTCTATAGCTGCATAGTATTCCACTATGGTGTCTTACAATTTATTCAACCAGGGCCTTGTTGATAGACATTTAACTTTTCAGATTTTTGTTCTATCTTTCAAACACTGCTTCAGTGAAAAACCTTGTATATACATCATTTTGCACACCTGCAACTAAAACTGTAGGATAAATTCCTATGCTTAGTCAAAGGGTATATACATGTGGGATTTTGGTAGACACTGCCAAATTGCCCTCAGTAGGAATTGTTCCAATTTATATATGCTGGTAATGTATGATAATTCCTGTTTACCCATATTCATGCCTATTCTAAGAGTTTTCAATCATTTGGCTTTTTACCAATCCAGTAAGTAATAAAAGGTATCTGAGTGACTCAATTAGAATTAATTTTATTATGAATGAGGATGAGTATCTTTCCATATGTTTAAAAGACATTTACATTTAGTTTCCATTTGTACTTTTCTACTGAGTCGATAGTCATTTCATTATTGTTTTGTAGGACCTTTTTACATGTTATACCCAACACCTTGTTTTTAATATAACTTTATTTATTTACTTATTTATTTATTTGGCTGCATTTGGTCTTAGTTGCTGCACATGGGCTTTCTCTAGTTGTGGCAAGCAGGAGCTACTCCTTGTTGCGGTGCAGGAGCTTCTCATTGCGGTGGCTTCTCTTGTTGCGTAGCATGGGCTCTAGGCATGTGGGCTTCATTAGTTGTGGCGCGTGGGCTTCGTTGCTCTGAGGCATGTGGGATGTCCCCGGACCAGGGCTCGAACCCGTGTCCCCTGCATTGGCAGGTGGATTCTTTTTCTTTTTTCTTTTTTTTTGCGGTACGCGGGCCTCTCACTGCTCTGGCCCCTCCCATTGCGGAGCACAGACTCCGGACGCGCAGGCTCAACGGCCATGGCTCACGGGCCCAGCCACTCCGCGGCAGGTGGGATCTTCCCGGACCGGGGCAAGAACCCGTGTCCCCTGCATCGGCAGGCGGACTCTCAACCACTGCGCCACCAGGGAAGCCCCGAGGTTCACATTTATTTTTTTTTAATTTATTTTATTTATTTATTTATTTATGGCTGTGTTGGGTCTTCGTTGCTGCGTGCGGGCTTTCTCTAGTTGCGGTGAGCAGGGGCTACTCATCGTTGCGGTGCGCGGGCTTCTCATTGCAGTGGCTTTTCTCATTGTGGAGCACGGGCTCTAGGCACGTGGGCTTCAGTAGTTGCAGCACACGGGCTCAGTAGTTGTGGCTCACGGGTTCTAGAGCACAGGCTCAGTAGTTGTGGCACACGAGCTTAGTTGCTCCGCGGCATGTGGGATCTTCCTGGACCAGGGATTGAACCCGTGTCCTCTGCATTGGCAGGTGGATTCTTAACCACTGTGCCACCAGGGAAGTCCCTGTGCATTTTTTTGTCAGTTGACAAAAGTACCTAGTGATCTAGGGTGGCCTTGGCCTACAGTGGCTTGAAGCAGGATTTCGGTTCCTGGCCAGATATTGAGGTCGGGCAGCAGCAGTGAGAGCACTGAATCCTAGCCACTAGACCACCAGGGACCAGTGGCCAGTGACAAGGCCGTGACCCATCAGCTATGAAGATATGAATTTCCACATAGAGATTGAAAGTAGTGAAGCAAGTAAAGTGTTTATTACAAGGAAAAAGAGTACAGTACGTGTGGATAGACACTCGGGCGGGCTCAGAGAGAGAGAGCCACATGCTCGTGGCAGTTTGAATCACTTTTATGGGGCATTTCTTCTGGGTTTCCTTTGTCCAATCATCTTGCTTTGCCTGGTTCTGAGTCCACATTTGGTATATCTCAGGGTCCTCCCCTGTGTGCGTGCGCACCTCTTAGCCAAGATGGATTCTAGTGAAGAGGCCTATGGGTAGTTGGCATCACTTACTATGAGGTGGCACCCCCTCCCTTTTTGATCTCCAAGGAGCCTTTCTGTGCATGTGTAGTCAAGAAGGTCTCCTTGACTTCGAGAATGAGGAATATCTGGTCTTTTATCTCTTATCTGGGCAGGGCCCAGCTTCCTCCATCATCCTGCTTTTATGGAGTTTCTGTCCACACTGTTCAGCCTGGGGCCCATCTATCTCCAGTCTCACTAGGACATAGTAAATATTCCAATAAAGCACCAGGTTTTATTATTTTGGTTGCAACTCCACCATCAGAGAATATGGAACAAAAGAAGCAAAAGCTCCTCCTCCCCAGTTCCCAACACTATTTCCCTTTTCATTTTTTTCTTTCTTTTCTTTTCTTTTTTTTTTTTTTGCGGTACGTGGGCCTCTCACTGTTGTGGCCTCTCCTGTTGCAGAGCACAGGCTCTGGACACTCAGGCTCAGCAGCCATGGCTCACGGGCCCAGCTGCTCCGAGGCATGTGGGATCCTCCTGGACCCGGGCACGAACCTGTGTCCCCTGCATCGGCAGGCGGACTCTCAACCACTGCGCCACCAGGGAAGTCCTATTTCCCTTTTCTGAAAGAGGGGTCAGGCCATTTTGGAGTCTGATACACCAGGCTGGAAGTTTGGCCTTGTTGCCAGAATGGGTTATCCCTGTGGACAAGTTACCTTTTTTTTTTTTTGGCCTTGCCCTGCAGCTATTGGATCTTAGTTCCCTGATCAGGGATTGAACCTGGGCCACGACTGTGAAACCCTGTGTCAACTTAAAAAATATTCACAACCTAAAAGTTGAGAGTTATGTTTTATTCAGCTGGAATTTTTAGGAATTTAAGCCCGGGAGGCAGCATTTCAAGTAACCCTGAGAGAACTGTTCGGAGGAGGCAAGGCAGGGAGCTAGGTTATATAGCAGTTTTGCAACAAAGGGCAGGTAGTCTGAACATCAAAAGATTATTGTTAATTAAAGAAAATCAGATATTCCAAGTAAAGGAATTTAGCGCTTTTCTGTGTATGGGAAGATGCAAGAGTCTGGGCTCACTGAAATCTTTCATCTGCTATGCACATCAGCTATCTGGGGGCCTGTGTTTTCACATCCTGAGTTTCCTCAGGGCTCACCGTAGGGAGTGAATGCAATCTGATGGCTGCTAGATGGCAGGTATTTTTTCCTTCCTCAGTTCCCTCAGGGCTCACTAGCTCACAACAGTGGGGGCTGCAATTGCTGATGAGTGTGACATCCTTTGTTTACTGATATGGTAGGGAATACTCCATTTCTCACCTGGAATCCTAACCCCTAGGCCACCAGGGAACTCCCTGGACAAGTTTCTTCTAACAGTTTCCTCTTGTGGAACCATAACTACCATTTGTGGAGGGCTTAGTGTGTACAGACATTGCACTGAAAGCTTTACAAGCATTTTCACATCTAATTCTTCCTCAAAGCCTACAAGTAAGAACTATTATTCATATTTTTCAGATGAGTAAACAGAGTCAGAAAGATTAAATAACTTGCACATGCAGCACAGCTAGGAAGCAGCCACGAGATTTGAAACTGGGGATTCTGCCACCTCCAGTGGTTAATGAGTCTCAAAAAAAGAGACACTATGTAAAATGGCTTGCGCCTGGCCTTCTTGCTTTAAGAAACCTATCATTTCTCAGTCATCACTTTCTCAGCAAGCTTTCTGTTTTATTTAAATTTGAACTCCCTTCTTCCATGCTACATTCCCTCCCTCCCCATAGCACTTGGCTCCATCTAACCCACTACATACTGACTTTATTACTGTATTTGTCTTCCCCAACTCGAATGTCAACTCCAAGAAAGCAAGGATTTTTGTCTGTTTTGTTCACTGCTGGCTTCTTAGCATTTATAGCTGTGCCTGGCACATACCAGACGCTCATTAGATAACTGTCGAAAGAAAGGATGAATGACATGCTTCTAGGAGCATCGAAAATCGCGGCCACAAGTGCGTGCACTGAAGCTCGCAGGGACACTTGATACTCCCCCTTCCCACACTCCTCTAGGTGAAGGGAGGAGCAGGACAAGCCCCGCCTCTCGCTCCGCCGACAAAGCCGTACAGCAGGCGCAGCGCAGCTGGCGGATTGGATGACAGGGTGGGGCTTCTGCAGTCGCATTTGACTCATCGCTTCCGTCGCGTCGGCGCTCACTGTGCGCGTCACTTCCGGGCGGCGCGGAACGGAGTTGCCAAAGGCCTGACGAGCGACATGCCTAAGTGAGTGGGGCCCTGAATATGGGGGTGTTCGCGGTCTCGATCACTGATTGTGGCCCTGCGGGGGAGCACAGAGCGGGTTCTGGCTCCACGAGCCTCTGGGGGAGCGAGAGGGTCTGGGGGAGGAAGGGAGACCCGGATTTCTAGATACCTCTTTAGGAGTGTGGAGGTCGACTCTCCGTAAGGCAACCCAAAAGCTTGGCTTGTGTCAGAACGCTCTGTTTGATGTCTTCTCATCATGAATAGGTCTTTTACTTTATTTTATTTTCTATTTTACCTTCAATAAACAGCACCTCGGTGGATGGGCATCTATTAACGGGTTGTCATTTTCTCTTTCTCTACTTTCCTTCTCTTTCCAGGTTTTATTGTGACTACTGCGATACATACCTCACCCATGACTCTGTAAGTAGTGTTTCTTTTCAGCTTCAAAAAACCGTATATGTCTACCATTTGCAACAACATGAATGGACCTAGAGAGTATTATGCTTAGTGAAATAAGTCAGAGAAAAATACTCTGTGTTATCACGTGTATGTGGAATCTAAAAAAATAAAACAAACGAATGTATATAACAAAACAGAAACAGACTCATTGATTTAGAGAACAAACTAGTGGTTACCAGTGAGGAAAGGGAATTGGAGAGGGGCAAAATAGAGGTATGGGATTAAGAGGTATAAACTACTGTGTATAAATAGCTAATTGTACAGCACAGGGGAAATATAGCCATTATTTTGTAACTTTAAACGGAGCATAATCTACAAAAATATTGAATCACTGTCTTTTACACCTGAAACTAATATAATATTTGTAAATCAACTATAATTTAAAAAAAATTGATTGTAGTGATGATTGCCCAACTCTGTGAATATACCGAACACCCATTGAATTGTACACTTAAAATTTGTAAATTGAATTATCTGTGAATTATAGCCCAATAAAGTTATTTTTTTAACAAAAGGAAACCTAAGAAAAGCCTTATATGTAATAAATTAGGCTTTTTATTTTTGGCTGTACCGTGCGGCTTGTGGGATCTCAGTTCAATGACCAGGGGTTGAACCCAGGCCACAGCAGTGAAAGCCCGGAATCCTAACTGCTAGGCCACCAGGGAACTCCCTAAATTAGATTTTTAAAAATTTTGTAATTTGTGCATTTCATCTTGCTAAGGTTTAAGGGCTAATGCTTGGAGAAAATACTTTGGGGTGTTTGTTTTTCCACTCTTCCTGTAACTGTCTTCATAATTCAAAGTTACTAGTCTTCCATCAGTCAGTGTTTTCAGTGGAGACCCGAAATAATAAAGCTTTAGCAAGTTTAAAGATGAAAAAAATTTATATGACAAGTAAAAATTCTAGGAAAACGTTCTGAAGTTCAAATATTTCGTTGTGTCAAGGCTCTTAAATGCTTGACTGATTAAATTGGAAAGAAATGCCTAAATTTTAAACCGAATACTTTGATTAAAAACTGCTTAACAAATAATAGCGACTAAGATTGAATATTTATTGTATGTCAGGCAGCGTTCCAAATGCTTTCCATGTATCATTTTGTTTAATGCTCATGTTAATCCTATGAGGTTGGTGTTATCTCCCATTTTACAAAGGGGGAAACAGGCAGTGTGGATAAATAACTGACTGGATGTTACAAAACCAGTAAGTTGTATAGAGCTGGAAGATGAATCTAGGCAGTCTAACTCCAGAGCTTCTATGCCAGCAGCTCTCAAACTTTTTTTGTTTCATGGTCCCTTTACACTCTTAAAAATTACTGGATTATTCAAAAAGAGAAAAAAAGGTGGGTTATATCCATTAAAATTGGCTGTATTTGAAGTTAAAACTTAAACTTAAAAAATGCTTATTAATTCATTTAAAGGTAATGATAACAGACTTTTTACTTGTAATACAAATAACACTTTAAAAGTGAAAAATAGCTATTTTCCAAAACAAAAAAATTAAGTACGAAGAATGGCATTTTAACATTTTTGGAATCCTGTGTAACATCTGACTTAATGGAAGCTGGCAGATTCTCATCTTCTACTTCAAATCTGTTGCACTATGTTTTGGTTGAAGTATATGATGAATCCATCTTCACATGGATATGGGAGTACTTTAATAGCAGTTTTAGACAATCGTGGATATTCTTTATTACTTTATATTATTGCACGAAAACTCAGCACATGGCTAGTTGCAGTGTGGATTCTGAAACCATGTCATACGCTCTTTTAACATTAAAATTCACTGGTCTGTCTTTCACTTTGAGTGGTGTCTGTGAGCCATACCTTCAGAATTGCAGCTCTCTACTTTGCTGCCTCTGCAGAGACCTGATGAAATTAGAATTCGATTATGATGTCATCTTGAATAGATGCAAGAACCTAGCCAATAATTCCTCTGTTGTCACTTCATTTGGAATTCTTTCTAACACATGGTTAGATGTAGTTCAGCATTAATAGATTTGTGGAACATGTAAGTAGGGTGGTTCCTCTTGAAGAAATAATAGTTCTAAATATTATTATAGATTGTCCTGGAGGAGACTCCTCCAGTAAGTTGGTAGTGGTAGTAGCTTGCCTATAGATCCCCCATCTTTCTGTTTTGTTTTGGTTTTGTGTCCCTAACCCCCTCTCTAGTTCAAACCCCTAGTCATAATTTTTTGAAGTTGTTAGTATGGGCGGCTATGCCTTTCTACCCTTTTCCAGTGCTATATTGTCATATACTCACTCATCTTGGTAATGCTGGAATTCAGAGAATGGAAAAGTCTCTCTTTATAATAAATATCTCTTTATGAGAAATGTCAGGAATCCTTGTAATACTGCTGTTCTAACATGATACCTTGTGAAAATAGGAAGTTTCCATAGTGATTGAAGCAGTACCTGTGGTGGACTTTGAAATGTATAAAACGTTCAGTATGAATGTATAAAACATTCAGTGCTCTAACTTTTGAGGTTTTGCTGGTTCTTAGGCATGATTTTGTTATTAGGCTTAAGGCATCATTGTGGTATTAGTGTAAGCAGTGGTTGGGTGACAGGGAACAGTATTTTGAGATACAGACCATAAAAAAGACAGTTTTGCTCACACGACGTTGGTCGTATATGCTGCTGCTGAAGCAGTCACGTGAAGAGACTTAGGAGGGAGGAAGGCAGCTGTGAGGAGCATCTGAATGAGATCTGGATTCCAGGCCTTAGTTTGCTGCTTACCATCTATGTGTTTTGAGACAAGTCTTTAAGCATAAACAGAAGATAATAACCTTGTGATTTTTTTTCTTTTTAAGTAGGTAAAGGGTTTATTTTCTTATTTTTCTTCTGTGAAAATTCAAATGTCCTGGGGCTTCCCTGGTGGTGCAGTGGTTAAGAATCCACCTACCAATGCAAGGGACACAGGTTCAAGCCCTGGTCCAGCAGATCCCACATGCCGCGGAAGAACTAAACCCGTGCGTCACAACTAGTGAGCCTGTGCTCTAGAGCCCACGAGCCACAACTACTGAACCCATGTGCCTAGAGCCCGTGCTCCACAACAGGAGAAGCCACCGCAATGAGAAGCCCGCACACTGCAACGAAGAGTAGCCCCCGCTCACCGCAACTAGAGAAAGCTGCGCACAGTGACAAAGACCCAATGCAGCCAAAAATAGATAAATAAATTAAAAAAAAATTCAAATGTCCTTCCTGACAATTGAGTTGCATGCAGTGGATGATTTCTTTTTAATTTCTTTTTTTTTTTTCCAGTAGAACCAAACATTTTATTTTTAAAAATTTTTTTAACTTTTTTTTTAATTGGGGTATAGTTGTTTTACGATGTTGTGTTAGTTTCTACTGTACAGCGAAGTGAAGTAGAGTGGCTATAGAGCAGGTTCTCATGTTATCTATTTTATACATACTAGTGATTAAAAAAAAATTTATTTATTTGGCTTTGCCGGGTCTTGGTTGTGGCATGTGGGATCTTTAGTTGTGGCATGCAAACTCTTAGTTGCGGCATGTGGGATCTACTTCCCTGACCAGGGATCGAACCCAGGCTGCCTGCATTGGGAGTGTGGAGTCTTAACCACTGGACCACCAGGGAAGTCCCAATAACCTTGTGATTTTTATTTTTTTATTAATTAATTAATTAATTTTATTTTTGGCTGCATTGGGTCTTCGTTGCTGTGTGCAGGCATTTGTTCTCTAGTTGTGGTGAGCAGGGCCTACTCTTTGTTGCAGTGCTCAGGCTTCTTGTTGCGGTGGGTTCTCTTGTTGCGGAGCACGAGCTCTAGGCGCACGGGCTTCAGTAGTTGCAGCTTGCGGGCTCAGTAGTTCTGGCTCGCGGGCTCTAGAACACAGGCTCAGTAGTTGTAACGCACCAGCTTAGTTGCTCTGCGGCATGTGGGATCTTCTGGGCCAGGGATGGAACCCATGTCCCCTGCATTGGCAGGTGGATTTTTAACCACTGCACCACCAGGGAAGTCCAACCTTGTGATTTTTAAAATCAATTGTATTGAATTATAATTTATATTCAATTAAATGCACACATTTTAAGTGTACAGTTTGATGACTTGTCAAATGATTACAACTTCATGTATGCATCAAAATATAGAACATTTCCATCACTCCAGAAAGTTCCTTGTGTTGTTTTGCAATCAGTCCCCTGCACCCCTGGCACTGACTGATCTGGTGTTTATGACTAAAGATCATTATTACTGGTTTTAAACTTCATATGAATGGATCCTTATACACTCTTTGTGTTTCTGATTTCTTTTGCTCAGCACGTTTTTGAGATTTGTCCGTATTGCATGTATCAGTGATTCGTTCTTTCTGATTAGTATTCCACTGTACCATGCACATGTGATTTCTATAGAGATTGAGGCACTCCTTGTAAAGTACATAGCATGGTGTCTGGCATGTAGTAAGAGTTAAATAAATGTTAACTTAAAAAACCAAAAGGTTAAGTGTGTGGAGTTTATCTTATGTCAGTTTTACCTCAATAAAACTGTTAAAGAAAGAACAAAAGGATTAGTGGGCTAGAGACAAAGGTTTGTGTGTGATTCACATGGAGTCTGTTTTCTAGACCCATGGTCCTTTAAAAGAATATACTCCCATAAACAGTGTTATTTAAATGTATGTAAGGTATATTATTTTGCTGTAGAATGGCCTAAGAAAGGGCATTATATGATATTGTTTTCTCGATCAGTGGATTGTAAACTTTTTCTTCAGATGCCAGCTTGTAATTATTTTGGGTTTGTGGACCAAACAGTCTTTGTTGCAACTGCTCAACTCTGCTGTTGTAGAGACAAGACATAGACTATACATAAACAAATGAACACCACTGTGTTCCAGTACTTTTTTTCCACAAAATCAGGTGGGTGACCCATGGGCCATAGTTTTCTGACCCCTGGTTTAGATAATAAATACAGTAGGTAAATTACCACAGTACGTTGCTGGATAATGTTTTTAAGTGATGCTTTGGCACCAGCTAAGGCTGCTAGAGGTAGCCAGGCTACCTATTAAAAGGTAAGGCTTTAAAAATTTTCTGGTTTTGGATATTTGTTTCTCTGACTGATACAACCTTTTGTTTTACAGCCATCTGTGAGAAAGACACACTGCAGTGGTAGGAAACACAAAGAGAATGTGAAAGACTACTATCAGAAATGGATGGAAGAGCAGGCTCAGAGCCTGATTGACAAAACAAGTGCGTTTCAGTCTCGTGTTCTGATGTGGTAGAATGGTTCCATTCTTTCTCGTCCCTGTCTCTCTGTTGTTTTTCACAGAAGCAACTCATTCTGAATGATAAATAGGAGCATTCTGATGTGCTGAATCAAAGAAGTGGAAGGTCATTGGTTTCCCAGGGATATAGGAAAACATTAATATTAATTTTTGAGGTTAGAGCAATCAGGTATTGATTAGACTGGGAATTTGGGCAGAGAAGAATGAGTTGCCTAATATTTCACTATTGATGTGGACCAGATTTTGTAGCACATTTATGCAGAACCTCCTTTGTAGTGAGCCATGGTTTTTAGATCTGTTTTCTGGTTGTAATAGGAAAAGGTGGGGGTGAGTTTGTAGCTCTCGTTGAAGAGTTTGAGACACTTTTATTCTTTGTTGTCCTGGCAAAGGTAACTGGTCACAAAGGAAGTAACTGATGTGACAGAATAGTTTGGGTATGTTTTGGACCACTGCCATACATGCCATACTCTTTTTGTTTAATTAAGAACATTTTTGTTGTTTAGGATAGTTGGGTCCAAGGCACTGACAGAAAGAGATACTGCATTTTTATGTTAGATCATCCTGGTGTATTTGAAACATGGCCTTTCCTGATCATTCATTGTACCCAGAACTGGCAGGCAAATGTGGGCTTTGATTGTGGTGTGATTTTATTTTTTTTAAAAAAAAGCAAAACTATCATGGAAAATTTTAAGCAAAATAGAAGGAGAACTTTAGAGAGTAAACCTCCCATGGCTGCCACACCCGCATCACTCTGCTGCGGCAGTCTTGTTTCATTTATACTAAAGTTATCAAACTTAGCACTATTTATATTTGGGGCCTGATAATTCTTTGTTGGGGGCTGTCCTGTGCATTGTAGACTGTTCAGCAACCCTGGCCTATACCTGCTAGATGCCAATAGCAATGCCCAGTTGTGACTAAAAATATCATCACACATTGCCCGGTGTTCCCAAGGGGACAGAATTGCCCCTTGTTGAGGCAATCTACTCCCTTTCCCCTCCTGGATTATTAAGGAGCAAATCTCAGACATTGTCTCATTTCATTTGGGAAAAAAATATAATGTAATCATGTTCTCCTCTATTTGTAAAGATGTTGGAAGTTTCTTGCATTAAAGGTTAGCATTATGTTTGTTATTTTTTGTGCTCAGCCGAATAACTTAAGATGAGTAAATGTTTTTGATGGAGGACTTTTAAAGGATAAGAAGCAAGCCCTTGGGGGCATACCTCATCATGTTCAGGGTTATGTTGATGTTGAGTCCGCTACTTAGCCGCTCCCTCTTCAACCTTTACAGGCTGTCCTACACAACGTGTGGGAGGTGACTTTTGATTGGAAAAGGCTTTTGCTGGGGGATGTGATCCCTTAGAGAGCACAGGCTCTGTTTGGAGGAATATGATAGCTGTTCATAAATCTCTACTCTAGGTCATTTTTTGGATCTGGTTCTCATGAATTACCAGTGATCTACTTGAGTAATTTGATCTCCTTTGCACTTGTGGGGTTGGAGTGGAACGAGGGAGTGTCTGGGCTGCAGGCTGCACTGAATTGGGAAGGGCTAACAAATTCAGGAATAGACTTTATGAGTGTGTATTTTAGTATTTATGTATGACTCCTTTCCCAAACCAAATATAAACAATCTTCAATTTCTTTTGTTTTCATTTGTGCCTCATATTGTCTGAAAGAAAAATTAAAAGATAATTTTATTGGACATTTTTCAAGATCATAATCTCCTTCGGAGCAACCTCTTGCTTTGAAATCTTTGTTTCTTTTACATCTCTTACCTCAGTGCATTAATTTCAAAACAGGTAAACCAAAATGGTGTATTGTTTTGATGGAGGAAAGCATACATAGGAAGGATTGAAATTTTACAAAGCCTGGCCTCTGGGCAGTTATCACACATTTTTCAAACAAAACTATGAGTAGCTTGAATTGAGTGTAAAATACATGTACAGATTAAAGATGACTGCTGCTCTTTGGTAAGACATTTATAGGTGGGAGGTTTTCACTCGTAGTTAACTAGTTTCTCATAGTTAATTCATCCATAGGAATGCTGATGAAATAAAAACAGGTTAAAAAACCCAGATCAGTAAACCAATTAATTGCAGTTTTAGCTTGTGAGTACGTAAAGTTGATTTAAAAACTGTGGAGACCATGATGTAGTAATCTTAGATGAATGCTTTTTAGACTGAAATATGGGACTGTTAAAAATTTAAAAGAAAGTGCTTATTTTAGTAAATAAATGGGTTGCTGAATTCTCATTCACTGTTTGTTGTTTTTTTCCTCACTCTCCAAAGCTGCTGCATTCCAACAAGGAAAGATACCTCCTACTCCATTCTCTGCCCCTCCTCCTGCAGGGGCAATGATTCCACCTCCCCCCAGTCTCCGTAAGTTTATAAAGTTTTTATCTTAAGGGGTGTAACTGGGCAGATTACCCTTGATTTTGTTAGATTATCTCACAGTTGGCTTTCAAATGTTCATTAAATGAATACATAGGCAGTAATAGAAAACAACTTCAGTGGTATAATTTCTGAAATATCTTTAGCGTTACCTTCTGATTACCTTATTATTAGGGTATTATATTTGTGGCATCTCAAATGGGTCTGAGATAGAGTCAATGGAAAGCTCAGAATGTACCTGTGATTAGATGAGCTGATGTATAAAGAGGTATTGCTGCTGAGTTGTTTACTGCTATGAATGCAACACTGGAGGACTGATGTAGCTGATAAACTCCTCAGTCTCTCTCCCAACCTTGTAACTCATCTAAAACCAATATATATACACCTGTGAGAGACAAAAATTGCATAGTTAAAAGAGGAGTGGATCAAAGGACTCTACTCTCTGGGAAGGTTTGTTGTTTCTGCATGACAGACAGGAGGACATTGAGCAACTAGGCCATAAGTTCTTTGGCCCTCCTGGAAGGGTTCAGATTAAAATTGAACTCAGAGACCTAAACTCAGTCCTGTAAATTATCATGGATATAAACACAGAGAAGTAGGCTGTTTATAATAGTTGCACACTAATGCAGGTAGACCACTAGTGACCCACCAAACCCTCCTTGGAATCCTGCCATCCTGGGACCTGATCAGGATCACAGGCTTGCTCTCCTACTCTATCCTGACTGGCTGGCACTCAACTCCATTATTTTTAATGGTAGAATAGTCAGTGGTATGAATGTACATAATCAGTCTCACCATTTGCTTATTGTTGGACATCTGAGTTGTTCCAGATTGTTATTGTTCAGGAATATCTGTGCGGAAACATTTTCGTATTCCCAAAGACTCTCTTAAACATAGTTTTGATTGGGAAAAAAAAAGAAAGATTTGAAATTAGGTACTTGGGGCTTAAGTTCATCAGGGGGATAATACCCTTCTTTTAAAAATTTAAACTGTTGGAATCTTTTTAACCTGGGAAACTTTTTTTTTTTTTTTTTTTTCCTGTACGCGGGCCTCTCACTGTTGTGGCCTCTCCTGTTGCGGAGCACAGGCTCTGGACGCACAGGCTCAGCGGCCATGGCTCACGGGCCCAGCCACTCTGCGGCATGTGGGATCTTCCCGGTCCGGGGCATGAACCCGTGTCCCCTGCATCGGCAGGCGGACTCTCAACCACTGTGCCACCAGGGAAGCCCTGAGAAACTTATCTTTATTTTACACTTCTGTCTAGGCAGGCTTGTTCTTGTTTTTTAGTCATAATGTAACTAAAGTTTTGTAGCCCGCTGATTTTTGTGAATCTGCTGTTATAAAAGAAACCATAAGAAGTTACAGAACTATTTGGGCCAGAATTTGGGCCAGATCATGAGGCCCTATTTCACTGAGAAGAGAAAATGTTAATATACAGGCATATCTCAGCCTCAGGCCCCATTCTTTATTTCAGCGGGTCCTCCTCGCCCTGGGATGATGCCAGCACCCCACATGGGGGGCCCTCCTATGATGCCAATGATGGGCCCTCCTCCTCCTGGGATGATGCCAGTGGGACCTGGTAAGTTTGAATCTCTTTCCTTCTTGGATGCTCCATTGTGTTTTAGCTTTCCATTTAAATAGAATTCTTAATTAGCTGTCTAAATGTATTGCAACAAATTACATTTGGTGAATCTATAATGATAAAAAGAAATACTTGGTTTATCAGTGTAATTGGATGGTATCCAAAGACCTTGTGCAACTGAAAGCAGGATAAGACTGCCTCTTTTTTCCTTCTCCTCTGTCCCTCCTGTTTCCTCACCCCCTCCTGACTTTTGACCATTTATAATGCGGAGAATGGTAGATATGTATTTGTGCTGCTGCTTTTCTTGGTTTTGATTTGGAGCAGAGCTACCGCCTATTGCTGATTTAATCTTGCAGGTTAACTAGGTTAATTAGTATTTATGAAAAAGGCCTTAGGCCTGGTAGTTAGTCTTTTATTCAGGAAGGGGGAAAAACTTATGCCTCAAACATTTTATTTTAACATAAACATAAATGTACATTAATTTGCAGAGTTTTCTGATACATGGTCAGGGCCTTTGCTTTGAGAATGAGTCTACTGACTGGAACACCATATATTTCTTGCATAAACCAAAAAGCCATACTCATAATGCGTCCTTTACCAACTTCAGTTTCATTTTCTTTGAAGTGGTTAGAGACCTTGTGAGGCAATTTAGTTTCTATTTTTTATGATCGTTTCGCTTACCAAATTTGTGAGTACTTTTGGGGGATGATTTGCCTGAGACTTTCTTATTATCAGCTTAGTTTTCATAGAAATCGTTCTTTTTCTACATTCTTATTTCATCAGTTTGCAGAATAATTAAATTATGTAATTAGAGTAAATACAACTGACATAAGAAGCCTACAACTCAACTGGTAAGACAAGGTGCAAAGGCATTAGAGTAGCTTCCTGGCCAGAAACATTCAGTATGCTTGCTGTGGGTATCATTTAGGGGTGGGAGAGTTTAGATAAAGAGAATTCCTGCTTTACTGGCTTGTGAATCCAAAACACAATCTAAGTGATTCAGATGTCTTTTGCATTCTTAAATTGGGATCACAGATTCACATCCCTAGAGGGGTTAGGGATGTGAATCGGGGGGAATGCTTGTCACATGCAAAGAAGCCTTCTAGAACTCAGGGTCAACCTATGGTTGACATTTGAGAATACAGGCTTAGTGTTGCCAATTTGCCCGAGTATTTTGTTGTTATTGTTGTTGTAGTTTTTAGCCAGGATAAAATAATAAAATTATGGGATTTGCATTAAAGTAACTGAGTAGCTGGGGGGTGGGCAAGGATAAGAATGTGTGAGGATAAGATAAAACAAGGTTGCCCTCGGGTGGATAATTGTTTAAGCTGGTTGATGGGTACATGGATGTTCATTATATTCTTTTTTCCTATGCTTGTGTATGTTTGAACATTTCCACATTAAAAAGATGAAAAAAGAAGTCTAGAATTACTTATTAGTAACAAGACATATTAAGTGCCAATGTTGACAACTAATTAAGATTTAAGGCATTATGGAGACCAAAGAAAAAGTTTTCAGGGGAGTCATTTTCAGTCTTTGGTCTAGATCAGTTTCTTCTAAGAAATGCTGAATACAGGTTATGTTATGGAGGGATTTTTTAATAAGATATTTAGAAGTTTTAGTATTTTCTGTTTCTGTTGAAATTCAATTCTGTACCTGTTGGATTTTGTGTTTTTGCATACCCTTATGTTTTACTTTTTGTGATAAGGCTATATTCAACTTTAAATATAGTTGTGTTTTACTTTTTGTGATAAGGCTATATTCAACTTTAAATATAGTTTTCTTTTGAAGCATTTATTGCAAGCCTTTAATCAAAATGATTTAGTTGAAAATAAATAATTAGGTAAAATTTGATATTTAAAAAGAAGATATGTAACATGAAAATTATAAGGCGTAGTAATACGATTAATACCATGAACCCACCACCCAGCTGAGGAAGTAGAACATTACCACTCCCGTGAAGCTGCCTGTATTCCTCCCCAACCCTCACCTGTCTGCTTGCCCTCCCTTCCCTGACTCATTTATTTGGCTGGTGTATTGATGGGACACTTAAAAAAAACTCATTAATAGTTTCTGAAATGTATTAGAAAAATCAAATTTGTGTGTGTGTGCTAATTGTTATAAATCACATTATTGCCTATTATTTTTCTTGACTTGAGCTAAGTATGGTTACTAACAGGTTCTCAGCATGGGCCTCCTGCTCACCTTTCCTACAACTCCGAACAAACGCTTAGTGGTAAGATTGTCCTCCGTGCCTGTGTACATTCATGAAATAGCTCCTGGTTATATGGTGGATAGAACTGATTAAAAGAGCTGACTAACATGTGACTTAGTTGTGAATTTCCCTGAGTGAGAAAAAAGGTCAATTTAGGGAACTAGTCCCTGGTGATTTCTGGAAAGCAGTCTATTAATAGTTTCCCCCTTAGTATCATTAGATCATGATTCCCATATGGTTCTTGTGTTGACCTTTTTGTTTTTTGTTTGAGAATGTCTAAGTAATTTACAGATGTGATGAATTTGTTGCATTTCTTCTGTCAAGTATGTCTTTTTTCCAGCATTTTGCAGGGGGGGGCTACTTTTTTGTCTTTAATTGAAGTCCCATCAAGCTCTCCTAAGTAGTATTTTTGACTGTCTTTTTTCCTTTTCTTTGTTTTACCTGCAGCTCCTGGAATGAGGCCACCTATGGGAGGCCACATGCCAATGATGCCTGGGCCCCCAATGATGAGACCTCCTGCCCGTCCCATGATGGTGCCCACCCGGCCAGGAATGACTCGACCAGACAGATAAGGAGATTGGGGAACCTCTTTATATCAGTTTTATATTACTTCACCAGGAGATCATGGTGCTGTGACTCGGGATGTTTTCTAACAGGATGACAAGGAAGACTTGCTCCCCCTTCCTATCAAAGAGTAGTTTTGGAGGGGAGTGGTGGGACAGAAAAAGCAATTTTCATTTGTATTGTGAAATGTGAAAATAAAATTGTCAATTCTTTTAGTTAAAAATGTGTTCCCTTTTTTCTCCCTTCTGTATTCTTTTTGTATTATAAAGGAGAGTCCAATTGTGTTTCTCTAGCTCATTCTTTCTTCAGCATGCCCTCTGTATGACATTATTTTCCCTTAGCTGTAGAGTGGGTCCCTTTGGGCACCTTGTCTTTATTTAGTAAAGTTCTCTTGTGCAAAAACTGGTAAATCCAACACTTGTAGAGCTTTTGTTGATTAAAATAATAAACAGCACCTGGTTAATTTTTCACATTAATAATACTTTGTGTAGTGAGTGGAAAATTTTAATTCTTTTATGCTAAAGTAGGGAAAAAGGCTTCACGGTGAGTGCGTGTCAGCTAACAGCAGCAAGAATTGCCTTAACCTCCTTTCACTCAGCTCCTCTTTTTCTTGGACTTCAAATAGTCAGAAAATGTTCTATTACTAATGAGAAAACTATGCAGATTTTCATGGTGCAGAAGGTGTTTGCAGAATGTTATTTGTTACTAGGCTTTAAAAGGAGGATATTTTCAGGGAGGCATCTAGAAAGTAAGCCATCGCCACTGTTCATATTCAGCTCAGTGTAAAATCTAAACTATTTCATACTACAGGTAGGAGTGAAAATTGTATAACCTCTGGGGAGGGCAATTTGGCAGCATCGCTCAGAATTACAATACTTGTATCCTTTGACATAGTGTTTCTATGTCTAGGAATTTATCCTACAGATAGACTTGCACATGTATGAAATGACTTGTGTACAAGATTATGCGTTATAGCAAGAGACTGGAAATCACATAGGTGTCCAGTGAAAGGGGACTGATTTATCAAGTACATTACATCCACGAAGTGGCATGTACCATGCTTGTTGAAACAGAATAAGGAAGTTCTATACTGATGGGGAAAGAACTCCGAGATACACATTGCCCTGCACTTTGGTTTGTTCACATAACAATGTATTGTTTGCTGCTATCCTTTTGTAAAGGAGGTACCTGTATGTGCCTGTGTGTGCTTAAAGGATCTCTGGAAGGGCAGATCAGCAGCTGGAGATATTGGTTGCCCATGAAGAGTAAATGGGTGACTGGGGGACAGGGATGAAGGAGAAAGGTTTGCCACCTTTTTGTATCTTTTGGATTTTGAATCATTAGCTATTTAAAAAAAAACAAAAGAAGCCACCTTTCCCATCTGAGGTTATTGTTATAGTGATGGTTAGAGGGTGCCCTAAACCAGCAGTTTACAACCTGGCCTGGTGATCAGAATTATGGAGGACCTTTTCGAAAATAAAGATGCCAGATTTTGATTCTATATATCTGGTTTAGGGTTAGGAAATTTGCATTTTGGGAAAGCTCCCTAGGAAATTTTGATTATTATTAGTGGGTTTGGCAAACTCTGTCTTAGGATCTATTTTACTCAAGATTGTAACTCTGGGGACTTCCCTGGTGGCGCAGTGGTTAAGACTCCGAGCTCCCAATGCAGGGGGCCCGGGTTCCATCCCTGGTCAGGGAACTAGATCCCACATGCATGCTGCAACTAAGAGTTCGCATTGCCACAACTAAGGAGCCCGCCTGCTGCAACTAAGACCCGGCCCAACCACATAAATAAATTTTAAAAAAAAACAAAAAGAGTATAACTCTATGTATGTGTCTATAATTTTGAAAAGATTTGTAGCTAGAAATTAAAATGACAATGGGTAGATTACTTTTTTTTCCTAGAAACTCATGAATATTTTGAAGAGAAGCTAATTTAGGCAAATAAATCACCATATCTAGGTAAACAAGAGGTTAGAAATAGATATCCTTACAGTGAGATGATCTTTATGCCCAGCCTCTGTAGGAGCTGAGTCAACTTACTAGTCTGAGCTTTTGCCAGGACTACTTGTTGCCTTTTAGTTTTTTATTGTCACATCTTTTTAAGGAGGACTTAAGTCTCAGAAATTGATAGTTTATATGACTTTTATAGCTCAGATTTGTTTTTAAAATCTTCTGCAGACTTAAGGGTTTGTTAGGGGAAACTGCCAAGCCAGCTTATATATGACTCAGCAAGTTTCTGTTTTGTATAGCTCTGAGGCTCAGGGTAAAGAGCCTGTGGATACACAGAAAACAACCCAGGTTTTCCTAAAAGGAAGCTTTTTCCACAGTATGTTTTTAAGGTTGAATATCCACCCTAGAAACATTTCTAATCTTTGAAGAAAGTGTTTTACATAGCTTCAGAAAAACAATATGATGACTTAAAAGTTTAACAAGTTTTAACTACAGTGAACAAAAGTAGGAATAAATAGTTCTAAGGAAGGTTCTTTTTATTTTGTTTATTAACTCCTTCTAGGGCAAACTATTATTATAATGAATGATCATAAGACATTTCCTTTGTAAGAGGCTATAAAGAAGATAAACTTACTGCTATTGATTTATGCCTTTAGACATCTGGTTTTAATTCTAAAATATGAGTCAACTGTAATGTGAGCATTTGTATAGGTACAAACCAGACTACTACTAGATACCAAGAATTGAAGAAGTTAGTGTTGATGTGGGGTAACATTTGCTTCCTTTCCTATGGGCCATGATCCAAAACCATGGGAAGTGTAGTTAAAGTCCAGACTGTCATGGAGGTTCCTTAAAAAACTAAGAATAGAATTACGATATGACCCAGCAATCCCACTACTTGGCATATACCCAGAGAACACCATAATTCAAAAAGACACATGCACCCCAGTGTTCATTGCAGCACTATTTACAATAGCCAGGTCATGGAAGCAACCTAAATGCCCATCGACAGACGAATGGATAAAGAAGATGTGATACATATATACAATGGAATATTACTCAGCCATAAAAAGGAACGAAATTGGGTCATTTGTAGAGACGTGGATGGACCTAGAGACTGTCATGGAGTGAAGTAAGTCAGAAAGAGAAAAACAAATACCGTGTATTAACGCATGTATGTGGAATCTAGAAAAATGGTACAGATGAACTGGCTTGCAGGGCAGAAACAGAGATAGAGACACAGATGTAGAGAACAAACGTATGGACGCCAAGGGGGGAAAGTGGTGGCAGGGGGGTGGTGGTGGGTTGATTTGGGAGATTGGGATTGACATATATACATGAATATGTATAAAATGGATAACTAATAAGAACCTGCTGTATAAAAAAAAGTCCAAGCTGTCATCATGTCTACTGCATGGCTTTAATGGTTTTGTCAGCATGCCAGGCCTCTTGATTCCAGGCTGCATGAGAAATGGGATCCTTGCATAGAACCACAGGCTAACTTGGTCATCCTGTATGGAAAAAGTCCAGTGATGATTAAGTGCTTGTCCCAATTACATAGCTTCGGTCAGATGGTATCTTTCACTTGGTGAACAGAAGAAAAAAGCCTGGCCTACCTTACTAATTTTACTAAGGTAATTTATTAGTAAATTAGTGTTAGTAAATTACTATCTACTAATACTAAATCACTATTACTAATAGTAATTTATTCAGTAAATTACTATTTACTCTAGTAATTTTGATCACCTACCAGTTGATTGTCCAAATTCTCCATACTTGTTCCTCTGACAGAAGTGTCCCAAAGGCTTGCCTGGTATATTGTTTTACATGAAAACCTTAATAAACGTTAACTAATTGAAGACATTTCTTTCCCTGCCAATTGAAAATTTAAAGGTTAGACTTTCTGGCACAGGATCAAATTCAGCATCTAGAATAGTTCATCAGACAAGTGCAGGAATAAAAAAGTCCGAATGATCCTTATTGTTCTTGCTCTTTAAGGGTCAGGGTGGTAGATTTCAAACTTACAGAAAAGTTTAAGAACTGCATAAAGAACACTTATATACCCTTTAATCAGAATCACCCATCACCTTTTGTTACCTGTTAGCATTTCACCTCATTTGCTTTATCATTTGTGCTTGTGCTCTCTCTCTCTCCATATATATACATTCTTTTTTATTCTGAACTTTTTGAGAGTAAATTGCTTGTATCATACCCTTTACCATAAATATTTAAGTGTGTATTTCCTAAGAATAAGTATATTCTCTTATACAACTGTGGTTTAGTTATCAACCTTGATTCAATAATTTAATCTAGGGCTTCCCTGGTGGCGCAGTGGTTGAGAGTCCACCTGCTGATGCAGGGGACACAGGTTCGTGCCCTGGTCCGGGAGGATCCCACATGCCGCAGAGCGGCTGGGCCCGTGAGCCATGGCTGCTGGGCCTGCGCGTCCGGAGCCTGTGCTGCACAACGGGAGAGGCCACAACAGTGAGAGGCCAGTGTAATGCAAAAAAAAAAAAAAATTTAATCTACCAACCATGTTTCATTTTTGCCCCACTGATCCAACATTGTCCTTGTATTTTTTTCCCCTTTCCTGTAGAGAATCCTCTCTGGAATCATGTACATTAATTTTTTGTCACGTCTCCTTAGTCTCCTTTTAATCTAGAACAATTCCTCAGCCTCTCTTTTGTCTTTTATGACACTGATTATCTCACCGGCTTTTGTTTAATAGGATGTTCCTCATTTCTCATTTTGGGTTTGCCTGATGTTTCCTCATGATTACAGTTTGGTACATGTCCTCAGTTGCATCCCTGGAATATCACATCTGTAGGCAGGCACACGGGCATCCGCCCCTCATTGGTAACAGTAATTTTGATCACCTACCAGGTGATTGTCCAAGTTCTCCATACTTGTTCCTTTTGAATAAGTATCTTTCCCCGGCTGCCAATTAAGAAAAGCCCATAAGGGGACTTCCCTGGCGGTCCAGTGGTTAAGATTCCGAGCTCCCGTTGCAGGGCGTGTGGGTTCAATCCCTGCTTGGGGAACTAAGATCCCACATGCTGTGTGGCACAGCCAAAAAATAAAGGCAAGGTTTCACATTCTTGAAAAAGAAAAGCCCATAAGGTGACTTACGTCCTCATATGATGATGCGACTTTGAACTCAGCACAGGAGGCCAAGATCTCAAAGCCCTTTGTAAGTACTTAGCTTTCACAATGACCCTGAGAAACAGGTCTCTTAATCCTTCCCCCCTCCTCTTTGCCTGTACATCACATCCTAGTACTTTCTGGGGATGCTTGTTGAAAGAATATAGAAATAAAAAGTAGGACAAAGAATTTTACCTCTACACTCAAATGCTGTATTTTCCCACTCATCATCCCTTTTATCTCTCAGGGCTCTGCTAGAGAGAGAAGCATGCGAGGAGGACAAAAAGAATAACAATAGAGCCTAGAGTGGCAGTTAGACATTACTAATTGCCTACCCCAGTATCTCTTAGTATCTTTAATAAGAGAATGCCTAATTTTTATCAGTATGCATGACCATCGGCAATGGGTGGTAGCACATTTCCCACAGCTCGTAACTAGGTGAGGCCATATGGCAGGAGAGAACATGCCTTTTTTTTTCTGCCCTTTCTCTTTTCTGTTGACAGGAATGTGGATATGATGTTTGCTTGAAATGCAAGCAACATCTTGGACCATGAATTGGCAACTAAGGATGGTGTTAGCAAGATAGAAGGAGCATAGGTCCTAAAGATTGAAGAGCTGCCACGTACTTCTACCTTAAACTTCTTTTACCTGGAAGAGAAGTAAACATCTTTTTTATTAAGGTCACACATTATCTTGAGTTTTCTGTTACATGCAGCTGAACCTACCTGACTGATAAAAGAGATACTCCAGGAGGAAAGTAATATATATATGTTTTTTAATAAATTTATTTATTTTTTGTTTCTGGCTGCGTTGGGTCTTCATTGCCGTGTGTGGGCTTTCTCTAGTTGTTGTGAGTAGGGGCTACTCTTCGTTGCAGTGCGCAGGCTTCTCATTGGATGGCTTTTCTTGTTGTGGAGCGTGGGCTCTAGGCATGCTGGCCTCAGTAGTTGTGGCTCGCGGGCTCTAGAGCACAGGCTCGGTAGTTGTGGTGCACAGGCTCAGTTGCTCCACGGCATGTGGGATCTTCCTGGACCAGGGCTTGAACCCGTGTCCCCTGCATTGTCAGGCAGATTCTTAACCACTGCACCACCAGGGAAGTTCCCCTCAAGTTGTTTTTAAAGTCATAACTACCACAAACTAGAAACTGCTCTCAAGAATCCTTACAGACAGCAATAGCATCTTTTTGCTACTCAACCCTCTTGCTCTTGAGTCTTCTATAAAACTACCTTTCCTTGTTTGCATAGTCTTATCTTTTTTTTTTTTTTTCTGCAGTACGCAGGCCTCTCACTGTTGTGGCCTCTCCCATTGCAGAGCACAGGCTCCGGACGCACAGGCTCAGCGGCCATGGCTCACGGGCCCAGCCACTCCGTGGCATGTGGGATCTTCCAGGACCGGGGCACGAACCTGTGGACCCTGCATCGGCAGGTGGACTCTCAACCTCTGCGCCACCAGGGAAGCCCTGCATAGTCTTATCTTTGTTTGGGCATTGTGTATGTCCTCTTTTGTTCCATACAAAGCACAGTATGTACAAATGAATGTTTCATCATGATTTTTTTTGGCTGCACTGCACGTCTTATGGGATCTCAGTTTCCTGATCAGGGATTGAACCTGGGCTGTGGCAGTGAAAGCACCGAATCTGAACCACTAGACCAATAGGGAAGTCCCTAATCATGAATTTAGAGATGTGGCTGTCCACTAGACCAATAGGGAAGTCCCTAATCATGAATTTAGAGATGTGGCTGTCCTGCCAAGCAGGTGAGTGAAGCTACTGGGTCTGAAATAAAGTGATCACCTAGGTCTTTTAAAACTATATGGATTGTGGAATATGACTCAGCAGTAAAAAAGAATGAACTATTGATACAATTTGGATGGATCTCAAGGGCAGTATGCTGAGTGAAAAAAGCCAGTCTGAAAAGGTCACCTACTGCATGATTCCATCTATATAAATGACACAATTATTGAGATGAAGAAGAAATTAGTAGTTGCCAAGGGTTAGGAATGGTGTTGGGGTTAGGGGGGAGCAGGGAATGACTATAAAGCGGTAGCATGAGGGAGATCTTTGTGGTGATGAAATAGTTCTGTATCTTTATTGTGCTAATGGTCACACAAGTCTACACACATAATGCATGACAGAATTATACACACACACACCCCAATATCAGTTTCCTGGGTTTTATATTGTACTGTAGTTGTATAAAATATAACCATTGCTGGAAAGTGAGTGAAGGGCACATGGGGCTTCTCTGTATTATCTTAACAACTTTCTGTGAATCTATAATTATTTTGAAATAAGTTTTTTAAAATGTATGAACTTCTGCTTCCAGAAAGATGGAATAGGTGTACATTTCTCTATTCTTATTACTAAAACCCTGAACATTATATTAAAAAACAAGCATAAGAAACTCTGAAAGGTGGAGAGAAGAAGGCAGAACTGCTAGGGAACCTGGGACCTAAGGAACAACACAGTGAGCTGTTTGGATTTTCTTTTTGCCTCAAAGGTGCCAGACTTGGAGCTGAAGAAGCTGGTAACCAGGAAACTCCAATGGGCAACAGACAAAAAACTCCCCAAGAAAAGCCTGCTCCCTATAGCCAGAGGACCAGAAAAGAGGCAGCTTAGCCAGACAGAAAACTTTTAGACGATAACCACTCCACTCCAGCCAAACACCATAGAAAAAAACTTACCCTACCCCAACCCATGCCACAAGGGCAAGTGGGGAGCTTACACTTCCACCCTTGTGAGGCTATAATGAAGTGCCCCAAGTTCCTGCCAGGGTGGTATCAGAGAAGAGCTGGGATTATCATTCTTATCTGGCAGTTACAAGGCATTGCCCCCTCTTGACTGATACAGTTTCAGAAGATGCTTAGTCAGGACTTTAAGGACTTTCAACAATGCCCAGTGGTGATGAGGCTGCACATACCCCCATGCCAGTGGAAGCCTTGTGGGGAGCAGTAACAACACTCTGTCACTGCCCACTGGAAAAGTATTAGCTGTGGCCTACTGGAAAGCCAGAACTTTCACTTTAGCCCAGCAGTAATGGGGAGCCCTTTCCTTGGGTATCCAAGGAGGCTAATTGGGCAATCCTATCTCCACCTGATGGTAACAGGAGGGCACCTCCCCACTTCTCCTGCCAGGCCATTGCAAGAAAAAGTCAGCAAAACAGAAGGTTTAAATAAGATCCAGAGTCTCAGAACATAATATGAAAATATCCAGGTTTCAATTTAAAGTCACTTATCATACCAAGAGCCAGGAAGATCTCAAACAATTTAAAAATGCAGTCAATACATGTCAACACCAAGATGACAGAGATGCTAGAATTATTTGACAAAGATTTTAGAGCAGACATTATAAAAATGCTCCAATGAGCAATTAAGAACATGCTCAAAACAAAGGAAGAGATAGAAAATCTCAGCAAAGGGGACTTCCCTGGTGGTCCAGTGGTTAAGACTGCGCATTCCCAATGCAGGGGGCCCGGGTTCAATCCCTGGTCAGGGAACTAGATCCCACATGCTGCAACTAAGATTTCTCATGCCTCAACTAAAAAAAGATCCCATATACCACAAGGAGGATCCTGCATGCCGCAACTAAGACCCAGTGCAGCCAAATAAATAAATATTTTTAAAAAATCTCAGCAAAGAAGTAGAAGGCAAAAAGAAGAACCAAATGGAAATTTTGGAACCCCCAAATAAGTAAAAAAATTTCAGTGGATGGGTTCAACAGCAAACAATCAGGAACACGAAATAATCAGAACACTTGATAAAACAATAAAAATACCCAATCTGAACAACAGAAAATAGACTTACAAAAAAAAATGAACTGAGCTGTAGGGACCTGTGGGTCCCTGAAGATGTAATAGTCATATTGTCAGAGTTCCAGGAGAGGAAGAGAGGAAAGAGCCAAAAAAAGTACTGGAACAAATAATGGTTGAAAACTTTCCAAAGGTTTGCAGTGGATGAAGTGAACCTCAACCAGGATAACTCAAAGAAATCTACACCAAGACACAGTCAAACTTCTGAAAACTAAAAACAAAAAATTTGAAAACACACAGAGAAAAATGACCCCTTACTTTTGAGGGAAAACAATTTGAAGGACAGCAGTTTCTCATCAGAAACCATGGACACCAGTAGAAGTGGCAAACAGTTTTCAAGTGCTGAAAGAGAAGACCTATCAGTCCAGAATTCTATATCCTATATAGTGAAAATAGTGTTTCAGGAATGAATGGGAAATAAGCATGTTCTCCAATGAAGCACAACTAAGGGAATTTGTTGCCAGCAGATATACCCTAAAAGAAGGGCTAAAAAGTTCTCTAAACAGAAAGGAAACAATAAATGAATGAATCTCATAACATCAGGAAGGAAGGCTATGGTAAGCAAAAATATGGTTAAGTACAGTAGACTATACTTTTCTTGAGTTTTCTAAATTACGTTTGATGGTTGACGCAAAAATCACAACACTGATTAATGCAGCTCTAAACATATGTGGAGGAAATATTCAAGACAATTATACCTCCAGGAGAAAAAAGGAACATAAAGGGAGGTAAGGTTTCTAAACTTCATTATGTCTGGTAAATGGCAATACCAGTAGACTGTGATAAGGTTTGTATAAATAATGTAATACCTAGACAAACAAAAGCTGTACAACTATAAGCTATACACTCAAAAACACTATAGATTCCTTATTTCAAAACTTACTACAAGCCCATGAGCCACAACTACTGAGGCCACGTGCCACAACTTCTGAAGCCTGCGTGCCTAGAGCCCGTGCTCCGCAACAAGAGAAGTCACCACAATGAGAAGACCGTGCACCACAGCGAAGAGTAGCCCCCGCTCGCCGTGTAACTTGAGAAAGCCTTCTCGCAGTAAAGAAGACCAAACGCAGCCAAAAATAAATAAAATAAATTTATTACAAAAACCCCAAAAACTTAACTACAAAGCTACACTAATCAAGACACTGTGTTACTGGCATAAGATTAGACATATAGATGAATGGAATAGAATTAAGAGTTCAGAAATAAACCCTTATATTGGCAATTGCTTTTCTATTATTATTATTATTTTACTTCCAGTTTTGAAATATAATTGACATACAGCACTGTATAAGTTTTGGATGTACAGTATAATGATTTGACTCACATACATTATGAAATGATGGCCACAATAAGTATAGTGAAGATCCATCCTTTCATAAACATACAAATTTGAAGAAATAGAAAAAAATTTTTTTTCTTTGTGATGAGAACTCTTAGGATTTACTTTGTTAACAACTTTAATATAAAACATGCTGCAATGTTAATTATATTTATCATGTTGTACATTATATCTCTAGTACTTACTTATCTTATAACAAATTTGTACCTTTGACTGCCTTCATCCAATTCCCCATTCCCCCCGCAACCCCCCACCTCTGGTAACCACAAGTCTGATCTCTTTTTCTATGAGTTTGTTTTTGGAGTATAATTGACCTACAACCTATGTCAGTTCCTGGTACATGGCAACTGATTTTCACCAAGATAATTCAATAGGGAAAGAATATTCTTTTCAATGAATGATGCTAAGACAACTAGATATCCACGTGCAAAATAATGAAATTGTTTCCCTTCATCACACCATATACAAAAATTAGCTCAAAATGGATCATTTCAAGTAAATGTAAGGGCTAAAACTATACAACTTTTAGATGAAAACATACATGTAAATATTCATGACTTTGGATTATGCAATGATTTCTTAGATACAACACAAAAAACACAGCAATAAAAGAAAGAAAGATAAATGATATCAAAATTAAAAATTTTTGTGCTTCAAAGTTTACAGTCAGGAAAATGAAAAGACAATGGGAGAAAATTTTTGCAAATAATATATCTGATAAGGGACTTGTATCTAGAGTACAAAAAGAACTATTGCAACTTGATAATAAAAAGACAGCCCAATTTAAAAATGGACAAGGGGGGGCTTCCCTGGTGGTGCAGTGGTTAGGAATCCGCCTGCCAATGCAGGGGACACTGGTTTGAGCCCTGGTCCGGGAAGATCCCACATGCCGTGGAGCAAGTGAGCCCGTGTGCCACGACTGCTGAGCCTGTGCTCTAGATCCCATGAGCCACAACTACTGAAGCCCGCATACCTAGAGCCCATGCTCCGCAACAAGAGAAGCCACCTGATGAGAAGCCTGCACACTGCAATGAAGAGTAGCCCCCACTCTCCACAACTAGAGAAAGCCCGTGCATGGCACCGAAGACCCAACACAGCCAAAAATAAATGAAAAAAAAAAAAAAAGACAAAATATCTGAATAGACATTTCTCCAAAGAAGATTTACAAATGGGCTATAAGCACATGAAAAGACATTCCACATTATTAGCCATCGAGGAAGTATACACAAATTCTTAACCAAATATTGACAAGTAGAATTCATCAATATATAAAAGTAATTTATACACCATGTTTTAAATGGCGTTTACTCTAGGGATGCAAGCTGGTTCAGTATTTGAAAAGTCAAACAATGTAATCCATCATGATAACAGGCTAAAAAAAAATTACATAACATTAAATGCAGAAAAAGCCTTTGAAAAAAATTAAACATTTATTCCTTTAAAAAAATTAATTTATTTATTTATTGGCTGCACGTGGGCTTTCTCTAGTTGCAGTGAGCGGGGGCTACTCTTTGTTGCGGTGTGCAGGCTTCTCATTGTGGTGGCTTCTCTTTGTTGTGAACACAGGCTCTAGGCACACGGGCTGCAGTAGTTGTGGCATGTGGGCTCAGTAGTTGTGGCTTGCAGACTCTAGAGTGCAGGATGAGTAGTTGTGGCACATGGGCTTAGTTGCTCCACAGCATGTGGCATCTTCCCTGACCAGAGCTCAAACCCGTGTCCCCTGCATTGGCAGGCAGATTCTTAACCACTGTGCCACCAGGGAAGTCCCTATTCTTTTTTTTTAAAAACACATCCTTTATTTATTTTTTTTTAAGTATTTATTTATTTATTTGGCTGTGCCGGGTCTTAGTTGCTGCGTACAGGATCTTTAGTTGCGGCATGCAAACTCTTAGTTGCAGCATGTGGGATCTAGTTCCCTGACCAGGGATCGAACCCAGGCCCTCTGCATTGGAAGCGTGGAGCCTTAGTCACTGGACCATTGGGGAAGTCCTTAAACATTTATTCTTGATAAAAACTCTCAGAAAAAATACGAATAGAGGAGAACTTCATTAAGTTGAAAAGAGCACCTACAAAAAAATCTACAGTTAACGTTATACTTAATGGTGAAAGACTGAATGAATGCTTTCCTCCTAAGTTTGGAAACAGAAAGGATGTCTGCTCTCACCAGTACTATTAAATAAAGTGCCAGGAGTGGTAGCCCACTCTATAAGGCAAGGAAAGGAAATAAAAGGGATTCATATCAGGAAGAAATATTCTGTACACTGAATGTATCAATGTCAATATCTTGGTTGTGATATTGTACTAAAGTTTTGCAAGATGTTACCATTGGGGGGAACTGGGTAAAGGGTACAGGGATCTCTGTATTATTTCTTACTTTAACTGAAGTAAGTAATCTACAATCATTTCAAAATGAAAGGTTTAACCTTAAAAAAAATACAGATCGGCCCCAAATCCCTTTTGTTTTTATATGCTTTGCATTCTTAGCATTGCAGGGAAAGGTAAACACGATACTATTGGTGAGAGTATGAACTCTCCTATTCCGTGGTCCTTAGAAGGGCCATATTGTTTTAGAGCATGAGTTTTTGCTTTCAATAAAAATATCTAATTCATCAGGCATGATGAATCATCCAACAAGGATACTGAGTCTCTGAGCTTGAGGCAAGTTTTGTTTTACATAGCTAATGTCAGATATCCAGTCAGCTGCTGGGGTGCTCTAGGAAAAGGAGCAAGAAATGCAAGAAATTGCCCTGAGGCCCCAGCAGGTGACAGCCGAATTGGGAAGGAGCTATTATGGTCAATAATCCTGGCAAGAAATCTCTTCTTCCGTGGGGTCTATTGGTCCCTGGTATGTATTCTGGTGAGAAGTGGGCAGAGGAACAAATAATGATAGATTATGCAGTCTTGATGGAGGAAAATGGATAGTAGAGAACCCAGGCTGAGGATGATTTGTTCCCTTTTAAAAACATAATTTGGGGGCTTCCCTGGTGGCGCAGTGGTTAAGAATCCACCTGCCAATGCTAGGGACACGGGTTGGAGCCCGGGTCCGGGAAGATCCCACGTGCTATGGAGCAACTAAGTCCATGCGCCAACAGCTACTGAGCCTGCACTCTAGAGCCCGCGTGCCACAACTACTGAAGCCTGCACAGCACAACTACTGAAGCCCATGCACCTAGAGCCCGTGTTCTGCAACAAGAGAAGCTACCGCAATGAGAAGCCCGCGCACCGCAACGAAGAGTAGCCCCCGCTCGCCGCAACTAGAGAAAGCCCGAGCGCAGCAACGAAGACCCAATGCAGCCAAAAATAAATAAAATGAAATAAATTAAAACAAAACAAAAACATAATTTGGGAAAGGGGTAACAGTTGTTTAGTGGAAGGGAATTGAATGGCTGAGGGACAGGGGAGGGGGGAGGCTTATCTTGATTTTTGTATTATGTTCATGTGTTATCTATTTACAAGAATGAATAAACTTAAAATTAACCGGTGGCCAGATTTCCTATAAGCCTGTCTCGGAGAGTATTTTGCTTAGGTTTTTGCTTGATGGTTTAAGTCCAGAAAACTGCCACCTTCCCACCTTTGCCTGAATCTACAGGTGTCCCCGGCATATAGGTTACACTTTTAAGTGTATCGACTGAGTGGAAGTAGCACTGGACTGAGAGTAAGAACACTTGGGTTCTAGTCTTTTGTCTCACTATGTAGCTGTGACCTTCTGTAAGCTCTTTCAACTATTTCCCCTGGGCTTCAGTTTCCTTATTTGTAAAACAAAGTTGATCTCTAAAGCCCTTGGTCAAAGTTACTGCCTCATTTTCTGCTGCCCCCAGCATTTGAGAGTGGGTACCTCTGCAGTACATCTCATATGTGTTGAGTAAACATTTATCCATTGGTTAACCAGGTAAAGGCTAAGAGGGGCACATAGAGGATGGCGAGGCGCCCCCTCTCACCCTTCAGCACAAAGCAGCAGAGCGCAGTGGTTCTATGGGCCTGTGAGGTCCTTGAGACTACTTTTCACTCCCCAGCCCGATTCCTGCAGTACAGTTAGCTGGTGCTCAACAAATGAGTTAACGTGTGAGGGAAATGAATGAGAAGCGGACCAGGAGGTGTGGAATTATCTAGCTAATTCCTGCAAAAAATTACAGACACGCCGCCTTTCCCTGATGCTTCAAGGAGACTGCGGGGTGTGAACCTCCTGCAGTTCAGAGGCGAAGTCCTTCAGATCTCCATCGGCTTCAGACAGCGGGCGGGGCTGAGGGGAGTGAGCGAGCTCAGAGCTCGCCCGCCCCGCCCCTCGCCGCGCGCGCCCCCGCCGCCGCCGCGCGCCCCTCCCACAGCGCGCGCTCCGGGCAGCCGCGAGCCAGGCTGGAGACGCGCGATCTCCTTGTCGCCGCGCGGGTGGGTGGGATCGTGGCGGAGCTCGGGGCGCCAGGGCAGGGGCGGGAGGGCGCCATGGCGGCAGCTGTGGCGGCGGCGTCCGGTCCCCGCGCCGCGGCGAGGTGAGGGGCCGCCTCTTCTCGGCGGCTGAGGAGAACACAGCTGCCCGCCTACCTTCCACGCGGGCCGCGGCTCCGGCATGGCCGGGCTCATTAAGAAGCAGATCCTGAAGCACCTGTCCCGGTGAGAGCGCCAGCGCCGGCCCCAGCGGTCCCGGGCCCTTCCTCTCCCCCTTCGACCCTCCTCCCTGACGCCGTGCTCCTGGCCGGCCTCCCTCTCCTCAGCCCGGGCCGGGACTCGGCGGCGATCCCCGCCTCAACTCGAGCCGGACGGCCGCCTCCCCGCTCCGGTGGCCCCGAACGTTGTCACCACTCTGCTCTTCCCTGGCCCTGGGCCCTCCGGGACCCGGCGCCCCTGCCCTTGCGCGGGTGCCCAGGCTCTCCTCCCCAGCCTAACAGCCCCCCGGCCCTCCCGACCCCAAGGGTCTCCTGACCGGCTGCGCGCACCCTCAGTTCCCACACCGCCGGGCAGGTCACCCCGTCCTCCCTTGCATGCCCCCTGGGCCCTCTGCCCGTCACTCCGTGGACCCCGCGATTTCCATCCTTTCCTGCCCGCCCCGCTGTGTTTCCTCTCGGCTGAGGACCCGCTGCCCCTCCCTCGGGGCCGTCTGCCCGCCTCTTGACCCGCCCACTACCGCCACCCCGGCCTTCCTCTTCCTAGTGCTGCTCCGGGCTAGATCCTTCTTCCCCGGCCCCTTCTAAATAACCCTGTCACCCAGTCCCGCGTAACCCATATTCCGTTCAGATTCCCAACCCCGACACTGGTTTCGCCTTCCCAGAAGCACCCAGCTCCTCCTCTTCATCGTCTGGCTGACCCTGTTGCATCACCCTTGAAAAAGCTAATCCTTGCACCCAGGGCCGTTCCTCTGATCTCCTTTCTCCTTCCTTTGCTTCTCTTCTCCTTACATAGACTAAATGGAGAAGGGCCATGAGAGTTAGGCATAAAGTTTCAACAACCTTCCCTTTAAGATGTGGAGGTTTTTTGACAGCCTGTGAAAAGAGCTAACGACGCCCACTTCTACTTTGCAGTCATTTATTAAGCAATGTGATGTCCCTCAAGTCATTTGGACCCGAGCCAGGTGACAGGCAAAACAATTCAGTTGTAATTGGGTGACTGCTGACCCCTGATTACGATTGCAGGTTGTCAGAACTGGTGTCCACAAAAATTGGAAGCTAGCCTTTCAGTTCGTTTTCACTCCTTATTCCAAGCGGGGCTTGGTGATACCTTAATACCTTTAGACAGCCGTTGTCTGTCACGTGGAGAGTGATCCAATCCTTGGCTCCACAGTGGTCAGTGGTTTTCAGGAGGTGCGAGTAGGGGGAGAAGCCAGTCAACATGGGACCCAAGACCTTGCACTCATGTGTCTTTCCTGGTCTTCTCATTGCCTTGGTGAGTGGTGTGTGAGACACTATTCCTGTCACTGCATCTCCTTTTCTGGCAGACACTGGCCAATTTACTGTTACTTTGATTTTAGACTTTAATTAGTCATTAGATTCAGATACATCTTTTGGTTAATCACCACACCATGTTTTAAAAGGAAAAGCAGATTGGAGGCTGGAGCTGGAAAGTGCCTTTGGACCCTTTACTTGGTTAACTCCCTAGTATATTGTTTTTCAGGTAACATTCATTTGGGTGTTCCATAAATTTGGTTGTTCTGTGTAAAGACTTATGTGTAGGACTAATGATTGTGAAATGAGACAAAATTTAACTAAAGGAAAACCATTAATTTGAGTGAACACAGAATCAGAGAATTTTAAAGTTTAGAGATGACCTTACCTAACATAGCACTGTGTTTAAAAGTCCAGGCTCTTTCTGGTTTCTTTCTTTTTTTTTTTTTAAAAGTCTTTATTGAGTTTGTTACAATGTTGCTTCTATTTTATGTTTTGGTTCTTTGGCCCCAGGCATGGGGGATCCTAGCTCCCCCACCAGGGATCGAACCCTCACCCCTGCACTGGAAGGTGAAGTCTTAACCACAGGACCGCCAGGGAAGTCCTTTTGGTTTACTTTCTTTAACTGTAAAATGAGGATAATAATAGTATCTAACTCAAAGGGTTATTGTGAGGGTTATATGGGTTAATACACAAGGGCTTGGTAAAGTGCCTAGCACATAGTAAGTGCTCAATAAAACATGAGATATGGCTATTTTGGGGGCCATAACTTGTGTGACAATTTGATATAAGCCATAGACTTCTCCAGAAAAATCCACATACACAAACAAGTAATTTTTTATATAAGTTCCCTGGGGGGAGGGGTTAAGAACCCCTTAAAGCACATGCCTTAACCCCATAAGGCATCTTGAGTGAATGCCCTGAATAATCCTTGACTAGTTCAACCTCTCATTTTATGGCTGAGGAAGGTAAAGCCTAGGAGGATAAATGACTTGCCTAAGTTGCAGTGGGAGGTAAGGTAGAGAAATAGAGGGAGTTCCCTGGCGGTCCAGTGGTCAGGACTCAGCGCTTTCACTGTCAAGGGCCCGGTTCAATCCCTAGTCCGGAAACTAGGATCCCACAAGCCCCATGGCCCGGCCAAAAAAAAAGGTAGAGAAATAGAACCCACCTTTCTAATTCTGGTATACTTTCCCCATAGGGCACTCATATTCTGTGCACCCTCTATGAAGATAGAGCTTTTAAAGAAAAATTTTAATAGTATATGCTAACACATTCAGTGAATCCTTAGTGAACAAAGTATCTCTTTTAGATGAATTAGGAGTAGGTATGACAGACATTGGGAGAAATTTCTTGTTTCCTCAGGGTTGTGTGGTTGACTGAGGAGGTGGGGGGAGAAGGTTATTCAGGGCTGCAATTTCAGGGCTCCTGGAAAAGTGCTAGGACATGGGTCTAACTGGGGGAAAGGTCAAACTCCTGAGGCCTTTCTGTTGGTTTAACTCGGAAAAGCTGCCTTAATCACATGTGACATTTGTGTCTTTGTATGGTCTCTACTACACGTACAGAGGCCAGCCTGCCTGGAGGGGAACTATAGCTTCTATGTCTTGCCAAACCTGATGGGGAAGGAGAGAGGAGAAGGGGTACTGGGTTACTATATTAAGTAAATATTTATAGGTGTTTAATAATTACTTGTTGATGATGACAGTGCCGCTTGACCTGGAAGAGTATCCTATAGCAGGAAGGATATCCCAGTGACTTGCATATTATTTTTAATTTTGGTCATGAAGTTTCAGGTACTAAAGTTTCTTGTTGGAATGCATCCTACTTGTTAGTAGAGTATTTTGGTAAACAAGATTTGAAGGAGGTGATGTTCAAGATACTTTTGTTAAGTGTCTTCTCTAGGCCAAGCACTGATCTGGGCACTGGGGATTCAGGAGGAAAGAAGTATAAATCTCTTCTAAGGGCTTTAACCTATGGTTTGGATAACTGCTGTTTAATACAAATAGCTTCAATGTACAGTATTCATTTAAATAAACCCAGGAGGAGACCTTTACTTAGAAACAAAAGTAATCATTTAAAAAATATCCAGAATTGATTTTTCACCAAATTAGATTATTCTTGTTTTAGAACACCTTAGCTAAGACCTTTTGTTATACAAGTAAGAAGAAATATGATAGATTGTAAAGTGAGTCAAGGGACTATGGCTCAGGAAAAGAGCGTTTTTTCTGGAGCCAGACAAGCTAGATTCACCTTCTAGCTCTGCCACTTAATGAACAGGGCAGCCTTTCTGAGCCTTAGTTTTCTTGTCTGTAAAGGATGAGAATAAGGAAGAATACTACGTGCTTTGCAGAATTTTTTGAGAATTGGGGATAAAGTATTTATTATAGTGCCTGGCGTGGAAGTAGCGTTTAATAAAGAGTAGCTATTATCACATGGCCAGAGAATACACTTCCATGGTATGGGTGACAGCAACTAATCCAACTGGCTCTTTTAGAAACCCATCAGAAGTATGAATTATTTACTCAGAATGGCTGCGGGAAATGTGACCCCGAGTGACAAAGACATGGCTGATAGACATGATAGATATTTAAAAAACATAAGCATTAGGTGAAATTCAGAGCCATAGATGATTTCAGAGTCCTTTCAGAGAATAAGAGAGCCTGACTGTGAGCTCAGCCCTCTCCATTTCTGATCAGTGCCTCCACTCGTTTATACTCATCATCCTGGAGAGATCACTGGGCCAGCCTCTGGTGGACTGCTGGGAGCTGCAGGCTCAGAGAGGCTTGCCCTGCTTGCCCAGGGTCTGTTTAGGTGAAGGTTTCTAGGCCTAGTCTCAGCTTCCAGATCACGCCCCTTTATACTAGACTTTACTTATTGTCATCTTCATTTCCCCAATAATTATTTTGTGCATTTTCTGGCAATAGTGCAATCATAGATGTATTTGTTTCCTTCCTCATCTTGTTGCGTTGCTTCAGAATAAGCGCTTTTGTTTACTCAGCAGATATTTAATAGTGATAGCCAACTGTGCGAATAAGCATTTTACAAGTCTTATGATGATTTAATCCTCAGACTAACCCTGTGAAGGAGACATTAGGCCCATTTTATCGATGAAGAAATGAGGCACAGAGAAGTTAAATAACTTGCCTCAAATCATAACTAGTAAGTGATGGAACTGAGATTCTAACGCAGTCACTCCCATTCCAGAGCCGGGCTCCTTTTTTTTTTTTTAAATGCCTTATTAATCATCTGTTTTATTTTATTTATTTTTTAAAATTTTATTTATTATTTATTTTTGGTTGCTTTGGGTCTTCGTTGCTGTGCGCGGGCTTTCTCTAGTTGCAGTGAGTGGGGGCTACTCTTTGTTGCAGTGCACGGGCTTCTCATTGCAGTGGCTTCTCTTGTTGCAGAGCATGGGCTCTAGGCACGCGGGCTTTAGAAGTTGCAGCACACAGGCTCAGTAGTTGCGGAGTGCAGGCTCTAGAGTGCAGGCTCAGTAGTGTGGCGCACGGGATTAGTTGCTCTGCGGCATGTGGGATCTTCCTGGACCAGGGATCGAACCCATGTCCCCTGCATTGGCAGGCAGATTCTTAACCACTGCACCACCAGGGAAGTCCCCAGAGCCGGGCTCCTTAATCACTCTGCTGCTCTAATGCTTCTCATCTACTGAACATACTCTTGCTGCCAGCACCCACGTGGAGGAAGAGAATATTACCAGCACCAAGAAACACCCTTGTGTCTCCTCCCATCATTACCTCTACCAAAGGGTAGCCACTGTCCTGATTTCTAACAGCAAAGATTAGTTTTGTCTTTTTTTGTAATTTATATAAATGGAATCACAGAATGTATGCTTTCATGTCTGGCTTCTTTAGTTCAACATTATTTTTGTGAGGTTAATCTCTGTTGTATCCATTTGTAGATTTTTTCATTTTCATTGCTGTCTGGTGTTCTATTATGTGAATATACCTAAATGCATTTATACATTTTACTATTGATGGACATTTGGATAGTTTCCCAGTTTAGGGCTATGCTGAATAGTGCTGTTAGAAACATTCTAGTATATGTCCTTTGGTGAACAGATGTATACATATTGGTTGGGGATATACCTAAGAGTGGAATTTCTGGGTTGTGGGATATGTATATGTGAAATTTTAATAGATATTACCAAACAGTTTTCCAAAGTGGCTGTACCAATTTGCACTTCCACCAGAAATGTATGAGAGTTCTGGTTGCTCTATATCCTTGCCAACACTTGGTATTTTTTATCTTTTTCATTTTAGTCATTCTTTTTTTTAATTATTATTATTTTTTAAAATTTTTAAATTTTTATTTTTTTAACATCTTTATTGGAGTATAATTGCTTTACAATGGTGTGTTAGTTTCTGCTTTATAACAAAGTGAGTCAGTTATACATATACATATGTTCCCATATCTCTTCCCTCTTGCATCTCCCTCCAGGCGGTCACAAAGCACGGAGCTGATATCCCTGTGCTATGCGACTGCTTCCCACTAGCTATCTACCTTACGTTTGGTAGTGTATATATGTCCATGCCTCTCTCTCGCTTTGTCGCAGCTCACCTTTCCCCCTCCCCATATCCTCAAGCCCGTTCTCCAGTAGGTCTGTGTCTTTATTCCTGTCTTACCCCTAGGTTCTTCATGACATTTTAGTCATTCTGTTGCGTATGTTTTGAAAATTTCTTTACTTCATCTGTGGTAAACCAGATGGCCACTTTATTTTTGCCTCTGTTTAATTTTCAAATTCTGATTTATTTGTAAATTTGAGCAAGCAAATGTCAAATGTCTGACAAGCAAATGTCAGAACCTTGAAAACAGATCTTTTTGGAGAAATGTTCAAATTGGGAGGTTCAATGAAAATAATTAGGGTAATTTGTAACCATTAACCCATACATTTCTTGCTTGGAAGAGATGTGATGCTTTGCTCCCTGTCAAAATAACAGTCATGTACCTTGAGAGAAAGGAGGGGCCGTTTATTAGGTGTTTGAGTTTTTGTTAAATATTTGGTCTTCAGACTACCCTGGATATTAAATAATTTCATTCTGTTCTATAAGCTTAGTACCCCATTGGCATAGTCTTTTATCTTTACTAAAGAAACTAAAACTTGAATTTCATAGTTTTTTTTTTTTTGCGGTGTGCAGGCCTCTCACTGCAGGCTCAGCGGCCATGGCTCACGGGCCCAGCCGCTCCGCGGCATGTGAAATCTTCCCAGACCGGGGCACGAACCAGCATCCCCTGCATCGGCAGGCAGACTCTCAACCACTGTGCCACCAGGGAAGCCCTGAATTTCATAGTTTTTGTATTAGAGTCTTTACAACTTTCCAAGGATGATTCCCTTTTATCATAAAGTGGTTGTGTTGTGTCTTAAAAAGTAGCATTTATAAGCAATAAAAATTTCAAAGCAGTACTGTCATATGTATCTGACGTACAAAGCTTAATGTATGATTCACAAATAATGAAATAAGCTGCTTTGTAATTCTCTACAACCACTGGAGTGTGACCCCCATATGGCAGGGATTATGTCCTTTGGCTACTTTGAAAACCAGAGAGTTTAAGATGTTTTGAATGGGTTAAGTGGGTGCAGGAGAAGGTATGTAGAATGGAGGTGTATAGTTATAACTCATGGAACCGTAGACCGGAGCAGGAGTGGGGGTGGGAGAGCAGAAGGGCAAGGGAATCCAATTCACCCAGTGTCATTAAGGGACCTTTTATCTCTGTGTGATGAAGCAAGTGCTACTGGTGCTGATTATAGATGCTAAAGAACATTTCCCAATATTTATAAGCAGTAGAATCAATCAATCAATCAATATCTGTAGTAAATGGAAAAACTAAGGTGTAAAAATAATTCACATTAGCAAGTTAGGTAAAGGGTATGTAGTTTGTACCTTCTTGCCACAAAAATAAGGACTAGATGTATTATAAGTTATTTGTTAATTGACGTTGTTTTATTCGCCCACAGCAATGATCATTTTGCATGTATACTCAGTCTTTATAGTGCCTTGGAGATATCTATATCTATATCTATCTATCTTGGATGTCAGCCCATCATTTAAAGAATGAGAACACTGATGGTGAGAGGTCAGTGTATTTAAGTCTCTGACTTATGGAAGTGTTATGTTCTCAAAATTTATTTCTAAGTTTGAAATTTGGAGTGTGTGGTCCAGTAGTAGAAATAGTGTTATAAATGTTGAATAGGTTCCCAGTTAGCCCACAAAAGCAATAGTGTGTTAATTATATATAATATAAGCTCACTAGATGGAGATCTGGATCTTGATTGTTAGGGAACCATTTGAAGGAGGTGGGGAGATGAAGAAGAAGAAGAAAACGTTTTTCTTTCCCATTCCTTGGAGTAAGATCTTTTAGATCATTGAGATCATTGTATCTCAACAAGGACTTTTTTTTTTGGTTGTGATTGAGGAGTGTGACCAGCTTTTAATGAGTGGGCTGGAGATGCTGACGTCATGCAGTATGCAGAATCATTTCACACAAAGAAGGATTGTCCTTTGTCTTTTTAAAAATTAATTATTTATTTACTTTTGGCTGCACCAAGTGGCTTACGGGATCTCAGTTCCCTGACCAGGGATTGAACCTGGGCCACGGCAGTGAAAGCCTGGAATCCTAACCATTAGGCTACTAGGGAACTCCTTGTCCTTTGTTCTTTTTGACTTCTGAATGTTTGTTAGATGTTTACAGAGGTGAATTACCTGTTTAGATTATATAAGCCTACTTACATGTAAACACAAAGTACTGCACAGATTTTTTTTTTTTTTTGGCCGCTCTGCGCAGCTTGTGGGATCTTAGTTCCCTGACCAGGAATCAAACCCGTGCCCCCTGCAGTGGAAGCACGGAGTCCTAACCACTGGACCACCAGGAAATTCCCTGCATAGCTTTAAACTAGAGTGAATGTTCCAGGACTGCAGCTACCATGGGGGAAAATTGATTTGAACGTTATTTTAGAAAATGTTGTCACTCTTGGCAATACCACTCGTAGAGTTGGGTCTGTTAGGGCCGAGAACCACTGAGTTAGTCTGGAATCTGAAACAGCTCAAGTTTGCTCTTGATATACTTGCTCTTCTCTCCTTTATGTCTCTTTCCCACCTCCTAAGTCCCCCCTTCTCATGCACCCATTGCCCCGGTTCTACCCCCAGTCCTCTGCTACCATATCCCCCTACCCTCAGGCCTATATGCTCTGCTCCCCTTACTTTCTCACCAAAATTCCCAGTTCATTAGGATATATGATTTCACCCAGCTCAAGGGGAGGAATAGAGACCATATTTGGGAGCCGGAATGCTATTCTAACTAGACCAACTCTAATTCATAATATGTCCTACAGGGTCAACTCCCCTAAGCTACTCTTACTTTCATAGCTCCTCAATCCACAGATACTCTGGAAGCTCCAAGTTTGTTTTTTATTTTCCAAAAGTGGTTTTTGTTGCAGTGGCAGTGAGGATGGGGCAGGAGTCTGGGCAGCAGGGGTCTGGGCAGTGGTATATATGGGTCATTTGAAAGTTGGGGAGTTCTGAAATGTAGACAGTCCAGATAGGGATGGGCTAAGTTCATTCAAGCTGACTTCCTCATGCCATCTGGTGTAGTGCTTTCCCAGGCAGAGCTGAAAATATGCATTTCCCTTTTCTAAGAGACATCTGTTTTTCTTTCTTCTCTCTCTGTGTCTCTTTTTTTGAAATTTCTGTTTTTTAACCTGAGCGAAAGAAGGGGCTGCAGTGTTCAGGAACTCACTTCATTTGAGGAACTGGCTTGACAGAGGTAGAAAAGGGTTCGACTTCTAATAATATAGGAGTATCTTATATTGACCTAACCCTCCCTCATGTAACAATTACGAGCTCTGGGTAGTATGTAAAAAGCAACAACTGGAAGACTTTGGAAAGTGACCAAATGAGGCAGAAACTGACAGGGAACTTGAAAGATGGGAACTGCACTGGGTAAGATTCTCACTTATATAGCTTTTTGCCTGAGGACACTCCCCACTTTGCATGGTGGGTGATGGCTAGCACTCAAGCAAAAGTCTGCAGTCTTACTAGCTTGGGCAGTCAGAGAGTAGAGTTCAGGGCTATAAGAGGGGCTGGAAAATGAGGGAATAAATCTCAGAAAGAAGGGAGCAGACTTCCCTGGTGGCACAGTGGTTAAGAATCCGCCTGCCTGGGCTTCCCTGGTGGCGCAGTGGTTGAGAGTCCGCCTGCCGATGCAGGGGACACGGGTTCGTGCCCCGGTCCGGGAAGATCCCACGTGCTGCGGAGCAGCTGGGCCCGTGAGCCATGGCCGCCGAGCCTGCGCGTCTGGAGCCTGTGCTCCGAAATGGGAGAGGCCACAGCAGTGAGAGGCCTGTGTAATGCAAAAAAAAAAAAAAAAATCCGCCTGCCAGTGCAGGAGACATGGGTTCAATCCCTGGTCCGGGAAGATACCACATGCTGCGGAGCAACTAAGCCTGTGTGCCACAACTACTGAGCCTGCACTCCGGAGCCTACGAGCCACAACTACTGAGCCCATGCACCACAACTACTGAAGCCCACGTGCCCTAGAGCCTGTGAGCCGCAACTACTGAGCCCACGTGCTGCAACTACTGAAGCCGCATGCCTAGAGCCCATGCTCTGCAACAAGAGAAGCCACCGCAATTATAAGCCTGCGCACTGCAACGAAGAGTAGCCCCCACTCGCTGCAACTAGAGAAAGCCAGTGTGCAGCAATGAAGACCCAGTGCAGCCAAAAAGAAAAAAAAAGAATAAAGAGATTTGCAATTATTAAAAAAAAAAAAAGAAGGGGAAGCCCTAAAATCTGCTTTAATCCTTGATATGCATGGGCGAAGACTCCATGGAGCCTGGAAAGGCAATGGTTGAAAGCTGAAAGAATTGAGCTGAGATTCAGCTTCTGTCCACCACAGGGAAGACAGAGTTTGGAGTATGAATCTAGCTGAGTTAATTGCCCAACAGAACAAAATTCTTCAAAGGAAGATTGACAGAATCCAGAATCTCAAAATGTCCAGTATACAATAATAAATGACTACATGTGTAATAAAGGAAAATGTGACTCATTGTCCAGAGAATGGCAGTCAGTAGAAATGACCCCAAGATGACTCAGATGTTGGAATTATCGGACAAGGACTTTAAAGCAAACTTGGTAGTAGTAAATAAACTTGGTAGTAATAAATATCAGACAAGGACTTTAAAGCAAACTTGATAACAAATGGAGAATGTGAGCAGAGAAATGGAAAGTATAAAAAGAACCAAATATAAAATCTAGAACTTAAAAGTACAGTATCTGAAATGAAATATTTATTGGACTTGCTCAACAGCAGATTGGAGATGGCTAAAGAAAGGGTCAGTGAACTTGAAAATAGAGTAGTAGGAATTATCTACTCTGAAGAACAGAAAAGATTGAAAAACGAAAACAGAGTCTCAGCCTATGGAACAATATTAAAATATGTGTAACTGGAGTCCTAGAAGGAGAGAAGAGAGAATAAGATACATGGCAGATTATACTTTCCAAAGATGGCTACAACAATATCTTTCACCTTACATGTTTTTCTCTTGGCCCTAGTGGCTTTCTTGTAACCAACTGAATGGGGGTGGAAGTGACATCCAAGCTACACGAAGCAACTACATGTAGGTGTGCAGTCAACAGTCCCAGCTGAGCCCAGCCTTTGAGACATTCCAGCTCAGGGCCCATCCACGTGAATGAAGAGGGCTCCAGGTGATCCCAGCTCCTAGCCATTCATCTCTTCCCAGATGAGGCCCCAGATATCATGAATCAGAGAAAAACAACCCTAGTTATCCCTTGAATGGATTTCTAATGCACAGAATGTGTGAGCTTAATAAAATGCTTACTGTTTTATGGCGCTAGGAGTAATTTGTTTTGCTGCAGTAAATAACTAAAACAAGACAAAAAACTTCTGAATAATGGCTGACAACTAAATAATAAAAAAAATACAAGTAACCAATTTAAAAATGGGCAGAGTATCTGAATAGACATGGCCATAAATACATGAAAAGATGTTCAACATCATGAGACCATCAAGGAAATGCAAATCAAAACCACAATGGCTGGACAGGAATAAAGTCGCAGATGTAGAGAATGGACTTGAGGACAAAGGGGGGGGGAAGGGTAAGCTGGGATGAAGTGAGAGAGTGGCATGGACATATATACACTACCAAGTGTAAAATAGGTAGCTAGTGGGAAACAGCCACATAGCACAGGGAAATCAGCTCGGTGCTTTGTAACCACCTAGAGGGGTGGGATAAGGAGGGTGGGAGGGAGACACAAGAGGCAGGAGATATGGGGATATATGTATATGTATAGCTGATTCACTTTGTTATAAATCAGAAACTAACATGCCATTGTAAAGCAATTATACTCCAATAAAGATGTTTAAAAAACCCCCCAAAACCACAGTGGCTACTAGGATGGCTATAATGAAAAAGACAGATAATAACAAGTGATGGTGAGGATGTGGAGAAATTAGAACTCTCAAATACTGCTGGTAGGATTGCAAGATGGTACAACCACTTTGGAAAATAGGCAGTTCCTCAAAAAGTAAAACAGTTACTGTTTGACCCAGCAATTTTACTCCTAAGTGTATGTCTAACAGAAATAAAATTTGTAAGTCCACAAAAAAACTTGTATTTGCTTTTCTTTTTTGCGGTACGTGGGCCTCTCACTGATGTGGCCTCTCCCGTTGTGGAGCACAGGCTCCGGACGCGTAGGCTCAGCGGCCATGGCTCACGGGCCCAGCTGCTCCACGGCATGTGGGATCTTCCCGGACCGGGGCATGAACCCGTGTCCCCTGCATCGGCAGGCGGACTCTCAACCACTGCGCCACCAGGGAAGCCCCGTATTTGCTTTTTTAAAAAAATATATTTATTTTTTTATTTGGCTGTGCTGGGTCTTAGTTGCGGCACATGGGATCTTTGTTGCAGCATGGGGAATCTTTAGTTGCAGCATGTGAACTTTTAGTTGAGGCATGTGGGATCTAGTTCCTTGACCAGGGATCAAACCCGGGCCCCCTGCATTGGGAATGCGCAGTCTTAACCACTGGACCACCAGGGAAGTCCTGTACTTGCATTTTCATAGTAGCATTATTCATAATATTCTCTAAGTGGAAATAACCCAAATATCTATCAACTGATGAATGGATAAACAAAATGTGACATATTCATGCAATGGAATATTCTTAGCTATAAAAAATAATGAAGTGCCAATTCATGTTACAACATAGATGAACTTTGAAAACAGTATGCTAAGTGAAAGAAGCTAGTCACAAGAGACCACATATTGTACGATTCCATTTATATTAAATGTCCAGAATAGGCAAATCTATAGAGACAAAAAATAGAATGACAGTTGTCTAGCTTTGGGAGGGATGGGGAGATTGGGGGTGATAGCTGCAGGGTATGGCTTTTTTTTCCTTGAGGGAGGTAGTGAAAATTGATTAAGCTTATGGTTGTACAACTATGTGAATATACTAAAAAAATCGTACATTTTAAATGCATGTATGTATGGTATGTTAATAATATTTCAAAAGAGCTGTAACAGAGCGAGAGTGGGAGAAATAATGTCTAAAAATGTTCAAGCTTGGTGAAAAACAGATTTACTGAATCCAAGAAGCTCAGTAAACCCTAAGCAGGATAGATCCAAAGAAAACCACCCCAGGCACATCACAGTTACATTGCTGAAAACTAAAGATAAAGAGAAAAACTTGAAAGCAGCCAGAGAAAAATGCCTCATCACAGAAAGGAGAACATTGATATAAATTAATGGCTGACTTCTCATCCGTAACGAAAGAGGCAAGAAGACAATGGGATGATATCTTTAAAATGCTTAAAGGAAGAAACTCAGCCTGGAATTCCATATCCAGCTAAAATGTCCTTTAAAAATGGAAGGTGAAAAAAAGACTATGTTTATTTATTTACTTATTTATGCGTGCATGCATGCTGCATTGGGTCTTAGTTGTGGTACATGGGATCTTCCGTTGTGGCACATGGGCTTCTCTCTAGTTGAAGTGTGCAGGCTCCAGAGTGCATGGGCTCTGTAGTTTGCAGCACACGGGCTCTCTCGTTGAGGTGTGTGAGCTCAGTAATTGTGGCACGGGGGCTTAGTTGCCCTGTGGCATGTGGGATCTTAGTTCCCTGACCAGGGATCGAACCCGGGTCCCCTGCATTGGAAGGCGGATTCTTTAGCACTGGACCACCAGGGAAGTCCCTGGACTAAGTGATTATTTAAGATCCCTTCTAGCTCTGAAATTCTGTGACTGCAAATCTAAGAATTCTCACTTTCCATCATTGTGGTACATGTAAAGATGTCTGAGAGCCTTTCTCTCTTGTCTCTTTGGCAGATTGCAGTTCTCTGGCAGAAATGAAACCTGATCAAAATCTGTTTTTCCATCTTGATTTCATCTTAGCTTCTATGCTCTGTAACAGTAACAGATGGCCAGAAAATGTTTTCCCACATTCTTGAAGTGGAATAAATAGCAGGCTTCCATTAGCCTTTTCAGCCACCCTTGGACTCAGTGATGTCATCCTCTATTAGGAGCACAAATGCTGAATGAAATTTGTACCAGGGGTTGTTGGATGGTTTCTGATTAGATCTCAGATCAGTGGTTTCTTTGGTTGAGTAGACTCCACAAACCTCCCCCACGACTGGCCCCATGGGTCACCTTTTCACCTATTCTTTGTTATTATAAAATGTGGACAATATCAGTTGAGGAATTCTTACTGCATTTTTGTCTTTTTTTTTTTTTTTTTTTTTTTGCGTTACCCGGGCCTCTCACCGCTGCGGCCTCTCTCGCTGCGGAGCACAGGCTCCGGACGCGCAGGCCCAGCGGCCACGGCCCACGGGCCCAGCCGCTTCGCGGCACGCGGGATCCCCCCCGGACCGGGGCACGAACCCGTGCTCCCCGCACCGGCAGGCGGACCCCCAACCACTGCGCCACCAGGGAAGCCCCTTACTGCATTTTTGAGAAGCTGGTAAGGTAATAGCCATTTTTTGTTGACTCCTAAAAGTAAATTGATAAATTAAAAAGCAAATCTATGTTATATCATTATTACTGTTATGGGAGAACAGCCTGTGGTGGTCCGGCATAACCCGCCCGTACTGTCAGCCGTCCTTAGAGCATAAGTAAAGAACTCTTGGTTTTGTGTGTTCAGTTTTTGATGATTACTTACTAACTTACTTGCATATTTGATCATAGAGATGATGGCACAGTAACCTGTGTGGTCTCTTGTCAGTGTCTTGGTAGAGACTGGGCATTACTGCTGGTATGGTGGTGACTTAGCCCTGGGCATACTTAAGAAAGATTTTATTAATCTGATTTGTTTGACGAAGTGCAGAAAAGTTTTTGATGGAGTTACATACACTATAACTTTACCCCCCCAAACAGATTTATTCTTCTTATACAGGTTAAGCAGTCCATGGTAGGTTGTAAAAGGGAAAAAATGTCCTCTAACCATTTCTGAGATAGCTTATAAATTCATTCTGTGCCAGATGTGTTTTAGAGGAACATATTACTGAGTGAAAATGTTACTAGAAGTAAGACAGTCCAGTGAGCAGAGCTGGGTTCATGCTTTTTCTCTGCCTCTTCCTGCCCTGTCACCTTGGGCAAATGACTTCACATCTGAGCCTCATGTTCTTCCTCTTTATTTTTTTTAACATCTTTATTGGAGTATAATTGCTTTACAATGTTGTGTTAGTTTCTGCTGTATAACAAAGTGAATCAGCCGTATGTATACATGTATCCCCATATCCCCTCCCTGTCCCACACCTCTAGGTGGTCACAAAGCACGGAGCTGATCTCCCTGTGCTATGCAGCTGCTTCCCACTAGCTTATCTGTTTTACATTTGGTAGTGTATATATGTCAATGCTACTGTCTCAGTTGTTCCAATTTACCCTTCCCCCTCCTCGTGTCCTCAAGTCCATTCTCTAGGTCTACGTCTTTATTCCTGTCCTGCCCCTAGGTTCATCAGAACCATTGCTCTTCCTCTTTAAAATGGGGATAATGATGCATACCTCATATGGGGTATTGCGAAGACTAATTGAGATAATGTGTTTAAATTCCTTTTCAGTGACTGGTACAAAGTAAAATGTTGTCATACTTTTTTATTTTTTTAAGGCTTGAAAAAATGAAAAATGACATTTATTTTATATGGAACTGTAAATAGAGTTAGATTTTGCATAGAATACAGTATAGAAGTTAGATGTATGCTACCTATTTAATACAGTCACTCTGAGACTGTCAGTGCTAATAAGCGGTGTAACTTATTCATTTCATTTGAAGTATGTTCTTCTTTTTTTCAGAGAGAAACATACTTGAAAAAGTACCTATTACTTTTTTTTCTTGAAAATAACTTTTTATCAGAAGGAAAAGTAGCTTATCTTAGTGATTCTCAGCTGAGGTGAGGAGGTGGGGTCTTATCAGAATCTGTGCAAAGGAGAGGGGAGACACACAGTCCTCAAAACTAATTTTATGTCTTCAAAAATTATTATCTTTAAGACTAATTCTTCTGATGGATGCCCTGCCCCCATTTCTGAGCTGAGGTGGCTTCCCTGAATACTTAAAGAGTAAAGGAAGGGTTGCTGGGAGGAAATAATTGTAATATCTTATTTTAGATACAAAAGGGGCTTGAAAAACAAAGCCTGCTGGTACCTAGTGATTACAAATAACATTGAGTTCTGTCTTCTGCTTTCCTTTCCTTCCTTCAGGACTGTGTTTCCTCCAGTTTACTCAGGGATGTGCACTGTATCTTCCTTTACTTTCAGTTGTTGTTGTTGTTGTTTGGCATAGTGGAAGTGTTTAAGGTGTTCATTTTTCCCTTTCACACCCAGTCCTGTTTCCTAGTAGGTGGCCCTTCTTTACAGGAAAAGAGGAATTCTCTTTCCCTCTGTGGCAAGTTAGTTTTCAGAGAATAGGAGCCATTTTAGAAAACTTGTTCTTTTGGTTCCTAGAATAAAATTGATTCATACTCAGTAAATGTTGATTAATTTTTTTTAATGAATTAAAATCAGTAAAAGTATGTGTAAGGGTCTGGGATTTTATTTTATCCTATTTAGAAGCTAACAGCCTGCTGCAGTTCGTGGTTGCTGGCAGAGCACGAGGCTCCTGGGTCAGAGACAAAGGACTTTATTACTCATGGCCCAGCAAGCAGCATAAACACAGGTTTGCACTAGTTCCCCTTGCCCCCACAGGTCCCATGGGTGTGGTATGAACAGGTCCCGATGGATGCCTGTACATGTGTCGTAGGACTGGAACATTGAGCTTGGGGAATCCACTGCTTTTATAGTACGTGGTACACAAGCCTGCTCTTTGCCCTGGAGGGGGACATTACTTCATCCCTCAAAACGCTTTGCAAACAGAATCCTGAGAAGTGGCCTGGGTAAGGAGCAGTCAGGGTCATGTGTTTTGTGTTTTTCTTACCCACCAAGACATGTAGGAGTGTGAGAGACCCAATGGGAGGAGTAGCTCTCTCAACAGGAAGTTTATACAGTAGGTTGTTGATAGAAATCTTAGGTAGATTTATTGTGAAATACTTGCCATACTGAAAGGTATAGAGAGTGATATAATGAATAGCCATACAGTCACCTCCCAACTTGAGAAATAAGCATTGTCCATACAGGTGACACTTGCTGTGGTCTCCTCCTCTTGTCCCATGAGTAAGCATTTCCCTGAATTTGTTGTTATCATGCCAGTGCATTTCTGTGTACCTGTTAATATCATACAGTACTGTGTGTTTATAAACTTCTAAAAATTTTTTTACTATCATTTAAAAAATTGTTACAGAGCCCTTTTACATAGTATTGGGTTGGCCAAACAGTTCGTTCGGGTTTTCCGTAGCACTTTACTGAAAAACCTGAATGAACTTTTTGGCCAACTGAATACCATGTTAGTCACTGTAGGGGAAAATTGTAAAGATAAAACTCTTGCCCGTCATGATGTTATGGTCCAAGGAAAACCACAAAGACTGAAAACATAGCTTAGTAAAAGGAAAGGATATGTGTGAAAAAAAAGTTGGTAAACAACATATAACTCTAAAGTCAGCTATTAGCATCTAATATATGTAAGGGCTAAGTATAGTTACTGATGGAAGGAGAAATGGAATTCATTATTGGGGTAGAAAATAGTGACTATGTGAGGCAACAACAGTGAGAACTTATATGGGTGAGATTCATCTAGACAACTTGTCATACAGGAGAGGGGGTTACACTGTGAGGCAATGGCCTTAAGTTGATCCAGCCAGAAAGATGAGAGAAGGGAGCTGGGAGTAGTCAGTCAACAGGGCAGTTAGCTACGAGGTATGTAGGCCCAGCATTCTGTCAGGGAACCATTTTATTAGGAGGGATGGCTAAGACTAAGCCCCTGATCAAAGGGCTCAACATCTAATTGTGCAGCAGTAGTTACACATGGGAAAATTAGAGAACACCCTAAGACCCTCTCTGATTATGACCTAAATGTGTGTTACAGATTCCAGGGATGTAGAAGGTACGAGTTTAATGTGAGTTCAAGCAGTTAGGGAAAGAAAGCCTCAGTGAGAAGTCTGGAGTTGGGCCTTGAATGGCAAATTGTGATAAGGGTGCTCCAGGAAAAGGAGTGGGTGGCAAGAGCACATGAGCAAAGACGAGACAGTGACTGTGGAAAAGGGAGAGGATGGGCCTGTGTGCATTGTTTATGTCCAGGCCCCTTGATCTGTAGAGTTTCCCATGGCCTGGATTTTGCTGATTGCACACTTATGGTGCAGTTCAGCAGTTTTCCTCTGTATTTCCTGCAAATTAGCAGCTGGACCCAGTAGCGTGATGAGATTCAGGTTCAGTCCCTTTGGCAAGTCTGTAAGTGGTTGTGTGTTCTTTTGTCACATCAGTAAAGGTAGGTGTAAGGGTCTGGGGTTTCACTTTACCCTACTTAACAAGCCCATAATTAATCTGCTACTGTTTTGTATTCTAACCTCATAGAGCTCCCTCTTCTGCTGTTTCAAATAGTGTTTAAAAAGTATAATGGCTTGCTTTCTGAGATATTCTGGTCTGTTACCCCCCAACACCCCCGCCCCACTTTTATTTGGACCATCTCTTTTCTTCATTTCTGTCTTGCTCAGTTTTGATTCCTCTCCCAGCAGTACCCTGTCCTAGGAAGGAGCCTTGGTTAGTTCCATGAGTTTATAGGGTTAGATTGCTTCAGCTCCTTTGGGCCCCTTGCCCCAAATCCCTCCAGTTTCAGTTGCTATTCTCAAATTGGCTCACATTGCTTTTCGCTGAGTACTTGGTTATCTTGGGGTTCTTCTGTTCTCTGATCTGTCTGATGCCCTATTGTTTTCCTCTGTGTTGATCTGCACAGCTGCTTATAGAATTCATGTCTTGTGGCTGTTAATGTTTTTTCCCTGCCTGCTTGTGTATGAGGGTTTATGAGGATGCTTTATCTTCTAGTTTTGTTTTAAATGTTATCCATGGGTTTTTTAGTTGCTATCTAGTCCTGGTTTTATATGGAGATTCAGATATATCAAAAGGCTCTATTGCCACTGCTATAGCCATTTCTCCAGAATTCCCATTGTAGGTTCTTGAGTAGAAAGATGACACAGTCGAGACAGAATGAAATGTCTCACCTAACATCTTTTTAAAAAATAATTAATTAATTAATTTTTGGCTGCATTGGGTCTTTGTTGCTCCGCATGGGGTTTCTCTAGTTGAGGCAGGTGGGGGCTACTCTTCGTTGCGGTGAGGGGGCTTCTCATTGCGGTGGCTTCTCTTGTTGCGGAGCACGGGCTCTAGGTGCACGGGCTTCAGTAGTTGTGGCTCATGGGCTCTAGAGCGCAGGCTCAGTAGTTGTGGCGCACGGGCTTAGTTGCTCCGTGCCATGTGGGATCTTCCCGGACCAGGGCTCAAACCCGTGTCCCCTGCATTGGCAGGTGGATTCTTAACCACTGTGCCACCAGGGAAGTCCTCACCTAACATCTTACATGGCGTAGAGACAGTGTGGCCATTAGTCCCCATTTGTTCTTTAACTTTCTCTTTTCTCTAAACTGAGAAGTGTTATTTGCTATAATGCCCATGTGCAGATTTCTGTGGAAATAATAGCTTCTTATCATCACTCTTTTCAGGTTCACTAAGAATCTTTCCCCGGACAAAATCAATTTGAGCACCCTGAAAGGGGAGGGTCAGCTGACCAACCTGGAGCTGGATGAAGAGGTTCTACAGAATGTGCTGGAGCTTCCCACCTGGTTAGCCATCACTCGGGTCTACTGCAACAGGGCCTCAATCCGGGTGAGAATGGGGGTCAGAGTGCTGCTACTCTCTTTGGACAGCAGGACTGCCTTCTTGAGGGGTGACTCCCACAGCCCTGAGTCTTTGCTTTCCTCTTTCAGATCCAGTGGACAAAGTTGAAGACACACCCAATTTGCTTGGTAATGGCCTTTCTTGATTGCAAGTAATCAAATGGGGATGGCCGGGGTAAGGTTTTAGAAGATCTGAGAGAAGATGGGGAGGAGCCCTGATGGGCTGTCCCTTTTGGGAGTGTGGGTTCTTCTGTCTGGCTTGCGAGCTTCTCTGTGAGACAGCGTGACTATTGTCTGGGCTTTTTCTGGAACTGCTGTGCAACATAGCAGTTAGCACTGAGACACAAGACCCTGGAGTCCTGAGTTGATTTTGTTTTATTTTGATTTTCGTTTTTATTTTAAAACAAGTTTTGCTGCCCAGGTTCTACCTTTACATTTCCTTTGGACTCCTGACAGAGGAAAAATTAGAAGTTTAGTTCATGTTGACTGTTGGGTGATTATCAGCGGAAAGCCCTCCAGGAACTGATTGATACATATCTTTACCCCAAAGACTGGAGTCCCCAGGGATAGTAATATCTCGGTAACTTGGATATATGTTTTCTTTTTCTGCTGTGAGCTAATCCCATGCTTGTCATGGAGTTCTGCTGCTAATGGAAATGGAAGGCGGAAGATGAGGGCTCTCTTTGTATTTCAGTTTGTTCATTCATTCATTCGACAGACATTTATTATCTGCCTACTGTGGGCACAGCCCTCGACTAGGTATTGGAGCACAGAGATGGATAAGACACAGTCTGTGCTGTGTGGGATTTTGTGCAGATGCTTAGCTCTCTGTGGCTTTTATTTCAGTGTCTGGATAAGGTAGAGGTGGAGATGAAGACATGTGAAGAGCCTCGGTCCCCCAATGGACAGTCTCCTATTGCCCTCGCTTCAGGGCAGAGGTTAGTTGCTTTGGGTCCTATTATTTCCAACATATTAACTGGTTTGGATCACCTTTTAATTAAAAAATAAAAACTTTATTATGGAAAATTTCAAACATGCACTGAAATAGAGAGAATAGTGTACTGAACCCCCATGCACTGAAGATCTAACTTTCACAATTCTCAACATTTTACCATTCTTTTTCTACCTTTCTTCTGCCACTTTATGTGTGTGTATGTGTGTGTGTTCGCACACTCTGTAGTTCTTATTTATCTATTTATTTATTTTTGGCTGTGTTGGGTCTTTGTTGCTGCACGCGGGCTTTCTCTAGTTGCGGTCAGCGGGGGCTACTCTTCGTTGCGGTGTGCGGGCTTCTTATTGTAGTGGCTTCTCTTGTTGCAGAGCAGGGACTCTAGGTGCGAAGGCTTCCGTAGGTGTGGCACGCGGGCTCTGGAGCGCAGGCTCAGTAGTTGTGGTGCACAGGCTTAGTTGATCCACGCATGTGGGATCTTCCTGGACCAGGGCTTGAACCCGTGTTCCCTTTGTTGGCAGGAGGATTCTCAACAACTGCACCACCAGGGAAGCCCCACTCTGTAGTTCTTTTTTTTTTTTCACTCTGTAGTTCTTGAAAGCAAATCCCAGGTGCCATATCATTCCACTTGTAAATACTTCTGTATTGTGTGTCTTTAACAAACAGGATTGAGAAGAAAGAAAAAACCCCACAGTACTATTATCACAATTAATAGAATTAATAGGGATTCCTTAATATCATCTAATACTTACTGCATATTCAGTTTTCCTGAATTGTCTCTGAAATATTTTTTTACAATTCAGTGTGGCTCCACAGAGCTCCACACCTTATATTTGGGGATATGCCTTTTAAAGCTCTTTAGCTCTGAACAGTCCCCCATCCCTACACTTTTTTATGTATCATTTGTTCTTTGTAGAAACTGGAGTATTTCTTCTAAGGAATTTCCCACATTTTATATTTTGGCTGATTGTGTCCTCGAGGTGTCGTTTTAAATGTTTCTTGTTTAATCTGGTCGTTAGATTTAAAGGCTGGATTTGATTCATTTGTTTGTTTGTTTTCTTGGTAAAAATACTTCATGAATGGTACCACGTATTTCCTACTGTAACGTAACGGGAGGAACATAATATTCCTTTGGTTAGGATTAATCAGTGGATTCAGATGATGTTGGCCTGACTTGTCCGTTATGATAAGTTCCTCATCTACCTCTTACCTCATGGTTTAAGGACCATTGATGATGGTTGTCTGTAGATCTATTATATCATTGTAGGATAGAAAATAGAGATTTTATAATTCTTTTTTCCTATTGCATTTATTAGTTGTGATTTTCTATAAAGAACTTTCTTTCACCAACTATTTGAAATACAGTTTGTACAGGAATGTCAGGATAAATGCTGGATTCTTTTTTTTTTTTCTTAGCTGTGTCAGCACTTAGTTGTGGCACACGGGGTGTTTGTTGAGGTGTACAGGATCTTTCATTGCAGCGCGGGCTCTGCCTTGCAGCACGGGCTCTGCCTTGCAGCGCATGGGCTTCTCTCTAGTTGTGGCGTGCAGGTTTGCTCTCTCTAGTTGTGGCGCATGTGGGCTCTGCAGTTTGCAGTGTGCGGGCTCAGTAGTTGTGGCATGCGGGCTTAGTTGCCCCGCGGCATGTGGGATCTTAGTTCCTCGACCAGGGATCGAACCTGCGTCCCCTGCATTGGAAGGCGGATTCTTTACCACTGGACCACCAGGGAAGTCCCTGTATTTTTTATTCATATACTGAATCTTGGTTCCTAACTACAATAATATAATAAATGATTTACTTTTTCAGTAGTTTCAAAAAATAACAAAACCAGTATTATAACTATCGATACGATTACTGAATGCAGTAGCTTTCTTTGTGTGTATGTGTGTTTTAACCTTATGATATATCCTATTAGGGATGTATTGTCAAAATACTGTGTTTTAGGGCTTCCCTGGTGGCGCAGTGGTTGGGAGTCCGCCTGCCAATGCAGGGGACACGGGTTCGTGCCCCGGTCCGGGAAGATCCCACATGCCGCGGAGCTAGGCCCGTGAGCCATGGCCGCTGAGCCTGCGCGTCCGGAGCCTGTGCTCTGCAACAGGAGAGGCCACAACAGTGAGAGGCCTGCGTACCGCAAAAAAAAAAAAAATACTGTGTTTTAAAATTACTTGAAATCATTCTTCTTATGGTTGGATACCAATTTGACATACAGAGGCATTCATTTGTTTCATTTTTTTTTTTTAAACAGTATAAGAGCAGTTTTAGGTTTAAACAGTAGTATTAAGAGCAAGGTACAGAGGTTTCCCATATACCCCCTGCTCTCACACATGCATAGCCTCCCTCATTATTGACATCCCCCACTGGAGTGGTATATTTGTTACAATAGATAAACCTACATTGACACATCAGAATCACACAAAGTCCATAGTTTACATTAAGGTTCACTCTTGGTGGTACATTCTACAGGTTTGGACAAATATATAATGACCTGTATTCACCATTATAGATTCATACAGTGTATTTTCATTGCCCTAAAAATCCTCTGTGCTCCACCTAGTCATCCCTCTCCCTGCCCCAACCCCTGGCAACCACTGGTCCTTTCACTGTCTCCATAGTTTTTCCTTTTCCAGGATGATTCCTTCTTTTTAGATTGCCTTCTTTCACTTAGTAATATGCATTTAAGGTTCCTCCGTGTCTTTTTAGGACTCTATATCTCATTTCTTTTTAGTGCTGAATAATATTTCATTGTCTGTGTATACCACAGTTTATTTATCCATTCACCTATTAGGGCATCTTGGTTGCTTCCAAATTTTGACAATTATGAATAAAGCTGCTATAAATGTCCATGTGCTGGTTTTCCTATGGCTATTAAGTTTTCAACTCCTTTGAGTAAATACAAAGGAGCATGATTGCTGGATCTGTGGTGAGAGTATGTTCAGTTTTGGAAGAAACCACCAAACTGTCTTCCAAAGTGGCTGTACCATTTTGCATTCCTACCAGCAGTGAATGAGAGTTCCTGCTGCTCCATGTCCTTGTCAGCATTTGGTGTTGTCAGTGATCTGCATTTTGACCATTCTGATAGGTGCATAGTGGAATCTCATTGTTGTTCTAATTTGCACTTCCCTGATGACATATGATGTAGAACTTATAAGACGCATGCTTATTTGCTATCTGTATATCATTTTTTGTAAGGTATCTATGAAGGTCTTTGGCCCATTTTTTAATTGGGTTGTTTGTTTTATTGTTGAGTTTTAAGAGTTCTTTTTATATTTTGGATAACAGTCTTTTATCAGATGTGTCTTTTTCAGATATATTCTCCCAGTCTGTGGACGGTCTTCTCATTCTCTTGACCTTGTCTTTCACAGAGCAGATTTTTAACTTTAATGAAGTCCAGCTTATCCATAATTTCTTTCATGAATAGCGCCTTTGGTGTTGTATCTAAAATGTAATCGCTATACCCAGGGTTATCTAGGTTTTTTCGTATGTTATCTTCTAGGAGTTTTATATCAGTTTGTTTTAAATTTTTAAATTCTTTTTATTTTTTAACCTATGTAAAATTACATAGTTCCAAAGTTAAAACTATAACACAAGGCATGTTATATGTATGTATGTTTGTATTGTCCCCACTCTGTTTCTTACACAAAATGTAACATACCATAAACACTTTCCACATTGCTTTTTTCTTTTAAAAGTATATCCTGGAGAGCACTTCATAGAAGTATCTAGAGAGATATTTCTTATTCCTTTTTGCACCTGCAAAATACTCAGTATATTTTATAGCGGTGTCATTGTTCATATAGCCAGTTCTTTGTTGATAGACATTTGAATTATTTCTAGGGTTTTTGCTGTTACAAATAGTGCAGTAATAAATGACCTTGTTCGTAAGTTACTTAGTATTTTTCCAGCATATTTTTAAAAACAGCTTTATTGAGGTATAATTCACATACTACAGAATTCATCCATTTAAAGTACACAATTCAGTAGTTTTTAGTGTATACACCATGTTGTGCAACCATCATCACAATCAATTTTAGAACATTTTTATCACCCCAAAAGAAACTCTGTACCTATTAGCAGTCACTCTTCATTCTCCCCTGCCTTAGCCTTAGGCAACCATAAATCTGCTTTCTGTATCTATTCTGATCATTTCATATAAATGGCATCATATATTATGTGGTCTTTTGTGATTGGTGTCTTTCACTTAGCATAGCGTTTTCAAGGTTCAGCTATGTTGTAGCATGTATCAGTACTTTATTCCTTTTATGGCTGAATAATATTCTATTGTGTGGATATGCCACATTTTATTTATCCATTCATCAGTTGATGGACATTTGGTTTGTTTCCACTTTTTTTGCTAGCATATTTTGGGATAGATTCCTGGAAGTGGGGCTGCTGGGTCAAATAGCAAATGCATGTATAATTTTGATAGATGTTGCTAAATTACCCTCCATAAGGATTTTGTAATTTCGTGTTACCACCAGCAATGTTGTAAGAGTTCTTGTTTTCCAAGAGCCTTGCCAATAGACAATATTTTCAAACTTTAGGCTTCTTTTTTTTTTTAATTTATTTTTTTAATTTTTGGCTTTGTTGGGTCTTCGTTGCTGCGCGTGGGCTTTCTCTAGTTGTGAGTGGGGGCTGCTCTTCTTTGTGGTGTGCGGGCTTCTCATTGCGGTGGCTTCTCTTGCTGCAGAGCATGGGATTTAGGCGTGCGGGCTTCAGTAGTTGTGGCACGTGGGCTCAGTAGTTGTGGCTTGCGGGTTTTAGAGCGCAGGCTCGGTAGCTGTGGCGCACAGTCTTAGTTGCTTTGTGGCATGTGGGATCTTCCCAGACCAGGGGTCGAACCCACGTCCCCTGCATTGGCAGGCGGATACTTAACCACTGCACCACCAGGGAAGTCCAAACTTTAGGATTTTTGTCTAAAGATAACACACGGTATTTCTGTGTAGCTTTTTGGTAAGTTATATTGGAGTACACAAATAAGTGTATAGATTAATGATTCTTTACAAGAAGAAACAGACCACTTCCAGAAACCCAGAAGCCTCCTGCACCTTTCCTAGTCATACAAACCCTCAAGGATAACTTTATCCTGATTTTTAACACCACACGTTAGTTTTCCCTATTTTTAAAGTTATATAAATGTAATCACAAATTATGTCATCATTTGTGGCTACATACTTTAGCTCAACATGATGTTTGTGAAAGTCATCCATGTGGTTACATGTAGTTATCGTTCATTCATCCTCATTACTGTATGTTATTCCATTATATGCCACAATTATCCATCCTGTTGTAGATGGACATTTGATTTGTTTGCAGTTTCTGGCTATTAAGCATACTGATGCTACATTGAACTGTTCTCTTTCATGACTGTGGTGGTTGATACATGACTCTATACATTTGTTGAAACCCTGGACGTGTACACCACAAAGAATGATCTTTTCTATATGTAAATTAAAAATATGTAAGAAAAAAGAATAGTGATGCTATGAACGTTCTTATACATACCTCTTGGTGAACATATGTACACATTTCTGATTTGTATATATCTAGCAGTAGAGTTGCAGGGTCATAGGCTGTGCATATGTTCTGCTTTAGTTCATACTGCTGGACAGTTTTCCAAAGTGCTTGTACCACTTTTCCCCCGGCAGTGTTGCTAGCACTTAGTATTGTCTCTCTTTCTATTTTAGCCATCTAATACGTGTGTAGTTGTATCACATTATGATTTTAGTTTGCATTTTTTTTGAGGATTTGTTTATTAGAATTTAAAATATCCTCTTTCACAAAGCATTGATGTATTCTGCCCATTTATCTTTTTTTTTTTTTTTTTGTGGTACGCAGGCCTCTCACCGTTGTGGCCTCTCCCGTTGCAGAGCACAGGCTCCGGACACGCAGGCTCAGCGGCCATGGCTCATGGGCTTAGCCGCTCCGCGGCATGTGGGATCTTCCCGGACCGGGGCACAAACCCGTGTCCCCTGCATTGCCAGGCGGACTCTCAACCACTGCGCCACCAGGGAAGCCCCTATTTATCTTTTGGGTTATTTTGGGGGTTATTTGTCTTTTTCTTATTAATTTGTAGAAGTTCTTTATACTGGAAACAAGTCCTTGGTTATATACGTGTATTACAAATATCTTCTCCTACTATGTGGGTTCCCTATCACTGCTAATGTTACTTTTTTGTTGACCAGAAATGATTAATTTAACACAGTCCTTTATATCTATTTTTCCCTTTATGGTTAGCACTTTTTTTTCCCTACGACATTGTCACTTTTGTCATAAATCAAGTGACTCTCAGTGTAGTTTTTATATATGAGTGAGGTTGAACATCATTTTATGTTTAATATCTGTTTGCATTTATTTTTCTGTGAACTGTCCCTACTTTGTCCCGTTTTTATTGGTCTCTTGGTCTTTTTCTTCTGAGTTTTTTGAAACTCTTTATACATTAGAGATATTAGCCCTTTGTGATATAAATTGCAAAGTTTTCTTTTTCCAGTTTGTAATTCCCAGACTTTTTTTATCTCTTGTAATGAGAACTGTTTCACCTACATGTTAAGAATGTCTGTGTTTTCCACGTCCTGAAGGACTTTAAGGATGGCCTTTGTTCCTCTCCCTGCTGTTTCTGCCTCTCACTATAAAGCACAGCTATGCTCTTTGGGATAGATTTGACAGGGCAGAGGTGGGACTGTTCTTGACTAGATTTCACAGTATTAGACCTCATGCTAACCTGGCTGTACTTCTTTCCTCTTTTCACTACTTTTGCAGAGTATGTTCTGTCTTTGAAGATATTATGGAAACCTAGTGTTTCCTTTCTGTTGTTATAGCTCTCCTCACACAGACAATATTCAGTATTTATTCAGGTAGTTTGTGGACTGTGAAAATATTTTTTCAATTTATTCTTTCTAACCAGAGATTGTTTCCAGGTCAACTCTTTCTTTTATTCCATTCTTAAAAAAAAAATCTCATCGGAAAGAGTACTACATCGTCATAAAAATTTTTAGAAATGTAAAAAATATAAAGCAGAAATGGGAGAAGAAAATTTTTTTAAAGTCATCCACAGTTCGGGCTTCCCTGGTGGCGCAGTGGTTGAGAGTCCGCCTGCCGATGCAGGGTCCACAGGTTCGTGCCCTGGTCCGGGAAGATCCCACATGCCGCGGAGCGGCTGGGCCCGTGAGCCATGGCCGCTGAGCCTGTGCGTCCGGAGCCTGTGCTGCACAACGGGAGAGGCCACAACAGTGAGAGGCCCGCGTACCGCAAAAAAAAAAAAAAAAAAAAAGTCATCCACAGTTCTAGCATCCAAAGACAGGCATTGTTAAGAGTCTTGTCTTATGTCTTCCAGTATAAAGAGTATGCCTACAAATTCCCTGGCGGCCCAGTGGTTAGGACTCGGCGCTTTCATTGCCAGGGCCCGGGTTCAATCCCTGATCAGGGAAGTAGAATCCCGCAACATGCACGGCATGGCCAAAAAAAAAAAAAAAAAGAGTATGCGTCAAATCTCATATGATCCTGAATGTTGGTCTGCCTCGTTTGTTGTAGTGAGTATGGCTTTGCCGAGAAGGTGGTGGAGGGGATGTTCATCGTCGTCAATTCCATCACCATCAAGATTCACTCCAAGGCCTTCCACGCTTCTTTTGAATTGTGGCAGCTCCAGGGCTATAGTGTGAACCCCAACTGGCAGCAGAGTGACCTCCGCCTCACCCGTATCACTGACCCCCGCCGAGGAGAGGTGACAGCCCTGGCATTCTGAGAAGGGAGAATGGGGGGTTCAAAATAGGACTCATTCTTAAAGGATGTTATTCCTGCTTTGGGGATTTCCTCAAAGTCTCCCCCATTCTTGGGAACCCAAAAATCCCTTCTGTCCAGTGTTACTGTTACATCCTTTCCTCAATTATGGATCTCTGATCCACTGCTTTCTGTGGGTAGGATCCCAGCTGAGAATGGTGGGGGTCTCTGCCTTGCCAGTCTTTTCCCCTTGGACTTCCTGCCTCTTGATTAATTTCATCCACAGAATTAAGGGATTTAACTTTCTTTCCTTCTAGGTTTTAACATTTAAGGAAATAACTTGGCAAACACTTCGAATTGAGGCAGATGCTACAGACAATGGTGATCAGGACCCAGTCACCACTCCACTGAGGCTTATTACCAACCAAGGCAGGATCCAAATAGCCCTCAAGAGAAGAGTGAGTGTGTTCTCTGTCCTCATGAAAACTTCCATCTTTTATTCTCCCAGATAGCATGGGAGATGGTGTTTCCTCCTCTTTGAGTGTTGCCCGCCCCTGGAATGACATTTGAAAGGGGAGGACCTGCAATTCAGTGTTGCACTGTATCTGCTAATGAGGAAGCATTTCTACCTCCCTGTCATTTTAATTTTGAAAACCACGATTTTTACCTGTATATAGGGACACATAGGCAGTTGATCATTGCTGCTTCTTGTTAATCACAGAAAATTTTAGTAGTTTTGTAAGAAATTGACTCTCCACAGTGCTTGATACTTTCGTGTATTGGGGATTGAAAAGCCATCCCTGCAATTGGTTGGGCAGTGGTCACTTTGAGTAGTTGGGATGGTACCAGATGTTGAACCCTGTGTTCTATGTGACCCCTTCAGACCAAAGATTGCAATGTGATAGCCTCCAAGCTGATGTTCCTGTTGGATGACCTGCTCTGGGTGCTAACTGACTCACAACTCAAGGCTATGATGAAATATGCAGAATCACTGAGTGAGGCCATGGAGAAGTCAGCCCAGCAGAGAAAGAGCCTGGCCCCTGAACCTGTACAGGTTAGAGGTGAAACAGAGACCCTTGGTGGCAGTGGGGAGATGGTAGGCCGGACCTAATTCACACCTCCACCGTATGTGGAGCCTAGACTTTATTAGGCTTATTTGGGGGAATTTGTCATTCACTTCTGTAGGTACATAGGCTTTGCCTGTGCCTCTGATTTATTCAGTTATTCTGTTCTTTGGGTGCCTCTAGTGTGTTAGGTATACAGTGTTAGCCACTGGAAAGCCTCTTGTTCCTGTCCTTGGAACTCTTGCTGTCTTAAAATATGGACTATAAACAAGTTATTACAATATGATGTGATAAGTGCTGTAATAGAGGTAAACACTGTGCCATGAGAGCACAAAGAAAAGGGATCCAACTACCTGGGCTGAAAGAGAGCATTTAGGGAAGACTTCCTGGAGGAGGTGTTTTAGCATCAGTCAGCTAAGTTCTAGGGGGGTGGGAGCTTAGAAGGCAATTCAAATCTCAGAACAGGACTCTGACAGTTACTAGATTAATTATAATTTGGCTTCTTGGAGTTTGGGTTATTTAAGTGGGATAGACCTACATGAGATACCAGGCGAATAGTTATGAGAAGGAAGGGACACCTTGTCAAATTGTGGTTTTCTTCAGGCTGAACTAAAGCTTAAAGAAAGCCAGCAAGGAGGCTGTCTGGGTCTGGCTTCTTGTTTCTCTCTGTCACATGTAGATCACCCCACCTGCTCCCAGTGCCCAGCAGTCCTGGGCCCAGGCGTTCGGTGGCAGCCAGGGCAGCAGCAACAGCAGCAGCAGCCGCCTCAGCCAGTACTTTGAGAAATTTGATGTGAAAGAGTCCTCCTACCATCTGCTCATCTCCCGCCTGGACCTGCACATTTGTGATGATAGCCAGTCCCGAGAGCCAGGTACCCCGTGAGGCCTAAGCCTGTGCAGGGTAGTCCATCACCGCCTGGAGCTCTGGGCAAAGCTTGGGGATGGAAGGCTGTTTTCAAGACTCTGTGGGGTATTTGTCTGACTCCCCTTAATCACAGGCCTTCCTCAGGCCTCTGTGCTCCTGTGGCAGCTCTCTGTCAGCAAGTGCTCTTCAGCTTTTAGGATGCAGCAGAACTACCTGTGAGACAGTAAGACACAGGAGCTGGGCCTCTTCCCAGCCCCCACTAAATCGGAATCTTCAGGGGTAGAGCCCAAGCAGTGTATATTTTTTTTTCCCTCCCCAGAGTCTTTTGGGCAATGCTAACCACTGGTATAAGCTTTCAGGAAAGTAAATTCAACTATAGGAAACCTCAGAATTTTCAGATCTTTGAGTCAATTTAAATAGTTATTATGTATAAATGTGTTCTTCCCAAGCAGAGGGGTTATGGTGTGTTCTTGTCATGCTTTTTCATTCATTAGAGCAATTTTTTTTTTAACATGGTGTTCCCTAAATCACATATTAATTTAAACTGCATCAATAGAAGTGTGGGTTCCAGAACTCTGGAAATTCTTCTCTGGCACCTTTGTAGACTCCATTTGGAACTCTAAGCCTTGTTTTTGATGCTGTCCTTGAGGACATTAACAAAGAGAAAGCATCCCAGGAAGGGTGTGCAGATTGTTTAATGCTATGGAAACCATAGCATAGCAGGAAAGAGTTGAAAGACACAGGGATATTTCATATGAAAAAGAGTAGACACAGGATATAGGAGAGCCATCTTTAAATAAAGAGAGGGCATTAATGCAGAGTGGAGTGGTTGTTAGGAAAGTCAAGCCCAGAGCCCTTCAGACATTGCTTTTATTTTGTGGTGCTCTAAGCAGAGCATAAACAAATAGCACCTGCTTTTTTGGCAGACATCTCTGCCCATTTGAGACTCACTAGAGCAACTGGTATTAAGTACACATACACATTTATTCAGAATGAAAAAATAATTGACTCATTTCTTTCCTTCATGAGCCTTAGGGAAATCACTTCACCTCACTGAGTTTCTTCATTTGTGAACTTAAGTTAAATCATATCTTACTCATTTACCTCATAGGTTGTTATCAGGCTCAAATGACATAATATACTGAATTTGGAGGACATTAGTCATAGGCCAGTATTCGGTATTATTATTTCTCTGCTGCCAGTTCCTTCAATACTCTTTGTTCCCCCTCTACACCCCTCTGCCACCAGCTTTTGTTTTTAGATGTCGTCCTATGGAAGCTTGTGTTCTTGCTGCCTTTTCCTCTCTGGAGGTTAACGTTTGCTTCTTAATGAGACCTAGATTCATTTTCCTTGGGGAAACCTACTACCTTTTCTTTCTGGGACACCAAGCACCAATGCCTCTCTTGCTTTGCTATACCTTGGTCTTGAAGTGACTTCAACCCCTCTCCACTCCCAATATGAAAGAGCTGAAAGGAGCAGTGACAGCGTAAAGATTGCTTTTGCCACCACAGGAAATAAATTGCTCACTGGTTTGTTAGTCACTAGTTCTGGAAGTTCTTTGCTAAAACAATTATTGTTTTGTTTGGTTGTTTCTTCCAAGTGTTACTATAAAGACCTTGCAGTTTTGTTTTGTTTTTAAAAATATTTATTTATTTATTTGGTTGCACTGGGTCTTAGTTGCGGCATGCAGGATCTTCGTTGTGGCGTGCGGGATCTTTTTCAGTTGCAGCATGCAAACTCTTAGTTGTGGCATGCATGTGGGATCTAGTTCCCTGACCAGGGAATGAACCCAGGCCCCCTGCATTGGGAGCGGGGAGTCTTAACCACTGCGCCACCAGAGAAGTCCCTGTTTTGTTGTTTTTAATCCTTTCAGAAATCTTTATTAAAAATACATTATTGAGGGCTTCCCTGGTGGCGCAGTGGTTGAGAGTCCGCCTGCCGATGCAGGGGACACGGGTTCGTGCCCCGGTCCGGGAAGATCCCACATGCCGCAGGGCGGCTGGGCCCGTGAGCCATGGCCGCTGAGCCTGTGTGTCCAGAGCCCGTACTCTCAGATGGGAGAGGCCACAACAGTGAGAGGCCCGCGTACCGCAAAAAAAAACCCAAAAAACAAACAAACAAACAAAAATACATTATTGAGAGTTTCGTCCTTTTGCCTGATAAGGGCGTATAGCACTGTCCTCTTCATTTAACAGGGTCCTGCAATCAGAGGTGAATGACTAGCCTTCCCTGAAGCCCGCATGTATTTATTAAGCTAAGTGAATCCACTTGGTGGATTTTAGGGAAGTTTTGGATGAGATATTTTTATTTTATTTATTTATTTTAAAATAAATTTATTTATTTATTTATGGCTGTGTTGGGCCTTCGTTTCTGTGCGCAGGCTTTCTCTAGTTGCGGCGAGCGGGGGCTACTCTTCATCACGGTGCGCAGGCTGCTCATTGTCGTGGCTTCTCTTGTTGTGGAGCACAGGCTCTAGACACGCAGGCTCAGCAGTTGTGGCTCACAGGCTTAGTTGCTCCGCGGCATGTGGGATCTTCCCAGACCAGGGCTCAAACCCGTGTCCCTTGCATTGGCAGGCAGAGTCTTAACCACTGCGCCACCAGGGAAGCACTGGATAAGATATTTTTAGATAGAGGGATAAATCCCAGCCAACCATACCCAGGTGTGGCAGATGACTCTGTGAAGGGGCAAGGAACACAAAGAGTTCTTGTGAGTTTGATTCTTCTCCTTGGATTTGGGAAGAAAGGGGAAGGGAGAACTAGGTGTTATGGAAAGGGTGCTAAGATTCTCTGGAGTTGTCCTGTCCAATATGGCAGCCACTAGCCACATATGACTGTTGGGCACTTGAAATATTGGCTGATCCAAATTGAGATGGAGTGCAAGTGTAACATACACCTGGGATTTCGAAGATACAGTACAAAAAACGAGTGTAGAATACCTTAATAATTATTTTCATATTGATTACATGTTGAAATGATAGTATTTGGAGTATATTGGTTTAAATAATGTGTAATATTAAAATTAAATTCACTTTTTTAAAAAAACTTTTTTAATGTAGCTACTAGAAAATTTTAAATTACTTATATGGCTTATGTTACATTTCTATTGGATAGCATTGCTCTAGAACTCTCTGTCCAAATGGTAGCCAGTAGCCACATGTGACTATTTAAATTAAAATCAAAATTAAATAAAATTAAAAATCCAGTTCCTCATTTATACCAACAACATTTCAAGTACTCGTTATAATCTATGGACCATAGAAGATGTCCATCATCACAGAAAGTTCTTTTAGATAATGCTGCTCTAGGGACTCCTTGAAGGCTACATCTGTCTGCTTTTTCATTAAGGGACACTATAGCCTTGGTATTGGAGGTGAAGTTATTGAAAACTTGGTGGGTAACTGGGGACGGCTTGGCTTGCAGTGGGGCAGCACTGTCTCTTAAAATCAAACTGGAGCAGCTCACCCTTCAGGCTTCTGGGAGGAGGAGGGTGGTTGATGGGGAAAAGAGGGTCATCTGCCTCTTTTTAGTTATCTCTCTCAGGATAAGGGCTGTGAGCCAAAGCTTTCTTCATCTCTCTTCAGGCTGGGCTATCCTCTCCCACCATCTCACTGGAGAATTTTAGTCATTTATGTACACTATTTACCATTTATGTGTCATATATGATTATGTGTTTATAATTAAATATGTTGATAATGGGTAATTATATTTGATTTCTATTCTAAACCTTATTTTAATATGTTCAGTCGTGTAGTTTATTGTTCTTTTAGTTCCAAATAAATCCAATAGAGGGAGCATGGCTGTGAAACCCTCTCCCTCCAGTAGCCTAGGTCATGCACGTTCAACTGGGATGATATCTCCCCACAGCAGGTAAAAATCCACTCTTTTATTTTAAACAGATACATATTTATTGAGATATCATTCATATACCGTACAATTTACCCATTTAGAATATACAACTCAGTGTTTTTTGGGGTTTTTTTTTGCGGTACGCGGGCTTCTCACTGCTGTGGCCTCTCCCGTTGCGGAGCACAGGCTCCGGACGCACAGGCTCAGCGGCCATGGCTCACAGGCCCAGCCGCTCCGCGGCATGTGGGATCCTCCCGGACCGGGGCACAAACCCGTGTCCCCTGCATCGGCAGGCGGACTCTCAACCACTGCGCCACCAGGGAAGCCCCTACACCTCAGTGTTTTAAAGTATAGTCATAGGGTTATGTGATCATTACTACAATCTAATTTTAGAAACTTTCTGTCATCCGTAAAAGAAACTCTGTACCCATTAGATGACAGTCCCCATTTTGCAGCTCTAAGCAACCACTGATCTTTCTGTCTTGATGTTTGCCTATTCTGGACGTTGAAAATTGGTTCTTTGGTGAGGGGTGGGGGTGAAAAAAAAACTTAGATATAACAGTGCTTAACCTTATTGACAGAATTTTATTTCTTAGTATTTAATTTCTCTTATTGAGTTTTCTTGGGTATCATATGAGCAACACTGATGTTGAGTTCATGGAAGATCAGGGCTATAAACTATGGCAAACAGATGGCTGTGATTAGAGGACTTTATCTATTGCTTGATCTCAAAGTCAGATGGTGAGAGGTGGCCTGTACATAGCTAGCAGCTGTCATTGGCTGCCTCATCAGTGTTGTTTATATTTAATCCTTAGTACTTTTGTGATTTGAACTTTGAGAATTAAATAAAAATAGTTTATATTTTATTATTTAATTCTACAAATTGTTCAACAAATCAATAATTTAATTAAATGTTGAAAAGGAAAAATATTGACACTATCTGAATATCTAGCACCTAGTTAAGCTAAAGTTATTTTCTCATGTTAAGCAAAAGTTAAAAGCTAACAAAATAATAATTTTAAGAAATTAATTTAAAAACTTTATTTTATCAAAAATAATTTTGAATAATTAAAATTGGATTATGTCACTATTATGTATTTATATAAATTACTAAATTACATATGTGATTCTATACATTATAATTTATATAAGAAATAAATTACATTAAAAGTTACTCAACAGGGCTTCCTTGGTGGTGCAGTGGTTAAGAATCCGCCTGCCAATGCAGGGGACATGGGTTCAAGCCCTGGTCCAGGAAGATCCCCTATGCTGCGGAGCAACTAAACCCGTGCTCCACAACTACTGAGCCTGCGCTCTAGAGCCTGTGAGCCACAACTACTGAAGCCTGCGTGCCAGAACTACTGAAGCTCATTCGCCTAGAGCCTGTGCTCTGCACCAAGAGAAGCCACCGCAATAAGAAGCCCACATACCACATTGAAGAGTAGCCCCCACTCGCCGCAATTAAAGAAAGCCTGCGCACAGCAACAAAGACCCAATGCAGCCAAAAATAAATAAATAAATAATATATATATAAAAGTTACTCAGCAGATATAGTTATAAACTTAAGTTAAATATTAATAGCTTTAAAATTTTAAATTTAACTTTTCACACTTTATTTTTTAACCTTTTAAAAAAATTTTTTGGCTGCTTTCGGTCTTCGTTGCTATGTGGTGGTCTTTCTCTAGCTGCAGCAAGCGGGGGGCTACTCTTCATTGCGGTGCTTGGGCTTCTCATTGCAGTGGCTTCTCTTGTTGTGGAGCATGGGCTTTAGGCGTGCGAGCTTCAGTAGTTGCAACACGCGGGCTCAGTAGTTGCGGCACATGGGCCCTAGACTGCACGGGCTTCAGTAGTTGTGGCGCATGGGCTCAGTAGTTGTGACGCCTGGGCTCTAGGGTATGCGGGCTTCAGTAGTTGTGGTGTGTGGGCTCTAGAGTGCAAGCTCAGTAGTTGTGGCGCACAGGCTTAGTTGCCACATGGCATGTGGGATCTTCCCGGACCAGGGCTCGAACCTGTGTCCCCTGCATTGGCAGGTGGATTCTTAATTACTGTGCCACCAGGGAAGTCCCTTAACTTTAACTTAAAAGAATTATTTAGTCTTTCTTAACCTGACATTGAATAAAAGGAATAAGCTTTATTCTTATTCTTTTTATGTATAAAGCACAGGTAGACATATAGTACATAAGGTATACAGTATATCTGTGGTATTAAATTTCATGGAGAAGGGACAATTAGGAAAAAAATAGCTAAACAGGCTCCTGTGAGGTGGTAATTATGACAAAAAGTTTGAACAACAGGAACACAGGTGTAGGTGTATCTCCTAATAGGATGGTGATTAGTCCAGAACCTTGGTGTGGTGATATCTAGAGTGGATGGAAATGACCCTCCTGGTTGTAGATGTACCAGCTTACAGCTAGAAGGTCCCATGGTATTTCCCTTCACCTGGAAATAGGATGGAAGGGATAGGAGGGAAGTGCAGAACAGGGTAGGTTAGACAACACACATATGTAGAAGAAATAGTCCTTGTTCTTACAGTTCTTAGAGTCTAGTTGGAGAGATAAGACAGAAACATGGAAAGTTCATTCATTTAGTAAGAATTAAATGTAAATTCAAGATAAACAATAGAATATTTGACTTATTGCAAAAAAATTCAGTTTATCTACACTATTCTGTATGTTTATAATGTCCTTGTTAGTGCAGTGTTTTTAGTGTTCCATGGTACTTCATATGTACAGTGTGTAATGACAGTCTTATGTATCACAGCTTTAGCTAAGATATGGAAGGAAGTAATATGGGTCCTGCTTTTTGGGGAGTTTGGCTTATGCCTCTCCAGGTGTTGTGCTGCGGGGCAGCAATACTAGTATTGCCAGGTTTGGGGGAACCAATCAAGGTTGTCAAGTGTGCCTGTGGGAGACCTAGGACTGGAATTCCAGAATCCTGAGTTTTGCAGTTTCTTTTGTCTTTCCAGAAATCTGACAGCCATTTACAGAGACAGTGGAATATGCTTTAAAAAAAAAAATCTTTTAGAGCATGTCCATTGCAATTCAAAAGAGGAGGGCCTCAGCCTTGCAAATCACCTGACATCATGGCCTTTCGGCTACACTTATGTATCAGCCAGGCTTTGGAGCTGACCCTTAGGAGGACTTTTAAGTGCTTCAAGTGGTGTTTAGGCCTCTGTTTCTTCTGCTGCTGTTCACCTTTATTTTTCTTTGTAGGTGTCTCTGCAAACAGACTCATGGGTGGTGCAATGCAGCTTACCTTTCGCAAGATGGCATTTGACTATTACCCCTTCCACTGGGCAGGTAGGAGAATTCTGAATGGGTGCAGTTTTAGCGTGGCCTAGGTATTGAGGCCATATGCCTGGGTTCATCCCTGACTGCCCAGCAGAAGGGTGCCAGGGATTGCAGCACATGCTCAGAGAGGTGTTGGCAATAGTCCTTTTCAAGAGGACATCTTCTGGAAACTTGCAGGGTCCACTGTTGATGCGAAGCAGTAGGAGGGGAGGCAGTGTCTGAGATGTTGCTTTTGATTCTGTGCTCTACCCCTTACTTGCACTAGTTTTAGAGCCTCTCCAGTGGTCCATGGTCAAAGATGGCAAAAGTCAGCAGCTGGCCTTTAGGGAACCCTAGGGAAAAATCACATATAGAATCCAGAAGAACTTGAGTGCTCTCACTAGATAATTTTTACTTATCCCAGAGAATTTTGGATTGGCGGTGAGGGATCAGATTCTGAATTATGGAAAACTATACCAATGGAAAAGAAAATTTGTAACATTGGGTCATGATCTTAGACTAAAATCTTTTTGCTTTATCGCACAGGCGATAGCTGCAAACATTGGGTACGTCACTGTGAGGCCATGGAGACCCGAGGCCAGTGGGCCCAGAAGCTGGTGATGGAATTTCAGAGTAAAATGGAGAAGTGGCACGAGGAGACAGGTCTGAAACCACCCTGGCACCTGGGGGTAGACTCTCCCTTCCGGAGGAAAGCAGGTGGGTTATGAGGAGCTGGAGGACTCCTGTTGCTTTGCCTCTTGACATTTACCTTTGAGTATCAGTGGCAATAAAGCACTGGACTGGCTAATTATCCCAACTTACTCCCAGCTGATTATTCCAACTTTATCCCACGGAGAGACATCTGTGACTTTTTTCTTTACGGAGTCCTGTTTGTCTCCAGGGATAGCTGCAGTGTGGAAGAGAGGTTGTTAGCTTCTCTATTTAATAGGCCGTTGCCTTGGTCTGAAGGAGAGAATAGTTTTTGAGTTCCGTCCTGGAGCTTGCCAGTGTTAAACTCTTTCCTACATATAGCATTAATGATCTTAGGGTTTTTACTTTCCGAATTCTATTAATGATGATAGTTGAGTGTATCTGATTCTTTTTCCCACCTCCTTATTTTTATTTAGATTCTCTCTCCAGTCCTCAAAAGAACCCGCTTGAGAGAAGCCCCTCTCAGGGCCGACAGGCTGTCTTTCGGCCTCCAGCATGGAATCGCCTACGCTCTAGCTGCTTGGTAATACGGGTGGATGACTTGGACGTCCACCAGGTAAGGAGCCCATGACACAGGGAAACAGGGCTGGAAAGGGGTGGAGCAGTTCATTTGGAATGCAACAAATGTGATCAAGGTTGTAGAATTCGGAGGCTGCTTCCCTCCCTTCCAGGTGGATTTGACACTTTGGTCTGTTTCTTTCTGAGTGTGACTGCTGAGATCAGGACTTGGGATTCCCCACTTTCCTCTGAATACCCCACTACAAACCTTTCACTGAAAAAACGAACTCGTAGATAGTGTTAGTCAGGTGTGAGAATGCCTGGAATCTGCGTGAAGAGCACTCTGCTCCCTGTGACAGACTTTGGAAGAGTTGTAGAGGCTTTATCCTCCTATCTCAGAGGAAATTGAGGAAATTCTATTCTGGGTGCTGTATAGATGCTAACAGCAACTCGTGATTGCATAGGTTTCTACAGCTGGACAGCCAAGTAAGAAGCCATCGGCACTCCTTTCCTGCAGTCGGAAACTTCACAACCTCCCCACTCAGGTCTCTGCCATTCATATTGAGTTCACAGAGTATTACTTCCCCGATAATCAGGAGCTGCCAGGTAAGCATCTGCTCTGGTCAGTCCTTACTGTCTTGCTCTTGCTCTTCGCATTTGTCCTCCTCGGGGGCTCTCTGCTTATATTCTGTTTGTCATTTGGAGTTTTAAGTGTTTGAGTTAGTTTAGCACACCTTTGTTGAAAACTCTTCCCTGTGTAAATATATACCTTTGATAATAAAATGAATATTAGCTGATAAGTGAGAGTCGAGCTGCTACTTCATTCATGGTTTCTTTTTTTCTCTGCTTTCCAGTTCCCTGTCCCAATCTTTACATTCAGTTAAATGGTCTGACATTTACTATGGATCCTGTCAGCTTGCTCTGGGGAAACCTCTTCTGCCTGGATTTATACCGCAGCTTGGAGCAGTTCAAAGCTATCTACAAACTGGAAGATTCAAGCCAGAAAGATGAACACTTGGACATCCGACTGGATGCCTTCTGGTTGAAGGTAGGGTAGAGAGTGGGATTTTTGTTCCCTGTTGGCAGCCACAGCTGCACTTCTACCATGGCTATAATCCAAGGTTCTGCTCTGTCCATTTGATAGAAGTAAGGAAAGCAGTTTTACAGCCCAAATGGTCTTTCACGTGTGTATTAATGGTGGGTTGCAGAGTTGCTCAGCTGGCCATTCTGAATTGGGTTTCATTTTCTCTCTGAAGGTGAGCTTCCCGCTGGAGAAGAGAGAGCGGGCTGGGCTGCACCGTCCCCAGGCCCTTGTCTTCTCTGCATCAGGCGTGACTGCCACCAATACACGTCACGCCCCACATTGTAGCTGTCCAGACCTTCAGAGTCTCTTCCGGGGTTTTGCTGCTGCTGAGTTCTTTCATTCCAATTATGTTCAGTTTCCCAAGGTGCCAGGCGGCTTTAGCCTTCTGCACATGCTGTTTTTGCATCACGCCTTCCAGGTGGATTCCCGATTCCCTCAATCTAGTGCCCTCCCTCCCCAGAGGCTTAAGGCTTCCCAGGATCTCTGGTCCATCCACTTCACCCAGATCTCCTTGGACTTTGAGGGAACAGAGAACTTCAAAGGCCATTCCTTGAATTTTGTGGCCCCCTTCCCCTTGTCGATTTGGGCCTGCCTACCCCTCCGCTGGCAGCAAGCCCAGGCACGAAAGCTCCTTATGGCCACAGAAGGGAGGCTGAAAGCATCCGCCAGCTTTGGCAGTCCTGTCCATTCTGAGGCCCTTGCCCCTGACACTGTGTCCCATCAGAGGTCAAAGACTGAGCATGATTTGAAAAGCCTATCAGGCCTTACAGAAGTCATGGAAATTCTGAAAGAAGGCAGCAGTAGTGTGGATAACAAAGGGCCTCTGACAGAGCTGGAGGACGCGGCAGATGTACATGTGCTCATACACTCGCCTGAGCATGTCCGAGTGAGGCTTGACCACTACCAGTACTTGGCTCTCCTCCGCCTGAAGGAGGTGCTCCAGGGTCTTCAGGAGCAGCTTACTAAGGATACCGAGGCCATGACTGGGTCTCCTCTGCAGGACCAGACAGCTTGCATTGGCGTCCTCTTCCCCAGTGCTGAGGTGGCTCTGCTCATGCATCCTGTCCCTGGCGCTGTCGAAGCTGACTCTGAGGGTTCAGATACTACGAGCCTTGTAGATTCAGAGCTGTCTCCTTCAGAGGATAGGGAGCTGAAGTCTGATGCCTCCTCAGAACAGGGCCCAGCAAGCCCCAGGAAGGTTCTGGAGGACACTGACGTTGAAAATCTGGATGCATCCCAGGATAGGCCACTGCCTCTCCATAGCAATGGAGAAGTGCAGGACTCAGATTCTCTTGCACAGCAGGAGGCAGGGAAGGGCCATGAGGCAGTTGATTCCTTACAGGACAAGGGACTGAGCAGCGCCCAGGCACCTAGCTCACCAGCTGAGTTGAAGCCCCCAGGGGGCAAGGATACTGCTGTGAATGGACAGGGCGAGCTCATCCCCTTGAAGAACATTGAGGGAGAATTATCAAGTGCTATTCACATGACCAAGGATGCCACAAAGGAGGCTCTACATGCCACCATGGACCTCACCAAGGAAGCTATGTCTCTGACTAAGGATGCCTTCAGTCTGGGCAGAGACCGAATGACCTCCACCATGCACAAGATGCTGTCTCTGCCCCCAGCCAAGTGAGTGGTTCTCTGCCTCCTTCATTCACCTCCTCTCTCCCTCCTAGCTCTGGCCATTGGGCTCAGGCCTCCTGCCATGTGCACTTGTAGATTGGGAAGCACCGCGTGGTCCAGGAGCGTACATGGAATGGCCTAGTTAATGTGGCAAAGCCTTTAGTTTTCAGAGCTGCCTGTAGAGCAGTGGAAGAACTTTCAGGCTACTTAGAGGATATAGGCATACCAGTCAGAGGGACTTTACTTTCGGGACTACACCTAATTCTGTGATAGGGGAAGAACCAGAAATTGCAATAAAATAACAAAATCCCATGGATTTTCTCATGCCTCCATATATCTTAGCCTGGTCTTGGGCAGTTTTCAAGTCAACATTTATTGCTTCTTAGCATCAAGCTATCTCCTCTTTCACTGATTCACTGTTATTGATACAGCTATGCTGTATCAGAATAATAATACCTGGCATCTGTATGATATTTTATTCTTTTCAGTGGGCTCTCATATAGTATTTTATTTGATGTAATCCCCACAGCAGCTCGGGGAGGTCGCTGCAGATGTTTGTATCCCCAGTTTATAACTGAGGAAATGGAAGCTTCAGAGAGGATGAGCCCATGGATCCTGTATCTTATAACTAGAAAAGCTGGGGCTTTGAACTTGCTCTTTCTGGTACACCTTATCAATATCTGTCAGAGTAATAGAGAAGGAAGAATTTCACTCATCCGTTCAACAAGTATTTTTTGAGCCCTTACTGTGTGCCAGGCTCTGTGTTAGATGCCGGGGCTACAGTGGGGAGTAAGCAGAAAACACAGAAATGCACAGTCAGAAGAGTGGGAAGGTATAGATTTTTCCATGGGTGCCTGTGGTTTTAGGAAAGATAATGAAAACTATGGGAAATCTTTGCTGGGACACTTAGTGGTTTGGGGACCATGGTTTGAAGATCAGTGGCTTTAGAACTTTTGTCTAAGTGGATTTTCTTAAGTGTGTCTCAAAGCAATGCCTGCGGGTATACTAGTACCTGCTAGGCCTAGATAGCCTAGGAGGAAAGAGGAGGAAAGCTTAAAGGATTAATTATGTAATAATACTAGGCAACATTTATTGAGTACTTTCTATGTGTCAGGCCTTGTCCTAAATATTAACAATATTAATGCATTGAATTATTGTAAGAACCCTATAAGGCAGGTCCTAATATCACTCCACATTTTACAGGTGAGAAAACTGAGGCTCAGAGAGGTAAGAAACTTGCTCAAGATCACACAGCTTGTGAGTGGTGGGGTGAGGATTGAAAGCCTGGACTCCCAATCACCTAATGTGCTGCCTTTTCTAATTAGAGAAAAGTAAGGGAGATGGGAAAAGAGGAGAGGTAAAAAGGAGAAAAGGAAGGTGTGTGATACAAACTCTGTTTGAAACACCAACAGTGACTTCCTAACTGCCCAGGCCAGTGGCCTTTTCTCAGTCATCTTTTTCCAGGACGACTCTGTGCAGTCAGCCTTGCTGGTCAGTTCATTCCGGACCAGCCTTGCTGGTCAGTTCCTCGCACTTCTTGGAAGGAGTCTTTTCTTTTCCCTTGGCTGCTCTCTTCTTCCTTTTATCCTGTAAATGGAACTGTTCCACAGCACTAGGCTGTCCATATTCTGATCGCTTTTGTCATAATTTTTATTTTTTAAATTATAAAAATGATTTGTGTTCATTTCATTGACAGTGTGGAAAAATAAAAGAATAAGAAGAAAATGTTAAGAGTCACTTGTAATGACACTATCCAGAGATAGCCATTATTTACATTGCATCTGTTTGCTTCCAATTTTTCTATACATATTTGTGTATCCATGAGAATGCTTACATGTGCCTACTCATATAAAATACCCAAATATTATTTTATAATATTTGTGTATTTATATTATTTCTATATAATATAGAAATTTTCCAGTTTTATTCTCTTTATGATTTATTGTGAATAGTTCCCCATTCATGAGGTATTTGAACATATAATTTTTAATTGCTCTATTATATTCTTGCAGATGGGTGTATCATAAGTTATTCATCCAGTCCACTCTCTGGGGGGCATCATTTAGTCTGTTTCCAATTTTTTCTCAGGTAAAACCAAGGCTGTGTTAAACGTCCCTATTTTTGTGAACATTACTCCTTATGCATATCTAAACGTTTAGAATAAAACCCAGAAGTGGAATTATTGGGTCAAACACTACAAACATTTTAAGGTTCTTGATGTATTTGCCAAACTTTCAGAAGGTTTATATCACTCAAATGCATTTTTGAATACATTTGACCCTTGATCAATGTGGTGATTAGGAGCACTGAATCTCTGTGCAGTTGAAAATCTGCATGTAACCTATAGTTGGCCTTACCTATAAGAGGTTCCTGCATATAAGTGGTTCCAACGCATCCACAGATTCAACCATCTGTGGATTGTGCAGTACTATAGTATTTACTCTTGAAAAAAATTTGCATATAAATGGACCTGTGCAGTTCAAACCCGTGTTGTTCAAGGATCAGCTGTACTTTCGCTCTAAGTTATTTTGTCCATCTCCTCACGTCTGCGAGAGCCCTTATTTTCAGTCCTAACTTCCCTCCCCTCCCCTGCTCTTGCTTTAAAACTATCTACTGCCCATAGCTCCACATTGATCTCCCAGGGGTGCCTTGAACCTCACATATATAAAAGAATAAATTCCTTATCCCTCCCTCCCCCGGCCAGTTCTCTTTTTCTTTCTTTTTTTGGTGGCATCATTCCTTTGCTCATTCAAGCTCTGCCTCTTCCAGGCATTTGTCAGGTTCTGACCATACTTTTAAACTTAAGCATGCTTCAGAATCATCTGGAGGCTTGTTAAAACACAGAGTGCTGAGCCCTGTCCCCAGAGTTCCTCGTCCAGTAGGTCTGAGACAGAGCCTGAGAAGCTGCATTTCTAATGAGTTCCCCTTTAGATGATAATGTTCGTCTGAGGATGACGCTGGGAGCACAGCTCTAGGGAGTCTCACATCTGTTTCTCCTGTCTGCTCCCACATGTGGACTATTTTAGTGAACTATTAGTTGATTTCCTCATTGAATATCTTTCCCTCGCTAGCATATTTGGAAAAGGCAGGTCAAACTTCTTTTTTTTTAAATTAATTAATTAATTAATTTGTTTATTTATTTTTGACTGCATTGGGTCTTTGTTGCTGCGTGCGGGCTTTCTCTAGTTGTGGTGAGCGGGGGCTACTCTTCGTTGTAGTGCGTGGGCTTCTCGTTGCGGTGGCTTCTCTTGTTGCAGAGCTCAGGCTCTAGGCGTGCGGGCTTCAGTAGTTGTGGCACGCAGGCTCAGTAGTTGTGGTTCGCGGGCTCTAGAGCGCAGGCTCAGTAGTTGTGGGACACGAGCTTAGTTGCTCCGCGGCATGTGGGATCTTCCCAGATCGGGGCTCGAATCCATGTCCCCTGCATTTGCAGGCAGATTCTCGACCACTGCGCCACCAGGGAAGTCCCAGGTCAAACTTCTTAAACCACAGGTATGATCTTGTTATTTCCCTTTTCTAAAGCCTTCTGGCTTTTTCTTTATTCTCCCTGAATTGAGTTTGAACTTCTTAGTGTGGTGTAATCAGTTATTACGATATATCCATATGGCACTTTACAGTTTTTTAAAATAGACTATTTTCTAGAGCAGTTTTAGCTTCACAGCAATATTGAGTAGACAGTACAGAGATTTCCTGTATGCCTCCTGCACTTCACAGTTTTCAGAGCACTTTCATGCGTTATCTTTTGTCCAGGGTTTTCTATAATCTGGCTGCCACTCATGTGGTAAAGTGAAAAAAGCACTTAGCAAGAAGTTAGGAGACTTGGGTTCTTCTTAATTCTACCTTTAACTGGGACTGAGTCAGTTTCTTCACCTATAAATAAAATCAGAGGTGGGCACATAAGGTCTTTAAAGGTTTCTTTAAAGAAACCTTTCTAACTTTATCTTCTATTGCTCTCCCCCGACAAAACTTACGCTCCAGCTGAGCTGAGCTCTTTACTAGTCTCCAAAGGTACATTTCGTTTTCTGGCTCCATGCCTTTGCTCATGCTGTTTCTTCCCCATGGAAGGCCCTCTTCATCATCTCTTTCACAGTCCTTCAAGGACCACCTCAAACATAATCTCTTTCCACAGAGCCGTTCTCTTCATCCTTTCCCCTCTTTGGTATTGCCTAGCCTTTGGCTTGTATCCCTGTCCCTCTTACGGTGTGTGTGACTTACTACCATATAAGGTTATTTGTGTATAAGTCTCCTCTCTCCTGATAGAATGTACATTCTTTGAGGACAGGGGATGTCTTATTCATCACTCCCCACCACTGCCCGGTGCCTTGTATGCAGAGGTTATTCAGTAAGTACTTGAGGAATGAACATGGGTTTCAGGTACCATTCACAAGCACCAGGGCTGTAGGTAGTTGGTCTCTTCTGTACATGGGATGACCTGAATAACCTTGACATTTGATATGGGAGAACTGCCTATGCAGTTTGAAATGCTGGAATATGGGGATTCAGAAAGGCCAGCAGTTGAAAAGTGGTCTTGTAGCGGGTAATAATTGACATCAAAGTTTATGTATACAATAACGCTCTGGGCTGAAAAGGATGGGTATTGCAAGGGAATGGAACAACATACCTCCTAAGCCACATTTGTGGGTTTTGTTTTTGTTTTTTAAACAGGGAGCCCATGGCCAAGATAGATGAGGGGGTGGCAGCCCCTGTAGGTGGAGGAGCTGCCCGACTCCGATTTTTCTCCATGAAGAGGACAGTATCTCAGCAGTCATTTGATGGTGTCTCATTGGATAACAGTGGCCCTGAAGACCGGATTTCAGTGGACAGTGATGGCAGTGAGAGCTTTGTGATGCTCTTGGAGTCTGGTAAGTGGAAGCAGAGCCGGGCAGAGTTGTAGAGCCCCAAGAGTGTTCTTTCTGATGCCTGTATTCAGACCAGCAGGATGCAAAAGGAGCTGAGATTTGATAATGTAGACATTTTCTTAATCAGAAAACCAAAAGAAGAGAAATTTTAGTGGATTTGTGGCTCTGACTTTATCCCCACATCTTCTAGGTTATTGATTAGTACTTGACATTTATCACAGAACAACACTCAAAGAAGAGAGCGCTAGTCTTACAGCCATGTAGCTGTGGCGGTAAGACTAATTCTGTGGCCGTATCAATGGTGTGTGTGTTTGTTGTCTGCTTTTTGCCTAAACTATGTATTTTATTGTTGGAAAATAACTAGGAGCTTTTTGTCTATGATAAAACAAGTAACCTTTAGGCATTAGATTAATCACCACTAGGAGTTAACACTAGTTCTTTCAGCTTATTGAAATGAAAACTTTTAAAATCGCACCTTAAGAGTATCTAAATGAAAATAAAAAGAGAATGTACTGTTTCTTAAGCTGGATGGTATATATCCATGTTTGTTTTGTTATTATTATTAATTTCTTATGGGAAAATCCAAATATTTAAAAATAGACAGAATCAGGGCTTTCCTGGTGGCGCAGTGGTTGAGAGTCCGCCTGCCGAAGCAGGGGACACGGGTTCGTGCCCCGGTCCGGGAAGATCCCACATGCCGCGGAACGGCTGGGCCCTTGAGCCATGGCCGCTGAGCCTGCGCGTCTGGAGCCCGTGCTCTGCAACGAGAGAGGCCACAACAGTGAGAGGCCCGTGTACCTCAAAAAAAAAAAAAAAGATTCAAATAGCGAACCTTCATATACCCATTACCTAGCTTCAGATATTAAGAACTCATGGCCATTCTTGTTTTATATATTCTTCTGCCCACTTCCCTTCCTCCCATATTATTTTGGAGCAAATCCGAAACATATCATTTTATCCATAAATATTTTCATTTGGCATCTCTAGAAAATACAAATTTTTTAAATATTAAAATATTTTTAAAATTATGGTAAAATACACATAACATAAAATTTACCATCTTAACTATTTTAAACTATAATTTAGTAGCATTAATTACCTTCAAATCATTGCACAACCGTCACCACTATCCATCTCCAGAGCTCTTTCATCTTGCAAAACTCTATACCCATTAAACAATAACTCCTCATTCCCTCTTCCACCAGCCCCTGGCAACCATTCTACTCTCTGTCTCTATGAATTTGACCATCTGGGTACCTCACATAAATGGAACCATACGTGACTGGCTTGTTTCATTTCACATAAAATGTCCTTAAGGTTCATTTACGTTGTATGTAGCATGTGTCAGAATTTCCTTCCTTTTTAAGACCATTATTTGTTGTATGTTTATACCACATTTTGTTTAACCATTTATCCGTCCATAGACACTTAGTTTGCTTCCATTTACAGACTTTTTTTAAGGTGACCAAATACCATTGTCTTTTTAAAAATTAACAATAATTCCCTAAATTCATTAAATATCTAGTTAGTCTTCAAATTTCCAGTTGTCTCATGAGTGTCATAAATGTTTTATTTTTACAGTTGTCACTGTTTTTAGAGATTGGATTTGAATAGAATTTTTTGACTCTCAAATTCTTTTGTTATCTTTCTTATGCAGAGTCTGGTCGAGAATCTCTTCCGCCAGGAACTCTTCCCAATGTCTTAGACAGTGCTGGTGTTCAAGGGAGCCCTGTTGCAGATAGTTATGGCCAGGGGTCACCAGAGGCCAAGAGTTCAGCCTCACCCAGTGGGGAAGACCTTCATCTTCACCTGGTCAGCTGTTCTATTTTCTTCTCTGCAGAGGGTAGGCTCTAAGCTGGAAGCTTGGGACTCAGCTAAGGGAGTCTCCTTTTACAGGTCTCAGTTCTGGTCCTGAAGGTGAATGAGGTGTCCTTGGGGATTGAGGTACGTGGTGAGGACCTGACTGTGGCCCTGCAAGCAGAGGAGCTGACCCTCCAGCAGCTAGGCACCGTGGGACTCTGGCAGTTCCTGCATGGACAGTGCCCAGGTGAGGATGGTGGGATTGCAGGAGAGCTGGTGGGATTTTTCTGGGGCATCCATAGCTTGACTTGCTCCTGTCACTGTGCTCCAAGGGCAGCTACTTTAGTGCCAAGCCCTTGGCGCTTCTCTCCAGCAGCGATTAGGGGGAGGAAGAAGTCTAATGAAGTCTCCTTGCAAGGAGCCTCCCAGAGCTCTTTCTGGGGTTTTGTACTCAGTAGGCTAGTCTGCGTCCTCACCTCCCAGGTGCTCCTTATGCTTATACATGAGGACTGTGTCCACTTCTTTGTGAGGCTGCTAACATCAAGCTATATCTGATCAGGGAACTTCTGATTCAGTCCTTTGATGTGAATTATCATTTATACTTTAAAAGATGACAGGAAAAATCTGGGCTTAAGCTACATGCTTTGTTTAAAAATTTTTTTTAAAATATTGAGTAGATACTAAAGAATACTTGTAAAATATATATAAGGTATAAAATAACAACAGTACAATGAACCCATGTACCCACTACCTAGTTTAGTAAATAGAACAGTACCATTAACTTTGAAGTCCCCGGGAGTCCCTCTCCAGAACCTTCCTCTTGCCTCTCACCTATCATAGGGAATCACTGTCCTGAATTTTGTATTTCTCATTCTCTTGTTTTACAATTCTTCTGCATGTGTTTGTATCAATGTATTATTTAGCTTTGCAGTTTTTCAAGTTTTTCTAAATGGAATCATAGTTTGTATTCTTTTGTGATTTCAAGTACCATGATATTCTTCAGATTCTTCTAGGTTGTTGAGTTAGCTCTAATTTATTCATTTTTACTACTATATAATATTCTATTGTAGAAATATACCACTTTTTGCTTTTTTAAAAACTGCTTATGCGTACTATGAAATTCACTCCTTGTAAGTATACAATTTGATAAATATTAGTAAGCTTACAGGGTTCTACAACCATCACCATCACCCCCAAAATATCTCTTGTACCCATTACTCTAGTTACTATTCTTCAGTCTGTTCTGAACAGACATTTGGGTTGTTTCCAGTTTTTTTGCTATTTCAAATAGGGCTGTCTTGACATGCCCATCCTTGTACGTGTCTCCTGATATGTATGTTGGAGAGTTTCTCCAGGTTTATATTCCTGAGGAAATAATTGTTAGGTCATTAGGGTAGGTATAGCTTTAACCTTAGTAGATAATGCCAATTTGTTTTCCAGAATGGTTGTACCAATTTGCATTTATATAGGTATGTAAGTTGTTTCATAGCCTTGGCTACACCTGAGATTATTCTTTATGCAGTTTTGAGTAAATTAGCATAGATCCCGCTTGGCTTCCTCAGAGAGAGGTGAGAAGACCAAGACTTGGAGAAAGGAAGAGATGATCAAATTTAGCAGAGTTGAGGGTCCTCTGTTTGTTTGTTTGTTTTTGGCTGTGCTGTGTGGCTTGCGGGATCTTAGTTCCCTGACCGGGGATTGAACCTGGGCCACAGCAGTGAAAGCGCCAAGTCCTAACCACTGGACCGCCAGGGAATTCCCAAGGGTCCTCTGTTTTAAGAGCTTTACCTTGGCCATCAGCCCAGTGCCTCTGATTCATAGCAAGACCAGCTTTTTATTGGTCCTTAACATCCCTTCTGTCATGAGAGGCATTAGAGCAAAGTAGCCAAGCCCACAGTCTTTGCAGTTAGGCTGCCCGCGTGCAAATTGTATCCTTGCTACTTACAAGTTGTGTTACTTTGGGCAAGTTACTCTCTGTGCCGTAGTTCTTTCATCTCTAAAATGGGAATGATAATAATACTTCTGGCCCAGGGTTGTTAGGAATATTAAATATATATAAAGTGCTTAGAGCAATCACTGGCTAGTAAGTAATTAATATGTTTTCCTTCTGTCTTTCTTCTCAAAGGCAAAAGCTTTCAGGAAGCCTCAACTTTGAAGACTGGCCACATCAGGCCAGCTGTAGGCCTTCGCTTTGAGGTGGGGCCTGGTGCAGCTGTTCATTCCCCTCTGGCCACACAGAATGGCTTCCTACGTTTCTTGCTTCAGGGCTGTGACCTTGAGCTGCTCACTTCGGTGCTCAGTGGCCTGGGGCCCTTCTTGGAGGATGAGGAGATCCCACTGGTAGTTCCCATGCAGATTGAGCTCCTGAACTCCAGGATCACTCTAAAGGTGAGAGGAACTTTGGGGTTTTACCCTAGGCTTAGTCAGGCAAGGGATTCTGGCAGTGACAGCTGTTAACTTCTTCTCCTGTCCCTGTAAAATGTAATGAGGATCAAGTGAGGAAATGCATATTAGCATTCTTTGTCAGTGTTACAGTAGTACATAAAAATGTGTTGCTGGCAAAGAGTCCTGAGTTCAACTGAGGGGATCTTGTCTCTAGCCCTGACCCTTGGCATGCAGCATGACTGTGCAAGCCCATTAGGTTATCAGGTCCTCAGTCTCACCACCTCTAGAGTGGGAGAGACTCAATTATGCCTCTCACATCTCACAAGAATGTATGGATAAACATACATTTGACATAAAAGTGCTTCCAGCTCAATGGTGGAAGCATGGCTTGTTACCTAAGTTGCTCTGAGCTGGTTGGGGGCATCATGTGGTTTCTCTCTCTCCTATAGGACGATATCCCCCCCATCTATCCGACCTCTCCAGGCCCCATCCCCATCACTCTAGCCGTGGAGCACGTTGTGCTGAAGCGGAGTGACGACGGTGTGTTCCACATAGGCGGTGAGTTGGGCTTGTCAGCCTCCCGGCTTCTCTGCCTTTTTGCTCCTGTAAAGGAATAGGTGACAACTAGGAATAGTCTGCACGTTGCTGGCAGCTTGTCATTTAGAACCTTTACTTTTTTCCAGCTGCTGCTCAGGACAGACCATCAGCCGAAGTACTTAAAAGTGAGAAGAGGCAGCCCCCAAAAGAACAGGTGTTTCCTGTGCCCACAGGGGAGGCTTTTGGTCCACAGGTGAGGATATAACTGAACAGTACCTTTCCCATAAACCCTTAGGGGCTGTAATCACAGAAGCGGGTAAAACTCAGAGGGCTGAAAAGGTTGCTTGTGCTGGGTACAGCTGGGTGGTCTGGGTTCCTGTCACCTAGCAGCAGCTTCTAGAAATGCTGAACAGAGGATGTAAGTCAGGAGCTGGAGATGAATAGTTGCTGATGACATCTTCCACCTGTTGCTGTCCCTGCAACTGATGAACTCTGAAGAGGGGTTTAGGCTCTTAGGAAATATCTAGTTGGGTTTTCTTGATCATTGACCAAACTTGTGGGTTGTTCTGCTTGAATTCTTACTCCTCGTTCCCTTACTGGATGTTTCTGCAAGGTGTGTTACCTTATTTATTCACTGTGAATTACTAATTGTTCCTCAGGTACAAGAACTGCCTACCCTACAAAAGGAACTTATAGAAACTAAACAAGCATTGGCTCATGCCAACCAGGATAAAGAGAAACTTCTTCGGGAGATTAGGAAATATAACCCCCTCTTTGAGCTCTGACAGCAGTGGCTCAGCCATCTGTGCCAGGGAGAGAGGAGGAGATCACCAGCAATCGCACCACCTGCGACAGGCACCATCCAGGGTTGGACAAGTCAGCTAAGGATGCTCAACTCACTCCTCGTGGTGTCCTTTCTACTAGCAGTTCTGACTTGGATGGAAGACAGGGCAAAGTATTACCACGTTCCAGGAAGTTGGGGGCAGCTTTGTGTGTGGCTCAGGCATCACGTATTTCCTGTATAAAGCCTTTTGGCCCTCTGCACACTAGGTGGAATCTCCTCAACACTGTAGGGTCATTTCACCGTCTGGTTTCATAGCAGAGACATTTGCTTGCTCCACCTGTGTGAACAAGGCAGAGTACCCATCTCCTCAGTTGGTCACCCACAGAGCCATCAAAGATTCTATGTTCCAGAGCTTCCCGTAGTCGACCTGAGAAGTCCTTGGCCTGAGCTTCGGCCACGGTAGTAGAGTGGAACAGGAAATAGCCAGCAAGGCGGGAGCCTGGGGAGGCACAAGAATAAACGAGACATGGATTCTGCCTTGTTTGGAAAGGAAACCAAGCTCATGTCATCTTGGCTCATATTACAATCAGATTTTTCAGGGTTAAGCTTTCTTTCTGTGATGCTTTCATCGCTGTGATGCTGTGGTAGGAAGTAAACAACAGTAGCAGCTCACTTGTATCATCTTTCCCTTCTATAATGCAATTTGTTTGAAATTTAAGAAGAAACTATTCACCCTGAGCTAGGTTGAAGGCATGACATGGTGAGGATCTGTAGGGGAGCTTGGTTCTGCGCCGCTGTTGCTGGCTGTGTCCTGTCTCTCTTCCACAGCTGCACCTCACAGGTTATTTCCTGTCTCCCCGGGGTCCCTGGCGCATCTGCTTTCCCAGCACTATGACTTTCTACCAGCACTCTCATTAGCACTTGGTTGTTTGGGAGCGAAAAATGTGTTTTAAACTGTAACATTAACATCTCAGCCTGTTTCCTCTCACCCCCCTCTATCGCTGTGGCTTTTTAAAATCATGTTAGTTTGACTTAAGTAAAAGACAAAGCAAAACAAAACCCTTCAACCTAGCTAGGTTTTGCCCCTGCCTGATGAAAGAGCTATTTCCCCCTTTCTCTTTACTACCAAATTCTTTACCAACACTCCATCTTCATCCATACTGCTCTGTGATATACTTCAAGCTGTGTTGGACAGAAGTTCATCAGCTAACTCACCTTGAATTGGCAAGATGGCAAAATAGTGATTTAGTAGTGTCACTAAAGTCTTAGTCACACATGACCTACTGAAGGAAAGATAAAATGGTTTCCTTTATGGGAAATCATGCCTGACTTGTATATTCTAGTTTTTTGAGGATAAAAAGAAAAATGTGTTCAAGAAGGAACAAGATCTAATTTGCTCAGACTTTTACAGACTTTTTGTTGTGGTTCGTCACTAAGGTAATCTTAAAAACAACAATTACTATGAGATTATGGGAATGTTCTGTCATGCTTAGGAAACAACGTAGAGACTTAAAAATAAATACCTTTCTAGAGAGAATGTTAACAGGGTAATTTCCCTATGGGTTGATGCTTGGTTTAACCTTATCTAAGAATTTTATAAATAACCTGAAAGTGGGATATTACAGTGCAATCAAATGTCACTGCTTCCAGGCAGTGAAAGATAAATCAGAAGAAATTGAAAAAAAAGAAGTGAAATTGCAGAAGATTCACAGACTGGGCTGTGAATACTCAGGAAAGTGGCAGGTGAGGTTCTGTGTAAGTGTGAAGTAATGCACTTATGGGAGAATCAGCAACCAGCGAGGCAGTGAGCTCTGTTAGAACTCAGGAAAGAAACCTAAGCATTGCTGAGAGGGAGGAGGGGTCAGTGTGCTGCTGTGGCCAAAAGTCCGACTGCGTCATCAGGAAGGGCACGTGGAGCCAACACAGAAAACAGCACCTCATGCAAGGCCATGGTAATGTCTTAAATTATCTGTGCACTTCTAGTGACCTTATTTACAAAGTATATGGTGAAGAGGGTAAAGGTCCAGAGAACAGCAAAAATTATCAGGTGGTGGAGGTACTTCCACATGTGGACACATCTTTAAAATGTTGGCCCCAGTTCTGGAAAGATGAAAGCTGAGGGTAGTGTTAGATCAGATATTCAGTCAAGAGCAGGGACATGTTCTTCAGGTCCCAAAATACTAGCTCTAGGGCCGTACCTATTAGCCTTAGGTAAAAGAAAGCACTTCTCGTAGCAAATCAGAAACTTCTAGAGGTCATTGTTCAAGAAGTGGTGCTGGCAGAAACTGTATGGGTACAGAAGGTTTAAGAGGAATCCTTGCATGATGGTTTTCCAAGAGGAATTATGGAAAACTAGGGCTGTTTGGTGATATACAACGGAGAGGGTAACTGCATCCCTCCACAGACTCCCCCTTAAGTGCCTCTTTCAAAGGCAGAACGATGAACAAAAAGAATCACTGCTCCTCTCAAGTATGGCATTTCTAATGTGTTTAAAGGGGGAGGAGGGAGAGCCAGTAGCCAGAAAATAGAATTATTCAACCTTAGGTTCACCTGAATTGGTATAAAATCACATTCTGATTCTCTTCCTTTCCCCTCCTTTTCTACCCACTGTGTCCCTCCATGCAGAGAATTGCTTGGTACACCCTCACTTTAAGCTTGTGCTTGGTGGGAGGCAATAGAAACAAATCTGGCAAGCACTGAGGCTCACCCCTTTAATGAGCAGAGCTCAGTCAGGTTTTCTGGGCTCTCTGGCGCTCCTGTCCATGTGACAAATGGAGCCCTAGAATTTGAATTTCCTTATGTGACAGCTTTGGGCATTGTGTCTTGAAGTTCTTGCCTCAGGAAATGTGGTTGGGGTCAATGTCCCATGGAATTTTAGTAAAAATCATCTTGTATAACTTCATACTCCTATTCATTGGGGGAAGAATGACTTTCATAATGAAGAAATGTGACCTTGTTGGTAGTCCTCAGGATAAATGTAAAGGAAAAAGGCAGAAGGAAAACATAGTAGTATCAGCTCCTTTGGACTGCTTACAATTTCTGCCTTGAAGCTCTAAGACTCTGTGAACAAGAAATAACAATACCTCAAGAAAATGTCTGGAGTGATAGCACCGCTCCCCCTCAAAAGGCTTCAGCCACCGCACATCACCATTTCAGCTGTGAAGCATTTACACCTATGTATCATCTGTGATTGTCTAGAGTTCCTGTTTACACAGATATACTAGAGATGAGCTTTAGTGCATATGGACTGGTTTAAATCTCTCTTAGCTGAGCTGCAGGGACGGTTATCCATCTCAAATTCTGTTTTCAACTCACTGGAATAATTAACCTAGTTTATTAGACTTAGGACAGAAGGAGTAGGTTCTATTCTCGTGATGGCTGCTTTTTGCTGTGTATTTAATCTGACCCTCATTTTGCCACAGGCCTCAACCTTCACGTACCCTTTTTCATGGTTCTGAAAGGAATGGTTCCTGTCTATGGAATATACAAGGGATAAGCCACCCCTCACATACCCCATAACATAAATGCTTCCATTTAACCCATTTACATCAGTTTCCCCATAGGCTAGTTCAGTGGGTGGTAGAAAGAAGAGATAGTTTGAACATAGTGATATGGGAAGTTTCCATTCCAAACCTTTAAACTAAGGGTTTGTGTTTTTTTTCTCTCCCCTAGTTAATACTTGCCTAAACTTGCAAAAACAGTTACAGTAATATCACAAAACTATGGAAACAACATTGCTACACAAGCTAGTAGGATGGTTATTTGAGAACTGCAAGAGCTGTGTCATTGCCTTGTGATTTACCATAGTAATTACTGTTTCAAGAGATTCTGGTGTGATGTCCTATCCTTTCAGGGACTATGGCCTTCCCTTCCCCAGGATCTTCCCCCACCTTCTGCTAGAATAGGAATATTCCCACTCACCTCTGGGTAGGTATGGATAGTAGCTGTTGTTGAATGGGGATTATTTTCTCCCTCTCTTACAACAGATACAAGGAGAAACACTCTCAGATAACCTTAAACTGTGAGGCTTTGCTAAGTGGCTAGACTTGGGATGTGAACTTCCTTCTTTATTATCTGTAAATTTCAGCCATATCCAGTATCTCAAATTGCAATAGGTATAGTTCTTATAACCACTTAAAAAGTTCCCTCTGAGAGTTAAGAGATCTGTTTTTGTTTCTCCCTTCAATATATTAGTTTTTGGTCAAGATTTAGCCTGAGTCTTACAGCATTTCTTTGTGGAATACACTACTGAAGTGTCTTCTCCATTGGCTAACTACACGTTTAAAGCCATGAGTTTTAACGTAAGATACTAAAATCCATATTTGCCCAACTTTGTGTGTCCAAGCTGTTTCCCCCACTCAGGGTGCTAAACAGAATTGGAATCTTTACTAAGACATGCTCAGGAAAGCTTCAAAAGAGAACAGCTTCAAAACCCCTCTCCTTATGACACCAAATGATTGAGAGGAAAGTATTCTTGGAGATTGCCAATTATATTACAGTAGCCTTATTACTGCTAATCACTGTCAATAAAAGGTCACTCCATTCCCCTCTACGTGAGGAAAACAATGAGAATGTATCCAATGAACTGGAATATTGGTCAGTATTGGGAAATATTAATGTTGCAGTACCTAATCAAACCTTGAGTGTACTGGTTCTGTGAACCACTTGAAAAAAGCAAATTAAACTTATTAAACAGTATTGGTTCTGGTATATCTGTTTATAGCAATTGAAACATACGGGTTTTTACATTGTTTTTAAGTACTTTAAGTACTCTTTTATGAGATAAAATTTTATTGGTTCTGGTAGGAAATGGGGAGGGCTCAAATTTTCACAAAAAAGCCAAGACCAGTTTTATTCTGACACCAAAAAAGAACGATGAACTTCTCCCCACCATTCCAACCTGCTAGACAGAAAATGAATGCAAACATGGCAAGTTGGAAAACAGTTTAATGATCACTCACCAAAATGTTCACAAGGACAGACTATTCCACTACTCCTGCTGTCACCGTGTCCTTCATGGTAGAGTATCACAAGTCAAAAGTTTCTGATTGTTTCATTTACTTAAAACCAAATGTAAGAAACAACCTAAGTCATTGCAACTTCAGGCTTCAATGTGAAACCGTCAAACCGTCTTGGAAGGGTTTTCTTTCTGAAAGCAGCATTCCTGTCCAGAAGATGCTTAAGGTTCATCAACCTTTCTTCTTCCAACTATCCAGTAATAGTTAAATGCCTCAGAATGCCCTCAGAGGTCCCAATATTTAGTCAAGGCAAGTATGAAACAGGCTGCATGCCTTCAAGGTATAATGAATATGAGAGTTTTGAGGAAGAGATTAAAGCATCATGGAATCCTTCGAGGACTGAGATACTAAAGCACCAGTGCAGAGAGTCTCATGCAATAGAAAGTCTGGAATGAGTACTTCTTCCTTCAGTACCAGGCCCTTCTAGACTGTGGTTTAGAAGAAGATGATTTTTTTGTGCTTCGAGTTGGGAATTTGCCCCTTCGACTTCAGCCTCCGAACAGCCTCCCTCATATGTTTGGGTTGTAGCGGTGGCATTTCTCCCCACTTCTCACACACATCCAGTGCTAAACAGAGGGCAAGGAGAGAGTTTCATTATCACACAAGAGCTTATGTATTACAATCCTTTTGAGTCCTGTAATTCTCATTAACTCTCTTAAGCTTGCTAAAGAAATAAACCAACACATTTTCCCTTCTTAAGAGAACGCTATAAAATGTATCATGTTAGCTTTAGTATATCCCACATCAGGTATTATCATAGGCAACAGTTTAAAACATATCTTCTCCTTAAAAGAATAGGTATTTCACCAGCTAGAAATTAGCAATGGGCAGCAGCCAGGTTCTTTACTTGATGGACAGGGGGCAGTTCCCAGGGATCATAACATCAGGGACAACTACTCACCATACCACACTGGTCAGCCCCAGTGACTGCTTTTTTTTGTACCTTTACTTTTGGCAGCAGAAATGAGCAAAATCCATTGGAGGAAAATACAGAGTCTGCTTCTGTCACCCTGGGCTGAGGACAGGAATCAGGAGGGCAGATTTCCTAGGTGTTTCCAGGCCTTCCAGTATTGAAATTTTCAAGGAATAATGTTCATGCTCTCCTGAATGCAAGGCTCCCTTTATAGTGTAAATGGAAACCACCACTGGTGCCTTAATAAGTCCCTCACTATAGATATTCTTGGAAATAAGACCACCACAGGCTCAATCCAGTATTTAGACCAACACCACTCACCTTCTTCTACCACCTCCCCGACGAAAACTTTGGAAATACCAGACATAGCAATAACAACATTCTGAGACACAGAGGTACCAGTGATGGACTGGATCAGCTTGAAAGAAGGACAAAAGACTGTGATTAAGGTAGTCAAGGACTGGCTTTGGAACATAGTACCCATAAGAGCTCTGCACTGAAAGAGTTCACTAAAGGCTGGATCTGAAATTGACACCAGTAAAACAAAAGGATTCAGGTGTATAATGGCCTATTCTATTTGTTGAGACCCTATCCCTAGAATACAAAATTACAACTGGTCAGATTATTGAGGGGCATGCTATTTTTATTTTCCTGCCTAAATATTCCACCAACTTGCCTAACACCTCACTTCAAAATGCCAATGGATACAGCTCTTGAGTCTCATTCAGTTCTCATAGCTCATGGAAATGAGTGTGGTAGTCCATCCTTACCCTTTTAATGGCTGCCTTAGGGAAAGCTGACCGGCGATACATTTCATAACGGTTCAGCTGCTCCTCAGAAAAAGAAGAAACCAGGATTCTAGACAAAGATTCAGGTAATTAAGTTCACTTATAAGAATGAATACTTAAGATGTATATTATTATGTCAATAAAAGCAAGTCTCAGATATTTAAAAAATAAATTTTTCAAGGGATCAATAGTATTAGGCTTAGTGTTTATGAGGAATGAAGAGAAAGCATCTCTACTCTTACGGAACTTGACAATAAGTGAAATACGAGTTCCTTTCTTACTTCACTAAGAACAAAAACAACAACGTTGGGTCATTGAATCACACTGTACAGGTTATGTTTTCAGCATTAGGCTCTCTCTCCCCATAAGGCTACGCTTCACATTAAAGATAAAAATTTAATATGTAAATTTATATTCAAACCAGTAGTTTCCAACATTAACAGATTAAGGGGAAATTTTATAAAATATATGGAAAAGGGTTAATAATCTTAATATATAGTTAAATTTTCAAATAAATTAAAAGATGGCCATACCAATTTTAGAAAATGAGCAAAGGAAGTGAATAGGAAATTTATAAAATATACCAATGGCCAATATATAGAGAGGAAAAAAATTAAGCTTCAGTATTAACTAAAGAAATTAAAATGATGAACTAAAGAAAGATTAACATTTTTCATAAAACAGATAAAGAAGTATTAAAAAGCATGGTATTAGTGAGGATGGAGGACACAAACTCATACATGCTGGTAGACTGTGAGGTGGAACAACCTTTTTGGAGAATCTGGAAATACAAATGAAAAACCTTTGAAAATGTTCATACTGTTTAAACTACCAATTACCTTCTAGGAGTTTATTTTAGGAAGTAAATGGACAAGTATGCAAAGATGTGCTCAAAGATGTTGATCATAATGTTGTCAAAAGAGAAAAAAAAAAACCAGAACTACAGAAATAGATTACATCATAGTTCATCCACATAATGGAATACAATGCAGCCATTAAAAATGATGATTTATGGGCATATTTACTGACATGAAAATATTTAGCTATATACTGACATATCAAACATTAAAGAATATATCTGAAAAGGTATATACCCAAATATATACCCTGGGTAAACTCTGGGTGGTGGAATTATAAGTAATTATTTTTTCTATTTTTCTGTATTTTCTGAATTATTTGTAATGAACCCATACCATTTTTACTATCAGAAAACATAATGAATCTATTTGCATTTTGAAGAAAATTATGACCTAGATGTATAATTAATGACATGGAAAACATTTACCATATATAATGTGGAAAACAGGTTACAAACAGTCTTTAACATCTTTGAAATTTTTAATTTAATTTATAGATTTATATGTGTAAAGAAAATATCTTGGTGAATATACATCAAAATATTAACAGTGTTTATTTTGGTGGTATGGTGATATTTTTCTTTTTACTTATATTTTCTATACCATAACATAATAAAATATTAAGTGCTTTATTTTCTTTTGAGTTTAAAAAAGAAAAAAAAAATTTAAGGACAAGAAAAATGTATTAACTTTGTGTGGTCAGGTTAGAGCCTTGAAAGGGGAAAGATCAGAAAAGTGACTTACTGCATCTTTTGAATCTCATCTTCATCCACTTTCTGCTTCTTCTCTTTCTTTTCTTTGGTATCTATTTTCAGTTTTTTGGCTGCAGGAGTAAGTAATGATGAGTCTTCCCTTTCAACTGCTGTTAAATCTGAGATATCCTGACTCTTGAGCTAAGAAGACAAAAGAAACCCTTTATACATTTGGTCTACTTCCCAGACTTGGGTAAGGTAAGAAGACATCATTTCTCATTACAACACAACAAATCCACTTATTTTTGTAGTTTTTGGTTCCAGGCATTGGCTGTACCATCAAATATAAGCTACCCTGTCTCTCCTAAAGGAGTTTTCAGCCCAGCTGTGGAAAGAAAACCTACTAAATAGTCCAGTTTTCCAGGTTAGCTATGATCCTAGTTCCAGTTATCTGTTTACAAGGGCAATGTAGTGCCAAGGATCATGAAAACCACTCTCCCCCTGATCCTCTTCTTCTGACCTCATTCTTTAGAGGGGATGTCATAAAAGTCCTCTCCACCCAGCCAGCTCTTCTTCATCTAAATCTATAGATCTCTTTACTGATGATGATTCCATGTGGAAAGAATATTAAAAAGGAGGCACCTTCTCATCAAAGCAGTGTTTTTTTGAATTTGGGACTTTAAAGTGAGCTTTTCCCACATGTAGGGCTCTTTTCTTCCTATCTTTCAATACCACTGTATCATGCAAATATTTACTTCCCATTACTAGACTGATAACTTTATTTATTCTTTAGTTCTTTTAATTAATTTATTTTTGGCTGCATTGGGTCTTTGTTGCTGTGCGCGTTCTTTCTCTCGTTGCAGCAATTGGGGGCTACTCCTTGTTGCGGTGCACGGGCTTCTCATTGCAGTGGCTTCTCTTCCTGCGGAGCACGGGCTCTAGGCACGCGGGCTTAGTAGTTGTGGCTCGCGGGCTCTAGAGCGCAGGCTCAGTAGCTGTGGCACATGGGCTTAGTTCCTCCGCGGCATGTGGGATCTTTCCGGACCAGGGCTCGAACCCGTGTCCCCTGCATTGGCAGGCGGATTCTTAACCACTGTGCCAACAGGGAAGCCCCTAGACTGACAACTTTTTGAAGATAGGTTTGTCTCTTATTTATCTCTCCTCACATAAATATTTACCATTGTTTTACTCATACTAGATGTTTAATATCTGTTTAATAATGACAAAAAAATCCAAACTTCATCCCCTCCAACAATATAGACTCTAAGGATACAACAAACCTCATTAATGAGATTTAACTTCTGTTTCCTTAAAGAGAAGCTCACATTTAAACTCATACAGGAATATGAGAAGTATGTTGAGAGCGAAGGCAGTAAATCTTTAACAACCTTTTCAACTTCTTCTCTAGTTACTGATATATACAAATTTTCTAACTTCTCTGTGCTTCAATTTTGGTGATTTATATTATCCTTAAAAATGAGCCATTTTTCTTGAAGTTTCAAAATTACTTGTTCTAAACTTGAACATCAAATTTTCTTAAAGCTTAAAGATCTCCATATCAGTGCCTATAGCCCTTTCTTATTTCATAATGTTGTACATTTACATTTCAAATAACCAGGTCTTAATTTTATTGTTTATGTTTTTAAAGCACTAATTCATTAACATCTACTTTCATCCTGATTAATTCCTTGCTCCTACATTCTTCTGGTTTATTTTGTTCTTTTTCTGGTTTCTTGAGCTGGGTGCTTATTTTCAATATCTCTTGTTTGTTAGTAAAAATATGTAAGGTTATGAATTTTTCTTTAAATAAAGTTTTGGTCAAATCCCATTGGATTTGACGTGGCATTCTCTTTGTTAATTTCTTTAATCCAAATGCTATCTAGAAACTAGTTTAAAATGTCCAGGTGTTAGTTTTTTGGAGGGAGTGGGAGTGGGAGAAATTTTTGTTTTTAATTTCAGGTTCTATTGCACTGTACTAACAGGATATGATCTGTTATGATTTCTACTTTTAAGAATTTATGCTTTTCTTTGTGGTCTGGTATATGATCAATTTAAAAAAGTGTTTCACAAGCATCAGAAATTTTTTTTATCTTCTAGGTGCAAATTTCTGTATGTAGTGAGCTTTTTACTGGACTAAGCTAATTATTACTTAAATCCTTTCTGTCCTTGAGATCTGTTTTTAAAGTTCCTTCTTAAAGTAGTTTTGTCACATTTTTCTTTTTCTAAAAGTTCTTAACTTTATATATTTTGATACAACTTTATGCTCTGAAAGTCTGTTTCCATTTAATTCAATGTCTTCACCCATGCTCTCACACTTACATTCAAACAGGAATTATAGCTCTAAGACCCCAAGATTCTACCTTTAGAAAAGGAACCTAGAGAACGCTGAGATTCTAGTATCCTGACTGATGCTCAGCGGAGCAACACTGCTGAACTCTTGGGATGGCACAATTGATAGGTTTGGTGCTATAAAGACCCTTGGACATTAGCACCCAGGTCACTGGTAGCAGTGAAATGTCCGAAGAGGATAAGAACGTGACTAAATTATTAACTACCTCAAAGTCTCCCTTTGACGACTCCGCAGCCTATAATGACAAAGTTACACTTAAGCAATATCTAAGAAACCATATTGAGGTGAAAGTGGTACTAGGAATCCTGGGTTCTAGCTTTTGCCCTAAGTTTCAGTGTTGATTGGCATTGACCTCAATTTCCTCACCAGGAAAACCAAGAGGCAATTTGAAATTCCTTTAGAAGTAGCTTTAACGCCTAAGGGCAGGGATTAAAAATACTGACCCAGTGCTTGGGTCTCGGGAACTGAACCGGCTCTGAAGGTTTTGTCTCCTCTCTCCCCCCCAACCCCGCGATGGCAGATCTAAAGGGTCACTATCTTAGCTTGGGAGGGACCAATCAAGAAGCCTGTCAAGCAGCCAGTGACACAACTCCTCCGGCCTCATCAACACATCTCTCCCTACCTCGCCTTCTTCAGCCGAGGCCTCTTTCAATTCCCCATCTGCGTCTCCGTCAGTTTCCTCCGGGATTCCGTCCGCGTCAGTAACCCCCGGGCCTCCAGGAGCAGCGGCCGTCTCATCTGACTCCCCTGTCTCTCCACCTTTTTCCGTGGGCGACTCGCAGGAATCATCCATGGCGGCGAGAAGAAAGATGGGAGAGGAGATCGCGATGCTGTCAGACTCAGGACCTCGGGACTCCGCGCAGCACCGCAGCCCAGGAGCTTACTTCCTGTCGTCGCGCTGCTATGACATCACCCATACCGCTCCTCCGCGGGGTCATTTAGAGGCGCGCCTAGAGGACTTCACGGCTCCGATTTACTTCTGATTTGGTGGCGGTGGGGAGAGGGAAAATTGAGGGCACGGAAATCAGTTTGTGGATTTTCCACCTTGGGAAACCAGCATTTGTAAAGGAGAGCTTTGTTGTTTACTGAAGGGCTTCTTTTTCCTTTCCGTCTTTCTCAAAACGCAGTGTCAGTGAACTCCGTCCTTAATCCGCTTTCCTCAGAGTAAAGTTTGGGGACAGGAGAAAACTCAATTCCGTTGTTCGCCCTTGTGGGATGCGGCTACCGGGCAAACGCAGGCAGGAACTCAACCTCTTACAGTTCAATTGGACAGAGACCTCGGGCTTGTGTTAACATTGAATTGCCAGCGTTTCTCTTCCGTTCCTCAAGCACCTAAAAAGAAAGAAAATAGTCATACAGCTTGAACAGAATTTAAACAATGCAGTATTAACTCCACAACTACTGAGCGTCTACTTCGAGCCAGGAACAGTCCTAGCACCACAAACAAAAAACAGGCGGATTCTACGCAATTGTATGATTTTCCCAATTCACGAGGACTCAAGATTGGGGTCGGTTTTACAAATCTGACTTTTAATGTCACTTTGGTTAATGTCATCAAAAGTAAGAGGAGGGCTTCCCTGGTGGCGCAGTGGTTGAGAGTCCGCCTGTTGATGCAGGGGACACGGGTTCGTGACCCGGTCTGGGAGGATCCCACATGCCATGGAGCGGCTGGGCCCGTGAGCCATGGCCGCTGAGCCTGCGCGTCCGGAGCCTGTGTCCGCAACGGGAGAAGCCACATCAGTGAGAAGCCCGCGTATCGCAAAAAAAAAAAAAAAAAAAAAAAAAAAAAAAAGTAAGAGGAAATAGGGGCTTCCCTGGCGGTCCAGTGGTTAGAACTCCGCACTTGCACTGCAAGAGGGGCGGGTTCGATCTCAGATCCGGGAACTAGGATCCCGCATGCCTCGGGGGCGGCTTAAAAAAAAAAAAGTAAGGGGAAACAAATCCTACTGGGAGGGAGATATTTCCTTTGAGTGTTTCGCTTTAACGAGCCATTTCAGGGATTGGGAGCATGAAGTGCGGATATTTCCCTTTTAAAATTTTCCTCTCTTTCCTCATTGCGGTACGGAGGCGGGCATTTTACTCACGTCTTTATCACTAGATTCCCACACCCATTACATATTTATGTGTTCAGAAGGAATGGCCTTGGAAATGTAGGTGCGCGTTACCATATTCCTCTCTTTGTTTCTACACGCCTGGATGAATTACCGTATTTTGTGTCCTGCGAGCTCCCAAAACCTTTGGAAAAGGAGCGCACTTCGGGAGGCGCAGACAGGTGAACCGCGTTTTTTCCCTTCCACTTATACAGCGGGTGACCCTGCGACGCTCTCTTCTTGACCTGGGAGGCCTATCTCTGCGCAGCGGGGTGCACTTGGCGCAGACCACAACCACCTGCTCCCGCTCGCTGAGCCCCGCCCAGCTAGGTGGGCAAGGGGGCGGGGCTCGGGGGCGCTCTGACGCGTGACGCCGGATCCCGGAAGTGACGCGCTCCTGGGGGAAAAGGCGGGGGGAGGGGGGTGGTGTCCCGGCCGGTTTGGGGGGCGCGTTGCCCGGAGACCGAAAGTTTGCGAGCCAGAACAGGCTTGGCGGCGGCCCCGGAAAGGGGGTCCAGGGGGCGGCGGCCCTGGGGATGGGGAAGGAGCAGGAGCTGCTGGAGGCGGCCCGCACCGGACACCTCCCGGCCGTGGAGAAGCTGCTGTCCGGGAAGCGGCTCTCCTCAGGCTTCGGGGGCGGCGGCAGCGGGGGCTCAGGGGGAGGCAGCGGCGGCGGCGGCGGCGGCGGCGGCGGTGGTCTTGGCTCCTCGAGCCATCCCCTATCCAGCCTGCTCAGGTGGGTAACGCTACGGGGCTGGGCAGCTGCCTGGAGACCCCCCTTCCCCTGCCCGTCTCCTGGGTCCCCAGAGAGATCGGGGCTCCGGAGGCCCTGGTGGGGTGGGTTTGCGGGGTGCCCTGGGGCGAGGGCAGGCGGCCCAAGGGGCGAGGGTCGCCGGTGCGGGTCCGCGCGGCGTCAGGCTCTCCTCGTCTCGCCTAACCCGGCAGCGAAGAATGGTGGGAGTGCCCAGGTGGCAGCCTCCGCCGCATGGCACAGCCGGGTTTCACCCTCGCCCGCTGTTGGGTGCCAGCTGTTGTATCTCACAAGCCACTTTAGAGCAGAAAATATGTATATTTTAAATCTCCCTCATCTCCTGCAGAAACTCCCACGCCTTGCAGAATCTCGCGGTTCCCTTGGAGGAAATTCTCTTGATTCCCTTCTTTTGGGAACTTGGAACCTTCCACCAGGCTCTGCAGGACGTGGCTTTTGTTGTTTATATTAAAATTGCCTCTGGGTTTATCACGCTCAAAGTGGTGTTCTTTGAGCCCCTCTTGTGCTTGAAGCTTCCATTCTGGTTCCTTATAGTGAATCTCATTGGATTAGTCTGTTAAGTGTCATATGCAGGGTTCATCAGGGGGTTTATTCATCAAAAAATAAAGCTTTAGAAAGACTTGTTTAGGAAGCTGAGGGGTGCTTTAAACTTTTCCAGGGTCTGTTGTTAAAATAAACACTTGAATCTGGAGCTGTAAGGATTGAGAGAAAAAGGTCGTTTTTATGTGGCTTGGAGGGGGGATTGTAGGTGCTTTGTCAGTGTGAGTAAAATGTGTTGTTTCAGCAGCACTTTCATAGCCGGTTTTCTTTTCCTTCCTTGTTCTTTTGAGGTTTTTAAGAAGTGGAAGTTCATTTAGAAATGGCTTCATTCGCTTTTGTTCCCCATTAGTTTATGTAACTTCAATTTGAGTGAGCTTGGACCTAAAAAGCCCAAGGCTCTAATAAATTGTTAGGTATTAAGCACTGAGTGCAAACCCAGGTCTATACAGGAAGATATTAAAAAGCAGTCTAAGAGAATTCTCCCAGGGGGTTCTTTTGGGGAGGCAAAAACCAGTACCATTTGCGGCAATTTCCAGCCCCTAGAACAATGCTGTCACGTAGTTAGTACTCAGGATTTGTTGAATAAATAAAAGTATCAATTAGGAAATGATACATTTCTACATAAACTGATGGTGGTACTCACTGTTAGTAGTTCAGAGAAATGAGACATCACTGTGGGATGAGATGGAGATCAGGGCTTCCAGGAGGAGGGGGACTTCAGCTGACTTTGCAGGATGTGAGGATTTGGGTAGGTGAAGTACTATGAGAGCGTTCCAAGTGGGCACACCATGATCAGGGGCACTGAGGTGGGAAAGGAGACTTATTTGGTGCCAGTGGGTCACTAGAAGAACTTTCTGTCTGGAGCCTTAAGAGGTTGGGTGTGATAAAAAGAAATAATAATAATGGATGGCTATACTTCCATCTTTCAGAGTGACTTACTCTTTATGTTTATATTCCCAGTTCCTATATCAGTGCCTGACACAAGTGTTCAATAAATGTACTTCGAATGCATAAATTGGGTTTTGAATCTTACCTGGATTACTTTGATATTCCTGCACTTCTGATGTCTGAGAGATGAGAGAAAGACCATACCGGTTTGGAGGTGCCTGTCTCTAATGAGCTGAATGCTACAGCATTTGTCTGTTTGCCAGAGATACCTTACCTCCCCACCCCCCCACCCCTTAACTACCTTGTAGTTAGGCAAGACTAGAAAATCTTTGTTGATTTTCTTTTTTTTTTTTACTTTGGGCCTCATGTTAATATGTCCAGTCTCTGTCATAAAGGGTGGATGTTGTCTCCACTCCCTTGTGTAAGAGAGCTGACTCCTTCTGACTTGCTCCTGTATCTGTTGTCGAGATGGTATATGGCCTCAGAGCTGCCCTGGCCTCTCATCCCTGTGACTCCTAGGGGCAGGGAGGATCTGCAGGCACTAGTTACACTAGGTATGTCATTAATTAGAGGTGACTCTGATTAAACCTAGTGAAAGATTTCTGAGAAAATGAAACCATGCATTTAGATAATCCCTAGGTCAGCATATCCTCCCTTTTTAGGTTTGGAAATAGTAGAGGGTAGGTCTCCTATGCCCACACACCCCACCTCAAGGACCCTGGGTTATTTAATGAGAGCTGTGGAATTGTAGCTTCAGATTTGGCCCCTGCATTAGCTGCCATATCCTACCCCACTAGTATTGTCAATTGCAGCCTACGTTTGTCCAGCTGTTTGGAGTGACCAAGTCAAGCAGGCAGGAATAGGAGCTTACAGCTGCAGTGGATATAAATGTTCTGGATCACAAGTATGTTTGTCTACTCATATGTTAATGACCCAACCCACCCCCCACCCCCATTCTACAAAGGCTTTGTGCTTATTCTTAAGCTACAAAATGCCTCCTCTCTCACCCATCCCTTTTCTCTTATACTGCTTGGGCTTAGGTCTTAACCTCTTAAAGCCCTCCCTAATGACCCTAATACACACAGATCTCTCAGGCTTCTACTTCTTTGGAACCCGTTATCTGCAGTGAACAGTTGCACGTCAACTCATACTTTGCTTGCCTAGATTTCACAGTTTATTGCTTTACATATAGTAACCCTCACCAATTGAGAACATACCTGCTGAGGATCAGAAAGTCAGCAAAGAAGACTTCTACTAGGAAAAAAAGTGGTTATGAACTTCATGTCCTTCTGACCTTCACTTATTTACTGTATACTTATTCAGAAGCAGTATAGTATTACGCTTCAGACCACTTCTTCTGGAGTCAGACTGCCTGGATTCATATTTCGCTGCTACCACTGACTAGCTGCTTGACTTTCTGTGAATTACTCAACCACTCTGAGCCTCAATTTCTACATCTGTGATATGGGGGAATATTATCTGTTTTATAGGTATTGTCTTATGTAATGTGTGGAAGAAGCTCACCACAGTTTCTGGCACATTGTAAGCGCTCACTGTTAGGCTTCCCCAGTTCCGTTGAGCACGTACAGTTTTGCCATGCTGTACCTGCCACGTGCAAAGTGCCATGCCAGACATGTCTTAAATGCTGTTCTTTTACTCTTGGGTATCTGTTTTCCAAGCCACGGCAGATTAGAAACAGTAAATAAGGGAGAGGCCCTGCTCAGGCAGGCACACTAATGCCATTCACCCACCAAATGTTTACCCATCCTCTGCTTTGTGCTAGGCCAGTTGTTAGATGCACTGCAAAATTTATCTCAGGCCTGGCACATAGTAGGTAGTCTGTCAAAATTAGTCCTCTCCCAATACAAGGTCTGTTCCCTTGTAGTGTTTATAGTAGTATGATATGTCTGTATGACAGATTGGCAAAATAAGAGAAAAAGCAATAAAAGGCTAGCATAATTTTTCCCACCGCCAGTAATTTGAGACTATTAACATAGATGAATATAGCCCTACACACCTTGTTAGGCCCCAAACATCACTGCACTATAGCTTAGTGCTGTAGTATCTGTTTACTGTGACTCTTAGCCAATCAAATAAAGATTAAACTACGTTCAGTATAGCTTGTTAATGAAAGTACAAAAAATTTTAGTTTTCTATCTAAAATAATTCAAATATAATATTTGTTATTTCAAAGGACAAGCAGTAGATTATCTAGAAAGCATAGTTATCTAAAATGCCTAGTCCTACAGAGGTTCTGAATAGCATGGATTTTACTTTATATAATACTGTCTCATTTTCTAATTGTTGAATGGTTGCCTTTATTCTGTAGCTTGAGACAGGCTCTGTGTTAAACTTTTTTTTTTTTTTTAAACATGGTATTTTTCAGCCCTGGGCACATAGTAGGGCACTCACATTTTCATGTGATGGAGAGTTTAATATGTTTATGGCTATAGTGAAACTACTGATTTTCAGGAAAGCAACTTCTGTTTGAGAATACAGTAAGATTTGGATTAAAAGTGTTCTAACAACTAAGGGAAGAAAGTTCTGAGGAAAGGAAAAGTTAAAAGAAAACACAATTCATTAGCTTAAAACTATGAAGTGGATTATGAGCTAAATACTGATATGTGTCAATGTGAATGATGTAAAGTGAAATGCACTCCTGAGGTTCAGAAGCACAGAGAAACAGACCAAAGGTTGTAATTGAGGAATAGATTGTGTCATAGTCTAGGAAAGTTCTATACCTGATTTCTTTTTTTTTTTTTTTTTTGTGGTACGCGGGCCTCTCACTGTTGTGGCCTCTCCCGTTGCGGAGCACAGGCTCCGGACGCGCAAGCCCAGCGGCCATGGCTCACGGGCCCAGCCGCTCCATGGCATGTGGGATCCTCCCGGACCGGGGCATGAATCCGTGTCCCCTGCATCGGCAGGCGGACTCCCAACCACTGCGCCACCAGGGAAGCCGTATAGGGCTGATTTCTTAAGCATGAGAAGAGTGAATAAGAAAAGAAGCCAAGGAGGCTTGCTGGAGAAATCTGAAAATTTATAGACAGTAGCAAGAAATTTGACTATAAACTAGATTTTTACTCTACTGTGGGTGGTGGGGAAATTATCCAAAGACAGTCATGAATTTCCCAAAGATATGAAAAGGTTCTGAAATAAGGAATGAAGAATGCAAAGTTGTTTTTTTTTTAAAAATAATTTATTTATGGCTGTGTTGGGTCTTCATTTCTGTGCGAGGGCTTTCTCTAGTTGTGGCAAGCGGGGGCCACTCTTAATCGCGGTGCGCGGGCCTCTCAGTATCGTGGCCTCTCTTGTTGCAGAGCACAGGCTCCAGACGGGCAGGCTCAGTAATTGTGGCTCACGGGCCCAGTTGTTCCGCGGCGTGTGGGATCTTCTCAGACCAGGGCTCGAACCCGTGTCCCCTGCATTGGCAGGCAGATTCTCAACCACTGCGCCACCAGGGAAGCCCGAAGAATGGAAAGTTTTGAAAATTGGATCCCATTTGAGGGGCAATAACGGGTTCTCTCCAAATTTAGAAGATATGACAAAGTTATTCATTGTTTTAAAGAAAGAGGATTCCTGGGCTTCCCTGGTGGCGCAGTGCTTGAGAGTCCGCCTGCCGATGCAGGGGACACGGGTTCGTGCCCCAGTCCGGGAAGATCCCACATGCCGCGGAGCCGCTAGGCCCGTGAGCCATGGCCGCTGAGCCTGCGCGTCCAGAGCCTGTGCTCCGCAACGAGAGAGGCCACAACAGTGAGAGGCCCGCGTACCGCAAAAAAAAAAAAAAAAAAAAAAAAGAAGATTTCTGATGTTTATTTAAGGAATTCATACTTTAAAAAAAAAGAGTGATTACCCTAACCATTCTATTGAAATGGCCTCCGAGAATGGATGTGTAGCTTGGAAATTATAGTGACGTGACAGCTTTTTCTCATGCTGACCCTTTTACTTTTGCCCTCCTACTGGGCTAGATTTCTTTTGAATGTGCCTATTTTGAGCAAGATGATTTTAACATCCTGAGGAGTGTAACACTGACCATGTAAGGATGTAGAATGGGAGGCCTTAGAAGCAGGAACTCATGGATTTGTGTGATCTAAGTTCCTGCTCTTCTAAGAGAATGCAAGAGCAAAATAACAACAAAAAACACAACTATTTACTAGGATAGCAGTTTTCTGGATCTTCCACTAAACCTTCTTAATTCATTAAAAATGATTTTTAAAGAACTTCTTAAAATACTTCTTTAAGTATAATTTTATTGGGATTGGCAACCCTTTTCCTTTCATTTGGAATTGCTGTACATTTTTGCTTTCTCAAAAGCAGAACGTGGTCCCCCTGTTAAAAAAACAAAACAAAACAAAAAAGGTGGCATGCCTGGGAATGACTGCAGCGTGGTTACTTTATATCTAAACATCTAGAGCATGCCTAATGTTAAACTGAGTAAGGCATCTACTGGTAGTAAAAGATAATTTAACGTAAGTTTGTTAAGTCAGCGATCTCCCTTAATTCTCTGATTGAAGTTCAGTTTTGAAAAAAAAATTTTAAAAAGAGAATCTATTTTATATATATATTTGTTTATTTATATTTTGGTAGCACCGGGTCTTAGTTGCGGCATGAGGGATCTTTTTTAGTTGCAGCATGCAAACTCTTAGTTGCGGCATGCATGTGGGATCTAGTTCCCTGACCAGGGATTGAACCTGGGCCCCCTGCATTGGGAGCACGGAGTCTTACCGACTGGACCACCAGGGAAGTCCCTGAAGTTCATTTTTGAGTGTCTTAGTTACAAAAATTAGAGACGGGAAACAGTGAAACAATCCTGTGAAGAATTTGGTTTGTATCTAGTCAGCTTCAACATGTTCACTTGTCCCGGGAGGTTCTGGTCCCAGTGAAAGTTGCATCTTTGGCCGGAAAAATCCCTTTGAAGGTTCTTCTCCCTACCCCTCACCCTCCTTGGTTTGTTCACCTCAAACAGCTATGAATTTTGTTTTGCAAAAGGAAGTCGAGGCTATTTCTGCCCTAGTCTTCAGTAGAGAAAGTAAATTACTGGGTTTTATAGCCCAGAGACACCAAGGAAGCCCCAAAAGTAGATAGTGGAGAGTTTGTTCTTGGAAATGTCAGGCTCTCCTGTGGGCAGGAACTGGGTCTCTTCTGGAGAGCCCTCAGAAAATGTTACCCACACCGATTTCCAAAAGATTACTGGGAGATTTTTTGTGGCGTAGAAAATTATATTGTTACATTCATAGAACATCTTCAAATAACTTTGGTGTGGTTAGAGTTAATGGTAGTAATACTAGAAATTTTATGGTATGGCTTCATATTTATCCTTTCTCAGTAATTTGTAGATCAAGTTTGTTTAGTTTACAAATCAAAAAAGAGTTTTTAAAACGTCAGTTGTCTCTGCTTTACTTGTGATGTTCTTACCACTATTAAAAACGGTGGAGATGATCCAGGAAGCAGAACAGCCCTCTGGCTTACTTAACTGGTGAGAGTTTAGCATGGCTGCTAAGGGTCAGGCTCTGATCCATCTCTGCCTTGACTTAGGCAAGTTATGTAACCTCTCTGAGCATCTGTGTGTTCATATATATAATGGGCCTAGGATAGTACCTACCTCCTGAGGCAGCATCCCATGAGTTAAGATGTGTAAGACACATAATGCCTGGCATATGCCAAGGGCTTGGTGAACCTGGGCTACTACAGTTATATGATGGGAGCCCAGTGCTCGCCACCTTTGATGAATCTGGAATGATAATCCTGTTTGTTAAGGACATGTGTTTTTTGTTTTTAATGTTCCCATTTAAAAATTTATAGTAATTGATAGCACAGGCTCCCAACATTTTCAAATATGAGTCCCATTTTTAAAAGCCTAAAAATGGTAACGGTGGCAAAGTTACAAACTGATAAAGGTTCACAATCCGTTGTCTGAAATCTTGGGGTTTAGAATCCAGAATTTTGGGGGTGCTGGAGGGTGATACTGAGCTCCTACTGGGATCTGGGGCAGCACTCTGAAACATTACATTTTGGAGTGAAACCTGTTAATATTCACACTAAGTGGGATAAATATGAAGCAGCTCCATATCAGTTTTGCACCTAACCAAGTCTGCCGCTAACTTTCGAAAATTTATTTTCATAACTTTTTGGATTCCTGAATTGTAGACAAGGGATTACGGACTTCTGCCTTTATTATAGAAGAATGCTAGACACATAAAAGCACAAAGAAGAAAATAAAATCATCTATAGTTCTACCACCTAAAGAAATTAACTGTTGCAATTTTTTTTTTTTTTTTTGGTACGTGGGCCTCTCACCACTGCGGCCTCTCCCGTTGCAGAGCACAGGCTCCGGATGCGCAGGCCCAGCGGCCATGGCTCACGGGCCCAGCCGCTCCGCGGCATGCGGGATCCTCCCGGACCGGGGCACGAGCCCGCGTCCCCTGCACCGGCAGGCAGACTCTCAACCACTGTGCCACCGGGGAAGCCCCAACTGTTGCAATTTTGGTGTATATACTTTGGTCTTTTTTCTATGCAAACTTTTTATTTTTCTTCAAAACAGACAATGTTCTGTATGTACTTTGTCTCAAATTTCTCCTTGCTATATTGTGAACATTTTCCCCATCATTTTCTTTTCCCCTCAACCTCATTTTAAATGGGTAAGTGGTATTCCATAGTGTGTATGAACTGTAATTTATTTAATCCCTTCCCTACCATTAGACATGAGTTTGATTTTAGTTTTCTGCTGTTGGAACAACACTGTGGTGTACATCCTTGTAGATAAGTTTGTGCGTGCTCGTGCTTATGACATTTTATATACTCAGTAGGATAGTAGATGTAATTTGAGTATTTAACCATTGCAAAAATCACATATGTGCAGTTGAATTTGAGGACTCACAATAATTCTAAGGCCCCTTACATCTCCTGGGTCCTTCTGATTGGAAAGTAATGTACTGATCTATGGCTGCTAAATGCTACTTATATTTAGAAAGGTACCTTTGTGCAGGCACAGGATTTTTATTAGTCAGGTTGGGGCCTCTTGGGTCCTTCTTCAGAGGCAAAATGTTTAGAAGAGGGCCATTAATAATACAAATGCGTAGAGCAATATGCTTCAAGCAGAACGAGACAGAATCCATTTTGTTTTTGCCTTTTGTTGTTCTAGCTTTTATTGTGGGAAATTTCAAACATATAGAAGTCGAGAGAATAAAATAATGAATCCTCACCTACCTTAAGTAACCATAAAACAAGTATCAGCTTATGGCAAATTTTGTTTCTTTTTATCATCATCCCCCCCAACTCAATTATTTTGAAGAAAACCTATATATCATTTAAGTGTGTATCTCTAAAAGATAAGGACTCGTTAAAAAATATTAAAAAATACCACTATCACACCTGAAAATGGTAGTTCCTTAAAACCGTCAAGTGTTTAGTCAGTCAGGGTTCAAATTTTCCATATGGTCTAAAATATTGTATTATTTATTTTTTAATTTATTTTGGCCACTTGGCTTGTGGGATCTTAGTTTCCTGACCAGGGATTGAACCCAGGCCCTCAGAGAGTGTGGAGTCCTAACCACTGGACCACCAGGGAATTCCCCAAAATATTTTATTTTATATTTTATAGTTGGTTTGTTCAAATCTGTGTTCAAACAAGGTTCATACATTGCATTTGGTTGGTATGTCTCATAAGTCTCTTTAAATCTGTGGCTTTCATCTCTGTCATTTTTTCATTCCAGTTTATTTGTTGAAGAAAAAAAGGTCATTTGCCCCATTTCCCAGAGTCTGGGTTTCGCTGATTGCATCTCTGAGGTATCATTCAACATGTTCATCTGTCCCCTGTATTTCCTGTGGGCTGGAAATCAGATCTAGGCTTGGTCTGATTCAGGTTCCGATTTTCTGGCAGGATTTCTTTCTAGGGGATGTTGTGTACGTCCTTCTGTTTAGTCTTCTTTTTTGTGATGTCGGCAGCCATTGACGATCACGGTCTAAAGCCATGATTTAGAGTTTGCAAAATGGTGATTTTTCATTTCTATTTTACCTTCTTCGTTTATTAACTGGAATACTTTTTGGAGAGAAACTTTATAGAGAAACCTCATGTTATTAACTACTTGGTTACCCTGAGGTAGAGTTTGTGTAGGAAAGATGGATTAAATGCTTGATTCTTTTCCTTATTTACCAGTTTTCAGATCAAGTTGGTTTCCTAGTAGTCTTCAGACGTGTCCAATGAGTTTCTTGTGAATAATCATTGTGAACTCGTACTTTTAAGCTTATTTGTGCTTCAGTAATAACCTTTCTAAAATGTGCTCTGAGACATTTAGACTTTGACAGTTTTACTTTACTATGTAGAGCAGTTGAACTGGTTTGTAATGAAGTGGTGTTGTTTGTATTTGTGTATTTTAATTGAGTGCTATTTCTACTCAGAGTCCTCCAGTTTGTGCTGGTTCTTCTGGTCACTTGCAAATCAAGGATTCTAATCTTCCAGAGTCTGGATTAGTTCAGATGGCTTTTAATTTTTTAAGTTTCCTGCTGGCCATACATGGCCCTATAGGTAACAAAGCCTTAAAAAGATACTCTAGACACTTTAGAGACCAAATTTCTTTAGATTTTAATTATGGAAAACCCACTAAAAATGGTGTTTTCCCACCAGGTTTATGGGGTGGCTCTAGATAAGAATCTGGGTGTGTCAAGGTGAGTTGTTACTTATTCAGTCTCATATGTTACTCTGAATATGTTTCGTGGTGTCACACTTTTTACGTAAACATTGAAGAGTCAGTTGAATTGTCTTTCGTTAAGTATACTAAGCATAGGTCTCTGTCTCATTATTGACTCCTGAGCTATTGCATTCAGAGCTCCCACTCACAGGTCCGATTTTGAGTTCCTGTTCTGTCATCTGTATATTTTCTTTTCTTGGTTTGGAGCTCAACTATATATGAAAGTATTTCTTTTATTTTATCCATTGGTTTTATGTGTTTGGAGTGGGGGTGGGAGGACTGGGTCAGGGTCCTTCTGCTTTGGCTCAGATTCCCCCCCTTGACCAGCCAGATGTACAAATGCTACACCTGTAGTGTCAATTGAAAAGTGATAAAAGCACCACGTGGAGCCACTTATTTGTTTCTTTTTGACAGTTGTTGGGACAGTAAGCGTTCTACTTCAGAGAGATCTTGGCCTCTATTAGGCAATGACAGCATCCAGCTCCATCTTACTCACTCCATAGCACTGTCATGTTGGGCTCTCAGATTCTTTAAAGAGCATTGTCATGAGTTAAGATGAAAAACGAAAACAAAAACAAGAGAAGAAATATGTTTGACTTTACTGAGAAAGTAAACTTACTTAAAACACTTGAGTAACACAAGTGTTACTTAAAACACTTGAGCTTCATAGTGCCAAGGAGTTCACACTGTCGAGTTGGATGGTGTGTAATTCTTGCAAGACCGAGGCTGTGCCTCTGCCTCCACGTGATGGGGTCTGTCCTCTGTCAGGGTTGCACGCTGGCTTATCCCTGCCAATGAGGACTCGATGTGACTGGAAGAGCAGCTCCAAATGTATGTCCCACTAATAATAGTACTAGTAGTCAGCATTTATTGACCATTCACTGATACTGCATTAGTAGCCTTAATTTGGAGGGCATTATTAAGTGCTTTTCCTTACTAAGATTAAGAAAGTAAATTTTTTTATTATTGTCCCTCCTTTTATTGAATTTGTGACTTTCAGCTTTGCTTGTGTATAGTCAGATCTCCTAATTACAATTCTTTTCAGTCATAGCGAAAGCTTAAAATCTCAGGGATTTTAATTTTCTTAATTAAAAAAAATTGGAAACTCTCTCTTCTTACCTGTGAAAAACTAGAGACAGTGGTACTATTACTTGAGGTATCAGATACTTAGAAAACACAAGCTAGTGTATTTGGAGGTGGTGCTTTATTTAACCTTAGGAGGACCCTTCTTAAAGGGAGTTTCTGCCTGTACCCCAGCCCTTTTTGTCTGAGTGAACCAACCTGTTGACTTTGTTTTCCTTTCACCTGAATACGCCTTCATTGTGATTTTCTTTTCAGTTTCCTTTAAACACAATCCATTTCTCAAGTTATTTTTCCTTTTGAATTATAATTGAGACCTACTTCTAAGAAGTCCAGTGGCCAGAAGAGCTTTCAGAACAGATCATTTCAAAAGGGCTGTTTACCTGGAAAATTCTTTCTGGGGCTTGTTTTTAGATCTTTAGCTCTTTGCTCAGCCTGGAGAGGAGCCTGGTCCTGGCTTTGTTCATAACTGTTGGTGTCATGTTCCCTCCTCCTCCTATGATCCAGCTTGATTCTGGATCCTGGTTCGGTTCACCTGCCTGATTCTTGCTTCTTCAGGTTGCCCCACAGCCCTGATAAAACTTCCACAAAAGCCCAGCTCAGATTGCAGTATTTGAGGTAGTTCACTCACAAGTTAGTTCACAGCAGCTCAGAGCTGTCGCTACAGACTCTATGGTAGGTTGGGATGTACACGTTGTTGGGGAAGAGTTTTACTTCTTGAGCACTTAATACTTTCCTCTGTCTGTACCCAGAACTTTACATCTATATTTTCTCAGTCTATCTTCACAGCATACCTGCTAGCTAATTGTTATTATCCACATTTTACAGATGAAGAAGCAAAGGTTCAGGGAGAGGTTAAAGTGACCAGCTCAGGGCCACATGGAGGATGGCAGAGCCAGGAGTCTGACTCCCCAAACTTCTGCTCGTAAAGCATTGCGTTTGACCACTTGGAGAACTGTCTTTGGAAGAAATTCAAACCACCCCTTACTATATGCTTAGGTAAAATTTTACCCCCCAGATTAGGGATTTATTTATTTTAATTTAATAGTTGCTTTGATAACACTTTGTGCCATCCACAGTTCTTAAGCACTTTACAAATATTAGCTCATTTCATCCTCATAACAACACTTTGGAGAGGGCACAGGTAGTATTGCCGTCTTACTGATGAGGAAACCAAAGCCTGGAGCCATCAGATAACTTGCCCACTGTAGTAAGCTGGGAAGTGCCGAGGCTTGCTTCCAAGCCCAGGCAGACTAGCTCCGGAGTCCTTAGTCTTAGCTTCTACGCAACTGGGGATTGTTCCTTTTATTAAGAGTGTAATACAAAAGCCCTTTGGAACACTTTGACTACATAAAGTGAGAGGCTTATTTTTTAAATCATTGGCAATTTCCTTGGAATATAAGAAAGTTAGATGAGGGGAATGTCTTTAAACTTATGCCAAATAATATATTAGTTTAGAGGATATAGGGAAAGCCGTGCAGCTCACGAAGAGGAAAAAGCCTCCCTTATTCTCAAACTTCCTCAAACTTTTCTTCTAGAAAATCCTCACCTTCCTCTCAAGCAGGTTAATGCTTTCATGAATTTCACCTCTGAGAAAATTCAGTACCCTCCCCTCCCCCACCAGATTTTAAAGTGGTAAAGATTTGTTTTGGACACATGCCTGCGGGATGTACCACAGAGGCCAAAGGGTGTGCGAGGGAAGTAAATCTAAACAATTGGCAAGAAACTAGAGGCCTGTGTATTTGAAATTATTTCTAGCTATTGCTACCCATTCTGCTTTTTTACAATTCCTTCCCCTTCCCCTGCCTCATTAGTGGTTTATGACCAGATTTTCCATTCCCAAACAATAATTAGTTTGTCCATAAAATGACTTTCAGAGAGTACTGTCTGGCTGGTTCAAATGATTGTTGATAGTAGTTTGAAGCCTGGGATTATGGGACAGGAAATGTTACTTCCGTAATCCTTGGTGCTTTAATCTTCACAATCCTGTGATATTGGTATTAGTGACCATTTTACTGATGAGAAAGGTTAAAGTGACTTGCCCAAGACCGAGATTTTCCATTTGCAAGGCCTGTAGAGTCTATTTTATGTGGAGATCATGGCTGCCAAGAAGACGTCTGAGTCCCCAGGTTGTAGAAGTAGAAGGAAAAGATAGTATTCTAGCTGAGTAGTACTGAAAACACCTGTGGGTCCTGTATGCTTAGCAGTAATAGAATACTCTATTACTTTTTATCTGTTACAAATGAAAATACCTCAGATGTTGAAATTGGCAGAGATTCCAGATTCATTACTTTTTAATCTGTTGCTATCTCCATTATTATATGTTTAAGAACTCGGCTGGAGAATAGTTTTCTTGCTAGTCACTCTTACCAGCAGCCTTTTTGCTGTCTTTAGCAGACCCAGAGCAGACTTTCAGAAAGGTTTTTAAGTAAATGATCGAGGGTTTAGTGTTTCACTTTAAAGTTTAACAGTTTTTTCTTTCTTGGAGAGTGTATACAAAATCAGGATCCAGTACTTTTACTTAAGTTTTTTCAACCAACTTAAGTTTTTTCAGACAGAGCTGTCTTTTTAAAAATGTCTTTTCTGTAACCATCATGATCTGTTAGACTCTTTGTCTTTAGTTACCATCATTTCTGTTTCCCTCACTTTTTAATATTTACTCTTTAGTCGACTATATATCTGAAAAAATGTGATTATATAATAATGTAATAACCAACGTTATTGCCGTGTGTGTGTGTGTGTGTGTGTGTGTGTGAACACTTCCTATTGCTCAAGGTATTATCTGATTTCCTTCTATTGATGAAATAATGAAGTCACTGGCTGACTTCATGTGATGAATCTGGCTGGCATCAGGTTTCCTCATTACCAGGTACTGGGACTTGCAAGATTTTGACACCTGTAGCCTTAACCTTCTGCTTTTTAACATTGTTTTGATTGTGTTTCACATTCGTTTTAATGTGTTTAATTTGTTTCTCATTGCCCACTTAGTATTCATACTTATACTAGTCACTTAGGATTGGTCTTTTGGTTCGTGTGGCCATCTGGGATTGAGTGGAACAAAATATAAATCTTGTCTTTCCTTCCTTCACTGATTTTGATGTTAGCCTTTTATTTGATCTGTAGATACCCAGACAAAATCTTTAAATTAAGCCTTAAGTTCTTCTTGTCTGTAGAGTTGGCCTAGGACTGTCTGGAACCCTGGGTTCTGGAAAGCACATAGGTCTCTTAGTTTTACCCTTTAGTCAGCCTCTCCGTGCTTGAACTCTGAAGGGAAGAGGATGAGGGTTAGACAGAAAAATCAGTCTACAGGTAACATGGCCTCCAGGAAGCTTCCTCCTTCAGGGTGCACGCTGCCTCTGGGGAAGGGCATGGGAGACCAGGCCCCCAGGGGCCTTCTGCCTAGAATTACCTCAGCCATTCTCTAGTTGTATGATCTTGGCAATATATATATATATTTTTTGTGGTACGCGGGCCTCTCACTGTTGTGGCCTCTCCCGTTGCGGAGCACAGGCTCCGGATGCGCAGGCTCAGCGACCATGGCTCACTGGCCCAGCTGCTCCGCGGCATGTGGGATCTTCCCAGACCAGGGCATGAACCCGTGTCCCCTGCATCGGCAGGCGGACTCTCAAGCACTGTGCCACCAGGGAAGGCCCTTGGCAATATTTTTTACTTCTCCTGCACCTCAGTTTCCCATCCATTAAAAAAAAAGGGGGGGCCAGTGTTTGTAGCGTTTCCTGACAGAGGTCCCAAGGAAGGTGCATCAGCACGTCTTAAAGCAGCTGCAGAGACAGACTGGGGAAAGGACCTACTGCTTACTGTACTCTTACTGTGTGCCAGGAACCATGTGGCTTTTTCTACACCTTGTCCCGCAGGGTGGCTCAGGAGAGAAAGAAGCCTGTCGCCTCAACTATGTGAGTCTGCAAACGGGCCATTGCTCTTTCTGCCCTTGAAGCTTTCATAAACAACTACATTCCTGTATGTCAAGCATACTGCTGTAGGAGATACTTAGGAATACGAAATTGGTCAGTTCCCTTAAGAAACTGACTTGATTAGAGTGATGATAAAATGGCCCCATGATCTCCTCAGAGAAATCGTTGATTCTAGTACTGGGGCAGGAAAAATAAAAAAAGACGAATATGTCAAAAGAACACAGAAGCCAACCTGAAAGAGCTCTCAATTGCCAAAGTTGGAACAATATGAACAGCAAAATAAAAAGCAATAGTAATGGATTATAAGCCAAAGAATAAAATAAACATCTATGAGTTAATGATATAAATGATTGAATAAATAAGTAAATGGGAGAGAAAGAGATAGCTCTTCTTTTCAGAAGAATTCCAGTTAATAAATGTAGAAGGAATGAGAGGAATAGAAAATCGCCATTAGCACACCACAGTAATAATTGCTGCAGGCAAGATCTACCAATGAAGGCTAAAATTAGTTTGTGACAGTTTAAGGAGAAACAGCATATTAGCATGGCCTTAAATCATCTTCCAAAAATATTTATTAATTACTGTGGTGGTTTCAAACCATGTCCACATATTCTTTGAAACTCTTCTCTCCTGGGGAGGGAGTTTAATTCCCCTTCTCCTGAGTGTGGGCTGGTCTTAGAGACTGGCTTCCAAATAATAGAGTATGGAAAGGGAAAACAGTAACTTTACCGTGGAAGAACTTGGCAGACACCACCTTAACCAAGAGGTCAAGGTTAACATTTTTAGTCATGTTGATGTCACTTACCCCCTGATAGGATGTGATGAGAAGGGCACTTCACCTCTTATGTTCTTCCCCCAAAATCCATAATTATGGGAAAACAGACAAACTCAAACTGAAGAGCATTCAACAGGATACCTGACTAGTATTCTTTAAAAGTGACAGGGCTGTGAAAGACAAGGAAAGCCTGAGGAACCATTACAGAATGGAGACTAAGGAATTATGCCTACAAATGTAAAGTGGACCAGAAAAAGGGCATGAGTGTAAAAACATTATAAATCAACTATACTTCCAAAAAAAAATTAAAATAAACAAAACTGGAGAAATCTGAATAAAGTCTGTAGTTTAGTTAATAGTATTGTACCAATGTTACTTTCTTAAGTTTGGATCAATGTGCTGTGGTTATGTAAGATGATAACATAAGGGAAAGCTGGGAAGGTACACAAGAGCTCTACTATCTTTGCAGCTTTTCTGTAAGCCTAAAATTATGTCAGAATAAAAAGTAAACACACAAGCGCCATGTCAGGTAGTGGCTCTGAAGTCAAGTTCTCTGGGTTCAGATCTTGCCTTTGCCACCTACCAATTGAGAGAAAATAGACAACTTTCTTAATTTCTTGGCCTCAGTTTCCTCATCTCTAATAATAATATCTCCCATATAATAAGACTGAGTGAAGATTAAATGAAGTTATGCATGTAAATACTTAGAACAGTGGCTGGAACATAGTAATGGCAGCTGCCAATATTAATATTTATAAAGAGGAAGTCCAACCACCTTTTAGGTACTTGACTGTTTAGCCGTGGATGTAGATGGTTGGTGCTAAAGGAGGTTGGAAGAAGAGAAGATGGTAATGGACTAGGGTGGTCTGGAGACCCCTCCCCACCACTCTGTATACCCCTAGGATGCTGGCTTGATTGTGTTTAGACTTTAGGCCTGAGAGAGAGCGAGAGAGTGTGAGATTGAGAGTAAGATGACACTTCAAAAAATTGTTTTAGTCCCAACAGGATTGTAGCTATACTTTGAGTGTTTGTTGATTGAGAAACTATGTTATAACAGAGTGACTCTAAAGTTAGTAACACTCTGAAATTAATGTGTTTTATTAAATATGGTAGCTTCTCTGTACCTTTGGGACATTGTGATACGTATGTGCATGTGAGACATTTATCCTGCCTGCTTCCAATGCCTGGTGTACAAATGCATTTGCTGACCCTTTATAATAACACTGTAGCCCTGGGGCTAAGAATCACTGCTGTGGGTGACCAGGAGCTTTCAGAGTGCAAACATGCTTTGACTTCAGGCCTCATCTTTGAGGCTGTCTTCCATCATAGGGAGAGTGTACTTCCTTTATTAGTTAAAAAAAGTTATTGAAGTATAATTTACATACAGTGAATGCACGGATAGTAAGTGTACAGAGCAATGTGTTTTACCTAGTATACATCTGTGTACTCATCACCAAGATCAAGACATAGAACGTCTCCGGTACTCCAAAAGGCTGTCATGTCACCTCCCAGCCAAAAATGCCCCTCCTTGCGGTAACTACCATTCTGGCCTTTATCACCATAGGTTTTTGCCTGGGAATGTGTTTCCTTTTCTCCACCATACACCCAGACTCATGGGGTACAGTGGGGTGGGAGCAGGGATGGGTCTATATGTGCCGAATACTATACTTGACACATGCCCAGACTTAAATAAATTCTCCCATAAAACCACAGACCTGGGCTTGCCTGGTGGCGCAGCGGTTGAGAGTCCACCTGCCGATGCAGGGGACACGGGTTCGTGCCCCGGTCCGGGAAGATCCCACGTGCCGCGGAGCGGCTGGGCCCGTGAGCCATGGCTGCTGAGCCTGCGCGTCCGGAGCTTGTGCTCCGCAACGGGAGAGGCCACAACAGTGAGACGCCCGCGTACCCCCCCAAAAAACAAAAAACAAAAAAACCCCCACAGACCTGGGCTTATGTTACTTATCTAAATTCAGTCTCATATCTCACTGACTGCAGAGTCCATGTTTTTTCCATTGTATCATGCTCTGTGCCTTCAGCTGACATTTACCATAATAATTATCATCATCATTAATGAGAAGTCACCTTAGTAGTTCCCCCGCCGCCACCCCCCCCCCCCACAGTAGCTTACATGTGTAACTCTCTAGTAGGCGAAGTTGTGCTGATTTGGAACCAAAGGACGATGGCTCTTCATTTAATGAGTCCCAGGCCTTGTGTGAGCCAGTGGAATTAGAGAGAAAGAAAGGCTCCGTCCCAGCCTTCTAATCTTCTAACGAGGGAGACAGATAGGAGGTGATGAGTGCTATGAAGCAGGGATGCTGGAGGATCATGGAGGAACCAAGGGACAGGGTGAGGGTGAGGGGGGCACTCTTAAGTGTGTGAGGGAAGTGCTCCTCCTTGAAGAAGTGATGTCTGAGTGGCACATTAGAGATAATAGGAGCTGCGCAGGCAAAGAAGGAGAAAGTGAGGGCTCATCCAAGCTGGAGAGAGAGTGCACAGCATGTGCAAAGGATGGAGAAAACTGCAGGCGATTGTCTGGTGTGAGGGCGGAGGCGGGGTGCTGGGACTGGGGAGAGATGGGCTTGGAGTAGCAGGCAGAGGCGAGACCGTCAGGCCCACGTTCAGGACTTGGATTTTACACCGAAGGTAATGATGGATTTGCAATCCCGAAAGGTCACTTCAGATTTTGGGGAAGTGGATCGGAGGGGTCGAAATTGATTAGGCGTGTAAAGCTATTAGGACTAGTAACAATGGGCATGGAGAGGAGCCCGGACTGGAAAGATATTCAGAAGGTGCAAGGAACAGGACTTGGCAGTTGATTTACAAGCAAGAGGTTGAAATCTCTTATGACTAAATAGGATTTTACAATGTAAAATAAGAAAGTGGAATTTTGAGGCCTGGATTTTCGTAAGTCATAACTGAAATACTTTTTTCCCTCTTCAGCAGAAGGGAAGTGTTTGCTTTAGAATAGCCCCATTACTTATTTCTGTGTGCATAGGCATTTGGAGATGAAGGCCTAGAGTTGTATAATTTTTTTAAAATCGGGCAGATAAATCAGTCTTTTGGTTTGTTCTAATCGTCCTTTGTTTGTTGCGGTGAAAGCTAAAGCTCCAAATGGGTGTTCCCACAGAGAAGACCCGCGGACGCTTGCACCTGGGGGTGACTAGTGCTACGGAAAGCAGGAAAAGACTTCCTACTCCTTTCAGGATAGTTGTTTATTTACTGGTATGTGTACAGAAAGCCAAACCAGCACTTCTTGCAGGGTGGTGTATGGATTTGATTCTAAGGTTTTTATAAAGTTTAATGCTAACCCTGTCTTTGCTTTGGCCTGTGATATGCTGGAATAAGCTCCTTCGATGTGCACAGGATAGCAGTGAGGGGGATCCTTAACCCACAGGGCTGTTATCTAGGGCCTAGCACTTCCTCACAAACAGTCCTGGCCCTTAGCTATGAGAATACGTCCTTGTGAAGTTCAAGGACCATGTACATAGGACTGGAAATTTCTAGAAAAGGCAAAACAAGCTGCTTGGGCTTTGTGATTGCAATGTCTGGAGTCCTAACCCTGAATGGTCATTAAGAAACCCAAACCACACCCTTTCTGCTGAGAGGAAGCTTTTCTCTCCAGTCAGCCAACATTCATTTATCTGCCAGCCCCAGCTCCAAATTTCCTGTTACTATAAATCTCTGACAGATTAGAATGAAGGATGGTGGTATGTGGGATGGAGAATCCTCATTCAAATGAGTAGAAGAGAAATGGCAGTTTGGCTACAGAGTCATATATAATAAAATGCAAGATATATTTCTTGCCCCTGGAATATCTATGCAGTGTTCTGAGTCGCCACGGAATCTCTGATGTTCCAGTTTTCAGGTGGTGCCCAGGGACTGTTTATGCTTTTACAGCAATGCAAGTTCTTGTTCACCCAGGGATGTTCAATTCAGCTTTAAGTTGTGAGTAAAAAATGCGTGCTGGGTGAGCAACAATTTATGAAAGCCGCCAGGTGTTACCTCAGTTCAGTGTTGTGATGAAATCAAACAATTATGCTAATCTGACACCTTTATTGATGTGCATGATCATTATTGTGCTGCATGGTAATTAGGTAAGCAATTCATGTAAGTGACTATAATTAGTATTAATTTTTACATGGCCAGATCAAAATTTCACAGTTTCTTGTTTACTAATTTGTTGTTCTCCGGCATCTATAATTAGCATCAGTGTCAGCATTTTCCGGTGATACTCGTGTAGTCTGATCCTTATCTGGTGTGCTCTGGTTCCCCTGTATTTAAACATAAAACATAGAGCCCCTTGGAGGGAGAGGGTGGTCCTCAGCCCCATTTTCTCTCCCCGGCCTGATCTCAACCTCAGAGCAGCTTCTGCGGCTTCTCCCTGATCCCAGGTGTTCTGGTAGTCTGGTGTCTTCAGGGAGGCGGGGCTCCAGACCCTGACACTGGGTAGCTTGCCCAGGGGTGGGAGAGCCCCCTTCACCTCTGAGAGGAGTTGACAACACATTTTATTAAAGAGTAGGAATTGAAATAACTGAAAATCTCTCACCTAGCACATAGTAAGGATTTAGTAGACAGTTATTTTTTAGGAAATACCTTATTCTACTGCAAAGATGATTTTAGGTTAGAAAAATGTATACTAGTAAGAATACTTCGATATCTTGGTTAGAGGATCATTGAAAACAATACATTTGGGATGGATTGAGAAACAGAATTAGTTCTGAGTGACATGTTTGACCTGCTTTTGTGTATCTGTATGGTATGTAGGGATGGGTGGTTCTGTTTTTGATGATGAGATGCAGAACCTTATTGTGGTCCTGCTGGCTGAGTGTGTATTGCCTATTTTTATTGTGGTTAACCTGACCCACCATTTGGTTCCCTAAGGTTAGGTTTCCCTTCCTGTACTCGATGAATGCTGTCAGCTTCTGCAGAAGTGAACTTTGTTCATACTTCAAACATTTACTGAGTTTCTGCTCTGTGGTAGGCCCTGTGCTAGGAGCTGGGTACAGAAGGATGATCAAATATCTCGACTTTAAATAATACCTTTTGCATTGACCTGTGTCATCTCCTTGGCCTCACCACCCCTGTAAAATGGAGAAAGACTGTTCATGTGCCCACAAGACAAATAAGTAGACACAGAGAGAGGAACTGACTTGTTTAAGGTTATACATCAAAATAGTGGCTGAACTAAGCCTCGGTCTCTTGACCTCCAACTATTCACTGGTTAGGAAAGACTACATAAAATAGTCTTTGAATCTACAACTAATCAGTCAGGAAGGATGGTATCTTCTCAAAGAAATTTATACAAACATTTAAAAAATTTATACAAATGATTCTGAGACTGTGCTACTTTATGAAAATTCGGTGATTCAAAACATCAGAATTTAAACAGTCCTAATTAAGTACTCATAATTTGCTCAGCAAAAATATTTGTCACTAATGGGTCTAGAATGATTTAGTCATCATCATTTGATTTATAGAGTGTTTTCAGGAAGACACTGTTCAGTGTGAATTTAAGTTGGTCTGGGATGTTGTAAGATTTTTCTAAGATTGAGGAGGAAATGGTTTTGAAACTCTGTTACTCAGTATTGAATTGGCCAGGACAGGAAACAGAGAGTAAGGTGCCAGCCCATTTTCTTGGGCAGCTAGAAATCTTCCAGGGCCCAGTAGTCATTTTAGGTTTATTCTGTGAAGGAAGCCTTTGGGCTACCTGTGTTATTGACTCTTCCATTTCTGAAGAAGGAAAATTTCCCCGTAAGTGAAGTGAGAAGAGCACTAAAATATTGCACTTTGAACCCCAAAAGAGTGTTCATTGAACATAGGCCTGTCCAAAGGCTCTGAATGTGGCAGCACGATAGGCTGTAGAATTGTTTCTCCCTGGGGTCTTACTGAGGGCTTCTGGAAGCAGCAGGAAGAGGGCAGAGGTGACCTGGTTTGGTGAGAGGCTGTGGACTCGAGACCTCGCCAAACACAGGTTGTAGGTTGTATGATCTTGGGCACATTGTTTCATGTATCTCATTTTTTTCAGCCGTAAAATGGGGTGATATTTTACTCTAGAAGGGTATTTGGGGCTATCATGTTCTGTTTGTGGTGGGAAGCATTAGCTAGCTCTTTATGTCATTTATTTCTGGGATCGTTGAAGTCTGTCTCACCCACCAGAATATAAGTTCCACGAGGGCCAAGGCCACGTCTTTCTTTCTGCTTACATGTGTCCCCTGCCCCTGTGGCAGTGCTAGAGCTTCATAGATACTCAGATACTTGATGAACGAAGGGGACCCCATAGTTAGTGCTGTAGGCAGCTGGAAAAATGCAGACACCCTTCCTGTAAGCATAGATCTGTATTGGTTAACATCTTGGAACTTCAGGCCTGGGCAGATTTGTGGGTTTTGGGTTTTGTTTTTGGCTGCATTGGGTCTTCGTTGCTGCGCGCGAGCTTTCTCTCTAGTTGTGGTGAGTGGGGGCTACTCTTTTTTGCGGTGCACGGGCTTCTCATTGCGGTGGCTTCTCTTGTTGCGGAGCACGGGCTCTAGAGCACAGGCTCAGTAGTTGTGGTACACGGGCTTAGTTGCTCCGCGGCTTGTGGATTCTTCCCAGACCAGGGCTCGAACCTGTGTCCCCTGCATTGGCAGGCGGATTCTTAATCACTGCGCCACCAGAGAAGTCCTGGGCAGGTGTGTTTTGTTGTTGTTAATAAAGTGCAGTTTGGGTTTTTACATTCCTAAGATTTCCTTCCAGAGGGTTTCCTTTTTATTTCAGCTTGATTGATGAGAATGTAATAATGGAGTGAAAGGAAAGGCTGACTGGTTTTTGCTCTGCGGTGGGCTGGCACATTCTTGAAGCCCTGATCTCTAAGCCACTCTGTTCTGTTTGGGGTCCACTCCTAATTTAAGGCAGAGCTGGTTGTCTCTGTTCCCATCTTCTCAGAGAAAGTATTTGGTTCCAGGTCAGAGCTGTTTTCCTTGCAGCCAATATAAAGCCTTTGAGGAGCATCATGTCTGCCTCTTACTTATTAACACATTGAGGAATATCTGGATATGGAGCTTTAGGAAAGGATGAGACCGGCGTCTCAACTACAATACACTTTTCTACAAATATTGCTGAATTGGAGTTAAAATGTTAGTTAATACGAAAATGGAATTACTTTGGACTGAGGCTGCTGCTTCCTCTGTGTGCTCAGTGGAGCCTGCTGTGGAAGAAAAATCAGACAAAATGCTCTCTATTAAAGCCTCTATTTTAAGAAGAATGATTCAGAGAGTAACCCAGGTCCAAGAAATTTTCATCAACAAATAAAAACTGAATTGCCAGGTTTGCCAGATGTCTCATTTTAAAGAAAAATTTCCTCATTTGATCTCTTGTAAAAGTCTTCCTTCTGGGGCTTCCCTGGTGGCGCAGTGGTTAAGAATCCACCTGCCAATGCAGGGGACACGGGTCCCGTGCACCACAACTACTGAGCCTGCGCTCTACAGCCCGCGAGCCACAGCTCCTGAGCCCGCGTGCCACAACTACTGCAGCCTGCATGCCTAGAGCCGATGCTCTGCAACAAGAGAAGCCACCGCAATGAGAAGCCTGCAAACTGCAACGAAGAGTAGCGCCCGCTCGCTGCATCTAGAGAAAGTCTGCGTGCAGCAACAAAGACCCAACACAGCCAAAAAAAAAAAAAAGTCTTCCTTCTGACCCTGAAATATGCTCTGCCCCCATGTAACTTAAAAATAAAAAAGTTTCAGCGTGTTCCCCATCCCATCTGCGTAGGGCTTATAATTCTACATGGTTCAGCTGGGAGTTGATTGCATAAACATAAAGGCAAAAAATACCACATTATTGGACTACAGAGTTTGCGGAAATTTTCTTAAATTGTCAAGTATACTCCATCTTGGTCTTTGACTCACCAGTTATTGAGTACCTGCTGTGAACAAGCACTGCTCTGTGTTGGCTCAGGCAGAGGCAACCTCCCTGCTGCCTGCAGTGTGATCATCCCTTATTAAAGGTGTGCCCCCCAGCCCTCCTGCATTACCTGGAGTAATAGGGTTAAATGGCTAATAATTAAGTGGGGGGGGGCTCTCCCTTTATAGATAGAGACACAGGTTCTTCTAATTGGTGTCTAATTGGCGCTGGGGAAGGGCAACATAAAACCCTCCTTTGTTTGGTCCACCACTAAACCTTGCCCTGTGGGCCTTCCAGGTGTCCTATCCTGTGTACTCTGGCAGAGAAGCTGGAGAGAAGCTGGGGGCTTAAGGGGCTGCCCCAGCAGCCTGCTAGCCTGCCTACAGCTTTCCTGCTGCCCCAGCTGCTGGCCAGAGCTGCTGGAGACGGAGAACTGGGAGCTGGCCCATGGCTGAGTGCCTCTTCCTGTGTGGTTTGTGGAGAGGTGGGTTTCACTCAGGTACATTGAGATGTCAGTGATGGATTGTTGGTTTTTTTGTTTTTGCACCTTTTCGTTTATGGGACCTCTTCTCTTCTCATCCAGCCAAGCTCCCCTTCCCCCTGCCCCGTGTTCCAGGAGGCCCCTGGCCCAGCTTGGCCCCATCTCCCCACCTCCCCACCCCTGGCTGCTCTGCTTAGGGAATTCGAGGTGTTTCTGCTCTGGCCAGGGTCACAGCAGTTTTTGAGGGTGGAGCTGTGGGTGGGAGCTGATAAGCAACTTCCAGAACTCCCGGACTGGACAATCCCTGGAGACAGGAGGAGGCTGTCTCTTGTTATCAACTCCCTCCCCCACCTGGGAGCACCTATTTTTTCCCCCTCAGTTTTGCTGCCTCAGGCTCACTCCAGAAATATTTTTCCTGTTTCTCATTCCACTGTCTCTGCTCTGTCCCTAGAACCTGCCCCACTTGTTCCTTCCAGAGACTGAGTTTAGCCGTCGTCGTTGAAATCAAAGCCTTGAGTTTGTGGGTGTGGAACACCTTCTGGTTGAGAGTCAGAGGGTGTTGAATTCTCTGCCAATGTGGATCGGGATTGGTGATGCCATTTGAAGGCAGGAGGGACTTGGGAGAGGCAAGGTGCTCAGTGTTTAGGAGCATAGGTTTTGGAGCTAGTTGACCTGGGTTCAAAGCCAGCTTTCTCTTTAGCGGTAATTTATTTAAACTCTTTGTACCTCAGTTTTCTAACTTCCAAAATGGGAATAATAACAATAGTACCTTGCACCTCAGAGGGCCTTTGTGAGGATAACATGTTTTGCACAGCACCTGGAACATGGTATGTGCTTATTAAACGAGAGCTTTGTAACTGTCGTATAAGGTGAAGCTATGGGGCTGATAACATGGGCGCCAACAAGTTCATCCCCAATGCGCCTCTGTGCTTTCTGTGTAGAAAATCACAGTGAGGAGAAGAAGGCAGCAAAAGGTATCTCTGGATCAGTTTCACAAAAAGCCTTCACATTTATTAGCACATCGTCTCAAGGTCTCCTTAAAGATGGCTACTAAGTCTGTTTACTGAATTTTATAGTCTCATTAAAAGTATCCTGTTGCCTTCTGATTTATTGAAGGAAAAAGTTGACTGCAAGCATGAAAAAAACATTTTTTTTTTTACAGAAAACCATGTAACTATAACATATTAAATGTGAATTGGGCAAGTTACTGTTACATTTTGAATTTTATATACTCCTTAAAAAACTTGATCCTGAATGAGTATCAGTTATGATTGGTGAACTATAATGTTTCTAGTTCTTTATAGGAAAAGTTGGAATTTTGTCTCTTGGGAAGCTTCCCCCAGGAGACTGTTATTTCTAAGAGGAAATTGAATATTGGCTCAGAGCACCGTTTCAGGATCATTGGCTTGTCCTTCCCAAACTCCTTCATGTGTTTTTGAGGCTTTGCAGTCTGGCTTATTCCTCTTTCCTCATTGCTCACCACTGTCAGCTTTGCACTGGAGGCTTCAGAATTACTTAATTTAACAAGTATGAGGTGCCCATTTGCAATTCCCATGAGCCTGGGCCCTGTGCTGACTTGCATCTAGAGCTGTACCACACACCTCTGCGTCTACAAAACTTCCCAGGCTCTGATGTTTGACAGCTTCTGGCCTCATCTTAGAAAAGGCAGTAGGTGTGGTGGTTAAGTGCCTAGACTCTGGGGTTGGCCTAAGTGGGTTCAAATCCCAACTCTTCCACTTGCTAGTGGTATGCATTCGGGAGGTTTCTTAACCTCTTTGTTTTACCTTTAAAATGGCAGTAATAATAGTGGCTGTCTTGCAGTGTTGTTCTGAGAATTACAGGCGGTAAGCCACTAGTGCAGTTAGCGTATTCCTAGCACATCGCGGCTTCTCAGCAAGTGTTAGTTAGCTATTATTATTATTGTGGTATGTTGCTTCCTGCAGGGAGTCTTCTGATTCTAGTGTGCTCCCAGAGCCTGCTCTGTAAGTCCTGCTGTTATGTTTATCGTGCTGTATTGTAATTTCCCATTTGCTTGTTTCTGTCCACTTCTGGACTGCAGGCCCCTTGACGGTATGTAGGTTCCCTTTCTTGGCCACAGTTGTGTCCCGGTTGCCTGGTAGACATTGTTTCCTTCCTCTACCTGCTCTAAGAAGTTAAGGTAGGTATTCTCCCCCACCCCCACCCCGCATTTTTAAGAGTCCTTAACTAAATTGCTGTTGATTTTTTGATGAATGGGTCTGCTTGCCTGTTTTGTCATGAGCTAAGAGGTTCAAGTGTTTCCCCTTCCCCCCACTAGGACAGTTTTTAAAGATGCACCATGATTTGGGGATGAAAAAAGACATTCATTAAGCTTCCTTGTCCCATTACAGTAGGCTCTTTAGATACATTCTGATTGAATTCACCCTCAGCTCCGAGTTAGGTGGCAAATAGACCCATTTAAGAATTGTGTAACGTGCTCAGAGTCATTCAGCTTGGTAGATATCAGAGTTGGACTCTAAACCTGGGCCTGTCTGGCTTCATGGCACCTACTGTTTTTGTTCTGTGCTCATTGCCTTGCTGGGGACTGGTCGGCTGGTTCCCTGCCCACAGCTGCCGTCCCAGGGCCTTATTGCCTCTTCTCTGGGGAGCAGTACAGTTAGACCTCGAAAGTGATCATTAAAGGGATTGATTCTTTCTGTTGGGAAGATGCTGAGTTGGATGTGATCTTATATTGTGCAACTGTAATATTTTAATAGCACAAAACAGTAAGACTGTCATGCAGGCAGATAAGGATTACAGATAAAAGCAACAAGCTTGGCAACACTGGGGAGGAGAGAGCAGAGAAACATCTATTTTTATAGCTTCATTTCTTAGTTTGTCCAAAAGTTAAAAAAAGAACTAATCATTCCCTCTGGGCCACCTGGATCTGTGATTGGTACAAAAAACACAGCGTATCCAAAGGATAGTCTGTGTAAAGACTTTCTTTCAAAACCATTTGTCAAAGAATAGCTTCCACCTCTCTTCTGAACATGGCTCTTTAAACAACAAAACACAGGTGGGCCTGGAACTAAGTTTTATTGGGACTAGAGCTGGCGTTGAAAGTAGTAAGATAAGCTAATGAATCAGAATAATACAACATCTGCTTTAAAAAAATTTTTTTAATTTTTAAAATTTCGTTAAAAAATTTATTTATTATTTATTTTTGGCTGTGTTGGGTCTTTGTTGCTGTGCACGGGCTTTCTTTAGTTGCGGCGAGCGGGGGCTACCCTTCGTTGTGGTGCGTGGGCTTCTCATTGCAGTGGCTTCTCTTATTGCAGAGCACGGGCTCTAGGTGAGCAGGCTCAGTGGTTGTGGCTCGCAGGCTCTAGAGCAAAGGCTCAGTAGTTGTGGCACACGAGCTTAGTTGCTCCGCAGCATGTGGGATCTTCCCGGACCAGGGCTCAAACCCGTGTCCCCTGCCTTGGCAGGCAGATTCTTAACCTCTGTGCCACCAGGGAAGTCCCAAACTTTTTAAATTTTTATGTTTTAAATTAATTTTTATTGGAATATAGCTGCTTTACAGTGTTGTGTTAGTTTCTCCTGTACATCAAAGTGAATCAGCTATACTTATACATATATCCCCTCTTTTTTGGGTTTCCTTCCTTCCCATTTAAGTCACCAAAGAGCACAGAGTCGAGTTGCCTGTGCTATACAAGTAGGTTCTCATTAGTTATCTAATTTGTACATAGTATCAATAGTGTATATATGTCAATCCCAATCTCCCAGTTCATCCCACCCCCTTTCCCCCAACATCTACTTTTTTTGCTAAGAATCATTAGAGTACCAGCTTTTGTAACATCATCACATTTAAATTTTCTATTTGCATATTTTAAAAAAACAGCCAAGGAATGGCATGTTCTCATATGATTAATTAGCACCTACCGGCTGAGCCGTTTCCAGTGCAGTAGGCCTGGCAGACTTGCATGGCACCAAAGGAGTCCCCTTCTCTTCTGGTTTGTCATCAGCCCCTCACCCAAGCCGAGGACTCAGGAGTTTGCAAATGTAGCTGCTGATGAAAGCCTCGGCTTCAAAAATATCGAAGGCTCCCTCCAGCTCTGAAATTCTATAAAAACGCTGAAGAAACAGGAGAAAGGAGAGAGACTCTTTCAGAAATGCTAACATCTTTAAAAAATTTTGTTATTAAAAATTTTTTTTTCTAATGTAGGCACTTGTGTGATGACTTATATTCAAAAACAAGTACAACTTGAAGCTTTCTGGTCAGAAGGTGATATAGGTAATGGCTTCTTTATTTTTTTTTAAATTTATTTACTTTATTTTTGGCTACGTTGGGTCTTCGTTGCTGTGTGTGGGCTTTCTCCATTTGTGGTGAGTGGGGGCTGCTACGCTTCGTTGCGGTGCGCGGGCTTTTCATTGCGGTGGCTTCGCTTCTTGTGGGTCACGGGCTCTAGGCACGCAGGCTCAGTAGTTGTGGCGAACAGGCTTAGTTGCTCCATGACATGTGGGATCTTCCCAGACCAGGGCTTGAACCCGTGTCCCCTGCATTGGCAGGCAGATTGTTAACCACTGCGCCACTGGGGAAGCCCTGGCTTATTTATTAAAACAACTGATGTTTGGAGCTCACAACAACCCGAGCCGCAAAATCTTGAAGTTCTTTTTGGAAGTGAGTCCATCTAGTCAAACTTGCAGACTCAGTGTTGTTAGCAGCTGGTGGCTAGTAAAAGAATCAGGGACTTTTTTTTGTTAAACAAGTGTTAGGAGCATTAGAGGTTTTGGGGGAGACTCCAAATAAATCGATACCCTCCTCTGGGTTATTATATGCAGGTAATTCAGAGCATTGTTCCTTACTCTGTTTCCTGTGTGGATTATTCCCCCTTGTCAGTGATGGGGCATCCTACTTGACATTCTTTTTTAGACTAAGACTGAACACAGAGTAAGTAGAGGGCAAAATCAGCTAAAATTTCATGTGCACTTACTATATTCTAAACACCATGCTAATACTTTACATTGAATCCTCACAAAGCCATATGAATAGGTATTGTTATCCCCATTTTACAGATGAGAAAACTAAGACAGACTAACATGACCAAGGTCAGAGAGCTAGTTAGTGGATGAGTCAGGATTCAGTGTGGAGCCCAGAGTCCACATTCCTAACCACCACACTGTACTTGTCAGGGCTGGGATGTCATGAGAAATGTAGACATTTTGTCAACCTACCACTTCAAGCTGTTGTTTTCACACATTGTTTCGGCCACAAACATTGCCTTCCCACCTTGGCCAGTACTCCTGGCTTTGCATTTCAGCAAATTCGCAGAGATCAAATCTGTCCTGGCAGGATTTCCTTCACATACTTACAAGACTCTGCCTAGGCTCCCTGACAGTCAGCCCTGGTAACTGTGGGGTTCGTCCTGGTGGAAGATGGTGAAGGCAAGCATGTCCAGAGAAAGAGGGGAAAGAGTACTGAGCCCCCAGCATTTCCACACCAGAGAAGCCACCACCGGAGGAAACAGCAAGAGCTGAAGGGAAGTCTGGGAAGGCCATGCTATAGTGATCAAGGGAAGAGAAAATTTAAGGGAAAGTTTGATCGACTGTCGAGTACTTCAGAGATCGTGGAAAATGAAAACAGAAATTGCATTTGGGGATTGTGTGAGTTGCTGTTTCATTAAGGAGGTGAAAAGCTGATGGTTGCCTTGAGGGTCTGTGCAGTGAATGGGTAGGGAGTCTATTGTGAGGCCAGTGGGTGTAGATCACTGACTTCCAGAGTTCAGCAAGGACAGGAAGAATTGAAGTAAGATGGCTTTGGAGCAGTGGGACTCAGTGAAGCCTTTTGCCTTGTGTTCTGACCACATCTGAAGGCGATGGAAGAACATGATAGAAAGGGGGCAACTGAAGATGCTGGGATAATGTTAACAGCACAGACTGAATTCTTCCTGTATCCAGGTACTGGGGGAAGCATGTTTCCTGTTTTATCTTGTTTAATTCACCCAGCAACCATGGGAGCTAGGGAGTCAACCCCTCTTTTACAGAAGAGGAAACAAGAGTTTAAGCCACTTGGCCAAGCTCAGAAGGCTACAAAGTTGTATAGTTTTAAACTGAGTCTATCAAGCTACATCATGGGTATAATGGAGTGAACAGATTATAGGGGAGATAGAGTCTGAGGAGAGAGGTGCTTTTCTTCCTCTGAGACCCTAGGAAAGGATTCCTGAATTCGGTTGGAGAGGAAGATGGATCAACTCTTTGACCCTTATTTAAGTGCCTGTGTTGTGCCCAGTGTTGGACTCCATTCGGCTCCCCCCAGCTCCATCCTCAAACAGCCTCAAGCTGTTCGAAGGATGCCAGTTTTTGTGGGTTTTTTTTTTTTTTTTTTAAATAATCTAAGTCCTTTTGCAGAGGCAGGGGCTTCAGACACCTAGGGGAAGTTTTTTAAAAAGTCAGCTCGGTGGACAGTGAATGCACTGGTAATGTTGGCTCAGCCCTACGGCCTCCCAGAATCTGTTTGTACTTGGCATTGAATGGAGGGGTTTTGGTGTGCATATTTTTCTTTTCTCCTGTATTTATGGATGTTAATATGAACCATTCAGCCAGGTCTATAAAGTCTGATAGAAGTTGGTCAGGGTTTGGTTTTTAGATACACTTTCCTCTAGCCTTTCTTTCAACGAGCTTCAGGTTCGTGTTCTTATTTATAGGTCCCAGAGACCTGTGCCCTCAGTATGCACTGCAGTCTTCATAAAATCGTTGAAGATTTGTACACATTTTCTACTCCAAAAAGCTTCTATGGGGGTGAGCATAGTTGCCTTCCAAAAAAGCTTCAAGTGCAGTTTCCTGTTTTTCTCAGCCTTTAACCCTTTATAAAGGAGACATTCTTTGGGGGTAATTTGTTAAGTTTCATGTTTCTCTGCAGCACTGCTATTTCTGCATGTGGTTTGGCAGCCATTGGCACGGGGACATTTGGATTTCCAAATGGGTGGTTCCTGCCATTTGGAGAAAATCTGTCTGAGATGATCAAGGAGGCAAAATGATTAGAGAGACAAAGGCATACGAATCTGTTAGTACATTTATTAATATTATCTGATCTTAGAAGTCTTAATTGCCTCTAGTATCATTTTTATTTTTCCTACCTAATTATGTAGATCTTTTGCCTCTCTGTTCTTGAAGACAAATTTTTTAATTGGCAACTCAGCAGTTACTATTATGTTTATTTCTATGGGACTTTCAAGTGTTCTCATATTCTTTCTTACATGTTATTTGCAAGGAGACTTAATTCTTAGTCCCTTTCTGGTCTGTTTTTTTTTTTTTATGGTCTGTTTTTTGTTTTTGTCTGTATTAGTTACAGTTTCACATTATCCTTTTCTTTTTCTCAGAAGCCTTGACTATCTTAGACTCTTGATTTCTATCTTCTGTAAATTATTTTTTAAAAAATGAAGCCCATTTATTTGGGGCCTTTCACAAACCCTCTTTTAGTACATTTTTCCCCCTCTAGTTTCTGCTCATAGAATGGCTTTCCTGAAGTCCTATATGACAAATGACATTGAGGGTGCCAGGAAAGAGTCTGGTTTGCCCCTGTCTGTGACCAGATATTAAGCATGTAATTGGGCCTTGGGGCAGAGGCCTTCACGCGCTCTGTGATAGAAGGGTAAGCTGATGGGCCCAGGGGTGACTGAGTAGGAAAATTACAGCCTTTCTAGAGAAATAGCTGAGAAACCATGAAGGAGGCTTAAGTGACAGATAGGAAGGAGGAAGATCCTTCTTGCCAGGAGTTGGAGAATCTTATTGATTTTGTCAATAGAATTCTGGGGAGCACTATCTGGGGTTTGGGAAACTGGGGGAAATGTAATTTCAACTTGAAATTGGGTGGGTGGGAGTGCTGTTTGGGATTCAGACCAAATTGAGCTTCTTTAGTTTCTTTAGAGCAGTGATTATCAGCTAGGGGTGATCCTCCCCACCCCCGATGCCGGTGATGTCTGTTGTCACAGCTTGAGAGTCGGGGAGCCGTGCTACCGGCATCAGACCAGGGATGCTATAAACATCATACAGTGCACAAGACAGCCTCCCCAAACCCAGAATTATCTGGCCCAAAATGTCAATAGTGCTAAAGTTGAGAATCCCTGCTTTAGAGAGAGCCTTGTGGGATTTTCATCAGGAGTGGATTAAAATTAGGAAGTAAAACTAGAGGAGGCTGTAAAAAGGCTCAGATCTTATTATACATACAGACTCTGTATCTGCAGGTTCCACATCTGTGGATTTAACCAACTGCAGATTGAAAATATTTGGAAAAAGAAATTCCGGAATGTTCCAAAAAACCAAAACTTGAATTTGCCACACTCCAGCAACTATTTACATAACATTTACATTGTATTTACAATTGTTTACATAACATTTACATTCTATTAAGTGTTATAAGTAATCTAGAGATGATTTAAAGTGTCCAGGAGGATGTGTGTAGGTTATATGCAAACACGACACCATTTTATATAAGGGACTTGAGCATCCGTGGATTTTGATATCTGGGAGTTCCTGGAGCCAGTCCCCTGTGGATACTGACAGATAATTGTATTAACACGTGCCCTAGGCTAACATGAAGAAGAACTGTGCTTCTTCATGTGTTTGTGTAGTTTATATGGTGTTTTTTATATCTTCTGATGATCACATGGTGTAGTAAAGAAGCTTCGACATTCCCAGTCACTGGCATGCTACCCTGCAGGGGACACAGGTGAGGGAGTCTCAGTGCTTTCGGGGCAAATCCTTCTTCCCTGGGTGGTGGCAGCATGGGAAGCTTACCTGTGGTACTGGGGAAACTTCTTTGAGGGCCACTGGTAGCCTCCCTTGACTATCCATGCCTTTGATTGGATGTGTTTAATGGAGAAACACAATCTCTCAGAACCTTCTAGGGACTTCCCTGGCGGTGAAGATTTCCCTTTTCCCAGTGGTTAAGACTCCGCGCTCCCAATGCAGGGGACATGGGTTCGAGCCCTGGTCAGGGAACTAAGATCCTGCATGCTGCGAGTTGCAGCCAAAAAAAAAAAAAACCTTCTAGAGCCCTCTGAAAGTGTAATGTTCCCAACCTCTGAGAGCCATTCCTCTTGGGGCCAGTGGTATTAGAGATAATGATCTCTGACCCTGGACTTGCTGAGTGGGGGACAGAGGGGTGCTGATGAAGCCGAAGACCCTTTCTCTCAGGAGACACCATCATTTTATTCATAGGGTTTCCAAAATGGAACCTTTTGAATTGTTCTGTGACCCCTTCTAATTTATGTCACGTAACTTATTTGAATTCCTTAAAACAGGTATTTCTCACCGTAGCATCTGGGACCCCAAAGATGTAGACTTTGAGGTGCAGAGTGTGCAGGCAAAGGCAGACAGAGTGTCTTGGTACTCGAGGTGGATTTTACACTGGAATACTCCCATGATCAGGTGGTAGTTTAAAGGGCACTCCAGCTCGCTCGCTGCCTCGTTATCCCGGTGCCCCCCAGCCTCCCAGGAGGAGAAAAGCTCCTCTTTCAGGCACTGTGAGGCATCAGGTACAACCCCGGTCCCTGATCGGGGGTTGACCTTGTTTCCTCTCCTCAGTTATGGGATATTAGCTCATATGCAGCTTTGAGGAAGGGCTGTGTCCCCACTATTGAGTAACTTATCATCACAATGTCCTATGAAGTGGTCTGTAATTATTATATATGGTGAGGAGTGTGGGATCTGGCGCCAGGTTAACTCCTGGCTTCAGGACTTCTGCTGTGGGCCCTGGGCTAGTTCGCCATTCTTTGCCTCAGTTTGTCTGTTTGTAAAATGAGAGTAATTCCATCAGGTTGTTATAAGGATTAAATGAACGTAGAACATTTAGAATGGCGCCTGGCACATACTAAGCATCCAGCAGTGTTGTTGTACAGAGAGTGATGTGGTGCAGAACATCAGTGCTAGAGGAATTCAGGGAAGGAGAGGGCAAGTTGAGGGAGGTGTGGTCAGGAGAGGCTTCCTTGGTAGGGCTTGAAACGGGCTGATGGCTTGAGTCGGGCAAAGAAATGTGCATAATGGTACAGAAGTAGGAAGGGACTTGATGTGTTCTAGAAGCTGTAAGGAAACTGATTAGGGTAATGGGAAATTCGATGGGGTATGTGATTTGGGGTGTGGGAGATGGGAGTGATCACAGAGTTCTAACATAGATCTAAGGGTTAGTTTTTGTAGAGGGGCACCAGGGGCCATTTAGGCGACCAGGGGATGACATAGCTGTGGACTGACAGAGGAACTGGAAATTTAAGCCAATGAGTCAACTGGAGACTCACAGCTTGGGTTGGAGTGAGGTGAGCGACAGGAAGCGGAAGGCCCGCCGGGAAGCTGTTCTGATCGTTCACCTCTTTTTGATCGGGACTGAGTGATGGCTATGGGCATAGAGGAAGGGGTCGGCGCAGGTAGTGTTTAAGGTGATGCTGTGACACATAGGATTTGATGACTGATGGAGACACGGGGGAGACAGGTGCAAGGTGACCTGAGTCTTCAGTCCTGTCTGAATGGCTGTGCAAATAGTGGTCAGAGAGAGGAGAGTGGAGAGGAGGAGCAGGTTAGGGGAAAGTTTTGCGACGAGCAGGAAGGTAATGACCCCTAACAACCAAGAGGAGCCCCAAGAGCAGCCCCGTTCCCGGAACCGAGATGGCTTCCTTTGGGCTGAAGTTTGAGCGCGGTAGCCGGAGGCGAGGCTTCCATTTCCCCCATTCATTCTCTGAGCGTCCAACTCCACAGGATGTAGGGCCCAGACTTGGCACTTATTAGTGGCTCCTGCTCAACTTTACTGCCTATTTCCCTGGACCTTCTTGAGCCACAGGCTTCTCAGTATCAGGTGGTATTTGGGCTTCAGCGTTGTTTTCCATAAGGGAACCTCTGAACTTTGGAGGAGGTTGGGAATATTGCCTTCCTTTTCCTTCACAAACCACATACTTCTGCTGTTTCAAATCCCTGTAAAGCTTTCGGCTACCATGGTCAGGCTCTGCCGGTGATGTGATTGCTTTTGAGATTGTAAAGGAAGAAACACCGTGGAAGAAGAGGGTAGCTTTTTTTAGAGCCCCAGGCGTCCTAGGATCATCTGAAATGTCTCAGATTTTCATGCTTGGAATCACTCTGTTAGGAGCACTGTGGCGCAGGGAAGCTGCAATGTTACGATAAGGAAGAGCCCTGGCTTCCCCTAGGCCAGGGTTTTAGCCCAAAAGCCCCAATAAAAGCATTATCACAGCAGGGTGGATTGGGCTAAGGCCCTTCCTCATGTTTGCTTTGTTTCAATTATTCTTTTTTGAGCAGTCTTCCCCCCCACCCCTTTCTTTCTTTTTCCTCTACCACCCTCCCTGACCTCCCCTCACTGCTTTGTGTCAGACACTGTTCTAATATTTTCCAAGTTTCCAAGTACTGGCTCATTTAATCTTCACAACAACCCCTCTGAGAGGGTACAGTTGTTATCCTATTTTACAGCTGAGGAAACGGAGGCACAGCATGCCCAGGGTTGCACACCTAGTATTGTGGCTGGGATTTGAGTCCTGGCAGGTTGGCTTTAGGGCCCCTGCTCCTAATCACCTTGTTTAATGGTCTCCCTTCTGTTAGCCGGAGCCACCATTTTGAAGACGGCATTTTCTGTTCCCTCTTTTTAGTTCCACTGAAGAATTTGTTTTAGGAATGTCACATGGTAACATAAGAGGGAACAGATGCTTTTTTGAGTGCTATAGACCTGGCCTGAACACTGGCTGTACCCACTTATTAGCTGTGTAACCTTGGGCAAGTCACTTAACCTCTTTGAGCCTCGGTTTTTAAATATGTGTAACAAAGTTAAGACCCGTCATGAAGAAGTGAGACAGATTTTGTAAAGTGCCTAGAATTTAGTAGCCGTGGGGTTTGGGGCTGGTTATTAAACCTCCTCTGTAAAATGAAGATAATAATTCTTATCTCTGTAAATGCTTTACAGTTAAGTGCTTAAAACAATATCTGGAATGTAATAAATGCTCAATATTATTAGTACAAGCCAGCTTTCATCATATATATTTTTTATGCTTCAGTACATTTTTCAGCACTTGTGTTTAACCAGTACTCTTTTTTTGTTGTGGTGGGGGTCTCATTTAGGCCTCTCTGGTTAGATTTCATATACTTTTGACTCTCCTAAGCAAAAGAACCTTGTATGGTAGGGACTTGATAATAACAGATGAGTAAATGTATTTGACCCATGTTTGATTTTCTTGTGTAGCAGCTATTTGCCTGGGAAAAGGTCCCGTTTTTCTCTAGTGTACATATGTACATATATGTATATATAGGTGAGTGACTTGCCTTGCCTTACCATGCAGATTATCTATCCTGGTGGGGCAGTTTTGTTTTTCATCATTGTTATTGGAGTATTTAGCCATCTGCTGCTTTGCTTTAAATTTTTTGTCTTGTTTCTTTATCTTCTTGAAATATTTAATCTCTGTCTCTCTTGTAAAGATCATAGTGGTTAACCATTACTTTTAGTTATGAGACCCAAACCCCTAAACTGCTTTGTCTCTTTTATCCTGTTATTTCCCCTGTAGTTCCGGCTTAATCTCCATGTTCCTACTGTATGATTTCTTGAAATTCATGAATGAGATTTTTCTTTTCAGTTATCTTTGATCGATAGCTGTCTCCCCTTCTCTCCTTCCCCACGTTGGATTCCAGAAGACTAATTTTAATTAAATGAAAGGTTTTGGTCTTCTCATTACACCAATCAATGGGTAGTTTCCAGCACAGGAAGTTGGTTTCCACATCTGATGGGATCGTTTCCCAATGATCCTAAACTCTCCCAGTCTGTTGGAATATTCATAATATTGAACTTTTCTCGTTACTTATTGCGGGGAGGGCTTTAGCAAGGGGGTGCTAGGTGCATCTCTCCTGGACTGTGTTTGGAGGGTCAACAACATAAATATTGATAGATAATGCACAGGAAAGGGATGGAGAGAGAGAAGCTTCTATGGGAAGGAAGGTGAGCAGGTGGTCATGTGACGTTGTGAACCCAGGCTGTGGAGTCCAGCGGAACAGGATTCAAACTCCAGCCTGCCCCATGCTCTCTGTGTGACCTGGGTAGGCTGCTTAATTCTTCTAAATCCCAGACTCCTTTTGTAAAATAGGGATGCAGACTTTTACCACACCTGACTGCCTCAGGGTTGATGGAGATGATGGAGATGGGGGTAGGGGGTGTGGGGGACTCTCATTTGTCTCCCCCGCTTCCTTTGGCTTTCTTCCCTGCTTTGCTTGTCTCTGAGGAAGGCAACTTCTCAGCCTTCGTACAGGTTCCTCATGGAAATTAACCACAATTTTGCAAACTTAGGAATGTTGTATCTCCTAAGAAGTATCATTTTGCCTCATTCCCATGATTGTGGTCACAGGTATAGCTGAGTCTCCTTCCTACTTGGTCAGCTGCCCATCAGCAATGACCCTTCTTCCTTATTACTTTGGTCGAGGGAAGGGTTTTACGCTAATTTCAAATAAAGGCTGTTTTCGGTCTTGGACCTTCATGCCTTCTTAGCTTTGAGGACTCTCAGAAGCAAGTTTTATCTTTGTGTAGAAGAGCCCCTGCCCCCTCCCCTTCTGCTTTTTTAACTCTCCACAAACGGCATTATTTCAAGGAGCCACCAAGTCTTAAGGGGTATTTAAATCTTATAAAACCTGAGTGATTCAAAATGGTTAGAGGAGGGAACCACTGTACCACTTTTCTTCCAACCAGTCTGGGGCAAGGGATGGGACCAGTTTGCTGAATCTCCTTTCCTTCATCCAGGAACGTCTCCTGTAATCTATGTGCAAGCCTGGGAAAAATCCACACTTAGATGGCTCAATAAATAACACCTCTTTCTGTTGTGGACACTTCCAAAGAGCTAAAGGGCAGGAAAATTGATGAGGAAGAAGCACAAAATAGTAAAAGATTAATAAGTGCGTGATTAGCCTTTTCCATATTCAAAGTTTAATGAATATATATTACAGGTACAAGAGAGTTGCCTTAAAACAATTGCAGCCTCTGGAGAAGGACTGAGGTGCACCATAGAGGATGAGGCCTCCAGCAGCCAACTGGGTGACCCAATTGGGATAGTTCTGACAAATTTTAAGGTAGAGAGAGAGAGACTGGAGGATCTGGCACGGGTAAGGCCTTGACTTCAGTTCTAGCCTCAAGTCTGCCTTAGACAGGGTCATTTTCCCCCTTTTGACCATAGCTTTTTTCCACAGGTAAGATGATGGTCCGGATGCTTTCTCAGATCCCTTCTAGCTCCAGAGCTTCCGATTCCTGATTCCTTGCGTTCTGTTTGTATAACAGACAAGATAGACAGAGATTCATAAGCTATAATGTGTGTGTGTGTGCGCGTTATTCTTGTCTTTAACCTGGTCATAACTACCAGTCAAATAGTGGGTTCTTTTTTTTTTTTTTAAAAGCCGCAGAAGTGTACAAACATCACTACAGTCTAATTTCAGAACATTTTCATCACTCCAAAAAGAAACCCCATACACATTAGAATTCATTTCTCATTTTCCTTCCGTCTCCCCAGGTAGCCACTAATCTGCTTTCTGTCTATATGGATTTGCCTATTTTGGACATTTCACATAAGTGGAATCATACACTATGTGGCCTTTTGTGACTGGATTCTTTTACTTAACATAATGTTTTCAAGGTTCATCTATATTGTAGCAACTATCAGTACTTCATTCTTCTTTATTGCCAAAAAATATTCCATGGTATTGTATGTCACATTTTACTCATTCATTCCTCAGTTGATGAAAATTTAGATTGTTTCCATGTTTTGGCTATTACGAATAATGCTGCTTTGAACATTTATATACAAGTTTTTGTGTGGCCATATGCCTTCATTTCTCTTGGAGTGAATTGCTGAGTTGTATGATAACTATATTTAATTTTTTGAGGATCTGCCAAATTGTTTACCATGGCTGAACCATTTTACAAGCCTACCAGCAATGTATAAGGGTGCCAGTTTTTCCACATCCTTGCTAACGCTTGTTCTTGCCTGTTATATTTTCGCCATCCTAGTGGATATAAAGTGATTTTTTTAATTTGCTTTTTCCTCATGGCTAATGTTATTGAGTAACTTTTCATGTTACTTATTAGCCATTTGTATATTTTTTTGGAGTGATACCTTTCCAAATCCTTTGACCATATTTGAATTGGGTTATTTATCTTTTTTATTGTTGAGGTGAAAGAGTGGCTCCTCTTTGAAAGTTTTGTTTAGCAGTCTGGAATTTTAAATTTATGTCACTGATCGTTCCATCACTGCTTTTGTAGACTAAAGGTCATTGGTTAAACGGATTTTTTTTGAAGTCGGCTATTAGAAATGGAAGCTTAAAAAGATTTTTAAATGCAAAAGGTGGCAGAGGGGTCATGCATAGAGTGATGGGAAGAAGGTGGTTTTGGATTTATACACGGGAAAACAGTGTAAGTGTTTTGGAAGCAGGTGCCCCTCCTTCAAGCGCTTGACTTCCTTTGATATCATACCAATGTCTGTTTTCTTCTACTTGTTTGTGGCTTTGACTGACATCTTCCAAAAGAGTTTTCAGGGCTAATGCCTTTGAAAAATACTAATGAATTAGATGGAAATTAATGTAACTAAACATTACTTTCATTTGAGGATACTGTGAGTTTTTTTTTTTAGGTAATCAGTAGCTGTTATTTTATGACTGCTATTCCAGAAAGTGTGGCCTTAGACTATTATACTATGGTGTTCAGCGGACTGGCTTGGAGAAAGGGAAAAGAATTGAAGAACCTCCATAACTAACTGTCTAACCATGTATGTTGGAGAGTTGAAAGCTTTGGTTATTCTTTTACTCTCCTTACAAGTTGAAGCATTTTCCAGAGAGCCGATGAGGACAGCAGCCCTCACTTTAGCTCCCAGGATACTTACAACACTGGGTGAAATAGTTTTTCTATTCACCGAAGTCTTTGGATCTTGCCTAGAGCTTGGTTAGCTTTAAACTATTTTGGCCTTACTCAAGGACCCTGTCTAGTTATTGTTCATTTTCTCATTTGCATTTACATGTAGCTTAAGGGGCTTCCCTACATCCCCTCCCCCGGAACCTCATGCAAGAAAAAACATCCTTGCAACTTGGCCTCTTAGTAAGTGTTGGAAACTGGGCTTCATGACAAGTTGGCTGTGAACCAAGCTTTCCTTGCTCTTACACATGTGAAACCTGTTTCTCTTGGCTAAGGTATTTAAAGAAAAAAAAAACTGTCCACATCTCAGCTAAAACAATCATCTTCCCCTGCCCCCCCAGCCTTATCCCCCTCTTCTTCCTTCCCATTTTATTTGACAAGACTGCTGTGAATCACTTTTTCTAGGTATTTCAAACATCAGGCCGCTCAGGTTTCTTCTTCTATCTGCTCTTATTTCCCTTCTTAGAGGAGTGGCTATGTGAGGCCATTCGTGTTGTCTCTAATGTAAGAAAACCTTTGGGGTTCTGTCCTTTGGACATGACTCTCTTTTCATGCTTCTCTGCACAGGGATGGGCTTGTTTACATTTTTTTAATGCCCCATCTTCTGAATCAGAAGTGAGACTGCCCTTGTGTTAGTTTGTATTAAAAACTGCTGAGATGAGTGGTGGAGCCAGGACTTGGCGACGTTGTTGGACTTTGTCATTTGTACTTGACGTATGAGAAAGGGAACGGCTTAATATTTGGGCTCCTCTTTCTTGTAGCTTTAGTTGTCTCTTATCTTTAAGCAAATCCTGAAAACATAAACATTTTAAATTAATATACGTTGTTAAAAGCCCCACTGGGTTAAATACACACCAGTATTTCAATATTAAAAGTGTCGTTGATACTTCCTAAATAGCCCTGGCTACCAGCTGTGTAAGGAAAACCTTGAAAGAAAGAAGGTGCAAGTTATTTATTTAAAGTACCCCTCTGGGGGAAGGTTGGGGGTGGGATGAATTGGGGGATTGGGATTGACATATATACACTACTGTATATAAAATAGATAGCTAATAAGAACCTACTGTATAGCACAGGGAACTCTACTCAATGCTCTGTGGTGACATAAATGGGAAGGAAATCCAGAAAAGAGGGAATATATGTATACGTATAGCTGATTCACTTTGCTGTACAGCAGAAACCAACACAACATTGTAAAGCAACTATACTCCAATAAAAATTAAGAAAAATAAAAAAGTGGATATATGAATAACTGATTCACTTTGCTGTATAGCAGAAACACAACATTGTAAAGCAACTATACTCCAATAAAAATTAATTATAAAATAAAATACCCCCCTGGTGAAGTGGTGATGGGATTAGCATGTCCCTAGCGACTGGTAAGGGGCTTCAGGAGCTTATTTTAGGGTGCTCAGCACCCCACGATCTTTAGGGTGCATTGAAAGAGCACACATCATGCTGGTGAACCCTTATCTCCAGTGGGGGGAAATACAGGCCAGTGTGTCTGCAGAAGTAGAGTGACCTCTGCTGCCATCAAGGTGGAGAGTCTGGAGACTATGATTCTGACTTTGCCTTTCCTCTGAAGAGCCCTGTTGCCTCTGCAGCAGATGGGAACACAGGGGTCTGTGACTGTCAGTGGGAGGCTGGTGAAGGACCTCCAGCTGTTGATGACTTGGGATATAATATTGAGGTCATTACCTTGACATACAATTCTCTATAGTCTTTCTAGGCAGAGGAGAAAAAAAATTCAAATCCCCCTTCAACTGTTCATTTGCTTCCATTGCCAGACTAATCCAGTGCCTATGATGTGTTTCCTTCCTTAATGGTCAAAGCACTACCGTAATTTCAAACCAACCTGGGGTTTCTAATTCTTAGGAGAAGTCTCTAATATATTTTAATAGAGGCAATAGCTCTTAAGGATATGTAGTTCCTTCACTATTCATTCACCTCATCCCCAACTTGTATAGGACTAACGGCTTCATTGCTATCAGTTAATGTGAAATATATCCCTCTTGACACCTAGATAAGTAAACACCTTGGGAGCCAAACTTTTGTAAGAAACTACTTGTTTGAAAAACAGAGCACAGGACTGATAACATAGCTTCATTTATTCATAGAACATTTTATCCAGTATGCACCTATATGAGCAGGGCACTGTTCTGGATACCAAGCAGATACAAAAACAGATCTCACACGGATGGACCTTGGTCTCAAGTGCCTTAGAGTCTAGAGAGACACATATATACATATTACATACATGTGCAAAATGCACATGGATACATACATATCACCTCACTTTTTACTCTGTTATTAACTAGTGTAAGCAGATAAAGGATAATGGAAGTTGAGAGGAGAGAAGAGAGTCCTTCTGGATATGTAGCACTGAAAGGCTCAGTGGTTATGGCTTTGGGCTCTGGAGTCAGAGTGCCTGAATTCAAATCCTGGTTTAGTACTTATTATTGTAGGAACCTTGGACAAGTTACAGTAGTCCCCCCCATCTGCGGTTAAGCTTTCTGTGATTTGTTAGCCACGGTCAACTGCTGTCCTAAAATATTAAATAGAAAATTCTAGAAGTAAATATTTCATAAGTTTTAAATAGCACACTGTTCTGGGTAGTGTGGTGAAATCTTACCCCATCCTGCTCCATCCTACCTGGTATGTGAACCATCTCTTTGTCCAGTGTATCCACGCTGTATATGCTACCTGCCTATTAGTCACTTAGAAGCTGTCTGGGTTATCAGATCGACTGTTGCAGCATCGCAGTGCTTGTGTGATAAACCCTTATTTTACTTAATAATGGCCCCAGGGCTTCCCCGGTGGCTCAGTGGTTAAGAATCCGCCTGCCAATGCAGGGGACATGGGTTTGAGCCCTGGTCCGGGAAGATCCCACATGCTGCAGAGCAACTAAGCCCACGCGCCACAACTACTGAGCCCTCGTGCCACAACTACTGAAGCCTGTGTGCCTAGAGCCTGTGCTCTGCAACAAGAGAAGCCACCGCAGTGAGAAGCCTGCACACCACAATGAAGAGTAGCACCCGCTCGCCGCAGCTAGAGAAAGCCCACGCACAGCAATGAAGACCCAACGCAGCCAAAAAAAACCCCAAAAATGCCCCAAAGTGCAAGAGTAGTGATGCTATCGATTTGGCTATTCTCTTACTGTGCCTAATTTATAAATTAATCTCTATCATAGGTATGTGCATATAGGAACAAACATCGTATACGTGAGGTTCAGCACTGTCTGTGGTTTCAGGCATCCACTGTGGGTTTTGGAATGTATCCCTTATAACTAAGGGGGGACTACAATATTTTATTTCTCTAAGACGGTTTCTTCTTCTGGTATTTAGGGATGATAAGTACCTACTTCAGGGGAGTTCCCTGGTGGTCCAGTGGTTGGGACTCCGAGCTTTCACTGCCGACGGCACAGGTTCAATCCCTGGTCGGGTAACTAAGATCCCACAAGTGGCTCGGCACAGCCCCCCGCCCCCCCGCCCCCACAAAAAAAAAGTACCTACTTCACAGGGTAGTTGTGAAGATTGAATAATATAATTTAGGTACAGCCTCAGCAGAGTGCCTGACACACAGTAGGCCTTGTTCTGTGCATGGAGGACCAGAGAAGCTAAAGTGTGAACTGTGGCCTTTGAAGGAAGAGAATTGAGGCATAGGGCAGTCTGGGGAGAGAGGTGGATGAGGAAAGCACTGAAGTGGAAGAGACTGCGCATATTTGGAGAAAAGCTAAATTTTGCTGAAGCAATGGGGTATAACGTAGTAAAGAAGAAAATAAGATTGGGAAAAATAAGTTGTGGCTGGTTCACATAAGTCATCAATCCTTCACTGAATCATTTTGACCTCATTTCGAAGGATGAGGGATGCTACTGAAGGTTTTGGAGTGGACTAGAAATGATCAGACTCCAGCTTTAGTTTAATTAATCTAACGACACTTTTAAAAATTTAATTTAATTTATTTATTTTGGGCTTTGTTGGGTCTTCGTTGCTATGCGTGGGCTTTCTCTAGTTGTGGTGAGTGGGGGCTACTCTTTGTTGTGGTGCGTGGGCTTCTCATTGCAGTGGCTTCCCTTGTTGCATGGGCTCTAGGTGCATGGGCTGTAGGTGCATGGGCTTCAGTAGTTTTGGCACGTGGGCTCAGTAGTTGTGGCTCACGGGCTCTAGAGTGCAGGGTCAGTAGCTGTGGTGCATGGGCTTAGTTGCCCCGTGGCATGTGGGATCTTCCTGGACCAGGGCTGGAACCCGTGTCCCCTGCATTGGCAGGTGGATTCTTAACCACTGCACCACCAGGGAAGCCCATGACAACACTCTTTATGGTATCTGTGTTGGGGAAACTTATTAGGACAAGGTCCCAGGGCCTGAACTAAGTCAGTTCCCTTGTAGCCTTTCCTGTTCTATAACTTGGTCTGGTATGTGTCATGGGCACTTCCCTTTGTCATTGAGTTTTCTAGTACATCATCATTTTAAATAATGGTTTTACATCCTTCTCTCCCATCCCAACCTGCACCTCCCTCTGCAGTGACCTCTCTCCCACTAAAGGCACATATTGACCTTGTGTTCTCATCTCCTTCCCTCCATCTAAGCCAGGATGGCTCTGATGTCATTTATTCATAATTAGATAAAATAGAGATGTAGCAAATGCATTACTTCTCAACCATTTTAAAGCACATTTTAAGCCATTTATTTCTAATTGCAGTTTAAAAGGCTTTTCTTTTTCTTGGAAGAATTTCAGGCATCAAGCAGTTAGGGAACAATCCTTTTAGGCCTATTCAGCTGAGTCTTAAAAAAAAAATCAATCGTATTAGGCTTTTTTAGAGTTAAGGGGCAGGGGAGGTCTCCAGTATCTTCCCCAGAGAGCTGTCCTCTCCCTTGAGGAATGGTGTGAAATGGTTCTGTGGAGAAAGCCTGTGTCATTGTCCCTGCCCTGGCACAAATCATCCTCTTCCCCCTGCCCACAGACAGATGTTTATCACATTTGAATTTTAATTTTTTACTCAGTTTTATTTGTTTTCTGACTTTTGGGATACTCCAGTTGTTTGCATATTGCTGTTTTTTTTTTATTGTTGTTTTGTTTTTCTCTCTGAGTTTCGAAGAACCTGATGAACTAGTGTGTCTTTGAAACTCATCTCATAAGTAGTTACAGCATTATAAACTGGTTCTCCTAATAATTATGAATTTTTGTTCTAAAAACATTTGATCGTAGATTATATAAGGGCTAAGAGCACTGATTTTAGGTTCTTTTGGAGGTGGGTTTTATGAGGTGTGATGAAGCCAATCAAAGAATACCTCTCGGGCTTCCCCGGTGGCGCAGTGGTTGAGAGTCCGCCTGCCTATGCAGGCGACACGGGTACGTGCCCCAGTCCGGGAAGATCCCACATGCCGCGGAGCGACTGGGTCCGTGAGCCATGGCCGCTGAGCCTGCGTGTCCGGAGCCTGTGCTCCACAACGGGAGAGGCCACAACAGTGAGGGTCCTGCGTACCGTGAAAAAAAAAAAAAAGAATACCTCTCCACAACATTGCAAATCAACTATACTTCAATAAAATTAAAAAGACAAAAAACCTGCAATGTCTGTGAAGCACAGTACAGCAAAGTACAGTAAAGTGAGATGTGCTTCTATACATAAAAAAAAATAATAACTTCTTCTTAGTTGTTTCTGAAACAATTGAAAAGAGAGGGAAATTCACACAGTCAGACAGATGGAGATAGGAATATCACTTTTATTACCAATAAAGGTGCTTGACAATTGTGGCCTTGATCTGCAGCCAAATAAGCTCCCTAACTTTCATATTCAGAACAGACAGGCTTAGGGCCTAATCACTAGCAAGAGCTGTCACGGGGCCCTTCCCTGCAGGGCAGGCCCTGTGCTTCTTGGGATGGAACAGATCAGAATGCATGCTGCCTCCTGCAGACAGGGGAATGGAAGTCTCTTCAACAGCTTTATGGAGTGATTTCGCACGTCTTCTCGACAGACTTACTTAATTTGATCCTAGTATCTATTTCATCATATTTGTGAAATTTGCTGTTGATTCAATGGACATGTAAGTTGCACTATGCATTTGATAAATATTTTCATCAAGAATTAGCCCAGTTTGTCTTAGCAATATTATAATATGCACCATGGTGAAGTATTTAGTTGCCTTCTACTATTTGCTTTCAAGTAATCAGAAATAAAAAGTTTGGGGGAATATGCTAAGGATACTGTATGCTTTTCATTTATTCACATGGTATTGTTAATGGTTTCCCGATCTGCTTAGAAGAAATATCTGCAAAGTAGTTGATAGTGCAAAAATGAGGCACGGCATGCTTGAAGAGTCAGGAGCATTTTCTGTTTCTGTGGGCTTTTCACATCTTGCTCATCTAAGAAATATGACTTCTGCTTCCAACCCTTGTGGGCAATGGCTGAGGTCACTTGAGCAGGGTTTGGAGGAAGTGCGGTGGTGCAGCTTAATGAGTTTCAGTCATCTGGGTCCTGGTTAGATGGCCACTGATGTTCTCATTTTCAGACTTCTCAGACACTTCTCACTTGTCTTTTGAGCCAAGCATAGCCGTAAGATAAGCAGCTATGTGGTTTTAAGAACAGAGTGTGTTGTGCACTGTCTGGTGAGTACGTTGTGTCTCTAAAGTTGAGATTCCACATAGTGAGTTCTGGAAAACAACTGCCCATAAATTTGGAAGATAATGAAAAGATTAATTAGACATTCCTAACCTCGCTGAGCACTCTGAGTTGACCGGTATAATTCACTGACCTGAAGACGGATCCAAGAAGCCTGGAAGTGCTGTTTCACATTGTTTCTCTTGAAAAATGTATTTAATCAATGTTCACAGTGTTCAGGGCAATATACGTGGTATGACCTTTATCCTTGAGGTGCCTGTGGGAGGCTGCATGTGACACATATGACGAGGATGAGGATTTGGAGGAAAAATGGAAATGAGAGATGATTTAATTTGCACTGATCTATATAATTGAGAAATACTTTTTTCCTTATGATTCTTAGTAGATGGTCTTTTCTGTACGTTTGATATAAAGTTAAATGGGCCATGATTAGGCGTACTATTGAGTCTAACTTTTCTAAAACAAAAATATCATTTTAAATTTGTTAGACTAATACATCCTCACAATCGAAAAAGTCAAATATAACAATCCATAGTGTCTCTTCCTCCCTTCAGTCCTTCCAGCAGTTTTATGTATATTTTTTTCAGATTTCTTTTTTACCATGCTTAGACAAATTTATTCCATTTTTGTTTTAATGGTGATACATATCTGCAACTTGTTTTTTCCCATTGAATATATTATTGACATTAGTTAATTTGAAGAAGCTTTTATCATGAATGAGTGTTGAATCATAAAGTATTTTATATCTAATGAAAGGGACGTATGGTTTTTCTTGTTTAATCTAGTTAATGGCTACATCAGATTCTCTGATGTTCAAAACTCCTGACATTCCTGGTATAACTTTAGTCATTCTTTAAAATTGACAGCTACTCATCCTTTTTTTAAAAAAATTAATTAATTAATTAATTAATTTACTTTTGGCTGTGTTGGGTCTTCGTTGCTGCGCGTGGGCTTTCTCTAGTTGTGGTGAACAGGGGCTACTCTTCGTTGCGGCGCACAGGCTTCTCATTGCGGTGGCTTCTCTTGTTGCAGAGCATGGGCTCTTGACATGCGGGCTTCAGCAGTTGTGGCTCACGGGCTCTAGAGCACAGGGTCAGTAGTTGTGGTGCACGGGCTTCGTTGCTCTGCAGCATGTGGGATCTTCCCGGACCAGGGCTTGAACCCGTGTCCCCTGCATTGGCAGGCAGATTCTTAACCACTGTGCCACCAGGGAAGTCCGCTACTCATGCTTTAAAGACATTTTTAAGATGTCACGAAGCAGCAGAGTGTGTGACCTGGGCTAGGAAACCTGAGAGGGACGTGGTCAAGTTGTGCTGGGAATGGGACTTACCACACCCTGTATGGAGTCGGGGGAATTGAATTGAGAACTGGCTCTTGCAGGAGCTGTTCTCATTATAGTTGTTGTGGTTGTTAGAAGTGATACATTACATTAGAGCTTCAAAATATCCCTAGCCTACAAAGTATTAGATTCTGAATAACATTGTCCTAGTTGTAACCTTTGCGTGCAGAGGGGTTTTAAGCACTGTGGTTGCCTTTAGTTTTTGGAGCTTGTTATGTTTCATTTCCTTTCATAGTCCTTTGGGAGTAGTTTAGTAGTCAGGGGCAATTTCTCATGCCATCCTTCAGTGAAAATATTTTGGTGTCTTCTGAGCACTAGGCCACACCTTGGCCATCTCTTATTTCTTTGAGGAACTAGATTCCAAGGGAGATTTTTCTCTACTTTACCAGCTCTCTCTAGAACAACTCATGACTTAGCAGCACATGACAGAGTAATTGGAGATTGCTATGAACAGTCATTACAAGTGGCTAGAGCTCAAAAAGTCTCTTGGGTTTATGGTCTAGATTTGAGGTTAGTAGCTTAACAGAGATGAGATCTGTTGGCTTCTAGGAGCTAAGACAGGAGTTTAAACATTTAGGTTTCATGCTCTCAATCTAAAAAGTGAGTGAGTGGGGTAGGTGATCTTTACAGTTTCTTTTATCTCTAATATTTTGATTTTGTGTAATTGCATCCACTTTTCTTTGACTGATCCCTCAGTTGAGAACTGAAGCCTGCAAGCAGCTGATGGAAGGTTAGGATCCTGACTTGCATTTAAATTGTGCCACTCTTGTTGGTTCATCCTGATACTCATTCTTTTCTTCACATGTTTTGGATTATACATTGTACATTGTTACTTCTTGGCATTAGTGTTCATTTTTAGGGAGTGTGGGTTTTTTTTTGATAGACTTCATTTTTAGAGCAGCTTTAGGTTTGTAGAAAAATTGCCCAGAAAGTGTAGAAATTTCCTCTATGTTCCTTCTCTCCCTCACCCCCACAGTTTCCCATATTACTAATATTGTGTGTGTGTGTGGCATTAACATCTTGACTGTGTGGTACATTTGTTGTAATTGATGAACCAATATTGATATGTTATTGTTAACTAAAGTCTGTTAGGGTTCACTCTATTTATTCATTCATTCATTCATGCATGCACGCATGCATGTATGCAGTGCCGGGTCTTAGTTGCGGCATGTGGGCTCTTAGTTGCCGCATGTGGGATCTAGTTCCCTGACCAGGGATCAAACCCAGGCCCCCTGCATTGGGAGCGCTGGACCCACTGGACCACCAGGGAAGTCCCAGTGTTCACTCTTGGTATTGTACAGTTCTTTGGGTTTTGACAAATACATAATGTTATGCATCCACCATTACAGTATCACACGAGATAGTTTCACTGCCATAAAAATGTTCTGTGTTTCATCTGTTCATCCTTCCTCAAAACCCCCTGAACCCCTGACAACCACTGATCTTTTTTTATCTCTGCAGTATTGCCTTTAATGGAATGTCATATATACTTGGAATCATACAGTATGTATAGCCTTCTCAGATTGGCTTCTGTCACTTAGTAATATGCGTTTAAGTTTCCTCCATGTCTTTTTTGCCTCGTCAACTCATTTCCTTTTATCACTGAACAATATTTCATTGTCTGGATATACCACAGTTTATCCATTCACCTATTGAAGTTCATCTTGATTGCTTCCAAGTTTTGGCAATTATGAATAAAGCTGCTATAGACATTCATGTGCAGGTGTTTGTATGGACATAAATTTTCAGCTCATATAAGTAAATACCTAGGAGCACGATTACTGGATCATGTGGTAAACCTATATTTAGCTTTGTAAGCAGCTGCCAAGCGAGATTTCAAACTGGCTGTTTTCACTGCGTTCCCACCAGCAATGAGTCTCGTTACTTCCCATGCTCGCCAGCATTTGCTGTTGTGTTTTGCATTTTAGCCATTCTAATAGGTGCGTACTTGTATTTCATTGTTGTTTTAATTTGCACTTCCCTAATGACATGTGATGTAGCACAACTTTTCATATGCTTCTTTGTCATCTGTATATCTTTGGTAAGGTGTCTGTTCAGATCTTTTGCCCATTTTATTTTTTAAAATTTATTTATATATTTTTGGCTGCGTTGGGTCTTCGTTGTTGAGCGTGGGCTTTCTCTAGTTGCAGAGAGCAGGGGCTACTCTTTGTTGTGGTACGTGGGCTTCTTATCGTGGTGGCTTCTCGTTGCAGAGCACGGGCTCTAGGCGCACAGGCTTCGGTAGTTGTGGCATGCAGGCTCAGTAGTTGTGGCTCACGGGCTCTAGAGCACAGGCTTAGTAGTTGTGGCGCATGGGCTTACTTGCTCCGCGACAGGTGGGATCTTCCTGCACCAGGGCTCGAAACCGTGTCCCCTGCATTGGCAGGCGGATTCTTTTTTTTAATAAATTTATTTAATTTTGGCTGCATTGGGTCTTCGTTGCTCCACACGGGCTTTTCTCTAGTTGTGTTGAGCGGGGGCTACTGTTCGTTGCCGTGCACAAGCTTCTCATTGTGGTGGCTTCTGTTGTTGCAGAGCACAGACTCTAGGCACGTGGGCTTCAGTAGTTGTGGCACGCGGGCTCAGCAGTTGTGGCTCGCGGGCTCTAGAGCACAGGCTCAGTAGTTGTGGTGCACGGGATTAGTTGCTCCGCGGCATGTGGAATCTTCCCGGACCAGGGCTCAAACCCGTGTCCCCTGCCTTGGCAGGCAAATTCTTAACCACTGCGCCACCAGGGAAGTCCTTGCCCATTTTTTTTGTTTTGTTTTGTTTTTTGTTTTGTTTTTGTTTTGCAGTACGCGGGCCTCTCACCGTTGTGGCCTCTCCCGTTGCGGAGCACAGGCTCCAGATGCGCAGGCTCAGCGGCCATGGCTCACGGGTCCAGCCGCTCTGCGGCATGTGGGATCTTCCCGGACCAGGGCATGAACCTGCGTCCCCTGCATTGGCAGGCAGACTCACAACCACTGCGCCACCAGGGAAGCCCAGTCCTTGCCCATTTTAAAATCGGGTTTGTTTTCCTTCTTTGTTTTTTAACTGAGGTATAATTGACATATAACATTATATTAGCTTTAGGTGTACACATAATAATTCAGTATTTGCATACATTGTGGAATGATCACCACAGTAAGTTTTGAAGAGCCTCTATACTATTTTCCATAGTGGCTGTACCAATTTACGTTTCCATCAACAGTGCACAAGGGTTCCCCTTTCTCCACATCCTTGCCAAAACTTGATGTTTCTTGTTTTTTTGATAATAACTATTCTGACAGATGTGAAGTCATATCTCATTATGGTTTTGATTTGCATTTCCCTGATGATTAGTGGTGTTGAACATCTTTCCACGTGTCTGTTGGCCATCTGTATGTCTTCTTTGGAAAATGTCTATTCAGATCTTCTGTCCATTTTTTAATTAGATTTTTTTTGGTATTGAATTGTATGAGTTCTTCTGTATATTGGATATTAGCCCCTTATCAGATACATGATTTGCAGATGTTTTCTCCATTCAGTAGGTTGCCTTTTTATTTTGTTGATGGTTTCTTTTGCTGTGCAGAAGCTTTTCTTTTTAAAGATTTATTATTATTTATAAAAAAAATTTTTTTTTGGTTGCGCTGGCTCTTAGTTGAGGCATGTGGGATCTTTCGTTGTGGCTCTCGGGCTCTTTGTTGTGGCCCGCGGGCTTCTCTCTAGTTGTGGCCTGCAGGCTCCAGGGTGCGTGGGCTCTGTAGTTGTGGCGCATGGGCTTAGTTGCCCCATGGCAGGTTGGATCTTAGTTCCCTGGCCAGGGATCGAACCCATGTCCCCTGCATTGTAAGGTGGATTCTTTACCACTGGACTACCAGGGAAGTCCCTGTGCAGAAGCTTTTTAATTTGATTAGTCTCACTTGTTTATTTTTGCTTTTATTGCCTTTGCTTTAGGTGTCAGATCCAAAAAAATCATCACCAAGACCAACATCAGGGAGCTTACTGCCTATGTTTCTTTCAGGAGTTTTATGGTTTTGGGTCTTACATTCAACTCTTTAATGCATTTTGAGTTAATTTTTGTGTATGGTATAAGATAGAAATTCAGTTTCATTCTTTTGTATGTGGCTGTCCAGTTTTCCAAACACCATTTTTGAAGAGATTGTCCTTTCCCCGTTGTATATTCTTGGATCCTTTGTCATAAATTAATTGGCCATATATATGTGGGTTTATTTCTAGGCTCTCTTGTTCTGTTCCATTGATCTGTGTGTCTGTTTTTATGCCAGTACCATTGTGTTTTGATTACTATAGCTTTGTAATAATTTGAAATCAGACTGTATGATGCCTCTGGCTTTGTCCTTCTTTCTCAAGATTGCTTTGGCTATTTGGGGTCTTTTGTGGTTCTGTACAAATTTTAGAATTGTTTTTTCTAATTCTGTGAAAAAAACCATTGGAATTTTGATAGAGATTGCATTGAATCTGTAGATTGCTTTGGGTAGTATGGACATTTTAACAATGTTAATTCTTCCAATCTATGAGCACAGAATATCTTTCCATTTGTTTGTGCCTTCAGTTTCTTTCATCAGTGTCTTAAAGTAGTTTTCAGTGTACAAGTCTTTCACCTTCTTAAATTTATTCCTAGATATTTTATACTTTTGATGCAATTGTAAATGAGATTGTTTTCTTAATTTCTCTTTCTGATAATTCATTATTAGTGTATACGAAATGCAAAAGATTTTTGTATATTGATTTTTGTATCGTGGGTTGTTTGTTTTCTTAAAAATATTTTATTTATTTATTTTGGCTCTGCCGGGTCTTAGTTGTGGCATGTGGGATCTTTGTTTTGGCATGCAGACTACTTGTTTGCAGCATGCAGACTTCTTTTTTAATGTTTTGGAAACCTTTCCACATCGAACAGTTGATCTGTCTTATTATCTATTTTAATTTTTTTTTGGCTGCGTTGGGTCTTCATTACGGTGTGCGGACTTCTCACTGCGGTGGCTTCTCTTGTTGCGGAGCATGGGCTCTAGGTGTGTAGGCTTCAGTAGTTACAGCACGCAGGCTCACTAGTTGTGGACCGTGGGCTCTAGAGTATAGGCTCAGTAATTGTGGTGCACGGGCTTACTTGCTCTGCGGCATGTGGGATCTTCCTGGACCAGGGCTCTTACCCGTGTCTCCTGTATTGGCAGGCGGTTTCTTAACCACGGCACCACCAGGGGAGTCCTGCACACAGACTGTTAGTTGCGGCAGACTCTTAGTTGCGGCATGCATGTGGGATCTAGTTCCCCGACCGGGGATCGAACCTGGGCCCCCTGCACTGGGAGTGCGGAGTCTTACCTGGACCACCAGAGAAGTCCCTGTTTTCTTATTGTTGAATTATAAGAGTTATTAGTATGTTTGGATACATGTCCTTAATCAGATATGTGTTATGCAAAGATTTTCTTCCAATTTGTGGCTTGTCTTTTCTTTCTCTTAACAGTGTTTTTCACAGAGTGGAAGTTTTTAATTCTAATGAAGTCCAACTTACCAATTTTTTCTTTCAAGGATTGTGCTTTTGGTGTTGTATCTATAGAGTCATTGCCAAACCCAGAGTTACCTAGATTTTATCCTGTGTTATCTTCTAGAAGTTTTATAGTTTTGCATTTTACATTTAGGGCTATGATTCATTTTAAGTTAATTTTCGTGAAAGGTATAAAGTTTATGTCTAGATTCATTTTTTTGCATGTGGTTGTCCAGTTGTTGCAGCACCGTTTTTTGAAAAGTCTAGCCTTTCTCCATTGAATTACCTTTGCTGTTTTGTCAAAGGTCGGTTGACCAGATTTGTGCGGGTCTATTTCTGGGCTCTGTATTCTCTTCCATTGATCTATTTGACTTTTCTTTTGCCAGTACCACACTGTCTTGATCACTGCAGCTTTACAGTAAGTCTTGAGGTCCAGTAGTGTCAGTCCTCCAACTTCGTTCTTTTCCTTCAATATTATGTTGGCTATTCTGGATCTTTTGCTTTTCCATATAAACTTTAGAATCATTTTGTTGATATTTACAAAATATCGTGCTGGGATTTTTATGGGGATTGTGTTGAATCTATAAATCAAGTTGGGAAGAATTGATATCTTAATGTTGAGTCTTCCTATTTACGAACATGGAATACCTCTTCATTTATTTAGACTTTGGTTTCTTTTATCAGAGTTTTGTAATTTTCTTCATATAGGTCTTGTTCATATTTTGTTAGATTTATAATAAATAATTTAACTTTTAGTGCTAATTAATGTAAATGGTATTATGTTTTTCAAATTCTAATTTCGAATTCTAATTGTTCATTGCTGGTATGTGAGAAAACAGTTGACTTTTGTATACTAACCTTGTATCCTGTAATCTTGCTATAATTGCTTAGGTCCAGGAGATTTTTTGTTGTTGTTGCTTCTTCAGGATTTTCTACATAGCAAATTATATCATCAGCAAACAAAGACAGTTTTATTTCTTCCTTCGCAATCTGAATACCTTTTATTTCCTTTTCTTATGGCTTTAGCTAGGACTTCCAATACCATGTTAAATAGAAGTGGTAAGAGGGGACATCTTTGTCCTGTTTCTGATCTTAGGGGGAAAATATCTAGTTTCTCACCATTACGTATGATGTTAGCTGTAAGTTTATATATAGATGTTCTTTATCAAGTTGAAGAAGTTCCTCTCCATTCCTAGTTTTCTGAGAATTTTTATCATGAGTGGGTGTTAGATTTTGTCAAATGCTTTTTCTGCATATGTTGCTATGATCCTATATGATTTTTCATCTTTATCCCGTTGACATGATGGATTACATTAACTGGTTTTTAAATGTTGAATCAGAGATATTGGTCTGTCATTTTCCTTTCTTTTAATGTCTTTGTCTGGTTTTAATGTTATGTTGATTCTGCCCTCATAGGATGAGTTAGGAAGTGTTCCCACTGGTTCTGTTTTCTGGAGTAGATTGCAGAGAATTGGTATAATTTCTTCAATGTTTCTTAGAATTCACCAATGTGACCACTTGGACTGGGTACTTTGTGTTTTGTAAGGTTATTAATTATTGATTCAGTTTCTTTAATAGATATAGGCCCATTCAGATGCTGTATTTCTTCTTGTGTGAATTTTGGTAGGAATTAGTTCATTTCATGTAATTTACCAAATTTGGGGGCATATTGTTCATAATATTCTTTTATCTTTTTAAAGTCATGGAATTGGTAGTGATGGCTCTCTTTCATTTTTGATAGTAGTAATTTGTGTCTTCTCTTTTTTTTTTTTCCCCTTGGTTAGCTCAGCTAGATATTTATCAGTTGTATTGATCTTTCCAAAGAACCAGCTTGGAGTGTGGTATTTTTGGTTCGTATTACAGTTTAGAGGCATAATAAGTCTTGGCTTTGAGTCAGTCTCTAAATTTTTGTCAGTAATTGCTAAGCATACGTGTGCACAAAGGCGTACATATTAGGAGTCAACACAGAGATATTTGTAGAACTTTCTAGAGTCCATAGACTTTTTAAGGCTTTCATTATTAACAGAGTGGTTATATGAAACAATAGCTATTTAAATCAGACTGTTGATTTTGGTAGGTGGTAAATCGAGTAATATAGATTTAAGGGTCAGGCAGAACAAGTTTTCATGCTGGTTCTTCAGGGTAGCTGTGTGTCCTTGGGCAAGTGGCTTCACCTCTTTTTAGTTTCATCTCTCTGAGCATGTTAAAGTTTATAAAATGCAAGTTCTTTTTTTTTTAATCTTAGGTTCTATTTATTTATAAATTTATTTATTTTACTTTTGGCTGCATTGGGTCTTCATTGCTGTGCGTGGGCTTTCTCTAGTGGTGGTGAGCGGGGGTTACTCTTTGTTGCGGTGCACAGGCTTCTGATTGTGGTGGCTTCTCTTGTTGCGGAGCATGGGCTCTAGGCATGTGGGCTTCCATAGTTGTGGCACAAGGGCTCAGTAATTGTGGCGCGCAGGCTCTAGAGCGCAGGCTCAGTAGCTGTGGCACATGAGCTTAGTTGCTCCATGGCATGTGGGATCTTCCTGGACCAGGGCTCAAACCCGTGTCCCCTGCATTGGCAGGCGGATTCTTAACCACTCTGCTACCAGAGAAGCCCAGAATGCAAGTTCTTATTTCACTATTTAGTATGAAAAATAGAGCAAATACATATTAGGTTTCTAGCATGCTACTTAGCTCATAGTAGACTGTCTGTTGTAGTTATTGTACTAAAAGACAACATCTATTAGACTCATTAAAGGCTTTCTGGATGTCTTCATTTTCTAGGCCATTAGTAGATGATAGGGCTTTTCCTCTTGTTCTTTGATATATGAAGCTGTATTTCTTCCCATATAGAGGTTTTGTTTACTGTAAATGGCGGTCCTCTTGTACATTTAAAATTTGAGAAGCAAAAAGCTATTTGTGGGAAAGCTGTCCAGTTTGGGAAACTTCTTTGTAACCTTCTTGATCAAGTCTTGTATTCCTCAGTTGGTAGATGCTACATGTATGTAGCATGGCCTTGCTTTTTGGCCAGGTGTTTGCTAAGGTTCTTAGTCATCCAAAATGAGTGCTTATTTTTGGATTGACTCCAAGAACAGGATACTGAGTGCCTTTTTGGGAAAGCTAGAAAAGGAATCTGGCAAATAGAGCAGATTTGGGAGGCTGATTAAATATAGATCACAATAGAGTCTCTGAGAAAGGCTCTGGGATTAAACTAAACCTAAACATTACAAATAGGGACAAAGAAAGTGAGAAAACTTGGACTTAGTTAAAACCAACTTTTTGTTGTTGTGTGTATGTGTTTTTTTTCTTTTGTTTTAATTTTCCAAAGTAATACGCCTTGTTCAGCTATTTTTACTAATGGAAGTTGTTACAGTGCTTACTAAATTATGGAGAAATAACTTAAAAAAATTAGTTTAAACAAAAAAGCTTAAGTCAGCAAAATTCAGTCTGTCTAACCTATAAGTATATATTTTCAAAAATAATTGCCATGTTTCTTTCAAGAACAGGATGTAATTGTTAGAAAGGAACTAATAGAAAATATGAACAGACCAATCACAAGCACTGAAATTGAAACTGTGATTAAAAATCTTCCAACAAACAAAAGCCCAGGACCAGATGGCTTCACAGGCGAATTCTATCAAACATTTAGAGAAGAGCTAACACCTATCCTTCTCAAACTCTTCCAAATATAGCAGAGGGAGGAACACTCCCAAATTCCTTCTACGAGGCCACCATCACCTTGATACCAAAACCAGACAAGGATGTCACAAAGAAAGAAAACTACAGGCCAATATCACTGATGAACATAGATGCAAAAATCCTCAACAAAATACTAGCAAACAGAATCCAACAGCACCTTAAAAGGATCATACACCATGATCAAGTGGGGTTTATTCCAGGAATGCAAGGATTCTTCAATATACGCAAATCTATCAATGTGATAAACCATATTAACAAATTGAAGGAGAAAAACCATATGATCATCTCAATAGATGCAGAAAAAGCTTTTGACAAAATTCAACACCGATTTATGATAAAAACCCTCCAGAAAGTAGGCATAGAGGGAACTTTCCTCAACATAATAAAGGCCATATATGACAAACCCACAGCCAACATCATCCTCAATGGTGAAAAACTGAAAGCATTTCCACTAAGATCAGGAACAAGACAAGGTTGCCCACTCTCACCACTCTTATTCAACATAGTTTTGGAAGTTTTAGCCACAGCAATCAGAGAAGAAAAGGAAATAAAAGGAATCCAAATCGGAAAAGAAGAAGTAAAGCTGTCACTGTTTGCAGATGACATGATACTATACATAGAGAATCCTAAAGATGCTACCAGAAAACTACTAGAGCTAATCAATGAATTTGGTAAAGTAGCAGGATACAAAATTAATGCACAGAAATCTCTGGCATTCCTATATACTAATGATGAAAAATCTGAAAGTGAAATCAAGAAAACACTCCCATTTACCACTGCAACAAAAAGAATAAAATATCTAGGAGTAAACCTACCTAAGGAGACAAAAGACCTGTATGCAGAAAATTATAAGACACTGATGAAAGAAATTAAAGATGATACAAATAGATGGAAAGATATACCATGTTCTTGGATTGGAAGAATCAACATTGTGAAAATGACTCTACTACCCAAAGCAATCTATAGATTCAATGCAATCCCTATCAAACTACCACTGGCATATTTCACAGAACTAGAACAAAAAATTTCGCAATTTGTATGGAAACACAAAAGACCCCGAATAGCCAAAGCAATCTTGAGAACGAAAAAAGGAGCTGGAGGAATCAGGCTCCCTGACTTCAGACTATACTACAAAGCTACAGTAATCAAGACAGTATGGTACTGGCACAAAAACAGAAAGATAGATCAATGGAACAGGATAGAAAGCCCAGAGATAAACTCACGCACATATGGACACCTTATCTTTGATAAAGGTGGCAGGAATGTACAGTGGAGAAAGGACAGCCTCTTCAATAAGTGGTGCTGGGAAAACTGGTCAGGTACATGTAAAAGTATGAGATTAGAACACTCCCTAACACCATACACAAAAATAAGCTCAAAATGGATTAAAGACCTAAATGTAAGGCCAGAAACTATCAAACTCTTAGAGGAAAACATAGGCAGCACACTCTATGACATAAATCACAGCAAGATCCTTTCTGACCCACCTCCTAGAGTAATGAAAATAAAAACAAAAATAAACAAATGGGACCTAATGAAACTTCAAAGCTTTTGCACAGCAAAGGAAACCATAAACAAGACCAAAAGACACCCCTCAGAATGGGAGAAAATATTTGCAAATGAAGCAACTGACAAAGGATTAATCTCCAAAATTTACAAGCAGCTCATGCGGCTCAGTAACAGAAAAACAAACAACCCAATCCAAAAATGGGCAGAAGACCTAAATAGACGTTTCTCCAAAGAAGATACACAGACTGCCAACAAACACATGAAAGAATGCTCAACATCATTAATCATTAGAGAAATGCAAATCAAAACTACAATGAGATATCATCTCCCACCAGTCAGAATGGCCATCATCAAAAAGTCTAGAAACAATAAATGCTGGGGAGGGTGTGGAGAAAAGGGAACACTCTTACACTGCGGTGGGAATGTGAATTGGTATAGCCACTATGGAGAACAGTATGGAGGTTCTTTAAAAAACTACAAATAGAACTACCATATGACCCAGCAATCCCACTACTGGGCATATACCCTGAGAAAACCATAATTCAAAAAGAGTCATGTACCAAAACGTTCATTGCAGCTCTATTTACAATAGCTCGGAGATGGAAACAGCCTAAGTGCCCATCATCGGATGAATGGATAAAGAAGACCTAGAGTCTGTCATACAGAGTGAAGTAAGTCAGAAAGAAAAAGACAAATACCGTATGCTAACACATATATATGGAATTTAAGGAAAAAAAATGTCATGAAGAACCTAGGGGTAAGACAGGAATAAAGACGCAGACCTACTGGAGAACGGACTTGAGGATATGGGGAGGGGGAAGGGTGAGCTGTGACAGGGTGCGAGAGAGTCATGGACATATACACACTAACAAACGTAAGGTAGATAGCTAGTGGGAAGCAGCCGCATGGCACAGGGATATTGGCTCGGTGCTTTGTGACCGCCTGGAGGGGTGGGATAGGGAGGGTGGGAGGGAGGGAGTCGCAAGAGGGAAGACATATGGGAACATATGTATATGTATAACTGATTCACTTTGTTATAAAGCAGAAACTAACACACCATTATAAAGCAATTATACCCCAATAAAGATGTTAAAAAAAATAATAATTGCCATGTTTCTTTCAAGAGCAGGATGTAATTGTTAGAAAGGAAATAATCTGCTTGCACAAGTCACCTTGGCTACACAGAACTAAAGCAGAGAGGAGGTTCTTAATAAAATGATTCTGAGAAGGGGGTGGTTACTTGTATCATAGGTGTCTTGCTTCAGAGTAAACGATGGTGCTTGAATCAGAAGTCTTTGCCGTGGACTAGTTGCCTGGCACGGCAAGGGTTCGCTGCAGGTGGGGGATCACTTGCTGCATTTTGGAAAGAGTGTATTTTGATTTTGTCAATGGAAGAAGATACTTAAGGCAGTCAAGATCATTTTGGAGGTTATTTCAGGCATAAGGCGGTGATTTTGGAAGTGAAAAGGAAGGGACAAATTTGTGAACTGTTTTAGAATGTAGACTATCTGGGATTTGGTAACCCCCTGTTGACTCATTCACCTCCCTAATCTCACCATCACTTAAACTAGCAGTAGGTCACCATTTTGTACAATTCCTATAATGTGTTCTAAAATCCACCAGCCTTTGAAATCACTGACCTATTTGGTACCCTCACCTGGGGACTGCTACTGCTGTCATTTGGGCAAGCATGTTCTTAAGCCTCTGTAATTGAAGAGCTCCATTCAGAAGCAAATGGGAATAATTGATTTTCATCCTCCAGAGGCTGGAAAAATCAGAGACCACAGGAGGGTTTTTAAAAAGGAGACCAAACCCAGAAATAAATTTACTCCAGAACCCCTTCTTAAAAGAACTCTCTTAAGAATCTTGTAACTGGAAGCCCATCTCTCTGGAATAGATCTGGCTCGACTTTTAAAAAAAAAAAAGAAAAAGTGGGTGTGTGTGCTGTTAAAGGAAAAATTGTTCTGACACTTGTTAAAAGAGTAAGGAAGATTTTCAGACTAGTGCAGTAGGAGTATTGCCATAGGGGAGAGAAACCAGGCTCATCTTCATATACAACAAGGACCAGAGGGGATTTTTGGCCAAAGAGGAGGGTGAGTGAGTCAGTGGATGGAAAATTTCTAAGAGGAGACATCAAGGATAGGGGGATTCTTGCTAAACTGACCTAACAGGATTCTTGCTCTAGGCAGGCCAAGGACTTAGACATCAAAGAGGGGGGATGAGGAACTGGATCAGATATCAAGGGTGGGAGAACTCTTGATAAACGTACTTAACAGAATTCTTGCTAAAACTGGGCTGAGCAGGTCAAAGATAGGATGGGGACCAAAGTCAAGGCCTAGTTGAAAAGAGTGTTCAGAGGAGCCTGACTAAAATTTGGTCAAGGAGAGGGGTGTGTGTGTGTGTGTGTGTGTGTGTGTGTGTGTGTGTGTGTGTGTGTGTGTGTGTGTGTTTTATTTGAAAAGTAATACATGCCTCACCCCTAGAACAAATCAGTCTCAACAGTTTGGTATATAGCCTTCCATATGTTAGTATAGGCTTAGAAAAATACACTGTTCTTACAGAAATGAGATCATACTCTACATACTGTTATGCAGGTGCATTTCCCACTTCATATATCTTCCATGTTTTTTCATGTCAGCACATATACACTGGTCTCATTCTTTAGAATACTTTGCTTCACTTTAGATATTGATGCCAAACCCTTATATTTTAAATTACAGTTTATAATTTTTTTCACATACGTTATCCCATTTATTCCATAAAACAACTCTCTCAGGGTAGGGATAGGACAAGTGACATGTCTACTTTATATAAAGTTTAGATGATCTACTAGAGATTTTGTAGCTAATACAATGTGTCAAATCCAGGATTCACTCATATGGGTCAGTTGCATGTGTGAAAAAAAAATTAGATCTTTGACATTCAGTTTACAAATTAGCAACATTCAGAATACTATTTTTGTTGTGATGCTTGGGACATTTAGGAAATATATGTGGTGTGTATTGGACCTAGAATCTGATAATAAATTTCATTTGAGGTGTACATCACTTTTACATTATTAATTTCTATCTTGAAATTTTGTTATTTTAATTTCCTTAAAACAACAAAATAATCATCTTTAAATACTTTAAGATTAAATGAATTCAGTCAGCTTGTAGCTTTCATTATAATGTTGATGCTTTCAGTAGTTACCTTAAGTAACAAGATTTGTCAGCTAATTGGATTTCTGGAAATGTTAATAGGAGTCTTTTGGTTAACTACCTCTATTCATTTCCCTCTGGGACCCGGTTCCTACCTAGAATATAGTGCCTCTCTTTCAAGACTCTTTATTGGTTTCCTATAACCCTGGAGAGAAAAAAAATGAGTAAGACAGAATGAATGAGGGGCGGGGAATGTGAAGCAGGGTGGAAGTGAAAGTGTATGAGCTGTGGGAAATTCATCTTATTCAGGAATGAGAAAAAACAGCTGAGAGAGTGGTTTTCAAGAAGTTGTATATAGCACAGTGTTAAGATTTTGGAGTTAAACCAGTGTCACCCATTCCAGCTCTGTGACTCTGGTTAAGTTATTCATCCCCATACTTGTCAGTTTCCTAGGGTTCTGGTGAGAAGTAAACAGTGAGTTGTTTAATCCACTTAAAGTATACTTGGCTCATAGCAAACATTTAATATTGGCTGTTATTTCCAGGCTGTTTAGACTCAAAATACCAAGAAAAGGGTCTCAAAGTCTGGATGGAGTAAAGTGACCATATAATTTATTGTCCAGGCCAGGATCCTGTTAATAATTATGCTGGGACAACAGATATAAGCCAGGATTTATGGTTTCCCTAAGTTGGAGGCATCTTTGCCCCCAAATGTGACTGATTAAGGCATCTTGCCTTCCTACCCAGCTCAGTTAAGCCTGTGGACTTTGACAAGCCAAGGAGCAAATCATTCTTAAAAGCTTTTCTGCGTGAGCGCACACACACACACACACACACACACACACACACACACACACACTCTCCCTCTTTCTCTCTCTCTCTCTCTCTCTCTCTCTCTGTCTCTCTGTCATATACTCACTGAACAATAGAAGAAACCTTGCTTTTTCTTTCCAGGTAACATGTTACCTTAGAATATGAATCTGCACATGTATTTAGACAAATCTGTACATTATTTTTTACTCAAAAAATAACTTGACAGGATATTTGAGTTCTTAGAAATAGTTTCCATAATCTAAAAAAGTAATTCACCATAGCCATCTTTAAATAGCTAGGCCCCCTCATGCTTTTATGTGTAGATTTCTCTTACCTGTGTAGATTTCTCACACCTTTATGTGTAGATTTCTCTTACTGCATGTGCCCGGTGCAGTGCTTTCTTGACAGTGAGGATACGGTGGTAAACATAACATATTCCGATCTGCCCGGAAGTTGCTTGTGGTCTAGTGAGAAAAGCAATCAAATAGTGACAAATACAGAGCTCTGAACTGAGATCATTGTCATCAAGGCAGAGTACAAGGAGCTCTACAAGTAGCTCATGAAGAGCCCTGCCTGGCCTGGGGAGGAAAGGAAAGAGTTCCCTGAGGAGGAGAGCTTTGCTCAATGCTGAAGGGGAGTTGAAGAGGCAGGATGGAATGGGGGGTTGCGGAGGAGGCAGCAGGGAGCCTGACCTTCTAGGAAAGAAGAGCCTGCATTAGGAGTGCAGAAAACTAGGAAGTGTTTGCTCTTAAAAGATCACTTTGGCTGCAGTGTGATCACACACCCTTCCCCCTGGTTGCAGAGCCCTTTCATCCCTTTCTCTTGAGAACGGATGCCATTCATCCGAGCAGTAACCCGTGTTCCCTTAGCATTTGCAGTTATTTAATAGCACGAATCTCACTGCATTATAATTTTTTGCTTCTATGCCTCTGAGGTTCTTTAGGGCAGTGGCTTGGTCTTATTTATTATAAGGAACCCAGAATAGCACAGTGGCTTTTCCACTCCTTCCCTCTCCCCACAAATATTTGACTATTTACTCTGTGCCCTGTACTGTGTGCTTGCATGTTTGGGAAGGTGGTACAAGATAGGCACGGTCCCGGCTATCATGGAGCATGCGGTGTGACAGGAGTCAGAATTTTGAACTCTGGAGACCATTTTCATGCAGTTCAGCACTTCTGTGACTTTTCCTGCTGTTGCGGAACAGAAACAGTGAATGCTGGCGTGTTAAGAAGCCAGGCTAAGGTAAATTGAATCAAATAAAAGATAAGGGCCCCCAAAGTAATAGCGTAAACGGTGAGGGAAATATGGCTTGTAAAAATGTGATTATACATTATGCCTCATGACTGCATTGCAGTAAGAGCAGCGCGATCCCGCGGTGGTATCATGTCTCAGGTTGTCATATCCATGTCCATGTTGAGACTGTGCTCCCTCTTGCCACCATTCCCATTCCCCCTTCCCCTTACCGGCATTGATAGGGAGGCAGTGATTGAAAATAGCAGTTACTGGCGTGAATGTACAAGGTTTCTAACAGTCCCTGCTCTCCAGGAACTTGCTGGTTTGTGTGTATTTGTGGGGGGCGGAGGGGTGGGTATTGTGTGTGCACAGATTACTGACTAGAAACAGAAGACCCTTGTTCTTGGCAGGAGAGGGGAGAGCTCCTTGCTGGCTTTGTGGAAAAAGGGGGCCATCCTTCCAAGTTTTTTGTGAGTTGTGTCACCTGTGAGGTTAAAATGGGGTGTTGCCTTTCCACTGTGTTTCTCTCTCATAAGAGAGTAAACCCTTCAAAGTCACTGCCTTTCGTCACATGTTTGAAACACAAAACTCATGGCCACAAAAGCCAAGGTGACCAGAAATATACATTTCATAGTTGACAAGGACTTGTCTAGCCTGACGTGTTGTGTCAGAATCGTTTCTGCACCATCCTTACCAGGGGGCATTTGTACACACCTGAGTTCTTTTCTGGGAAAGCAGCCACTTCTAGCTCTTAGCTCTGAGCTTCAGGTGTTTCCTCCATATTTCTGATTATTATGCTTATGTTGCTGTTTCTTGATTTAAAAATTTTACACATTCTCTCTCAGTCTTTGTTATGGAAGAGCAGAGTTTAGCTTTCTTGCACTCTCTCGGTCCACTGCCTCCCCCTTCATCCTTCAGATATATCACAATTTTTAGTTACATCAGTATCTAATGTTTATATTATTATGCTATTAGTATTATTCACCTGCTGAACCAATTAATATACTCCAATCCTTTTTTTTTTCTCGTTCTGCCTCTCTTGTTGGTTTTCTGAGTTTCCTATGTCCAGCTCACCCTTAATCCCCAAACTAAAACCATACTTTTTAAATCCCTAAATATTCTTTTCCACATTCCAGGCAGACCCATCAGTTGATCTTGTCAGTTTCATTTTCTCCCACAGATGCCAAAGCCCTGCATCCTCCAGCGATGGTTGGGTATTTCTGAGGCTTGCTGTACACTTGATTCCCTTTGCCTTTTTTTGTCCCGTTTCCTGGATACCTGTCTTCTTCTCTCTTGGTTTGCTCGTTTATTTGGTAGAGCATATCCTCCAGTCACTTCCTGATAAAAGGGTGTGTGGGAGGTAAAATTTAAGACTCTGCATGTCTAAAAATATCTTTATTCTCTGTTTATACTTGACTGATTCTTTGTCTGCTGTAGAATTCTAGGTTGGAAATCATTTCACCTTCGAATTTTGAAAGCGTTGCTCCTTTGTCTTATGGCTTACAGAAACGAAAGCCATAAGACTTTTTGAAAGTCTTGAAATTATTGAAAATTCTGATGCCAGTCAGTCCTTTGTATGTGAACTGTTCTTCCTCTCTGGAGACTGTATTCTCTTTATCCCATGTATTCTGAAATTTCACAGTGTGCCTTGGGATGGGTCTTTTTAAAAATTATTTATTGTACTAAGTATAAGATGGACTCTTTGAACTGGAAGTTCATATCCTTCAGTTCTAGGAAAATTTATTTCTTTGATAATTTTCTCCTCTCTTTCTTTCTCTGGAACTCTTGGTCCTCTAATTTTCTTATCTTTTCTCTGGAATTTCCTATCTCTTTTTTGGTTCCACTTTCTGAAGGATTTACTGAACTTTATCATCTAGCTCTTTATTTATATTTCTACTTAATTTTTTTAAAAAATTATTTTATTTATTTATTTTTGGCTGCATTGGGTCTTTGTTGCTGTGCACAGGCTTTCTTTAGTTGCAGTGAGCGGGGGCTACTCTTCATTGCAGTGGGCGGGCTTCTCATTGTGGTGGCTCCTCTTGTTGCAGAGCACGGGCTCTAGGCGCACGGGCTTCAGTAGTTGTGGCACGCGGGCTTCCGTAGTTGTGGCACATGGGCTCAGTAGTTGTGGCTCACAGGCTCTAGAGCGCAGGCTCAGTAGTTGTGTCTCATGGGCTTAGTTGCTTCACGGCATGTGGGATCTTCCCGGACCAGGGCTCGAACCCATGTCCCCTGCATTGGCAGGCGGATTCTTAACCACTGTGCCACCAGGGAAGTCCCACTACTATAATTTTTTAATTTCCAAAAGCTTTACACTGATTGTTCTAATTTTTTCTAATCTAGTTCTTGTGTGATAATAGGTTTTTTGGGTTGAAGTTTTATTTGGTTCCTTAGAGTCCCTTTATTCTGTTTGTTTTGTGCTCTCTCTTTTCATGTTGAATGCTTTCCTCAAATGTATGGTGATCCTTGGTTGTCATTTTAATTTAAAAGTGAGACACCAAAAAAGCCGATTGGATGGTCTATATAGAGGTGGGATGAACTTGTCAGGGATGGGTTTTATATGCTCTATCTAGGGTGTTTGGGCAGGAATCCACCTGCTTTGTTGGGGAATCCCTGAAAGTCAGCATCTATTGAACCGTTCTGTGGAGTCATTTGGTTTCTACAGGAAAAAATATTCTAACCTTCTGTTTGCAAGTGGAGGGTAGGGCTCTTAGCATTTTGGGAGCCAAGTGAGTGAGCAGGTCTGGAACCTCGTCCTTCAGGATGTAAACTTCCTTTTAGGGCCTTTGTTTTTGGTACAGTGCCTCTTCCTAAGTTCTGCTGTTCCTAAAGTCCCTGGGTTTAGAGCCCACCTGGTTCAGTTTCTACGCAAAATAAATCCACCTTCTCCTGCCTGGGTGCAGGGGTAATAGTCTACTGGCTGCCCTGGATGTGACCGGAGACCTGGTGGGCTAATGCTGCTGCATACAGAATTTGTACCAAGTCCTCGTTTTCAGCCCCTCCTCATCTCTGGTCTCCTGTGCCACCAGGTACTTCTAATCACTGACCCTTCCCAGGGTGCTTGTGTGAATTGGCATCCCCTTCCCTGGATGCAGGGGTTCACTTTCTCAGCTTTGCTAATTTATCTACTTTTCATCTTCCAAAAATGTTGACATTTTATGTTCATTGTTATCCTTCTCGTATTCTTTTTTTGTTTGTTTTTACTCTCATTTTAGTGGGTTTCAGGATTGATCAGAAATAAAAATACATGTTCAGTTTTTCCCAGTCAACTAGAATTCCTTTGGCATTGTTTTGGGGGTTTCTTGTCTGATCGTTTCATGTCTGTAAGTTGTGTCTTTCTCCAAAGATCACAAGCTTCTTTGACAATGGGAACGGTTTCCTAGACTCCTTATTATCTCTCCTTTTACGCTCAACAGTTAATTATGTAGAAAGCATTTTAGTAAGGATGTGTCAAATTCATTTGAGTAAGATGAAGTCTTTTTAAAATTAGACTGACTTTGGACAGTGCTTCCTTCTGTTGGAAAACTGCCAGTCCTTCCTGAGGTTCAGAGATAAATCTGCCTTTGCAAGGGTAACTAAAAGAGGAAAACAGAGAAGGCCTTTGGCAGAAAAAGGCTGATGAGACAAACTCCTGTTTAGACCTTAATGATTTAATGAAGAATTGATGGAGAGCTGCCCAGAACCTCTCTTCCCCCTCAAGTTTGTTGCCGTTGCTCCCTCTTCACAGGGTCAGTGATGGAGCAGGCCCTTTTCCGACTTGGTGTTCTGAGAGTCTTTGACTTCCTAAGAACTAATGCAGGAGGAGACCCACAGAGCTCCAAGTTTTTTTAAAAATAAATTTATTTATTTATATTTGGCTGCATTGGCTTTCTGTTGCTGCTCGCGGGCTTTCTCTAATTGCGGCAAGTGGGGGCTACTCATTGTGATATGGGCTGGTGGCTTCCCTTGTTGTGGAGCACGGGCTCTAGGCATGTGGGCTCAGTAGTTGTGGCTCATGGGCTCTAGAGCGCAGGCTCAGTAGTTGTGGCGCACAGGCTTAGTTGCTCCGTGGCATGTGGGATCTTCCCGGACCAGGGCTCGAACCTGTGTCCCCTGCACTGGCAGGCAGATTCTTAACCACTGAGGCACCAAGGAAGTCCCTCCAAGTTGTTTTGTCTCAACAGTTAAGGTCAAGAGCCTGAATAAACTAGAAGGAATATGCATTAGAAGTCAGACGTGGGATTTTGTTTCAGTTCCACGTTAATTAGCTATATGACAATCAGTAAGTCATTTGGACTTCAGTTTTCTTACCTGTAAGATGGAAATAACAACATGTATTCCCTACTTTATAATATCGTTGTAAGGGCAACATCCATGTTTGTCAACATTTGAGCATTGTCATCTTAAACTAACCATGTAACCATGGTATTCCAGACCCTCATCTGCCTACTGACTGGACATCTACACATGGGAGTCCAAATTCATTTCAGCCTCAACTAATCCAAAACAAAACTCCCTGTGCCTCCTCCCCTCCCCTGCCTAATACTGCCACAATCACAAAACAAAGCAACACGGGTTTTCCTCCTCAAATTACTCTCTCATTAGCCACTGAATTGTTCACACACACCCGCCCCGCCCAATTTGGTCACCAGATCCTGTCTTTTCTATTGAATCTATCCTTTTTTCTCAGCGCTCCTTATCACTGCCTTTGTTCAGGTTCTTACTTCATGCCTGAATTGCTAACTTGTAGCTGGGCTCCCTGGATCTAGGCACACACTTCTTCCAGTCTATCGTCTATACAAATGCTTAGCATAATGATTTTTTTTTCAAATTCGGAAATATTTAAAACCATCAACAGTATGGTGAATAACAAATTCCCACTTCCCAGCTGTCAACAGAAGGATTTTTGTAAAACTTACATCTGATCATTCCCTGCTTGAAACTTTCGGTGGCCCACGGGACCCTTCATGACCTGGCTCTGCCTGCCTCTCCATCCTCGCATTCACCATCACGCTCCAGCCACTCACAGGTACTTGCACTTGCCCCAGTTTGCTGGGCCTACTCAGGAGACCTTGAATTTGGGCGTTTCCTCCTTGTTTCTCCTGCCTGGCTGATTCCATCTAAGCTTTAAAGGCTCAGCTTAAGTGTCTCGTCTGTCTGCAAAGCCTCCCTTATTCCCATTTCCCCGTGAGCTATGCTTTGCATACTTCCCAGAATTCACGCAGTGTATCGTCATTTGTTTACTTGTCTGACTTCCCCACTCTCCTCAAGGGTGGAGACTATAACTTTCTGGCGTATGGAAGATAGTGCCTAAACATTTATTCAGTTGAACTGGATTGGACACTCTGCCAGCCCATTGAGATGCCATTACTTGTCTGTGTGAAGCAAGCAGTTAGGTAACTGGACAACATGAAGCAAGCTTGCTGACAGCTAAGAGCCACTGTAGGATATCGTTTAGTCCTGATCCCACAGAGTAGTCACAGATGAAAGTGGACTGGCCACTTTGGTTTCAACTTACGGTTCTTCTGTCTCTGTGTTTTATGTAAAGATATCTCAGATGCAGTATGCTTACATGTCCCATCAAGAGATTGTTGCCATTTTTAATGGATAGAGAGTAGCAGGTTCGTTACACTACACAGAGATCATGTCACACTGGGGTCGCAGGTTAGGAAAAACCGAATGTTAGAAGTTGCAAACTGGTAGCCCTGGGCAGTTCCTTGCACAGTGCTGTGCTCTTAGAAACATGAAGGAGTCCCTTAAAGGGCTTAAAATATATAGTATGGAAGCGCAGCATAAAGAATTCACTGTGGTCCAAGGTCAAATGTAATCAGTGCTGTGGTGATGGTGCACTAAATGTTTAGGGATCTCCTGTACCTTTCTTTTTCTTTTCCTGGTTCTCTTGGTGCTCTGTGCTCTGCTTTTGTTTGTCAGTGATCAGCCCTTTGGTACTTACTGCTTTAGAGAAACCTAATAGGACAGCTGTGATAGGGAGGGAGGCCTAGATTGTAAATAGCTCTTTTCTTGGGCTGCCAAAAAGGAAGAAACTTGGGTGGAGGGGGATGTTACTACCATCCTGTCTGAAGCTAAGATTCCAAGCAGAGAGATGACAGTTCTCTATCTTCATTTAGGTTTTATTTAATATATTCCCCATTCCCCCAAATTTTTCCCCATGAGCATTTAGAAGAAATGCTAGTTAGAGCAAAAGGAGGGGGAAAGGCCTTACCCAGTTGGGAAAGTTGCAGCTTTATGCAGGAAAGTGCTTATCTTTCTACCTTGTCTTTTCTAATTGTTTTGAGGTAGTTTTAGTGCTGGTATGGGATATCCAAACTTAATCACCTCTAAACCGGAGACATGGAGGTAAAAGTTAGAAAATGACAGAGAGCTTGCTCAGTTCTGCCTTTTTGTTAAAAGCAAGGGCAGTTAAAACCTCAGTTTTAAGGTTACTTTGGGACCTGGATTGAGATGGTTGAAGAGGTAGCAGATTCCTAATGCAGTACTAGGAGCTGACAGACCTGAGCTCCCAGCTGCTTTAACCAGTGTTACTATTCCCTTTTTCCCAACTCCTCTTGTTTATTCCAGTCATCTTGCTATTGTGTGCGACCTTGTATGACTGCATCTTCACTTCATCTTGTCATCCGGTTAGATCACAAAGTCCCTGTTTGGCCAAAGGCCAAGAGCACCATAAATGGGAGCTTTGGATCTGCCACTGATTTGGCTTGTAATTTGGGGCAAATAATTTGTTTTTGGGTTTTAGTGTCACCTAGTTTATAATAGAATGATGATTTTTTGTCTTGTGGGGCAATTTGAAACTAAGTATGAAAATTGTACCTCCTAGATTTTCCAGATCTGTTTCACTTTCCATCGTTCTATTCATTGTCAGGCATAGGTATATTATTTTTGGTTTAGGAAATGAGGTATAAATGTGACAAAGAGATCATTGCTTTTAACTCTTTGTTTGAAAGGTGCTATAGGAATCCAAGCTTAATGGAGGATGGGGACACCAAGAAGAAACTCAGGCTCCTGACCTTGTCACCAGCTTCCTTAGTTGACAAGGAACAAATAATGTAGCTGTCAGTACACATGTCCTCTCTTTTCACTTAAAATTTATCTTAAGCTTTTAAGCCAAATACCTACATGCTTATTAAAGTGACCCATGTCACACATATACAACCATTTATTATTAACATTTCATTTTTTTCTCTTCTTTTCCCTGTACATAGGTTCCTTCCCCTCTTTAAAAAAAAATTCTAAAAAGACTACTGCATGAATGTATTCTCACTGTGTTTTACATAGTGTGGTAGAATAGAGAGCAGAACGTGAAAGTCCCCCTTCACCACTCTGTGGTGCCCCCGCGACACATGCTTCCTTCCCCAGAGGGAACCACTGTCAACACTGGATGAGCATGCTTCCCATCGCCATCCAAGGGGGTGTGTGTGTGCGTGTGTGTGTGTGTGCATGTGTGTACTTATAAAATGAGGGCTCATCTTTTGAATATTATACAATGACTTATTTTTTTTCACTTTACTGTAACACAGCATATCTTATAAAATCTTTCCACGTCAGGACAAATAAGTCCACCTTGTTTTCTTTCCTTTGTTGTTGTTGTTAACTGTTACATAATAATTCATTTTATTGGGGTACCTGGTATTTAACTCCCTACCTATAGGTGGACGTTAAGTTTGTAGTTCTTACTCTTACAGTGGATCAGTCCTAACAAGGATGTGTCTTTGTGCGCGTGTACAAGCGTTTCCGTTGGATAGTGCCTGACGTGGAAATGCTGGCCCAGAGTGAATGCCTATTTTTGGTTTTGGTGGGTGCTGCCGAATTGTCTTCCCAGAGGAATTCACCAATTTAAACTCATACCAGTGGTGTTTAAGAGTGTTTGTTTCCCTGATCTTTACAAGCGTTTTATAACGTCATCATTTTCATTTTTGTCAGTCTGATAGGTGAAAAGTGGTATGTGATTATTTTAATTGGCATTCTTCTAGGTTGTGTTTCTGTAGATATAGCCTTGTCTGATTTCTGCCTTTTAGGAATCCCTCAACATTGCCAGTTACTTGATCACATTTTTTCTTATTTTCTTAGGCTGAATCTCTCTATTTTATGTCCATCAATTATCTGTGGTGTAGGGTGGGAATCGTTTTACTTCATACAACTTTAGACAGGAGATGGGGTAAACTTGTGCACTCAATTTACAATCCTGATAAATGTCTCTCATATATATTTTTTCTCTACAATATTTACAATTTTCTTTCTTTTTTCTCCTTAGCATTACATTGTAACCTCTATTCTGTCTTATTACACAGCAATATAAATAGTATATAATATTCTATCTGTCTCCACCTTAGTTATCATAGTCATTTCTCTGTTGATGAACTTTTAGGCTATTTCTAAAGTTTTATTGTTACAAATAATGCTGCTTCCAACATCTGTGTATAAAGGCTCTGGGCCCAGATGGTTTTACTGGTGATTATAATTTTAGTGCTCTATGTCAGTGATTCCGGAATATAGAAATGTGTAGATAGCTGCTCAGGTGATCTGTGACTTAAACCTAATACTGATATCACCCAATAATGATAGCACAAAAAGCAAAAACTTTAGACCAGCTTCCCTTATGAATGAAGATGTGAAAATGCTAAGTAAAATACTCTCAAGTAGAAGTCACTGATATGGCCCTAATGGATAATGGCCAAATAAGGTTTACTCCAGGAATGAAAGAATGGCTCAACATTAAGAAAGCTATTGATAGGGCTTCCCTGGTAGCACAGTGGTTGAGAGTCCACCTGCCGATGCAGGGGACACGGGTTCGTGCCCCGGTCCTGGAGGATCCCACATGCTGTGGAGTGGCTGGGCCTATGAGCCATGGCCGCTGAGCCTGCGTGTCCGGAGCCTGTGCTCCATGGCGGGGGAGGCCACAGCAGTGAGAGGCCCGCGCACCGCAAAAAAAAAAAAAAAAAATTAGTTGGTTCACTGTGAAAAACTATGATATTATCCATAGATGCAAAAACGTAAATTAAACAGTATTTCTAATACATTTAAAAAGGAAAAAAATAAGATACTTCCTTTACATGTTACAGAGTGTCTACCTCAGACTAACTGCCAATAGCATTAGCAGGACAAAACAAGGCTGCCCTCTACTACTTAATAGTATTTTAGAGGCTCTGGCCAATGTAGTAAGGATGAAACAGAAGTCAGAATTAAGGCTTTGAGGATTAAATGAGATGACATTTCAACCGTCTTAGTCTGATATTTCTGATTCAAATAAGGCACTCAAATTGTAGATTCTGTTGTTATTCTTTTTATTACCAATAAGACATATTCACAAAGGAAAGACAGAATTGTCCCTTGCATTTTAACACATGTATCCTGGTGCTTTTATGAATGTGGGTTCTTTGATCTTGGTCCTTGTGGTTGAATGATCCTGATTATCTGGTCTAGAGTTTCTCTCAAGACTTCAGTCACCAGGAGTAGAGGTGGGTACTCAGTACCTGTAACTGACTGAACGGTTTGGTTCAGTGATTTTTTAAAATTTTTGGCTGCATTGGGTCTTCGTTGTGGTATGTGGGCTTCTCATTGCGGTGGCTTCTCTTGTTGTAGAGCATGGGCTCTAGGCGTGCAGGCTTCATAGTTGTGGCACGCGGGCTCTAGAGCGCAGGCTCAGTAGTTGTGGCACACAGGCTTATTTGCTCCACAGCATGTGGGATCTTCCCGGACCAGGGATCGAACCAGTGTCCCCTGCATTGGCAGGCTCATTCTTAACCACTGCGCCACCAGGGAAGTCCCTGGTTCAGTGATATTTTTGATGACCTTTCAACGAGCTGTTCTTACAATCCTGACAGTATTCAGCGACACGAGTCCCAGACTGAGTGAGTAATAAAGTTACCAATGAGGAGAATGATACAGGAAAACAAGCTCTGAAATGATGACACCGTTGTCTTGATACTTGACTCCTTGTTCAGCACCCCATTGTGTACCCTCAGTGCTGTGCATTTCTGTAGTAAATAGCTGCTTTCTTTTATCAGGAGTCATGTGGAAGTAACCCGTTTGGTTAACCACCACACAGAATTCTTTTCCAGGCAGCTAGATGTCTCTAAATTTGGTTTGTGACTTCAGTCTTTTTTTTTCCCCCTATAGCATCTGGAGAGGGCCAAATGTGAACTGTGTTGACAGCACTGGGTATACACCTCTGCACCATGCTGCTTTGAATGGCCATAAGTAAGTATTAACGTGCTACATTCCTGCCCCACTCTTCAGAACCCAGGCCTTCAGATTGTCTTTTTAAATTTTTTCCTTCTGTAAAGGTGTACAAAGCAGGGATGCTGAAGAACAGAGAAAAACTAAATTTAGTCCGTCCAGAATTCTTGAGTCTCTCTTTAGTGTATAATATAAACATCCTTCCCCACCCCACTCCCAAAATAACTTTAACCAAAGGTTAAGTTTTACCTTTCTTCTGCTTATTCTCTTCCCCTTTGAAATGGGGCAGTGCCTTGCAATGATCTGGATACGAAGCTCAAATGTGGGGCAGCCAGAACATAATGGTGCTGGATGATGTATTATGTAACCAGTCCCTTTATAAACTGAAAATAGATCGAGTGGTCATGAGAAACTTTCTTTCTGTTGACTTTATCTTTCTGCTTGCCACTCTTTCCTCATAAAATTAGCCTTGTCCACAACAAGAACCATTTTTAAGGGGAAAAATAAATAAATAATATGGCCTATTTAATTCCCTTGAGTATAGAGAGGTTATCAGGAATTTGTGATTTGTGTGGGGTTTGTCTGGGAAGTTTTCTGGAGAAGGTGTGCTTTGGCAAGGGGGTGGGTGGTGGTTTGAGAGAAGGCACAGGTTTCAGTGGTTTAGCAGCTTGAAGAGGGCGCTGCCCTTCAAGTGAGGTAGAATGGCAAGGCTCAGAGCAGGAGCAGGCCGAGTGGTGGAGCACAGAGCGTAGATTTGCCAGGAAGAATGAAAACCAGAGTGTAACGGAAGACAGGGCATCGGGGAGTTTGAGGCCTAATACTAAAGGAGATAAGCAGTAGAAGTTTAGTTTTTATGAGGAAGGATTATTGGGACCATTTAGATTTTTCCGAGCGAGAACAGGGCCCTACCACCTCATGGTATTCTGTCTCACTTTTGCAATATTTGGCCCAGCCTAATTGATGCTGATGTGCCGGAAAGAAGCAATGGCTGTTTCCTTCTACATGAAACTTTTCTAAGATATATGGAATGTGATCATTTCCTGTAATGTGGTCTTTTCTATAACCATCTTAGACAAAGCTAACAGAAAATCTGTAGAGACTCCCTCCACCTTAAATGGTGGGGTAACCTGAATTAAAGTGAATCTTTAAATGACTGTAGCTTGTTAGCCAAGTTCATCTCCAGATGCTGTTTTATTTACAGTGGAGATTTTCTTTGACCTCATGTGCGTGGGGATAGTTATACATTTATATCTACTTAATTAGTGGTGTCACCAAGAAGGAAGCCAAGTCCTTCTTTCTGGATGTATCAAGTGATACCATATGCATCTGGCTTATGTTTGCAGCCACTTTAATTCTGCTCTGCCTGTCCGCTTCCAGCTCCCACATCACTAAGTGCTCTGAATAATGTGGTGAATAATGATATTTGTTTTGCATGACTGCTTTTATGTAAATTCTATCCCTGAATGCTGTTTCAACATCACAAACAAGGAAACATTGCAAGGTTTAGACAAGGGGACCAGACGTTTTCAAAATAATGGAAAATAGATGGATTATGTAGAAAGCCCAGATACACCGGGAGGTGATGAGTCAGTGTAGTGTGCCTCAAGATGGCTCAGCTGCTGTCAACAGCTGTACAAGTAGCTCATGGAATAAAAGGAAGAGCTGGGCGGTGAGCTCAGGTAGAGATGGGGAGCCAGGTGAGATAATCTCTGTGAAAGGGCTTTGTGCCAAACAGATGTGCAGAACTGTTAGTACGAAAGACTTGTGGGTTCTGCAAACTCATGATCGATTTTCGCCTTCTAGGGATGTGGTCGAGGTTCTTCTGAGGAACGACGCGCTGACCAACGTGGCTGACTCTAAAGGCTGTTACCCTCTGCACTTGGCAGCCTGGAAAGGAGATGCCCAGATAGTGCGATTGCTCATCCATCAAGGGCCCTCACACACCAAAGTCAATGAACAGGTTGGAGGGAAGGGAAGCTTTCTCCACTCAGCTACAGCCAGACCTTGGCAGCCCCATCACCGTCTCAGTCCCGTAACTCAGATCTCAGGGAACCAGCTCTTCCCTGGCCTAAGGGTGATTCCCCTCTTCCCAGCGCTACTCCTTCTAGTGCGCCAGGGAAACCTTGTACCATGAAGGGTGCATTTCATATGCATTTGAATCATGCAGATTTGGAATAGTACTGTAACAAAGTTATAAATACTCACCTCACGTGCAAGACTGGAAATAATGCAAATCCTGCAAAATTGCCCAGAGTTCATTTCAAACTGGTGGGCTTTTGCCATCAACGTGGCAGTGCAGCTTTAGCTGGTAAACAGAAATACTCCCAGCATGTGTTGGTACTATGTGAACCATGCCATTGTTTTACATGCATCAGAACTTGCAGGAGTGGTGGTACGAGTGCTAGTGCTGAAAAATGAACTCACAAAGCCACGTGAGTGGAGATCTGAGGTGATTCAGCAGAATGAAGATCATTTCCATGTGTCCTCTAATGTTCATTTACTACTGACCATGCTTTGACAAAGCAGAGAGAATTCTTAAAAAATAAAAAAGGCAGCATTTGAGCAGAAACACCACACACTGGCCATGGATTCAGGTACTCTGAGACTGTACCTTCTCTTCTTTATATTTATTCCTTTGGGAAAGTTATATTTGAATTATGTAAGTTCTAGACAAACCTCTCATAAAATACACCTCCCTGTAGTTTGGATCTGAGATGGTGTCGATTTGCGAGGAGATGGGCCCTCTCTGAATGACAAGCCATTCTCCTGTTGCCCTCTCTGCTCTGAACTGAAGTAGATACTTTTCTTATTTGCTTGAAGGAGAGAGATGCTGCCCTTTCTCAGTAAGCTTAGGACTGTTTCACTAGTGACTTTGCTGAGAGGAGATTGTTCAGTCACCTGTAGGATTAGATCAGGGTTATTCCTCAAAAAAATAGGAAACCATTCTTGAAGTCCCCCTGTCAGCAAGACCATGCACATTCTGTTAAGAGCACATTTTTGATTCAGAGAAGGGCAGCTTCACTGTGAGGAGTGAGAAAACTACAGCAGTGCTCCCAGCTCTCTCCACTTGGAGATTGTTTGTGTACAGCTGTTCATCCGCCTCCCTTTCCCCCTTCTGGCTGTATTTTCTGGGTAGGTGAGCAACAGACATTCAAGATCATCAATGAGGATGTTTGTTTTATAACATTAGGAAGGAAAATTGTCTCTTTAGAATTGCCTCTTTAGAACCTACATGCAACTTTACTCCTCCTGGCTAATGTGACAGTAATTTCTCTTATCTGGAGGAAATTTATAAAAGAGGTTTGCTTTTAACTAATATTCCTCAATGTGGAAAAAACTAGTCACCCATTAAAGTCCTTCTTGTTTAAGAAATTTTCAGCCACCATTTCTAATCCTGTCTTTGCTCACTTTTGCCTTGGAACACAGCTGCTTGGATTTTTGAGCCACTTGAGTATGCTAGCTTGTCCTGCTCACAGCCGCCTCCCGCCTGGAGTGTCCATTGATAAGTGGGACCCAGCCCAGTGCTTTGCGTATCTGGCAGGCAGGTGGGTGGGGCAGGGGCTGGGCACAACGTCTGCAATAGCTCGAAAAACCTAATGCATCTAGGCAGTGGTTACAAGTATTTCACTGATTTATTAAAAACCATTAACGTTGCTTCAGTTGGAAGCTTGGATGAGAGGGGTGATGAGCGCGGTGCCCTGGAGGTTGTCTTCCCCATTAACTTCCTTTTGAGGCACCCAGAGGGCAGATCCAAGTTGTCTAGTGTTGGGCCCCCTCGGGGCTGTGCATTGCTTTGATATATTTCATCCATTTTATCATCACATTTTCTTTTCCTCTCCTTTTTATAGAATGCTCTTGAGATCAAAGAACTCAAAAAGTACGGCCCCTTTGACCCTTATATCAATGCCAAGGTGTGTACTTTTCGCTGCCAGGATTTCTCTGCATCATTTCTCCAAGCTGCACTTTCTCTTCGGTCCTCTTTGGCTTCCACTCTCATCCACTCAGACTCTTCTTCATCAACCTGACGTTTGTCCGCTTCAGCCCATCTGCTTCTGGCTTGCCTGGGAATGGGAAAACGAAGCTTCAGTGGGTTTTGTTCTTGTTTTTAAAACCCATACCAATTCTGGAAAGCTTGGGTGCTTTTCCTGGAATGGCTGAAAAGCTTAGAAGTGGCAGAACTGGGGAAATAGAAGGAACCATATTATGGGCATAATTTACTATTGTGATTTCTAAAATCATTTAAATTCAAAAAAGAAAAGTGCAATTAAAAGATGTTACGCAAAGTAGCTCACTTTTTAATAAGCACAGAAAATGATTAAATTGTACTTCCTAGATTAATTTTTTTTTTTTTTAAGTTTGCTTTCGATATTTCTCTTGAGATGGAATCCGAACAATAGCTTGTGGTGGAGGTGTGGCAGCCAGGGCGTGGGTGACTCCATTTTGCTCTTAAAAGCTGCTGGTGTGGCTCCCGTCTCTTTTCCTTGAGTTTGTGCCTGGGGCTTTGAAGCCTCAGTCCCTTCTCCCCAGCCATTAGCTTCTCTCTCTGCTTGGTCACTCTTGGCCCTTGGAACAGCTCAGAAATAGGAAATGAAGTTGCACGGCCAAGCAGGGCACTTGCCTTGAGTCTCCTTCCCCCGTGAGGCTGGGATAAATAACGGGCTGATGGGCCTAGTGATGAACGTTCAGCCCCCGGCCTCGGCCCTCCACTGCCTCTGGAGGCAAAGCTGGTGGGTTGGGTGATGGTGTTAGCCTGTCTCCTCTGTGCTCTCACCTGCTGTTTTGACTCAAGGTTTCATTCAGATGAGGTTTGCTTTTTGGCAACAATCTGGAGTTTGGCTGAGTCACTGCATTATTCACATCAGCTACCTTTCACTTGGCTCTGAATAATACAGCAGCTGCTGGGAAGGGAAATGTAAGGTCCTTCTGCGCATTTCCAAATGCAAGGCAGATATTTCATGTTTTTCTTTGAAAATACTGATTTAGCAAATGAAGGACCCTATGGGCTGGACGTCGGCAGGCTCTACGGGAGATTTCCTTCAGCTGTTGGGCCCTAATCGTGGAAAAGCAGTTTGATCTGGAGTGGGGGAACACAGTAGTTTTAGTTTGCCCACACTTTCAATTCTGTTTTCTGATCTTCAAGATAGGAAGATAGGAAGATACTTCATCTTCTTTTATTTTTTTGGAAGTAGTGCAGCAGAGTGGAAAACCCTCACAGATCAAGTCAGACCCAAGTTTGAATTCTGTGCTGCCACTTACTGGTGTTGACTTGAACAAGTTACTTAATTTCTCTGAGCTTCAGTTTTCTCTTCTATAAAATGGGATATACCATCTACCTGGCGGGATTATTTTGGAGTTCAAATAAGATCATGTACATGAAGTAAAAATATCTGGTTACTAGTAATATTTGAGGTCCTAATTTTAAAAGGTATATACCATGTGGTATTTCTGAAAGGCTGTTTTGGAATTTATTCTTTGTTACTAGTGAGTGAAGCTTAATGCAGCATTGCTGTATTGGTCCATTCAGGGTTTTGTTTGGGGGGGAAGCACCTTGAAGTGATTGTTTCCCGACTTGGTGGTTACTTTAGTTAGCTTATAAAGCTCTGATTAAAGGGTAAGACTTTTTTTCTTAAAAGCACATTTTCCTATCCCTTGATTTTGCACACATAAAAGAAATTTCGTCTAAATGGAATAAGAACTTACTTCTCTCTTTGGAAATACAGTCTTCCCTCAGTATCTGAGAGGATATTGGTTCTAGGACCTCTGTGGATACTGTGTTCAAGTCCCTTATATAAAATGGTGTAGTGTTTGCACATAACCTACTTCTATCCTCCCATACACCTTAAATCATCTCTAGATTACTTATAATACCTAATAATACAGTGTAATACGATAATACAATGTAAATGCTGTGTAAATAGTTGCCACTTGGTAAATTCAAGTTTTGCTTTTTGGAACGTTCTAGATTTTTTCCCCTGGAATATATTATTTTTAAGCATTACCTTTTAAATTTATTGATTTATTTATTTATTTATGGCTGCATTGGGTCTTCGTTGCTGTGCGTGGGCTTTCTCTAGTTGTGGCGAGTGGGGGCTACATTTTGTTGTGGTGCGTGGGCTTCTCATTGCGGTGGCTTCTCTTGATGTGGAGCATGGGCTCTAGGTGCACGGGCTTCAGTAGTTGTGGCACACGGGCTCAGTAGTTGTGGCTCATGGGCTCTAGAGCGCAGGCTCAGTAGTTGTGGCGCATGGGCTTAGTTGCTCCGCGGCATGTGGGATCTTCTCAGACTAGGGCTTGAACCCGTGTCCCCTGCATTGGCAGGCGGATTCTTAACCACTGCACCACCAGGGAAGTTCCTCTCCCAGAATATTTTTGATCCATAGTTGGTTGACTCATCAGATGCAGAACGCGTGGATTGGGAGGGCCAACTGTACTACCCTTTGCCTCCACCCCACCCACCCCCCCCTCAAAGGCCAAGTGACGTAAACGCCGTTAAGGGATAAGGCTATTTGGGTTGTGCTAAGAATGCAGACTCTTCTCAGGCTGATTCAGTTCTAACCTCCATAGGTTTTATGGGTTTTCATTGACCTGGTGTGTCTAGGAATTGTTTTTGCTAAAATACATTTGTGTGCTAAGTCCTATCAAGCACCTGTAGAAATTAAGAAGTTGCAGATGCCTTTCCTGGGAGCAGAGATGGTTTTCATGAGCTTTTATCTTCCTCTTTACCATATGGACCTTTTCCTGTTTCAGCAAGTCAGCATAAACCAGTCCAAATGTACGTCATCCTTAGCTAAGGTGAAACTATTAAAATTGTTTACTTACCCCCTTTTAAAACAATTTTAACTTAGTCTGAATATCATAAGATGAGCAGTAGTCAAAGTCGTTTTATGGTAGGTCTGTTTCTCCAGACACTTAAAAGTAATTCACAGGGGCTTCCCTGGTGGTGCAGTGGTTAAGAATCTGCCTGCCAATGCAGGGGACATGTGTTCGAGCCCTGGTCTGGGAAGATCCCACATGCCATGGAGCAATGAAGGCCGTGCACCACAACTACTGAGCCTGTGCTCTAAAGCCCGTGAGCCACAACTACTGAAGTCCGTGTGCCTAGAGCCCGTGCTTCACAACAAGAGAAGCCACCACAATGAGAAGCCCGCGCACCACAAAGAAGAGTAGCTCCCGCTCGCCACAACTAGAGAAAAGCCTGCGCACAGCAACAAAGACCCAATGCAGCCAAAAATAAATTAAAAAAAGTAAAAAAAAAAAAAGAAGTCCATGTTCAAATTTCACCAATTATCTCAATAATGTCCTTTAGAGCAATTTCTTTTTCTGGTCCAAGATACAGTCCAGGATCATACATAATCTGAAACAGTTATCCTCAGCCTTTTCTAGTCATTCATGACATTGACATTTTTGAAGAGCATAGGCTGTTTGTTTTGTAGACTGGCCCTCAGTTTGAGTTTGTCTGATAATTCCTCTTGATTTGGTTCAGGTTATACATTTTTGGCAGTAATGCCACAAGAGTGATGTTCGTCCTTCCTTTTTAGTGCATCGCATCACCAGGCACATGATGTCAGTTTGTTTTGTTCTTGATGATGATGAATGATGTTTAAGTTGGTGTCTGCTAGGCTGGTAACCTTTTTAATATTAGTTTTCCTGGGCTTTACCCTCTGAGGTGCTACCTTGGCAGACCTGGGGTGGGGCTCAGTATTAGTTACCTTTAAGCTCCCTTGTAATTCCAAAACGAAGCTTGTTTAAGAACCACTGATCTAGGCTAACTTTCCACTAGAGCAGGATTCCTCTTTTCTCACCTAAAACGCAGGCCATCTACCCCTTATTTTATTTGTTTGTTTCTCCTAGTAGCAAGCAGAATTACTCTTGGCAGCCTCTTTTTGAATTCCACTGATTTTTGGTTTCTTATGCTTGATTGATACCTATTTTCCTAAACCTTCCCTCTGTTGGTCAGAGTTCTGCCTTCAGAGCTTTGCAGAGTAAGTCTGACTCCTCCTCCACATGAGGAACTTGGTTCTCATGCTTTTCCTGTGTCTTCTAAATCTTTGTAGACCCACTTTGTCTTTTTGTTCCAATTTGGGTATATTTCTAGAGACTATACCATCGTTGCTCCAGAGAGCTGTAGCCCCGGTGTTCCTAACTTAGATATCTGTCAGCGGTGGACAAGAGTGCAGTTGGGCTATAATCCAAGCACTGGGAGGTGATGGTTTTGAATAGTTCCCAGAGGAGAAAAGTCACGGGAATGTTTCTAGATGGTTTTCTGCTGTTTGTAGTTTATGTGTGTGTGTGTGTGTGTGTGTGTGTGTGTGTGTGTGTATGTATATAAAACACATGAGTAATGGATTTATACATTGAATGGGGTCTCCAGATATAAAGGGTATAGGGATTTTTTTTTTTTTTTTAGAAGTAATGACCTAGCAAGGAAAAAATGAAAGTGGGTCTCAAGATGAGTAGGAGTGGGGAGTTTGTGCAAAGCCTTGGGGGAAAATTGGGATATTTCATCTCAGTCCCCATCCTTAGTCCAGATTCATAGTAGTGTGATTCTGTGAACTCTTGGGGTGTTGTAAGCACCCATGGTGTGATTTGAAAGGTGTGAAAGAGAGGGATTCCAGGTGGTTGAGAGTTTGTACCCTCCCTGGAATCCCTCTCTTCCTTGTGGGTCCATAAATCCAAAACTTTAGTGACTTCTTGCCCTGAAAATTGTTAGGCTCCAAGGGGAAGCGGTAGTAAGAGCTCATTGTGATGGCCTGTGTTCAGTAGTCGAGAGATGTGGTCACCACAGACGTAAACTCAAGAGTATTGTAGTTACCAGAGCATGTCTGGCAAGACTGAAACATAAATAAGATGCTTCCTACACTGTGAATATAAACTGCAGAGATGTGGTTAGGCCATTTTTAACATAGGCAGGCAGTTTGCCTGGTAGTGATCAAGACCATGCCTTTAGCGAGGCAGCTCTGTGGTAGCTGCTTTAGTTCTGGCAGAAACCCAGAGAAGACTTTTTCCCCTAGAGTTTTACAGTTCTTCAGGCCCTAATGACATACTTTTTACAGATTATTCTGGTTGTTGGGAGACAACTTGGATATAAAAGAGATAGCAGTGTCTACTTCAGAGTAAACGAGTTTTTTTGGACTGGAGTTTTAATGAGAATAAGCTGACTTTCTTGGCCCTTGCTGTCATGCTAATCTTGAGATATAAAACCCTGAGAATCCTCTTAAACTTCTTTGAGTTGCAACTCTGCCCCAGGATCCCTCTACAGGAAGCTCCTGTGAGTTTTCATTGCTGTAGCTGTCTTTTCTTCTCATGAGAAAGCGAGGTGACAGCTCTAAGTTTTTCATGCCATAGCTTAATAGGAAGTGGGCATATGGGTGGCCTGAAAGGTTTGTTTGGCACAGGGAGCCCCAAGGATTTACTTCCAGCCCAGCGTTTCTCCTGCCCTCCAGACTTTCAGGTTGACGTGGAATTCGCCCCTTGGACCCAGCTGTATCACAGGAGGCCATTGCTAACTGGCTGTGTTCTGTGGCCAGAGAAGTCTGTCTGCACCTTCTCAGCAGCTGCTCTCCTGGAGCTGTGTTGGAGCTCAGTGCTGCTTCCTCTGTTTATCTGTGTGCATTTATCTTTGCATGTGGCTCTTGCTACCACCCTTTCTGTCCTTGTTTCATTAAAAAAAAATTTCTTTGCTATCATTTTGGCCTTTTGGGGCCTTGCGCCTAGTAGCCCTGGATCTTTCTGATACACTTGGTGTAGCTGGAAAAAATGATGCAGTTAAATGCCAGATCAAAAGCAGATGGAATTGCATGCATGTTTGGGTAACTTCTAGTCTGTTACTTTTAATGTCATTAATAGAATTGAAGCAATTGTGGAAACATTTAATCTTTACCTTTTGACCACTGAAAGGTGCATAATATTGACCTGAAGGACACATGCCCTCAGAAGCTTTGTTTCCCCAAAGTGGCAGAAGCCTCCTGGATAAATTCAGGAATCTCAAAATCTTGTGGGAGAATTATTATTTTCATTAATGCTTCTAAAAATGGAGAGGTCGTGGAAATTCCTCTATGCCTGCTCTAGTTATACATTGTCAGTAGTAGTAAAAGAAAGATCATAATTGGAATGATTAACATTTTGCTTCTGATGGTTGATAAAGCACAAACTTCTCCTGCTTTATCTCAGGTTCTCCCTTTAGTTTGAAACAAAATTGACATCAGAGGACCTGTGGGGTTGTGAATTTGAATTAATGGCAATGTTACAATCTTGAATATTTTGCACCTCTCACACAAAACATTCTGGTGTCTGATTGTATCTTTCTTACCTAAGAAACGCTTCTTGGCACAGTTGTAGGTCCTGCATGCATTGGCTGGGGCAGGCTCCTGGAGCAGGCTCAGGGTGGCATCTGGGTCCCGCGTTACTCTGTGACTGAGCTCAGGTGCCTCAGTCCCCTGGCAGTGGCTGTTGGCTGATATGTTGAGAGTGATCTTGGGTGCTCTGCTCTGTAACTTTCATTGTTGGCCAATTGATTTGCATGCATGGAGCTACGCAGACGACAAACTCTTTCCAAAAAGCTTGTGTGCGAGGCAATGGATGGTCAGCAGATCCAGAATCAGGACCACGGGGTTGGCTCAATAGAAATTGTAAAACCAGTTGAAGTTTAAATTGAGTCAATGGCAGTGATATTACGGGCATCCATCTGTGCCAGGGCTTCTCCCCGCGGCCTGCTGTGTTCCCAAGGTGGCTCTCCTTGCCGTCTGGAGACACGTCTACATTGGCACAGAGGAGACTACAAAGGCTGAGGTGCCGACTGCTCCCCTCTGGCAGTAACTGGGGCAGATGAGGCTGACTGGAGCAGCCGGGCTTGTTTGCGGGATTCTGACATAGTTCTATTAGTCCCCAAGTGTTGCTGCTATTTTTCTCATTTAAATTTCAATGGTTTTACGTGTGATTACCCCAGTTGTCTGCCAGTCTGCTGGTCACCTTTCTGACATCATCCGCCTGTTGACTCTTTAGAACAATGACAACGAGACGGCCCTGCACTGCGCAGCACAGTATGGCCACACGGAGGTGGTGAAGGTCCTCTTAGAGGAGCTGACTGACCCCACCATGCGCAACAACAAGTTCGAGACGCCTCTGGACCTGGCTGCACTCTACGGGAGGCTGGAGGTGGTGAAGATGCTCCTCAACGCACACCCCAACCTCCTGAGCTGCAACACTAAGAAGCACACCCCTCTGCACTTGGCAGCAAGGAATGGCCACAAAGCCGTGGTCCAGGTCCTCCTGGATGCCGGCATGGATAGCAATTACCAGGTAGTGGGGCGGACGTACCTCCCAGGCCCAAGGGACGTAGTCATTTTGGAAAAGGCACAAGCGCCATGCTGCTGGGCTGTGTTCCTATTTAGCACGGTTCACATCACATGTCAGATGCTTCCATTTGCTGACTCATTGTAATGAGAAACTTTAGAGACAAAGAAACTCCTCCAGTGAGTCTGTTATTTTTTGTTTCTTTTCAGGGGTAATACATGGTCATTATACCCTGAAAAGACATGCTTATGGACTCTCTCTTGAAATTAGAAAACTTTCATTATCTTCCTATACCTGTGTTCCCACTGCCACCATTAGCGCCTCCAAAGTCCCATCAACTTGATGTTGCCGACAGGAGACTTAACATTTTCCTTTGTTGGTAGCTTTCTCCATTCAGATGAATGGCCATTTCTTAGGCTTTGCATCCATCAGACCACATTTGAAGTTAAGGTGTTTTCCCCCCCTTGTACTTTTCTTCTCATCATTCCTTCCACCCAGGAAGGTGGGGTTTTTAGGAGTGTCACCAATAGGTGGTTCCAAGGGTAACAGTGCAGTTATTCATGTGTGGCCTCCTGGTGGCACATCAAACACCCAAGTATGGGCCACGATTGTGGTTTTGGAATCCAGACAAGAAAAGTGGGAAAGATAATGACAGAGGACTTTGTGTGGTTTATTTTATTTTCCTGTCCCTTCTTGTCTACGTCCCATTTGTCGTGTGAAGCCACGCCAAACCTGGGTCACTGTTCTGATGATATCCTGCTCTGCGCTCTCATTTGCTTTCCAGACGGAGAAGGGCAGTGCTTTGCATGAGGCTGCTTTGTTTGGCAAGACCGATGTGGTGCAAATCCTGCTGGCTGCAGGTGAGAGGTTGGCAGCGCTCTTGTCTACACAGCATGCCAGGGTTGGGATCATTTCCCCCAGGATCCCTGGAGGGGGATTTTTACTGGCTGCCTTTGAACCTAATATGTGTATGTCTCCACTGGTTGATTGCAAATGTACGAAGTTCTTGTATAGCTGGATAAAATATCTTTGGATGAAAACGTTGGTTGTGCTGCCAGGAGCATTAGGTATCCTGGAATTTGACCCGCTTTGAGGCTGGCTTGAAAATTCTCACTCCCCTGGTCCACCTGGTGTGCCTTTCTAGGAATTGACGTCAACATAAAAGATAACCGTGGACTGACTGCCTTAGACACTGTCCGGGAGCTGCCATCTCAGAAGAGCCAGCAGATAGCAGCACTGATCGAAGGTATGGGTCCATCTCCCTGCCGCAGGGACCAGGGGACACGCTGGCTGAACCAAGCCACTGGTATTTGGTGCAGCTTTTTTTGGTCTTTCCATGTAGATCACATGACTGGAAAAAGAAGTGCAAAAGAGGTAGATAAAACCCCCACAACCCAGCCACCTCTCATCTCCAACATGGACTCCATATCCCAGAAGTCTCAGGGTGAGTCGGCTCTCTTCTGCCAGCAAAGGGGCTCTCAGCTTGAAAAGAGTTGAACGTTCTTTGGCAGAATGGAAAATCTTAATTTAAATAATTATTTTGGGGGATTGGGAGTACTTAGTAAGTTCATATTCAAATTCATTTTTTTCCAACTACTATATGAAGTTTTCTTGGGCAAAGCTTAGGCCGTGATGGTGGACTTTTTCTTTCCTACTTTATTTTATTCTCTGCTTTTAGAGTTGGCTCTGTGAGAGCTATCCTGGGATGTGTGGTAGACAGGATGATCTCAAGATGAACTCAAATCTCAGTGAAACCTTTTTTTTCTAACACACACTTTAGTGCCTTGAGTATAGCTGGCTCACAGTAAATATTTAATGAGTGTCATCTGGTTGGTAGATGTGTATATGGCAGATTTTAGTAGTCTATCATTTGTCCAACACATGTGGTCTGGGTGCTAGCTTGGGCAGTCCAGCCTCTCCATCATTAGCCAGGATCCACCTTTTCAGATTGATTGAGCAGCCTTTTGGGTCCTAGGTCTGATGAATGAGAAAGACAAAACACTGGCTGACACCTCCCCCAGATACAGATCACAATGAAGAAAGCTCGAGAAACAGAGCAAAGCCAGATACTGAAAAAGGAAAGGGATTTTTCAGAGGAATGCAGAGATGCAAGGGTTCAGGGGTTCTCAGCCTGTCTTTACTGTAGAGTCCTTGTTCCCCTCCCCTGGTCACACTTTTTTTCTTGACCTCATAATTTGCTGGTAATGGGATTAGTAGTTCACTAAGCTCTTAGCTTTCAGGGATTTTACAGTTACAGTTTTGACTCTTTGCAAGTGACCCAGAGATCCCTGGTCTATAACCAGATCCCTGGTTACTTTGCAGAGTCACAAATTTGGATCCCAGGCACTCTGAGGTTCGTAGTTGTCTAGTGAGTGAGTTGTAGCTGCACAGCGCCTTCATCTCAGAAAGGCTTCACCACCCTCTATTTTGCTTGGGCACATGGAGGTTCTTGTTAACTTTTAAAGGGATTACTGAAGTTTTCCAGTTGTACCTTGCTACATCTTATGGTTTAAGTTTATGCTGTCATGGCATTGAGGTATTTGGGAATTTATAACGATCTTGGGAGATGTCCTTCATAGATGTCAAAGGTTCCATATTGAATTGGAGAAAAATCTGTTCATTTCTCAGAGTATGAAGCGCAGATGAAACTCTCTATATTTATTCCTGTCCGTGGAGAAAGCCGTGATTTATTTTCCTGCTCTAGGTTAACGTTGGTCAAGTTCAGGTGGCCGAAGGGGCTTTGGGTTGTTCCTGTGGTGGGAAGTCCAAGACTGTGCTGTCCTCTCACCGACTCTCTTGCCTTCTAACCCCTCTTCAGGTGATGTGGAGAAAGCAGTGACTGAACTGATCATCGATTTTGACAGCAACATGGAAGAGGAGGGTCCCTACGAGGCTCTGTACAATGCTGTCTCCTGCCATTCATTGGACAGCACGGCCAGCGGGCGCTCGTCTGACCGGGACTCCGTGAGCAGGGAGGCCGAGACGGCGGGAGTGAAAGCTGCTGGAGTGAGGCCTGTACGTGGCTGACCCTCTGTACCGGGGTTCTGTTGTCCACCTCTGCTCTGCTGGGGAGTGGGAGAGAGGATGTGCGACCCCCAGTGCCAGCTGTGTTTCAGGGGCCTGGGTCCCACCCACCCTATTCTCCTGGGGGCTCTGCACCATCTCCCTCTTGCTTAGTGTGGTCAAACTCTACAGCTTGTGTTGAGGTACAATTTTAATTTTTCCAGTTTCAATATAACCTGTTTGCATCCTTCTGTTACTTTTTTGACCTTAGAGTAAATTGAAGCATTTTATTTCTATTTAGCCTCACTGCTGCTTCTGTCTTTGGGGCCTTTGCTATATATTGTTTGTTTCTTTCGGGAGAGCAGTTCTGTCGATGAAAGAGCTTGCTAAATAAGTTCCTGTCAGCCCTGAGTACATGTTCACCTTCCATTTGCCCTAAAAAATTTATCCATTTGTATTTGGACAGATTTTGTGTTCAGCAGGGTTGTAGCAAGGCTTAATCAGACAGTGTATGTATTAGTATGTACATTCCTATTTTTCCCATAGTTATAACCCCTCCAGCCATTGAAATAGTAGGATGGGGACAACCCTGAATTTTTCCCTCTAAAGGTCAACCTTCCCATCTGACTGCTTCTTTCTCTAGCCCTTGCTTCTTCTTCTTCTTCTTCTTCTTCTTCTTCTTTTTTAATTTTTATTTATTTTTTTTGGCTGTATTGGGTCTTCTTTGCTGAGCGTGGGCTTTCTCTAGTGGTGGCGAGTGGGGGCTACTCTTTGTTGCGGTGCACGCGCTTCTCATTGCAGTGGCTTCTCTTGTTGCGGAGCATGAGCTCTAGGCGTGCGGGCTTCAATAGTTGCAGCACGCAGGTTCAGTAGTTGTGGCATGCGGGCTCTAGAGCACGTGGGCTTCAGTAGTTTTGGTGTGTGGGCTCAGTAGTTGCGGCGCACGGGCTTCAGTAGTTGTGGCTCATGGGCTCCAGAGCGCAGGCTCAGTAGTTGTGGCACATGGGCTCAGTTGCTTCGTGGCATGTGGGATCTTCCCAGACCAGGGCTCAAACCTGTGTCCCCTGCACTGGCAGGTGGATTCTTAACCACTGTGCCACCAGGGAAGTCTCTCTAGCACTTGCTTCTACTTCTAGCCTTATACATTGTTCTCCAGACTCCTTACCCCCATTTTCTCTCCCAGGGTTTTACTGTGAGCCTAAGCCTGAATCAGTGGTCCCATGGCCCTTCCTTCCTGCACTGTTGAGGTTTTGAGCATTGCACTTTTAATAAACAGGCATTGCTCTAACAGGATCCCAGTGATAGTCCCACCTTGAGGCATATTTTCAGGTGTATATTACTTCTTCCTGTTGGAGAGGCTGGCCCTTCCCTTTTGGTGCAAATCTGGCTTATGACCATTTTGATGATCCCTTGGCTGCCTGGTGATCCTCAGGCTTTTCATTAATTCCCTGGGAATGGCCTGCTGTTTTTGGTGTTCTTTTTTGTTCGGCTTCTTGCCCTGCCCTGGGATAGTCCCAGCATTTCAGTATGGATTTTGGAAAGGCCCACCAGTCTTGTGGTAGAACCCCTAGAGCGGGCGTTATCGAGGACTGTGATGAAACTCCTTGTCGGTGGTGAAAGCAAGTGCACGTGCCGAGCACCGCTCACACGGTGCTTCTGCAGACAGAGCTAGGGTTTTTTTTGTTTTTTTATTTGTTTGTTTCCACTTCTTTCACCGTTAGGTACAAATGAATTAGGGAAATCCAACCTGTGGAGGAAGGTGTTGCTTTCAGTGGCACTTACAGGTGATGCCCATTAGAGGGAGCTGGAGGCTTTGCAAGAAGAACACGGGATTCCTGAAGGAAGCTTTGAAGGAGCAAGTTCCTGTGAGGCTTAGCCACTGATTTACACAGGTTCTTTGTTCATCCCACTGTAGTAATCTAGCCTCCTATGGTCCTGCTAAGTAGAAACTGATACATCTTGGGGTGCATGCTTTGCCAGTTTTAATTGAGTATGTTGTTGCTGTGCTGCCTTCCTGGTCCTTGGTAATTAACTGTGGCCAAGGGACTGTTCTACGTCTGGTAAACACAGCGGATGGTATCTGTAAATCAGCTTCATAGTTCCAGGCCCCTGGGCCATAGTTTTCACGGTAGAAAAGACCATGAAAGACCCATGCTTCTCTTTCCTTCCAGGGTCCCTGGTGATTACCTCTTCCACAAGAGCCTTTCACATTGTTCTTTCTAGGCTCCTTTAGCCTTGGGAAGGCTTCTAGGATGAGTCATTTTTGTTGTTGTTACGTTTCATTTTGGTTTTCCTCAGCTCTTTGTGTCCCACAGTTGGATAACTGGTGAGATTATGGGCCTGCTCCGTCTGCTGTTCCCCTCCTTACAAGGTGGCCCTGGACCAGGCTTGTTCCTACGCTTCTGGAGCAAAGAAGGGTGGGGAAAGTAGACTTAGTGGGAAATCTGACCTCAAAAGCTTTGTTCAGCTTGACCATATGAACTTGTTTTGGAGTCGTATCAAGATATAATACCAAGCAGTAAAGCGTGTTTAACAGAGAGATCATGGATGCCAAGTGCTAACTAACCCGGCGGCTCCTAAAACATGAGAAGTGTCTTTCCTTGCAGGTTTCTCTGAGGCTGTCACATAATTCAACACTCACCTCCACACCGACGTGTAAAAATACTCTCGTTCTAGCAACACAGTGGACTAACCTGCAAGCCAGGGAAGGAGCTGGCAGGTCAACTCCTGTTTCAGGTTCCCACCCCCTTCCCTGTAGGAACATTGACTCTCAGGCATAAATAGGACTGTGGGATATAAAGACGCTAAAAGTACAGCAGGGACAGTGGCAAAACTCTCTTCAGCCTTCTTTCACCAAAGATCATTCTGTGTATTCCTGATACTGTCTACCCATGATCTAGATAATCCCGTCTTCAGTGAGTTTCTTGCTCTAGAGCAGGGGGTTGGTGAACCAAGGCCCACAGACAGCTGCCTGTTTTTGTGAATAAAGTTGTATTTGGAACATAGCCATGCCCAGTCATTCACATATTTTCTGTGGCTACGTTTGTGCCCCAGTGGCAGAGTTTACTGCAAACCCTAAAATATTTACTGTGTAGCCCTTTAAGAAAAAGCTTGCCAACCCCTGCAAGGGCAGATAACTGACAAATAGTCCTTTTTTAAATGGGCTGAGATGAAATAGGGTTTTCATATGCTAATGGTACATAATAGTAATCACTGAAGGAGGTGACCAAGGATAAGAGACAGTTCTGAGGTTTGAATAACATTCAAGTTTGAGCAGGAGTTGATGTTTTTGTCCTTGATTGCTTTCCTCATTACTTCCCTAATAATTTTGGTTTGTTAGAACTCTGACAAGTTGATTCTTTTGATTTAGTGTTTCCTCTTTTTAGAGTAGATTGGAAGTTGAGCCACTGGTTTTCCTATACTCGAGTTTGTGTATCAGTATCATGAAGGACATTTTCTGATGAGGTAGTTGTGTGTTTTCAGTGCTGATATTTCTCACTGTGGTCAAGGATATGACAGAGGTGTTTATAGTCTCTGCTACAAACATCAAAAAACAAAGAGCAATGCTAATTGAATTGTGTATGTGTGCAGGGTTCTCCATCTTGTTCAGATACTAAACGTTGAGTTTAGTCTTTCAGGGGAATTCTTTACATTATTCTTTTTTATTTCCAAAGACTGAGATAAGAGTAAACCAAAGAGTTAAATTCTTGAAAAAAGACATAGTAAAATACTTATTTTTTCTCTTCTACAGAGGGAACGTCCTCCGCCTCCAGCAAAACCACCACCCGATGAAGAGGAGGAAGACCGCATAGATAAGAAGTATTTTCCCTTGACAGCTTCTGAGGTAGAGGGTTGAAGGTTTACTCCCATCACTGAAATATGATTTTTTGGAAAGTGCATCAAATGCGTGCTTAAAGAAGACTTTGCTTTGTCATTGTTTTTATCACCTCTTTGGATTAGTAAATTTGCATTGTGTATATCAGTAATCCAAAGTAGGACCTTTCAAACTCACTCAGAAGTACTGAGCAAGGAATTTTACTAGGCTCTCTAGCAGATGGGCCAATTATTGATCAGCCGTGCCACATGGGAAGCCAAACATGCACATTTTCCTGGCTCCATTAGGCTAAACAGTCTCACTTTTGGCTCTTGTACCTGTGTTGTCTTTTGATACAAAGTGTGGAGTATCCCCCTAATCACTGTTCTCTAGACTGGGTCAGATTAGCAAGCTTTGATGCTTGTGACCCAAAAGGCCTTATTTCTGTTTTTGCAATTTCCCTCTTCATTTCATATGAAGAATCTGCACCAGGACAGACATGGAAAATGTCATGAAAACTCAACTAGAAGAGAAATAAGAGTCATGGGGGCAGGGGAAATCAAAGGAGGTAATTTGAAAAGAATAGTTCACCTTTTCAAAAAAGAAATGTTATCCTGGGGCAAATGGTTCAACCTTCTCACTTAGGTATATGAAGAAAATCATGTTTTCCTTAACCTTTCATCTTCACAATGCTCCTTTAACACTTCCTGCCATTCAGAGAATATATTTATTGAGTGTTTATTCAAAATATTGTATAATTTCAATAGTTTTTTGTAGCTCATTCAATGCCCTATTGTTCTTTAACTTAAAAACCAGCTAACATAAACTAGTCAATTAAGTCTCATTACTTTGTCCCCAGAAGTCGGAGTTAAGTTTTTTTTACTGCCATGGACCATCCAGTGAGACAGGTTCTTTTATTTAATATAAACATATGCAACCAGAAGGATGACATCAGTTTGACAAAATGTATAAATACAAGGAAGCCCTTTTTAGAATGTAAAGTCAGTGTTGGAGATAGGGATGATTTCTGTGCTAGGTACAAATTCCGTCCTTATTTCTTCCTATCCCTTAATTACAAAATACTTACTATCATGACTCAACTAAGGGGTCTCTAGAATTACAGGCTCTAGGGTAATAATACATTGCCAGCAGATACAAGCGCATGTAGTAAACCCCTACACGTTTTTATATAGAGGTTTGCTTTATTACTCCCTTTTTACAAGGAGAAACCTAGTAATATAGAGCGTATTCAGTTGGGGCTGGGTCTGTGTAAATGCCCTATACCACCTCTTTAACAAGGACTTGGATTAAATTTTCTGGTGCCCAAGGGTAAGGGCAAGGCTCCTAAAGAACTATTGGATAACCAGCACTTTCTTTTCTCCCAGGACTTTCTAGGGCATACAGTTTGGCAATAATACTGTATCAAAAAGTAGGGGGAGGGCTTCCCTGGTGGCGCAGTGGTTGAGAGTCCGCCTGCCGATGCAGGGGACACGGGGTCGTGCCCCGGTCCGGGAGGATCCCACATGCCGCAGAGTGGCTGGGCCCATCAGCCATGGCCACTGAGCCTGTGCGTCTGGAGACTGTGCTCCGCAACAGGAGAGGCCACAGCAGTGAGGGGCCTGCGTACCGCAAAAAAAAAAAAAAAAAAAAAGTAGGGGGAGAAATATCCCTATTACTCTCCTGGATTGGAGACTGTGTCTGAGCTACATCTTCTAGGACTCGCCTCCGAATAGCCTGGAATCCTGGATCAGTTGGACAACCATAGTCAGTATTTGGAAGACCCTGAGAACCCTGGCTTTGCTTCCTAAGTGATGATTATAAGTACATAAATATAGAGATGATGTGCTCTGGGTTATTATCCTTTTAATGATCAAGACAGATTCTGTTTGCTATAGTCTGAGTGGATAAGTCTTCTCCAGAAATAGACTTTTTTTTTTGGACTGTATTCTTCACCATCTTCATTTCTTATACTCTCAAAGCTTTAATACCCTAAACCTCATTCATATCCTAGCAGGCGAGCAATCTGACCCAGTGTTCGTTTACTGTTCTTGAGGCTTCGCATTGTCAGATGGCCCTTAAAAGCCTTTAAGAGAAGCTGAGTATACTGACTCCAGGAGAGCTGATCAGAGTAATGACCAGATCATGAAACTGTCTTAAAAAAAATTAAACATTTTCACATATGCGTGTGCACACACACAAGCTAGTTAGCTGTTTTTGCCCCACCAAAGGGGCTGCCAACTGCATCGGACTGACCGGTGCCTTCTCTATGCTCAGATGTGCTAAATGTTCATGGGAAGTTGCAGCTGCTGTGGTATCTCTTCCCAGAAAGCTGCCCACACCCCAACTGGCCATTCCATTGGTCACAGTTGGGTGGTAACTGGTAGTCGCTTTGCTCTGCAGCAAAAATGTTGCTTTCCATGTAGCAGAGAATAGTTTTTTTTTTTTTGGTTTGATTTATTGCAAGCCCTGGAAGAAAGGGGAAAAAGATTAAGGAGTAATTTAGTAAAGAGCAGAATCCTTTGTTGTGAATCAGTTATTGCCATATTCACTATGACACAGGGCTTCTTGAGTGGGAGCTAGGAAGACTTGAAGAAAAGCAGTTTATTGCTTTTTTGGTGAGATTTTAATCCCATAGCTGGCAGAGGCCAGGACCAAGAGGAAAAGATCACCCTACGAGTTGTGTGGGTATGAGCAGGGGACACTCATTAGACATCTGAAGGAGGGAGAGGATTCTGAATTGGGTGGAGAAACCACACTTTCCAGAAAAAAAATGAGGCCAGCTTGATCCAGAATCAAGGGGAGTGAATTTTATGGCCCTGGCTCTGCTGGGAGCTCTCTGTGTAACCGGGTTTTGTCACCTGCAAAAGGAACGAGCTGGAACCAGGTACTCTCTAGCTGTGACTGTGATGGTTCGGGTCCCTTCCAGCTCTGCCGTTTGCTGGTTCCCTGCTTCCACTTGTGCACAAGAGCCAGGCATGCAGCAAACACAGGTCCAGTGGGTCTGATTTTCCAGATGGAAGTCATCAGACCCGTCCTGCTTGGGAAGAAAGGGTATTATAGGCCGGGCACCCAGGCTGTCAGATACCTCTCACAGAAGTCTGCCTGGGGCTATGTGAGAGCTCTTGCTGTGCGCAGAACACTCACAGAATCAGATTTCCAGGGCTCTGCCTAAGTGATGGCTCTGGGTGTGTAAACTTGCAGAACACAAATTCCTGTCAGTAAAGCCTGTGGTATTAAGTTGACACTGTCTGAACTGCTTAATGGTCCCTCTTTGTTCCCTTAATTGTGTTCCTGTGAAGAAGCAAAAGGAATAAGTAATACAGGCAAGTAGCTCATTGTAATGAAATAGCTTTTAGCTTCCAGGTGGCTCTCAGTCAGTGGAGGTTCCTGCTGTGCTTAGCACAATTTTGGAGAGACCACCATCCTGCCTTTGGAGTGGCAGCCTTGTTAACAAAACAGGAGCTGCAGTCTCTCACTGAGTCTGAGGCTGCTAGAATCTGTGTTGTCTCATTAGGCTGTAACGCTGTGAGCTATGCCTCCAAGAAGCAAGATCCTACTGAATCACAAACCTGCTTTGTTTCCGGTGGGCCGTGGGGCACATCAGTGAAGGAGGAGGTTTCAGTGGCACCACAGTGCCACACTTGTAGGGTCCTGTTGTTTGTTAGGTGGACTTGTGAACCCCGCTCACCCCCTCGTTCATAATATATTACTTGTTCTAGCCAAACTGCTCAAGAAGAGATTTTGTGCTTTGGTTGGCTTTCCTAATTGCCAGTCTATGATTATTCTTAATTTGCCTGTGAAACACATTGGCTTCTTAGGAGAGATGAGCTAGAATTATCCTCTAAAGCAGGTATCTCCATTCTCTCTCTCAGTGTGACTGTAGCACTGATCGTGGTGTTTCTGGCTTGGTTCGAGATGCCTGGCCCCTCTGGTACCGTGACTGGCTGTGGCCACCAGGCCCCCAGCTGACTCAAGCCAGTTGGCAGGTATAGGGGCCAGCTCTGGTCAGTCATTTCATCAGAGACACTTGGCTGCCTGGGTTAGGGATTTCTCAGGAGACAGAGCTGCTTTTTCTCCACTGAAATTCCTACTGCCCATCCACTTGCCTCTTTTCAGAACAGAGATTGGTGGAATTGATTTAAAATCGCATTTTCATAGGTGTGGTAGGAAGCCAGCTTTGGGGAAATCCTCGTCTATAACCCACAGGGCCTATGAGGAAGGGCTTACAAAAATAGAGAAGGATTTACAGAATGCTTTGTTCCTAGTAAATATCAGTCAGTCAGGGTCAGTCAGAAGTCATGCTGATTCCCTCTTGAGAAGAGGGGAAGGATCCCAGCCTTGGGGTACTGTGTGAGCATATTAGGAAAGAAGCATGAAGAAAGTAGGCCTTATGATGCATGGTGGCTAAAAACCGCTTGGGAGGTGTTACCCACAGAAAGATCCTGCAGAACACTGAAGAGGGAAGAGGCAGGGGAGGGGAGGATCTTGGATTTTATGGCATTTTGAAGGATGAAATGAGGGAAGGAAAGGGGAATATTTTAATCCAAGGCCATTGAGATTTGAGGTCCAGGTGTGTAGCCAGGAAAGCATTTTGATTCCCTGTGACACTTGATGTATTTACCTTCTCTTCCCCTCTGATGAAAAAGGAGCCAGTAATCTCAAATTTGTTTGACATAACCTGTCTGGGTGTTAGCCCCCCACCTGAGAAGGACCGTGGTGTTTGTTTCTCTTAGGTCTTGACCGTGAGACCCTGGATTCAGGGGAGCGCAGCCAGGGAGGAGGACGAGCATCCTTATGAGCTACTGCTGACAGCAGAGACAAAGAAGCTGGCATCCGTGGACGGAAAGACAAAAGGTAGAGCCCCCACCCCTGCTCCTGGCAGAAACAACTCTGAAAGGATTTTTTTTTTAAATTAACTTATTTATTTATTTATGGCTGCGTTGGGTCTTCGTTGCTGCACACGGGCTTCTCATTGCAGTGGCTTCTCTTGTTGCGGAGCACGGGCTCTAGGCGCGTGGGCTTCAGTAGTTGTGGCTCGTGGGCTCTGGAGCACAGGCTCAGTAGTTGTGGCGCACGGGCTTGGTTGCTCCGCGGCACGTGGGATCTTCCCAGACCAGGGCTGGAACCCGTGTCCCCTGCGTTGGCAGGCAGATTCTTAACCACTGCGCCACCAGGGAAGTCCTGAAAGGATTTTTAAAGTTTGTGATCCTGGGCGGAGGGAGATGATGGTGTTCCTTGGGCTGGGGAAGTTGGGTTTCAGGGCAGTCTGGGCAGTGGGTGTATTATGGCCTTTCATTTTCAATACCTTGGGCTGGAGTGGTCTTGTCACCTTTCAGCGTGCGAAGCAAGGAAAAGGTTGGGTCAGACTAGGTGAGTGCCGTGGGAGGGGAGGCTGCCAGCATTGTGGCAGAGATTGATTTGGGGTCTCAAATCACAAACCCTCAAGTTAATGTGGTGGAAAAACAAGCCCAACAAGTCATTCCCCTTGGGTTCAGGCTGCCGGCACAGACTCTGCTTTGAGTCCTGACCTCAGACTGAGACACTTCTGGGGAGGGGCCCGTGATTGGCTGCCACCCGGTAACTGGAGTGCTCTGTCGCCTTGGCCTACTTTCATCGCCTCTGCAAAATTCAGTTTCCTCTGCGAGGGGTGAGGGCTGCAGGACTGAGAACCAGCCAGGCAGGGTAAATGTGGTCCCGACAGGGGTGAGTGTGCACCGCTGGAGCATTTGGGACAACCTCTGTCTCCTAAGGAAGAACAAGAAGGGGCAGTGCAATTCCCCTTGCAGTTTGAAGGAACTCCTGCGGCCTCTCGCAGCTCTCTATCGCTTGCAGGTCCCAGGTCCTTCACGGGGTATTATTACTGCTTCCTTCAGTCCTCTGACAGCCCATGGTTCAGGTAAGACTGGGGGATGCAGTGGTGTCTTTTGAAGTACCCTTTATGAGGCCTGTCAGGGTAGGAGTGGCTAAGAGAATGTGTGCAGATGTGTCTGACACTGCAGACCTTATTTTTAATGGTCCTGTGTAAGAGGTTTCTCCTCCTTAAATGCAGAAATTTTGTGGTTATTTTCATGGTAGTTGTTTTGATTTGTTTTAATGGTTTCCATTTGGAGCTTTTTAAAAAAGTTGTGATTTAGAAACAGTAAAATTTACCCTTTTTGTGTACAGTTCTGTGAGTTTTGGTACATACAGTCAGTCGTTTGACTGCCGCCACAATCAAGATACAGAACAGTTTCATCACCAAAAGATTCTCCTGTGTACCTTTGTTGTCAGTCCTGCCCCCCTCCCTTACCCTGGGCAGTCACTGCGCCAATGTCTGTCGCAATGATTTTGCCTTTTCCAGAATGTCGTATAAATGGAATCATATAGTACGTACCTGAAAAGGGTTCCCAGACCCAGTTCCAGTGTGTGTGTGTGTGTGTGTGTGTGTGTGTGTGTGTGTGTGTGTACGTCAGTGGGGTGTATGAGAATTCAACTTAATTCTGACACTATCTACCTGGGGATAGAATCAGATTCCACAGGTAAAGGGCTCAGTCCCACAAGACCGCCCTCCACTTCAGATGCTGATCACAAGCCCAGGTTAACATCTGTGCTTCTGACCAACTGGCTACAAAATGGAGGATCCAGTGACTCCCTCCAACTTAGGATGCCAGTTGCAAGTCCAGGTTGTTACCTGGACTTGAACCTGGATATAAGTTGTTTATCAGATATATTATTTTCTGACTAGCTATAAATCAGAGGTTCCCACGACCCTCTTCTCAGGTTCAATTGATTTGCTAGAATGCCTCACAGAACTCAGGAAAACCCATTTACTTCACTAGATTACCGATTTATTTTAAAAGGATATTAAAGGATACAAATCAACAGCCACATGTAGAGATACATAGGGCGAGGTCCCGAACAGAGCTTCTGTACTCCTGGAGCTTGGGGCCTGGCATGGTGGCATGCAAAAGTGTTCTGGTTTCCCCCATGTGGAAGCCCTTGGGGAAAAAAAGGGACCAAAAAGCTGTCTTTTTTGGTTTTTATGGAGACTTCATTGCACAGTCATGATTGACTAAATCATCTGCTAATGGCATTGATTCAACCTCAAACCCCCTCTCCCTTCCCTGGGAAATCGGGATGGGACCGAAAGTTCCAACCCTCTAATCACATGGTTGGTTCTCCTGGCAACCAGCCCCCACCCTGGGGTGGTATCCAAAAGTCACCTTCAGGGAATTCCCTGGCTGTCCAGTGGTTAGGACTTTCACTGCTGTGGCGTGGGTTCAGTCCCTGGTTGGGGAACCAAGATCCCACAAGCTGCACAGCACAGCCAAAAACCAACTAACCAACCAACTAACCAAAAGTCACCTTCATTAACAGCTTATCAATCAGAAAATTCCTTGGGTTTTGGGAACTGTAAGCCAGGAACTATGGATGAAGACCAGGTGTATCTGAGAAATATATTTTGGTCATCCGAATGGCCAAATATATATATATATTTCCTATGAATCACAATTTTCCAGTACCCTTTTGAGTCTGGTCCCTTTCACTTAGCATAATTCATTTGAGACTCATACTTGTTGCATGTATTAGTAATTTGTATTTGTTCCTTTTCATTTCTGAGTAGTATTCCATTGTATGGACATACCACAGTTTATCCATTTTCTAGTTGAGGGCCATTTGGGCCATTTACAGTTTTTGGCAATTGCAAATAAAGCTACTATAAACATTTACATACAGGTTTTTGTGTGAACATAGGTTTCATTTCTCTTGGGTAAATGCAAGAAATGAAATTGCTGGGTCCTATATAAATACATGCTTAACTTTATAAGAAACTGTGAAACCATTTTCCAGAATGGTTCTACCATTTTGCATTCCCGTCAGGATTACAATTGCTGTGTGTGTTCCCCAGCACTTAATATTGTCAGTATTTTAAAATTTTAGCCATTCTAATAGGTGTGTAGTGATATTTCATTCTGGATTTAATTTGCATTTCCCTAATGACTAATGATGTGGAGCGTCTATTAATGTGATTCTTTGCCATCCTTGCATCTACTGAAGTTGCCATTTCAACATCTTTTGCTCATCAAAAAAATTGGGTTGTTTATTATTATTGAGTTGTAAAGATTCTTTATATATTTTGGATATAAGTTCTTTATCAGATATATTATTTTCTCCTAGTCTGTGATTTGTCTGTTTATTCCCTTAACAGTGTCTTTTGAAGAGCAGAGTTTCTTAATTTTGATGAAGCTCGATTAATCCTTTTTTTTTCATAGATAAGGTCACGAATATTTTTTCCTATATTTTTTCTATAAATTTTATAGCTTTAGGTATACATTTAGATCTATGATTCATTTTGAGTTAATTTTTTTATATGGTGTGTGGTATGGGTAGCGATATATTTTTTTGCACATGAATGTCCAATTGTTTTAGCACTATTTGTTGGAAAGACTGTCCTTTCTCCATGGAATTGCCTTTGCTACTTTGTTATACTCTTTTTCAGAATTGTTTTAGGTATTCTAGTTCTTTTATCTTTCCAGACAAAATTTTAGAATCAGCTTATTGATTTCTACAAAAAGTCCTGCTAGGGTTTTTCTTGGAATTTTGTGTTGAGTCTCTATAGCAGTTTGGGAAGAACTGATATCTTAACTGTATTAAGTCTTCCACTCATGTTGGTGGATTTTTAATTAAAGCTTTAAAGAGAGTGGAGTGGAGCACTGATGCCTACTCTAGTTGTTTAGTAATAAATCATACTGAAATTAACCGTTGAAGAACAAGTTCTCAGTTAATTTAATGCTCTGTTTGAAAGTGGTTCTTAGTGAGGGAAGAATCTTTAGTATCGTGGAGGAGTGAGATTCTAATTCTTTCTTTCAAAGGCTTGATCTGGAACCCCTACAAGATAGCTGGCTCAGCCTTTGAAAGGAATGAAAGGGGAAACTTTCCCAGATGAACTTCATAAATGGGGCCAAGTGCCCTTCTATCCTCAGGTTAAGAAATCTCCAGGTTAAGGAGAGAACTACCAAGGAGGATTTCTGACCTCACATCTCATCCTCCTTTGCTTTGGTTTCTTCCAGCTCTGCAGCATTGGGCTAACTGTTGAGAGTGGGCAGTAGGGGAAACAGATTTAATTGAACCACAGCATGGGAGGTGTGCCTGCCTCCAGGCTAGCTGCTTAGATCACTCAAAGAGCTTTCAGACAAAGGAGTTGAGACATTAAATATGAAAATAGGCTCTGCCAATTTCTCAGTAGCCTGGAAGAAATGCCTGTTAGGATTGGTAAAAGTGAGGCAAGTCAGCTGATGATGTCGCATGTTAGTACATATTAAATTTTGCCTGCTTTTCCACTAATGTCATTATCTTAGGCAGCTTTTATGAATTAATTCATCAGTTTTCAAAAAGGCCATGTTAATGAGACTACCAGAGCTTTCAGCTCCTCCTTTATAATTGAGGAAACTACAATGTGAGGGCTGGGATAGGAGATTTTTTAAAAATTACATTTTAAAGTTACATTCATTTTAGTTCACTGGAAAGAAAAATTTCAAATAATAGAAAAGTGAATGCACACAAAATGCTCAGATTCTCTGCTACCCACAGTTGCCATTGGTGGCCATAGTTTGAAAGTATGCTGTATGCTTCAGGCCCTTTGCTATCTTAATATAAAAGTGACCATGTGAGATTTTGTTTGTTTTTAACCTAAAATAGGATCATATTTTACAAACTGTTATGCAAACTTTTTTTTTTTTACAATTTACCTTGTTCATAGATCATAAATACAGTTTTGTCACAGTCCTAAAATCTACCTTATTCTTTTAAAATTTTTGTTAAATATCCCATAACTCATTTTTCTATTCTCTAGCTGATGTATGTTTATGTTGTCTTCAGTATTATTTCTGTTATAATTTATGCGGCTGTGGACATTCCATACAGACATTCTTACATGCTTATACGAGCATTTCTCTAAAAGACATTGATAGAAAGTAGAATTAGCAGGTCAAAGTGTAGGTACATGTCTAGATCTAATTGGTGGAGCCACATGGCCCTTCCTTAATGGTGAACGAGCATGCTCTTTTCCCTATACCTTTACTAACATGGAATATTATCACGTTTTAATGCTCTTTACCATGGTAAGCAAAAAAAGTGACTTTAGAATTTGGCATTTGCCTGATCTAGTGAAATTGAGCACCTTATCTTGTTGATTAGTATTATATATTTAGTCTATGAGTTGCCTATCTTTTTCCTTTCCACTTTTCTACTTAGAAACTAATGGTAGTAGAAATACTTTGTATAAATACCGATAATATTTGACCAAAGTGGCACTCAGAGGAAAGTTTTTATCCTTAAATTCATTTGTTAAAAAATAAGAAAGACTAAAACTTAACCAAAAGAAAGTATCAGAGAGGAATTAATAAAGATAAAAGCAGATAGTACACATCACCTACTTTATGGTATGCAGGTACACCTCAGTTAAACACAGAAAGAAAACAAGGAAAACAAAGAATGAAATTAAAAAATGAAAAAAGCAATAGACTTGAATATTGCAATGAAAACTTGTCTGTTTTTTAAAATATCTCGATATTTCTGATCAAGAAAAGGGAAATACAACATGTAGGAATAATATAAGAAATATAAAACCATAAATGCAGAGATTTTAAAAATAAATAGAAAGAATTTATAAGAATAATTTTTTTTATTTGGTTAGTTAGAAGTTTCTACCATCCTCCTGGGATGAATTGTCTGGGTGAATTATTGGTCCATCACAGTGACTAGCTGAGGAGGGGTTACTACTGGCATTCAGTGCCCAGTGACCAGGAATCCTAAGCATCTTGCGCCATGCAGGACAAACCTTCACAGTGAAAAATCTTCCCAGAAGGAGAAAGCTTTAATAGATCCATGAAGTAGAAAGCCCATCTCCCTTCCCCCACGAAGGCACTAGGCCCAGATTTTATGACAGTTTTATCCGACTAGATATTCCTCTGTTATTTCAATTGTTTCCAGTGTAGAAGAAGTCTTCTGAAATCTTTATACAGGACTAGCATAGCAGAGCAGTGTTTTGTGTATCACTTATTTCTCTATAGTGTTTAACTCTTTGCCCACTGGACATTGGGGGCCTGCTACTGCCCAGAGAAACAGTGGACAACTTTACAGGTTTGCTAGCAAATAGGAAAGTAGCCAGGAGCTCTAAAAGTCATTGTTCTCTGTGGTGCTTTTCTGCAGCATCCACTAATAGTGCTTAGGTCCAGGTGAAGTGGTTACTTAACTTAGGACAGTGATGCATGATTATCTGAAGACAGTGATACATGTGGACTCTTTGGCACACAGCTACACTTCGGAGGTTTTAAGATGCAGTTAAATCAGTATTCCCGAGAGCTGTGCATTTAGGTCCACGTGAAGTTTGTGCACGAGTATGAAGACCTCAGTCTTCTTGGAGGGGAGGAAAATATTATTTTAGCTTCTCCCTCTACTCCCACATCCAAAGGGCTGCCAATTTCTGAGCCTTCGGGGAATTCTTTAGTGTGAATTTTGGCTTTTCCCTTTGGCAACTTGGGATTGAGTTTTCTTGGGGGTACTTTCATTTGCACATCTTATAGTAGGAGGCCCACTTTTACTATTAGTTTAGTAAGACTTTGGGAAGAAGATTTAAATAAGTACCTGTATTCAGTCCACCATCTTTGCCGGGAAGTCCAGGCTAGATATTCTTGGTAGATTCCAAGCTGTAAATTTGGATGCTTTTCCCAAAGGCAAAAAATGTAAATGAGAGAGTTTAACAATTAAGCCTCATCTTCAGCAGCTTCCTCTTCTCTCACCCCTTGCATTAGAGGAGCCCTACTATATAACTGTCTTGCTCTTATCAATTTATATTTCTGAGTTGGAATAGTTTACTTTTCTTTCCATTATGGAACAAGTTAGAACTTTGTCAGCTATGCATCTATATTTTCTTTCACCAAATGTATCAACAGCCATTATATACAATATGTATACATGAGACATATGTAAAATAATCATAAAAGGGCAGAATATGTTAAATTCATATAAAGTGGTATAAAAGTAATTTCAGAGTTCAAAGAGGAATAAATTGTGTCAGTGTAAGAGATCAGGGATGGCTTTATGAAAGAAGTGCATTTGAGCTGAACCCCAAAACAGAGAATTGTACTTGATTGGCAGAAATAAGGAGGAAGGAGAGGGCCTTCCAGACAGAGGGAGTGGCATAAATAACAGGAAGATGACAGGAGATGATAGCATGTTTGGAGAATGGAAAATAATCCAGTTTGGCTCGAACAAAGGACTAGTCGTAGAATACAGGATCTCAAATGGCAGTCTTTATTCCAAAGACCATGAAGTATTGTTGAAGCTTTTTGAATGAGGTGACAGGATAGAAGCCACACTTTAAGTACAGTCGTCACTTGGTATCCTCAGGGGATTTGTTCCAGGGTACCCCCCCACCCCCCCACCCCCTAGATACCAAAATCCTCAGACCCTCAAGTCCCTTATATAAAATGACACAGTTTTCATATATAACCTACCTGTATCCTCCTGGATACTTTAAATCATCTCTAGATTACTTCTAATACCTAATACAATGTAAATGCTATATAAGTACGATAGTTGCTGGCACATGGTAAATTCAAGTTTTGCTTTTTGGAACTTTCTGGAAATTTTTTTTTCTGAATATTTTCAGTATGTGATTGGTTGAATCCACAGATGCAGAACCCATGGATATGGAGGGCTGACTCTTTGTATAATTGTAGAATTTAGATTGCACTTGGGAGAGACTGGAGTCAGGAATACCCTGAAGTCAAAAGACTTCAAGAAATCTCTTGAAGGAAATTAGAGCCCAAACTAGGGGGATAATAGAAAGTGATAGGAAGGAGAATATGGATAGCAGAGGTTTTGAAGATGTAGCATTAACAGGATCTTACAACCAAATATGGATGAAAGAGGAGGAGAGAGTATTGAGGATGATTCTAAGGTTTTGAGCCTGGTTATTTGGGGAAATATCGTGCAACTAACAGAATAGGGAATTGAAGGAGGGGCGCATTTGAGGAAGTACATTAAGTTCAATTTTGGACAGGTTAAGTTTGAGATGTTTCAGGTACCAGAATATCCAGCTAAAAATACTCAATAAGCACTTGGAAATGTGGGTCTGATGTTCAAGAGAGATGTAAGGATTAGAAATACAGATTCATGAATCATCCACATTGAGGTGATGGATAACATAAGAGAAAATTGCTGAGGGAAAGACTAGAGAGATTGAAGAGGTCAAGAATAGAACTTACTTTTAGAGGAAAATAAAGGAAAAACATGGGAAGATAACCAGGATAATGCAGTGTCTTAGAAGCCATCACGGAACTTCCAAAAACCCCCAAATCACTGTGGTTTAAACAAGATAGAAGTCCAGAAGTAAGGAGTCCAGGGCTAGTATGGCAGCTCATGATGGTCAAGGACCCGGTCTCCTTCTGCCGTCTCATAGGTCAGGATGACTATTCAAGTTCAAGCTATCAGCACAGGCCAGAGGAAAGGAGAGAAGAAGAGTACTTTAAAGACAGCTCTCAAAAGTTGCACATACCATTCTCACTTATAAAACCCATTGACCAGAGCTTGGTCACATGGCTGCACCTAGCCACAAAGATGAGAAATGTAGTCTGTATTCTAGGTGGCTGTGAGCCAATCTAAAAAAAATCCCATGAGAGAGTGTGTACTGGGGACAACTGGTAAACAGTTTCAAATGATACAGAAAGAGCTAGAAGGACAAAGACTAGAAAAATTGGACAATTGACCATTGGTAAATCCTAGATGGGGAGGTACTTCTCTGAGGCAATTGGGAAGAGATGAAATTATCCCCAGATTTTGACATCATGTTGAAAATAGTTCAGGAAGTTTGACCTAGACCTTCTCAGGAAATTGGTGCGATTATCCTCCAAGAGTATAGGTGCTATGGGAAAGATGACGATTAGAAAAGAGTGGCAGAGGCGAGAAATTGATCTTACGGGGATGTCATAGTTTTCAAAAGGTGAATAAAAGGTCGGCTGAGCCTGGTAGTCAGACTCACGTTTGAATTCCTGTCTACCACTTCTTGGCTGGAGGCCTTGAGGAAGCCATTTAACCTCTTTAAGCCTCAGTTTCGACAGGTAAAGTAGGGTTACAAATTCTTCCCTCACGGTTGCTGTGACTATTAAAAAAGGACATGCTTAGCACAGTGTCCGGCACAGAAGAACTAGTACCTAATACTTGGTAGCTAATGGAAGACAGCTGAGTTAAATACATTGGTAGAGGACTCAGTCAGTTGTTTCTTGAGTATTCAGCAGGGCTCAACATTCCAGCAACTGGAGAAGAGAAAGCAAATGGTTGTGAATACCCAGTGTTGGAACTGGCAGAAGATCAAGGGAAACAGAGATGGCAAGTGTGCTATTAAATCGGGCACGGTTAAATATTATGGCCGGTTGGAAACTGATCCAGGCAGAGCTGGTAATATTGAATAGGGGAGTCTGAGGGGCCAGGGGGTCCAACAGCAGGCAGTGAACAGACTCTTTAGGAAGAGTTTAGGGAAATAGGGGAGCTGTCAGTTAATCAGGACCAAGTCCAGGTAGAACAGTCCTGAGTCCCAAAGCTGGGCTGTGCCCGTGGGTGCTGCCGTGGGTGGAGGTGGTTCCTGACCTGAGCATCCTCCACCGTGCTGTTACACATCACCCTGAACCAAACTTGCAAGACGGCTGGACCTTCCCTGGCATTTGAGTTTCATTTTGCCTGGTTCATAGGGCCACTTAGAAGAACCCTGTCTCCTTTGTAGAGTCGGGAGAAAGGAAACGAGACTGTTCAGTGTTAGCTTGAAGAGCAGTTTGGAAATGGTTGTAAATAAAAAATGATGATAATGATGGCAGCTTATGTTAACTGAACGCGTCTTATGGGCCAGCTGCGTGCCGAGTTCAGTTACACTGATTAGGTCATTGAATAGCTCAAGACAAATCTTCCGAGTAGAGGCTATTTTTATCCCTGTTTAAGATGAGGAAGAAAAAGTTAGGCATTAGAGCTGGCCCTTAAGCTCTAGCGTGGCCGAATCCAAAGCCTGTTTAACCATGAGGTTAAATCATTTCCCCTGAAGCCCTGCTACTATTCATGTTTTAATGTCACAAAGCTGGAAGGGAACTTAGGTCATCTAATCACAGATTCAAACCGTACTAAATCTCAAAGCCCTAGAGAATGCATCCCAGCCGTTCATTTTTTGAAAGAGACCCAGAGAGGAAAAGTCACAGGGCTGGGGCTCCAACTTGGACCTCTTGAATCCCGGTCCAGATCTTCTTCTATTTCTCTGGTTGTCATGGACCAGAAAGGACTCTCAGTCTATTTGTCTTATCAGATCACGATCTCCAGCAAATGTCTCCATAACATACTCGGTGCCTTCTTTCTGAGGAAAGCACGGTGACCCTCCAAAAGCAGCCATGGACTTGGGAGTTCCCTGGGCACACACAGTTTCTGATGATCACCACAGTGACTAAGCATTTGGAAGGTTCCAATCCTAAGGGAACAAAGAAAACAGAACAGCCCAGGAAACTGGAGTATCCCAGCCTTCTCCTCGGAGCCTGAGGATTGATTTAACGTTGCAAGTCCTCACATGAGCTGCATTTTTCAGCCCTCATTTAAATGGGCAGAGGTGACTGATAATGTGTAAATGTTAAAATGTTATCATTCAGAAGCCCTTGAGAATCCCCATGGATCATGATAGTAATTAAAATGCAGCATAGAAGACCCCTTGCTTCAGCAGGTCACAGGGTAAAAGAAAAATGCGCACCCAGAATGAATAAAAATGGAAAGTCGAAGGGACTGGGAATTAGCATACTGGGGTGTCCTAGTATTCAGTGGAGCAGCTGGCCTTGATGTATGGGGAGAGTAAGGACACAGCCCTCCCCGTGTCCTGTTCCCTCTTAGTTTCTCTCCTAGAAGGGCAGGTTGTGAGGAGTGCTGGGGGCAGCATAGGAGGAGGGTTGGAAAAGCTGTGGAGTTCCCAGGGTGGGAGCATAGTGATTCTCAGTTGAAGGAAGACCTCGGGCCTGAGGGTTCTCTTCTGCGAGCCTGCGAGCCTTGAGCCCCTGGGCACAAGGTTCCTGTCACTGATTTTTCTAAAATATTTCCACTTCTCTTTAAGCCTGTCAAGGCCTTTCTTCTCCTTCAATACCCAGCTCAAAAATCTACCTCTTCTGAGAAGCCTCCTGGTTCAAAGTTACCACACTCTCCTTTCTGCTCACTGCACAGTGCATTTGGTTTATACTTAAAGCATCTATTAATCTTTGCCTTGCATTCTAGTCATTTCTTTATATGCTGGTCTCTTCCAATAGCTAGTAAGCTCGTGGAGCAGAGTCCTTGTCTTCATCTTTATATCTTCAGGTGCCCCCTGAAGACAGACATTGTGCACATGCGGATTGTGGGAATGGGTGGTCACAGTGACAATTCTGGGGCCTATCTCAGTTTCTCACTTCAGCATTCTCACTGTATTACCTTCTGTCCCCTCCTTCTGCTGTCGAGAGTTATAAGGATGATGAAGGCAATGGATGTTGGTACTTGTCACGTACACTGTCGCTGACGATCCTTGTGACAAATATGTGAGGAACAGAGAAGTAGTTGGTCTCATCTGTGAGCAGAATATGTTGTTATGGACCCTGTGTGGAGAACAACAGTTGTTACCATCTCTTGAGAGCTGGCATGTGCCAGGCATGGTCCTAAATGCTTCACATATATAATTTAATTCTCATAACAAGCTTATGAAATAAGTACTATTAAGATCCCAAAATTATCGATGACAATACCAGGCACAGAAAAGTAATTTGCTCAAGATCTGGCTTTGGGTGGGTGGGTGGGGAATCTAGCTTTTGATCAGTACATTATATTGCTAACACCTTGTCCCTAAGAGACCTAATATTATCCTGACTTTACAGAAGGAAGGGACCATTGAGTAGATCTTTTCCCACTCATTGATTTGCCAGGAAATCTAGCTTAGCCTTGGATATAGTTTTTTATGGGAAAGAGAACACCAGCTTGTTGAGATCCTGGGGTTCTTAGATCTTGACAAGCTTTTTAAATACCAAGGTGTCTTTCCTAGGGAATTGCCTGGGTAAGTTGTCTCATTATGAGCATCCCTTTCCATGATTTCTTCTACTCTGGTGGATTGTGGTTTCTCTAATGGGATTATGACCCTCGGAAATTCTTGCTCTTCACATATTTCCTCCTTCCATAAGTTCCATAAGTTCCTTCTTTCTGCCCACTTCCTTCCTCCAGCATCTGTCTGGTACTGAGCTCTTGGCATCTGTCCCTCTTTCTCCATTGATGACTCGCATGAATGCATGGCTGTTGGACAGGGCCTTCATTGTTGGCTCCCTCAGCAGCAGTCAGAACATTCCCTGTGGCCTGGGTTCCAAGGTCCACCCAGGCAGTGTGAGCCTGGCTCACTCCCAGTTCTGGACTGGTGTTTTTCTTTTGTTGTTGGACTCCCATCTCCTCAAAAAAATTGTTAAATAAGGAGCTAGAAGCTGGTGGAAAGGAAGAGAAGCCTGTGCTCCTGTTATCAGCGCTCTCTTTCGAGTTCAGAGGCAGTCAGGGGGACACTGCACCTTGGGCCAGAATCTGGAGGAAGTCAGCCATCAGAATATAGTCCTGGAGGTGGCGAATTTCACACCCTGGTTAACTCTCCCCATCAACCTCTCCTAGGAAGTCCCGCTGTCCCGAACCACCATTAGATGGTCATGTGGTCCCACTGTGCAGCCCCACAGGGCACTTCTTGCACGCTGTCAGTTGTCATACGTGGTGTTCATAGCCTGGAAGTCAGGGCTTCCTGAGGCCTGAGTGAAGCTGTGTGGAACTCTTACGTACTCAGCACATCTTCTTCCCTAGAGACGTGATTCAGGATGTTCAGTGCTTGTTCAGTGCTCTGGACTTGACCTATGGGGTGTGGGATGAGTGAGTTCGGGGTGTGAAAGTCCTGAAGCAGTCAAGTATAGAGGAAGGAGATGCCAAAGTTCATACTTCTGGGCTCCTGTGGATAAGTAATCAGAGCCATAAAGTGGACTTGGCTGCCCCCTCAGCAGCCTCTGCAGACTTGCCAAAAGCTGAGCCGACTGTGGAGACCAAACTGTTCTTGAGAGGGTGGGGTGCGTGGAACCATATCCCTGCCCAGACCTCAGGGCAGTGGGCTCATGCGGGGAGCTGGTTGTTGGGGTCCTTCCTGAAACGCTGCCCTGGAAGAGCCAGCATTGTAGGACCCTGGCATCATGCTTGGGCAGCAAAGTGTCATGGTTATGAAGCGTGCCCCTCCTCACCTGACTGCCTTGGGGCTGCAGGCCATGATGAGGGAGGGAGGGTGCTCTGCAGGCAGCCCCGGGAGAGACATCCAGGCGGGGCTCTGCAGCACCCCAAGGGGGAAGTGTGCCATCACAGTACGCTGGAGACTTGGCTTCTCATCACTATCAGAACATAAAAGGGATTTTTAAGGACCATGCAGCCAACCTATTTATTTTAGATACTGAAGCCCAGCAAGATGTGATCACTGCCAAGGCCACACAGCAAGAGAGTAGAACAGCAGGACCAGAGCCAGGTGCTCAGATGCCTAGGTTAGAGCCTTCTCCCCCACCACTCCGGACAAACCACAGAAGGCCTGAGGGCCTTAGATTTCTCATCTGTAAAAATAGTTGAACTTGACCCTTTGGATTCCGAGATTCTCTGCTCTCATGAACAGTTTGGAGAGCTTGGGGCAGACTAGGGAATCATTTGGTGTATATACCGTAGATTCCACTCACAAAGAAAGTAGAGCTGAATATTAGCTGTGGAATGTGAACTAGTACTGGACACAGGGTTGTCATCTGCCCTGCTGATGTGGGTTAAAATCTCTAATGGTTCTGAGTTCATGCAGGGAGAGCCCCTTGGGTGTCCCAGTGTGATACTGATATTGGACTCTGATTTGATCAATTATTTATGCTACTTCAGGGCAGAGGTATTTGATACTTCAGGGGAGTGTACAGTAGTAGTTGGCCTCACGAGCCGGTAGTGTCAGGTTTCTGGGATGTTAGGGCCGTCTCAGGAGAACTGCACATGTCTCTTGACATTGACAAATCAGACCATTTTGATTTCAGTGGATCAACTAAGGTTAAACTTAAACAAATAGGAGCAGCTGGGAGGCTTTGGAAGGAGTGAGATGTGTACATTCTCAAAAAAACAAAAAAACAAAAAAAAAAAGAAAGGAAAGAAAAGAAAAGAAAAAGAAAGAGAGAAAAAAAAAAAAGTAGAAAAGTCTGTGCTCCCTGAGGAAGGAAGGATGAGGCGTGGAACTCTGAATCGCCTCCCTCTGAGGAAGGAAGCAGTTATTTCTCTGCTGGTTTGTTTTGTACTTTCAGTTAAGGAATTCCAGAAGTTGCAGGTTGTGGATTATGACTTCCATTTTTTTCCCTCTGTTGCTGCTTGCCAGAGGAAGGGGGGGGGGGGGTGGGGGCGGGTGGCTCTAAATAACACTTTGGCCTTTATGGAAATGTATCAGATGTTCCAGGAGTGAGTCTCGCTTGCTTGTGCTTGCTTGCTCTCTTTCGCACGCGCGTGCTCTCTCTCTCTCACTTTTGCTCCGTGTTCACTCACTCTCTCCTCACTTGTGTCCTTTCTGTGGGATATAGTTAGCACCTCTTGTCGCCTTATATAGCAAGGTCTGGTCGTTAATGTTAACAGAAATCTAACAACAAGGAAGGCTGCCAGATAGCATTAATCAGGCCAGTGTTTGGAATTTCATAAATGCTCTGACTTTGGGTACAAATTGGACATTAAGAACAATATGAAACTGTTTTCTGCCTTCCTCTCTCCCCTTCTCTCCCTCTGCCCTCTCCCCAGCCGATCCATCTTCTCTCTCTTTCCCTCTGCTTTTGAATTCCTCTGCTTGGCCGTGCGCTTGCTGCATTGGAACTTTGTTGGTTTTTGCCGTGTTTAATTTTGTTATTTCTCTGTCTCTCCGTCCACTCCAAGACCACAGGCGGAGCAGCGGCAGCCGGAGCCAGGACTCTGCAGAGGGGCAGGACGGGCAGGTCCCGGAGCAGTTCTCAGGTCTCCTCCACGGCTCCTCCCCAGTGTGTGAGGCCGGGCAGGACCCTTTCCAGCTGCTCCCAGCCCCTGGCCAGAGCCATCAAGAAGGGTCCCCCGCACAGGGTGCCCGCCCCGAGGCAGGCATGCAGCTGGAGGAGACGGGCGGGCGCACGTCTGGAGCCTCCGCGCCCCGCATGCCGGACCAGAGTAAGAGAGCGGGCTATCCGGCCAGCCTGCCTCCCGCCCACAGCCAGACGCACCCTGCAACTTCGACGCGCACCGCATCTCCACACCCTTGGGGTGCCGAGGAAGAAGGCGACCGGAGCGGGGCCAGAAGCCGAGCCCCTCCCACCGGCAGACCCAAAGCTGAGCTCAAACTCAGCCGCAGCTTGTCCAAGTCTGACTCTGATCTCCTGACCTGCTCACCCACGGAGGACGCTACGATGGGGAGCCGGAGCGAGTCCCTGTCCAACTGCAGCATCGGGAAGAAGAGGCTGGAGAAGTCTCCCTCCTTTGCCTCCGAGTGGGATGAGGTAAGGCCGCGTGACGTCTCGGAGAGCTGGGCTGGCTGAGCCCCCTGTGCTCCCCTGGGTGCTGACGCCCAGGCCAGGATGTGGGCCGGGGCTGCCCTGCTTCCTTCGCACTTCAACCAGAGTGTTTCTGACAACTGGGAGGGAGGCAGGTGCTGGGGAGCCAGGTCAGGGGTCTTCCTGCCTGTGTGGCAGAGGACAGGTCCACTCATGGTTAATCTGGAGGGTGGAGGCCCAGCAGAGCAGGGCTGAGGGAGAGGCGGTTCCTAGAAATGATAAGGTATTTGGAAATATTTGGATCCCATCCGCCCCACTGAGGGAGCCAGGCTCACCCTGAAGATGCTTCAGAAGAGCTAGAGTGCTTCCTATGAGTTTTCAGGAGGAAGAGGGAAGATCCTGAGTTGCGGGGAGGGGGCTTTGGGAGAAGCTGCTGAAAGGGGATCAGAAGGGGGATTTTCTGTTTCCCGCTGCACGTGATTATTCTTACTGTGTTTCCCAGGAAGACCGAATGATCTCCCCACAGAAGCGTTCTGCCCATTCCACATTCCTGGGTTGGCCGGGCAGAGGGCTAGGTGGTTCAGGAAACAAAGAGAGATTAGTGAGGAGAAAACATTCGGAGTCTGAGGCCCAGGTTCCTTTCATAGCCATTGTTATAGAATAGTTAGAAATATGTGCCCAAATATTTTTCAGTGACCTGTGACATGTCTTCCTGGGCAGAAGAATGTGTCTCTCAAAGATGGGTAAACACGCAGGGAATGTTCAAGTACTACCCTTGAAAGCTTCTTGCTAGGAGGAAGCTGACTTTGAAGCAGGCTGGATCTGTCTCCCCGGAACATTTTCAAGAGATGAATTTAGCACTTGAAGAGGAGGGGACCACTGCAGCTGGCATGTCCATTTGAACACTCTGTAGACTAAATGCCCTACCCAGCCCATCCGGATTGCAGCTGCAAAAGTTATGTAAACCAAAGCTAATCCCATTCCCAATGTGGGAACAGGGCGGGGCCGATTCCTCCAGCACTCATCTCCAGATATGATAAGGTTTAGGACTCTGTTTGGTCAGGGACAGGAAGATCCTGTGCCAGAGAAGGTCTGCACTATTTAGTAAACCAGAATTTGGTGAGCCTGTACTAGATGCCAGGCCACTTAAGGAAAATCAGTTTGTGTTCAAGAGTGCCTGGGGCCAGAAGATTACACACAGGAGAGTAGGTGTTTGTAGGAAAGTGTGCTGTACCTTTGTTTTTCAAAATGGAGTTTTACTAATTTACAGTCAAGTATAGGATAAGGCAGCTTAAGAGTAAGATAAATGCAATATTCTCTGAAATGGCAGGAGAGACCAATAGAGAAAAACATCAGTGGGGGTGGGGTGGGCAGAGGCGAGGGGTACGAGAGGGTGGAAAGAGGCTTTAGGAAAGATCACAGAGAAGTGGCATTGGACATGGAATTAAAGAACCAAGTGTTTTGGTTAGAACCAGATTGAAACCATAGGATGAAGAAAGGGCATTGAGGTGGAGAGAAAAGCATGAGCAAGGGCGTGGAGCTGAGAAAGCTTAGGTCGTTTGGTTTCTACAGAGTGTAGAGTTTGTACAGGGAGAGTAAGAAATAATGGTAGAAAGTGAAATTGAGACCAGACAGTGAGAGGACCTTGAACATGAGGCTGAGAAGTGAGTATTTGATTTGATATCAAGGCAGTATCTCAGAATCCTCCAAATGGGCTGGAAGACAGCTTTAGCAATCTAACCATAATCTTCTTTATTGCTCTACCCTGAGCGTATCCTCCACCCCAAGAAGTCGCTGGGTGATTCTTCACGGGATATCCAGGCCCTGTTGGCATGCAGCATTTCCAGGCAGTGTTATGGGCTCCACCATTTCCTCCTGGAAAAGAAACAATCACCGAGGCACAGCCCAGCTTAATTGAAGTTGGCTGTTTGGGCTAATATATCAGTGGTCACCTGACATCTTAATGAGAGGAGGTTTATATGCTGATATTTCCTTTGCGGGTAGAGATTGCAGGTGGATCCAATGAACCCAGGGACTGTTCAAGGTCTAGGTGTCCTGGCCCAGGCTGTAGTGTGGCTAACCACCAGAAGCACTGTTGCATTTTAAATTTGAAAAAAGTAAAGGCAATTGAGGTCTTATTGGAAAGAATTCAGAAGATCAAGCTTTGCTTGCATAGTAAACATTAACAGGGCCCTTTATGCGTAACCCTTCAACATTGTTTTTGAGTCATGTTATACTTGGTTTTTGTGGCTATCTCTGTCTAAAGAGAAACTTCAGGAGTGTTTCCCCCACTAGTTGGCCCTAAACGCAGGGCTTGGGCAGGCTTGTCTAGAAGCGGGCATTAGTTAACGGCTGCTCCCCACTACCCTGACCCGTGCCTGAAGGCTGCTTTGCCTGTATCTTGTGCTTCACGATTTTTTTTCTTTGTCGTTGTTAGATCCCCAGGAGGTAGGGAAGGCTGCTGTGAAGCAGCTGTGGACCAGCTCAGCTGTTCACCGTGGGGCCTGTGAGGAAGAGGAAGGCTCCGGGCCCAGGCAGCTGCGATCCCAGCACAGATGGAGTTGCGTGCAGGCTAGCCAGGCTGCTCCTGGAAGGCAGTGCAGGGTAGCACGCGGGGCTCCTCTCCCAAGTCAGCAGATCCCGCTTGGAGCCCCAGCTCCATCGCCTCCACCTTCATGTGTGAGGCCCCAGGAAGCCTCGGTGTTATCTTTATCTGTGAAACAGAGGTGGTCAAATCTGTGTTTCAGAGGTGTTTTTACCAATTAGATATGTGTTTCACTGCCCAGCACGGTGCCTAGTATGCATAGAATATTGAGTGAATGGTAGATATTAATATTATTATTGTGCCTGCAGCTTTGGAGAAAGAGAACTGGGGCGTGGAGTGTCTTCAGACCGTTAAAAAGGCAGAGCTTTGGGGTGGATGGTCCAGTGGTGGAGTTCAAGCCCTTCAGCCTGTAACCTCCTGTACTAGTCTGCCCCACCCAAGACGGAAGAGCCTGCCCCGCCTGGCAAAGTAGGGCAGGCGCCCCCGCCCGGCCCCACACCATTGTTCTTTGAGAAATTAATGAGCCTTTCTGCCTGGCTCCCTGAGAGAGGAGAGGTTAGAGAGCAACCTGCAGCCTCTCTACTGTTTATTGTTCCGATGTACCTTCTGTATCCGGGGTAACAGTGGCCACTTGATTGGCTGGGTGTTTGGGATAATGATGTATAGTTGGGGAATATGCGCAGTGGATGGTCACTTTGTCCACATACAGCCTGTTCCTCATAGGTGTTAACACGGCCCTTGTCGATTGCCCTGAACCAAGGACTTTTAAAAGTTAGCCTGGTTAAGGGAAACCTCTGAGACAGTATCCACTAGTGACACTTGTATTCTCCGTATTTTCTGTTAAATTTCTGGTAACAAAGAAGGAACAGCTTACTTTTAAAAGTGCTCAGCCTAAGAGGAGCTCTAAATCCCAGCTTCAGTAGATACTTATCATGTTCTGCAGTCAAGTCAGCGCCCTCTTTGTCTTAATGATCCCGTGGACATCATAGAAGTTAAACTGAGAAGCTTAAATAAAACTTTAAAATATATAGATAAGGAGTGTAGGTGATAAATCACCTACATCTCTCTACATAGTTAACCTCTGGTAACGTTTGATGTATATCCAAATTTGGGGTCTCAGTACATTTGCTGATTTATAATTTGCTTTTCTTACCTAATGGCTCCATACCGCGGCAGTGTTATTAAGATCTGGATTCAGATCCTCATTCTAAAAAGCATAGTATTCTGTCCCTGGTTATATCATAAGGTTAGTTAGTTTGTTGTTCTTTAAGCTATTCTCCGATTGTTAGACACTGTGCAGGGCATCTTCCTTCTGCCTTCAGTGCATTCCCTACCCTCTCTACCTGCCTGTGTGCCCCAGGAGGCCGACCTATGTGGACTGCATCACTAGGCCAAGGAAATTTTGGATTGGCTGGGTCCCTCTGCTGCTCTGCTGAAGACCATCGGTCTTGTGAGAGATCCTTTCCCAGTAGCTGCTCTCTCTGCATTCTGGTAACCAGCCCCTCCCCTGGACCCTCCTGGTCTGGGGCTCCTGGCTGTGACTAGCTCCCATCCCTTGTTACTCTCCGTCCCCTAGGCAAACCTGTATAAATAATCCCTTTATCAAGCTCCTTCAGTTCCCCAGTTGGAATGTGCCTTCTTTTTCCTGCAGGGACCCTGAATGATACGGACATTTCTAGCACGGTTTCTATCGACTCTAAACAACCATAGATAGCTGTGTGCTGGAGCAGTCAGCATGGCTCTTGCATGTAAATTGTAAATTAATCTTCATTTGCAGATGAACCAGAAGGCATGGGTGCTGGGAGGCAGGAGAATTTCATCATTTAACTCGAAGCCTTTCCCACTTCCAACTCTAAGGAAGAAACCTGTTCTCCTTCCACAGTGTTGGCAGTGTCTGCAGCGTTTCAGCTGTGTGCTCCTGAATCAGTCTCCTGCGCTGCACAATGCACCCGCAGGCACACACACACACACACACACACACACACACACACACACACACACACACACGGCAGCAGCGGTCCACATCCGAAATAAACACCTCGCAAGAAGAACAGAGATAACCTCCTGGTCAGATAGTGGTTTGAATATATAACAAGTCTAAGGGGTCAGATAAGTCTCTCATGTACCTGCCTTTGAATGGGATTGAAGCTTAGGAAAGAGAAAACCACAGAAGGCTGCTTGTCTACTTAGCATAAACATTTGAGTCATTTAGAACTTGGCTAAAGGCTTAAGTGATGTTTTGTAATTGGCTTTCATCAATATTAAACTAGTGAGAAATGGGTGAAGTGCAGGGGCATGCTTCATATGCATTTTGTGCAAACTGAGAGTGATCTCTGGCCAGGGATTTGGGGAATGTCCTGGTTTCATCTGAAGTGGTAGCTGCGGGGACCCTTGGCCCTTGAATCTCCCCATGAGTAGGGAAGGAGCAGCAGCCAGGAGGGCACCCTTCCAGGCCAGGTCCCACACGCCTCACCCTTTCCAGCAAGCTGTCCAGTTGGAGGCATGATGTCATCAAGAGAAACACTGATTGGTTCAACTCTACAGAGGCTTTGGTTGCTTTTAACCCTTGAGAGTCAGGTGTGTAAGAAGATTGACTTAGATGTAAAACAGAGATTTGGGCTTGAGTTTCCGCTGACAGTGGCTAAACTTTCCACACCACTGTTCTGCAGTGTGCATTGTTCTTTGACATGTAAACAAGCACGTAGTCCTTTCTGCTGAGCACAGCCCTCCCACTCTAAACAAGAATGTGACCCTCCTACCTCTGGGGACAGATTGGAGCCTGGAGTGTCTATTTACATTGCTTCTGGGTATATACAGTAGTCACAACTTTAATCCTAGAACCTCTACATTTCCTTTGGTTTTAAGTGGCCTGGTAAGATTGAGGGTGTTTTTGTTTTCATATTTTAAAAATAATCTCACTTATTTTATAGGCAGTCCTGAATAAACAATTTTGGCCATTCTGTCTGATGAATCCAAGTGATTTTTTTTAGCCTAGATTTAAAAAAAAACATATATATATAGGCATCTCCACGGCCTTGATGCTAACAGAAGGCGCACCAGAGTGCTGTGAATAAGCTGGAGTCAGTCCTGGCTCTGCAGTTGGCCAGTGATGAGAAGGTCGGTGTGTCCACCCCCACCGAAGCCTCTCCTGACCATCTCTTGATGACATCATGCCTCCCCCTGGACAGCTTGCTGGAAAGGGCAAGGCGGCTGGGACCTGGCCTGGGAGGGTGCCCTCCCGGCTGCTGCCCCTCCACTCTTCATCCCGGGCCTCTGGGACCCTGACTTTTCTCTTTCCTTTCCTCATTTTCACGCTTTTCTCTGCTTCTCCAGATTGCGTCATTACTGCTTTTCCTATCTTTTTACTCATCTTGCTTCTTTATTTTCATCTCTTTTTTTCCCTTTGCTCGCTCTCTCCTTTTTATCTGTGCTCTTTCCTATCTTTTTTTTTTCTTTCCTGTCTTTTTACTTTTTTCCTCCTTTTCTCATTCATTTTTTCCTCTTCATTCTTATTTTTACTGGTGGCATCAGGGAGGGGCTTTTCCAACAGCCAGTCATTCTCAGCCTTCTCCACCAGGAGTTTTCTATTATTTTCTTTCTTTAAAACGTTCTTGCCAGGGCTCACCCATTTTTGTATTCTACAGAACGCTTACTGCTTGTGGTGTAAGCTACCTCCCCTCCACCCCGCGCCACCACCCACACTGTCTGTCCTTGGACCTTTCACAAACAGTCTGGTTCCATTTAGCTGCGTCAGGACAGGCACCATCAAGTACTATGTACGATTTTGTGGTATGTGTGAAATTGCTAGCAAGATGAGAATTTCCCTTTTCTCCTCTTTTTCATTTCATTACATTTTGCTTTGTTCACACCAGACCAAGAGCTTGAGTGACAGTGAATGTAGGTGAATATATGAGAAGAATTTGGTCTTTATTCCAGTGCATATAAATGCTGAGAATCAAGAAAGAAACATTTTCTGGGACATTCTTTATATACTTTGGTTCTGGTTTTGTATCTCTTGCTGCTTTTTTTCTAGTCATGGCATCAGTAGGATACAGACTGAGTAATTTTATATAATTTCTGGAATAGTAGTTTATCTTATGTTATTCTAAGCAATTGTTTGAGAAACAAGTAGAGGTATTTTTCATATAATTGGAAATAATGTAAAATAGAGGTATATTTTTATCATAATTATTCATTCGTTTGACTAACTTATTGAGTACCTGCTGTGTTCCAGGCACTGTTCTCAGCACTGGGGTTGAGCAGTGAACAAAACAGACAAAATCCCCTGCCTCATGGAACTGACTTTCTAGAAGGCTAGAGGGGAAAGAGCAATAAAAGGAGACAATATGTAAAATGCATAGTGTGCTAGTTGGTGAGAAGAGTGCTAATAAGAAAAATGAAGCTGAGAAGAGGGATAGAGTGCGGTGGAGGCCAGGGCTGTAGTTTTCAGTGGGGCAGCCTGGGAAGACCCCTCTGAGAAGGAGGAGAGAGAGAGCTGGGCGGGTGTGGGCGGAGCACGAGCAGAGCTACTTGGCTGCTGCTTCTGTTTGTACACAATTATTTCTCCTGTAAGAGAAATTTAAAATTCCATTCTCTCCCTCTCTCTCTCCCTCTCTCTCTCCCTCTCTCTCTCCCTCTCTCTCTCTCTCTCTCTCTCTCTCTCTCTCTCTCTCTCTATATATATATATATACACACACACACACACACACATACTATATATACATATATATGTATAACTGAATCACTTTCTGTACACTTGAAACTAACACAACATTGTAACTTAACTATACTTCAATAAAAGAATTCCATTCTACATTTACATTATCTTAAAAATATACCTTATTACCTGTTACCTTTAACTTCCTTTTTCTTTCTCTTTAGCCACTATCGCCACCTGCTTCCTTTCTCATCTTGTTTTTTTTCCCCCTGATTTTTTTCTGTTAAGCTGCGTTGGGGACTTTTTTTTTTTTTTTTCTTTTTTTTTTTTGCGGTACGCAGGCCTCACTGTTGTGGCCTCTCCCATTGCGGAGCACAGGCTCCGGACGCGCAGGCTCAGCGGCCATGGCTCACGGGCCTAGCCGCTCCACGGCATGTGGGATCTTCCCGGACCGGGGCACGAACCTGTGTCCCCTGCATCGGCAGGCAGACTCTCAACCACTGTGCCACCAGGGAAGCCCTGTTGGGGACTTTTAAAACATACATACATGTGTATGTACATACATATGTACACTCATACACGTATACACACACGTATATACATACATGTATTTTTAAGCTATTGAACTAGAATAAAATCTGAATTTCTAAGAATTTCTCAAACTTGATCATTGTCCTTGTCGTCATCCTGGGCCAGGATCATCAGGTGGGTTCTGACAGAGGAGTTGGGTTCTAGGTCATTGTCTTAGGAAATACATTTCCATGGGTGCATCACATGCTCAAAGCAGAAATAAAATCTAAAAACCAGGATTATAAGGCAAAAGGAAGGGAATTCAAAATGATTTAGACCAGGGCTTCCCTGGTGGCGCAGTGGTTAAGAATCTGCCTGCCAATGAAGGGGACACGGGTTCCAGCCCTGGTCCGGGAAGATCCCACATGCCAAGGAGCAGCTAAGCCCATGCACCACAGCTCTAGAGCCCACAAGCCACAGCTACTGAGCCAGCACGCCTAGATCCCATGCTCCACAACGATAGAAGCCACCGCATTAAGAAGCCTGTGCACTGCAACGAAGAGCAGCCCCCGCTCGCCACAACTAGAGAAAGCCCGCGTGCAACAAGGAAGACCCAACATGGCCAAAAATAAGTAATACATTAAAAAAAAAAATGATTTAGACCGGAAAATGGCCAGGAATCTGAAAACAGGAGCTCCCGTGAGAGGAGGACAGCTGACTAGGTGTTAAGGAGTCAGGGCAGATGAGTGCAGGTGTTGGCACCATCGTTTGGAGCACATAATGGTGCTTGCTGATGCCCTGGAAGGCATCTTGGGGCTGATGCCCTGATTAATCTTAAATGCTTCTTCTTAGGAGCCCCAAGCCCACGGGTTCCCAACAGTTAATTACAGTCAGAGTGTGAGATACTGGTGGCCTCAGACATTCTCTGACCCTGAGTGGACTTAGGGTGGCCAGTGTACAGGGAGCTTCTGAGGTGCCAGGTATGGAGATTGTGTGTGTGTGTGTGTGTATGTATGTGTACGTATGTGTAGGTTCTGTGTTATTTCAGATGGTGAACTGCTTACATCTGGTGTGTCCAGCTAGGGGTCAGTTGTGCCCAGGGACTCTGGTTGCCTAGTTAGTGAGTGTGTAGTGCATGCAGGCCTGGGTCTGGTTCAGGCTGAGATGCCAAGCATTTTGATGCCTCTGGTCTGTCCTTGCTCCTTCCCTGTAAATCTGCCCAGGTGACCCGCTGCTGGCTGCTTCAGCCCTCATCATCTCTGGCTCACGTGGAGCCCCATGAAGTATCACTAAACATGCTGGCTTCATTACATTCTCATAGGACAACTGTGTTTCTATGTTTTTTCCTCCTTGAAATGAATAGACCCCAGAGAAGTTTAGTTTGTTCAGAGATGTGCTGTGTGGTCAGAGAGGCAGCTAAGTAATTACCCGGACAGATAGTGAGGGACAGGCTTTTCATTATGTAAGACCCTAGGAAAGCAATTAATCTGGACCTCACTTGGGCTTCTTTTGGAATCCATGATCCTCAGCAACAACACAGCTCTTTTCTGGATGCCAGTGTTGTGCTCGTGCCCTCAGAGATGTGATCCTATCTCAGCTCTGTGTTTTCATGGAGCACTGCCCTCCCTGCCTAGGGTTCCTTTACTTTTATTTGTCCTGCTTTCTTCCCCATGGATGTTCCATTTTGATGCCACCAGGGGGGTAGCCAGTGGGTAAGAGGAATGCTTGTGACCTGAAGATTCTGGGCAGGGCCAAGGTGCTGAGTGCTCTTCCCCAGGCGTCCTGCTCTGTCTTGCTCATGAGCTCGAATGACCCCAGTCTCTGGCGCCACAGGGCCCACCTGTCCATAACTCAAAGCGGCCTGTTTATCTATCTGGACAGGTGGAAAACTGCGTAAGCTCACTAGGGGCCTACAAATGACAATTTGTCTGGCAATCTGTTCTTGCCTGTCCTGATTTAAACAACCAGGAAGCTGTTGTAAACTCAGTTGAAATGATGTGTTTTGTATAAATGTTCCAGTTCCTTTCTGCTTTGGAGCTAGTTATTTTCAACAGGACCTCCAAAAAACCAGGGGGCTGCCTTGTATCTGTTATGCATTTAGGCATGCCGTCCTAGGTTTTGATGCTGGGGAAATAGCTTCCCTCACTGACACTCAGAAGGCACATGAGCCTGGAGAAGCTTGTCTTCAGGGGCTGGCCAAACCTCTGTGCTGGCTTATAGGACAGGAGAGAACGCTGTGGATCTCGGGGTGTAGTGGCAGAGGAGAGCACTTCAAGGGTGAGGATAGCCAAACCCCAAGGTCTTGAGCTGTCTCTGTGCCCTTGGTGGAAATATTTGTCTCAACTGCCATATCCAACTGCAGATAGAAGTCTAGGCAAAGCCAGCTCTGGAAATGGAATTTTTATACCCGGGGATTTTTTTTTTTTTTGAGTTATAATACCTGAATATGGCTGACATTTAAAAGGTACTGAAGAATATATAATGTTTTAAGTCTCCCGCCCTCTCTGCTCCCTAGACACCCAGTTCCTATCACAAGTTTTTCAAGTATCTCTCCTACATAGTCCTTGAAATATTCTGTGCATCTGTAAGCATTTCAGACATGTTGAATATTTTTCTTTCTTTTTAAAATAAATGGTGCCATGTTATACATACTACTCAGAATCTCACTTTCTTCGTTTAATAGTATTTTTTTGAAAATCACTCTAATTCAGTATGAAGTGTTTCCTTTTCATTTTTATACTTCGTATCCGTAGTGTGGATATACTGTCATTTATCATTTCCTGTAGATGGACATTTTGGATGTTACCAAGTTTTTACTAACGTCAGCTACAGATTGGCACTCACCATTGGCACTTGCCATCTACCTCTACAAGGATTAAATCATGTGCTGCTGCAGCTGCTGACTTTCAACACCCCCTGAAAGGAGTTCAGGGTGGAGAGCAGAAATGAGGCACTCTGTGCTCTGGGAAAAACTGGCACAACAGGTCTTCAGATAGTTAGATATTTTCAGCAGCCAATTTTATGAGCCCAATTCTTTTTTTTTAGCACTATTTTTTTTTTTTTTTTTTTTTTATGTTTGGCTGCTTTGGGTCTTCGTTGCTGTGCGTGGACTTTCTCTGGTTGCAGCGAGCAGGGCTACACTTCGTTGTGGTGTGTGGGCTTCTTATTGCTGTGTGGAGCATGGCTCTAGGCGTGTGGGCTTCAGTGGTTGCAGCACGCGGGCTCTAGAGCGCAGGCTCAGTAGTCGTGGTGCACGGGCTTAGTTGCTCCGCGGCATGTGGGATCTTCCCGGACCAGGGTTCAAACCCGTGTCTCCGTGCGTTGGCAGGCAGATTCTTAACCACTGCACCACCAGGGAAGCTCTGTGAGCCCAATTCTTGTATCTCTGCATATCTAGAAAAGCACTAAAATCCTTCATGGTGATGACGAAAAGTAAACCTTCACAGGACTAGCAGAAACCTTCTGCAAAAAAATATGTGCTTGATTACATGTACTCCTCCTTCACTAAAATCACATACATACTGACCTCCCCCCCTACCTCTTTGGAGCAGTTTCTCAGAGCTATCTGAAATGCTGACTCCCGGGCTGTAGTCCTCATTTTGCCCCCATTAAAACTTAACTCATAACTCTCACGTGCATCTTTTTTAGTCGACACTAGTGAAAAGTAATGCTGCAATGCATATCCTTATACAAAGTTATTTTAAGATAAATTTCCAGAAGGTAAACAGGTATCTTAAAGGGCTTATGCATGTTAAATTTACTCTCATACACACAAAGAGCACCTGTTTCTCTACACCTCACCAACCTGGGGGTTGTTGGCTTTTTAATCTCTTTTTGGTTAACAGGTTGGTAATGTTATTTTAGTATAGTTTTGAAGTGGGTGTCTTTTATTAGGAGTGAGATACCATCTTTTCATATGCTTAAAAAAAAACCTGTTTTCTGGACTGTGCTTGTTCCTTTCTTTTCTTTGAATCGATCTCTTTTCGTTTGTAGAAGCTCTTTATGTTTGAAGAAATTGACCTTTTATCTGTGGTATGAGTTTGTCTTTTGGCTTTGTTTATGGTGTTTGGAGTTTGGTTGGTTGTTTTTTTTTTTTTCAACATGCAGAAATTTAAAATTTTTATGTAAATGAATCTATCAATCTTTTCTTTAATGACTTTTTTTCACACACACACTGTATTTTATTTTTACAAGAGATAAATAGACTGACACCAAGCATTGTAAATGGATGACCGCAACAAAAGCAACAATGATTGCAATTACCAAACACGAAACACACTCATACTATGTCATAATATTAACATTCAGTCCAGTAATCCTCCACTGTAACAGCTCCTTTACTTTGCAGTGAAAATTGGTTTGTATATTTTTTGCCTCTGAGTCCTTGTGGGATTTTTTTTTTTTTAATTCAAACAGAAAGTCACAAAAATTATAATCATCCTTATCAGTTCACTCAGTCCCATGTAATTAATTTTTTTATCTTCATCTTTTGTTAGCACTTTTATGAGTTCATCAGTTTTCCATTAGAGTTCTAAAAATGCTTATTCATTCAGTTCAGCAGTATAGTCAGTTACCAGAAACCTGTACTTGTCAGGATCTTTTCCATGAGTTCCTTGAAGATGAAACCCTTTTATAGGAACATATTTGCAAAAGCATCAGAGTACACCCAGACCTGTCTGTAAATGACAAAAGACTTAAAAATGACCACGGTTAAAGATTTGATGCAAGTTCATAATAATGCAATTGACAAGGAAATTTAGTTATTTCTGAGGTATACATTTTAAAATAATAGCTAGAATTATGACTTATAACATTATATCAGAACATATAAAATTTTTAGAAATTTCATGTAATGTCTGAAACATTTATATTAGCATATTTCCATACAAATAACCCAAAGAAAGTTTAGTATTAGTTGGTTTTTTTCTTTGTTTGTTTATACTGCAGGTTCTTATTAGTCATCAGTTTTATACACATCAGTGTATACATGTCAATCCCAATCGCCCAATTCAGCACACCACCATCCCCACCCCATCACGGTTATTCCCTCTTAGTGTCCATACGTCTGTTCTCTACATCTCTGTCTCAACTTCTGCCCTGCAAACCGGCTCATCTGTACCATTTTTCTAGGTTCCACATACATGCGTTAATATACGATATTTGTTTTTCTGACTTACTTCACTCTGTATGACAGTCTCTAGATCCGTCCATGTCTCAACAAATGACTCAGTTTTGTTCCTTTTTAGGGCTGAGTAATATTCCATTGTGTATATATACCACAACTTCTTTATCCATTCGTCTGTCGATGGGCATTTAGGTTGCTTCCATGACCTGCTATTGTAAATACTGCTGCAATGAACATTGGGGTGCATGTGTTTTTGAATTATGGTTTTCTCTGGGTATATGCCCAGTAGTGGGATTGCTGGGTCATATGGTAATTCTATTTTTAGTTTTTTAAGGAACCTCCATACTATTCTCCACAGTGGCTGTATCAATTTACATATCTACCAACAGTGCAAGAGGGTTCCCTTTTCTCCGCACCCTCTCCAGCATTTGTTGTTTGTAGATTTTCTGATGATGCCCATTCTAAACTGGTGTGAGGTGATACCTCATTGTAGTTCTGATTTGCACTTCTCTAATAATTAGTGACGTTGAGCAGCTTTTCATGTGCTTCTTGGCCTTCTCTGTGTCTCCTTTGGAGAAATGTCTATATAGGTCTTCTGCCCATTTTTGGATTTTGGGTTGTTTGTTTCTTTAATATTGAGCTGCATGACCTGAATCTATATTTTGGAGATTAATCCTTTATCCGTTGATTCATTTGCAAATATTTTCTCCCATTCTGAGGGTTGTCTTTTCATCTTGCTTATGGTTTCCTTTGCTGTGCAAAAGCTTTTAAGTTTCTTTTGGTCCCATTTGTTTATTTTTGTTTTTATTTCCTTTACTCTAGGAGATGGATCAAAAAAGATCTTGCTGTGATTAATGTCAAAGAGTGTTCTTCCTATGTTTTCCTCTAAGAGTTTTATACTGTCTGGTCTTACATTTAGGTCTCAAATCCATTTTGAGTTTATTTTTGTGTACGGTGTTAGGGAGTGTTCTAATTTCATTCTTTTACATGTAGCTGTCAAGTTTTCCCAGAAACACTTATTCAAGAGACTGTTTTTTCTCCATTGTATATCTTTGCCTCTTTTGTCATAGATTAGTTGACCATAGGTGCGTGGGTTTATCTGTGGGCTTTCTATCTTGTTCCATTGATCTATGTTTCTGTTTTTGTGCCAGTACAATATTGTCTTGATTACTGTAGCTTTGTAGTATAGTCTGAAGTCAGGGAGTCTGATTCCTCCAGCTCCGTTTTTTTCCCTCAAGACTGCTTTGGCTACTCGGGGTCTTTTGTGTTTCCATACAAATTTTAAGATTTTTTTGTTCTAGTTCTATAAAAAATGCCATTGGTAATTTGATAGGGATTGCATTGAAACTGTAGATTGCTTTGGGTAGTATAGTCATTTTCACAATATTGATTCTTCCAATCCAAGAACATGGTATATCTCTCCATCTGTTGGTGTCATCTTTAATTTCTTTCATCAGGGTCTTATAGTTTTCTGCATACAGGGCTTTTGTCTCCCTAGGTAGGTTTATTCCTAGATATTTTATTCTTTTTGTTGCAGTGGTAAATGGGAGTGTTTCCTTAATTTCTTTTTCAGATTTTTCATCATTAGTGTATAGGAATGCAGGATATTTCTGTGCATTGATTTTGTATCCTGCTGCTTTACTAAGTTCATTGATTAGCTCTAGTAGTTTTCTGGTGGCATCTTTAGGATTCTCTATGTATAGTATCATGTCATCTGCAAACAGTGGCAGTTTTACTTGCTCTTTTCCAATTTGTATTTCTTTTTCTTCTCTGATTGCCGTGGCTAGGACTTCCAAAACTATGTTGAATAATAGTGGTGAGAGTGGACATCCTTGTCTTATTCCTGATCTTGGAGGAAATGCTTTCAGATTTTCACCGTTGAGAATGATGTTTGCTGTGGGTTTGTAGTGTATGGCCTTTATTATGTTGAGGTAGGTTCCCTCCATGCCCATTTTCTGGAGAGTTTTTATCATAAATGGGTGTTGAATTTTTTCAAAAGCCTTTTCTTTTGAGATGATCTATCAATAGATGATCATCTGTTGAGATGATCATATGGTTTTTCTTTTTAAATGTTAATTCTTTTTTTTTTTTTTTTGCGGTACGCGGGCCTCTCACTGTTGTGGCCTCTCCCGTTGTGGAGCACAGGCTCCGGACGTGCAGGCTCAGTGGCCATGACTCACGGGCCCAGCCCCTCCACGGAATGTGGGATCTTCCCGGACTGGGGCACGAACCCGTGTCCCCTGCATTGGCAGGCAGACTCTCAACCACTGCGCCACCAGAGAAGCCCTTAAATGTTAATTCTTAAATGTTAATATGGTGTATCGCATTGATTGATTTGCATATATTGAAGAATCCTTGCATCCCTGGGATAAATCCCACTTGATCATGGTGTATGATCCTTTTAATGGGTTCTTGGATTCTGTTTGCTAGTATTTTGTTGAGGATTTTTGCATCTATATTCGTCAGTGATATTGGTCTGTAATTTTCTTTTTTTGTAGTGTCTTTGTCTGGTTTTGGTATCAGGGTGATGGTGGCTTCATAGAATGAGTTTGGGAGTGTTCCTTCCTCTGCAGTTTTTTTGGAAGAGTTTGAGAAGGATAGATGTTAGCTCTTCTCTAAATGTTTGATAGAATTCACCCGTGAAGCCATCTGGTCCTGGACTTTTGTTTTTTGGAAGATTTTTAATCACAGTTTCAATTTCATTACTTGTGATTGTTCTGTTCATATTTTCTGCTTCTTCCTGGTTCAGTCTTGGAAGGTTATACCTTTCTAAGAATTTGTCCATTTCTTCCAGGTTGTCCATTTTATTGCCATAGAGTTGCTTGTAGTAGTCTCTTAGGATGCTTTGTATTTCTGCAGTGTCTGTTGTAACTTCTCCTTTTTCAATTCTAATTTTATTGATTTGAGTCCTCTCCCTCTTTTCCTTGATGAGTCTGGCTAATGGTTTATCAATTTTGTTTATCTTCTCAAAGAACCAGCTTTTAGTTTTATTGATCTTTGCTATTGTTTTCTTTTTTCTATTTCATTTATTTCTCCTCTGATCTTTATGATTTCTTTCCTTATGCTAACTTTGGGTTTTGTTTGTTCTTCTTTCTCTAGTTCCTTTAGGTGTAAGTTTAGATTGTTTACTTGAGATTTTTCTTGTTGTTTGAGGTAGCCTTGTATAGCTATAAACTTCCCTCTTAGAACTGCTTTTGCTGCATCCCATAGGTTTTGGATTGTCGTGTTTTCATTGTCATTTGTCTCTAGGAATTTTTTGATTTCCTTTTTGATTTCTTCAGTGATCTTATGGTTATTTAGTAACGTATTGTTTAGCCTCCATGTGTTTGTGTTTTTTATGTTTTTTTTACCTGTAATTAATTTCTAATCTCATAACGTTGTGGTCGGAAAAGATGCTTGATATGATTTCAATTTTCTTAAATTTACGGAGGCTTGATTTGTGACCCAAGATGTGATCTATCCTGGAGAATGTTCCGTGCGCACTTGAGAAGAAAGTGTAATCTGCTGTTTTTGGATGGAATGTCCTATAAATATCAATTAAATCTATCTGGTCTGTTGTGTCATTTAAAACTTCTGTTTCCTTATTTATTTTCATTTTGGATGATCTGTCCATTGGTGTAAGTGAGGTGTTAAAGTCCCCCACTATTATTGTGTTACTGTCGGTTTCCTCTTTTATAGCTGTTACCAGTTGCCTTATGTATTGAGGTGCTCCTATGTTGGGTGCATATATATTTATAATTGTTATATCTTCTTCATGGATTGATCCCTTGATCATTATGTAGTGTCCTTCCTTGTCTCTTGTAACACTCTTTATTTTAAAGTCTATTTTATCTGATATGAGTATAGCTACTCCAGCTTTCCTTTTTTTCCATTTGCATGGAACATCTTTTTCCATCCCCTCACTTTCAGTCTGTACATGTCCCTAGGTCTGAAGTGGGTCTCTTGTAGACAGCATATATATGGGTCTTGTTTTTGTATCCATTCAGCAAGCCTGTGTCTTTTTGTTGGAGCATTTAATCCATTCACGTTTAAGGTAATTATCAATATGTATGTTCCTATTACCATTTCCTTAATTGTTTTGGGTTTGTTTTTGTAGGTCCTTTTCTTCTCTTGTGTTTCCCACTTAGATAAGTTCCTTTAGCATTTGTTGTAGAGCTGCTTTGGTGGTGCTGAATTCTCTGAGCTTTTGCTTGTCTGTAAAGCTTTTGATTTCTCCATCGAATCTGAATGGTATCCTTGCCAGGTAGAGTAATCTTGGTTGTAGGTTCTTCTGTTCCATCACTTTAAGTATATCATGCCACTCCCTTCTGGCTTGTAAGTTTCTGCTGAGAAATCAGCTGTTAACCTTATGGGAGTTCCCTTGTATGTTATTTGTCATTTTTCCCTTGCTGCTTTCAATAATTTTTCTTTGTCTTTAATTTTTGCCAATTTGATTACTGTGTGTCTCGGCGTTTTTCTCCTTGGGTTTATCCTGTATGTGACTCGCTGTGCTTCCCGGACTTGGGTGGCTATTTCCTTTCCCATGGTAGGGAAGTTTTCGACTATAATCTCTTCAAATATTTTCTCAGGTCTTTTCTCTCTCTCTTCTCCTTCTGGGACCCCTATAATGCGAATGTTGTTGCGTTTAATATTGTGCCAGAGGTCTCTTAGGCTGTTTTCATTTCTTTTCATTCTTTTTTCTTTATTCTGTTCTGCAGCAGTGAATTCCACCATTCTGTCTTCCAGGTCACTTATCCATTCTTTCGCCTCAGTTATTGTGCCATTGATTCCTTCTAGTGTAGTTTTCATTTCAGTTATTGTATTGTTCATCTCTGTTTGTTTGTTCTTTAATTCTTCTAGGTCTTTGTTAAACATTTCTTGCATCTTCTCGATCTTTGTCTCCATTCTTTTTCGGAGGTCCTGGATCATCTTCACTATCAATATTCTGAATTCTTTTTCTGGAAAGTTGCCTATCTCCACTTCATTTTGTTGTTTTTCTGGGGTTTTATCTTGTTCCTTCATCTGGTATATAGCCCTCTGCCTTCTCATCTTGTCTATCTTTCTGTGAATGTGGTTTTTGTTCCACAGGCTGCAGGATTGTAGTTCTTCTTGCTTCTGCTGTCTGCCCTGTGGTGGATGAGTCTATCTAAGAGGCTTGATGGGAGGGACTGGTGGTGGGTAGAGCTGACTGTTGCTCTGGTGGGCAGAGCTCAGTAAAACTTTAATCCAGTTGACTGTTGATGGGTGGGGCTGGGTTCCCTCCCTGTTGGTTGTTTGGCCTGAGGCAACCCAACACTGGAGCCTCCCCGAGCGCTTTGGTGGGGCTAATGACAGACTCTGGGAGGGCTAACGCCAGGGAGTACTTCCCAGAATTTCTGCTGCCAGTGTCCTTGTCCCCATGGTGAAACAGAGCCACCCCCTGCCTCTGCAGGAGACCCTCCAACACTAGCAGGTAGGTCTGGTTCTGTCTCCCCTGGGGTCACTGCTCCTTCCCCTGGGTCTTGATGCGCACACTACTTTGTGTGTGCCCTCCAAGAGTGGAGTCTGTTTCCCCCAGTCCTGTCGAAGTCCTGCGATCAGTTCCCGCTAGTCTTCAAAGTCTGATTCTCTAGGAATTTCTCCTCCTGTTGCTGGACCCACAGGTTGGGAAGCCTGACATGGGGCTCAGAACCTTCACTCCAGTGGGTGGACTTCTGTGGTATAAGTGTTCACCAGTCTGTGAGTTACCCACCCACCAGTTATGGGATTTGATTTTACTGTGATTGCACCCCTCCTACCGTCTCATTGTGGCTTCTCCTTTGGATGTGGGGTATCTTTTTTGGTGAGTTCCAGTGTCTTCCTGTCGATGATTGTCCAGCAGTTGTGATTCTGGTGTTCTCGCAAGAGGGAGTAAGAGCACATCCTTCTACTCCACCATCTTGGTTCCTTCTCCTTTAATGACTTTTTTTAAACCAGGATTTTGTGTCCTAGTTAAAAAGATCTTCCTTATTATACGAATACCAGAAAAAAAAGTGGCATTTTCTTATTTTCCTCTAGTAGTTTTATCATTTCATTTTTTACGTTTAAATCTTTGTTTCTTCTGGAATTTATTTTTATATAGGGAGTAATGCAATCCATTGACTTTTTCCCAGCTTTATTGATGTAAAATAGAATTGTAAGGTATTTAAAGTATACAACGTGATGATTTAATATACATATACAACGTGAAAGTATTTCCCACATTGCGTTAATTAGTATGTCTGTCACCTCACGTATTTACTTTTTTTTTTGGTGCGAATGTTGACATTCTACTCTATTAGCAAATTTTGATTACATAATAAACACAGTATTATCAGCTGTAGTCAGTCACTATGTTATTCGTTAGATCCTCAGACCTTATTTATCTTATCACTGAAAGTTTGTACCCTTTTACCAGCCTTCCCCTATTTCCCCTGGTTCTATGAGTTTGACTTTTTTTTAAGTTTGTACACATAAGTGATATCATGGGGTATTTCTTTTTCTCTGTCTTGGCTTATTTCACTTAGCAAAATATACTCCAGGTTCATCCATGTGGTTTCAAATGACAGGATATCCTTCTTTTTTAAGGCTGAATAACATTCCGTTGTGTGTATAATATCATAATTTATAATATAATTTTTTTTATACAGTAATAAAAGTAATACTCCACATTTTCTTTATTCATTCATCTGTCAACAGACTCTTGGGTTGTTTCCATACCTTGGCTATCATAAACAATGCTGCTGTGAACATGGGAGCACAGATATATCTCTTTGAGATAGTGATTTCATTTCCTTTGAATATAAACCCAGAAGTTGAATTGCTGGATCATGTGGTAGTTCTGTTTTTAGTTTCTTGAGGAACCTCCATATGGTTTTCCACAGTGACAGTACTGGTTTACGTTCCCACCAACAGTGTACAAGGATTCCCTCTCTCTGCACCCTCACCAACACTTTTGTCTTTTTGATAACAGCAGTTCTAACATGTGTGAGGTGATATCTCATTGTGGTTTTGATTTTGCATTTCTCTGTTGCTTAATGATGTTGAGCACCTTTTCATGTACCTGTTGGCCATTTGTATATCTTCTTTAGGAAAATGTTTGTTTAGGTCCTTTGCCCATTTTTAAATTGAGTTCCTTGGTTTTTTTTGCTATTGAGTTGAATTCATTGTATATCTTGGATATTAACCCCTTACTGGGTATGTGGTTTGCAAATATTCTCTCCCATTCCATTAGTTACCTTTTCATTTTGTTACTGGTTTCCTTTGCTGGGCAGCTTTTTAGTTTGTTTATTTTTGCTTTTGTTGCCTTTGCTTTTGGTGTCAAATCCAAAAAATCGTTGCCAAGACCAAACATCCTGTTGATTTTTATAACAGCTATTTGATCTTGCCCACTATTTGATTTAGTTTTCCAAGTGAGGACACTAAAGTCTGCAAGCTGAAATGACTTGTTTAAGATGTTGGAGTTGTTAAATGAGGGAAGCCAGTTAGAGCTTCGAAGTCTTGATGAGATTGTAGTTACCACATAGGTGAGCTGAATTTTCGTTTTGGCATTAATTAGCAATTACTTTTCAATTCCTCTTGTTTAACCCCAATTTATTGCAGTACTATTTTACTTTTCTCCCCAACTCCAGAAAGTTTTGTCTAGGTATGTGAAGGAAAGTAACTTGGAAGAGGGGACTCCTGGGAGAAAGCATGAGTTTTCCTTTTCGCTTTTAAGGTTCAAAGTATTTCCTCCCTCTATTGATGTCCCGGATGGAAGACTGTAAGGTGTTTTCTTTTGTGGCTCGCAGAGTGATAGGCGATTTCTAGCAAATTCTCAAATCAAGAAATCAGAAGGAGTCTGAGTTACCAGGTAGTCCAACTGCCTTCTGAACAAAGTCACTTCTGTGTTCCCTGAAGTGATCATCAGGCTTTTGCTTGGAAGCCCCAAGTGACCCCCTCTGCCGTCCGCCATTACTTGTATGAAATTGTGGACACTCCTTTCTTGTTTCCAGCTAAAATCTGTGACTTCTGCCCCATCAGTTCTGGTTCTACCTTTTGGACCATGCACACTGTCCTGCTTAACAGTTCTTCAGATATTTAAGGCTGCAGTTATGTCCTCCCACCCTCAAACCTTCTCATTTCTTCGCCAGCTAACCCAGCTCCTTCCCCCTCTGCTCAGATGGCTTGTTCTCACACTGCTTCTGTTCTCTGGCTGCATTGAGATCCTCAGGTCCTTCTGGAGTCATATGACATCATCACAGATTGCAATATATATTCTGATGAGGTTTTCTTGTCACATGCCACCCAGTAATGCTTCACCAAGGAGTTTGACGTGCCTCCTACTCTCCTGAAAAATTACAGAGACCAATTTGTCCGTGAACTCAAGTCAAGGGACAGTGTGTGTGACCCTTTCAGAGCCCCCACTTCCCCCTGAGGGGGTCATACAGAAAGCTGCTCTGTGTAGTGACTGGGGGCTGCTTGTTGCCTTGTGAAGCTTCTTCCTGTGCTTCCTGCCTGGGAGACAGAGCTCAGCCTCTCCCCCGTTGTGCTTTTTGGCAAAATCAGCATAGGTCTCTTTACCCCATCACGGAAGAGTACCTGCTCACCACCTGACAGCGTGATCGTCTTGCCTGGTCCCTGAGGGCTTCTCAGGTAGTGTTTAGCAGCTGTAGAACCCACTATGGTCTTAATTTGTAGGTAAAGATGCTTTTTTTTTTAAATACCAATTTTCCTTTTGAAATCAATAGAAAGATGAGAAGTGGGAAAGCCTGTGTGGTATAAGCGATCCCCACACCTGGCCCTGTAAAGGATGTCTCAAGCCCTCATATGCGCTTCACTCTGAACTCTCCCTCTTCTCCCCATCCTGTGTCAGTCACCAAGGTTTCCTCCCAGAATCTCTCCCCTTCCTCTCCATTCCCACCTGCCTTCCTGGTGTCACCTCGATAGCCCCCTCCTCAGTATTCTGCTTGCCACTGGGCTTCACCTCTAGTCCGTCATACATGTGGCTGCCTTGTCACGTTCCTAAATATTTTGGGTTATCTCCCCTGACTGGAAACCTTCCCCGGTGCCCTATTGCTACAGTACAAAGTCCAAATTCCCTGGCCTGGTGGATTCATGGTTCTCCAGAGAATGACCCGATTCCAGCTTCTATACGTGGCTTTCTCTCTCGTACTCTTATTTATCTGGTTCCTGTCAATTCCTTTACCCACTCTTTTCCTCTACACTTTGGTTTATACCTTTGTCCCTGTTGGAATGGCTTTCTCCATTTCTTCTTGTTGAAATGCCGCCCTTCTTTAAAGGCTTGTTCATTCATTCATTCAACACAGTTATTGAGAGCCTACTGTGTGCTCATTGTTGTAGGTGCTGGGCATACAGAAGAGAAATAGTAAACAGAATAGACACCCAGCTTTTGAGGGACTTCCGGTCAAAAGGGAAAGACATGTTAAACAAGTACAAACAAAAAAAATACATTGTGGCAAACAAAGATCAGCGCTCTTGAAGAAAAAGAAAGTGCTGTGGGAGGGGCGGGGGCGGGGGACCTCAGTTTAGATCAACAGCATTAGCCTGACAAGAGTCGTGAGGACCAGGGCCCAGTCAGGGAGAGGAGGAGGGCAAGTCTCTGTCAGCCTGCAGCCTGAGATTGCAGAGGCTTTTCATTTGGCAGTCTCTCCTCAGGCACTAATTTGACACATCGGGCATTGCTGATCTTGTCTTTTTGTGCATGGCCTGTCTCCCTAACCAGATTAGAGACGTTTCAAGGATAGTAATCACAGTTCATTTTTACAAGCCCATAGGCTTCCCAGCCCAAAAGAGACACTTAGAAATGTGGATTAAGGACCTCGGAAGGATGTCGGAGGTCCTCTGTCCTTAAAATGTTGTGGTCAGTCCAAAGGGCTGAGGTTTGGATGGCTGAGGGCCTTGCCAGGCTTGGGCATAGATAGCTTTCTTTTTCTTCAGGAGGGAGATAGAATAATTAAGTCCTTCTCCAACTCACCGTTAAATCTTGAATTTTATTTACTTTTTCATTCTCTAGTAATAAGTAGTAGCCCTTTTATACCACAAATGATGGATTCTGGAGAATATGCAGAATAATTTGCTTCACAGATGGGCACATAGAAATTTATGGATTTCAGAAGGGGTTTACTGCCAATGTTTTATGGATTTCTCACTCAATTTGATAGATTAGCCCTCCCCACCCCAATTTTTTTTAAGCCAGAAAATGTTTTGTGAAAACATTCTAATTTGAATAGGGAGTGTTGAATTTCACATTTAAATGCCAGTATAAGTTTTAAGGTAACTCTGTTTCCTGCTTGCCCCTTCCCCCATACATAAAATAGTTAACAGTTATAAAGAATGTTGAAAATAAAAGCCCTCCTTGCAAATGTCACAGTGGGTGTTACAACTCTTTCTGCTTTCAAGTATCATATATTTAAGTCAAGGCCAGAAATAGCATTGGCCAGTTCTTAGCCCCTAATCTTTTAAATTAGATTGAAAGGAGAAAAGAACCAAACACGGTATATTTCAGTTAAAATATCAGCTCCTGCCCAGGTAGTTTCATCCGTCCCTGTAGGTCTCCAGAAGGACTTGCTGCAGTAAAGTAAATGCAGAACTTAACCAATCCTCCTCAGCTGGGTCCGTGTGTTTAAAGCCATTTACAGGCTTCACAGGCACTTATTTGATAGAGCGAAGAGTTAGCATCTCTGACATATATGGTGCTGGTGGAATTGATTTGTCGAAAAAGGAAATTTTCCAAAGCCCGTTTTTTAAAAATCAGAAGTATTGCTGCTGTTCCAGAATGAAGGTCCTTGATGAGTTTTCCCTGTTGGGTTATTAACCCAGAGGTCTGGCCGTGCTCCAGCTCAGATAATGCTGTTTCTCTGTGCTAAATTCCTCCTGAAGGTTCAATTAGATTCGGCCTTTTTTCATCCCAGGCAAACATTTGAGAACTGCCAGTATACAAGGCCAGAGCTTAGTGATGGATGCATTTGTTTCACCGCTGACAGAGATTTCAATGTCAGATCTCCCGGACCCTTGAGGATGGGAACAGAGGCTGATCTCAGGGAAGAAAGCTTCTACTGGTCCTCATGTACAGATGCAGTAACGTCTCTCGGTGCTCTGGAAGGGGTTCACCTGCCCAGATGGACCTGAGCAGGTTGGATGTTGCAGCCTGTCAGGCCCCGTTCCTGGGAGAGAGCTCTGTTGAGTGCTTTATTTGAAGTCATCACTGGTGGGAACACCCACAGTCATTCCACAAAGCAGCATTTACTGGTCTCAGCCCGGCTTGTGGAAAATGCTACATTTGGGGAGCATGGTGTACCCCTACCACGTTTGTGGCTGTGCCCTTTACTTGATTGTTTAGATAAATGCTTCCTACTTGTATTAATTAAAATACATTTCCAAGCCTTTGTATGCTTAGCATTACTCAGGCCAATATCATTGCATTATTTGCTCAATTTTATGTAACGTGGTAATTGTGTCTATATTTTCTCGGTTTTGAGCTACGAAAGGAAATGCAGCATCATAAATCCGAGGCGAGCTTGGTTAGAGGCAGTTAGCTCTCCACAGGTAAGGGCTCCATGTCTGAAGAAAGGAAGCCTGGGCTGAGAGTATGATTGACACCTGTGAAATCACAGCAGGACTAAATAGGCAAAGCACAGCCTTGTTCCTAAATCCCGACACAATGAGATGAAATGCAGATGCAGACACTTAAAGGTTGTATATTAGGACAGATCAAGGAGACAGCTCACTTTACACGGGTGATCCTAAGCCTATGGGACTCACTACCGTGTGAGTAGGTGGCACACATTGGCTTAGGAACCGTCTCGCCATGCGTAACAGGTGCAAAGGCACTGGCTGGCCTCCCTGGAGCCCTCTTCTTGGCCACACTGTCAGTGCCTGTCCAGGCGGGCTGAGACCATCCACTTTATCAGCAGGTATTTATTAGGTGCCAGCTCTGTGTCAGGCACTGTGCTAGGGGCTGAGTGCCGGGGGCACAGGTAAAAGACATTGTTGCTTGTCTCTGGGAGCTTCTATGAGGGGAGTCTGTGGCTCCTGAATTCTGTATAAGGAGGGTTTCAGGGCAGCAGTCTAATTGAAAGTAGGGGCTAGGGGCTTGTCTTAATGATGTGCTTCAGTGTTATTGCTTGTTTTGTGTGTTCAACAAAAATAGTTTCCTGCATATGCTTTTGTTTTTACCTTATGTGAGACTAAGAAAATGTTCATTGTTTATATATAAAAGAATTGTATTTTTCTCTGGGTTGGCTTGGCGGGGATAAGTGTGCCCCTGCCCCGTGGTGCCCCTCCTAGATACTGCCATTGCTGGACTCCGTTTCTGCCTGTTTAACCTTAATGCCACGTTGTCATGTGGGTCTTAGGGCAGATGTTTGTTTTAACTGAGTTCTTTTCGCCCTCACACTTAGCCGCGTGCTGATTGGATGTTGCCAACCTGGGTTGGCCTCACTCCTCTCCTCAGTTCCACAGTTGATTTGTTGGTGATTTTGAACAAATTGTGGTCATCTCTGGGTATCAGTTTCTCTATCCGTAAAGTAGAATAAAACAAGAATGTTTCCTGCAGACTCCCCGTGGAATCTGGTAAGTCAGTGCTTTGCCTGGGACACATCAGGAGATTCGTTCAGAAGCCAGGCCTCTCAGAAATAGAGCGGTGGGCGCTTTCCTGGTGGCGCAGTGATTGAGAGTCCGCCTGCTGATGCAGGGGACACAGGTTCGTGCCCCGGTCTGGGAGGATCCCACATGCCGCGGAGCAGCTGGGCCTGTGAGCCATGGCCGCTGAGCCTGCGCGTCCGGAGCCTGTGCTCCACAACGGGAGACGCCACAACAGTGAGAGGCCCTCGTACCGCAAAAAAAAAAAAAAAAAGAGAGCGGTGGCATCAGTGGCCGCCCTTCACAGGTGGCTGCCCCGCCTCTCTACACTGGCATCCTGCTTTGCATTCAAAGCAGGAAAGCTGTTAGCACAAGGCTCATTTAAAACCCCAGTTGAGGAGGTCATCATAGCATCCTTAATTCTAGTGGGTGGCTCTGGTTTTCCCTTCAGCAGTTGGAGTGATTAAATGTCATAATATATCAGGGGAGCACCAATTATGAACATGGATTTCACGCTGGGTGCTTTTACATTCTTTGGTTGGAATTGGACATAGTACTGACCTACCTTGGCAACACCTTTAATTGGGGTCATTCGTTGACTCAAATTGGACTGACCAGGGCTTCACCTGCCCTGTCACAGTCGGCCTGTTGGAACAGCTAGGATCCTTACCCATATTTCTCATCATGCTGCCCACACAGCCGGGCAGAATATTTTTGCTTTGAACCACAATACTGCTTTGATTCATTGTAAAATGGCAGATCTGGAAGTTTCCCTAATTATGAGTTATCTCCTTTAGAGGTGAGTAAACTGAGGCCCATAGAGGATGTGACCTACCCAGAGTCTCATGAGACCTTTGACAGTGCCCAAACCTCTGTTGCTTAGCAACATCTTTGGCACACAGGGGGCACTCCCACTGGTTGAACAAAGGAGCAAACCCAGATCTCCTGGGACTTGTTTGAGTAACAGAGTTAATTTTACCCTTTTTGGTAAAGGTACCAGCATACCAAATCTGACTTGGCTTGAGTGACTGATCTAGACGGTTAGAAGATTCCATCTGTTTTCTTGAAAGAGACTGTCAGCCTCTCATGTTGCAAACTGGAAAGTTTGACCTTTGTGCTCTCCTTCATTATGGCACTTTAAAGCAGTGGGTCTCAAAGCTTGATGATAGAGCAGCCTTGGCAGCTTCACCTGGGAAATTGCTAGAATTCAAATTCTCGGCTCCTCCCCAGGCCTACTGAATTAGACGCTCTGCGGGGAGCCCAGCAACCAAGGTTGTTAGAGACTCTGCTCTCTGGGTGATTCCATGCACGCTGAAGTTTGACAGCCTCTGCTTTAGGAGGTAAGCCTCAGGCGTGTTTTCTTCAGTTGTGAACAGACGATGCAACGGAGCACGCAGTTATGAACATACAAGAGCTAAGTGTAGGGCTGCGTAACACTGGAAACCAAATAAAATTTAATACAAGTTTTATCTGACACATTTAATATATCTGTGGTAATTATTGTGGTAGTGGTAATTAGGCAAATGAAAAGCAGTTCATATAAATGGCTATAATGAGTATTACTCAGGCAAATCAAGTTTTTAATCGTTTTTTTTCACCCCCTTATTAGCTTTCTAGTATCTGATAGTGGCCACGCGGTTGGCAGTTTCCCTCCTTAGGGTGATATACATCTTTCAGACTCCCCCAGAGATACGTTCATTCATGGTGGAAATTTGGCCCCAATTTCCCCACTGTTAGGATTCCGTGTGACCATCTATCTTAGGTTGAGTTCCCCCCAAAGCAGTATCTAGATGCAAATAGTTTATCTGGGAGGGGATCCCAGGAAGCACTCCTTGGGGAGTGAGGGAGTGAGAAAGAAAGGGAACCAGTAAAGGGTTTCTTAACGAGGGGTCGCCACTCTGGACCTGGGCTCAAACCTGCCAGGGACCTGGGGTGAAGGGAGCCAGTCAGTCTGAGTGAGAGCTGCTCCCTTAGCGGGAAGGTGGGGCAGGACATTGACTCCCCACCCCTCCAGTCCACCTGGGATCCAGGCCTAAGGGCTCTGGGGGCCCGAAAGAACCCTCGGAGAGCTGCAGGTGTTTGCACTTGGAAACTGTGGGCTTGTTGGGCTCAGAAATGATGAATGCTGACACCACCCTGTCAGTGTCCCCAGGGCTGAGACTTTCCTGGCTTTCTTGGTGGCTCCCCACCCCCACCCCCACCCCATCCCTCTTGGCACTTATCAGGACAGATAAGTGCTCCTGGGGTCCGGGTGCTCGAGGGGATGTGCTGGGCAAGTCCTCAGGGCTCTGAAAGCAGCTGCCAGGGGTGGTGGCAGCAGGAAAGGAGAGGATGCTGTGAGAATAGACCCTGGATCTCAGAGTCTGAGCCAGAAAGAGGGCAGGGGGCAGTAAATCAAAAAAACCTGGGATTGTAAATGGCTGACATTGAGTCTCTTTGCTCTGGTGGAGGAGAACAGGAAAAGCAGAGGGTTCTGGGCACTGGTAAGAGGAGAAGAAGAGAAACTTCAATTTCTTGCCAGCAAACCCTATGTGCCCTTTCCCCTTGGCCTCAAACAGCACTCCCATCCTGTCCCACTCTTGTGTTCTAGTCTCTCTGGGCTGCAGAGAACTGTCCGAAGCCAACCGGGCTGGGAAGAAAGGGGGCTGTATGCCAGGCCTCCTTTCAGGTGGGTCTGTTGGCACAGTGAGTTTGCTTGCCAGGCTAGGATGGAGGACCGGAATTTTGCATTCTTACTAAGATAGTCCCCAACACAATTTTGACTGAATCACGATAAAAGGAGAAAATTAGGGACAATGAGGAGTGTCACGGCGGTGCTGATGGTATTTGGTTGCCAACTGCCTTTATTCTAAATATGTCCATCCTTTTGTTGTATTTCAGTTGTCCTTTTATAAAACAAGGGATAGTTTTCATGTTAACTTAAAAATTTTCTTTCTTCATATTCTTTGTTTTGAAATAATTATAGATTCATAGGGAGTTCAGAAAATGGTACAGAGAGGGCCTTTATTTGGTACCCATCACCCAGTTTCTGCCAATGGTATAATGCATTACATAACTCTCACATAATATCAGAGTCAGGAAATTGACGTTAGTACAATCCACAGACCCTGTTCTCATTTCACCATTTGGCAGGGGTGAGGGGGGGATTGTGATTCTATGCAGTTTTATTATGTGTAGGTTCATGTAACCATCGTCACAGTCAAGATGCAGCATTGTTCTTTCATCACAAAGATCTTCCTCATGCTTCCATTGTGTTGATTTTTAAAGTCCTTATGTGTTATGATGAAAAGGCAACCTTATAACATTCCCATCATCCCAGTTAGCGGGGGAAATGGCCCACACATTTGCTAAGTTCAGGGACCTCTGACCCATGTCCTCTCTTGAAGTGGACCAGCACAGTGTTCTGCACAGAAGCCATTTTCCGAAAAGAGATAAGAGCCCCGGAATGCAGAGAAGCTCATTTTTACCTCAGGTCTTTTTCCTTCAGGGTTCAGCCCTCTGGAGGCTTCCCTAAGGGCTGCTCCGTATTCTGCCACTTCCCCAGCTGCAAGATCAGTGGGGCGACTCAGCAGAGAGGCAAGAAGCAAGGGTCAGCCTTGTATCGCCCCTCTCGTTGCCTTGGTTAAGTTATTGAACGTCTCTGAGCCTCACTTTCCTTATCTGCAAAACAGAGACTCAGCTGGATCATCTCTAAGGTCCCTGCTGGATGAGTCTGCGGCTTCCTACCTCACGTGGCCCCCACCTTCCTGTCCTCCATTGCCATCGACACAGCGATGAGGGCCCAAGGGCTTATTCTCACTTCTGGGAGCAAAGTATAAAAAGAAAAAAAGGAGGGTAGAGGTTTCATACTTAACAGTTTTGACTAGAGCCATCCTGTTTATTTTCAACAGTGTAGGAGCATATTTGAGATTCTGATGCATGTGTGTGCAAACACACACACACACACACACACACACAGCCTGAGCTCAAAGATACTTGAGAAAAACAAATCTCTTGTTGATCACGGTTGCCGTGAGTACTACACTCCTTCAGTCTGAACTTGTACTCTCTCTCTCTGAGTTCATCTGTCGCTCAAGTATTTGATTGTGTAAGAGGCAGAATCTTAGAAGACAAGGTTCCTGTACCTCAGTTAACAGTGGAGGTGAGAAGCCCAACCTGGGACCCCTGACCTTTGGCCTGGGACTCTCGGGGGCATCAGCAAGCCTCCTCTCCACCCTTTCTTCTCTCTGTAGACCCCCGGGCCCGGCACACCTCCCCAGCCTGCCTTCCCCACTCTGTCTCCCCCTTCTTTCCTCTTATCCCAGAACTCTGCGAGGAAGGGACAAAGTGGAAGTATTGCCCCAGCTTTGCTGCCTCTGAAGTAAGCACGCAGCCCCCTTTTCAATTGTTACTGCCTATCAAACAAGACAAAAACGGGAAACAAATAGCCAACAGTAGAGATGTTATGAAGTTATGAGAAATATTAAAAGTAATGGTTGTCCTGGGTCTCACGCAAACATGAGTAAACTCAGTCTTTCTTTGGCTCCTCTGACCGACCTTTCCCTCTCGATGTTGTCTTGACGCTGTATGTAGCTCCCACTCCTTTTCCGAAGGGCCCTCCCTCCTAGGCACACCCACAGCCCCTGGGGAACGGTCTTGGCTGTGGTAAATGCTTGCAGAACAGTTGGGACTGGTGGGTTGTGGTCGCTCTGGAATCTTGGTGCAGGCCAAGGCGAGAGATGGTCTTGGCAGGGTAGGTGGCCCAGGGGTCTCCCAGGGCCAGGATCTCACAGTGTGGAGAGGGGCAGTGTGGCCGTCTTTTCTGCCTTTCCTCTCCCGTGTGCAGCCTTTCATGTTCTTCCTGAGAAAGTGCATGTACTCTGTCATTGCAGCTTGCCAGACTCCCTTGCCAACAGGCCCAAGAGTGCAGGTCCCCAGGGCATTCCCAGAGCGGGCAGTCCCCACTGAGACTGTTTGGGAAAGGCTGTGTTCTTTCTGGTTGTCTGGTGTGGTTAGCCCATAGCCTTTTCATACCACTGCCCATGTAGGGAATGGGTTTTCTCAGGAGTCCCAGAAGGCATGTGACCTCGCCCTGCCAGCCTGATGAGAAGCGAGGGTTTGTTGCTCTCCCTCTACCAGTACTGTGTCTTCAAATGCTGGGGCTGTTCCGTGGCCTCCCATTTCCTCACCAGCCAAAGGGAGCCCTGTCCCTGAGCTCTGGGCTCAGAGCCTGTTGTGTTTCTTCAGGGCCATCGAGTTGTGCCCCTGTCCACTTGGCCAGGAAAGAGGGACAGGAGCCCATGTTGCTTAGGAGCACTGACGTGGGTGGCAAATTCTAAAGAAAAGCAAGAGGATGACAGCATTTAATGCAGGAGGCTGGTGGCCTCAGAGGGGCAGGGAAGGGGGGGCCTTGATCCAGGAAAGGCTGTGTTGAATTGGTCGTGTTCTATTTCCTGAACCAAGTGGTGAGCATGTGGATGGGTCATTTATTATTGTTGAAATTACAATATTATAAAATATACTCTTTGTAATTTAGGAAATATTTCATTTTTTTAAGAGGAAAGAACACAGTTCCTTGTGGTTGAGGTCATCACAGGGCTGATATGCAAGAGGATGTTGGCAGGAACTTAGTGACGCAGTGAGGATGCCATTGGAGGAATTTTAGGAGGAAAGATGCCACATAGCTGCTGGGAAAGCCACCACTTTCCTCCTCTCATTTCCTCTTTGGGAAAAATCTCAGATGGAAGAAAGATTTATGTCCTAAACAAATTCCTCCCTAAAAATCGGTTAAGATATAACCACTTTAAAAGCTCTTTGTGTGTTTTCCACTGGGTATTGACTAAGCCCGCCCAGTGCTCAATACCTGCTAGGAGCACCAGTGGGAAACACAAAAGAAGCGGAAGAGGCATGGTACACTTATGTCAAAGGACTGGGCGCAGTCCTTGGACCATATTTACATGGGCATGTTTGTGTTAGTACGGGACAGCCAGGCTGCCTCTGCTGTAAGGATCCTAAAACAGAAACCTCAGATGCAGTCAGTCCAAGAAGGGTGCTGGCAGGGCACCAGAGTTTATCGAACACTTGCTGTGTGCCAGCCACTCTCCCTGTGTTATCGCGTCTAATCCCCATCCTGTACCTCGAAGCAGGTGTTCTCATCCCCGTTTACAGACAAGGTTCAGGTAGGTTAATGTATTTCACCAAAGTTACAAACCAAGGGTAAAGCCTTCTTCTTGTTCTGACTTGGAATACTTTTTTATATTAGACCACATGGCGTGGAAGAGCACAGGTGACTAGAGCTGGACCTGGAAGGAATTATAGGGTGAAGATTTGGGGGCTGCAGAGGAGGCAGAGGCCTGCCAGGCCCAGGCGTGGGATCTCAGGAGCAGTAGGGACGTGGGTTGGTGGGAATGGTGGGCTGAGCAGTAGGCCCCACATCAGCCTGCAGCCAGGGTCAGGCATCTCAAGTTCGCTGTTGTCTGTACCCCTGAGCTCTGCTTTCCACCCGGAAAATAATTATCCTCCATGTACCTACCACTCCTGTGGCATATTTCCATGTGTCTTATCTTCCATGATTATATTTGGGGGATATAAGGATGCCATTTCCGTGATTTTTTGCACTGCCTTTTGGGATTGGGGTTAGGGCAGGGCACAGACTAGTTCCTAGCTCAGGTTTTTTGTTTAGGATGACCTTGGATGCTCTTGAGCTTTAGAACACATCTCTGAGACTTGGAGGACTCTAGTTGCTTTGCCTCCCTGCCCCATGGTCTGCCAGGGAAGGTAAGGGGACCAGGAGGAGGTCTTAGATGAAATGCCCCTTTGTCTCTGTGCTCCCAGCTGGAGATCTGGGTGGGCTGACGGCGGTTCCTGTTCACTACCTGCCAGGTGCAATGAGTGGAAGCTGGAAGTTTGACTAGTGAGAGGTGGCCTCTGAGGTGATAGCAGGTAAGAGCCCATGACTTGGCTCTGTAACCAGGAGCGATCACACAGCCTGGGCTGCTTGGCCCTGGGCCATGGCCGTGATGATCAGTGAAAGTATAAGGCACTGTTCAAACAGGAGCCACGATGAGGAAGAAGGAAGGGCTGGAAGTATGCTTCGAGTCACCTGGGATGGTTTTCCAGCCCTCAGCGGAGAGGCTCTTTAGGAGAAAGCAGCCAGAGAAGGGTTCTGTGTCTGTGGGAGTTTAAACTTATTAGATAATGAAAGTGGTTTGAGAATTCCTACATGCACAGCTTGGGGTATTGATAACAGAGGCGAGAGCTTATCAGACACTGCTGCCAGCTCCCCCAGGAGGCTTTTGACATGGCCAGTCAGGACTAGGGTTGTTTGGTTAATCACAAAACTCTTTTAAAGGAGGAAGTCATTTTTAAAAAGGATACAAACGTTTTACTTTAACTTCAAACGCATAAGTGAGCAGGCTAGTCTTTTGTGGAGCTGGGGCTTTTTCTTTCCATGTGGACCTGCTAATTTGGAGTTCTCTGTCCTATTTATTACATGAACCACATCTATAATATATGATTGATTTAAACTTCTAGATTGAGTTTCTTAAAAGCAAAGCTAGAATTTGGCCACTTGTGAAGCAGTCTGAGCACAGAATCCTTTTAGAAATTTTTATGGTTTATTTCTCCAACAACACAATTCAAGGGCACATTTTTAAAAAATGATCCTGTTATTGAGTCTCTTCGAAGCATCTACCAGGTTGCCACAGAAACAGCTTTTTGCACTTATTTCATCGCTTATGTAATGTTTAATTTTCTGTTTCCATCAACAAATACAACCATCTTAAACAGTTTTGGAAGTGATCCCAACTGGTTCTTGATGAGTAGAACCCTCAGCAGGAGGAAGCGGAAGACCCACAGGTGTGCCTGGGAGACTCCTGCCCGCTGTGAACATGGTTGGCGTTGGGCTAGTTACTGAGGGTCCGTCAGTTGAGTTGTTAACAGCTTGCAGGGTTGGTGTTCGCCCTGTCAGAGATGACCGTGCGGATTCCACAGCCTCCGCCTGTTTCCCCAGCTTTCTCTAAGGTGAGGGAATGGTGCCCACACCAGACTTCTAGCCCTCCCCTCTCCTCCCTCTCCTCTGTTTGGTATTGTCCGGGGTTCTGTGTGCTCCTGCTGAGGAGCCGCCTTGTAGAAAGGCGTCACCTCCCTCACATGAAACTTTTGCCCTGAATGGAGAAGCAGCCTCCAGCTGAGCATCCAGGAAGTGAGCTATTGTTCACGCAGCAAGTTCCAAACATTTTCTGCCAGAAGGAAGCCGTTTCCCTCTGGTCTGTCCTTTTAAAAAAAAAAAAAAAAGGAATCTGGGTTTTGATTAACTTGTTTTTTGGGTAGAATTCTGTTTCTTTTGGAACCAGATGAATGTGAATCATGAGGGCAAACCCCTTCTAAGCTCTGTAAGCTAAAATGAGCAATGGAGGGGGACCGTGCAGACTCCTTCTCCTGGCCTCTGTGGTTTTACAAGGGCTGCAGGTGTTTCTTGGTGTAAGGAAGGCTTGCATCTGCTCAAGTGGGTTACAGAGTGAAAACGAAATGACTTTTAGGCTCAACCCTGTTTTCTAAGGACTTAATTTAAGAAGGCACTTTCGTACCTCCTGCTGGGGCCCGGGGATGTGGCAGGGCCTCAGATCTCCCAGGAGCAGGGACAGACAGACACTGCTGTTGGATAAGGAGCAGATCTCTCCATCTGTGCTTATGGGAGCAAGAACCTTATCTTTCCTTCTAGGATGATGTCATCCAGCGAAGCCCATGTCTTTTAGGTGGTGCAGAGCTTGCTCAAACTCATGTCATAATAAATTAATTCCTCATTAGAGCTCTGTTTGGGAACCAAACACTTCACTAAGACTCTTTATGTGCTGTCTCACATCTTTATAGGAACCTCGTGTTGAGGTCTTCATTTTGCCTTTGAAGAAACTGAGGCTTTAAGAAGACAGGTAAAGTAATTTGCCTGTAGCAATGATTGCATGAGTAAGGAATTTTTTCACATTTTATAGAAAGGGAAATTGAAAGAGATGTTAAATGACTTATCCAAGGTTCCACAGCTAATTAAGTGGACTTTTTTTAAAGTGGATTTTGAACTCAGGTTTCTTATTTCAAAGTTCTCATTCTTTCCATCAGTGTACACTGCCTTTCCAATGTCCTCAGTCCCATGTATTTGAAATTCTACTCTGGGCTTTACTAGAGTAGAAGCTAGGCCCTAAATAAGCTGAATTAGGAAGATAATTAATCAGGCACTGGCCACATAGTTCTACTCCTGTGATCATGTTATTGAAGTTAAAAGTTATTTAACTTTTCTGATATTTGGTTTCCTCTTCTTTAAAGTGGGAGGAACTTTTTTTTTAATTTATCTTTGGCTGCATCGGGTCTTCATTGCTGTGTGCGGGCTTTCTCTAGTTGCCACGAGCAAGGAGCTACTCTTTGTTGCGGTGTGCTGGCTTCTCATTGCGGTGGCTTCTCTTGTTGTGGAGCATGGGCTCTAGGCATGCGAGCTTCAGTAGTTGCGGCACATGGGCTCAGTAGTTGTGGCTCGTGGGCTCTAGAGTACAAGCTCAGTAGTTGTGGCTCATGGGCTTAGTTGCTCCACAGTATGTGGGGTCTTCCCTGACCAGGGCTCAAACCTGCGTGCCCTGCATTGGCACGCAGATTCTTAACCACTGCGCCACCAGGGAAGTCCTCCCTGCCCCCCAGCTGGTTGTGAGGATGAACTGAATCGCCGGGAGGGCACTCAGGGGGTACTCAGTGCACGGCACCTGACTGAGAGAATTTCGCCCTGGAACCTGTCCACCCTGGAAGGCTGGAGTCTTAACAGTGTTGATCCCAAGTACTTTCCAAGGAGAAGGGTACCTTGCTGTGAGCACCTGTACTTGATTTTCAGGAAAGATGACCTCCTGAAGTAGGAAAGGGATAATTTTTTTTATTTGGCTGCGTCGGGTCTTAGTTGCAGCACACGCGATCTTCGTTGTGGCATGCAGGGTCTTTCGTGGCGGCACACAGGCTTCTCTCTAGTGGGCTTCTCTCTAGTCGCGGCGCATGGGCTCCAGGGCGTGTGGGCTCTGTAGCTTCAGCACGCGGGTTCTCTCGTTGAGGCACGCGGGCTTAGTTGCCCTGCGGCATGTGAGATTTTAGTTCCCCCACCAGGGGTTGAACCGGAGTCCCCTGCATTGCAAGATGGATTCCTAACCGCTGGACCACCAGGGAAGTCCCAAGGGATAATTGAATAAGCTCTTGGCATGGTCCACACACCTTTCCCTTGCAGTATTCTGAGGGTGGATTTGATCCCATTTTATTGATTTCAGGCTATAGAGCAGGGGTCCCCAACCCCTGGCCCATGGCCTGTTAGGAACCGGGCCACACAGCAGGAGGTAAGCGGTGGTGAGTGAGTGAAGCTTCATCTGCTTCTCCCCCATCGCTCCCATTACTGCCTGACCCCCCCCACCCCTCCCCACCCCCAGTCTGTGGAAAAATTGTTTTCCACAAAACCAGTCCCTGGTGCCAAAAAGGTTGGGGACCGTGCTGTAGAGGATACAAATGTATCCTGCTAGCCAAATGTCCTAATGTGCTCCTTGTCATGCTAAAGCAACTCACAGAGGGATCAGTGTCCTTTGAATCTGATTATATGAACCAGTTTCCCAGGGCCTGTTCATCCCTGGGAACACTTCGATAATTGAGTTTTCAGACTGTCAAGACTGGGGTTAGCCTGGGTTCCAGAATAGAGAAGGCCACACCACAGAGGAGCGGGGCTGAGAGCCCTTAACCCTGAAAGCTTAGTGACTCAGAATAATGGTGAAGTCAGCTTTCCCACATTCCTTTCTCTTTGTTTCCTTTGCCTATTGGGCATGTCTCTGCTTATTAGCATGTTGAGCAGAGTTCATTACAAATGATGAAGCTCAAACCAGTATTGATCTTACCATTTATTATTCTCTAAAGGATTTGATCCTGAAAGAGATTTTTGTCCCAGTATTTTATTCTGAAAAACTTCTAATGTACAGAAAACTTGAAAGAGACTTTTGAATAGTGAGCGAATGCCTATATATTCACTACCTAGAGCCTAGATTCTACATTTCGATTTTGCTGTACTTTATCTCATATCCGTCCATCCCATCAAAATATAAAATAAAATCCATTTTATATTTTGATGCATTTCAAAATAACTTGCAAACATCAGTACATTTCATCGCTAAACATTTTAACATGTATATCATTACTTAGAGTTTGGTATTTGTTTATAGTTTTGGGGGTGGGGATTTATACAAATAAAATGCATAAATCTTGAGTCTACCATTCCCTGAGTTTTGATAAGTGCATACGTTTGTGTGACCCAAATTCCTGTCAAGATACAGGAATATTACTATCACCACAGGAAGTTCCCTCGAGTCCCTTCCCAGTCAATCTTTACCCCTCCCCACCCCCCAGCAACTACTCTTCTGACATTTTCCCAATCCTGGATATTAGTTCTGCCTATTCTAGACCTTTATATAAACTAGAGCACATACTGGAATCAGTGCAGTATGTGCTCTTTTGTGTAAGGCTTATCTGAAAGATTTTAACTAGTGCTTTAAAATGAATTTGGGGGACTCTATCAACTTCATCTGTCCAACTTCTTCCTATTTCACAAGTTCAGAGATACTTAGGAGTGGCAGGCTGCAGGAAGTCTCTGCGCATCTGATGGTTACTGGTAGTGTATTTGCATCAAGCATATACAATTTTTTTTAACATCTTAAGTATATATAATTTGGTACTCAAAATTCTACATTTGTGTCCCCTGATATTACAAGGCAAGTGTTCCCCTGCAGAATCTGAGGAGCCAGTGGATATAGGACCCCTTTCTTTCTCTGGCCACACTGCTGAGGAAATCAATTCTGAGTGGATGCTTAGGGTGTTTTCTTTGGGCTCCTTTAATCCATAGCCGTACTAACAGTGCAGCACACTGTAGTGAAGTTCAGGCTGTGGAAGAACAGGACCAACAAGGGAAGGTTACTTGGAAATTGGTGGTGAAAGCAAAATTGAAGAAGGACCAAGAGGCAGGTTCCCCAGTGTTTGAGAGAACTGCAGCCTTTCTGAGTGGCTTCCTCCGCATTCCTACCCTCCTCACCCGAATAAGCCTGCTCCTGGACAGAAAGTAGATTGCGTAAATTGGACTAGAACCCAAATACATAATCCTCATTAATCTTTTAGAGTCTTGTCCCACATATTAAAGCCAGTACTTGGTGAATAACCTAGAGTTACGTGGCAGCAATAATAAGTTAATTGAAATCTAGGTCTCCCAACTATTTTTCTTCTTTCAGCAGTTTCTTGGGGCTTTGAGTTAAAGAGTGCTTGTATAGTAGGCTGTTCTAGAATGAGAAGGTCACTTGGCAGGTCTCGTCTACTTTCTGCCAAGTGGCAGGTCTGGGGCACGAGCATCGGTTAAGGAAAGGGCCAGCAGGTAGTTGTGGGGTGTGCGATGCTTTGGGGAGCAAGGCCGGTATCAGCCACTCAAGAGGTATGGGAACGATAAAAATGAGGAGGGAGAAGGGGAGTTAGAGACTTAGACTGAGGTCACGGGCTTCCAATCTCGGCCAGCGTAGCCTGGGGCAGCACACCTCGGGCTTTCATTTGAGCCTGTGTCAGAGACAGAAGGACAGAGACTTTTGAAACAAAACAGCTCTGTGGTCTCCCAGTCTCTTAGGAAAAGGGGGATTGAGATGGAAGGTGGCAGCATAAAGGGGATTCAAATGGGGATACAACAATAAATATGGTAAAGATCCAAGGTCGCCCCCAACCCCATGAGACTGAGACTAACCTTGCTCTGTGGAAAAGAAGTGATTCATTGTTAGTGGAGCTGCCTCGGAAGGGACAGCCCTGAGCCCGCTGGCAGATCTGTATTCATCCCCTGCTGTCTTCTTCCATCCCCCCACCCCGTCCCTCTCCTATAAATGCAGTTGACAAGGTTAGAAAATCAGGACAAATAATTTACTTCAATCCATCTTTGTCTTTCCCCAGGCCTTGTGCAATTCAGTATGTGGGGAGAGGGAACAAATAACTCAGACCCTGGTCGGTGACCCTTTTTCAAATGTGGGGAATCAAAGCCCACTCTAGGCTGAGGAGTGCCTGTCGGCCGCTGAGCCGCAGAAGACAGAGATGGTGATGAATTCTTATGTGCTCGCTGGGCCTGGGAGGCAGCGTCAGCAGCGTCAGGGTGCCTTGCACAGCCAAGGGGCCACCTCCAGTGTCGTCGGTCACCTGAGGGCAGGGGCTCGGGGCCTCTGGGGAGGTCGAGGAGGCGAGGGCTTGACCTGTGCTCCTGGGAATGGGGGGCGCTGTCCAAGCCGGGCTGTCTGGCCCCGGCGGGGGGAGAGGGTCTGCCTCCCTGGTCCCCGCCAGAGGGCAGGCTCGGCGCCCCCACTGAGAGCAGTGCCATCAGCGGGCTGCTGGGCGTCTAGCTGTGGGGTAGTGCTTCAGCATCCTCACCTGAAAAATGGGATGACACGTTTTCTTGGCAGTGAGTCGAGGCTCTGAGGGACTGTTGAGAGAAAGGGCCAGCTGGTAGTCGTGGGGGGTGAGGTCACTGTGCCAGCAACCCAGGGAGGTTGGAAAAAGATAAAAATGAGGAGGGAAGGGGTGTTAGAGAATCCAGACTGGGGTTGAGAGTGTTGGCTACCTTTCCCCTCTTACTGTATCAGTGAGGTGACTAGCCTGGCCTGGGCATTTAACAAATGGTAACTTGTTTGTTACCCGGCCCCTCCACGTGCCAGCTCTGTGCAAGTCACCATGTGGCCTCTTAAAGAAACAGTATGAAACGGGGATCTTACCTTTATTGGTCCTATAGTGTCTCTGGGACACACCATAAAACAGCTAATTGGGAAGTTACAGTGCAAGCACAGTGTGTTTCTGGGCCAGTAAAGTATTAATTGTTGGGGGTAGAGAAGGAGAGATAGATGGTGTCTCCAGCCCTGGTGGTACAGGCCCAACGGGACTGGTGTGTTTTCCATCTGGTGGCAGGGTCCTCGGGGGCTGATAGCTCCGCAGGCGGCAAAAGGGGGTGGGGGAGAGTGTCTGACGTCAGGCACCAAATTCAGTTGCCAATCAATTCCAGAAACATCTCCCTTCAGGTTCCCATTTGCCGCAAAAGAAGGTTGGAGAAAGGCAATCTCTTTCCCTTTCTCCTCTCAGGCCTCAGCTTATGACCAGACTGATTCCTGTTCCCCTGATGTTTTTGCAGTGAGAGCCCCTGAAAATGCCCATTGCTTCTCACTCGTGCCACCTCCTAGGAGGGAGGCTCCCCACGGGCCTCAGAGCCATGTTGCACCGAGGCTGTGGTTCTCCTTGGACCGCCTTTATCCAGCACACTTCCTGGGGCACAGAAGACCCATCAGAACCTAGGGAGGTATTTCTCCGCGCAGCAGCTGTCTTCTCCCCCCTGCCCCTGTGACTCCCAGTGTCCATGGAAAAGCCTAGTATGATCTGAGTTGCTCCTGGCAGCCAGGTTATGGTGACCGGAGTGGAGCCTCTCTGGATATAGAATGTCACTTCCCGTTGCCAGCCTGTGGGCATCCGGGATCCTGTGTTCCTAACAAGCAGATGGGAGAGGGCCTTAGTGGCAGGATTCCTAGTGTTTGGTTTTGGTTCTGTTTTTAGCCATACAGGGAACACATTTTATACAGCCCTGGTAGGGGGGGAAAAAAAAGTCTGAATGGAATAATTCTGAATACTTGCTGAAAATGGAATATTTCCAAGCATTTTTTGAATAGATGAGTCCATTATGGTGATAACTTTCAGGATTTACTTTACTAAACACAAATGTGAGCTGAGCTCTCTATAGAGTTCATGTGAAGCACAGTATTTTTTTTTTAAAGATTTTTTGATGTGGACCATTTTTTAAAGTCTTTATTGAATTTGCCACAATACTGCTTCTGTTCTGTGGTTTTTTGGCCCCGAGACATGCAGGACCCCAGCTCGCCTACCAGGATCCAGCCCGCACCCCTTGCATTGGAAGGCAAAGTCTCAACCACTGGACCGTCAGGGAAGTCCTGAAGTGCAGTATTAAAGCATGGCCATTTCCCATCTCTCTCCAAAAATGTCATGGATCCCAAACAACAGAAGAAGAAGAGAATGTTGAACTGTTCCCTTCTGCTACATTCCACCTGCATCTTCCCCTGACATTCCCCTGAGATGCAGAATGTTTCTGGGAAAGCAGCCTAATCAAATTGTTTTTTAACTCAAGCCTAAATGGTTAAACTACACGAAGTGTGTAGATCAGAACGGTATCTGTCTCCTATGACCGCTCCTCTGTGTCTAGACTGAAATGACCATATTCCCCCTTCGCTGGCTCTGGGCCCCCGGGGTGTGGCAGGGGGAGGTGATGAGGTCCCACTCCTCCCTGTGTCCACGGACTGGCTGAGGGGCTGGGTGGGGACCTGCCAGTCTCTGCCCGCACAGGCCCGCTTCACCGCCACTTCCCTCCTAGCCCTGTGCTTCCACCAAGGCTGGAAGGAGTCCTGGGTTGCAAGCTGTTGGAGAGCTCTCAGTTCCTCTATAAACTAGAATCTTCTCAGCTGGACTTGGCTACTGCCGTTCACAGAAAACAAAACACACTTTCTAGTTTGGATGACATTGGTTCTGAGAGTTCCCCGGCTAGCAGTTCCCAGCTGGCCTGCAGGCTGAAGCACCCAGGGGGCTGTGGCAGCTGAGCTTTTCACCTGAGGGTGACCCCTGGGGCAAGCAGGAGGGAACGGAGCAGAGAAGCAGCAGCAGCAGAGGAGCAGCAGCGTGTCCAACCCTGCTCACTCTGACTTCCAAAGGTCCTTTGGCAAAATGTCATGGGTTGAGCAGCCAGGAGATCCTGATTGGACAGGCCAGCCAGGGCTTTGGGTGTTAGGTGATTATGATGATAATGAAATATATAATGTAGGGCTTGACTTTATTTCAAAAGACACCTTGGAGTCACCTTCCATTTCAGTTTTTCCCACCCTGACACTCTGTGTGGCCTTGGGAAAACAGCTTTTCATTGTTGGCTCTAAGTAAATGTAAACTGCTCTTTGTCTGTCTGTCTGTCAGTTGCCTCTTTTACCATGAGCCAGGCCCAGGGGGAAGAATGGCAGATAAAACATGCTTGATTCCATCTGTCCTGGTGCTTGCAGTGGTGATTCTCCCACATTTACCCACTTTGGCCTGGAGGAGGCATCCAAAGGCTGGTAGAGCCATTCCAGGGATAAGGACCCAACCCCCCATGTAAGAAAACGTTTCCTCACTTTAAGCACCCTACTTTTCTCCTGTAAATGCAGAAAAGAAAAAGAAGGCACACCAACAGATACCTGTGGAGTGCCTGCTCGTTGCCCAGCTTTGAGGCTTCTGAAATCTGAATGTAATGACTGATGTGTCATTTAATGCCAGGTTGGGCCTTGCAGCCTGGTGGTGGGGGAGAGTTTAAAGAGCTGTCTTCATATATCCCTAAGCCTTTCCTGTGGAAGAGGAGATGAAGTGAGAAAAAATGTTTAAATCTGTAGAAAGACAAACGTTATAACTTGGAGCTTTATGCAAATAGGGTGAACTGACTGGGAGAGTTAGCAAGTGCCCCATCTCTGGAAGGTCTTTAGCAGAATTGGACATGGCATGGGAGTTGGGATTATATGACCTGTGAGGTCCCTGCTGCTAACTCAAGATTCTGTGCCTGGAAGGACTCCAAGAGATCACTAGGATATCTTAGAGATATCCTTGCACCTGGGTTCAAAGATGTATGTGAAACAGTATTCATTGTAGCACTGTTTAGAATGAGAAAAGATTGGAAACTCCACACGTGCCTGTCCGAAGACTGGTTCAATAAATTATTATATAGCCTTACACGGGATGACTATACCTCATCCATTAAAAAAAAAAAAAGATGTTCTTTATGAACTGTGGCAAGAACTCCAAGATGCATTATTAAGTGGAAAAACCAAGATGCAGAACAGCATATCAGTATGCGGGGTGGTGGAATACATTCATATATTTGCTTAATTGCAAATAGATCTGAGGGATACTTGAGAAACTGGTTATACTGGTTGCCTCCAGAGAGAAGAACTATAGGCAGCTGGGAGACGGGAGTAGGAAGGAGACTTTTCTCTGAATAACCTTTTGCCTGTTTTGAGTTTTGAATCGTGTGGATGTATTGTCAAAAAATAAATATAAGTAAAAATATGTTTTAAAACTTTAAAAATAAGTTTTACTAGGTCGGAGCACTGTGGACAACAGAGGGGAAGTGGGAAACAAGCTAACCTTTTATTGAGCATCTACTATGAGCCAGGTCTTTGGCCAGATGCCTATGTACATGATACTTTTAATCCACACAGTCCTTTATGGGAGGCAGTATCCACCCCCAATTTTATGGATGCAGCACTGCGGAGTTGCGGGGGTGGGGGAGAAGTACCCTCCTGGCTGGCTGGGTCGTTGCCATGTTGCACCTGAAATGGGCAGGGCCAGAGAAAGGGATGCTCTGGAGAGGGCTGGAGGGAGGGGGGCCTTTTCTTTAAGGGACACTGCAGACCTGCCGAGGCACTGCCTGCTTCTGATGCCGGCCTCTGGGCTGCCGGCCGATAAGTCGAGGCACACCCTCCGTTTGCTGCACGGGTCAGATGTGTTGTTTCCTTTGCTTTTGCTGAGCTCAGGGATGGAGTTCGCAGTGTGCATTAACAAGCAGTTAGGTGACTGCTAGAGGAAAAGACCTTCCTGTGCTCCCGGCTGCCAGGGGAGAGGTGGTGCTTACCCTGTGTTGTTCTGCCGGGTGTCAAAAGTGCTGCCTTTGCCTGCCAGCTGGAGGCTGGCTGGAGAGCTGTTATTTTTCTGACTGTCAGACCTGAGGCTCCTTACTTTCACTTAGAGGAAGAAACATCCAAGCCCTGGTACAAAAGGTCCTCTTTTCCTTTCTTTGGAAAAAGAGCAGTGAATGAGCTCATTACCACTGCAACCCAATTGGGGTTGGGGGGGGGCTCCTCCTCGCTGTCTGGGCCTGCCCCTAGCCAGGTTTCCGGGAGCAGGGGGCTTAGATCTGGCCCAGGGTGACCAAAGCCAGATGGCTGGGACAGGTGGTCCATACAGGGGGCAATGCTGGAGACATTTGGATGCTTTGAGACCAGCTCTCTCTGCTGTGGTCTAGAGGAAGGACAAGTATCTGCACCTCTTCTCCCCTGAATGCAGAGCTGCATCCAGGACTGACGGCCTCCAGGGATCAAATGATCCTCCATTCAGCGTTATGTGCCCATTCAGGTGCTCTAGAAAATGTCTCCACCCCTCAGAGCTGGCAGTCATGCAATAGCAATTATCTGTTGAATGCTTACGAATTGCCAGGCACTGCTCTAGGCGCTGGGGGTATAGCATGGAACAAAGCTGGCAAAGCCTCTGCCCTCATGGAATTTAGATTCTGGCATGAGCAGTGAAGGGTGCCAGCACTGGCCTGCTCTTGCACCCTCTGCCCAGTTTCCGCTGGGTCTGAAAGAGCTGGAGGGTGGGGGGACTGACATATAAATTGCCTTGGAAGGGAGGCTCTTGGGCGTTTCTAGCAGCTGAGCTCCGATTGTTACCCGCTCACTCCCTTCAGAGCTCGTCTTTAGACCCTACAGGGCTGTGGCCAGAGAAGAGCCTTTCTTGATCGGAGCACCGTGAGCTCTGAAACCTTGCAGGTTGGTGCTGGACCTTGGAATCGTCTGGAAGAGACCCGGAGGCCTACCCTGGTGTGCGCGCTGACGGTGAGCCGGCGATGTTTGACTCGAGCCTGACAGCCTTTCCTTTTTGTTCCTCTTTTCTTCCATCTCAGATTGAGAAGATCATGAGCTCTATTGGAGAAGGGATCGACTTTTCTCAGGAACAGCAGAAGATCTCAGGTATGGAACCAAGCAGCCGTTTTCCCCATGGAGCACCACCCTCTGGGTCCCTTCTAGCTCAGGTTTTTCTCTGACACAGAAGACAGACATTTGGGGGGTGAGAGAAGTCAGCCTCAGACCACGTCACTCTCTTACAATTTGGAATCTCATGTGTCCACACAGCCCATCTAGCTCTTACTTTAGGAGCCATGACTCCTTTTACATAGTGGAGGGGAAAATATACAAATTGAATTTTAGGCTGTCTATTAGGAAGCCCTTTTATAAAAAGTGAACGATTGTCAGTTATTCATCGTTGTTTTCATAAATGTAGGCTTTCTCTGATTGGCTTAATGTGGAGTGCTCCTCGTGTTGGTCTCCCAGCTTCCCAGGCGGCTCTGGCACTACCTCTTCATGGGCACGTGGCTTTCGTTCACCTGATCCATGGCAGCGGCAGAGCGCTGGGGTGGACTGTTCAGCCTGTATCGCCTGGAAGGGTTGGCTCTGCTGTTTCCTCCTTGTGTCTGTTTCTCCACTTTTCCATTTACTTAGACACTCATCATTTTTACTTCAGATCACTGTTACTTGGGGTATTCTTTTCATCTCAAAGCCCTACAGGTGAGGCCTGCCTCCATTTCCTTTGTTTGAAACAAAGGAACTAGGGAGGCCATACCTGAGCCGTTTTTCTTGGTAATAGAATTATGGTTGTGTTACTTGCTCAGGTGAGGTGACATCTTAAAGGTGCATCCCAGAGCACCTGTTGCACCCCCTCCCCCAAGCATCTGAAGACGGAACTGCCACCAGTGCATCTGGGCTGAAAGCAGCTTGGGACCCTGGCCTCTTCCCCTTATTGGGGAAGTGCCTCTCTGCCCTGAAGGGGTGGCTTCCTTGTTCACTTAGGAGGCTCCATCCAGGATTGACCTGTAAGCCCTGAGTGACACCTCTAGTTCCTCCATGGGCCTCTGGCCCTGGCAGGAAGTCTGAGGGATGGGGGCAAGTATGCACGTCAGGGATAAAGTTGCTGCTGAGGCCATGGGGCTTGTGGAGAGAGCATGGGCTCTGGAGCCGCAGCCCTGGTTCACATCCTGATTCTAGATACCTGTGTGTCCAGGGCGAGTCGCTTACTCCCTCCGAGCCCGCAGTTTCCCATCTGCAACATTTGGATATAGTACTTCTCTCTTATGTTTGTTAAGAGTGAGTAATATATACAAACACTTGAGCTAAAGAGGTACTCAGTAAATAGTAGTTATGCTCATTTTTCTCCAGGAAGTGATTACTTTCTCATATCGACAAACCTGGAGAGGAGGGGCGTCTGCCCCCCTACCTTGTCTCCCTCCACGCTTTTTCCCACTGTGTTCCTGGAGACACCCCCCTTCAGCCCTGTTTCCCTGGGCTCTAGCAGAGAGGGTCCGCTTGGGTTGGGCTCATCTTTGCCAGTCTTGGATCATGCTGAGGGTCTGCACAAGTGGCTCTTCTGGCTAAGAGTTTGTGGCTCTCTTTCCAGGCACTTGCCTACACGCAGTCCGGGGAGCTTTCCTTCTGTTGTGGTTTGCAGGCTTTTACCAAGAGCGTGTGTTTGTTGGGAATAGATGTTCAGGACTGAGACGAACACTGTTGCCATGTGCTTTAGGGGCAGCAGGTATGGGTCTGATGCAGTCAGCTTTTGTGAGGCTGCTCTCTGCTTCCCTGTACCCCTCTGCATCTGAGGAGCCTACATCAGTTGCATGTGCTTGAGAGATTGGGGCAGAATCAGGCCATTACCTCCTGGCTTTGATAAAGCAGGAGATGTGGCAGCCCTTCTGGAAAACACTCTTCTGGAAGAGCCCTTCTTCTTGGAGCTGGTGACACTGAGCCCTTTCCTTGCCCTGTGGGCCCCACTTTCCAATTCTCGCCCCCCATGAACTCATGTGAATGGCAGGAGTTGGTCCAGCTACCCCCCTAGGTTTCTGGATCCCAACACACAGTTTTAGCAGCATTGAGTTGAGCCATCCTCCATACCCCAGCTTAGGAAAGTCGAGGGCGGGCACAGGAAGGTGGCCATGAGCAGAGGGTGCGTCCACCCGTGCTGCAGAGTCCCAGCTCGCAGTATCCGCATGGCGGCCAGGCTGTGAAGGATGGAGAGCGTGGGCTCAGGCCTGCCTGTGACCTCTGTCTTCTGTCTGATGGGTCAGGAGGGGGCTCTCCCCAGGACCTCGGGGAACACCAGCCGTCCGCTCAGACCAGAGCAGATTTCTTGTTTATTCTGAATGATCATTGTCAGAGTTCATGTTGTCCTTGGGCTTCTGGATCTAGGAGAAGAGGCCTGGGCTGTGGGGTTGCCATCCTGGGAGGAGGAGCAGGCGTGCCAGCCAGCAGCCCTTAACTAAGCCCTTAACTAAGCTTAATGGGATTGCCTGGTGTGACTGGTTTTGCAGAGGGTTGTGTCCTGAAGTGCCCCAGTATGGCACTTGAATCTCACTCCTCTTTTGGGCTGTGGGCCTCCTAGTGGCCAGCTCTGGAGCTGGTTACCCGTATCCTCAACAAGCATGTTTTACAACTCATCCCACTGTCTGGAGTCCAGGGAGGGCGAGCCTTCCCCCTGGCCTGGGCCACTCTGGCTGCTGTCATCAAAGACCTGTTCTTTCTAGCCAGCAGAAGAGAACGCTTGATTGTCTCTTGCTGAAGCCAGCCGTTTAGCTGTTGAGTAGCTGTTAAATGCAGGCTCCTCTAGGAGCCTGATCTCCCAGCACACAGAGCCCCTTCTTCACCAGGGCCACCAACAGCCTGTTGGGCTGCAGGTGCCTCCCAGCACGTTTACAGGGTGACACGTGGTCCCTGGGTTTGTGTCTCTGTACATGTTACCGTTTTTGTCTCCTCAGCTGTACTGGGGGTTTGGTCCTGGTTTCCCCTTGTCCTTGGTACCTCTCCTCCCATGTCTTCCTCCGCCAGAGAGTGAATGGCCTGCCCTGGGCCTGGCACTTCTCTGCTGGGCTCTGACGGCCTGGAGAGAAGTCTCTTCCCAAGTTGTTTGGGGCGCTCACCTGAGGACTATTAGTTGTAATGTCCTTATTTTGTCATCTGTTTTTGTGATACTGCGCCGCTTATCTGCCTGGCAGAGGCACAATCATTCCTGAAGTGGGGGCGGGGGTCACTTAACCCGTGGGCTGTGCCCTCAGGACAGTGTCCCTCCTCTGTCCCCTCTCTGGCTGTCCTAGAAACTATCGGCCAAAACTACAGAACTGTTCCTTCTCTATTCTCTCTGATAAGCTGTTTCCAGCCCCTGGAGCTGGAGGTAAAGTTTGGCCATCTCTGCCTTTTGTACGCGTGTGTATTAGGCAACAGCAGATATTGGAAAATCTGTCCTTTTGCTCCGATGCTGGTGCTGCTGTCTCCTTCTCCCTCGGTGGCAGAAGCAGCAGCTTCTGCTGCGATGTCCGATCCCTGATGTATTTTCCTGAGTGTGGAAGGGAGGAGGGTGGGCAGGGGAGGAGGGGGGGAGGGCCAGACGTTATGAGAGCGAGCAAGAACTGTGGAGCCGGCAGCAGGCAGCGTGAGAGCCCAGGAGCCTTTAGACAAAGCATTCTGCTGCGGTTCTGGACACGCACACATCCACCAGCAGCAGGCCGGACCACGGCTGCCCAGCCGGGGGATTACGAGCAGGAATGAATCAGCAGCCGGGGGACACTGACATCAAGGGCATACAAGAGCCCACCACTTAGGTTCCTGGAGCAGACGGCCCCACTCCAGGGCAGGGGAGCTCAAGCAGCCCCCAGACTCGGCATCTCGCAGTGCTGCTGCAGTGTGCATTGGGACCCTGACCACCATCTGTTCAGCAGAGGACAGAGGAGAGGGGGAACCTGGGACAGTGGGTCACCAGGGTCTCCTAGACAACCAAGCCACTTGGCCTTGGCCTGCCTCAAGGGGCAGAAAGTGCCGGGAACAGCATAATGACTTTCACCGTGTCAGGAGTTCTCCGGAGGTGATGTTTTTATAGTTGGTTCTTCTTTTTCCTTCCTTGCACCTCTTCTCCCCTTTTTCCTTTTTTCTTCTTTTATCTGTTCTTGCCCACGAGAACTGGAGAAGTAGGTGGGGTTAAGGCTCAGAACATCCAAGGTCTGCCCGGAAGGGCTGAACTTTTTTCCTCCCTGCACCAGCATGCTCCCCTGTCCTACCTGAGGAGGGAAGCAAATGCGTCTCCTCCCCTCCCTGCTCATCCTCAGAGGAGGACAGCAAGCTCCGGAGACCCTGGGAAGACAGTTGCTGTCTTTATCACTCAGCCAAAGAGAGAGCAGCGCAGAATGGGAATAGACTTGAGCCACCACAGCTCAGCTGACGGAGGACCGCTTCCTTTCTCTCTCCTTTATTGGGCTGGGCTTTGTCTTCTTTAGCCAAGAACTGGATCTGCCCGCCTGCTTTCCAGCCGAGCAGGCAGGCCAGTCACCGGAGCAGCCAGCCACCGTCGGAAGAGGAAGATGAACGCCCAGCCCCCGCCACACAGCCCCGCCCGGGAAGGCGGCCCCGTGGACAGCGGCCTGGCCGGGGAGACGCCCCGCTCGCCGGCAGTCGGAGTCTAGCTGGGGACCCGGCTCCCGGCCGGAGCTCCGGCCCATGCGCGCGCGCGCGCCCTCCCGCACGCACCGCGCCGGCTTGAGCCTCTGAGCACGAAGTGCCGGTGGCCATGGTTTGCTTGTTCCGGGACTGCTGGGGAAAGACAAGTAAAAGTCTCCTTTCTCCCCGTGCCGGGTTCCTGCTGCTTGTGTTGCATGCGCTGGCTCCCCGTGACCGTGAACGGAGTCCTCGCTGTGGTCGCTGTGCCTGTGTCCCTCCACTGCATGAAGAGGCGCGCTCGCACCTGACCGGCCTGTGCTGCAAGGTCGCGGGACTTGTCCCTCGTCCCTGGCCCCTTCTGGTGCCCGTGGGGACAGACTTTCTGAAATACCTCCGAGGAGGCGGACGAGCGCCGACCCCGGAGAGCGTTGGGGCTTGGCTCCCCTGATCCCTGGGCAGCGGCCGTGCAGGTGCTGCAAGGCCCCGGAGCAACAGGACCCAGGGGGGTGCGTGAGTGGGCCGTGGCCGCCCGGTGCCCTTGGTGCACCCACTGAGGAGGGGCCGCGGGGCCACCGCTCTCCCTCCTCTAGTACGGAGTGTGGCTGCTTTATGGTAATGACTATGATGTGGCAGTGCCATCTGTCTTCCTCTGAGTGCCGCTGCTACCGCCTCAATGGTTTTTCCCTTTTCAAGCGTCTGCCGATTCCTCTCTCGTCAGGTTCGCGGCCGCCGGAGCAGAGCGTCGGGGAGTGGCTGGAGGCCGTGGGGCTGCAGCAGTATGAGAGCAGGCTGCTTCTCAATGGCTTTGACGATGTCCGCTTCCTGGTGAGTGTCCAGGCCCCGGGGGAGACGCTCCCTGCTGCCCAGGCCGTGCTAGAGTTGGAAACTGTACGTAGATCTTTGTCTCGGGGAAGAGGGCGCTGCATGGCTTAAACCCGGGGCGCTCAGCTGAGTGTCGCCTGCTTCCTCAGCTCCGCTCCGGACACGGCCCTGTGGGGAGAGCTCTGCAAGTTTGCGTCCAAGAAGGCGTGTCTCTGATGCACCCATTGGCCCCATCCCGGCTCTCTTTCAAACACCAGGCAGTGGGTGGCTCCGAGAATTGAGGTGCACGAGACAGCCGGGTCCCCCTGGCAACTCCCCTTCCTATCTCAGCCGGACACCAGAAGTTCCCTTTGTTCCCCGAAACTATGCCATGGAGCCCAGAGTCACTGAAGCCGGGAGCCTGGTCTCCCTCAGGAAGGCTGAGTGTCTGGCGGGGCCATGGCCTCAGAGGTGGCCCAGACGAGAGGCTGAGCTGGGGGTGGGAGGGATTGCTTCCTTTTCTGAGCTATAACTTTGCGCGCTCTTCTTGCAGAGCACAACGGCTCAGAGAAAAAGAAAAAAACCCAATGTCTTTTCTCAGGCTCCCTGTGGAGTAGGGGCCTGGCTGGGACCCTGGGCTCTGGATCCAGTGCCCCCTGTGTCAGTCCAGCAAGCAGCTCAGGGTGGGCTGCCCGTGACCATCCCTCTCCTGGAAGCCCTCCCGAGATGTCCTCATGGGTTGGGTCCGGGCTTTGGCTCCGGCTCCCAGGCAGCCCCGGCTGCCCCAGGGCAGGTGTTGAGTGCAGTGGTGACGACAGAGCTGACACGTCTTGTTAGTGCTCTGTGTGTGGGCAGTTGTGGGACAGTGGTTTGCATGTATCCACTCATTGACTCTCCCAGTAGCCCTGAGATGCAGAGCAGTGGAGTGTCTCACTCACACCCACAGCTCTGGGAATTGGTGGGGTAGAAACGTGCGCCTGGCACCTGGGTCCGGGGGTCCTGCTCTAACCACCGTTCTGCACGGCCACTTTCTTACTCAAGGATGAGGGGAGTGGGAATGGAACCATTCATATGCTTTAAGTCGCCCTGTTGCACGTGTTATGTCAGGAGCTGGTTTGAGGCTCCTCCTTGATTCCTGGCGGGCCTATCCCCCACTCTGACAATTCCCGGAACACAGTCCCGAGTGGATGCTGAGTTGCCTTCAATCCCTGAAGCAGACCTCTGACCCCCCAGCTCCCTCGCTGCCATGGTTGAGGGGCGGTGGTCGGTCAGCCCAGAGCTCCCCCGCCCTCTCCTGTCCAGAGTGGGTCTCTGTGGGCTTCTCACCAACAAGGTGGCATTGGGTGCCTCCTGAGTAGAGGGCCACCCAGGGAGCTGGCCTGGGGATCCCAGGGGGGCCCTGACTGGGACCGCTCACTTCACCTGGGCCATCTCCATCCTCAGGGCAGACAGCGAAGGCTGCTGCAAACCACCTTTCCAGAACCAGCTTCGGGCCAGTTATTTTTCAGCTTTTAAAAATCTTAGGTTTTAAAATAACAATTTTTTCTAAGTTGAACTGAGTATATTTATAGTTGTTATAAACTAATCCCTGGCTCACCATGTTCTTTGGGGAAGGCTGACAAACCCAAGGTGGAGGTGGGGGTTCAGCCAGTGAGTGAGGACACTTGGCCCTTGGTGCTGGGTGTTGAGGGGCCTTCCCTCTCCTAGCGCTGGCCGTCAGATGGGCAAGGGAGGGTGGCTGTGGATGTCACAGAGTGTCCCCTCCCTATGCTTAGGAATCGTAGGGGCTGAGCTCTTGACTTCTCACCCCTCCTTCTGCTAGTTTGGAAAGGCTAAGGTTCCTAAGCCTTGAATATCAAGACTCCTTTAAAAGTGCTTCCCTGTCACCCCTGTGCTCAGATCGGAAAGTAGCTGGGCGGGCCCTGGGCCAAACATCCATGCAAGATGCAGGGCCTCTGTTAGAACGCGTCTGTTTCTATTTGGGAAGGGCACTCATTGAGGGAGGCCAGCAGCTCAGTTCTTCCAGGGCCTTCCAGGCCTCTCCTGCTGCTCTGGGTGCAAGCTGTTCCTCTCTCTCCTCTCGGTTCTGGAGGGGCAGCTGGCAGGTGGAGTCCGTGCAGGAAGGAATGCTGATTACACCGCAGCCTAGCCTGTCCGTTCTCAGACCTCGAGTGGCCTGAGTAGCCATGCAAAGTATCCTGGGTAATTGCATGTAAGTTGCCAGATGGACTGCAAGGCTAATTAAGTTTTAGCAACCAGAAAAAAGAGGAAGAAAACACACAAGAAGGGAGCATTTTTGTTTAGAAACATTCCCTCCTTGCATATGGTATAACTTACATCATGTTAGCTGTGGTATTATCCCCGTGTGGTTTGGTTTCCAATAGGCTGTAAATGTTTCCCTTAGTTTTGAAATACGCTGGAGACTCTTCTACAAGATGCACAAGTGGCTCCCAGGAAGCCATCCAGACTCTAGATGTAGAGGAACATCTGGAAACTGATGGCTGCTATGGAATCTCCCTGTGGCGGGCTCCTCCGAGCTGTTGTGGGAGGAGTATAGGGCATTTGAGGGGGGTCGCGCAGCTCCCTCTCAACGTGGAAGGGACTTTAACATCGTGTGGTCTCATCATCCCCTCTGTGCCCGAATCCCCTCCAGATGAGCTCTGCCGTGATGTTTTCCCAGTAACAGGCTTCTCCACCTTACAAAGGCATAGCCCATTCACTCTCTGCATTGCTTGGGCTGGTTTAGAGCATTCTTTATATTGAGCCAAAATCTGTTTCCTTGTGGCTTCTGTCCATTGAACCAGGTTTACCTTTTGGGGCCACACAGAACACACTTAAGCCCATTAGAAAATTGAAGACCTCTATCACGGCCTCCTGGGTCCTATCTTGTCTAAGCTCAACACCCTCTTTCTCTTGGCTCTTCCTCCTGTGATGTGATGACTGAGCTGGACCAGCAAGGATTGCACCTTGAACTTTATTCACACCCTCTTGTCTGCAGGCAGAAAGGGCCTCTGATTTGCACAGGGCAGGGGCAGGGCAGCGTGGTCTGCCAGGTGCTCGCTCCCAAGGCTGACGGGACTGACCCCAGACCCTGGGAGAAGGGACGGGGAATCAGGCTCACACATCTGCCGGCCAGCTCACCACACTGGCTCGTGCATCAGAGCCAGTTCCATTTTTTTCACCACAAATCTTGTCCACAGGAAATGGGCTTTCTCTGGAAAAGGGAGGAAATGCAGTTAATCAGTGCGGAAGGAAGGTGATTTGTGGTTGGCAGGTTTTCAGCTCACGCGTGCTGGTGCAGGTCTCTGTATCTGGGACTCGGCCTGTCCTCCCTTTACGGAAGTGTTCATTGAGTAAATGGCGGTGCTTCTCACGCTGGGGTATGATGTGGACATTTAAAAAGGTTTTTAAGACTGTCTGATGTGGAGAAACATTCACCTTGGAGTGTTGAGTGAAGAAATTGAGACACAAAAATCCATGTGCAACATGACCTTAATTTTCAAAACAAGAAAACATCTAGAGGTGCAGGGAGTGAGCCAAAATGTTTTCCACAGTCAGTTATCTCGGGGATTATGGGTGGCTTCATTTTCTTTTTTTTGGAGTGAAATAGATTTTCTGCTATTTTCTGCTAAAATCATTACGAAATGATTTCCATTCATTTCTTACAATGAATGGATCTGAAATCAGAAAAGCAGATAATGTAGGAGCCTTAAGGAACTTGACAGATGAGCTGGGAGAAGGTAGCACACAGCGCGATAGTAACAACAGAGCGGCCGAGTGTTAAGTGCTGCCGCAGGGAGGAGGCCCTGCGCTTACCCAGGGTTCACCGCCTGCCGGGCACTGAGCTGGCGTCCAGCCCTGGGGCAGTTGTCCATCAAGTCGCAGACAGGGCCGCTGGGGCCCAGAGGGTGGAGGCACTGCCAGGAAGTGGCAGAGCTGGGACGCTAGCCCAGATCTGTCCAACTTTGAACCCCTGGGTTCTGCTTGCTGTCCTGAGGGTTTTGTAGAGGCCTGCAGGACTTGGAAAGACTCCAGGGAGAGGCCCACACTGTCTGTGGTGAGGGGAATCTGGCTCGAGGTGCAGAGAAGGGCAGGGCCCTGACTGGGCAGCAGAGGTGGGCTGGGCCCGACTGCGAGGAGCCTCGAAAGCATGCTCTGGGGGAGCCCCGAGGTCTCTGAGCCCTGGGCCTGGGAGGCGGGGTCCTGTGGCTGTGCCCTCCCCAGGCAGAGCTTCCCGGGAGTCATGGTGCCGCTTGACAGCAGGGTGGAGTGGAGAGCAGGCACGTGGGAGGTGGTCGAGGCTGGGTGTTGGACAAATTGAAAGCGGAAATGAGTCTGGCAGCGGGTTCGGGATGGGCTGGAAACAGAGACTGAGCCGGCAAGCCCGCTGCCTCTTAGGGGCAGCGTCGGGGAGGCCTCGTGCTCCTCCCATCCATTTATTTCTTCACAGGCTTCTGCCACATGCAGGCAGCCTCCCCCTGTTTTCCTGTCTGTTTCTGAGACTGTGCCAGCTGGTCCCACGAGTGGGAGAGAGATGGCAGGTGAAAAGGACCGAGGCCTGCAAGAGCTAAAGGCATAAGCTTGGCAAGGAGGTCCTTCTTTATTGGCTTCCCTGAAGCTTTCCAGCCAGGTCCCCAGACCCCCGAGCTTCCCTTCCTGCTCCTGTTCCCCAGATTAGCCGCACTTTTCAGCCCCGGAAGCCGGCTTCATGTGTGCAGCCGGCTGTGCCCTTGGGTTCCCGCCCTGGCTCCCCACGCCCCCTCCTCACCGCAACCCTCCGATGTCCCTCCCTTTGTCTTCTTTCCTCCCCGTCTTCAAGGGGCCGCTGCGGGCACTGCTGTCAGGTTGCCTCCCCGCCTCGACTTCTCTGCACCAGCTCTGGCCCATCTCTGCAGAGCACTCCGGGAGCTGACTGCTCAGTGGGGTGTGGGTGTGGTAGGGGTTCCTGGGCCCCAGCGTGTAGCAGGGCCTGAGAGGGAGAGCTCCCTCAGCCGGGTCATTGGAGGGGCGGTGGAGCTAAGGCTTTCAGAGGAATGTTCTTAGACAAGTGTGGATCCTGCCTCCCGGACTAAATTCTGTGGTCACTTAAGAACTTAGCTCCGCAGTGTCCCAGGAGTTGAGGTGGTTCCTCGTCTCTGCTGGGCCCTTGAACCTTGAGACGAGAGCCAGGCTCCCTTTGGACCCCTTTCCGGGCGCGTGTGCTCTCTTGCTCTCCCTGGAGTTATTCAGAGCGACAGCGGCTGGAATTATTCAGCATCCAGCTCTACGTGCCCCCGGTGCTGCTCTGGCCTTCTCCAGTCCCCTTCACAGTGGAAGGGAGTTTGAGAACTATTTGCATGTCTGTCGATTTAACTAACTGCACCTTAGGATGGAACTGGACTGGTGAACACATCCTGTTGATGTAGCTTCCAGTTGCTGATATCCCAGCGTGAGCAGCAGCAGGGGGTCCCGTGCTGGCATCTCAGCACGTCCGTTGTGTTTGGTTAGTACACGCCCCCCCCCCCCACCAGTGTACAGGTGCAGCGGTGCAGGGGGCAGAGCAGTGGGGCCCGTGTGTCTCTGTCAAATGTCAGTTATAACTCAGGTGTCCCCGGGCATCCTTGAAGCCCATCTGTGGACTCCTGGGGTCCATGGACAGCACTTTCAGGACTCTGGGATTAAGTCATTGGCTCCAGGCTGCTCCTCAAGCAGACAGCTGAGCTGTGGCTGGAAGCTGGGTCTCCTGGGCCCAGAGCAGTGCCTTCGCCTCCCACTCTGGTCCCCATGCCCCCCTTTCACCGGAAGATGCTGAGACTGGGCCACAGGCTCAGCACATCCTTCAAAGTCAGAGCCAGTGGGCTAGGCCAGCGCATCACTCGAGGTGCCCGTCGGGTCAGGCAGACCATTCCATCCGCCCACTCTGTGTTGAGGGCTGTTCTGCAAAAGGCTGGCAAAGGAGCTGGTGGGGCCCAGACCGCAGTAAGCTCTTGGCACTGGCTTGGAGCTACCGGAGCCCTCTGGACCTGCAGCTGCCGCCACCACCACAGGCCAGCAGCAGGCGTTCTTGCCCTCCACCCTCAGGGAAGGGCCAGGCCCGCGGGCAGCTGGCTGAAGCCACAGTTAAGGAAACTGGATGGGGCAAACCTTAGGAAAAAACACGGGGTTCTAACTACTCGCACTGAGAACCAGCTGAGAGTCGGGAGACCTGGGCTTCCTCCAGGCGCCCCTGTATGATTTGGGGCAAGTTGCTCTGCTCCCTCCCCGTCTGTCCCTGTCCCATGGAATCTCATTTGACTGCTTCCTTCTGCACATAAGCTCTGAAGGGGGCACAGTGTTAGCTGTGGTGACACACAGCAACGATCGAGACTGACTGTGGCCTTGGCCGTGTGTGGGAACGTAAGGTGGTGATTTCTCTGCAGCGGAAGCAGAAATCAGCTTTGTCCTCAGATCCATGAGGTTAAAGCCTGCTTTGGGTGGTCTCGGATCCAGGCCCTTTGACTCTGGCTGACCTGGGCTTGGCTAGTCTGCACTGGTGATTTGGGGGTGAATATGGCATCTTGACCTCAGATGAGGCCTCAGAAAGGCAGGTGTTTGGGGGTGACGAGCAGCAGATGGATGGAAGGATGCTGCTCCTGGTACAAAGAGAAGGGGGACACTGGGGACCTGCCTGGGAGAACAAGGGTCACGAGGGGTGTTGCCTCCCTGAACGCAGGAGGAGAGCCGTCCCTGACAACCCTTCCCTTGAGACTGACAGGGGAGAGGGGTCTGGCTTCTGGAACTAGGAGCTGGTAACATTCGCACTTCATCCTTGTCTTCTTGGAACCAGTTGCTCTCTGTCACCATCGAGTTCTATCTCTCCAGCTGAGGACATGGCTGGGCCGGGTAGGGGTGGGAATCGTTAGGAGAGCAGGGGCTGTGGGTCAAGCCTGAGCTGCTCCTGTTACTGAGGCTGGTGAGCTTTTTATAAGGCCACCCGTGAGCTGGGGGAAGGTGTCAGTTTGGGAAGTTCTATGACCAAGTTCCAGGGAGGCGGGAGTCAGCTGGGCCAGGCAGCGGTGAACAGGTGAACACAGGAGGAGCCAATGAGCGCCGGTTCCTGTTTAACCTGGACAGGCAGGTGGCTTTGTTCCTGTTTCTAAGGTTCTGACTTTGTAGGGGATCTGAGCCCAGTTCTTATCCTTTATACCACAGCTGCCTTGTGTGGGGCACATAAAGCCCTCAGCCGCTGGAGGAGTAGACACGTGATGCTTCGGGGAGCATGGCTTCTATTTTCCATCATTATTAAGATTTTTAGGCCACAACAGTGACAGCAGAGCCCTGCCCCTCCTTGCTTCCTCTTCCCTTTCCCAGTGCTCCTTCCCACTCTCCCTGGGCCGGCCCGGGTCTGGGGCTATGGTCTGGGCGAGGAACACTCGTGTGCTCACCCCTCTCCCTCCTGGCTCACCCACCAGTGTGCGCGTGTGGTCACTGCAACCCCGGCCTGGGAAGGCAGTCCTGGCTCAGGCCAGGGTCCTGTGCCATGTTCAGTGACCCTCCCCCCAGATGACGATGCCCACAACAACTCCGTCATTGTGGCCAGTAACATGTTCTGGGGATGGTAGAAAACTACGTGCAAAGGAGGAGCCAGAATGTCCAGTGGCGGGTGAGATTATGGGATGCCCAGGAACTAGAGAGTGTGCAGTGGAAGCAGGTGGTTACGTGTCGCGAGGAGGTGTGTGCACGCAGTATGTCAGCATGTGGGAAAGCAGGTTAAATAAGTCATACATATACCACAATCCCAACTTTGGTTTTTTTTTTTTTTACAATAAAAGCTTAGAAAAATACACTGAAATGCTAGAAGTGATCCCAATCTCAGTTTTTAAAAAAATATTAAGCCACTTAGAAGAATTCATCAGAATGGTAACCCTGGGGTGTTCCCCCCCACCCAGAGGTAATGGATTTATAAGTGGCTTTTACATTTTTTTTGTACTTTATTAATTTTCAGAATTTTTAATAATAGACTTATATAACTTTTCTACTCAGAAAACAATTTTATTTATTTATTTTGTTAATATGAGGGAGAGTTAGAAGCAGGGCCCAGTGGAAATCTATAAAATTCTGGAAGGCAGAGAGGCAGCATAAGTATCACATTGAAACAGCCAGGACCCAGGGAAGCTCTGAGCTACCCCCTTGGTGCACAGAGACTCTGGAGGATGCCTCGGGCCCAGGTGGAGATGTGGGGGCCTCTCGCCCGCCCACCGAGCTGCTTATCTGCTTAAGGAGCTTTAGCTGCTCAGGCAGGTGCCACAGATCAATACAGCCATGCGTGTGGTGAGTATTGGCTGCTCAGTTCACTCAGGCTGGTACTTCCCTCATCCTCCCACCCTTCCTTCCCTTGATTAGAGAAATCTGCTCTAAAGGTCTTTTTTTTTTTTTAAGAAAATAGTTTTGTCTTTCTTATTCTAAGTGCTAGCTCCCATTTTCTCAGTGCTTTTTAGCAATTAGAAGTTTTTAACATTTATACACTTGCCAATTTTCAATATTACCATAAAATAAAAATTAGAAAATAAGGTAGAAAATTGAGTGTTCTGCCTTGAAAAACAAAAAAAAGTTTAGTGTTTTATCCCAACGTTGTATTCTCCTTCACTCTGTACATTCCACTTTCCCATTCTTGGAGATAAAAAATGGGGTTAGAAACTTGAAAATATGACAGACTATACAGAGCAAGTAGCTGGTGCCACACCTACCTGGTTGCCACAGCATTTGGGAACTGAGCCCATGACTTCAGGAAAATGATTAAGTAGTTGGAAGCGTCAGTCTGATCCGTGTTTCTAGCTGATGAGGACGTCCTCTTGAGGAAATGCCAAATGCCCTTTAGGCTCACTGACTGTGGTTGCTTCTGGAGAGAAATTTCATCAGGGAGAACACTGCTAGCAAATATTCCCAAGTTCAAGTATGGGATTCACTTGGGAAGAGGTCTCACGGATCGGCAGCTAAGTGCTTTGTGTCCTGTGTGTCTCATGTTTACATTTAACCATTCCCAATTCGGAGTGGCCTCCCTGAAGACGTCACTCCACTCATGCACTTTCAAAAACAGCTGGAAGTTTCTCTAAGACCTTTGATGACTGGGACACAGCCACACAATATCTGAATTTATTTCCCTCAATTTGAACGTCATCCTTCAAATTGAAGTTTGTTTTAATTTTTTGTTGTATTTAATGCTAACCACTAATATTTAATGTTTTAAGGTCTTAATTTGCATTTTCATGTGCGTCCAGGTTGAGCCCCCACCCCCAGCAACGCACTTCTCCCAATTCCGTGCCTCCTCTGTCTGGAGCAGCTCTGCTCACAGCCCCTGGCTCTTTGAGGCCCAAGAAAGGACTGGGAGGTGGAGAGGAGAGGGAGGGGCTGCAGGGGAAGCACCAGTGCCAGGCTTTTCCCCTGAGACAGAATCAGGCCGGGACAGTAGCTCTGTCCCATTCTTTCTCCCCCAAGAGAGGAGGTTTCAGCCTTTGTTTTTTTATGACTCCTGGCAGGAGAAATTGCTGAGTGAGGAGAGAGAGAGAGAGAGAGAGAGAGAAAGAGAGAGAGAATACTGAATATGGAAATGAGGCTGGGGGGGGTGGGGCAGGTGGAAAGTCTGGAAACCACTGCTGAGAGAGGAAACCCTGTTCCAAGGCGAGTGCAGTTTAGCGCTGCTCTGCCCAGTAGTCACGCTTGCATCAGAACATACAGGCCTTTGCTCAGGTGGAGGCCAGGTCCTGCAGGGGCTGATACGGGCCGTGGTGGGGCCAGGGCAGGAGAGCCCAGGTGCACCGTCTCCTAGCCTGCTTTTCCACACGCTGACATACTGCACGCACACACCTACCCAGGAGGAGGAGGTGTTGTGGCATTGCTCCCACCTCTGTGGCTGGGAACCCCCGCCCTCCTGCCCCCTCTCCCTCAAGGACGGAACCCAACCAAGCCAAGTGTCAACTAGTTGTGTTTCAGATTTCGCTTAGGCGGATAAGCTGTTCTACTTGATGAGCTCCCTAACTATTCACTCGCTAGGAACTCGGAACAGGGCCTGGCACATAGTCAGCTCTCAGTAAACGTTAGTGTGGTAGAAAGTAAACAAAGCAGAAGTCCCTTTTCCCCATAAACCTCCTCGTGTAAAGGTTTCTTCCTCAGTCAAGAGGATACAGTAACTTCCAGAATGTTTCTTGCCTTTGAGGATTTGGAGCACCTTATAGTCACCACACAAACTAATCCCACAGAATGTAGATGTGGCAAGTTCAGGAACTCAGGAGGACCCTGCACTGAGCCCAGGACGTGCTGTGGCAACTGTTTGCTTTGATTTTCCATCACATCCTTTGTTTTGGTTTTGTTTCCATTTGCCTCTTTCTCCTCAAAGCTGCATACAGTCCCCAGTTCTCTTGACTGGGGGCTCTGCTTAATGAAGGTCCTGTCCCCATCTGGATCTGGTTTTCCTGGTTGTCAGCCTTCAGTCCAGTATTAATGTTACCCTAAAAGCTTGTGAAGGCTTCTGAGTAAATGTTGGGGTTAACAGTGGGTGTTCACAACGTCACCGCAGTGACACCCTCTTGGAGGTTCACTTGTCAGGTCCTCACTGAGGTGTCCTCATCATCAAGTAGAAAGTCTGGGCAGACAGCCCCCCTCTCTGCTTTTCCCCATCAGCACACCCTAGATTTGGGCCCAGAATGACTGCAGGAACTCGGCGTGGTGACTCCTAGATTCAGGGGTGACTTGGGATCTGGTCAGACCTGGAGTGGTGCCAGGGCCCAGGGGACCTTCTGCAGGCCCAGGGCTCCCTAGTGTCCCAGCAGAAGGTTGTGCATGCGGCCTGAGCAGGGAGTCCAGTCTGCCTTCAGAGCCATCTTCACCTGGAGTCTCTTGAGCTTATGGCTTGTCCTCTTTGTGTCCTCTATAGGGCAAAATTTTTGTCACCATGCGCAGGCTCTGGGGAAGCTCTCACACCAGCAGTCACTACAGCTTGGGTACAAAGGTGAGGCCACCAGTTGGTCTGCGTGAGCTTGCCTGAGTTATTAACTTGTCTATCTGTAAAATGGGCATAAGTAATACCCACCTCAATAGAATAAAAAGTCCAGAAAAAGTCTTGGAAACACAGGAGTTTAGGGTACCTCAGAAGTCATTTCATATCAATGGGAAAAAATAGCTCATTCAAGAAATAAGACAGCCTGCCTGGGAAAAATATTAAGTGGATCCTGACCCTTAAAACTTACATCAAAATTAATTCCAGATAGATTAAAGATTTGATTGTAAAAAATGAAACTGTAAAGTTACAGGAAGAAAATTGAAAAGAATTGTTTTAAAAATCCTGGAGGGGGAGATCTTTCTAAGGCTGACAGAACTTAGAGAAGCTCCACGAGAAAAGTGGGTGTGTTCAGGTGCAGGCTGATAGGTTCTGCATGAGCAAAGCCAGCATAATAGTCCAAAGACAATGACAAACAGGAAAGACACGTGCCTAACTCTTCATAAAGGGTTAATTTCCTTACTGTATAAAGAATTCCTACAAATCAAATACAGAAGAGACCAACAGCTCCATAGATAAACATGCAAAGGATAAAGTGAGTGATTCCTGGAAAAGGAGCTGCAGCTGCTCTGCATGCCCGGCCCAGAACCGCGGGGACATGAGCATCGGGCTGAACTCTGCCCCAGAAGTTACTGATGCCCTCTGGGCCTCAGCTTCCTGAGATGTAAAATGGGGTAACAGTGGTCCCTATTATTCAATGGTTTAGCAGGTGCAAAGCATGGAAAACATGGAGGAGGGCAGTAAGTGCTATGTAAGTGCTTGGTAGATAAAATGTGAAAAGATGCTTGAGTCCGTCTATGAGCGGGATGATCTTGTGATAAGAAATGTGCAGTGGTAAGCCACTTCTGCACAGTGCTGCACTGATAGGAGTATAAATATCTGTCAAACTTCTAAATACACATACCCTTTGACCAAGCGATTTCTGTTCTTTTTTTTAATCCTTTTTTGAAAATTTTAAATCAAAATAAAATTGACATGCAATATTATATTAGTTTCAGGTGTACTCATAGTGATTTGACATTTGCATACATTATGAAATGATCACAATAAGTATAGTAACCATCTGTCCCCATACAGTGTTATTACAATATTGACCATATTCCTTATGCTGTATATTACATCCCTATGGCTTATTTATTTTGTAACTGGAGGCTTCTACCTCTTAATCCCCTTCACCTATGTCTTCCCCCCACCACCTCACCCAGTTCCCGTCTGGCAACCACCTGTTTGTTCTCTGTATCTATGAGTCTGTTTTCATTTTTTAGAGCCCACATATAAGTGAGATCATATGGTATTTGTCTTTCTCTATTTCACTCAGTATAATGCCCTCTAGACCCCATCCACACTGTCACAAATGTTAAGATTTCATTCTCTTTTTTATGGCTGAGTACTATTCCTGTGTGTGTGTGTATACACCACACCATTCATTCATCTGTCAGTGCACCAGTTTACAGTCCCACCAACAGTGCACGAGAGTTCCCTTTTCTCTACATCCTTGCCAACACTTACTTGTCTTTTTGATAGTAGCCATTCCGACAGCTGTGAAGTGATATCTTACTGTGGTTTTGATTTGCATTTCCCTAACAATTAGTGATACTGAGCATCTCTTCATGTGTCTGTTGGCCATCTGTATGTCTTTGGAAAATTTTCTGTTCAGATCCTCTACCCATTTTTTAATCGAGTTGTTTAGTTTTTTTATGTTGCTTATATGAGTTCTTTGTATATTTTGGATATTAACCCTTTATCTGATACATTGTTTGCAAATATCTTCTCCCATTCAGTAGGCTGCCTTTTCATTTTGTTGATAGTTTCCTTCACTGTCTGGAAGCTTTTTAGTTTGATATAGTCCTATTTGTTTATTTTTGCTTTTGTTTCCCTTGCCTGAGAAGACAGATCCAAAAAATATTGCTAACACTGATGTCAGAGTGTACTGCCTATGTTTTCTTCTAGGAGTTTTATAGTTTCAGGTCTTACATTCAAGTCTTTAATCCATTTTATGGTATGAGAAAGTAGTCCAGTTTGATTATTTTGCAGGTAGCTGTCCAGTTTTCTGAACACCATTTATTGAAGAGGCTGTCCTTTCCCCATTGTATATTCTTGCCTCCTTTGTCATAGATTGACCGTATAAGCGTGGGCTTATTTCTGGGCTCTCTGTTCTGTTCCACTGATCTATGTGTCTGCCAGTGCCATACTGTTTTGATTACTGTAGCTTTGTAGTATAGCCCGAAGACAGAGTGATGCCTGCAGCTCTCTTCTCTCTTGAGAATGGTTTGGCAGCAATCTCTCTTGATAACCACCATAGAAAAGATGCACATACAGGGAGGTTCATGCAGCACCATTTGTAAAAGCAGAAATTGGAAACAATTGTCCTTCAACGGGGAACTGGTTTAGCAATTTATAATATGTCCATAATCTGGATGATTATGCAGCTTTAAAAGAAGAGACAGGTCTCCATATACTGAGTGACCTCCTGTATATACTAAGTAGTTAAGAATGAGGTGTTGAACAATGTGTACAACAATCACATTTGTGCGAAAATGAAGCATGCACATGTGTGTATGTGCCCAGCTGGGCTCTGGAGGGACATCCAGGAAAGTGGTAACAGTTGCCCTTGGCGGGGGTGGACACTGTGGCTGAGGGACAGGGCAGAACCCATGATTTTTCATGTATCATAATCTGAAAAAACCTATCTTGTGACACCATTGTGAGTAATAAAAGACACCATGATAGGGGTTAGGAGTGGTGAGTACAGTCAGACTGCCTCAAATCCTAGCTCCACCATGAGATGTGTGACCTCAGACGTGTTTCTGACCTCTGTGTGTCTGTTTCCTTATCTGTAAATTGAGGATTCCAGTAGAACCTAACACAGGATTGTGAGCCTGAAATGGGATGGTGCAGAGAAAAGCTTTCCGTCCCTGTCACTCAGCAAGAACACAGCAAACACCAGCCATTCTCCTCGTCGTCACTGCCATGCTGGGCTTCTTCGCTCTCAGCTGCTCCCTTGGGGAGAACTGCCCCACGTGGGCTGAGCCCCAGCCCCCCCTCCTCTCTCAGGCAGGTCCCCACTTTGAGACTCCTCTCCTCCTCGGGGTGAGGCAGGCTTCTTGGGTGCCTGCCCCTGCCGCCGGCCCAAGGTGGATGTTACTGCCGCTTTAAATCACAAAATCACATCTGTGAGGAATCTGGGGATTAATCCTCCTGTTCTTCACCTTGGGGGGTCATGAAACCTGCTCCCAGGAAAATGCACATCAGCCCAGGTGGGTGAGGGCCTGTGCCCGGCCCTGCCTGCTCCAGCCCGGGTCAGCGCCCTGGGAGCCGCTCGGGCTGGGCGGGCAGCCTGGGCAGGTTTGTCTTCCTGCTGCATGCGGCTGTTTGCTGCCTGGCCTGGCCTCGCGGGGCGCCCTGGGGCTCGTTCTCTCGTGGTGCCTGTGGCGAAGGAGAAGAACGTGGTAAGGGGCCATGACAGGCTGACATGACGCCCTGAGGGAGCCAGCGGCCTTGTCCAGGAGGCCCTCATGTTCTCCTTTCTGCTCTTAGGGGCCTAATGTGATGGAAGATCAAGACCTGCGGGAAATCGGCATCAGTGATGCACAGCACAGGCGGAAGCTGCTCCAGGCTGCGCGGTCCCTGCCCAAGGTGACCACCGACAGTTCCGTGGCCTCAGCCTTTGCCAGTGGCGGGGCGGGGCTCAGGGGATGTGCAGGTCACTGTGGGGGCCTGCCCCTCATCCCGGGAGCCCCAGCGGGGAGGACAGTATCCGGTTTACTTCTTTGCCACATCCCAAGGCCAGCAGAGCACTAGGGACAGTCAGGACCTAGTCCGGCCTCAGGAACGGCATTGCAGGCATCTGCCTGGCGCAGAGCCTGGTGCCCACAGGCTTGGCCTGTCGCCTGAGACCAGGCCCTCCCCAGGAGGCCCGGGGCCCTCGGGGCAGCAGAGGAAGCAGTCTCTGCCTCCTGGGGAGCTGTGGCTGGTAGGCCTGAGCCTGTCCTCAGCTGTGCTGGCACAGAGTCCCCTTGTCTCTTCCACTTGCCCAGAGCTCAGGAAGCACTAATGAGTCCTAGCAGTGAGGCCAGTGGCCGCTTCACAGACACACACCATTTTCTTGTCCTACCAGGTCTGTGATCTTGTCAGAGCACAGTAGGGGCCTCCACAAACACTCCTCCCCATCTAGCCTTACCTGATAGGGCACCTTTCCCAGACCTGGGGTGCCCTGGCAGTCCCCAGATGGGGCCCGAGACCAGAGCTGAGGTAGAGAAGGCTGTGCGAGTGGAGCGACTCGGGGATGCTAGGACACAGGCCCCTCGTTGGTCCTCAGGAGCTGTCCCATACCTACTCCAGCCTCAGCCTCAGCCTCTGTTGTGGTCTGAGTGAACCGGCCTGCGTCCCCATGGTCCCCAGGGTCCTCGTCCCAAGTGCTGAGATGTTAGTCCCGCCTCCTGCCCTCGCCCCACAGGTGAAGGCTCTGGGCTATGATGGGAACAGCCCCCTGTCAGTGCGCTCCTGGCTGGTCTCCCTGGGCCTGCAGGACTATGTCCCTTCCTTCCTGTCGAGTGGCTACAGCTCCATTGACACTGTGAAGAACCTCTGGGAGCTGGAGCTTGTCAACGTGAGTACAGCCCTGCTGTGAGTGTCCCTGGGCTGCCAGCATGGCCCGTGGGGGTGAGGGCTGGGGGCTGGGGGCCCGGGGCCCAGTTGCCGCCTGACCTTCCTCTCCCCGCCCCTGCCCAGGTCCTAAAGGTGCACCTGCTCGGCCATCGCAAGCGCATCATCGCCTCCCTGGCAGACAGACCCTACGAGGAGCCGCCCCAGAAGCCCCCCCGGTTTTCCCAGCTGAGAGTGAGTTGGGGCGGGTGGGAAGGGATGTTTGTATGTGCTGTGTGTTGTTAGGAACTGAGGAGAATTCTTTGGGAGTTCTTCAGAGACAGCGTCACCTCTGCAGTCGAGGAGCAACTGATCCCTCCCTTCACAGTTGTTGGGGCCAAATGTTGGCAAAAGTAGGAAAACAAATATCCAAATCCCAGACGGCTGGGGCCATGTCTGAACGTCCGGTTGAGCTGTGCCCGGGGTGGTGGGCAGGGGTGGGTCAGAGGGGCCCCCTCTCGGGCAGCCTGACGTGAACCCGAGACAAAGCCTGGAACACACGGAGGGACCAGGGCCCTCCCCATCTTCTGAAGGAAAATCCCTGTGATTTTAAAAACCTCAGAGATGCTTTGTTGCTCAAGGCAGGTAATCTCTGACTGAAAAGTGGGTTAGACTGTGAGCCTGTGGTTCAGGATGAGTCTCCCCAAACCCGTGAAGCTGCGTGGCTGCCAGTGGATGGGGTGGGCCCTGGGCTCCAAGCCTCAGCCCGTTTATGGCAGCCTCAAAGTGGGCGTTATTTTATCCTCCTCTTACGCATGAGAAGGCTGGGGCCCAGGCTGGTTCTGAGGACCAGACTCAGCTGACATTCAGATATGGAAAGTGAAGACTGATTCATACTCTCTGTGAGGCCTCTGGGTGCCAACCGGCAGTGCTATGTGTTTTCTTAGGAAAGACTTTTGGATTTGGTCACATGCCCCCAGGACCTGCGATCAGTTGTGACAGACGATTTTATAAACTAGATATCGCCTCCCAGCCCTAAACCAGGCCGGAGGGTGCTCTCGTCACCCGGGTGCTCACCTGCAGGACCCGGCTGTTAGGGGTTCCTGGCTGGAAGAATCTGGTCACTTTGACTGTACCCACGGTGGGCCCAGCGGCCCGTTTCCACACTGGGTGCTGGCCTCCAGCTCGTGCCTGTTCTCACTGATTCTCCTGCCCAAGCTGGGCCCTGACAGCCCGAGGATTGGCTGACACCTACAGCCTAAGGACTGGCCTGATGAGTCTCAAATCTCACCTGGATTTCTTCCCGCTGCAGTGCCAAGACTTGCTCTCGCAGACGTCGTCCCCCCTGAGCCAGAATGACTCCTGCACCGGCCGGTCGGCTGATCTGCTGCTGCCTTCTGGGGACACGGGCAGGAGGCGGCACGACAGTCTCCAAGACCCTACGGTGCCCTCTCGGGCCGAGCGCTTCAGGATCCAGGTGGGCGGGAGGGAGCCACAGACGGGGTCCCCTCATTCCTCTTGGCAGGACAGGGCTCCCAGCCCACCGCCCAGGGCACTGCTTTCAGGGCTCTCGCATTTATTCGACTTGCCCGTCCTCCCTCCCGCCTTGCACGGACCGCAGGCTTTTTGTCTCGCCCCCGTCTTGGCCTGTTAGACACAGATTGCTGGGTGTCCCTTGTCCCCGCAGGGTGAGCCCTAGCTTCGCTCTGTTTTCTCTCGTGACTCATATTTCTCGGTTCTGGCCTCTGGGGATTCCCCTCACCTTTCCACAAGTACGACCATGAATTTTACAAGATTTAAAAAACACATCGTCCAGCAGTTTTAGTTGCTCTGTATTGAGAGACTTTGCATATTGCTGGGAATTCATAAATTTCCTGAATTTTCCCCTCCTCTCCATTCCTTCCACCAGCAGCCTAGTTAAGGACCCCATGGCCTGGCACCTGGCCCGTGGTGGCCTCCCACCCCTCCCCCACACCCCAGCTCCTGCCATGAGGATCCCTGTCAAGTGCATCCCTGGCCACGGATACTTCCCCGACTCCCCACCCCAGGATCAGATCTACACCCATCTCAGACACCAGAGCCTTCCCTGCTGAGCTGCTCCCGGGTGGGCGGGCAGCTGAGGTCCCTGCTTCACCAGTTCTCTGGCATAGACAGGCCTCACCTCCGCCCCAGCGCATTGGAATGGCTTGTCTGCCTCCGGCCTGGAGCTCCCGGAGGTGGAACCCGGGAGGGAGCCTGGGAACCCCTTGAGCAGGCGAGCTGACCTGTGACCCCACGTGTTCTGCAGGAAGAGCACCGAGAGGCCAAGCTGACCCTTCGGCCCCCAAGCCTGGCTGCCCCCTATGCCCCTGTGCAGAGTTGGCAACACCAGCCGGAGAAACTCATCTTTGAGTCCTGCGGCTATGAAGCCAATGTGAGTAGCCTCTGCCCTCCCAGCCTGGCCAGTCTCCTGCTTTCCATGCTGGCCGGACCCAGGGTCCCCGTGGTGTTCTCCACTCCTCAGCTGCTCCCAGCACCTGGGGGAAGGGGGACTCACCGGCCAGGATGGGGGAAGAGAGTCACTGGGAGAGGGAGCCCCCTGACTGTGGTCCCAGATTGGCTGGTGGCCCTGTGTGGTAACGCAGGACTCCTAAGCCGGGCCACTGCTTGCTCCCACAGTATCTGGGCTCCATGTTGATCAAAGATCTACGAGGGACAGAATCCACGCAAGACGCCTGTGCCAAGATGCGGGTAGGTTACCGTGGGGGCGGCCAGGACGCAAGGCAGCGGGTGGCGGCACCGCCTGCAGCCATGGGGGCCCTGCCACGCTGCGTGCGGCTGAGGGAGGCCCCGAGAAGGTGAGTTGACAGGCCTCCCGTTTCCTGTAGAAATCCACGGAGCACATGAAGAAGATCCCCACCATCATCCTCTCCATCACCTACAAAGGTGTCAAGTTCATCGACGCCTCCAACAAGGTGTGCTTCCCACAGCTGCTGTTGAGGGAGGAGGGGGCACCCTTCCTCCCCACACACACTCCCCTCCTGGCCAGCTGGGTATCTTCCCTAGAGGGGGGGGTACTTGTCTCTCACGCACCCACGTATCCTGGTTCCCAGGGCCCCGCCCGAGGGACAGCTTATCTTCCCCAGCATGGGCTCCACTGGCCACTTATCTGCTCATGGGCCTTTAACGCTGTGATGCACTTAGTGAGCTTAGGGCACCCCCAGGCCCTGTGCTTGGGATCCCACCTGGAGAGCAGAGTGGGCTGGGTGTGAACATCTGCTCCCTCAGTTGCCATGGTCAAGGGTGGAGACCCCAACCCTAAATCAGACAAGGTGAGGTGCCACCCCCACCCCCACCACGAAGAGATGGGGAAGTGGTGCTTGGCTGACGCTAGGATGGGACAGGAAGGTGGCAATGGTGAAGGGACTAGGGTGTGCCCTCAGGGAGCCCAAGAATTCCAGACCCTGTTTTCCCTGCAGAACGTCATCGCAGAGCACGAGATCCGGAACATTTCCTGTGCAGCCCAGGACCCAGAGGACCTCTGTACCTTCGCCTACATCACCAAGGACCTGCAGACCAGCCACCACTATTGCCACGTTTTCAGCACGGTGGACGTGGTGGGTGGAGTCCGCAGCTGGGCACGGTGGGGGGTCCTGCGACAGCCCCAGTGCAGTGGGTCCTGGCACCCGGCTGGCACTTAGCAAAGGTCTGTTCAAGAATGAACATCACTCCAGCCCCCTCTGTCTGGCACTGAGACTAAAGCACACAGGATGACAGTGGCTCGTCCAGGGTTCTAGTTGACAGAGGCTTTCCTGCTTCCGGCTGCGTGTCTGTCAGGTCAGCCAAGGCTTCATCTCCCTAGGCTCTTGGTCGACCATCCATCCTAACTCCCGCCCTCCAGCTGGGCCATCTCCCTGAAAAGCCCTCCAGCTCCCTCTTGGGGACAGTAAGTTTTCTTCGCCCATATCCCAGCTTAGGTGGGGTTCTGGCGCTGCTGGGCTGAGGGGAGTGGTCACACGTGCTGCCCACAGGGAGTGGATGAGTGACCATGGTGGCTGCCCTGAGACAACACCTTTGTCCAGGTCCTTGCTGCCCCTGTGAGAGTAGCTGGTTCCAGGGTCTTCCCGGCCTCGCCCGGGAGCTCTGTGCTTGCAGCCTCCTGGCTCTGCCACTAGCTAGCTGTGTGACCCCGGCTCCTCGTCCGCGCAAAGGGGATAGAGTGTAACCGACTTCACGGGGTGGTTCTGAAGATGAAATGAGGAAATCCTCCCAGGACACATCCTTCCCGCTACTCTTACCTGTAGCTCATCTTCCCGCATCAGTCAGTTCTGCTGTAACGTGGCGTCTGTGCTCCTAGAGAGCACCATACCCTGAAACCACACGGGAAGCACCAAGGCTCATGGGGAGATGAGGCAGGGGGCACAGCCCTCAGGAACCTAATACGAACACCCACACCATTTTATCCATGTTAAATGGTTAAGAGATACATAAATGCTACATAAACACGGCGCTCTGCCTCGAGAAGGACCCAAAGTCGGCTTGTGGAAGCATGTGCCTCACTCCTGCCAGCCTGTGTGCCAGACGGAGAGAGAAAGAGAAGGAACAGAGGACAGAGGGGTGCACGGATGGAGGGGAGGGCGCGGGCCGGGTGGCCCTGGGAAGAGCTGCTGCTTGATTGTTACAGTCAGGGGTGGGTCCCGTGGGGAAGTTGAGCTGCCAGGTGGGGGTGGCATATATGCTGTGTATTCCCAGGCAACGGGGGTCAGCAGGGGAGTCTTTGCATTCGCCTCGTGTTTCTCTCCAATGAAATCACACATGAGGAAACACAAAGTGTGTGTTTTGTTCAGATTGTTCCCTAATGTATCAGTCACCTCGGGACAAACTTCTGCTTTCAAAGCAAGCGTTCCAGCGGATTCCCTGCACTCTTGTTACCTGTGCAGTGCTGCCTGGCCTGTGCTCAGGGGCATGAGGCCAGGGCAGGCGTGAGAGGCAGTGGTTCCTCCATCCCATCTCTCACGTTGTGCTGTTTTCTCCCAGAACCTGACCTATGAGATCATCCTGACACTGGGGCAGGCGTTCGAGGTGGCCTATCAGCTGGCCCTACAGGCCCAGAAGTCCAGGCCAATGGGGGCCTCTGCCGCCGAGATGATCGAAACAAAATCTTCCAAACCGGTGCCTAAGCCTCGGGTCGGCATGAGGAAGTCAGCAGTACGTGGGCCCCGGGATTTGAGGGCTCGGGGTGGAGCGGGCGCAAGGAGGGTCTTCTCACGCTTCAGGTGGCCAGCCCCTCAGGACACGGGCCCGTGCGAGGCGGCCTCCGTAACGCCACCCCGTGTCTGTGTCTGCTTTGCTCTGCACCCCAGGTGCCGCTGCCCCCTGATAGTCGCTGTTGTTACTGTCACACCTGCCCCACCCATCGTCCTTCTTACCTCCCGCTGCCGTCTGTTAGTCCTGGAGTCAAGGTCTCTGCACCTCCTGCTGTCTGTGTGTCAGTCTCCCCGAAGTGACCGTGAGCTCTCTGAGACTCTGGTGCCCCGCCCCCGGCCCCGCCTGCATGCCCGTCTTTCCTGAGCTGCCGTCCCACCATCCCTGTCTGTGCTGGAGCCTCTGTTTCTCTGCTGTGTGTCCTCCTCTCTCCAGAGCTCATGGGTGCCCGCTGTGGTCTTGCCCGGGGTGAGCTCTCTGGCCCTGCCAGAGGGACCCGAGGTTTGGGGTTTCCAAACCCCTTACCCGCTTCCTGCCACCGAGAACAGCTTTGGGGCTTAGTGCTCGATGCTTAGGTAGGGCAAGGCTCCTTTAACTGAGCCGCTCCGAGAAACCCCCAGGAGAAGTTGCCCCTGGAGAGCTCAGAGGCGGCCCTCCCGTGATGCTCCAGGGAAGGTCCCCCTTCTGCCACCCCACCCCAGGGAGCTTGCTCTTTGGCTGAGGAGAACAGGGCCTCCCCCGTGGGGTACTGACGTCAGCATGGCCCGGGAGGCGGGGGACAGCGGGCCCCGTTGACCCCTGGCCCAGGTGCAGCGCTCCCTCTGACTCTTCACCCTCTTCCTCAGCAGCTGGAACCGCCCGATATGGACCCAGATGCCCAGTCCCATGCCAGCGTCTCCTGGGTTGTGGACCCCAAACCAGACTCTAAGCGGAGCCTCAGCACCAAGTATGAGACCACTATCTTCTAAGCACCCACCCCGTCTCCACTAGTCTCATGTGCCTTGCCGTCCGTCCTTCTGCTCTTCTCAACTCTCCTTCCAGCTGCTGACGCCAAGGTCCCACCCCCCCGGGACCTCTCCTCCTGGGGCGGCAGCTTTAGACACTGCACACTCTCAGCTCGCACCTAACACCACCGGACACTGTGAATTCCCCCCTTGGGCGAGGACAGCTTGGCGGGGGGGCAAGGTGCCTTTGAGGTGGGCACCAAGAGGGCCTCAGTGGGCGGGCACCGTGGCTCCTGAGGCGGGGGCAGTCTCCGGGCGGAGTCCACTCGGCACTGGAGGCTGCTCCCTCCGATCGGCCGGGGCTCCCTGTCGGCTCTCCTCTCCCGTCTTCTGAGCCACGGCTGGGTGCCGTTGCCAAGAGCTAACTGCACCTTTCCTGACACAACCAACCACTGTGACCACCTGGGGCCAGAATCCCCTTGCGCTCTGCTAACAGCTGGCCTGCGGCCCATCCCTCTTAAGATTGCTGGCCTCCCCCTGTGAGACCCTCAGCTCAGCGATGTGGCTTGAACAGGGTCAGAACTCTTTCTGTGAGGGCCCAGGGTCTGTGCCAGGTCCTAGAGCACATGCCTGACTCCAAAGCCTGGGGCTCTGAGCGTCTGAACACCCACAGGCTGGCTCCACACAGCAGGTGTCTTGGTCCTGATGGGTCTTGCACTGCAAGGAATGGGATGGCTCCTCACGTCTTCACCAGGGAGTCCCCGGCTGGCTCTGGAGTCTGGCTCGAGGAAGAGGAAGGCCTTCCTGTAGGAGCCAGCAGGAGGGAGGCCAGTGCCCTGCACACACTGTGCACCTTCTTCCCTCAGAACGGAGCTGCTCAAGGACAGGGACCTGGGCCGAGCAACATCCGTTGTCCTCCAGGAGCTTTCTGATGCTTCTCCACAGTGTGGGGACCAGAGATAGTCAGCTGGTACCCGGTCCCTTCCCTGATCGACCGCCCTCAGCCTCTTGACTCCTGAGAAGGAGTCCATCACCTCAAAGCAGTTCAGCAGCTGGGATGGTGGAGTTGAGGCTTTCAGAAGGCCCACGTTCTCGCGTGAGGGCATGTCAGCTTAGATGGCGGGAGAGGAGAGCCAGTTTCCGTGGGAAGAAGCACTGTACACGTAGCGTGGCCCAGTATGAGAGCCAGTAAGTTGCAGCGGTTGCTTTATGAGTTGAAACCCAAGTCGACAAACCGGGGTGGGTCCTCCTGCCTGCCTGTCCTCGTGCCTTCCAAGCAGATGCGCTGAGCCATGGAGGGTGCTCAGGGGAGGCTGTAAGGGACCTTCTGTTCTGCTTCCGTGTTTCCTTTCCGTTTCCTCCACCTTGTGCAGGCCCCTTTGGTTAACCCTTTCCTCCCCCCCGTTGTGTTTGCTTCTGCCAAGCTGAGCCACCGAGGAACCAACTGTGCTGCGGAAACAGCCATGGGGAGCGCAGGCTCCCACCGCCGCCGCCGCCACCGCCACCACCGTCTCAGCTGCAGCTTTGAAGACGCAGGCCCCACTACTGCCCGTAGGACCTCCTCGCGGCTGCATGGTCCGGGCCTGCCACTGCCAGGTCTCGCCGAGTGAGCCCTGCCCTGGTTGCGGAGCAGCCCTCCAGGCCTCTAGCAGATGAGGTTGGAACTCCAGAGAGCCAAGAAGTGACTTGTCCAGAAAACATTTTTTAATAGAAAAAAATTTTTTTATAAAATGAACTTTCAACACTTGGCTCAACCTTCTAGGTTAAACTGCCAGTCTTTAGACAATGGCCATAGGGTCAGAGGACAGCGGGCCTCTGTCCTCAGGCTGGGGTCTTGGCGCGCTTGAGCAGCTCTGAGAGAAGGTAGTGGGTGAATTGAATCGGCTCGACAGACCCGCCAGTCAGCTGCTCTTCCTTCTGAGCCGCACAGCTTCTCATCCCCGCCTGGAGCTGGGGGCAGCCCGTAGAGGCGTCTGGCAAAAGCAGAGGCTTCTGGGGTTCCAAACGTGAAGGTCTGGGGCCGCGTGGAGATGCACAGGCAGGTCGCGGTGCCCAAGCTCTGGGCTGCTCCTCTGTCTCGGACCCAGCGGTGGTCAGAGCGCTGCCCTGGGCTGCCTGGCCGCAGGCCCTCCGGTGACCTCAGACTGTCTGAGTCGAGGCAGAAAGGAGAAGCAGCAGCTTTGTTTGTTTGGGGCATTGACGGGTAGGTCGGCTGAGGTGGCTGCCTGCTGACTTGCGATTTGTCTAATCAGGTCTGTGTGGTTAGGATTCACTTTGGTTCTCTGAATTATCGGTTTGATTGTCATCCTTTCAGCTGCTGGGCTCCCCACTGGCTCCAAGGGTAGAGAAGGCTGAATCAGGTGACAGTTTGATTCTCCCCGAGTGTGGCCTTCAGGGCAGGCTGGCATCTGGGCGCTGCTGCTGCCTGAGCCCTCCTGCTGGCTGGCTTTGCTTTTCACCTTTGGTTGCGTTGCTCCTCCTGGAGGCAGAGCCAGAGGGACTGTTCCTGTGAGGCTGGGCCAGGTCAACTGCCCGTCCAGCACCTTCCAGAGCAGAGCCTTTCCTCCCACGGGGCCGGAGCAGACCTTCCGCTTTGCTGGCACAGCGCAGTCTGGTCCCAGGATCAGTAGTCCAGGCTTCAGTAGCGCCTCTCTCTCTCCTGGCAGGGGCTGTGAATGAGCAGGGAGCGCTCTGGCGCACCTTCATAGCCCTGTGGTCGGCCAGCAGTGGAAAGCTGGGCCGCGTCTTCCTGCTGACCTGAGGCTGGGCCCTGTGGGTTTCCTTTCTGCTGAGCCGTCCACACCGCAGGCCTGGGGAGTCACACCCCCTCTCACTGATCCTGCCCTTCTCGGTACTAAACAAGGACCTCGATACCGGGAAGTCTGACTTCACGTCCTGCTGCTTCCAGGGCCCGTCGGCTTCCACTGAGCAGTATTCAGCCCCTACTTCCTTCCAGGTATGGACGAGGAACCCCGAGCTGGATGGGTAAACCGCGGCTCCTGCTGCAGTGCGAGTGCTGTGCCCTCTTCCTCCTGAGGAAGGCCGGTCTCCTCTAAGCAGCCCTCTCTTGGTGGGTGGTGGGTCCATAAAGAAAACTGTAGACACTACGATGAGTTCCTCAAGCTGTCTTTATTTTTAAGTCATAGGTAGGTGTCTCCTCCCCTTGAAGCTGCTATATCTTCTTTATTTATTCAGGGTGTTTCATGTTGGAAAGCCTTGGCTAATCTGCTCTGGCTCTGGATTTTGTTTTGAGCTTGGTTTATTTCTCAATAGCCAAGAAAGGAAGGGACTAGATATTTTTTTTATTCCTCCTCCGGGACAGGTACTCTCCCTCCCCTAGAAAGAAAAATTTTAACACCAGGACAGGCTTCACATGGAGAGAAGCCCTGCTTCTGCACGTGAGCACAGGCCCTGCAGTGTGGCAGCCCCGTTCTGAACTGTGCAGGCCGTTCAGGCAGGACCTGAGATAGGTCAGTACCTGCCCGGCCACAGGCTCTCTGCTCCGCCCTTCTGCTTGCAGCTACTTCGAGCAGGGCTTCCCTCTGACAGGCTCTGCATTTGCAACGCTCGCGTTCCCCCGGGGCCCCCAGCTTTGACTCTGGGGAGTCCCCGGAGAAGTCTCGGGCTGAGCAGACTGGTCTGCCCTCGGCCTGTGTTGTGATGCCCAGGCCTGCAGGACAACTCTCAGATGCAGTTCACAAAGTGGTGTTGCTAATGGTGTGGCAATGGGACTGAATTGTAATAAAACGTTATTTAATCTTTGTCTCTGTATTTTGATACTTGAATGACTTCCCCTTTTATTTTACTGTACATATAATTGTTAATCTGTCCAATTTTGTCTAAATTACAAACATCTTGTGGTACCAAACATAACCGACCTGTGCAACAACATAGACTGACCTCACTACACGAGAGAGAGAGAGTGTAAATATTCCTGGGCTTTCGGCTTTGGTTTTGTTATTTTCGTAACTGTACAACTTAGAACAGACTGAATTAATAAATGAGAAGCGACATGAAACCAACCTTACTTTGTGGAGTCTGAGTTGGAAGGTTTCTTGATTGTTTTCCGGCAGAAGTGCTGGCACAGGCCAGCCGCTGGCTCCGGGGTGGAAACGAGGATCCGCTGTGTTTGGCTGGGACAAGTTTGGGGATTCCGCGCCGTCCAGCCCTCTCTAGTCATCATTAACCCTGCTCCAGCGCAGGGGCCCTGCAATCCACCTGCCCCTCCTCGGTCTGAACACCAAGCAGGGGCCACATCCTGGCCTGGGCTGGTCACCCACAGATACTTATTGAATGTCGGTGTACAAGGCAGTGTGGGGATTGAGAGCTACGGAAGGAGAGGCTCCCTTCAGGAACTCAGTTAGATTGTGAAGGTTAAGTTTTAAACAGACACAACTAGCTACCAGCCCAAAGCCACACCGTGAGACCCATCAGACAGTCCCGGGCCGTGGGGACTGGGAGGGATGCAGTGCTCGAAGAACCAGAGCGGGTGGTGCCTGGGCTGCTATTCAAAGGAGGGTTGGAAAGGCACAAACAACACTGACATCCCCGTCGTTGGTGGAGCACCCGTGTTCCAAACCCTGCTGGCAGCTTTACAGGCAACCCGCCCCATCAGCCCTCACACCTAGCTGGGTATTGTCTCTATAGAAAAGGAAACCAAGGCTCAGAGAGGTTAAGACGCCTGCCCAGGGCCGGCTGGAGAGGCCCCTAGAAACCATCTAGTCGGGTGGTTGTCAAGCTATCCTCAGAGCCGCTGGTCCCACTCCTGCTTCAACCTGAGCTGCCGAATTCTGCACACTCTAACTCATGAGTTTCTGTGAAATATTCCATTTGTTAAAGGACTTTACAAGGAAAGCATTGATTCTCACCCAATACCCAACTGTATTTATGAAGAAACCAAGGCCCAGAACAGGGAAATGATTTTCTCTTAGCCAGCCAGCTAATAGCAGAGAGAGGACCAAAACCCAGCTTCTTCCGATTTGGGCTTCTCAGGCCAAACTGCATTGAATCTGGGAAAGGAGACTGAGGGCCGGTGGACAGCCTCACATTCTAGACGGGGCGGGGGCGTCATCCTCACCCCACCTCTGCCCCCTGGCTTTGGCACCAGTTTCTTAGGCAGAAGAAACGTTACAGCAAGAGAGGAGGTTTGGTCATAATTGGAGTCACCATTCCTCAGGAACGGGTACAGCGCGGGACACACTGCCACCGTCACGATCCCTTCTGGCACCACTCACCAGCATCAGGTGTGACTCGCTCTGCCTAACCCCAGGACTGCAGTGCTGATCCTGCCTTGGGGGCCTGCTGGGCTGGGGAGACAGACCAGTTCCCGCTGAGCGCCCCGGCCAGGCGCCCGGGCCTGGCGCCCGGGCCTGCCGTCCGGGCCGCAGGCATGCTGCAGCTAACCGAGTGGAAGCTGGAGCAGGACAGAAGGGAGTGGTGGGAGGACTGTGTGGGGCGGCCTCACAGCAGGGGTGGACAGGACACGTCCCACAGGATGGCATCGGTCCAGCCCGCCTCCACCCCTTGCCTCCCCATCCCCTCTGACTCGCTGTGCTCAGTGCGTCTACACACCGGCCTCCTCGGGACCTGGAGGCGGAAGCAGCCGCCAGGAGTCGGGTGGTGTCGTAGAGCGGACGGTGCAGTGCACACGGACCAGGGCTCCTCCCCTCACCTCGCTTCACAGATGCTCCGTAGCCCAGGCACCCGGGCAGCGGGGGCGTCAGGACGGAAGGCTGAGCGACCAGGCCACTGAGGAGGCGGAGCTCTGCCCGGGAGCACTTTCTAGGGCAGCTCTGGACGCCCTCTTGTCAGCCTCGGCACCTCTGGCTTCCGACCCTGCGAGAGTCTAGGTCCCCCGAAGCCCAGTGGACGGGCTGGCTGACCTTTCAGTATCACCAACTCACAGCACCGGCCGTTACCAACCAACAGCCGCGGGGGCGTGGGTCTCAACTCCAGTGCGCGGCACACCCCCTGCAACTCTGTGACTGCTTTTTTCGGGACTCGGCTATTAGGAACACTGTTATAAACAAGCATGTACCAAATTAAAGAAATTCCCTAACACCATAAAATATTTATTATTCAGTAAATGGAGTTGGGAAAGCACGTAGCCATGGGAGTGGTGGAAACGGCGCAGGGACGTTTCTATTCCTACTTATACCAAAATAAATTCCAGGTGGTTCACATATTTAAATGAAAAAATAAATTAACCCCCAACAAAGCTATTGATAGAAGAAAATGAGAGACTTTGTTTTCATAATCTTGGTATGAGAAAGGTCTTCCCAAACATGTTACATAACTCCGAGTCCATTTTCTTAAGGATTAATATATTCAACTATATAAAAATCAAATACTTCTGCAAAGCAAAATGCACCATTAAAAAAACTGAAAATAATGTTTGCACCACATGTAACAAAGGACAACTTGACAATAGCTATCAAAAGTAAACAAACTTCTACTTCCAGGAAGATCAAGTAGACAGGCCTTCCCCTATTCTTGCAAGTAAAATTAAAACCCCGGCAGAAACACCAGTGGGCACAAAGCCCAAACAAAAGCCTGCTCTCTCTAGCCAGAGGACCAGAAAAAGGTAGCCTAACAAGACAGAAAGCTTTTAGACACGAACTGCTCTAGTCCATCCACACATCACAGAAAAAAAACTGTGGCCCCATGATCCACAGGCCAGCAAAGGCCAATGGGGAGCCTAGATGTACCCCCTCACCACGTGACAAGGTGCCCCAAACCGACTGGGGTGGCGTCAGAGGAGGCCTAGTGGGGAACTTGCAATCACCCGGCAATAAGGAGGCTGCTCTTGACAAATACAATAACCAAGATGAAGATCTCAGCGGATGGGCTCAACAGCAGAATAAACAAGAAAGAGACGAAACCACAAACCAGAGGACAGAACAACAGAAATTACCCAACTGGAAGAGCAGAGAAAATAGATTAGAAAAAAAATGAATAGAATCTCAGGGACCTAACAAAAGATCAAACATGTATGTCATCAGAGTCCCAGAAGGACAGAAAGGGGGTGGGGCTGAAAGAGCCATCCGTGAAATAATGACTGAAAATTCCCCAAATTTGGCAAGAGACACAAACCTACAGAATCAAGAAGCTGAGCACACCCCAAACCAGATAAACCAAAAGAAATCCATGCCAAGATACCATCGCAATTAAATTTCTGAAAATGAAAGACCAAGGAAAAATTCTTAAAAGTAGTGAGAGAAAAATGACATCTTACCTATAGGGGAAAAGTAATTTGAATGACAGTGAATTTCTCAGCAGAATTGTGGAGGCCAGAAGGAAGTAGTAATGATATTTTTCCAGTGCTGAAAGAAAAGAACTGTGAATCCAGAATTCTATACCCTGCAAAAATATTCTCCAGGAACGAAGAGGAATCAAAACATTCTCAGATGAAGGAAAACTAAGGAACTTAGTCACCAGCAGACCTACCCTAATAGAATGGTGAAAGTTTTCTAAATAGAAAGGAAATGAAGAAAGAAAGAAATGAACCTTGGAACATCAGGGAAGGATGAACAAACATGAAGCAAAAATATGGGTAATACAATGGACTTTCCTTCTCCTATGGAGTTTTCTAAATTATGTTTGATGGTTGAAGCAAAATCCTAACGCAGTTTAATATCGTTCAAAACGCACGTAGAGGAAATGTTTAAAACAATTATCTTTTAAATGAGGAGGATGAGGGGATATAAAACAAGGTAAGGTTTCTATACATTACTTGAACTGGTAAATGATGATACCAATAGACTGTGGAGAGTTACGTATATATGTAAACCTAGAGCAAACACTAAATAAAAGAGTTATTCAAAGAGATAAACTCACAAACACTAAGATAAATAGAAATGGAATTTTAAAATGTTTTCAAGTAACTCACAGGGAGACAGGAAAAATAGAAAAATGAAAATAGAATAACTAGAAAACAAAAAATTAAATGACAGACTTAAGCCCTAGCATATCATAATTACATGAAATTTAAACAGTCTAAAAACATCAATTGAAAGACTGGAGGAGGGCTTCCCTGGTGGCGCAGTGGTTGAGAATCTGCCTGCCAATGCAGGGGACACGGGTTTGAGCCCTGGTCTGGGAAGATCCCACATGCCTCGGAGCAATTAGGCCCGTGAGCCACAACTACTGAGCCTGCACGTCTGGAGTCTGTGCTCCGCAACAAGAGAGGCCGTGATAGTGAGAGGCCCGCGCACTGCGATGAAGAGTGGCCCCCGCTTGCCACAACTAGAGAAAGCCCTTGCACAGAAATGAAGACCCAACACAGTCATAAATAAAAAAAAAAAAAAAAAAACACTGCAGGAGATTAGAAAACATGAGCCAACTATATGCTATCTATAAGAAACCCACCTCAAATAATAATATAGGCAGGTTGACAATAAAAGGATGGAAAAAAGATATATAATGCAAACATTAATCAAAAGAAAGGAGTGAGGGGGTTCCCTGGTGGCGCAGTGGTTGAGAGTCCGCCTGCCGATGCAGAGGACACAGGTTTGTGCCCCGGTCTGGGAAGATCCCACATGCCGTGGAGCGGCTGGGCCCATGAGCCATGGCCACTGAGCCTGCGCGTCTGGAACCTGTGCTCCGCAATGGGAGAGGCCACAACAGTGAGAGGCCAGTGTACAGGGAAAAAAAAGAAAGGAATGGCTATGTTAATATCTTATAAAGTAGACTTCAGAACAAAGAAAATTATAAGAGAGAAGACGGTACTATATAATGATTAAAGGTCAATGCACCAAGAAAACATATCAATCCTAAATGTGTATGGACCAAACAACAGAGCTGTAAAATATGTGAAGCAAAAACTGAGTTAAAAAGGGAAATAGACAAATCCACAAATGCTATGGACTGAACTGTGCCCCTCCAAAATTCATATGTTGAAGCCCTAACTCCCAATTTGACTGTATTTGGAAATAGGGCGTTTAGGAGGTAATTAAGGTTAAATTGGGTCATAAGGGTGAGATCCTAATTCATTAGGATTACTGGCTTTACAAGAAGAGAAAGAGAGAGAGAGAGAGAAAGAGAGATCAATCTCGTCAGACACAGACACCAAGGAAAGGCCATGTGAAAACACAGCAAGAAGGTGACTGTCTACAAGTCAGGAAGAAACTCCTCACCAGAAAATGACCCTCCTAGAACTTGATCTCGGGCTTTCCAGCCTACAGAACTGTGAGAAATAAATTTCTACAGTATATCATTACGGCAGCCTAAGCAGACTAATATCAATACAACAAATAGAGCTGGAGATTCAATTCAATTAGAAACTCTGTCAACAGCTGGTAGAACAACTAGAGAGAATATCAGCAAGGATACAGAAGAACTCAACACCATCAACCAACAGGATCTCACTGACAGTACAGAACACTTTGGCCAACAACAGCAGGATGAGTGGCCACGGAACATATACCAAGATAGAGCATATTCCGGGCCAAAAATAAACCTCAACAAATTTAGAAGAATTAAAATAATACACAGTGTGTTCTTGAAAAACAATAGAATCAAAGTAGAAATCAATAACAAAGATAACAGAAAATTCTCTAAAACACTTGGCAATAACACACTTCTAGGTAATCCATGAGTCAAAGAGAAATAAATCTCAAGGGGAATCAAAATAAATATTAAACTGAATGAAAATGAACATACAACATACCCAAATTTGTGGGACAAGGTAATGTAGTGCTGAGAAGGAAATTCATAGCAGTAAATGCATACGCTGTGAAAGAGGAAAAGTCTTAAATCAGTAATCTAGGCTTCTACCCTCAAGAACCTCAAAAAAAGAGCAAAATAAATGCAAAGCAAGGAGAAGGAAGGAAATAATAGAGATAAAAGCAGAAATAAATGAAAATGAAAACAGGAAGTAGGAAAAAACCAATGAAGCAAAGAGCTTCTTTTATGATATGATCAATAAAATTCACAAAACTGTAGCTAAACTGACAAAGAAAAAAAAAAAGAGAGAGAAGACAGATTACCAATATCAGGGATAAAACTATGGCTACTGCTACATACCCTGCAGACATCAGAAGGATAACAGAACACTATGCACTAACTCTAAACATGTAAATTTAACAACTTAGACTAAATAGAACAATTCCTCAAAAAACATACACTATCACAACTCACCCACTGTGAAATAGATAATTTGAGTAGCACTGTAAAAATTGAATCCATAATTTAAAAAAAAACTCTAAGCCCAGATGATTTCACTGAAGAATTCTACCAAATGTTTAAAGAATAATTAATACCAGTTCTACACAATCTGTTTCAGAAAACAGAAGTGTATGAATGCTTCCTAATTCATTTATTCTATAAGCTAATATTACCCTGATGCCAATACCAACAAAGGAAATACAAAGAAAGAAAACTATAGATACTATAGAAAACAAAACTATAGATACTATAGAAAACAATACTTCTCTCATGAATGTAGACACAAAAAGATTTGTAACAAAATATTAGCTAATAGGATTCAGATATATATAAAAAGAATTATACATCATAACCAAGTAAAGTTCATTCCAGGGCTGCAAGGCTGACCAATATTTGAAGATCAGTCCATATAATCCAACATATTAATAAGCTAAAGAAGAAAAATCACATTATCTTACCAATTGATGCAGAAAAATTTGACAAACACCCATTCATGATTTTTAAAACACTCAGAAAAACGGAAATAGAGGGTGAGTAATAGCTCCCTAAAGATGTCCACATCCCAATTAATCAACAGAACCTGTGAATATGTTACCTTATGTGGCAGAAGATACTTTACAAATGTGGTTAAAATCAAGGGTCTTGAGACAGGGAGATTATCCTGGATTATCTAGAACAGCCCAGTATAATCACCAGGGCTATTAAAAAAGGGAGGGGGGGAACCTTCAAGATGGTGGAGGAATAAGATGTGGAGATCACCTTTCTCCCCACAAATATATCAAAAATACATCTACATGTGGAACAACTCCTACAGAACACCTACTGAACACTGGCAGAAGACCTCAGACTTCCCAAAAGGCAAGAAACTCCCCATGTGCCTGGCTAGGGCAAAAGAAAAAAGAAAAAACACAGACAAAAGAATAGGGACGGGACCTGCACCAGTGGAAGGGAGCTGTGAAGGAGGAAAGGTTTCCACACATGAGCAAGCCCCTTCACTGGTGGAAAGAGTGGTGGGCAGGGAGGGAAGCTTCGGAGCCACGGAGGAGAGTGCAGCAATACGGGTGCATAGGGGCAAAGCGGAGAGATTCCCGCACAGATTGGTGCCGACCAGCACTCACCAGCCCAAGAGGCTTGTGTGCTCACCCGCTGGGGCAGGTGGGGGCTGGGAGCTGAGGCTCGGGCTTCAGAGGTCGGATCCCAGGGAGAGGACTGGGGTTGGCTGTGTGAACACAGCCTAAAGAGGGCTAGTGCGCCACAGCTAGCCAGGAGGGAGTCCGGGAAAAAGTCTGGACCTGACTAAGAGGCAAGAGACCATTGTTTCGGGGTGCACGAGGAGAGGGGATTCAGAGCACCGCCTAAACGAGCTCCAGACATGGGCACGAGCCACGGCTATCAGCGCGGACACCAGAGACAGGCATGAAACACTAAGGCTGCTGCTGCAGCCACCAAGAAGCCTGTGTGCGAGCACAGGTCACTATCCACACCTCCCCTCCCAGGAGCCTGTGCAGCACACCACTGCCAGGGTCCCATGACCCAGGGACAACTTCCCCAGGAGAACACACAGCACGCCTCAGGCTAGCGCAATGTCACGCCAGCCTCTGCTGCCGCATTCTGTACCCCTCCCTCCCCACGGCCTGAGTGAGCCAGAGTTTCCTCATCAGCTGCTCCTTTAACCCCGTCCTGTCTGAGTGAAGAACAGACACCCTCAGGCGACCTACACACAGAGTCCGGGCCAAGACCAAAGCTGAACCCCAGGAGCTCTGCAAACAAAGAAGAGAAAGGGAAATTTCTCCGTGCAGTCTCAGGAGCAGCAGATTAAATCTCCACAATCAACTTGATGTACCCTGCATCTGTGGAATTCCTGAATAAACCATGATCATCCCAAAATTGAGGCAGTGGACTTTGGGAGCAACTGTGGACTTGCGGTTTGCCTTCTACATCTAATTTGTTTCTGGTTTTATGTTTATCTCAGTTTAGTATTTAGAGCCTATTATTACTGGTAGATTTATTGATTTGGTTGATGCTTCCTTTATATATATGTGTGTGTGTGTGTGTGTGTGTGTGTGTACACACACATATATAATTCTTTTTTCCCTTTTCTTTTTGTGAGTGTGTATGTGTATGCTTCTTTGTGTGATTTTGTCTGTATAGGTTTGCTTTTACCATTTGTCCTAGGGTTCTGTGAGTCCACTTTGTTTTGTTTTGTTTTAGTATAGTTTTTAGTGCTTGTTATCATTGGTGGATTTCTTTATTGGTTTGGTTGCTCTCTTCTCTTTTTTTTTTTTTACTAATTTTTAAATTTTATAATATACATATTTTTTACCTTAATAACTTTTTAAAAATTTTTTTCTTTCTTTGCTTTTTTTCTCCCTTTTCTTCTGAGCCATGTGGCTGACAGGGTCTTGGTGCTCTGGCTGGGTGTCAGGCCTGAGCCTCTGAGGTGCGAGAGCCAACTTCAGGACACTGATCCACCAGAGACCTCCTGGCCCCACATAATATCAATTGGTGTGAGTTCTCCCAGAGATCTCCATCTCAACACTAAGACCCAGCTCCACCCAACGGCCAGCAAGCTCCAGTGCTGGACACCCTATGCCAAATAACTAGCAAGACAGGAACACAACCCCATCCATTAGCAGAGAGGCTGCCTAAAATTATAATAAGTTCACAGACACCCCAAAATACACCACCAGATGCAGTCCTGCCCACCAGAAAGACAAGATCCAGCCTCATCCACTAGAACACAGGCAAAAGTCCCCCACTAGAACACAGGCACAAGACCCAAGAGGTTGTATAGGGTTGAAAGCCTATACAACCCACTGAACCAACCTTACCCACTGGGGGCAGACACCAAAAAAACGGGAACTACGAACCTGCAGCCTGCGAAAAGGAAACCCCAAATGCAGTAAGTCAAGCAAAATGAGAAGACAGACAAATACACAGCAGATGAAGGAGCAAGGTAAAAACCCACCAGACGAAACGAAGAGGAAATATGCAGTCTACCTGAAAAAGAATTCAGAGTAATGATAGTAAAGATGATCCAAAATCTTGGAAATAGAATGGAGAAAATACAAGAAAGGTTTAACAAGGAACTAGAAGAACTAAAGAGCAATCAAACAATGATGAACAACACAATAAATGAAATTTAAAATTCTCTAGAAGGACTCAATAGCAGAAAAACTGAGACAGAAGAATGGATAAGTGACCTGGATGATAAAATAGTGGAAATAACGACCACAGAGCAGAATAAAGAAAAAAGAATGAAAAGAATTGAGGACAGTCTCAGAGATCTCTGGGACAACATTAAATGCACCATAGGGGTCCCAGAAGAAGAAGAGAAAAAGAAAGGGACTGAGAAAATATTTGAAGAGATTATAGTTGAAAACTTCCCTAATATGGGAAAGGAAATAGTCAATCAAGACCAGGAAGCGCAGAGAGTCCCATACAGGATAAATCCAAGGAGAAACATGCCAAGAAACATATTAATCACACTATCAAAAATAAAATACAAAGAAAAATATTAAAAACAGCAAGGGAAAAAGCAACAAATTACAAGGGAATCACCATAAGGTTAACAGCTGATCTTTCAGCAGAAACTCTGTAAGCCAGAGGGTGTGGCAGGACATATTTAAAGTGATAAAAGGCAAAATCCTACAACCAAGATTACTCTACCCAGCAAGGATCTCATTCAGATTGGACAGAGAAATTAAAACCTTTACAAACAAGCAAAAGCTAAGAGAATTCAGCACCACCAAACCAGCTTTACAACAAATGCTAAAGGAAATTCTCTAGGCAAGAAACACAAGAGAAGGAAAAGACCTACAAAAACAAACCCAAAACAATTAAGAAAATGGTAATAGGAACATACATATTGATAATTACCTTAAATATAAATGGATTAAATACTCCAACCAAAAGACACAGGCTTGCTGAATGGATACAAAAACAAGACCCATATATATGCTGTCTACAAGAGACCCACGTCAGACCTAGAGACACATACAGACTGAAAGTAAGGGGATGGAAAAAGATATTGCATGCAAATGGAAACCAAAAGAAAGCTGGAGTAGCAATTCTCATATCAGACAAAATAGACTTTAAAATAAAGACTATTAGAAGAGACAAAGAAGGACACTACATAATGATCAAGGGATCAATCCAAGAAGAAGATATAACAATTGTAAATATTTATGCACCCAACATAGGAGCACCTCAAAACATAAGGCAAATGCTAACAGCCATAAAAGGGGAAATCGACAGTAACACAATCATAGTAGGGGACTTTAACACCCCACTTTCACCAATGGACAGATCATCCAAAATGAAAATAAGTAAGGAAACACAAGCTTTAAATCATACATTAAACAGGATGGACTTAATTGATATTTACAGGACATTCATCCAAAAACAACAGAATACACTTTCTTCTCAAGTACTCATGGAACATTCTCCAGGATAGATCATATATTGGGTCACAAATCAAGCCTTGGTAAATTTAAGAAAATTGAAATCGTATCAAGTATCTTTTCTGACCACAATGCTATGAGACCAGATATCAATTACAGGAAAAAATCTGTAAAAAATACAAACATATGGAGGCTAAACAATACACTACTAAATAACCAAGAGATCACTGAAGAAATCAAAGAGGAAATCAAAAAATACCTAGAAACAAATGACAATGTAAACACGATGACCCAAAACCTATGGGATGCAGCAAAAGCAGTTCTAAGAGGGAAGTTTATAGCAATACAATCCTACCTCAAGAAACAAGAAAAATCTCAAATAAACAACCTAACCTTACACCTAAAGCAATTAGAGAAAGAAGAACAACAAGAACAAACCAAAATTAGCAGAAGGAAAGAAATCATAAAGATCAGATCAGAAATAAATGAAAAAGAAATGAAGGAAACGATAGTAAAGATCAATAAATCTAAAAGCTGGTTCTTTGAGAAGACAAACAAAATCGATAAACCATTAGCCAGACTCATCAAGAAAAAAAGCGAGAAGACTCAAATCAATAGAATTAGAAATGAAAATGGAGAAGTAACAACTGACACTGCAGAAATACAAAGGATCATGAGAGATTACTACAAGCAACTCTATGCCAATAAAATGGACAACTTGGAAGAAATGGACAAATTCTTAGAAAAGCACAACCTTCCAAGACTGAACCAGGAAGAAAAAGAAAATATAAACAGACCAACTACAAGCACTGAAATTCAAACTGTGATTTAAAATCTTCCAACAGGGCTTCCCTGGTGGCGCAGTGGTTAAGAATCTACCTGCCAATGCAGGGGACACTGGTTTGAGCCCTGGTCCAGGAAGATCCCACATGCCAAGGAGCAACTAAGCCCGTGCGCCACAACTACTGGGCCTGCACTCTAGAGCCCACAAGCCACAACTACTGAAGCCCGCGTGCCTAGAGCCTGTGCTCTGCAACAAGAGAAGCCACCTCAATGAGAAGCCCACGCACCACAACAAATAGAAGCCCCCACTCGCTGCAACTAGAGAAAGCCTGCACGCAGCCACAAAGACCCAATGCAGCCAAAAATATATTAAATAAATAAACAAAAACAAAAAACAAGCAAAAAAACAAATCTTTAAAAAAATAAGTCTTCCAACAAACAAAAGCCCAGGACCAGATGGCTTCACAGGCAAATTCTATCAAACAGTTAGAGAAGAGCTAACACCCATCCTTCTCAAACTCTTCCAAAATATAGCAGAGGGAGGAACACTCCCAAACTCATTCTAAAAGGCCACCATCACCCTGATACCAAAACCAGACAAAGATGTCACAAAAAAAGAAAACTACAGGCCAATATCACTGATGAACATAGATCCAAAAATCCTCAACAAAATACTAGCAAACAGAATCCAACAGCACATTAAAAGGATCATACACCATGATCAAGTGGGATTTATCCCAGGGATGCAAGGGTTCTTCAACATATGCAAATCAATCAATGTGATACGCCATATTAACAAATTGAAGGAGAAAAACCACATGATCATCTCAATAGATGCAGAGAAAGATTTCAACATCCATTTATGATAAAAACCCTCCAGAAACAAGGCATAGAGGGAACTTACCTCAACATAATAAAGACCATATATGACAAACCCACAGCCAACATCGTCCTCAATGGTGAAAAACTGAAACCATTTCCACTAAGATGAGGAACAAGACAAGGTTGCCCACTCTCACCACTATAATTCAACATAGTTTTGGAAGTTTTAGCCACAGCAGTCAGAGAAGAAAAAGAAATAAAAGGAATCCAAATCAGAAAAGAAGAAGTAAAACTGTCACTGTTTGCAGATGACATGATACTATACATAGAGAATCCTAAAGATGCCACCAGAAAACTACTAGAACTAATCAATGAATTTGGTAAAGTAGCAGGATATAAAATTAATGCACAGAAATCTCTTGCATTCCTATACACTAATGTTGAAAAATCTGAAGGACAAATTAAGGAAACACTCCCATTTACCACTGCAACAAAAAGAACAAAATACCTAGGAGTAAACCTACCTAGGGAGACAAAAGACCTGTATGCAGAAAACTATAAGAGACTGATGAAAGAAATTAAAGATGATACCAACAGATAGAGAGACATACCATGTTCTTGGATTGGAAGAATCAAAATTGTGAAAATGGGAAGATGGCGGAAGAGTAAGACGCGGAGATCACCTTCCTCCCAACAGATACACCAGAAATACATCTACATGAGGAACAACTCCTACAGAACACCTACTAAACGCTGGCAGAAGACCTAAGACCTCCCAAAAGGCAAGAAACTCCCCACGTACCTGGGTAGGGCAAAAGAAAAAAGAATAAACAGAGACAAAAGGATAGGGACGGGACCTGCACCAGTGGGAGGGAGCAGTGAAGGAGGAAAGGTTTCCACACACTAGGAAGCCCCTTCGCGGGCGGAGACTGCGGGTGGCGGAGAGAGAAAGCTTTGGAGCTGCGGAGGAGAGTACATCAACAGGGGTGCGGAGGGAAAAGCGGAGAGATTCCCGCACAGAGGATCGGTGCCAACCGGCACTCACCAGCCCGAGAGGCTTGTCTGCTCACCCGCCGGGGCAGGCGGGGCTGGGAGCTGAGGCTCGGGCTTTAGTCGAGCGCAGGAAGAGGACTGGGTTTGGCGGTGTGAGCACAGCCTGAAGGGGTTAGTGCACCACGGCTAGCTGGGAGGGAGTCCGGGGAAAAGTCTGGATCTGCCGAAGAGGCAAGAGACTTTCTTCCCTCTTTGTTTCCTGGTGTGCGAGGAGAGGGGATTAAGAGCGCTGCTTAAAGGAGCTCCAGAGACGGGCGCGAGCTGTGGCTAAAAGCGCGGACCCCAGAGACGGGCATGAGACGCTAAGGTGCTGCTGCCGCCACCAAGAAGCCTGTGTGCGAGGATAGGTCACTATCCACACCCCCTTCCGGGGAGCCTGTGCAGCCCGCCACTGCCAGCGTCCCGTGATCCAGGGACAACTTCCCCGGGAGAACTTACAACACACCTCAGGCTGGTGCAACGTCACGCCGACCTCTGCCGCCGCAGGCTCGCCCTGCGCCCCTCCCACCCCCAGCCTGAGTGAGCCAGAGCCCCCGAATCAGCGGCTCCTTTAACACTGTCCTGTCTGGGCAAAGAACAGAACCCCTCCGGCGACCTACATGCAGAGGCGGGGCCAAATCCAAAGCTGAGCCCCTGGGAGCTGTGAGAACAAAGAAGAGAAAGGGAAATCTCTCCCAGCAGCCTCAGAAGCAGCAATTTAAAGCTCCACAATCAACTTGATGTACCCTGCAGCTGTGGAATACATGAATAGACAACGAATCATCCCAAATTGAGGAGGTGGACTTTGAGAGCAAGATTTATGATTTTTTCCCCTTTTCCTCTTTTTGTGAGTGTGTATGTGTATGCTTCTGTGTGAGATTTTGTCTGTATAGCTTTGCTTCCACCATTTGCCCTAGGGTTCTATCCATCCATTTTTTGTCTTTCTTAATAATTATTTTTGATTTTAATAACTTTATTTCATTTTAGTTTATCTTCTTTCTTTCTTTCTTTCCATCCTTCCCTCCATTAGACAATGAATCATCCCAAATTGAGGAGGTGGACTTTGAGGGCAAGATTTATGATTTTTTTCCCCTTTTCGTCTTTTTGAGTGTGTATGTGTATGCTTCTGTGTGAGATTTTGTCTGTATAGCTTTGCTTCCACCATTTGTCCTAGGGTTCTATCCATCCATTTTTTTTTCTTAATTATTTTTTATTTTAATAACTTTATTATATTTTATCTTACTTTATTTTAGTTTATCTTCTTTCTTTTTTCCTTCCTTCCTTCATTCCTCTTTCTTTCTTTCTTTCTTCTAATTCTTTCTTTCTACTTTTTCTCCCTTTTATTCTGAGCGGTGTGGATGAAAGGCTCTTGGTGCTGCAGCCAGGAGTCAGTGCTGTGCCTCTGAGGTGAGAGAGCAACTTCAGGACACTAGTCCACAAGAGACCTCACAGCTCCACATAATATCAAATGGTGAAAATCTCCCAGAGATCTCCATCTCAACACCAGAACCCAGCTTCACTCAACGACCAGCAAGCTACAGTGCTGGACACCCTATGCCAAACAACTAGCAAGACAGGAACACAACCCCACCCATTAGCAGAGAGGCTGCCTAAAATCATAATAAGTCCACAGACACCCCAAAACACACCACCAGACGTGGACCTGCCCACCAGAAACACAAGGTCCAGCCTCATCCACCAGAACACAGGCACTAGTCCCCTCCACCGGAAGCCTACACAACCCACTGAACCAAACTTAGCCACTGGGGACAGACACCAAAAACAATGGGAACTACGAACCTGCAGTCTGCAAAAAGGAGACCCCAAACACAGTAAGATAAGCAAAATGAGAAGACAGAAAAACACACAGCAGATGAAGGAGCAAGATAAAAACCCACCAGACCTAACAAATGAAGAGGAAATAGGCAGTCTACCTGAAAAAGAATTCAGAGTAATGATAGTAAAGGTGATCCAAAATCTTGGAAATAGAATAGACAAAATGCAAGAAACATTTAACAAGGACCTAGAAGAACTAAAGATGAAACAAACAACGATGAACAACACAATAAATGAAATTAAAAATACTCTAGATGGGATCAATAGCAGAATAACTGAGGCAGAAGAACGGATAAGTGACCTGGAAGATAAAATAGTGGAAATAACTACCGCAGAGCAGAATAAAGAAAAAAGAATGAAGAGAACTGAGGACAGTCTCAGAGACCTCTGGGACAACATTAAATGCACCAACATTTGAATATAGGGGTCCCAGAAGAAGGAGAGAAAAAGAAAGGGACTGAGAAAATATTTGAAGAGATTATAGTTGAAAACTTCCCTAATATGGGAAAGGAAATAGTTAATCAAGTCCAGGAAGCACAGAGAGTCCCATACAGGATAAATCCAAGGAGAAATATGCCAAGACACATATTAATCAAACTGTCAAAAATTAAATACAAAGAAAACATATAAAACAGCAAGGGAGGGCATTCCAAGTGGCGCAGTGGTTGAGAGTCCGCCTGCCAATGCAGGGGACATGGGTTCGTGCTCCGGTCCAGGAAGATCCCACATGCCGCGGAGCAGCTGGGCCCATGAGCCATGGCCGTTGAGCCTGCGCGTCCGGAGCCTGCGCGTCCGGAGCCTGTGCTCTGCAACAGGAGAGGCCACAACAGTGACAGGCTCGCGTACTGCAAAAAAAAAAAAAAAGCAGCAAGGGAAAAACAACAAATAACACACAAGGGAATCCCCATAAAGTTAACAGCTGATCTTTCAGCAGAAACTCTGCAAGCCAGAAGGGAGTGGCAAGACATATTTAAAGTGATGAAGGAAAAAAACCTGCAACCAAGATTACTCTACCCAGCAAGGATCTCATTCAGATTTGATGGAGAAATTAAAACCTTTGCAGACAAGCAAAAGCTGAGAGAGTTCAGCACCACCAAACCAGCTTTACAACAAATGCTAAAGGAACTTCTCTAGGCAAGAAACACAAGAGAAGGAAAAGACCTACAATAATGTACCCAAAACAATTAAGAAAATGGGAATAGGAACATACATATCAATAATTACCTTAAATGTAAATGGACTAAAGGCTCCCACCAAAAGACACAGATTGGCTGAATGGATACAAAAGCAAGACCCATATATATGCTGTCTACAAGAGACCCACGTCAGACCTAGAGACACATACAGACTGAAAGTAAGGGGATGGAAAAAGATATTGCATGCAAATGGAAACCAAAAGAAAGCTGGAGTAGCAATTCTCATATCAGACAAAATAGACTTTAAAATAAAGACTATTAGAAGAGACAAAGAAGGACACTACATAATGATCAAGGGATCAATCCAAGAAGAAGATATAACAATTGTAAATATTTATGCACCCAACATAGGAGCACCTCAATACATAAGGCAAAATACTAACAGCCATAAAAGGGGAAATCGACAGTAACACATTCATAATAGAGGACTTTAACACCCCACTTTCACCAATGGACAGATCATCCACAATGAAAATAAATAAGGAAACACAAGCCTTAAATGATACATTAAACAGATGGACTTAATTGATATTTATAGGACATTCCATCCAAAAACAACAGAATACACATTTTTCTCAAGTGCTCATGGAACATCCTCCAGGATAGATCATACCTTGGGTCACAAATCAAGCCTTGGTAAATTTAAGAAAATTGAAATCATATCAAATATCTTTTCCGACCACAACGCTATGAGACTAGAATCAATTACAGAAAAAGATCTGTAAAAAATACAAACACATGGAGGCTAAACAATACACTACTTAATAACGAAGTGATCACTGAAGAAATCAAAGAGGAAATCAAAAAATACCTAGAAACAAATGACAATGGAGATACGATGACCCAAAAGCTATGGGATGCAGCAAAAGCAGTTCTACGAGGGAAGTTTATAGCCCAAAGTTAGCTGAAGGAAAGAAATCATAAAAATCAGATCAGAAATAAATAAAAAAGAAATGAAGGAAACGATAGCAAAGATCAATAAAACTAAAAGCTGATTCTTTAAGAAGATAAACAAAATTGATAAACCATTAGCCAGACTCATCAAGGAAAAAAGGGAGAACACTCAAATCAACAGAATTAGAAATGCAAAAGGAGAAGTAACAACTGACACTGCAGAAATACAAAAGATCATAAGAGATTACTACAAGCAACTCTATGCCAATAAAATGGACAACTTGGAAGAAATGGACAAATTCTTAGAAATGCACAACCTGCCAAGACTGAATCAGGAAGAAATAGAAAATATGAACAGACCAATCACAGGCACTGAAATTGAAACTGTGATTAAAAATCTTCCAACAAACAAAAGCCCAGGACCAGATGGCTTCACAGGCAAATTCTATCAAACAGTTAGAGAAGAGCTAACACCCATCCTTCTCAAACTGTTCCAAAATACAGCAGAGGGAGGAACACTCCCAAACTCATTCTACGAGGCCACCATCACCTTGATACCAAGACCAGACAAAGATGTCACAAAGAAAGAAAACTACAGGCCAATATCACTGATGAATATAGATGCAAAAATCCTCAACAAAATACTAGCAAACAGAATCCAACAGCACATTAAAAGGATCATACACCATGATCAAGTGGGGTTTATTCCAGGAATGCAAGGATTCTTCAATATACAAATATCAATCAACGTGATAAACCATATTAACAAACTGAAGGAGAAAAACCACATGATCATCTCAATAGATGCAGAGAAAGCTTTCGACAAAATTCAACACCCATTTATGATAAAAACCCTCCAGAAAGTAGGCATAGAGGGAACTTTCCTCAACATAATAAGGGCCATATATGACAAACCCACAGCCAACATCGTCCTCGATGGTGAAAAACCGAAAGCATTTCCACTAAGATCAGGAACAAGACAAGGTTGCCCACTCTCACCCCTCTTATTCAATATAGTTTTGGAAGTTTTAGCCACAGCAGTCAGAGAAGAAGAGGAAATAAAAGGAATCCAAATCAGAAAAGAAGAAGTAAAGCTGTCACTGTTTGCAGATGACATGATACTATACATAAAGAATCCTAAAGATGCTACCAGAAAACTACTAGAGCTAATCAATGAATTTGGTAAAATAGCAGGATACAAAATTAATGCACAGAAATCTCTGGCATTCCTATACACTAATGATGAAAAATCTGAAAGTGAAATCAAGAAAACACTCCCATTTACCACTGCAACAAACAGAATAAAATATCTAGGAATAAACCTGCCTAAGGAGACAAAAGACCTGTATGCAGAAAATTATAAGACACTGATGAAAGAAATTAAAGATGATACAAATAGATGAAGAGATATACCATGTTCTTGAACTTGAAGAATCAACATTGTGAAAATGACTCTACTACCCAAAGCAATCTACAGATTCAATGCAATCCCTATCAAACTACCACTGGCATTCTTCACAGAACTAGAACAAAAAAATTCACAATTTGTATGGAAACACAAAAGACCCCGAATAGCCAAAGCAATCTTGAGAACAAAAAACGGAGCTGGAGGAATCAGGCTCCCTGACTTCAGACTATACTACAAAGCTACAGTAATCAAGGCAGTATGGTACTGGCACAAAAACAGAAAGACAGATCAATGGAACAGGATAGAAAGCCCAGAGATAAACCCATGCACATATGGTCACCTTACCTTTGATAAAGGAGGCAGGAATGTACAGTGGAGAAAGGACAGCCTCTTCAATAAGTGGTGCTGGGAAAACTGAACAGGTACATGTAAAAGTATGAGATTAGATCACCCCCTAACACCATACATAAAAATAAGCTCAAAATGGATTAAAAACCTAAATGTAAGGCCAGAAACTATCAAACTCTTAGAGGAAAACATAGGCAGAACACTCTATGACATAAATCACAGCAAGATCCTTTTTGACCCACCTCCTAGAGAAATGGAAATAAAAACAAAAATAAACAAATGGGACCTAATGAAACTTCAAAGCTTTTGCACAGCAAAGGAAACCATAAACAAGACCAAAAGACACCCCTCAGAATGGGAGAAAATATTTGCAAATGAAGCAACTGACAAAGGATTAATCTCCAAAATTTATAAGCAGCTCATGCAGCTCAATAACAAAAAAACAAACAACCCAATCCAAAAATGGGCAGAAGACCTAAATAGACATTTCTCCAAAGAAGATACACACTGCCAACAAACACATGAAAGAATGCTCAACATTATTAATCATTAGAGAAATGCAAATCAAAACTACAATGAGATACCATCTCACACCAGTCAGAATGGCCATCATCAAAAAATCTAGAAACAATAAATGCTGGAGAGGGTGTGGAGAAAAGGGAACACTCTTGCACTGCTGGTGGGAATGTGAATTGGTACAGCCACTATGGAGAACAGTATGGAGGTTCCTTAAAAAACTACAAATAGAACTACCATATGACCCAGCAATCCCACTACTGGGCATATACCCTAAGAAAACCATAATTCAAAAAGAGTCATGTACCAAAATGTTCATTGCAGCACTATTTACAATAGCCCGGAGATGGAAACAACCTAAGTGTCCATCATCGGATGAATGGATAAAGAAGATGTGGCACATATATATAATGGAATATTACTCGCCATAAAAAGAAACGAAATTGAGCTATTTGTAATGAGGTGGATAGACCTAGAGTGTGTCACACAGAGTGAAGTAAGTCAGAAGGAGAAAGACAAATACCATATGCTAACACATATATATGGAATTTAAGGAAAAAAAAATGTCATGAAGAACCTAGGGGTAAGACAGGAATAAAGACACAGACCTACTAGAGAATGGGCTGGAGGATATGGGGAGGGGGAAGGGTAAGCTGTGACAAAGTGAGAGAGAGGCATGGACATATATACACTACCAAACGTAAGGTAGATAGCTAGTGTGAAGCAGCCACATAGCACAGGGAGATCAGCTCAGTGCTTTGTGACCGCCTGGAGGGGTGGGATAGGGAGGGTGGGAGGAAGGGAGATGCAAGAGGGAAGAGATAGGGGAACATATGTATAACTGATTCACTTTGTTATAAAGCAGAAACTAACACACCATTGTAAAGCAATTATACTCCAATAAAGATGTAAAAAAAAAATTGTGAAAATGACTATACTACCCAAAGCAATCTACAGATTCAATGCAATCCCTATCAAACTCCCAATGGCATTTTTCACAGAAGTAGAACAAAAAATTTCACAATTTGTATGGAAACACAAAAGACCCCGAACAGCCAAAGCAATCTTAAGAAAGAAATACAGAGCTGGAGGAATCAGACTCCCTGACTTCAGACTATACTACAAAACTAAAGTAAAGACAGTATGGTACTGGCACAAAAACAGAAATATAGATCAGTGGAACAGGATAGAAGGTCCAGACATAAACCCATGCTCCTATGGTCATTATCTTTGATAAAGGAGGCAAGACTATACAGTGGAGAAAAGATAGCCTCTTCAATAAATGGTGCTGGGAAAACTTGACAGCTACATGTAAAAGAATGAAATTACAACACTTCCTAATACCATACACAAAAATACACTCAAAATGGATTAAAGACCTAAATGTAAGGCCAGAAACTATCAAACTCTTAGAGGAAAACATAGGCAGAACACTCCATGACATAAATCACAGCAAGATCTTTTTTGACCCACCTCCCAGAGAAAGGGAAATGAAAACAAAAATAAACAAATGGGACCTAATGAAACTTAAAAGCTTTTGCACAGCAAAGGAAACCATAACAAGATGAAAAGACATCCTTCAGAATGGGAGAAAATATTTGCAAACGAAGAAACTGACAAAGGATTAATCTCCAAAATATACAAGCAGCCCATGCAGCTCAATATCACAATAACAAACAACTCAATCCAAAAATGGGCAGAAGACCTAAATAGACACTTCTCCAAAGAAGACATACAGATGGCCAACAAATGCATGAAAACATGCTCAACATCACTAATCATCAGAGAAATGCAAATCAAAACCACAATGAGGTATCACCTAACACCGGTCAGAATGGCCATCATCAAAAAATCTACAAACAATAAATGCTGGAGAGAGTGTGGAGAAAAGGGAACCCTCCTGCCCTGTTGGTGGGAATGTAAATTCATAGAGCCACTGTAGAGAACAGTATGGAGGTTCCTTAAAAAAGTACAAATAGAACTACCATATGACCCAGCAATCCCACTACTGAGCATATACCCTGAGAAAACCATAATTCAGAAAGAGTCATGTACCACAATGTTCACTGCAGCACTATTTACAGTAGCCAGGACATGGAAGCAACCTAAGTGTCCATCGACAGAGGAATGGATAAAGATGTGGCACATGTATACAATGGAATATTACTCAGCCATAAAAAGAAATGAAATTGTGTTATTTGTAGTGAGGTGGATGGACCTAGAGTCTGTCATTCAGAGTGAATTAAGTCAGAATAGAAAAACAAATATGGTATGCTAACACACATATATGGAATCTATTTTAAAAAATGGTTCTGAGGAACCTAGGGGCAGGACAGGAATAAAGACACGGACGTAGAGAATGGACTTGAGGACATGGAGAGGGGGAAGGGTAAGCTGGGATGAAGTGAGAGAGTGGCATGGACATATATACACTACCAAATGTAAAATAGATAGCTAGTGGGAAGCAGCTGCATAGTACAGGGAGATCAGCTCAGTGCCTTGTGACCACCTAGAGGGGTGGGATAGGGAGGGTGGGAGGGAGACGCAAGAGGGAGGAGATGTGGGGATATATGTATATGTATAGCTGATTCACTTTGTTATACAGCAGAAACTAACACAACATTGTAAAGCAATTATACTCCAATAAAGATGCTTAAAAAAAAAAAAAAGGGAGGGAGGAGGGTCAAAGTAAGAGAGGAGACATGATGAAAGCAATGGTTTAGGGACGGTCTTAGAAGCTGGAGGAAGGGGCTACCAGCCAAGGAATGTGCACAGTCTCTAGAAGCTGGAAAAGTCAAGGAAACAGATTCTTTCTTTGTAGAAGACTGAATAATGGCCACCCAAAGGTATTAGGTCCTAATTACTAGAACCTGTAAATCTTACTGTTTTCGTTTCCTAGGGCTACTGCAACAAAGCACCACAAACTGGGTGGCTTAAACAGATAATACATTTGTTTTATCTGAGGTACAAGTCTGAAATCAGGGTGTCAGCAGAGTTGGTTTCTTCTAAGGCTCTGAGGGAGAATATGTCGCATTCCTCTTTTCTAGCTTCTGGTAGCCTGAAGTAGACGGCATTCTCCCTGATTCTTCACATTGTTGTACTTCTGTATGTGTCTGTCTCTTCATGTGACACATGTCTTTTCATAAGGACACCAGTCAGATTGGATCAGGGTCCCACACAATTCCAGTATAACCTCACATTAACTAAGTACATCTATAATGACCCTATTTACAAATGAGGTCACATTGTGAGGTACTGGGGGTTAGGACTTCAACATATGAATTTGGGGGCGGGGAGTGGGGGAGACACAACCCATAACAATTACCTAGGTGATTAAGTTGATCTTAAAATGGGGAGATTATCCTGGATTATGTGAGTGGGCCCTAAATCCAATCAGAAATATCCTTATAAGAGAGAGGCAGAGGGAAATTAGATACACACAGATGACGACCATGGGACCCTGAGGTGACCATGGAGGCCTAGACTAGACTAATGCAGCCACAGGTAATGAAATACCAGCAATTAAAAAAAAAAAAAAAAAAGCAACTGAAAGAGGCAAGGAACGGATTCTCCCCTAGAGCCTCCATAGGAAATATGGCCCTGCCAACACTCTGATTTCAGCCCAATGAACTGATTTTTGATTTCTGCAACTAGACACTAGTGATAGCTGCACACCATTGTGAGTGTACAAAATGTCACTAATGGTACATTTCTGTATTATGTGTATTTTACCGCAAATCAAAGTATATATCCCTCAAACTGTGGGCAGGATTGAATGGAGCTATCTTTCTTTGTTGAGGTCAGGATCCCTGTCTCCTCCACATGGAAGCACAAGAAAATCAACTCAAAATTTCTAAGAAATCAATCGTTGCGGATTTTAATTATGAAGTGCAAAGCAAAGTTCTATTGTCAGCCCAGTATCTGCACCCACCAACCAGGCAGTCCTCTTCTCAGGAACCCCTTCAGAGCACTTCTGCCTCTAAGATAAGGAGGCTTCCAAAATATGGATTTTTAACAAATTCAAATAGTTGCAAATCAGAGACTCCATCTAGGCAAGCCTCACTGTCTATGAAACACATCCTTTTTCTGGGCTTCCCCATCTCGAGGATGTCCAGCTACAAGATTGGAAACTGAACGATCCAGGCCCTCCAGCTTTTCTGGTCACAGTAAAGGTCCACTGTTGGCCTGGCTCTGTCACCCATCTAGGCTCTACTCTCTAAAAAAGGAAGTCAATCAGGAGAAATCCTGGGCTAATGGAACTCAAATCCCCCTTCAGATGTTCTTCCTAGACTTCCTAGATGTTCTTCCTATATTCAGCTCCCTCCATCTCCTGAAATGGTGAGAACATTGATTGTCTTCGCCCTATCTTGAGAGCAGAAAGTGAGTTTCCATTTTCTCTCTTATCCATTACCAACAAAGGGCCAAATGTGAAGGGAACATTTCCTCATTTCAGCCGTCCTAGGTCAGGGCTGGTCTGCTGCGGTCTGCCCGAGAATGAGGGGCTGGATCTCAACAAGCCCAGGAGACAAGCCCAGGTCCTTCCTAAAACAGCTCTCATTTGTGATGCCAACAGCAGAGCTCACAGCCACAACTGCCAGGGACAGTCCCAGTCTGGAAGTGGGAAGAAGGGTGGAGGGTGTTCCACACTGGGATGCCCACATGGCCTCTGTCGGGAAGAACAGGGGCTTCTAAGCTTAGAGAGGAAGGAACAGGAGACTTACTCAGCCACTCAGCTAGAGAACAGGACTAAGGATAACTTGACCAAACCAGTCAATGATCCAACTGGCCAAGACTGAACTCTGGACACCTGAGAGAGAGAGAGAGCACAGGAACTTGGACCTGTCCTCAGCAGGACGCCCGCTATGAGCCAACATCCATTGTCATCTGGCCCCAGCTAGCGCCCTGCTTCAGAACCCCTGCAACAGAAGAGAAAGCTGAGGCTCTCACTCTTCCTGACTTCTTGTGGCATCATTTGAAACCTTCAGGGGAATTTGGTCCTGGAAATGAGGTTTCTAATAACTTTTTTCAATCACACCCAATCCTGAGAACTGAATTAGACAAAACCAATTTCTGACTTCCAGAAATATACTCACATTTTGGATAATTCCACAGAATTCTCAGAGCCCTCAGAGAAATGCTTTACCCTCAGAGAAAATGTTATATAATGTTATAGTACCTGCGTGTCTTGGCTTCTCAGCTTTGCGTGCTGAAGGCAGCACCTGGAGGAAAAACCAGGGCCTGCCGGCTGCTCACTAGTGGGGGCAGAGGACACAGGGCCTGGCCACAACTGCCGCTCAGGAAGCATGGCGTTTGCTTGCAGTTCAGAAGTTTATTAGTGAATGAGTTTGGGCCAGCCAGTGTTTACATGCTTGGTCACTGCAGCGTAGTGTACTGGCTGCAGACGGGGAGAGGGCTTGCTGCTCTGCTGGTCACTGGTGATGTCACCCCAAGAGAATGATGGGCTTCTCTCCTGGGTCCAAGGTACCAGGGCTTGGAGCCAGTGTCATCAGAGAGACCCCACTTCTGTCTCCAGTGCCTGGGCTGGGGGGATGAGGGTTTTTAAGATCTCCATGTAGAAGGGGCCAAACACCTGCTGATTGTGGTGCGTTAAGTTGACAAACTTTTGGCCCAGTTCTGCCAGCTCTGCCTCAAGGAGGGTAAGGCCCCCAGGGAGGTCTAGCAGAGACCGCTGCACACCAAGAACCAAACAGCATTTGAGGAACAAGTGGATCCGCTGACCTGTGAGCAGGAATAGACAGTGAGAAGGGAAAGAGCAAACAACTTTCAGGGAGAAACACTGCCCCCTGCACTCTACTCACCCAAGTTCAAAGTTAACTGAGATAGTCACTGACCTACCCACGCACCTAGACATAAGGAAATTTGTTTTGTTTGGGAAGGGGGCTGCTACCTAACTCCCACGGACAAAGCAAAGATCCAAAACTAGTGGGCTAGCACATTTCTAGTCAAAAGATTCCTTAAGTATTCATCAGTTAAATCCTGGTATTTGACATAACAGGAGGATCTTTGACTGACCCTTCAGATGGCTGAGGTTAAGAGCAAGGTCAAGTTCATGGCCACCATTCCAACATGGGACAGGGGAAACCCCTGCTTTGGGAACATGTCCTCCAGCCTAATTCAGCATCAACTTCTTGTTGGCAGGGAGTGGGTGTCACATGTCTTAGACTGCAGCCAAAAATGACCCAGAAGGCCAGGGATGACTTAACCACATTGGCTGGACAGTATGCCACACCTAGAAGCCATGAATTCCCGGTACAAATCTTCCTTCAACCATAGAGTCAGTCTTTAAACTAAAAGGGATATATTTTCAACCCAGCATTATACAACAACTAAAACCTACACAGTGACTTGCCCAATCATCATGCCCTTTATGGTTAAATGGTTCAGTAAGCACCTTCCAGGGTAGGGACTGGCTCTCCCCTCAGCATTCCCACCACCCCACAGGCACGCTCACCAATGACACTGTGGACACAGTTCTCCTTCTTGGTGATGTTCTGGAGCTCTCCCATCAGCGATGCTGTGTTGTCGCTGCTCAGAGCAGCAAGGCCCATGTTCTGGAGGCTCTGATGGATTTCCTGAGACACCTGTTCACTCACAGTCAGCATAGCCTCCTCCTCAGGCCTAGACCGTGAAGGAGAGTAAGCTGGTACCCAGGGGTGGCCCTGAGCCCCGAAGCTCCACACCAGAAGTTGGGCCCATGTGAGGGAGATGCCCAGCCACCCTTCTGCCCTCACCCCAGGCCCTGGAAGCACAGAGCCCAGTGGGCAGGGTCAGTGTCTTCACTGTTACTCTCCAGATACTGACTTCTTTCTCTGTATGATACTGTGTTCTTCTTCTTAGAAAACAAGATAAACTATAAAATCAACTCTGGACAAGGATTTCGTATCCACTCAGCATTCTTCAGCCCCATGGGGTTTATTCATGTATGCACACTTTTAACACTTTCTTGGACATTTTCCATGGTCATCTGTCATACTCTCACCAATTACAATGACAAACCTGGCCTTCCGATTCCGCTTTTTCCTTTGGTGTGACACCCTGCGCTCAGTGATATTCAATCAACATTGCTGACTGGTCGACTCCTGGAGATATGTACGACCAGCCCACTCAACTAGATAAAGACTCTTCTGTAGCGAGCAAGCTAGTGAATCATTTTATAGGAAACTATCCTCCACGCTACACTTCTGGAAGGAAGTTTTATTTTTCTTTGTTACAAGCCCCAAGGCCACTTATGGAAAGATACCAACAATCTTTGTGAATGATTCCAAAGGGCCTTTCTGTGGTTTGTTGTGGAACGTAAGGCATCCTTCATTACCTGCCTGTGCCTTCATATCACCTGTCGTTACTCTAAAAAAGACCTATGCAACTCACCTGGACTTCAACTCCTCCATCAGGGCTTTGGTTATGCGTTTCAGCTTATCCACAAGCTGAGGCGAGCCAAACAGAACACTGCCAGAGAAGCTGCTGGCCACTAGCAAGACCGAGGCCAGGATGGTTAACTGGCGCAGCTGGGCCCCCAGCTCCTGCAGCTGGGCTCTGTCCATCAGCAGGGTCTGGGGAAGCAGGCAGAGTGGGTCAGGAGAGGAAGGTCCCCATGCAAGTCCTCAGTCCCAGACAACAAGGCAAGGCCCCCCACAGTCCTACCTCAGGGAACTCTTCATCTTCGGGGTCCCAGAGGAGGAGGTTCAGGAAGCCCTGGGACAGCACCATTTTGGGGTTGAGGGGCTCCGGGCTGTTGGCTGCCTCACTTGGAGAGGGGCAAACCACACTGGAGGAGTCGGGAGAGTCAGGGCAACCAGGCGGCGGCGTGGAGAGGTCTGCCGCCGCTCGGGTCAGCCACTTGGTAGTGTGATCGAGGAGGCCTGTGACAGGAAGAGTGCGTAATTATCTTCAGCTCCTACAACACGGAGGCCTTGGGACGAAGATTCAAGATCTCCTCCTCCTCAATAAGTAAATGCTTTGGTGGGGGGAAGTCTTTCTGGCTTAGATTAACTATGCCTTCTGCCACCCCCATCTGAGGAAGAAACTTTCTGCTCCTAAAAAGAGGCAGAGTACTCTCTCACATCATTAAAGTCAGACCCAAAGTCATATTCCCTGCTCCTGCCCTCCAGTTATATACATACTAGGCTGCTTGTTGAGGAGTTCCTGAAATTCAGCTCGTTCACACTGGATGGAATGTTCCTGCAGTTGGGGCTGAAGGCTCTGGATAGTGTAGTTCACCATGTCCATTTTCATCAGGCCCAGAACCTGGAAGATTCCTCTGACACAGGAGGAAATAGAATATTTATACTATGAAAGGAAATCCAGTGAGGGGGAACCTACACAAGATATCATTAAATCACCATATTCTAGAGGTAGGAGGGGCTTTAAAACTAACTTAGTCCTGCCTCCTAAATTTACAAAAGATGGCACTGAGGCCTAGGACCCAAGGCCCAGAGTGAGTAAGTGAGTGAGTGGCAGAGCTAGGAACAGATAAGTCTCTGGATGCTAAAGCCTTCAGACCTTTCCACAACAGTCATTCTATGTCTCCTAAAAAAAGAGTAGTCAGTGGAAGGACACACAGCACCATGCTGACGAACCTCTCTGGGAAGTGGGATTTTAGCTGATGCTATTTCTGAGCTATTTTTGGACAATTCACTTTTTTTTAACTTTCTGGGTCATGGTTTCTATAGCTCTGAAAAAGGGGTAACCTCCCATCCCTATCCCTCATATTGTGTGAAATGCAATAAGAAAACCTGGGATAGGGATGTTTGAATTCCTTAGAAGAAAGGATTACATACTCCAGTGATTTATGGTAGGATGGTGTATAGGGGGCAATCAATCTAAGGCCATCTTTGGAAAAGAAAAGCTAATAGACCAGAGAAAAGAGGAGTTAGTCAGGTCTTCAGTAGGGAAGAGCCAGCCGAGACAGAGGCTGTGACCCAGTGTCCGGCCCAGCTGTGCCCGGCCCAGGGGCTGAGGCAGGTTTCAAGAAACTGGTCGAGTTTCACACCTCAGTAACCGAACAGGGTCTGTGATGTTCTCTAGTTTCTGCACTGCTTCATCTCGAATTGGTGCACACAGCAGAGTCATCATGTTGAGAATGTACTTAGAGAGACGAGGGACATTCAGGGCTCCGTGTTCTGCTTCCTGCCTAAGGAGGTTCATGTCCAGGCCTTCTTCAATCTCACTTCTTAGGCGGTTCTGGCGTGGTAATAGCAGTGACAGCAAGATCTGCCCAGGAAAGAAAGTCAAAGGAGAAGTTGCTTTCTGTTCAGAGCCCCAAACTTTCTCTAATGGACAATCCCTTTAGCCAAAGACATCCCAGCCTATGTCTTTTAAGGATCAAGAAGTTATGGAAAATAGTAATGGAGGTTCCTTTAAAAACTAAAAATAGAGCTACCATATGATCCAGCAATTCCACTCCTGGACGTATATCCAGAGAAAACCATAATTCAAAATGATATACGCACCCCAATGTTCAACTGCAGCACTATTTACACTAGCCAGGACATGGAATAAACCTAAATGTCTATTGACAGAGGAATGGATAAAGAAGATGTCATATATATATATATATATATATATATATATATACACAGCAGAATATTTTACTCAGCCATAAAAAAAGAACGAAATAGGGGCTTCCCTGGTGGCGCAGTGGTTGGGAGTCCGCCTGCTGATGCAGGGGACACGGGTTCGTGCCCCAGTCTGGGAAGATCCCACATGCCGTGGAGAGGCTGGGCCCATGAGCCATGGCCAGTGAGCCTGCGCGTCCGGAGCCTGTTGCTCTGCTGCGGGAGAGGCCACAGCAGTGAGAGGCCCGCGTACCGCAAAAAAAAAAAAAGAACGAAATAATATCATTTGCACTGATGGACCTAGAGAGTGTCATACTGAGTGAAGTCAGACAGAGAAAAACAAACATCATATGATACCGCTTATATGTGGAATCTAAAAAAATGGTACAAATGAACCTATTTACAAAACAGAAATAGAGTCACAGCTGTAGAAAACAAACTTATGGTTACCAGGAGGAAAGCAGCGGTGGTGCAGGGTGATAAATTGGGAGATGGGGATTGACATATACACAATAGTATATATAAAATAGATAGCTAACAAGGACCCACTGTATAGCACAGGGAACTCTTCTTAATACTCTGTAATGACCTATATGGGAAAATAATCTAAAAAAGAGTGGATATATGTATATGTATAACTGATTCACTTTGCTGTACAGCGGAAACTAACACAATATTGTAAATCAACTATACTCCAATAAAAATTAAACAAAAAAAAAGTTAGGTCCCTAAATTTCCTAGAGGATATTATTTATCTTTGTTTAGGGGCCAATGACAGTTCGAGGGTTTAGGGGATCACTGATAGCAACAGTATATCATTTTCTATGCAGATTGAGATAAAGAGATGAATAGAGTCAAGGGGTATGGTAAAAAGAAATGCAAGGTACAACAAATATAAAATACACACCATCACACAGTGGTGAGGCACTCTTAATTTACCAAAGGAAGCATTTTTTAGATTATTTTACTTCAAAGGGCAAGAATGAAATAGGCAAAGGAACTGTTAAAAGTCCCTTGAGAGACTGGTTCAAGATGGCGGAGTAGAAGGACGTGCTCTGACTCCCTCTTGCGAAAGCACTGGAATCACAACTAACTGCTGAACTATTATTGACAAGAAGACACTGGAACTCACCAAAAAAGATACCCCACATCCAAAGACAAAGGAGAAGCCACAGTGAGACGGTAGGAGGGGCGCAATCACAATAAAATCAAATCCCATAACTGCTGGGTGGGTGATTCACAAACTGGAGAACACTTATACCACAAAAGCCCACCCACTGGAGTGAAAGTTCTGAGCCCCACGTGAGGCTTCCCAACCTGGGGGTCCGGCAACAGGAGGAGGAATTCCTAGAGAATCAGACTTTGAAGGCTAGCGGGATTTGATTGCAGGACTTCGACAGGACTGGGGGAAACAGAGACTCCACTCTTGGAGCGCACACACCAAGTAGTGTGTGCATCGGGACCCAGGGGAAGGAGCAGTGACCCCATAGGAGACTGAACCAGACCTACCTGCTAGTGTTGGAGGTTCTCCTGCAGAGGCGGGGGGTGGCTGTGTCTCACCGTGAGGACAAGTACACTGGCAGCAGAAGCTCTGGGAAGTACTCCTTGGCATGAACCCTCCCAGAGTCTGCCATTAGCCCCACCAAAGAGCCCGGGTAGGCTACTGTGTTGGGTCGCCTCAGGCCAAACAACCAACAGGGAGGGAACCCAGCCCCACCCATCAGTAGGCAAGCAGATTAAAGTTTACTGAGGTCTGACCACCAGAGCAATATCCAGCTCTACCCACCACCAGTCCCTCCCATCGGGAAACTTGCACAAGCCTCTTAGATAGCCTCATCCACCAGAGGGCAGACAGCAGAAGCAAGAAGAACTACAATCCTGCAGCCCGTGGAACAAAAACCACATTCACAGAAAGATAGACAAGATGAAAAGGAAGAGGGCTATGTACCGGATGAAGGGACAAGATAAAACCCCAGGAAAACAACTAAATGAAGTGGAGATAGGCAACCTTCCAGAAAAAGAATTCAGAATAATGATAGTGAAGATGATCTAGGACCTCCGAAAAAGAATGGAGACAAAGATCGAGAAGATGCAAGAAATGTTTAGCAAAGACCTAGAATAATTAAAGAACAAACAAACTGAGATGAAAAATACAACAACTGAAATGAAAAATACACCTGAAGGAATCGATAGCAGAATAACTGAGGCAGAAGAATGGATAAGTGACCTGGAAGACAGAATGGTGGAATTCACTGCTGTAGAACAGAACAAAGAAAAAAGAATGAAAAGAAATGAAGACAGCCTAAGAAACCCCTGGGACAACATTAAATGCAACAACATTCACATTATAGGGGTCCCAGAAGGAGAAGAGAGAGAGAGAAAGGACCCGAGAAAATATTTGAAGAGATTATAGTCAAAACCTTCCCTAACATGGGAAAGGAAATAGCCACCCAAGTCCAGGAAGCACAGAGAGTCCCATTCAGGATAAATCCAAGGAGAAACACGCCGAGACACATAGTAATCAAATTGGCAAAAATTAAAGACAAAGAAAAATTATTGAAAGCAGCAAGGGAAAAACAGCAAATAACATATAAGGGAACTCCCATAAGGTTAACAGCTGATTTCTCAGCAGAAACTCTACAAGCCAGAAGGGAGTGGCATGACATATTTAAAGTGATGAAAGGGAAGAACCTATAACCAAGATTACCCTTCCCAGCAAGGATCTCACTCAGATTTGACGGAGAAATCAAAAGCTTTACAGACAAGCAAAAGCTCAGAGAATTCAGCACCACCAAACCCGCTCTACAACAAATGCTAAAGGAACTTCTCTAAGTGGGAAACACAAGAGAAGAAAAGGACCTACAAAAACAAACCCAAAACAATTAAGGAAATGGTAATAGGAACATACATATCGATAATTACCTTAAACATGAATGGATTAAATGCTCCAACCAAAAGACACAGGCTGGCTGAATGGATACAAAAACAAGACCCATATATATGCCATCTACAAGAGACCCACTTCAGACCTAGGGACACATACAGACTGAAAGTGAGGGGATGGAAAAAGATATTCCATGCAAATGGAAATCAAAAGAAAGCTGGAGTAGCAATACTCATAGCAGATAAAATAGACTTTAAAATAAAGAATGTTACAAGAGACAAGGAAGGACACTACATAATGATCAAGGCATCAATCCAAGAGGATATATAAATATATATGCACCCAACAGAGGAGCACCTCAATACATAAGGCAACTGCTAACAGCTATAAAAGAGGAAATCGACAGTAACACAGTAATAGTGGGGGACTTCTAACACCTCACTTATACCAATGGACAGATCATCCAAACAGACAATTAATAAGGAAACACAGCTTTAAATGACACAATAGACCAGATTGATTTAATTGATATTTATAGGACATTCCATCCAAAAACAGCACATTACACTTTCTTCTCAAGTGCGTACAGAACATTCACTAGGATAGATCACATCTTGGGTCACATCAAGCCTCAGTAAATTTAAGAAAATTGAAATCATATCAAGCATCTTTTCTGACCACAACACTATGAGATTAGAAACCAATTACAGAGAAAAAAACGTAAAAAACACAAACAGTACGTTACTAAATAACCATGAGATCACTGAAGAAATCAAAAAATACTTAGAGACAAATTACAATGAAAACACAATGATCCAAAACCTATGGGATGCAGCAAAAGCAGTTCTAAGAGGGAAGTTTATAGCAATATAAGCCTACCTCAAGAAACAAGAAAAATCTCAAACAATCTAACTTTACACCTAAAGGAACTAGAGAAAGAAGAACAAACAAAACCCAAAGTTAGCAGAAGGAAAGAAATCATAAAGATCAGAGCAGAACTAAATGAAATAGAAACAAAGAAAACAATAGCAAAGATCAATAAAACTAAAAGCTGGTTCTTTGAGAAGATAAACAAAATTGATAAACCATTAGCCAGACTCATCAAGAAAAAGAGGGAGAGGACTCAAATAAAATTAGAAATGAAAAGGGAGAAGTTACAACAGACACTGCAGAAATACAAAGCATCCTAAGAGACTACTAAAAGCAACTCTATGCCAATAAAATGGACAACCTGGAAGAAATGGACAAATTCTTAGAAAGATATAACCTTCCAAGACTGAACCAGGAAGAAATAGAAAATACGAACAGACCAATCACAAGCACTGAAATTGAAACACTGATTAAAAATCTTCCAACAAACAAAAGTCCAGGACCAGATGGCTTCACAGGTGAATTCTATCAAACATTTAGAGAAGAGCTAACACCTATCCTTCTCAAACTCTTCCAAAAAATTGCAGAGGAAGGAACACTCCCAAACTCATTCTATGAGGCCACCATCACCCAGATACCGAAACCAGACAAATATACTACAAAAAAAGAAAATTACAGATCAATATCACTGATGAATATAGATGCAAAAATCCTCAACAAAATACTAGCAAACAGAATCCAAGAACCCATTAAAAGGATCATACACCATGATCAAGTGGGATTTATCCCAGGGATGCAAGGATTCTTCAATATATGCAAATCAATCAATGTGATACACCATAATAACAAATTGAAGAAGAAAAAACATATGATCATCTGAATAGATGCAGAAAAAGCTTCTGACAAAATTCAACACCCATTTATGATAAAAACTCTCCAGAAAGTGGGCCCAGAGGGAACCTACCTCAACATAATAAAGGCCATATATGACAAACCCACAGTAAACATCATTCTCAATGGTGAAAAACTGAAAGCACTTCCTCCAAGATCAGGAACAAGAAAAGGATGTCCACTCTCACCACTATTATTCAACATAGTTTTGGAAGTCCTAACCACAGCAATCAGAGAAGAAAAAGAAATAAAAGGAATACAAATTGGAAAAGAAGAAGTAAGACTGTCACTGTTTGCAGATGACATGATACTATATATAGAGATTCCTAAAGATGCCACCAGAAAACTACTAGAGCTAATCAATGAATTTGGTAAAGTAGCAGGATACAAAATCAATGCACAGAAGTATCCTGCATTCCTATACACTAATGATGAAAAATCTGAAAAAGAAATTAAGGAAACACTCCCATTTACCATTGCAACAAAAAGAATAAAACACCTAGGAATAAACCTACCTAGGGAGACAAAAGACCTGTATGCAGAAAACTATAAGACACTGATGAAAGAAATTAAAGATGATACAAACAGATGGAGAGATATACCATGTTCTTGGATTGGAAGAATCAATATCGTGAAAATGACTATATTACACAAAGCAATCTACAGTTTCAATGCAATCCCTATCAAATTACCAATGGCATTTTTTACGGAACTAGAACAAAAAATCTTAAAATTTGTATGGAGACACAAAGGACCCCGAATAGCCAAAGCATTCTTGAGGGAAAAAAACGGAGCTGGAGGAATCAGATTCCCTGACTTCAGACTATACTACAAAGCTACAGTAATCAAGACAATATGGTACTGGCACAAAAACAGAAATATAGATCAATGGAACAGGATAGAAAGCCCAGAGATAAACCCACACACCTATGGTCAACTAATCTATGACAAAGGAGGCAAGGATATACAATGGAGAAAAGACAGTCTCTTCAATAAGTGGTGCTGGGAAAACTGGACAGCTACATGTAAAAGAATGAAATTAGAACACTCCCTAACACCATACACAAAAAAATACTCAAAATGGATTAGAGAGCTAAATGTAAGACTGGACACTATAAAGCTCTTAGAGGAAAACATAGGAAGGACACTCTTTGACATAAATCACAGAAAGATCTTTTTTGATCCACCTTCTAGAGTAATGGAAATAAAACCAAAATAAACAAATGGGACCTAATGAAACTTAAAAGCTTTTGCAAAGCAAAGGAAACTACAAACAAGACGAAAAGACACCCCTCAGAATGGAAGAAAATATTTGCAAATGAATCAACAAAGGATTAATCACTGAAATATATAAACAGCTCATGCAGCTCAATATTATAAAAACAAACAACCCAATCCAAAAATGGGCAGAAGACTTAAATAGACATTCTTCCAAAGAAGACATACAGATGGCCAAGAAGCACATGAAAAGCCACTCAACATCACTAATTATTAGCGAAATGCAAATCAAAACTACAATGAGGTATTACCTCACACCAGTTAGAATGGGCATCATCAGAAAATCTACAAACAACAAATGCTGGAGAGGGTGTGGAGAGAAGGGAACCCTCTTGCACTGTTGGTGGGAATGTAAATTGATACAGCCATGATGGAGAACAGTATGGAGGTTCCTTAAAAAACTAAAAATAGAGCTACCATATGACCCAGCAATCCCACTACTGCGCATATACCCTGAGAAAACTATAATTCAAAGAGATACATGCACCCCAATATTCACTGCAGCTCTATTTACAATAGCCAGGTCATGGAAGCAACCTAAATGCCCATCGACAGACAAATAGATAAAGAAGATGTGGTAGATATATACAATGGAATAGTACTCAGCCATAAAAAGGAAGGGAATTGGGTCATATGCAGAGACGTGATGAACCTATAGAATGTCATACAGAGTGAAGTCAGAAGGAGAAAAACAAATATCATGTGTTAGCTCATATATGTGGAACCTAGAAAAATGGTACAGATGAAACAGTTTGCAGGGCAGACATTGAGACACAGATGTAGAGAACAAACGTATGGACACTAAGGGCTAAAGTGGCGGGTGGTGGTGGTGGTGGTGTGATGAATTGGGAGATTGGGATTGACATGTGTACACTGACGTGTGTAAAATGGATGACTAATAAGAACGTGCTGTATAAAAAATAAATTAAAAAAAACCTTGGAGTATAAAATTTAAAAAAAAAGTCCCTTGAAATAGACTATTAACCCAAAAACATAAGTCCCCTGTGGACAGAGACTCTCTTATTCATCTCTGTGGCTCTGTAACATCTAGACATTGGTGGTGGTGAGGGATAGGGTTGTTTAACTTAATGAAACACTGTGTTGTCACAGCAAGATCCCAACTGTTTAGCTTCATCTTAAACAAATAAAAGTTGCTCCATACTATCCATTTAAATGACAAACTATGCCAGTTATCCACTTGGAGCCTCTCAGTTCCAAATCTGCCCATCAGTGCCTACTCTGAGAAAATGGTGCTGGGCCCTTTAAATATTTTTCCTTTGCTGGCTGGCACAATGTTAAGTTCTGCCAGTAGAGGGTGCTAAAGAGACAATGCAAGAGGAAGCCTCTTCCTTCCTGGCTCTGGTGTGCTCCTGCCAGCAAGCTCCTGCAGCACAGCGGCTACTCTTTGTTCGAATTACTATGTGGTTTCTTTTGCCTGATTGGACCCTGACTGATACAAAATCTGTACCATGAGTGAGGTTTGAACTCAAATGGCCACATGTCCATTGGATTTGATGAGCAGAAAGTAGGAAGTACCTTAGATGCCTTAGAAAAACATGCAAACTAGAGGATGGCAGATAATCCCTACAAGAATTGGGCAGCTGGTGACCTCAGTGCAGTTGCTAGTTTCAGTGGTCTGAGCTTGTCAAGCTTTCCACTCCAAGATGAAAAATAAGTTGCTGTACCTCAAACCACCCATCATGAAAAAAGGCACAACACTTGTAGGACTTTGTGGATGTGGTAGGCAACATACACCACATCTGAGATTGCTACTGTGACACTCATTTAGAGTCACTCACGAGGTTGCCAATTTCAAGTGGAACCAAGTAAGACTAGGCTCTGCAGCAAGTTCAGGCTGCTATACAAGTGACTCTACCATTTAGGCCTGATCCAGCAGACTCAATGATACTTGAAGTGCCCATGGCAAGTAAGGATGCTGTCCAGAGCCCTGGCAAACACCAACAGGAACATCACAGCACAGACTTCTAGGATTTGGGAGCAAATCTATGCCCTCTTCTGCAGATAACTATTTGCCTTTTGAGAAACAGTTTCTGGCTTGTGCCTGACCCTTGGCAGAAAGTAAACACCACACCACAGGACACTGGGTGACCATGTGGCCTGAGATTCCCACCAGGAACTCGGTGTTGTCTGACCTACCTAGCCACAAGACTGGACATGCACCACAGCAATCTATCATCAGATGAAAATGACCCATAAGAGACCAAGCATATCCAGGTACAAGGACAGACATACAGACCAGATTAGAATAGACGGCCCAGAAATAAAACCTGGACATATGGTCAAATGATTTTTGAGAACAACGCCAAGACCATTCAATGGGGAAAGGACAGTCTTTTCAACAAATGGTACTGGGGAAACTGGATATCCACATGCAAAAGAATGAAGTTGGGGCTTCCCTGGTGGCGCAGTGGTTGAGAGTCCACCTGCCGATGCAGGGGACACGGGTTCATGCCCTGGTCCAGGAGGATCCCACATGCCGCGGAGCGGCTGGGCCCGTGAGCCATGGCTGCTGAGCCTGCGCATCCGGAGCCTGTGCTCTGCAACAGGAGAGGCCACAACAGTGAGAGGCCTGCGTACCACAAAAAAAAAAAAAAAAGAAGAAGAAGGATGAAGTTGAACCTTGCCTACACCAGATAAAAAATTAACTCAAAATGGGTGGAAGACCTAAACATAAGAGCTAAAATTCTGAAATTCTCAGAAGAAAATAGGAGTAAATCTTCATAATCTTGGATTTCATAAGATATGACACCAAAAGCAGAAGCAACCATAGACTGGATAAATGGCACTTCATTAAAATTAAAACTTTTGTGCATCAAGGTACATTATCAAGAAAGTGAAAAAACTACCCACAGAATGGAAGACAACATCTGCAAATCATTTATCAGACAAGGGTCAACTATCCAGAATGTTTAAGGAACTCTTACAACTCAACAACAAAAAGACAGCTCAATTTTAAAATGGGCAAAGGACTTGAGTAAATATTTCTCCAAAGATGACGCAGAAGAGGGCATCAAGCACATGAAGATGCTCAACACCATTAGCCACTAGGGAAATGCAAATCAAAACCACATTAAGATTCCACTTCATGCAGGCTGTGCCATGGGAAGATCTATATTTTTTTTAAAAAAGGAAAATAAATGTTGAAAAATAAGTGAAAATGTGGAGAAATTGGAATACTCATACATTTCTGGTGGGAATGTAAAATGGTAAGTCACTGTGGAAAACAGTTTAGTGATTTCTCAATAAATTAAATATAGAATTATCACATGACTCAGCAATTCCACTCCAGGGTATATATTCCAAAGACTGGAAAAGAGATGTTCAAACAAAGACTTGTACACAAATGTTCATAGCAGCACTACTCCCAATAGCAAAAATGTGAAAACACAAATGTCCATCAACAGATGAATGGGGACTTCCCTGGTGGTCCAGTGGCTAAGACTCCGTGCTCCCAATGCAGGGGGCCTGGGTTCAATCCCTGGTCAGGAAACTAGATCCCACATGCTGCAACTAAGAGTCCACATGTCACAACTAAAAAAAGATCCCAAAGAGAATAGAAAGCCCAGAGATAAACCCATGCACATATGATCACCTCATCTTTGACAAAGGAGGCAAGAATATACAATGGAGGAAAAACAGCCTCTTCAGTAAGTGGTGCTGGGAAAAATTGATAGATACATGCAAAAGAATGAAATTAGAACGCACCCTAACACCAAACACAAAAATAAACTCAAAATGGATTAAAGACCTAAATGTAAGGCTGGACACTATAAAACTCTTAGACGAAAATATAGGCAGAACCCTCTATGACATAAATCACAGCAAGATCCTTTTTGACCCACCTCCCAGAGAAAGGGAAATGAAAACAAAAATAAACAAATGGGACCTAATGAAACTTAAAAGCTTTTGCACAGCAAAGGAAACCATAAACAAGACAAGAGGACAGCCCTCAGAATGGGAGAAAATATTTGCAAACGAAGCAACTGATAAGGATTAATCTCCAAAATATACAAGCAGCCCATGCAGCTCAATACCACAAAAACAAACAACCCAATTCAAAAATGGGCAGAAGACCTAAATAGACATTTCTCCAAAGAAGACATACAGATGGCCAACAAATGCATGAAAAAATGCTCAACATCATTAATCATTAGAGAAATGCAAATCAAAACCACAATGAGGTATCACCTCACACCAGTCAGAATGGCCATCATCAAAATATCTACAAACAATAAATGCTGGAGAGAGTGTGGAGAAAGGGGAACCCTCCTACCCTGTTGGTGGGAATGTAAATTCATAGAGCCACTGTAGAGAACAGTATGGAGGTTCCTTGAAAAACTATAATAGAACTACCATATGACCCCTGAGAAAACCATAATTCAAAAAGACACATGCACCCCAATGTTCATTGCAGCACTATTTACAATAGCCAGGTCATGGAAGCAACCTAAATGCCCACTGACAGATGAATGGATAAAGAAGATGTGGTGGCAGATGAATAATCCCCAGTATATCTGCCACCAGCTTTTATGGCCCCAGCATGAGCCACAGCCAACCCCACCTACCCAGGAGACGCTCCAAGACCATCAGTCTTTTCAAGCTAATTGCTGAATCCGAAGCTGTGTAGAGAGGACCTGTGTTTTGTACTTCTAACATCCTTTGATGGACCAGCTTCCAGCTTTAAGTCAAATAGCTTTAGAGTTTAGCCCTAAGAGTGATTAAGAATCCGCCTGCCAATGCAGGGGACATGGGTTTGAGCCCTGCTCTGGGAAGATCCCACATGCCGTGGAGCAGCTAAGCCCGTGTGCCACAACTATTGATCCTGCACTCTGGAGCCCGTGAGCCACAACTGCTGAAGCCTGCGCACCTAGAGCCCATGCTCCGCAACAAGAGAGGCCACCACAGTGAGAGGCCTGCGCACTGCAGCAAGGAGTGGCCCCCGCTTGCCACAACTAGAGAAAACCTGCATGCAGCAACGAAGACCCAATGCAGGCAAAAATAAGTAAATAAATAAATAAATTTATATAAAAAAAAAGAAGATGTGGAACATATATATAATGGAATATTACTCAGCCATAAAAAGGAAGAAATTGGGTCATTTGTAGAGACGTAGATGGATCTAGAGACTGTCATACAGAGTGAAGTAAGTCAGAAAGAGAAAAACAAATATCGTATATTAATGCATATATGTGGAAACTGGAAAAATGGTACAGATGAACCGGTTTGCAGGGCAGAAATAGAGACACAGATATAGAGAACAAACGTATGGACACCAAGGGGGGAAAGCGGTGGGGAGCGGTGGTGGTATGATGAATTGGGCGATTGGGATTGACATATATACACTAATATGTATAAAATGGATAACTAATAAGAACCTACTGTATAAAAAATAAATAAAATAAAATTCAAAAAATAAATAAAAGGAAAGTGGATCAAAAAAAAATCTAGAAACAATAAATGCTGCAGAGGGTGTGGAGAAAAGGGAACCCTCCTGCACTGTTGGTGGGAATGTAAATTGATACAGCCACTACGGAGAACAGTATGGAGGTTCCTTGTAAAACTAAAAATAGAGCTACCATATGACCCAGCAATCCCACTACTGGGCATATACACTGAGAAAACCATAATTCAAAAAGATATATGCACCACAATGTACACTGCAGCTCTATTTACAATAGCCAGGACATCGAAACAACCTAAATGTCCATCAACAGATGAATGGATAAAGAAGATGTGGCATATATATACAATGGAATATTACTCAACCATAAAAAGGAACGAAACTGAGTTATTTGTAGTGAGCTGGATGGACCTAGAATCTGTCATACAGAGTGAAATAAGTCAGAAAGAGAAAAACAAATACCGTATGCTAACACATACATATGGAATTTTAAAAAAAGCAGCACTGATGAACCTAGTGGCGGGGCAGGAATAAAGACACAGACGTAGAGAATGGATTTGAGGGCATGGCGGGGAAGGGGAAGCTGGGATTAAGTGAGACAGTAGCACTGACATATATATACTACCAAATGTAAAATGGATGGCTAGTGGGAAGCTGCTGCATAGCACAAGGAGATCAACTTGATGCTCTGTGACAACCTAGAGGGATGGGATAGGGAGAGTGGGAGGGAGCCTCAAGAGGAAGGGGGTATGGGGATATATGTATACATATAGCTGATTCACTTTGTTATACAGCAGAAACTAACACAACCTTGTAAAGCATTTATACTCCAATAAAGATGTGAAAAAAAAAAAATCCCACATGCTGCAACTGAAGATGCTGCACACTGCAACTAAGACGTGATGTGGCCAAAACCAAAGCAAAACAACAAATGAATAGATAAACAAAATGTGGTATATCCATACAATGGAATATTTTCAGCCATAAAAAGGGATGAAGTTCTGCCACACTGCAATGTGGATGAACCTTGAAAACATGCTAAGTAAAATTTGCCATATGTAAAAGGACAAATGTTGTATGATTCCACTTATATGAGGAATCTAGAGTAGTCAAATTCCTAGAGACAGAAGGTAATATAGAGGTTACCAGGCACGGGTGGAAAAGGGGTCTGAAGAGTTACTGTTTAATGGGTAGAGTTTCTGTTTGGGAAGATGAAACGTACTGGAAATGGATAGTGGTGATGACTGCACAACATTGTGAATGTACTTAATGCCACTGAATCGTAACACTTAACATTATTAAAACGGTAAAAATTTTGTTTATCATAATAAAAAAATCCTAAAAAGCACAAACAACTAAGTTGGTAATGTGGCACCATTCCCCAGGGAGGATCAGCCAGGCACCTGGTAGCGGATGATTTCTTTGGATCTCTTCCTTCGTGGAGGGGGCAGAGATTCACCCTCAATGGAATAGACGCATTCTGAATATGGAGCTGTCTTCCCTGTCTGCACTACTTCTGTTAGCACCAACATCCAGATACTCACAAAATTTCACAGAATGCCTTATCCTCTGTCCTGGGTCCTGGTATGCCCCACAGCATTGCATCTAATCAAGGAACTCATTTTACAGCCAAGAAAGTACAGCAACGGGTTCATACCCACATACCCCTCACGGAGAGTCGACTGGTCTTAACTGAAAAGTGGAATGGCTTATTGAAGACTCAGTTACAGCATTAGTTGAGAGATAATATCCTGAAAGGAAGAGGTTCTGTCTTATAAGATGCAATATATACTTTGAATCAAAACCATTATGCAGTGCTATTCCCTAAAGCCAGAATACATGGTCCCAGGAATCAACGGGTGGAAGTAGGACTGGTTCCTCTCACCATTATATCTAATAACCTACTTGCAGAATTTTTATTTCCCCTCCTGAACTTTGGGCTCTGCTGATTTGGGAGGAATGCTTACATTGGTTCCAATGAATTAGAAGATGAGACTACCCCCCTGGTCATTTTGGGCTCCCTATACCACTGAACCAACAAGGTAAAAAAGGAGTTCCTCTATGGACTAGAGTAATTGATCCTGAGTACTAAGGAGAAACTGGGTTGCTGCTACACAATGGGAACAAGAAGGACTGTGTCTGGAACCCAGAAGATTCGAAGGTACCTTTCGATACTTCCATACCCAATAATATAAGTCAAGGGAAAAACACAACATACAAACAACAAAAGCAAAACGCCCAAGGACTCAGACTCTTTGGCAATGAAGGTTTGAGTCACTCCATCAGATAAAGAACCCCAGCAGCTAAGGACAAGGGAAATATGGAATGACTAGTAAAATGAAGCCATAGATACCAACTACAGCCTCAGGACCAATTACAGAAACGAAGACCATACATTTTCTCTTTGCTTGTTATAAGCATGGCTTTATTTGTATATGCTAACAATTTTCTTCTCTCTCCTTCCCATTATTTTTTTTTTAATTTTTATTTTATATTGGAGTATAGTTGATTTACACGTTTTGTCAGTTTCAGGTGTACAGCAAAGTGATTCAGTTATACATATATCTTTTTCAGATTCCTTTCCCATTTAGGTTATTACAGAATAATTGAGTAGAGTTCTCTGTGCTATACAGTAGGTCCTTGATGATTATCTGTTTTATATATAGTAGTGTGTATACGTTGCTGCAAATGGCATTATTTCATTCTTTATTTATGGCTGAGTAATATTCTATTGTATATGTGTACCATATCTTCTTTATCCATTCATCTGTCTATGGACATTAAGGTTGCTTCCAGGTCCTGGCTATTGTAAATAGTGCTGCAGTGAACATTTGGGGTGCACGTATCTTTTGAATTATGGTTTTCTCTGGATATATGCCCAGGAGTGGGATTGCAGAATCATATGATAGCTCTATTTTTAGTTTTTTAAGGAACCTCCATTATTATTTTATAGACAGGTTGTTGGAAGTTAAATTTTACAGTTTAGCCTGTAGGTAATAGAATATTCAGTGAGACTATGACCAAATATGAGGTATATCATAGACAGCAACAGTTATAACTATTGGGAATGTGAGTTTCCTCATTTGGGGAAAAGGATAAGAACTTGTAAGACATATAGCTATGCCTTTTTTTTTTTTTGCAGTACGCGGGTCTCTCGCTGTTGTGGCCTCTCCCGTTGCAGAGCACAGGCTCCGGACGCGCAGGCTCAGCGGCCATGGCTCATGGGCCCAGCCGCTCCGCAGCATGTGGGATCTTCCTGGACCGGGGCACAAACCCGTGTCCCCTGCATCAGCAGGCGAACTCTTAACCACTGCGCCACCATAGCCCTAGCTATGTCTTTTGTCTTTTCTTTTTCTTTTTTCGGCCACGCTGCACGGCTTGTGGGATCTTAGTTCCCTGACCAGGAACTGAACCTGGGTCCACGGCAGTGAAAGCATGGAGTCCTAACTACTGGATGGCCAGGGAATTTCCTGGATAGCTATGTCTTATTAGGTAAAAATAGAATTGTTTTCAGAAATTTGAGTGTTTATAGAAGGGTACATATGGAAGCTGAGTAGCCAAAGGAATGGAATGCAACATTTATCAATTTACTGCCTCTCAAATCCTCTCCAAATCCATCCTTTTCTTCTCTGAGAAAATGGAGTAAGTCCTTTAAATATTTTTCCTTTACCAGATGGCACAATTTTAAGCTTCCTCTGTAGATGGCACTGTTTTTGAGGGGGGAGGGTATAGTTGATTTACAATGTTGTGTTAGTTTCTGGTATACAGCAAAGTGATCCAGATTATATCTATATAGATACATATAATGAAATTGTTTTTCATATTCTTCTTCATTATGGTTTATTACAGGATATTGAATACAGTTCTCTCTGCTATACAGTAGGACCTGTTGTTTATCTATTTTACACACAGTAGTTTTTATATCTGCTAATCCCAAACTCCTAATTTATCCCTGCCCTCACCCTTTCCCCTTTGGTAATCATAAGTTCGTTTTCTCTGTGAGTCTGTTTGGCAAATAAATTCATTTGTATCATACTTTAGATTACACATATAAATGAGATCACCTGATATTTGTCTTTCTCTGTCTGACTTACTTCACTTAGTATGACAGTATGATATAATCTCTAGGTCCATGCATGTTGCTGCAAACGGCATTATTTCATTCTTTTTTACGGCTGAGCAATATTCTACTATGTATATGGACCCCATCTTCTTTATCTATTCATCTGTCCATGGACATTTAGGTTGCTTTCATGTCTTGGCTACTGTAAATAGTGCTGCTATGAACACTGGGGTGCATGTGAGATGGTTATTAATTGGTTTTCTGTTATCATAAGTTAACCATAAACTTTGAGACTTAAAACAGTATATACGTTTGTCATCTCACAGTTTCTGTGGGTCAAGAGTCCAGAAAGTTTAACCAGATCCTCTGTTCAGGATCTCACAAGGTTGCAACCAAGGTGTTGGCTGGGCTGTGTTCTCATTTGGAAACCTGACTGGGGAAGAATGTTTCCAAGCTCATTCAAATTGTTGACAGAATTCACTTCCTTACAGCTGTATACTTGAAGGCCCCAGCTTCTTACTGGCTGTTTGTTGGATGCTGCCCTCAGGTCCTAGAGGCCACCTGCATTTCCTTGCCATGTGGCCCTCTCCATATGCAGTTCACAACATACCTGTTTGCTTTTTCTTTTTTTTTAAACAATTTTTTTAAACTTATTTATTTTTGGCTGTGTTCGGTCTTCATTGCTGCACGTGGGCTTTCTCTAGTTGTGGCGAGCGGGGGCTACTCTTCATTGTGGTGCGCAGGCTTCTCATTGCAGTGGCTTCTCTTGTTGCAGAGTACAGGCTCTAGGCATGCAGGCTTCAGTAGTTGTGGCTTGCAGGCTCTAGAGTGCAGGCTCAGCAGTTGTGGCACACGGGCTTAGTGGCTCCGCGGCATGTGGGATCTTCCCAGACCAGGGCTCGAACTTGTGTCCCCTGTATTGGCAGGCAGATTCTTAACCACTGCGCCTCCAGGGAAGTCCCTACCTGTTTGCTTTTTCAAGGCCAGCTGGAAAGTCTCTCTCTCCAGCCTGCTAAGATAAAGTCTTACATAATGAAATGTAATCCTGGGAGTAATATCCCATCACCTTTGCCATATTCTATTGATTAAAAGCAAGTTATAGATCTCATCCACACTCAGGAAGAGAGGATTATACAAGGGCATGGATCACTGGGGGTCACCTTAGGGTGTATCCACCACATACTAGAAAGACATTGCAAAAGGCAAGAGCTTTTCTTCCTGGTTCTGGAATGCTCACATGGCAGGTTCCTACAGTACACGTGGCTCTGCAGGCAGCTGGCTCCTACAGCTGAGAGGCTTCTCTAGTGCTGGACTCTGTAGGGAAAATGGCTGCTTCTCCAGGGCCAGCTCCTGCAGTACACAGTGGTCAGCAGCACACACAGGCCAGCAACCTCCCCTGGCACAGACATGCCCTCAAATGAGGAACTGGGTCCTTGGGTTTTCCCCATCCCCTGGGGATGAGAAAGGATTCTCCTTATGTCTGATATTCCAGTAGAGTTTTCTTTGCTTCTTACTAGCCCAAAGCCTTCATTTCTCCAATTCCCTGTTATACTAATTTTTATATTAAAACTTCTTTGTTGAAATTACTGTGTGATTTCTGTCTATTGATTAGACTCTGACTGATTCATGGACCATGTTCAGTTAGGATTTGCTAGCCACTGACATTCCAGTGAGCGGGGGCTGTCTAGGAACTTTACATCTACAAATGAAAGGTTCGTCACTCACCTCTTTAATTTCTTTTAGGAGTTCAAGAGCACAGCTGAAGTCTGGAGGAGTAGCTAATAATTGCTCTTCCAGATGATCCCAAAAGGCATTGTGCATTGTCTCCTTGACCCTGCCTTCCAGACTGTAAGAAGGTTAAATGAACAAATTACTTTCTCTACTCAAAAACTGCCAAAAGGTCATTATCTCCTAAGCCCCAAACAGTGTTTGATATGATAAAAGACCATTATACAGACAGGGAAAGGCCAGGAACTATGTTTGGACAGTAGCAGAGCTGAATAAGCTGGGGTTAAACTTGGATGTCAGGGCACCAGCACAACCTCTCAGAAGGGCTCCTTGTGGTTCCAGCACAGCCCACCCTCTGCAGTAGGAAGAACCCTGAATAGAGATCAGGCTGAACTTTAGCACTGATTTTGCATTTAGCTTAGAAAAGATGTGACTTAGTTTCCCTTTATGTACACATATAGCAATGAAATAAATGATCTTTCACTTTCTTATAGACCTAAAATCTAGGAAAGGATTTTCCTTCTTTGATAACACCTGAATATCTATAGATACTTCCAAATCAGCAGGTCTAAAATTGAATTCACTATCTTCCCCTTCCAAACCTGTTCCTCCTGTATTCCCAATTTCAATGGCACTACCATGTAGCCAGTAATATCTGCCTTTTTCCCCCAACTCAAAAAAAAAAAAAAAAAGGGACTTCCCTGGTGGCACAATAGGTAAGAATCTGCCTGCCAATGCAGCGGACATAGGTTCGATCCCTAGTCCAGGAAGATGCCGCAGAGCAACTAAGCCCATGCGCCACAACTACTGAGCCTGTGCTCTAAAGCCTGTGAGCTACAACTACTGAGCCCGCGTACTGCAACTACTGAAGCCCACACGCCTAGAGCCCATGCTCCACAAGAAGAGAAGCCACCGCACTGAGAAGCCCACGCACCACAACAAAGAGTAGCCCCCAATAGCCAACTAGAGAAAGCCAACGCACAGCAACGAAGACACAATGCAGCCAAAAATAAATAAATAAATAATTTTTTAAAACGTTAAAAACAAACAAACAAAAACCAGAAGCAAAGGTAATTCAATTAGAAAGGATAGTCTTTTCAACAAATGGTACTGGAACAACTGGACATCCACATGCAAAAAAATAAATCTAGATACAGATCTTACACCTTCCACAAATAGATCATAGACCTAAATGTAAAACATAAAACTCTAAAACTTCTAGAAGATAACAGGATAAATCTAGGTGACCTTGGGTTTGGCAACGACCTTTTAGATACAACACCAAAAGAAAGATCCATGAAAGAAAAAATTGGTAAGTTGGGCTTCATTAAAATTAAGAACTGCTCTGTGAGAGACAAGAGAATGAAAAGGCAAGCTCCAATCTTCGCAAAGCACATATCTGATAAAGAACTAGTATCCAAAATATACAAAGAACTCTTAAAATTCAACAATAAAATAACCCAATTTTAAAACAGGGAAAGGTCTGAACTAACACCTCACCAAAGTATTGATATATATACAGATGGCATATAAGCATATGAAAAGATGCTCAACCTCACATCTCATTAGGGAATTGTAAATTAAAGTAACAATGAGATACCACTACACACCTATTAAAATAGCCAAAATCCAAAACACTGACAATACCAAATGCTGACAAGGACGGGGAGCAACAGGAACTCTCATTCATTGCTGGTAGGAATGCAAAGTGTTAAGACCTGTCACTCTGGAAGATGGTTCCACAGTTTCTAACAAAATTAAACATACTCTTTCCATACAATCCAACAATAGTGCTCCCTGGTATTTACTCAAATGAGTTGAAAGCTTATGTCCACACAAAAACCTGCACATGGACATTTATTTATAGCAGCTTTATTCATAAATGCCAAAACTTGGAAGCAACCAAGAGGTCAACACTAAAAAGAAATGCACTATCCAGCCCCCAAAAGACATGGAGGAACCTTAAATGCGTATTGCTAATTGAAAGAATCCAATCTGAAAAGGCTACATACTATGTGATTCCAACTATAAGAAATTCAGAAAAACCTATGGAGACTGTAAAAAGATCAGTGGTTGCCAAGGGTTTCAGAGTGAGGGAGGGAAGAACCAATAGGTCGAACACAGGGGATTTTTAGGGCAGTGAAATTACTCTGTGTGATACAGAAATGGTGAATACATGTCATTATACATTTTTCAAAACCCACAGAATATACAACACAAAAAGTGAACACCAGTGTAAACTTGAGTTAATAATAATGAATTAATACTGGATCATCAATTGTAACAAATATACCACATTAATATAAAATACAAATAATAGAGGAAACTGTGTGCAGGAGAAAAGGGGGCATGTAAGAACTCTATTTTCCATCATTTTTCTATAAAACTAAACTATGCTAAAAAACTGTCTATTAATATTTTAAAAGGAATTAATTTTCCTCTGACCTTTATTTAAATGATTTCTCTGACCTATAGAGTTAGACTAATAAGAAGAAAAAGAATCATTTGAAAATTCTGAGGCTGTACCTAGTCATTGCCAAATAGTGATTGGTTTTCTGGCATTAAACATCCCCCCTTAGTAATGCATGCTCCTTGTAAAACAAACAAAAGCAATACAAAGATGAATAAAACAAATATCAGAATTCCTCTCCCAACATACCAATCTCAATCAGCAGAGGTAACCAACTATAATCTAATAGTCTGCTGTGTACTGTAATTGTTCTTAAAGCTTTTCCCCTCACCCTATTTGTCCAATTCATCTTCCAAGTTCCATAAATTTTGCTTTTTAAATGTCTCTGGAATCCATCCCCTCCTACCATCATCTCTTACCTGGACTACTACATTAGGCCATTAACTGGTCCCTCTGTCTTCAGTCTTGTCCCTTTTTAATCTGTTCCCCACCAATTCATTCTAAAATCAATGATTTTTCTAAGATGCAACTCCGATCATGAGGTCATGCTCAAAGTCCTTTGGGGCTTCCCATCACCAGCAGTATAAACGGCTCACATGACCCTTCCTGATATTGCTCTACCTCCCTTTCAAATTTATCTCCTCCTACCTCATAATACCCTGTGCTCAATCACATCAAGATACTTGTTCAGTTCACACCATTGTGCCTCCAACGTGATTCCTCTGCCAGGAGCATTCCTTCCCACCCAGACCACCTCTAAGACTCAAGTCATCATAGGCTAAATCTTCCTCCATAGGCAAACCTTCTCTGATCTTTAGGCAGCTGAGAACTTTCACTGAACTCTATTCACACAGCTCTGAGTGAACTTATCAGTCACTTTCTGTTATTCATCTGTCTCTCTTACAAAAGCTTCTTGACAGCAAAGACAGTGTCTTATTTATTTATAGCTGTAGCTACCTCTATCCCCAGAACTCAACATTTTTCCTGCCACATAATAAGAACTCAGCAAATGCCTGATGAATGAATGCCCAAACATGGGATTTCCCTTAGGAACCTACAATTGTAATTAACTTCATCCTATGAGCCCAAAGTAAAGCCAACTGCCAATAAGGAGTGACCTCAAACTCGATTTCAACCTTTTTCCTGATATAAATTTTGTATTACCTTACTTAAAAACCCAGCTCTGAATAGTACTGTTTCCCCTGCTTCATTTCTCCCTCTCTCATTTCCTCTACTCTTTTTTCCTCCTCTCCTGCCAGCAACAGAAACATCTAAGCAGTGAGAGAGATGCTAGAGGATCTGGGTTTTGGTGAAAACCTGTTCCCAGAGAAGCTGTGCTTGACATGGACATCTGCTGGCAAGAGCAGATCAGACCAGGAAGACCAGGGCAGCAACTTGTGGCAGAGAACAGCACTTTAGTAACAGAGTCCCTGAAGCTGACAAATGACAAAAACATTCAAGGAAATTGACTTATCACAAGCTGCCATCACATATCTGTCTGTTGGTGGGAAATCAGAACTGTTTTAAAATGTAAAATCTGACAATGAATTTACCCTCTTAACTGCCAATAAACCAGCAAGTCATACTCACGGAATGGTTCTTATTTATTGCAATGTCAATATAACTAAGAAGAATGAAAAATAAGGCTTGATGGGGGTGGGGGAGCATTCCTCATCAACAGGGTTCTGACCTTGATTCACAAATTAAGCTGATTTATGAAGTGGGGAATGGGGGTGCGGGTGAGGAGTTGAGGGGGCAGTTGAAAACACCACAATGAGAAAATTGATCTTTTTATCTGTGCCTGTTTAAATCTGTGATCACATAGAGAGTAACTGATAAGACAGGAGCCATGTGGTAGGCAACCAATACCAATAAAATGACCCCAAAGATCTAGATCTCTGGTATTCACACCCTGGTGTAATCCTGTACCCTGGAGTGTGGCCTGGATTTATGGGTTCCTTTCTAGCAAATAGAATGTAGCAGAGGCCACGACGTCACTCCTGAGGTTAGGTAACAAAAAGACCGTGGCTTCTGTCTTGGGCACCATCTCTCACTCACTTACTCTCTCGCTTCCTCACCCTGGGTGAGGAAGCCACGTCCGTAATCCCTGACCCACAGAAACTGGGAGATAATGAACACTGTTTTAGCTGATGAGTTTTGGGGTAATTTGTCATGCAGCAATAGGTAGCTACTACACGCTAATTCCTCCCCATCTGTCAGAGAAGATCTGAAATCCACCCTAACTATTTTATTATTAAGTGGGGGTCCCAAAGTGAACATCCCAAAAATTGCTTGGGTTTATTCACTGGTTAAACAACATTTGCTTCTTGACCCTCTGATACTAATAATTATAATTTATTACTCTTCTGTTTCAGTTGCTGAGACCTCTAACGGCTTAGATTCAAGCACTGATTGTGTTATTAAATAAAAATGCTTTGAGTCTGGTCAGAATCCATTAGTGCTAAATGCCTATACCAGGATGAATAAAATGGGAAAATTAGAAGAGCCTGTACCTGCTTGGAGGCAAAACCTTCTCTTCCATGTGGAAATCATGATTCATCCCAATCTCCTTGCTCAGCTTGGAAACATCATTAACTGTATCTATCAGACCTGTGACAGAAAGAACATATGAGGTACACCTGAAACTAATGTTCTATGTCACTTATACCTCAACTGAAAAAAAAGAACTTATGGGGGACACCAGTGAACTCAAAGAAGTCTGAATTTCTATTTTATTCAGAGATTCACTCCACTGAGTAGGCTCCAAATTGAGATTCATCACAGTGACTTTATACACACTCATTCGACCATTCCAGTCAGTTATGTTTTCTGAACTCTAGGCCCCATGACAGAGCCTCTCAGTAGCCCAGCATGGGGGTAAGGGAGGACAAAGAAGCTATCTTATAAAAAAACAGAGTGAAACTGATTAAAAGCCTTTCTCTTAAGAAATAAAATAATGAAGTGGCAAAGAAATAATTTGTGATTTGCAAAACTAATGTTTATCTAAGGATATTACGATTCCACTCTCCTCTTCCTGCCTCTGATGGAAGTTAAATTCTCCACACAGAGGGTACTGAATGGCGTCAATCTCACTTGGTCTTCTAAAGTAGTTTCCAGAATTTAGGATTTCACAGACTAGTAAATATCCAAAAAGATTTTGAGCAACTGACGACAGCTTGCCAACTTTTTGTTCTGTCAGGTATGGATAGTATGAAATAAGCAAATAAAAAATCCACTGTAGGTACTTCCCTGGTGGAGCAGTGGTTAAGACTCTGTGCTCCCAATGCAGGGGGTCCTGGTTCAATCCCTCGTCAGGGAACTAGATCCCACATGTATGTCACAACTAAAAGTGTGCATGCCACAACTGAGGAGCTGGTGAGCTGCAACTAAGGAGCCCACAAGCCGCAACTAAGACCTGGTGCAACCAAGAAAAAAAAAAAATCCACTCTACCACCACCAAAACCATTTCATAAAAGAAAAAGGATAGTTTAAACTCCCAAAAAGCGGAAAGGGAATACAGTCAGAAAAAAGACTAGTCCTGAAAACTGAATCAATTTAGCTTTAGGAAAAACTCATTACAATATCTTTATTTCATTTCACACAGTATGCTAAGAATTTTGTCACAAACCAGCTCTGGCATTTGGGAACCACTATTCTAAGTTCTTAGTACAGACCTACCTGATAGCATTCTTACATAATTGGCGTACATGGTAGTTATTATTACTTGGTATAAAAGAGCTGCACACAATAAATCATATTTTCTCACTCTCTTTCAATGAAGCTTCAAAATCTGTTCACAAAAAAGTATTTGGCTCCAAGATGTGGAGGGGATATAAATGAACTAAGATTGGCCATGAGTTGATAATTGTTGAAGTTGGGTGATGAGTAAATGGGGGTTCATTATTCCAATCTCTCTACTTTTGTATATGTTTAAGTTTTCCATAAGCAAAAAGGTTTAAAAATGTAAAAAGGAAAAATTGCAGAAAAGAGGTTTCATAGGAGAATGCCTTTGTTCTTAGAAGAGACATGAAATATTTAGAGGTAAAGTCATGACTATAACTTCAAGAAAGAAAAAATACATACGTAAAATACAATAAGAGAAAAAAACAGTGTGGCAAATGTTAATGTGGGCATTCGTTGTTTTTTTTTACTTTTCAACAGATTTTAAATATATCGAAATAAAAAGTTAAGGGTAAAAGGTGATTGTAAAATTTACCAAAAAGCCACCAGCAGAGTTTCCGTTTAGGTAAATGTAAAGGTGAACTGAACCTTAGGTGGACGGGAAGTTCCCTTTATTTTTACAGTCTCTCTGAAGTCTTCAGTTTTGGCCAAAATGGCAAAACACAGTCAAATATGCAAACAGACGTACTGCTAATTCAGTAATGCAAAATCAGAACAAAGAGAAAATCTTCAAAGGGAGATTGAGCTGCTTGTAGCAGCTTATTGAAGGACTGAGGAAAATACACAGAAACACTTCCCAATTACAACAAACCAAAGCTCATAGCCTGCTTTGACAAGATTGTTCTGTCGCTCAAAAGTACCATAGCACTATGCAACTCCTACAGCTGTAAAATTCAGGAACAGGGAGGGTTCAAAGAGAAATTAGAGGTAAAAAGTAACTAAAATAGATTTTTAAAACCCAGATCCCAAGGACAAAGACATTGTCAAGATAATTTGGTAACTTAACCAAGTCAACCTGATATATAAAATTTCGAAATTATTAAAAAAGAGGAGTTTGGTTATTCAGGTTAGGGAGTTGTATGGCCTAAATCAGGATTCCAAGGCACCCCATTTGCTGCTTTTCCTTAACCAGCAGCGACCCCGTGTGGCTACAAGAGAAAGAAATGCGATTGAATTTAAAGAATTTAACGCAGGTTGTTGCACGTGGACAGGCCTTCAGATTGATGACTGCTTTAATTGCCTGGTGATTATTACAAGGGAAATGCTGGATGAGTCCCAGTGAGATCAGACGTAAAGTGTGGAAGATACTTTGTGCCCCAATAAGAACTATAAAAGAACATCTCTTATAGTATGAGCTAAAGAGTATGAGGCCAGAGCAGCATTACTAATGCAGTCAACGAAGCACCGAGAGAACACAATGCCCATCTGGGACCATTTCCGTTCTTTAAAATCTACCCCAGGTGTCTGCCATTTTCCACCTACAAATTCAAAATAAAAGAATACAAAGCTGGCTCTGGACTGACTCAACCTCACATCTTGTCAGATTCAAGAAATCGCTCTTGGGTCACATCTTTCTCCAGGACTACAAACTCTGAAGATCTTCTGGTCAACAGAGGGCCTGGGGCCTGAAAGTAGAGATTGGGGGCGGGGGGGGGGGGGGGATGAGGAAAAAGGGGGATAGAGAAGTGCGGCGCCGCGGGCTCCTTCCCACCTGACCCACACTAAGCACCCCGAGGGCCGGGGCCGGCGGGGCTGGACCTACTGAAAGGGTGGTTCTTGGGGCTGCTCATGTCTTGCCGGGTCGGTCCTGAGGTTTCGGGCTTACAGGGCCCGCTCTCTGCATCGCCAGGGTCCTTCAGGGGCACGTTTTCCTCCACGTCCGTCATTTTGCTGATGGAATCTGGGTAGGGGAGAAATGGGGCGCTGTGGGCGGCGAGGAAGGGGGCTCTCCAACTACCGAAGGGGTCTGGGGCCCGGCCAATCGCGCCCGACCTGGACAAACTAAGAGGAGGGTGGACCGCTTCACCGTCTCTCGGGGACCGACATGGGCAGAGGAGACTGGAGGAACGGGGCTGGGGAATCACAGAGAAGTGAGTGCTGGCTCCGCAACCAGGAAACTGAGGCCAGAGGGGCGGCCTGCTCGCCCGAAACGCCCGCCCCAGGCCCACCCGGGCTCCAGCAGCAGGGGGAGCCCACGGCGCTCAAATTCCAAGCCCCCCACCTCCTCCACGGCGACCAACCACCACTGCGGAATCGGGCGGGCTCCGGCGCACCTCTAGACTGGGGCCGTACCACCGCGGCTGGGCAGCGAGGGGCGACGGCCGTGCGGGGCCGACCCGCGCGCACCCCCGCCGCCGTGCCATGGTGGGAGAGTCCGGGATTTGAACGTAAACCGCCGCCCGTCTCCGGGGCAACGGGGAGGGGCACGTGCCGGCCGCCGCCGGCTTCTCTGGTGGAAGCGGCCGTCTAGTGCCTCGGTCCTCGAGGGCTCGAAGCCTCCACAGGCCTTTGGTTAACTGGTCCCCGGGTCCCTTCCCTGCCTGACATCTCCCGCCCCCCACGAAAAAGATCACCTGAAACTACTTAGGAAGGGAAGGAGCACCATGTTTTGTTTCTCTTCAGCCTGTTCATAAAACTTGAGAACCACACCCAGGCGGGTTGTTTCCTTAGCACATCCTGGGCCCATTGTGAGAGGTGGGCCCTTCTCCCATTCTCCAGGCGTGGAAGCTGAGAAACCGTGCCAGGTGCTTGTTGGAGCAGGCGCGGGGACTGGGAGGCAGTGTAGGCTCCTCCCACTGAATTCCTGGCCATGGGCTCATCTGTGGCTTGGGGGCTGATCCCGCCGCTCCAGGCCGCAGGTCACCAGCCTTTCTTGGTTCCTGGTCAGCTCTGTTGCCCCTGGAGTGATGTGAGGACCTGGAGTGACCCCTCCTCTCCAATCCCTGCACTTTGGGGGAAAAAATGAAAAGGAAGTTTCCGTTCCACATTCTCCCATCCTTCTTTATTACTTTGACTTGATTTCTTACCACAAAAGCTTACTTTAAAAATAAATAAATAAAAGATGAAAGTATTGCCTGTAAGAAACCAAGTTCTCATTATAACCCTTGCCTTGTTAGTGTGGAATGTGGATCTTTCTTGCACAACTCCTATAGTTTGAAGGGGAAAATTATGAAGAGATCCAAGAACATTTCTGCTTAAGAAAATCCACTTCACTCTGAGGCCCAGGCAGATAGGAGGGGAATGGCCTAGCAAATTTACTGTTTAGCCAGAGTATCTCAAATCAATACACACTAAACTTGCCCCTTCCTCCCCATCACCCTTTCCTAGTGTTTCCCTCAGGAATGTCAACTGTGAAGCAGGCTGGCCTACACCCCAAAGCCAGAAGTGGGAGGAAGTTGTCTGACTGCAGCAAAGAGTTAAATGAAAATATGATTCTTCATTATTACAGGGATATATTTAGATTGGGTTGTTGATTTCTCTATTAAAAAAAATTTTTTTTCCAGAATTCTGTTTGGGCATTTTTATTTCTGGGAGAAAGTCTCCAGAATGACACCAGTTTGTTTTCCCACAAAAATGGCATTGCCATAAAACTTGCCCTGCTGATGCCTGAAATTATGAGAGTAGTTCATTCATATACATTACACAGCCCCTTTAAGCGTCCTCTTCTTACCCAAATTCTCTGGAAGGGGCAGTAGGAAGAAATAGCAGTGTGGGAGCATGTGGAAGAGGGGAGGAGACAGGCCAGAAGAGGAGGAAAGGATGGGGGTAGGAGAGACAGAACTGGACTTTTCTCAGGGTCAGCGTGGGGACAGCATTTCATGATCTTATCTTTAATAGTTTTCAGAACCAACTAGGCAAAAGTTAGAGGTTGAGGAGAATAGAAAGATGATGTGAGAGATAAACTCTCCTTCCCTTTGGGGTCTTAGTTAATAATAACTGATTTTTGTTTAATGATCTACAAAATGCTTTTACATTGCAAATGTAATGTATACGCTCTGCATGCAATCCTACCTGTTCAGTAGGCAAGGCAGGTGTTATATTGGACCATTTAATAGATGAGCAAGCTGGGGATCAGAGAGATTTCAGGGAGTTTCCAAAAGTCACACGGCAAGCAGGGTCTTGACTCTTGATCATATACTTTTTATTAATTCACACCACCTCCCTAACTCTGGCTGAGAAGCTATATAAAAAAGAAAATATAACTAACATATAATGGTATGGTAAGTCCCAGAATGGAGTACAAATAAGAATTGCTACTGGAGGTCAGAGAAAGGGTGAGAGACCTTCCAGATGTTTGGATCAGTTCAAACCCAGCCGTGAGCCAGAATCCTAAGCAAGACTGTGTAACCGATTTGGTCTTTAGAAATGGGTCTCTGGTGCAGCCTGGCTGCCCCCCCAACCTCAGGACCCCTCTTTAAACTCTCCTAATGGGTGAAAATGGATTTTCCACATATGTCCATTCTTTGGCAGGAGTGGCCCTCCTGAGTAACTCAACACCTTTACCCTATTTAAGTGCACATATTTCAAAAGACCCATAAGGCAAGTATTTCTCAAACAACCCAAGGGCAGAGGTAAAGGCCACGTTTCCGCTCACATCACAATGTGCCCAAAGCTGTCCACCCCAGGGTTCCCCTTTTAAACTAAGATGTCATATGTTTGTTTTAACACTGAAGTCTATTTTCTCTCCTCAAATCTTTGAGTAGAATTCTTGTTCGAGGAGGAAGGGCTTCCTGTACTTGCTGGCACACCTCTGTACCCCTATGGGTGCATATACCCCAGGTTGAGAAGCAGTCTAAGGGAATTTTAGGCAGCAGCTAGAATTTTCCTACTTCTCCACCATTTCCCCACATATGTGCACTTTAACCCAAGCACAATAGTACGATCTATCCTCATTTGTTAAATACTATCCTGTACACCACCCCACAAGAGCAAATTATACAGAAAGTTGATCTTACCGCAAAGACATTCTGAAAGAGGGGTGGATATAGAGAAGGATGTCAGAGAAGCACTCCTAGGTGGCTGTCTGTAAGAAGTAGAGAAGCACAGGGATTAAGAGGAATCCTGAATATGGATCCGCTAGCTAAAACAAAATAACAAAAACAAAAAATGCCTCATTTTACACAGAAGCATCTTAGGCTCAGTGAGGTTAAATGACTCTGCTAAGGTCACCACCAGTTTACAGAAAATTCAGGACTAGAACCCATATCACAGTCTGTTTATTCCATAATATATAGAGCTAAGCAAGAGTAAAAGCTAATACTGTAAATAAATATTTACATTTCCTAAAGAAAAATGTAAATGATAGACCATGGAATGGAAATAGTAAGAGATGATGTTAAATAGAGGCCTGGACTGCAAGTAGAGTAGAGTATACTGGAAGATAAACAGTCAACTAAAGTGGTAGGGACACATAAATACAGGGTGGGACATTTAAATGGAACCATTTGGAGTCGTGTAAACTGGGATCGACTTCATTATAACCTCCCTTATGGTACAGAACCACACGTCAAAACTATTTGCTTTAGTCTTTTGACAAATGTGTTTTCTTCGCAGAACCCAGGAGGAGGGTGAGAAGGGTCAAGGTAATCTGGGGGCAGTCCGGACGAGGCCCTTCAAAGCTCACAGGGAAGTGTGATGGATGGGAAACCATCACAGATCTTTTCAGGGAAGGGGGCTTAAAGAGAAGACAAAGAAGATGCTGGCAGCAGTGCTGACAGCCTCCTTCTCCAGTCCTGCTCCTTTCTGCGTCGGGGTCTTTGCACATACTGTCCCTTCCTCTAACCTCCGGTTACCTCACTGACTCCCTCTCATTCTTCAGGTCTAACTTACGAGGCCTAACTCCCTCACAGAACCTTCCATGGCCCTTGGTTAGCGTCACTCAGCACCCATTCCTTTTTCTTCCTAGCAGTCACCGCAGTTTGTCCTCACACATTTGTGCATGATGAGTAACTCCATCGGGAGACTGGAAGCTCTCTGAGAGCAGGAACTGTGTGGGCTTCATTCACAGAGTAGGTGCCCTGCCAATAACTGTCAAATGAACACACAGGCACAAACAGGAGAGGCAGCGGTGCTGAGGGGTCTCTCTGGGCCCAGTGTTGGTTATCAGTGTCTGTCTTTCTCTTTTGGTCTCACAGACATGTTTCCTCTCTTTCTGTGTCTCCTCTCTCCTTAGCTTCCTGTAAGTCTTTTAAACCAGCACAGGCAACGTCAGAGAGAAAAGGGAGGATGTTTAGGGTCCTGTGACAGGGGGTCCCCCTGAACTGGGAGGTGGCAGCAGGGGGCAGTGGCACCCCGGGAGTAACTTGCAGAGGCAGGCTTCTGCTGAGGGAGAGGGAGGCCCTCTCTCTCTCTCCCTCTGTAGAGCAAGCCAGGGTCAGCAGCAGCCCAAAGCCACAAAAACTGACTTTCAAAGTCCTCCTAAGAGCTGCATCTTTCGACTCCCCCAAACAATCGTGCCTTGTGCCCCAGGACACAGCGCGAGTTACACACTTAAAGCAGTTTCCACAGAACCGCATTCAGTTGGTTTTAAACTCTGGGGAAAGCTGGCAGCCTCTTTGTGGGTTTTTTTAAAAAACTAGTTAGAGGGACAATTAAACCTTTATGGGCCCCAGAATGTACCTATGCAGACATAAATAAGGATCATTCTTCATCACCGGAGAGAATCCACTTTCTGGCAACAGATATATTTTTCTGCCATCGCAGGACAGAGTTGCGCTCACGACTGAGGGCCTTTGTGATTAGGGCAGGTGACAGGGGTCAGCGTGAGCAGAGTTAGAACTTGGACCCTAAGTTCTCAAAATGGACACATCGCAGGCCTCGGGCTTAGCTGTCTGAAATAAATCACAAACTCCCAAAGCCTTCCCAGAAAGCCGCCAGGATTTTAGGCCAAGAACACTCATCTTGCTTCCTCCTTGTGTTACTTTGGGCCAAAATGGTCCATTTGTCAAAGAGCCCTTACTTCTTTATTCCCACTCTTACAACACAATACAATGCATTCACATATTTACAGTGCAATGTCCTTGAACGTTTGGGATGGTTTTTTTTTTTTTAATCTAATAATATCATTAAATGCACCAGGGGGCTCTCTTCTTAAAGGAACCTTTGAGTAAAACTCCTTTGTTAAGTGAATCAGTCTTTTGTAAGGCAAATCATCAGCTACCAATTTGTTCTCCAAATCTGAGATTTCACATAAGAGATTTTCTTAAACCAGGCCCACTTTAGATGGTGGCCTGTGCATTTTCTTTTATTTTTCTGACTTGGGTAAAGACAAGCTTTTCCTGAATAGACATTATTGGACCAGGATGAAGGAATCTCAAACACTTGAGAAATAAATCAGTTTCAATCATTCCCGTCATCCATAATTCTTTAGAACCACCAGCCTAAAGCAAAGTATAATGATCTCCCGACAAAGAATTCAGCTGCAGATTTGAGGGCCAGTCTATTTGAAGTCAGTTTCAAAAGAAATGCAGAGAACAGGGTTTTTTTTTAAAGTTATTGTCTTTTTTTTTTATTGTGGTAGAATACATAGCATAATATTTATCATTTTAACCATTTGTTAAGGGTACAATTCAGTGGCGTCAAATAAATTAAATCCACAATGTTGTGTAACCTTCACCATTATCTATACCCAAAACCTTTCATCATCCCCAACAAAAACTCTATACCCATTAAACAATAACTCCTCCTCCTCTCCTCCAACACCCCCTTCCTCAGCTCATGGTAACCTCTATTCTAGTTTCTGTCTCTATGAACAGAGAAAAGTTTTAAACTCCAGTTTTACTTTGGGGCTTTTTTTCTTCCCATGGCGTGGGGGGAGAATGGGGAAACCGTGGGCATTCTCTTTGCACCTTGGGGACTCTTCCCAGCGCTGCCTCCCCCCCTCCCCGTTCCTCCAACAGTGTCTATGAGATGAAGCCGGAGCTCATTTGAACGGTTTAAACTTGCAGAGGGGCTGCAGCCCCCTGCGGGAACAAAAAGAGGTCACTGGGTCTGAGTCTGTGTTACAAGCTCAGGAATGGCAAGAATTTTCTGACTTCAATAGTCTGAGGAAGTAGGAACACGATGAGCTGGACGGCTGTTTTGGTGTCTGAAGCCTGCATGGAGCCCACATACGGCCCATGTTCCGTGCCCATTAGCTACAGAGTGAGTACCTGAGACCTGTCAGGGCTCAGAAAGGTGGGAATGCAAGAAGAGCCATGGAGGGCTCCCTCGGGCACCCTCAAATTCTATGCTATGGAATCTCTCAGATTGAAAAACACTGGCTAAACCACTCATAACCCCTGCAGAACCTGTATCTCTTGTACCCATTTGTGGCTAACAGATGCACACTCAGAATGACTCACATCCTTCAGTTTGGGTTTTACTTTGCTCACGATGCTTGGAGAGTCTCAAAGGAGCTAGTCTCCTCACCTCTGCCCACCCCCCTTCCCCAGAGCACAACTCAGGATAACAGGAGACTTGGCTTTTGAAATCTGATTAATTGTTTCAAGAACTACATAGAGCCTTGCCTCACCAAGCCCGGGGCTGTGTGAGCCTGCCAGGGGCCCTTAGGACAACTGGGGCAAAGTGATTCCGCGGCACAGAGAACCGTGAGCCATGGGGCGGTGGAAGGGGAATCCCCTCAAAAACAGGAGGCCTGAATTCCTTCTGCTGCCCATGTGCTGGTGACCCTGGGCAAGTCACTTCACAGCTCTGGCCTCATGTCTCTTAAGCTGGGTGGAAGTGCTCCCCAACTATGAGAATTTGTGGGAAGTGGAAGAGAAGCAAGGCTTTCTGATAATCTGGAATGCTTCAAACAGGAAACAGCTGTTGCCCATAGGTGCTGATATTAATGGAAAGAATGGCTGCAGAGAGGCGGAGGAGGAAACTTGGGGGAAGGAGAGAGTGGATGGGTATATTTTAGATTTCTTTTAGGACAGGTTGAGAATGAAGTTTTGGTTGGATCTTTGTGAGAAAATATTCAGCAGGCAGGTGGAAAGAGGCAGCTGGAATTTTTAAGGAGAGGGATTGAGACTAACTGATAACAAGAATGGTGTTAGGAGTCATGGTTGATAGATGAAATAGTAATAATACCAGACAACACATATACATGCTTACGACGTGCCAGACCCTCAGGGAGCCCTTCACACAGATACGCGACTCTCATTCTCACAACCACCCCACGACAAAGATGGTACTTTTACACCCACTTTACAGATGAGGAGAACTTAAGTATCCTGCCCAGGGTCACACAGTGAATATGTAGTAAGACAGGGATTGAACCCAGGGAATCTGACCTCAGAGTTCTTGACCAGTCTTTCTTATCACCTCCTGAAAAGTGGAGGTGTTGAAGCAAACAAGGAAAGCAATGCAGATGGAGGACAGAACCTTGACAAACACCTGTAAGTGGTACTCCCATTCTTGATCAGCTGTGACCTAAAATCAGATTCTGAGAAGATGAAGGAGTGGGTCAGAAACAACCCAGGTGTCCCTCCTAATGTGGTCGATTAGACTGGCTCTGCACGTGTACGTAATAACATTGAGCACTCACTATGTGCCAGGCACTGTACTAAAAGACATCACATACATTCTCATTTAGTCCTCTCACAAATCCTATAAAGAAGGTATTATAGCGCCCATTCTACAGGAAAGGAAACAGGTTCCAAGAGCTTAAGGGACTTACCCAGCTAGTAAGTCTCAGAGACAGGAACTTAAAACCAAGCTGCGTGCTTCTGGAGCCAGCTCTAGAATTGCCTCCCCCAAGCAGTCTTTCCCGCCTGCCCCTCAACAGTCATGCAATGAAACCTCTGAATATTTCTTATATGTTTTCTATAAGGTGACTCCCTTTAATTACTTTATAGTTGAAACCAGTATCTTAAGTCAGTGCTTCCAGAAGTTGCCAAAGGGTTATCAGCTGCCTTGAACCAATGTTGAAATTTACTACGTGAATATTCTTTTTTTTTTTTTTTTTTTTTTTTTTTTAATATTCTTTAATAGAACCCAACTAGAATAATGCAGAGCCTCTTATTTCTGGTTCCTGAGACACGCCCAGCTCATTCCTACCACACCCAGTTCCATGGAGAACCCTGATTGGGGGGGAAAAAAAAAAATCCCATCTCCATTACAGTGATTGGTTCAGAGAGAGCATGTGACGCAAGTCAGGCAAATAACGCACAAGGAGAGGTCAGCTAGAGGCTTCCGGCAACGGTCTTCATCAGCCTGTTTCTTCACACACCCTTAGGGAAGGGAGAGTCTCTCTCCTGGATTTTGACTTTGTCTTCCCAGGGTGGGAGGCCGGGAACTGTCCCTGACCGCCATCTTAATACCAGCTTCACTGCACAGAGAGTCTCGGGGAACCCCTGAAACCCCTGCCTAAGATTCCCAAGCATCAAGCCAATACATTACTTATCATTTAAGCTGGTTCGACTTGGGATGCCTGCAGCTCCCAACTCCCACTGGAATACAAGCAGCATGAAGGCACAAGCCATGTCTGCCTCCTTCACTGCTGTGTCGTGAGCCCTTCCTATAGAATTAAGCACGGAGAGAGAACTCATTATAGTTGAATGAGTGAGTGACAGAAGCATAGACCTAATATAGGCTCAGAGGAGCCTATAGCTATAGCTAGCAAACACTTTTTAAATCACCTAATCCAAGTCTTCTCTCTTTTCTACTCTATGGTGAGAAAAGAAGGAAGAGTTGCAGTGTTAAAAAGGTTAATAGTTGCCCCTCTAATTAGGGCAGGCAGCCTCTAACGCCCATAGTGAGGATCTTCAATCTCTGTGAGGCAAGCCCTCAGGGGGCATTTGATGCCTTGCACAGTCCAAGTTGGAGAACTAGACACCAGGAAGGACTAGGCCCCCAGGCTAAATAAAACTTCACCATCAGTTGATTATAGAAATAGGGACTCGGTTAAAAAAAAATACAAATTTTTATATTGATTTTTTTTTTTAAGTACAAAAATACCTTTGAGTGTAATAGTTGGTTGGTTGATGTTTAACGTCGGCTATTTTTCATGAGCAAATTAAAGGAAATACATGGTTATAACTCTACGGGCCTTTAACATGGAAAGCTCCATCTGCATCCCTCTTTGCATATAGGGCTGAAACTACCCACAGCTTCCTTTGCTGGGGACACACCTCTCTAAAAATCCAAACTTACAAAATGAAAGACATGTAGCATTGGTAGACTCCATGACTCCCTTACACTGCAATCCAGAATTCTTGTCTATACTTTTTACATAATATTTTGTTTCTTTTTAAAATCAACTTTATTGAGGTATCATTTCCATGAATAAAATTCACCAATTTTAAGCATACATTTTGATGAGTTTTGACAAATATCTATACCAGGGAACCACCACCACCACCACCGTTAAATAGAATACCTCCCTCATACCCAGAAGTTTCCTTGTGCCCATCTCCTTATCCCAGTCCCCAGGCAACCATGGGTCTGCTTTCTGTCACTATAGATTAGTTTTACCAGTTCTGAAACTTCATATAAATGGAGTTATACAGTATACAGTTATATTAGTCAGCTAGTAAAATACTGCAGACTGGGAGGATAAAACAACAGAAATTTATTGTCTCACAGTTCTAGAGGCTGGAAGACCAAGATCAAAGTGTCAACAGGTTTGGTTTCTCCTAAACCCTCTCTCTCTTTGACAGATGACCTCCTCTCTGTGTCCCTATATGGCCTTTCTCTGTGTGGGCACATCCCTGGTGTCCCTTCCTCTTTTTATAAGGACACCAGTCCTATTGGATTAGGGCCCCATCACCCTTATGAGCCCATTTAACCTTAATTACCTCTTTAAAGGCCCTGTCTCCAAATAAAGTCATATTGGTTAGGGCTTCAACATATGAATCTGGGGACACAATTCAGTCCATAACAGTAGTCTTTTGTGTCTAACATCTATGACTCAGCATAATGTCTGTATGATTCATCCATTTTTGTGGCATTTATCAGTTTTTTCCTTTTTATTGTAGAGTGTTAGTCCATTCTATGAATATACTACAGTTTTTTATCCATGTATCTGATGGTGGATATTTGGCTTATTTCTAGCTCTTGACTTTGTGAACAAAGCTCCTATAAATATTCTAGTGTCTTTTTGTGGACACATGTTTTAATTTTTCTTGGGTAAATACCTAGGAGTGGAATTGCTAGATAATATGGTAAGTTTGTTTAATTTTATAAGAAACTGCCAAACATTTCTCCCAAGTGGTTGTCTCATTTTACATTTCTACCAGCAGTATACAAAAGTTTCCGTTGTTCCACATTCTTACTAATACTTTGTATTGTCAATCTTTTCTTTTTTCTTTTTTTTTTCTGTTAAGCCATTCTGGTAAGGGTGTAGTGGTTTCTCACTGTGGTTTTAATTTGCATCTTCTTGATGACTAACAATGCTGAGCATCTTTTTTTGTGCTTATTTGTCATTCAGATTCCTCCTCTGGTGAAGTGTCTGTTCACATCTCTTGCTTACTGTAAAAATTGGGTTGTTTTCTTATTGTTGAGTTGTAAGAGTTCTTTACATATTCCGCATACAACTCCTTTATCAGTTATATGCTTTGCAAATATTTTTCTCCCACTCTGTGACTTTCATTCTCCTAACAGTGTCTTCCATATAGAAGAAATTTTCATTTTCATTAAGTCTGGTTGATCAATATTTCTTTATGGATCATGCTTTTGCTGTCATGTTGTCTTGAATAAAGAGTTTTACTTCTTCCTTTCCAATATGGATGCCTGTTTTTTTCTTGCCTTATTGTACTGGCTAAAACCTTTAGTACAATGTTGAGTAGAATTGGTGAGAGGAGGTATCACTGTCTTGCTCCTCATCTTGGAGGGAAAGTATTAAGTTTCACCATTAAGTATGATGTTAGCTGTAGGTTTTTCACAGATGCTTTTTATGAGGTTGAGGAATTTCCTAGTTTGCTTAGTTTTTAATGTGGAATGGATGCTGTATTTTTGTCAAAATTATTTTCTGCATCTATTAAGATAATCGTATGTTTTTTCTTTCTTTCTTTGTTAATAACATGAATTATATTGATTTTCAAATGTTAAGTCAACCTTGCCTTCCTAGAATAAATCTCACTTGGTCATGATGTATTTTGTCTCTTTATATATTGATCTTATTTGCTAAAATCTTGTTTGGAAATTTTGCATCTACTTTCACAAGGAATATCGGTCTGTAGTTTTATTTCCTTATAAATTTGTTTGTATGGTTTTAGTATCAGGGTAATACCAGCTTCAGAATGACTTGGGAAGTTTTTCTCCTCTTCAGTTTTCTGAGTTTGTATATAATTGGTATTTTTTCTCCTTTAAATATTTGCAGAATTTACCAGTGAAGCCATCTAGGCCTGGAGTTTTCTTTGGGGGAAGGTTTTAAGTTGCAAATTCAATTTCTTTAACAGATAGTGGAGACTTTCCTGGTGGCGCAGTGGTTAAGAATCCGCCTGCCAATGCAGGGGACACAGGTTCGAGTCCTGGTCCGGGAAGATCCCACATGCCGCAGAGCAACTAAGCCCGTGTGCCACAACTACTGAGCCTGTGCTCTAGAGCCCGCGAGCTACAACTACTGAGCCTGTGAGCCACAACTACTGAAGCCCACGTGCCTAGAGCCCATGCTCCACAACAAGAGAAGCCACTACAATGAGAAGCCCATGCACCACAACAAAGAGTAGCCCCTGCCACCACAACTAGAGAAAGCCCACATGCAGCAACAAAGACCCAACACAGCCAAAAATAAAATTAATTAATTAATTAATTAAAAAAAAAGATACTGTGCTATTCAGGTTACCTATTCTCTTTGAGTTTTGATAGTTTGTCTTAGGAATTTGTCTGTTGCATATAAGTTGTCTAATTTATTGTTCATTGTTGACATAGGCAAAGTTGTTCATAATATTCCCTTATTATCTTTTTTTACCTGTAAAATATGTAGTGAGGTCACCTCTCTCATTACTAATATTGGTAATTTGTGTCTCCTCTCTTTTTTCCTGATCTAACATGGTTAATATTTATCAGTATTATTGATCTTCTCAAAGATCTACCTTCTGGCTTCATTTTCTTCATTGTTTTGCTGTATTTTATTTCATTAATTTCTGCTCTGATCTTTACTATTTCCTTTCTTCTGCTTATTTTTGGTTTCATTTGCTCTTCTTTTTCTAGTTCCTTAAAGTGGAAGCTGAGATGATTGATTTGAGACCTTTTTAGTACCAAATTAGTAGCAGCCCACAAATTCTGACATGTTGGGTTTTCATTTTCAGTCCATTCAAAATACATTCTAAATACATCCCTTTCATATTTTTTATTTGACCCTTGGTTATTTATAAGTGTGTTATCAAGTTCCCAAATATTTGGAGATTTTTCCAAGAATCTTTCTGTTATTAACTTTCTAATTTAATTCCATTGTGATGAGAGGACAAATTTTTTATGACTTGAATTTTTAAAGTTTATTGAAACTTACTTTGTAATCCAGAATATGGCCTATTTTGGTAAATGTTCCATGTGCATTTGAAAATAATGTACATTCTGCTGTTGTTGGATAGAGTGTTCTATAAATGTCAGTTAGGTCAAGTTGACTGATGGTGTTTGTCTTCTATACCCTTGATTATTTTCTCCCTACTTGTATATCAATTAATAAGAGAGAGCATTGAAATCTCCTATTATAATTGTTATTTGTCTATTTCTCCTTGCAGTTCTATCCGTTTTTGCTTCACATATTTTGAAGCTCTGTTATTAGGTGCACAAACTTTTAGAATTAAGTCATCTTGATGAATTGCCCACTTTATGATTATAAAATGATCTTCTTTATACCTGGAAACATTCTTTGCTCTGAAATTTGCTTTGTCTGACGTTAATATAGCCACTACATGTTTCTTTGTGTGTTTGTTTCACAACTATTTTTAATCTAATAATATATCATAGACATCTTTCCAAGACATAGCCATCTTTCTTGAGATATAATTGACATATAACATTATATTAGTTTCAAGGGTACAACATTTTGATTTGATATACATATATATTGCAAAATGATCACCACAATAAATCTAGTTAACATTCATCACAAATTTTCTTTCTTGTGATGAGAACTTTTAAGATCTACTCTCTCAGCAACTTTCAAATATACAATACAGTATTATTATTAAGTATGGTCACTGTGATGTACATCACATCCCCAGGTCTATCTTTTCTTTTGATTAGTGTTAGCATGATATATCTTTTTACACCATTTTACTTTCTGACATATCTGTGTTTTTATATTTAAAGTGTATTTCTTATGATATGGAGAAAAGGGAACCCTCCTACACTGCTGATGGGAATGTAAGTTGGTGCAGCCACTGTGGAAAACAGTATGGAGGTTCCTCAGAAAACTAAAAATAAAATTCGCATATGACCCAGCAATCCTACTCCTGGGCATATATCCAGTCAAAACTATAATTCAAAAAGATACATGCAACTCTATATTCATAGTAGCACTATTCACAATAGCCAAGACATGGAAACAACCTAAATGTCCATCGACAGATGAATGGATAAAGAAGATGTGGTACATATACACGATGGAATACTACTCAGCCATAAAAACGAACAAAATAATGCCATTTGCAGCAACATGGATGCAACTAGAGATTATCATACTAAGTGAAGTAAGTCAGAAAGAGAAAGACAAATACCATGATACCACATACAGGGAATATAAAATATGACACAAATGAACCTATCTATGAAACAGAAACAGAATCACGGACATAGAGAACAGACTGGTGGTTGCCAAGGGGGAGGGGGTTGGGGGAGGGATGCAGTGGGAGGTTGGGGTTAGCAGATGTAAGCTTTTATATATAAAATGGATAAACAAAAAGGTCCTACTGTGTAGCACAGAGAACTATATTCAATATCCTATGATAAACTACAATGGAAAAGAATATAAAAAAATAAAGAGTGCATATATATATATATAACTGAAAAAATAAAATGTATTTCTTATAAGCACCATATAATTTGATCTTGCTTTTTTATCCAATCTAACAATCTCTGCCTTCTAATTAGAGCATTTAGACCATTTGTTTTTTTTGTAAGCTCAAAGAATTATGTGAATTTTTTTGTTTGGTTTGGTTTGGTTTTAATTACGATAAAATATACATAACATAAAAATTACCATCTTAACCATTTTAAGTATACAGTTTAGTAGTGTTAAGTATATTCACATTGTTGTGCAAACAATCTCTAGGACTTTTTCATCTTGCAAAACTGAAACTCTATACCCATAAACAATAACTCCTCATTTCTCCCTCCCCCAACCCCCAGCAACCACCATTCTACTTTCTGTTTGATGTGTTTGGCTACTCTATTTACCTCATATAAGTGAAATCATACAGTATAGACCATTTCCTTTTTCTTAACTTTATTTTTTATTGAAGTATAGTTGAATTACAATGTTGTGTTAATTTGCTGCTGTACAGCAAAGTGACTCAGTTATACCTATATATATTCTTTTTCATATTCTTTTCCATTATGGTTCCTCACAGGACATTGAATATAGTTCCCTGTGCTATATAGTAGGACCTTGTTGTTTATCCATCCTATATATAATAGTTTGCATCTGCTAATCCTGAACTACCAATCCAACCCTCTCCCACTCCCCTCCCCCTTGGCAACCACCAGTCTATTCTCTATGTGCCCGATTCTGTTTCTGTTTCATAGATAGATTCATTTGTTAGACCATTTACTTTTTTTTTTTTTTTTTTTTTTTTTTTTGTGGTACGCGGGCCTCTCACTGTTGTGACCTCTCCCGTTGCGGAGCACAGGCTCCAGACGCGCAGGCTCAGCGGCCATGGCTCATGGGCCCAGCCGTTCCGCGGCATGTGGGACCTTCCCGGACCGGGGCACGAACCCGTGTCCCATGCATCGGCAGGCGGACTCTCAACCACTGTGCCACCAGGGAAGCCCAGACCATTTACTTTTAATGTGATTATTGATATGGTTAAGTTTGTCTACCATTTTGCTATTTGTTTTACATTTGTTCCATTTCTTTCTTTGTTTCCTTTTTTCTCTTTTTATGTGTTCTTTTGGATTAATTGAGTATTTTTTATGATTCCATTTTATTTCCTTTGTTGGCTTAGTAGCTATAATTCTTTGTTTTGTTATTTTAGTGGTTGCTTTGAGGTTTATGGTATTTATATCTTAACACAGCCTGCCTTTAATTGATATTATACCACTTCACATATAGTATAAGAACCTTACTATAGAATATGTCCATTTCCCCCCTCTTGGCCTTTAAGCTTTTATTGTCACACTTTTTACTTACACATGTGAAATAAACCACACAATACATCATAATTTTTGTTTAAGCAGTCAGTTATCTTTTAAAAAACATTTATTTATTTATTTTGCCTGTGCCAGGTCTTTGTTGCAGCATGCAGGATCTTCTTTTTTTTAGTGCGGCACACGAACTTCTTAGTTGCCGCGTGCAGACTCCTAGTTACAAGTATGCATGTGGGATCTAGTTCCCCAACCAGGGGTCGAAACTGGGCCCCCTGCATTGGGTGTGTGGAGTCTTAACCACTGGATCACCAGGGAAGTCCCAAAGTCAGTTATCTTTGAAAGAGACATACGAGGTTAAAAAAAAAAACACGTATTTTACCCATGTGGTTAACTTTTCCAGTGCTCTTCATTCCTTTGGGTAGATCCATGTTTCCGTCTGGTATCATTTTCCTTCTGCCTGAAGGATTTCCTTTAACATTTCTTAGAGTACACTTCTGCTGGTGGTGAATTCTTTCAGTTTTTGTATGTCTGAAAAGATCTGTATAGTACCTTTTTTTTGTTTTTGGCTGCACCACATGTCTTGTGGGATCTTATTTCTCGGACTAGGGATTGAACCCACATCTTTGGCAGTGACAGTGCAGAGTCCTAACCACTGGACCACCAGGGAATTTCCAATACCTTCATTTTTGAAGATTTTTTTTTTCTGGGTATAGGATTTAGATTGAGAGGTTTTTTTTGTTTGTTTTCTTTCAGGATTTAAAATATTTTGCTCCACTGTCTTCTCACTTGTACCGTTTCCAGTGAGAAATCTGCAGCTATCCTTATATTTGTTTTTCTCCATATAATGTGTCTTTTTTTTCTCTGGCTGCTTCAATGATGCTCTTTTTTATCCCAGGTTTTGAGAGTTTGGATCAAATGTGAGTTGGTGTAGTTCTCTTTCAGGTTTTTTTGTATTGCATGTGGTGCTCATTGAGCTTCTTGGATCTGTGAGTTTATAGTTTTCATCAAATTTAGAAAAATTTTGGTCATTACTTCAAGTGAATTTTCTGTCCTCCAGCCTCATTTTCAGGGACTCCAATTATATACATTAGGCTGCTTGAAGTTGTCTAATCGTGCATAGATGCTCTTTTCAGTTTTTAAACTTTTTTTTCCCCTGTATGCTTAATTTTGAATAGTTTTTATTGTTATGTCTTCCTGTTCACTAAAATTTTCTTCTGCGATGTCTAATCTGCTATTATTCTTAACCAGTGTGGTTTTCATCTCACTTGTGTAATTTTCATCTTGAAAAGTTTGGTTTAAATCTTTTTTATAACATACATCTTTTTGAACAAATGGAGTACAGTTATAATAGCTGCTAATTATAATATCTGTGTTGTTCTGGGTCAGTTTTGATTTATTTTCCTCCTCATTATGGGTCACATTTTGCATGTCTGATAATCTTTGTTTACATGCCAGACATTGTGAATTTTACATTGTTGGGTGCTGGATATTTTGGTATTTCTACAAATATTCTTGACATTTGTATGGGAGCTAGATTACTTGGACACAGTTTGATCCTTTTGGTCTTATTTTTGAGAATCGTCAGGTAGGACCAGAGCCATGTTTAATATAGGGCTAATTATTCCCCATTACTGAGGCAATACCCTTTTGAGTATTCTACCCAATGCCCCATGATTTATGAAGTTTTTCCAGTCTGCCTGGTGGTGATTAGACACTGTTCCCAGCTCTGAGTGAACACCTCTCATCTTCTCTAATCTTTTCAGATCTTCTTTCCCCTGCCTTGGATAGTTTCCTCAAACTCATGGGTCGATCATGCTGAATACTTGAGGGAGACCTTCTGCAGATCTCCAGACCTCTGCAGCTCTCTTGCTCTTGGTACTCTGTCCTGCAAATTCTGGCCACCTTGGTCTCCCCAAACTTTTAGCTCTGTCCTCAGGCAGAGAATTCTCAACTCAGAGAATCGGCTGAGCTCTGCCTGGGTTTTCCCTCCCTGTGCTACAGCCTGGAAACCCTCATAAGGCAGAAAGCTTGGGCAATTGTAGGGCTTACTTACCTTGTTTGTTTTCCTCTCTCAGTAACTGTCCTTCATTGCCTGAAATGGTTTGAAAACCATTGTTTCATATATTTTGTCTGTTTGTCTGTCTTTTTGGTTGTTTCATGGAAGAGAGTATATCCAGTCCCTGTTGCTCCTTGGCTGGAAGTGAAAGTCCTTCTTTCCATTCAAATCCTTTCTTATCTTTTGTTGCAGGTAGAACAGTGCTGGGCACATGGTTGGTTCATTCACTGAATGCTTCTTGAATTAATTCATCTTTGTAAGTAATGATATCCAAGCAAAAGTTTTTCAGAAATTCAATTGTCAATGACTGGGTTAATTTTTTAAGTGTTTAATAATAAATTATTGTAGTTCTTACTCAAATGAAGACCAAATTAATTTATGAAATTGCACAGAGGCAGATTAAAATTTTTTTTAGAAACACGCTATACAGAAACGTTTTTGAAATGCTTGCTTCACATGTACCTGCTTTTATTTATTTATTTTAAATTGTTTTCTTACTTATAGAAAATGAAAAATATGAGGTCAATATACCAATGGTAAAAACCATATTTATTTATTTATTTATTTTAATAACCAAAATAGTTTATATTATAACTTAAAATTCTTTCACATAAACAACAACAAACTGTAATTAATGCTTTCTACCCTCTTAGGAAAAGGACATTAAAAATTCTGGACATTCCGCCTGCCGATGCAGGGGACACGGGTTCATGCCCCAGTCCAGGAGGATCCCACATGCCGCGGAGCGGCTGGGCCCGTGAGCCATGGACGCTGAGCCCGCGCGTCCGGAGCCTGTGCTCCGCAACGGGAGAGGCCACAACAGTGAGAGGCCCGCGTACCGCAAAAAAAAAAAAAAAAAAAAATTCTGGACATTAATTGCATTCCTTTAATTGCCACATTTCACATTTGCTACCTATAATTTCACTAAGATTTATTTCAACTGTGTTTTATAAAGCATTTCACTTTGTAAATGATTCTTCTAGAATTGCACTTGCTGGCATGTAGTTATTGAGCACGTGGAATGTGCTGGTTCAAACGGAGATGTGCTATAAATGGAAAACTTGCCAGATTTGGGGGACTTAGTATGAAAAAAAGAATGTAAGAACCCAATTTTTATATTGTTATTTTAGATATATTACATAAATTACCAAAATTAACTTCATTTCTTTTTATCTTTTTAAATGTGGCTACTGGAAAATGTAAAATTACCTGTGGCTCGCACCATCCTTCCACTGGACAGCACTGGGCCAGAACATTTGCAAACAACGTAGCTACACCTTTAACTTACCAGTTATCTTGGATGCCCACTATCTGCTTTTGGAAATGAAATTGTAAAATAAAAGAATAATCTGGCTACCTTTATGCATGCTTTTAATTTTTTCCAGTGAACTTATATTTACTTTTTAAATGAAGTAAAAATGTTATGTTCTGTTTATAACCTTAAAGTTACAAAAAAGGGATTGACATTTAAGACATGTAGCATGAAAGATTAAAACAGTGAATAAATCAAATTCCCCTATCACTTGTGAAATATATTTTGCACTTTTATATCAGGTGCAAAATGAGGCACCTAGAGGTAGGAGTGGAAATCTGGGAGAACACAAGAGTTCACGCCCTATCTACTTGTACGTTACAACTCTCATCAAAATGATCACGGAAACGCCTCTACTCTGATGACTGTCCGAGCCTCTGCTCATTCACATTCCTCCCTGTGTCTCTGTGGGAAAGAGGAGCTGTCCTTCTGGCCAGGAATTAAGAATACACACTTAGTCAATGATAAAAACCATATTTATTGTCACTCCCAGAGTCTCCCTGAACGCTTGGCACAGAGTAAGCACTCGACATTTAAAGAATGATTGAATAAATAGAACACTTTTGGGGTAGAATACTTTCTAATTCACCAAACAATATTACTTTGTTTCAGTGACATCTCTATCAACATACCTAACCCCCCATATTGTAAATTGAGGCTCTATTTATCCATGCCTCTTCTGGTCTCTTCACAATGCACTCTGTTGCCCCACTTTGTAACATTACTTTGTCAGATGAAGTTAACACACATCAATATTTCTTTCTCTATAAGAGAGGCTGACATTTGGATTTGGAAATCTTAATTGAAGAGGTTTTGCTTATACTCTTAGAAGCATCAGACTTGCATAACACTCTAACTTCTAGCTTAAGTCTTGTGGATTCTTGGGGCTCTACCCCTAGCCCCCACCTCAAGTTCTCCCTACATCCGTTATTCCCTCTGTGGCCCAGCCAAATCTTGCACATCCTTCAAGCACAGCCTAAGCCTTCCTTCTTCTGTGACGCATTCTTCCAGCACAGCGATCTCGCCCTTCTGCCTGCTCCCTATAGAACTTAATTGTCTTTTCCATTCACTTGGTACCTAATCAACCATACTGCCTTGTCATACTCTTTGTGTTTATGTGGGAATTCTGTCTCAACCAGCTTGTAACCACTTTCAGAACAGAGGCTCACATGTGCTTAGCAGAGTCATAATAATAATCATCATAATAATAGCAATAACCAACATACTATGTGCCAGGCCTGTTCAAAGAGCTCTTTATGAATGATTTAATTAATCCTCACCTCACTCTTAGGGAGTGGTGCTATCATTATGTCACTTTCTAGGTAAACAAGCTGAGGCCAGGAGGGTTAGGTCACTTGCCCGCGGTGGCCGGCAGAGCCAGGATTCCAATCAAGCGTTGTGGATCCAGAGCCTGAGCCCTCCACCGCTGCACTGTGCGTGGCACTGGGGATGCAGTAGGTGCTGAATGCATTTCTGTTGGATGAATGAAAACACAGAGGTTTGGCCTGTGCAGGAGGGAAATCTCCAGCAGAAGCCCTGTTCTATAACTCTCATTGTTTTGATGTTTCCTATCACTACTCCTACATCGTTGCTGTTATTTCAGAAGTGAGATCCTGTGTGGTCCAGGAGGAAAAAGAGGATAGAAGTGAGATGCCTACACCCCTCTCCTGCCTTCCTCCCTTGCAGGTTGGGCAAAGAGCGAGTTGGGACAGTTTTTTCTGCCACCCCCTAGCTCTCAGAGCCAGCCAGCAAACTGGAGCAGGGGGAAGCAGAAAAGGGAGGTGTTGAGGGGGACGGGTAGCGCCATCCTCAGGATCCCTAGTTTCTGGGGCCCATGCCTCCCAAGGCTCAGTCAACCGGATGTGCCTTTAGCTTGCCGGAATCTGGCCGGATTTAGAGAGATAAGATCAACCTGACCCTTAATTCCCCAAATGTAATTTATGGGCTTGCCTTCTGTGTGCTGCAACACGTCTGGCTATCCGAAATCTGGTAATTATTTATGTAAACACAGCATCCTGCCTTTGTGGATAATTGGACTTGAACAGCAAGAAGCGGGGACTCATACGGTTGGGACCGTGCTGAAACCCTCCTTTTGAAAACACTTACCTGAGCCTTTGAAATCATCCCTGTGGTTCATGGATAGCTTTAACCAGACATGCCACTCCCCACAAAGAAAATTTTTTTTGGCTTCTTCCTTCAGCAGGCCTGAGCAAATTTATTCCCAAACACTACCAGGTTTTGTAGGTCTTCTCAGAGAATGGGGTAAAGACACCCCAACCATCTTGGTGGGACCCAAACTGAGAGGACAGGAGCCCTGGGGTGGAGGCCTCCACAGATCTCCTCATTGTCTGTTGGAACATGAATTTTATACCCCCACTAAGAATAAACAGGATTAAGAATTTAAGGCTGTTTGGAAAAGAGGAGAGGTGGCTGGTGAAAGAGAAAGGTCTTTGCTTTTTATTCATGCTGCAAGTTCCCCAGGAACTTTCGCTGTACATACACACACGAGAGCCAGGAGGATTAGGGGAAAGAAAATGAGCTGATTGAACCAGATGGTTCGGGAAGCACTCCCAGGAGGCCCCTGGGGTGGATGAATCTGCATCTTTAAATAACATTAATTTCTGAAAGGCCCAAATTGTTTCCTAAATTACTGCACTGAACTCTTAGCTTTCATCTATTTTTATGGCACCTCTCCTGGTGGAAGGCTGGAGCTGTTCCTTTCGGACTAGCCAGCTTTGGAGAAATTCCTCATCCTCAGTGCAGCCAGGGAGGAATCGGTTTTCGTGAAGGAAAAAGAAATCCAGTCAAGGTGCTTTGAAAAACGGATTTCAGCAGAAACCACCACCCCTGGGTGATCTGAACAAACCACCCAGTTCTCAAGCCAGCTGGGACACTCATTTCCTCAGTAGCTGGACTCAAACCAATTAACCTCAGTTTCCCCATCTGTAAAATGGGGTTAATAATGCTTACCTGCTGCAGGAGTGCTGTGAGGTTTTAATAGAGTAGTGGTTGTAGAGCCCTTTGATGTAGTAAGTTTTATTAACTTCCAAGGGATTCCCTGAGGCCAGAAAAAGCAGTTAAAACCCCAGAGAGAAGAAAGGCATTGAAAGACAAAGCTCAGCTAAGCATTTCACCTCCAGCTCTAACTTCAGAAGTGTAGAGTCTCCTGCTCCAGCCTGAGTGGAAAGCGGTGTCCGTGGCTGGGGGCTGTTTGAATGGCATTTGGAGAGGGAGAGCCTTAATACTGGAACTCGGCTTTCAGCAGAGGCTAAAGGTAAACAAATAGCTTCGCTTGATCAAACCAAGCTCATTCTTTGGCCCCACTAAGGTTCTTTTCCAATAGCAAGTCTACGGTACGGGAATTATTTTGGTGTTCATCCAAGATCCTCGGAATTGAATTTAGAAACCCCCAGTTTCTGGCTTCCTGCTTCCTAACAATTAAATAGAGAGAGAACTCAAGATCTGGCCTCCAGCCAGGGTTCCTGACCAGAGAGGGAGCGGTGAAGAGCTTCAGCCAAGGGTCAGAGAAGGGGGTGGTGCTTTCTGAGCTCCATCACTCACAGCTAGGTGCGCCTGCCTAGGTCGCTGGGCCAGCTCAGTCTCCTACTTCATAAAAATGATTTTAATCAGACATCCTTGCCTGAAGGGCCCAAATAATTAAGATCTGGAGTGTGAAAGTTCATTAAAGTTATAAAGCGTGCTCGAAGTGTTAGCTATTATAATTCAGGACAAACCCCTACGTTTCCTTCAGTAACTGTTTAAAAATCTCAATAATTTGGATAATTGTACTCCAACTCAACTCATTGGGCATAAGAAACCACATCCTCCTCTCTAACTTTTGATTCGCCCCCACAGGTTGAGTGCCCACCAACTAGTCAAGGTGACTGGGCGCCAGTGACATGGACACAGCCCACAGGGTGATCAGCTGGCCCTGTGTGCCTGGGACTGTCCCCGGGTTAGCACTGGAATCCCCACCCCCAACCCGGGGCAAACCGGGGTGGTCAGTCATCCTACTGAGTACTCGGGCTGGTTAGAAAGTGCTGGTTACCAGTTCCTGACAAGTAGCTATTGACCCAACAAGGTGTGTCACGGAAAAAGCAGCACAGGCATGGGGCAGAGAAGCACCGGACAGGGAGTCTTCCAACCCAGCTCTCGGTCCTGGCTCTGCTACTACTGACCTCAGATCAGACCTGTGGCCTCAGTTTCCTCCCCTGTAAAGGGAGGGGCGTGATGTAATGCCTTCCCATCCTTTCCTCCAGGATAAAAGGGCACAGAGACCTGCCCATTAACTCGCTCAGCCCTAGGCGATGCTGTGTGGTTTTCGACAAGAGAGGCGGGCAGTGGGAACACGCTGGGGACCCAAGTCCATCGCTGCTGTGGGCTTCAGCTCCTAGTGCTCACTGAGTCCTTTAATACCCTTTCTCTGAGCAGCAAGCACGTGGCTGGGAATGTGGCGGCCCTAAAGTAACAGCTGAGTGCTCTACATCATTCTTTAGGTCACCGTCCTTCCTAAAATGAGTGCAATAATACCCCTGAGGTTCAAAGCTTTTCCAAGGTTGTGTTAGATTCAAGTTTGGCAAAATGGAGTGCTGAGTCCAAAAATGAAAACAATTTAAAAGCCCTGCGCTGTTTCCCTTATCCCAGTTTACTAAGCTACACCTTTTTTTGGTGCGGTTTTCTATAACTGTATTTTATTTTACAATATAAAAGTAAAGAAAAATACCCTCTGCTAAGGGAAGTAAAACCACACTAATTATACACACGTTTTGTCTTCATTACATAGATTCTCCAGCTGCACCACTGCTTGGATTCCCCCTTTGTTTGACCCAGGTAGACATGGGAGATGATCAGGGTTGGGATGGTTCTGGTGGGGGGCACTTGGCGGGCAGGGGGAGGAGGGAGGGGGGAGGGGTTGATTCTTTTAAAGGGCCCTTAACAGGAACTTATGTTAATGAAAGCAGTTTTCTCATGACAGATCGGAACCTGGCCTTTATAGCATTAAAAAAAATTTTTTTACATTGATTGAGAAGAAATGGGGAACAATGATTGAATCAAAGCCGCCTTCAGCAGCCTCCCCCCACCTCAGCCCCATCTGAAAACAGCCCTGTTTCAATTTCACCGCTGAGCTCGGCCTGCCTGCTCCAGACATCCAGATCTCGCACTCTATAAATCGTCTCTGCCCTTGCCCTGGAGTTGCTGATTATATGTATTTTTGGGTCCGGCATTAATTCCCTCATCCCTGGCTGGTGACATTAAGATTTGTAACGGATAGAATGTGTTTTTAATGTATTTCCTGGAGGTTACTATTAAAGAAATCTAAATCTTCTGAACTTGCAAAAGGTTCTACTTCCATTTAAAAAAAAAAAAAAAGATATTATGGGAAGAATTTCCCTGCAGCCCCCAGATGGACTGGGCAGTCAGCAGGGTCTGGGGCTCCGGAATTCTCTGCTTAGCTCTGTCACTCACTCTTCCTCTTCCCACCCCGTCTGTTCTCCTCTCTATGCCTTAGTTTTCCTGGGTATGAAGTGAGGATAAATATTTGTCCACGAGATGAGGGTGTTGTAAGCATTAATTGGTTGGTGCTTCGGGAATCCTTTGAAGATGAAAGACACTCTCTGCAGATGCTAAGTAACGTGTCTGGTTTTAAGGAGCCAGGTGAAGCCAGGGGGGATGGCTGGAGATTAACTGTGCCTAGTCCAGAGCTGGCCCGCACGGGTTGGGCTGAACACTGGGTGGAGCTACCTGCTGGCTCCCTGGCTCCTGGCACAGGGCCTGACACATTGGTCTCTCTAAATATATGCAAAAGCAACTGAATTGGGATTTAACCCAGACTCTCATGTCACCGAGAGCAGGGCCCCAGACTTCCAAAGCATGCTTATTGCCCGTCTTTCTAGCACACGGCTTGGGCAACTTACTTAACCTTTCCAAATCTCAGTTCCTCATCTGCCCATGGGGATAAACAGAGTCCCCCTCTCATAGGGTGGTGGTGAAGATTTATCGTAACAATGGCCAATGGCAATGGAGCACGTTATACTCATGAGCTCACTGAGCTCTCACACCAATTCAGTGAGAGAGGAGCTACTGTTATCATCCCCATTCTACAAGTGACAAAATTGAGGCACAGAGGGGTTACTCAGCTACTTACATGAGGCCCAAGTTCTGAACACAAGCTAGAGCATTGCTCGTGAAGTGAAATACTGCGTGTTACACTTAGTAGAGCTCTGGAGCACACAACCAACAGGTTGAGGCGTTCTCGGACTTTGCCTGATTTGCCAAACCAGCAAAGAGAGCTGCATGGGGATGTGACACAGGACAGGCCCTGGGAATGTAGGAGCCAGGACGGAAGGGATCAAAGTAGACACTGACGGGGGCCCAGGGCCATGGGAAGATGCCAGGTGTGTGTGTACCCAGCCAACCTTCAGGATTCGGTAAGGTGAAAGCCTGAGCCTGCTCAGGGTGACGTTTGGGACCCATGAGTCTCTGCTGAAAGTATTTCATGCCAAATCCTGGTACCTCAACGGCAGTACCTCAGCGGCAGTCTGAGCTGTGAGCTTCGCATACTGAAATGTGGGAACTCCTGGGATTGTGCTGGGGCTTAAGGGGGAGGTGTCTCGGAAGGTGGGAGCTGGATCGCTGCTATTCCAGGCGATCAACAGACCAAAGAGTCAGAACGAAGGAAAAGAAGACACTGGCCAAAGCAGTCCGAGTCCACGTGAAGAGCCAGAAGGGGAAACTGAGGCCCTAGTAAGGGTGATTTCACACCCCCAGCATGTGACATCATAGCCCAGGCTCTGACATAGTAAGGGAACCAGCTAAGACATGGGTTGGGGAAGCCTCTGTTTGGAACAGAAATATCTTCAGCAACTGCTGCTGGTGATGGAAAAGTGGAAATGGAATTTTGTTTAAACATTATGTTGTTTTGAAAAGTCTGACTAATGTGCAAGTCCCTATTTAAAAAGGAGTTGACTCTACATTGAAATTGGTTGGTGTTTCCACACCCACATGTTGACTAAGGCCTTGGAAAACAAACTTCCTGGTAGATCCTGATTCATATCACTTGGGACTGAACGCTTCAAGGTACAATCCCTGAGCTGTGAGCAGAGGGGCCTAGCCAAGAAAAACCCTGTGTCTGTGTTGATGAAAAGGCAAACAGATCCCAAAGGGAGGCCCAAGTCCTAGCTGGCTTTGGGCACCGGCCCTCCAGGAAAGCACACACAGATTTGAAGGAGGCCCTAGCACAGCTTCTCTGGGACCCCAGTTAGCCCCATCTCAGAGCTGTTTTTAGACACACGGAATGCGAGAAGAGGGAAAGGTCAGCATGGAGCCTTCTCTTCCTGAGCACCCACTAAATGCTGTGTCCGTTCCCTGCAGCTTCAGCCCAGCCACGTGAAGCACATGCATGTGAGAATCACAGTGGCCGTTTTCTCAATGTGGAAATGGCCTTGGCGAAGGCAGGCAGGATGTCCCATTTTTGCTCCAAATAGTCTCAGTTTATGCTGTTGTCCCAGCATAATTAATAATAGCTTTCCCCTCCATTCTCAAAAATGCCTCCATTTGGATAACAAGTCATAAATGGACATCCTAAGTTAAGTGAATTGCCCCAAATCACCCAGCTAGTGAGTGGCAAGAGTTGGGATTCGAACTCAGGTTTTCCTCAGTTCAAAAAGCAGACACTGGGGGAGTTTACCTCATTCACAATAACAAAGACTGTCGGGGCATTAACTGCAAAGCACAGACAGCGCTTTGGGAGCCGCATTGCCTGTGCCCCTCCTCTCTCTTCCCAGGGCCTCCCCGATCCTGTCTGATGGGTCTCTGTGCAGGAAAGAGCTCAGCAGACAAAACACACCACCTTCACCAACAACTCACCTTTCTGTGTTTGTTTTGTCTGCTGAGTGCGTTTCTCCCACTTCCTCTATGATAAAAATGCAAGGGCTGACTTCAAGTTTGGGCCACCAGCCCAGATCCCGAGTCCTGATCTCCAAGCCAGGACCGCTTAGCTCATCCCATTAAGAGGACCTCCTTTCCTGAGAAGGCTGCCATGGGCTCTTCCTCAGCCTGCCTTCTACTGCTCTGTTTCTCCAACACTACGACACAGAGGGTTTGCGTCGTCCCAAGTTCACCTGTAACATCTGTTGATGTCTCAGGACCACAGAACTGATCCGATCCAAGCTCATTTTCACCGGTGAAGAAACCAAGGGCCAGGGAGGTCAAGTGACTTGCCCAAGGGCACAGAGCTAAAAGTTGAAGTCAAAAGACCAGGTCTCCGGACCTTGAGGTAAGTGTTCTTTCAAGCCAGGTTCGTTCTCAGCTTAGCCTGAGGCCACCCACTAGGGGTACCTCCAGTAACACCTGGAGAAATCCTTTATATGATGTGACTTTTTGGACACCAGAGACCAAGGTGTGTCTGCTTGACCCAGCCCCTCAGCCCTTGAATCTGCCAAAATCTCAGGGTTAGTAGCAGGGCCTTCATTCAACCACCTACTGAATCCACCGGCCTGCCTCCCTGCCAGGTGGTTATGCATAAACACCCCCAATATCAAAGAAAATCACTACTCCTGATGGTGCCTGCTGTCTCCAGACAACTGGCTGCTGAAAATGTCTTTTTTGCATTGAGTGGAAGGTTTCTGTTCACCCTTCAGTCTTAGTTCCTCCCAATGCCCCAAGGCAGGGCACGTCCGATCCCCCTTCTCCCTCACATTCTTGAAAATAGTCGAAGACTCAACAACCATGGCTCTTTGGATTGTTCCTCACGTGACGTTGTTTTGGCGGCAAAATAGGTGGAGGGACCCAAGGTTGAAGCCCACCTCTGCCTTTTATCTGCTGTGTGGCCATGGGCAAGTCACTTAACCTCTGTGAACTTCAGTGTGCTCACTGAAAATAGAGAGAGATCATGATAGTATCTACTTCATTGGGTATTGTGAGGATGAGATGAGATACTCCACACAACTGGCTAGGTCCAGTGTCTAGCGCTCTTAGCACTTATAAACGGTAACAGTATTCTTGCTTTTCTTCAACTTCTAAATGCAGCACCAAGGCTTTAGTTTCTCTGGAAGCTGCATCACATGACTAACTTTTATCATCAACTAATACCCATGTCCCCTGTTCACACACAGAGCTGCTATCGGGCGTCACCCATAAGCTGTCCCTCTCACAGATTTGCTTTGTTCCCTCCCTCTAAGCATGAGGCTTGCAGCTCCTCAGATTATATTTCATTCTCTCAGAGGCTGCCTATCTTCCTGGCCCATCAGGACTCTTCTCTTTGGATCTGAGATTTGGAGAACAGGGGAAGACGATAACCATGAGAAAACCGTAAAGCCTCAACCACGGGAGGCTTCAGCCTGCCTCCTTTTTCTTTCTCCCATCTAGGGTCCGTAAAAGCCTGCCCAGCTGCCCAGTGAGGTGACCCCTTCAAGCCTGACTGGCCGTGTTGACGTTCCGCCGGCAATTGTCTGCAGAGGAGCCCTTGTGCCCCTTTTGAAGTTCAGCGGAGTGAAATGTAATCTAAGTGAGCTGGAACACATTTTGATAAAGCAGCTTCCATGGCCAGGGGCCTCCTTTCGGCAAAGCCATTAACATGGGAAGCTGAGCTGGGGCTGAGCTTTCCCGTCTGGGTCCTCCAGCCCTTCCCCTGGCCTTTGATCACAGGACATTAGGATGTTAGTGCTCAAAGGGGTAGTTCAGTCCTGACCCCCTTGTTTTCCAGATGAGGCAGACAGGAGAAGCAACTTGCCTGAGGTCATGTGGCTGGTGAGGGGCAGAATCAGTGCTGGGACCCTTGTCCACACTGGCCTGGCCCTCCTCGGGCTGTACAAAATGGTGGGTGGTGGGGCTTCCCCGGTGGCGCAGTGGTTGAGAGTCCACCTACTGATGCAGGGGACACGGGTTCATGCCCCGGTCCGGGAAGATCCCACATGCCGCGGAGCGGCTGGGCCCGTGAGCCGTGGCCGCTGAGCCTGCGCGTCCGGAGCCTGTGCTCCACAACGGGAGAGGCCACAACAGTGAGAGGCCCGCGTACCGCAAAAAAAAAAAAAAAAAAAATGGTGGGTGGTCAGTGAGGAGAAACAGAAACAGAAAGGACAACGCACAAATGGCAGAATCAGGCTCCCTCCCTGGAGAAGGCTGGCGGGCCCTGGCGTCTGCACGCAGGCCAGGCCAGCTAAGGATGCGAGGAGTAACAGCTAAGCCTGGTTAACACCCACAGCCTCTTCAAAGCGCGGCTGCATCGTTGGTCTTACAATGCTGGTCTCATCAGGGCTGATGTCTGGCTGACAGGCGAAGGGACCTGCCCAAGGACACACAGGGCAGGAGCTTCTGTGGGAGCGTATTGCCCTGGAAAATGCCTTTAAGATCACTTGGATAATGACTGGGGTAAAACCTATGAGACTCAATCTCATGAGGTGGTTGTGAGGATTAAATAAGTGCTTCGAACAGCTGCTGACAGGTACGTCATCACTGTCCTCACCGCCACCATCATCAGGACATCTGTCATTCCCGTCCACCCTCAGGGCTGATCCTGCCAGCGAGGCCAGGTTGCCACCCTCCCTCGCCTGGGCAGAAAGGAAGGCTCTTCTGGCAAAGGGTGGACTCATAGCTGGGCTTCTTGCCCAGACTTCCAACCCCACTGATCGGAGGCCACTGGAGCGCCCCATGGGAACTCGGGACTGATGAGTGGTCCCCCACAGTCGGGGAGGCCTGGCTGCATGGTCCAAGGTGCCCGGCCTGTCCTCTGGCTCTCCAGGTGCTCCGCCAGCTTTCAGAGCATCTGAGGAAGGGGTCCCCTCCTACACATCCCCCTACACATTCCCGGTCTCTGGGGAAGCTTCTCAGGAGTTGAGGGCTAGAGAAGGGCTCCCCAGCCCTAAACGCCAGCCAGTCCGCCACAGCAGGACAACAGGACATAATTCCCACAAACTGGGTGAGTCAGGTCAGGGAGGCAGGGAGATCTGGTCTTCCTTTTCAGCCTTGGAATCTCAGGGTGCAGCTCTCAGGCAGCAGATCGTTCTTCCTAATTATGTCTTGCTCAGACTGCTGTTAGAATGAGCCAGCATTCCTAGGGATTGATGGGGTGAAGAGAGCCCAGAGCCTGCTGGGGGCCTCGGGGGACCCACTCCATAGACAATCTACAGGTACAATGTCCATTGTTTATCTTTTTGTATGTTTCCTGTCCGACTTCTTCTCAGCTTCCTCTCAGAGTCTTAGCTCTTTGAGGACGAAACCCAGCACATTTCCTCTCTGTGAAACTCTTCACAGTAACTAGCAGCTGTGGACACATACAGGGCTGAATAAATTGTGAGCCGGTTCTCTCATTTGACAGCATTCTAGCATTCCTCCCTCCCTCCCCGTCCTTGAATAAATAACTGTGTTTCAGACATCACATTGATCTGTGAAGAGACAGAGGAGACAGAGTTCTGCCCTCAAGGAGCCTACACCTCACACAATGGTAGGTGCCATCACAGGTGGTACAGGTGTGGGGGGAGCACACAGGAGAGGGACCTGGTCTGACTGAGAAGGGTATAGTCAAGGAAGGCTTCTTGGAGGAGGCGATGACTGAGCCGAGTCCTACCGAAGGGCTCTGAGTCAGCAGATTTAGGGGCTAGGGATTCGGAAGGATGTTAAAGGCATCCCAGCCCAAGGGGGCTGAGCAAGCTTTGCCTGAGTAAAGATATAGAGGCAGGAAAGAGCCGGCAAGCCTGGAGACCACTTGGAGACGAGCAAAGCTGAACATGGGGTGTGAGGGGAGGAGACAAAGTGTTGTGTGGAGACAGGAACAGGGCTTTGTGTGACAGGTTATCCTGAAGGCAGTGGCGTCCTTACTGGAGCTTCGTGTCTGCAAAGTTTCTCAATCAAAGGAGCAGCATGCAATGGGGGTGGGGTCTTTCAAGCCTAGAACTGAATCATGGTTCTGTCCCTGGCTGACTGTGTGATATGCGCAAGTCACTCAACCTCTCTGAGCCTTGGCTTTCTCTTATGGAAACACAGGGATAATACTGCCTCTCCTGTAGAGTCACCCGGAGAACTAACTAAATAAAAGCGGTGTTCATGAAAACCCCTGCCACAGTGCCTAGAAATTAGAGGAGGTTCCATAGAGGCAGGTTTAGTCATTCATTCCTTTATTCCTGTTTTCATGTTCTCACTTCCTCCCTCACACTCTGCAGTCAGGAAAGGTGGTGACAAATGACTTAGGTCAATTAGGATATAGTTTGAATGTTGTTGCAAAGGCCAAAATGACAGTGGCTCCAACAAGGCAGAAGGTTATTTCTCTCACACACAGCAGTTTAAGCATAAGCAACAGGGCAGATATGGCGGCTCCCAGGCTGGGCACCCAGGCTCCTTCTCTGTAGCTTCTCTGCCACCTTGACCTTCCGCTTCCACCTCCCAGCTTCTGACACTGTACTCTCACTCTAGCCAGTAGGAAGGGGAGAAAGAAAGCAAAGCACCCACGCTCCCCTTTAAGGAAAACTGGCAGTTGCTCACGTGGACACCTCTGGTGTTCCAAGTCACGTGTCATTGGCCAGAACAGCATCACACGGCCACACCTAGCTGCAAGGGAGGCTAGGAGATGTAGTCTCTACTGCAAGGGAGTTCTCAACAGGGGAGATTTTGCCCCTACCCCCAGGGGACACTTGGCAATGTCTACGGGGGGCGGGGTGGGTAGAGGCCAGGGATGCCACTAAATGTCTTACAATGCACAGAACAGCCTCTCCAACAGGAAAGAATCACCCAGCCCAAAATGTTTAAAAGCGCCATGGTTGAGAAACACTGGTGTGACTGGGCAGCCAGATGCTGGGGGTTCTATTACAAAACGAAGATGGAGGGCAACGAAACGGGGGGACAACCAGCAACTTCTGCTCTAGGCACATACACTGAGGATCACATGATTGAAGAGGTTTAAATTATATCTTTTCCCGGGTGGCTCTCTCTCCAGCAGGGATCAAACCTTTAAGTCAATGGACTTAGAGGACTATCAAGAATTAGCCCACAAGACAGAGAGGATTTGTGGCTGGGCAGCCCTGAAATCTCACCCCCTGGGTGGCCCACCCAGAGCCATGCCATCAGGGAGGCTGGAACCCACAAGCCTCCCAGGGAGCTGGGGCCCCACAGGTGGGGTTCACAGCCTCGCCCTGCAGCATCTCAACTTTCTTCTGGTTTTCCTTGAGATAACTTGGGACCTTTCGCAACCCATTTCTGATTGGTTCTGTTTTCCAAGGAGGTAAAAACTGGGCTGAGGGCTTCCCTGGTGGCACAGTGGTTAAGAACCTGCCTGCCAATGCAGGGGACACGGGTTCGAGCCCTGCTCTGGGAAGATCCCACATGCCGCGGAGCAACTAAGCCCGTGAGCCACAACTACTGAGCCTGTGCATCTAGAGCCTGTGCTCCACAACAAGAGAAGCCACGACAATGAGAAGCCCGCGCACTGCGATGAAGAGTAGCCCCCGCTCGCCGCAACTAGAGAAAGCCTGTGCACAGAAACGAAGACCCAACACAGCCAAAAATAAATAAATAAATAAATTTATAAAAAAAAAAAAATATTTGATTGTTAATTGCTTGATAAGAGATCTCAGGCCACTTTGAAAAAAAAAAAAAACTGGGCTGAGCAAAAAGGAGGATGAGAGTTAAAGGGCCTTAATTACACAGTAAAAATTTCAGGGTATTCACCCAACAACACTAACTTACCTGTCTTAAAACTCAGCATGAGAAACTGGCCAACAGAGAGGAGTAAGGACTTGGATATATCCTAAGGAACTATCCCACTGCTACCCTGTTTGACTGTACTTTCTCAATATCAATGGTTTATTGGGGTTCTGCAACATACTAGAAACTGCCCTTAGCACTTTCCAGACGTCACCCCCTTTAATCTCTCCATCAACTCCGGGAAAAGCTACTATTATCCCCATGAAACAGAGGGTCAGAGAGATTAACTCGCCCGAGGCCACACCGCAAGCAGGATACAGAGAGATAAGTTTTGGCCTTGGGAATAGCTGGCCCTGAAGCTCATGCTCTTTCCATAACCACTTCTGCCAGGATGGCCAAATGCGGATCTGACCTGTTGTTAAATGTCCGCATCTCCAAGGAAGGAGATTCACCCCATCTCGGTCACTTGCTCCATTGTCTCACCCATAAACAAACCTGTCTGTGGAGAAATGCTGCAAAGAATGGCCTCATCCATTCTCTAATTTCCAAGTGGAAAAACAGGAGAACAGAGTGGTCAAGTGGCTTGTTCAAAGCCACACAGCGAATCAGAAAGTGATCCAAAAGCCCTGCCTCGTCCTGCGCTAACAAAAACCAAAGAGCTATGGAGCAGCAGTCCCAGCCACCCTGTGGATTTTGCCAGGAAAGCTGAGCTGTTAATCTAGGGAAGAGGTCCAGGAGGGAAAAGACTCCAGATTTTCATAGCTGTGGGACTCCTGGGGCTGTTGAGAGGAAACCAGCGGGGGAAGAAAGGTCACTTTTGCCGGTATGAAGGAAACAGCAATGACTCAAAGACACATGTGCTCCGAATTCATTGAGCAGAAAGGGCCCATTTTTAGATAGATGCTCTTTTGAGCCTTAACCACACCCGTTGCCACAAGCTGGCGCATGTCAACAGGAAGCCCATCCCAGTGATGTGTATTCTGCTCCCTCATGCTAGTTGCCAGGGGTTGACTGCTGGGGGTTGGTGGAAACCAGAAGCAAGGGGCTGGGCCACCAGACCAAAGAAGCCAAGCCCAAGGAATGACCTTCACGCCTCTAAGGAAGGCAGTTGTGTCTAGCCGCCAGGACCTCAGATTTTCCCAGGCCAGGTCTACCACGAAAGGGCCTGAAATAGCTCTGAGGTTCTGTGTCCACAGGGCAGGGAGGGCAGTGGCAGGGACCGAGGGCAGTGGGAATGAGCACAGCACTGCTTTGTTGGGGAGGCGAGGAGCTCTGCCTTCAACAGGCTGTTCCACCTGCCAGCGACACAGCTGGGCAGAGACGTTGGCCATGGCTGAGCTCAGCAGAGAGAGAAAGCCATTTGTTAGGCTACGAAAATAGATGCAGTGAACCTGAAACTAATCAGACAATCCAAATGGAGAGACATTCTGCAAAACAACAGCTTGGACCCCCAAAATGTTCATAATAGCCAACAAGTGGAAACAACCCAAGTGTCCATCAACAGATGAATGGATAAACAAAATGTGGTATGTCCATACAATGGAATATCATTCAACCTTAAAAAGGAATGAAGTTCTGATCCAGGCTATCGCACGGATGAGCCTTGAAAACACTGTGCTAAGTGAAAGAAGCAAGACACAAAAGGCCACGGATCGTATGATTCCATTTATATGAAATGTCCAGAACAGATAAATCTACAGAGACGGAAAACAGATCAGTGGTTGCTACGGGGGAATGGGAAGTGACTGCTAATGGGTACAGGGTTTCTTCTGGGGATGATGAAAATTTTCTGGAATTACGAAGTAGTAATAGTCGCACAACTTTGTGAATATACTAAAAACCCTCTGAATTATACACTTTAAAAGGGAGAATTTTTTAGTATGTGAATTATATCTCAATTTAAAAAGTTTTTACATTATAACTAAATACAATGTGTGGTCCTTGACTGGACTCTATATTGAAAAAAGAAAAGCTACAAAGGGCATTACTGAGACAGGGACATTTTGCAAATAAACATTATATTAGATGACTGTTTTGTATCAGTGTCAAATTTCCTGAGTTGACGAGGTGCTGAGGTTATATAGAGAAATGCCAGGTAGAGGCACGCTGAAATATTTAGGGTGAAGCGACATGATGTCTGCAACGTACTCTCAAATGGTTCCACATTTACAAAAATGACAAGGTTAGATAACTTGCCCAAAGTCACAAGAGACAAAGAAATTAATTACATATTGTCCAACATAGTGGTTAAGAGCATGGGCTTTAGAGCCAGAGTGCCTGGGCAAACATGCAGCTATGCCCCTTACCATCTGTGTGACCTTGGGCAAGGTACCTAACCTCTCTGTGCCCCATTCCCCTCATTTTAAAAGTGGGAAAGATGATGATGATGAGGATGATTAAGAGGAGCTACCTCCTAGTGTTATGTATGTTAAAACATATGAAGCCCTTAGGACAAGTCCTTGCACGCTGAAAGTGCTCTGAATCTTTCTGGGAGGAAAAATTCTGAAACCAGCTCTCATCTCTAGCAGAGACCAGACCTCCATGCCGCCTCCTCCCTAGAGAGACAGTGGAATCTCATAGGATACTGGGATAGAGAGCACCTTCAAATGGGCAGAGTTACCAGAGGTGGGGGAACTGATGGGTGAACAGGCCAGGGAAAGGGAAGGCCAAGCCACAAGGGGCAGGACCTCAGAAATCAAGTCCAGGGGGCTTGGGGAGGAGAGTGGGAGTGGTGAGAGACCAGGCAGAGAGATGTCACAGGAGTCGGGACTGACAAAGGGGATATCCTAAACCGAAGGAGAAGGGACAGGCTTGGCACCTTCTAGCCCAAACTTCCCAGATTCCAGCTGAGAAAACTGAGGCCAAGAGAGCAAAACCATGGGATCAGGGGCTTACAGCAGGTAGTGGCAACGCTAGGAAAATACTGGCAGGACCCTGGTCCTGTGCTCTAGCCCTGGTAGGAATCCTCAGAATGGGGTGTTTGTTGTTATAGAAATGAAAAACACCTGGACACGTAAATGATGGACATTATTAAGATGTTGAGGACTTACCATCGCTTTCAATACTTTCACTATTTTAACTCTCCCCACCACCATCCCTTGCCCATAAATGGGAAGCTGTTATTAAAGGGAGACATCTAATACTTACTGTTCTCTTAAAAGGTACCCAGCACTGTTACAAAACGCAGGTGGGTTCTACTCCTACCCCCATTTTGCAAATGAGGAAAGTGAGGTTTGACAAGATCAAGGAGTTTGCCAAAGTTGCAGCTAATAAATAGCAGAGACAGGATTTAAACTCAGACCCTTCTGGCTCCAGAGACTGTGCCTTTTATGCTACACCAGTGGTTTCCAAAGTGGGTGCTTGTGCCCCAGGAACTGTGTGGGAAGTAACATTAGAATGTCTACTTCTTATCTCATGCTTTTAAAATCCCTATTTTTAACGTAGGTCTTATCATATACCTAATACATTAGCCCAGTAGTACACATGCACTGCAGACCTTATGGGGTGGTCACCCAACGGCCATTCCATTCCCACCTCCATTTTCCCTTGTTACCTGATGACTTCCCAGACTCCTTGTGACCCATGAAGCCATGCGACCCAGTGCTGGACAATGAGGCATAAGAACACGTTCACCAGAGGTTTCTGGAAAAGACATTTTGCTTCTCAAACAGGGGACAGGTGCCAGAGCTTGGCAGGCTAGCCCTGCCCCTGTCCCCCTTTCTGAGAAGGAAGACACAATTTTAACACACGACCTTGAAGGGACAGACTTGAGAACAAAAGCCTACGCAATAAGGATGGAGGAGCTTCAGAAAGCCAGACAGAACCCGGCCCTTAATGACATCCGCGACCTGATGCACCACGCAGAGCCCACCCGGCCTGACCAGTCAAGGTGCTCAAGTCAGCCACTGTTGCCTGGGCTTTCAGTTACGTGCAGCCCCACATGTGTGGACTAACAGGAGGGAGTCTATAATTCCTTTTTTTTTTTTTTTTTTTTTCTGTACGCGGGCCTCTCACTGTTGTGGCCTCTCCCGTTGCGGAGCACAGGCTCCGGACGCGCAGGCCTAGCGGCCATGGCTCACGGGCCCAGCCTCTCCGCGGCATGTGGGATCTTCCCGGACCGGGGCACGAACCCGTGTCCCCTGCGTCGGCAGGCAGACTCTCAACCACTGTGCCACCAGGGAAGCCCTATAATTCTTAAGTCAACAAACATGCATCTATTAGGGGTATATGCTCGAAATGTTTTACTGGTAGGGATTCACAAGACAGGGATCATGAACGCATGGACTCTACTGTTCTCTGCTGTGCTCTGGGGACAGGGGTGCAGATGAGAAGTAGGCCCCAAATGATGAACTCTCTGTCCCACCCTCTGGAAGCCTGGGGGGATGAAGGGTAGCTGGAAGTATGTTTGTAAACTTGCCCTCAGAAGGATCCAATCTAGGCAAATTGCTGTGAGCTTGGAATTTTCATGTGTTCTCCCCCTTCAGTAGTTTCACTTGGCTATAGGAACTAACAGAAGAAACTCTATAATGTGATTATTCTCTAGAACTCTCAGCAGGTTCAAGAGACCCAGAGAGGTACCTGCCTGGGATAGCTCTCATGACCCAGGCTCAGCATATACAAACTATGAGAGCTGAGAACCATGAGGAGAGAGCCCTCCGCATTCAAAACGAGTAAGCAGGAAGGGGTGCAGGAGAGACTGTGTATCACCAGAAATGGGGTACCTGAATCAGGAGTGATTCAACAGAAAACCATACAGCAGTGGCTTAAACAAAATAGAAACTTATTTCTCTCTCATGTAAAAGAAGTCTAGAGGTAGGAAGTCCGGGCTGGCATAGTAGTTCTCTGGTCATCTGAGACTCAGGACCCCTCTATATTTCTACTTTACTGTCGTAGTACCTCACTTTTATCCTCCAGGTTACCTCATTATCCAGAATGGCTGCTGAGCTCCAGCCATTATCTCTGAATTCCAGGCAGTGAGATAAGGTTAAAAGGGTCCACGCCCCCTTTTTAAGGAGTTTTCCTGAAGTTCCTGCTTACAAATCACAGCTGCAAGTGAGGCTAGGAATGTTTCTTTTGCCTGGGCACTATGTTACCTTGACTAAAATGGAGGTTCTGTTGCTAAGGAAGAAAGGGGAATGGATTTAGGGTGGCAGCTAACAGCCTCTGCCCCAGTCTCCAAAAGCAAGGGGGCTTCTTGGGTTAGAGGCAAGAAAATGGGATCAGAAATCAAAAGATATGCTCTGACCTTTATGAGTCCATGGCCTTGGGTAAATCCCAAAACCTTCCTGAGCCTCAGCCCCAAACAGAGGGCTAGGGGAGGGTCAAATGACATGATGCTGTGAAAGGGCCTCATACACCATAAAGCACTATTCCCACATAAGGGGTTATGTTGCTGCTACTGCTGTCATTAATACTAAGAGTGGCTGGCTATTTTCTGTGGAGAGAGAGGCAGAGAGGGCTGGAAGGAGAGGGAGGACAGCATTTACTGCGACAAATAGAAAGAGGAAGGAGATACGGCGGCTGCTTCACTAGCTGTGCAGGAGAAATACCCCTGCAAGCAGGAGTCTGTTTCCCTAGGGCCACGTGCCCCAGGCCATGTGAAAACCTGGAGTCTGGCAAAGGTCCATGCTGCCTCCTTCAACCCTCAGGGCCCCAGACAGACAGGCAAACAAACATGACACCTGGGGGAAGCCCAAACACCCAGGAGAGAGGGGAAGGCCTCCTGGAGCAGAAACTAAGTCCTGGGTCCCCACAGGGCCAAAATAACTTGCTGATTGAGTCAACAGGCCAACACACTGGTGAAGCTGCTGGGGGAGAAACCGAAACCCCAGCCAGATCTATTATTTAGCAATTTGTCACCAAGCAAAAATATAAATTATCCTCTCCCCCAGACCCCAACTGCCAGGTTGTTTGGTGTCAGGAGTCGACTTGGGTCAGCCAGGGACAAGTCAAATGTTTTGCATCAGCTCTCCCCACAGCGTCCAGTAGGGCAGCTGGGAGGTGGACTCCCGATGTTGGAGGAAGGGACAACCTCTTCTCTAGACCCCAAGGCCCTAAGTCCTTGCAGGCAGCTCCCTGCCAACAGCCCTTCCCTGATGTCGGGGGCAGTGGGATCCCAGGGGTGCACTTGAAGAATTTTTATGACACAGTCCATCCACAAGTATTTGCTGGATGCCTCCTGTCTACCTGCAAGCCCAGGGGGATGGTGGATTCTGCTCCAGGGCCTGTGAGCTTGAGGATAAGGGCCTCTTCTTGGTGCTGGGGTGCACCCCCTTCCCCTCCAGGTCCCTGGCAGTGTGAGATGTGGAAAGTCGGCTATTTAGATTTCAAAACTAATTGGTTACAGCTCACGGGGGTGGAAGCAGTACAAATTGCAAGCAGCGTAGAGAATTTTAAATCTGGTTTCATAGTCTCTCTGGCTTGGTACAGATTAAGCGTATAAATCAGGCTTCTGTAGCTTGACTTTCTAGTTCACCATTCCTATTCACCATTCAAGACATGAACAAGAATTTTAAAAAAAACAATGTTTTGTTGAAGCAAACATATATACAGAAAACACATGACAAGTGTAAAACAGCCTGGAGAATTTTCCCAAAGTGAGCACATCCAGGTAACAGCATCTAGATCAGTTAACAAGAACACTGCCAGCCCCCAGAAGCCCCCTGTGCTCCCTCCAATAATTACTCCCCACCGGGAACCCTATCCTGACCTCTAGCACCATAGATTCGTTTTGCCTGTTTTTGAACTTTGCATAAATGGAATCATACAGGACATTCTCTTTCGTGTCCGGCTTCTTTCACTCAACATCACATCTGTCAGATCCACCCAGATCGTTGTGTGTGGTTGTCGTTTATTCTCAAGACTGCCTACCATTCTAGTATATGAATAGACAACACTTCATCCATTCTACTGCAGATGGATATTTGGGCTGTGTCCAGTTGGGAGCTATCACAAAAATGCTGCTAAAAGCAGAACTTTCTTTTCACAATCGGGATCCCACCCCCCTTTTTAAGATTTTTATTGTGGGGACTTCCCTGGTGGTCCAGTGGTTGAGAATCCACCTTCCAGCGCGGGGGATGTGGGTTCGATCCCTGGTCAGGGAACTAAGATCCCACATACTGTGGGGCAACTGGGCCTGCGTGCTGCAACTACTGAGCCCGCACACCACAAATAGAGAAGCCCACATGCCACAAAGAGCCCGCACACCACAATGAAGACCCAGCGCAGCCAAAAAAACAAAAACGAAACAAAAAAAGATTTTTATTGTGGTTAAAGTGCATAACTCATCGGCATTAATTACCAACACACTGCTGTGCAACCATCACCACTATCTGTTTCCAAAATGTTTTCATCATCCTAAACAGAAAATCCGTACCCATTAAGCAGTGACTACCCATTTCCCCTCTCCTCAGCCCCTGGTAACTTCTGTTCTACTTTCTGTCTCTAGGAATTTGTCTACTCTAGGTACCACATATAAGTGGAATCATCCTACAGTATTTATCCTTTTGTGCCTGACTTCTTTCACTTGGCATAATGTTTTCAAGGTTCATCCGTGTTGTAGTATGGATCAGAATTTCATCCTTTTGATGGCTGAATAATATTCCACTGTGTGGATATACCAAGTTTTGCTTATCCATTCATCTATTGATGGACATTTGGGTTGTTTCCATCCTTGGCTGTTGTAAATAATGCTGCAGTGAACATTGCCATGCAAGTATCTTTTTGACCTGCACCCTTTAGCTGAGGACCTGCTGCATATAGGGAACTGAGATAGGTAGTCATCCATCTATTAGTAGAGTGTCATGTGAATGAAATGGGATTATTACTATTAGACTAGAGATGAGGAAACCGAGGTTCGGAGAAGTCAAGCCCCAAGGCTAAGGGGCCGATCTAAGTGGCTGAGATCACAGCTCAAATCCAGACCTTGACCCCAAGTCCAGGGTTCTTTCCATCCCCCCCGTCCCCCACCTCCCTGCTGCTTCTCTCTTGCAATTCTCTGGCAACAGAGGAAGTTAGAAGATTTTGGTTTGCAGCCTAGTTCTTGCTTTAGTTCCAGGTAGAAAAATTTTCCCTTGGAGCAACTAAACCCCAATTTGGGCTTTCTGGAAGCATTTTCCTTTCTCCTGGCAAACAACCCAGGGCAAGGGAACAGGGGAGGCTTCTTGGCCCCCTTGACTCAACCTTTAAACTTTGTGCTCCAGTTTTCTTTTTCTTTCTTTCTTCCTTCCTCCCTCCCGTCCTTCCTTCCTTCCTTTCTTTTGCTACAAGTTTTGTCACATCTCAACCCTCCTGCCACCAGGCTCAGAGCTCAGGCTACATTTCTAAGTTTCTCTCTTGGTAAAGACAACGGAATATCTAAGACCTAATTAGATTCTCATTCAAAGAAAATGGAGAGAACCCCTTGACTCACATGTCCTCTTCCTCTGCCCTGCCACAGTAAATTTTGGTGAAAGACACCTACCCTGTGTTGGGCAGCAAGTGGTCAAACTTGTCTGTTACGTCCCTGTCCTCCAGGCAGCCCGGGGTGGGGTGGAGGTGCAGGCGCAGGACACAGGCTGAGAGAAGCATAATGCTCAAGCCCATCAGGTGGGATGCTGAGGGTACAGGAATGCTCCCAGGGTTCTGGAGGGAGTATAAGGCTATGGAGCCCGGGAGTCAGGGGGGGTCTTCCCTAACATTGCCTGCTGAAGGCCCTGTAAAGTGCCAGACACGGTGTTAGGCCCCAGGGAGGAGGAGCCACAAGCACGAACAACTCCCAAGGCGGGTCCAAGCCACTACTGGCCTCTAAAATGAGGCACAAATTCTGTGCGCAAATTCTGTGGCGAGCTGGGCGTGAGGTCCCAGCCCCCCTTGCTGGTAATACTCGCCTCTGCGCTGAATAGGGGCTTCCGGCCTCTCGCTGAGCTTCAGGGCTGACATGCGGCCAGGGGATCCGAGGCGCAGCCCTCGCGGTGACCAGCTGGGGTCTCCCCACCCCCAGGCCTCGCTGTCCCCGCTGTCCCTGAGCCTCGCCGGCCGACAAGGAGCCTTTCAGGAGCCTCCGCCCCCACTGGAAAATCCCCGCGCGGTCTCCCGGGCGGGCGGGCGGCCGGCGTCTGCTTCCCTCCAGGTGAGGGATTCCGCGCCGCGACGAGGTGCAGGCGCAACGCGCCCGCAGGCGCCGGGACCAGTCGGGCACGCCCCCGCTCACCGCCCGGGAACGCGCAGCCTCCGCCGCCAGACCCCGGGGAGCGCGAGCGCAGAGCTCGGCGGCGGGAGACCCTTGCCTCCTCCCCGGCTCGGCCCGTTGCAGAATTAACGTTTTTTTAATTTTAAATTAAATGTATACGTACCTCCACATTCATAAATGTTGCATAAGTGCATACATTTGGTCATATCACACGTTATGTTAAAGTCTGTTCTTTTTTCTTTTGTTTTCCTTTTTTCTTGAGTCTTCATTGGTCCCCACCCCAGCAGCATCTCCATCCCCAGGAAACCCATGGTAAGAACCTAGAATGAACCTTTCTATACTTTTCTCCATGTTCATATAAGCCTATGCAAATATCTCTCTATATATTTACATATACACAAACGCATATAAACGGAATCTTGTTAAACATATTTTTCTATTATCACAGGAACTGTAGTGGTTGTATAGCAATCTTTTAAAAATTATTATTACTATTATTTACATACAATAAAACTCACCTTTATTAATTTATCAAGCCACCCCCTTCTGACAGTCATCGCCTGTTTCCAGCTTTTTGCTGCTCTGAGCCACAGTGTGATAAAACTCCTGTGACCTACCTACATGTGCCCAGAAGTGGGATTGCTGGGTTGAACTGTCCCTGGGTTTAATTTTAGAAGATATTGCAGACTGCTTTCGCAAAAGATCTAACAGCTCATGTCCCCACCAACAATGAATGAGGATGCCCTTTTCCCCACACCCAGAAGTAATAGGTGGCACAGTGCTTGGTGATTTCTACCAGTTGCCTGGGACCACCCTGAGGTATCTCCCCATTAATTTAATTTGTACTTGCCTAACTCCTTAATGAACTTGAGTGTATCTTCAACTGCGTGGTGGCCACTTAGCTTTGCTTTTCCAAAAACTGCATCCTCCTGTTACATCTTGATATATATATATACATTTTTTTTTTTTTTTTTTTTTTTGCGGTACGCGGGCCTCTCACTGTTGTGGCCTCTCCCGTTGCGGAGCACAGGCTCCGGACGTGCGGGCTCAGCGTCCATGGCTCACGGGCCCAGCCACTCCGCGGCATGTGGGATCTTCCCGGACCAGGGCACGAACCCGTGTCCCCTGCATCGGCAGGCGGACTCTCAGCCACTGTGCCACCAGGGAAGCCCCAGCTTGATATCTTTTAAGCACAGAGATTCCCGTTTGCCCAGAATGGCTGGAGAAGGATGTGCTATGGTTAATGGAATGGTCTAGTTAGTAAAGAGTTCCTTCATTTGTCACATCCAATTATGAGCTTTCAACAGATGAGACCATAAGCAGATACATGTAGTAATAGAATTGTAACAAATATAAGTCACGTGGGGAACGGAAAGCGAGTGGGCTTTGGGGTCATTTACTAGCTGTGAGCTATTGAGTCACCTAACCCCGCCTGAGCCTCAGTTAGTTCATCTGTGAAACAGGGATAATGATGATTATGCCACAAACTTTTTCATAATTGCTGAAATGCTTGGCAATAATTTATGTAAAGAACCTGGGGTGTAGTAGATAGTCAATAAATGGTAGTCAATTATGATAAGCGTAGCTTTAGTCTTTCCTCTGGTGGTTAAGTAGGCCTTTCAGAGGCCTAGGGTTAGCTTGAATGTCAATCAACATTGCATGGGTCTGGGTGAACCTGAGATTATTTGTTCCCTGTGGGCCCAGTAATCAGACTCACATAAACCAAGGTTTTGCAACCTCGTCACTCTTCATATTTTAGATAGGATAATTCTTTGCTGGGGGGGCTCTGTCCTGTGCTCTGTTGGCTGTTTAGCCGTATCTGTGGCCTCTACCCACTAAATGTCAATAGCACACCCTACTCCCCCAGTCATAACAATCAAAAATGTTCTCAGACCTGGCCAAATGTCCCCTGCAGGGCAAAACTGCCCATGGTTGAGAACCACTGATCTAAATCCTCTAGGAGAAACTTCTGGAGGGTTTACATAGCAAGGGGAGAGTCCCCTCCCATGCCCCTGCTCCCTCTTTACAGGGCAGGCCCCCACTCTTCGGTTCCAGAATTCCCCAACGAGGTCTAAATGTCAGCCAGGTCTGAGCAGGGTGCACCTGCGTAAGGAGGAGCAGGTAGAGGTGTCTTCCCTGTGGGTGTCCTTGAAAGGCTCAACCTGGGCACAGGAGAGAACCAGGCAGCTGGATTTAACAGGTGCTGAATTGTCACCGATTCATGTATCTCCAGCCAATCAGCCACCATGACCTGTCGATTTTCTACATCGAGTACCTGCTGTATTGTGTGGCTCTACAGACTGACTGGGAGGCTGGGTGAGCCAGGATGAAATCACACAATGAGAACTGACAAATGATGTTCTGTAATTTTTTTCTTCTGCAAGCTGCTCTTTCTCCTCTTTCCCCCATGTTGTATTCTTGACCCAGGCTCAGCCATGGGCTTTCACTTGAGCCATGGTTTTCTTATCGCTCTGTGGCTGACCAGAGAACCTACGTATTCAGTCCTCCCTTCACATCTGTTCCACTCCTCTGTTTCGAATAGGATGTTTCATCCTCACTGCAAACTCTTCATGGCCCCAAACACAGTTCCTTATCTTTCCTCCTGACTCAAGTCAAGACAGCACTCAATTCAAACCATCCAAAAACTGTTGGTTGCTTCCCAGTGTCAGTCCTTCCCTCCTTCACTAGTAGCAGAGCCCTGGGCAACACACCCTCCTAAAAAATTACATTTCCATGTCCCTCTTGAAGCTTGGTGTAGCCATGTGACTAAGTTTTGGTTAATGAGAGGCAAGTGGAGGGTGACAGAGGATTTCTAGGTAGGTTCCTTAAAAAGGTGGAGAGCACATACCTGTTTTGTCTTTCTATCCTTCTTCTTTCTTTCTTTCTGGAATTCAGATGTAATGAGTGGAACTCCAGTAGCTATTTCGGGCCATGAGGAGAACGTGAGGATGACAGAGCAGAAAGATGGAAGGATCCCAGTGACTATGCAGCTGCTGCACTAGCCCTAGAGCTGTGGACTGTTTTTTAAATATAAATTTATTTATTTGTTTGTTTGTTTGTTTTTGGCTGTGTTCCGTCTTCGTTGCTGTCATTGCGGTGTGCGGGCTTCTCACTGCGGGGGGCTTCTCTTGTTGCGGAGCACGGGCTCTAGGCGCACGGGCTTCAGTAGATGTGGCTCGCAGGCTCTAGAGCGCAGCTCAGTAGTTGTGGCGCACCAGCTTAGCTGCTCCGCGGCATGTGGGATCGAGCCAGAGCAGGGCTCGAACCCATGTCCCCTGCATTGGAAGGCAGATTCTTAACCACTGCGCCACCAGGGAAGTCCCAGAGCTGTGGACTTTTATGTGAGAGAAGAAACCCCATGTGCTTAGGCCACTGTGAATGGATTTTTATCAGCAATCAGATACAATTCCTAACTGAGGCAAATGGCCCCTCCCAAGTCCAAGCATCTGTCTTTGCCATTCTCCACTTCTCCCTGTCCTTAGGCTGAATACTTTGGAATTGTCACCGATTCATATATCTCCAGCCAATCAGCCACCATGACCTGTCAATTTTCTACATCGAGTACCTTCTGTATCCACCTGTCTTCTCCTCTTCATCATTCTCAACAGGGCACAAGTTGGGGTTTGGTGATGATGAGCAGGATTCAGAGACACATGGATCTAGTGACTGGGATGCCCAACTAGGCAGGAGACACCCCTAGCGGCAGGCATGGAGGTGGTAACAGTTGTTTAATCAGTTAGGACTCTCGTTTACCCTGTGTACCCAGAACTAGCACAGTGCCTGAAACATAGTAGGCACTCAAACAAATATCTGGGGGATTAATATATTGGTTGAATGATTAAACGACTGATTAATTAACTTGGTATACACATACATACCTGCGTAGATATGGCCTCTACTTTCGCCTCTCACGTGTATACACATTACCTTTCATTGTAGGAGACAACAGCTTACAAAGAAAACCCTCAATAGTTTGCTGACTTGAGCCGTGTCACTTGTAAGAAGGACAAAATATGTATGTGATCAGCTCAAAACCCAGGCCCGTTACTAGAAATAAACTAACCCCTTGTTGAAATTGCGCAGGAAAACTGAAGGGAGGTGGGGAGATGGGTGGCAGGAAAAATGCTTGAGATCTTACACAGCTTGTGCAAACAGAATGACGGGGCCGTGCAGCCCTTGGAGTCCAGGAATTAATAGCCCAGCTGAGGCTCTGGGGCTCCAGGGAGATGGAGCTATTTAAAGCCAAGAAATGTCATTTCCACCCACAGAGGCTGCGCCAGTTGCGTTATCTGGACCTTCTTCAGCCCTGGTGTTCTGGCAGCCTCCCTGGCCTGACCTCCCAGTGACAGGACCACAGGGCTCGCGGCCAACCTCTCGTCACTGTTCTGTGGGCAGGAGGCTGAACTTAGCCTCTCCTGGAGCCTCCTCCCCCTCAGTGCTCAGGCCACAGGACAGGCTGAGTGGGGACACAGGGCCCAGCTCACCCCTCTGCAAGGGAAGCTTTGAGAGCACAGAAGCTGCTGCCCGCACAGAGAGATCAGCCAGCCCAGCAGGATGGGCCTAGGACCAGGGTGGGGCATATGGCGCTGAAGACGACACCCTCGCCCATCAGAATCATATCCTTGTACTGCTCTGTGACCGCAGGCCATTTGCTTACCCTCTCTGGGCTCCCATTTCCTCACCTGGACTGGGAAATGAGAGGATCTTCCTCTCCTTGCCCTGTTTCTGGGGGAGGCCACAGGAGATCAGAGAAGGGAAAATCTTTTGAAGCTTTAGGAAGAAAAGCACCATAGAAATCCAAGTATTCCCTGCAGCTCCTTCTCCCCTCCCCTCTAGTCAAGGTAATCCAGGAACACTTCCTCCGGAGGCGGAGGCCAGAAGGCAGGAGGCTCATGTTGAAAGTGGGCTCCAGACTGTGTGTGACAGAGCTATCTGGCCCCAAACTCCTGGGAGCCTGGGCTCCCTTTCTTGCCAGGCACCTAAGGCGAGAACCTCCTCACATCCTGTCTGCTCTGATCTCATGTATCTGCTCTGGCTGATGTTCCTGCAGCTTAGGGGAGTGGGGAGGGTGGGAGGGTAGACTCGGAAGCCTGGAGAATATGCCAAGCCAAGTCTGCCTTGCAGGTGTCTAATACCCAGCAATGGCTGGGCTTGTTTCCTGAAGCTGAGGCCTGGCCGAGGGAAAGCACAGTGGCGCTAAATGGGTTTCTAAGGAAGGTGTAATGAAATGCCAGGGGCACTACAGCCTCAAGCCTCCCTGATTCATTGCTGAGCTTATCCATTGCCACCACTTGAGGGGCAAAAGGATATTAGGAGGGGCTTCCCTGGTGGCGCAGTGGTTAAGAATCCGCCACCAATGCAGGGGACAGGGGTTCGAGCCCTGGTCCAGGAAGATCCCACATGCCGCGGAGCAACTAAGCCCGTGTGCCACAACTACTGAGCCTGCACTCTAGAGCCTGCAAGCCACAACTACTGAGCCCACGTGCCTAGAGCCCGTGCTCCGCAGCGAGAAGCCACTGCAATGAGAAGCCCGCGCACCGAAACGAACAGTAGCCCCTGCGCGCTGCAACGAAGACACAACACAGTCGAAAATAAATAAATTAATATTTTAAAAGTCTTTAAAAAAAAAGGATATTAGGAAATGGCTTTTTTTAAATTATTTTAAAGGAAACAGCAATGGAAATGAAATGTTGCAGGCCTTCTCTCTTATGCTTCCTTCTCTTGTCAAATTTTGGCACTTGCCCAAAAGGCATGGATGTTTCCCCTTATTTCATTTTGTTTGTTTGTTTTGTTTAGGCCGCACCACACGGCATGTGGGATCTTAGTTCCCTGACGAGGGACCTAACCCATGTCTCTGGCAATGAAAGTGTGGAGTCTTGCTCTGGACTGCCAGGGAAGTCCTATCATTTCATTTTTAAATTGAAATATTTAGGCACACTAAAAGGTATGTATCAGTCAGAATAGTCTAGATGTTGCTGCAGTAACAAACAACCCCACTAACTCACTGGCTTAACACACTTCTGCTTCTGCTTCTGCTATTTGCTGCTTCCTCCTTCTGCTACATGTCCTTCAAGGATGAGCAGAGGCCTCTGCTCACTGAAATTACTCAGGAACTCAGGCTGATGGAACAGCCAACATCTCAAACATTGTCAGAAGCAAAAGAGAAATCTGGAGGGTCTCAAAAAGGTAATTTAATGGTCCAGCTCACAGCTCATTGGCCAGAGCTGGTCACAGGGTCCCTCCCAGCCACAGAGAACCAGAAATTGCAACCCTACTATGTGCTTAGAAGAGAAGGAGCCGCAAATGTCTGGTGAACAACAGTAATGATGACCACAAAATAAAGAATTACATCACAAACACCATGTACTCGCCACCACCCAACCTAGAAAATATCACTTTGCCAAAACTGGTGAAACCCTCTGTGTACCTGATTCAAATACCTCTCTCTGCTCTCCCCCTACACCTACCCACCAAGGTGACCATTCTCCTGAATTTGATGTTTAGCAAATATCTCTGTATCTTACTATATACATATTATATATATCCTTTGCAGAGGGGTGAACTGTGCCCTGAGCCCCACTCAGCCTGTCCTGAGACCTAGTGTACATAACTAACAATATATAGTATTGTTTTACATTTATTTTAAGGCCATATAAGTGGTATCATACTGTACATATTCATCTGCAATTTTCTTTTTTGATCTACTTTATGTTTCAGAGAGTCATCCACATCGATGAGTGAAGCTGTGATCGATTCTGTGCTGTATATAGTCCATTGTGACCACCGCAATGTCCATTGTGGAAGGACATATAGGTCACCTCTACCTTTTTGTGATTCCATACAGCACTGCCATGAACATTCTTATGCACATGCAAGAGACAGTGTCTCCAGAGTAAAGACTTTGGTGGGCATTTTCCACTTGACAAGGTATCGCCAAATAGCTCTCCAAGACGGTTGGATCAAGTCACACTCCACAGAAGCCTTCCGGTCTCTCCGCAGGCTCTCCAACACCTGATACTGTTGGATGAGTGCAGGACATCTCCCCCATAGTTTTCATGAAATCTAACTCATTAATCAGTCCATAAATGTTTATCGAACACCAAATATATGGCAGGCACACAGCTAGGAGTAGAGGGTAATGAAGAGGGCTAGGACTCAGACCCTGCCCTCAGGGAACTTGCAGTCTGGTAGGCAAGATAGACACACTCACTCGGGAATCATTAGAATAGACTGGAAAACATGAAGAGGCAAACAGAAATCACCCCATCCTGCTACCAACAGACAGCTATTATCTTCCTTTCTAAGGACACACTCATGAGCACAAGACAAGAAAAAGAAGCCAGGCACTTGGGTAGAGCAGGGCCCAGCATCCAAGGGCCCCAGGCACCTTAAGCCCTAACTCAGGCTAGGTGATTAGAACCTTGGCCCAGGGGCAGTAGCCCATTAGGCGGGACAACTGGCACATGGCTTCTGGAACAGGGTGGCTGGGAGGCTCCGAGCAACAGCCACGGTCTGGAGGATCAACGTTGGGTAACAGTGCTGCCCTCACATTCAAGGGTTCAGGGAGAAGCCTTCAACTCTCAAAGTGAGCAATTGGCAAGACTGGTGAGGCAGCTGGTATATGAGGGACCTGTAATGTAGTGATACTAGTGATGATAACGGTCATATTGAAGCAATCCTGCAAGATAGGCTGGGTGAGGAATCGAGTGTGTCTCCTTGATCTGGGTCTGACTCACTGGGTAGAAGGACCAGGCTGGAGGCAAGGCCAGAGAATGCAGAGTGTTCCTTCAGCCACGCTGTTTGAGGAGCCACGTCAAGCTGGTGGTTGGGTATACAAGCTAAGATGGCTCTTGGCTATAGCTCTAGGTACAGCTTAACTCAGCAAATCAATCCACAGATGCACATGAATCCAGGTGTGAGCAGGATGCGGCTCTAGACTCTGTAAGGGACATGAACACATTTTTTAAAAACCACTTTCATCCAAGTATAATTCACAAACAACAAAGTGCAACCATTTTAAGCATACAGTTTGATGAGTTTCAATAAATGCCTACATTTGTGTAAGCATCACCATGATTAAGAAACGGAACATCGATAAGAATATGTTAAGATCCCTGTCATTTTCCTCAAGGAGTTCTTCATTTGCTACAAGACACAGATACTTAAGAAAGATAGTGAACTATACAAGGCAGCAAAGCATAAGTTCCAATAATCGATGCAGTTTATGGGGGCTGGGAGCTGGAAGGGGCAACCCCTTGAGAAGTGCCTGGTCCTAATGCAAATGTACTTGGACTTGGAGGTTCTCCATCACCCACAAGAGGATCAGGGGAGAGGCAGGCCAGGCAACACAGGACTCACTTGTCACACAATATCTCACCAGCCTGAAATGCCACCATGAGTCACTCCTTTGGTTTAAAACATTTGGTATTCCCTCTGAAATACCTATATTAAAACGCACATAAATTACCTAAGAGACAGCAGTTGAGACGTATGGAAAGCCAGTCCTTCACTAACATGTAGAAGCAGTTAGCAGATTTGCTGGCTACCTCCTCAGGAGCAGGTAGGGCTGCTCCAAGACGAACAGGAAATAGACAAAGCAGCTGGTTGGCATCTCCTAATCCCCTTTTTGTTTTAACCTGGTGAGAAAGTGGGCTCCTTCCTTTAAGACATCTCAAATTACCACATAAAGGCAAGCCCCATCTCAAAGGTTATGACATCCATTCTGATCCAAAAGAGGGGAAATTTTGTCAGGAGAATGAGTTCAGCAAGGGTCTGGGGAGAGGCTCAGCATGAGGCTGAAGTCCATGGTCATCGAAGCATTGGAGCACCAGGGGTTAGGACAAAAGGTGTTTCCCCATGGAAAAGAAAAGACTGCAGAGGTAGGAGATGGCTGCCTTGAAATATCTGAAGGGTAGTTTTGAGGCAAGGGGACTGAAATAGTTTTGTGGTCTAGCTGGGAGTAGGGTTGGGAAAGCCAGAGGTGGCAGGTATTAGTTCAAAATGAGAAAGAACTTTCTTGGGGTCAGAGCTATCAGGAGACGAAATGAGTTGCCCCAAGAAGTAGTGAGGTCTCTGTCAGTAGAGGCATGTAAGCTGAAGCCAGACACCTTTGGGCAGGAATTCAAGCTCTGAATGGGTCCTTAGATTCAGCCTCTTCCATCAACTGAGATTTTCTAACTTGGTCCATGGCCAGCCCTTGAGAAGCCACAAACAAACACATATTAATTGAGCAATTGCTTTATCCAAGGCATAATGGGGGAGAAACCAAAGAATGAAAGCCGTGACCTCTGCCATGTCGCTGGGCAGATGGTACAGAGGCAGGGGGTGTTTGGAATCACAAAAGGGATAGAAAACACACATTTTTGGAGTTCAGAAGCAGGAGATCCTACCAAGGGGTAAAGTAGTCCAGGTGGGCACCAAGGAGGAGGTGAGATGGCAACAGGCCCTGAGAGATACTTCAGAATTCAGACAGGTAGAAAAAAAGGGAGGTGCTCCAAGGGGGAGGAAAAGTATGGCCAATGGCCAGGAGGTACGAAATTACAAGGGGTCAGGCGGAAGGGGATGTGAAGGGATAAAAAGGGATGCTGCCGCAGGAACTGAGGAAGCTGAGAGGAGAAGACAGAGAGGAAAGTGCTGGGGAGACCAGGAGAGGCACACGTGCCACAAGGAAGAGGCGTGCGGCCTGGGTCCAGGATGCCCATTGGGGCGCAGAGGGTGTTGTGAGGGCCACGACGTTTCTCCCCCATCTCCAAGTGTGCTGTAGACCACCAGGCAGGGGCCCCCAGATCGCCCTCCCTCAGCCCCACCATCCCCCGCGAGGCAGTAAGCGCTGGAGAAAGACGAGAAAACCCACAAAAATCTTCCAAATAAGACAAATATGTGGTGCAGACAAAAGCCATGCTGGGTGGGACGAGGCTTCAGTTGCTCCCCAATGGGGCGCACCCGTCAAAAGCGACTTGTGGCTGCAGAAAAATGCGTCATCTCCCGCTCTCGGTCTCGGCGGGCCTCATTGCCTCAGCGGCCCCCAAAAGAGCCCACGCTGGGGGTGCCCGCAGTGAGGGGACCGGGGGGCAGTCCCTGGCCTCCAGGTCACCCATGCAGCCCTGCTCGCTCCCCAGCAGGGGGCTGCAGGGCTTCTCAGGGAGCCAGGGACACCCAGTTCAGGGAGTCGAGGCCCGTTTTAAGCCATCCCCTGGTTGTGGTTTCCGGTTTCCTGATGTGTGGCGAGTGTCCAGGGCACTGCCAGGGTGGGTAGGAGGGTGGCCTGGGCAGCCCCTCAGATCCCCCACTGGAGCATGAGGGGTGCGGGTCAAGCGGTGTTCCAAATGGAAAAGTCAAATGCCACCAGAAGTGCCTCAAAGGGACTGGGCTGCAGGTGGGTGATGGGAGGAGGTGGTGGACAGAAGCTGTCCCCAGACTTCCATCCCCCCATCCCCACAGCCCTCCAGGCTCCCAAGCCCCTGGGGTTCACGTTCCATTTCTGCTCCAGTTCCATGGCTATTAATGGCCATTGTTCCGTGGAGAAAGACAAAAATGTTTTCAGTTTAGTGGTGTTGTTTCTGACTTTCTCTGTGTGGGTCGAGGCCTGGCATGGGAGGCCTCCCCTTGGCGGAGTGGCCCCAGGCCAGGGGGGGCAGCCGGGGTGAGGGGCTGAGCGGACTCATCTGCCTCTGCTGCGCGTGCACAGGGGCCAGCACTGCTGAGAGTGCTGTGCAGTGTCCTTAACACACCTGTGGTTCCCTCTGTCTTCCGACCCCTCCTGGCCCCCTGCCTCCCCGAGCTACTTTAGCCCCTGCTTACTTTTCTACTTAGGCTCCCCCAGTTTAGATGAGCGACCAGCTTTCTCTCTCTGGGCCTCGGCTTCCTCATCTGCAATATAAGAGGCTTCCAAGACTCTTCCTGGTTCTAAGCTTCAAGTCACACCAACAGACCTCCTTTACTCCAAGACTCCAGGGGTCAGAGCTGGCCACTTGGTGAGTTGATGGTCACTCGAGCAGTGGGATTTGGGAGGGAAAGTACCTTCCCCTGGCATCTTAAATATTTTAAAACTTATTTTGTAGTTTGTAATTCCACCCTTAGAGATTCACTCCTTTGGGGCTTATTTCAAACCCATTTCAGTAAAATGGAACACATAACTGCTAACATCTTTTAACACTAAGAATAATCCTTTGCTTATATATTTCTCTTCACAAAGTTGAAATCGTTTTCAGATACAGAATCCCATTTGGGACTGTAACAGCTCAGGAATTAGTTGACCATTGGCAGGTTAATACCCCAGAGGCTGTGACTCAAGATAAGAACCTGGACACAGATGATCTCCTCCGAGGAATTACCTGCATTTTAACAGAGGAACGTCCCGAGGGTAAGAAAATCACAAAGGAATGCCTCTCTGGTGGCAGGAATTTCAGGCCCCAGGACACCAGGCACAGGGTGCAGTCTAGTGTGGCTGGGAATGAAGATGCCCCCCTTGGGTGAGTGTGTGCCCACTCAGCCTGGAGCTGTTGTCAAATCAAGTGACCGGCCCTCAAGATTTCGCTGGACCTGCTGTGGGGACAGATCTGTTTGGGCAGGTGTCTGGGTTCACAGGAAACACCCAGAGAACAATAATGACTTGAAAAACAGAGTAAGAGTGTAAGTGCAGAGGATGAGGACAGGTGGTGGGGGGGTGGGGAGGGGTGGGGGGCTAGAGACAGAAGTCAGGGAGGGTTGGCACCGGATGAGAGCCAGTGTGGAACCTGGAAGGCTGCAGAAGGTAACTGCAGGAAGAAGGGGGTGGTCTTCTCCATGAAGGGCTACCTGAGCACAAAAGCTCTTTCGAAACTGGCCAGTAATAGTTGGAGACCAATCCTGAATCAGATTTGGTATCCACAATGAAAAAGAATGACCATTTACCAGGGCTTCTAGATCCTAGTTTCTGTGCTTAATCTTGCTTGAGCCTTGAACTACCCTAGAGACAGATCTTATTGTCCAGTTTACAGAGAAGCCAACTGAAATTCAAAGAGAGCATGGAACCTGCCTGAAATCACACAGCTAGTAAGTGGCAGAGCTGGGAATCAAACCCAAGTCAACCCAGGCTCCAAAGCCTGCCTTCCAATCACTTCTGCAAGGGTGACAGCCATCTGCTAGCACTGCCTCCTCTTCTCACATAAGGGCATTCTTTTGGCACAAAGAGCATCCTTGCAATTTCCTGCACAAGCCGTTCTTGACCATTTTTCATGCAACAAATAGTGACAGGGGTTCCTCTCCAGCAGTGGCTTGGTGATAACAACTTCCCAGAAGAAAGTGTCTTTACACTCTAGGGTTCAGCAAGCTTGTTCTGTGAAGTGCCATATAGTGAATACTTCAGGCTTTGCTGGCCATATGACCTCTGGGGAAAGCGGCCATAAACATTGTATAAATGAGTGGGCGTGGCTGTGTTCCAATAAAACTTTATTTACAAACATATCTAATTCATACATTTATCCATCTATTCATCTGATCATTTATTTAATTTTTTTTTTTTTTTTTGCTGAGCACCTTCCTTTATCAGGTACTGTTTTGGTGATGGGAATGCAGTAAACAAGATAACCCCTCTGCCCTTTTGGAGCTCACATTCTCTATTTGTACCCTCCTTGGTGACTGATTCAATGTTAAATAGAGTAGAACCTCTACGGATCACAGGGTGGGGAGATTAGGCATTATTTGATGTGTTGGGTTTTTTAAATTTATTTAGTTTTGGCTACGTTGGGTTTTCGTTTTTGCGCGCGGGCTTTCTCTAGTTGTGGCGAGAGGGGGCTACTCTTCGTTGTGGTGCACGGGCTTCTCATTGTGATGGCTTCTCTTGTTGCGGAGCACGGGCTCTAGGCGCACGGGCTTCAGTAGTTGTGCTCGCAGGCTCTACAGCACAGGTTCAGTAGTTGTGGCGCACCAGCTTAGCTGCTCCGCGGCATGTGGGGTCTTCCCAGACCAGGGATCAAACCTGTGTCCCCTGCAATGGCAGGCAGAGTCTTAACCACTGTACCACCAGGGAAGTCCCTGATGTGTTTTTGACTTAGAGGAAAAAGACAAATCGCATCTGAAGATGAAAGACAGCATAAGATAGTGGTTAAGAAGATTCCAGAGCCAAATCGCTTCTACCAAACACTAAGAAATGTGTCCTCACACAAGTTATTTCGCCTCTCTGTGCCTCAGTTTCCTCACCTATACCATGTGGATGATAATAGCAGTACCTAACTCCTAAGACTGTGCTGAGACTCAAATGAGTGAAAATTTATAAAAGAATGCCTGATTCATGGGAAGCACATTATAAACTTCTGTTAAATAAAGATGTCCAAGAGAAAGAAAAAAGAGCAAGAGTTAGGAATTAGATCATGAGATTGAAATAGGAGGGAAGGGGGCAAGGCACAACGTTTGAAAGAATGACATAGCCCAAGGACATGACATAAACCGATTAGAACCAAATGGTCCAAGATGGCAGACAAGTCGACTTCCACTAGACCTGGAGCCTCAGTATACGCTCACTGTAACACACCAGCAAGCTAAATGACACACCCACAGGTGCCATGACAGTTCCAAGGCCGATAATAACGACCAAAAAGTGGGTGGTGGGGGCTTCCCTGGTGGCGCAGTGGTTGAGAGTCCGCCTGCCGATTCAGGGGACACGGGTTCGTGCCCCGGTCCGGGAAGATCCCACATGCCGCGGAGCGGCTGGGCCCGTGAGCCATGGCCGCTGAGCCTGCGCATCCGGAGCCTGTGTCCGCAACGGGAGAGGCCACAACAGTGAGAGGTCCGCATACCACAAAAAAAAAAAAAAAAAAACAAGCAAAAAATAAATTTTATTTACTAAACTATGGCCTGAGCTGTAGTTTGCTGGAGTGCTGGAGTGTGCAATCACGTTGAGGAGGTGAGATTTACACAGGTAGAACAATTAAGCAACAGGACATGAGTTAAGTAACAGGATGAGGGTCATGAACCAAGGAGCATTTATTAGGTGGTGAGTATTCTGAGTTTGTGGCATTTGCATGTTGGAGAAGAGTTGGAGGTGAGAGAGGAAAGGCAGGCTAGGGTCAGATTCTGGAGGCCTTTGAATACCAGGCTGAATTTATTTAAGCTTTACTCTCAGAACCAGAGGTTCACAATAATATTCCCCTCCCCCCTTGGGGGTCCCATGACATTCATATGTGAGACTTATGTCTATAAGTATTCACCAGAATGGGCTGTAGCAGAGATAAGCTAGGCTTTGAGTTCCAAAGAATTCCCTGTGAATGAGGTTACATTTCCAAATAGATGTAAAGTCCCACCTCATCCCATCCCACCCCACCATTTTAATGTTAATTGCTTATTTTCATGTATTGTGCACAGAGAAAATGGCTGGTATAATGGGGAGTAGTTTGGAATTTGGGGGCTTTTTTTGTATGTGAATTCTAAAAATGTATTTGAAAAAAAAAAGTGTTCTCACTTTGTAGGGTATAACATATATAGTTAAAGCTTGTTAACTCAAATCCTAGGCCACTCAAATCCTCTATTATTTTCTTTATGACTTTTTTCTACTTGACTTGTAGATTTCTGAAACTTCATCCATGGCCATAATAGATTTGTTCATTTCTCTTTGATTTTTACTAGCGTTTGCTTTATATATTTTGAAATTGACTGTTAAGAGTCATAGAAGTTATATATTTTTGTAAGACTATAACTTTTTTCAGTATATCTTCTTTGTTTCTTTTAGTGATTTTTGCCTTGACTTCCAAATTATCTGATGCTAATATACCTGTTTTATGTTTGTTATCATTTGCTTGGTATATTTCTCCCATCTGTTCATATTCCAAATGTTCTTGCCACATGGTTTCAAATACATCTGTGTAAACAGCATATAGCCGGATTTGCCCTTTAATAGAAGAATCGTCTCTTTTTTCATGTAATATTAATGGTATTTTTAGACTTACCTTGTCATTTTATTTTATGCTTCCTCTTTTCCTTGCTTTCTTCTTATCTTTTAAAATCGTTTTTCCTGCTTTTTGTTAGATTAAGTTTTTTGCCCTTTTAATTCACTCTAGTGATTTGGAAGTTGATTTTCCAATGCCCCATTATCTGTTTGTGAATTTGAATCCTATGGGTTTTTTAAAAATTTATTTGTTTGTTTTTATTTTTTGGCTGTGTTGGGTTGTTGTTGCTGTGTGCGGGCTTTCTCTAGTTGTGGTGAGCCGGGGCTGCTCTTTGTTGCGATGCGTGGGCTTCTCATTGTCGTGGCCTATCCTGTTGTGGAGCACAGGCTCTAGGCACACAGGCTTCAGCAGTTATGGCACGTGGGCTCAGTAGTTGTGGCTTGCCGGCTCTAGAGTGTAAGCTCAGTAGTTGTGGTGCACGGGCTTAGTTGCTCTGCGGCTTGTGGGATCTTCCCAGGCCAGGGCTCAAACCCGTGTCCCCTGCATTGGCAGGTGGATTCTTAACCACTGCACCACCAGGGAAGCCTGAATCCTATATTCTTTAACTCATGATTTTCTGTCAATGTCTGGAGCTAATCAGGAACATTTTTCTCCATTAACGCACTTTAACATTCTTCTTCCTCCCCTATTTGTCATCTCCCAAATTTAGATCATCTGGGTAGATTATGGTTCCAAATTGTTGTTTTTGAAATGTTTACATTATGCCTCAATAATTCAGACCTGACTTAAAAGTTTTACTAATTTCTTTGTTCACCACAGTTTCGGCATCCCGTGTCTTCCTCTTTCTTGAGTTCACTTTTTTTTTTTTAATTTTGGCTGCATTGGGTCTTCATTGCTGCATGCAGGCTTTCTCTAGTTGTGGCGAGCAGGGACTACTCTTCATTTTGGTGCACGGGCTTCTCACTGCGGTGGAATCTCTTGTTATGGAGCACTGGCTCTAGGCACTCAGGCTCAGTAGTTGTGGCTCGCAGGCTCTAGAGCGCAGGCTCAGTAGTTGCGGTGAATGGGCTTAGTTGCTCTGCAGCATGTAGCATCTTCCCGGACCAGGGATAAAACTCATGTCCCCTGCAATGGCAGGTGGCTTCTTAACCACTGCACCACCAGGTATGTCCCTCACTATTTTTTTTTTAATTGAAGGATTTCCCCTAGGAATTCTTTAAAGAATTGAGGGTGGCAAACTTTCTCCTTGTAAAACAAAAGAAGTTTCCCTCCCCCTTGAATACTTCATTTCCCTTTGGAACTTGGAGATAGTGTTCCATTGTCTTTTAACCTCTAGTCTCACGCCAACTTAATATTATTTTGTTGGTGACCTGCTTTTTCTCTCTGGAAGCTTCGAGATCTTTTTTCTTTATCTTTGGTGATCTGAAATTTCATCAAAATGTGTCTAGGTGTGGGTCTTTTTTTCCTGGGAACATTCAATCTAGTGATTAATTTTTTTCTTCAACAGCTGGAAATGTTTCCTTTATTAGTTCTTTAATTATTTTTTCTATTCTCTGAAGTTCTATCCTTTTGTAATGCCTATTAGACAGATGTCTCTTAACTTTTTCCCTCAGACTTTCCATCTTTTTATCATTTCTAATAATCAGATCATTAAGTTCATCTCAGACCATCTGCTGAATTTCAAATTCTGATGATCAATTTTTAAATTTATGAAAATCTGGTTGGTTTTTTTTTTTTTTTTTTTTTTTTTTTTTTTTTTGCGGTACGCGGGCCTCTCACTGTTGTGGCCTCTGCCGGTGCGGAGCACAGGCTCCGGACGCGCATGCTCAGCGGCCATGGCTCACGGGCCCAGCAGCTCCGCGGCATGTGGGATCTTCTCGAACCGGGGCACGAACCCGCGTCCCCTGCATCGGCAGGCGGACTCTCAACCACTGCGCCACCAGGGAAGCCCTGGTTGGTTTTTTAAATGGGTTTATTATTATTTTTCATCTCTTGAAAACAATAATTCTTCTTCAACTCAAGAAGTTTTTGGGTTTTGTTGGTTTTTTTTTTGTTCTTTTATCTCTGTTTCTTTGGGTGTTAACTCTTCTATATGTTGTTGATTTTGTTGTTTTTATTTTTTTTTGCGGTACACGGGCCTCTCACTGTTGTGGCCTCTCCCGTTGCGGAGCAACAGGCTCCGGACACGCAGGCTCAGCGGCCATGGCTCACGGGCCCAGCCGCTCCGCAGCATGTGGGATCCTCGCGGACCAGGGCACGAACCCGTGTCCCCTGCATCGGCAGGCGGACTCTCAACCACTGCGCCACCAGGGGAGCCCTAACTCTTCTATATGTTAAGTTCAGGGCTATGCTATTCAATACAGTAGCTGCTTGCTATTTAAATTCAAATTAAGATAAAATTAAATAAAAACTTCAGTCCTTCAGTTGAAGCAGCCACATTTCAAGTGGTCACTAGCCACACGTGGAGTGTGGCCACACATTGGACAGCTCAAGTACAGAACAATTCTATCATCACAGAAAGTTCTATTGGACCGTACTGGCTTAGAGTTTCCTCTGTACCATAGTTTTATTTTCCCTTAACCTCTAGTGATTCTTGGTGTCCTGCTCATTTTTGCGTTTGAGAATACCTATTTGCCAGCTTTGTGTGCACTATAGCCTTGCCACTGGTTATTGAGGGTGGGAGAGAGAGGAATGGCCGGTTAGCAGCTTTTCTTCTGAATGAGGGCTCCCTATATCCCTCTCAGAGTGTCAGTAGCTACTTGGAACATTGCTCTGCCTCTCTAGTCCCAGCACCTTGGGGCAAATCCTCTACTGCCAGCTACTAACACAGGTCGGGAAGCAGCAAGGAACACTTCTGGGACCTCCTCTGCTTACTCTGAGTCTGTTGTCTGAGGCTTAGGGCACCCTATCCCCCAAACTTCTTTTCCCTCCACCATGGTCTTATTCATATGTATTAGCTTGGTTTCTTCAAGTTTTATTTCTTTATAGCTCTGTTGTTATTTTTTCTTTATCTTTCTGGTATCCAAGATTTCTGATATGCTGAGGGTTCACTTTTGTTTTCTCACACAGTAATATAGTTCTGTTTTCCTGTAGGTTTCTATCATTTTATGGGTTGGGTAGGAGAAAGGGTCTTCTGCCAACTTGACCCAAACTTTAACAATGCCTTTGTATAAGCATCATTTTTCTCTTTGTAGACCTGTTTCGTAACTAATACTTCCCTAAACCTGTGGTTCCCAAATTTAGACAGGTGCTGGCTGGCTGTATCAGAATCACCTGAGGATCCACGGGCCCCACTCCTCAAGGGCTTTGAATGCACAGCTCAGTTTGGGAACCATCAGCCCACCTAGTGGGATGGGTAGAAGCGAGGCTCAAGTACTCGAGGTAGGTCATCTACTTTGCAGGCTAGTTTGTGGCTAAGGCCCAAATGCCCAGGATCTCTAATAGCCAGATGACTGTTTCTGTGAGTGAATGGGACACTGCGTGGGTGTGGAAATGGGGAATATAAGGAACTTCTTTCTCCTCGCACCGAAGGAGGGCAAGAGGTTGCAAAACCCATTGGGGATAACTCAAGGACAAGAGAGATACAAGTACAATTGAATGGAATTGAAATGAATGATTGCTGCAGGCCTCGCTCCCTCCCACAACTCTGCAAACCCCAAAGCTCAAAATGGGGCCAGAAAATTCCCCCGTCTAGAGATTTTTTAAAAAACTTTTAATTGCTATCTTACTGAGGGGCCCAACTCCGGCTTTGAGGAGATATATTTACTGGTTAGATTTACAGTAATGATTATTATTGTTACTGTGAAGAATGCACTCATTGTCTCCAGTGAGCTCCCAATGCTGCACAAATATGACCTCATTCCTCCTCTGAACGGGGCAGGTATTGTTAACTCTGTTTTCCGAAAGGAGGACGCCGGAGGTCCACTGCAGTCCAATGCCTAGAGCAAGGCCACACATGAAGAGAGGGAGGGAAGAAGGAGCCAGGCGCCAGGCCTCTACCATTTAGGTCCCAGGGTTCTCTGCACTGGTCTAGGCTCACTTGTCTGGTCAGCTCCTTGACTTCCCTTGTGGCCACAGATCTGGTTCCAGTGGTCGGAGGGGATCAGAGCGCTTGGAGTCATCGACATCAGATACCATGAGAGGAAAAATCATCACTTTTCACAGGTTCAGCCCAGTCTAGACTCCGGCTCAGCAATCGAAATCCTCCCTGGTTTGTCCCCAGTTTCACTAGGCCCCAACTCAGCTGACTTCTCTCCCCACTTCCTCATCAAGGGACACAAGCACTTCACTCCTGGATCCACTCAGACCAAAAATCATTTTCACACCGGATTTGTCCTTCTGCCTCTTGAGGAGTTTCTGCTGCCTACACGTCCTTTGGGTCCCTTGTGGTACACGTTGGCCACTGGGCTTTCTTTGGGCGTTTGCTTCTGCCATCCCCTAAGCTCTGTCCCAGGATACCTTTTCCCCTTCTTACCCTCCACTTTTCCTATCCAACAAGCTTTAAGCCTCAATGTGCCCAAGAAATGTTCCCTTCTCTGAACCCTGCCACCCTTATTTGTTCATTCCACACATAATTATTCAGGATCTGCTGTGTGGCAGGTACCAAGGGAGATAATGAAGATATAATAGTGAACAAGCCAGATAAGGTCCCTGCTGTCATGTGGGAGAGAGGAAAAACAAAAGTAAGGAGTTCTATAAGTCAAATATTTGTGAGTTGTCATAAGTATGTATGAAAAGCCTTCCAAGACATATCCAAAATTTGCCAATGTCTCTCCATCTTCTCCTCTGTCCAAAAAAGCCTGGCTTATCTAGGTACATCAAAAAGTTTTGTGTGTCAAAGACAACATAAAGTCTCATTTTTATGTAATGATAGTATTTTAGTGGAAACAAAAAAAGTGCAAAATGAAAGTATATGGTAAATATGGTCTGATTCTTAAGATTGGTTTATGCAATTTTTATTGGGGCTTCCTTTTGCAGCTTAATTTATAAGTTAAGAATAAAAGGAGAAACCTTGGTTTTTCTTTCATTCCTATGTATACATATATATATATGTATATATTTAAATAAAAGTACTAAGTAAATTTTTTTTTTTTTTTTTTTTTTGCGGTACGCGGGCCTCTCACTGCTGTGGCCTCTCCCATTGCGGAGCACAGGCTCCGGACGCGCAGGCTCAGCGGCCATGGCTTACGGGCCCAGCCGCTCCGCGGCACGTGGGATCTTCCCGGACCGGGGCATGAACCCGTGTCCCCTGCATCGGCAGGCGGACTCTCAACCACTGCGCCACCAGGGAAGCCCCCTAAGTAAATTTTTTAAAAAGTTTCACGTGGCTAAAGGGTGATGGCGGACAGGAGCAGAGGGGCACACCTGGGGCTGGAGCAGGAGGCGAGGCGAGGCCACAGAGGGCCTGGAAGGCCCCGCCAAGCAGCTGGATTTCATCCTCAGAGCAAGGGGAAGACACTGCAGGATGTTAACCAGGGAGTGACATGATTTGATTTACACTTTATGGCAGAAATCCTCAATGGAGTGGCGGATGGGGGAGGTGCAATTTTGCCCCCCCCATTGTCAAATGAGGGACATTTGACAGCGTCTGGAGACATTTTTGGTTGTCACAGATTGGAGGTGGGGGTGGCCCTGGCATCTAGTGGGTAGAGGCCAGGATGCTGCAGAATGTCCAGCAAAGCACAGGACAGCCCCCCAACAAATGTCAAGAGCGCTGAAGTTGTGAAACTCTGCTTTAAGATGACTCTGGCTGCCATGTGAAGAACAGACCCTCAGAATGCAAGAATGGAATTACAGAGACTATTTGAAAAGCCACTTAAATTAACGTCATACAGCTATTGCACTGATCTGCTGGAAACTTCCCTCCACATATCCCAAACGTGATCCTCCCTGGTCCGGGGTCTCTGCTTCCTATTGCGTGACAGCCAGCCAACCAGCCCTACCTATCTTCCCAAGAAACCCCTTTGCATTTTAACAAGGGCCTTCTGATGACAATGCCATAGTCTACGAGAAGAGTCAGACTGGCTGAGCAAGAGAGGAGCCATTCTGAAGCATCACTGTACAGGGCCAAGGACGAGGGGTTACAGAGACCAGCCTACATGCCCTCCTCCCTGGTAGTCGCTGTGATCTTGCCATGACAGCTGCTGCCAGCTCAGCGTTCTCCTCCTCCCTGACCTCCTGGATGCCAGCCCTGTACGTGGTTGCAGAGGATCTGGACACCCAAGGCATGTGATGCCTTGCACTTACAGTGAGTTTATGAGTATTTACACCAGAATGAGAACCTATCATTTACAGCCTTGCCATGCAAATCAACACAGAGTTAAAGGGCTCTCCTCTTGACCTTGCCCCCAACTTGAGGTTGGTTTTAGGAGAGGCATGATTGAGCTGTGGTGACAAGGGAGGTCTGTGGAAGAAATATCTCCAAAGGAGGAGGGGTCTAGTTCCTCCTCAGGGATGGGGCTGGCCAAGCAGATGGTGCAGGTAGAAGAGTTTATCTTCTGTGACCCAGTCACAAACCATTCTCCTTCCACTTCTATAGAGGTTGTCTACCTTGTGCGAGGCGTTGGGGGTGTCATGAAAACTTTGAAGAAAGCTATAGAAAATCTCTCTCTGGAAAAAAAGGAACACTGGGGACAAAAGCTTGTGTACAATACAGGAGATTCCCAGATTCCCTTGAAGCCAATCCATGACCTTATGAACTAATTCACACCAACCTAGGAATGACTAACAAGGTTCAATGTATTTCCATTTTAATGGGGAGTAAAGCCCTTAAGCCAAACTGGAGTTCTTCCAAGGGGAACTGCTCCATCAGTCGGTTGAGACACATTCTAAAGGGGATGGGAAGGTATCTCCTAACTTCTGAAATCTCCCCGCACCTTGCTGTACCTACATAGAAAACTGGGTTTGGAGGTGGGGAAGAAACAGAGGGAAGAAGGGAAACAGGAGCTGCTTTTAGGCTAATTTGGAATCAAAAGGCCACCTGAGACTAGACCCAATGGGGCTTGTGGGGACCCCATACCAGATATTCCTGGTCAGCCCAGGGCATCTGATCTTGTTAATGGGCCAATAAAAATTAGGGGGACAAAGACCAAGCCCTGGCGGCTCAAATGAATCTCCTCTGCAAGAGGGAGCAATCTCATAAAAAGTTGTAACTGAGACGGAGGAACCATTGCATTTCATGAACTTTAATAGTGCTCGTTAGGTTGGCTTCCAAGGGCTGTGGGACGGGAGAGAGAAGGCCAGACTCATCGCCAGGGCTTGGGAGCAGGCTGGCTTGCGTAGACTCCCCTTGAGGCCCCCAGTGCTGAGCTGAAAGTGGCTGCTCTTGCTACCCTCACAGGCTCCCCAGCCCAGCACGACATCCTGGCTACACAGGCAAGGAGCCAGGCCTCAAGCACTAATTCTTTCCTGTCGGGGTAGCGAAGGACAGGGACCAAAAGCTTGGGGCAAACCATCTCTGGGCTTGGGCAGGCCACCGGGCTCTGGGTGCCCACATGGAGGCCACTCCCAGGAACATCAAAAGTCCAGCTCCAGGGCTTCCCTGGTGGCGCAGTGGTTGAGAGTCCGCCTGCAGATGCAGGGGACACGGGTTCGTGCCCCGGTCCGGGAAGATACCACGTGCCGCGGAGCGGCTGGGCCCTTGAGCCATGGCCGCTGAGCCTGCGCGTCCGGAGCCTGTGTTCTGCAACGGGAGAGGCCACAGCAGTGAGAGGCCCGCGTACCGCAAAAAAAAAAAGTCCAGCTCCAAAGCTCACAAGCCCCCACTAAAGGATCCCACCATCCCAGAGCCTGACCTGGGACTACCGTCAATGCTGGCCACGCCTCTGACCTCCTCCTTCTTCTCCACCCCAGATGTGTCCACTGCCAGAAAAAGCGAAAACAAACAAAGAGGGCCAGCAGAAAACACATCACCAAACAAGCCTGCCTCACATTGTCCTCTGTGGTCGGCTGGAGCCTGGAGCCTGGAAAAGCCCAGACAGCTCCCTGAGCGCAGCCCCAGGGCTGAGCCTCTTCCCAGGGCAGGGTCTGCCTTCCTTCTCCTCTGCTGCCTCCTCTTTTGCTCCCTCTCCTCCTCCTCCATCTTTCTTTTCCTTCTAACCATTATTTCCCTCCCTTGCACTTCTTTTCTTGTCCCCTTTCCCCCTTTCTGCTCTGTTCTCTTCCTGCATCCATGATGAAATAAGAAATCCTGCAGAGTACATAAAGCCCAGAGCATAGAAAGTCAATTCATGACATGAGCCAGCCATGCTGCTGCCTTGCTTCAAAGTCCTCAGGGTTCCTGGAGCCTATGCAACGAGGTCGACCCCTTAGCACCAGGTGGGAACAGGTTCTTCATCGTCTGGCCCATCCCACCCTTCAGATCTTCCTCCCCACCCCCTCAAATCCTTGTCTCTGGTTGAACCACATTGTTAATTCCCAGTAGACATTCCCCCTCCAAGTCCTTGCTCACCTCGTTTCCACCACTTGGAAAGCCCTTGCCCTCTTCACCCAGCTCCATGTATGGGATTCTATGTATTCTCTGGGGTCGTCTTGAAACCCTCCCCTCTGAGTCGTCCGCAGGCTTCCAGCTGGAATTAATCTGTCTCTTTTATGCCTTCATTACTGTAGAATTTTATGCTGGCACCTCCGTATTGGGGTATTTACCATGCTCTGCCTTACATTCTAATTATTTAGATGCAAATTCCTCTCTGCTACCTAATTATGAGCTCTAAAAGAGAAACTATGTCATCTTTGAATTCCCACATCCTTTAAGTTCCTGGCACACAGCGCAAAATGAATGTCAAACTCATTAAAAATTGAATCTATGGTTATACAGAAACACACAATTAATTCCACATCTTAACTTCACCGACGTGGGAGTATCTCATTTATAATAATTTCAACTGCAAATTGTTTGAAGCACTGGGTGCCTTGAGTAGGCTCCCCAAGGTCTGATTTCAGGACTTCACCAAGGACTGGAGGATGGTATGTTAGACGGCGGCACCTACTGGTAAAGGGTAGCATTACAGCTTGGGTCCGCCAGAGAGAAGCAACCGAATTTCTCAGTCAGCCCCAGCAGGACCAGACCAGGATGTGGAGGGGCGGGTAAGGGCAGAAGAGGACTAGAATGAGTTCCGCTCTCTCCTCAGTAGCCCTTAGGCCTGAGTCAAGGTCAGGGCTTGTTCTCCTTCAGAGCACTGAAGCCTCCTGCAGACCAATTTTTGCAAGACCGGGGCGAGACACCAAGGAATCGCAACCTGGCTGATGCCCCTTAGCTTTGCCGAGCCAGCTCGGCGGATGCCTAGGACAGAGAAGTGGTGGCATGAAGAAGGGAGAGCCTCTTAACAAATAAGGGAGGCAAACTTTTGTCAGGGTATCAACACTCAGCATAAGCACAGAGCTGGCAAGGATTCCAAGCCCTTCCTTGTTACGGGTTTTCAGCTTCTTCTAAAAGGATTCTCAGTCCTGTAAGGGCCCTCCTTGGAAAATATAATAGAGGCTATTGGGGGAACTGAGTTTTATTTTACAGCAATTCACTTTATGAGTTGGTTCATGAGTACCTTGAACTTTGCCCCAATACCTCCACTCATCCTTTCTTTAATCCAGGATACCCATAGGAATTATAGTGTTAGTTGGAGAGGTCCCCCTCCATCTCTCCATCTTTTCCTCTGGGGAGGGAACCCAGTGGCGATCTGGGGAGGAGAGCTATAAAGTTAGGCAGTTCAGTGAGTGTTCCCATAGCCCCTCCTTTGCCACACCTTTGTTAAGGCTTCAGCTGATAAGTAATGTTTCAACTCACAAAGGACTAATCCTACCACCCCCTCTTACAGGGATATTTATATTTGGAACCCAAGAAACACAAGTTTAGCTCAAAGGAGTTTATCTTCTAATGATGGGATTTGAAGCATCAGTATGAAAGATCTTTGATGAAGGGGTAGAGATGATGAGGGTTCTGCCTCCTGAGTCTGCTTCTCCAAGGTTCAGATGGGGAACTCACCTGTGTACCTCGCCCCATCCACTTTGGTCCCAGGCCTCTGGGATCATTGATTCTCTCCCCAGTTTCTTGCCTCTGGCCGCTCTATCCAGACTGCCATCATCCAGTTCTCCAAAACTTGAGGAGGTCTTGAGCTCTGACTTGGAAGATTCCAGCCCTGATTCTTTGTCTTCCAGAATCTCAGAGTCTCTGGCCAGAAGAGTCCCCTCCTAGGTCCCCTGCATCTTTGTGATCTCTCTTCAGCCTGGCATCTCCACACTGCCCCTGGTTTCCACGTTGCCCCTCCATTTAACACCCTTTTCTGCCACCAGTCCTTTAGGCAACCCAACTCAGGCTGGTGGGAGGCAGGAAGACAGGTCAGGGATGCTCGACCTCTCCTTGGGATGGATTCCCATGAGCTCACCATTCCTTCACTCTTTCATTCATTCAGCGAACATTCACTGAGCAACTATGTGCCAGGCATATGCTTGGGCTGGGGATACAGTGGTGACCACCATGGGTCCTGCCCTCAAATGTTTGCCAGACTAGTGAAAGGAAACAGAGCATCATAGCACAGCACAGCACAGCCAGAGCCGTCACAGGGATAGGTTTCAAGGACCACTGAGTGCCAAGCCTGTGGGGGCAGTAATAAGACTTCATAAACAAGGTACATTTAAGCTGGATCTTGAAGGGTAGTAGTGGTTTTCCAGCTGGCAAGAACATGTGCCAGGCATGGCATGGCTTGGGTGTACTGGTGGTGAGATCAGAAGAGAGACATGAAATGTCATTGGAGAGGAGCATTCAGGACTGGTACAGAGGGCCATGTATGTCACCTTAAGGAGCTGGAACTTAACCCTGTCAGACAGTGGTCCACGGGAGACACATCGAGTGCCTGGACTGAGGCAGCAGCAAGGGGAGTGGTGAGGGCATGGAGAGTGGAGGGGAGGCGTGAGATCGAGGGAGGTTTCAGAAGTTTCACCCTCAGGACCTGTTGACCTGTTAGATGGGGAAGGAGGAGAGAGTCTTTTCAGATTCTGAGCAATCCAGCTGGGGCTGCTGAGTGGGTTATGGGGCTGTTAACCTCAAGGTGGAGATCAGGAAGAGGACAGGTCAGGGGAAAGTGTTGAGAGGGACAATGTTTGGTTGGGGGTCGGTTCAACTTGAGGTCTTGAGAAATACCAATAGAAATATCTAGAAGTGGGCAAAAATATAGGACGAGTTAGAGATACAGATCTGAAAATTGGACGTATAGAATTAGAGCTAGAAGGAAAGTTGGGGCTAGGGATATACATTTGGGAGTCATCAGCACATTGGTGATAGTTGGAGCCATAATGCCCCACAATGTGGGGCAAACCGTGCACCTACTTTGTGCTGGACCTTCCACACGACCTATCAGTAACCCTCCAACAACCTGCAAGGTCAGAATTTTATCCTCCCATTTTCTAGATGAGGAATTTGAAGCTCAGAGAGGTAAAGAAACTTACTCAAACTCACTCATTGTTGGGGATGGGATTTAAACTTAGAACCATCTGACCACAAAACCAATATTCTTTCCTCCACCCTTGCTATCCCTGGGTTAGAGTCCCTGGGAAGGTCACGTAGTGTAAGAAGGGAAAAGAGCCAAGCTAGAAGCACTTAAGAGGCCAGTGGAGGGAGAGTGGCTGGCAGGATATTGGGGGAAAGAAAGGATTCCAAGAAGGGAAATGTTCAGAGGCATCTAATGATGCAGAGAGGTCAGGCTAGATAAGGACCGGCGGGCAGCCCCAGATATGGAGATGGGGAAGTCGGCAGAGACCTAGCCGAGGGGTGTTAGAGTGGGCCTGGGCCGGATTGCACAAGGGCGAGGGGTGAAGGAAGCAGGGGAGATGGAGAGCAGGAGTCCTCCTCCTAGAAGTTCAGGAGACTGGAAGGACAAGAGGCAGCAGAGTCTAGGGAAGTTTGTTGTTGCTGCTGTGGGATGATGCAGGTTACACTGTGTTTACAGGAGGAGAAGGAGATGAGGTGAGGGATTCAGGAGAGGGAGGGGGTAACTGACAGTATCAGCTCCCTGTAGGGGCAAGAGGGGTTGGGGTCCTTGCCCATGTATGTGGGACTGACCTTAGCCAAAAAAAGGGACCCCTCTCCCAGCAGTGGAGGGAGAGGGGGACAGGAGTTAGGAAGTTCATGCCACATCGCTTCTGGCTTCTCAATGAAACAGGAGTTGAGAGCACTGACTGGAGAAGTAAGGGGGCCGAGGTTGGTGGAGGGGAATCCAAAGTTTGGAAGAGCAGCTGTGTAGAAGGTGACAGAGGAAAGGCTCAGGGCAGTTTGGAGACCAGCCCTGTGATGTGGAGAAGTCTGGAACCACACATCAGTGTTCATGCCAATTGGCAGGTTGGAGATTTTTGTTTCCTTCATGGAAGCAGCCAGGGAGCAGGTGGGGAGGAAGCAGGTGGCAAAGCGACTCAGGTGTGGGGGTGGGCAGGGAGGAAGGGCTGGGCGGACACCAGGATGAGGGGCCAAGGAGGCTGCCCAAGTAGGGAGGCTGGAACAGGTGTGGGCTGTTCGGACCAGGCTACCCCCCTTCCCCACCAGGTCCTGGCAGGACTGCCGGCAGACCTCTCCACAAAGACAAGACCAAGGGCCTTGGAAAAAGTTACTCCTGGAATCCCAGGGCCGGAATAGACTTTGGGAGAGAGTTACTTCCAATCTTCAGCTTATCTGGCCAAATGGCTGCTCAGCCATCCTGGACAGGTGGGAAACAAGGACCAACCAGAGTCAAGCTGTCCACTGACCTAGCATATGCTCCGCCCTTCTTTCGTCTATTTCTTTTATTGTTGTTGTTGTTGTTCTGACTATTCTCTTTTTCTCTCCATCTGTCAATCACTGATTTTTGTTTATATTTCTATCTTGTCCATCTCTTTCTAAGTGTCATCAAGATTCATCTCAAGGGCTTCCCTGGTGGCGCAGTGGTTGAGAGTCCGCCTGCCGATGCAGGGGACACGGGTTCGTGCCCCGGTCCGGGAGGATCCCACATGCCGCGGAGCGGCTGGGCCTGTGAGCCATGGCCGCTGAGCCTGCGCGTCCGGAGCCTGTGCTCCGCAACGGAAGAGGCCACAACAGTGAGAGGCCCGCGTACCGCAAAAAAAAAAAAAAAAAAAAATTCACCTCAAATCCCTCCTAATGTCCACAGAGCCTTCTTGGATGATCGACTCCTGTTTCCTCTGACTTTCTCTGGCACTCTGTCTGGATTCCTTGATGTTGCATTCAGATGTTGTTTTGCATATACAAATCTTGCCTTCCTGGTAAGACTCAGGGCATTTGGGGGATTTTTCTTGTGATGTGAAGGTCTGAAATCATACACTGGTGCTGATACACCTCTTTGATCAGGGATCACATTTTCTATTTCTTTTGTACACTCTAGGGGGCCTAGGACAGTGTGTGTTGGGGGGGAGGATATGAGACAAGTACCATATGCCTCTTGACAGAAGGATTCGTGACTGATCAAATCATCAGGAAAAGGGAGAACTGGAAGGGAGACTGGCAGCTCTGGGGTACTGACTAAGGAGCACTGACCCAGGAGTCAGAAGTCAGGGGAGACATGCATTCTGCTTCTAGCTTTGCCTCTTTAATATGTTGTGTGACCGAGGGCAGTCATGTGACCTCTCATCATTAGACAAGTTGATGGCTAAAGTCTTCTGAAATTTTACTTCTGTATGAGCCTCCAGAGTAAGGGTACTGTCCTCTTACCTCTTGTGTGTGAAGGGGCTGGTCTGCCCCAAATGATTAAACTGTAACGGTAGCAAGAATATACTGGTTCTCTGTGTTTTCAGAGGAGGCAGAATAGAGAATGGAGAGGGTATACACATTTCAGAGCCAAGCCTGGGCCCCAAGTCCTGGCTTTGTCCCTTCTTAGTCGGTCATCTGGGCAGGTTGACCTTACTTTAGCCTCAGTTTTCCCAACAACAAAATGAGGATAACAGTTCTTGCCTGATCAGCTAGTGGTGGAGTGCCTGGCACAGAGAAAAGCACTGAGTAAATGGCAGCATGAGCTCTAATTTGTGTCTCAGTGTGTCTGTGCCTTCTTAAGGCAGGGTAGGAGGTGCAAGGTGGTTCGGAAAGAGGGGTTCCGGAGCTACTCTACCTGGTAGGTAAGTTTCCTTCCAACTTTCCAATTTGGAAGTGCTGCTGACAAGGGCAGTGTGCTGGAATGCATGGCATTTTTGGAAACTTTTCAGTAGGAATGTGTGACAGACAGGAACCTAGGGAGGGTGGTGAGGCTCGAGCCCAGTTAGCCGCACTCATACCCAGCTGCGTCAAACTCTGGCCTGGGACAAGACTGCTCCTTCCCAGGCACTACTATACCTTTACTATCAAACACTTGTGGCCTTTGTTCCTTCTGAGAAGTAGTGGAAATAACAACAGTAGCCACCACCTATTGAATGCCTACTATGTGCCAGGGCTTTTCCATTCATTATCTCATTTAATTAACACCATAACCCTATGAGGTTTTTATTCCTTTTGTCATAAGAGAAAACTGAAGCTCACTGGGACTGAGTAATTTATCAGAGTCACACAACGGAGATTTGAACTGCAGTTTTATTTTACTCTAAGGCCCATGTAGTTAAACAGTGATTTATGCCTCACTTATGAGGTTGTATGAGCCTACCCATTTTCTAGATGAGAAAGCTGAGGCTCAGAGAAATGAAATAAATCACCCAAAATAGAACTTGGGGTAGTGTTGAACTTGGGGTAGTGTTGTTTCAATATGTACATGTTCTCCGTTAAGACTATAATTTCCTGTCAAGATAGAAGCACTGGCTTCATTTTACAGATGGGGAAGCTCAGGAGCAGAGAGAAAAAGCAAAGCCTCATGGAAGGAGAGTTGGCAGGGGAGGTGAAGTCCCTGAACGTGACAGAGCCCTGGCAGAGGTGTCCTTACAAGCAGGATCAGAATCAAGATGTATTGGCTATGGGCCCCCCAACCCCATCCTCTCTCTAGACATTTGCAAGAGAAATTAGAACCAAGTGAACGTCAGAGGTCTCCCTGAAGGAAAGTAAAGCCCCAGAGCAAACTGCCGCCTGAGGTGAGTGTGGGAGGCCTAGAGAACGCAGGGATATTTTGCCCCCGCCAGTATGGCATGTGCTGCTGCTTTTGTAGTAGCGCTTGCACGAGCCATCTCATTATTCCTTCCTTGTCATCTTCCTGAGTCCCTATCTGGTTGTGAGTCCCTGCAGAAGTGAACAGGGCATAGGGCAATGTGACCCGCACCCCGATTCACAGTACCCTGGTGATATAAGACTGTTTCTGCTCCTATAGAATCCTCTGAAGGGCTGAGGGTACCAGATTGGATGGTGGGGAGCTGGGCAGGGAACTGCCTCTTCTGCCCAGATGTGGAGAAAACTCACCTTCCTAGAGGAGCAGAGGAGACGAACAGAGGAAAATGAGGGGAAAAAAGGAAACTAGAGTCAAAGACACTGAGCCTCCCAGAGATACAGTGGCTAAGGTGAGGCCCACCACTCTCCCGCCACCACTCCCCACCAAGCCAGGTCAATGTCCACATTCAGAGGACCAGGAAATCATGCTGAACTGGAGAGAAGGTCTGAGTTAACCTGTTAATCAGCCCATACGGAATCCTCAATGCCCACCTCACCTGTGGTTTAGAGGGTGGGCAGGAGCCCTCCTCCCTAGGGACCCAGAGGACCTCACACCAGTGTCCAAAGCAAGGCAGAGACAAAGCAAGCACAGTGCAATCTCCCTTCCCTGCCTTGGGGGAGCTAATCAGGCTCTGTGCCCCCATGTTGATCTGGCACCGTCTGGCAACCTCCAATTCTTTTTCTTTCTTTCTTTTTAACCACTTTCCTGTTTGGGGCAGAGAGGATGGCAGGTTTGCACTTGTCCTCTAGCCCTACACATAATTGGTGACAGCAGGCAAAACTGCTTCAAGGGGAGGGGTTTGCCAATGTAATGAAGGAGGGAGGGAGTCCTAGAGTGACAGGGCTGAAAGGGACTTCAGAGATCATCTGACCCAACCTTTTGTGGCCTCCACACCATTCCCGTGGTCTATGTGCTCCCATCCCAACCGTCATCTCTCATGCCATGCAGTGGTTCCCAAGGCCTCCTTCCCCAGGCTTCTTAAGGACACTGTCTCCTTCCCATCACTGAGCTAACCTGCCATCTTGTTTTCTAGATGAGGACACGGAGGCCCACTGAGGTGTGACTTGCCCAAAGGTAATCTTTGTCCCGGGATAGAACCAGGACGAGAAACCCAGATGCCCAAGTCTGTTTGCATCCTCCTACTTTTCCACTCGATCGCTAGGGGAGGAAGGGCTCAGTTCTTCTCCCTGGGGGTTAAGGAAGCTTCTGACAAAGCAGAGCTGTCACCCCAGCTGATGTGCGCTGTCAGTGTCAAGGGTCTAAGAACTGAGTTATTTTCAGGGGGAGCCCGGTCATTGTCCCTTCCTCCTGGGTACCCTGAGGGCTCTCTGAGGTCAGTCTGTGTCCCAAAGTTCTCTTCCCTGCAGAAGACTGGCTCTGAAGCATAAGTAGCTGGCTGGGGCCTGGCAGTCTCATTCTGACCAAAGCTCCATACTCCAAGAAAGCTCTCACCACCTTTCAAGAGGTCCTTCATCTTTCCGCTAGAATGGAAGGAGAGAAGATGCAGAGCTGGTAAATGCGTCAGGAGGTGTTGTCCACGGTTCAGGGACACTGCTCCTTTGGCATACTTTGCCCCTATTTTTAAAAATATCGTTTATCTTTCCTTTTCTGCTCCTGCAAGTTGGAAGGATGAAGGCTTAAGAATGTTCTGGTGGGGACCACATCTTGAAGGTGGGAGGGCAGGTATGGAGGAGAATGTTGTGCCTATCTTTGGGTCTCTGTGTTTACACACATAGGCAGATTTCTGCGTGTTAGCCTTTGCCCCTGTGCTAAGCGCATGTGACTGTTTTTTATACATAAACCCAGGTCTGTGCGGGTAGGGTGCCGGGTGGGCTCTCTCCGAGGCCTTAACTGCAAGGGAGTCTGCCCTGGAGCTGGCAGTTTCAGCTGGGGAAAGGCTACTTTCTTCTTGGTCCTCAATTAAAGTGGACTCGGCACTACGAATTGGGGACTGAGTCCTGAGGGTGTGGGGTCTGTGGTGGAGGTGCGAGTTGGGAGGGCGTAACTCGACCCGCTGTCGGAGCCGCTCTCAGTTTTTCGAGGTCCCGTGTGGCTGTGTCCCGCGTGTCGGGCTGTGCCGGCGAGCGAGCCTGAGTGCCCGTCCGGTCTAGCCCAGCCTCCCCGACACCCTTCACTCTCTTTGTCTCCTGTTGTAGGTGTGAGTGCAAACCTGCGTCGCACAGCCCTCATCGCGTGCGAGCGCGGGGGCGCACCCTAGCTCCCCCACTCTTTCCGCCGGTAGAGAGGACGAGCCGGAGCCGGGTGCTGTTTGGTCTGGAGCCGAGCGGTGCTTGCATTGATCCATTGATTGTGCGCGGTCTGCGCCTGACCTCCCTGCTCCCGGGGAAGCCGTCTCCATGGAGACCGGGCCCGCTCCCCCAGCGCCGGATTGTAAATTCCTGCAGGCAGCGGCCCGGCAGCCTGGGGAGGGGGCCGCCGCGCCCGGGCGCGCAGGGGGAGCGGCCGCCGCGCCGAGGCCCCATTTGAAAGAAAAAAGGGCACGGAAAAGGAGGTGGTGGAGGAGGAGGGGGAGGAGGAAGAAAACGAAAAGGAGCGAGGAGAGGAGGAGAAAGAGGAGGAGGAGGAGAAAGGCGAAGAAAAAGAGACGGAGCCTGAGAGAAGGAGAAAGAGCGAGGGAGGAAGAAAGAGAGGCAGAAAGGGCGTGTTTCTGGCGCTGCGTTTCCCCTCCCCTTTCTCAGGTCCCTCGCTCGGGCTCTGCGCGCTCTCCGCTGCAGCTCTCTCCAGACGAAGCTGGGAATTGGGTGGGATTATACGGAGCAGCCCCGCCGCCGCCGCTAGCGGAGCCGGGCTTGGAGAGGGCGGGGGCTCCCCTCCGTCAGCGGCGCCGGGCGCCCCCAGCCTCGTCCCGCTCTCCGCCTCGCTCTCCCCGGCGTCGGGCCGGGAGAAGCCGGCAGCATCGGGAGCCTCTCGCCAAGGGCGCCGCGGTCCGCGCCCCGCGCCCGCACCCCCCGGCCCGGCCCCGGCGGGGCACCCCCTCCCCTTCCCCCTCCGGCGCGAGGGGGCCCGGCCCGCTTCCGCCCTCCCCGGGCCGCGAGACCGGCCCCGGCCGCCCGGCCGCCCGTAGCTTCAGCCATGGGCTCGGGACGCGTGCCCGGGCTCTGCCTGCTAGTCCTGCTGGTCCACGCCCGCGCCGCCCAGCACAGCAAAGCCGTGCAAGGTAAGGAAGGAGGGGCGCGCGGGCGCCGGGCTGCCTGGGCTGCAGGGCCCGAGGGCGGGGGCGCGATTTCCGAGGGGCAGGGCAGGTGCTGGGAGGCGTGCTGCTGTCAGGAGCGGGCACTGTGCACCCGCACTCCTCGGCTGGGGGCCTGACCTCTGGGCGCTGCGCCCCAGGCGAAAGGCTGGAGGAGCCAGGGGCGGTGCGGGTGAGTGAGAAGTTTGGGGAGCCCTGGGCAGAAGTGACCACGCATCTCAGAATTCTGCCTGACTTCATTCTCACCCCAGCATCTTCCAAAGACTTCTTGTCCTCCAGAAGTATGAGAGAGAATCTTCTCTCCTCTCAAACATTGTCAGAAAACTTAAGTTCTGGCCTGGACAGACTGAAAGAATGAAAACTTTTTCAGCCATGCTATATTTCTTCCCCTCGCCCCCAGTCTTCAAAGTTAGACAGAAATTTCGAAGTTGTCTTATCAGAAAAATGTTAAACAAAGATAGGATCTTTTAAGGAAAACCAAAAAACCAACTGTCTCCCTCTGGATGGTAGGGGGCTGAAGAAGAGAAGAAAATTTCTGTGACTCTGGCTCCCGGCAAGAATGTCGCATTTCTGCCTGTTTGGGGGGAAATCTCTTTCGTCTTGCATGGCTTTCATTTCTTATCATAATATTTATTTATTAAGGCCTTGGGTTTCCAATTCCATTTAAATCCAGGTCAGAATTGCATTAAAATAACAAAGTAAAATTCCAGGCTGGGGAGCTCTGACAGATCCCTCTAGGAATTAGAGAGAGACAGGGAGGCCCTCCCGCCCCCATCCCTGACCCCAGGCTCATTGCCTGGCCAGTCCCAAGGCTGTGCTGGCAGAAACCAGGCTGGTGGGCTACAGTTCTCTTGGGGACAGACTCCCCTCCCCCTTGACCTCCTGCTGCACCCTTCCCCCATCGAGTCCTCACCCAGGAAGAGATTTATATGGACAAAAAGAAAATTCCTCATGCCACAGCTTTGCCCAGGAGAATATGATTCTGCCTATTGTCCTAGGGGCTTCTTGAAGCCAAGTTGGGGTGTGGAGGTGGCTGGGCCACCAGGGAAAGTTGAACTTGGGAGTTGGGGCAGTCTGAGTCTCTGGCAGTCGGATCGCTGTGTCCTGGAGTCTGAGCACTTGGCTCGTAAGCTGCTCTGTGTCCTCGATGGGCTCCCACTCTCTTAAAAGGAAGGTGCTATATCAGTGTCATCCTTTTCTCCCCAAGCACTGCCTCTCCAACTACCCCCTTCCTCCTCCAACCTGTCCTTTAACAGAACCCAAACACTAGAGACCCTTGGCTGTCAAATACCAGACCCCACCCCCACCCCTTCCAACCCCAAACTGCCTCTTCTCTAGTCCTGGTTCCAGACAGCCCACTACCACTGCCACCCCCAGGCTGGGAGTAGCCCCTCTCCCACTGTGGATTTGCTTGTGTTTTCATAAACAAAGGTGGTTTTTGTAGTGCATGCTGACTTACTCATAACATGGAATTAGCTAGGGAGTTTAGTCTGAAGGAAGGAACAGATTTCATGCAGTAATCTGGAGACGAGATAAGGGCCTCTTTCAAGTTGAAGCCAGTGTCTGTAGTGGCCTAGTGAGGCCGGGGCCAAACGGAGGAGCAAGCAGTATATTCAGGGGGGGTTTGTGGGGCAGATGGAGACTCCGAGAAGGGACAGGTGCCGTCAAGCCAAGGCTTTCAAGCCTGAGAGATCAACCTATCCTTCAGGGACAGAGGGACTCAGAATCTCTCGGAGGTACTTCAGGGCTCCCTCTTGCATTTCATCCCGCTGCTGCTGTGGGAAACGCAGCCAGAGCGGAGGCCCTGCCCTCAAGGAGCTTACAGACTATAGTTTTGCCCACTGCTTATCTCACATTTGAGCCACTGGGCTGCAGTTAGCTTCACATCTTCCTTCTGATCCCTGAGTCTGGCTGGGCGTAGATTCCAAGCCTGTCGTTTCAGCTACCTTTAACCCTACTATTCAGGAAATTTATCAACCTGGTCTTCTAGAGTTGCCTCACAACAGGTTTGCTGGTATAGGGGGACATCTCTGGTCCCAAATCTACAGGCCAATATTGCAGGAAGGACAAGTATTGACCGGGCAGGGTCATAGACGGTGCTGTGGACATTCCTTGCTCTCAGACATATCTCCAGGGTATCACCAGTGCCAGAAGGTGTGCTTTGAATGCCACATGCTTTTAAATGAAGCTCTAGCAAGTCTTTAAAATACAAATAACCTTGGCAAGTATCTTGCCAAGAGTTACTATAGCACGGGGTATATCTGGGCCTCTGTCCCTTTTCTCCAGAGATTCACCAGGGGAGAACCAAAGTGGTGTGGAATGGAGAGGAGGGGAGGGACACAGAAGGGAACCCTGAGTATGCAGGTGTGTGTGTGTGTGTGTGTGTGTGTGTGTGTGTGTGTGTGTGTGAGGTTTACCATGATCACCCACAGGTGACATAGCTGGTGTATGTCTCTGTTGTGAGTTAGTTGTTAAGCATGTATACAGATGTTTTAGTGTCTTTGAGAACTGTGTGTGTGACTGGGAATGAGTGAGCATGAGGGTACATGATTTTGAGTGTTTTTCAAGTGCCTGTCTGTGTATTTTAAAGTAGACAGACTGGATAACCAGGATAATTGTTAACTTAAAAGCATTAATTTGCTTTGTTTTTTTTGAGGGGGGGTGGTGGTGTGCAGCAGTGGTTAAAAAGACCTAATCCTTGCATGGGGCTCAGGTTACAGCTGAATGAAAAGGTCTCCTGGCCTCCTGGGGAAAACTTGTCCCCAGGGCCGGCTGGGAGAGCCAGCCTGGCCATTTAGTTTACCTGGTTGTTTCCTCTCCTCATTAGGGATAGAATTTTGATAAAGTCGTATATTTAGAGCTTCCAAGTAACACCATCCCTGGGACTGAGAGCGTTCATCTGGCAGCAGACAGTGTCTCTCTGTCTCGATGCGTCTCTCCGGGTCTCTGTCTGGGTGTATGTGTGTGTCTCTCTCTCTTTCCCCCACGCCTCTCTTCCTCTTTAATGTGGCTGTTTCCTCTCCTCCCCGCTTCCCTGGGCTCCTGTGGCCGGCTCTTACAGTGAGGGGACTGTTCCTCCTAGCCCCTCCCTCCAAAATATGAAATGAAAACCATAACGGTGTCAGCGGGTGAGGGTGGCCCCGTGGGCAGCCGGCTATTGCCCGTGCCCCATCCAGGCCACACTGGGGAGAGAGAGGGAGAGGCAGCCTTCACTCTTGCAGCCTGATCTTCCCTTTAAGCCTGACCCCCACCCCTCATTTTTCCAGAAGGGTGGAGAGGTGGGGGTGGACTGCTTAGAAATTCCTCAGGAATCCCTTTGACCTCTCTTCTCTCAGTGACATGTCCTCTAAGGGGGTGGGGAAAGCCTGGAGCCAGGGGAGAACTTTTCCCCTTCTCACCCTTCATCTCCCGAGTCTCTGCAGGGTGGAATGAGAGAGAGGGGACTAGAAGACACCGAGGCCAGAATTCCTACAGGCAGAGAACGAAGAAAGTTATCAGCACCCCTAAATGAGACTGTTTCCTGAAACCTTCAGGAATCCGAGCACATGAGAACCGGTTTGAGATGTAAGCGGCTGGGACCTGTTGTAAAAGGAGCCGGCCCTGGGTGTGAGTTTGGGAATGCGCGGTGTGCACTCACTGGGGCGTGTGAGCGTGCGTGTGCATGACTCAGGGTGTGTGAGTGTGTGTCTGTGCTCTGGTGAGGGGGAAAAGGAAGCAGGCAACGTGCATTTTGTTTTCATTGGAGAAGTAAAGAAGTGGAATGGCTAGGTCCCGAGCCTTGAACTGAGCATGGGGGAAGGGAATGGATGGCTTCAGACCGTCTTGAGAAGATGGAGGTAAAGAGCTTGCTGCCTGAACTAACCCCAGTCCCTACCCCCGGCTCTGGTCCCTGCGTGTCAGGGTGTGGGCCTCCTTTGACGTCCCATACCCCTAGCACATGACCACTCATAAGAAAGAGTCCCTGTCAGGGCTGGAAACTGCAGAGTTACTCTGAGGCTGGCGGTACCCACAAGAGGCCCAGACCTGGGGACAGCTTCTTCAGGCTCAGTTATTAGACAGGAGTCTGGAAACAGAGGGGCTGCCGGTCCTTGGGGGGAAAAGTGATACAGCTGCCAACCCAGGGATGTTTGAGGGGTAGAGGAGCCAGCTGCCTGCACGAAGTGGGAACGTGGCCCCTCCCCTCCTCGTCCCCTTTGGCCCCTCTGTCACCAGACTGGCCACTCTCTTCTTTTCATGCCCACATACTGCTAGCCCCAAATGGCACAGGGTGGGAAGTATGGTAGGTACCAGTGGCTTTAGGTAAATGCAGAGCCCGAGGGTTGGGGCCTCTGAGGAAATAACTGAAATTCTCTTCCTCACTTATGAAATGGACGAGAGTATCAGTAGGGTCCCTTTCGGCGCTGAGATTATGCATCTCTTCAAAATCCTTCCTGCTGAAGGTGGAAGACACTATAGCAAGCCCCAGTCCTGCAGCTGGGGCTCCCCAGGCTTCTCGCCTGAATCTCATGCCTTTTTCTCCCTGGGCCCTGCTTCACTCTCTCCTGCCCGAGTCTATGTCATGTGGCTACTCTTCTTTTGTTCACCCCCACCCCCACTTTCCTGGGGCCTCACATACCTGATAGCTCTTACCGTGTCCTTAAGTGGGGTATTTGCCCCTGGAAACAGCCCCCGCAGGACACGTGTGTGTTTCTGTGTGTGCGAAGGTACGTGTATCCAACTGCATTGGGAAGTAGAGCTGAAATGTTTGTGTCCTGGGAACTGAGTACTCTCTGGGCAAGGCCCCAGGGCCCCAGTTCTTGCCCCACACCATATAGTCTCAGTTTCGAAGACTAGCTCTCTCTATTGTGCTCCAACCTAGACATCTCCCCTTTTCAGACCAAGGCACCGTCTTGTAGTTGCCATTGGATTTTGCAATTTGGCCCTACAGGCAGAATGATGCCCCTTAAATAGGGTGTGGTGGCCCTCACTCTTACCTATGGTTTCCCTGTGGCTAAAACCATAGCCCTAGAGATCTGTGGGGTTTGGATGTCAGATCCTCAGGCCAGGGGCTATCTGCCTCTGGTCACTGATGGTAACAGCTGAGGACAGACCTGGGCAGGAGCTGCTGGGCTGGAGAGAAGATCCAGAATAAGGAAACAGATCTAAGAAATCCCTCGGAGAGGGTGGAGTGTCAGGATATGTGGGCTTGGGGGGAGCTGGGAGAAGGGGGGCGCTTAAAGGGTAGACCCTGGGGAGCAGGTTTACAGAGAGGACGTTTTTACAAGTTTCTAATTATATTTATTTGGAGTTTTCCTCTGGCGGTTTGAAGCTGTTAACAGCAGGAACCTGTATCCCTGGTGTTTGTTTTTGTTTCTAACCAGCTGCTTCGCCCAGCCTAGTGAATCCAAGGGCAGGAGACACCTGCCCACTGCTGCACTGCCCACCCCTTCCTCACTGGAACTCTGTCTGCTCCCACCATGGTGCAACCACCCTCCTTCGCGGCCCACACACAGCCCTGCCCTCCTCCCTGCTGCCCCCATGCCCAAAGCCTGGGAGCATCTGTATGCCTACTGCTGACTTACTCCCAGGAACATCCGAATGTCAGTTCCAGGCCATTCCGTGGTTCCATAGTGGACGCTTGCTTCATGCTGAACTAAGTGCTGAGTCGGGGTGGGGATGGGCGGGGGGGGGGGGGGTGCGATGACAGCTAAGGCATGATTCCTCCCTCATACGTTTGTAAAATACATTGTATACTGAGAGAGCGCCAGACTGGGAGTCAGAAAACCTGTGTCCTGGCTGTGCACTAGCTGTTTTCTCTTTCCCAAGATACTGTCTCTGGGCGTGTTCCTCATCGATTCAGTGAGAGACAGGACTGTTTGAGAACCACATGAAATGGCCTACATGAAAGAACTTTGCGTGCTTAACGGAATTATACATCATCTGACATCATCACTGTTTAACTTGTTATTTTTTCCCATCAATTTGGAGAGAGAAGACTGATCATCATGAAAAGGGAATGTGTCTCAGCCCACGGCCTGACTCCCTCTCCGGTATTCTGTTCTTGCCTCCCCACTGCCACTACCCTCTACCCTACCCATCCTCTAAACACCTCTGACTCAGGGTTGTTGGTTTAGTCCACACTGAAAGGGAGAAAATTCTTGTCCATTTAGGGGTACATTCAAATAAGCAAGGAGCTGGATTAGGAATAAGATAGGACACTGTCAAGTTCAGCCCTGCACCTCTCCAGTCACCAAGCACCAACTGCTTTTCCTGGCTCTTCAGTTGAGCAGGCTAAGCTTGTAGGAGAGGGAAGCGTACTTTTTTAAAAAGAACAAAATACTCTGTCTCCTCTCCTTAGGGTCGTCTGTGTGGTTTCCTGGACTCTCTCCAAGCCTGTTCATCCCTGACTAGGCTTTGTCCAGGCTGAGGATGGGCCCAGGCTCCAGCTGAGGTCACAGCCCAGTTCCAAATTGGGAAGACAGCCTGAGAAGCCGGAGCTGGGATGCCAGGCTCCAGCATGTGCACATACGGGTACCTGCATATGAGCAGATATGCACATATGCAGGTACACATACGTGCACATGCTGCAGGTTAGGGTGTCATGGCCAAAACCTGAGCTGGTTCTACTCTGGATGTTACTTGGATGTGGGAGGCAACATGGAAGAAAGGAGAGGGGAACTGACCAGGAGCAGCAATGGAACGTTGGCCCCTGGTGTCCTGTCGAGAAGGTGTTAGCACTGAGGCTGGGGGACGTCTATCTGACAAGGATACTCTGAAGAGATGCCTGAGTAGTCCCAAATAGCATCTGAAGACCCTGAGGACCTGTGTATTCTATAGGATTCCCTCTTATACTAGATTTGTTGGTCCCATCTCTTCTGGCTTCAGCATGACCAAATAGATGTCTTTAAGTGGGTATCTTACCATTTCTGAGTTACCAGTCTCCCTACCCTTAACTTAAAACTAAATTTCTTGGGACTGTCTTCTACCCAGAACAGTTGTGGGGTTACAGGAGAGAAAAGAAGCTTTTTCTCTGCAGTAACACAGAACAGAAAGGATGCCACAGTATGGACCTCATCCCCTCACCCACCAACCCGTCCATCTATCCATGCATCCATCCATGCATCTGTTTAGCAAATATTTACTAAATGCTTTTAATATATTAGTCTGTCTTGATGAACTGGTTTGCAAGGCAGAAATAGAGACACAGATAGAGAACAAACGTATGGACACCAAGGGGGGAAGCGCGGGGACGGGGGGGCGTGTGTGGGATGAACTGGGAGATTGGGATTGACATATATACACTAATATGTATAAAATAGATAACTAATAAGAACCTGCTGTATAGCACAAGGAATTCCACTTCTCTGTACAGTAGAAACTAACACAACATTGTAAAACAACTATACCCCAATTAAAAAAAAAATGTATACATATATATACATATATATTAGTCTGTCTTGTTCGCTGATGAATGCCCAGCGCCTAGCACAGTGCTTGGCATGTTGCAAATGCTCAATAACTGTTTGTTGAATGAATATGCTCAACTCTATTCTAGCTGCTGTACAGGTTTCAAAGATTCAGAAGCCATGGCCTCAGGGAGCTCAGAGCTTCCATAGGAAGATAATACACAGGAACCAAAAGTTAAATAATGGTGTAAGGTAGCATGTAAGAGGCATCACAAGATAGCGATTGGTCAGAGGATGAGAGAACCTGACAGTAAATCCTTCGGAGTTAAAGAGAAAGAGTAAATTAGAGAAAGCTGCACCAGTCAAAGGTAGCTTCCCAGCAGTGGCACCTACACTCGGTCGTCAATGACGGGTGAGGCATTTCAAGAGAGAAAAATAGAGGAATGAGGTAGACACAGCAAACATCCTGGGCTATCCTGGCTGGGCAAGAAGGATGCCACAGCCATGTGGGCACATGAGGACACCAAGCAGGCTCCTTTGGACCTTTGCATTGGGCCCAGCAAATTTTTCCACAACTACCCCCAGCCCCTCTGAGTAGTACCGTGACAACTGTAGTAACGTCAAGATGGGGTAGACTCTACCTACGGGCATCTGCTTCTCTGCAGCCTGCATTCCTGCTCATTTGCCCTGGTTATTCCAGAGCTGGACCTGGGCAAAATTTTGAAGCAGATAAAGTGTTTATTTGGGGGTCCTCCTGCTTCCCTTTTAGGGTACACTTCCCCATCCTCAGAAGGGAATCTTAATGCTTAAGCCTGTGTTGTAATAATCCACGTTTTCTAGTCTGTCCTCTAACCCTCATATCCCCCACCTCATCCCACCCCTCCTCCCTGTTTAGCAGAATTTATGCAGTGCTCTGTTAGGTGCTGAAGCAAATCCAGAAGAAACGTCAGATGGTGCGGGGAAAAGCTGCTGCCGTTACAGACCTGTGCATTCATGCCAGGAGAAGGTGAGGCAGGGAGGTCTTGGCTTGTCTGTGGTGTCTTTGCAGCCACCACTCTCCCCTGATTCAGCTTGTGATCCAGGCCAGTGCCTGGGGTGGGGGAAAGGGCACAAAAGGACAGCCTTTACAGAGGATTGTGGAGGGCAGCTTTTTGGTTCCCAACTGGCCTCTCACCCACTGCACCTGCTGCTTGGGCAGTTCCCAGCATGGGCAGAGTAGGCAGTGACACAGATACCTTTAAGGATATGTCTCCCCCAAATTCCCTGTACCATCACGTGCTCCCCTAGTGCCGCATCTCCCCACACCAGGCCTCAAATGGGGCTTTGGTAAGGGGAAGGGGGAAGGGGAGAGGGGTTCAGAAAGGATACTGGGGAGAAGGTTGGAGAGAAGGAATAAAATAACGACCTTTATTGAGCATTTACTGTATGCCTGTACTGCAGTGCTAAGTACTTGATAAGTATTAACTCATTTGACACTCATGGTGGCCCCATGAGGAGGTGCTGTTATCATTATTCCCATCTACAGAGGAAGGAGCCGGCAAGTTCAGAGGCTGGCCCAGGACCACAAGGACATGCATGCAGCTGGCATTTGAACAGACACAGTATCACTCCAGAACCCCTTTTCTCAAACATTCTGTCATGTTGTTGCCCCTGGTCTCTTCCCAGCTTGGGCAAATAGTCTATCACATTATCTGAGTTGGGAAAGGAAGACAGAGAGCAGTCCAGACTCACCCTGGAGATCCTGATGCAGCTGGTCTAAGAGAGTGCCCAGTCAGTCACATTTTTTAAAATTAATTAATTAATTTATTTATGGCTGTGTTGGGTCTGCGCGTGGGCTTTCTCTAGTTGTGGTGAGCGGGGGCCACTCTTCATTGCGTTGTGCGGGCTTCTCATTGTGGTGGCTTCTCTTGCTGCGGAGCAGGGGCTCTAGGCGTGTGGGCTTCAGTAGTTGTGTCTCGCGGGCTCTAGAACGCAGGCTCAGTAGTTGTGGCGCACAGGCTTAGTTGCTCCGCGGCATGTGGGATCTTCCCGGACCAGGGCTCGAACCCATGTCCCCTGCATTGGCAGGCGGATTCTTAACCACTGTGCCACCAGGGAAGTCCCCAGACAATCACATTTTTTAAAAGGTCCCCTGGGAATCCCAGGGTGCAGCCACTGGTCTAAACCAGTTCCTGCCCAACAGTATCACCTGGTTTGTCAGGCCAGCTAGTAAACACCTGCACCCTGAGAGAATGAACTAAGATGAGACTGTGCCCATGGGTGTTGAAGGGATCCCTGCATGGGCAAATTGGGGGTGGGCACATGTGGGGGGAGCTCTGAAAGAACTGGCAAAAGGAGACACTGGGTATAATTTGGGGCCCTACTTCAGAGCTCTGTTTTAGGCTTGTTCTGCTTCAAAAGATTCCATCCAAGTAATAATTCCATCCTCAGTGAGTGACCAGCCAAGTGAGGAAAGCTGAACACGCCACACAAGATGGCTTTAAAGTATTAGCAGAGCAACTCAGTAATAGCTGCAAGTGAGCTGAGGCAAACCGAGTCCCCTAGGACCTGGAACTTACCAGGAATAGGGCTTACCAGGAAGACAATTTTTGAGCCAGTTTTGGGAAGCTGGGAACAGTGTGGCTACAAGAAAAAAGAAAGGACTGCATTTCAAATGTGAAGAATGAGATGTGTGAATGCGTGGAAAGGGGTAGAATGGTTTAGGTGTTGGAGAGGGATAAGTATTATGAGCAGGGAATGAGGGGGAGGGGTAAGATGGCAGGAAAAGCCCAACTGCCTGAAGGGTCTAAAGGTTCTGCCAGGAAGCCTGGGTTTGCTGCAGTCAGCATAAGGATCCACTCTATAGTACCGGTGAGCATTGAATCAGAGGCAAACGGAAGAACTCGGAGCCCAGCCTGATGTAGACTGTTGTAAAGCCCCAGCTGATTCAGAGACAAGCATGTACCTCTGAGATGGCCCTAGAGGAGGAGCTTCCAGATGAGTTTCCAAGTTGTCCTGGCCGCTGGGGAAGGGATGGAGAGACACAGAAGGGGAAGGGATGGAGAGACACAGAAGGGGAAGAGGGCTCAAAGCAGGATGAACAGGATGATTATTAGTCACTGGCATTGCCCAGTGCTCTGTACCTGCTAAGACTCACAAGGGTTACCACAGGGAAGGGGGTGATCAACCAGTCCCTTTGCCTCCGGGGGACCCAATAAGAACATCTAAAACTTTGGATTCCATTCAAATATTAGAATTAGTTGTTAAAAGATATTTTCCCCAACATGGAGGGCATGTGCAAATGTGGGGACAGAGAATAAGGACTTGGACCTCCGAGTGCCTGGTCTTTCTTCATGCATTTAAGCGCACTTGAAATGTCCTTTCCCCTTCTAACTGTCTAATGGTTACCCAACTTCCAAAACTCAAACTTGAGTCCCACTCCTCAGGGAGTTTTTTTGGTCCACTCGGGCCCAGGGTATCCCTTATTCAGAACTCGTAAAGCAGTGCTGTCCAGTAGAACCTCCTGCGATGTTCCACACCTGTGCTATCCACTGTGGTAGCCGTTAGCCACGTATGACTGTTGAGCACTTGGCCTGTGGCCAGGACAACTACAGAACTGAATTTTAAAGTAATTTAAATTTAAATAGCCACATGTGCGTAGTGGCTACCATCTTAGCCCAGTCATAGAGCACCTGTTATCTGAATCAGTGATTTAATGATTATCATCTCAAGCTTCTGATGCTTTATTAGGTACTTTACACAAATTATCTCATCAGCTGTTCACAGCCTCTCATGAGAAGGGATTATCGTCCCCATTTTAAAGAGGAACAAATAAGAGAATCAGAAAACACGCCCTAGAGAGTGGTAGGGCTGGATTTGAACCTGGGACTGGCTGATTATTGTCTTTCTACAATAGGGCGTTTCTTAGTACCATTTTCTCTTCATCAGTTGGACAAACTGATTGTCCATGCAGCGTCTTTTTTTTTTTTTTTTTTTTTTGCGGTACGCGGGCCTCTCACTGTTGTGGCCTCTCCCGTTGCGGAGCACAGGCTCCGGACGCGCAGGTTCAGCGGCCATGGCTCACGGGCCTAGCCGCTCCGCGGCATGTGGGATCTTCCCGGACTGGGGCACGAACCCGTGTCCCCTGCATCGGCAGGCGGACTCTCAACCACTGCGCCACCAGGGAAGCCCCATGCAGCCTTTTACTATCTACACAGGTCCCTCTTGCCCTGTCTCATTAACTAGAATTGTATGCCCCCTCTTCTCCATCCACTCACTTTGGGATGACTTCCTAGGGTGAGCTAGCAGGCAGATACCATGACTGCAGAGCCTGAGAGAGGTGGAGACTAAGTGTGAATTACAGCAATTAGATCACTGGGCGTGGTGGACTGCTGCAGAGGGGTCAAAGAGTTGGAGAGTAGAGTGCAGAGCTGAATAGAAGCCCAGAAGATTTGAGGCAGGTGTTTGGGGGCACTCTTCCAAATTTCAGTTCCCTTCTTAGCCCCAGGAAGCCTTAGTCCTACCCCGGAAGTTCTTGACATCAAAAAGAAAAGAACCGTTAACTGTTTCAAGCTAGGACTCATGGGTGTCTATAAATTGGAGCAATTACTGATCCACTCATTCATTCATTCAATAAAAAATATATCAAGCACCTTAAGGATTTGGATTCAATAGGTCAGCAGTCAGGCCTAAGAATCTGCATTTTAACAAAAGCCAAGCAATTCTGTGACCCACAGATCACACTTGGAGGTTAGGATCTTGATTTCAAATCCCATTTCTTTGCTTGCAGTTTGCTACAGTACCCTGGGTTTCCTAGTTCACAGCTAGAAGTTGTCTCTTCCTCCTCTGATCTTCCCTTTAATGGAGATTCTCCAGCCTGGCTGCATATTAGACTCACCTGGGCAACTTTAGAAAAATACTGATGACCAGGTCTCAGCCCAGACCAGCTGACCAGAATTTCTGGAGGTAGCACTTGGGTATCTCCTAGGGGAGTTGACTCTGATGTGCAGCCAGGGTTGAGGACCCTCTTTCCTTATCTCTAATGCCCTCATGGCACTCGACACATCCTGCTTCATGTTACTTTTTTGTCTCTCCTTTTGGCTGGTCAGAGTCATCTCCGAACCTCCACAGCCTTAAATTATAACGCATTTTTGACTGAAACATTTTCACCTACTTCGGTTCAGCTTTATGGGCACCGTAACATTGCCCCAGAAGTTGGAGTCTTTTGCCCAAAGATGATAAATTATTCTCTTTCCTATGTCCTTTCTGAACGTTGGCTTTTCTGCTAGATCTTGGGTGGCCTCTTCTTCAGCATAGCTCTGTGAGTAGCACCTTGTGTCAGAGCGAGGTACACCTGGGGTTAGATGAAAGAGCTCAGGGTGATGGGATGGATGGGCCTGGATGAATCAGCTGGAGAGCCGCAAAGGCTGCACTTATCAGGCTTCAGGTTGCTGGTGCCACAGCCCCTGCCAGCTCCTAGTCCCTCTGCTGTTGAGGGATGGGCCTAGGCAAATCTTCCGGGATGGAACTTCTTTCCTTTAAAGATTCTTGGCGCCATGGTGGGCAAGTGGGAGCAGGCCTGGTCTCAAGCAGAATTGTGAGGCAGATGAAGATTCCGCAGATGCCCCGTCTCCCTTTCTTCCTCCTTGAATTACCAATAGTCGCTGGACCCTGCCACTTTCCCAGAGGCCACTGTCCCCGTGCCTTTCTCTTCCCCCTCCCTCTAAGTCTGCTCCTAAGAAAGGTAAACTAATTCACCCTAGGTTGAATGTTTCTAATCAAGTGTGCTACCTACCCAGTCCAAAGGTTTTTTGTTTGTTTGTTTTTAAATCAAAGAGGAGTGTTTCAAATGATGGAATTTTAGCTGTCATTGTGGATTAAGTATTTTTGAGGGGAGTGGGCGTTCTTTCTGAATTCCTGAAATTACAGGAATTTCAGGAATTCAGAAAGATTCTGAAATCGGAGGGGAGGCCACCTGCTTCTGGAGGGGTTGCCCTCTATTTTAGAGGAGAGGGGATTTTGCCCTGAGGGACCACCTTCAAGACACCCCTTGGGAGGTACCAAGAGAGGGTCTCATGTGTTCCTTCTGCCCCTGCCAGATGTGGACGAGTGTGTGGAGGGGACTGACAACTGCCACATCGATGCGATCTGCCAGAACACCCCACGGTCGTACAAGTGCATCTGCAAGTCTGGCTACACAGGGGATGGTAAACACTGCAAAGGTGAGGCTGGGAGGGCACCTGGAGAAGGGGGACCTGCCGGAGAGGGGAGACCCCCACTGAGCTGCTCTCAGTTGGCCACGCTGTACATTACACTAAGGCCTGCAGTCCCTGCTGGCGTGGGGAGAGGGCTGGAGGGAAGCTGTTTCTTCCCAGAGAGGGTGTTATTTTCTAATTTGCACAAAGGCACCACCATATATGCTGGCTAAGGCCCTGGTGGGAACAGTTCACGGCCATACAGCCTGACTGGGTGGGGGGATCAGAATCATGGGACTAAGGCCTGAGGTTCCCTGACACTGGAACCTCCATCTTTAGACCCTTATGCCATGCCCCAAAAGAATGAGAACAGGCAATCTACCCTAGGGGAAATTCATACTATAAACAAACACATCTCCTCATAATTAAAGCAATGCAAATTAAAGCAGTCGAGATGTTATTTTAAATTTATGACCTTCAGTGCTGGTTAAGACTTCCACAAGGGGCACTCGTTCATTCCTGGTGACATTATGAATTGAAAAGTGATTTTGTCATACTAGCAGGAATCTTGAAGTTATTTATACTCTTTGACCCAGGAATTTCATGTTTAGGAACTTGTTCCAAGGAAATTCAAAGAAACAATATATGGGAGAATATGTTTTTTGATGCATCATTTATGATAGAAAAATAAATGGAAGGAAACTAACAATAGAGAAAAGGGATTAATAAGTTATGAGGTAGCAACATAATGGAATATTTTGCAGCCATGTACAGTGATAATTGGAAAGACTGGATGGAAACGTAAAAATGTTTATGACTTAAGTTTAGATGAAAGTAGCAAAATGCAAAATAGTTTGTAGGCTATGAAAGTAACTATGGGAAACAGAGACACATACAGAAACATACACAGAGGTTATATACTTTCTAAAAAAGCACCATAAGGCTGAACCCAGGGGGGGACAGTCGGGGGCACGCAGGTGGGTCCAGCTGCCTCAACTCCTATTTGCCCACAGATGTGGATGAGTGTGAACGGGAGGATAATGCAGGTTGTGTGCACGATTGTGTCAACATCCCTGGCAATTACCGATGCACCTGCTATGATGGATTCCACCTGGCACATGATGGACACAACTGTCTGGGTGAGCGAGGGTGGGGCAGGGCATGTCTTGTGGAGGAGGAGGTGTTTTTAGCCTTTTCTATTCCCAGGCAAGAAGAGGAAAGTGAACAAAAAGCTGCATTCCCACAAAATAGAAAACCAAGTCAGCCTCCCCCTGGAAACTAGATGCTGAGGATGAAATAATCCTTCTGCTGGATGAAAAACATGAAGGAGATGCTGCTAGAAAGTGTTCTCAGGGGAAGGGCCAGGATATGACAGTAGTGGGCTTAGTCACGGGAGGTGGAGCACGGTAGGAAGATGATTTGGCTCCAGACAGATCCTGGCTCTGCTGCTTACTAGCTGTGGAGCCTTGGGCAATAGGGATGGTGGTATCCCACTCAAAGGGCTGCTGTGTGACTCACCATGAGAGAACATGTGTAAGGAGCCCCGTACAATCCTTAGTACATGGTAAGTGCTCAATAAACGGGAGGAATGTCGATGACCATGAGGAGGAGGGGGATGCTGATGCTTCCCTAACCTTAGGGTTTAGGGTTCAGACTCTTAACCTTTGGCTTTTAGGGGAACCCTAAGTCATCCATGCCCTTGGCTTCAGTTTCCCCACTGAGAACTAGAGGAAAGAACTTGGCTAGAGTAGCAAAATCACAAGGCTGGAATAGAAGGGAGCAAACAGAAGGATAGAATGTAGGACGGGGTAAGAGCAGGAAGACAGGGATAGGGAGAAGTCAGGGGTGTAGGAGATGGGACAGGAGCAAGGCAAAAAAACGTTTACCTCCTTGGCTTTCCCTACAGATGCATCTCTCGGGCAGGAGCCTGCTGGATCTGGGCCTCTCTGCCCTTGGCCAGAAGGGTGAAGGACAGGGTTTCAGGGCGCAGCAGAGAGGATGGGAAGAGAAGGACAGATGAGGCCCTTAGGAGTCAGGCCCCTTAGGAGCTAGATTGGTCCATTTGGGTCCATCTCCCTGATGCCTCCCTGTGCCAAGGAAAACTGAGAAGGACTGTGAACTTGGGAGGGCAGTAAGTAGCATAGAGATGGAGTCAAGGCATTGAAGTGGGAGCCCCGGAATGAGCTTGGCTTTGGGGACTGGGGGTGGTGATTTGGGGTTGGCAATCAGGGTGTGGCCTGGCAGCTCTTCCCCCACCCCTCCCCGCCAAGCTACCAGACTTTGTTTTGTTAAACCAAAATAGGAGAAAGGCTAGGGAATGTGGCAGCAAGCCCAGGCATGGGGGAAGGGGAGGAAGGACGGGGTCATGGCCTGTCCACAGAAATGGTCCCTGCCCCACAATGAGTTGAAGTTCACTACCTTTCCCCACCCTGCCCCTCCAACCTCAGCACCGTGGCCAAAGCTCTCCCCGCACATGGAGCCCTGATTCCCTGGCTGCTCATCACAACCAGCTGCCCACAGTTCCTCCCTGTTGTCAATCTCCATCCTCATCTTCATCTCTGTTTCTCTTGCTCTGACTCCTTTCCTAATCTCCTCCGCCTTCAGACCCAATTTCAACAGGTGAAGGAAAGGGAGGCCACGTTGGAATGTCCCCTCCCCACCTGCGTAACTCCCCAGCTCTTCCCTCTTAGGGTGGCCTCTTCACAAGCAGTGGAACGTTAGCTAATGAGTGGGTGAGAACTGCCTAGCGTAAGGCTGGGAGTTGGATTTCCGTGGAGGGGATGTGCATGTGTGCTGGATTCTTAAGACTGCTTTCAGCCCTGGGTGCTGAAGTCCCAGCGCATGACCAGACCCTGGCCCGCACCCACGGCCTCACCAACCACCTATCCTGCACAGATGTGGACGAGTGTGCCGAGGGCAACGGTGGCTGTCAGCAGAGCTGTGTCAACATGATGGGCAGTTATGAGTGCCACTGCCGGGAGGGCTTCTTCCTCAGCGACAACCAGCACACCTGCATCCAGCGGCCGGAAGGTCAGCCTGTGACCTGGGAGGGCCCAGCCCTGCACTCCCAGGCTTCTCTCTCCACCTGCTCTGGAGCTTCCCCTCAGTGACCCCTAGGTCCCACCCTCTGCTACTCTTTCTTCTCTTGTCCCTCAACCCAATTACATCCTAAGGGTTCCATGGACAGATACTTGGGGTTACAGGAAAATCTGGGAGAATTCACTTGGGGCTGGGGGTCCGTATGGGATTGAGGCTACCATGGGACATCCTCTGTGTCCAGACCCAAGATGAGTGTCGCTCCTAATTGTAGATGGCTGAGCCGTAAGCCGATGCTGTCTGAGAGGACCTCACCCATGCCTTATTCCTTGGATTGGCTTGGGAGGGTCAGGCAGGCGTAGTGGGGTATGTGTTGTGTGTTTCTGTGACTCCGCCATTACCCTCCCACCCCCGCCGACTGTGACATCCCTGAGGGCAGAGACTATGCCTAATTCATCTTCGTATCCCCAGAACCTAACATACTGCCCTGCTTGTAGTAGGAGCTTAATAAATACTTGTTGAATAAGACGTGCAGTGATTATCTGTACTAATTACTCCTCACTCACATGATAAATGTTACTTATCTTCTTCCCACTTTGACTGTAAGCTCTTTGAGGAAAGAGATCATGTCTTACATTTTTCTGGATCCTTCCTAGATCCACCCAGTGCCAGCACAGTGCTGGGCAGCTGTTAGACACTAGTTTTTGGTTGTGTGAAGGAGAGGGTGATCATGCAGGGTTGGGAGGCTGGCTGTCAATACTTATATCTCATTCAGAATAGTTCTGAGCTCTGCTCATTAGCACCCAGCTCTATGGGCAGGACAGGGGCCCTGTGAGGGGGAGCCAGTCTCCTCTGTGTTGTAGCCTCAGTGAAATCCTCCCACTTCCCTAGGCCCCAGCTATCCCTTCTAGTTTCTCTTCCTCTAGGCGTGCAGGAGTACAGAACATTCACCGCCCTCCTCTTCCCTTTTAGAAGGAATGAATTGCATGAACAAGAACCACGGCTGTGCTCACATTTGCCGGGAGACACCCAAAGGGGGTATTGCCTGCGAATGCCGCCCTGGCTTCGAGCTCACCAAGAACCAACGGGACTGTAAATGTGAGATAACTGGGATGGCAGTGGGGGAGGAGGGGAGACAAAGAGGAAGGGCGTGGGGCCTTGGCAGCAAGAGGTGGGAAGAAAAGAGAGCGTGGGAGAGGCAGCTAGATTAGAGGACCAGTCTCCATGTTATGGAGAACTGGGGTGCCCAGGGAGAAGCAAGCTGACAGGCCTCCTGCCCTCTCTGCACAGTGACGTGCAACTATGGTAATGGTGGCTGCCAGCACACGTGCGATGACACAGAGCAGGGTCCCCGGTGCGGCTGCCATGTCAAGTTTGTGCTCCATACCGACGGGAAGACGTGCATCGGTGGGTGAGGCCAGTGGAGAACTCAGTCCACCTGTGATGGGGGTGGGGGTAGGGGCCCTTGGGAACCAGGGGAGGGGGGAACACATGGGGCCCGGGTGCTGAGAGCAGAATGACTGGTGAGTGGGTTGAAGACCCAGACAATGCCAGGTCTAGTGAGAGACGACTCTGAGAGACTGAAGGGCTCACCTGACCCTCCTCTCCTCCCCCACCCATTGGTCCTGCTGTCCCACCCCTGGGAGCCTCACCATCCTCTTAGTCCAGGATAAAGTGTTGCCAGGTTGGGAATAATTAGCAGAGGTGCTTGTTGACGCAGCCCATGGTTGAGAAGGGGGAGGAAAGCTGGGGCAATGCAATGGATTAAGCCTGAGCAGAGGCCCTGGTTGACAAGTATGGTAAGATGGGAGCTGTCACAACCCAGTGTCCCCACTCTGGAACTGAGGGTGGGACAGAGTGCTCTTTCCTGGAACAACCAGCCTTGAACTGACAAATGGGGTTTCCTGGCTCCAGGTATCTTTTCCTCTCTCTCCTTGCTCTCCTCTAAATCTCCCTTCCAGTCCTCTTACCCTAGGCCCCCATTTCCTCCTCTCTCCTCCACATTCCAGTGGAGCTCTGCCTGTAGCCTTCCCACTTCCTCGCCAATTCCAGCATCCCATCCCTCTCACCCTGGTTTGGGGCCTTCTTAACCCCTGGACCCCTTGTCCTGAATTCCTAGGCCTTACCTCACATATCTTTAGGTCCCGTAGATGAGTTCAGTTCCTTAATTCCTAATTCTCTAAAAGTCTTTAGTTTTTATTGTTGTTGTTGTTTGTGAAGGCCAATTGCTATGTGCTCACAGAGTGCTGAGAAAGACAGTGGGACAGGGTGTCCCCTTGGAAAAGTGGGAAATGAACGCGGCGAGTTTGGGGGAAAGGCTGTGTTGAGCCAGGCAGGGGCAAGCTTGTCCTGTGGGCACGGATATTTATGAATGGACGTTCATCTCATGGGATACAACATGCTGGGGATGGGAAGGTGTGAACACAGTCACTTGGTGTGTTTATGAGAGACAAGATATTCCGGTTCAGAACCAGACTCTCTCCCATCTCACTCCAGAGACCCACCCCGTCTCTGCAGAGAGCACTGCCTTTCCCCCAGTCACAAGAACTGGGGAGCAGACGGTGCTCTTAACGGTCTCCCTCAGGTACCTGCTCCAGAGACTTGCACACACAGTTCTAAAGCTCCTTAATTAAAATCTCTCTTGCTGCGTGTTTCCCTCTGAACTAACTCGCCCAAATCTTGGAACATTTTTGGGTCTTCATGTTGCCTTCTCCAGGCTGGTTTGTTCCAGCTCCTTTCGTTTTTTCCCTCATAAGTCTAATTCTTCTGCTTTCCAAACCTCCTATGATGCCCTGGACACACTCACACATCCTAGAGACTCCCAGAAGAAATTGCATGCAGTCCCCAAAGAAAAGCTGCATGATTAGGACAGAACTTGGGGCCCATGGGTGTGAGGCCAGGTCCCTCTCTGATGTCTTTCTGTTTAGATAGTCCTGGGCACGGCTGCTTTTGAAAATACTCCTGTTAAGCTTGAGCTCTTCTCTAGTCAAGATCCATTCCACCCTCTGGGCCATGGCCAAGTGAGGCAGAAGAGAGCAAATGAGGCTGTTCTAAGGTTCATAGCTATGTCCTTTCCAAGTTCCTCTCCCTCTTCTCCAGTAGAACTGATTTTACCTTGACCTGTATCTCATTTTTCTCCCCAGCCCTGGTAGAAGGAAACTTCGTTGTTCGGGGCCATCAGGACATCCAGATTTAGTGGGGGGGCTGAGAGGGCGGTACGGTTTAGCAGAAAGGGTGGGCACCCTCTGGGGTTTGGGATCTGGCAGCCTATAAGACTTGAGGTTGCATCCCAGCTCTGCCTTTGGCATGCTGCGTAGTACTGGGCCCATGACTGCCCCTCTCTGAGACTCAGCTTCCCATCAGTCACTCGGTGGGAGCCTGGCTTCTTGGAGGATACCAGGCAGGACAACCCTGGGGAATGAAGTGTAGGAGTCTCAGAGCTCATCATTTGGGGCCAGCGGTTTGGGCCTGCAGGGAGGAGGAGGGTGGGGAGGGGTTGGGGCACAGAGGGCCACAGTAGCTCCCGCGCAGCATCTAAACAGCTTTTTTACAATGTCAAACAGGGGAAAGGCGGCTAGAGCAGCACATCCCCCCTCAGGCCGTTTCTAATGGTAAATATGTCTGCTCTCTCCGCTTGCTCTCGCTGGCTTGCTAGGGGAAGGGCTAACCCGCTGGGGCTCCCACTAACCGCATGCCCACGGGCTCCCCTGGCAGCCTGGGTACCGGGCCCATTGAGTGACAGGAAACCTGAGTCCCCACGAGCTGGCCTGGGAGCCTTCATGTTGGTTTTCTTTCTATGATCCTGTCACTCTCCTTCCTCTCCTGCTCCTTTGTCCCACCTTCTAACACCTCACCCCTTCCCAGCCATCTGCCCCCTCCCTTTCTCTGCCTTCTACACAGCTAAAGACCCAGCCAGCTGCACTTACCCATCGTGCCCACTGAGATCGGGGTGGGATAGGGTTAGATGCCATCCCCTCCTTGGGTTCTTACCCGTATTAGCTCACAGTCCCAGCATCACTCACCATTCTCTCCCACCATAATGGTTAAGTGCACGACATTTGAGTTCAGACAGACCCGAGTTTGAATCCTGGCTCTGCCACCTTCTCAGTGTGCCACCTTCAGCAAGCTGCTTTCCTCTCTGATCCTCAGTTTACTCTTCTGTAAAAGAGGGAGAATAAGAGTCCTCTCTTAGTATTGCTGTGATGATGGAGATAGAGCATTATAGCATCTACTAAGTGCCTGACACAGAATAAGCACAGATTAAACTGTGATTTAAATACACAGCCTGAGGAGCAGAGGTTTGAGGCAGCCAGAGAGGCCCCTCTGGAGAGCTCTGCCCTGCAGGGGCAGTCAGCTGTGCCCAGCTTCCTGGTCCAGCCTGGGATGGTCAGCGTGCCAGCTCTGCTTGCTCCCCATCCTGGATCCCTCAGAATTGACTAGACTTGGTGCAAGATCTCTGTTCCCCTCTCCCTGCTCCAGGGCTTAGAGGGGTTCTTCTTATGCTAAGACCACTCTTGTGGGGGATGGCTGGGCATGGAGCCTGAAGTCAAGGTTCCCTCCTAGGTTCTTCCCATGGTCTCGGGGAACTTTAGGAGAGACTTAATGTGGGAGTGGCACATAGGAGATCCCACTGTGGCTGTTCCCAGACCTGGGCATTTGAGGGTCCAGGGCATGACCAGGGTCCCACAGGCAGAGTTGGGCTTCTTCTGGAGTCTTTGCTTTGCTGGTCTCCTCAGTGACAAGGGTTGGGCCTGAATTTTAGGAGTCAAGGATTCAAGAAGATGATAGTACTTTCCAGCGCTTTTCTCATTCAGCTCCCCTGCTTCTGAGAACCTCTCTCCTCTCTTCCCTAGTGGAGGCCTCAGGATTCTGTCTCTCTAATGGGAGAATTCTAGGCCCCCCAGAGGATGAACCACACCTCCCTCACAGTCCCTGCGTCAGGGCCTTGCACTGTTTGAGCTGATGTTTTTTCTCCTGGGCTCATCTCACTCTCCTGAGCTGCAGTTTAAACCTCTATTTTTCTCCTGCTCTGAATTCAGAAAATAGGGAGAGTGGCCCATCCATACTCCCCCAACTCCGACCTCTCAGCAGAGGGAAAGCTTATCAGTCAGGAGGGGTCAACAGAAGAGACTTAGCTTTGAGGTTCTCTAACTCTCTCACCTATCTTCTTACGCCCTTCCTTCTCCTCTGGATTCTTCTCCTTTTGCCCCCTCCCCTAGCCTAGACAGTATTTCCCCCATTAGGAAAGTAAAACAACAACAGAACAGCCAGCTTATCTCCCTCTGGAACTAAGAGGAGGGCCTGGGAGGAGTTGGAGGTAGCCAGGAAGGGGCTGGGAAATGATGGAGTACTAGCTGTCTCCTCTGAGGATGAGCAGTCAGTCCTGGAACTGGGATCTTTCTTAAGACAGCTGAGCAGGGAGGAAGGGGAAATGGATTGACGGTCATCTCTCAGCTGTCTTAGGAATCACCAGGCTCACTCTTCCCAGGATTGTCCCACCATGACCCCCCACCCGCCAATGAGATAGTCGAGATAGTCGGTGGAAAGAGGAGGAAACTCCTATTGTCCCTTCTTGATCCCTGGCGGCGGGGACCACCCTTACTTAGCTTCCATCCCTCCCTGCGCCCTCCCCTCTCTACCTCCTCCACCCCCTCAGCACATTCCTGCCTGACAGCTCTGGCTTGTACCTGCCTCACTGCTGTCCACCTTGTTTCAATCAAGTAGGGGGCAGGGAAGTGGACTGCTTGGCTGTACTTGTGAGGGGATGGGGGCGGGAGTGATGGGAGGAAGGGGGCTGGGAGCCTCCACTTAATGCTCCTTCTAAAGCACAGGGAGGCTAAGGCCTTCCCTTGGGCCTCTGTGCTCCCTCCTATACCCTCACGTTTGGGACTCCTCCGAGCTGATAACCAGCTTACCATCTCCCACCTCCCTCCTAAACAGAGACCTGTGCTGTTAACAACGGGGGCTGCGACAGTAAGTGCCACGATGCAGCGACGGGCGTCCACTGCAGCTGCCCTGTGGGCTTCATGCTGCAGCCGGACAGGAAGACCTGCAAAGGTAAGGGTTTTTGGAGGACAGGAGTGTAAGGGTAAGGGGCTGAGGTTGGGACCAGAGATACGGTACCTATTGTGGGACCTACTCAAGCCCCTGGAGACGATCCTGATTGTAAATAACTGAGGCTGTGACTAAGGCTTGTCTCCTGCCCGCCTTTCCCCATCTCAGTTCAAGGGGCACAAAAAAAGTCTAGCCTGGGGCTTCCCTGGTAGCACAGTGGTTGAGAGCCCGCCTGCCGATGCAGGGGACACGGGTTCGCGCCCCGGTCCGGGAAGATCCCACGTGCCGTGGAGAGGCTGGGCCCGTGAGCCATGGCCGCTGAGCCTGCGCATCTGGAGCCTGTGCTCCACAGCGGGAGAGGCCACAACAGTGAGAGGCCCACGTACTGCAAAAAAAAAAAAAAGAAAAAAAGTCCAGCCAGTTCCTTAGTGTCCCTGCCCCTGCCCCACTTTGTTTTCCTTACTCTTATTCCCATTTCCCCTATGGGTCCCTAACCCTCTTGGTTAATGAACGTGCCATTCACGTTTGTTCCTGGGTCTAGAAGGATATTTGAGCCCTGACTATGTATGCACAAGGTCACAGGTGTGTTCCATAACCTTCTTAACCCACATTCCCCAGACCTTCCCCGAGGAAAGGCTCTCCTGGTCAGAGGGAGATTAGGGTAGCAGTTGGGAGCACTGATGCTGGAGCTTGGCTGCCTGGGTTCAGATTCCAGCTCTGCCTCTTATTAACTCTGCAATCCTGGGCTAGTTACTTAGTGTCTCTGCACCTCAGTTTCACCAAGTAAAGTGCTTGCCTCATAGGAATGTTGTAAGGATTAAATGAGTTACATATAAACTATATGTAAAGTCTTAGAACAGTGCCTGGCAAATGGGGAACACTCTGTGTTAGCTATTATTATGGTATAATGTCCCACATTGTCCATTCTATTTTCCCCACCTTTTAATTAGCCAGGTTTAGGGGAAGGGTGGAGCGGGGGAGGAAAAAGGGAGGGTAGCCATACTGAAAATTGTGATTCATCAGGTCTGTGTCCCTTGGTCACAAGGAGTGGGGACTGGAGGAAGGCCTGGGCTTGCTCTTTGTGTCTTTTGGCCCAACAGCTGGTAGAGAGGCCTCGGAGGAGGTTGGGGTGCGGGGGAGGGCTGGGGCCGCAGGTCAGACAGCCAGAGCTGAGAGGTTTGCTGCTAGGAAGGACTGTTGACAGGTATGCTAAGAGTGAAGTGGAAGACTGCCCCCTCTGCCCCCTCCCCCAAGTAGGGGTGAGCAGCCTGGGTCCTGTCTGCCACCCGCTTGGGGAACTTGACCTCAGGAAGGAAGCCGCTCACACCCCCCTCCTTCCCTTCCCTTCTTAGTGCTGAAAGCTGCCTCAGGCCTGAGTCTCTCCAGACCTCTCACAGCCCAGCCCCCTGCCTGGCCCCCACCCCTCCCCCCATCAGCTCCCCAGCCTCACTGGCTCTCCTGTCCTCCCTGCCTGGCCTCTCTTCTAGCTCCTCCTCTCTGAAGCGCTGCCCCTTTGAATCTCCACCTCTCTGCCCCCCGCCCCCCCCCCACCGTGCTCTTATGGCAGGCAGGGGTGGGGGACAGTAAGGGGATAAACCCTGTCCACCAGCTTTCTTGGGAGGGGCTGTCAGTGGCAGAGTGAGGGGCATGGACTAGCCCCCTGTAGGTCAGGTGCCCACCTACTTCTAGGCAATTACCTGAGGGCCTGACACTGGTTCCCATCTTTCCCCTTCTAAGAAGACTCAGTCTCAGGAAACAAGGTTGTTACTAATGGCCACAGATACCCTGAAAGGGGGAGAAACAGAGACGGGAGAGAGAAAGAGGCAGGCCCAGGGCTCTCCTTGATTCTCCCTGTCTCTGTGAGGGAGGGAGGGATCTTGTCTCCCTATTTGTCCCCAGCCTTCAGTATTACTCTGATTCTCTCTCCTTTGCCCTGCCTCCCCAGACATAGATGAGTGCCGCTTGAACAATGGGGGCTGTGACCACATTTGCCGCAACACAGTGGGCAGCTTCGAATGCAGCTGCAAGAAGGGCTATAAGCTTCTCATCAATGAGAGGAACTGCCAGGGTGAGCAGACTTGGGCCAAGGACAAACCCTTTGGAGAGTTTCTCGGGGTAGGAGAGCTTCAAAGAGGCCAGAGGGCCAGAGCCTGAGAAGCTCAAAGGACACTGTGGAGAGTCTCCATAGGTAGCGTTGTGCTGTGAATTAGCAAATGTGCCCCTTCCTCTGGGCACACCAGCTCTACGCTGGGGCACATGGCTTGGCAAGAAGCGAGGGATGGATTTCACCCCAGTTCATATCCTTGACAGGATCTGACCAGTCTAACCACACGTGGTGGCCCTGATCCATAGGCACCGGACCTCAAGAGTTCCTGACTCCAAAGACTCCAAATGGAGCGGGCTTAGGGGGTGGGTAGGCATTGCTGAATTGCTGATCTTAGGGCTGGGCCAGAGGTAGGAATGCTTTTCAGTTTAAGGGAGAGAGCCAAGGCCCCTCCCTGGGGCCCTTCACCTGAGCACAGAGTCACAGGGTCATGTGCCTCAAGACAGATTCAGCGGCTTGAAACCTTGCTCTTCCAGATATAGACGAGTGTTCCTTTGATCGAACCTGTGACCACATATGTGTCAACACGCCAGGGAGCTTCCAGTGCCTCTGCCATCACGGCTACCTACTGTATGGTGTCACCCACTGTGGGGGTAAGTCAGCAAATCTGGACCCTCAGCCACCCAGCCCCTCTCAACTCCTCACCCTTCAACTGAACGAGTCCCTGAGTTGGCTGGTGGCTGTGGGCAATCCCCAGGTGCATGTGCCATGTCTGCATTCATCATGATGAAGTGGGAGAGATTAAGACAATTGAGAGATTAGAGTATCAGGGAACAGCATCCTGTTTCCGAAACTTCTGTCTCCCATCCCCATCACTGCCTCTTGACTCCCATCCTTAGCTTCCGAATTACAGCCCCACTGGTAGGTAGGAGTGGAAGGCTTTAAAAAGCTTGTTAGCTTGGCCGCTTCTCAATCCTTCTTTTGACTGGGAACAGAGATAAGGGAAGGAGGTCCTAGGTTTGAGCTCTTCTCGGGCCGGGAATCATCTCAGAGTGCCTGGAACTCTAACCAAAGGTCCTCACTCACTGCCCACTCTCTGGCTCCTACTTCCCCCCCACATTGTTTGTCTGTGTCTCCCTCCTCCCTCGCCCAGATGTGGATGAGTGCAGTATCAACCGGGGAGGTTGCCGCTTTGGCTGCATCAACACTCCTGGCAGCTACCAGTGTACCTGCCCAGCAGGCCAGGGCCGGCTGCACTGGAACGGGAAGGATTGCACAGGTGGGCAGCGCCCTCTGCTGGCTGAGTCTTGAACTGCAGTTTCAGGGTGGGGGGTAGTTGGGGGTCCTGGGAAATGTGGAGTTCCATACTGAGGAAGGTATGAGGTAGTAGGAGATGAAGAATGTAGCCATTTGAGATGTGAAGTTCCTGGTAAATAATCCCTTCATTCATCTCCGTGTACAGTTGCAGTTCTACATGTAGCTAATTCTCTTCCTCCTAATTACTTGACTGAAGGACTGACAGAGAGGGCGGGAGAGGAAGACCCTCTCCTCCTCAGGCTTCTCTCCACTTCCTAGAGCCAGTAAAGTGTCACAGTAGTCCTGGTGCCTCGAAAGCCATGATCAGCTGCAGTCGGTCTGGGAAGAAGGACACCTGTGCCCTGAGCTGCCCCTCCCGGGCCCGGTTTTTGCCAGGTACAGAGAGGAGGTTGCTGGAGGGCTGGCAGGGAGGAAGGCTGGCTGTTTAGGCAGCTCCTCTGGTCCCCTTGGATTCCTCCAGCCAGTGGGGGTCAGGGGGCAGGTCAGAGCTGTGACAGCCCCCTTCTCTCAGAGTCTGAGAATGGCTTCACCGTGAGCTGTGGCATCCCCAGCCCCAGGGCTGCTCCAGGCCGAGCTGGGCACACTGGGAACAGCACAAACTCCAACCACTGCCATGGTGAGCACCAGCCCAGAGGCCTTGTTCCATGCTACTCTCTGGCTTATTAACCCCTATTTCTCTTCCTTATGAATTCTCCTGGCCTTACTTTTTCCTGGATCCCCTTTTTTCCTCTGTAATTCTCCAGCCCTGCTGCCTTGCTCCCTCTACCCTTAACAGCCAATGCCCTTGGCTTTCATAATCCCTCTCCTCCAGCCAAGCCCCTGGCCCCAGCTTCCCAACATCCTCTGTAGCAGCCCCCACCCTCAAGGGACCCCCAGGCTGTGCTGAGCTCTGCCATCCCTCTAGAGGCTGCAGTGCTGACGGTTAAACAGCGGGCTTCCTTCAAGATCAAAGATGCCAAATGCCGTTTGCACCTGAGAAACAAAGGCAAAACGGAGGAGGCCAGCAGAATCCTGGGGCCAGGTCTGGACTGGGGACTCCACTCCAATGGGCTATTTGGCCACCAAACCCTTCCCACCCCTCAGCTCTTCTGCTTAGTGGGATCTCCAAAAACCCACTGGCACCCTGAATTCTGGACAGAACAGGGGAAGAAGCGGTTGTAGGCATAGGGTCCAAGGAAGTCCTAGGATATCCCCCCACCAACTGAGTAGTATCTTAGACTAAAAGAGAATTGAGATAGTTATAGTCAGAGATCTGGTGAGATCTGTCTGAGTTGGGGTGGAAAAGTGAGAGCTGGGAGTAAGAACATTCCCTGTCTCCAGGGGGTGCCCCTGAGGTTGACAAGGCCTCTCCCCCAGGTGGTGCCCCCTGCTCTGACTGCCAGGTCACCTTCATCCACCTCAAGTGTGACTCCTCTCGGAAGGGCAAGGGCCGGCGAGCCCGGACCCCTCCAGGCAAGGAAGTCACTCGGCTCACCCTGGAACTGGAGGCAGAAGTCAGAGCCGAAGAAACCACAGGTGGGACTTGGGACACCGTTGGGAGGAGGGTGGAAAGGGGAGGGCAGAGATGGGCAAACAGCAGTGAAGGAAGGGGCAGAGCCTGTATTAAGGGCAGACCCTGCCTAAGGCCAAGCCCAGGAGCCAGTCCCTCTCACCACGACCCTCCTAGCTCCTAGCTTTGCTTCCTTGCCCTCCTGCTCACAGGGAGGAGGGACTCTTTCTTTCTCTTCCTTCTCTTTCTTTCTCTTCCTTCTCTGACTCATAACACCATCCCCCACCAGCTGGCTGTGGGCTGCCCTGCCTGCGACAGCGGATGGAACGGCGGCTGAAAGGGTCTCTGAAGATGCTTAGAAAGTCCATCAACCAGGACCGCTTCCTACTGCGCCTGGCAGGCCTTGATTATGAGCTGGCCCACAAACCAGGCCCAGTAGCTGGGGAGCGAGCGGAACCAGTGGAGGCCTGTAGGCCCGGGCAGCACCGCTCTGGGGCCAAGTGTGGTAAGGGAGCTTGCTGGGGAGCAGGGGAGTAGGGAAGGCTCAGCTTGGGTCTGGTTCAGAGCAGGACACTTTACGGCCTCGGTTGCATCTCTCAAATTGTGAGGCAGCCAAGACACTCCTGCCCATCATCCCCCACTCCTTGGTCCCAAGCTGAAATCTAGAGGGACATCATGTCAGGCCACCAACCCTCCTGCACATGGCTTTGGCCCCTGATCCTCCCAAGCAGGATTCTGTCTGTTCCCAGACAAAGAGATTCTCCTTGAATCTGGGGGGAGAGGGAAGGGGAGTCCCAGACCTGGGTGGTGGGAAATAGGTGGGGGGTGGGTGGCTAGCGCGGCCGACTCTCCCTCAGTCAGCTGCCCGCAGGGAACGTATTACCACGGCCAGACGGAGCAGTGTGTACCATGCCCGGCGGGCACCTTCCAGGAGAGAGAAGGGCAGCTCTCCTGCGACCTTTGCCCTGGGAGTGATGCCCACGGGCCTCTCGGAGCCACCAACGTCACCACATGTGCAGGTGCCAGGGGAACAAACAATACAGAGTGGGGTAGGGTGGGCACTGGGACGCCCATGGGCATGGGATTTCCCAAGGCAGGCCCAGGCCCCAGGCCACTCTCCTAGTCAACATCCTGTTTGTGTGTGCCTCTGTCCCCTGAGACTGGGTGACCCCATGGGGATGACCAGGAACATCCCCATCAGAGTTGGGCCCTCGGTTTACTGCAGGTCAGTGCTCACCTGGCCAACACTCTGTAGATGGCTTCAAGCCCTGCCAGCCATGTCCACGTGGCACCTACCAACCTGAAGCGGGACGGACTCTGTGCTTCCCGTGCGGTGGGAGCCTCACCACCAAGCACGAGGGAGCCGCCTCCTTCCAAGACTGTGACACTAAAGGTGAGTGGGCTACTCCCCTCGGTACAGGACCCCAACCCCAGCTACTTCCAAAAAACTCTCCAAGTCCCCAGAGTAGACCCAAGTATGTTGCCCTACCATCTTCTCCAAACCGGGAAAGGCCCAGCTGCGTGACCAACCCCCGCATCCTACCCATAGGACCCGTCCTGACCCTCCACCAGTCCCAAGCGTGGGAATTGGGCAATAAGTAACAGTTCTACTTACCCCTCTGCTTTGGAAAGCTGGTGTCACCTTCCCCTCTATACTACAAATGAGTTTCTGTACAGGTTTGCGACTGTGCTCAGTGCCTGAAAGAACAGGATTGGCGCTGTAGCCAACCACTCTGTCAAGTTCGTTTTCCCCTGAGCTTAAATTCTGGCCTGACTAGGGAAGGTTGAGACTCTAGAAGGAACTCTGGCGTCTTCATTCATTCCCTACGATGAATGTGTCCTGCCCCAGAACTCCCGCTTGCTGCCATCTTAACTCCTACCCTTCCCCCTTGCCTGCAGTCCAGTGCTCCCCTGGGCACTACTACAACACCAGCATCCATCGCTGCATCCGCTGTGCCATGGGCTCCTATCAGCCCGACTTCCGTCAGAACTTCTGCACCCGCTGTCCAGGAAACACAAGCACTGACTTTGATGGCTCCACCAGTGTGGCCCAGTGCAAGAGTATGTGTCAGGCCAGGCTGTGGAAAATGGGGTGGAGAGGCCTGGGAGCAGTGGGCATGGGAGGAAGCCAGAGGTGGGCAGGGAGCAAACCAACAGAGAGCAGGGCTGGGCAGTGGATGGGCAGGAAAGTCCCACCCTCCATCTCTCCCCAACCCACTCAACCTCAAGACGGGTTGCTGGGCTGGGCCCTATAGCACCCTCTCCCTGGAGAGGAGGGAGGCAGGTAGTGGGGAGGCAGGGACAGGTAGAGTGAGATTAGAAGGTACTAAAAGGGCAGGAAGGAAGGGAGACCCAGAACTTGGAGAGGAGATGATGACTAAGAAGGAGGCTGCCTACATGTATCTGATTTCCACTTCAGAACTCTTCAATTTCCCCAACCTATTTCCCCACTGACTTCCCTTCTCTTTCTTGCTTTGTCCACCGGGGCTTGGCCTACAGATCGCCAGTGTGGTGGGGAGCTGGGTGAGTTCACTGGCTATATCGAGTCTCCCAACTACCCAGGCAACTACCCAGCCGGCGTGGAGTGCGTCTGGAACATCAACCCCCCACCCAAGCGCAAGATTCTTATCGTGGTACCCGAGATCTTCCTGCCATCTGAGGACGAGTGTGGGGACGTCCTCGTCATGAGAAAGAACTGTGGGTGGCTGCAGAGTTGGGCCAGGGAAGGGCAGTCCAAATCTGGTTGGGAGGGAGAGAGAAAAAAATTGGTGCTGGAAGAACTGGGGCAATGATGAGGGAGGCCTCGGAGCAAAGGAAAACAGCAATGAATGCTACGTGTTCGGTGGAGAGCAGAGTTAAGAAAGCCAGCTTTGGGAGTAGAATTCCAATAGTCTTACATGTGTCACTTTCCTAGTCTAGTTTGTTTTTTTTTTTTTTTTTTTTTATGCGGTACACGGGCCTCTCACTGTTGTAGCCTCTCCCATTGTGGAGCACAGGCTCCGGACGCGCAGGCCCAGCGGCCATGGCTCACGGGCCCAGCCGCTCCGTGGCATGTGGGATCCTCCCGGACACGAATCCGTGTCTCCGCATTGGCAGGTGGACTCTCAACCACTGCGCCACCAGGGAAGCCCATATTCTAGTATTTTTACTGTTCCATTCACTTAAATGTCAAATTTCTTACACTGTGTGACTGCCTGGATGTCAAAGAGGAATTGTGGAACAAGCCCAGGGCATTGAGAGAGAATATGTGTATGCTGGAGGGTAGGGGAGCTACATACATGAGGGAGGGCCTCTGTCAGCATGATTCCTCACTCTAGGAGGACTTGGAGAGCTTGCCCTGCTCTCTCCTGACCTGCTGCTTGCCTTCCCAGCCTCCCCATCCTCCATTACCACCTATGAGACCTGCCAGACCTACGAGCGCCCCATCGCCTTCACAGCCCGCTCCAGGAAGCTCTGGATCAACTTCAAGACAAGTGAGGCCAACAGCGCCCGTGGCTTCCAGATTCCCTATGTTACCTATGATGGTGAGCAAGGGCAGAAGAGCCAGGGAAGTGGGTGAGAAAGGGGAGGCTCATGGGTCTTGGGGGGAGCAAGGAAGCAGGAGGAGTTCCCACCCCTGAGCCCCTCTCCTTCACTGACCTTGCAGAGGACTATGAACAGCTGGTAGAAGACATTGTGCGAGACGGCCGGCTCTATGCATCTGAAAACCACCAGGAGATTTTAAAGGTGAGTGAATATGAACAGTAACGATGGCCAATGTTTAATGAGCACGTAGCAATGTGCAGGCAATATGCTAAGTGCTTACTTGAATATTCTCATTTGGTTTACACAATAGCTCTATGAACTAGGTACTTTCATCATTCCCACTTTACCGATGAGAAAACTGAGGCACAGAGAGTTAGAGCACTTGCCCAGTGGTAAAGCTGGGATTTGAGCCCAAGCCCATCTGACTGCAGTGTCGCTCACACTGTCTTACACTCTGGGTGAAGAGGAAGGGAGGATGAGGAGATGAAATGTCCTTGACCTCTTCCACCAAGATATATATGGAAAATGTGGTTTAGAAAGATGCTTTTGCATAAGTCCCTGCCTTCCCTTACTCCCTCCTCAGTTCCCACAGAAAAACAGCAGATCTAGTACAGTGTTTCTCAGAGTTAATTCGGTACAGACCTCTTTTAAAGGAAAAGGAATGTTTCCAACATTGAAGGATGGTCTGGATACCTAGGTCTGTGGATCCCAGTTTGAGAAAATCTTACTAAAGAAACTATATAGTCCTAGTCACAGTATTATCCTTCATAAATTATCCATGCAAAAAAGTTATCTTTATGATAAATAAAATAATTTTTGTATTATTATCAAAATGAGACACAATGACAAAAATCTAGAACGTGCAGACTGCAAAGAGTATAATTTCAGCAATGCTTTTCAAAAATTTTTAGAGCATCTGAATCCTTATATCAAATGTGCTGTGGAACTCCAATGCATAAAGTAGAGGCACCATTTTGATTAAAGTGGAGATGAGAGGCTGGAAGCTCCACCCCTTGTTTTAAAAATCTGCTGATGCAATGGAAAGAACACTAGCCTAGAAGCCAGAAGAGCTGAGTCCTAATGCACAGTGCTTGGCACCCAGTAGGCTCTCCACACATCATGTTGCTGTTTCAGACGGGGTGATCAGGGAAGGCCTCTGAGGAGAAGAGACCTGAAGGAGGTGAAAGGCTACCCATTAGAAGATCAGGAGAGGAGCATTCCAAGCTCAGGAGCATGGGAGCCGTGTGGCATGTTCAAGAACCTTGAGGCCAGTGCAGCTCAGCAGAGTAAGGAAGAGTCAAGACGGGGATAGAGGAGAGACAGCAGGGCACAGATCACATTCAGCCTATGGGCCATGAAAGGGATTCAGCTTTACTGAGTGATAAAAGAAACCAGACTCAAGAGGGAGGGGATATGGGGATATATGTATACATATAGCTGATTCATTTTGTTGTACAGCAGAAACTAACACAACATTGTAAAGCAATTATACTCCAATAAAGATATAAAAGATAAATTTAAAAAAAACAAACCAGAGAAGTGTTTAGAAAAGAAGAAGGACGTGATCTAATTAAAAACCAAAAAAGTCGTTCTGGCTGCTGTGGGGGAGAACAGTCTGTAGAAGGACAAGGGTAGGTAGAAGAATGGAGACCAGTTAGGAGGCCATTGCCAAGTGAGAGATGACGGTGGCTTGGACAGGGTGGTAGCTCTGGAGACAGTGAGAAGTGGTCTGACCCTGGATATATTTTAAAGGTAGAACCAACAGGATTTGCTGTGGTTGTGAGCAAGAGAGAGGTGTCAAGGTTGGCTCCAAGGACTGGGACTGAGCGATGGAAGGATGGAGCTGCCACTGACTGAGTTGTAGAATTCCAAAGGAGCAACAGATGGGGGGATGGGAATCCAGATTTCACTTCTGGATATGCCTATTAGACATCAGGAGGGGCTGCTGCTGAGTGGAGGCTGGTGGTCCTCTCTCCCACCACTCACACTGATGCTGACATTGCTACCTGCCATCCTCTGCAGGACAAGAAGCTCATTAAGGCCTTCTTCGAGGTGCTGGCCCACCCCCAGAACTACTTCAAGTACACAGAGAAGCACAAGGAGATGCTGCCCAAATCCTTCATCAAGCTGCTCCGCTCCAAAGTCTCCAGCTTCCTGAGGCCCTATAAATAGTGCCGCTAGGCCCGAGACCCAGGTTTTGAAGCCCCCAGACTCTTTAGCCCTCAGAGCCGGCAGCCCCCACCCTCAGATGAGGGACTCTCTCCGATCTCTCTTTTTGGAGAAAGAAAAACCTCCATATAGACCAAGCACTCTCCCTTTCCATTCCTCTAGCTTCCTTTCCTTGTCTCTTTCTGCCTCGCTCTTTCTCTTTACTCATTTCCTATATGCTCCCTGGAAAAGCCATTCAGTGCTGGCTCTGTCTCCCGAGGGGTGAAGGAACAGTAAGTACCCTGCTCCCCTCCCCAGCCACACTGCCCATTTTACCAGCTCACGTCCCTGACCCTATCAGCTTGGAAGGGTGCTAGAGGCCCACGAAGGAAGCGGGTCTAGTGGGGAATGGGGAGGGGGAAGAGGGGCTTCTGCCGTTATAGGTTGTGCCTTGCTAGACAGGAGCCAAAATGTCCCCTGGCTGTGCCCCCCAGGAATATTCTAACAGCCCAGGGTTCTGCCAAAGAAGCCTTTGACTTACAGGCTTAATGCCAGCACTCGTCCTCTGGGACACGTGGTTTGAGCCCTGGACTGCCCACACAGCCAGCTTTCCTGTCTACACAGCTCCTCTCCTTCTTCGCTCACAACTGCCTGGGGTCCAATTCATGAGGGCTTACAAAAGGCCCACACCACTGGCTAGTGGACACCAGCTGAATGAGGAAGAGCAGCAGGAATTACCATGTTGAATAGGCAGGCGGCTGCTGCTCCCCAAGAGAGACTTTATCTCTGCAGGACAGAAACCAGGTTTTAAAGCATCGGCAAAAAAAGAAAACGGAAAAAAAAGAAAATGTGTCCTCTAAAGGACTAGACCACAGAACAATTGGAAGCCAGCCTCAAACACTAATCCCTTTTCTTACTTGTCTTCCCTGGCCCAGCCATCCCCTCACTCCCACCTGAGTGCTCCCTGGGGGAGCCCTACTCCCCTTGCTAAGTATTGTCCTTAAAGAAACATGGCTGCTGACCAAAAGCCAGCTTGGGCCTTGCCCCCAGAGTTGTCTTTCCCTTGTAGTCCCAGATGGCTTGTGGGCCCCACCAAAGAGGACCCCGCTCTGCAGCCAGCCCAGAGCCACCTACCTCTGGCCCCAGGCCGTGGGCAGCAAGAGGAATGTGTGCACTTGGCGAGCCTTCTGCCACCCTGTCCACATCTAATAAGTGCAATCGTTTTGAGTCTTTCTGTGTTGACTAGAGGGAGGGGTTTTTGTTTTCTGGTTTTGTTTTTTGTTTTTGTTTCTTTTTCCTCTATTAGAACAACCCTATTTATAGCTGCCTAAGAGAGAAGAGTGTATGTTTGGAGTGGAAGAAAAAGGTTTTGAATCTCATGAGCCTTGAGCGCTGGAGCATCTGATCTGTCTCTACTCCCCCAGCAGAGGCACCTGATATGTAGGATATGTAATTCTGGGGACTTGATGGAGCAGGAAGAAGAGGGACCTGTGTTTGCTAAACCAATCCCACCATCCCTGTGCCTCCATGAATTCAGCATGGACCTCAAGAATGTAGAGGCCAATGGAATTGGCTAGTGATTCTCCACCCCAAGTAGGGAAAACCTCCATCGTTTCCCTGCTTTCATCCAGCTTTCCCCTGATGTGCACATGGAAGAAGACCAGGACAAACCCCCTGGGGATAGGCCGACTCAGGGCCCTGAGGCCAGAGACAAGGCTGTGGGAGCCAAGAATAGGACAGTTATCCAGGCATGGAGTTGTTTGCCTGACGTTGGCCATTCTGCCTACCCCTGTTTGCCATTTCCTCTTGGAGCTGACTTCAAGCCTAGCTTCCTCAACTACTGCTTTTCAAAAGGAAGAAGAATCAAGTCCATGCCCAAGTCCAGATCCTGCACATACTCCACCTTCAATCCACTGCTGCCTATAAAATTATTTTCCATTTGCTCCTTCTAGTTCCCCCAAAGCTGTAGCCCTATTCAATCAGAGGCTAACGGTTGAGTCCTAGGGCTCACTTCTAATGACTGTCTCAGGCTATTGCTCCCCAAGGAGACTCAACACTAAATAAAGGAGCCGGACACCCCCCCAATCAGTAGCATTCACCAACTGAAACAGCCTTAGGCAGTAGGTAACCAATGTCACAACTAGATCCCCTGACATCCATTAGCCAACACCATGGCCCTTGGGGATAGAGTGTCTGGCTGCCTTTGTCTCTCTGGGTCAAAGAAGGCTCTGCTGTAGAGATACAAAACGGCTGCTTCCAAGCAGGGGAATGGTCATTTAATAGAAGAAGTATCCACACTTCCCAGGAGATGCCATGAAAACTGCTTTAATCAACTTTGACCATCCTCATTCTCCACCAGAAGCTAGGATAACTTTCTGATTCCTCTCTCCCTACCATTTTGCATCTCTCTCAGAAAGCCAAACAGTCAGAGTGCTTCCCAGTTCATGCCTTCAGGGTCTGACTTCTTGCTCTCCATTCCTTTCCTGTCACCCTCATACACACACATAAACACACTTCCTCTAACCATTTAATTCCATGGTTTCCGGGGCTTGCAAATTATTTCCACAGTATGGAAAGTAGAGACCACCAAGCTTCTTAACTAATGTCAAGACAGATCTTGGAGAGCAGGTGAAGACCTGCTAATGTCCACCAAGTTTAATTTACGTCGTCCAAGTTGGGAGTTAAGAATCCAGGCAAAGCTGCTCCTAAACCTACAGAGGAAGCTGGCCCAGGGGCATCAAACTAAGGGTTAGTGGATTGAGGAGCCAACATTCAGGGACTCTCTAGGCCTTTACAGGTCAGACAGAAAAAGAGGTTTTTACCACTGTAGGGAAGTGGGAAGATGGTATAAATGGGAACCCTTCATGAACTAGCCAAGAGGCCTCTCTGCAGGATGAGGTGTTCGTAGGGCTGCAGTACTGAGAGGGCTCATTTTTCTTAGTACAAAACCTGCCCTGATCTGAGTCTGGGAATGGGAAGCCATTCCTGCAAGGGCTGCAAGCGCCAAGTGATGCATATCAGAAAGGCACTTATGTCTTCAGCAACGTGGCAATCGCTTTTTACTTCTCTGCCTCTGTCTTTCTGTGTTATTGGGCCAGGCCCATTCCCTAAACCTTAGAGAACAAAGTCAGAACAAAACTGACCAGAGCCTGGACTTGAACTGCCCTGCCCCAGGCCTACAAATTCCCAGAGGTTGACATTGAGCAGTGACTGCTCAGACTCTGCCAGGATTGGATTAATTTGAGGTGGTGGAGGCTCAGATTTATTGCTGAAAGTTCAGTAGTACAGTCCTGGTCTTCAGCCCTAATGAAAATTTTCATATCCAAGAAGTTTTCTCCATATGCATGTTTGAGGTGACTCTGGAGATTAGGGGGCCATATCTCAAATGTCAGAAAATATTATAGCGCGTTCAGACTTCTGTATTTGCTGCTTAACCTCAATATAACAGGCTCAAACTAGAGGAAGGGAGACAAAGTATAACTGACCACAAGCAGAAAATAATGTTAACCTGCTTGGCTTCTCTCCTAAGCACTGTAAGAGAAAAGTGGAAGCCAACAACACAAGGATACCTTTAAATTTGACTTGTCTCAAAGGTAGCACACTCTGTCCTTGGGCCATTACTTGGACTAGGAACCCTCTACAAAAATATATGATAAGAGGGAAAAATATGTGATAAGAGGGAATATAACCCCCAGTTCTTTTATCAGCTTATCTAGACAACACAGATTGTAACAGTTTGGACAAACCAAAAACCTTATTCTGTGTGAGTCGAACTTAAGTTTCAGAGAATAACCATTACCATGTGGGAGGCTTTTTTTTTAATGCAAAAGAAATCTCAAAATATTGTATTTATATCTACCTTCCACTGCTGCCGATATAGTAAGCATCTCCTACACAACAATAAATGATGCAGTTCATAGAGTATTTTGCACTTGGGGGAAAAAATGTATCTGAACTTGTAAAAAGAAATGTTTGGATTTTGTATTGTCTTTTTTTATTATTATTATTAAAATACTAAATGAAACTTCTCAGCCTGGCATCTTTTCCTCTCTCAATGGCTTACCCTAGAGCTGGAAAAAAGCTCTGAGGAGACAAAGTGTCTTCTTGCTTCCAGATAGGACTTACCCCAATTTTTCATTTATCCATCTTATTCCTAATGATTTTAGAATTTGAAAAGGCTCGTCTGTTTTAAAAAGCAGTATCAAGAATTATCCCGAGTGGGGGAAATTTGGGGTATTGTTGCTTATCATAGTACAGTCCCCAAAATCTAGCCAGGCCATAGGTGGTTAAGATACTTCCCTAGTAAAGATGTCCCATCTCTAGCAAAGTACCAGCACTGAGATTCACCAACGTTGTTCTTTTTATGCAGTACATTCTTGGCCGCCAAACAGAATTCTGAAATGGAGATCATTCAGCCACTACCACCATTACTATACAGGTCTTGGGAATGCAACCTCTAACCCCTTATAAATGAACAGTAGCCATTTCTAGGCTCAGAGATGATAGATAAAACTTAATTGTTGTAATTACATAATTCCCTGACGTGACATTTTATTGGATTTAGTAGCTACATGATATAGCCCTTTAAGTGGAACAAGGAAAAATCTACCTGATCAAAACATATGTTGGGTTGGCCTACCAGAATCCTGAACTTCCCCATCAGCATCTATAAAGGAGACAGGTGCATTCTATTCCACAATTGCTGAGCTCCTGTTACGTGCCAGGCATCGCGCATCAGGCCATCACAGCTTGATAGCAATAGCCATGCTCAAGATCCGCACTCCTCATGTAAGACTGATTACAACTGACCTTTCTACATAGATCTCCCAGCAGGAGAGGGAATCCAGTCAACTTGGTGATTATGAGTATAAATTAATTCACTGGCATTCTATTTCATACATTAACTTCCTGTGAGTTTGATTCAGTGTGACAAAATATGAACACCTTTGTGTGGACTGACAAAAATCACATTTCTAGAACTGCAAAGCTGAGGACCATATCCAGGACCACGGTGAGTGACTATACCAACTTGGGGCCATCTTCTCTGACTTCTCTCCTAACCCTCTTCTATTCCAAAAACACCAAGTCTTCCTCCTTCTTTCTAGGACACTTGCAATTATGTCCCAGAATAATGTAGAGTCAGGGCCAGTGGAGTATGGGTCTGTCTATATCAAGCAGTCTTTAAAGTGAGGTACATGAAGACTTTCCAAGGAATTCTTCCTAAAGGTATGTGAAGACTTTCCAAGGGGGGTACCTGTGCAAGGAAATCAATCTGAGGAGAGTTTTTTTTTTAAGTTAAAAAAAAATTTATTTTATTTATTTATTTTTGGCTGCATTGGGTCTTCCTTGCTGCACACAGGCTTTCTCTAGTTGCGGCAAGCGGGGGCTACTCTTCATTGCAGTGCGCAGGCTTCTCATTGCGGTGGCTTCTCTTGTTGTGGAGCACGGGCTCTAGGCGCGCAGGCTTCAGTAGTTGTGGCACATGGGCTCAGTAGCTGTGGCTCACGGGCTCTAGAACGCAGGCTCAATAGTTGTGGCACAGGGGCTTAGCTGTTCTGCAGCATGTGGGGTCTTCCCAGACCAGGGCTTGAACCCGTGTCCCCTGCATTGGCAGGCGGATTCTTAACCACTGCGCCACCAGGGAAGTCCTGAGGAGAGTTTTAAGGGAATACATTTCCAGATCCTCAACTTCCATAAGAATTCTTCCCTAAAACTCATCTGTTTGAGAGCCAGCCAGCATATTCATGCACTCTCCATTCTACCTCCTCTATCACCATAATCCTTGTCCTACTTTACAAAAGAAAGGCATATCCCTCACCTACATTGAATCTTGATGCATGGCCTAGGGTGTAAAAACCTGGGGAGTAGAAGGAAGGGGTCGTTTTTTCCCTTCATAACAAAATATTCCCATTACAATCAATCTTCTTGTTTCATCTTATAAAATGTTTCCTATTTTCTACCTCCTGCTAGCAAAAAATGAAATTGTTAGCTGCTCAAACCATTATTTCCTAACAAAAAAACTTTCTTTTTTATTAAATACATAAGAAAAAGTTTGATCATGGAGTCTAAGAAAATTATTGGAGTTCTTTCTCTTTTTTTGTTACACGATTGTTATTTAGTTGTTCCCAAAAGCCAAACATAAGAGTTCAACACAAGCAGAAACCGGTATTTGCCAAGGGACTAACATGCCTTCTACCCTACTTTTCACTTAATAAATTAATGTATTCAGCTATACATTATATGGCATTATTCCAAATTATACAATGAGAAATAGTACCATCTTGTTTTTACAATTTTTATAATATTAATATTAGATCTATATAATTTTAATCATGACTGACTTTAGTAATCTATTTTATAAGCTACAATTAATTTATTTCCCAGTGATTTTACAATATTCTTTAAAAGTGAATATTAATATATATTTTTTTTAATAAATTCATTTTATTTATTTATTTTTGGCTGCATTGGGTCTTCGTTGCTGCACGTGGGCTTTCTCTAACTGCGGCTAGTGGGGGCTACTCTTCATTTCGTTGCTGCACGTGGGCTTTTTCTAGCTGCGGCGAGTGGGGGCTACTCTTCATTGCGGTGCACGGACTTCTCATTGCGGTGGTTTCTCTTGTTGCCGAGCACAGGCTCTAGGCGCGCAGGCTCAGTAGCATGCAGGCTTAGTTGCTCTGTGGCATGTGGGATCTTCCCAGACCAGGACTTGAACCTATGTCCCCTGCACTGGCAGGCAGATTCTTAACCACTGCACCATCAGGGAAGTCCCTTAATGTACTTATTTAAATTGAAGAATAAAGTCAGACTTTTTCCTGACAGAAAGTAAGTCTGATGTGAAATGAAGACTGGCTTTGCTAATTCCACAAATGGCAGGTGTTTTCTATATGGAAGTGAATCTGCATGTCAATATTTTAACAGAAAGATACTGAAAACATGTAATGATGAAAGAATTTTATCAAAAAAATTGTGTTGGCAAAGAAGTAGGAAAATCAGTTATCTGATTAACTAGGTGCCTCTGAGTGAAAAGGTGACAGATAATTTAATAATTATTTTCATAAGACTGAAACATACTCAAATGACTAACAAATCCTTTTGCAAGATCAGTGGTTTCCACTTCTTTGCTTTTAATAAAGTAAAGGAGGACTCTATTTGATAGTACTTGATAACAGTATTTGGTAATAGGACACTTTGTGACTGTTGGCATGTAATTTAGAAGTAGTTCAAAGACTTGAGGGATATCATTTTAACAAATTTCTTCCTTTCCCAATTACTATGTAAACAACGTTTCTCAACGCTTATGTCTATAAAAATCAAAAACAGGTAGAGAATTGGTGTGGCACCTTATCTCCTTCCACCATTAGGTAATATTAGTCTGTGAATACCTGAACTAATTGAGGAGAAACACCATATTTCTCATTGAGATGCATTTTCAATAAAATTGTACTTTTTAGGTTTCACAAGTTATAAAAATGTGTAATATAGTGATGTTGCTTAATAAATCGTTGTACTAGTGATAACCGTAATGACAATTTGATTCATAAGAAAATTTTCAACAAAGCCTATGGTCACAAGCAAGAAGCTTAAATATATACTCAATTTTGTTGCAAAGAAGGTGATAGTGATCAGTAAAAGACTTTAAAGCATACAAATATACTAATTAGGATAAAGTTCTATAGGGGCAGTGAATGGAATTAGGAATTCAATAAGAAAGGGAACCATATAAAATTTCTTGTTCATATATTTTTAAATGGATGTTGGCAGACATCAAATATTTAGGGTATTTGGAGTCCACTAGATACAATTAAGAATGATGTAATGGTTTTAGTTTAAAACGTCAACATTTGCAGTAAGTCAGAAATTATATCCTCTACAAGTATTTAAATTTATGATGGAAAATTTAGGTATCAACTTAGAAATGAACAAGGGGGTACATAGTTCTTTAAAATTCTTATATGGAGTCCATTTTTTAAAATGTCTTAAGACCACCAGCCTATACGTTATATTGTGGGGATGGGGTTCAAAGGAAGAACAGAAGTTACTAGAAATGATCTTCAATCCTCCACTCCAAAGTATCTTCCTCCCCAGTTCTCCCGAGTACCTGAAATTACCCATCATCAGAATCTTAATACTTCAAATTCAGACACTAGTTTCCCAGAGTTTTTGTTGTGTAATGGGAGAGGTGATTAGCCAATCAAATTAGGATCTGCAAGGAATGTGAGGAAGGACAGATGTATTTTTTATTATGGAAAAAGGTGGGGGGGGGGACGGACAAACTAGTACAACCTGAGTTCTAGTCCCTGGTCTATGTCTAACCAGAAGTTTATGCTACAGGACAAGCTACTATGTTCTCTTTGTATCTAGGTAAAATAACTTGTCAAACTTCCACCAAAAAGGAACAGAAAGAGGGCACCTTAAAGGTCAGGCTGTTTATTTCTATACCTGGAGATGTAGAAAGGATTAATTATATATAACCATAAGAATGGGCCATCGGAACTTCCCCGGCGGTCAAGTGCCTAAAACTCTGCACTTCCACTGCATGGGGCGCAGGTTCGATCCCTGGTCAGGGAACTTGGATCCCCCATACCCTGCAGCGCGGCCAAAAAAAAGAGAAAAAGAATGGGCCAACAATTGTCACTGCCCCCCTAAACTGAGAACCTGATGAGAATTGGAGCCCCAGTCCCACCTCTGGAATTGTGCCAAAAGCAGTAAGATGCGGAACAGAGAATGTCTAAAATTGAAATGGAGGCTTTGTGGTTAAGCTCTTTAGACAAGGGAGGAAAGGAACCACCAATGGCATCTCTAGCTACCATGGGCCCCAAACACAGTACTTTGTAAATGTTTCCAGTTTATTGGCATACTTCCTTTAAAAATTTTTTTTAGTTAATTTTGGGGGGTGGGGAGAGAGGAGACAAAAGAAAGGACTTAAAGTCTAAAAGGGCAGAGAGGGAGAAAAGTTTCTCACCTCATTCCTCCAGTCACCCCAATTCCTCTCCTAAGAGGCAACGTTTACCAGTTCCTCATCTAACGTCTCTATTTTTAATTTTTTACCAAAAGCTCACTCTTTTACTTTTCCCCTAGGTGCCTGAAAATTCCCCAAGCACAGCCCCTCCCTAGTGAGAGGGGGAAACAGTAAAAGGGCTTGGCTTTGTTCACCCCGAAAGGAGCCTACAAGGTGGAGCAGCTGGTTTTGAGGCTGCAGGTGGGGCTGGCGGGGGAATGAGAGAACCGAAGAACACCCTCAGGGCGCCCTCCCTAAAGAGGCCAGTCCCTCACGGCTCCTCACGTCGTCTTTTTCAATAAGGAGCTAATAATACCCGCGTGGCTCATAGATCGTAGGCAGTGCCAGCGGACTGCGCACAGTAAAGCGCCTCGGGACCGTAAGGCGCAGGAGGCGCCTGGGGGCTCTGAGCCGCGAGGAGAGGGTCCGTGGCCCCGGTGCGGAGAGTGGCAGCCGCGAGAACGGCCTCCCTCACAATCTGCCCCTCCGGTCCTCCCCCCATCCAAAAGCGCACCTTCTCACCCGCAGGCGGCCGACGAGCCTCGGGGCCTCGGGCTCCTCCCGCCTCCCGCCTCAGGTGGACCGAATCCCTCGGAAGGACAGGTGGCGGCTCCTCATTGCTATAGAGACGACCCGGCTCGCGAGCCGCGCCCAGTCCCTGACCGGGGCGTCGTGACGTCATCACGCCCTCCCCGGGCGCTTGGCCTTGCGGGCTGCGCGTCACCCCGGCCGGGGGGCGGGGCGGGGCTCTCACCGGCACCGTTCAGAGCCAGGCTGCCCGGGCTCCAGCGGCCCGGGAACCGGGATAAGTAGGACGGCGGCCGCGGCGACTGGGGGTGCGGGGTGGAGCGTGCCCTATATTTTCTATACGGGTTCCGGGGCCCGGTAGAGGCGCGCCGAGAGGAGAGGAAAGTGCGGCGGCCCTGGAACCTGGATATGGCGCGAGGCAAGCTGCGCGCGGGCGGGCGGGCTATGGCGCAGGCGGGTTGCGGGGCCGGCGCTGGTGGCGGGGCCCGTTGCATGGCGGTCTGTCGGCGGAGTCGCCCTCGGGGGCTGTCAGGTTGGTGGCTGCGGGGAGTGGGTCCACCGTGCCCAGGTGGGAGGCCGGGCGGGCGCAGGGCCCTGGGAAGGTCCCGAGCCCGGCGTGCCCACCCTTCTCCGGCCCTAGCCCGGTGGCCGGGAGGCTGGACGGCGGCCTGATCCTCCCCCACCCCGTGTTCTGGCCCCCATCCCTGCCCCTCCATTCCGTCCTGTGACTCCTCCCCCATGACTTCCAAACCCCACCCCGTGACTGCGCCCGCCTCAACCTCTGTGACCCCCACACCCCACCCACTGACCCTAAGACCTCACCAGGTAATCCTCACTTCTTATTCATTGACTCTGCCAACCCAGGAATTTCCCCAGCACTGCCCAGGGACCCACCATCCTCAGCTCTAAACCAGTGACTCACGACCCGAGATCCCTACATCCCCCAAAACGTCAGTGACCCCACTGGTCTGGTAACCCCCTCCACTTCTACCCCGTGTTCCCCCACAAACTTGGTGACTCCCCCCAAACCTTTCCTGGTAACTCCTAAGCCATACCTACTAAAATAGTTTCCCACCCAGTTATCTTCTACATAACCCTCAGTATCTGATAATCCCTTCTTTGCCCTGTAACTTCATGATCCTCATTCCATGTGCCCCCTTCATCCTAAAATCACCTCCACGGACATCCCTCTCTGCACTCCAGCCCCCCAGTGTTAATCAGCACATGACTTACAAGTGCCCTAGCACCGAGCTGGTGCTCAGGAAGATATAGAGATGAATATGAAGTAGATATAGTTGGAGTCATCAGAGAATCTGGATTGAGTGTGTGGTCCCAGATTCAAGTCCTAGCTCTGCCACCATTGTGCTTTGGGAACCTGGAAAAAGTCCTTTCCTCGCTCTGGACCTCAGTTTCTCATCTGTATTATGATAAGGTTGGGTTAAATGATCTCAGAGTTTCCTTCCAGCTGTGACGTTCTGCAATTCTCAGTCAAGATAATATTTGTTTGCAATCATTTTTATACTCTGTACTCCTAACTAGAAGTTTACTGTTGTAATCTCAGCCCAGGGTCCACTTGCTTCTTGAACCTTATTCCCTCACTCCTGCAACCCCCCTACACTCTTAATAGTCCATACCCATTTCCCTTGATCAGGCCTCATCAGTTAACATGTTTGCAAAGCAGGATAAGAGTGCTTCAGCTTGGGGTATTGATGTGATAAGAGATCTGGGTTCTAGTTTGACTCTGGCCTGTAAAGTATGGCACCTTAGGCACACCATTTAGCCTCAGTCTTCACTTCTCCTAGGGTAGGATAATAGTAGTGCTTGAGATAATGCATTCAAAGCATTTGGTACCAGGCCTAGCCCATGGGAGCCCTTAAGTATAAGCCGAGAAGCTCTTGCGGGTCTTACTGTGTCCTGGGTGCTAGGGAGTCAACAGATAATGAACACAGGGGCCACACTTTGCATTATTTTGGTACCCCCCCCCCAAGCTCTTGGAATCACTGTCCTCTTATCTCTGCTGTGGCCTCCTCACTTCTCTGGGTTTTTACCCTGCTATCTCCTTAATGATGATTGGCACTTACGGCTGAGCGCCTACTGTGCACCAAGCTTTGTATGTGTAAACTGTTTCCCCTCACAACCCCAATATATCTACCACTATTTCCCATATTTTGTTTGTTTTGGTTTGGTTTTAAACAAATGAAGAACCTGAAACTCACCCGGATGAGTAGCAGAGCTGGGATTTGAACCCACAGTCTTCAAAACTCATTTGATCCATTGCTTTTCTTGCCCCTAAACCTACCTAGTTTTCCAGGTCACTCTCAGCCCCTTGTTCCTTATTTTCTAATAATTTCTAAGCCCAACACCAACGCTTTCCCCATCACTTCTAAGGTTTCTCTTAACCTTTGCCCCATGGTTTGGTGACTTCCTCAACCCATTGTTCATGACTTTTGACCCCACGTGTCCTGAGACCCCTGCACCTTAATACCTCTCTTTACCCTTTGTCCAAATATCCTCTCACCCTGTGAGTCCTTGGAGCTCCCACTTACCCTAAACTTACCCTAAGGTGTCTCCCACCTCAGTGGCACTCTATCCCAAATCCTCTCATCCTGTTAAATCCTTTACCCCCAGGAATTCATATACATAAGAGATTGGAAATCTCTTGGAGTGTTACAGCTGCTTCCCTTCTACCATCCTCAGCCACATCCTGTTACTCAAAACCTTCATCTAAGTTAGCCCTTCATCTAGTGAGTGCTTCACCCAGCTTCAGTGAAATGAGCCCCTTCCATCCCAATGTGAACCCATCCTTCAAAATCTATACACCCTCCCATGCTAAGATCCCTCCTCTTCATACCCTTTTCAATAGCTTGTGAGATCCTGCCTCTTAGATTCTGGGATCTCATAGCATCTTTCTCATTTTCATCAGTGATCTTTTCAAACCAGAATCATCTTTTACCTTATCCCCCTTCCTGTGCCCTATCCCTTCTCACAGTGCCTTTTTCCTTCCCTACTCTTATTTTTCTCCCTCACCTCACCTCACCCTCACCTGCATCCTCACCTCACCAATCTTGGTAGCATTGATTATGGTGTAAACCTTTCTCCCATCCCAGCTCTGCCCCTTCTTCCACTCTCCCTGCCACTCTCTCCTTCACACACAGCATGGCCAACCACACTTCCCTGCTTTGTCCAGAGAACTACACTTTTCTCTGGGAACCTCTGATAATAGATCACCAAGATCACAGTCCTTTAGGTAGCAAGAAGAGAGATCTTGGAAATCCTTCTGAATAAATGTAGCCAAGTCTTCTTGACACACTTCCACTCTTCTATCCGGTTTATGAAGCTGCTTGCTGTATATGCCCTCAGGGTAGAATGCTTTGAGTGTCAACACCAGTTAGCCCCATTGTTTTCCAAGCCCTGGGAGGACTTTCCAGTCCCCTCCCACCAGAGGACTGGATGGTGAGTAGCAAAATGTGACATTAAAGATCCACTTCCAAAAGTCTATTCTGTGGGTCACCAAATTCCCAAATTTGGGAATTATTGAGAATTCCCAAATTCCCAATAATATACTTATTGGCTGTATAGCAGTAAATTCAGCAGAGGGCAGATTTAGAGTTAAGGAAGGCATAAATCTTGGGGTCTGCAAATTTTGTGGGTTGATTTCTTTAAAAGGAGCTTTCGCCTTAGATTTGTTTAATGTCTCTTAGACTATAGAACATATTCTGCCTTGGATCTTAGTTATTTGGGTACTCTTCTCACCCAACACCCACCCTCCACCCCCACTGTGGTTTCCTTGAGAACAGAAGCTGGGTTTTCTTTATCTTTTGTTATCTTAATCCTGTCCCACATATTTAGCAGGTAGTCAGTGAATACTTACTGGATTGAATGAACTCATTCAGAAATTCTGCATCAGGTACAAACAAGTGAAAACAGCTAGTGTCTATATCTACTTTGTAGCTACAACAACCCTTCTCCCCAAATCCCTCCAAACGTGATAATGGGCAAGTCCCTTCATTTAAACATTCTGGAATTTAGACACTTCCTTTTTTAGTCATAGCTTGGGTGGGGGAATGGGTGTAAGTGCTTCTTTTTACTGTGTTTCTGGTTAGACTAGAGAGACTGGTTGACATAGTGGCTAGTATACAGTGGTAACAAGGCCAGGGTCTGTCATATGTAGACCAGTTCTCAAGAAAACAGCTAGATGAAATATTTAGCAGAGGTTGCAGAGACAATCAGAGAAGAGAAGAAATCAAAGTGGCAAAATGTTGGTAATTGTTGAAGTTGGGTAATGGGTTCGTGGAGTTCATTATACTAGTCCTTCTACCTTTATGTATGTTTGAAATCCATAATAAAAAATTGGAGAAAAAAGAGGACAGCTAGGTGAACAAGTGCAAATTTAGCACTGTTCCTTGCAAAATACATCAAAACAAACGAGCTGTTGTTACTGAGTCAGTACTATTATCTTGGTTAAGTAGTATATTTAGTCCCAACCTATTTTTGACCTCTTCTGTTTGTGAGATATCATGATGCTAAATTCAAAAATTAGCACACTGCAGAAATGTATCATCCTGGCAACAAGCACCTGTGGCCTTGGTCCTGCCCTGCTTCCCAGCCCAGGTGTGGTTTCTTATGTTAATGGGCTGGACTGGGCCTGAGAAGAGGGAGAGACAGTGGGGGAAGTGAGGGAGAGATCAGAGCTCAACTAGGGTCTTCCCCTTCTGGCCTAAACCCTTCAGATTACTGGGAGATTCTAAAAGTATGGAGGTTCATTCATTCACTCACTCATTCGGTCATTCCACTAATGTTTGGTGAATATCTGCTGGAGGCCAGGTACTTTTCTCATACCTGGGGATAGAGCAGTGAATAAAACAGAGTTCCAGGACTTGAGGAGCTCACCTGTTGGGATGAGGCAGAAACATACCATAAACAAGTAAAATATATATTGGGAAAATTAAACAGAGAAGGAAGATAAAAAGTACCAGGAACCAGGATATTAAGTTTTAAGTAGGGTGGTCAAGGAAGGTCTTATTGAAAAGGCAACATTTGAGCAAAGACCCAAAGAAGTTGAGGTGAGCCAAACATTTATCTGAGGGAATTATATTCCAGTCAGAGGGAACAGCAAGTGCAAAAACCCTGAGTCAGGAGTATGCCTCGTATATTCAAGAAACATGAGGACACCAGTCAGTATGGCTGCAGTAGGGTGGAGAGGAGAAACAGCAAGAGATGTGGAGGTGGGAGTGGATTGGTGGTAGATCATATTAGGCCTTATAGGCCCCTGGATTTTTTGTGAATTGTGGGTGAGATGGGAGCGATTGGAGGGTCCTAGGCACCCAAGTGACATGATCTGACATAAAGGATCATTGTGGCTGCTATGTTGAGAATGAGTTGTAGGTGGCAAGAGTGAAAGCAAGGAAACTGATTAGGAAACTATTGCAATAGTCCAGGCAAGACAAGTTGGTAGTTTGTACCCAAGGTAAAGCAGTGCTAGAGTGAGAAGTGGTTGGATTCTGGATATGTTTTGAAAGAGGACCCAACGGGATTTGCTGATGGATTGGAAGTGGCATATAAAAGAAATAGAGAAGTTGAGGGTGGCTCCCTCATTTTTGGTCTGAGCAATTTAAGGATGGAGTTCGCATTTACTGAAATGGGGGAGCCTGGAAGAAGGATACATTGTAGGAAGGGGAGATAAGGAATTCACTTTTGAATATGTCAAGTTTGAGATGTTTTTGGACGTGAAGATGTTAAATAAGCAGCTGGATATACAAGTCTGTTAGACTTGCTAGTCAATTTCTGCCCTCCTGGGAACTGAAAGAACACTATTACTGGGCAAGAGACAAAGGAGTATGGTGGGAAGAACACTAGCGGCTCAGGTGTGAGACCCGGCTCTGCCACCAGGTAGCTCTGTGACCCTTTCAGACTCCTCTGGCAGCTCTGGCCTGTTTCTTCATCTGCAAAATGGTAGCTTTAGACTAGAAATGAGTTGTCTTCTCAGCTCCTCCTGTGTGAGAGTCGATGAAGTAGTGCATAGAGCAAGAGAGATAATATAACTGTACGTATATCTGAGAGGATGTTGGAAACTGCTGAGCTCTACACAGTGTAGTGGCGTTGGTGGTAAGAGGCCTCCCTTCCTTTGCTAAAGCAATACCCAGTTAGTGCCTGCCATGTTCTGGGCACTGAACTCAGGATCCGATGACAGAGAGAAGCATCCGTGCCCTCGTGGAACACTACAGACGAACCTCCTGGTGTAGCTTCACTGCTGAGTATAGAGGGAGTAGGCTGGAGTCTGATGGTCTGGTGCGGTGTTGGCCAGGGAAAGCTTGTTCTTGACCTGGGTCTGGGAGAAAACTACGTGGATGTCGGAGATGAGGCAAGATGGTAATCCAAGTGAGGAAAAAGTGGGCATCCTAGCTAGGGCTGGAGGAAGAGCTGGGGTGGTGGGACTCAGTTCCTTCCCTCCTTCGTTCTTTTTAATATTTATTTGGTTGTGCTGAGTCTTAGTTGCGGCACACGGGCTCCTTAGTTGCGGCTTGTGGGCTCCTTAATTGTGGCAGGTGAACTCTTAGTTGCAGCATGCATGAGGGACCTACTTCCCTGACCAGGGGTCGAACCCAGGCCACCTGCATTGGGAGTGTGGAGTCTTAACCACTGCTCCATCAGGGAAGTCCCCCACGCTCCTTCATTCTTACACTCAGCATTTACTCCTCTGCCAGGAACTTCTCTTAGGGAGCTTATAGTTCTGTAGCAGATGAAGGGTTTCTTTCTTTTTTTTGGCCGCACTACGAAGCAGGTGGGATCTTAGTTCCCCAACCAGGTATCAAACCTGCGCCCCCTGCATTAGAAGCACAGAGTCTTAGCCACTGGACCGCCAGGGAAGTCCCTAGATGAAGGGTTTCAAATCTGGTCTCAGTTAGATCTAATTCACAATAAGTAGGGTTGATTTAGGATTCAAATTTGAGCTAAAGAGTTTAGTTAATTATGTGGCCTAGTAGTATTATTCATTTAGTATCTGTGGGCACATTCTTTGTTTGGTGCTGATTAAGCTGAAATGCATGCTCTCCAGGAACTTAAATTATAATCAGTTTAGCAGAAAGTAGGATGTGTGATTTTCACCCCAAGAAAGTTGAGTTTAAGGAAAAAAAAAACCTGGCAGAGTAATCCCTTCACTGCATCTGGAAGCACAGACGTCTAATCCTTGTGTCATTTAGATGTTGATGCTTATATTTTAAGGAGAGTCTCTGACTAGCTAAACAAGAATACAAGATATAGGGAATTCCCTGGTGGTCCAGTGGTTAGGACTGCGCACTTCCACTGTAGGGGGCACAGGTTCAATCCCTGGTCGGGGAACTAAGATCCCACATCCTGTATGCCATGCAGTGCGGTCAAAAATAAATTAATTAATTAATTTATAAAATACGAGATATAACCCATCTTAATGATCCAGTCACTCACAAAATTAGAGTGGATATGTAACTAGCATCTTTCACTTAACAGAATGGGAATATTTTGTTCTGGTGAGTAATAAAAAAAAAAAAAAAGAACAACTGAGCTACAAATCCAAGTGCAGCTGAAGCCATTATCTTTTTTTAAAAATAAATTTATTTTATTTATTTATTATTTTTGGCTGTGTTGGGTCTTCGTTGCTACGCACGGGCTTTCTCTAGTTGTGGCGAGCTGGGGCTACTCTTCCTTGCGGTGCGCGGGCTTCTCATTGCAGTGGCTTCTCGTTGCAGAGCGTGGGCTCTAGGCGTGCAGGCTTCAGTAGTTGTGGCTCGCGGGCTTCAGTAGTTGAGGCTCACGGGCTCTGGAGCACAGGCTCAGTAGTTGTGGCGCATGGGCTTAGTTGCTCCGTGGCATGCGGGATCTTCCTGGACCAGGGCTCGAACCCCATGTCCCCTGCATTGGCAGGCGAATTCTTAACCACTGCACCACCAGGGAAGCCCTGAAGCTATTATCTTTAACTGGTGGCCTTAAGCTACTGACAAAACCTCAGATGCCTCTTGCCCTGGCAGCTGTCAGTCAAGGTATGGAAATGTGAGTGTCCGTGTGAGGGTCTCACAAATCCTATGTCTCTGTTTTGCTGCTCGAAGTGCAGGGCCTACTTGGGCTCCTCACTTATAGTTCAGAAAGATCTGGGATGTTTCAAAGCTTCAGTGTATTAGACTGACACCAGCTGGAAGTCAGAGCGCTTCTTCTACTGCTTCCTGGTTAACGCTTGCCTTCCATAATGCTTCATCTCAGAGAAGCCCAGATGTAACTTGTTAGCCTGGTACTGTTTCTCACTGCATAACTTTTCATTTGTTGGAAGTCCCTGCTGCTTTGGGATAGCTGATAAAGCATGAGACCCATGCAGTTAAGATAAGCTCAAGGAACTGGGAGCTCCTTGAGATTGTAGAACTGACACAAGCCTTAGATGTAGAAGGTGTGGCAGGGGTACCTAAGACCAAAGTTCTCTCTGTCTGAGAAGATCATCCTTTCAATCTAGGAGGTACTGTCCCAAAGCCACAGAAGCAGTGAGGGAGAAAAGCAGCCCCTGCTCATCTGCCACTTCAGCCAGACCCACCCTCTTGACCAGCCTGGGGACATACCAGGCTGGGGAGCCAGTATGTCCTTAGCTCCTATGTAGATTTGCCCTGGAGTAGCCATGCCTTGTTAGGGGAGAATCATAGATATTCCTCTAGCCAACACAAGGAGTGCAAAGCTTGCTTTTAGACTTTCTTCTTTTATTCTTATATTTTTATTTATTTATTTTACATAGGTAACACATTCACAGGGCTTAAAATTTTTTTTGTAAGTGTGAAAGATATGCAGTGAAAAGTCACCCTTCCATCGCTGTGCCCGTCACTCAGTTATCCTTCCACCTTGGTTAGTAATTGCTTCACTGTCTTTCCATAGATTTTTTATGGCAGTGGCAGCATACAAAAGGCACTGTTTTGTACCTTGAAATTTTTATTCAATATATTTTGGAGATCTTCCATGTCAGTATGTAAGGAACATCCTCATTTATTTATGTCTACATAATAAGGAAGTTCTGTATTGATAGACATTTATGCTGTTTGGAATTTTTTTGCTATTATTACATGCAGGGATGCCATGAATAACCTTGGACGTGTGCCGTTTTCCACACATGTACGTCTACCTGTAGACTAGACATGAAGTTGCTGGGTCAGATGGTGTTCACATTTGTAATTTTGATTGATAACTGCCAAATTGCCCGACATAGAGCTTATACCAATGAATACTCCCACCAACAATGTAGGACTGTGCCTGTTTCCCCACAGCCTCAGGGACATTGCTTTTTCCTTTTTTTTGGCCGCAGCGTGGCATGAGGGATCCTAGTTCCCCGACCAGCGATCAAACTCGCACCCCCTGCAGTGGCAGTGTGGCGCCTTAACCACTGGACAGCCAGGGAAGTCACACAGGGACATTGCTTTGAGTTAAGAATATACAGACTACCTTCAACATAGGATACTGAATCATGGGGCCCCACTGTGACACTCTATTCCACAAGACACACAAAGTACCACACAGCCCAGTTTGAAGAATACCACAATGATATATTTTAAAGAGTAACTGGACCTCTGGTGGTTATAAGAGAAGAAAGGAAGAAAAAATCCTAGAGGAAGAAGTTCCCTACCTCAGAACTTAAATTGGCATAAATTAGAGGAAGAATAGGTATCTGTCTTTGCAGAACCAAGGAGGGATGAGATGCCAGTAGTATCAATCATAGGAAGGCTGTGGGGAGAGTAAAGGAGAACTCCCAGAGGGCGGAGCTGGGCAACCAAGCAGACGGGTTTAGTGTCCACTGTAGAGCTGCCTCTCAGCTCAATGCTGGTATCTTTTCATTTCAGCGACTTTTTTTTTTTTTTTTTTAAAGATTATACCCCCTCCTTTTAGTACTACTGTTCATTTCATTTTGGCCTCTTCTGCCCTCTTCTCACTTGGAGTTTAGGTTTCTGCGAGTTGGAACTGGATGAGTGTTCAGCCTTGTCTTTTTTCACTTAGCGTTGATTTGTTAACCCTCCTCCACTAATCCAGATGGTCTTCGTGGTTCTTGTCTGAAACGTTTAAACAAGCATCCTGTGCAAGTAGCTCTTGTTTTCTGTCCATTCTCTTCGTGGGATGAATTATGAAGATGAGGTGATTAGATCTCAGATCCTGAACCTTTCCTGGTGGGGTTAAGCATTGACAGATTGTTCTCTGGAGAACCTGGAGCCCCTATAGTGCCATTAGCAATGCACGCTTGCGCCCGCCTCTCCTGGCCTTGCCAACACTGTTGGTTCAAATTATTTTTTTTGTAATTAATAGACTGTTTCTTAGAGCAGTTTTAGGTTTGCAGAAAAACTGAACAGAAAGTACAGAGAGTTCCCATATACTCCCTTCTTCCCCAACCCCCCACCCCCAGTTCCCAGTTTCCCCTGCTAACATCTTACATTGGTGTAGTATATGTGCTACAATTGATAAACCAATGTTGAGGCATTATTATTAATTAAAGTCCATAGTTTACAATTATGGTTCACTCTTTGTGTTGTACATTCTATGGGTTTTGACAAACGTATGATGTCAGTTATCCACCATTACAGAGTTATGCAGAATAGTTTCACTGCTCTAAAAATGACCTGTGCTCCACCTGTTCATCCCTCCTCCCCTCGCCCTACACCCTTGGCAACCACTGATCTTTCCACTGTCTCTATAGTTTTTCCTTTTCCAGAACATCATATAGTTGGAATGATACTATATGTAACCTTTTCAGATTGGCTTCTTTGATTTAGCAAAATGCATTTTAAGTTTCCTCCATGTCTTTTCGTGACTTAACAGCTCTTTTTATTGCTGAATAATATTCCATAGTATGAATGTACCACAATTTGTTTATTGAAAGGCATCTTGATTGCTTCCAGTTTGGGGCAATTATGAATAAAGCTGCTATAAACATCCATGTGCAAGTTTTTCTGTGGACATAAGTTTTCAACTCATTTGGGCAAATACCTAAGAATAGGATTTCTGGATCTTATGGTAAGAATATGTTTAGCTTTGTAAGAAACTGCCTGTCTTGCAGAATACCATTTTACTCTGCCATTTTGCATTCCCACCAGCATTTGGTGTTGTCAGTGTTTTGAATTTTGGCTCCTGTAATAGGTGTGTAGTGATATCTCATTGTCTGTTGGATGTGAATACTGTTACTTTGATTTTTGGTAATTTGATAAGTATAATATCATCATGATTATTCTTTCTTGTTCTTTAATTACTAATTAAACTTTTTTTTAATATTAGTGTTTTTTGCTTATGTGAATTCATATTGTAGCCTTATTTGTCCAGTGGGAATTTGATAATGGTTTTGGAGGTTTGTAAGTGTCTGCATGTGGTTTTCTTTTCTACCTAGTTTTTTCTTCTATTGTGGTAAAATACACAGAACATAAAATTTGCCATCTTAACCATTTTTAAGTGTACAGTTCAGTTACATGTGTTTTTTTTAATTTACATTGGAGTATAGTTGATTTACAATATTGTATTAGTTTCTGCTGTACAGCAAAGTGAATCAGTTGTACATATACATATATCCACTCCTTTTTAGATTCTTTTCCCATATAGGTCATTACAGAGTATTGAGTAGAGTTCCCTGTATTATACAATAGGTCCTTATTAGTTATCTATCAGTTATATGTGTTTGTAATATCACGTGTTATGTTTTATTTCTTTAGTATTTTCCCCTAATGTCGAGGTTTGTTTTTTTGGGGTTTTTTTTGCGGTACATGGGCCTCTCACTGCCGTGGCCTCTCCCGCTGCGGAGCACAGGCTCCGGACGCGCAGGCTCAGCGACCATGGCTCACGGGCCCAGCCGCTCCGCGGCATGTGGGATCCTCCCGGGCCGGGGCACGAACCCGAGCGTCCCCTGCACATCGGCAGGTGGACTCTCAACCACTGCGCCACCAGGGAGGACCCCGTCGAGGGTTTTTTTAAGCCAACTCTTCTTTTTGACTTGATTTTCTTATGCTTCAAAAGTCCAGAACTCCCTGCTTATCCTGGTTGAGATCTGGATGTTGTTCCATTTTGATGAACTGGTAACATAAATGGAACCTTTTTGTCCCAGGGTGATGTTTTAAATAACATGATGTGTCTAAATAACCGTGATGATCCAGTTCCTCCTGATGCTGATGGAATGTTTCATTTTCAAATAGCCCTTCTCAAGCCAGCAGTGATCCCAGGCTGAATTCCAGAAACAATTGAGATGTAACCTCACCATATCTGTATTAATTTGCTTGTTGATGTAAAGTGATATCCTTAGGGTAACCCTGCCAAATTGCCTTTATTCTGCACTTTTCTTTTCATGGACTAAAGGTGGATTTGAAACTCCCCCATGATTGCTCTGTTGAATGTTTACAAACTAAGGTGTTAAAATTCACTTAAACATTTGGCCGAAAATTAGATTTTTAAGTTATCCGTTTTAGTGTAAATGAATGCCATTCTGCAGTAAAGGAGTATGCATTTTCATTGCCCTTTTGGAATTGAAAATAATCCACTTTGCCTAAATACTCCCTTTTCTGTGACTAATTCAAGCCTATAAAATTGTAGTAGCCAAATAAGAACCATACTAAAAAGTACTTTGGGCTTTTAACATATTTGTGCCTTTTGGAAAGAGGTGTTTAGCTGATGTTTTAAATATGTTTCTGTTATTAATTTCCTGTGTTCTCTTTAGTGTTTGGAAACCCACAGAACTAAGCCTGTTTCACTAGGCTTTTTGTGTGTGCATTGAAGTCTTCTTCTATAATCACAAATACTGAGTCATTTTACTACAGCTCTTCCAAATCCCGTTCTAATTTGTTTGCCACTTGACTCCCTCAGCCTTCATCCCTCCCAACCTAATGTCGCTTTGTCCTCTCTGAGAAGTTTTCTATATTTCCAAATGAAGAATTATCTGAGTGAAAATTGTCATTTTTTTTTTTTCAAAGTTGAGCATTCTTCTCTCTCCAAGCAAATGTTCTGTTTTTCTCTTTTTTGGCTTGTCAATACAGTTGCCCTCTGGGCTGGCTGAGGCAGAGTACATAAAGCCTTGCTCCAACGACCAGGGAGTTCAGGTTAGCAGAAAATGATAGACTAGTGAACAGGTGCCTGTAGTCAAGGCGAAGCCCAGCCTGGGTGTGGATCAGATTAGATCTAAACCATGACAAAGTGGAGAAGCACAAATACGTGGCTACTCTTTCATTTCCCATCTGTCATTTCTCTTACTTTTCTGCTTTGGGGAGGCAATTTAAGCACATCTTTTTTCATAGAGAGACCTAAAGATTCTATGTGTCTAGAAAGTTTTTCTAAATGTTATCTCACTGGTAATTTAAATTTATGTTTACAATAGGAAACACATTTATATATTATGAAGCCATAAGGTTGTTTCCTGCATCAGAGCAAACAGTAGGTTAAGTTCATTTAAAAATGCAACAAACAGGAATTGGACTTGCTGCTAATTCTGGGAGTGTCCGACTCCCTTTTCATCCTTACCTTTTGTCATGCTCTTATTCCCCACTCCCCCCTTTCCGCCAGACTGGCTCTCCCCTATACCCAGCTCAGGTCATTAGGGATCTGGTATAACTTACACCCTCCAAGGAGAAAACATAGCAGTTGCCCCTGCTCCCCCGCTCCCCCTCCTCTTTCTCAGAGGGCCACGGGAGTTATGAATCTGAAATGTCAAGTACAGGCGGGAACTGCTCAGACCCAGCCATCCTGAGGCAGTCACCAGCCTCTCTTTGGCTCTGCCAGTGTCACTGTTGTTGGTTTAGTACTGGCACAGGAGGATTCATCATTTAACAAAAGAAAGGGAGAAAAATGGCAATTAGACACTTGTACATGCCTGGCAGCCAGGAAGCACCTTCTCCTCACCTGCCGTCAGGCTCTGTTGGAAAGCAGCTTCAGAGGTCAGGGAAAGGTAGGAGAGCAAGAGTAGACTGTTTTAAAGGTGTATATTATGAGGCTTAAGGAGGAAAACTGTATTTAGCCTGGACATGAGAACATGTAAAAGAGTGGAGATTTGTTTTCTTTGAGTCTAAAAACTGTTATTTTGGGAAATGTGGCTACCAGCTCTTCCCTCTTTCCATGTGGCCAGGTCTAGAAGAACTGGTTTTAAGTTGCAGTGGGTGAGATGAAAGCTAAACAACCAGTATTCAAGCGTTTTGAGAGGTGATGTTGTGTCACGGTGGATTAGCAAAAGGAAGAAATGCACCAGATAGTGAGAGGTATGGACTCTGCGGCCAGCCAGTCTGGCTTTGATCCTGGCTTCAGCACTAACTAGTTCTGGGACCTTGGACAAATTACTCCACCTCTAAGCCTCAGTCACCTCATCTGTAAAATGGGGATAGTGTACCTACTTCCTCATAGCATTATTTTTAAGATTAAAAGAGTTAATATAGGTAAAGTGCTTTGAACAGCAGCTGACACATATTAAGGACTATATATTTGATAAGTGTTATTAGCACGAACAATGGAAAGAATTTTAGGGTCATTTGGACCAACACTTTATTTTACAGATTAAGAGGCAGTCACAGAAGATAGAATCGAGGTTAGAAGACTTTCTGCAGACTTCTGGTCCCGAGCTGTTGCCAGTACTCTTGGCTGTTTTAGAAATACCCATTGCTTCAAAAGCATATCCCTTTTGGTTCCTCTTCCATCCTCTTCCTCAGAGCCAGAATTTCTCGAGTACTTCCTGTGTGCCATCACTGTGCTAAATGCTGACATATGTGACCTCATTTCATCCTTACAGCAACGTTTGAAGAAGGCGCCACGATTATCCTCATTTTTTAGAAGTAGCATCTAAGTTTCAGAGAGGTTCAGTTAGTTTCCAAGGGTACACAGCATCAAAGAGGTAAAGTCTGGATTAGAACCAAGGCTGACACCAGAGCCTGTGTTTTTAACCATGGCACAGATTTTCCTCAGAAAGTCTCAATAGAATACAGATGAGCTAAATCAAACCAACCATTGCTTCAGCAGTCACAGGGCCCAGCCATAAAGATCTGAGGCCATTTTGTAATCCCTTTTCAACCTACAGTCTGCTTTGTTTTCCGACCTAGGTCTCTCAGGTGTATTCTTATTTCTGACACAATGCTGTTTATATGAAAACAGGTTACCAAAAGAACTTCTCTCCCTGATCAAGAGAATGAAAGTTGAAGGTCCTGGAGCAGATGAAAAGAGGCCAGGACCAGAGCTTTCATGAAATAGGGACCATGTGGGGGTTATCAGGACTCTGGGCAACATTGGGGTCACTGCCAGGGTCCTAGTAGACCAAAGAAGAGGAGTCAGATGTGGGAATTCCTAGGCCAGTGGTTCTTTACCTCCTTTAATCCCTGTAAGATTCAGATGACAGTCATGGACTCTCTTCAGAAAAATGTACAAGCTCACACACCATAAAAGTTTTACCAGGTGGCTTCAGGGTTCATAAACTCCAGCTAAAAACCTCTGTATTAGGCAGCAGAGTAGATTACTTAAGAGCCCACTCTGGTGCCGGATGGCCTGGATTCAAATCCTCTTCTTCCATTTATTAGCTGTGCAACCTTGAAAAAGTTAATGGCTTGGGCTTCAACTCCCTCAACTGTAAAATAAGGATAATAATAGTATCTAATTAAAGGACCATTTGGGGGATTAAACGAGTTACTATATGTAAATGCCTAGTACATGGTTAGCTCTCCAGCAGTATTCACTATTAGTGGTAGTAGTATTGCTATCCCCAGAGCTTAGCCCATTCAGTAAATGTTTATGGACAGAATGAATGAATAAAGATGCCAAGTCTAGGGTAGAGTATCCCAACCATTGTGTCACAACTGGGCCATAGTTTTGTCAAAATACTGATCCAATGAGCCCTTTGGGCTGCCAAAGCCCTAGCTGCTTGCTCCTGGCTTCAAGCAGCAGCATCCAAAGTGTGACATACAAATATCCTTCTCTCTGGGTGCCCTGATGTGAAGACAGTTTGGGCAGCACTGATTGAGATCAGCTGGCAGGTAGTGAGAACCAAGCAGGAAGTCCAGACTCCAGGTCCAGGAGAATTCTATGGATGGGTGGCAAAGAGAATCTTAACCCCTGAGCCTAGAGCAGAGGCTCTAGTACGCCCTGTACTACGGCAGACGCAGAGCAAGTGCTGCCAGTAGGACACTCCAGCGCTTCCCTCCTGGCACGAGGACCTGGTAAGTCACTGAACAAGGCATTGTGGAGAGCCCACAGTGAACCAGGAGCCAGGCTGGAGCCCAAAGTCTTGTATAGGCAACATGTGTTAAAGAGGTAGTGATAAGTACTGAAGTAGGTGACTCCAGGATTGTGAGTGCCAGGAAGAGGTAGTAGCCAGGGCTGCAGGGACTTATAAGGTGACCAGCCTTGCCTGCAAGGAGAATGAATTCTTAGGGTGATAGGAAGCCACTGAAGAGTTTTAATCAAGGAAGTGGTAGATTTAGATCTGTACATAGACATTCTGACACAGTATTACAAAATGAATAGGAAACAGGTAACGATTTATTGAGGACATATGTTAGGAGGCTCTTACATTAGTCAAGAGGTGCAAGGTGATACTCATCTGAAATTAGGTACCTAGACTTGTCTATCTTTTAATTTTTTAAATTAAGGTATAATTGACATACAACATTACATTCGTTTCAGGTGTATAACATGATTCGCTATCTGTATATATTGTGAAATGATCACCACAGTAAGTCTAATTAACATCCGTTCTCTTAGCAACTTCCAAATGTGCATTACAGTATTATTAATTGTAGTCATCATGCCGTACATTACATCCCCCAGGACTTATTTTATAACTGGAAGTTTGTACCTTTTCACTCCCTTTACTCATTTTACCTACCCCCAACCCCTGCCTCTGGCAATTACCAATCTGTTCTCTGTATCTATGAATCCATTAGTTTTCTTTTTTAAGACTCCACATGTAAGTGAGATCATAGTGTTTGTTTTTTCTCTGCCTGACTTATTTCACTTAGCATAATGTCCTTCCTCAGGGTACATCCATGTTATCGAAATGGCAAGATTCCATTCTTTTTTGTGGCTGAATAATATTCCATTGTGTGTGTGTGTGTGTGTGTGTGTGTGTGTGTGTGTGTGTGAGTGAGTGTGACAACTTCCTTAGCCATTCACCTGTCAGTGGACACTTAGGTTGTTTCCATGTCTTGGCTATTGTAAATAATGCTGCAATGAACATGGAGGTGCATATATCTTTTCAAGTTAAGGTTTTTGTTTTCTTTGGACAAATACCCAGAAATGGAATTCATGGATCAAATTTTTAATTTTTTGAGGATCCTCCATACTGTTTTCCATAGTGGCTACATCAATTTACATTCCCACCAATAGCACACAAGGGTTCCCTTTTCTCCACATCCTTGCCAACACTTGTTTTTTTCTTGTCTTTTTGGTAATAGACATTCTGACAGGTGTGAGGTGATATCTCATTGTAGTTTTGATTTGCATTTCACTGGTGATGAGGGATGTTGAACATCTTTTCATGTACCTTTTGGCCATTTATATGTCTTCTTCGGAAAGATGTCTTTTCAGATCATCTGCCTATTTTTCAGTTGGATGGTTTGGCTTTTTGCTATTGAGTTATATGAGTTCTTTGTATATTTTGCATATTAACCCCTTATCAGATACATGATTTGCAAATATTTTCTCCCATTTAATAGGTTGCCTTTTCATTTTGTTGATTGTTTCCTTTGCTGTGCAGAAGCTTTTTAGTTTTTTAGTCCCATTTGTTTATTTTTGCCTTTGTTTCCTTTGCTTTGGTGACAAATCCGAAAAAAATCATTCCAGGACTGATGTCACGGAGCTTACCACCCATGTTTTCTTCTAAGAGTTTTATGGTGTCAGGTCTTACATTCAATTCTTTAATCCATTTTGAGTTAATTTTTGTGTATGTTGTAAGATGGTGGTGTACCTAGACTTCTGAGGAAAAAGGAGGAATCAAGAATGGCCCTACTGGGAATTCCCTGGTGGTCCAGTGGTTAGGACTCAGTGCTTTCAGTCTGAGGGCCCAGGTTCAATCCCTGGTCCAGGAACTAAGATCCCTCAAGCCATGTGGCCAAAAAAAAAAAAAAAAAAAAAGAATGACCCCCACTGATTCTGGGTGGCTGGACAGTTCTGGACAGTGGAACAGTTCTTGGGGTAGGGAACATTGTGTGTTCTGTTGGGGACTTGTGCTGTTTTTGATGCCTGTGTGATATTTACAAGGCTGGTGAATGGATAGATCTGAGCACAGGAGAGATGTCAGAATGGTCACAGAGAACCAGCAGCAGTGGGGTTGGCCGCCTGCCTTCAGTGGGGCTCCCTTCTAAGGGGAGCGAGTTTAAAAGTGGGTTTTGATTAATGAAATCTTACTTTACAATCAGTTTGGCTGGCATGCTTCTCTTGCATGCTCAACCTTTAGAATTCTTAAGTGTGTATATTTTGAACTCTCTTAATAAAAACCAACATAGTTCTCTACTTTGAAAAATTCACCTCTTTTTCTTCTTGGCTGGCCTCCTTCACAGTCACTGTGTGTCCTTGCGGCAGGAGGAAGCCGTGCAGCTCATAATATGACACTGTCCGTTTTCTCAGATTTGTGACGCCAAAGGAAATCTCTGACCTCAGCTGTGGCTCTCAGTGCTGGGAAGAAGACAACTTCATGTCTGAGTGTACGAGCAGGAGTTTGCCATGGAGAGCTTGGGGCTGCAGACGGTGACCCTCAGTGACGGGACGACGGCCTACGTCCAGCAAGCTATCAAAGGTATTTCCGGGGACCTCAGAATCCCACCCTGTCCCTGTCCCAGAGTCTCACGACCATCCTGCCTTCCGGCCTGCTTGCCACAACCTGCTCTGCATGAGAATCTCTTAAGGTGATTGATGGAAAGGGAACTCCTTAAAATGAAATGCCACGTAGGCAGGCTAGAAAATCAGACTAGCCTAGCTATAGGAGCCAAGACCTCTGAAAGGCAGTTTCCTGACATGTGGTGAGTGGTTCATAAATATTTCTGGAATGGATGAACACAGTGCTGGTTGTGACTTCCTGCTTTTCCAGTTTCTCAGTGCTTTCTAGAAGCAGTTCATTTTAATTTAAGCAAGTTTAAGCAGTCAAACTATCTTCTGAGCATCTACCATGTACAAGATACTCTTCTAGGTTCAGAGGGGCACCCAGGCATAGATCTCATGCCTTAGACCCCACTAGGGTGACCAGAAATAAAAATACAGGGCACACAGTTAAATTTTTTTATTTTATTTTATTTTATTTATTTATTTTTATTTTTGGCTGCGTTGGGTCTTCGTTGCTGTGCGTGGGCTTTCTCTGGTTGTGGTGAGCGGGGGCTACTCTCCACTGCGGTGCACGGGCTTCTCATTGCAGTGGCTTCTCTTGTTGTGGAGCACGGGCTCTAGAGCGCAGGCTAAGTAGTTGTGGCGCACGGGCTTAGTTGCTCCGTGGCATGTGGGATCTTCCCGGACTAGGGCTCAAACCCATGTTCCCTGCATTGGCAGGCAGATTCTTAACCACTGTGCCACCAGGGAAGTCCTAGTTAAATTTTAATTACAGATAAACAACGAATAATTTTGTAGTATAAGTATGTTCCACATACTGCATGAGGAAGACATGTATAAACATGGGATTAAATATTAAAAACAGTAACATAATAACACCAAGTACTAAAAAAAATTCATTGTTTATCTGAAATTCAGATTTACCTGAAATTCAGATTCTCAAGGAGGGCGTGGAGTCAGAACAGAGCGTTGTTGAAGGGCAGGGCCTTCTGGCCAGGGACGCTCACCATCCTGACAGCCTCTTTCTTTCTCGCCAGCATTCTCAGGCTTGCCAGATGGCATGCGTGTCTTTCTTGGACAGCACTGGCCAAACACCGCCTCATTCCTACTCTTTATTTTGTCATTTCTGGACTCTGTAAGCACCGCCATCCACATGACTGCACTGTCATTGTAACATTGCCCTCCTTCATTTCAACACATTGTCGAAATGTATTTCAGGTCCCAAGCTTACAGATAAATTGTTTGTTGATTTCATTTTAAATCATCTGCTTCCTGACGACGACAAAGAGGCCCCTTAAACTCATCAATAAGCTCGTTCCATATGATGATGTATGGGTCTGGCTGGCTTCATTTTTGTGGTAATGGAACTTCTCTAGAATACTTGTGAAGCCTGCAACCCTCTGTTTGCAGACTTCCCATCACAGGTCTTGCCCCTTTGCAGCAGTCTCAGTGGGATGGAAGAACTTAGGAACTATAGTTGGGGCTGTGTTTACTCTGTGGACCCAGGTAATTCCCATGCCTCAGTCTTCTGTTACAAATTAATGGTTGACTGAATGAATACAAAACAAGTGGCAACACTTGGCCTGAGAAAGCCACACTCTTTTCTTACATCTTGTCTTCTTATGTCTGGATCTCTTTGCCTCCCCCACCTCTCCGTTTATATCTTCCTCTTGTCACTCTTCCTGGCTCTGTTCTCTGCCTCCTCCATGGTGCTGTAGTGTGTGCTTACACGAGTGCACACACACACACACACACACACACACACACAACAGATTTCACACTGCTGAGAGCAGAGTTGGCCCTCAGGAACCAGAACCTCACTGTCCTGAAAGGCAGCTCTCTTGCTGGTGAGCTCCTCTGATGCTCTTGACCAGGACACTTTCATCTCTGTCAGCAGGCAGCTCTGCCTGGGCCCAGCTTAGCCAGCCGGAAGCCCTAAAATTTTATGACAGTTACCTATAATTAGGGTAAGCGTGAAACCTGTTGTTCAAAGCCGACACTTTGGAGAGTGGAAGAGCGTGCTGTGAATAAAGGTGCTGGCACCGTTCCAGGCAAACCGGAACGTACAGTCACCTCTGTAGTGGGGAATGAGGGCCCTGACGGTCAGCTCTTCTCCCCCCTGCCTCTCCCCATTGTCATCTCTGCTTGTTAAAGGAAATTCTAGATTGAAATTTTTTCCCAAATAACTCTTCTCAACATCTTGTTTCCCGCCTTGAAGCAGAACCCACTCCGCTAGCAGAAGCTCTGATGACACTTTCAGAACCCCATGTACTGGTGCCCTTGCCAGGACAGCTAAAGTGTTAAAAGGCAGGGTAGCTTACTGCTTGCTGGGCGGGAGGGAAGAGGGGGAGTCGCTCTCCCCTCGTCTCAACTGCCTTTCACTCCTGCTTCTTATCTTTGTCTCCACCTTACCTGCCTCTGGCTGGGTTGTAGAGCTGTCAGTTATTGACCCAAGAAAACTCTGTTTGGGGACAAGTTTGGGAATTCTTCTGAGTGGGAGACATCAGCAGAGGTGAGCCAGAAGTAGCTGTCTGGTCCTTCTCCCACATCATAGGAGCTCAAATTCCTAAGCCTGAAACTTGTAAAGAAAGGAACAAAGAAAGCATTTGTCATTAAGTCTTCAGTCTCCCTTTCCTTCTTCCCTTTCTCACTTCCTTTACCCCTTCTCCCTCTCAAACTCACTGGACATAAGGAGAGGCCTATCTAATTCTAATTCTAAACCTAAGAGCCTTTGCTCTTAGAAGAGGAAACTGAGGCACAGGGAGGTTAAATAAGGTGTCCAAAATCACACAGCTAGTAAGAGATAGAGCTGAAATTCAAACCCAGGAGGCCTGGACTGGTTCCAGAGTCCACTGCTTTTAACCTCTAAGCTATATTGCCTTATCAGAGGGTCTAGGTCTTGGCATACTGCCACAGTGGGAGACAAGGGAATGTATTTTGATTTAGTTAGTTTGAGTCAGATCTGAACTTTGACGCACTGGGGCCTTCCCACATTTCAGGGCATCCTTTGTTTGCCATTTAGCTCAATCTCAGCAGCTTACTGCCAGGTTGGAAGTCCCTACTTTGCCAGGTGTGGGTAGAATAATAAAGGAAGTTGCTCCTCCTGTGAGTGACAGGAAGGGAATCTGCTGGGAGCTATAGGGTTCCTCATGGCAGGATGTCTCTACCCCCGGTACCTCTGAGGCACAGGCCTGGGAGGGAGGGAATGAGGTAACATGGAGAATGTCACCTGTGCTTAGACACACGGTCTGTGCCTCCAACAGGCCTCTGCTAAAACAGGCATGTGTCCCTCAGCCCTCTTCTGGGCTTGGCCCGCTTCTCTCCATTTCCACCTCCACAGGAGAGAAGCTTCTTGAAGGGCAAGTGATCCAGCTCGAGGACGGGACCACTGCATACATTCACCAAGTGACAGTGCAGAAAGGTGAGGGCATCCTGAGACACCCCTGCCTCATGAGGCAGGCCAGGCAGCCCCCACTGAAGGACCCACCTCTGTGACACGGAGCTCCAGAGAAAGGCAGGCATTGCTCTCGTTACAGAACCTCTTTCCTTTGAGGATGGACAGCCCGTGCAGCTGGAAGATGGTAGCATGGCCTACATACACCGCACACCCAAAGGTGGGGTCACAGTTATCACGACTGGCAAGAAGGAAGGGAAGCAGAACTGGCAGAGGTTGGGGGTTGGAGCTGTGCACCCTGGGAGCTGGGGCAGAGACATGGAGCTGTGGTCTCCAAGCTCACCTGCATCAGCAGGCTCGCCTGCCTTCCCTGGCGTGGACCACAGGAACAGCTGTTTCTGCCCCCGGGAGGCTGAGCACGGGGGTCTGCAGCCTTGGCCTTGATGGCGGCTTTGGCTCCAGCACAGCCACAAATTCTTAGGGCTTTAAATAGGACCCAATGACGTCATCGAAGACCAGGACTAAAAACTTAACTATCATTTTTTTAAGAATTAAGCTTTTAAGGTATTGAAGAATAATTGATTATTCCTTCTACAAGTAGTTTCTTGAGCAATTATTGCGTGCCAGGCATGGTACTAGGTGTGGAGTATATAAGAGAGAACAGAGTTGGACATAGCCCTTACTCTCCTAGAATCTAGTGGGGGAAATAGGCCTGAAATGAACCATCATGATGAACTGATCATTGCAAACGGGGTTCAGGCTCAGGGAGGGCTTCTCTGGGGAAGTGACACTTGAGCTGAGAGCTGGAGGGTGAAGTGGGCTTAGCTGGGGAAGAGCAGTGGTAGGGAGGGTTCAGTACCCCAGACAAAAGGAACAGCATGTATGGTCCAGAAACGGGGGTGGGCGGGGAGAAAGAACGGCACGTCCAAGGAACTACTAGGAGCTCAAGTCCTGGGGGTGAGGGCAGAGTGGGTGAGATGAAGCTGAATAGAGAGGCCGGGAGCCAGAGCACTGGAGCTTCAGGATAAGGGTTTTGGTCTTTATCCTGAGACAGATGCAACATGGTTGAACTGTTTAGAGCCTCAGGTAACGTGATCGCATTTGTGTCCTGCAGAGATCCCTCTGGATGCTCTGCTGCCTGGAGGGAATGAGGGGGTGAGGGGCCACCAGTTAGGAGGTTCTTGTGGTCATCTAGGCCAAGATGATGGTCCCCTTGGGTCCTCACGGAGCTTGTGGGTTCCCAGTCGGTACTCCATAGGAGACCTCATCCTTAGGAGAGGCTACCCCAGAAGGAAGGCCAGCCAGAGTGAATCGCCAAAGTGAGGGACCAGGAGAAACCCGAGGTTAAAACCCTCCTTGGTGTATGTACCTCTCGTTACCTTAAAGCCCAGGTCCCAGCCGCGTCTTTTGCCCTTGTGCAGCATCTGGGCTAACCGCATGTTCCCTGCAGAGGGCTATGACCCCAGTGCCCTGGAAGCCGTCCAGCTGGAAGACGGCTCCACTGCCTACATTCACCACCCCGTGGCTGTGCCATCCGACAGCACCATCCTGGCTGTGCAGACAGAGGTGGGCTTGGAGGACCTGGCCACAGAGGATGATGAGGGCTTCAGTGCGGACACAGTGGTGGCCCTGGAGCAGTACGCCAGCAAGGTGAGCTCTTTTGGCCCTGCCAAACCTGCCACCTTTCTAGAGGACAAGGGCAGTCCTGTGCCTGGACATGGCCGGGACTACTTCCTTTGCCCCTCCACACTGACTCCCCCGACTTATCTCTCACACGTCATCGTCTCGGATAAGCATCACAGCCTGGCCAGGGCCGCCGACAGCTGTGTATACTCAACGCTTGTTTATGCTGTCTGTGCAGAGGGAAGGCAGCTGTAGGAAACAGCGATATCCGTACGGTGGGAATTTAGGCCCAGCTTCACTTTGGCTGTACTGTCTGAGAAAGCTCTTGCCTTGCCAGTGAATTTTATTAGTTTTCCAGTCCACGGAGGTCAGATGTTCTTGTATTTATTTCTTCTCTGCGACTTATTAAGTCATTTGGGAAAATAACCTCAGTAGGCAGTGACAAGAGCAGATGTAACAGAGCATCTGGGATTCTTGGAACACAAGGCTTGCACAGTAGCTCAGCTGCAAAGAAAAAGGATCTTGGCTTTCCAAACATCAGTCAGTCTAAGCTGTCTCTGCTGGGGCCGTGGTCCTGCCCGTAGGGGGAACCGGTACAGAGATCTGTGAGCTTTCCAAACCAGGGTGTTCCCTCTCCCCATGAACAGCAGCGCCTCAGGGCAGATGTGGCAGGGCTTCCTGGAACACCCGTTTTACCCAAAGATTGGGGGGAGTTATTTTTATAATAAAACTAATGTGGCTGTATCATAAAAGAGAAAAGGAAATCCTCGTGTCTTTTCAAATTGAAGCACAAAACTTTGCAGTAGGCCCCTCTGGGCTATGCCCACTCCCACTCCAGTTCCTTCAGGTGTATTTTAGAAGCCTAATTTGAGGCTTACAGACGTTGGAAAGACAACTGAGCTTTAAATTGTGAGCCCTGAGATCTGTGCTGGCTCTGCCTCTACCTAGTCTGACCTTGGGTAAGTCACTCCCCTCCTAGGCCTCAGCTTGTTCCTGTCTCATACGATGAGAGGGGGCCAGATGATCTCAGAGGTCGCCTCCAGCCCTGAAGTTCCTTGATTCCCTTCATTACCTCAAGAGCCAGTGGGACGTGGGAATGAAATCCGAACGCCTGAGCGGGTTAGCCTGCCGAGCAGGCCTGGCCACCTGTGACCCTCTCCTGCCACCCACCAGCTGCTTAAGTATCCATGGAACTTTGTCAGCTGCTTGACCCCTTGACCTGGAGCTGACTAGACAGACCTTGCCATGGATTTGGTCTCCCTCTTTTGTGTCCTGCTCACCACGACTTCCAGAGTTCTGTTTCAGGAGCTCCTTGGAAGGCCATAGTGTCCCAGAAACAAAGACTGAGGGACAGTCCCAGCAGGACTCTGCCCAGGAAAGCAGAAGAACAGTAAGGGCTCCACGAAGCCAGAGGCTGGTGTGAAAAGGGTGTTCGCAGGAGAAAGGGAAGGGAACGACTTGTTAGATAGCCGGGTGCCGTGGTTGGAGCTGAGGTTTCTGGTGGGACTTTCGGGCCCTGCCCTGGGCGCTTGTGCAGTTTGTTGATTGTGACCACCTCACTTCCGGTGAACGCAGGTGAGCTCATCCCCACAGCAGGCCACTTGTTAATGCCCCTTCCAAACACAGGTTTCCCCCAGGGAGGGAGGGATCTCCTCCCATCAGAGGATAAACATGTCCAGAGTTGCGCCTCCTAGGTTGGTGGTCAAAAGAAGGGGCAGCTGGCATGTGGAGTCACCACCCAGCTCAAGTGTGGCTGTTCAGACCGCTCCTCCCCTACCTTACCTAGCCATCTAAGAGATGCCCTTTCTCCCAAAGCTGTCACAGCCCCTATGACATTTAGTCATTCCTCTATCCATCAGAGCTGGGTGGTGACTCCACGTGCCAGCCCCATTTCTTCTGCAGCATGCCCCGGTGTCTGTTCCATCTATCTGGATCTGTCACCCAGGTTGCACTTCTCCCCTTTGGTAGGTTTAACCCTATTTATTGGGTCTTAAGGGGCCAGCTGGGTCCTGTGTCCTACCTCTTCCCTTCTTTCATTGAGGAGAATACATATAGGGACCCCAAGATTTTTTTCCTCAGGTTCTGCATGACAGCCAGGCTCCCCATAATGGCAAAGGACAGCAGGTTGGGGACAGAGCATTCCGCTGCGGCTACAAGGGCTGTGGGCGTCTCTATACCACCGCTCATCACTTAAAGGTAAGGTTGCTGCAGAGAGCTTTTAGCCTTGCCATCTTCCCAGCAGGCTGTAATTCTGCCTTCCCGCTTTGACTGGAACTGGTCCCTGACCTCGAGTTGCTCATTGCCTCCTGGAAGGAAGAGATGAGTGTCCAGAAAAGTCAGCACAGAGGGCTTTGACACACATGAAGAATGCAGGAGGGAAGAGAATCAGGGAAGGGTCTCTGGAGGGGGCATCTCAGCTGAAGAGGAAGGAAAATAAAGGAGGTGGCCAATGCTGATACTCCGGGCCCTAACGAGAACTAAACTGCCCATTCATACCCTTGTCCCTTTGAATTACATGATTGCTTGTCCTCACAGGTACATGAGAGAGCTCATACAGGTGACCGTCCATACAGGTGTGATTTCCCCAGCTGTGGAAAGGCCTTTGCCACAGGTAACCTACCTGGATGGGGACCAAGGTGGACTGCTTCCAGTTGAGGGGAGAGGGTTCTAGATTAGCTCTGGCAACTCCCTCAAGGAAGCCAAGCACCAGGCTGCCTTTCTGGAGAAACTGCTGTCGGAGTGCTCTGATGCAGGGCGCCGTCTCTGGAGGAAACCCTGTTACAGAGGCAAGAGGCAGCAGGAGCTGGGGGTTGGCAGAGAGACCTGCCTCTGCGTCAGCCCTGATACCCACCAGCTGGGGGTGCCGGGTGGTCGGTTGAATCCCTCTAGGCTTCATTTTCCCTCTGAATTGAGGCCCTTTAGCCATAGGTTCTCTAGGTTCCCTCTTACACTGGTTCTGGAACGGCACCAGCTTCCCCTGGAGAGGGAAGGAGAGCAGAGTGGGCTTCTCCGGCCCCTCTTACCTGCCCAGCCAGGAGTGGGATAGAGGCAGACACAGGCTTCTTGTGCCAGAGGAGGTCCGGAGCCTCGCCGAGCAGACCTAAAGATGGAGAGCCTCTGAATTAGGAAGAAGAGTTGGTGGAGGATGAGGCCCCACCCAATGCTCTTCTCACCCCTCCTTCCCTCCCTCCCACACGCGGACAGGATATGGGCTGAAGAGCCACGTGCGCACCCACACTGGTGAGAAGCCATACAAGTGCCCAGAGGAGCTGTGCAGCAAGGCCTTCAAGACCTCCGGAGACCTGCAGAAGCACGTCCGGACCCACACCGGTAGGCTGGGCCCTGCCCGCCCTGCCCCGTTCAGACCCGGCTCTGAGCCCAGGGCTCGCCCTGCTCCGTGAGACCCCTTCAGAGCCACCCTCACACAGCCCATCTCCACAGGTGAACGCCCCTTCCGGTGCCCCTTTGAGGGCTGTGGCCGCTCCTTCACCACATCTAACATCCGCAAGGTACATGTGCGCACCCACACGGGCGAGCGGCCCTACACCTGCCCCGAGCCCCACTGTGGCCGTGGCTTCACCAGTGCCACCAACTACAAGAATCACGTGCGCATCCACACAGGTGGGCCAGCTGGCATGCAAGGACCACCCCTGAGGCCCCAGCCCCCTCTACCATAGGCTTCTGACCTAAACATGTTCTCGACGCGCAGCCCAGAACGCCATTCCAGGCTGGTCCGTGGGCAGGGCACGGGGTTTCGGTGGTTTCGGCCATATCCCCAGAACCACTCTTTCACTTGCAGTGAGCGGTTCCTCCTTCAGCAGTTAGGTCCAATCTGATGGGCATTGCTGGCCCTCTCAGCTCCCTGCTGCCTCTCTATACCCACCCGAAATTCTCCCCCTCCAGCTGAGCTCCCAGAAAAAGCCCAGGGTCAGGCGTGATGGGGAAAAAGCAGAGGGAAATGTCATCTTCAGCTCCTCACCTCATCCACTGTCCATGTGACTCCTGTGTATCCTCACCCTCCCCAGTGTTACGTCCCTGTCCAGCCTTCTGTGTCGTCTCCCAGCCGCATGTGTCCCCTCACTCTCCCATCGTACCTGACATATCAGTCACCCCTCTCTATCTCCTGCCTCTTCTGTTCACAAGCCCCCAGCGCCCCCCACCAGCCCCTTCACTAGCCTCGGCCTTGCCCCTGCCATTTTCTCTCCACCTCGTCTCTGGGCTCCGTGGTCCCACACTCACGTCCCCTCTGCCTTCCACTGGCCACCTTCCCCAACTCTGTCCATTCAGAGTCCCAGATCTCAGTCCCTCTTCCTCCCTCTGGCTCTCCCTTCACCAACCCTGTCCCCGGCTCCTATCCCCTTAGTTTCCCCTTTGCCAGCCCCAGGTCCCACCCCCCTCACAGCCCAGTGTCCCCAGGGGAGAAGCCATACGTTTGCACGGTGCCAGGCTGCGGGAAGCGCTTCACCGAGTACTCAAGCCTGTATAAGCACCATGTGGTGCACACACACTGCAAGCCCTACACCTGCAGCACCTGCGGCAAGACCTACCGGCAGACCTCTACCCTGGCCATGCACAAGCGCAGCGCCCACGGCGAGCTGGAGGCCACGGAGGAGAGCGAGCAGGCCCTTTATGAGCAACAGCAGCTCGAGGGTGAGGGGCGTGGGCAGGAGGTGAGAGTGGGGACAAGCCGGGCCTCCCCGTGACCACCTGGTGGCAGGTGTCAGCCTGGGCTCTCCTCTCCCAGCCGCCTCTGCAGCCGAGGAGAACCCGCTACCCAAACGACCCCGCATTGCTTACCTGTCGGAGGTGAAAGAAGAGGGTGATGACATCCCTGCCCAAGTGGCTATGGTGACCGAGGAAGATGGGGCCCCCCAGGTGGCTCTGATCACTCAGGATGGTGCCCAGCAGGTACAGACCCTGGGGGTAGAGGTAGGGTGGGCCACTCTGGCTGGTACCCTCTCCCACTGTCTCTGGGGAGCTCCAAGTTCTAACAGCCCTACGTCCACCCAGTTTCTCTTTTTTAGCCTTATGGATCTCAGAGCTGAGGCCGAGGGTACCAAGTCTTGTAACACAGCACCCCCCTCTTCCTCATGCTTCCAGCTCAGTCTCTGTGACTTCTGGAGCACAGTTAGTAGTTTCCCTCTTTACTTGGAGGATGACAGGTCCCGTTCATCTGAGTGAGACACTTGGATGTCCTTCTCAAGAGAGACATGTCGGTACACGGGCCAGAGCATGGTGTGGGATCTGGAAACTTGGCATTTCTAGCCAGCAGTATAACCTGACGTTTGTCAGCACCCTCACTGTCAAGTGCACTTATGACTTTCAGGGTTGATAGGAGGATGAAATTAGGTGGAGACCCTGAATTGCATGGAACAGAGCCCTGAGGCAAAGTGGTGATAAATAGGTGTGGTCAGCAGAATTCTTCCAGTGTAGCCTCTCTTTGCATCCTAGGGCCTGTTTTACTTGCTTGTCCTGACTCCCTCCACCCTGTGACAAGAAGCTAATCTTCTAGCTTACCAATAAGTGAACCTGCTCTGGGAGAGCAGATTCATCTGCCTAGGGGCTTTCAGACAGCCCTCCCCTCCACTCCCAGCTCATCTTCTTCCTTGCTGTTGGCAGGTCAGCCTGTCACCAGAAGACCTGCAGGCACTGGGGAGTGCCATCAGTATGGTGACCCAGCACGGCAGTACCACCCTCACCATCCCTAGTCATGATGATGACCTTGCCACATCTGGCACACACACAGTCACCATGGTCAGCGCCGATGGCACCCAGACGCAGCCCGTATGGCCAGGCGGTTTGCTTGGGGTCTCTTGTTCTCTTGTCCTTCCTTTCTGTGGGATGAGCCCTAAAGTGCAGGCTTAATTAGTCAAGCCTTCATACGAGGACCAAGATTCCCACACATAAAGGGTCTTCCCTACATCTTCTCTGGGTCATCAGCAACTCTTGTTGAAAAGCATTGCACTGGGAGTCAAGAGACAGTTTCTAAATCTGTCTACCCCTAATTTGCTCTGCTGCCATAGGCAAGGTACTTTTCCGTGAACCTTAGTCCATCTTCAAATGAGGGGATTAGATTATCTCTGGGAGCTTTTACAGTCTGTCCTTCTGTGATTCAAAATTCCTAAATTAAGTTGGCTGTAAATTAAAGTAAAATACAACCCCACTTAGCTCTGAACCCCAAGCTAATTAATTAATCTGACCCGTAATGGTTTTATTCATTTCCTTCTGGGTTGTTCCCAGCCACCTTGCTTGGAGGGATTTTTTGGATTGGGGATTGGGAGAGTAATGTAGGTGTGTTGGAAAACCTCATTCTTCTATATTTCAGGTCACAATCATTACCTCTGGGACTGTGGTGGCTGAGGACTCCAGTGTAGCATCTCTTCATCATCAACAGGTGGCGCTGTTAGCCACAGCCAATGGAACTCACATTGCGGTGCAGGTGAGTTGAGGTCTGGTAGGATACTGTGGCCACAGAAAGGAACTAGAAGGGAAGGGGAACTAGAGGGAGGTCTTGAAGAGGACAGCATTTGGCTCAAAGAGAGCCCATTTCAGAGGACAAATCCCTTTCTGCCTGCATCCACGCACCTGTCTCAGGCTCTTTCTTGACTAAGTCAGGGTAGGGAGCCCCTTCTGACCTTCAGGATAACTTCAATGGCAGCCTCCCTGGTGGTCTAAACCCTTCATGTCTTCGTGTCCCTGTTTCTTCATCTGGAAAATAAGGAGGCTGAAGTAGATGATGACTCCAATCAGTCATTCCCCTTCTGTGAGCAAACTGCCCTGTCTGACCCTGGACCATTCCACGGCTCCTCACCACACCTAGCCTAATAGGATTCTATGAGTGAACTTCCTGTTCCTTGGGGCCCTACTAAGTTCTCAGGTGTTTGGCGCTGGATGGGTGGAGATTCAAAAAAGTGGGCCTCATATACTACCACTGGAATCTAGGAGGGAGGGTCTCACTCTCTCCTTCCTTCTCCTCCCCCTTCTCCACAGCTGGAGGAGCAGCAGACCTTAGAGGAGGCCATCAGCGTAGCCACTGCTGCCATGCAGCAAGGGACTGTGACCCTGGAGACCACAGATTCGGAGAGCGGCTGCTGAGCCCGAGAGGGCTGGGTCCCACACCATGTTGGAAGAGGTGCCATGCTGTACAGGCATCCTTGCCTCCAAGGGCCCAGGCTGTGGCTGACACGTGGAAGGTGGCCACACAGGTCTCTAGGGCAAGAAGGCAGCAGGAAAATGGCCTGAAGGGCACAGGGATCCTGCCCAAGAGAAGGGCCAAGCAGCTGGAATCGGGGGAGTGTGTCATCCTCAGGAGCTAAGGAGGACAAGCTTGATCAGCAGGCTGCCCTGGGGTGTCCTCCCCCCAAAATCAGCTGAGCACCCTCTCCTCTCTCTAGAAAACACCCTTCCCGCCCTTGGTCCACTCCCCTTCTCAGGTGGCAACTGGGGCTGCTCTTGGGACTGGTCCTCTGCTCCAACTGGTCACTGCCCACTAGGGGAGAAGGCAGACAGCCCTTCAGCCCAGTAGGGGCAGCTTGGGTCCAGCACTGCCCCTCCCAGCAATAACCACCTCCCCGGAGGCCAGCCGAGATGTCTGGCCACTTGGCAGCAGGGACTTTCTGCCACCGCAGTCAGAATTGCTCAGGGGCTTGTGGCTGGAGAAAAGGTGCCCAGCCCCACCCCTACCCCCAGCTGCTCCCCAACCTCTCTGTGGCAGAGAGGCAGGGAGCAGCCTTGTACATACTGGGGATTGGGTGTAATTGGTTTTATTTTTTTTAATTGCATTTTGATAATTTTTTTTCCTGCTCTGGATGGTGGTGGCAAACGGGTGAATGAGTATTTAATAAAAGTTTCAAGTTTCCACCTGGGTCCCTCCCTCCTCCTCCCTTCTTTCAGCTTCGGGCCCTGGTGGCAGGGCTGGTCAAATCAGGCTCTTGGCCCTGTATCCCGGGCACAAACCTCACTCAGCCTCTGTGCCCGGCTGGTGGGCCTGCCCTCCCAGAGGCACAGGGGGAAGGAAGCCCTGGTATGAGAGAAGCCCTGAGGAGCTGCCGGTAGCTTCCTGCCCACAGCTGAGCAAGTAGGCTCCCGGTAGCCAAGCAAGACCAGTGTGAGCACTGCTTCCAGGCTCCGGTTGGGTCTCAGGCCTCAAGATGGGTGGGCTGGAGGAACTCTGTTTTCTCTACCCTACCTTGTGTTATGTCATCAGAGCCCCTCCACACACAGCACACAGTCCACTGCTCCAAGTGGGCAAAGCCCCATTGGGGGGGGTGCCTTTGCCAAGGTACCCAGGGTCTCTGATGCCTCTGCTGCCTGGTGTTGAAGTCCTAGCTTTGGTACCCAGCTCTGGGGGTACCCACCTAGGTGTCTGGGGCCATGGAATTCCAAAGCCACAGTCAGACCCCACTGAAAAGTACATGGTAGGACCAGACCAGCCCTCGTGGGAAGGAAGGGATGCAGGGAAAGGGACTTGATGGAAAGAGCTCTTGGGTTTGACCCCTCCTGCATGGGAGCATTGCAGGGATTGCAGGTGCCGCTTTTCCTCTCTCCACTGTCATGGATGTGCCCCACCCTCTCCCCCAACGCAGACATCCTCTCCTAGGATGCCTAGCAAGGTCTTTTACTCTTGGGCCACCAGCTCCTTGGAAGCAGGGGGAGCTGGGACATGACCCCAGGGAGGGGTGTCTCGATTGCCTGAGCAGGCTCCGTCAACGTCCAGGGCCACTGTTCGTGGCAGGAATATGCCCCAGCCCTCACAGGTATTGGATCTAAAGAAACGGAAGCACTGATGTGGAAGGCCCTGAATCGCCAGCCTCCTGCTCCCAGGCACCCCTGAAGCTGGACCCCACCATGAGCCTCACCCCCATGAGCTTCAGAATCTCTAGGTCAGGGCCAGTGGGGGCCCCAGAGTGGGCAATGCTCGGGGTGCCTTTTAGAACCAAAGCCTAGGGGATGGGGAGGCAGCCGATCATGTGCCAAGTCCTCCTGACCTGGAGAGGTGCCCTGGCCCAGCTCCTCCTCCAAGTTTGTATTGTTGCCTTTTGTTTTCTTCCACCTGGGAGGAGCCCTACCACCACAGTAATGTTAGATGGTCCTAAAAGAAATGCTTTATCCACTGCCTACTCCGTGCTTTACATCCATTCTCAGACCTCTTTACAATCTATGAGGTGAGTATTTCTCCTGCTTTACCAATGAGAAACTGCTCAAGGAGGTTAAGTTATTTATCCAAAGCCTCGTACCTGCTAAGTGTGGAATTGGTACAGGATCTGCCCCCTTTTATCTGACTCCAAAGTCGGGATGGGCTTGCTTTTCCCTCATCAAGCTGCCTCTGGGAGCCCAGAAGGCTCCGGGAGGCTCTGGGGCTGAGGAGGCCCCTAAAGGGCCTCACACCCGGGGAACCAGGCTGATCAGAGTTGGAGCTCTAGCTCCCCAGGGCTTGGACCCCAGTTCCCATGCAGCGAGTGGTGCCGCTGAGCACTGCAAGAGCAACAGGCTGGGTCCTGCCGGTGTGGGGAGCCCGCGAGAGCAGGCAGGTGGAGCTGTTGCTCTGCACCACGGCCCCTCTGCGGTCTCTGCAGCCGTTTGCATTTCCTGAAACCGGATCTTGGTGTCAGAGCCGCCCCTGGGCCGGGCGGGCGCCTCAGCCATGGCCCTGCGCAAGGAGCTGCTTAAATCCGTCTGGTACGCTTTCACCGCGCTGGATGTGGAGAAGAGCGGCAAGGTCTCCAAGTCCCAGCTCAAGGTGAGGGGCACCCGGGGCGCAGGGGAGGCCGGCAGACACGTCTCATCAGCCCCTGCTGCCTGAAGCTAGACTTGAACCCTGTGTTCCTCCTGGGGCACCCAGCTAGCCAGGGACCCAGGAGGGGTGGGAGGGCCCGTGCTGGGGAACTGGGGCAACATGGCCTAGTGGATGCTGCTGCCCCCTGTCCAGAGGCCCCAGTGAGGTGTGTGCAGGGGCATCGCCCAGAGCCCTGGCCCCCAACTCTCGGGAGAGTAGAGGTGCCATCATGGGGTTCTGAGGGCCACAGGCCAAGCTGCATCCCAGACTCCGTGTGACGAGCACACGTCTCCCCAGAGTCAAGCTCGGGCACACACCCTACTCCTTCCTGCCGCTTCCTCCTGGCTTTGAAGAGAGACAGTTAGCTAGTGCTTGTCAGTCACTTCCTCTCGGAGCTGAGAGAGAGGGTTCAAGAGCCTCTCGCAGCCCCAAACCAGGCCAGCTCAGTCATCCTTCGCAGGAGAGCAGCTCCCCTGGACCTTGCCTCCCAGGTGGGACAGAGGTGGGAAGGGGCAAGGACTGAAGACCCCATTATACTGCTGCCTGGCTCACCACCCGCTTCACACCGTACACGCCAGGTTGAGAAACTTACCTTAGACCCTGAGAACTCGAGTAGGGAAGGGGTGGAATCAGAGCCCAGGAAGAGCCCCATCAGTGATTGCCCTGAAATTCATGCTTGGTCCTAGATAATTCCTGGGGGACCAAAAAGTTTATCGCCTTCTTTCCTGTAGCCCCGCATTAGTGCTGCCTTCACCCTAGTTAGTGGGGAAGAAACAAGGCCCTAGGCCGTTGGAGCCAGGGAACGCGGGGAGTCAGGAGCAGGGTGGGCGTCAGCCCTCTGGGATCTGCCTTAGGGATTCATTCATTCACTCTACAAATATTTACTGAGCACCAGCTACGTGCCTGGCATGAGGCTAGGCCATAGTATCCTGGCATCTCCCCTGCCACCCACCCCCCACAGAGGAGGAGCGCAGTCTCAAGGAAACCTCCATTCTAATTGATCGAGCTAGGAGGTGCCTGGAAACCTGGGAGAGACGGATGGGACAGGTTAGGCATTGTACCCCACCCCTATTCCATCCCCCTACTTTTGAACTTGGACACGATGAACTTGGATGTCCCAAACTGGTCCTATCCCATAATCGACCCCTTAGCCAGACTTGTGAGCATCCAGTAAGTGATTCTTGGCTCCCCCAGGAAGGAGAATCCACTACCACTTTTGATCATCTGAGAGAATCTCCCAACAGACAGGTTCTTCCTTACGTTCTACTTAAATTGTCTTATTGCAGGTTATGTAATCTAGTGAGGTCTTCAGTATAGACAGAGGAAAAGCAGATCATCCAAAATCTGTCCTTGTGGAAACTCCATGTCCTGCATCCACCTCCCACTCTGCCCCTTTAACATCTTCCAGGAACAATCCCAACCTCCATGGTTTGTTGTCTCCAAGGTTCCATTTTCTACCACTCCATCACCTGTGGCCCTATGACACCTCCAGACTCTCTAAGCCTCTCATACATGGAAGATACAGCACTCCATGGCTCTCTGGTTCCTGGGCCAATCAGGCAGTAAGCCTTCCTAGTTTGAGCCTCTGTCTTGGCCTCTAACTGGGTGGATGCCTGTTCCCCACCCCCACAGGCTGAGTATTTGCAAGGAAGATCGCCTGGGGAGCTTGCATACTTGAACCATCTGCTGTCTTTGTACCGCGTCGCAGCTCACATTGAGCCCACTGCCAGCAGCCTCTGTGGTCCCACAGGATCAATGGTAGATTTCAGCCCACTTGACAGAAAACTTGTCCACTCTGGGAATCTGAGCTAGCAGTGGGAGCCTCAGGCCCAGTGGCCGGTGGGGCATAAATGGTAGGGCCCATGTCATAGGAGAGGAAGATAAGGAAGGCAATTCTCCTTCAAGCCCATAGTGCTAGATACTGGAATGGGAGGAAGTAGTGATAGTGTTGGGGGTGGGGATGCCGGAAAGGCAAAAGAGCAATAGAGAAGTGGCCAGAAGGCAGAGGAAGAAGCAGATGAGACACAGACCCGCAGGGCAGGGCACACTCCTTCCACTGGAAGACTTGGTGAGAAGGGAAGAGATCTTGGGGTTAGCCTGTCCTTGCTAAAACTGCCTCTGGCCTTGGCGTCCTCAGTTGGGAAGAGGCAGGAGACCCGCACCAGCCCAGAGCAGGCTGTCTGTCTGCAACAGTCACCACTTCTCCCCTGATGCGTTGGTAGAAAGGCTGCCACCTGCTGTCCTGGGCAAAGCCGTGATGAGGCCAGAAGGAGGAGGAACAGCAAGTGCTCTGAGAAGTACCCCAAGGAGTCAGGATTGTTTTCTCTGAAGAAGAGAAGGCTTGGGGGAGAGATGAGATGAGTTTTCTTCTCTGAATTCTTTTTTTTTTTTTTACGCGGGGCTCTCATTGTTGTGGCCTCTCTCGTTGCGGAGCACAGGCTCCGGACGCGCAGGCTCAGCAGCCATGGCTTACAGGCCTAGCTGCTCCGCGGCATGTGGGATCTTCCCGGACCGGGGCATGAACCCGTGTCCCCTGCATCGGCAGGCGGACTCTCAACCACTGCGCCACCAGGGAAGCCCCTTCTCTGAATTCTTATAGAAAGTACAATAGCCTTTGTCCAGGTGGGTTGAGAAAAATAAAAATAGATCAATAAGAATGGCACTTCTGCCCAGAACGGAGTTAGGTTGAACACAAAGTTTCTCAGGACTGTGAGCTTTGGCAGGGTCCTCAGAATCTCCCTCTTTAAAGAGCTTTAGGAGTGAGTTCCCATCCTGACAGTGGGCTGCAGGGAGGCGAGCCTTGGGAATGATGGGTTTCCTAACGGCCATACCATCTTCCCTCCGGGAGCAGCTTTGGCTTTAGGCTTCATGGATGATCAGCTAAGAATTTGGCTTCCCCACTCCCTGACTGCCAGGGCTGGGGTGAGGGTCCCGAGATTGGGCGCGTGGTTGGAGCAGTGCGTCTCAGTGGGGATCCTAGGAGGCTCACCACTTCCCGTTGACAGACAGGAGCAGCGGGAAGGCAGGGAGGGTGAACTAGGGCCTTCCCTACTTGGCTCTGTCAGGTCTCCCAGAGCCTCTCATTGGCACTCGGGGCAGTCCTGGGGCCCAGGGAGGGTCTCTTGCCCACCAAGAGCCTCTGAGCTTCGGGCTGTGTCTCCTCTGGAGAGGGACAACCACCTTCTCCTCGGTAGAGGAGAAGTTAATAACAACTCCAGTCCCAGAATCTGAAGAGTGGGGTCTTCAGCTTTGCCCCGACCCCTGCCTGCTGTTGGTCTCCTCAGTCTACAGTGTGGAGGAAGGGGAGGATGATTCAATGATGTGCAGAGCACTTGACTCAGAGCCATATAAGCTGAGGCCTATATTGCTCCCCAGTAGGGTGACCTTAGGCAAGTCACTGCCCATCTCTGAACCTCTGGTTTCTCATCTGTAAAGCCTGAGGGCTGAACTGGGGATCACCACGCTCTCTGGCTAGCCTCCGAAAATAAATTTTAACAAAGTACCTCAAACAGGTGAAATTGATCCTTGATGCAGCTTCTCCTCTCCCTTTTCTGAGCCTCTGTCTTTCCTTTGATGCTGACAGCCAACCCCTCCAAGCCCCTTCTTGCTCTCAGCAGGCACACAGCTAATCCAGAGATTGCCATCTTTTAAAATTCCTGGTGCTACTCCCTCATGATAGTTTTGCTTTAGTACCCCACTGGTTGAGAAAAATACATTCAGTGACTCTTAAAAAGGATCTATATATTTTAAAAGAATTACTTAGCACCTAGCTACGTTTAAAGACTATAGGCCATCTAAACGAGAGAGAGAGAGGAGAGAGAGAGAGAGGAGAGAGAGAAAGAAAGAAAGAGAAAAGAAAGAAAGGAAGGTAGGAAGAAAGAAAGAAAAAGGAAGGAAGGAAGGAAGGAAGGGAAGGAAGGGAGAGGGGAGGGAGGGAGAAAGACTAAGGCCAGCTAGGAGAAAGAAATTAGTCATTCTTTTTGTAGTTAGTGCTTGGTACTTTTATGGATTCCCATACCCTCTGTATCTGCGTCAACTCCTGAAGTCTGCGAACTACAGGACCATGGGCCTGGCGCCCATTACATTGCTGCACTGGAGCTTTTAGGAAACTCCCAAGCCCCCAGGGGAGAACCACACCCCCAACATGCCTCCAGAGGAAACAGTGAATAAATGAAGCCTCTTAAAGGTCAATGGCTGCCAACCCAGAGGTCAGGGGCTGCTTGGGTGGGTGGGGAAGACAGAGAATCCTCTCTGGGGGAGCCCAAATGGCAGCTTGTGAAAACTACAGACACCTGGACCCCACCCCGGAAACTCTGAGTCAGTAGGTCTGGGCGGGCCCCAGCAGATTTCAGTTTCAACCAGCTCCCCAGGTGATTCTGATGCTTAACCTGAGCCAATGTAGCAGAGATCTAGCTAGGGCTTTAGAATCAGTCTTTGAGCAAGAGGACACTCCACCTCTCTGAGCCTTGGTTTCCTCCTCTGTAAAAGGAGGAGAATGAGAGCCCTGCCTCCAGGGCTAAGGATTGATTGAAATCGGCAGGTGAGTTCCGCAAGCCAGCCTCCACTCCTGCCATTTCCTTTCCAGCATGACCTTCCTCTGGTCACACTCTCTCCCCACCCCCGGCCCTTACCCGCACCCAGGCACAGGAAGCCTGGCAGTCTGAGGTCGGCTGAGCTCTCTGGGGAGAGGCCCTGAGCCCTGAGTGTCTAGAGCCTTTAATTCCTCTTTGTCCTGACACCTGATGGCTAACAGGGTCGGAGCCTCTCTGCCCTGGTCTCCTCAGATTCCCCTGGCAAAATGTCCAGGTGAGGAAGGTCTTAGAGGAGAGCGTGGGCCAGTGAACCAAAGAGAGGAACAGCTCAGATAACTGTGTGCTGCTGGGTGGCAGGTTCTATCCTGGGGTGGGAGGGAATTTGTACATCATCTCCTTGAACTCCATTTTTAGAAATGTGAAAACTGAGCCCCAGCGAGGTTCATGTGCTCAGAGAGATTCAGTCCACGTCCGTCTGACTTTTGTATTTTTCCTGCTTCTCCCCTTGAAGCACTTAGGTTCATTCAGTAGATATTTACTGAGTATCCATTATATGCCAGGTCCAGTGATACAGCAGTGGATAAAACAGACAAAAAAACGCACGCTTGTGTTGCTAACGTTCTAGTCAGAGAACACAGATGATAAAATAAGTGATACATGACATGGAGGAAAATAAAGCAGAAGATATCCCTATCCTTACTGTGGGGGGTAGAGGGGATAGGATTACAGATTTAAGTAAGGTGGTCAGAGAAGCCCTCCCTGAGAAGGTGACACCTAAGTAAAGATCAGAAGGAGGAGAGGGTGTGAGCCATGACCTGGGCGAAGAATGTTTCTGGTTGAAGGAATATCAAGGGCCAAGGCCCTGAGGCAAGAGTGTGCCTGGTGTGCTTGAGGAATGCAAAGGGGCCAGAGGGGCTGGAGAGAAGTGAGCAAGAGGGATGAGGTCAGAGAAGGTACAGAGTAAAATCTCTGGAAAGACTCTGAGATTTTACTCTGAGAACCTTGGGAAACCACTGCAGCATTTAAGTTAGACTTAAGGAGTTAGTCAAAAACATTGATTAACACAATGTGGGGGACACTGTGTTGAGCTCTGGAGTCAGGGTTGAGATTAGAGTCTTTGCTGCCCTCAAGGAATGTAGAACACCCAGAAATGCTCACACCAACAGGGAACAGCAAAAGAACATTATCACAGAGCAACTTAATAGCAGGGTACATTAATAACAGTGGTTAATGGCACCCTTTGTCTTTTAATCTCTATAGTTTAAAAATGTTGCCATGAAAACAATATATGCTCCTGGTTCCGAAGAATATAATTTTAAAGAAGTTGAAATTTACTAGAAAAGTAAAACATGTTTTACTGGTTAAAAAAATTGAAAGACAAAAATAGTGTTAAAGAATGTGAAATTGCCTCCCCTCCCTGGGGAAGAGTGGTAGGGTGATAGCTGTTAACAGTTTGCTGAGTCTTCTAAATTTTTTCTATGTACAAATAAACTTACTAGGTTGAACTATATGAAATTGCTGATGTTTGATTGTTTTGACCTACTAAAATAGCAGTTTAATATGGTTCAGCATAATCTTTGCACACATATTATTTTACAAATATTTCATTCTACAGCTTGCTTTTTTCCACCTGCCAGTATAGTATGCATATCTTTCCATGTCTGTTCATACAAATATAATAATAAAAATAGCTCACAACTTTTATTAAGCAATTTCTATTATTGCACTATGTACCCGGTGCTGTGCTAAGCTCTTCATTCTAAAACACCCTGTGGAGCAGGCGCCTTTTTTTCCTCAAAGAGGAGGAGACTAAGGTCTTGGAGAAGTTAAATCACCTGCCCATAAGTACACATGTGGCAGAAGTTAAATTTTCAACCACACACAGGTCTATGACTTGGTGTACCTGTCCCCTCTTTTTTTTTTTTTTTTTTTTTTTTTTTTTTTTTTTGCGGTACGCGGGCCTCTCACTGTTGTGGCCTCTCCCGTTGCGGAGCACAGGCTCTGGACGCACAGGCTCAGCGGCCATGGCTCACGGGCCTAGCCACTCCGCGGCATGTGGGATCTTTCCGGACCGGGTCACAAACCCGTGTCCCCTGCATCGGCAGGCAGACTCTCAACCACTGTGCCACCAGGGAAGCCCACCTGTCCTCTCTTGAAGGAGCCTTGGGCTGTCTCCAGTGCCTCATTTATTCTCCGTTTCTTTCTTTCTTTTTCTTTCTTTCTTTTTCTTTCTTTCTTTCTTTCTTTTTCTTTCTTTCTTTTTCTTTCTTTCTTTTTTCTTTCTTTCTTCCTTCCTTCCTTTCTTTCTTCCTTCCTACCTTCCTTCCTTTCTTTCCTTCCTTTCTTTCTCTCTTCCTTTCTTCCTCCCTTCCCTCCTTCCTACCTTCCTTCCTTTCTTCTTTCCTTCTTTCCTTCATTTCTTTCTCTCTTCCTTTCTTCCTTTCTTCCCTCCCTCCCTCCCTTCCTTCCTTCCTTCCTTCCTTCCTTTCACCATGCCGCGGCTTTCGAGATCTTAGTTCCAGGACCAGGAATCAGCCCGTGCCCCCCGCAGTGGAAGCGCAGAGCCCCAACCACTGGACTGCCAGGGAAGTTCCCAATGCCTTTTATTCTAAACTATGCTTCAGTGAGCATTCTTGTACAGGTAACTGTTCTCTTGAGCATCTATAGGTTAGATGATTAAAATTGCTGGGGTCATGCCCAATTTTATTTTTGATACAGTCTTGCCCTCCAGAAAGACTACCAGTTCACATCTCAACAGTGGGGCATTTGAGTTCCCATTTCTCCACAACCTCCTCAATACTTGATAGTATCAGTCTTTTGCATCTTTGCTAATTTGTTAGGTAAAAAATTGCACTTTCTATATGAGAAGGGAACTTATATTTGTTCTGTGCAGAGCTAACTCTCTCACTCTCTCTATATATATATCTCACTCCATCCTCACGGCCCCTATACGTGGTGGGTATTATCCCCTGTTTCACTGACAATGATACTGAGGCTCAGGGGGTGAAGGAGTTTATCCAAGGCCTCATAACTAGAAAGTGAAGGTTCCTGGCCTTCCATATCCCCCCGCACGCTTCACTGGAGTGTAGCCATTTGGCTGGGCTATGCAGGAAGCTTCCTCAAAGAGGTGCTTTAGGAGGCTTGAAGAAAGATAAAGACATGGGTAATTTGAAAAGAGGCCAGGAGGCAACAGGTAGAAATATGTGAAACTCTTAGAATAACACCTATCTCTTCAGAAGTGGGTATTTGTCTTGTGTTGGTCACCCTGGATTCTAAGTGCTAAGCATGGAGTGGTGGCACCTCTTAGAGTGTGGACTGGTATCCTATGACCACAGATGCATTAATCATGTATTCTCTGCATATAGGTGGTAGAAACCAAGCTCAAAATAACTTAAAGGAGATGTTATAGATTGACTCACATAACCAACAAAACTCCAAGCATAGTATTGGCTTCAGGCATGGCTGGATCTAGGTCCTCAAATGATGACTCTTTATACCTTGACTCTGCTTTTCTTCACTGATAGCTTTATTCTTAAGCAGGTACTTCCCACACAGGGACAAAAATGTCAGCTACCTCTATCTTCTAACAGCCTAACTCTTTCCATGTATACCCATGGGAAAGAGTACACCTCTTCTCCACTAGAGGAAGCAAAAATCCCAGGGATGATTCTCATTGGCCTAGATTTGGTCATGTGCATCCTTGAACCAAACACCACGACTCCAATGTGCCCACCTCTGCAGCCAGGTAGGGTAGGGGTGCAAATGGCCAATACCACAGATATTGAAAATGGGGGAGAGTTACTTCTCAAAGGAAAATCAAGGCTCCATTACCAAAATAAGGGAGGGGGGCAGAGTTCATCAGGAAGAAACTTCAGATGTCCTTTAGAGCAAGAGTAGGCAAAACCAAAGATGGCACATGAGCTAATTTGAAGATCATGGGAATGAGCGTTGGGGTGGGGATCAGAGATGGCTGTCCAGAGGGAAAGGAGGGAAAAGAGATACACCAATCCCCTTGCTGGGCCCCCCCTACTTCCCACTTTGCTGAGTTGAACCTGAGGCCCAGGAGAACATTAGGAAGAAGTCTCAAACCCTTCTACCCCTCCTCTCACAAAAGAGAATAAAGAAATGAAGACTTGGTATACACGCCATCTCTAGGATGTTGCCAGCTTCTGCCTCAGAGGAGCTGATTCCAAGGTGGACTGCTGGTGGTGGAAGCAGCCCTTAAATACAGCATTTATTGACTGCCTTTGGTGTGCAGAAGAGGACATAGGTGCTGTGAGACATAAAGATGAACATAGACCTGGCCTCCAGAGTTCACTATATAGTTGGGGAATGAGGCTCAGGGTCAATATATATATATATTTTGTTGTTATACATTTATTTATTTATTTTTGGTTGCATTGGGTCTTCATTGCTGCGCGCGGGCTTTCTGTAGTTGTGGCGAGCGGGGGCTGCTCTTTGTTGCAGTGTGCAGGCGTTGCATTGCGGTGGCTTCTCTTGTTGTGGAGCACAGGCTCTAGGTGTGCAAGCTTCAGTTGTTATGGCTCGTGGGCTCTAGAGCACAGGCTCAGTAGTTGTGGCTCATGGGCTTAGTTGCTCCACAGCATGTGGGATCTTCCTGGACCAGGGCGCGAACCCATGTCCCCTGCATTGGCAGGTCGATTCTTAACCACTGCTCCATCAGGGAAGCCCCAGGGTCAATATTTTAATGGGGAAGCAGCCTTCAGAGCCGGGAACAACCAGTTGCAACCTCAACTCTGCCAGTTACTCGTAACCTGTCCAAGCCTCAGCATCTTCATCTGATAAACAGAGATAATAATGTCTGTATATCATGGTTGCCGAGATTAGACGTGGGGTATAGAAAGCACCTCATACAGTGACTGGCACATACTAGGTGACAATTTTTAATCATTCACGCTGTCTGTGATAAGTGCTGTAACAGAATTACCCCAAGACAATTTTATCTTTTTCCTGATCTCCTCGTTCAAGCTTCAACATCTTTGTTCTAATATCCTGGGTTTGTTAACCAACCCATTTCCCCTCTGTACTGTCATGGCCGCCATCCCCTTTAGCCTTGTCCTCCACATCCCACAGACCATTTTCCGTGGCCCTTCTTTGCTCCCTCTCCAGCTCCCTTCCATCTTTAGAAGGGCAGTGACTGGAACTGCACATGCCCTTCCTGGAGCAGACACACTGGACTCTAGGCACACAGCAGCCTGAGTCTTTGATGGTAGATGTCAGGCTTCTGCCCTTGAGCCTTGGGATCTGCAGAGCTGGATTTGGATCCTAGGCTCTTGCTCAGTGTGGGTCCTTGGGCAAGTTACTGGGTCGGTTGAGCCTCGGCGTCCTTGTCTGCAGAAAGGGCACATACCTGCCTGACGAAGTGGCAAAGAGCATGGCCACCTTGGTTTGAATCCCAGCTCTGCCAGCCCTGTGCCCTTGGGTGAGTTACTTAATGTCTCAGAGCCTAGGGTTTTTTTTCATCTGTGAAATGAGGATATAAACACTTGTTATGTGGGTTAAGTGAAGTATATGTAAAGTGCTGAGCACAGTGCTTGGTGCATAGCAAGTGTACAAGTTTTAGTTTTTTGGATTTTATTGAGGTATAATGTACATTTTAATTTCAGGTTTACAACGTAATGATCATATATATATATATATATATATATATATATATATATAGTGAAATGATCACCACAGTGAGTCTAGTTAACATCTGTCACCATACATGGTTACACAAAATTTTTTTTCTTGTGATGAGAATTTTTAAGACCTACTCTCTTAGCTACTTTCAAAGATGCAATACAATATTGTTAATTATAGTTACCATGCTATATATTATATCTCCCCAGGACTTTTTTTCAATATTTATTTATTGTATTCATTTATTTAGCTGCGCCGGGTGTTAGTTGCTGCACGCGGGATTTTCGTTGTGGCATGCAGGATCTTTAGTTGCGGCATGCAGGCTCTTTTAGTTGCAGCATGCGGGATCTAGTTCCCTGACCAGGGATCGAACCCGTGCCCCCTTCATTGGGAGCTCAGAGTCTTAACCACTGGACCACCAGGGAAGTCCCCTCATGACTTACCCAAAGTTTGTACCTTTTGAGCACCTTCACACATTTCACCTCCCCGCTCCACACCTCTTGCAACAGTCTGTTCTCTGTATCTGTGAACACCTTTTTTTCCCTTTTTAAAAAATTCTACATATAAGTGAGATTGTATGGTATTTGTCTTTCTCTATCAGACTTATTTCACTTAACATAATGCCCTCAAGGTCCATCCGTGTTGTCGCAAATGGCAAGATTTCATTCCTTTTTTAATGACTGAATAACATTCCATTGTGTCTATATATACAGAAGCTTTAGTTATGATTGAATTGAATAATGTATGCAGAAGACTCAGCCAGAATGGGGGTGGGGACAAGTGAGGAGGTGGGAGCCGCCCTTTGGCCCAGTTTTGGTTGGGGTTCAGGAAGGCAAACTGCCCTCTGTCTCAGGTGCTGTCCCACAACCTGTACACCGTCCTGCACATCCCTCACGACCCTGTGGCCCTGGAGGAGCACTTCCGAGATGATGACGATGGCCCTGTGTCCAGCCAGGGGTACATGCCCTACCTCAACAAGTACATCCTGGACAAGGTGGGGCCCCTCTAACCTCTCCCCACTTCCCAACCTGACCAGCACCCTAATACATTGCCACCCCAACTCCTCTCCCTATGAACCCCATTTCTGTCCCCTCTGTCCACCCCTGCTCTCCCATCTCCATCCTTCACCTCCCAGCCACTTGCGCCCTCCTGGCTCCCCTTAACTCACTCTCAAGCTTCCTCCTCTCTATCCTAGCCTCCACCTTTCCCACGACCTTCCACCCCATCCCTGCCTAGCTTCCAGCTGTAACTTTTACAAAAGGCTCTCCAGTTTCCCCCAAGTGCTGTCCCCCCTGCTTCTCCCAGCTGTCACTGTCTTCTCAGGTTCTCCTTGACTGTCCACTCCCTCCTGGGCTTCCCCTTCTTTCTCCCTGGGCTGAGGGACCTGAGTTTCTCTGTGTGCAGGGGACTTGGGGGCAGTGGTTGTGAGGGAGTGGTGGCAGTAGCAGGGCTGGGGGCTGGGGTCAGGCTGGTTGGTCAGCTAGTTACCTGATCATCAGCTCAGGGACTCCTCAAGTTAGAGCCCCAACATGGCAGTGTGGGGAGCAGGGGAATAGATGACCCCAAGAAGCCAGCTGGAGCCTAGTTGGGTGGTAGAGCAGGGACGGGGCAGCCTTCTCAGCTGACTTGCCGGCCTGGTGGCAGGTGGAGGAGGGGGCTTTCGTTAAGGAGCACTTTGATGAGCTGTGCTGGACCCTCACGGCCAAGAAGAACTATCAGGTGGATAGCAACGGGAACAGCATGCTCTCCAATCAGGATGCCTTCCGCCTCTGGTGCCTCTTCAACTTCCTGTCTGAGGACAAGTACCCTCTGATCATGGTTCCTGATGAGGTAAGCCCCAGGGACTTTATCACTTGGGGACAGACCTTAGCAGAACCATGAAGGAGGCCAAATTGCCTCCATACTTTCCCACATCCCCTTTCTTCTTACCTCCCCACCCTGGGACCTGTTCACACCCATCTGTCTCCAGATGCTTAGAAGTGTCCATATCAGAACAATTATGCCTTCTCCCAGGAGGTCAAAAACTACACTTCCTTCAAGGCTCTGCTAGCCCTCACAGTAGGAAAATGATCTGCAAATTCTATTTACACAGAGGTGTGAATGCCTGATACATGACTGGGCATTTAAAAATGAGAACATTTAAAATCAAATGGCAGGATTTTAGGCACTGTGGCAACCTGAGAAGGATGCTATTATTAGGGGAATAGAGACCTTCCTGGGACATCTCTCCAGTCACTCCAAGTGTGCAACCAAGTCTGCCCCTGGTTTCAGACTTTCTCTTCCCATCTTCTACAATATAGGGGAGAGCCTGGGCAGACTCACCTCAGGGCCCCAGAGAAGGCATCCTGGGAGTAGAGGCCTAGAATCTAGCCTCTACCTCCTTAACTCATGGGTGAAGCCAGGGCAGATGCCCCCCCTTTTCCAGTCACCCTGCACCCTCCCTCTACTCCCCCTCCTCTCTCCCCTGTCCATTCAGCCTTCTCCTGACCCTTTAGCCCTTTTGGTGGTTGCGAAGATACCAGGGCGAATTTAGGTCTTTAGAGTAGGGTACGTGGGGGAGAGATCCACCGTATTTACAAGAAGTCCTGGCACATCTAACTGCGCTCAGATTCGTGCCCTTGCTTCTGTTGAAGAGTGAGGGGTGTCCCGCCCCACTCCCAGCAGAGACCCAGTAGCCCCCAGAGTGAAAGTCCTGCAGAGAGTTTCCCAAGGAGCTGCTGGGGCAGTCGAGGGACATGTGTCTATCTATACAGACACCTGGCTGGCTGGGCATCTTTGTCAGACTCCTGCCAGTCAGGACGAGGTGGCCTCTCGGAGGTCAGAAAGCTGCTTGCTACTGTGATCAACATGCAGTGTGAACAAACTGCAGCAGGAGGTACCCCAACCACCACTTCCTGTTCCTCTGTAACAGGTTTCCTGTCCCTGCTCTGCTTACTCCACCTCCAATCCCCTTGCCCTCCCATAGGGGAAGGATCCCTAAGGTTGGGGCTTGGGGCTTGGAATAAGGAATCATGGGATGCGGATCTGAATTGAGTTCTGGCTGCTACCAACTTGCTGTATGATTCAGAGCAAGTCACTTCCCCCCCCCCCCCGCACTTTTTTTTTTGAAAGGAATTCCTTTATTTTTTATTATCATTTTTTATTTATTTATTTTATTTTTTATTTTTGGCTGTGTTGTTGGGTCTTCGTTTCTGCGCAAGGGCTTTCTCCAGTTGCGGCAAGTGGGGGCCACTCTTCATCGCAGTGTGCAGGCCTCTCACTATCGCGGCCTCTCTTGTTGCGGAGCACAGGCTCCAGACGCGCAGGCTCAGTAGTTGTGGCTCACGGGCCCAGTTGCTCTGCGGCATGTGGGATCCTCCCAGACCAGGGCTCGAACCCGTGTCCCCTGCATTGGCAAGCAGACTCTCAACCACTGCGTCACCAGGGAAGGCCCCCTTCCCCTTTGAGCCTCAGTTTTGTCATCTGCAAAGTGAGGGTATTGGATGAGAGGACCCTTGTTCCCCTGTTGACATTTTCTATGACTTGCTGTCTCGGCCTGGCCCCTGGCCCCCTCAGCTCCCACCTCACCCTGCCCTTAATTCAAGGCAGGAAGGAGTGAGACTGGAGCTTGGGGAGGGGATGCCTGAATTGAAGTTGGGGCTCCAGGATTCCCTCCTAAATCTCTACTCAGGTGTCCTCCAGTGTTTAGTTGTTTTGTCCTCTGACCCTACCCCACCGTCCTGTCCCTGGTCACTTCTGCCCAGGCCCCGGGCGCCTGATGGGAGCGCCCCCTGGTGTTGGCACCAGCGCCACAGGCTGCTGCAGCCACCAAGCCTTCCCTCCCCCGCTCCAGGTGGAATACCTGCTGAAGAAGGTGCTCAGCAGCATGAGCTTGGAGGTGGGCTTGGGTGAGCTGGAGGAGCTGCTGGCCCAGGAGGCCCAGGCAGCCCAGAGCACCAGCGGGCTCAGCGTCTGGCAGTTCCTGGAGCTCTTCAACTCAGGCCGCTGTCTGCGAGGCGTGGGGCGAGACACCCTCAGCATGGCCATCCACGAGGTCTACCAGGAACTCATCCAAGACGTCCTGAAGCAGGTCAGGCCAGGCTGGGAACTAGGGGAGGACCCCGAGGAGGGTGAAGGTGGGGGGGGGGGCAGTGATGCCTCTGACTTTGCTCTGGCTGGCAGGGCTACCTGTGGAAGCGAGGGCATCTGAGGAGGAACTGGGCAGAACGCTGGTTCCAGCTGCAGCCCAGCTGCCTCTGCTATTTCGGGAGTGAAGAGTGCAAGGAGAAAAGGGGTACAATCCTGCTGGATGCGCAGTGCTGCGTGGAGGTGAGGGGGACAGTTGAGGGGGTAAAGCACATCTCAAGGCTCAGAGGGGCTCCAGTGCAGTGTGAAGGCAAGAGGGTCAGGAGGAGGGTAAATGGGAAAAGCCACAGTGACAAATTCCCGCTTAGATGAGTGCAACCCAAATACAGCTGACCCTTGAACAACACAAGTTGGAACTTATATGTGAATTTTTTTCAATAAATACATTCAGGAGTACAGCCAGCACCATCAGCAGTTGGTTGAATCTGCAGATGTGGAACCAGGATACTGAGGGCTGACTTTAAAGTTATATGTGGATTTTTGACTGGGCAGAGGTTTGGCACCCCTAACCCCTGCATTGTTCAAGGGTCAGTTGCCTGGGTACTGGGTACCTCAAGGCTATTCTCAGCCATGGCAGCAATTTTTTTTTTCTTTTAGAAAAGTAACACACTTTATTTTTTCTTCCAGTTTTTTTTTTTTCTTCCAGTTTTATTGAGCTATAATTGACATACAGCACTGTATAAGCTTGAGGTGTACAGCATAATGATTTGACTTACATACATCATAAAGCGATAAGCACATAAGTTTAGTGAACATCCCTCATCTCATATAGATACAAAATTCAATAGAAAAAAATTATCTTGTGATGAGAACTCTTAGGATTTATTCTCTCAGCAACTTTCCTATATAACATACAGCAGTGTTAATTTATCATGTTGCACGTTACATCCCTAGTACTTACATCTTATATCTGGAAGTTTGTACCTTTTTTTCTTTTTTAAAATTTATTTTATTTATTTTTTGGCTGCGTTGGGTCTTCATTGCTGCGCGCAGGCTTTCTCTAGTTGCGGCAAGCGGGGGCTACTCTTCGTTGTGGTGCACGGGCTTCTCGTTGCAGTGGCTTCTCTTGTTGTGGAGCACGGGCTCTAGGGCGTGTGGACTTCAGTACTTGTGGCACACAGGCTCAGTAGTTGTGGCTCGCAGGCTCTAGAGCGCAGGCTCAGTAGTTGTGGCGCATGGGCTTAGTTGCTCCACGGCATGTGGGATCTTCCCGGACCAGGGCTCAAACCCGTGTCCCCTGCATTGGCAGGCGGATTCTTAACCACTGTGCCACCAGGGAAGCCCTGGAAGTTTGTACCTTTTGATGACCTTCATCCAATTACCTTCCCTCTATCCCCGCAACAACCTCCCTCCCCACCTCTGGTAACCACAAATCTGATCTCTTTTTCTATGGATTTGTTTGTTTGTTTTTGAAGTATAATTGACCTACAATACTGTGTTAGTTCCTGTTACACAACGTAATGGTTCGGTATTTCTATATATTTCAAACTGACCTCCACAATAGGTCTAGTTATGATAGGTCACCATACAAAGATAACTATGTAATCATAGTTATTGACTATATTCCCCACACTATTCATTTTACACCCATGACTCACTTATTTTGCAACTGGAAATTTGTACCTCTTAATCTTCCTCAACTTCTTCCTTCCTCTCACTACGCCCCCTACCCTCTGGCAAACACACCTGTTTGTTCTCTGTATCTATAACTCTGTTTATGTTTTGTTATGTTTGTTCATTTGTTTTGTCCTTTTTAGATTCCATATGTCAGCACTTTTTTTAAAAAAACCAAACTGCAAATCAAATACTAAAGTCATTGATGAATAATGTGAACTTTGCTAAAGATTTCAGAGGAGTGGCTTATGTCTCACTCTACCCAGCAAAACTTTCTAAAATTCCTCTGAAGTTCTTTCTCCTTCACCCAAATTCCATTCCCTTTGGCAACTCTATACCTCCCTATTCTTTCTCCCTTCCCATCCCTTTTCCTCCCTTGACTCTGTCCATTATTTTAGAGGCTTAAAACAACAATTTTAAAAACTGTAGTGAAAAAATATACATAACATGAAATTTGCCATTTTAACCATTTTGTGTTACAATTCAGTAGCATTAAGTACATTCACATGTAACCATCCCAATTATCTATTTCCAAAACTTTTTTATCATCCCAAATAGAAACTCTGTACCCATTAAGCAATAACTCATCCGCCCTTCCTTCCAGCCCCTGGTAACCTCTATTCTGCTTTCTATCTCCATGAATTTGCCTGTTCTAGGTGCCTCATATAAGTGGAATCATATAATATTTGTCCTTTTATGTCTGGCTTCTTTCACTTAGCATAATGTTCTCAAGCATGTTGTGACATGAATCAGGACTTCATTCCTTTTTATGGCTGAATAATATTCCATTGTAAGGATGTACCACATTTTGTTTATCCATTCTTTGATGGATATTGGGTTGTTTCCATCTTTTTGCTATTGTGAATAATGCTATTTTGAACATCCAGGTACAAGTTTCTGGGTGGATATATTTTTTTTCTCAGGGTACATACCTAGGAGTAGAGTTGTTGAACCATACATTAATTCTATGTTTAATTTTTGAGGAACAGCCAGACTTTTCTACGGTGGTTACACCATCTTCCATTCTTACCGGCAGTGTATGAAAGTTCCAATGTATCACCAACACTTTTCATTTTACCTTAAAAAATGTTATTATTATAGTCATCCTAGGCTCTATCCATTTTTGTCACATAGGGAAACAGCTGTCATTGTGGAAACAGCACAGATCTAGGCAGAAATCCAGCTCCACCACTAATAGGCAGTGTGAATTGGGCAAGTTCCTGGACCTCTTAGAGCCTCAGTTTCTTTCTCTGTAAAGTGGAGCTAATAATCCACGCCTGGTACAGACTCTAGAACACATGAAGCTCAGTAGGTGATAGCTATTATTTTCCACTAGAATGTAAGCTTAGGGAAGGCAGGGATTTGGTCTGTTAGGCACATCTCAGTATCCCAAAGGCCCAGAGCAATGAGTGGCACTCAGTAGACACTACAAAATATCTGTGGAATGAATGAATGGAGAACTTTCTCAACAGGCAGGGCTTTGTGGAAATGAACGGTCTCGATAGTGAGGACCCTGTCATGGGAGATGTTCCAGCGTGATCTGCATAAACACTGAGTGATCCCTCTGTGCTAGGCCCCGTGGAGAGATACCAAGAGAACAGTCCCACCTTCAAAGAGCAAAGGATACGGAGCTGTGGGCACACAAGTATCCCCATAACTAACCTTCAAACCGGGCCACGCAGGCTCCTGTCAGAGTGGGAGGGGTGCCCGGGGAGGATGGCCAGCCAGCGGGGGTAGGGGCTGGAGCTGCAGCACCCCTGGGGCAGGTGTGGCCCTGACTCCAGTGAAGCCAGCCTGTCTGGGACCGTCCACCCTCTCCCAGGTGCTGCCCGACCGAGAAGGGAAGCGCTGCATGTTCTGTGTGAAGACTGCCTCCCGCACGTACGAGATGAGCGCCTCAGACACGCGCCAGCGCCAGGAATGGACGGCTGGTGAGTGCTCGCTGGGTGGCCTGGACCTGGCTGGCCCTCAGTCGCCTCACCTGTGAAAGGGGGTGACAGCACTTTGCCCAGCGGGAGGCTGGGCACTGGACACGGGCAACTCCTAAGGCCCCTTTCTGGCGGTGGGTCACCTCGAGGCTGCCCTGCCCCTGGCCAGCCCCTCCCGCTCCCTCCGCAGCCATCCAGACGGCGATCCGGCTGCAGGCCGAGGGGAAGATGTCGCTGCACAAGGACCTGAAGCAGAAGCGGCGCGAGCAGCGGGAGCAGCGGGAGCGGCGCCGGGCGGCCAAGGAGGAGGAGGTGCTGCGGCTGCAGCAGCTACAGGAGGAGAAGGAGCGGAAGCTGCAGGAGCTGGAGCTGCTGCAGGAGGCGCAGCGGCAGGCCGAGCGCCTGCTGCAGGAAGAGGAGGAGCGGCGCCGCAGCCAGCACCGCGAGCTGCAACAGGCGCTCGAGGGCCAGCTGCGCGAGGCTGAGCAGGTGGGGCAGCACAGCGCAGGAGGCGGTGGGCTGAGGGGTGTGGTGCGGTCAGGCCTGGGAGCTGAGCACTGGGGGCGGGGCCTGGGGCGGAGCCTTGGTCGAGGGCGGAGCCACGCATTGAGGAATGCAAGTGGAGGCGGGGCTTGTCTTGAGGGGTTTTGGGAACAGAGCCTGTGGGCTTGAAGGATGGGTATGGGACGGGGACTGTGCCAGGAACAGGGCCTGTGGGATAAGGAACCTGGCCGAGGGATGGCTTGAGAGGAGAGATGGTAAGGGGGCGGGGCCTGAGCCTACGAAATGGGAGGGTCGGACCTGAGTGCTAGGTGTAGAGTGGGACCTGGCTCAGAAACCTTGGCTGGGGGCGGGACTTGGACAGAGGAGCTGCTAAAGACGGTGTGAGTGGGGATGAGTTTGGACCAAGGCTGGACTAGGTTGGACTAGACTTGATCTGAGTTTATAATGAAACCATTTTGGGGAATGCAGGATGGGAGGAAGGCAGGATGAATGTGGAGGTGGACTAAGCGTGTAGAGGCAATTAGATTTAGGATTTAAGAGATCTAGATCTGGAGTCAGACACTGTGGATTCAATCCCAGCTCTGCCTCTTAGGAACTGTGTGATCCCAGGCAAGTTACTCAGCCTTTCTGTGCCTCAGTTACCTGTGACATGTTGATGCCAATAGAACTTGGCTTATAGAGGTATGGAAAGGAGGATCAACTAAGGAAACACTTCGAGTTATAATTGTTATAACAATTATAATTATTGTCATTCCCTTCCAAGCACTACCCTAATTATAATTATAAAACGTTATATTATAATGTATAATAATAATTATTAAGTCTGGTGCTAAAAAGGGGATGACTTGAGCCCCTTTCCCCCATGTAGTTCACTGATCATTATCTGAATTAGTCAGGCTTGCAGAGGGGATCAGATCAGGAAACGCTGACATGAAGGAACTCCCCAGACCCTCACCCAGAGATAAGTAGTTGGGCTGGCCTAGCAAAGCCCTGGGGAAAGGAGCAGCATACATGCTGCCTCTCTCCCCCATGCCCCCATTGACCTGGCTCCATTTCCCGAGCAGGCAAGGGCCTCCATGCAGGCTGAAATGGAGCTGAAGAAGGAGGAGGCTGCCCGGCAGCGGCAGCGCATCGAGGAGCTAGAGGAGATGCAGCAGAGGCTTCAGGAGGCCCTGCAACTGGAGGTGAAAGCTCGGCAAGACGAGGAGGCCGTGCGCCTAGCCCAGACCAGGTAGAACTGAGGGGCCCTTTCTGCTTCCCCTCCCTGACTTCCCGACCCCAACCCCGCCCCACTTGCCGAGCACCTGCGAGGTGCCTTGGCTCTGGAGGTGACAGAGTGGATGCCTGGCAGACTGCTGGAGGAGGAGGAGGAGAAATTGAAGCAGCTGCTGCAGCTGAAGGAGGAGCAGGAGCGCTATATTGAGCGGGCACAGCAGGAGAAGCAGGAATTGCAGCAGGAGATGGCCCTGCAGAGCCGCTCCCTGCAGCAGGCCCAGCAGCAATTGGAGGAGGTGCGACAGAACCGGCAGAGAGCCGACGAAGATGTGGAGGTGAGGCCTGGGGTGGAGCAGTTTGGAGGCTGCCAGGTGAACGAGGGTGAGCGTGTTAACGCACAGGCTCTGGAACCTTCCCTCAAGCTCTATCCCTCAGGCTCCATCATTGCCTGGCCGTGTGACCTCTGACAAGTTGCCTAACCTCTCTGAGTTCCAAGTCCCTTATCTGAGAAAGGAGACTGATAATAGCATTGCTACGAAGATTAAATGAGATAACACGTGAAATTAAGTATGTAGTAAGCACTGAAGAAACCTTAGCTATGACTTTTATCATTGTTATTAATCTGGGCAAAAATTTTTCCTCCTACTCTTCCAGCCCCTACTTTGCTGTCCCTGTACTTTGGCTCCATTCTTTGGAGCCTGAATCTCCATAGAAGACTTTTTTTTTTAACTTTTGATGTTTTGTTTTTATTAATATTGATTATTTTATTTTGCTTTGTTGGCCTACATGGTCATTGTAAAAAATTCAAACATAGAAATAAGTATCAAAGAAAGGGAAAGTTCCTCTATGATTCCCCACCCCACAACCGCTGCTAATGGCTGAGTGAACACTGGAGCAGAGGCTTTCGCATTAGGTCTTGGGAAGGTGGTGTAATGCAGTGGTTCAGAGCTCCGTGTATGTCCCTGGGCAAGGCACTTAACCTCTTTTGAATTTGTTTGCTATTAACTTCTGCTCTGGAAGTTAAATAAGATATTAGTACATCTTAGCTGCTTAATAAGTGGAAACTATGGTTATTTCTGACCCTTTGAGGGCCTGTGAGTCCCCTGAAATTCGACGCCAACTCATTATGAGTTGAGTTCTTAATGATTTCATAACTCTTTATGAACATACATGAGTTTTTCTGGGGAGATGATCAATAGCCTTTGTCAGATCCTAAGGGGCATGTGAACCTGAAAAGGTCAAGACTCTCTGTCTTGGAGGGTGGCTCTGACCCACTCCTCCCTGGTCCTGCCTGCACAGGCTGCACAGCGGAAGTTGCGCCAGGCCAGCACGAACGTGAAACACTGGAATGTCCAGATGAACCGGCTCATGCATCCAATAGAACCTGGAGGTGAGGAGGGTTAGACCCTGGAGCTTTCCCTGGAGCGGGGATGGAGAAGGGAGGGTGGAAGGGATACCCCCAGATCTACCGAGCCAGCACAGGACTGCAGGTCAGCGGGTTCTCCTCTCCCCCTTTGCATGCACCTTGCTCCTTCCTCATACCTGCCTTTTTTCTCCTAGACAAGCGTCCCACCACCAGCAGCTCCTTCACAGGCTTCCAGGCCCCTCAACTTGCCCGCCGTGACTCCTCCCTAAAACGCCTGACTCACCGGGGATCCCACGGCAGCAAGACCCCCTCACCCAGCAGCAGTGAGCAGCAGAAGTCCCTCAATTGTGGGGAAGAGGCGCCCATCTCAGCTTCTGCCCCTCAGGAAGATAAAGTGGACCCAGCACCAGAAAACTAACCTCTACTAGCCTCTTTACCCCAACCTCATGCCTACTAGGACCTGGCCACAGCTGGCCTGTGGGTGACACCAGCCTCTGCAGAAGAAGGAGCTACAGTCCTGGTGCCAAGGGCCCAGGCCCTCCAACCACGAAACAGTCCAGAATGGAAACTGGTTCATCTTTTTGCACCAGCCCCAGGCCCCAGACCACTGAGGCTGTCAGGGATGTTAATCCTTGAGAACTCGACCCTGTGCCTTAACCCAAAGGACTCTATGCCCTAGGCTGGGAAAGAGAGTCAACAAGCAAGCCAGGGGCCATCTGTCCCCAGACTGCCACCAAGTTGTGGAGGCACATTTCCAAATAAAATCAGCTCTTGGGATAAATTATGCATCAGGTCTATAGTCTGTCTCTTCTACCATTTTCTCTCTTCTTCCCTCAAGTCCAGTTATATGTCCCAGAAAGAGTAAGGTATAATGCAGTGGCTAGGAAAGTACACTCTGCCACTTTCCAACTGGGTGACTTTGGTCAAGCTTCTTCACCTCTCTGTGCTTCAGTTCCCATGTTGGCAAAATAGGGATAGTATAGTACCTACCTTACAGGGTTGTTCTGAGGATTAAGTGTTCAGCACGTGAGCAAGCACTATTATTGGTATCACCCCAAAGTGTTTATTGAATGTATATTCTATGCCTTGCAATTTCCCAGTTTATTTAATTCTCATGGCAATGCTGAGAGGTGGATATTATTATTCTCATTTTACATGTGTGGAAATTGAGGCTTAGAGAAGTCAGGTAACTTGCCCAAATCGTTTCAAACTTGCTTCTCTTCCCATATTGTCTGACTTACCTACCTTGTTACCTAAGACAGAGATCTGGGAATCTAGGATGACTTGCTCCCTCCCTGCCATCCCCCTCATGAAAAACCCATCATTAAATCCAGTAGATTCTCTCTCCTTCATGCTCTCATATCTACTGCTCAATCTCTATCCCCATGGCTCCTGGCAAAATTTTATCCTCCACCTGCATGCTCACCTTTGACTCCTTCTCCATCTTGCCCCATATCTAATCAGTCTCCAACTCCAACGGATTGGATTTTCTTGGTCACTCTCAAATCCACCCCCTTGGGGCCATGTCTCATGGCTACTGCCTTACTCTGGCCCTTGTCACCTCCCAATTGGACTAGAGCAGTAACCAAGTCTCCTTGCTAACCCTTCTCCCCACAGCTGCCTGGATAGGCTTTTTTTTTTTTTTTTTTTTTTTTTTTTTTGCGGTATGCGGGCCTCTCACTATTGTGGCCTCTCCTGTTGCAGAGCACAAGCTCCAGACGCGCAGGCTCAGCGGCCATGGCTCACGGCCCCAGCTGCTCCGCAGCATGTGGGATCTTCCCGGACCGGGACACGAACCCATGTCCCCTGCATCGGCAGGTGGACTCTCAACCACTGCGCCACCAGGGAAGCCCTAGATAGGCTTTTTTTTTTTTTTTAATATTTATTTATTTGGCTCTGGGTCTTAGTTGTGGCACTCAGGATCTTCGCTGGGCCATGAGAGATCTTCAGTTGCAGCATGCAGGATCTTTTAGTTTGGCATGAAGGATCAAACCCGGGCCCTCCTGCATTGAGAGAGCAGAGTCTTAACCATTGGACCACCAGGAGAGTCCCTGGATAGGCTTTCTAAAATGCATATCTATCCTTGACTCTTTCCACTTTCCAGTCTCTCAGTGGTACCCTGGATAGTCAAGTTCACATTCCCATATGTGGCATACAAGGCCCTTGACGATCAGCCCAGGAGAGCCTCCTATGCCTCTGCTTTATAGATCTACTAGCAGCTCCCTCCTTTTTCTTCTTCTGAGCCTGCACACTGGCTGTTCTTTCCATCTTACTTCATGTAACAGCCTCCATAACTAGATGCTTGAGATCCTTGAGGGCAGGGACATATTTTCTTCAACTTATGTCCCCGTGCCTAGAACAATGCTCTGCTCTTAGTAGGCATGCAGCAAATGTTTGTTGAATGAATTCATGAATGAATAAATTCTAATATGAATGACTGGGTGTCACTCAGCTTAAAAGTGATGAAACAGTTGGGATTCCCACTCAATACCATTCCTTTATTCAACAAATTTTTTTTTTTTTTTTTTGGCTGCACAGTATGTGGATCCTATTTCCCTGACCAGAGATTAAACCCGTGCCCAAAGTGGAAGCAGGGAGTCTTAACAACTGGACCACCAGGGAAGTCCTATTTAACAAATTATTTATTAAGCTTTTATTATAAGCCAGGTATGGGGCTAGGTGCTGGCTATATGGCACAGAACAAAATGAACAGAATCCCTGCCCTCCTGAAGCTTATATGTTATCTGGTATCAAAATTCATGTCTTTTGCAAGTACACCAAACTCTATAGCAATGAACTTCACTACAGTCTATTTAAAGTGTCTTGAAGCTGCCAGGATAACATGATGCATATTTCAGGGATGGAAAGTAAGGTTCAAATTCTAAGTGTGGCAGGAATTCAGAAAAAACCAAGTGTTAGGTGTGAGGTGGGATTTGATAGGCCCTTAAAGACTTTTTTTTTTTTGGCCATACGGCTTGCAGGATCCTAGTTCCCCAACCAGGGATTGAACTCGGGGCCCTGGCAGGGATAGCACTGAGTCCAAACCACTGGACCGACAGGGAATTCCCTTATTAAAAAGGAAGGAGAGTAGAGAACATGGGAACAATGCAAGTATTGATAGAAAGAAGCATAGCACGTTTATGGGCACAAGAAGTCTGGATTCTGGATATTGAATGGGAAGATCAAGGGTTCTCTAATTGGAGTGGGGTATCTCTAAGGTATGAGGAGTTTTAAGAAAATCAATTCACAGATCCTCAACTTCCAAGTGTTCTCTTTACCAAAGCTGCTTTCTTCCTTCACAGTTCCACCTCCTCTACTTGCAGTGGCAAGCAAGGTTCACCACTCACCCATCCAGTATCTTTTAGGAGTGGACAATCCAGAGGGGTCAAATTCCTGAAACACTAAACATAGCAACGATTCGAAATGCTAGTGTAGGACTGTGGGTGCTGAGAAAGTGAATGGCTCAAAAGTCAGACAAAAAATTCCTTTCGTTTTCAAGTCAGCAGGTTTCCAAATCTTTGCTTTCAAAACTTGGAAGGAGGGGCTTCGCTGGTGGCTCAGTGGTTAAGAATCTGTCTGCCAATGCAGGGTCACAGGTGCGAGCCCTGGTCCGGGAAGATCCCACATGCCGCGGAGCAACTAAGCCCGTGCACCACAACTACTCAGCCTGTGCTCTAGAGCCCGTGAGCGCCCACGTGCCTAGAGCCCATGCTCCGTGACAAGAGAAGGCACCGCAATGAGAAGCCCACACACCGCAAGGAAGAGTAGCCCCCGCTCACCGCAACTAGAGAAAGTCCGCGCGCAGCAACGAAGACCCAACGCAGCCAAAAATAAATAAAAATTTTTAAAAAAATGAAGTATAATTAATTTACAATGTTGTATTACTTTCAGGTGTACAGCAAAGTGATTCAGTTATATATATTCTTTTTCAGATTATTTTCCATTATAGGTTATTACAAGATATTGAATATAGTTCCCTGTGCTATACAGTAGGTTTATCTATTTGTTCATGTATTTTTTAAATACATTTATTTATTTATTTTTATTTATTTATCTTTGGCTGCACTGGGTCTTCGTTGCTGTCCGTGGGGTTTCTCTAGCTGCGGCGAGCAGGGGCTAGTGTTTGTTGCGGTGCGTGGGCTTCTCATTGCGGTGTCTTCTCTTGTTGCGGAGCACAGGCTCTAGGCATGTGGGCTTCAGTAGTTGCAGCACGCAGGCTCAGTAGTTGTGGTGCTCGGGCTTAGCTGCTCCGCGGCACGTGGGATCTTCCCGGACCAGGGCTCACACCCATGTCCCCTGCATTGGCAGGTGGATTCTTAACCACTGCGCCACCAGGGAAGCCCTGTTCATGTATTTTTAAGATGGATGATGGTGAACATCAAATCTCTATGGGTTCTGAGTCTTAGTCAATACATTTAAAAGGGTAATATAGTAGTTTTATATTAAAATATTAATGTTTATAAAATAGTAGAAATTACATCCATACTCTGCAACTACTAAGTTTTAAACTAATATGAAATATATTAGATGTCACCTTAAAAATGTACAAGGAGCTGCATTAGTTCTTATATATTCTTTTAGGGGTAGCGGGGCAAAAATTTTGAGGACTACTAACTATGAGGTAGAATGAGGCCTGATTAGAGACATTCTTGGAAGCCAGGTAGTGTTTAAACTTGAGGTGGCAAGCCAATTCCTAAGTCTTGGTTTCCTCATCTGTAAATGGGGTCCATTCCAGGCTTTTTAACATTCTATGATGGGACACAGGAGGTATTGCTGGTTGCGGTGTGACAGTGAAAGGAAGCTCACCCTGAATCCACATCAGGACTGGCATGAGAAGCTGTCGGTCTGGTGGGACATTATCGGGTGCAGAAGAAGATATTTTGCCATCTTTTTTTTTTTTTTTTTTTTTGCGGTACGCGGGCCTGTCACTGCTGTGGCCTCTCCTGTTGCGGAGCACAGGCTCCGGACGCGCAGGCTCAGTGGCCATGGCTCATGGGCCCAGCCGCTCCACGGCATGTGGGATCTTCCCGGATCGGGACACAAACCCGCGTCCCCTGCATCGGCAGGTGGACTCTCAACCACTACACCACCAGGGAAGCCCTGCAGTCTTTTAATTCCAGGGTTATAAAAGAACTCCTTTGTCCTTACAAACATCCTGGACGAAGGAGAGTGTATCCAGTCTCTGATACCTTCATAGATCCCTATAAGCTCTGGGGGCCATGTGGAAAATACAGCCACTGTGGCCCCAGGTCACCCGTGAGGGTTGGGGAGGTTGGGCAACTGGCTGGAATGCAAGTGGTTTGTTGCAAACTGTTGCCAGGATATGCAAGGCGCCTCTTCCTCAAGACCAGTGTCTATCCAGGCCAAAGAGGTGCCAGCTGAAAGTTGCCTCTCTGGCCCCTGCTGTAGGTGAGAGGGTGAGGAAGAGGAACGCTGAAGAGGCCGTTCTCAGGAGGCTAAGGAGGCCTCCACCTGCTGGCTGGAGCTTGAAATGGCTGTGGAGGAGACCGGATCTAATTCAAAGCTGGTCTAGCCTTATTCTACACTGTAAGTTATTGTTCAGTTACACTGTAATTGGGCATCCGAGCAGGTTTTGGTAGCTGAGCTCTCTGGCTGGTCTGAAAAGGGTTGCAGAGGCTTGGCAGGGACCAACTTTTCCCACTGTGAGCTGTGCCTGTGGGCAAATCTAGTCAAAATGAAGATTTGGGGAAGCTGTGTTAGTCTGTTTTAGATTCAAGTAATAGAAACTAACTGATTTAAGTTTAAAATATATGTATAGGACTTCCCTGGTGGCGCAGTGGTTGGGAGTCCGGCTGCCGATGCAGGGGACATGGGCTCGTGCCCTGGTCCAGGAAGATCCCACATGCCGCGGAGCGGCTAGGCCCGTGAGCCATGGCCACTGAGCCTGCGCGTCCAGAGCCTGTGCTCCGCAATGGGAGAGGCCACAGAAGTGAGAGGCCCGCGTACCGCAAAAATAAAAATAAAATAAAATATATGTACATATTTTTATATATCCGTTTAATATGAAAATGAAATGAGCTGAAAAATGTAGTATTTTAACAGTGCTCCCAGAATTTCTTTTAGGGAAGGAGCTGTCTTTATTAGGGGAAATGAGACTTTTAGGGAGGAGAAAGTGAAATCTCTAGGGCATGAGTGTTGGCAGGAACTCTAGCAATGAAGAGATGTGCCTGGAAAGCGGGAAGGATTTGTTTTCTCTCTGGAGAGAATGGGATAGAGGAGAGAATGGTGGGGCAGGGAGGAGAGGTAGTAATTTGGGAAAAGACCAGGCTCTAAGGAGTGAACAGCCAGTCAGAAAACCTCAACGCCGCCAGTGCAGAAAGGACTTTAAAAAAATGTCAGCTGTGTGAGTTTAAACTGTTTGCAATGCATCACGTGACCCTTCCCCAGGGCCCAGAGCATCATAACATCTATACCCATGAATGTTTTGTGTGGGAAGAAGTGTGGGCAGTCCTCAGGAAGGGCTGAGTTTCATCTCTACATTTCTGAACTGTGTGACTGCGACAGCCTGGCAGAAGCTGGAGCCTGGAGGCAGAGAGATTTAGGAGAATATAAATCCCTGAGAAATTCGCAGAAATCTTAGGGATGGCTTTGGCTTCCACAACCCATTTTTTCTTCCATCTCAAAGGCAAGGAGGTTGACATCTGAATTACAAAAGTACTGCGCCGGGAATTCCCTGTCGGTCCAGTGGTTAGGACTCTGCCACTGCAGGGGTTATGGTCCCTGGTAGGGGAATTAAGATCCCCACATGCTGCAGCAAAAAAAAAAAAAGTACTGCACATTCATTTCAAAAAGTAGAAAAAAAAGAAGCAGAAAGAAAAAAAAAAGCACTCGTAGTTCTACTATCCAGATATCTAGGAGTGTAGGAGAGGGGGAGAGGTAATCTTTATTTTAAAGATGATGGAAAGGAGGAAGTTACCCATTGATCATACACCAATACCCATTGATCAAGTTTTGTTCATTGCCAGATGGCAAACCCATCTTCTTCTCCCATACTGCCCTCCAGCTGCTGGGTACCTTTTTATGGTATATCTGAAGGTTGGAATAACACGTCTCCTCCAGGTCCTAAAGACCTGGGTTAAGAAGCGAGAACAGAATTTTCTACAACAGTAAGGAGGGTGCTCCCCATTTAGGTGGGCAAGTGTATTAGATAAATAGGAAGATAGGTAAGAAATCCAGAACCATAAATTTCTAGTTGCAGAAGCCTCTTGAGGGAGCAAGGCCCTTTTGTGAAAATTACAGGGAGCACAGTCTTTTCCAGTGGAATTTGGATATCCAGGTTCTAACCTCAGCATTGCTTCTCACTGCAAGTCACGCACCTTTTCTGGGACAGTGTCTTCACTGGAAGTTTGAGGAGACTGTACGAGATGATCTCTAAGTTCCCTTCCAGCCTTAAATTCTCTTTTGTGATACTTGCCAGACTTGCTTTACTGGCCCTGGAGCTTCCTCCCCAGCTTCTCCTTGAGCTGCTGCGCCCTCGTCCCGCACCAGAGGACGCTGCAGGCGGGCCCGGGTCAGCGTGCTGGTGGGCGGAGTGGCAGAATCAGGGGCGACTCTAGGAGGCGCGGTGATTGGCCGCGACCGGGGCGGAAGGGGGCGTGGAGAGGGGAGGGGAGGAGCTGCGCGGTGACGTCACTCTTGTGGGGCGGGGCCAGGAGGCGCAGCGTGTGACGCCGCGGCCGCCGCGGCCGCCGCGGATCTGGGGATTAATGGGAAAAGTTTTGGCAGGAGCCGAAGGATCCTACGGAGCCTGCGGGACGGCGGCGGTGGCGCGGAGGGCAGCCAGAACAGGTCAGTCCGGGTCCGGGGAAGCGGGTAGGCAAGCAGCGAAGGGAAGCAGCGGGCCCGGGCTGAGGCGGGCAACGCGGCTGGGGCGGAAGGCCCGGCGGGGAGTGGAGTGGGGAGAGTCGCAGGGGTCGGCTGACGGAGCGGCTGCCGCTTCCTGTCGCTCTGGCCCGGGCGGGTCGCGGTCGTCCGTTGCTCTCCTGGCACCCCGCCCCGCTTCTCCTGCTCCCCCAGCCTTTGGACGCCTATCAATATTTGAGCCCGAACCACAGGCCTCCCCCCAACCCCCAGACTCTGTGCCCCCTTTTGGGCCTCGTGTCTCCGTCTCCTCCCACTTCTGTGTTCTGAGAGCCCCATCCCAGGCTCTAGGTCCTCTCCCACTACCCACCCTTGTCTCTGATCTCTTCTTTCATATCTTCTCTGGTGTCCTCAAATTCATTGCCCTCTCTACCCAGGGTCTCCTTGGAGATCTTCTCTGTCCCCCTCGTTATCCTTGTCTCCTGTCTTCGTCCTCCCAACCTTGACCTGTGTCTTCTCTCTCTTTTCCCATCCCTGTTCTCTCCTTCCCGCGTTGCCTGGCCCCTCTCAGTATCACGCCCCCCCATCTTCCTCGCGGTGTTACCGGGCTTTTTCAGCCCGTGCCTGCAATCCCTGTCTACCTAAGCCCCTCCTACCCAGGTTCCCCCCAGAAGCCCTGTTTTTGCCCCACTCTCTGATTTCTTTCCAATCAGCCATGCCCTCTGCATTCCTATCATCCACCTCCCCTTCCTTCCCAGTTCCTTGCCTCTGCTTCTGGGAGAAGCATTAGCTGCAGACACTACTTTGCTTTCCCATGACCCGCAGTTGAGATACCTGTGGAGTGGGCGTGTGGGTGTTCAGCCCCTGATTGAAGTAAGGCGCTGAATGTCTGAGGTAAATAGCAGGTAATGTTTGTGTGGGAGAATTTACTGGGGTGTTGCATCAGGGATAATGTCCAATTTGTAGACCATTCTTCCAATCTCAGCTTTCGTACTTCCCCTTTATGGGTCTGTTGACTTCCAGGAACCTTTGAGGAGAGATCAGCCGCTGAATTGGGTGTATGCCAGGGATAGCTGGAGGCCTCATCCAACTCTTTTCCCCTTCCAGGAAACAGGGCTTTGTGGCTTTACACTCTGGATATACTGTACACCTTTAAACCATGATACCTCAGCCTATCTCTGCCCTGATTCCCACCCTCTACCCTATGCCCTATCTCAGAGAGCTAAGAGAAGTCTCCAGAATCTATGCCCCAGAGAATGCCTGTGGTCCTCAACCTTTTCCTCCGTACTGGCTCCAGAACATTTTTTTTCCTGTTTGAGTTTTTAAATAGATTGCCAGCCTGATAGCCCTGGGGCTGGCAGGTAGCTGTCCCTTTTAGTTATTGGTGACTCGAACCACCTGCTGATTTTTCCCTCACGCATCTCTGAATGTGTCTGGGGCTTCTGATGTCGATAACTGAGCAGGTTCTCTTGAAGGTTCTTCTCCCTCTGTTTTCCTTGGGAGCTTCATTTCCTGTGGCTCTAAGAGAGAGAGGCTGACACTGAAGTCCTGTTCCCTTTGCCCAGGCGTAGCCAGTCAGTATCTGCCTGGACAGGTTGTGGGGCTGCATTAGGAAGATGGTGTCAGGAACTTGAGTTGCTTCCAGTCACAGAGATCATCCTCTTTGTGGCTAGAGAACCCACCACCTTCACGGTGCTTCTGGATCTTTAACCTTCTTGCCAGACTGAAAGTTCTTTACAGATGCGTTCAATTTGAGCTCCTTTATTTGGCGTTGGTCCCCTAGAGAGATCTTCAGGAAATAACATATCCTATATTTCTGCCCAATCTGATTTTGGAGGATTCTGAAAGCGTGACCCACTCTCAGTTCAGAAATGAAGGCCTGTTGTTTCACCGGGCTCCAGGTTTCTAGGTCTCCTCTTTTGAGGATCGTGCTCTCTGTCTTTGAGCCAGAATTGGACAGAATTGGCAGCCTTCAGGAACTGTGGTGGAGAGCCAACTGAAACAACCAGACCAGACTTTACAGTTTTGGAACCCTCTTGTGCACAGACCCTTTTCTGTGAAAGGAGTAGGGTCGTGGATGGCTGAGCCAGTGCCCTCTCCACTAACCCTTTGAGTCCTCTCCCAAGCAGCACTTGGGCGGTGGGGGGAATAGGGCAGACTGGACCAAAAGGGGTTCCTTGTTCCAATGGAAAACATCCCTTTGGGGCTTTAATGGGTCATTCTGATGAAGTTGGGGTTGTGTATTTGGTGGTGATTTAGTCCAGCCTGTGGCTCCCCAGGACTTTACCTGACTCTTTGGAGCCGTTTGCTACTCCTCTGTCTGCTTACCCATTGATAGCGCTCTCTACTGAGGCAGCAGGTGAGAAGGGCTTGAGAGGATGTCAGGCCCAGGCCTTGGAGAGCAGCTTGTTCACCAGAAGCTCTGGCCAGATAGCTTCTTGCAGTTTGTCCACCGCGTCATCTTCCATGTGGGTAGTCATGATCATCAATTACCAAGTGCCCATTCGGTGATGCTGGCAGAGCTTGGGTCAGCCTGCCTCTCTTTTTCAAAGGGGTGGGCAGACAGGCCCCTGACATTATCCTACAGATGGTGTAGCCCATTAAGTCCTTAGTTTAACGAACCGCTCGTTTGTTTGGCTGCCTTTCTCCTTGCTTTCCTCCTCCTTTGGTGTGTGCCTCCACCCACTCAGGAAGAATTGCCCTCACTCAGCCTTCCAGCCTCACCTGTGGTCCCTCAGACCCCATCCCCCAGGGCCTGGTGAGAGGACAGCCATTGTCGGGCACTGGCCTGGGAAGCTGGTAGGCCTCTTCCTTGGTTAGAATGCAGATGTCCTGGCTGTTGTGCAAGCTGTCCTCAGGGCCCATGGCTCCTGGCATGTCCTGGGATGGCGCAGCTTCTCTCCGGAGGGGCTGGCCCTGTCGCTTCTAAAGGCTTCAGCTGTAGTCTGTCACCAAATACAGAGGCCCACCTCTTAGGGTGTTACCTGCGGACTGGGAAGCTAAACTACAGGCCCTCCTCTGTGCCTTTGGATCCAGAGCGAGGAGCCACTTGCAGCTGAGTTCTGTGGTGTCAGGAGAGCTAGGCACTTGCTTGAGCCTGGCAGGGAGGAAATGGCCCCTTGTATCAGGTTTCAGATATGTGGGTCTTCTTCCTTGGCATATGGTTCTTGGCCTTCACAGCTCAGAGGCTGGTGATTAGGGTGTGACTCCAGTGCCGTCTCTACTGGGCTTTGGTCAAAGAATCAAGCATGACTCAGGGCGTCTGCATTTAGGAGCTGCCACCTGTGGGGGGGTGTTGGGCTCCGGCTTCTTCTTCACCTTGCCAGCTCTTCCTGCCCCATGCTGATAGAATCAGCAAAGCCGGTGTCTGCTTACTTGGAAGTAAGCAGACTACTTCCAGGGTTGGGAAATATTTGCTGACTCAGGCTCAGAATCACAACATCTGGGGCGGTGGGGGGAGCGGGGGTGAGGGACAGAGGAGGAGCCAGCTTGCCTTAGGAGCACTCTCTGAGCCCTGATGTTTAATTATAATGTATCAGAGCTGCTTTTCTGACCCCTGGTGCCTCTCAGCTAAAGATGTTGGCTTTCTTTCTATCCCGCAGCGTTGCATGGTGTTTTGGGGTATGCACGTGGTACTCACGCAGTGGCTTCTGTTCACCGACAGATGAGGACAGATGCACCAAAGAGGTAATCCCATTTTCCTTACCCAGGGGCCTCTGACAACTGACGGACACATTTCAGATGAAATGGTTTCACTAGTGCTGAGTCCCAGATCCCAGGAGCCTGTCACTGCATCTGATACTTGCACATAGTGGGAACTTATTAAATAATTATTGATTCTATGGCTTATGTGGTTTTTTTTGAGGAGCATTAAGATTTTCACCTTTACACCCACTGAAACATAGACTCCACAAGGGCGGGGACTTATTTTGTGTCCTGTTGTGTCTAGGACAGTGTCTGGCACAGAGGAGATGCTAAGTATTTGTTGAATGAATAAATGTACAGGGGCTTCCCTGGTGGCGCAGTGGTTGAGAGTCCGCCTGCCGATGCAGGGGACACAGGTTCGTGCCCCGGTCCGGGAAGATCCCACATGCCGCGGAGTGGCTGGGCCTGTGAGCCATGGCCGCTGAGCCTGCGCGTCCGGAGCCTGTGCTCCGCAGCAGGAGAGGCCACAGCAGTGAGAGGCCCGCGTACCGCAAAATAAAAAAAAATAAAAAATAAAGAAAGAAATGTACAGACTTTCTTCTCTGCCCATATTATTTGGGTGCCAGGCCACAAAGATAGTGTCCATCTTTTTCTTTCATTTAAATAACAAATGTTTTGGGGTGCCTGCTATGTGCCAGGTACATTACTAGGCACTTGGAAAATGATGACAGTGAAAAACCAGATTCTGTCCCTGTCTCATGGGTCTGTAGTTTGGTGGCATGTATGAGAGAGTGCTGGGCATGATACACGGAATTGTTTCTTCCATCTCTGCTGGGATATCGGGTCCTCACGAGAGTCAGAACAATGCTCTGTGCTTTGCATTGCTGTTTCCCTGTTTGCTCTCAGGATGCCTGGCAGGTTTTGTAAACTCTCGGAAGGGGAGCTCCAGGGAATTTGATGTTCGTTGTCCCAACTATCTGGGAAGCCAGGCCATGGTGGGGTCCCTGCTGGGGGCCAGGGGAAACGTGGGGCTCCTCTCTGATTTGTTTTAGTCTCTGAAGCTCAGTGGTTCTACTAGCTGTTTATGGGCTTCACTTCCCTTTCTCTGCCTTTAACACCCCGTGAGTTTTCCTGTTGCCAAACAGGGTGCTGAGCCCATGTGTCTGTCAGTCTGCAGGGGTCGGGTTGTTTGTGGATCTTGCAGGAAGGCCTGAGGCGGGGGCCCCTCCTGTTCTGAAACCCATACCAAGTTCTTTCCTCTGAAGGAAATGTGAAGGCGGAAGAAGGAGGGTTTGGGAGGCTTCTGAGGTTCTCTGAGAGGAGACGAGAGAGAAGTTCTCCCTGAGTAGGGAGAGCTGCTGCATGGACTCGATTCGCTTTGTCGTTTGTTTGAGCAGCAGCTAGCCACAGTGGCACCTGTTGTCCATGTCCAGGGTCGGTTGTCCTGTCCATCCCTTAGCTTTGAGCTCCCAGCCCCAGCTAGAAGTTTTCTTTCTTAGTTTCCACTGGCAAAGATGAGGCTGTAGCTTTATCAGATTTTTTCAGTGTTAATCTCAAAAAACTGGTGTTGTCATCTTAGTCTTTCCCATCTGAGGCACTTTTGTGGGCCAGGTGCTGTGACAGATGGTTTCAGACGTAGTCCTTGGCTGTCCCCATGGCCCAAGTGAGTGAAACCTAGTTGGTGAGAGAAGATATATGCACAGAAATATTTTTTAGACATTAGAGACTCAGTGGGTACTAAAAGCATGGTGCTGTACAAGGATACTCATTTATAGGAGCAAGTCATCCCTGAGGATTGGCTTTGTTCCTGAAGAAACTGGGTGTCAGATTGGCCACCTTGAAAGAAAGCCCGTTTATTTTGAAGTCAACTTTATGCTCTTAAAAACTGTTAAGGGGGCTTCCCTGGAGGCACAGTGGTTAAGCATCCGCCTGCCAATGCAGGGGACACGGGTTCAAGCCCTGGTCCGGGAAGATGCCACATGCCACGGAGCAGCAAAGCGGGTGTGCCACAACTACTGAGCCTGTGCTCTAGAGCCCGAGAGCCACAACTACTGAGCCCGCACGCCTAAAGCCCATGTTCTGCAACAAGAGAAGCCACTGCAATGAGAAGCCCGCTCACCGCAACAAAGAGTAACCCCCGCTCACCGCAAGTAGAGAAAGCCCGCACGCAGCAACGAAGACCCAACGCAGCCAAAAATAAAAAAATTTGTTTAAAAAAACTATTAAACAAAAAAATTGTTAAGGACCTCAAGAACTTTTGTTTACTGTATTAGAAATTAAAACTGAGGCAGTTTTAAAAATTACAAATTTATGAATTCATTTGATATAATAATAAATCCATTACATTTATCATAAATGACATTTTTAATGAAAAATAGCTATTTTCCAAAACAAAAATGTTGAGAGGAGTGACATTGTTTTACATTTTTGCTAATGTCTGGTTTAATAGAAGAGAACTGGATTCTCATAACTGTTTCTGTGTTCAGTCTCTTTTTTTTTTTTTTTTTTTTTTTTTTTTGCGGTACATGGGCCTCTCACTGTCGTGGCCTCTCCCGTTGCGGAGCACAGGCTCCGGACGCGCAGGCTCAGCGGCCATGGCTCACGGGCCCAGCCGCTCCGCGGCATGTGGGATCTTCCCAGACTGGGGCACGAACCCGTGTCCCCTGCATCGGCAGGCGGACTCTCAACCACTGCACCACCAGGGAAACCCTGTGTTCAGTCTCTTTAAGTACATTGTTTTAGCTGAAGGATATGAAGAAAATCTGGCTGCACACAGATATGTAATTGAGAAGGAGAGGGATATTTTAGTAGCTTTTGCAGATAATTGTGGATATTTTTCTTTGTTACTATACCAAAACTGGATGAGTGGTAGTTTCTTAAAGGTTAGTTGGAATGTGGACTCTGAAATCTTATCAACAAACTTTTCATACTTTGTGACATTATAATCCATTGGCCCATCTGGCACTTTGAATGGATCTTTTACTTTGAATTGGTCATTGGGAAATAATTGGTTTACTGAGTTATATAGATCTAAATGTTGACATGCTTCATTTTACAATGTCAGTAAATCATACTAAGACCACTGCTCTCATCAGAAAAGCCTTCAAGTACTGGGAAGCTGTGAAGCTCACAACGGTGGATACAAGTTTTCCATAATTTGAATTTTCTCTTGAAAGCTTGCTTTTTATTGTTTGTAACATACTGTCAGTTTCTTTTCTTGAAGTGACAGTCTCACTTCATTCATTTCCAAGAGAAAGTTTGTCAAATACCCAATATAAATAATCATAATTAATTTGTCTATTATTCTTTTCTTTCAAGTAAAAAAGGTGTTTCATGAAAAAAATGGCTAGTTTAGCTTGCAACTCAAACAATTGCACAATTGCTTTTTCTTGAAACAATCATGGAACTCCTGTTTGTTTTGTTACATAGGATATTTAAAAGACATGTACTCCGGGGACTTCCTTGGTGGTCCAGTGGTTAAGACTCTGGGCTTCCACTGCAGGGGGCACAGGTTTAATCCCTGGTTGGAAAACTAAGATCCCACATGCTGTGTGGCGTGGCCTGCAAAAAATAAATAAATAAAATAAAAATAAAAGACATGTATTCAAGGGTCATGATTTAATAAAGTTAGTTTTTATTGGCTCATCTAGGACATCCTTTGTTTTTTTTTTTTCTTCTGTACGCGGGCCTCTCACTGCTGTGGCCTCTCCTGTTGCGGAGCACAGGCTCCAGACACACAGGCTCAGCGGCCATGGCTCACGGGCCCAGCCGCTCCGCGGCATGTGGGATCTTCCCGGACCAGGGCACGAACCCATGTCCCCTGCATCAGCAGGCGGACTCTCAACCACTGCGCCACCAGGGAAGCCCCTAGGACATTCTTAAGTGGAATTGGCACTTTATTATTTTTAATGATTCTGTGGGTTGACTGGGCTCAGCTGGGCAGTTCTCACTTGGGGTCTTTCATGTTGCTGTAGTCAAGTAGAGGCCAGGGCAGGAGTCATCTGAAGGCTCAGCTGGGCTGGTTGTCCACACTGGCTCCCTCACATGGCTGGCACTGATGCTGGCTGTTGACTAGGGTACCCTACATGTGGCCTCTCCATGTGCCTTGTGCCTTTCACAGCATGGCAGCTGTTCTGAGCAGAAATATCCCAAGAGTGAGTGTATTGAGAGATCCAGGCATAAATAGCAAGGTTTCTTATGGCCTAATCTTGGAAGTCACACAATGTCACTTTGTGTTTTCTTGGTCATAGGACCGGCTCAGATTCAGGAGAGGGCTACATAAGGGTATGAACAACAAGAGGCATGGTTCACTGGGAGGGAGAGAGGCCTCCTTGGAGACCAGCTACTACTTCTTTTTAGCATCCCTTACGTGAGGTAACCTGGCCTGTATATGAATACTTCCAGGAGAAAAGTGTTTTCTCACAATTTCCATTCCTAGAAACCACTGTTAGGAAATTCCTAGTAGGTTGATAGAAGCCATTTAATGCCAGGTGAGGGAATTTATACTCTGTGTTCCTTGGGCAGTGGGTAGCCGTTGATGGTTTTAGAGCAAGGAGTGATTATGTTAATAGTGCAAAAAGGTGGATTAAATGGAGAAAGAATGAAGGTAGGGAGGTTAGGTAGGAGATTACTGCAGTAGTCTAAGTATGAGGAAATTCTTCCTCGTATATAATCTGAGTTCCTCTGGTTGCTGTTAAAATTAATTGATTTTGAACTGTCAGCCATACTGATTAAGTACCCAGAGCATGGGTGGAGTAACACACACACGCACGCACACACGCGTTATTTAGGGATGCTGATACACCAGAGGGCTCACAAAAATAAAAGGGCTCACAAAAATTAAAAGGCAACTAAATTTAGGTTTTATTGTCAAGACACATTAAAAAGTCAATCATAATTTATCAAATAAAAAGTAGGAAAAATAAAGCTTCTTGTAACACCACTGGCAGTGTTTCAAAAACACTTCAGTTTCAGTATCATAGACCATGAGGAAGTGAGGAGAAGAGTGAGAAGAAAGAGGGGGACAAATGAAAGGATGGTGGGGAGAGGGATAAAGAGGAGGAAAGAAGGGGATCGAGGGGGAAAACAGCAAAAAGAGTGATGGAGGATGAGGCTGGAGGAGCCGCTTGAGACCCAACAAAGCCTCTGCTCTCCGCGGGTCTCCAGCCTTAGCGTGGGGCTGGCTGCTTCTGCGGTTCCCGGGGCCCTGGCTGCCAGGTTTAAGCACCTCGTCCTCCTGCCTTGTCTCTGTGACTCTTCTCTGTCTGAAAAGATGCCTGGGGAAGCACAGGAGCTGCGTTGGTGTTGGGCAGACCTGGGTGTGACTCTTAGCGCTCAGTGAGTGGGGTCATGACTTAGAGATCTAGGCACCTCGGTAAGTGCTGGTTTCATGGAGCCGAGGCTCTGGGGGTGCTGAGCTCAGGAAGTGCCTTCCTGCACTGGTTCCCTCCCTGGTTGACACCGGGCCATGGCACTGGAAGCCCAGCCTAAGCACGGGAGTCTTCATCTGCTGCTCGACAGTTCCTGGGGTTCCAGGCAGTGCGTTGCCCTTCTTTTTCTTTCAAGCCCCATCTGCAAAGCCTGACTTCTCCCGGGCCTTGGCGTCATCTCTGCAGCTCTCCCGAGACCATTACTGAATTATCCACAGCTCATAGCCACTCAGCTTCGAAAGAGTTCTCCCATGGGGAGGGTCCTGAAGGGAGAGGCTCCCAGGTGTTATGGGGAAACGACCTCATGTTTAAGTTCATTTCTATATTATTATATTGATAGGTACCTAAAAACAGATTTTCATTTCTTTCATTTGTGATCTGCTGTAACTCTTTGATCCTCGTCACTGCTTTTGGCACTTCCCTCATCCAAGAATTGTGACCTCAGCGGCGTGGAGTTTCTTGGTCATCGCTCTAATGGAAGTACAAGCCAGCTTTGCTCTCCCGGTGGCAGCAGGAGCCAGGCAGGCTGCCCTGCAGGCACAGTCGTCTGCAGGCCCACTCGCCTGATAAACAGGCTGTCCTTGAACTTGCCAGAACCCAGAGATCACTGATCATTCCTTTTTCCAAACAAGCACGCAACCCAGATGGGTTCTCAGAACCCTCCACCCCAGGCAGGTCTCATGGGAAAAAGCTTACCTGCCATCCCTGAACCCGAGCTTGTTCGTCTGACCCACACCATTTCTTTGCAGCTTCCCCTCCTTAAAAGCCTTCAGGACAGTCCAGAGATCCTGCTGGGTTCCCCTTGACCCTCAGCATGTGCATCCTGGGATGAATTTCTGAGTGGTCCATTGGGGACATCAGGTTGGAGAAGAGAAAACTACCCTTCTCTTCTAAGGAGGCCCTCCAAGGACCAAAATGCTCAGTTGCACGAAAATAACTCCCCACTCCCTAGTTACAGCTAAAGAAAGACTCTGGCCCAGGACCTTGCCGAGACTCCCGATCTGACTCTTCTTTCCAATGGACCAGAGGTCTGAACTGTGTTTCTCCCAAACTCTTGGTGCCTGTCTTTCGTGGTGGTGGACTGGGTAGTGGCCCCCAAAGATATCCAGGCCATAATCCCTGGACCCTGTGGATGCTGCCTTGTATGGCAAAATGGACTTTGCAGATGCAACTAAGTTAAGGAACTTGAGGTGGGGAGATTATCCTGGATTATCCTAGTGGGCCCTAAGTGCAATCACAATTGTCCTTTGAAGAGGGAGGCAAAGGGAGATCTGATACAGAAGAAGGCAGAGTGGCTACTGCAGCAAGGTCTGCTGGCTCTGAAGATGGGGGAAGAGGCCAAGGAATGCAAGGAATGCAGCTCTGTACGCTGGAAAAGGCAAGGATACAAGTGCTCCCCTAGAACCTCTGGAGGAAGTGCGGCCCTGCCAATACCTTGATTTTGGTCCAGTGAAACTAATTTTGGATTTTTGACCTTCAGAATTCTAAGAGGATAAGTGTTTTGTTTTAAGCCACTAAGTTTGTGGTAATTTGTTACAGTGGCAACAGGAAACTACTACAGGGGTCATCCGTCTCCAAGCACAGGGGGTGACTTGGCTGATCCTTGTTCTTATTTTAAGGTAGTCTTAGAGCATCCTTTTCATGGCAGTTGGAGATTCTAGGTCCAGACTTTCTTCAAACTAATATTTAAGACAATATGCTCTCTGGGGGAACCTTTTGGGGAGTTCTTGGGAGCAAAAGAGAAGGCCTCAGATAGCATCTGCTCCTTGCTTTTGGAGCTCCCCCACACCTTCACTCAGATGGTAATAGTTTCTTTCAGATTGTTGAGGATCCAGGATTAGCTTAAATCTGACTCCATCTTTCTCTCCACTCTCCTTCCTTCCATTCATTCAGTGGGTATTTATTGGGTACCTCCTACATGCTAGGCTCTGTTCTAGGCACTAGGGATGTAGGAATGAACAAAGCAGATAAACAGATCTCCTGCTCTCATGGTAGTTGTGCTGGGGAAGGGGGAGGGAGCCAGAATTAAGTAAATAGCATGTCAGATGGTGAGAAATGCTGTATGGAAAAATAAAGTAGGAAAGAGGTCGTGGCAGTTTTATTTATTTATAAAAATTTTTACTTAGTTATTTACTTTTGGCCGTGTTGGGTCTTCATTGCTGCGCGCAGGCTTTCTCTAGTTGTGGTGAATGGGGGCTGCGCTTCGTTGCGGTGCGCGGACTTCTCATTGCGGTGGCTTCTCTGGTTGTGGCTCACAGGCTCTAGGCATGCGGGCTTCAGTAGTTGTGGCGCACAGGCTTAGTTGCTCCGCGGCTCGTGGCATCTTCCTGGACCCGGGCTTGAACCCGTGTCCCCTACATTGGCAGGCGGGTTCTTAACCACTGTGCCACCAGGGAAGTCCAGTGGCAGCTTTAAATAGAGGGCTTGAGGAAGGCCTAGCTGAGAAGGTTATATTTGAGCTGAAAGAGGAGAGTGAGCCACGTGTGGGAAGAATCTTAAGAGGCAGAGGGAAAGCAAGTGCAAAGGCCCTGAGGCAGGAACATGGCTGGTGGGTTGGAGGAAGAGTCAGGAAGTCAGGTGGCTGGAGCAGTGAGGGAGGAAGAGAATGGGAGATGAGGTCAGAAACACGATTGGGGGCCAGATCGCCATTGACCCTGAAATACTGTAAAATCTCTCTACATGGCCCATCCTTCCTTCTTCCCTCCCTCCCTTGCTTCCTTTCTTCCTTCCTTCCTTCCCCTCTCCCTCCTTCCCTCCCTCCTCTCACCACCTTTCTGCCTTTATGTTTGTGTTCATCAGTTCCTTTCTGTAGAATGTTTATCACATGGTACCTATGGGGTATCAGCAGATAAACATAGGCAACTTAAAACATTAGAAGAGGGGAAAAAAAGCACCCTCCTTTTTCTGATAATAAAAGCAGTTCCACTGTCAGTGCAGGTATGGAGCTGTGTGCCTAGAAAGACAGCTCTGGGGTGGTTTCTGGGGGTCCTCACTTCCCTCCCCCTCCTCCTCAGCCCCATGAGGATCTCAAGGCCTCAAGGCTGCCCCCGCCCCCCACCCACCGTCTACCCAGTGTGGAGCCCACCGTTGGCCACCTAGAATGCTTTCTTAACAGCCCCCTCGTCTCCCTGCCCTTCCCTGCCCGGAGCAGCACGACAGCCTGGCTTCATCCCTACACTCAGCCAGGTGCCTGGGGGCTGCCCGAGAAAGGAGGAGCACGTGAACCGGTGCCCCTGCACGTTTATGGCCATCACCTAGGCTCCCAGCATTCATAACCCCCCCCCACGTCCCTGAGCCACTGATTCTCTCGTTCCTGGGAGTGGCCATTCCAAACCTCAGGACTCTTCCTCTTCTAGGTCCTCACAGTGTGGCTGGGATTTCTAAGAAACAGATTCCAAAAGGTCAAGTAAGTCCAGCTTGAAAAGTCACTCTCCCTGGATAGTGACCCCATGACAGTTCAGGTGCTCTGGCAAGCTTCCAAAATGACACTTCGTCAGCTTCACTGTCATCTAGGGGCCAGGTACAGATTGTCTCCATGGATTAAATCCTCCATGCCTGTGTCTCCGATTTTATAGTTTGTCCTAGGTGACTCTGTCCAGAGCTTGTTTTAAATAACGGCACCAAATAGATTGTCATTGAAAACATGAAAAATCTTTGGTAATAAACAAAAGGACCAATAATAATTTCGATCTCCCAAGTGAAAATCACTAGGTAAATAAATCCCCAAACTGCAGACTGCATCCAATCAACACTGTATTAATCTAGCCCTGCTTATATTCTATTATAGTGTGATTCCTGTGACTTCTTTTTGGCCTCTTAACACCCCAGTGTATTTACAGCACCTACTTACAGTTTGCCTTTCATAATCCTTGCAGTGTGTCACCTTTTAGAAAAATATTTTGTCTGTTTTCTAGCCCATTCCCTGATCCAGGTAGCATGTCTGCACTCAGGCCCAGGCCTGCCTCTGTCCCCGGCAAGCCTAGGGTGGCCTCGTCCTCTGCACTACCAGGACCCTGTGTTTTGGACTCACTTTTCTATCTCCAGCCTGGCACCATGTAGATAACCACGGAGTACCTCTCACGAGCTGGTTCCAGCTCTCCCAGGGCTTCTGCCCATGTGCTGCTTCCTCTCTGCGGACTGAAGCCTGAACCTTGCCTTCCTTTCTGCTTCCTGCTTCCGTCTTGAGAAAGAACCAGTCCATCCATCCTATGTTCTCTATGAGTCAGAGACCTTGCTGAGTCACAGGGTAGCAGCCTGCCTTTCACGGTCACGTCCTCAGTCCTGAGGGGTGTTCATTAGCCACCATCAAAGTTCTCCCTAGAAACTGGCTCCTTGAGGGGCAAGTACCTTACGCAGAGAGGCTCACCAAGCGCTTGTTGGATGGAAGGGTGGCTAGATGGCCAGCCTAAGTGACCCTCTTCCCACAGAGTGGCCCTGGCACTAGCCTACCCCAGAGCGGTCTGGGAAGTTGTTTCATGGGGAGCAGTCAGAAAGCTGATGTGTTCCCTCTAGGACCCCTTCCCCAGTTGTTGCCCCTCCCTTTGGTTGAGGCTCAGTGGAGACAACTGAGATTTTTGGCTTTGGCAGTTTTTCTCAATTGCCTCCTTCTCCGTGCTTCCTCCACTGGGGGTCTAGTAAGGCTCCCTTCTCACACTTCTCTCTGGCTTGGCACCTGCCATGGTATATTATGGTGGAGTTACTGCCTGCATGCTAGCTTCCGACATTGGACTGTGGCTTCTTCAGGAGCTGGGCTCACCTGTATCTAATCCCCTTTCCATTCCCCAGCAGAAGTCAGTAGACACCAGTAGCTGAGTAGAATATGGCTCTCATGTGTTGAATGCACTGTGCTAATCACTTTACATGCATCACTGTTTAATCCACACACCCTGAGAGGTAGGAATCATAGTACCCCTTCCACAGATGAGAATGCTAAGGCTCAGACTGGTTAGGAAAGTTGCCTGAAGCTGCACAGCTAATACGTGACAGAGCTAAGATTTGAACCCAGGTGAGTGAAGCCCGCTTCTTTGATCGCCATATAGCAGGGCCTCCCCACAAAGGGGTGGCTAGCCGAATCCAGTTCTTCCAGCTTCCAAAGTACCTGCCTGACTGGCCAGACTAACGTTGGCTTCAGAGAACACTCCCTGCTTTCAAGCACAGCGGAGTCTCTTGTTGGCCACTGGGCAGAAGCAAAGTGTTGGCAGGCTTTGGGACCTCCTGCAGAGCCTCATTCCAGGTCAGCGGGCAGAGGAGGCCCTGAGCATGACTGTGCTTAGTGGCTCCCTGGATCTGCTCCAAGGCAGTGAGCAAACCCCCTAGAACCGTAAGAAATAACCAGCCAACTGGTGGGCCAGGCATGTAGGGTGAGAGGAACTTGTAGAAGCAGAAAACAATCACTGCTCCAAGTGATTAATCAGCCCGCTTCCAGCCTGGTGAAGGGAGAGGAGAAAGAGAAGATGGCCCAGGTGTGCACATATGGAGAGAAGGGGGGAAGGGAAATTGCCTTTATTCAGATTCTCCCTTGGGCCAGGCGTTACCCCATGGAGGAGCTCACTTGCCCTCACACCAGCCTGCAAGATGTGGGTATTGAATGAGGAGGTATAGGATCAGAGTTGAACAGTTTGCTCAAGTCACACAACTGACAAATGATGGAGCTGGGGTTGAGCCCTTCGGAGCCCTTGTTCTTCTCAACTCAGTGACTGTGCTCTCCCTGCTCATGTCCCCTTAGCCTGGGCTTTCCAGGCATGTACGAATGGGTGCAAGTAGGCATCCTCAGGCTGTGAGCAGAGGCAGTAGGAAAGTCGGGGCTCTTGGCACCTGTCCTGTTCAGACAGGCCCTACCTAGACCAGCAGGACTTACTGGGCTGAAACCAGCAGTGGCATTACTTTTTTCTCCTTTCTTGTACCTTGTCATCCCTGCGTTATTTTTGGAGAGCTGTATTTATTTCTGCTCCCACTTCCTCACTGGAGGCAGGGGTTGGGGTGCAGAGAAGGTATTGGGAATCAGAAGAGGTAAGCATAAGGGACATCTCAGTGGGGGCCTTGCCTGGGCTCTGGGGGTGGTTAGGGCCTCTCCTCCGCCCAGCTGTAGGCGCAGGGGCCCTGTGTCAGGATTGTGGAGACCTGGGAAACTCTCTTTTCTGGGATGTGGATCTGGCGCTTGAGCACAAGAATTTCCCTGTGTGTGATTTTTAATTTATTTTAAAATGTTTTAATTGTATAAATAATAGTTATTCATTATAGACAGTTGGAAAATACAGATAAGCCCTGAGAAGAAAATAAGTCATACGCCCAAGCACCTGAGGTCAATTAATCCACGACAAAGGAGGGAAGAATGTACAGTGGAGCAGAGACAATCTCTTCAACAAGCAGTGTTGGGAAAACCGGACAGCCACATGTAAAACAATGAGATTAGAACATTCACTCACACCATATACAAAAATAAACTCAAAATGGTTTAAGGACCTAAATGTAAGACCTGAAATCATAAAACTTATAGAAGAGAACATAGGCAGAATATACTTTGACATCAATCATACCAGTATGTTTTTGGAATAGTCTCCTAAGACAAAAAAAAATAATAATAAAAGCAAGAATAAACAAACAGGGCCTAATTAAACAGCAGAGGAAACCATCAACAAAATGAAAATATAACCTATGGAATGGGAGAAAATATTTGCAAATGATATGACTGACAAGGGTTAATACCCAGAATATATAAACAGCGCATACACCTCAATATCAAAAAACAAACAACCCAATCAAAAAATGGGCAGAAGACCTGAATAGACATTTTTCTAAAGAAGACATACAGATGGCTAACAGGCACATGAGAAGATGCTCAACATCGCTGATTATTAGAGAAATGCAAATCAAACTACAATGAGATGTCACCTCACGCCTGTCAGAATGGCTGTCATTAAAAAGTCTACAAATAACAAATGTTGGAGAGGAGGTGGAGAAAAGGGAATCTTCCTGCACTGTTGGTGGGAGTGTAAATTGGTGCAGCCACTGTGGAAAACAGTATGGAGGTTCTTCAAAAAACTAAAAATAGAACTACCACATGATCCAGCAATTCCACTCCTGAGAATATATCCAGAAAAGACAAAAGCACTAATTCAAAAAGATACATGCACCTCAATATTCATAGCAGCATTGTTTACAATAGCCAAAACATGGAAGTGCCCATCAACAGAGACATAAGTGCCCATCAGCAGACAAATGGATTAAGAAGAATGGTATACATTTACAATGGAATATTACCCAGCCATAAAAAAGAATGAAATTCTTCCATTTGGAGCAATGCGGATGGACCTAGAGAATCTTATACTTCGTGAAATAAGTCAGACAGAGAAAGACAGATACTGTGGGACATAACTTATGTTTGGAATCTGAAAAATAATACAAATGAATGTATATGCAGAACAGAAACAGACTCACAGGCACAGAAGACAAATTTGTAGTTACCAAATGGAAGAAGGAAGGGAGGAAGGACAAATTAGGGGTATGGGACTAAAAGATACAAACTACTGTGTATAAAATAGATAAGCAACAAGGGTATATTGTATAGCATGGGGAATTATAGCCATTATCTTGTAATAAATTATAATGGAATATAATCTGTAAAAATACTGAATCACTGTGCTGTACACATGAAACTAGTATAATATTGTAAATCAGCTATACTTCAATTAAAAAAATAAATTTTAAAAGTCATACATAGGGAATTCCCTGGCAGTCCAGTGGTTAGGACTCGGCGCTTTCACTGCCATGGCATGGGCTCAATCCCTGGTCGGGAGACTAAGATCCTGCAAGCCACGTGGCATGGCCAAAAAAAAAAATCATACGTAATCAATGCCATCTATAAGCGACTGCTATAAATTTTAATCTGTGTTCATTCATTCATTTATCTATCAATTAATTGATTATTATTTTTGGGTGAAGAATGTGGATAACGATCTCACAGCCAAGGACTGTGTTCTTTTAGATTTTAGTATGACTGTGTATACCTATTCTTTTTTCTTTCAAAAATGGTTATTTTTTAGTTTTGTGATCTGCCTTTCCCATTTTTCAGGTGGTTTCATTATGTCTCTGTTTACTCTCTGACCTTCCTTGCCTTTTGTGAGTGAGCAAAGAAAGGCATTTTGCCCAAAGGGAGGCATTTGGGAAGAGCCATCTGGTTATTTCTTGGTGTAGTTGCTTAAAGCGTGGACGGCAGAGAGGTGCATGAAGTGTGTGTCTGCCTCTCCCCATCCATGTTTCTCGCTACCTATCTTCCATCTGCTCTCCCTACCCACCCCTCTGCCTTTTTTTTCCTTCCATACAAACCCAGGAAAGGATACTGCCTCCAGTCTGAAGGTTTCTTTTCATGGCTTTTAGAGAAAAACCTCTCAGGAGCTCAGAAAAAAAGGTACACAGAGTGGAGACGGGAAAGGTCATGCCTAAGCTGGGGTGGGGTCTTGGGAAGAGTGACCAAGAGGAGGGCCCAGGTCCCTGGCTCTGTCTTGAAGCAGTGAGAAGAAACTGGGTGTTAGGTTTGTGGGGGATAGCAGGTGGCTGTGGGGCCTTCTTGCAGAGACAGCAACCAAGATGACCAGGAGGAGGCCTGGAGATTATATAAGGGGCCCAGATAAAGGTCGGAAATAGGGGACGAGGAATTGTGTCTTGACAGGACACTCTCCTCCACCCAGGCCCTGCTCTTTCCATGAACCTCTGCTGGTCTGCTTTCCCTACCTGGCCGTGGCAGGTAGGGAAAGCAGGTCTTTCCCTACCTGCCAGGTAGGTCTGGCAGACCCGGCCACCATGCCCTACTGACACCTCTGTGCCAGCAGCTGCTCCACGGCCCCTCCCTGGCCAGTAGCTAGGGATCTGCGCATGTAGTCAGGCATGGGGAAGATGTTCCCATCACCCTTAGAATTGGCAGCTCAGATTCCATTCTAGGAAAACAGCTCAGAGCCAGGGAGAAAATGGAAGCTGGGGTGGTCTGGGAGGAACAAGCGATGCCTCCCCTTTACTTCTTACTGAATAAATGGGGTCTCTGGCCGTAGGTGAGGAGAAGGCCTCTGAGCCCTGAGGATGAGTGAAACTTGGCATCTCAGCTTTTTTCTGGGCTACTCTGGTCTGCACACAGGCTGGTGTTTCATGGCGGGGCCAGGAATCCATGCTTATGAACAGGATGATTTCCGTAAGCTGTGTGTTCCTCAGTGGATCATACTTGTTTTCCTGTGGATCCCAGTCCTGGTGAGACCCGGCAGCCACCCGCTGGGCTGCAGAGCAGGGTAGCTTCCTGTGGGGCCCCTCGAAGCCTGCACTGCTCCTCTCCCTTCCTCCACTCCTGAGCTATAATTAAGTTCCTATATGAAACCGTATCCCGCAGCTGACACACACTTGTAACCGCAGTCCTGGTCACTGGGCAGCTCCTCTGGGGTGACTCCAGGGTCTGGTGTCTCAGCCTCCAGACAGTCTTGGGTAGGTCTGAGTAGGTGGTGGGAACCCACCAGGAGAGGCGTGGGTCCAGTGAGGCAGGATCAGGCCTTGCCCAAGAGGCAGAAAGTGGGGAGTCAAGGGGGAGATGAAGGGCTGGTGAGCAGCCAGAGTGCAGGGCACACAGAGGTGGAGGCCAGGACAGGCAGCCTTGCAGGGCAGGAGGGCATGGACAGGGCCAAGGTTCTGAGTCACCGAGCCACGAGGCAGAATGTAATCAATCTGTTTTATTTTATACTCTGCATATTTCTGTAGTATTGTAAAATTGAGATATACTTCCCATAATGTAAAATTCACCACTTTAAAGTATACACTTTAGTGGTTTTTGGTAGATGTACCGTGTCGTACAATCATTGCCACTATCTAATTCCATAACATTTCTATCACCCCCAAGCAAACCCTGTACCTATTAGTACTTAGTCCTAATACCATCTTCCCCTCATTGATTCCCTGGCAACCACTAATCTACTATCCTTCTCTGTGGATTTCCCTATTTTGGACATTTCCTATAAATGGAATCATACAATATGTGGTCTTTTGTATCTGGCTTCTTTCACTTAACATAATATTTTCAAGGTTCATCCATGCTGTAACATGTAGTGGTACTTCATTCCTTTTTATGGCTGAATAATATTCCTTTGTATCATTTGGGTTGTTTCCATTTTTTTGGCTTCTATGGACACTCATTTACAGACTCTTGTGTAGACATATGCTTTAAGTTCTTTTGGGATTATACATAGGAGTAGAATTGCAGGGTCATGGTAACTTTCTGTTTAATATTTTGAGGAACTACCAAACTGTTTTCCAAAGTGCCTGCATCATGCCCTCACTCACTTATTGTTTGTTTGTTTGTTTGTTTGTGTATTATGTTTATTGGCTGTTTATTTATTTTTAATTATAAAATATATATAACATAAAATTTGCCATTTTAACCTTTTTTTTTTTGCGGTACGTGGGCCTCTCACTGTTGTGGCCTCTCCCGTTGCGGAGCACAGGCTCCAGATGTGCAGGCTCAGCGGCCATGGCTCACGGGCCCAGCCGCTCCACGGCATGTAGGATCTTCCCGGACCGGGGCACGAACCCGTGTCCCCTGCATCGGCAGGTGGACTCTCACCACTGCGCCACCAGGGAAGCCCTAACCATTTTTTAAATGTACATTTCAGTGGCATTAAGTACCCTCACATTGTTGTACAGCCATCACCACATCCATCTCCAGAACGTTTTTTCATCTTGCAAAACTGGGAATTCCCTGGTGGTCCAGTGGTTAGGACTCTGTGCTTTCAATGCCAGGGGCCCGGGTTCAGTCCCTGGTTGGGGAACTAAGATCCTGCAAGCTGCGTGGTGCAGCCAAAAAAAAGAAGAGAAAAGAAAAAAAAAGACCATCTTGCAAAAATGAAACCGTACCCATGCTTGCTTCGGCAGCACATACACTAAAATTGGAATGATACAGAGAAGATTAGCATGGCTCCTGCACAAGGATGACACGCAAATCCATGAAGCGTTCCATATTTTTAAGATGATACAAATGGAGAGATATTACCATGTTCTTGGATTGGAAGAATCAACATTGTGAAAATGACTCTACTACCCAAAGCAATCTACAGATTCAATGCAATCCTTATCAAACTCCCAATGGCATTTTTCACAGAACTAGAACAAAAAATTTCAGAATTTGTATGGAAACACAAAAGACCCAAATAGCCAAAGCAATCTTGAGAAAGAAAAACGGAGCTGGAGGAATCAGGCTCCCTGACTTCAGACTATACTACAAAGCTACAGTAGTCAAGACAGTGTGGTGCTGGCACAAGGGCAGAAATATAGATCAATGGAACGGGATAGAAAGCCCAGAGATGGACCCACACACATGTGGTCACTTTACCTTTGGTAAAGGAGATAAGAATATACAATGGAGGAAGGACAGCCTCTTGAATAAGTGGTGCTGGGAAAATTGGACAGCTGTATGCAAAAGAATGAAATTAGCACACTCCCTAACACCATACCCAAACATAAACTGGAAATTGATTAAAGACCTAAATGTAAGGCCAGACACTATAAAACTCTTAGAGGAAAGCATAGGCAGAACACTCTATGACATAAATCACAGCAAGATCCTTTTTGACCCACCTCCTAGAGAAATGGAAATAAAAACAAAAATAAACAAATGGGACCTAATGAAACTTAAAAGCTTTTGCACAGCAAAGGAAACCATAAACAAGACAAGAAGACAGCCCTCAGAATGGGAGAAAATATTTGAAAATGAAGCAACTGGCAGGGGATTGGTCTCCAAAATATACAAGCAGCTCATGCAGCTCAATATCAAAAAAACAAACAACCCAATCCAAAGATGGGCAGGGGACCTGGATAGACATTTCTCCAAAGAAGATATACAGATTGCCAGCAAACACATGAGGGGATGCTCGACATTACTGATCATTGGAGAGATGCAAATCAAAACTACAATGAGGTGTCACACCTCACACTGGTCAGAATGGCCATCATCAAAAAATCTGCAAACAATAAAAGCTAGAGAGGGTGTGGAGAAAAGGGAACCCTCTTGTACTGTTGCTGGGAATGTAAATTGATGTGGCCACTATGGAGAACAGTGTAGAGGTTCCTTAAAAATCTAAAAAAAAACTACCACATGACCCAGCAATCCCACTACTGGGCATATACCCTGAGAAAACTATAATTCAGAAAGAGTCATGTACCACAGTGTTCATTGCAGCACTATTTACGGTGGCAGGGACATAGAAGCAACCTAAGTGTCCATCGACAGATGAATGGATGAAGAAGACGTGGCACATATATACAATGGAATATTACTCAGCCTTAAAAAGAAACGAAATTGAGTTATTTGTAGTGAGGTGGAGGGACCTAGAGTCTGTCATACAGAGTGAAGTAAGTCAGAAAGAGAAAAACAAATACCGTATGCTAACGCATATATATGGAATGTAAAAAAAAAAATGGTTCTGAAGAACCTAGGGGCAGGACAGGAATAAAGACGCAGAGAATGGACTTGAGGACACAGGGAGGGGGAAGGGTAAGCTGGGACGAAGTGAGAGAGTGGCATTGACATATATACTCTACCAAATGTAAAGTAGATAGCTAATGGGAAGTAGCCACGTAGCACAGGGAGATCAGCTTGGTGCTTTGTGACCACCTAGAGGGGTGGGATAGGGAGGGTGGGGAGATGCAAGAGGGAGGGGATATGGGGATATGTGTATACGTATAGCTGATTCACTTTATTACACAGCAGAAACTAACACAACATTGTAAAGCAATTATACTCCAATAAAGATGTTAAAAAAATAACAAAAAAATAATAAAGTTACTTAGGTCAGTTCCTTATACCTTTAACCACTTCAGTGAAGTGGTTCAATATATTTGTTGTACACAACTGATTCTTCTATCATATTCTGTCTTTAATCCTGGGATTCCCATATGGCCATTTAAAAGAAATTATACATTAAGGTTTACTCTTTGTGTTGTACATTTAAATGGGGTTTAAAAAAGGCATAATGCCATGGATCCAGAGTTATAGTTTCATACATTTAGTTCCATTACCTTAAAAATTCCCTTGTGCTTCAATTATTCAACACCCCCCACCCCCCGTTCCTAGTTTTGCCTTTTTCAGAATGTCATATAATTGGAATCATACAATGTGTAGCCTTTGCGGAGGAAATTCCTTAACTTAGCAATATGCATTTAAGATTCTTCCATGTCTCTTCCTGGCTGACAGCTCATTTTTAAAAAATTACTGAACAATATTCTTTTGTGCGTATGTGCCACATTTTGTGTATCCATTTACTTCTTAAGGATATCTTGGTTGCTTCCTGTTTTGGGCCGTTGTGAATGGAGCTGCAATGAACATTCACAAGAAGGTTTTTTTCTGGACATAAGTTTTCAAGTCTAGGTAAACTTAGATAGACACATGACTGTGGATCATATGATAAGACGATTTTTAATTTTGTGAGAAACTGACAGGCTGTCTTCCTAAGTGGCTGTATCATCTGCATTTTTACCAGAAAGGAGTAAGAGTTCCTGTTGTTCCACATCTCACCAGCATTTGGCTGTTAATGTTTTGTGTTTTAGACATTCTAAATATATGTTTAGTAGTATCTTGCTGTTGTCTTGGTTTGCAGTTCCCTGATGACAAGTGATGTTGAGCATTTTCTCGTATGATTATTTGGCATACGTAAATCTTTGGTCTGTTCAGATCTTACGCTCGTTTTTCAAGTGGCTTATATATTTTATTATTGTTCAGTTTTAAATATTTTTTGTGTATTTTTGATATGAATCCTTAGATACGTATTTTGCAGATGTTTCTACCAGTCTGTGGCCTACCTTTTCATTCTCTTAACTGAGCCTTTTACAGAGCAGAAGTTTTTTTAATTTAGTAAAGTCTAGTTCATCAGATTATTTTCATGGATTGTGCTCTTGATATTATATTTAAAATCTCGTCACCTCACCCCAGGAGATGGTGATTTTCTCCTGTTTTATATTTAAGTTTATGTTACATTTTAAGTTAACTTTTGCATAAGGTCTAGGCTTTTATATGTTTATATGTATACATATATGTATGTATGTGTGTGTGTGTGTGTGTGTGTGTGTGTGTGTGTGTGTGTGTGTGTGTGTATATATATATATGTATATAGTTCCAGGCACCATTTGTTGAAAAGACTTTTGTCCATTGAATTGACTTTGCTTCTTTCCCAAAAGAACTGTTGACTATGTTAGTATTGGTCTATTTCAGGACTTCTTACATTGTTACATTGATATATGTATCTGTTCTTTGCCAGCACCACACTGTCTTGATTTCTATATTGTAATAAATATTGAAATCACAAAAAAAAGGGAAAAAAAGAAATTCTGTACCCTAATTAATAATTCTCCATTCCCCACCCCCCGCCAGGCTTCTGACAGCCACCATTCTACCTTCTGCCTCTATGAATTTGACTACTCTAAATCCATCATAGGAGTGGAATCATACAGTATTTGTCCTTTTGTGACTCGCTTATGTCACATATAATGTCTTCAGTGTTCACCCATGTTGTAGCGTGTGTCAGAATTTCGTTCCTTTTTAAGGCTGAATAATATTCCATTGTGTGTATATACCACATCTTGTTAATCCATTCATCTGTTGATGATTCATTCATCTGTTGCTTTCCCCTTTTGGCTTTTGTGAATGTACTACTATAAACATGGATGTACAAATATCTGTTCACGTCCCCTTGTTCAGTTCTTTTGGGTACATACCCAGAAGTAGAATTGCTAGGTTGTATGATAATTCTGTTTTTAATTTTTTAAGGAGCCACCGTACTGTTTTCCATAGTGGCTGCGCCATGTTACATTCCCACAAGCAGTGTACAAAGGTACCCACGCCCTCCCTCTTGGTTGATAGCTCGGTTGAATACAGAATCAGAATTTTGAGGTTACTGTTCCATGTTTCAGTATGAATAATGAAGTTAGTTGGAATCTAAGTCCTTTGTAAGTAATCTGTTTTTTCTTCTCTAAAAGATGTAAGAATATTCTTTATTCTTGGAGTTCAGATATATCACCAGGATATATCTAGATATTTGTCTTCTTTCCTTAATTTCTGCGGAGCCCTTAATTGCTAAAGACAAGTCTTGGAATCTCCAGGAAATCTTCTATTTGTTTTCCTTCATTGTCTCTATTCTCTGCTTCTAGGACTCTTATTAGACAGACTTTGGACTTTTGGACTTATTGCTTCATCACTAGTGTGTAGAAATATGATTAAATTTTATATATTCATCGTGTATACTTCAACCTTGCTGAACTTATTTATTAGTTCTAACAGGTTTTTTTTTTAGTGGATTTCTTAGGATTTTCTGTGTATAAGACCATGACTTCTGCTAATAGAGATAGTTTTACTTTTTCCTTTCCAATCAGATAACTTGTATTTCTTTTTCTCACCTAATTGCCCTGGCTAGAATCTCCAGTACAGCATTGAATAGAAGTGGTGAAAGTGGACATCCTTGTCTTGTTCCTGATCTTAGGAGGGAAGCTTTTCCTTAGGAGCTGCTTATTTTTGAATTGAGAATTCTTGACGTGCTACAAAATTCAGAGGTATTCCCTCTTTCCCTCCCCCACCTCTCAGCCGCCCAGCCCCCGGTGGGGGCAGCCCCATTAGCCACTCTCATTTATGAGCATGTACCTCTTTTCTGTTATGACATTATTACTTTCCAGGCAGATGACTATCTGCTGTGCTCACTGGTCTGCCTCTCGCTTCTTGTAGTGTGTCTTGTCCATCTGGCATCCAGTGCGCCTGGAGCTTCCTCATTCTTTTTCACTGCTCCCTCCTCTCTTTTATGTGTGTACCACTCCCCTATTTATTGATGGGCATACAGGTGATTTCCAGTCTTTTGCTGAGTGAATAACCTTCACATGTATCATTTTGCACACAGATATAACAAACAGATTGATATGGATGCAATGCGACAGATGCCGTGGCTGGCGGAGATGTGTGTGGGAACTGCCAGGAGGGAAGGAGATAAAGGCTTTCAGAGGAGGCTGGTTAATGGAGCCTTAAGAAAGGCTCAGGGTGAGCATTTGGCATCTGGGGTGGGCCTCGCAGGCTGGGCAGAATTGCAGCAGGCTGAGATGGTGTAGGAAGCACAAGTGTGAGTAAGAGAGCAGCAGCTCAGATGTGATTGGGGAAATCAAGAGTATTGTTTATCTATTGCTTCATAACAAATGACCCCAAAACTTAGTGGCGTAAAACAACATTTATGATCTGGCAGTGTCTGTGGGTCAGGAGGCAGTTACACAAGGGCCTGAATATTAGGAGGCAGGTGTTTTGCGAGCCGTTTTAGAAGGCTGCCTCCAATAGCAAGTTGCAGTGAGGATGGGATTGACTTGGAGCCGGCTGGAGGTGGGGTGGAGCCATTAATGTAGGTAATCTTACATGCTCGGCTGGGAGGTTGGGATTGATGTGAGAACATGGGAGCCACAGAAGGCCTTTGAGCAGGAGAATAATGTGATAGGCATTACCTAGGACAGTTAATCTGCTAGGATTATACCAGACGGGTTAAAATGGAGAGTGATACACAGGCAGAGACTTAGATTAGGAGAGGTCTGTATTAACCGAACTGAAAAGTTTCTGGCCTTTAGTAACAGTTGCTACGCATGGAGCACCTTCTCTGTACCATGTACTTTGGCTGTGTTTTCTCAACTCTTCTGTCTTAGAAACGACCACAAAAAGAAGGTATTACTGATGTATATTGTTTGCAGCTGAGAAAACTAAGCCTCTGAGAGGTTAAGAAAGTCGTGTATGGTGCACAACTAGTAAGTTGCAAAGTGGCACTCAGGTCTGCCTGGCCTTTAGGACCGTGCCTTTGGGTGGCAGCGTGAGTGGAAAGGTGGGGATGACTGTGGAGACAAAGCCTTGGCCCTTCCCTGGGTGCTGAAGGGAGACGGAGGAGTCTGAGAGGTTGATTTTTTTAACCTAGGTGGCCAGGACAAAGATGACACTGTAACAGGAAAGAAGAGAGGCCAATGGGTCGCTGCTGTGGTGGGGGAAGGTGATCATCCTGGAACACTGGGTGCTTGTTGGCAGGGTCCTTCCCGGTTATAGGGGATCATAAATAGTTCCCAGACTTCGTGTATGAAGATGTGCTTTTGGCCAAAAAGCGCTCTAAAAGTGGGAGCTTCTTGGTCAGAGGGTTCTGTGAGGAGGTTCTTTGTTTGAACACTGTGTTTTCGTGTTCCCTCAGCAGTCTGAGTGGGGCCTCTGCCACATTCTGCTGGTCAAAGCAGTCCCTGGACCAGCCCTGATTCAAGGAGGGAGGAGTAGCAAGGGCAGCCATCTTTAACCCACTAAGGGCCAGTGATGCAGAGCAGGGATTCGAACTCACAGCTGTGTGACTCAGACCCAGGGCTCTTTCTGCCACACCACCCTGCATTCCTTTCTGCTTCCGACTCCTTGGGGCCTGTAGAGCTTGCTGGCTCACATGTGTTGTTGTAAGGGAACTAATTTTTATTTTGGCCTCCCAGAGCAGCAGTTGCACTAGTCACCTCTTTTTCACACGTTAGCCTCCAGGATCACCATGCCTGAGAGAACCTTCCAAAATTGGCTTTGTCTGGGGGAATCAGCTGGCTGTCCCCCAGGCTCTTTGGCACTGATTGCTGAACACGCCTGGAATTTCCCCTTCTGCACTTAGTGCTGGCCTGTGGGATCCCTGCAGTGCTGCAGCCAGATGTGCAGACGGGCCCCATTACCAGTTGTCCCAAGTGGTGTCTAGTCCAGTGATTCCCAGGCAAGACTCAGCTGGCAGATTCACCAGGGAATTTTGGAAGAAAGGTAGTTTCCTGGGCCTTGTCTCAGGCCTCTCGAATTAGAATTTCCAAGAATGAACTCCAGGAATCTGCGTTTTAAAGCTCCCCATTGACCTGAGGGGGCAGCCTGGTTGGAGAACCACTGACTTCTCAGAAAGGTGCCCTTGAAGTCACTGATCAGAGTTCAAGTGGGGCCTGAGAATGACGGTCCTGAGGGCCTCACACCTCACAACCAGGAAGTGACTCCTGAAAGCCTCCAGGTTTCTGACTGCATCTGCCCAAAGGATGCTCTTTTGCATTTTTTTAAAAAATTATTTTATTTATTTATTTTTAGCTGCATTGGGTCTTCATTGCTTCGTGCGGACTTTCTCTAGTTGCGGCGAGCGGGGGCTACTCTCCGTTGCGGTGCGCGGGCTTCTCATTGCAGTAGCTTCTCTTGTTGCAGAGCACGGGCTCTAGGCGTGCGGGCTTCAGTAGTTGTGGCTCATGGGCTTAGTTGCTGCATGGCATGTGGTATCTTCCTGGACCAGGGAACAAACCCATGTCCCCTGCATTGGCAGGCAGATTCTTAACCACTGCACCACCAGGGAAGTCCCCATGTTTGGTTTTAAAAGAGAGAGCAAGAGCGAGGGTGAGAGAGAGAGAGAGAGAGTGTGTGTGTGTATGTGTATGTGTGTAATTTTGAATGAATCAAAATGTAAGCATACTGATAAATTTTGCCAAATTCCAGAAAGTTACACTAATTTACCCTGTCTCAGCAGTATGTGAGAGTTTCTGACTCTCGGTTCCCTTGAATCTGAGTTAACGTATAAAGGAAGTCCCGTGGTCTTCTGAAATGTAACACTCTCTGACCTTGGAACCAGTTAGTTTGGAGTCAATGCTCACATTTCCCTTTCCTTGGGCCACCAGGGTCTTGCGTGTTGGGTGAGACGGTGGTGTCTGGGAGCTCTGACCTCCTCAGTCCTCACTGTGGCCCCGTGGTATTGCATCATTTCCTGTCTCCCTTAGGCCACGTGGCATTCTATGGCCACTTGCCCTGTCACGTGTGGAGGTGTTGGGGAGTGAGTAAAGTTGGGTTGGTCAAGTGTGTGTAAGAAGACATTGGTTCGGGCTTCCCTGGTGGCACAGTGGTTAAGAATCCGCCTGCCAATGCAGGGGACACGGGTTCAAGCCCTGGTCCGGGAAGATCCCACATGCGGCGGAGCAACTAAGCCCGTGTGCCACAACTACTGAGCCTGCGCTCTAAAGCCCGCGAGCCACAACTACTGAGCCCGCATGCCACAATTACTGAAGCCCGCACACCTAAGAGCCCGTGCTCCGCAACAAAAGAAGCCACGACAATGAGAAGCCCGCGCACCGCAATGAGAAGCCCGCGCACCACAACGAACAGTAGTCCCCGCTCGCCACAACTAGAGAAAGCCTGCACAGAGCAACAAAGACACAGTGCAGCCAAAAATAAAATAAATAAATTAAAAAAAAAAAAAGACGTTGGTTCCAGCTGCTGATTTACATGCCTTCTGACGTCATCAAGAGAGATGTCACTCTCGAAGTTGCATGTCTTCAGAAGTAGAAATGAAGAAATGCTTCCAGGAAGCCCAACGCAATCAGCCCAACCCTCTGAAGGTGGTGGGCACCCACGCAGCTGGTAAACGCTGCCTGAGTCACCACTGGCCACAGTCCCTGCTCCTGTCCACACAGTTCCTGTCTGGGAGGACCTGCCCAAGACAGTGGCCAGGGACGTGGTGTAGGTCTCCCCAGGTCATGGTGGCAGACTCTTGGCTCTGGTTTCACAGCAGTTCTTTTCTCCAAAGATGAGTTGTGGCGTCTGCCTGTTTTTTGGATAAGTCTGTGGATTGTACACTTGGGATTTGAAGGAAGAGCTGGATGGCCAAGGCAGAGCTTTTACGTAGCAGAGCTGTATCCCTGTGTGGAGTCAGTTAAGACTCTCCAACAGCAGCTGGCTGGTTATCCTTTTATTCATCTCTCATGGTTTTCGTGTCACATTCTCCTTGGAGTTTGGTCCAAGCCTTCTTCCACTCACCCCTATCCCTCTCAAGAAGATGCTGCCTCTTGTCACTGTGGAGATCACAAGCGTTACAGATGCCGTAACTTCTTTCCTTGCATCTCAGAGATCTCTCGTGTTTGGGCCCTCACATACTTGTTTGTTTTATTATTACTATTACTGTTATTACCAAGTGCCTGCTTTGTGCCTAGTACCTTATTAGACTCTGGAAAGATGCAGCAGGAGATTGGCCCTGCCCTCTGGGAGATGAAACATCTCTTTTCTCCCTTCCTCTCTGACTGTGCCTTTGCTGCCCTGGTTCCTCTTCCTCTTTCCCCTGCCTGAGTGTGAGCGTCTGGGGGCTCCTGCCCCTTCTCTGCCAGACCTGCTCTTCCCACAGTCCCCACCTTAATGGGAGCATCCCCACCCCCCTGGTCACCTGATGGGCACCCTTCATGTCTCTTTTAATCAGTCACCAGATCTTGTCAATTCTTCTTCCTTAATATCTTTACTGCTTTTTGCCTTAAAGTCTGATGACACTAGTGCTACCCCAGCTTGTGGTTGTTATTTGCCTCATATTTTCAACCTTTCTGTGTCATCACATTTTAGGAGTTTCTTTCATAAACAGAACGTGGCTGGGTTTAAAATTTTAAGTCAGATCTGAAAATCTGTCTTAAATGAGTTTATTTACATTTTGGGGTTTGACTTAAATATATTATGTTTTTGAGTCCTTTCCATATGCTTTCCTTTTCGCCTGTTTTTCTCCTTTCCTGCCTTCTGTTAGATTGACTGAGTTTTCTTTATTCTCGTTACTGGTCTGAAAATTATACACCTTATTTCTGTTCTTACTCCTACATTTTCTCTTCTTACCCCCCATCTTTTTACTTTGGAGAAAACATGAAAATAATATAGTGAACATCTGTATTCTTTTTACTTGCATTTAATGCATTTCTCTCTTTATCGCTATATACTTTTGTTTAGAACCATTCGAAAGTAAGCGTGGACTTGTTTTTCTTTTTCTTCCTCAGGATTTGGTGTGCTACTTCTATCGAGAGACTCACTTAAAATTTTTTTTTTTTTTTTTGTATTTTGGAATAATTTTAGATAAATTTAGATTTAGAGAGTTTCTGTACACCTTTACCCAGCGCTCCCTAATATTAACATCTTATATTTAATTCTCTTTTAAATTTTGGGAAATTCTCAGTCATTCTCTTTGGTTCCCTCCCATTTTTTGTACTCTAGCCTCCCGGAATTCCTCTTAGACATCTGTTGACCATTCTACCATCCAGGTCTCTTATATGTTTTTTCTGTGCTGCTTTATCTCTTTAACCATCTGAATCTTCTCATTTTGTTAGCCCTTTCACATTATTTTATTATTCCTGATTCTTGGGATGCTTCCTCCCTTTTTGTGTCTGATGCTGTCCCTCTTGGTGGTTTATTTCTGTGTGGTTTGTAACTTTGGGTTGTGAGCTCATCTTCAGGAAGGACTGTCATGGGCAACTTTTGTGTCCTGGGGTGTGAAAGTATCCCTAAGAACAGTTTGCATCTGGTGGGGCCGTAGGGTTAAAGGTCCTGGCTCAGTTTTTATGTTCACTTCTCAGTTTGGCACCCCTTCACCACTCTCAGTGTAAAATCAGATTCGTATCCATGGGTGGGGCTAGCTTAGTAGTTAAGTTTCTTATGGGTGACTTTCACCCTTCCACAGAGCCTTGGAGAAATGGCCAGCTCCTTATTGCTTTTCTGTACTGGGCAGCCCTTTGAGGTTCATGTTGATATCTGGGCTCAAAGCCACAGCCAGACATTATAACTACTTCATGTGTGGGTTCAAAAGTCCACAGGTCATTCTGGTGTCAGTCCCACTTATTGTTCATGTTTCCCTTTTTCTTGTCATTTCTGGCACATGGGGTATTTTTCTTTCAAATTTGGCTGTATGTTTAAGGATATCATTTATCTTATCTAGTATATCTATGACTGTGACCATAGTGGGAAGGGGAAGCTCTTTCACATTAATTCAGTCCATTATATTGCTGAAAGTTCAAGTCCAAATCCTTAGTATAGTGTATGCAGCCCTTTGCGATCCAGCCCCCATCTACCTCTCCTGCGTAAACTTAGCTTTCAAATTTTACACTTCAGCAAACTGAACTATTTGTACACCGCAAACTGTAATGTTTAAAAGCTCAAGTTTTAGAGTCCAGCTGTTCGGTTTGGAACCTGTCTTCATCCTTTCATAACTTGTGATCTTAGACAAGGTACTTATCCTCTCTGTGCCTCAGTTTTCTCCTCTGTAAAGTGGCAGCATCTGGCATATAGTAAACCTAATCCCTGTTAGTTCCGTCCATGGCTGCTGTCTCCAGGAGGCCACACCCTCAGGCTTCTGCACCTTTGCACATGCTTGTTCCTCCCAGGAAGTGCCCTTGACTGCCTTCCTTAATTCCTCTCGACAGAATGGCTTTTGCTCTTTCTGTGCTTGGTGTCTCTTTCTATAGTAATTATCACTCGGTAGGTCATTGTTTGTTTACGTTTCCTTTCCTTCCCAGATGCCGGGACCCCTGAGAACAGGGCCTTGTTTTTCTTGGTGCTTGAAGCTCCTGGCATTCTCCCTGTCACTTGGTGGCTGCTCAGTGTGGCCTGTTGAGTTGAATTGCATTGAATTTCTCTGGTTGAGTAGAGGCAAGGGCTTGGGAGTGGTATGAGACCCAGATGCAGGGAAAGAGAGCAGGAAAGATTTTTTTTTTGGCACGTTTTGTGCCAAGTTGATGGAAATGTGGCTGGGACACAAGGTAGCAATTCTCAGTCTAGGTGAGGGTGCCAGAGACTTAAAGCAAGCCAGTGGCCAGAAAAAGCCACTAAAGCCTGCAAATTAAAGTAGTTTCCGGCCTTAAGAATGCATGTCCCACTTTCCATCCCCAAACTCAGCTTCTCTGAGTGCCAGGCAGAGGAATACAAACTAATTATAATCCCTAGTGGACCCTGAGAGCCTATAATTTTAGAATAAGGCTGCATTTCTGAAAGGGACAGTTGCTCTCAGAGTAGATGATTCTACATGCCGGGGGCCTCGAAGGAGACCAGGGTGTGAAAGTTCAGTAGCCAGCTGTTCAGAGCTAAGTGTCACCCCACGCCCACGCCTACGCAGTTAAGGTTTCTGCCCCACTGAGATTTCAGCAGCCAAAAGAGGCAGATTGGATAGGCCTGGGCAGAGCTAAACAGCCTGTGCCATCCCTCCTCAGCTCTACCTGAATTCTCTGGACTCTTGGGATTCTATCACAGGAATAGTCTCAGAAGAGAAGGGAAGTTGATCTTTGAAGATCCCCAGAGGGTGTCCGTCAGACAGTAGTCTGGTGGGAGTGGTGAACAATGACAGCACTGACTTTCAGTCCCCTTGGCTGGGATTTCAGGACTCATTTCAACTCAGAGGTGGGCACAGGGCCTGGGGTGGTGGACAACTTGGGCCAGTACACACGGTTCCCAATAGTTCTTTCCTGACGACTCTGGGTGTTCACTACTGTGCCGGGTGCTACTGCTGAAAATACCAAAATAGTAATGCCACAGTCCCTCTCCTCAGAGAGGAGAGCTTGCCGTCTAGTTGGAGAGAATTCCTAGCGCACAGGAAGCTGCAGCCTGTTGCCCAAGACAGTAATTCCGTGTGATGCCGCTGTGTGCAGATGTGCCCCTTTGACAGCCTGGTGCTTTTGCTCAAAAGGAGCTCTTCTTTTTCTGAGGTTTGACCATCGGTTTATTTTTGTCTTGGATGGTTTGTGAGCACCGTTAAAGACTGGTTCCAGATTGTTAGGACCACCTTTTTTTGTTACTGAGGATGGCCCCAAGCGTGTCTTTAAGAACCCCTCCTGGACTTCTCTGATGGCGCAGTGGTTAAGAATCCCCCTGCCAAGGCAGGGGACATGGGTTCGAGCCCGGGTCCGGGAAGATCCCACATGCTGCAGAACAACTAAGCCCATGCACCACAACTGAGTGTGCACTCTAGAGCCGCAAGCCACAACTACTGAAGCCCATGCACCTAGAGCCTGTGTTTCCCAACAAGGGAAGCCACCGCAGTGAGAAGCCCACGCACCACAACAAAGGGTAGCCCCACTCGCCACAACTAGAGAAAGCCCATGCGCAGCAACGAAGACCCAATACAGCCATAAATAAATAAATAAATTTATTTTTAAAAATACTAAAAAAATAAATAAGTGGGGGAAAAAAAACCTCCTTCTCTCTTCCATGTCTTTAAATAATGACAGGTTTACAGTGTCACTTGCTGATCTCCAAGGTCTCGTCTTCTAGGGGCAGATCACCAGCTTGCTGCTTTTGAGGCATCAAGATTTTTCCTGTGGGCTCTTGGATCATTTCTTTGCCTTTTCTAGTCTGATGCCATTTTTCTAGAAGAGTGATTGCTAAATCAGGCTCTCTGGGAGTGGGTTTTGGAATCTGCTATTGAAGATCAGAGGAAAATTGAGCAAAGTGAGATCTGAAACAGTTATGGATGGATTTATGGATGGGGACTCCAAGTGACTTAGGTGATCTTTAGTCTCAGGCAGTTGTGGAAGCTCCACTAGGTTGTAAAGGACCCAAGTTCCTTCCACTTCCCTGCTTTGTCATTCTTAGGGTATGGCTGTTGTTCTTATTGTCCAAAATGGCTGCCATGGATCCAGCTATCACACCCACATTCCAGGCAGCAGGATAAAGAGAGAAGGGAGGATGATGTCCCCCCCGCCCCAAGGCTACTTCAAATAAGTCTTCTGCCTCTTCCATTTTTTGTGACTCAGGGGAGGTTATTTAATATGTCAGAACCACAGTTACCTCAATTTTTTATTTATTTATTTATTTTTGGCTGCATTGGGTCTTCGTTGCTGTGCGCGGACTTCCTCTAGTTGTGGTGAGCTAGGGCTTCTCTTCGTTGCGGTGCACGGGCTTCTCATTGCGGTTGTTTTTCTTGTTGCGGAGCATGGACCCTAGGCACACGGGCTCAGTAGTTGGGGCTTGTAGGCTCTAGAGCACAGGCTCAGTAGTTGTGGTGCACAGGCTTAGTTGCTCCATGGCATGTGGCATCTTCCCAGACCAGGGCTCAAGTCCGTGTCCCCTGCATTGGCAGGCGGATTCTTAACCACCGCGCCACCAGGGAAGTCCCACCTCATTATTTATTTATTTATTTATTTATGGCTGCGTCGGGTCTTACTTGCAGCACAGGGGCTCTTTCCTTGCAGCGCGCGGGCTTCTCTCTAGTTGTGGTGTGGGCTCCAGAGTGTGTGGGCTCTGTAGTTGCAGCACGTGGGCTCTTTAGTTGTGGTGCGTGGGCTTAATTGCTGTGCGGCAAGTGGGATCTTAGTTCCCAGACCAGGGATCGAACCCACATCCCCTGCATTGGAAGGCAGATTCTTAACCACGGGACCACCAGGGAAGTCCCATCCTCATTTGTAAAATGGGCATGATAATACTTACATCAGGAGGATGAGGATTAGAGAGAATGGTACAGAATATGGCACTGTGCCCAGCCCACAGTGAGTGCTCTCTAAATAGTGACTGTTGCCAGAGGACACTTGAACTCCATTCCCTTTCCCTTCTTTCCCCATCATCTCTCCATGGTTTACACCTGCCCCTCATCTTCCCCTTTCCTTTCCTCCAGCACCCTTTGCCCTCTCTTCCTACCCTGCCTTCCCCCCACATCCCCTCTCTTGTCTGCCCCTCATTTTCCCGCTTCCTCTCCTGCTGCCATCGCTCATCATCTTCATCCTCTACTTCCCCACCTTGTACTACCTCTTCCTTGTATTGCTTTTGTCCTTCCATCTTCCTGATGTCCATAATTAATGGAAAATTATCATTATATTACAAGGACCAGAGGTTAGAGGTGGTGACTGGCCTTTGAACTGCAAGTCAGCAGTGAGTAATTTAAGAAAACCAAGTTTAATTGGTTTATTCATTAATTCATTAGGAGTTACATTTGGCAGCCAGTAAGCAGAGACCAGAAATAGCAGTGGCTTAAACCACTAGAAGTTTATTCTCTGTTAGGTTTTTAAAAGAAACCTGAGGAAGACAATCTAGGTATGGTGTCTCTGCTTTGCCATTCTTAGTGCATGGCTTCCAACCCCGGGGTTGCATATGGTCTAAGATGGCTGCTGGAGCTCCAGCCATCATGTCAAGTTTCCAGGAAGATGTGGGGAGAAGATTAAAAGGACATATGCTAACTGTCTCCCCCTTAAGGAGCTTTGCTGGAGGTCCCACCTAATAGCTCCCACTTCCCTTCATTTGCCTCCCATAGCTGCAAGGGAGGCTGAGAAGTCTTTTAGATGGACACATTGCCAACTGAAATAAAATTGGGATTTTGTAACTAAGGGAGAAGAAGAGAGTAGATAATTGTATAAACAATTTGCAAGGTCCGCCACCATTTCAGCATTAATTTAGCACCTCCCATCTGCTAGTTATTAGGACCAGTCAAGGAGTCCCCATTCCAGAGGGGAGACATAGATAAGCAAACAAATACAGTACTGAGTAAGGGTAAGTGGGGCAGAATGGAGGAAGGCATGAGGAAGCACACCTCACCCACCAGCCAGTGGGCACCCGAGCAGCCTCCGGAATTTATCACACCAGTGTTCTTCTCTGATGTTCAGTTCTCCTGTGCCCTCTCCTCTGCTCTTTCCCTTTTATCGTTATCATCATTGTTGTTTTTGTGGTTTTGCCCCTTCATACTAACGCCAGCAATAGTCCCCCAGAACCTGAGGAAGTGGGAACAGTTGGCAGCTTAGTGGGAGTCTCTGGGATGGGAGCCACGTGTTTGCAGAGCCAAGTTCCAGGCCCATAGACAGTTAGAGACTGATGGCAGGAGTGCAGCCTGTTCCTGGACACGCCGTGGCACTGCCAGGAGATACTGCTTCAGGAATGGGGTTGTCATTGGGAGGGATGTTTCTGACCAGGCACCTGGCATCAGCTACACTGTGCTGTCCCTGGCAGCTTGTAACAACGTGAACCTTTGAGAGTAGTAAAATCCTTCTCCTGTAAAATAGGTATGAATATCTTATGTACATTGATTAATCAGGAATCTCAGGATGCTGTAGTTAATTGTATGTAAAGAAAATACAGCTTCTGTTTACTATAAAATTTCTGTACCATTAAACATTGATATTCCTTCTTGGAACTAAAAGGGAATTTTAGGAATAATTTATAGAACCCGCAGTGTCTTTGATTTCAATCTCAGAAACACCTGTTGCCCTCTCTCCTCTTCCCCTCCTCGCCCTTTGGGAAGTGAGGGCGGCATCGTGGAGCTTGCTGCAGAGATTTTTTTTTAAGGCATATCCCAGCCTTTAAGATTTAATCTTTCAGGGAAGGCTGAAGGATTAAAAGGTTGTTAGTTCTGACCCAGGACACTCCTTATGAGTTTGGACTGTGACCCTGGGCAAGTTACTTAACCCTCCTGTCCTTGGTTTCCTCCTCTGTCAAATTGTAGTCCTGATTATTATAAGGATTAAGAGGCACGTGGGAAGCACTTGGTATATGTCAGTTATTTTCGCTGCTTTTTCCCACTGTGGTTGGACTGACAGGTTGGGGCCAGAATGTGGGAGGCCTTGGATGCTGCATGTAAGGAGTTGGAATTTTATTCTTTGGGCACAAGAGAGCTGCAGAGATTTGTAGGCAGGGGTGTGACAGATCATGTCTGGGCTTAGGAATGTCACCAGCAGGAGTAGGGAGGTTGGACTGGAGCAAGAGAGTGTCTAGAGGCAGGTCCAGGTGAGAGGTGGGCAGGGCCTGAGCCAGGATAGCAGCAGAGTCAGGGGAAGGGGACAGTGGATGGTTGAAAAGTCAGTGGTGAGGAGGGACCCGATGGTGCTGGTGTTTCAGCCTGTGTGACTAGGAGATGGTGTCCCATTGATGGCACAAGGAGCACTGGAGGAGTCGCAGGTGGAAGGTGGCAGGAGAGGAAAGAAGCACGTGGTGATCAGCTCCGCAAACACAAACTGAGCACATGCCACCTGCCAGGCACTCTGCTAGGCACAAGGGTCAGGGATGTCTGAGGCCCGGCACAAAGATCAGCGATTGCATTTTGGATTCATTAGGAGGCCCTACGAGTCCTCCGTGGGGTGTTGAGACCGTCAGTAGGAGAGCAGCCCAGGACAGAGATGGAAGATGCAGTCACAGTGTGCGAAAACCCCAGTGGGTGGTTTGTGCCGTGAGAAGGGAAGCCAGCCAAGGATAAACCCAGGGAAGAGTGTGTGTAAGGGAGGTTTCAGGGGTGGGTAAAGTAAAAGCGAGCAGCAGAGGGCAGAGCGCCCAGAGGAGAGGGCTTCAAGAAAGTGGTGGCAGTGCTCTTGCACTGTGTGATGGAGGCAAAGGGCCTCTTAGATTGGTGGGCAAGAGGAAGTCGTGGGGAGCCTTGGAGAGCCAGAGGCAGCTTCTCACTGGTGGTTGTTATACTCTGCATAGTGCGCAACAGTTTGCCCTGAGCATTCATTGTCATGCCCTCTCCCTAGCCTATCAGGCAGGGATGTGGCCCCATTTTATGGCTGAGAAGCTGAAGTGAAGCCCAGCCAACTCACCTGACCCCACTGGGCGGGGTGGGGGTTGGTTGCTTCCTAAAGGAGGGGCTTCCTCAAGGACACCACGGACCTGGCCAGGTGAGGCAGGGGGCTGACAGTACTTGGTCAATACCACCCACCCTACCAAGTGGCCCAAATGGGTCTAGGCCTGGGAGTGGCCTGACTTCCCCACCTCTGGACAACTATGCAAACCCAAGGTTGGGAGAAGCAACTAGAGGGAGAAAGCAGAAGGACAAGGACCTCCAAGGAGCTGCTCTCTTCCCGGCTCCATGCAGCACAAGGCAGGGCTTCCTGGGGCCAGAAACAACCATGTGCTGGACATAGGGAGAAAGACTGCAGCAACCTGTCTGCAGGGGCCTGTCTGTCTGCCCATCTCATCTCCAGGGCTGCCCATTCTGAAGCCTCACCCTTGACTTTGAGGAGTCACAGGACCTTCCGGGTCAACCAACAAACTCCCGCAGCCAGGTGACAGTGTGGTGGATTCTGCTGTTGCCTTCCTGCCTTATGTTTGGGTGGATCCTGGGTTGGGGTCTCATTCTTGAAGTTAGACTCCTTGAAGCTATCCCCTCATCCCCCCAGTGTCCCCCCAAGATCCAAATAATCCAAGTACCAGATGAACCAAGTACTGTCATCCAAGTGCCAAACACCTCCCTGACCTACCCTCTTCCTTTCTCATCTGAATTACTCCAAAGTCTCTCAGAGGCCCCCGGCTTCCATTCTTTGCCCCCTCCCCAGTCTGCAGGCAGACCACAAATCTGGTCACATCTACTTCCAGGGTTAGGACTCTTCAAAACGTCCCTGCTACCATAAAAACAAACCCAGACTGTTGGTTGTGCTGTCCAGGGCCCTTCCTGATTTTACTACTCGCAAAGGTTCACGTTGTTACAAGCTGCCAGAGACAGCACAGTGTAGCTGATGCCAGGTGCCTGGTCAGAAACATCCCTCCCAATGACAACCCCATTCCTGGAGCAGTATCTCCTGGCAGTGCCATGGCGTGTCCAGGAACAGGCTGCACTCCTGCCATCAGTCTCTAACTGTCTATGGGCCTGGAACTTGGCTCTGCAAACACATGGCTCCCATCCCAGAGACTCCCACTAAGCTGCCAACTGTTCCCACTTCCTCAGGTTCTGGGGGACTATTGCTGGGGTTAGAATGAAGGGGCAAAAGGCCATATACTTACGATTCCATTTGTATGACATCCTGGAAAAGGCAAAACTACAGGAAGAGAGAACAGACCAGGAGTTAATGATAAATGATGTGGGCAGGTTTACTACAAAGGAGTAGCACAAGGGAATGTCAGTTTCTTTAGGGGGTGATGGCACAGTTCTTTATCTGGATTATGGCAGTGGTTAATCACTATGAGTTTGCCAAAACCCACAGAACTGCACACCAGAAAGGGTAAATTTTAGTGTCTGGAAATTTAAAAATAAAAAATTTTAATTTCACTTTAAGAATAACTTTTAAATATTCAATATTTGTGGTACTATCCTTAGATCATGAAATGATTTTTATTTTTTTCATTTTATGTTAATGTTTTCTTCATTAACATTTTCTATTATCAAATATCTATATCAGGTAGAGATAATTTTTACATGTTAATAAAATATGTAATCCTGTCACATTATATTGTTCCTAGTAATAAATTATGCATGCATTTACTATTATATATTTTTATTTTCTTTTATAGTAAAACCTCTGAAACTTTTTTACAGAAAAATAGTTCAGTTTATCATGATCTCTCATTCTTCTTTAAAAATTCATAAATAAAGTGTTACGAAAGTTATAGAGTAATTTACAATTTGGGGAATTCCCAGGAAATTCTATTCCTCATTCCCGAATCCTGAAAGTTAATAACTGTCGGGAATTTGGAAGCACCAAAGTCTTGACACTTTCCCAGGCAGCCTTTGCTATGATCCCCCGTGGCACCCTTCCCCCTCCCTCTAGCCAGAGCCTCATTCAATTAAAAAAATTGTTTATAGGATTGATTTGGGAACTGACTATGTACAACTGTCCCACAGGGGAGATGCCAAAAGGAGGAAGACAAAGACTGCCCTTGAAGAGGGCGAGGGTACAGCTAGCTGGGTGATGGAAGCCACACAAGAGGTGGCCACTTCGGAGGAAGAACTATTTACAACTTGGGAGAAGCAGGGATGATTCTGGAGTAGGGGTTATGGCACTTCTTTCAGCCTGACCAGCAGGTTGGGAAAGGCACTCCCAGGGAAGGCCAAGGAGAGCCAGGCAAGTCGGCCGAGAACGCAGAGCCCATCTGGGAGTGGTGAGCTGTCCCTTTCGCTGGGGCGTTCAGTTCTCTGAAGGACAGATAAAGGGCCCGGACATGGGCAGCCTTGACTTCCTAGTTTCTAAGGGTGGACTTAACTCTGAGGCAAGGAGGTGGGTAGAATCAGAGCAGAGAAAGGCAGAGACTCACTGGGTGGGCTTCTAAAACAACACAGTGAAAGAAGGTGGGTGTCTGAAATCGCGTCTCTCATCCCTTCAGAACTCTACACTCTATTCACCCAAAACTTTCTGGCACACCAGGCACTCTCTGCCTCTGGGCCTCAGCACAGGCTGTTCTTCCCACCTGGGACATCTCACTCCCTTAACACCCCTCATCCTTCAAATCTCAGCTTATATCACTTCCTTAGATAAGCCTCCTGCAGTGTGCTCCTAAAGTTTCTGTATTCTCCATAGCCCTTTCCACACTTTCTTGCTGTTGCATTTTACTTATTTATTTAATCTGGGGATGTGCCATTTATTTATCTTCTTGCTTGCTTTGTAACAGGGGTATAACATACCCACAGTTAGAGTGTGTAGTCTGCATTAGTCTTAAGTAACTAAGGCTAGTTACTTAAGACTAGTCTTAGTCTTACGTTTATATACTCCACAGAATCATCACCCAACTGCAAACACTTCCAGCACCCCAGAAGGTGGCTTAACTTTTCATTCTCTTAATGGTGTCTTTTGAAGAGCATAAGTCTTTAATTTTGATGAAGTCCAGTTTATCAAAAAATGTTCTAATATGAATTGTGCTTTTGATGTTACATCTAAGAACTTAACCCAGGGTCACAAAGTTTTTCTCCTGTGTTCGCTTCTAAAAGTTTATGGTCTTTTAATTTATATTTAGATTTATGATCCATTTTTAGCTTAATTTTTATAAAAGGTATAAAACATAGGTCAAGGTTTTTCTATTTTTAATTTTTGCATTTGAGTTGTTTCAGTTGTTTCATCACCATTCGTTGAGTTCTCGCTATTGAATTGATGTTCACTTTTGTCAAAAATCAGTTGGTCATATTTGTGTGGGTCTAAAATGAAATTTTAAAATACACAAAGGGGCTTCCCTGGTGGCGCAGTGGTTGAGAGTCCGCCTACCGATGCAGGGGACACAGGTTCGTGCCCCGGTCCGGGAAGATCCCACATGCCGCCCACATGCTGCAGAGCGTCTGGGCCCGTGAGCCACGGCCGCTGAGCCTGCGCGTCCGGAGCCTGTGCTCTGCAACAGGAGAGGCCACAACAGTGAGAGGCCCGCGTACCGCAAAAAAAAAAAAAAAAATACACGAAGCATGGGAATTCCCTGGCAGTCCAATGGTTAAGACTCGGCGCTTTCACTGCTGTGGGCCTGGGTTCGATCCCTGGTCGGGGAACTAAGATCCCACAAGCCACACGGCAAGGCCAAAATAAAATAAAATACACAAAGCATTAATTACCCTTTCTGATATTCTTGATCTTTGTTTCATGAAATGTCATAATGTAGAAAAATTTTTCATGATATAGACAAGTGTTCCGAATGTAGAAGAATTTCTTTCATTTTGCATTGATGTTGGTTGACTGGTTAAGGGTGTGTCCAAAAGTATCTTCAGGTTGGGCATGGAGGTACATGCTACATTTTGTATAAACTCATTTCCTTTTTTAGTGATGAAAACACTTTGCTTGCCCCAGTTTTGGTTTAACTATTGCTTTTTCTAATCAAGACTGCTTTTACTAATTCACATTTTAGATGTCTCTGATTTTGTGTCCTAGAATTCCACATACTCATCATTTCTTTGTATTTCTTCTGTAGCAAATAGTCAAATGCTAGAAAATGTCAGTAAACATTATTGGGTAGTATTTTAATAACCTAACTCGTGGATCTCCTAACAACGTTAACAGTAGTACACAGAATCACGTGTCAAAATTGCCAATTTAAGGACTTACTTTGCCTCCAAACTTATTTCTTAGAATACCACTGGGGGAATTTGTATATACTATGTATATAAATATGTTAATACATATCTGCAAGAATGACTGTTAGCAACAGAGCGGGCCAAGAATACACACTTACAACATGGCAGTGGCTTCAAGGAGGACTTGATTAAATTCTTGTCACTTCTTTCCTATGCACTCCTGTCTTGGTTCCCAAAGATGTTAGCCTTAACCTTCAACTCTGCATGTTAGTTTCTTGCTCTTGATTTGACTTGAAGCAGTGGATTCCTGTGAACCAGTAACATCCCTAGGATTGATTGCTAGGCTTTAATTCTCACAAGAGGATTATAATACCTTTTCCCAAATACTCAATTGATGTTTCTCAGGCTTTGGGATTCAGTAATACATAAATTTCCCAAGAAATGTTGGGAAGGAAGTCTTGCATAGAAATACTAATCGAGAGATGTCACAAGGCAGGACTTGACGAAAGCCGAGCGTCATAGGGTTTCCTGGCTGGTGAGCTCCCCAGGGCAGCTGCTGTGTCTCGTACAGCACAGCGTCTCTGGGACCCCCTTAGCACTTGACCCAAGGTGGGTGCCTGGTCCGTGGAGGGTGCTCCTTGAAAGTTGCTGGCTGAACAGATGGGTTTCCAACCAGTGGCTGGAAGCAGCGTATAAACAGCTTTGGCTGACGAAGATGATTCAGGTTGTAGAGGTTTGTGGAAGATGAGCTTGGAAAACTCTGAGGTCTCTGTTGTGCTAAGCCTTGAACGACATGCAGAGAAGCTTGGATTTTTCTATTCCGGACTCTTACTGGGGAGAGAATTGAACATGACACAACTGAGTCTTCATTGGCTCAGAGCCATGCGATGAGCTGAAAGCAGAATAGCCTTTTTCCTCTCTATTTTTTATTTTAAAAAAGGTTACAGCTACAGAAAAGTTGACAGAATAGCGCAATGAACTTTCGTATTTCCTTTACTGAGGTTCACCAATCGCTAACAGTGTTACGTTTGCTTAACATTATGTCATAGATCATCCACATTCCATATTTGTTCTCTGGTTTCCTTGTCATCGGGTTTCGGTTAACGTTTCTTATGGGAGCCCGCGGAGGTGATGAGTGCTTCCTGTTACTTCACATAAGGAGGCATGATGATGCCAGTTGCCCCTGTAAAGGTGATGCTGACTTTAGTCACCTGGTAGGTTGGTGTCTCTGAAGGCTGCTTTTGTTTTAAGGCAGAGAACTTTGGAAGGAACTTTTCAATGACTTTTAGGAATAACTGACAGCCATGTTGGAAAAGAGACAGTTTCTCTGTCAGTTGCACCTGCTATTGAGAAACATCTTGGTGTAGTCAGAAAACCCCTGAGAGCCCGGAAACTGGCACTGGGAACCCAGCTCTACAGCCATCTCTCCCCATGACTGTAGACAAGTTATGTCATCTCTCTGGGCTGGGCGATTGTACTTATAAGCAAATCGTCACTCAGAGAAATGAAGCAGTTTGCCCAAGGCCACTCAGCTAGTGAGCGGCAGAGCTGGGGTTCAGACTCAGCTCTAGCTGGGACAAAGCCCTGCCCTTGCCCTCACCCCAGTCCGCCTTGTCTGGGGTGGCTGGTCACTGTTAGGGTGGCACCAGCTACTAGTGCTCAGAAGCAAAAGAACACCAGCACCTGGAGGATGTGGGGAAAGAGGGAAGAGGAGGTGCCTGTCCCACCTGGGCTCTCCGCACGTGGCAGGCGGCTCCATAGGAAGGTCAGCGGGCTGTCGGGCACTCCTCCGCCACCCTTGGAATAAACGCTTTCGCACAGGTGTGACAGAGGTGAGCTGCTGGTGCCGGTCCAGCCCCGCCTGTCCAGGGAGGGAGGTGTGGGCCTCAGGTCACTGGCCTTGGCCCATGTTCGGGTTGCTGCCCAGGATCCCCACATTGGCCCGTGAATCCCCAGGATGGTCCAGAGGGATGGGGGAAGGCAGTGCCTCAGCCTGCCTGGGTGCCTGGGTGCCGGGGTGGGGGCAGGAAGTACTGATGGGGGAAAGGTGCGCGGAGCCTTGCCAAGCAGGTCACTGTGGGTGGGGAGACACCACGTACTTACTCTGGTCGCCTCAGGATAGGGGCAGAGGTTCTGGAGCAGGCAGCCAGGGAGAAGGGCCGGGCAGCAGCTCCAGAGTTCCCTAGGACGGCCCCTGCCGGCCCCCCGGCTTGTCACCTTCCCGGTGAGCACCTCTCCCCAGGCAAGTAGCACCTGCGTGCTCGGTGAGTAGCGTCTGTCCTCACACTTTCATGGTGTCCTTCCCCAGAGCAGTTGTTTTGAGGAAAACAGTGGCTCCAGCTGAATCCGGACACGGTTTGTCAAGGCCATGTTTTCCTGTTGCTGTTAGAGCTGAGAGTCCAGGAGAGTCAGCCTCCCCGAGTTCCAGCTGCTTCTCCCTACATTGTGCATCCCCACAGGCCTCCAGAGGGAAGAGACTGAATTCAGGACCTGGGCCAAAGCAGCCCAACAAAGAGCAGGCTGTGCTGTGTGGGCCCTGCGGGGAGTTCTGGGAAGTCCTTCTGCCCCTGGTTCATGGCCTCCTTGGGCCCTGCCTTTTGGAGGGACCTCCAGGGCTCCGGCAGCCGGGCAGGCAGGGGCCGAGGGGCCCCTGGAGAGTGAAGCCCGGAGGGAAAGCGGTGTGAACAGATCCCGCACCTCCGCTGGTTGTAACGCTCAAAGCAGCGGTGCTTTACATGATTCTTTTGAGGGAGCCCCTTCTATCCTCCTGCCGGGTGAGGCTGGAACCCTTACTGGGAACCTGACATGACCGAACGTGTGAGGCCTTCCGCTCCCTGAATGAATTCCCCAAGTGTCATTACTAAATCACTCAATCTTGGCGTTTCTCCATCTCGTCCCACACACCCCTCCTCCTGGCTCCTGAGTCCTAAGGAGTGAGATTGCAGGTTTTTGACCAGTTTTCTTCCTCAGAGCTCTTGCAAGCTGTCATGCAGGTGTAAAATCCGGAAGCTGCTGTCAGACTATTATGAGGATTGGAAGGTGAGGGCATGGGCCAACATTCTGACTCTCCAAGGTGCTTCAATGTTTAAAAAGTCTGTTCTGGGCTCCCTGAGATTTGATAACTCTTGTTTTTTGTCCTTTCACCCCCTCACCTCTGGTTCTCCCTTTCCTCTTCGGGAGACGTCATGCTTTCCAAATATTTGTTAACTAGGCCCTTATCTGGGACCTTAGAAAGCAAGCAGACAGGTGTGCACTCGAAACGGAAAGGGAGAACAGAAAGCAAGTACTGAAAATGCCTTTGAATCCACCACGGCTGAGCTTCGCTTTGCTTCGCTTCGCTTCCTGCTGTCAGTACTCACCCTTAGTTCCTGAGCTGATTTCTCTCAAGCGAGGCCCAGAGCTTGTGTTAGGGAGAAAGCAAGGCGTTTTTGAAGGAGACTCCTGGCTTTTCTACTCAGCTTCATTACAGAAGACATTGATACTTGTTTTAAAAACAACTACAATCGTGTAAAGACTATTGATCTCCCCACCATCACACTCCTCCTTCCCATTCTAAACCCTCCACGGTTGTTTATGTTGTTGGGCAGGCGTCTGTCAGCTCTGTGTTGCAGTCCCATAAAATGGGCGTGAGGCAGACATGCAGTTTGACTACTCGCTGTTTCCTCCCAGCTGTGTGTTCCGGCCGTCCTGCTGTGGCACCACATCTGTGCCACCTGCAGGGTCGGCAGAGGATCCCATGACATGCATGTGCCAGAATGTTGTGTCTTGAGGTAGACTCCCTCAGCTTTCCTGTTTCATCTTGGTACTCTCTAAAATAACGGTATCTCATATTTGTATCATGCTTTTAAAACTTTTTTTTTGTTTTATTTTGCTTACTAAACACAGCACATATTCATTATAGAAAAACCAGATAAGCAATAAGAGAAGAAATCAAAATTACCCGTAAGGGATAACTATCATTAACATTTTGGCATATAACTTGTATAGTACAAATGTTTTTCATATTTAATGTCTCCTCTGAGTTTGGCTGCTTCCATTCGGAAGGCATGTGGATATTAGTTCCATCTCACAGATGGGATAACTGAGCCACAGAGAGGTTAGAAGGTTGCCCAGAGGTACACAGCATAGTAAAGACAGAGCTGGGAGTATACTTGTCATATAGTCCAGCACCAGTGCCCTCTCCACTGTGTCCCACTACCTTCTCACCTCCAGATAGAGAGGAGTCATGCTGGGGTCTGGATTTCAGCAGGACCTGGGCAGTTGCTATCATTTGTTGAATTGCCTTATCCAAAGGTTAATAAACTCCTAGAGGAAAGTGTCTCATGACACTTTGGCCCCTCACTGATTTAGGAGAAAAGAGAGAAGGAAAATGTACTCCTGAGATTTAAAGTGTTGCCCTTCCAGCACTTGACTTCATCACCTTGATTATTGGGGGTTTCAGGAGCTGCACATGGAGAGAGCATGATAAACCAAGGAGGGGGAGGGGTTGAGAAACCTTCCAATGACCCAGCTGCAGTAAGGAGAGGCTTTGCTTCATCTGGAGAAGATGGCTTTGGGGAGGAGGAAGGTGCAGGCTGAGACTTGGTGACCAGAGATCAGACAGGACAGGACCAGGAATGGAAATTAGTTTGACGGAGGGCCCACTCACCAGGATACGGGAGACTGTAGCATTAGAGGGCTTCAGGAATGGAAGTGAGAAGCAAGACCCTGGAGTGGTTGAGAGCTCCCACCCTGAAGGCAGGCCAACTCCTGGCCTGCATCCTGGCTTTCCCAGCCTTTTCTGGTCCCCACCACCCCGCTCTGCTGTGTCTCTCTCCACCCCCATCTCCTGGGCGTAGGAGCCTGCATTCCCCCTACCTAGAACACCCTGCCCCTCAGCCTGTGTAAACAAAAGTCATCTGCCCATTCCTTGACTTTATTTTCTTCTCTGAACCCTTAAGTGTTTTCTCTAATGAGCATATTTTACTATTAAGATCATTTCTAGATAACCCAGCTCTCCTTGGCCTTGACCCTTCCCTGAGGCCTCCAGCAAGAGACCATTTCCTCCCCAAGGACTCAGCCGCCCTCCTCCCCTTCCCCTGTTTGTGTGCAGCCTTCCCCAAGGTGGTTGCAGGTACTGGTTTTATCTTCCTCCTGGACTGGAGTGTAAACACTTTAAAGGCTCCTGAGGATTTGTTAACTACCTCCCTACCCCTGCCCTGAGAGGAGCTGAGGCCTCTGAATGGCCTGGGCCTCCTTCCATTGGGTTGTGCTCTCTAGGTCTACCCTGTGCGAGGATTTTAGAGTCACAGTGTGTTGACACGCCCAACACTCCTTCCTAATGGGGACAATGGAGCCAAGAAGAATGAACCATCTCCCCCAAGGTCACCTGGCAGATTAGCAAAAGAGCTGCCCGAGGCCTCCTCAGCCAGCTGCTTCTGGACTCTGTGTTTTCCCCTCCACCCATTTGTACCAATTGATCGTAATCCTGATAAGCTCCTCTTTTGACTGGAATGGTCTGGAGACCAGGCTCAAATACCCCGTGAAAACTGAAGCCTGAGGACAAATGATATCCACGGGGCTACTTCAGGCTGGGCTGGGAACGAAAAGCTTTTTTCCAGCTGTAAGAAGTTATCCATTTATTCAGCAAGATTTGTGGGACAATTACTGCCTGCCAGTCACCTCTCTCTAACATTTGAGGATCAGTGTGATTGTAACAGACGAAAAATCTCTGGCTCGTAGAGTTATATTCTTTTGGGGAGAGACAAGCAGTTAACAAATGAGTAAAAAAGTACACACACATATGTATAGGTACATGCATACATGTATGTGTGTGTGTATATAAATATTTGTGTATATGCGCATGCGCATTCTCTCTCTCTCTCTCTCTCTCTCTCTCTCTCTCTCTCTCTCTCTTTCTTTCTCTCTCTCTCTCTCTCTCTCTCTCTCCCTCTCCCTCTCCCTCTCCCTCTCCAGATAGTGGTAAGAGCTACAGAGAAAATTGAAGGAGGGAAGAGAAATAGAAGTACCCAAGGGTGGGCTGGGGTGATTTCACATCAGGTGGTCAGGTTGACTGTCACATTTGAGCAAAGCCCTGAGAGGTGAGGCAGCAAGCCATGGTGAAACAACATTTTCAGCTGGAGGGGACAGCTGCAAAAGCCCTGAGGCAGGCTATGCCTGTTGCTTTCAGGACCAGAAAGGAGGCCGTGTGCCTGGTGCCTAGTATCCTGGGAGGGAGGTAGCAGGCAGGGGCACCAGTTCTGGAAGACCTCCAAGCCAGTGTAAAGATGGGCAGGAAGCGCCTGGAGGGATGTGATCAGAGGAGGAACAGAATCTCACTTAAAGGGATCGGTCTTACTGTTGCGTGGAGAGTAGTGGGGTGAAGCCAGAAGCAGAGAAGCCAGTTAGGAGGCTGTTGCGATAATCCAGGCAAGAGATGATGTTGACTTGGACCAGGATCCTAGCAGTGGAGGTGATTAGATCCTGGGTGTTTATTAAAAGCAGAGGCAACCAGGTTTGCTGACTCTTACATTTTGGCCTGATCATCTAGAAGGTTGGAGTTGCCACTTACTGAGATGAGAAAGACTTTAGGGGAAATGTCAAGGGCTTGGTTTTGGATGTGTTAGGCTTGTGACATCAGTGGGCATCCATGTGGAGATCTCAGAGAAGCTGGGAATGGAGAAATAAATAGGGGAGTCATGAGCATATTGAAGGTGTTGAGAGCCATGAGCCAGCATAGGATCATGCAGGGAGGGAACGTAGATGGAGAATGAAAGAGACCTTTAGAGATTGGGAAGAAAATTGCTGACTGGCACCAGCAAAAGAGATTGATAAGGAGCAGCCATTGAGGTCAGAGGAAAACCTGGGAGCCAAGTGAAGAAAAGACGTAAAGGAGAAAGGATCCAGCAATGTATCCCATGCTTTGGTGAGTCAAGTAACATGACTATAATACATGTTCAGTACAGAAAGTTTTAAAAGTAGAGCAACATAAAAATAATAAATCACCTACCACCCTATTCGTACAAGGAAACTTCACTCTTTCTCTAGCCTTTTTTTTTTTTTTTTTGGCTGTGTTGGGTCTTTGTTGCTATGTGTGGGCTTTTCTCTAGTTGCGGCAAGCAGGGGCTGCTCTTCGTTGCAGTGCACGGGCTTCTTATTGTGGTGGCTTCTCTTGTTGCAGAGTACGGGCTCTAGGCACGCGGGCTTCAGTAGTTGTGGCACGTGGGCTCAGTAGTTGTGGCTCGCGGGCTCTAGAGCACAGGCTCAGTAGTTGTGGCGCACGGGCTTAGTTGCTCCATGGCGTGTGGGATCTTCCCAGACCAGGAAGGGCTTGAACCCATGTCCCCTGCATTGGCAGGCGACTCTTGACCACTGCACTACCAGGGAAGTCCCTCTCTAGTCATTTTTATGGGAACTATGCTGTCTCTGTAGTTTTGTATTCTGCTATTTTTCACTTAACAAGTTATTAAATATTCTATGGAAACATGATTTTAATGGCTGGATAATACTCCATTTTCTGGGGGTGCCCTAATTCATTATCCATTCGTTTATTATTGGGCATTGAGTCATTTCTGGGTTTTTTTCATTATTAAGAATATTTTTTTGTTGTTATAAAAATTGGTTTCATTATTGTAAATGACATTGCATCGAACAGCCTGGTACAGTTTCCTGTGAGAGGAATTACAAGGTCAAAGGACATGATCACTTTTAGGTGAAGCTTAAATTTGGAAGTCACAGTTTCTCCTGGACAGAACTTAGCTGTAGGGCTCTTCTGTGTCTCCTCTCCCTTCAGGGATGTTCAGAAGTCACTCTGCCCTGCTGACGCCCATTTCTGCCTTCCTCCCCTCCAATTAGAGTTGGGCCGATCCAAGTTCTGTTCCCCCTCACTAGGCCTGGCCGCCCCTCGGTGCGCCACCCCTCACCTTGCCACCAGCCTCTGTCCCCTCACCCAGTTTGTTCATATGGCTGCAGGAGTTAGAGCCTCCCTCAGGCTCACTGGAGTGTCAGGATGAAATAGTCCAGTGTAGGTGCTCAACACACTAAGCGAGGTCACATACATGAAGGTGCCTTGTGAACTTTAAAGGGCTGGCCCATGTCCAAGTCTCAGTTCTGCTTAAAAAGAAAGGGGTATGAGTAGCGGTGTCCAGTGCACGCCCCGTAACCGCACACCCCCACACAGCAGGGCCACTGAGGCACAGGCTGGTGTGCTGGCGGCGAGAGCTGGGTGTCAGAAGTTCGGGGGACTTGGATGGAGTTGTTGGGCCCAGGAATGTGGGGGCTGTTTGTGTTAGTTGGCCTCCTGCCAAGCAGTGCCAGGTGCCACATTTGCTCCCCAGACGTGTGTGTGTCGCAGCCAGGAATCCCTAAGACCAGAACAGTGCTGGGAGGCTGGAGCCCAGGCCAGTCAGAGCAGGAAGGGATCTTGGAGTATCTAATCCTGCCCTGACGCTCTCCTCAGTGAGGACGCCAGTGAGGTGACAGGAGACGCACTCAAATCTGTGTAAGGGCCCCATGCCTCGGCTGCTCAGCCCGGATCCTCCCGGGAATGGAACGGGCGGCTGCTTCCTGCACCCAGCCCAGCCTTCCAGGGCTCTGGGAGGTGGCCTTCTCGCTCCCACCAACACCCCAGCTGGGTTTGCTGTCACCCTGGCCTCTCGGAATCCAGCTGAAATCATCTCCAGTTCATTTCCAAATGCTGCTCTCACCCTGCCCATCCTCTTCATAGCCCTCCTAGGCTCTCCGCTGCCCTTCGGATAAACAGCCACATCCCTCACTTGCCCTTCGAGGCCCCAGGTGATCTCCAGCCTCAGCCAGCCCAGCCGCCCCGTGCTCTCGGCACGCCAGCCGCGCGGCCCTTCTTTCTACCCCTCAGAGGTTCTGTGCCATCCTCCTCCCTTCTTGGGGTCTCTGTCCCCCCACCTGCCTGCCTCTTAGTCAGGGACCACGTCCTCGGGACCCCCTCCCCGACCAGCCACACTAGGCTCACGTGGCGGTGTTGGTCTTTCGGCGCCCTGGGCATCGTTCACAGTTAGGTGTTTGTGTTGGGCATATGAAGGTGAGTGCTTAACAAATATTTGTTAACTGAGTGAATGAAAACTGCTGGCAGCAGCCGGCACCAGAGGAAGAGCGGAGGGCACTGGCGGCATCAGCAGCTGTAGCTCCTGAGGTCCTCGGGTGAGAAGGTTCTGGAAAGGTCCCCAGCTGTGGCCCTCTGCCTGTTGGCACCCCTGCCCTTACCTCCAAAGCCTTCTCTGAGCAGGGAGGGTCCTCAGCTCTCAGGCTGCCAAGAAGAGGCCTGGCTCGCCTCTGGGCAGGCCCTTCTTTCACCTCCTCAGTATCTTTCAGTGTATTATTCAGTTTTCTTTCTTCGAAACACTTAAACGTATCTCCCTCTCTTCCCCCCATCATGAAAGCGTCCCATGCTCATTGTAAAGAATTTGAAGAACACGGAAAAATATAGTTAAGAAAATAAGAATCACTCCTCAGAGGGAAGCCCCATTAGCAATTTGGGTCATGTCTTTCCGGTTTTGTTCCTGTGCATCATGTGCATGTTTTGACATCGCTGTGGTTCTGTTGTCTGTGAAGACGACTTTTAGTATCTCCTCAGTCCTCCACTGCTGACAGTCCGTGGCAGCTCGGCACATTGACCTGCATGGGGGTGAGTGGCCGGAAGCCGGCCACCCGTCAGGCCCCTCGCTGGTCCCAGCTGAGGAGCCCTCCTGCCCACTATGATCTCTTCTCAGGGCACGTTCTCAGGTACAATAAAAGGAGGCCGGCTTCTCCTTTTATTGTAGCTTAGCTCCACTCCACAGGGCTGACAGGCTGGCTCTTGGTGGAACTGGAAGAATTCTAGAATGGGGGGTGAGGGAAGGGCCTGGCAGACTTTCCTCTGGTTCCCATACTCTCTGCACAAAACCAGCTCCCAGGGCTTCCCTGGTGGCACAGTGGTTGAGAGTCCGCCTGCCGATGCAGGGGATGCGGGTTCGTGCCCCGGTCCGGGAGGATCCCGCATGCCCCAGAGCGGCTGGGCCCGTGAGCCATGGCCACTGAGCCTGCGCATCCGGAGCCTGTGCTCCGCAACGAGAGAGGCCACAACAGTGAGAGCCCCGCGTACCGCAAAAAAAAAAAACAAAAAAAACCAGCTCCCAGACTACTCCTGGGGTGTTGGCCTCAGGGGACCTGCTGGGGTGAATCCATTCCAAGGCCACACAGGCCTCTCACGTGCCCTGAGGGGAGTAGGGTGACCGAGATTGACAAATGGGAGCAGAGAGCACCGTGGAGCTGCTGGTCTGGAAACCCAGGGCACTGGGTCAGTACTGGGTTAATGACTGATAGGGAAGCTTGGGAGTGCGTTGGCCAGGCCCCACTCCCATGGCCTCTCTGATCCTGAGCACTCTTCCGCCCTGTAACCAGAGGCTGCTGCTCCTCACCCCCCTGCAGTGAGGGAAGGAGGAAATGCAGCTACTAGGTCGTCCCAAGGGGCGGGGAAAGGGGCAGACGTGGAGAAGGGTCCGGGCCCATCTCTCTGAAAGAAGCGCAAACCCAGAGCAGGGCGCCCTGTCAGCTCTCCCTTCTCACCGTTGATTGTAAGGCAGGGAATTGGGAAATTCTGGGTTTAGGTCCCTGGAATAGACCTGGAATGTCACTTGCTCCATGTCATCCCCTAAGGCAAGCCAGGAGTGATGACAGTAGCAGTAGCCACAGCCCCATTTGTTAGGTGTTTACACCCAGCACTGTTAAGCATTTGCGGTGTGGTTATCTCATCCGCATGACGGCCGCTCAGGTTAGGTGGTAGTAGGCCAGCTTTAGGGCTAAGAAACTGAAGGGTTAGTGTCTCCCCCAAGTCACAGAGAGGGGGGGCAGAGCCGGGGTTTGAACCCAGGCCTGACACAGAAGCCTGTGGAATGAACTTCTGCGGGGTACTCGCTGCATCTCAAGGGCAGTAATAGGTGAAAACTCATATAGTGGCAACTGTTACAACTGGACACAGTGTGGCTCAGGTTAATGTTTTTAGTCTGTTTATTCATTCAAAGAGTGTACGTTGAGCACCCATTAAATGCCTGGCACCGTGCAAGGTGCCGGGGACCTACCTCTGCAAGATAGATAGAGAGCATTGTGTGGGGAACTGGTAACATGGTGAGAACAGACCAGCTAACAGACGTTGCAGTTTGATGTGGTAACAGCAGATCTGGAGAGCCTGAGTCAGGGTTGCAGTAGGAAGGAACAGAGTAGGACTAGTCAAGGGGAGCTTCCTAAAGGAGGAGGTGCAGGCAGGTCTGGAAGGAAAGTAGGCCTTAGCTAGTGGCGGGGATGGCATTCCAGGCTGAGGCTGGTGCGAGCCTCTGTTCAGAGAGTGATGCTGCACGTGAGACGAGTGGGAAGAGCTGGGGAGGGAGCCGGGGACCAGAGCTTATGGCTGTCTTTAGCACACAGCAGTCATTTTCTGGCAGGGAGTATTCAGAAGGGCTTTAACCAGGGTGTTCTTGACAGAAGAAGTTCTTGGCATCTAGACAAAGGATTCAGGGATGATGGCTCCAGACTGAGACTAAGAGCAGCTTCCAGATCCAACAGGGCAAGGACTTACCAGCTTCTGGTCCAGTCTTGCCCAGCACCACATGCAAGGCACAGCATAGTGATTAAGACTTGAGCCAACCTGCCTGGACTCAAATCCTGCTCCTCCAGTTACTGTGTGACCTTGACTCAATTACTTTCCCTCTCTGTGCCACAGTTTCCTCATCAGTTAAATGGAGATAATAATAGCACCCGACTCTTAGGGCTATTGTGAGGATTAGATGTGTCAGTATACACACAGTTTGGTGTATTATAAACCCTTGGAGAATTGGAAGCTGGTACCATTGTGATGGAGGTGGTGGACACGAGGCTTGGAGCTGTGACCCACCTTAGGCTGTGGTGCAGGGAGAGGCCTGACAGGATGCATCACAGCTGAATGGGGCCTGACACAGAGTAAGCCCACTCAGAGCATACAGCCTGCTGCTGGGTGTCAGGGAAGCTCTGTTTCCCAAGGATGACTGGACTTGGTGGAAGGATTAGGGCCCCAGGTGGCTTGGTCGCTCGAGCCCCAGACCAGGCCTCTCTGGAGCTCTGGGTCATTTGGGTTAAGCTCCTAACTACCTCTGCCTGTGAAATCTACCTGCCCAGTGGGAAATGGATAGAGTCGTGCCCCTTGCCCAACTTTAGCTCCTAGAAGGGGAAGGAGGGTGGGATGCTTGCTTGGCAGGCTTTTGTGAGCATGTATACACACAACACGTGTGTGAATGCCAGGATCAGAGTAGCCCAGGTATTTGGTTTTGTAAGAATTTCTTTTGGTAGCGACTCCATTTTCTGTGCAAGGGCCGCAGAGCAGCACCCCTCTCGTTCCGGCTACAGGACCCTTGTCCTGAGGACAGCACCAGCCTCTTAAGTGGGGCAAAGCTGTGACACAGTCAGAGGGTTTCTGGCACTGGCACAGTGCTGGGGGGTGGCAATAGCAAAAACCAAGGTTTCTCAGCCACATAAAGGTTAAACCTAGTGCCAGGTGCTATTTTTAGTGCCAGGACTGAAGGAAGGAAGAAGGGAACAGGGTGCACTGCAGGGAGAGTGGAGGCTGTGGTGGCAGCTACCTGTGAAAACCCAGCCTGTAGGCCGCCCAGGTGAGGTGGGGGAGGGCCTAGGGAATAAAGCGGCTCCTGGCTGGGCAAGCTGAGACCAGCGGTGGGGGCAGGCACTGGGGAGATGGGCAGACCTCAGCTGTAGACGGAGCACCCAGGGCTGTGTGAAAATGGATGGCTTCCGGCAAATTGCAGGGATGGGCCCCAGCATGGGGTTGCATCCAAATAAGCAACAGCCCAAGGGATGTGTGTGGGTTTTAGAGCAACCAGACTGCAGCTTCCCTCCCCCTGCAGCTGCTGTCCTTAAGAGGTCACAAACAGAAGGGACAGCTCTGGGCTGGGAAGGAACATCCACCTGGAATCCAGAGACCCTGGCCCCAAATCCAAAGCTCTAGCCAGAGCCCAGAATCCCATCTGATTTCAAGAGGCCACCGCTTGCACCCCAGAAACTGAGAAGAGTTCCTCTGGTCATGGTGAAAGAACGTTCTACCAGCTGATATGTGGAAGGGAAGCTGAGGCTCAGGAGCGTCAGGTGTGTAAGGTGGCCCCGTGCACACAGCTCCTCAGAGGCCGGGCTGGGCTCGGGCCCCGCGGTGTTTGCACCCCGTGGTCCTCTGCTGCATCCTCTAGCGTGTTCTCTGAGAGACGCCTGTCAGGCCAGGCGGGCCTGGGCTTTTTGTCACTTTCCTCATCTGCCCAGGGGAGACCACGGGGCTGGTCTTGTGGGGGCTTGTGAGGATTGGGCCGAGCCTGCCATGCAGTAGGAACTCAGTCAGCTCCTGCCCCTCCCTCCAGGATTCAGTCCCAACAGTGACCTCTGTCCCATCTCCCAGGGTCACTCAGAGCGTCAGAAGATATGAGGGAATATGTGAGAAAATATTTTGTCGAGTATCTGTACAGGGAAGTGTTGTTTTTCCTCCTCTGTTTCCACCTGCCTGGTGTGCCTGCAGTCCTCACACCCCTCTCTCCCTGGCTCTCATCACCACAGCCTGTGTGATTTCCCCGTGTCCACTGACACCCAGGCTACACGGATCCCCAAGCAGTTTGTTCTAATCAGCCTCATCCGCTTACTCCTGAGGTCAGTGCCACCACTGTGCTTCTGGCTCCTGGGTGTCCCATGATCTGGCCCCTCTGTCACCGTGCTGCTCATCCTCGTGACGCTGCTCCTCAGAAGCCTCCTGTAGCCCCTTCAGCCACAGGCCTGGTTGAGGGTCTCTCACCACTCACCTGCCCCTGCCTCCTCTACTTCCAGGCTTTTCAATTCTGTGGAGCATGAAGAATCAGCATCTGTGGTCCTTGTTATTTAGATAATCGCCAATTTTTGTAGAGCATTTTATTCGAGCCACGACGGTCACACACTGTTCTTGGTGATCACCGAGGTCCTTTACAGTGCTGTCACCAACCCCCTCCCCCCAGTCCCACTCTCCTTTTTTATCCTGCTACTATTTCAGTTAGGATTGTGTTCAACTGCACGAAACCGAAATCTGGCAAACAGCGCCTTGTGAAATAGGCATTTAATGTTTCCACCTAGGGACTTCCCTGATGGTCCAGTGGTTAAGACTCTGCGCTCCCAATGCAGGGATCCCAGTTTCGATCCCCGGTCAGGGAACTAGATCCCACATCCATGCTGCAACTAAATATCCTGCATGCCACAACTAAGACCCGGCACAGCCAAATAAATAAATTTAAAAAAAAATTTTTTTTTCCACCTAATAAGTAGTCTGGAGACAGGCATTCTAGGGTTAGTTCAGCAGCTCCGTGATGCTGTGGTGACCCGGCTCCTTACTCCTTTCTGCCCCACCCTCTTGACCTCTGTTTCCAGAAGACCTTCTAGTAGATTTCTTTTTTCTTTTTTTTTAAGTCTTTATTGAATTTGTTGCAATACTGCTTCTGTTTTATGTTTTAGGGGGGTTTTTTTTGGCCGCAAGGCATCTTAGCTCCCCGACCAGGGATCCGACCTGCACCCCCTGCATTGGAAGGCGAAGTCTTAACCACTGGACCACCAGGGAAATCCCTAGATTTCTGTTTACATATTGTTGGTCAGAATCATCACATGAACACTGTAGCTGCCAGAGAGTTTGGGAAATTGAGTGTGTAGCTAGGCACGTGGCTGATCCAGAGAAAATGGGGACTCAGTGAGAAAGAAGGGGAATTGGAATCGGGTAGCAGCTGGAAGTGACTGCCCCAGGTGGCGGCTCCTCGTTCCTGGTCAGAACCATGTGGCGGAACTGCACCTCTGAGCATTTCCCTTGCTCTGGGTCTGGTGATTCCCAGGTTTAATGCTCAGGGATGATCAGGGATTGATACTTGAGGAACCGCTTTATGCTAACCATACTCACATCCCTGCAAATGGGGGCAGTTCATGCATCATGAATGAGTAAAGCAGCCTAGGAGTGACAGCTGGAAGCAGTGAAGACACTGCCAGTGGAGAGCGCGATTCCAGGTAAAGGGGCCGCCACTGCCTAGCCCCTGGGTGGGCGGTGGGCAGGGGCATGCAGGCCAGGTTTGCCCGATTTTCAAGAGAAGCCAGGGAAGTCCCTTGGCGGTCCAGTGGTTAGGACTCCACACTTTCACTGCGGAGGATGTGGGTTCAGTCCCTGGTCGGGGAACTAAGATCCCACAAGCTGTGCAGTGCGGTCCCCCCACCCCACCCCCCAAAAAAGAAGCCAGAAAGCCAGATTTTTTAAAGCTTTTTTAAAAAACTCTATTTTGAAAAAGTCTAGGGTTACAGAAATATTGTAAAGATTACCAAACTTACCAAAACTAAGAAATGAATGCTGGTACAATGCTATTAACTAAACTAAGCAGATTTTACTTGGAACTTCCCAGTTTTTCCACCACCGTCCTCTTTCTGTTCCAGGATCCAGTCCACCACCCTACGTTGCATTTGGTTGTAATGTCTCCGTCTGTGAGACTTTCTCAGTCTGAAAACTAGAATTTTACATGACTTCTCCCAAGTTTTCCCATTCTGCTGCAATAATTTGGAAATTATACACTCTATTTACAGTGTCTTAGTGGTTACCTTTGAAATTTTTCTGTGTACATTTGACTGAACTGTAAAGTTCATCAACATCTCCAGTTGCCTCCTGAAAAATAAAAGGACTTGAGCAGTTTAACGTTGATCATGCCCTCTCATCTTTCACATTATTGTTTGTAAGTTTTGCTTTTTTATTTTATTCCAATTTAAATTATTTTTAGAACAGGTAACATGCCTATAGTTCAGAATTTAAAAGGTACAGTACTAATACAACATTGTAAATCAACTATACCCCAATAAAAATTTTTTTAAATAAAATAAAAATAACAGGTACAGTGAAAAATCTCTGTCCCATCAGTGACCCAGACACTCAATTCCCTCCCCAGAGGCAACCAGCGTTCCCAGTTCTTAAGTAGCCTTCCAGCGCTATCTTACACATACACAGTCAAATCCAGCTTCATTGTATCTTCTTTGTGCAAAGTATAGCTCTTCACTTCATTCTGCAAATTGCTTTCTTCCCTTATTAATATATCTTAGAGATACTCCCAAATCAGTCCATAAACATCATCATTCTTGTTTATGGCTGTCCCCTGTTAATGGACATCTAGCTTGTTCCCCACATATACTGGTCAAGTAATACTGTAATGAGTAATCTTGTGCTAATACTTTATGTCACTGTACTTCAGTGGAAGGATAGCTGTAAGATACAACCTAGAAGTGGTATCTCTGGATCAAAGGGAATGTGTCCTGTAATTTAGATAGATGTAGCCAAATTACCCTCTTTAGAGGTTGTGCTAATTTACCTTTCCACAGGGACATGTGAGATGATGTTTCCCCACGTGCTTAGCCACAGAGTGTTAGCATCTGTTTGGGGTTTTTTTTTAAAAATAAATTATTTATTTATTTTTGGCTGTGTTGGGTCTTTGTTGCTGCGTGTGGGCTTTCTCTAGTTGCGGTGAGCGGGGGCTACTATTCCTTGCGGTGCGCAGGCTTCTCATTGTCATGGCTTCTCTTGGTTGCAGAGCATGGGCTCTAGGTGCACAGACTTCAGTAGTTGTGGAACGCAGGCTTCAGTAGTTGTGGCTTACGGGCTCTAGAGCTCAGGCTCAGTAGTTGTGGCACACGGGCTTAGTTGCTCCGCGGCATGTGGGATCTTCCCGGGCCAGGGCTCAAACCCGTGTCCCTTGCATTGGCAGGCAGATTCTTAACCACTGCGCCACCAGGGAAGCCCCATGAGGGTTAGCATCTGTTTTAATCTGATTGTAAAAAGTATATTTCAGTGTTGTTTTAATTTGCATTTCTCTTTTATGAATGATGTTGAGCGTTTTTTCATATGTTTAAGAACTAAGTGTATATACCTTTTCTGTGTATATTTTTTGTATCCTGGCCCCGTTTTTCTATTGGATTGCTGGTCTTTTACTTAATAGTTTGTAGGAACTATTTTAGGGCAATTAGCCCTTTGTCTGACGAGTTGCAAATACTTTTCCCAGTCTATTATCTGGGTTTTTTTTTTTCTCTTATGATGGTTTTTTCACCTTGTAGTAAGTTTGTATTTTTATGAAATCAAATTTATTAATTTTTTTACCCATTAAGCTTTATGGGCTTAGTATCCACCTTAGCTCTTCTCCCACTTAGCTTTTCAACCCTTTTTATAATTCATGTATTTTTGTTTTAACTTTAAAACCTTTGATTTATTTGGACCTTGTCTTGGTATAAGATGTAAGGTAGGGATCCAGATGGTTATTCACTTGTCCCAATACTATTTATTGAAGAATCCATCTTTTCTTTTTGGTTTGGAGTGCCATTTTTATAACATTAAAGTCCCATATGCATTTGTATCTGTTTAGGGACTTTTTGTACGCTCTTTCAATGATTATCTATTCATGTGCCAGTACCACACTATTTTAATTACCATAGCCCTACTATACAATTCTTTTTTATTTCTCTTCAGCTAATTCCCTATCATGTTTGCCAGAGTACCTCCACTCAGCCTCTTTGCTTTCTTCAAGTCCCATCTTTTACTCTCAGTAGACCACCATTCCTCCTACTTAACTAACAAGAGTGAAGTCATTCCCTATGAGCTTTAGCACACCGCCACCACCACCCCCATACACACTGTTGCGATACTTTGTATTTTCCTCATCCTGTGCCCTTGAATTATTCCTCTTCCATCAGTCGTCCTGCCCCAACTTCCCCCTTGAATCTTCAGCCTGTCTTTCTCTGAAGACCTCTCCTCTAGCTAGCCACTGCTTACTTGAGCCTCCTCTATTCCAAAAAAACTTTTCCTGGCTTTGCTACTTTTTCAAGCTACATCCTCTTGTACATTCCTTTCCGTGACATATTCATTAAAAAATTAGTCTCTATTCATTGTCCCAGCTTACTAGCTGCCACTTATTCTTCAGAGCTCAGGTTTCCATCCCAACCACTTGGTTGAAATTTGTATAACAAGGTCAAAGATGACCTCACAGTCACCGGATTCATTGGCCATGTGTCAGTTTATCACCCTTGAACTCTGCAGCATTTGAGATGGTTGACCGCCCACTCCCCCCAAAAAACAGCCCTTCCCTTGTCTCTGAGACAACCGGCTGTCCCAAGTCTCTCCTGTCTCTGGCCACTGCCTCACTGTCTGCTCTGGTGCCTCTTCCTCTGTCCTCCCTTGACGTGTCACTTTCCTTTGGTGAAATGAATTCCTTCTTGCTCCTGTCACGTCAGTGAATATTCCCCCCCTGCCCCCAACAAATCTCCAGATCCCCAACTCCCCAGGTCTTAGACCCTAGCACTGAATTTCCAAACTGCCTTTAGGAGACCAATTAAGAGGTCATTGTGTCAATCCAAACAAGGGAAAATGAAGGCCTTGTGGAAAGGAATGATTAAGAGGGAACGATTTACCATCAGCTGGAGGTTGCTTTGCTGTGGCACAGTGGTTCTCAAGCTTAGCTGTGCGTTACAGTCACCAGGGGAATTAAAAATAAAAATCCTGATGCCCAGGACTTCCCTGGTGGTCCAGTGGTTAGGAATCCTCCTTCCAATTCAGGGGACACGGGTTCGATCCCTGGTCGGGGAACTAAGATCCCACATGCTGCGGAGCAACTAAGCCTGCACACTCTAGAGCCCACGTGCCGCAACTACTGAGCCTGCGTGCCACAACTAGAGAGAAGCCCACACGCCACAACAAAAGATCCCATGTGCCACAACTAAGTCCCGATGCAGTGAAATAAATAAATAAATAAATAAATAATATTAATTAAAAAAAATCCTGATGCCCAAGCTGCTTCCCAAACCAATCAAATGAGAATCCCTGAGGATGAGCCCAGGCATCCATATATTTAAAAACTCCCCAGTGGAGATCGTTGCCTGCAGCGAGGAAGGCACTGCCCTGGAAGGGAAGGCTGCCGCCACCCCTGAGAGCCAGGAGCCCCAGGCCAAAGGGGCAGAGGCTAGCGCTGCCTCCAAGGGAGGAGACACAGAAGAGGCAGGGCCCCAGGCCGCAGAGCCATCCACTCCCTCGGGGCCAGAGAGTGGCCCTACACCAGCGAGGGAACAGAATGAGTAGCTGGGTGGGGGCAGGTGGGTGATATCTAAGCTGCAAAAACTGTGCTGTCCTTGTGAGGTCACTGCCTGGACCTGGTGCCCTGGCTGCCTTCCTGTGCCCAGAAGGGAAGGGGCTGTTGCCCCCTAGCCACGTTCCCTCTCCTCCTCTCCCTCCTGTGGATTCTCCCATCATCCATCTTGTCTTCCTCTTAAGGCCAGTCGAAGATGGTCCCTTGCAGTTTCCCAAGTTAGGTTAGTGATGTGAAATGCTCCTGCCCCTGTCCCTGCCTCCTTCCCTGTCCCCACCCGTACAGAAGAAGGCAGTTGCTGGTTTTCTTCCCCAATTCTTCTCCAAGTAGGTTTTGTTTACTCCCCAAATCCCTGAGCCAGAAGTGGGGGTGCCTGCACTCCCACACCCTGAGTGTCCACCTTCCCCTGCTGCGTTTGTAGTCTCTTGTGCTGTGCCTAGTGGCACCTGGGCTGGGGAGGACACTGCCCCTGTCTAGGTTTTTATAAATGTCCTACTCAAGTTCAAACCTCCAAAAAAGAAAAAAAAAACAAAAACTCCCCAGTGATTCCAGTATAGCCAAGTGTGCAGGCCTAGAGGAGGAAGAGAGAGGGTGTGGAGTGTCAAATGATTCCCACCTTCTGGCTTTGATAGGTGGGTAGTTGGGCATTTGGGTCACTAAAGTAGAGATTACCAGAGGAAGAGAAGGGCGGGCTTAGGGCCAGATGGTGGCTTCTGTTTGGATAGGACAGGATGGGGGTTGGGAGGTCTGATGCATATCAGGATCTCCAAGAGGACTGGAAAGTTTGAAAAAGCCCCTCAAGTCATTCTCATGTGGCTCCTGTAGGTTCAGGAGGCTCAAAGAGCAGGATGCGGGGAAAGGTGGCACAGGGGTGTATCACCCCATCTGGCTACCGGAAGCTGCTCTGAACCCCACAAACCTGCCACAAGAGCCAGGTGGGCAAAGGGTGGAGGGGCAGTGACCTGTGATGGCAGGATTAGAGGTTCGCACTGCAGGGATGAGTCGCTCCTGCTCTGCGAGGGCAGGAGAGGCAGAAGTGCCCCTCCAGTCCCCCCAGATGGCGGCCCTCGATCCTGCCCCACTCCATCACCCTCTCGTCCTCTACCCTGCCTCCCCAACCTCTCCCTGTCTTCTCCTTTGCCCAGGCTGACAGGAACTGCCCTGTAGAGGTCCATCTGTGTTCAGACCCAGAAGATGCCAGAGCTATGACCGGGCCTGCAGGTGTGGTGCCGAGGGGAAATCAGCCATGGAGCAGCCACCGGAGGAAGCCCCTGAGGTCCGGGAAGAGGAGGAGAAAAAGGAAGTGGCAAGGGCAGAAGGAGCCCCAGAACTCAATGGGGGACCAGGGCACTCACTTCCTTCCAGCAGCTATACAGGTAAGGGGGAGCAGGCAGGGGACATGGGGCAAAGGGGGCACAGATGGGGTTTGGGGGACAGGGAGCCTGGCCCTCTGCTAACAGCATCATCATGGGGTGCAGGGCAGCAGGGTGGTTAAGGACTGGAGCCAGACAGCCCAGGGTCACACCCCTGCTCTGTTGCTCATCAACTGCAGGATCTTGGGCAAGTTGCACCCCTTCTTCCTGTAAAACAGACAGGGATTATAGGGGACGTGCACACAGGCTTTTGTGAGAATGGAATGAGTTAGCCTGTGTCATGCACGTTGTCATCATTATTACTCCACCTCTCCTACCACAAGGGATCTGGGACAAATGTGCATCAGCAACATGCCAGAAAGATCATCTGTACCTGTGATTGTTAGGATCAGTCAGAACACACAACTCAATCTGGTACTAATTACACATCATCAAGGTGCATTGTAATTAGGCAGATGCTAAGCACTTAGTGACAATGACGGGAATTAGTAATACTTTCGTGTAGCCAGACAGATTTTAGCTTCTCCTGTCTAACTTGTTGGTTCCCCTTTATCTACTGCCAGCAGCAGTGTAGACGTTTTCCTCTGGTACTTTGTACTGTGGTGTCCTCATCTTCATCGTCATCATCATCATGCTATGTCCACCTTCAAGGGCACCCAGACGCTGCACCCCCCCCCTCAGCCCCTGGCTCTCCCTGCTGCTGCTGCCGCCCCTTCCCTGCTCCCTCCACCCGAGTACCAGCACATTCAGCTGGTCCTTTCTCCCTTCCCTCGGAGGGTACTCAGCGTCATTAGAGGATGTGCTGCTGGGAGGGGCATCCTGATTTTGCTGCTGGCTTCAGCTGAAGGGGATCCTGACCACAAGTGGTGATTCAGAGCAGATGAGCAGGCCTGCCCCACAAAGATGCTCTCTGGCTCCCTGTGTCTGCATGGGGAGAAGGAGGCAGGTGGTGTCAGGAGTTAAGTCAGGGTGGGGGCTCTTGGGGTGGGACAGGCTCCTGCTTGAGCCTGCACCTAAGAGAGGCCTGAATCCTTGGGCCTTGCTTGCTGCTGTGAACCTACAAAGCAAAGTCCCGGGATTTTGCAGAGGTTCTTCCTCTTCGGGGCACACGGTGGGGTAGGGTGAGGGGAGAGCCATCATCCAGTGCCTCTGATCCCACCAGACACCCTGGAACAACCAAAGTAGGCCCAGTGTGATTTCAGGGCTTGCGAGACGGTATCCCCTATCCCCCAGGGTAACCTACTCCCTGTTGGTTGACTGATGGCTTTGCAGACCCAGCCTTTCTCAGGAGAGAGGAATGAATGGCTGACCTGCACACAGGACCTGCACACACTGTCCTGAACTTGAGACAAGCGGGGAGGCTTAGGAGGCAGAGAGGAGACACTGGGAGCTAAGAATGAGCAAGAGTTGTCACTGAGGACACCAAGGGAGAGTGGAAGAGGAAGAGAGGGCCCTGGGGTTGGTGGCCTCACTACCTACCCTAGCCCACACTGCCCCCATGGCTGGCCCAGGCACGTAGAAGTACCTGCAGTGTGGTGTCCTGTCCTGGGGTTTCCTACACACGCTGTGGGGACCATATCCCCAAATGATAGGCTGTTTGCATGCAGACCAGAGCGTGCTAGCTTGTGCGAAGCGGGCGAGGCGGGCATGGTAATGGCGTCTCGGGGAGCTGTACTGGTGGGGTTTAGAGCACGTGGGGAGACGTCTGGGGCAGAATTTACCCAGCCAGTCTCACAGTGCTGTGTATGATGTTGTGTTTAATAGATTCCGTTTATCAATAAATGGATGAATTGGCGGTAGAAAGACTTACTTGTTCAGTAATTGAAATGGAGGGGGCTGTTTAACCTAATCATTAGGTGAAAGCCATAGTATATAAAATTCTACAAGACAAGCCCCCCACCAGAAAAACAGAAGCAGGTAATTCACGGTAGGACAAATACAAATGCCCAGAAAACATGAAACATTTTTCAGTCTACTCAATAGTCAGAGAAGGAATCTTCAGATGAGATGTTGTTTAGCCTGTCAGATTGGCAGCGAGGCCTGGGTTGGCCAGAGGGTGAGGACGTGGCCCTCCAGTAGTCCCTGAGGGTGGAAGGGGCAGCTGGGCAGTGCAGGCCATTACTACTTAGCGTGCATTCCTTTGACCCTGCAGTTCCTCTTTTAGGAATGTATCCAGTGTAAATACTCACTCAGCGTGCACAGAGATTTCCACACTTATCTATAGGAGCACTGCTCATAATAGCAGAAAATTAGAAAGTGTCCATGTGTGGGGAATTGGTTATATAAACTGTGGTAGAGCCATACGGTGGGATGCTCTGCAGTCATTAGGTCTGTGTATACTGACAGGGAAGTAAGTTCCTGACAACTTGGGGATCCCATTGTTTAAAAATCCTTATAGGGCTTCCCTGGTGGCGCAGTGGTTGAGAGTCTGCCTGCTAATGCAGGGGACACGGGTTTGAGCCCTGGTCTGGGAGGGTCCCACGTGCCACGGAACAACCGGGCCTGTGAGCCACAACTGTCGAGCCTGCGCATCTGGAGCCTGTGCTCCGCAGCAAGAGAGGCCGCGATAGTGAGAGGCCCGCGCACTGCGATGAAGAGTGGCCCCCGCTCACCGCAACTAGAGAAAGCCCTTGCGCAGAAACGAAAACCCAACACAGCCAAAATAAATTAATTAATTAATAAACTCCTACCCCCAACATCTTCTTAAAAAAAAAAATCCTTATATATCTTAGAAGGCACTGGAAGAGGACACTCAAATAGCTAGTGAGGCTACTCTGAGGAGTAGGATTGTGGGTGGAGGGGATCTGTCAGATGCTACCTGTGTGCCCTTATGTGTTTTTCTCACCAAGCCTGCAGTATTCTCATAACTTAAAAAGCAAATGCGTTACTTTCTTTAAAAGGGTAAAATTAGTTGTTGTTGTTTTCTTAAAAAAAAAAAAAAAAAAGCCAGCAGGTGAGGGGCCCTGGAGATAGAGCTTCTTGTGTTGGGGATCACAGAACCCAGGGCTAGAATCCCATATCTGCCCCTGTGGGCTGTGGTCCTTGCCAGTGCCCTTACCTCTCCAATCTCAGGCTCTTTGCCTTTTAAGGCTGCATCCTGGGACTTCCCTGGTGGTCTAGTCTTTAGGATTCCAGGCTTTCACTGGGGTGGCCCAGGTTCAATCCCCGGTCGGGGAAGATCCCGCAAGCTGCGTGGTGTGGCCCAAAAAAAAAGCTTCATCCTGCCCATCTCAAGGGCCGGCTGGGTGAGGAGTCAGTGGTGGCATATGACATGCCACAGGCGCTAGTCAGCACGTGCTGGCTCCCTGCCCCACCCTGTGAGTCTATGACTTTGGCCTCTGGAGCCCCCTCAGGGAGCCATGAGGATGAGGCACAGTCTCAAGCCCTGGAACAGCAGGAAGGCTGCACAGTGTGCTTTCCTTCTGACCCTCCAGAGGTTCTGCACTGACCCTGTGCATCTCTGTACCAAGCTCAGCACCTGCCAAGCCCTTCCCCCCACCCAGGAGGCGGGCAGGACAGGCCTCATCATTAGCGCTCAGCAATGAGGAAGCTCGTGTGCCCGGGTCCCCCGGCTGGGCAGGGGCAGCTGAGCCAGCGTTCACCTCCCACTCCCACCCTCTTCCTCTCTTGCTTCAGTGATGAAGGTCCCAGTCACACCCAAGAAAGAAGTCAGGGGTCTCAGCGCAGGGCTGAGGAAGATAAAGTGTCCTTCCTCTTGGCCTTGGTGCCTCCTCTCAGTCAGCAAGTGCTTGGTGGGTGTCCAGCAGGGGTCGGCCATCCAGTGAAGGGCAAGACTGAGTGCCTGCCCTGAGGAGCCCACAGTCCAGGCCAACAGAAGTAAGGAGGCTGCTTGGTAACCCAGCCCCAGAGTCCTACAGAATTGGCCCTGACTTCAGAAGCCGTTTGCCTTTGGGGCTCTGCCAGCAAAGTAAATAGACAGGGCTGTTCCCTCTGGGCCACCCTCACAGCTATGACAACAACCTATCTCCAGTGATGGAGACTAGATATACAGGAGAACTCTTGACTACACTAATGACGTGAATAAGGTCAATAGCGTGTGTTTGCTGAACCTGTAATCAGAGATGGTGCAACTGATACTTCACTCTCTGCGTGACAGGGGTAGTGCTTATGCTGAGTCCAAACATTTGAATAATGGCATAGTGTTATCCTTGGCAGTGACGCGTCTCATCGTTTATCGTAATCACGAACTGTTAATTAGTAGTAATGAACACACGTACACACATAGACGGAAAGTCACGGAGTGCAGTGGGTAAGAGCTCAGCCCCAGGGGTTGGATGGTTCTGGGTGATAGTTCTCACGCTGCCACTGTGTTAGTCAGGGTTCTCTAGAGAAACAGAAACAAGAGGAGGTGCGTGTGTGTGTGTGTGTGTGTGTGTGTGTGTGTGTGTATGCGCGCAGAGAGAGAGGTTTATTTTAAGGAATTGGCTCATGTAATTGTGAGGGTTGGCAACTCGAAATTCTGCAGGCAGGCCAGCAGGCTGGAGACCTGGGCTTGTTGATAATGTAGCTCAAGTCTGAGGCAGCCTGGAGGCAGAATTCCTTCTTCCTTGGGGAGGCCTTGGTCCTATTTTCCTCAGGCCTTCAACTGACTGGCTGGGGCCTGCTCACATTGTGGAGACTCATGATTTAAATGTCAATCACACCTAAAAAATCCCTTCACAGTAACAGGTAGACTAGTGTTTGACCAAAAGCTGGATTCCATGGGTACTTGGCCTGGCCAAGCTGACGTAAAATTAGCCATCAGAGCCACTGTCCGTGTGTCACTTAGCCTTCTGAGCCTGTTTCCTCACCTGTGAAACAGGCGTTAAGAAGACCTGCCTGAAGGGTTGTTTTGTGGGTCACGTGAGGCTAATGGTGTAAAGTGTCCAGTAGAGGGCCTGGAACACAGTAGGCGTGCACTAAAAAAGAGGTGTTATTGCTTCAAACACACAGCCCTTGCAGGGACTCAGATTTAGGGTCAGATCCCAGTCCCACCATGTACTGGACAGGTACTCTCGGACAGATTCCGCAACTTCCCGAGCCTCAGTTTCCTCACCTTTAAATGGTGGCAGTTACTGTCTTCCAAGATGATTTGAAATGATACTAATGAGCATAAAGACACTAACGTTCGGCACTTAGTAGGGGCCTGATAAACGCTGCTTCTTTCCCCTTCCCTCCCAGGACTGGTAGAGGCAGGCCCTCAGGAGGGGTTTGGGAGGCCAGGCAGGCAGGGTGTGGCTGGGGCAGAAGTTCAGAGGTGGGGCTCAGGGCCCAGATGATGGCCATCAGGTGAGCAAGGGCATCTCCTGAGAGCAGAGGAGGAGGCCAGGTGAGAGGACTGCCCTGGGCTGGCCCAGGAGAGTGGCTTTGCAGGCAGACAGCCCTCAGAGGGCGAGCCCAGGGTGTCTTCCATCCAGCACGCCTGGGGGTCCCTGAGGCAGAGGATCCCTGAGGCAGGGGCTCCTAGTGGGAGGGAGGGCCTCTTGGAAGCCCAGTCTCCTGCTAAGAGGTCATGGGGTGGGGGGACCTTCAGAAGCTGGTCCCTTGAATGGGGAGCATTCTGCCATCATTACTTTTGGGTAGGATGTGATGGTGATTGGAGGATAAAGTCTTAAGCCAGGTGGTCAACAAGGAAGAAAGAGAACCTTTATCTTTGGAAAACTCACCACGAAGTGATGGGATACCCCAATACACATGTACCCCACAACAAAACCTACCCCTGTAGGATACATACACTCCACCCGCCCCAGTCCCTCATCTCCCCTGCCTCTTTCTACCTCGTGTGTCAGTTATTCAAGTTCTCTTATTCCCCTCAAATAGGCGGGGGTGGGGTGGGGGGCCCTTGTCCCATCACCCTTCCGCACCGTGCTTCCCGGACTACCTGTGCCCATCCACCACCTGGGGGGCAGGACACGCCCAGGGCCCCCACGCTGCCCTGGGTCTCTTTCCCCCCCCCAGTCCAGTTTGCCACTCTTCCTGACTGGGGCCCCCCTGGGACACTCACCCTGGGCCTCTCCCTACAGTCCAGAGCTCTGGCTGCCTCTGTGGTCCATGGGGCTTGGGCACTTTGGCTTCTTCCAGGGTGAGCAGGGGCGGCGGCAGGCCAGAAGTGAGAGGAGGCTAGGTCTTGTTCGGGGCTCTCCAGGCCTCATAAGCAGAGGACCCTCCTCCCCCACCTTGGGTTTCTGTGAAGCCATGGGGAAGAAGAACAAGCAGCCAGAGGAAGAAAGAGGAACGGCGCCTGCCTGTGTGGGCACATGCTTGGGAGCTGCAGAACTGCAGCTTTCTGATACTAATGAGCCTCATCCTAACTTAAGCTGACATTTCCACAGCACTTCCAAGGTCCAGGAACTTTCTCTGTTAACTCCTCTGCTCCTCACGGTGACTCTGAGACACATGCTCCTGTCACCTCCATTTGCAGAGGAGGAGACAGGCCCAGAGGGCAGAGCTGGGTTGTGAGCGTCGGACCCCCGACCTGATCTCAGGCTGTGTGGCTCCTGAGGCCATTCTCACCCCCTAGGCGGGCTGCTTCTGAGCACCTGGAAGCCAGCTTGGGGGTCATCGAAGCCCTGACCTTTGAGCCCAGAGAGGGGAGCAGTCACCTTCCCTGACCACCTCACGTCCAGTCCTGCACCACTCTGCCTGCCCCGCCACTGGCCTTGCCACTCGCTACCTTGTGTCCTAGTGTTCTTACCTCAGCTGGTTGAGGGCAGGGTCTGACTCCCGCTCTGCACACAGCAGGTGCTCATCAAATGTCTGTGGAATGAAAAGGTAGGGTGGCATTGCCATGTGCCATACCAACAGCAACCAAGTGACCAGACACCTGCCAGGCCTCCAGGGCCACAAGGGGGACGAGGAAGGCACCACCAAGAGGTGGGAACAGACTGGGGTGAGAGGTCACTGTGGACCAGACTCAGTGGAGGAGGTGGCTTTTGAGATCCAAAGGGAATGTGAGTAGAGACGTGCCGAGTCTAGCAGAGGAGGCAGACGTGCAAACCACATAAACAACACCGCTTACAAGAAGTGCCAGAAAGCAGACATGCACACAGACCACACAGATCGGGGGAGGAAGTGCCGGAAACCCTCCCTGCCCGGCGTCTGCGTAGGTCTCTACAGAGCGATTTTACATGTTATCTCGTTTTCTCCCAGCAGACGGTAATGTGAATTCCATTGCCCCCGCGATATCGCGGGCAGGAGCTGCGGGTCCAGCGCAGCCCCTCCAGCCCCCGGGCGCTGAGGCCAGGGCGCCCAGGCTGCTTGAGGACCACTTAGTCCAGAGTCGCTGAGCGCCTGCCCCGCGTCCAGCAGCAGCGCCCTGGTGGACGGAGTCCCTGCCCCGAGGCCCTTATGTCCTGGTGCGGGGCGTCCAGTGCTCAGTGAACACAAAGGCTCCGGAGAAGACCAGAAGGGGTCGGCCCGACACCCACCCCACCCCACAGGCTGCCGGCTCCCCGCAGCGCATGCGCAGGAGCCGAGGGCACCCGCTCTCCCAGTCCGTGGGCTGAGGCGGGCGCGGTTACACCCCTTGGAGTGACTGAATTTGAGAGCTAAGGCTCTGTGACAGGCCAGGCTGTTTCAGGAAGCAGGGACTGTGTCACCCCTACCCTCCCCAGCCCAGGGGTCTGGTGCTCGCGCTCCTTCCTGCTGGCGGGGTGGGGTGTGGCTGGAGGCTTTCCTGCTGTCACTCCTAGGACCCCAGGGGACACCGGGAGAGCTGGGAGGAAGGTGTCGGAAAGTGGAGTACGCTTTGGTCTCGGGGTAGCTCCATCGTGGGGAGTCAGGCTCTTGTGCAGTGACCATACTGTAGAGAGGGTGGAAGGCAGGCCCGGAAAACCTTAAGTGTGGGCTGACCGCCGTGGCTTGGGTCTCCCTGTGGAGCTGTCTGCTCTAAGCCACTGCTCCTCTGGTCTGGGGATTTAGCCCCTGCCCCTGAGGAGGTTGCTCAGTTGTCAGGAAGAAAGCAGAGAACAGCAGGTTGGCAGGCCAGCCTGGCAGAGGCAGGGCAGGCGGCCCGTGGGATCACACAGGGGCACTGGGCTGGGGGCAGAGACGGGCCCAGTCAGGCCCCCTTTCCCAGGTAAGGGCTCATTTCTGAGCGTCCAGGGGAGAGATTCAGGAGGGACCCAGCAGCCATTCTCACTAAGTCACCTGACGGCACAAATACCCTGAAGTCGCCTGTGGCCAACTGCTTTCCTCGCCAACACTCAACACGGGGTTCAGATGTCTGAACATTTAACAGGAAAACACTCGAGGAAGTTCAGTCCACCGCCTGGTCATAGTGACTGAGATTTCTGCTTTTTCTGCTCTAGCAAGAAGTTTCGTGGGAATGCCTTTGAGCTTCTTGAAAGATCCTTTGCAGCATCTCAGGAGTCCATGCAGGAATCAGATTTCTGGGGTGGGGGCTGAGCTCTGCAGAGGCCTGCGCTTCTGTAGCCTCCACAAAACACATTTCACACAATCCCCTGTGGGCCCACACAGTGGAGTCTCTTAAGCCAGGGAGCCACTTCCTAAAGACAGTCTAAAGAGAATCTCTCTGCTTCTTCCCTGTTGCTCCCCTCCTCCCAAAACACAACCATCCCCCGCATGCCCTCTCCCCGCCAGCAGTGAGCTCAGCCCAGGCAGGTCTAACTCAGTCCAGATAGTAAGCTGCCTTTCTGGAACACTTGCTGGGTGTCGGGTCTGGGGGAAATGCTTGGGACACTTTCGTCCTCCACCCAGAGAAGCTGTCATTGACCCCACATTCTAGATGTAGACGCTGATCCTCAGAAAGTTGACTCCCAGAGGTCACATAGCCATTAAGTGGCTGAGCCAAGACTGTGATTCCCGCCCTGCCACCTGGGCTGCCCTGCGGGCTCTGGTCACCTCCCCAGGCCCCCAGGCCTGGCAGAACACAAAGCTGCCCCTGTGTTGTATGTCTGCTGACCTCTCCCTGTGTTGTGTGTCTGCAGACCTCTCCCGGAGCTGCTCTCCACCCTCGCTGCTGGACCAGCTGCAGATGGGCTGCGATGGGACCTCATGTGGCAGCCTCAACATGGAGTGCCGGGTGTGCGGGGACAAGGCATCAGGCTTCCACTACGGTGTTCATGCGTGCGAGGGGTGCAAGGTACGGGCAGTGGAGGGGTGGCTGCCCATCGGGGCTGTGATCACATGGTGAGTTGACCTGCCAGGAAGGCTTTTCCTGCTGCCGGGCAAGGTCCTGACCATACCCACTGTGGAATTCCTGCCTGGGAGGCAGCCAGGCCCTTGGGCCCGTTCCAGGCTTAGCTCTGGGTCCTGTTGTAGAGGAGGGGTTCCCTCGCTGGGTCTGCCCCGCTGGGTACCGTTGGTGCCGACCCAGTCACTCACCTGGGCTCTCTGGGCTGCTGGCGCCCCCTGGGGACCTGACACGAGAAGACAGGTAGGACAGGATGAGGGTCTTGGGCTTGAGCCATCTTCCCAAGGTCAGGGTTTCCTGCGCCTCAAAGCCCGAGGGGGCTCTTTGATAAAAAAGGAAACGTTATATTTCTTTTTCTGGTTTTGCTTTTGGATTCTTCCTACTAACTGCACACCCGTCAAAATTTCACATATTATTTTATTAAACGACTACCTAGAAAAGATGCAGAACCAGGTTGCATTTACGAATAAATCAAGTTAGCCACAGTACAGTTTTGTTTCACCAAACTAACAAAGAAGCACTTAAAATAAATATGCTATATTATTTCAGTTATTTTCAAAAGTTTTAGAGTTGTTTACTTTCTTTCTCCCTTTCTCCTCCAATAATATTTCCCCCCCCCATTACTTCCAAAATTCAGGAATTGTTACATCTCGATGCATAATCAAGCCCCCTGGCACAGCCCAGCAGTCAGGGTTTTACCCTTTCTCCCTTCCTCGTGGCTCTTCTCTTCCTCACCTGTCCCCTGTCCCTCAGGGCTTCTTCCGTCGAACAATCCGCATGAAGCTGGAATACGAGAAGTGTGAGCGGATCTGCAAGATCCAGAAGAAGAACCGCAACAAGTGCCAGTACTGCCGCTTCCAGAAATGCCTGGCGCTGGGCATGTCGCACAACGGTGAGCCAACCTGAAACCAGGTTTCCGAGAGCCCAGGAACAGAAAGGGGGTGCCCTCAGAGCAGCGCCCAGCACACAGTCAGTACGCGGGTCAGCTTTGCCCTTGCTGAGGCCTGCCTTCCCAGACTGCCCAGGACCCGCCATGCTTCCCAGGCCGGGGGCAGTTGCCACCTGTCTGCACCTGAGCCTCACCCTCTCTGGCCCAGAAGGGACCTGGGAATTGACCCTAACTCCAGTAGTGTTGGAAACACCACTCCCGGAACCTTGAGCCTGTCTTGGATAACCTGACAGGGTGTGAAAAGCCACTGCCAAGGCCCAGGATCCCCTCAGGTTTTCTTGGTTGTTGAGGGCAGGCAGGAGCCAGTGAGTGACCACGTGTGTCAGCTGCCAGGAGCGAGGCTGGAGATTGCTGGAGGCCGGCACTCCCGGGAGACAGAGCCTGCTGGGCTCTGTGAACAAGACAGACAGAAGCCCTGCCCCTCCGGAGCTTATATTCTGGAGGGGTTCTCCAACATTCCAACTTGCTGGCTCTAGAGCTTCTTAGGGCCTTGTGCTCAAACAGTGTGTCTCCGTCTTTGGCTTGTGTACCTTAGAGGTGCTGGCCCCTGCCCAGGCTCCTCCATGACTGTCCCCCTTCCCCGTGCAGCCATCCGCTTTGGCCGGATGCCAGAGGCTGAGAAGAGGAAACTGGTGGCAGGGCTGACGGCAAACGAGGGGAGTCAACACAACCCCCAGGTGGCTGACCTGAGGGCCTTCTCCAAGCACATCTACAGTGCCTACCTGAAAAACTTCAACATGACCAAAAAGAAGGCCCGTGGCATCCTCACCGGCAAGGCCAGCCACACGGCGGTGAGTGTCACTGCTCAGCCTGGCAGCACCCCGGGCTCTGGGCCCTGCTGCCACCTGCCTGACTCCTGGGAGAACCAGGCCTCCTCCCTCCCCTCACTTCGTGGTACAGGCAAGGGGTACGGGGCACACATGGGCGGGGTTCCCCCAAGGCCTGGCCTCTAACGGGGCCTGGTTTTCAGCCCTTTGTGATCCACGACATCGAGACATTGTGGCAGGCAGAGAAGGGCCTGGTGTGGAAGCAGCTGGTGAACGGTCTGCCCCCCTACAAGGAGATCAGCGTGCACGTCTTCTACCGCTGCCAGTGCACCACGGTGGAGACCGTGCGTGAGCTCACCGAGTTCGCCAAGAGCATCCCCAGCTTCAGCGACCTCTTCCTCAACGACCAGGTGACCCTTCTCAAGTATGGTGTGCACGAGGCCATCTTTGCCATGCTGGCCTCCATCGTCAATAAGGACGGGCTTCTGGTGGCCAACGGCACTGGTTTTGTCACCCGTGAGTTCCTGCGCAGCCTCCGAAAGCCCTTCAGTGACATCATCGAGCCCAAGTTCGAGTTTGCTGTCAAGTTCAATGCTCTGGAACTTGATGACAGTGACCTGGCTCTCTTCATCGCGGCTATCATTCTGTGCGGAGGTAAGTGAGGGAGGGGCAGTGGGTCAGCCCCGCACAGCCAGCCCTCCTGGGGGCTGGGCCCTCACTGCAGGGGCCAAGCCTAAGCTCTGACAGCAGGAGGAAGGGTCCATGTGATGATGGCAGTGGAACATGTAAGGCACTAACTGTGTGTGCAGGACCAGCTCCATCTAGTATAGATGGAGATGAGATAGAAAAAAGACTGAAAGGAAATGTACCAACATGTTGATGGGGGTTATTTCTGATAGTGGAGAAATTTTCTGTGTTTTACCTGCATTTTTCAAATTCCAGCACAATAAATATAGTAAGACTCACGCTGACAGTGGCATAGAGCTTGCTTCATGCCAGGCACTGTTCCAGTTCCTTTTCCTAGATTATAACTCTTTAATCCTCATAATGACTCTATGCCAGAGGCACTTCTGTTATCCCCATTTTGCAGATGAGGAAACTGAGGTCCAGAGAGGCTGAGTGACCTGCCCGTAGCCTCATTGCTAGTCTGTGGTAGAGAAGAGGTTTGAGTCCAGGCAGGGAGGCCCACTTTTCCCAGGGCCAAGTTGCCCACACCGGTGGGGTTAGGGGAGCTGCCCTGCCCTCCTGAGACCCCCTGTGTGCCTGCTGCCTCCCACACCCCTGCCCTCTGTCCCCACAGATCGGCCAGGCCTCATGAACGTGTCACAGGTGGAGGCCATCCAGGACACCATCCTGCGCGCCCTCGAGTTCCACCTGCAGGCCAACCACCCTGACGCCCAGTACCTCTTCCCCAAACTGCTGCAGAAGATGGCTGACCTGCGGCAGCTGGTCACCGAGCACGCCCAGATGATGCAGCGGATCAAGAAGACGGAGACCGAGACCTCGCTGCACCCCCTGCTCCAGGAGATCTACAAGGACATGTACTGAGGGCTTCTCTGTCGACCAGCCGCTGAGCACTGGGCCTGGTGGCCGAGGGGGAATCACACACAGTCGGCCCACCTCCCTCTCCCTTCCCCGGCTCCTTCCTTTCTCAGCTCCTCTGTCTTCTCTCATTTCTTTGTTCTTTTTCTTCCTTCCTCTCTCGCCCTCCCTTTCTCTTTCCCCATCTCCGTGTCTGTCCCTCTTCCTCTTCCTGTGAGGCAGTTTGTGTTATTTCACCAGCAGCACAGAACAGCACCTCTGCTTCCCCACCACCCCCCACCCCAACCCCACCACCCCCCACCCCGCACCCCCACCCCCGCACCCCGCAGCAGGAGGGGCCGGGCCTGCCCTCTGCACCAACAGTCCCCTTCTCCCGTCTTCAGTCTTCACAGCAAAGGGCTCGAGCCATCCAAAGAAACACTAAGCTTTCTGGGCCTGGCTTCCCAGGGAAGGTAAGCAGGGCCAGGGCTGAGTGCAGAGCGGCCCCTGGTCACCGGGTCCCTGGTGGAGGATGCCTCCCCCAGCAGGCAGCCCGGCCGGGGCTTTAGCTTGGCTCCCAGCAGGCAGCGCACACCTCAGCCCTGCTGAGCCGCCGCCCTTCCCTTCTTTTCACCGGTCTCGCAGGCCAGTGTCACTGATGGCCCCCGCGCTGGCCGCTGGGGGACACGCGCCCAGCCTGGATAGAGGTGGGGGTCCCTACACCCCCACTGACGAGGAGCGAGCTTAAAGAGAGGCGGAGGGAGGTAGGGGAGATGGCGAGCCGGGGACTTGCTTCTGAGCCCAGGCCTGGGGCGGGTCCCCCATCAGCACCCCACTCTGTCTGCCTCTCTGCAGCGCCACCGACTCCTGCCTACAGGTGTCGGCACCGCGCTCCCCCAGGCAGCGCCAGGGCCTGGCCTCACAAGCGCCCCTCCTTTCTCTGGCCTCCGGGAGACACTGGCAGTGGCTCCAGCCCAGCTGAAGCTCACTCCCCACACACACTCCCTCCAGCCCACACACCACAAGCACTGAAATCACTTTACCTGCAGGTTCCACACCTCTCACCCTCCCCTCCCTGAGGCAGGTGAGTGCCCAGAGGGGCCTGCAGGTGGACGGGCAGAGCTGTGCCCCTGTTCCCGAGGCTAGGCCAGATCCCTTGGTGGGCACGGGGTCCTGTGGACCCAGCCCAGCACCTGCTCACAGGGGAGGTACTGGGGATAAACTGATCCTTCTCGTTTGTGACACCCTCTGTCCCAGCAACTCTGCTGCCCTCCCCTTTTCCTTGTATTTGGCCCAGCTGGTCACCTGGAACTCTCCCTGTACTGCCTCTGGTGACCAAGGACCTTGCTAGGCCCAGTCCCACTCGTGGCCCCGCCCCTCCCCCTCATCCCCATTGATAAGCACTCACCCCAGAGGAGGGGCAGAAGCACAGCTTGGAGCGCTGCCGTCTGAGCAGAGGACAGAGAGCCTACCCAGGCTGCTTCTCCAGGAAGGAAACAGGTCTGGAGGGGTGAGGGGCTGACTGGCGTCTCTGAGAAAGGTGGCGGGACATGTGGGGTTAGAGCCCAGGCTTCCTGGGTCCTGTCTGGTCTTCCTTTTGGAGGGGCCTTTCCATGCCTGAGGATCACTCTCTACTGGCAAGATTCTCCCCTCCCCTCCCCCCCTCCCCCGCCATGCACCCCATCCTCATCCTCATCCCCCTCCCCAGTTCTGGTACTGAGGATACAGCTCTTCTCAGTGTCTGAACAATCTCTAAAATTGAAATGTATATTTTTGCTAGGAGCCCCAGCTTCCTGTGTTTTTAATATAAATAGTGTATACAGACTGATGGAACTTTAAATAAATGGGAATTAAATATTTAAGAGTTGATTTAAGCTAACTCAGCTTACAGTGTTTTTCCTGGGGGCTGATGAGACCCCTCCCTCTCTTCCACATCCAGTGCACAGAGGGGGAGACTTGGTCAGGCAAATGAGACTGTGGGGTGCTGGCCCGGGTGGCGGGGTCATTTCTGGCTTGTGGGGCTGCCCATCGTTCCCCCTCACCTCTTGCACTGCTCACCACTCGTCAGTCAGCAAGGTTTGTGGAGAACTGAGAAGATGCCATCCCACCCGGAGGGAGCATTTGGGGTGGGAGGGGGAGAAAGGATACACACCCTCTGAGAAGGGTGTGTGGAACCATGGCACAAACCAGGTTTGGGGGTGAGGGCGTCTGGGAGGGGCTAAGAAGGGCCTGGGAGGAGGCATGTCCCCTTGGGCCTTGGGTGGTATGTGGGACTTGCACAGGTTTTTGGGGGGTTTTTGCCACGCCATGCAGGATCTTAGTTCCCCAACCGGGGATCGAACCCATTCCCCCTGGAGTGGAAGCACGGCATCTTAACCACTGGACCACCAGGGAAGTCCCTGGGACTTGCACAGTTTTACCCCACAAGACATCAGGGCTTTCCTCTCCTTAGCTGACACCCCAGTTTTCTCCTTTACTTACAGTGGTACCATCTCCACAGACAAATGAATCAAAAATTTAGACTAAAAAAGAAAGCAACCTTAAGAGAATTAGAAGATACTGTCTTTGTGATAATTCTGTAAAACTTCTGAAACTTAAAAAGGTTTATTATTAAAGGAAGAAATGGGGTCCCAGGCTGGTAATATGCCTGAGGAGCCTGGAGGAAGCAGACGCAAAACCCTTCTGGAGGACAGACACAGGCAGTACAGAACTCCCACAAAATTACAAACATGAAGAGACAGCCTGCATGAAAATAAATAGAATAATGAGTGAAATTAGAGCCCCAGAACATCAAAAAGTATAGCTATTGATTATCATATAAGAGACAAATAAGTTTTATATTAAAAATATAAAGATATGAAAATCATACTAAAGAAACAGTTTGCTTTTTAAGGAAAAAAAAAAGACAAACATTTTAAAAGAAATACCTGGAATTTCCAGGAAAAAAATGAGTTAAAAAACAGACACAGCCAAAGAGATCATTTTTGCCCCTCAGAAAAGATCTGTAGAAACTATCCCCAAAATAACATAGGAAAACCAAGATAGAAAATGTGGAAAGGAAGAATAACAATACAAATTCTCATATACTGCAGAAGAGAGTAGAAGTTGATAAAATCAACTTGAAAATTCGGCAAAATCTTGTAAAGTTAAAATGCACCTGTGGAAGCTGTGAGGCATCACCCAGGTTCCACCCCTCAGAACCCAGGCACTGAGGTCCGTGGCTGCTGGGCTCACAGCTGAGTTCCTCTCAGGAAATTGCCTGCAGTGAAGGGGGCCGCCTTGCCCCGGATAAGCACACACCCTCCTCAGGAGCAGCCTATAGCCAACATGTGGGGACAAGCCAAGCCTCTTTGCCCCAATTTGAAACAACGTGAAGAATTGTCCAGCTCCAGAATTGGGGCTTCTGTCCTAGGTACATTGCAGTTTAATTTCTCTCTCTCCCCAATCCTGCTTCCTACAATTTCTTACAGGTGTTGTTCTCAGGAGCACTCCCCAGTGAGTGTCCTGCAAGTAAACCTCTAAATCTATTTCCTGGAGACGGCAGCCTGACATAGTACCCTAGAGTGAAAGCCACCAAATTGCACTAAGACTCATACACATGTTCTTTACAGCAAGAGCAAAAACTTAGAAACAATAAAAATGTCCATCAACAGGAAAATGGATAAATTTGATATATTTATACAATGTTTAAGAAAAAAAAACTAGAAGAGTGGGGGAGGGAAAAAACAACCTAGAAGAAACACATGGGGAAAATTATATATAATCTTGAAGTGGATAGACCTTTCAAAAATCTCTTGTACACACAGAAGTTTCTAAGTTTCATGCAGTACACAAAAAACTTAAGCGTCTATAAAATAGATAAAAGATCTTACTACATCACACTAAAAAAATTTCTTCCAGTGGGGGGAACACAAAAAAATTTAAATCAACCATGTTAAAAAAATGTGTGACATAATAAGACAAAGGCTAATTTCCTTAATATGTAAAGAGCACCTACCAATCAATGAGTAAAATGTCAACAACCCAAATGGGCAAAGGATATGAACAGGAAAAGAAATGCCTCTAAAACATGGAGAGATGCTTAATCTCATAGTAAGAGAAATGTAAATTAAAACTACAATGAGGGGGGAATTCCCTGGTGGCTCAGTGGTTAATAATCTGCCTGCCAATGCAGGGGACACAGGTTCGAGCTCTGGTCCGGGAAGATCCCACATGCTGCGGAGCAACGAAACCCGTGCGCCACAACTACTGAGCCTGTGCTCTAGAGCCCACGAGCTACAACTGCCACAACTACTGAGCCCCAGTGCTGCAACTACTGAAGCCCGTGCAGCTAAAAGCCCGTGCTCTGCAACAAGAGAAGCCACTGCAATAAGAAGCCCGTGCACCGCAATGAAGAGTGGCCCCTGCTCGCCGCAATTAGAGAAAGCCCACGCACAGCAATGAAGACCCAACGCAGCCAAAAAAAAAAAACAAACCTACAAGGGACTTCCTGACGGTCCAGTGATTAAGACTCCGTGCTTCCACTGCAGGGGGTGCGGGTTTGATCCCTGGTCGGGGAATTAAGATCTCACGTGCCACAGCCAAAAAAATTAAATAAAACTACAATGAGATACTGTTGTTTTACATAACAAATTAACAAATACTAACAAGTTTGATTATATTGTGTTGGCAAGGGTGTGCAGACACAGGCACTCTCATACTGTTGGTGGGAGTATAATCTGGCACAGCCACCACAGAGGGCGATTGGCAGCACCTATAAAAAATTTTTTTAAAAATAATTTTGGGGCTTCCCTGGTGGCACAGTGGTTGAGAGTCCGCCTGCAGATGCAGGGGATGCGGGTTCGTGCCCCGGTCCGGGAGGATCCCACATGCCGCAGAGCGGCTGGGCCCGTGAGCCATGGCCGCTGAGCCTGCGCGTCCGGAGCCTGTGCTCCGCAACGGGAGAGGCCGCAACAGTGAGAGGCCCGTGTACCGCAAAAAAAAAATAATAATAATTTTGATCCAGGGCTTCCCTGGTGGCACAGTGGTTAAGAATCCACCTGCCAATGCAGGGGACACAGGTTCGAGCCCTGGTCTGGGAAGATCCCACATGCCGCGGAGCAACTAAGCCCATGTGCCACAACTACTGAGCCTGCGCTCCAGAGCCCACGAGCCACAAGTGCTGAGCCACTGTGCCACAACTACTGAAGCCCGCACACCTAGAGCCCAAGCTCTGCAACAAGAGAAGCCACCGCAATGAGAAGCCCGTGCACCGCAACAAAGAGTAGCCCCTGCTCACTGCAACTAGAGACAGCCTGCGTGCAGCAACAAAGACCCAACACAGCCAAAAATAAAATAAATAAATTTTAAAAATAAATAAAAAATAATTTTGATCCAGCAAAAGTTAAGGAAATAACAAAGATGTCCAAGACAATTCGTTTCCCAAACTAGTGTCTCAATTTACTGATAAATATAGGAAGTTGATTAAATTCAATTTAAAAATCTCTCTAACTTTTAAGTGAATTCCTCTTATTTCGTCTTTTTAACTTTCCCAACTTACCTCCCACATGGGGCACTGCAGTCTAGTGGAGAGTACATGGGCTTTGGAGGATTAAGATAGGAATTGAGGGGGTGTTAGGAAGGGCTCTTAGAGCTCACAGTCCCCCCTTCTCCTCACTCCCCATCGTCAATGGGCCCAGTCCAATTGTTCTCCACGATGCAAGCTACAAATCCAACAGCCATTTATGCTGCCCAGGAGAGGCTCTGACTGGCTGATATGCTCTCATCTAATCTGGAGTTTCCTCATTAGACAGAGCCTCAGACAAGCCCCCTCCTGGCCACCTCTTATGGTGGCCCTTGCTGAGGCCCTTAAAGTCCTTAAACCATCCCCCCAGTTTCCTCCAGTAATCATCTAGGGATCCCTTAAGGCCTTCATGCCCCACCCCACCCACATTCTGTAGCCTGGACAGGGCATTTGGAGCCCCCAGCCTCCTAGCCTTCCAGCCATCCTGCTTCACTGTCCATCCCTCCTCCTGCAGGAGGGGGGCCATGAGGAGAGGTGGGCCTGCCTGTGCAGCCCCTCCTCCCTTTGGCCCTGCCCGGAGAGAGAGGGATAAAGGAGCACCAGAGCAGCCCTGCCTGATTCTCATTAGGGGCCACAGCTGGGATGGACCCTGCGGAGCCGGATGGCAGCAGCCGAGGTGGAGCGAGCAGGACGCGCTCCCAGCGACCACACAGGTAGGGGCCTGGGTTTTGGGAGAACACAGGGGAAGTGGGAGAAAATTCTTTGGGGTTCTGTCTGTCCACTGAAAGCTCAGTCTTTAAGAATTGGGGTGCATCAGGTGGGAAAAGGGGCTTCCTAGCCCCCAACCCAACGCTGGAAGTGTCTGGAGACTATCTCTCACCCCTCACAGTTCAGAGGAGGAAACTGAGGCCAGACAGGGGATAAGTCAGGGCTAGCTCAGGGTCTGACCATTTAGGGCAGAGATTCCCCATTTGCCTTTTTTCTCTTCCACTCAACAAATGTTTCTCTGCCCAGAAATACTATACAGCTCCCTGCAGTGGGATCTGGTCCTCTGGTTATCTTTGTAGCCCCAGTATGTAGCCTGGTGCCAGGTGTTCATAAGTGTGTGAATGGAAACACTTCAGGTTGAACATTACACCATTAGAGAGTCATTCTTTGGGGTACGCTAGCTCACTAGGCCTTCCGTCAGGCATTCATACCTTAGCACAGATTCATTTTGCCAACAGATGGAAGAGATGAGTTCCCCAGAGAGAACTGAATCTTGGGTAAAGGAGGGATCATTGTAGACCTTAGGGTCTCAGTGTGAAATGGTTTTCCCAAGCTGGGAAGAAAGGCAATCTGGCAGCAAGAGGAAGGCAAAAAAAGAAGATGGACATTTACTAAAGGAGATTTTCAGTTGTTCCTGGTCCTGCCCAAAGCTCAAGAAGGAAGGTGGGGCTTCCCTGGTAGCGCAGTGGTTAAAAGTCCGCCTGCCGATGCAGGGGACACAGGTTCGTGCCCCAGTCCGGGAAGATTCCACATGCCGTGGAGCGGCTGGGCCCGTGAGCCATGGCCGCTGAGCCTGCGCGTCCGGAGCCTGTGCTCCGCAACGGGAGAGGCCACAACAGTGAGAGGCCCGCGTACCGCAAAAAAAAAAAAAAAAAAAGAAGGAAGGTGGCATGCTAGACTAAGTTTGGCCCTCAAGTTTTAAGAATCTTGGTCAGGGGGCTCACTTGGCAGGTTCCACCTCCCCCTCACTGTACCCAGCCCCACCTTCCTCATCCCTGCTCTTCTCTGCACACCCTGTGTTCACCCAACAGGCCAGTCCTGATCACTGCACAGGGGTCCACTGCTCTGGCCTCCCAGCCACCCAGCTGCTTTTGCTGCCTCCCCAGGCCTGGATTACCGGTGACTTCTGGCTGTTCTGTCCCCAACCCTTGGCCTCAGAATTTGGCTTAAGAAATTCCCCAAGTCCAGCAGCCCTCACCCCTGACAAGTCAATCTTGGTTAACTAGAGAAGTATTGTGCTGAGTGAGGACACCTGGGTTATAGTCCTAACTCTTGTTCCGAGTCCCAGGCCAGTTACTTGACCTCTCTGAGCCTCAGATTTTGAAAACAAAAGATGACTCCTGACTTTTAAGGCTTGTTTTGAGGATTAAATGAACTAATTTGCCAGTACCCCAAACAAAATGTGTTTTATTGGTATGTTAAGGCTGTGTGGGTGGAGGGCAGGACTTATCAGAGCATTTAATATGTTCATGTATGGTAAGCAATATACAACATGACTCTAAAAAAATATAGAAGGAGGAGTTTCTCAAATCAATTTGATCACAAAGCCCCTAGCTCCTGTTGCTGTGGCTTGTCTGATGGTCTAAGAGCACCTCTGGACATGCTGGGAGAGCTCTGTTGCTGGATCTCTCAGCTTGTGAAGGAGCTAGTATGGTGGCCTCTTAGGCAGTCCTGGAGGTCAGCTTCATTGGTGGTCTTTAGGGAAAGCAAAGCTTTGGGGACTGGGGACAGGAGGCTTTCAAGCCCTCCTTTGAGGGCCACTGGCTCCTCCCCTAGGGGGTGAGAGACTCCTCCTCTCAGGTCACCCACCCTTTCTCCAGTGACTGTCATTTCCACCTCACCCCTCACCCCAACTTCCATCCACCTTCTATCCTCCCTAACTTTGGCTGTCACCACTGATCTGGTCCCTCCCCCACTGCAGCCTCTTCCTATCTACTCCTCATGTTATAATTGGGAGCAGAAACATACCAGGCCAGGCATCTTCTATAAACCTAAAAGAAATTTGAAAAAACATGTGTCCCCTCCACACTCCAAGTTATCTAATGGTATTCATCGTAACGTAAATTGTTGCAAAGGTTAAATTTCTAATGTATTCTAAATAGTCCCACTTTAATACAATTATTCTTTTTTAATTCCAAAAGAGAGTTTTAAAAGATGTTTTTAGAGTAGTTACATCACTAAATCAAATGCTTTTTACCGTTTCTGAATCTTTCTTCAAGACTGGCACTTCAGGCAAGATTTTGAGGGATGTGTTCAAAGCTCTCAGCTTTGAACACAAAGCTCACAAGAACTTGCCCTCAATCTTCCTGCAGGAGTCTCTCAATTTTTCCAAGCCAGGCAGTGAGAATGATTGAAAGTCACCATGGGGTACTGGGCTGGGGCTGGCTGTAGCTCTGTGCAGAATTTCAGTCGAAGGTATTTCGGGCTATTTGCTTTGGGACCTGCCAATGAACTTGCTGTGTGGGCAGCTGAGCAGCAATGGCAGGTGAGCAGGGTGGATTTGATTAAGTACATTATTCTTTTCATGCATCCAGTGGCATCTAAATACCAGAGAGATTTAACATATACTGTCATCCATTTAAAAGTATATAAAAGCAGGCTCTTTACAGTTTTACATAACTCCTTTTCTCCTTGAATACCTATTCTACTTCTCCCACAGAATTTTACCAATACAAATATTTTTCTTCTCAGAAGTCTTTCACTGATCACGATATTATCTGTTTCTGCAGCAAAAATATTTGTGAAACAGAAATATGACTTTTTTCTAGATTTAGTTATTAGTAGTACTCAACTGATCAAAATAAATAAATTACACACTTTTTTTTTTTTTTTGGCCATGCCATAGGCTTGCAGGATCTTATTTCCCTCACCAGGGATCGAACCCAGGCCCTGGCAGTGAAAGTGCTGAGTCCCAAACACTAGATTGCCAGGGAACTCCCTACACACTTTAACAGTTAATTACTAAATAACAAAATTTTCATTACAAAATTTAGATGAGATTGTTGCTTCCCCCCCACCAAAAAAGCTCATGTATCCATGGATAAACATTACTTATTGCTAGAATAAGACCGGATTCAACATCAGTTTCTTTTTTTGGGGGAGGAGGGTTGTCTGTTATTCAATTTTATTTTTAAAAATGTTTATTGGGGTATAAGTGATTTACAATGTTGTGTTATCAACATCAATTTCTATTTCTTTTTTTTTTTTTTTTTTTTGCGGTACACGGGCCTCTCACTGTTGTGGCCTCTCCCGTTGCGGAGCACAGGCCCTGGACGCACAGGCCCAGCGGCCACGGCTCACGGGCCCAGCCGCTCCGCGGCATGTGGGATCTTCCCGGACCGGGGCAAGAACCCGTGTCCCCTGCATTAGCAGGCGGACTCTCAACCACTGCACCACCAGGGAATTAATATTTATGAATGGAAGCACTGAGAAATCTTGTTCACATAAATAAGCAAATGGAAATGAAAGGTTGTTATATCAGGGGCACTCAATTCTTTGAATTTCTTCTGAATTAAACCAAAAATGACATAGTGGTCTGAATTAAAATCAAAAGTTACCGTTTAATGATCTTATATTACCTTCCTGGCCCTCACAACAGCTTCCATAAAAATAACATAATAACAACTACAGTTATTATAAGTATTATATTATGTAATAATATAATAATAGTCATTGTAATAAGGACCATGTGCCTGACGATCCGGTACCTTCACCAACAAGACTGGGTGCCTGTCACCCATCCTGCCCTTCCTCCACCTGCTTCTCTGCCAGGGCCTCTCTTGGAAATTCTCTGGAGAATGGTGGGGGCCACTCTATGGCAGACCTCCAGCATCAGCTGGCAGTCTGTGTTCTCTTGGGACAAGAGTCTGACCTCTGTCCCCGTCCCTGCTGCCCTGGCCACTTCACATGTGGGCTTATTTCCACTCCTGGCAAGGAAGCACACGACAAGAGCAGAGGTCCCCAGAGCCCTGGCTCATGCCTGGACACATAGTAGATTCTCAATAAATGTTGGCCCATCTTGGCCTCCTCCCACCCTTCCCACCTCACAGGCTGACCCTCAAAGGTCCTTGTAGTAGTGGTGACGATGATGATGATAATGATGACAGCAGAGTGATAAGAACAGCTAATATTTATTGAGGGCTTGCTATGTGCCAGGTATAGTTGGCCATGTGTATCTGTGGGTTCCGTTTCCGTGGATTAAACCAACCGTAGATCGAAAATATTTGGGAAGAAAATCCCAGAAAGTTCCAAAAAGCAAAACTTGAATTTGCTGTGTACCAACAAATATTTACATAGTATTTACATTGTATTAGGTGTTATAAGTGATCTAGAGATAATTTAAAGTATACAGGAGCATATGCATAGGTTATATGCAAATACTATGCCATTTTATTTTTTTTTAATTTGCGGTACGCGGGCCTCTCACTGTTGTGGCCTCTCTCGTTGCGAAGCACAGGCTCCGGACGCAGAGGCTCAGCGGCCATGGCTCATGGGCCCAGCCGCTCCGTGGCATGTGGGATCTTCCCGGACTGGGGCACGAACCCGGTTGAGGTTGAGGCGGACTCTCAACCACTGTGCCACCAGGGAAGCCCCTTTTTTAAAATTTTTATTTATTTATTTTTATTTTTTCTATTTCTTGGCTGGGCCACGTGGCATTCGGGATCTTAGTTCTCCAACCAGAGATTGAACCTGTGCCCCCTGCAGTGGAAGCACGGTGTCTTAAACAGTGGACCACCAGGGAAGTCCCTATGCCATTTTATATAAGGGACTCGAGCATCCACGGATTTTGGTGTCCATGGAGGTTCTGGAACTAACCTCGCACGGATACCAAGGGATAACTATACTTTACATACAATATCTCATTGACGTTTTATATCATCCCCCGAATTAAGTACTGATAACTTACAAATGAAGAAACTGAGGCATGGAAAGTTTGTCCAAGCTCATACAACCAAGAAGTAGTGGTACCAGGCAGAACTGCTTATATAATTTGTGGGACCCAGCACAAAAAGAAAATCAGCGTCCCTTGTTCAAAAATTTAATCATTTCAAGACAGCAATGGCAGAACATTGAAGCAAGCGTGGGGCCCCTGCGTGACTACACAGGTCTGTGCCCATAGAGCAGGCCCTGGTTCCGGAATCTGAACCCAGAATTCTGAATCCAGAGCCCACCAGACTCTGTGCTTGGAGAAAGTAATAGGAATCACTGTGATTTACTGAGCTCCTGCTATGTGCATTGTGCGAAATCTAAAAAAACCTTCACAACAACCCTGAGGTAACAGGAGGCATTGTTACCCTCATGTTTAAGCGGGAGGAAACCAAGCTTTAGGGAAATTGAATTACCACCCAGGGTTATCAGGCGGAGTCAGGATTTGAACACAGGACCAAACCTGAAGGCTGAGTCTTCATGTCACACAGCGTCTTTCTAGAAGGATCACAAAGGCAGGAGCGAAAATGGGGCTGGGCATGACTCAGATGATCTCTTAGGAACTTTGACCGAGGGGCCTGTCACTGGGGGTCCAGCCGCTGCTTCGCTCAGGACCGGAAGGCATCCCAGGTCTGCAGATATTTCCAGCGAGGCTTCTGCTTCCACGGAGATGGATGCAGGTAAGTGCCTCTTCTCCTCAAGTGGGGAGCGGGCTGGGAGACTCGGGAGGGAGGAATCATTCTTCATGGACCATGCATCTTCCCAGAGCCCCTCTGCCCTCAGCTCCAAGTACTAGGCTGAGCTAGCTCTGAGCCGTGAAGGAGCTATCCCTTTCTCCTTACCCTTCTCTTCCTCACGACAGCTACCGGCACCTGCAGCCTCCCTGCCACCTGCAGCCTCCCCACCACCTTGAGTGGGGCCGCCGCCATTCGGAGCCACACATCACCCTGTCAGGCCCCCCACAAGGACTGACCCGCAGGGGCTCCGAGCCCTCCTACCTGCCCTCTGTGACTGCCGGATGGGGTTGGGCCGGGGCCTACCAGGGCATGGAGCCTGGCCTGGAGGAGTTGTTCAGCAAGGCTGAGGACATTGGTGGCAGCTCCTGGAAGTCCCTGTCCCTAGCATGTGAGTCATCAGGGGTACTGCAGGTGGGCACAAGTGAGATCTGAGACCAGGGTCCCTGCTCTGTCTCTGAGCAAGGTTTATATTTCCTTCCGCCCCCTCCCTCCTCAATATTCCCAGCCAGAGGGAAATTTTCCTCTGGCTCTGTTGCTCTCTGTGTTCTAGAAGCAGAATACCATGGTGCCTGTGGAGTCAAACCACCTAGTTTCAAATGCTGGCTCCACCACTTAGGAACTGTGTGACCTTGAACAAGTCACTTAACCTCTCTGAGTCTCAACTGCCTCATCTGCTAAAGGGCACTGATAATAGCACCTACTCACAGGGTCTTGATGAGTTCGTATATGTGATGTGCATAGCACAGTACCTGGCACAGAGTAAACACTAAATACTAGTAGTTATTTTTAAAATTATTGCTCTAATTCAGTGCTGTCCAACAGAAATATGTTACATATGGAATTTTTTTCCTTAACATCTTTATTGGAGTATAATCGCTTTACAATGGTGTGTTAGTTTCTGCTGTATAACAAAGTGAATCAGCTATACATAGACATATATCCCCATACCTCCTCCCTCTTGCGTCTCCCTCCCACCCTCCCTATCCCACCCCTCTAGGTGGACACAAAGCACAGAGCTGATCTCCCTGTGCTATGTGGCTGCTTCCCACTAGCTATCTGTTTTACATTTGGTAGTGTATATATGTCCATGCCACTCTCTCACTTTGTCCCAGCTTACCCTTCCCCCTCCCCGTGTCCTCAAGTCCATTCTCTATGTCTGCGTCTTCATTCCTGTCCTGCCCCTAGGTTCTTCAGAACCATTTTTTTTTTAGATTCCATATAACATATGGAATTTTTTGTATCAGCTTTATTGAGATATGATTCACAAACCAAAATATTCACCAACTTAAAGTGTATGATTCAATGTAATACAGTATATTCAGAGTTGTACAAACATTAGCACCGTTTTTTTAAATTAATTTTTTTTGGAGTATAGTTGATTTGCAATGTTGTATTAGTTTCTGTTGTACAGCAAAGTGAATCAGTTATACATATACGTATATCCACACTCTTTTAGATTCTTTTCCCACATGGGTAGTTACAGAGTACTGAGTAGAGTTCCCTGTGCTGTACAGTAGGTTCTTATTAGTAGCACTATTTAATTCTAGAAGATTTTCATTACCCCAAAAAGAAGCCCATTAGCAATCTCTCCATCCACAACCCCTCCCAGCCATTGGTAAACACGAATCTATTTTCTGGCTCTGTGGATTTGCCTCTTCTGGTCATTTCATATAAATGGAATCATACAATATATGGCCTTTTTGTGTCTGGCTTCTTTTATTTAGTATAATATTTTCTAGATTTATTCATGTTGCAGCATATAGAAGTACTTCATTTCCTTTTATGGCCAAATAATATCCCAGGATATGGACATATACCACATTTTGTTTTATTCATTCACCAGTTGATGGATACTTGGGTTGTTTTTGCTTTTTGGCTATTATGAATAATGTTGCTATGAGCACTTATGTACAAATTTTTGTGCGAATGTATATTTCCATTTCTCTTGGGTATATACCTAGGAGTGGAGTTACTGGATCATATGTTAACCCTATGTTTAATATTTTGAGGAACCACCAAACCGTTTCCCAAAGTGGTTGCACCATTTTACAATTCACGCATGTAAATAAAATTTTTCTAGCAGCCTCATTTTAAAAAAAGGAAAAAGAAACAAGTGAAATTAATTTTAATATTTAACCCAGTATATCAAAAATTACATATCCAATATCGTTTCAATATGTAATTAATATAAAAAGTTAATAATGAAACATTTTAGAGACTTTTTGGTATTCAGCTTCAAAATCTCATGTGTATTTTACACTATGACACATCTGAATTCAGACTAGCTCCATTCCAGGTGCTTGATAGCCACATGTGACAGGTGGCTATCATATTGAATAGCACAGGTCTAAACAGTTGTGTTAGAGACATAATTCTGAGTAGACTCTGAACTACTGGTGGACAGAACTTTACACACCCTCAGGGCCTTGCGTGCAGCAGACGCTTAGGAGATACCACATGAATGAGTAAATGAATGAATGGATCCAGTTTTCCCCAACAGCTGCTGATGGTGATCACAGCTACTTCCCGAAGTCTCAGCCTATGTCAGACCCTGTCCAGGAGCTCCTGGCCCCACTTCAAAGCCTGGACCTTGAGGTGCAGCAGGTAGTGGAGGGGGAGGGGAAGAGGATGCCATGCTGGACCTCTGGGATGCCCATACCTGCTGGAGGAGGGCTCTGTGTTCCCTGGGGCCGTATTTGGGGTGACAGTGTGTGTGTGTGGGGGGCAGGGTGGGGGCTGAAGGGAGGATGTGCTCTGACCCTGCCTGTGGCTGCAGAGGGTGCAGGACAGTCGGGACATCGTGTGTGGCATCTGCATGGACAAAGTGTGGGACAAGCCAGAGGCCAAGCGGATTTTTGGCATCCTGCCCAACTGCAGCCACCCCCACTGCCTGGGCTGCCTGCGTACCTGGCGGAAGAGCCGAGGGGACTTCCCGCTGGGTGTCATCAAGTCAGTGTCATGGAGGGGCCAGCAGGGAGGGAGGGAAAGGTCCCACAGAGGGGTGGGCTCAGAGACAGGCCGATGGGCTTGTGACTACTCCTCTCCCACCTCCCACCCCATCCCACCTCGCAGGGCCTGTCCCCAGTGCCGTGTCCCTTCCAGCTACATCATTCCCTGCAAATTCTGGGTGAGCAAGGGGCCTAAGAAGGAGCAACTCATCAGGAACTTCAAGGCTCGGACCAGGTGATTCTGGCAGGGGGAGCATGACTCAGGTTAGGAAAGAGGGGAAGCAGTCCCTGATCTATACCCTCTCAGCCGTGGTTCCCAGCATGGCATCCCCCAAATCCTGGAAGTGCAGAGTGACCAAGACAGCAGGTGAGAGTGTGAGCTATTTCCACTATTTCAGAAAGCCCAGTAAATAATAGTGAGTGACTGAGACAGCCAAGGCCAAGTTTCTCTTCTAGCCTGGCTCAGGATCCACACAGGGAAACTCTGGTTCTCTCAGCATGATGGGAAGCCCTGCTTGGCTTTTATTTCTGATTTTTTTTTTAAAGCAAGAAAGTATAGGAATTCCTCAGCAGTCCAGTGGTTAGGACCTGACACACTCACTGATGGGGCCCCAGGTTCTATCCCTGGTCGGGGAACTAAGATCCCACAAGCCACCATGGAAGTAGAGACTCTTACTGTTACCATGCTGTAGAAGGAGAAAGTGAGGCAAGGTCTATGGGGCTTAAGTAAGGAAGTGGGTTTGAACCCAGACATTCTGACTCCTAGCATGGACTAGAAGGAACCATGGGGAGGATATTGACTTGAGAGGAGGAAGGGCCATACCTGGGTAGCCAATTGACCATGAGGTTGAAAGGAAATTGTAAGATGATTAATGTTTCCAGATGGACGGCCACAGGACTGGTACTATCACGTGAGAGCTGAGTGAGGGAGACTGATGGAGAATCTGGTCAGGTTGAGTGGGGTGGTTTTGGATGCTATCTGGATGGAGGGGTTCCTAATGCTAGGTTTGGTCAAATGGTAGGAAGAGGAAGAGGGACAGTCATTTTAGAGGGGTTCCCAGGCTTCCAGCTTGGTGGTCAGCGGGATCCTCCATTCACGCTGGGACTGCAGGAAGTGGGAAAGACTCAACTGCATTGGAGTCAAGCAGAGAGGTGATGATGCAGGAGAAAGGAAAAAGGCTATAAATATGCGCTTTATCTTTTTCTCCCTCTCGTCCATCTTTCTGTGCAAGAAAAAGCTGTTCCTACTTAAGCAGATCACAAGTTGCCCACAAGCCCTTCCTGTATCTGACCTTTCACAGAATGAAATTTGAAATCTCAGAAGTGGGAAACTTCTTAATTTCATTAGCTAGCAGTTACCAAATCATAAGACCACCCCTCAGAAGAAGGCATTGTTCTAACCTGGTTACAGAGACACATTGTAGGGTTAACTGCTCTCCCTCCTCCTTTGGTGGTATTACTGAAACTTAGTTCAAAGAAGGAAAGGAGATTCCCAGGGTCACTGCTGTCCCAAATAGACTTTGTGGGAATTAAGAGAAAGGTACCACTTAAGACACTTTACTGCCATCTGCTGGGAAATAATTGTAATAAATATAACATCTACACTTGTCTATGTGACCCTAGAGGTGCCAGGATAGATGTGGTGGTGCCTTTGTGCTGTGTATAACCTACCCAACATTACATGTCGGCCTTGAGTGCCCCTTGTTCCTGGGGCAACTGGGCTTGAAGGTGATGGTCTTCTATCCTTCCGCCCTCTCATAGCCAGATTCGATGCCGGTTCTTCATGCGGGGGAATGGCCGCTGCCCCTTCAAGTCGGACTGCATTTACCTGCACCAGCTCCCAGATAAGGCCCCGACTTCTGATCCTCCCTGGCCCGGAAGTATGCAGCTGGCCTCTGTGAGTGAGGTGGTAGCAGCAGGGATAAGGGGTCGGGGAGGCTGCTGGCCATGGTTTATAATAAATGTCTGTGATAAATGTAAAACCTATGTATGATGTCTGTGACATTAATGGTGCCTGCTTAGATGTGGTACCTTTGTGCTACGTACAACCTGCCTAACCTTATGTGTCAGCCTTGATTCCCCTGTACCACATACAACTGGGGTCGAAGCTGCTGGGTTTTCACTGATTTCTTTTTCTACTCTCAGGTGGTGGGCAAAACAGCGTTCCTAGGGGGCACCGAGCCAGAGGAGGAAGTGTTCTTCATGGACTGTGCCCTGACCATGGCCTTCTGGGGTTCAGAACTCCTCCTGGACCCCAACAGTTCTTACCACTGCCTCCTGTAACCAGGATCAATGTGTGGGGGGATGGGGCTGAGGGGCAGGGGTTGCCAGGTGGTAGGTCTTTTCCCTTTGGAGCTTGGTGGGGGATGAAAGTAGCAAGTGCCCCACACCCATGAACTGCAGCAGTGACACAGCTGGGGAACATGGGGAGGGGGGATGGCTCTCGGGAAAGAGGAAGGGTTCTCACCCTCTTGCCAGGGACTTGGTTTTTAACTTTACTCTTTTGTAGAAGGATTCTGAAAGAAAACCAATAAAGTGCACCTAAGCCATCACTGCTGGTGTCTGAAGAGTGTCTGCTTATCGCCCAGGTGCACCCTCACCCCTACCCCCACCAAGGGTTTCTTCTGCATTTAATCTGTTGCAATATCACCTGTCACTTAGCCTTTGGAAAACTTCACTTTATGCTCATAAGAGAATGAGAACAGAAAGGGCAAATAATGTAGGTATTATAAAAATAGTAATGTCAGAGATCCCGTGAAAGGATCTCAAGGATTCCCTCTTGGAATCCTTGTGGATTCCAAGTGTGGTTCAAGAACCACACTTGGAAGTTTTCTCCCTATTCTCCTTCCCATTGGCTAGAATGCAGACCCTGGTGGGCATGAACCAGAGCCACCACGATAAGGCTGGAGTTGAGGATGGGCAGGGCATTGAAGGCTGTTTAGCATTCTTGGCCCCGCCCACTACTTATCAGGGCCTCCACCCCTTTGCCCCCAACATCATTTGGTCATTTGAAGACCAAAACCATCTCCTATGAAGTTAGAACTGATAAACTGAGATAGAGGTTCCTGGAAGAAACTTATTTCCTACTCTTTTGCCCTTTGCAAAGCAGGCACTATCTAAGACAGAGGTCCCCACCCCCCGGGCCACGGACCGATACCAGTCCGTGGCCTGTTAGGAACCAGGCCACAGAGCAGGAGGAGAGCCGTGCGAAGATTCATCTGTGTTTACAGCCGCTCCCCGTGGCTCACATTACCGCCTGAGCTCCGCCTCCTGTCAGATCAGCGGTGGCATTAGATTCTCAGAGGGGCTCGAACCCTACTGTGAACTGCGCATGCGAGGGATCTAGGTTGCGCGCTCCTTATGAGACTCTAATGCCTGGTGATCTGAGGTGGAGCTGAGGCGGTGATGCTAGCGCTGGGGAGCAGCTGAAAATACAGATTATCAATAGCAGAGGGGTTTGACTGCACAGAGACCATAATAAATCAACTGCTTGCAGACTCATATCAAAACTCCATCAGTGAGTGGCAAGTGACGATGAAGCTGCACCTAATGGAGTAGACTGGACATAAGCAACACACTTCGGGTGTCACTGTTTCCCGTCACCCCCAGATGGGACCATCTAGTTGCAGGAAAACAAGCTCAGGGCTCCCACTGATTCTGCATTATGGTGAGTTGTATCATTGTTTCATTATATATTACAGTGTAATAATAATAGAAATAAAGTGCACAATAAATGTAATGCGCTTGAGTCATCCCCAAACCATCCACCCCACCCCCACCCCCATCCGTGGAAAAATTGTCTTCTGTGAAACTGGTCCCTGGTGACAAAAATTTTGGGGACCACTGATTTAAGAAATACTCCGTAGTCTTTTCCAACAGCTCTCTTAAAATCTTTTTTTTTTTTTTTTTGCAGTATGCGGGCCTCTCACCGTTGTGGCCTCTCCCGTTGCAGAGCACAGGCTCCAGACGCGCAGGTTCAGTGGTCATGGCTCACGGGCCTAGCCACTCTGCAGCATATGGGATCTTCCTGGACTGGGGCACGAACCCATGTCCCCTGCATTGGCAGGCGGACTCTCAACCACTGCACCACCAGGGAAGCCCTTAAAATCATTTTTAAAAATTTTTATTTTATTTTTTGGCTGCATCAGGTCTTAGTTGCAGCACGCGGGATCTTTTGTTGCGATACACAGGCTCTTCCTTTCAGTGTGTGGGCTTCTCTCTAGTTGTGGTGCATGGGCTCCAGAGCTCATGAGCTCTGTAGCTGTAGTACACGGGCTCTCTAGTTGTGGTGTGCGGGCTCAGTAGTTGTGGCACGCGGGCTTAGTTGTCCTGTGGAATGTGGGATCTTAGTTCCCCAGCCAGGGATCGAACCGGCATCCCCTGCATTGCAAGATGGATTCTTAACCACTGGACCACCAGGGAAGTCCCTCCCTTGAAATCATTTTGGAAAAAATAAAAAATTTGGCTCTAATGGAAATCAGATCCAGTTCAAAATATTTCTATGGGGCTTCCCTGGTGGCGCAGTGGTTGGGAGTCTGCCTGCCGATGCGGGGGACACGGGTTCGTGCCCCGGTCCGGGAGGATCCCACAAGCTGCAGAGCGGCTGGGCCCGTGGGCCATGGCCGCTGAGCCTGAGCGTCTGGAGCCTGTGCTCTGCAACGGGAGAGGCTGCGGCAGTGAGAGGCCCGCGTACCACAAAAAAAATAAATAAATAAAATAAAATATGCCTATGGCTTCCCATACTATTCAGGGTGAAAGACAAATTCCTCTCTATGATGTCAAGGCCTCACAAGATCTGGTCTGGTTACCTCTCCTGTTACTCCCCAGCAAGTGCACTCTTGCCTGACCACCTATTTAAAACTACCTCACTCTATCTCCCTTCCCTGCTATATCCTTGAAAGCACTTATCACAAACAAACATTCTATTGTTTACTTACTTAGTTGTCTGTCTCTCCTCAATTGAGGGTCAGCAACAATGAGGGCAAAGGTAGTTATTTTGTTCCCTGCATCCTGAGCGCTAGGTGCTCAGTAAAGATTTATTGATTGAGTGGATGTGTGCATGGCAGCAGAAGCTGGGAGGATGGAAATACAAGCTGACACCCAAAGGAGGGTTTATGGGGTGCTGTGGGGCTCTTCTCCCCTCTGCCTTTATTCCTATCCTCTGCTATGGTCCCTCCCTTCGCTGAAAGCCTGCCTCCTCCAGCAGATTTCCTTAAACCAAAACCCTGGGAATTGGAGGCACTCTTGGTCCCTTATAAACAACCAGAGCAAGGCCACTTCTTGATCTTAGGGAGGAAGTTTACAGGAATGCCTTTGGCCATATCGATGGCATTAGGTTTTACTGCGACTCCATTCTCGGGTGTATTAGTAGATCGAACATTTCTGGAGAGGACTGAAACCCCAGTGATGCCAGTTGATGGCCTGTGGAAGAGGTGACGTTATGGTAAATTATGATCAAATCCTATGGCAAAGCCCATGATCTATAGGCAACATGGGCGTCAGCTGAAATTAAATGATGCTTGGATCCTGAAGTACAACCAGCAGGATCCCTGATATCCATTCTGTACGCCCGCCCCCTCACTTACTTCAGCGATCGGTGGAGGAAGCAAGGTTAGGGTCAGCCGCAGAGGACCCATCCTCCATCAAGCCCCGCCCCACTCTATCTCTTGCATGACCCCGCCCACTAACCGATTTCCTAGTGGCACCGCCCCCACTCTGGTCCCGCCTCATCAGCAGATCTGCACTCGGCCTTCGCCCCGCCTCCCTACTCCTATCCTACCTGCCCCTTCCGGCCTGCCCTTGCGCCCAGACCCGGCCGCACTTCCCCGTTCCTTTGCTTTCTGACAGATCTAGTTTCGCGCGCTGGCGGGGTGCGAGTCCGAGAGCCTCCCCGAACGCTGAGGAGGGAATGTGGCGCGCGCAGGAAGGGGCCGGCCGCAGCATCAGGGCCGGCGCTGTCGTCCGCCTCCCTTTCCCCAGGCCCCGGAGCTGAGGCCCGAAACCAGAGCTCGGGGCAGCGCGGCTCCCTGGCCCCGGGTATGGAGGCCCCGGAGGCGGCACCCGCTCAGGCTGAGGGCGCGGAGCCGGCGCCCTGGGCGCACCTAGAGGCCCCCGCCCGCCTCCTGCTGCAGACGCTGCAGGCGGGGCCCGACGGGGCGCGGCGCGGCTTGGGGGTGCTGCGGGCTCTGAGCGGCCGCGGAGGGGAGCCCTTCGGCTGGGACCGCGTCTTCGAGGCGCTGTGCCGGGAGGAGCCAGTAGTGGAGGGCCCGGACTGTCGCCTGGAGCTGTAAGTTGTCCGCCCGCGTTCCTCCTGTCCTGCTGGTCGCGGCGGCCGCTGGCGTAGCTCGGGGCGCCGCCCGTCATCCTCCACGGTGGTGTGAGGCAGGGGCTGGCGCTACCTACTTCTCTAGATGAGAAGACCGAGGCACAGAGAGGTGAAATACTTGCCCCGAGAGCGGGTCCCTGCCGCGCGCCCTGTGAGGCGGGGCCTCCGGCAGACCCTCATAGCGTAGATACTGGTCTTACCTAGACGAAAGACACCTGCCCTCGGTTGGGTGTAAATGAATAATTATGTCAGTGGATTCTAACTAATTTTAATCACACACTTCCATCTCTTACCTCCAGTATAGGTCAAGAGTACACGTGTGTTAAAATACGTACATTGTCAAGTATACATAAATAGAAAATTTTTTAAATTTTATTTTTATTTATTTATGGCTGTGTTGGGTCTTCGTTGCTGCACGCGGACTCTCTCCAGTTTCGGAGAGCAGGGGCTACTCTTCATTGCAGTGCGCGGGCTTCTCATTGCGGTGGCTTCTCGTTGCGGAGCACGGGCTCTAGGTGCGCAGGTTTCAGTAGTTGTGGCATGCAGGCTCAGGAGTTGTGGCGCACGGGCTTAGTTGCTCTGCGGCATGTGGGATCTTCCTGAACCAGGGATGGAATCCGTGTCCCCTGCATTGGCAGGCGGACTCCTAACCACTGCGACACCAGGGAAGTCCCCATAAATAGAAATTTTAAACGTGGTAAATGACAATAAACATCTGATCATGCTGGCTTTATATTATCAGTTTTTCAAAGCATAATATACAGTTTAGGGGAAGATCTCTTACCTTGAGGATGGTGTTCTTGATAATTTTTAGTCTTTTGGGTGACTTTGAACTTTTTCCCCCTCTTTATGTGGCTAAGAATCCCTACTAGGAGCAGAAGTGTCAGCTCTACCATTTTTGAATTAGGTTGTGCTTCCCCTACTGGTAGTCAGTTTCTTTTCTGACATCCTTGTAAGCCATGTGTCCATTTTGTGAGGGTTCGTTTTGTTAAGAAAGATAATACAGCGTCCATAGGTGCACTTAACTATCTAGTTAAGTAAAATACAGAAAGTAACGTAGTGAGGTGCCACCTTCAGCCTCTAGGGGGCTGAAGAGCAGGCCTCCCACTCTCCTTGAATACCCCTCCCTAAGAATTGGGTTGGACACTGGAATATGGAGGGCCAATCCATATTTTAAATATTTGTAATACTTCATTTTTTATGTTTTAGATGAATAGAAATAGAAGTTCTATTATTTTCTTCCCACACTCCATCTTGAATTTCTTCCAATAGAATTTTCTGAATCCGCAAATTGGACGCTCTAGAAATGTTTACCCAATGGTCTGGCTCTTTCTGGACAGAGTAAGGGGAATGGAACGTAACCTGCGGTCCCTGGATAGAACTGTACTGCAGTATAATTGTTTTCTTTTGTAATGCTATGTATTTTATGCATTTAACCCTCTTATTCTGATAAGGGAATCCATGCACAAAAATGGTAAAAGTCCTTGGAGTAGGCTCTTCCCGACTTCTCTACTTCAGTATCCTCCACCACAAATTGACGATCTTTTTAACTTTTACTCTAGTTTTTTCTCTCATTTAGTGTTTTTTCTCCACAAAAAAATAAAAGGTTTCGTTCCTCTCTTATATATCCCAAGTGCCTCTGTGTGTGATGCCAAGCAGCCCCACAAAGTCATGTATACAGAGGTGCAGAGGCGTGATGGGTGGTGGGCTAGATGCACTCATGACCTGCTTGCCACTCCAGCAAGCCTCAGGTCACATAGCATCTGCATTCGTGCCTTTGTCACGTTACAGATGGCTACTTTGCTCTGTCCACAGCAGTCTTGCTGATCTGTGAAACTTATTCTCAGAGATTTAATTCAGTCAATAAATGTGCACCAAGTGCCTGCTTTAGGCTGGTGTTGTGCTGGGTACTGGGACACAGAGGAAAGAGACACTGCTTCTGCCTCTCAGGAACTCAGTTCAGTGAAAGGAACATCAGAGCTGGACAGATGTGACCCTGTGAGTTCCAGGGGACTGCCAAGGGGAGCACAGGTCTGCAGGCTAAGCGTTGCTCAGTATTCTGGAGTATTATTTTTACGTAAAGTTTGGGAAAGGGCTTCTTTTTCTTTTTTACATAAAACAAGCATGGATCTATTATAGGGTAGGCGTCAACGTGAATTTCTGAGCTGAAATAGGAGATGTCAAAGAGCAGGGCCTAGTGTAGTGTAGAATAGATGCCCACTTGTTGAATGACTTCCATGCCGACTCGCAGGTACTGCCCACCAGCGCCCCCGTCTGTCCGGTGCCATCTAGCCTCTAGCTCTACCCAGTCTGCCCTATGTTCCTTTCAGCAAGACACTCTTAACTGCTTGTTCTCCCTCTGCTACCCAGGAAACCACTGCTGCTGCGATTGCCCCCGTTATGCCAGAGGAACCTGATGTCCCTACTGATGGCTGTTTGGCCGTCGCTGCCCGAAAGCAGTCTCCACCCTGTGCTGCAGATTGTGCAGCAGGATCCAAGCCCCGACCCTGATCCCTGGCTCCGGGCCCTTGGGGAATTTCTGCGAAGGGATCTGGGTGTTGGGATCTCCACTGAGGGAGTGTCCCCACTGTCTAAAAGGTGCCAGAGACAGCTTCGAGGCCTGTGTAGGCAGCTGGGCCAAGGGGGCAGGAAGTTGAAGTTGCCCCAGGCTCCAGATCCCGAAGGGACAGAACAGGAGGAGGACAAGGACTCCCAGCGGCCTGGGAAACGCAGAAAGGAAGCGGAGGAAGAGCCTGCCAGTCCTGAGGGGGAGAGGGCCCCCAAAAGGCTCCGGTGGTTGGAAAAGGAAGAAGAAGAAAGTCATGAGGAAAACAGACCTGAACATGAATCTTTGGAATCCCTGGCCAATGGAGGAGGTGCATCGTCCATTAAGAACCAGCCTGTTTTGGGGGCTAAGCCCAGTGAGGCTGGTCAGAGTCTAGAGGATGCTAAGGGCCTACCTGAGAGTTTGGAGTTGCCCAGAGCTATCCAGGTACTAGGGTGAGGAGGCTGCTTTCGAGTGATTCTTCAGGAATGGGGGGGTTAAGCCGGTTGGGATACTGTGTCCCACCTCGGATGACTGTAGTCCGTGGAGCAAGGGGAAGGAGGTGGGGTTGAGGGAATGTAGTTTCTGCTCCACAGATTCTACAGAGTAGGGGGTGGGGACAGGAGTTACTGGAGGTGGGAGCCCTTGACCTAATGATCAATAGTGTGAGGTTAAGGGTACCACGGAAGAGGAAAGGCTCTGGAGCTACCCCTGCCACCCATCTTATGGGAATGGGGGAATCATACCAGCATCCAGCCTGTCCTCCCAGCCCAAGGCCTGGGTCTGCCCCCATTAGGATGTATGCAGAGAAGACAAGTCTGTTCAGTTGGGTTTACATAGGTCTTGTCTAGTTTGAGTTCTTTAAGCACTTTGCAAGGTTTACGTTCTGGCTCTCTTGAGTCATCTTTGCCCGCTAGTGCCCACTGACCTGGGGCCTTCTCAGAGAGGGGGCTGGGTCTGGGTTGGGGGCCATGCTGCGTGGGTGGGGACATGGCAGTGACTGGGCTTTCCTCTGCAGGAACAAGTTCCCAGGCTGCAGCAGCTGCTCAAGACCCTCGGGAAGGTGACTGGCCCTACTCTGCTACCCATAACCCTTCTTCCGCCCCCTGCCTGGACCCCAGCTGTGCCCAGGGAAGCCCCAGTGCAGTGAGGCACAGGCTGTTTGGGTGAGGGGGTTGGAATGAAGGTCTGAGGACAGTCCCTGCAAAGGCTTTTCTTGGTCCAAGTATGTTGTCTAACCTGAGACAGGTTCTAATTCCAGGCAAGTTCCTCTCTTCTAGTAGCACCTTCTGGGGTCCTTAGCCATCCACTCTGCCAATTGAAGGGGTGGCCTCAGTGACTTGTCACTGAGGGCTCTGCAGGTCCTAACATGGGATTTGCCTTCCCAGGGGTTGGAAGGGCTGGAGGGCACCCCACCAGTTGAGCTGCAGCTTCTCCACGAATGCAGTCCTGGCCAGGTGAGTCCAGAAAAACCGCCTGGCCCTGAGGACACGGTCCCTCTCCATTTAAATTTGTGTTTCCCTGCCTCATGTAGGAATTTGGGGAGGGGATTTTGTTGGGTTTTTTGGTCTCAGGGGCAGGGGTGACCCTCAGTGGTTTCTTTTAGCCCTTGGTTCCTCCCCGTAGGGCAGCTCTCCCCACCTTACCTTACCCTGGAGTGTCCTGGCCCCGCCCCTTCTGCTGCCCAGTTGGATTGAGACAGCCCAGCAGAGACAGGCTGAGTGTCCCGGTGTCCTCCCTCCTCCTTGGCAGGTGGACCTGGTGTGTGCCCAGCTGCAGCTCCCACAGCTCTCGGACACAGGTCTCCTGCAGCTCTGCACCTGGCTGCTGGCCCTTTCACCAGACCTCAGCCTCAGCAATGCTACTGTGCTGACCAGGAGCCTCTTCCTTGGACGGGTAGGTGCGCTGGGATACACATGGAGTGCCAGAGACAGTGAGTGAGAGAGTCTGAACCCTCAGTAGGGTGGGAGAGGGGGTCCCCAGCCTTGCATGCATCTGCTTGTCTGGGGAGCCTGGGACAAGGGAAGGGCATAACCCCCTAGGCCATCTACCCACCTGGCATCTAACTCCTCCCTCTTGGGCCCCAGATCCTTAGAGAAGTGGAAGGGATTTGGGGTTTGGGATCAGGGATTTGGGAGCTGGGGAAGGGAGCTATGTGTCCTTTCCAATGAGTGGATCCATGTGAGTCCTAGATAAAAGAACTTCTTTTTTCTCTGTACTGTAATGTGTGAGCCTCTGAAATACGTGTTCAATAAACACTGATAGGAAGGAAGAAGAAAGAAATTAATATTTTCCTCCCCGTTGGCTGTAGATTCTCTCCCTGACTTCCTCAGCCTCCCGCTTGCTCACAACTGCCCTGACCTCCTTCTGTACTAAGTACACCTACGCCGTCTGCAGAGCCCTCCTTGGCCCTGTGCTCCAAGCCCCAGGAATAGGTAATTCTGGAATGGGCCCCAGGCTTGGTAGCTCTTCCCTGTCTGTTCCCAGCACCCTTCACCCCCCGGGTGGCCCTGGCAGGAGCTGAGTTTTCAATAAATGAAGATACCTGTTGCTTCCCTGACGATGCCACCTGTAAAGGGCCAGGCATTTTGTTCCCTGCTAGCCCCATTCTCTCCTGCCAGCTGCTCCCAGACTTTTCCCCTCTGCTGTCGCCCACCCAGGTCCAGCTCAAACAGAGTTACTGTGTTGCCTTACAAAGGACGAGGCCCTGGAGCCGGACATGCAGGCTCTAATGCTGGGGTGAGTGTATAAGCTCCACGCTGGCCCCACCCGCACCTCCTCCCTCTGGCCAAACCTGCTCTTGGCATTCTGGACTTGGAGCCGGCTGGGTACCAGGCCCCGTGCCTGAAATACAGGCAGTGGCACAGCCATTGCCCCCTCTCGCTGTCCTGAGCCTGGCTTGTGCCTTCCCACCTGTGGGCCCCTGTTAGTTGCCATCCCATGCACCTTCCCAAGCCCAGGGTTTCAGTCTTCTGTGCCAGGTGCCCCCGGGAATGCGAAGAGGCTGGCACTCCTGCTCTTGAGTTCTTGGCGTAGTTGGAACATGGCGTAGTGGTTCAGAGCACTGGCTCTGGAGTCAGACAGACATGGTTGCAGGTCTCAACCTTGCCTTTTATTTAAATGTGTGAGTTTTAAACAGGTTATTGCATCTCTCTGAGCCTGTTTCCATGTATGAACTCTGTAGAGTTTTTCTAGATAATAACTGTGATAACGCATATCATGGCCTCGGCACAGTGTTTGGCACCTAGTGAGTGCTCAAATGTTGTTATTAAATTGGTGTTAAATTTAGGTATCAAAATTGGGGAGTCAAGATACAGACATGTAGAAATAATGAGTAGGTGAGATCTCATTGGACACTAACATGAAATATGAAATGCTAAGTATAATATGAGAAGGGGACAGTCGCAAAAATACTGCCAGCCATCAGTTATTGAGCACTTTCTCTGTGCTTTAGATTTATTACTTCATTAGTCTTCATGCAATCCTGTGAGGTAAGTGCTGTGGCCGCCTTAGAGATGGAAAAACTGAAGCTCAGAGAGGTTGAGGGAGGTGGCCAAAGGTCACACAGCCAGCAAGTGCAAAAGCCTGGGATCAAACCCAAGTCTGTGCACCCAAGAAGCCACACCGTTTCCATGTGACATCCTGCTTTTCCAAACAAGCTGAGGACAGTAGGTGCAGCTGGAGTGGACCTCACCGTGGGCTGGGTTCCGCAGGGAGGTTTCGCCTTCTCTAGGAAGCCTCCTGTGTGTCATCTCACCCATCATCATCCTCCTCTTCCCTGGGTCGTCCTCCGCTTTCAAACTCAGGAGGCACTATCAACTCCTGGTTATTTTCCAGGGGACCTTTGTACCTCTCACTGCCAAATCCTTCGTGTCAGGTCCCGGGGGTCTTGGGCTGTGGCCTTCCCAGCACTGAGTATGGGCTCTGCAGCAGTGGCTGCTAGATGGCCACCAGCATCGGGGGGCTCTGACTACTTCCTCTATTGGCTGGAGATCTTGGCTGTCCCCAGGGCCTTGCCCTGCCTTGGGGTAGGAGCAGTAGATATTCAGGCTCAGGTGGGAGGCTGAGCTTTCCTCACTGGGGCCTGTGCCTTGCAGACAGATCTTGGAGCTGCCCTGGAAGGAAGAGACTTTCTTGGTGTTGCAGTCACTCCTGGAGCGGCAGGTGAGCAGGCTGCCTTGGGGAAGAGTGGACAAAGAAGTGCTGTAGTGCTGTGGCTGGGTGTGCAGCTCCTGGGTGTCTGACCCCTTCAGTGATGGAGGGGCAAGCAGGATGACTGCCCTCCGGCAGGGTGCCCGTGACAGTGGGAGGGTCCAGGGGCTTGAAAGGCCAGTAGCAGAGAGCTGACTGCATGGTGAATCCCAGCTCTACCTCTTAGTAGCTGTGTGGCCTTGGGGAGGGATTTTTTGATGTGTGTGTGTAAATTTAATTTATTTTTAAATTTAATTAATTTATTTTTTGGCCGCACTGCATGGCATGCGGGATCCTAGTTCCCCGACCAGGGATTGAACCCGTGCCCCCTGAAGTGGAAGCGTGGAGTCCTAACCAGTGGACTGCCAGGGACAGTGCCTAATTTATTTTTGAATAGGTAATAGATTCATATGTTCACAATTTTGAACGCTTAAAAGGATATAGTGAAAAAATTTTCCCCAGCCACCGAGATTCCCCTCCGCAGGGCTAATCAGTGTTACTAGTTGCAGGGGAACCCTTCCAGAGATGCTGTCTATATACAAGGACACATGGTGAAATTTACTTTTCCCCTGCCTTTTACATAGATGGTAACACACCAAGCTCAGTGCTCTGCACTTTGCTTTTTTCATCTAACAGTACATTTCGGCAGTTTTTCCATATATCAGTACCTAAAATTCTGCCTCATTTGTTTATAACGTAGGTAGTTGACTTAACCTCTTTATGCCTCAGTTTCCTCATCTGCAAAAGGGGAGTGATGATAGCACCTACCACATAAAACTGGGGTGAGGTTTAAATGGTATAATTGGTGTAACATGCTCAGAGTGGTACCTAACGCATAATAAGTGTTTATTAAATTGTGACTATGAAGATCTGTTGTTATTATACTGCCAGTGCCCCCTTGGGACCTCACTCCTTTATATCTTCAACCACTAAGCCAGGCGAGGGATCCTTGTCCCCCATCTCCTAATCTGAGCCTGTGCAACAGTGGCCACCATTTTTTGAGACCTGTGTGCTAGGCTTTATGTGCATAATCTCATTTAATCCTTTTCACAGTCTTCAGAGTTTGACATCATGAGCCCCATTTTATAGATGTGGAAACTGAGTCTCAGTTAAGTGACCTGCACAGGGTCACCTGGTTAGGAAGTGATGGAGTTGGGAGTTGAATCCAGGGTCCTTTCTTGTGCTACTGTCTGATCTCCTAATGTGTGCAGGTGGAGATGCCCTCTGAGAAGTTCAGTGTGTTGATGGAGAAACTCTGTAAAGAGGGGCCAGCAGCCACCACGTCCATGGCCTATGCCAAGCTCATGCTGACAGTGGTAACCAAGTATCGGGCCAATGTGAGTATTGGTAGGGCCATGAGGGCTGCTTCTGCTGCTCTGAGCCTGCCACGAGGGTATATGTTTGTCAGGGAGAAAACCCTGAGTGTTAGCCTTGGAAACCACAAGTTCAAGCCCAAGACAGGGGAGTGAGACTGCTTAGGAGTTCATTCATCCAGCCAACACTGCTGTGGGCCAGATGCTATCTGGGGCATTAAGGAATCAACAGTGACCATATCACAGTTTCTGTCCTGGACTTGACCCTCTACCCCAGTTAGTGAGAGGGGAGAGAGATGATAACTGGCTCATTGTAATATCTGGTAGGAGCCAGGTGAAAGGTATGCACAGGGCATTTGATGACAGAGGAAAAGGGGGCAACTAAACCTTGTTTGTGATTGGGAGTTGGGACAGGCTTCCTGACTCTTAAAGGGTGAGTGGTAGTCAAGGGCGGAGATGAAGGAAAGGGCATTCCAGGCAAAAGAAACGGTGTAAGCACTCAATGTCCCAGGGGATCTGCAGGTACATCATTGTAGCTGAGGCCTAAAATCCCAAGAGTAGATGGCTGTAGGGGATGAAGTTAGAGAGCTAAAATACTGAGAGCTGATACTTGTAGCCCCTCATATGTTCCAGGCATCGTTCTAAGCCCTTTGCATATGTTAACTCACTAGTTTATTCCAGGTGTTAGTCCTATGAGAAGATACTATTATTAGCTCCATTTTATAGGTGAGGAAATTGAGACACAGGTTAAAGTAATTTGCCCGGGGTCACATTGCCAAGTCATGGTAGCATCTAATGGAGGGCCCTGTAGGTTATGGTGAGGAGCTTGGACTTTATCTTGAAGACCAGGTCTTCTCTTGGCTCTTAACCCTTTTCTTGGGATCACAGGCCTATGTGATGATTTGGTGAAAGGCATACATCCTCCCAGAAAAATGGAAATATGATTACACATCTTATGCACAATTTCAGGAAGCTCCTGGATCCTCTGAAGACCCTCTGTAGATCCTGGAAGGACCTGCAATATGAGGCATCAGAGGTTATCTCAGGGCCTTCAGCTGGAGTGACCTGATTAGATTTGTATTCTGTAGAGAAACCTCTGGCCTTGGCAAGGAGTGGGGATTGGAGAGTGAAGGTACAGGGCAGAGATGGGTCAGAGGTTGCAGCAACAGGTCAGGGAAGAAAGAGTGGCCCAGAAGGAATGTGGCAGCCACAGTGGAGTGTCTCTGAACCTCAGTTTCCTCATCTGTAAAATGGGAGGATTGTGAGGATTAAATGAAGTCATGCATATAAAGTGCTGCCCCATAGTAAGCACCTAATAATTGTCAACCATTCTTAATATGGCTGACATAGTACGTTGTGCAGTTAGTATTTGACCCCAGGTCTACCTGAATCCAAACACCTTGCTTAACCATGGTGAGATAATGAGGATAGATTGCTCAGGGAGTCATCTCCTCCTATTGTCCTTGTGTCCTGGATTTCTCTCTTCTAACTAAACAGAGCCCAGGGGCAGAGGGGAGATGGGAGGGATCAGCTGCTGGAGTCCAGACATGATTCTTCCTTCTCTCCAGATCAGTGAGCCCCAGAGGCTGGGCCTGGCTGCAGTTCTGGAGCTCAATACCACTTTCCTGAAGAAGTCCCTGCAGGCTGCCCTGAGACAGCTGGCCCCCTGACCATCCACCAAGGGACCACCCTCCCGGACCTCCCTCATCAGATTCCCGAAGGACACTTCTGCCCTGAGCACCTCATCCTGCCCCTTGCCTGGGGGTCAGGGCTGAGCCTGGCCATCCCAGGGGTCAACTGTCTCCCTGCTCCAGGCTGCAGAGAGGCCATCTGGGCCTCCCAGCCAGCAGGAAGGGTCTGGGGCTAAGGGGGCTGGGTGAGTTGTATTACCAAGAGCTGCTGAGCCTGGGCTGCCTCCTTGTCATTTCTACCTCAGGCTGTGGGGACAGACACTTTAAGATAGGCATCAGACTTCCTTGATGGTCCAGCGGTTAAGACTCTGCACTTCCATTGCAGGGGACGAGGGTTGGATCCCTGGTTGGGGGAGTTCCGCATGCCGTGAGATGTGGCCAAAATATAATAATAAATAAAATAGGAGTTAAGATAGGCCTCAGTAGGGTCAAAGCAGACCCAGAGTGGACGACAGTGATGCTCCAGGAGCCCCGGGAGATCTGTATGTTTAGCACAGATCTCTCGTGCTCAAGTGTATGTTATGATCCTCTGTGTTGTTTCTGACTTAAATAATAATTTATCAGTGGTATTTCATAAAAAGCAGGAAGTTCAGTAATGTTTTATTAGAAGCAGTGCCTGCCTTCCTACTAACTCTGGGTGTTTGCTGAAAACACATACCACGCCATCCCCACCCTGCTCAGTGACAGGGGCATCTTTTTCCAAGGGAAATGTTCGGTGAGGGGAAGGTGGTAGAGTTCTGTGGGCCAGATCATGTATGATACCACCCACCCCAGCCCTATCAGAGCTGTTGAGTACATGGGTGGGCTGTGCATCCTGCACTGCGGAGGGGGGCTTGAGGGTGAGAGTAACTCAGCCTGGAGTTGGGGAAGACTTTTGGGCAGATGATGGCTTTTGAGGAGGGATCTGAAGGGCTCCTGGGATTACTGTGAGCAGAGAACAGGATGAGGCCTATTGGACAGGAAAGACAGAAAGGGTGTGCAATACTGTGGGCTTGTGTGTTCTACAACTATATTCCCACAGCACTTAGCTAGGCGCCTTGTTCATAGTAAACACTTAACCTGGGGACTTCCTTGGTGGTCCAGTGGGAAAGACTCAGCGCTCCGAATGCAGAGGGCCTGGGTTCGATCCCTGGGCAGGGAACTAGATCCCACATGCATGCTGCAACTAAGAGTTCGCATGCCGCAAATAAGATCACACATGCTGCAACTAAACATGCCACAATGAAGATCCAGCACAGCCAAAATAAATATTTAAAAAACAAACAAACAAAAAGACACAACCTGGAGATGTTACTGAGTCAACTATCAGGTGAAAGTTCATCACAGAACCTTACCCGCTCCTCCCCACCGCAGGCTCTGAGGCGCCGGGAAGAGAACTCGACATTTCCCTTCCCACAACTTCCTCAGAAGCCGCGAGCCCCCGTTAGAACAAGATGATGAGGGAGGGAGGTCAGGAGCAAAGCCTGCTTTTGAGAAGTGAAGCAGGTGCTAAGGTCAGGAGGAAGCGTGGAGGTTTAAGGGACAAACATGTCGGAATTGCACGCTCTCAGCGGCCGACACGGGGCGGCGCCCAGGAGTGTGACTACTGCAGCTCACCGCCCTGGGCCCAGCCTCTTCCCTAAGGGCCTGGGCAGCTGCTGGTGGCAACGAGCGCCCGGGACCGCCGCAGCTCTGTGGTCTCCGCGTAGGTCTAGCAGTGCAACACGCGGCTGCCGCGGCGCCCCACCCCCGGCACTGAGCGACCCGACTGCTCTCAAGGGGGAAGCCGCGGGAACAAGGCATCTCTCGCGATAACCAGGTCCTATTTGAGCGCGTGCGCGAACAGAGTTGTCCCTTTTCCGGCTATCGCGGCGGCAGGAGCTATGAGGTTAGTGGCGCTTCAAGTGATATCCGTACTCATCCGCGCCTCCGGGCGCTCCCGTGGGGAGGGAGACACTACGGGCGGAATCGGGGGTCCTTGCTTATGCTTCGTAGCGGGGCATTTTTGCCAGGCTTCGGCCTACGGGCCTGGCGTTGGAGTTCGCGTGCCAAGGCCGGCCGCCAGTAGGGCCCCTCTTCCCCGGGGTTTGCATCTGGTCCAGAGTGCCTCACTTGGCGTCCGGAATACCCGGGGAGTATTCCGTGCACCATCCCCGAGCCTGAGCCTTCTGACACTCCAACGGATTGGTCCACTGCTCGCTGGTCCTGATCGCTCGTCTTGTTTCCTTCTTGCAGCAGCAAAGTCTCCCGAGACACCCTCTATGAGGCAGTGCGGGAAGTCCTGCACGGGAACCAGCGCAAGCGCCGGAAGTAAGCGCGGACTTCCGCGGAGGGCAGCTTTGGGAAGCCGCGGATGGTCCGTTAACTTTGTTACGCTTTTTTAAGGTTTTTGGAGACGGTGGAGCTTCAGATAAGCCTGAAGAACTATGACCCTCAGAAGGACAAACGCTTCTCGGGCACCGTCAGGTTGGCACCGTTCTAATCCCACCCAGCCCTCAGTGTCCCCATGCCTGTCTCCTCCCTTCAGGCTCCTGTTGAGCCCGAGGCGGCCAGGCACGTGTGGCACTGAAGTGCTCGGGTAGTGCAGACCCCCTGCTCCGGGCAGGCGTGGCTGGACGGACCCCCACCCTGGGTCTTAAAACAAGAGGGGAGGCGTGGGGAGGCCTTGGCTGAGCCCGCCGGCTAGTTTGAGAAGCCAAACTAGCTGTTGGTGAATGCGGACGCTCTGGGTAAGGCTCAGTACTGCAGCGGTCCCAGACCCCTTCACCTGCCCTTGGGACCCAGGGCTGGGTGTGACCTCTACTGTTCCCCAAAATGCAGGCTTAAGTCCACTCCCCGCCCCAAGTTTTCCGTGTGTGTTCTGGGGGACCAGCAGCATTGTGATGAGGCCAAGGCTGTGGATATCCCCCACATGGACATCGAGGCCCTGAAGAAACTCAACAAGAATAAGAAACTGGTCAAGAAGCTGGGTGAGTGTGCCTGGTGTGGTTCTTCCCCGGCCACCCACCCATCATGGTGTGGTTTTGTATGTGGGGTAGGGTGGAGGCAGTTCTCACTGGAGTGGTAGAACAGGAGTATTTCTGCCACTTGGATTTTAAAGTGATGGTGGGGTAGAGTCAGGACAGAAAGGATCTGCTGTGGTTGGTTAACTTGACTGGTATTTTTTAGCCACGTGAAAATTCTATTTTGCTTTGAGAATTGGATTTAATAGAGGAAGAAAGCCAGGCAGTGGTTCTTTTCTAAGCAAGCGAGAACTGTCACATTGATAGGTCAGGTGTTGGTACATTCTGAATTGAAATTTCTACTTAAAACTTCCATATTTCATTTTAACCTTTAGGCTATGTGATTTGAGCATTTTACAGATAAACAGGTAACCCAGTTGTGTAGCTAAAAAGGCAGGATTTGAAACCAGGCAGACTTAACTAGCGTGAGCATTTTCATTGCAAGATGGGTTGTGAGTCAGCCTGGACTTCTACCGGGTTTCATGTGAATGTTGGGCCAGTAAAAGTCCAGAGGATGGAGATAATACTGGAATGGGGAGAGGATTAAAAAGACTCGGTAGCTCGGCTTCCCTGGTGGCGCAGTGGTTGAGAGTCCGCCTGCCGATGCAGGGGACACGGGTTCGTGCCCCAGTCCGGGAAGATCCCACATGCCGCGGAGCGGCTGGGCCCGTGAGCCATGGCCGCTGAGCCTGCGCGTCCGGAGCCTGTGCTCTGCAACGGGAGAGGCCACAACAGTGAGAGGCCCGCGTACCGCAAAACAAAAAAAAGACTCGGTAGCTGGGGAAGGGGTAGATTGCTGGTTAGAGGCCACTTCTGCGGCTGTCTCATAGCCCTGTTTAGAGGTGTCTTCAGGGGCCAGGTCCTAACGGCTTCCTCTCTTTACCAGCCAAGAAGTATGATGCCTTTTTGGCTTCAGAGTCTCTGATCAAGCAGATCCCACGAATCCTGGGCCCAGGCCTGAATAAGGCCGGCAAGTTCCCTTCCTTGCTGACCCACAATGAGAACATGGTGGCCAAAGTTGATGAAGTGAAGTCCACAATCAAGTTCCAGATGAAGAAGGTGAGAAGGTCTCGCCAGTTGCATAGGTTGAACAGTGGTGAAGTTGACCCACGTTCTCCAAGTGGGAGCTCTGGTTTGCATTTCTGTGGATACTTAGGACTTGTGACAGTCACCTAACAGGATTGAAGCTTTTCAAATAACTCTGGTCTTGGTCTGGGGCCAGAGCACTGCTCATTAGGTCACTGGAGGTCATAGGGATGGGCCATCTGGCTTGTAGACGGGCCCACTCTACATTTTCTTGAATCTAGCCACCAACCTGATTTGACCTTCCTCTCCCCACAGGTGCTGTGTCTGGCAGTGGCTGTTGGCCACGTGAAAATGACAGATGATGAGCTTGTGTACAACATCCACTTAGCTGTCAACTTCCTGGTGTCGTTGCTCAAGAAAAATTGGCAGAACGTTCGGGCTTTGTACATTAAGAGCACCATGGGCAAGCCCCAGCGCCTGTACTAAGGCACAGCTTAATAAACCATATTCCCACCATTACCACCGTCTCCTGTGGCTTTGGGACTGATGAGCCAGTGATGGGTAGTCATTTACTGCAGACAAGGCAGGGCATTCTTTCTGCCCTCAGAAACATGGAGTCTTATTAAGATCTCCTGGATACTAATAGGGCTGCTAATCAGGGCTGAAGTTTTTCAAATAACCCTGAGAAGAGCAGATCGGGGCCATTAGCCCAGCCTGTACTGCTGCTGCCTGTTACTAGTGGAAAGTGGGGGGTTAGAACCTTCACATGGAGGACACTGACTTGGCCTTTCCTTGGCAGCATGCCTAACCTATGGCCGGTATGCCAGCAGTTCTTAACATGGGCTTTTTGTTTGGAGGGCTTTTTGATCCCTTGAAATCATTTGGGGTCTTGGTCTGCAGGAATCCCCAAGTAGTTACAAATGGAGACTGGGGTTTGGTGAGCCTGGGATTGGCTTCCTAGATGCTTCTGATTAGAGTGGTCCACATACCCTGAGAAACTAGTCTAGTATTTGCTTTCTTGACGCACAAATTGAGTACCCTTATGTTTGGGGGTAGTGATTTACTAGGTAAGATATTTAGGAAGAAAAATGAGAAGACCTGATAATACTCTGATCTAGGGACCCTGTTGTCTAGGGGAGTTTGGTAAATGGGTGGAATCTGCCTGTGGAAACTTCTAGGCCCCCTCCCTGGCCTGAGGAACTTCCTGTTGCCGTTCTTGCCTCCAGCACCCAGCACTGGAAAGGTGGCTCTGGTGTGGTGGGAAATACCTGTGATTTAACCGTTGACTTTATTTTTTACAATATTTTATTTGGCTGCGCCGGGTCTTAGTTGCTGTACGGTGGATCTTTAGTTGTGGCGTGAACTCTTAGTTGTGGTATGAGGGATCTAGTTGCCTGACCAGGGATCCAAGCCGGGCCCCCTGCATTGGGAGTGTGCAGAGTCTTAGTCACTGGACCACCAGGGAAGTCCCTAACCTTTGACTTTAATCTGCCTCATTTAACTTTGGTAAATAAAGGAACTAGACCTGAAAGGCTAATCAAAGCATAAATAAAAAATGCTGCACCTTCTCAAAACAAGCTTTATCTGTATTTGAACAGTGAAGAGCACAAGGTATTCACCAAAAGATTTGTCATTTTAGCTTTCAAGTTATAACTGCAGGTAAAGTAGCTAATCTTGTGATGAGCAGAGAATTTTGGTTCTCAAGGTGGTGATAGGCCTAACTTGCTCCTTAACCACAGTTAGGAGTGATGAAATACCTAGGCTTGTTGAACAATGTTCCCAATGGGTAAGGAGGGGGAAAAGCTGGCTGTGAAACTAGTTAGGATCCAATTTTACTGAAAGGAAAGAACTTTATGCCTAGTTAAAGTGTTGGAAGCTTACATACTAATGTTGACCACATTCAAAGCTGGGAGTTTATGTGATTTAGGGGATTTTCTGAAGTTCAATGATTTTTGTAATCAGAGAAAGGCAACAGCTCAAATAAGGCAGGAAAACTTGTGATTTGATGACTAGAGGAATATAATATAAAAAGTAATTGACAAATATGGGTACATTTTTTTTTTTTTTTTTTTTTTTTTGCAGTACACAGGCCTCTCACTGTTGTGGCCTCTCCCATTGCGGAGTGCAGGCTCCGGACACACAGGCTTAGCTGCCATGGCTCACGGGCCCAACCGCTCCGTGGCATGTGGGATCTTCCCAGACCGGGCACGAACCCGTGTCCCCTGCATCGGCAGGCGGACTCTCAACCACTGCGCCACCAGGGAAGCCCAAGTATGAGTACATTTTATACCCTGTCTTTTACAAAGCTGAGTACAGCAAGAGAAAATAAAAGACGTGAGGACCATTAGGTGAAGGGAAACAAGCAGGTCTCGCTTGTTAAGGTGGGCCCCAGTGCACCTTTGGTGGCCAACCCTGAGAGCCATAATGATCACAGGGCCTGTGAGAGAAAAGCAAACCACTTCTAGAAGCCAGGAAGACAATTGTTTGCACCAATAGCTGTGCTATCAATGAGCAGCGTCACAGTGGAGCAAGGGTTTCAGGGGAGGTTCCCATGACACTGTGCATACAATTTCTTGGGTGGAAGAAGACCAGCCGGGTGGTTGTCTGTGGGCTGAGGCCCCCCCCCTGTGCCCGAGTGAATCCCAGCTCTGCCACTCAGGAGCCGTGGGAGGCTGCTGAGCCGGCCTCTTCCAGAAAACTCATCTGAAAGTGCAACTGATGATGGTACCTACTAAAAGCATGACGGGTTTTGCACAGTGCCAGGCACTTAGTGTTCGGTTAAACAGCAGTTGTAAAATGGCAGTTAGGTATAGCTGCAGACACGTGTGCACCAGAGCGGGCACACCAGTCCCTGCTTGTCTGCCTTGGTTGGGTTTAGGACAGATTGAATGGAGGCCATCCCAAGGACATCTATCTCATTAATGGTGATGAGTGGGGAGAACAAGGTGCCTTCAGAATCAGTCACACCCTCTTGTTTGAAAAGAGCCAAGGATTGAAATCCTTAAAAATAGTTTTGGAAACTATAGGAATGTTTTAGAAATACTTGGGAACTTGAGTCCTACTGGATTATTGATTTGCATCACCTGAATTTAAAAATTAAACCCACTCCACTTTATAAATCTATGCCTTATGTGTTGGGATAGGAGTACTTAAAAACTAAGTCTATATTAAACCAATATGACTCACCACCTTCTGCTGGCCTGCCCAGAAGCTGTTTAGAGCCGTGGTGCCTGCGCTCCAGAGGCCCGTGGCACCATGATAGAGACGAAAGGAAAAAGCAGGAGGCAGAATGGGAAAGCAAAGCAAACAACGGAGAACACGTGTGGTGGCAGACTGATTCGATTCTAAATGAGGGTTGAGCTATCTTAAACCCCAGCCTCTAGGATGGTTTTAGGCTTTAGACTAAAGCTTAGTGTGCATCTGAGTTAGAATTCAGGGTTCAGATATCTGGGGAGCCCCAGTTCTCCAGCATTTGTACTAGAAGGAAATAAAGAGCCCCCATGAAACCCCAGGACTGCTCAGGCTTTGACCGTGGAATTGGCAAAATGATGGCCCACCTCCATCTTCCCTAGGGGCATCAGAAACAAGAGGGGCAGGAAAGAGAACTACCGGCCTCTTCTTTGGGCCCCTGTTTTCTTGGCCTTTTCTTGCAGCTTTCCACAGAACCCTGGTCAGGGAGAGCCACTTCCAGGAGAGAGCCCTGGGCTTTGGGCTCACAAGACCCACCTTCTTATCCTGGTTCCTTCCCTATTTTGAGACCTCAAAACTATGTAGTTATCACTCGCCCCTGTGCCCCTGTATCTGCTACATTCGTATATGAGGGTGGGGGGTGGCCAGTGAGGAGGCCAGCCATATTTCACCTACAGTATTCTAATAGAAATCACCTGCAGGCTGCTTACTCCAGGAGCATGAGGGCAACCCACGTGATGATGATTCAAGCACCCAACACATACAATCACCTATTAGTAGAGACTGGATTTTGCATCCAGCCCTAGGCATAGCACATGGTGGGTCTTTCATAAACCATTTCCATCTCCAGGAACCCCTCCCACTTGGTTGGGGCTCCAGGCACACTCCCCATCCTGCAAGCAACAGTCTTGGGTCCCTCCAGTGCAGTGGACCAAGACAAAAGGCTGCCTGATTATTTAATAGTATACCAAGTGCCTGGGCTTAAAGTCAGAAGACCAGGTTCAAATCCTGGTCTTACCACTGACAGCTGAGTGAGAAGAGCATTTAACCTCTTCTGTTTCCCCATCTGCAAAATTGGAGGTTGGACCAGAATGATCTAGAAGATGAGATTCTAGAGTAGGGTTGCCAGATTCAGCAAATGAAAATACAGGATGCCCAGTTAAATTTGAATTTCTGGTAAACCACCCATGTCCACTGAGGACACTGAGGTTTTCCCAGGCAGACAGGGGCAGGTTGGAGTCCAGCTTCCCCCGCCCCGCCCCCACCCCGGCTAGCAGCCATCCACTTCGGGAGCACTCACCTCCTTGAGGCTCTTTCCTCATGTGTGGAGTGAGGATGGGGCGGTGAGAACCAGTAGTAGCCACTGTGGACTGTGGGGATTTAACAGGGGGCCCATCTCAGTATTGAAGTCACCTGGGGCAAGTCACTTCATTTAAAGAGACAAGGCAACATAAGGCTCACTTCAGTGCTCAACTCACGACAGGAGGGGTGGGAAAAAGGTTGGAGTTGGCCAAACTTTCACAAGACCCCTAAATCCTATTTTCTTTTTCTTTTTTTTGGCCGTGCTCTTCGGCTTACAGGATCTTAATTCCCCGACCAGGGATCCAACCCGGGCCCTCGGCAGTGAAAGCGTGCAGTTCTAACCACTGGACCACCAGGGAATTTCCAAATCCTATCCATTTTGAGTGTGGCAGCGCTTGGGGCCTGCCAGCAGAGACGGAGTGGAGTGGGGTGACACACCAGGACCTGAGCCACGAGGAGTGCCCACCCGAAGCTGCCCAAACCCAGAGGTATGGCACACAACTGGTCACACGACTAACCCACAAACAAATAACTTTAATTTTTTTTTTTTAAGCAGGAGCTGGGCCTTGAGGGCCCCTGCGCCAGCCTTGCGCCACATTTATGATATAACCCATCACAGCTGGATTTAAAAAATACACAACAAATATATAATATACATTATAAAACCTAGGTTGGGTTTGGAGGTGGCCTGAGCGATATGCAAACTGTGAGGACCTTCAGGAAGCTCAGGGGTGGCCGGGCCGGGGTAGGAAGGGGCACAGTACTTCATACGAAACTCATAAATACCCACGGGCAGCGGGAGGACGGGGCTGGGGGCCGAGGAGCCTGGGTATTGAGAAGGGGCTGGGAAGGGTTAACCTTCAATCCCAGAACGGGGTGTGGGGAGCTGCTGCTCCAGGCCGGAGAGACTGAAGTGGGGAAAACAGAAGGGACAGGTGCCCCCCGAGGGTTCACCACCAGACGCAAGTCTTAGGCAAGAGAAAATGCCAAACTTTTCCGCTACCCCTTGTCCCTGGGCCAGTGGCCTGCCCAGGGGCTGGGGCTTCATCCTCCCACCTGACCCTCCAGCCTGCTTCAGGCCTGGGCCTGCCCCTGGAAGCCTTCGCCCATCGGGAGGCTGCTGGGTGGCTCGGGACTGGACCTGGGTCAGGCAGCTCTGAGGGCCGCACAGGAGTCCCCCGTGCTCTGGAAGGAGGTGGTCTGTTCAGGCCCCCAATCCAGCCGGCTGGCCCCTCAGTGCAGACCCTCCCTCCTGCCCCCGTGGCCAGCCCCCACTCCAGGGAGGTAGCATAAACCTGGGCTCTAGGGACAGGCAGCGCCGGGGGAGGACTCCAACTCCACCCACCCCTCCCACAGGTCCCTCCACTGAGATAGCGAGCCCCACGCTTGCCGTGCAGGGTCTGAGGATGGCACAAGGCACTTGGGGGCCTGCACGAGGCCTGGCACACAGCAGGCGCACAGAAAGTGTGGGCTCCTCTTTCTTCTTCTCAACTTGACCCCAACTCAACACTCCCCTTCTGGGGCCTCTGCACTCCGGTTCCCTTGGTCTCCATTCTGCCCTCACCCGCCCATCACAGTCCCGTGAGGGGCCAGCGGCCATGGGTGCCTGGGCTCAAAGGTGTCCTCCCAGTCTTTCGAGGCTGGGCAGAGCTGGGTATGGTGGTCAGCGTAACCGCCAGGCTGCCCCACCGCTGAGCTCTCCTCTCTTCTCCCTCAGTTAAAGCGCAGAACAGTGGCAGGGAGTGTGTGTGCAGGGTAGATGGGGAGGCCTCCTGGGTCCTGGGCCTGAGGCCTGGCAGGTGGATGAGTCCTCAATCCTGGACCCCTAGGGGTGCCAGGCAGGTGTGTGGAGAAGATGCTCGTCCTGGATTGTGATGGTGGGGGCGGAGGGCACCCTAGTCTTTGACGAGTTTGTAGACGTGGTGCTGGGCCCCGTGCTCGCTGGTGGAGACTTCAAAGACGAAAGCAATGACGAGCAAGGTCTCCTGGGAGTCCCGGCTCGTGACCACCTGGGGGCCGGGTAGGAAGATGCGGGAGGTCAGGTGGCACAGGGCCATGGGGCGTGCGGGCTGAGCAGAGCCTTCTCCTTTCTGGGGCTCGGTCTCCTCCTCTGAGGAATGGGTCTGGCCACCCCTGCTTCGAGGCCCCTGTGCCTGGGGTGCTCCCATGACCCCCCCGCCGCCCTCTCCCCCCGCCGCCTCCACACCTGCAGGATGGTGAAGTTCTCCAGGACGCTGTTCATCATGTACTTTTCGGGCAGGTGCTTGAGCTTGTGGATGAAGTTGATCATGTACTCGCACATGGGCGAGCGGTGGATGCGGTACACGAAGCGCCCGTTCTCCAGCCTGGCGTACTCGGTCTGCGGGAGCCGGGGTCAGGCGTCGCTCGGCTGGCCCGCCCCCAGCCCCCGCCCCCCGCCCCCTGGGCCCCCACTCACCTCCACCTTCTCCACCACCTGCTTGCCAAAGGAGCACACCTTGGTGGAGACGCTGATGGTCATGCTGTCGGCCGAGCTGTACTGGGAGCTGACCCCGTAGAAGGCGCCCGGGCCCTCCTGGATGGTGCTGTTGAGGTCGGCCTGGAGGAGGGGGCGGGGCGGCCTAAGGTGCTGTCCCAGGCCCAGGGAGGCGTCCCGCCCTGGGGCTGGGGGCATACATAGCCCACACAGTGCCCACAGGGCCGGGGAGAGGGGGTCGGTAGGGTAGGCCTGGGTGCATCGCACATCTGGGGGGACCCTTGGGAGCAGAGAGGGACCAGGGCAGCTCACCCAGAACTTGACGAGGAAGAAGGCGTTAGGGGGCCCCTTCTCATAGAGCTCCTTCAGGCCACCCTTCTTCTCGGGAAACTTGTCGTAGATCTGACGCACATCCACTGCCTCCAGGGGCGGGTCTGAGAAGGCGGGATTCGTCTGGCCGATGTGCACAAACAGGTGTTTGCTGTACTGTGGGGAGGGCCCAGTACAGGGTCAGGAGAGCTCGAGAGAGTGCAGGCCCAGGGGGAGCGGGGGGCTGCAAGGGAACAGACCTGCCCTATGGCCTCCCAACCCCGTGACCCTGAGCTGTGGCCCTGGACCGCACAGACCCTGCCCCACCCCCTACGTTACCGTGTCAGGGTCGCGCTGCACCTCCATGAAGGCGGAATATTCGAGGAGCCGCAGCCGGGAGGAGGCGATGGTGCGGTCCTGCCACACAGGCACAGAGGCAGCAGCTGAGGGGAGCGGGGCCAGGGGCTCATAACCTGGGAGGACGAGACGGACCCTCGTCTGCACGGGCGCGTGTGCGGCTACACACAGAGCCGCTCCCCACCCCCGCACAGAGCCTGTGTGCGAGCTGGAGAATGGTGCCCCTTTTGGACGGGAACACAGGCTGGATTTTGACTCCCCTGCCAGGTGTCCTTGTGCAGTGCACAGCCTGCAGCACCGTGTGTGGTGGCCCTAGTAATGTACATCAGTGGATTTTCCCTCATGTCACCATTAATGTGTGTCCAAACAGAAAATATAGACAAGTGAAAAACGTAAAAATAAAAATTACCCAGAATCCTAACTCCTAACGAAAGTAAAACTCTGAAGATTTCAGTGTATTTCCCTTGAAGGAATTATATATACATACACATATCAATGTGACACCTTTGGTGGTGTGTACTTGTAGCAGAGTTGTGGAAGCAACATTGTAAAAGGTAAGGGGGCTATTCCTGGCCTGTCCCAATCCCCTACAGATGCCAGCCACTCCTCCCTCCCAGCCCGCGCGCATGTACAGCGCGCGCACACACACATACAAGTCTGGCCCCAGCTCTTCTGAGCAGAGGTGCAGCTGCTGAGGGAGGGAGAGGTGGTGGCTGCCTTGTGCAGGGAACTTACTGCTGAGCGTCGGCGGCAGGGGTGGCTGGACGGGGTAGGCTGGCTGTGCAAAGGGCTTGATGCTGCAGACAGGAGCATGGGCTGGTTAGAGGGTCACCCCTTCCCCACTTTCCGCCTGGCCCAGTCACGTGGGTCTCATCTGGGATCCCACATAGGAAGCCACCAGGCCTTCCTGTGGAGGCCCAGAAATACATGCTGACCAGCTAACTCGTAAGCTTTTTGTTTTCTTCACGTCTTAACTTTATGAAGTCTGCCTGCATCTCACAACTGATGTGCACACTTAATGCAGCATTTCAAACCCACCCTGCAGAGCTGTTCATTAAACTGAGGGCATGTCTTAGGAAGAAAGTCATCTTAGAGTTGAAGGAGCTGAGAATACTTGACTACCTGACTTGTTGAATGAAAGACTGACTCAGAGATTAACTGAGTGAAAAATAATTGTAAGATGGATGACAAGTGGTTGATGAATGAACAAACACATGAATGAACAGACAGATGCATTAGCTCTCTTAACTGGCACTCTCCAACCCTCTATTTTTGAACGAAGACTTTGCTCAGCTGCTGCTGGAACCCAGATGGGAGGGGAAGTCCAGAGTGGCTGCCAGGGGAAAGAAGAGGGTGTGGGAAGGAAATGCCACCATACTCACTCCTGAGAGGGTCCAGGCTGCTGTCCCAGGAGAGGGGGGCTGCTCCAGAACTGCAGAGATGGGAAGAAGCCCAGGGTCCCTCAGTATCCAGGACCCCAACCCCGGCCCACCCTAAAGGCACTCCTTCACCCCAGTCCCACTTCCCAGGACCCCTGTACCCGAGAGGAAGTGGAGAAGACGGCCTGGGGCAGAGGGGAGGGTGGGCTGAACTTGTTCTGTAGGACGCTGGCTGAGACAATCTGGGCAGAGGACATGGACGCCATGCTCTGGAGGGCTTTGTCCTTGGAGACCTGGTCCTGAGGAGGGGAGAAGCCTTGTGAGGCCCAGGCCAGGCCAGAGACAAGACAGGGGCTTGCCTCAGGGGCCTCCCCCCAGGCCCTGTCTCCTAAGTGTACATCACCCCTCTGATCACAATCCACAATAAGAAATTATTTTACTCCATAACCCAGTATAAGCCAAAACAGTTCTCCTTATTTTGCTTATTTTGTGTGTCACGCACTCTCATATTTTCTGTTTCATCAGTGGTTCTCAAAGTATGGTCCACGGACCAGCAGCACCAGCATCACCTGGAAGCTTGTTAGAAATCAAATTCTCAGGCCCTAGCCCAGACCTACTGAATCTGAAACTCTGAGGGTGAGGCCGAGAAATCCGACTTCATAAGCCCTCCAGGTGATTCTGATGCAAGCGAAAGTTTGAGAACCACTATAATCCATTTTTTCAAAGATTTATTATTTATTTATTTTTGTTTATTTTCGGCCACATCAGGTCTTTAGTTGTGGCACACAGGCTTCCCTCTAGTTGTGGCGCGCGGGTTTTCTCTTCTTTACTTGTGGTGCATGGGCTCCAGAGCGTGTGCGCTCTGTAGTCGTGATGTGCGGGCTCCAGAGCGCGCGGGCTCTGTAATTTGTGGCACACGGGCTCTCTAGTTGAGGCGTGCGAGCTCAGTAGTTGTTGCGCGTGGGCTTAGTTGCCCCGCAGCATGTGGGATCTTAGTTCCCTGACCATGGATCGAACCCACGTCCCCTGCACTGTAAGGCAGATTCTTTACCACTGGACCACCAGGGAAGTCCCTATAATGCATTTTTTAAAAAATGCTGTTTGCAAGCCTATTATATTGATTTCACAATCCATAATTTGAAAATCCTATATTAGGTGCTCTCCCCTCCATTGCCCCCCACCCCCCGGGGAGGGGCAGTGCTACTTACCAGGTTCATGGCCTGTGGAAGAGAAGGAGAATGGATTAGAAGAGACACAGAGGAGGGCCAGATGGGATGGAGGGACATGTCATTTCATCATCCTCCTCTCAATGCCCACCTGGCTCTCAGTTCCTGAGAAGCGCAGGGAAGCTCAGAGGTAGCTGTGGACCCTCCCCCAGCCCCACTGCCACCTAGAGGGAGTGCGTGCCAGCTGGGGGTTCCCTGGAAAGGGTAGGATGAGGGCAGAGGGGCTGGAGATCCAGATGGTGGACCAAGCTGGGGCCCCTTGGGTCTGTCCACGTGTACTGCACTTTAGGCGTGGGGACTGGGGCGGGAGGCCCAGTCTGCTGGGCATTTGTGGGCAGGGAGAAGAAGATGCAGCCTACAGGGGCCTTGACCTGGGCCAGGGCCATGAACCCAAGGCTCTGAGATCCTCAGCCACAGAGCAGCCAGGATTGAGCGTCCAACAAGGAATGGCCATGCCCGCCAGTCCCCACCAGTGTCTCCTCCCTGCCCACCTGGAGTCCCCATGCAATTAGCAAGCAGCAGTTAGGAGGAAGGAGAAAAGGAAAATGGAGAAGAAGAGAGGTGGGCCTTAGTGGCCCCCAGGTAGTCTTCCTCTCCCTCGCTGTAGGGCTGGCTGTCCCCTTGGGTTCCTGCTTACTCTCCAGGGGCTCTGACCCTGTGTAGCCTGAAGTGGCAAATGGGCTTCGTCTGCTGCTTGTCTTTCTGAGACCCCCCTGCTGCCCCCCATAGCTCCTCAGCCCCTTCCCTGTCCCGGGCTGGGGTCAGAGAGCAGCATCAGGCCTGGGCAGGGCCAGGCCAAGTGGCAGGGGACCCCATACCTTCAGCTTGGACTGAATCTCCCGAGATTTCCGCCTGGCTAGAACCTGCAAGTGGCTAGAGACCTGTAGAGAGAGAGAGAGAGAGAAAGAGAAAAAGAACAGAAAGAACAGAAGAGGCAAGAACAGAGTTTCAGCCAGAAAAGAGGCACAGTGCGGCCAGAGAGCCAGCCAAGGCAGAGGCCTGAGCCGTGCAGAGAAAGTGGTATTGGCGCCGTGAGTGAGAGGCCGAGGAAGGGCTGGAGGCCCCAGTCAGGCGCCCAACGTACCTTGATGCCAACCTGGTACTCCCGCACCTTCTTCCGAGCTAGAACCTGTATGTGGCTGGACACCTAGGGGCCGCCCCGCGCCCAGCCAGAGAGGAAAACACAGACAGTGAGGAGGCATAGCACAGGGTAGCCACGGGCAAGGAGCATCCCAGCCCTCATCTCTGGGACCAAATGTAAGAGGGGCAACCGTGGGGCCCCTGTGGGCAGACACACCTTGGCCCTGCCAATTCTGCCCTCTTTTGGCCCTGTCTTGATCAAGGGCCTACCGTGGCTTTCAGGAGCACCATGTACAGTTGTACAGGTTGTTCACTGCATAAGCGCACCTGGCCCAGTGAGGGCTAAAATCCAGCCCAAGCTCTGCTGGCCAAGCTATGTGCCCTGGTGCACGACTGCATCTAAAGTGGAGGAAGAGAGACCCAGGAATCCAAAATGGCATCAGTCATACCACTGAAGGAAGAGAAGCTCCTGGATGTCAAAATAGGGGAGCTGCCAAGCTGGATACTGACGCAGGATTTCACCCCTAAAGGCATTGCTGGAGCATTTCAAAGAGGTTACTACCAGTATTACAATAAGTATGTCAGTGTGAAGAAAGGGAGCTTCGCTGGGCTTTCTACGGTGCTGGCAGCTTACATGCTTTTCAACTACTGCTGTTCTTACAAGGAGTTCGAACACGAGTGGCCACGCAAGTACCACTGAAGAGGGCCCGGTGTGAAGGGCACACTCTGCATTCCTGACCTTTGCCCAGCAGCCCTGAATCCTTTCATATCCTAATTGAGAATTAACACCCAATAAAAGATGACTGGTAAACAACAGAGGAAGAGCATCTTTGTATTCTTCCAAAAAGGGGTGCCTTTTTCTCACTGGTGTCCTCAGAGGAGACACTTTTTTTTCTAATTGGCATCACAGAGGCTAGCCATGGCCATAATGCTCCTGCTGGCCACCAGATTATACATCAAGCCCAAAATCCTTCACAAAAGGTCTCCCCTGTACCACTGCCTAAATCCTCCTGAGAACCCCACCAGCTTGCCGGCCTATGAAACCTGGCCTGGTCTGACTCCTGCAGCTTCCTCCCCCAGTACACATTCCTTCTCCTCGGACTAATACATGGCAGTGTACACTATCTCTATGCACACAGTATGTGCTTTTAACTGCATTTCTTCTCCAGCCCCTCCTCCCTGAAGCCTCCCTGTCCTGGCAGACCTGAGCTAGTCACGGTCTGGATGTGTGCGCCCTGGGCTTGCACAACAGACCTTGGCATTGTCAAGGATCTGGCCCTCAGCCTCAGAGAACCTAAGTGTCACTGTTTTCCCCATGAAACAAGCATGAGGGAACAGGTGGATCCTCTAAGCTGCTTCACACTTTCATTATCAGCAATTGCTGTTGGCTTTCTTTGCAAGTTGTTTTTATCTCCATAAAGAAACAGTTTCTTTTCTTTTTAATCATGGACTAAAAGTTACTATGTACGCGATGCTAGGCAGCCCCCTGCTGCTTGGTTAGAACCTAGGCGGGTGCTTCTCATGCCATCTCATGGTGCCTAGGATTCAGACCTATGTCTGGCAAGATTCCCGATCACTTCACGTCATGACAATAACTGACGTTTACCGAGCACAGCTACTATTGTTCCCAGCACTTTACATGTACCAACTCCTCTGACCTTTACAGCAATGCTAAGAAGTCGGTACTAATATTATTCCCAGTTTACAGATGATGAAACCAAAGCACAGAGAGGTTAAGCAACTTATCCAAGGTCACACAGATGAACCCAGGTGGCCTGACTCCACAGCCCACTTGGCCACCACCAATATACCCTTAGCCCAGAGAACTATCTCCAAATGGTCAACTCTGTGACAGCTGAAAGTCACATGGGACTTAATCCTAATGTAATATTTAGCTGCGTTTTCAATAAGGAGGCACTGCACTTGCTATTAATTGCTGTACGTATCTGTAAAAAAAAATGAAAATGGCATTTTTTTTCAACAGAGAGTAAAATGAAAACAACCAAAAAACCGTGCATGTCAGCGGGCTGCTCTTTGCGACACATAAAGACATGCCTTGTTCTCACAACCATAGGAAGGAACCCCCTTTAAGGAGATATCAGACATCAGAGTTCTAATACAGAATAAAGTTAGAGGAGTGCCACCCTTGCAAAATGACAAAGGCCAGAGGTTTTAAAAATCCTGAGCTTGCCGACAGCTCATTTGTAAAATGTTAACGTACAGCCAGCCTTCTCGGGATACCTGGCCAGGAGCAGGTATGATGCTGGACCCAGAATTAAGAGGCTCTGCTACCCTCCCTGGGCCTCGCTTAAAGATCCCTGGGCCCCTTCCAACTCTGACAAACAGGTTCCTATGAACATGTCTTTTGGGTGAAGCAGGACACGCTGGGACAGTGCCCTCCTCCTGTGCCTGGGATGGCTTTCTGTTTATAACTACAGTAATAATAATAGCAACAGCAGCGGCACATTCTTATACAAATACACTCTGTTCTACATATCAGCTATTGAATGGCTGAGGAACAGAGGCTGGAGATGAGGCACCCCCTGCCCGCAGGTATAGGAGCAAGGTATTTGAACCCCAGGGCTGATCAGCCAGTATTCCTCCTGTGGCCCCAGGCTCCAGGGAACTGGGCCCTTGTCCGTCCAGTTCCTCGCCGGATCCCTTGTACCGAGAACATAGCAGTAGCTCAATGATTTGCTAAGTCAATAAATGCTGTACATGAACTGGCCCAGGGAGAGTGGTTAATAAAGGCCTGAACAACGAGGGAGCATTTCTACTCCCGCATTGGGTGCGTGGACCCAGAACCTTCCTTTAAGACAGTGAGGATCTCGGGGGTGGGTGCAAGGCTCAAACCCCAACCAAAGAGGGAGGTTTGGGGGGCTGAGGGCCAGAGCTGGCCTCGGTTCTCCAGGTCCCTGCTTAGAGCCTGCCTCTCTCCCGCCACCCAATCATCTCCCAAATCACCAGTTTCTTCCGTCCCTACCACCACTACCCTCACCATTGCCGCTGCCCAGGCCACCGCTGCTGACCTAGGTCCCTGCCTTGGCCTGGTCCTCTCTATCCACTGCCTTGGGTGTTCCGGAGACAAGATGCCTTGACAGCTGCCACGTGCCACACCCTGATCTATTCCCTTCCAAGGCCCCCAGTTGCCCCCAGGAAAACCTGTCCCTCTGGCCTCCAGCTCAATCTCTCACAGCCCTCGGCTTTTCCCACCCCTCCCTCCACACACCACACTGCTAACGGAAGGCTCTTTCCTGCCCAGTGGGTTGAATCCTGGATCCACCACCTACCCGCAGAGTGACCTTAGGAAGTTACTTAACTTCCCTGTGCCTCGGTTTCCTCACCTGTAAAATGGAGATAATTACTGTACCTACTTCATAAGGTTGCTATGAGGACTAAATAAATTAATACAAAGTCAGCTCTGAATGGGCTTACAATTACTATTTGTATAGCCAACTTCCTCAGCCTGGAAGAATCCTCTCCCTTTTTCCTGCCTGGCTAAATCCTCTTCCTTCTTAAAAATACATCTTGAGTGTCATCTCCTCCAGGAAGCCTTCCTAGCCCTCCCCCCTCCCTTCCCCTCCCTGGTCCGGGTTCAATGCTTGTCTGACAGTACATGCTCCGATCTCAGCCATGCTGCCCTGCTCTGCCCTCACCTGTCCAACTGCCTGTCTCCCTGACTGGTCAGCGAGCCACTCAGGGCAGTGACATGCAGCTGCCACATTTGCCCACTGGGGCGTATCTGTGGTCGCTGGATCACAGGTCTGGGACGGGGGTCAGAAAGGACAGTGGGGACTTCCCTGGCGGTGCAGTGGTGAAGACTCCTCGCTCCCAATGCAGGTGGCATGGGTTCAAGCCCCGGTCAGGGAGCTAGGGAAGTGGGTTGGGCAAGGGGGCAGCTCTGAGGAGGCAGGCAGGGCAATGGGACAGCTCGGCCTGGGAGGGACTGACAGAGGCAGGGGTGTGTGTGCGGGCAGAGGGGTCGCAGCATAAATTATCTTTTACCTGTTTTCTTGTCCGAGTCTTTCCCGTCCTCAATTTAATATACCGTGCGATCAACTCATTTCGGCCTAGATTGGGGTGAGAGGAAAAAATGGGGAGTGGTCAAAGGGGACCCCTGGTGGCTGGAGACCCCCCCACCAGCTGGAAATACACCAGGCCCCTCCCACACATGCTGCTCTTGTTTTCTCTCCCCACTCTCTTCGCTCCACCCCACCTAAGGGGCACAAGCGGGGTGGGTGAAGGATGGTGGGGAAGTCCCAGAGCTCCCCCCACCAGCAGAGCAGGAGGTGGAACAATGTCAGGCGGCTTGACAGGTTTCCCTGCGAGACAGACAGGGGCAGGTGTGGCCGAAGGGCTGCAGGACAGCTGGGCCCCTCACTCCCAGCCCCCCGCAGTGCTTCCTTCCTCTCCGTGCTGTCACCAGCTCCAAACCTCCGAGGGTAAGGGCTCGTGTGTGTGTGTGTGTGTGTGTGTGTGTGTGTGTGTGTGTGTGTGTGTGTGTGTGTGTGTGTGTGTGTGTGTGTGTGTGTGTGTGAGCGCGCGCGCGAGAAAAAGAGAGAGAGAGAGAGAGATGTCTGGGCATGCATACCTGTGTGTGTCTGTAAGAACTCTGGCCTGGGTTCCTGTCCTAGCTGTCCTTGCCACCAGGAGACCCTGGACAAGTCCCTGCCCTTCTCTGGTGAAACGGGCAGGAAGGACCAGATGGTCTCCAACACGTCTCCTACACTGACAGCCTGGGTCAAGATGTGTCACTGAGCATGTCACTGTGTCCTTGAACCTGTCACCCCCATGTCACTGGTTACCAGTGTCTGTCCCTCCCTGTGAGAGAGTGCAGCCCATCAAACTTGGGGTGGGGGGCTCTGCTCAGCACCAGGGACCCTCTGGGGGCCCAGAGGCTGGCCGGCATCCAGGGGGCTTGGCCCTTTAAAGGGGGTGCTTGGGACGCACAGTGAAGCATGTGTTAGCATCCTCAGCGTGTAGGCTTCTTACCCCCAAATTCAGGCCCCCTGCCCCCCAACCCCATAGCCTCCCCAGAAGGACCGCATTCTCCAGATTCCTCTTCCATGACGGAACTGGCCCCACAGCTCCTCCCTTCCTGCCTGCCCCTCTCCACCCCACTCCCTCCGCCCTGTCTAAAAATACCCTGTGGGGCTGCCCCAGCCGTCTGGGAGGGAGCAGTGGGGGCAGGCAGCCCCCGCCCTATGGAAGGCGCCCTGGAACATCTGCCTGCCCCGTGAGTGGGGCTCTGGGGCTGGGGGTGGGCGTGGCACGGTTGTGGGGCAGGGGACACGGGGCAGCCCAGCCGGTGCTGGACACTGGGAGGGGACAGGCTGAGGGCCTGCCTCACCCAGCCATAGGCTGTCGGGGCGGGTTGGAGGGAGCTGGCAAGGAGTCAGGCCCCAAAGGGTTGAGTTATCCCAAAAATGCAGCCCTGGGAGAGCCCTCTCAGGGCTGGACCAGGGTGGATGCTCCCTTCTGGAGGCAGGAGGTGGGCAAGGTGGCAAAGAGAGGGGCCAGGAGAGCAGCAGACTTGGGAGGGGGTGTGAGGAGTGAGGGAGTCCCCTTGTCTCTCCAGCGCCCTTCCCCACGCAAGCCCTGTCACACTGTGGGCCTCCCCGCAGTGTGAAGCAGCCCCCTCTCCACGCCTCCTGTTCTCTGGAGGGAACTCGCCAGTGGGAAACACTGTTCTCTGCTGGGATCCCACCCCAGGTCTCACCCCTCGGGCTCCCCCACGTCCTCCCAGGAGAGGGACCCTCTCCTGGGCCCAGCCTGGAACACACCGGATTGACCCAGTTTCCCGGGCCCACTGAGTCACCCCGAAACCTCCAGGCTGGCCGGGGCGAGGAGAGGAGGGGCAATCGGGGGTGGGCTGGGGGGGTGGGGGTGGGGTGGCGTGTGGGCTGCGCTCAGGTGGAGGGGGCAAACCTGGCCTGTTTATGAGGAGGATCCAGACACACAGGCTTGCACGCCCAGACCCGCCCGCCCTCAGAGGGCTGGCGGCCTCCGGGACTTCGCCAAACCGGTTGGGTGAGGGGGCAGAGAGCAGAGGGAGGGGTGAGGAGGGCTGGACCGCCTCCCCAAGTCCAGTCCAGGGTCCCTGTGCCTCCCCACACGCACCGTACATCTTGCCCTCGTCCGACAGGATGATCTTGCGACGGCCGCAGGGTGGGTAGATGGCCAGGGCCTCCTGGAAGCTCTGCTCGATGTCCGGGCTCCACACGCCCTCCGCATCGTTGTCCAGCCCCTTGTCCAGGCCCTCGGGCCCATCCTCCCGGGCCTCCCCGGGGCTGCTGCTGGCATTCCAGCTGTTGGACGCTATTGTGCTGGTTGCTCTGGGCTCTGGGCTCTGGGCCTGAGCCCACTGGGCAGCCTGAGCCTGGGGGGCAGACGCAGAGGGGTTAGGGCAGGGTCCTCCCAGACCACAGCAATCTCCACCCCTGGGGCAGGTGCTCCAGGGTTGGGTGGAGGCAACCAGAGGTTATGTTTAGTCAGTGCTGTGTGACCTTGGATGAGTTACTTCACCTCTCTGAGCCTCAGTCCTGTAAAACGAAGGAAAGGTCTCCTTTGAGGTTGTGAGGGTTAAAATGAAATGAGATCAGACAAAGTGCCAACCATGATGCCTGGTGGTGATCAACAGTAACAATGCTTTATACCTACACAGTACTTTTGTGGGGAAAAAGTACTTTCATATTTATTCAATCCTCAAAACTAAGGCAGGGAGGGCAAGGAGTGATGCCCATTATTCAGATGAGGCAAACAGGCTCACAAGGCCATGCAGCTGCCAAAGGCACCATGATGGGCAGAGAGAAGGACCACGAGGGGCAGGGCCCAGGGCTTCTACGGCTCTCAGAGGGGCTCCTTGGCTCTCGCTCTGCCAGCTCCTCCTCCTTGTCATCTGGATCCCCAACCAGGGACCCCCACCCCTCATTCTCCCCCCCAGCATCAGTGCAATCCTGCCAAGGACCCGCTGTGGTCTGAGGAGGGTCCCAGACCCAGGAAGGGTACAGTTTTGCCTTCCCCAAAAGATTACTCATGAGAACCCTGCCAAGGAACCTAAACGCAGGGCAGGAACTGCCCCAGGAATCATGAGACGGGAGCGACACTGGCTGGTAAGGGAGCAGCTGAGAAGGTGCCTGGCCGACAGCCTTGCTCAACCCCACCCACTCCTCCATCCCACTTCCTGTTCCTGCACCTCCTGGCCCCACAGCAGCCCATAAACCACCCACATGCTGGCCCCTGCCCTGGCCCACATCGTGGATGGGCCAGGGCTCTGTAAACTCTGAGTTCCCTGCACACTCCAGGCTGGGTTATTAAAGCAGATCACACCCAAACAGTCCCCCAACACACACAGCTCTAAGGCTCACCCCCCGGCTCCCTTCAGCCTCAGAACCACATGTCCAAGGTGTATCAGGGTCCTGGGAGCCCCAGAGCCCCAGATGGCTAGACCCCAGGACTTTGCTCTGGGCTGTAGAGAAAGGGGGGCGCAGGGTGGAGAGTGGGAGACCCCATCAGAAGCTGGGGAAGAGACTTCTTTCCCCTCAAACAAGAATTCCAGGTCTTGTCAAGTGGGTGGGGATTTTCCCTGTGGGGGCCACCTCTTTGCTTTGGAAGGCTTGAAGGCAGTTGCTAGTGGCATGGGATGGGGAGGGCCTGGGGGCCTGAATGTCAGATGGATATAGAGTTTACATTTAACTCTACTACGAATGACAGCACCTGCATACGGCAGGCCCTAGTCTGGGACTTTATACACATTGACTCATTTAATCCTCACAATCACCTATGAGGTAGATACTATTATTGCTTCTACTTTACAGATGAGGAAACCAAAGAACAGAGGGGTTAAGCAATTTGCCCAAGGACACACAGCTGGTAAGTGCTAGAGCTGGGTTCTGAACACAGGCAATCTAGCTTCAGTCTCTTAACCAAGGTAAGAAGCCCCACCATCTGCAGAGGGAAAGGAGGCCCAGCATGGGTTGTCATGGGTTGTCATGGCAACCACCTGAGAATGCCCAGTGGGGTCCAGACCACAGGGTCCCCCCCAGCACAGGTGGCTGGAGCAACTTCAAGGACCCCCAGACCGCTGTAACCCTTCCTGTGAGGTCTCCAAGACCACCACACCAGAAGGCAGCCAGGGAGAGAGGAAGCCATGCTCCTGACGGGTCAGAGGGGCCACACCCCTCTGCTCACTCCCGCAAGCTGTATTCTCATCCCCATCCCCTCCTCAACCCCTTGAAGGCAAGTTCTTGTAATAAGAGTGGGGGGGAGGGGTGGGATGCCGGGGGACACAGCGGCGCCTATACTGAGCTAGCTGGGAGGCAAGCCACCGCCCCACCCCAGTGCCCCAAGTCTGACAGTGCCACAGGCGGCGTTAGAGGGGAGGCAGAAGAGGGACTACAATGAGCTAAGACCCCTCCCAACAGAGTCCTCAATCCATTTCCCCCCAAATCTTTTCCTGAGGCCTCCCTCAGAGCAGCAGGGGCCTGGCGCATGGGGGGCCCTGGCAGCCCCAGACTTTTCAAAGCAACTTTCTTGCCTCCCCCAAGTCTGTGCCCGCCTCCCCTCATCCAGGGAGTGGCCCCCCCTTCTCGGGGTGATGTCAGCCCCGCCCCGCCCCCCGCAGGAGCACTGTGGCCAAATATGGCGAACACAGCAGTGCTTGGGAGCTGGGACAGACTGGGGGGGCGGGGCGGCGGCCCCTGGCTGGGACTGCTGGCAGCTGGTGAGGGGGAGGGGAGCCCAGGGGGCGGCCACAAGGACAAGTCAAGGAGAGAAGCAGGACCACCGTCCCTTCCGCTGGCTCACAGGCACATGCTAGACTCACTTTCCAGGAACACCCCTGCGGGGAGAGGCACCCACACAGGGGTCCGCAGGTGACCCCCACCCCACAGAGCAATGTACTGGAGCACGTGTGTGCAGTACGCTGCATGGGTGCGCGAGCGGACACCCCAATAAGAATGTTTGTACCCCCAGACCGAGGCATACCCGTGGGCAATGGCAGGCGGGCAGCTGAGCCCCGCTGGGGGCTGAACTGGGGTCTCTGTCCTACCGCATCACTCAGGAGCAGGTCAGTGCAAGGAGTCTGCACTGGCTGCTCTGGCTTTCCCAGAGTTACTGCTGTGGGATGAGGACAGAGGTGAGAGCAGGCCACCCTCCTCTCCTTAGACCCCAAACCACTGGGACTCAGGCTGGGGGCAGGGAGGAGGCTATGGGTTCCTCAGCCAGCTGCAGGGCTGGACTGAGGCCAATGTGGGACTCAGGCATGGTGGAGGGGGCTGCCTGGGGTCAGAGGGCAGGCCCCAGGGGAAGGCAGCCCCAGCCCAGCATTGGGTCTTATCTGCCCTTTACAGAGTGGGGTTGACAGGGGTGGCAGCCCCCCAGCTGCTCGTTGACACTGTCCCAGGTGTCTAGAACCTCTGCGTTGCTGGGCTGCACCACCAGGAGGGGTGGGAGAAGGGGGAGAAAGACCCAAGTGAGAGGCAAAGAGGGTGGAGCTTGGGATAGACAGGAGAGGAAGGGGGACACAGTGTGGGCAAGTCTGGGGGTGGGTGAAGAGAGCAGGAGACAGACAAGAAAACAGACAAAAGAGACGGGACAGTCACAGAGTGAGAGACAAAATAAAGAGACCTAGAGAGGGGATCTTGGAGTGAGACCCAGAGGGAGAGACAGAGATCCAGAGAGAGACAGACATACGGAACAGGTAGAGTGCTGGAGAGAGTGAGAACCACAGACATTGGGGGGAGTGAGGAGAGAGTGAGGGAGAGAGTCACTATGACCAACAGAGACAGAAAGACAGAGACCAAGATGGAGGGGATGGAGACACACAGATGAAGGGGGTAAATCACTAAACTCAGACACAGTCAGGCAGTGAGGGAGGGGAAAACCAGATGGTGGTGAGAGAGAAAAAGAAAGAGAGCGAGCGAGCGAGCGAGCCAAGGACAGAAAGACTCAGAGGCTGCGGCAGACCTCGGGGGAAGGAGTGACCAGGGGAGCCACTGCTGGGGGCTGGGGGCTGGGGGCTGGTTTCAGCCACAACAGGGCCACATGCAGGACATCCCCACTCCTGGCCCATCTACTCCCCAGCCCTCCTCTCGGACCACCTCCCATCTCCCTGGTATTGCACAGCCCAAGGACCTCCTGTGTTCTCGCTCTAACTTTACCCTCAATCTGACCAGCACACACCCGCTTCCCCTCTCCCAGGGCCTTCTGAGGTCAGAAGGTGCCTCTGGGTGGTGGCCGGGTAGGAGATAGGAGGCTGGGTGAGCAGGCCTCAGGGCCCTGAGGGAGATAAGGGGCACCTTGCTGCCCACTCCCCACCCTGGGGCCAGACCTGCTGGAATAACTGGCTGGACAGCTCCAGGGGTGGAGGCCAGCGCAGGGGCTGCTGCAGAGGCCCTAGGTCCTCACCCCCCAAGGCCCCCGCAGCCTCCAGACCACCCAGCCCTCTACCGCCTTTCAAGTAGGGGGAGGGATGGGCTTGAAACCTGGGCTCCCCCAGAGCTTCTGCCTGGTGGGGGATGCAGAAAAGGCAAGTCCAGGCAGGTGTCTGCACCCGGCGCCCCTCCCCCGGCACCAGCCCCGCGGGGAGGTCGGACTGAGCCCGGTGACTGTGCTGCGTCTAGCGGGCAGCAGTTGTCCACTCTTGCAGGACTTCAGCCCTCAGAGTGCTCTCACTTTGAGTGAGAACATCACTCAAAGTGTGGGAAGATTAGTGAAACCAGCAGTTTCATCCGGAATGCCCTGCCCCCAAACCTGGGCTGGGCTGGCCAGCCAGGGGGGCGAGGATGGGGCAGGCGGTAGATGAGGGCTAAGGGAGCCTCCCCGCCTCCTCCGCTTTTCCCTCCTTCCTCCCCACCCACCCCCACAGCGGGCCAGCTGTTCTCCAGCTGCCAGAGGCTCCCACCCTAGAACTGGCCGTGCTCTGGTTGGGATGGGAGAGCAGGGCAGGCGGGATGGGGATGGTGTCTGCCTCCCCCACCTGCAGGCCAAGGACCCCTGAGGGACCCTGCCAAGTGACCACACCCTGCCAGGCTGGAGATGGAGTACCCTCCTCCCTGGAGCAGGGTCGAGATTTTTACAGGAGGAAGCAATTTGCAGAACCCACTAGGAGGGAGGTGAAGGGGGGCTTCCCAGCCCTCCCCAGCTTACTAATGTGCTTCCAATTTGGGAATCCAGTCTCTGCACCCACCCACCCCCTCTCCTAGGGCGCGGGCTCCTCGGGGAGCAGATGGGGCAGGGTAGCCCCCCAGGCTTCCCTCTCCAAGGCTCATCCTCACTGTCACCCCTGCTTCCAGCAGTGTAGGAGGGAGGGAGGGAGGGAGGGAGGGAAGAGACTCAGAGCCCTCAAACCTCCTGCAGGAAGAAGGGGCCCACTTCCCACACCTCCCTTCACCCCCACTCTGAGACTGTCCTGTCTCATCTCATCCCACTCCAGGAAGGCCAGGGATCCAAGCTGGAGGGGGCGGGGATGCAGCCAAGGGGTGAAACTGGGTTTCACAGCTCTCAGTGAACATGTCAGAGGGCCCCTTGGACTCTGGATCACCCACTGAGCTGCCACTAGTCCCTCAGTCAGTTGCCCCCTCAGGAAGGTCACAATGTCAATGTCGTCTATAAACACACAGGCTTTCCCTGGGCGTCTCCTCTCTATCAAACGCACACACTCCTCTTCACAGCTACTGTCCTGCACATTCACTGTTACCTGCATCTCCCTTATTTCTTTTTCTTAACTTCTTTTATTGTGATAAAACATATGTAATAAAAAATGTACCATTTTAATCGTTTTTAAGTGCACACTTCAGCGGCATTAAGTACATTCTTTCTTTCTTTCTTGTATTTTTTTTGGCCATGTTGACAGCACATGGGATCTTAGTTCCCCGACCAGGGATCAAACCCGTGCCCCCTGCACTGGAAATGCGGAATCTTAACTGCTGGACCACCAGGGAAGTCCCATTCTTTCTTTGTTTTCAACAGTTTTCTTTCTGTGGTCCTCCATGTAGACACCACATGCATTGGGGTCACAGTCCCCCAAATTCATCATACATGGCATCCCACACCATATATGCCACAGTCCTGAAGGATGTCACCCCCACTCCCCCACAGTCGCAAATCATCTCAGATGTGACCACCCACAGAGTCGGTCTCAGTCACACCCCACAAACAGCACCGTCCCTCCATGTGCGGAGTTTCTTTCTCGTGCTCAGTCTCACCCACACGCCTGATTTCACACTCAGCTGTTGCCACAGCTTCTCAGCACACGCCTGCTGCACTGGGTATAGTCCGCCGTGTCACAACGGTTTCCCCCTTACACACACATGTACACCATGTTGTGACAACTTTTCTCATACGTGGTGTCATATATAGTCATACACAGACCATCAGAGTTTCTACAAACCCAAGGTCATCTCATTTGCTGTTCACACTGCGCCATACATAGGCATGCAACAGCAACATACGCCACACAGAGTGTCACTCATTCTGCTTCTGACACACACAGCATCACACAATCGCAGTGTCCCTCACACACCTGGGGCATTGGAATCCCATCCAGACACGAGTGTGAGCTCACACCGCTAGTCAAGCAGACGGTGTCTTTCATAAATGTACCCCATGTGATGGCCCCTCACACACATAGGTCCCCCATACAGCCACACACACACACACACACACACGCAGCGTCAGCCACACACTAAGAACATCATTCATAGTTTCCCTCCTGTACCTGCAGTGTCAGTCACACAGAGAATATCATAGCTTCTCTCACACGTGAATGTTACCAAGTCACAATATTGCATACAGTTGCTCTCACATGCAGTCACACACACAAACTGGTTTTACCCAGTTCCCCCCACCTGCATCCACCCCCCCAGCATCACCCACACAGAGTGTCCCACTCGGCTTCTCTCTCACACACATCTAGCGGCACACACAGTGGCACTCTCGTTTCCCTCTATCACTTCCTGTCCTGTCGGGCCTGGCAGGGAGCACAGGAAGCAATCAGCACTCTAGGAAACCTCAGGGGCCGAGGCTTTGGGATTTGTAGAGCGACAGAATTCTCTGGCTCCTGCCCCCAGTCCCCTGTGGGACCCTGAGCGGACCCGCAGAGCCCGCTCCCCGCCAGAGTCCTCCCTGGAGGGGCAGGGCCTCTCCTGCAGACCACCCTAGGCTGGCACACCAGAGGGGAGGGGAGGGCAGGGCGAGGCCACGGGGGACAGGGCCTCCACCCCAGCTCTGAGCAGAGGAGCTCCTGCCATGGCCCCAGGGCGGCCCCAGAGGGAGACCTGGACCCTCAAGGCCACCCCTCAGACCCCACAGCTCCTGCAGTGCCCACGTGGGAAGCAGAGACTGCGACCTCCTGGCCACCTCCACAGAAAGCTGCAGCACTGGGAGCCCTCTTGGCTCCCTGGAGCCTGGCACCACCAGCTCCCTCCCCCACTGTCCTCCCTGTCAGCTGGCCCCTAGGCACCTCTCCCTTCCTGAGCGAAGAGGTGGACAGGGCTGGGAGCTTTCACTCTCTTCCAACTTCCACCCTGAGCCCCTAGAGGCGTCTGGGAGAGGGGTCGGCCATCCAGGCGGCCTCTGAATATCATTTACCCTGCCCCGCCTTGCCAGACCCCACTGCCACCTCCCAGGGCAGTTCCCTGGACTCCACCGGCCTCCCTCTCCCCTGACACCTGCTGTCTGTAACCTTTTCAGCCACTCTCACCTGCTTAGCTGCCCTCAGTCACCCCCTGGTTAGCCCTCACCTTCTTCTTAGACCACTGGGTCACCCACTCACCTCTCCAGGCCCCACCAGGTTCAGGTTCCACGATGGGAAGAGAGGGAAGGCTGATTGATTAGGAGACAGAGACTCCGAGAGAAGCTCAGAGAAAAGGGACCTGGGAAGTCATGGATTCCAAACAGGGAAACTGAGGCCCACCAGGATGACACAACTGGTTAAAGGCCCAGCTGGGGCCAGATCTCTTAATTTCTTGACCTCCTCTGTTTGAGAGGTCTCCTTCTTGTTTTAATATTTACCCAACTGTCAGAATGTACCAAGGTGAGGGTGGGAGCAGGGCCCAACACACACACACACACACACACACACACACACAGGGTAGGAGCAGGGCTCAGGACACACACACACACACACACACACCCCTGTCACACACACACACCCCTGTCACACACACACACCCCTGTCTCTCACACACACACACACACACACACACACACACACACACACACACACACACACACACACACACACACACACACACACACACCTGTCCTGCCAATCACTGACCATCCTACTCAGCCCTTCCCTTGCTCAAATGCGCTAATTAGCATTAATTATTGTTCCTCCCTGGGGGGATGGTGGTGGGGGAAGGCCCACAAGGTTGAGACTCCCATTGGATCCCAGCCTCTCTCTGAGGAGGGGGCATCCAGGGCCACTGAAGTCACTGTCACCATATAGCCTAGTCCTAGAAAATACATCTGTTTATCTCCTAGGGATCTAGAAAGACCACAGAACGTGGTTCTGTGGTGGCATCGCTTGGGGGAGGTCTTGGAAAAGGAGCTACAAGAATCTGGAAGGGAGGAATACCTAATTCCCCCAAATCTCTAACTTTTGGCAACTTTAGATTTCCCTCCTTACCCCAGGCTGCCCCCAGCATTCTGGCCAAGGAGGCGCCCTGGCCCCCTGCACTGGGGTGGAACATGTGGACACAGAATCAGCTGCAGGAGGCCGGATATACAGAGGCGCCGTGGGCTCGCACCAGCCCCTCTGAGCTGTGTCCAGCCCCCATCCCCACCCCCTGCTCTCCTGGGCTACAAGTCCAGGCCTGACCTGGTTCTGCCTCTACCTGGAGCGAGTAAAGACACAGAAGGAGGTGCCCCCTGAGAAGCCCTACACCAGCGCCTCATTCCCCCTTGTTCAGAAAGAATCTCTCAGCCCTGGATCAGGGCCCCTCTCCTGGAAAGGTGACACAGTGGGGTCTCCATGACACTGCCGTGCGGCCTGGCTAAGCTGGAAACCAGACGCAGACAGGCACTCCCGGCCTTCCTTCCCCAGGCAGGAGTAAAGGGCATGACAGACAATGGTGGGGGTGGTGTTGGGGGGTTAGGGTTAGAGGAGACAAGCGGCCTTCAAACCCTCTAAAGTCTAAACAAGGGCTCTGAGGAAGCGTGGCGAAGAGAAGGCCCCAAATCCAGCCCCCTTTAGAGCCAGGCTCACAGAGCTCAGGGCTGGAACTCCGAAAACTCCACCCCGACGCAGGCGGCAGACTGGAGGGAACTTAAGCTCCTGCCCCTCAGGGGGCACACGCCCGGGGCGCGCAGCTTTGCTGCCGGACACCCTCCACGATCCGGCACGGCTGCGGGCACCGCGCGCAGGAGCCGGCCTGGGCGCCGGGAGGCCGGGCCCGAGGCCTGCGTGGAGCTGGGGCCCAGCGGACTCCGAGAGAGCGCCAGCTGGGAGTCCAAAGGGCGGCGGGGCCCGGGACTGGGAGCTCCCCGGTGGCAGGCCCCCCAGACCGTGCGGGCCCCCAGACCCCGACCTCGACACCCCAAAGGCGGACGTTGGGCCAGGCGATGGCACCGGAGCCAAGCTCCCGTCTCCCCGACCTCCCCCGAACAACTCGTCCGGGTCGCGGGGGGGTGGGATGGGGGTGGGGTGGGAGGGGTGGGCGGGGCTTCCCGGAGGGCTTCCCCCCCTTTCCTCTAAACTTCCCGGCACCCAGATCCGGGGCTCCGGCTCAGGCTGGACAATAGCTCTGGGAACCAGCCCCCCTCGAGTGCCCCCCCAACCCAGAACCAACCAACCAAACCACCTCTCCCAGCAGGGCCTCCTCCCGGCGTCCGCCCGGCTTACCTGGTCCGATCTCGCGGGGGCGCTCCGGCCGGGCGGCTCCGCCGGGCGCGAGGGAGCGAAGAGGGGGGCCGGGGAAGGGGGGTCTTGGGGAGGGGGCTGACCGGAATGTGCGGAATGAGCCGGGCTGGAGCGGGAGGCGCCGGGCGCGGAGGAGGGAGCGAGCGGGACGGAAAGTTTGTGTTGAGGAGCCGGGACTGGGGGTGGGGGCTGCGGGGAAGGAGGGGGCGGGGCGCGCAGGGGGGCGGGCACCAGCCTGGAGGGGCGGGGCCGCGCGGGGCCGCGCAGGGCCGCCCCCGACCGCGCTTGGGCTGCCCACCCTGACGCTTCGGGACCCCAGGCGACCCCCGGCCTCTCCGCGCCTGGGCGCCCCGTTCCTCGCCTGCCGGAGCGGCGCTCTTAACCTCCCTTGCCCTACCCTACCTCCCCAGTCCCCCGCCGGAATTTGGGGCTCCGGCCTGGGCGGGGCCGAGGGCGGAGCTCCCACCTCGGGGGCAGGACTCCCGTCGGTGCAGGGGCCGGGGTGCCGCGTCACTAGGAGCCCGGCGGAGCCGGGGCGCACGGTCTTCGGGTCTCCCTACCCCCTACCCGAGTCCCGAACGGCCGAGGCGGAGCGCCTTCTCCCGACTGAGGGCCCGCCCCCTTACTCCTCGGGCCCCAGACCCGGCCCCGCCCTGGAGGCTGCGCCCGCCCTGCCCGAACCCGGTTTGTCTGGTTCTCCCCGAGAGGCTTGTTTCTCGAATTTCTCCCTTTCCCCCTCTTCCCGGACCTCCGGGGCCCTCCCTCTCGGCCCGGCTCTCCGGGGCCCCCGCGGGGGGCGTCTCGACATCGCGAGCCAGCCGAGTTTCGGTAGGACCCACGATGGGCGCGTGGGAGGGGACGCGGGAGCGCCCGGGGCCTGAGCGGGGTGGGGGGTGGGGAAGGGAGGCCTCCAGCCCGCCCTCCGGACCTCTCCCGCGCTCCGGACCCCTCCCGCCGCCTTTTTCTCCGCACGCGCTGAAGAACCACTGCTCCTCTTGGCCTAGGACGCAGCTTTATTGGGGATGTGGGTACCCGGTTTTCGTTCCCCATCACCTACCCCCTCCTCGGAGCCCGCCCCCCTCCTTGGAGCCCTAGTACGGTCCCAGAGGGGGTTAAAACAACACTGACTACTGCTCCTGGACAGGAAGTGACTGGGGCGCCGGGCGGGGGTGGTGGTGAAGCGGCGCAGGCTAGCTCCGCGACCAGATGTGCGGCTCCAACTCCAGATGTTCTTCATCTCCGTCCGACCCGCCGTGTGAGCTCCTCCCCTGCCTCGCCTGTGCCAGGCTGGGCAGTGGATGGAGGTCACCCGGAGACAGCGGGGTCAGCCCCCGACAAGGGAGGAGTCTTCAGTGGGGACTCTGGTGAAGGGACCGTTCAAGCCTCCAAACTGAATCCTTTCCCCAACCCTGGCGGCCGCTGAGGACTACTAGGGTCACTCGCAGGCCAGCTTCCCGTCGAAACTGGAGAGGGCAATGGCGAAGGCCTGCAGGGCGCACAGCGGGTACCGGTAGTCTAGGGTGAAGGCGTCCTCGGCCACGCGGCCGAACTGCAGCACGATGTAGTCGGCTATGGACACAGACGGGGGTGGGGTGGGGGGGCGGCCCGAGACCTCTTGGGTTCTCCCTCCTGGCAGACAGTGCCCTCAACATTGAGGGAAGTCCCCCCACTCTTGCGTTGGGGCCCCAGTCCTTAGCCACCTCTCAGTTATTCACCCCACCGTCCATCCACCCTCTTATCTCGCCCAGCAAGCCCCACTCGCCTACAGCTTTACCAGCCACGGTAAGCCCCTGAAGGCGGCGACCCTGCCTTACCTTCTGCTGCCCAGGGCTATGCATATGACCAGCCCGCACTTAGAGAAACCGGTCAAACTTCCTTAAGCCTAGAATCCTTCCTTTCCAACGCCTCTGTGGTCTTTGCCCCATTCCTTCTTCTTCCCACCCCCAGACCCCAAGTCCTGTCTTAGACCACCAGCCTCATGGTTCCCCTCCTTATCCAGTGGTCCCCTCAGCCCCCATCCCATATCTGGCCCAGGTTTCCAGCCTCAATCCCAACACCTCCCCCAGCATCCATAGGGACAGGATGTTGCTAAAAATACCCCCAACCTCGGCCGACCAGGCTCCACCAGAAATGTGATCTGGAGAGCGGTTTTTCAAGGCCTCAGGACAGGTGACACAGGGGGCACATCCCTAGGATGGAGTGGGGGTAGGGAACTCACTCAATGTTAACCAATTCTGGGAACCTGGAAAGTCCTTGGGAGATAACGTTCCATATCCAAACCCCTTCACCCTAGTGGGGACCTCTCCCCAAGGCTTGTAACAGGGGACATTTTTACTTAATTGTGTTCAAGGTACATTTTGTTTCCCTAACTCTTCGAGGGCAGGCCTTTGACCTCACTGGAGAGAGAACGATAGAAATGCTTGATTTATATTTCCTACTCCTAAAAGGCAACCATCCTCATGGGGTTGGGCACTGGAGCCAGACTACCTGGGTTCTAATCCCACCTCTGCCTCTCACAAGCTGTATGTGTGAGTTACTTAACTTCGCTGTGCCTCGGTTTTCTCCTCTGCCAAACAGGGACAATAATAATACCTTCCTCACAGGGCTGCTGAAAAGATTTAATTTTTTTTTTTCGGCGGTGCAGCTTGCGGAGATCTTAGTTCCCCGACCAGGGATTGAACCCATGCCCTTGGCAGTGAAAGCACAGAATCCTAACCACTGGACCACCAGGGAATTCCTGAAAAGATTTAATGATTCAGTATCTGTGAAGTCCTGAGAACAGTGCCTGGTCCATAGAAAGTCTCATGTGTTAAGTAAACATAAACACTGTTTAAGTGTTTATGAAATAAATTTTGAGGGCCAGGGTAACCGCCTGGAGTTGCTGAGAGACTTTGGATAATGTGCTGCCCTCTCTGAGCCTCAGCATCCTTCTTGGCCACATGGGGGTTGGTCTATCAGTCTTTTTTATTTTTAAATTTGTATTTATTATTATTATTATTATTTGGACGCGTCACGTGGCTTGCACTATCAGCTTGCGGGGTCTTAATTCCCTGACTAGGGATTGAACCCAGGGCCCCGGCAGTGGAAGTGCTGAGTCCCAACCACTGGACCGCCAGGGAACTCCCTATCAGTGTTTTTTAAGCTCCAGCAGCGTAACTGTCCCTTCAACACAGTCTTACCCAGAATACCCCAATATCTACCCCAGGCTCTAGTCAGTGCTAGAAAGACGGCCTGGAACAGTGAGCCCCAAGACACCTGCTTGGAATATATGAGGCTCCTGGGAGCACAATGTCAATGCCCCCACAGGAGAGAGTGACCTTCCTGAATGTTCTGGCTTCAGAGATAAAGGACAGCTCCACTCCTCTGTGTGTGTGTGTGTGTGTGTGTGTGTGTGTGTGTGTGTGTGTGTTATATAGAGAGAGGGAGAGGGAGAGAGAGATGGGGGGTGGGGGAAAGACTTGAGTAAGGGTTGAGGTCTTGGAGGTGGTGGGGAACAGCCTGGCTTGGGTCCTCAGATACTCACGGTCATCGGCGTGGACAATCTGGAAGTTCTTGACCGAAGCCTGGGTGACTCGGCCTTGGAAGTTGAGGGTGTAGGAGCCACTGTCATCATTCCAGACGGGGGGCTTGTTGTGTAGCTCGATGAGGCTCTCCAGTGTCTTGTTCTGCCAGCGCACCAGCAGCCCGTCGCTGGCCTGGGGTGCCACGGGTGGGGCAGTATTAGGGAGAGGACAGTTAGGGGTGGCTGAGATATCTCAGGACTGGTGGTGGAGGGGTGGCTGGGGACGTGTGCATGCCCTTGTGTGTGTGCAGCCTGGGTGTCAACGTCCATGCAGGGTATCCTTGAGCGCATGTGCGGTCTCTGTGGCGTCCGTACGGGCAGGGTGTGTATCTGTGAGAATGGGCTTTGCTGTGGAATGACAAAGTGGAGGGTTGGAAAGTGGAAAGTAGCATGTGGCACACAGGAGGTGCTCGATGCCATTGGTGCCCAAGGGGGTCTTAGGAACGGCCATATATGCTGGCACCGATTACAAGGATGAACCAGCTATTCTAGGACTTACAAGAAGCTCACAGTTGAGCTTGGAGAGATGTATAGGTAAAGAGTAGTTAAAATAAAATGTCCTGGAAGAGTTTCTGGAAGGAAGGAGCAGTATCTGTGTGATGGTGCTCTTGAGATATTTCTTTCCTTAGTTTCTTTGTCACCTGTTCATGTTCATGACTTAGAATGAGTCCGCTCAAGATCGTATCCTCCAAGAAGCCTTCCTGACCCCATGTCTGATTTAGATGTCAGCTCTGAGCTTCCATAACACCTTGCTCTTAACCATTTCTCCCACTGCACTGTTATGGACAGAATTAGATACCCTAACAGCATGCACAGTATTTGACTAATGGCTCTGTGCCTCAGTTTCCCTCACAACAGGGTTTTGTGAAGATTAAATGATTAATAGTGCATGAAGTGTTATTTAGATCAGTTGCTGGCACAGAGTAAATGCTCAATAAATATCAGATATTGTTTTGATGGTAACTCTTGTGTTGATTTTGGATCTTCAGTGCCTGGCTTTAATAAATGATTGTGGAATGAATGAACTGTAAGATGATGAAGAGATACACAAAGCAGCACTGGGTAGTTCTTACCAAGCCCAAACACACGTGGGAGGCACTGCCTCTGGAGGATTTATATGTTTATTCCAGGACGGAAGGAGCAACTGTGGAACCCACAAGCTCTTAAAGACCGGAGCCTCCCAGGGCTTGTGCCCCATGGGTTGGCCAGGCCTCTGATTACAGTGTCTTTCCGGCAGGGAGGGATGTGTGATCAGCTGATGGGAGTATTCTTTTTCATTGCAAATGAGTAAAGTGACATCACTGTGAGTGTCCATGCCAGTCATCGGTCTCTGAAATCCTGGGCTCACCCAACTTGCAGTGCTAAGGAGCAGAGCGTGGGACTGACACACTGAAGGAGGCCACCTCTCTCCAGGCCATCTCTCCATCTTACCCTACCCCTCACACACACACACACAAAACAAACAGCCTTTGCTTTTTAAAATATGTCAATCATATCACTCCTTTCCTCAAAACCCTGATATAGCTTCCTGTTTCTCTGAGTAAAAACCAGTTATACAGACTCATCTGCCCCTCACTGTCACCTCTCTGACCTGCTTCTCCAACCCACCAGGCACTCCTGCCTCAGGGCCTTTGCACTGTCTCCTCCCCCTGCCTGAATGTTCTTTTCCCAGATATTTGCAGGCTTGCTCCTCATCTCCTTCAAATTTCATCTTCTCAGTGAGGCTCACTCTGACCACTGTATTTAAATTGAAACCTACACACACACACACCCCCCTCATCTCCTTTCCCTTGTTCGACTTTTTCTTTTTTCCCCACAGTACTTATCACCTTCTAACATACTACACAATTTACTTATCTATCACAATTATTGTCTACTGTCTGCCTTCCTCCACTAGAATGCCAGCTTCATGAGTGCAGATCTTTGTTTTGTCCACTGATGTCTCCAGTTGCCTAGACTAATACTTGGCACTCAATGTATGTGTGTTGAATGAATATATGAATGAGTGATTTGATGTAAACTGAAAAAAACAAAGCAAAACAAAACAACCCCTATTGTGCTTGTTTCGGTGAATTCAGTGAAAAACCCCTGAATTGAATTAATTCCACAAGTTGCCAGAATGAATTTGTGACAGGGTGATGGGGTGACAGGGTGATTTGTGACCAGGTGATGGGTGTGCTCAGGGGTTTGGGTACTGGGCAGGCCGAGCCCCCCCCCCCCCGCCCCCCAGCTTCCCAGGAGTGGGTTACAAGCAGGTCAGTACGGAGCAGGACCGTCTGGGAGGGGCTTCAGGGAGGTAAGGGGCTCACATTGCGGGGCCGAATGGGGACCCTCTCCTTGTCCGAATTCATGCCGGGAATGATGACCGTCATGCGCCGGGGACCTCGGAAGCCCAGCACGTTGGTTTCCTGGGAGGGAGATGCGCGTTAGGCCGGCCCCGGCGAGAGGAGGGGCCTGCCTGCCGCGGGGGACAGGTGGGACTCTCACATAGATCACAGCCGCCAGCTCCTGCCGAAGGCTCCCCACATCCGTGCTGCCTCCGCGGTGCGGGTTTTGTCCATTGTCAAAGACGGTAAAGCGGTTCCCCAGGAGGTTGGACCTGCAAGCAGGGTGGAGCTGGGGGCGGGGCTGAGGAAGGTCCACACCCCTCCTCCCAGACCCTCACAGCCAAGCTTTGAGAGCTTCCTAACTCAAGCATGGGTGTGTATTAGGACCGGAGCAATGCCCCTGGCTTCCGCCATGAAGTCTTTTTAAAAGCTGGATCTAGAAGGAGACTGGGAAGCTTTCAAATCTCAGCTCCGTCTCTTGCTAGCTGTATGACCCCAGGCAAGTTACTTAAACTCTTAGTCTCAACTTCCCCATCTGTAAAATGGGCATGATAACAGTATTTACCCCATTTGGTTGATAAGAGGATTGAATGGATTAATATTTGGAAGTTACTTAGAAATACACCTAACACATAGGTAGGCCTTACATAAGTGTTTGTTAAATAAATAAATTAAAGAAATAAGGCTTGACTTGGGGGTTCACTTTCCCTTCACCTCTCAGATTTGTGGTGAGGATTGAATGAGCTATATGGAGAGACATAGCACAGCGTAGGTGCTGAATATTTATTCGTCCGTTCAGTTGGTAAATATTTATTGAGTAGCTACTATGTGCCACGTGCTAGGAATTCAACCATGAACAAGACAGGCATAATCCCTGTCCCGTGGACCTTATGTCCTACTCCAAGTGAGGTCTCTGGACCAGCAGTGTGGGCATCACCTGGGTGCTTCTTAGAAATGCAGAACCTCACTCCTTGCCCAGACCCACTGAACCTTTTTTTGGGGGGGTGGGGGGGGCAGGATCTCAGTTCCACAGACCAGGGATTGAACCTGGGCCACGGCAGTGAAAGCCCAGAATCCTAACTACTAAGCCACCAGGGAACTCCGCCCACTGAACCATTTTAACAAGACCCCCAAGTGATCTATGCCTGTCAAAGTGTGAGAAGCCCTGGGCCAGGGGACAATTCCACAGTGTCCGATGTGGTGGGCACTCTGGCAGGCACAAGGGGACAGAGGTGACTGGCCACTGAGCTTCCCAGCCCCACCTCAGCTTCCCGATGAAATTCTCCCCTCCTCGGGACAGATTGGTGGGGTCACTGGAGATGAGGTAATTGGCTGTCTTGCTCCGTTTCCGTTTCCTGCCAGCCAGGAGGAACACCTGGGGAGAGGGGTCACAGAGATGCGCTGGAGGAAGGAGGTGCACTGGAGGAAGGAGGTGCACTGGAGGAAGGAGGTGCACCCGGGGAAAGAGAAGGCCCATTTGCCCCGCAGCCCTCGCCCCACTGCACTTTGGCTCTAGACTCTTCCTCAGTCTGGGTCCTGGCCCCTCCACTCTCCGTCCCACTGGCTGCCACCTCTCTCCAACCCACCTTCTTCTCTGTGTCCAGGTGCAGGAAGTAGGAGGGATACAGGCCCCGGTCCATGCCCTTCTTGTCCCGGGTCAGCCGGCAGCGGACCGTCTGGCCCTGGGGGGCAGGCCGAAGCACGAACTCCTGGGGTTCGTCCACTTCCACGGGTGGGGATGGGGCCCTCTCCTCCTTCTGGGTGGGGGCAGAGGGTGCATCAGCCCCAGAGCACTAGCTTCCCGGCCCTCAGCAGGTCCCCAGTGCCGGGATGCAGGCAGGGCAGGCAGGACAACTCACCGTTTTCTGTTTGGGGAGAGAACGGAGGCTGTTAGAGTGCAGCCGGCCCCTCCCCCAGCAGCTCACCAGGCCGTGTTAGGAGGCTCTGGGGAGCTTTGTGCTTTATTACTATTTTGTTTAGCTTGTGGTTATGAGCCCAGGCTTTGGAGCCAGACAGCCTGGGTTCAAATCCTGGTTCCACCACTGTCTGTCATGGTTGTTAAGTTTTAACCACACTGTGACTCAGTTTTTTCATCTGAGAAGTATGTAGGGTTGGGGTGGATACCTGGGACAGAACTTAGTTTATATATTTAACAGACACTCATAGAAAGTCTACCAATGTGCCAGGAATTATTCTAAGCACTTTCCAAATATTAACTCATTCCTCTTATCAGTAGCTACTGAGGTAGTTGTTCCATTATACAGGTGAAGAAGCTGAGGCTCAGAGAGCTTAAATAACTTGTCCAAGTTCACATAGTAAGAGGTGAAGCTGGGCTTTGAATGCTGTTAAACCCAGAGCCTTTAGAAAGACCTTCCATCATACAGATGCTCTCAGGGGGTGAACTGAGGTGAGGCTGAAGGTGTGGATTGCTGTGTTCTAAACACATGGCGTTATAGAAGTGTCAGCTACCACTATAATTATAGCAGGCGGTAAATACTCAATGAATGTAGCAGCCAACCTCCAACATGGCCCCCGATGCTCCCCACCTCCTGGTATTTGTGCCCGTGTGTAGACCCTTCCCACACTGTATCAGCGTTGGTCTTTGTGACCAATAGGATATGGCAGAAGTGATGGACGGTCACTTCTAAGGCTAGGTCATAAAAGATATTACAGCTTCTGCCTTGCTGTATCTCTTGGGCCACTCTTGGGCTCTGGGGCAAGTTGGCTGCCATGTCTTAAGGAGAGTCAAGCAGCCTCTGGAGAGACCTCCAGCCAACAGTCATGACAGTGAACCATTTTAGAAGTGGATCCTCCATTTCCAGTCAAACTTTAAGAATGACCACAGCCCCAGTTGACATCTCGACTGCAACCTCACAGGAGACCCTGAGTCCCAACTACCCCTGCTAAGCCACTCCTAGATTTCTGACTCACAGAAATTAAGAAAATGAATTGTCATTTTTAAGTTTTCGGGTGGTTGTTATATAGCAATACATAGTCAATACAATGAATGAATAAATAAGTTCATTTTGCTCTTTGAAAAACTTTTAATAACTATGTGGTTGCATTAGGCCCTAGGGTGGCCTAGTGACCACCCTACCATTGCCCCTTCTGTTCTTACAAACCTAGTGCCTTTTGCTATCATGTTCTGTCCCTCACAAGAGGGGGAACCAAGACTCTAACCCCAAGTTTCCCAGCTGGGGAGACAAGGGACTGCCACCTGGGTGTGTGCATTTCAGGTATAAATGCTGTCTGGGAGTCACTAAGAAGCCCTGATGTGCTGAGGTTGCCCATTTTTGCTGAGGGCAGGTTTGCACTGTGTGTGAAGTGAGGCTGGTGTTAGGGAGCAGGCCCTTAGCCTCCAGGTAAGTGGCATCTCTTCTTCGCTCTAGGCTGCTCTAGAAGAAACTTGGGAAATCCAAGACTATGTTTGGAACGTGATGTTGGGAAAGCCAGACTCATTCAAACATTTCTACAGAGGTGGATTTTGGCCTACTATATTAAAGGCTGTACTGCAGTTATATTCTTTCTGGAAGACAATAAGCTGGCCTTTCAGTTATATATCAGTTTCTGGTGATCTTGGCTAATGTGAATCAGTCCCCCAAGACCTGACCACCCCTGTACAAAGGAATAAACCCACAAACTAAGATACCCCCAGGCCCTGCCCTCAGGATGATCTCTCCACTCATGGAAACCTGTTTCTCGAAGACTTTCATCACTTTCTCTTTCCAGTTCGACCTCTCTCTCCCGCTTACTCCTGCCTGTGCATGTTGGTACCTGAGTCCTGTTTGTGAGTGGGGGCTGTATTGGAAATATTTAACAACGTGTTCTGCCCATGGAGACTGCACCGTCAGAGTGGACACTGGTAGGACTGGAAGACATCCTGGAGGCCTCTGATGGCCAGTGTTAACCCTTTGGTTGCTGGAAGGTTGGGAGGGCCTGGGTGGGAGAGCAGAAAGCACTCTGAGCAGTATCTCAGAGCAGCAGAGTGGAACTATTTTAAAAACTCAAGTATGGGGTGGATGGGTGGGGAGGTGGGAAGAATTGGGAGATTGGGATTGACGTATATGCACTAATATGTATAAAATAGATAACTAATGAAAACCTGCTGTATAGCACAGGGAACTCTACATAATGCTCTGTGGTGACCTAAATGGGAAGGAAATCCAAAAAAGAAGGGATATATTATGCATATAGCTGATGCACTTTGCTGTATAGCAGAAACTAACACAACATTGTAAAGCAACCATACCCCAATTTAAAAAACGTCATAGGGCTTCCCTGGTGGTGCAGTGGTTGAGAGTCCGCCTGCCGATGCAGGGGACACGGGTTCATGCCCCGGTCCGGGAAGATCCCACATGCCGCGGAGCGGCTAGGCCCGTGAGCCTGCGCGTCCGGAGCCTGTGCTCCGCAATGGGAGAGGCCACAACAGTGAGAGGCCCGCGTACCACAAAAAAAATAAGTAATAGCTCAACTACAGCTGGCTTTCAGTCAGTCAGTGTGCCCAGGGATGTGCATGCATATGTCTGTCTGCCTGGGCTCCACCTCCCTGGTACAGAAAATGCGTGGCTCTCATGTGGGGGCCATGAGAGCATCTCCGGCTGTGTCTGATAGTTAGGCTGCAGGGGGGAGGGCTCAGAGTGGGTGACATAAGGCCCCTGGGTGGCCAGTCCCAGCCTGGTGACCCCACAACTGCCTCTTCTGTTCTCACAAACCTGGTTCCCTTTGTCCTCATATCCTGTCACCAGAGAGGCAGCTAAGATTCTAACCCCAAATGACTCCATGGTCCCAGCCCACGAGGTCCCACACTCAGGTCCCCCAAGCCCAGGCCCCTGCCACTGCTCCCTGGAGGGACCTCACCCTCTCCCGTCTGGGCTCCAACCTTTTTGCCTTTTCCTTTTGCTTTGCCCTTCTGATTGCTGTTCTTGGTCACCACAGCTGCCACCTCTTCCTCCTCCTCCTCCTTCTCCTCTTCTGAATCTTTGGGAGTGCCTGAGCATTGTAGGGGAGCAAGTCTGTTAACCCCTTACCCTGGCAGAACCCATCTTGTTTTGCAAGGTACGTCCAACACCCACGCCTCACTTGGACCCCTCCCACAACCACAAGAGAACAACCCCCTTTCACTATTATCAGAAAGTAATAGGGCTTCCCTGGTGGCGCAGTGGTTAAGAATCCGCCTGCCAATGCAGGGGACACGGGTTCGAGCCCCGGTCCGGGAAGATCCCACATGCCGCAGAGCAGCCAAGCCCATGCACCACAACTACTGAGCCTGCGCTCTAGAGCCCACGAGCCACAACTACTGAAGCCTGCGTGCCTAGAGCCCATGCTCCGCAACAAGAGAAGCTACTGCAACGAGAAGCCCGCGCGCAGCAACGAAGACCCAATGCAGCCCAAAATAATAAATAAATAAAATAACTAAATTAAAAAAAGAAAAGAAAAGAAAGTAATAGCCTCAGAAAAGCTAAGACACTGCCTGAGGCCACACAGCTATTAAAGTGGGGGTCAAGATGCCCCCAGTCTTCTGACTTTATTATTATTATTTATTGGAGTACAGTTGCTTTACACTGCTGTGTCAGTTTCTGCTATACAGCAAAGCGAATAATCCATACATATACCAAGTCTTTGACTTTAGAACCCCTACTCCTCACCCTATTCTGCATCCCTCCTTCCACACCCACGACTGCCTCTGGATGTCCTGACACCAGAGGCCACTGCCACCTACCTTTCTTCTTCAGAGCTTTTTCCCCAGGGTCATCGCCCCCAACCAGAAACATGGCTGCCGGTGTCTTCTTCCTCACTCTGGTCGGGCTCCCTGAGCTGTCCTTGTCGGCCTCCCCAGACCCTGTGTGTGTGGATGTGAAGAGGTCACACCCCCCGCCTCACCCAGAGTCCCTTGTTCCTCCACAGACCAGGCTCACCTTTCTTCTTCATCTTTCTCATCTTGGTCCCTTCCCCTGCTGATGCCTCCTTCTTCTTAATCCGCAGAGGTTTCAGTGGGGGGACAGGGCTTCCCAGGTCCTCTGGAAATGGAGGGTGGGAGTTAGACAAAGAAGAGCCACCTTCCGATCCACTCATTGTTCCTTCAGTCCCCAGGGAGGCCCAGAGCACCTTCTGCTTGTCTTGTTTTTAACCCTGAGTCCAAAAAGGACTGGATGAACACCAGGAGTTTAATAAGTAGTTAATGAATGAATGAATGGATGAATGCCAGGCCTCCTAACCGAGCCTCTGAATCCCAGCTCCCACCCCGTCTCCTCCAGAAAACCTCCTGTGGTCAGTGCTACAGACAGTCCTCCCCGCCCCTCCAAGAGGCCCAAGGTCCTAGCTACATGTCCACATGTAGACCAGACCCCAGTACCCATGGGGCAAGGTGCCCCAGCCAGGGAGCTATCACAGCATTTATTCACTGATTGATTTTTTACTATAATCACTTTGATACTTCTGTAAAAATTGTAAAAATAATTCATCTTGAGTTAAAAAAAAAATCACAAAGAAAACTAAAATCCTCTGCCCTTCCTGGCTCACAGAGCACCCTGGGCAGGGGGCTGGGGGGATGGTGGAGGGAACACATATTGATTTAAGGACCATCGGAGGGAAGAAACCACCAAAGGGAAAAACTCTTGGGTCCAGGCACTGGGGAGCTTTTTTTTTTTTTGCGGTACACGGGCCTCTCACTGTTGTGGCCTCTCCCGTTGCGGAGCACAGGCTCCAGACGCGCAGGCTCAGCGACCATGGCTCACGGGTCCAGCCGCTCCACGGCATGTGGGATCTTCCCGGACCGGGGCACGAACCCGTGTCCCCTGCATCGGCAGGCGGACTCTCAACCACTGCCCCACCAGGGAAGCCCATCTGGGGAGCTTTTTGATGTCTCAACTCCTGCGTATCCATGAGACACCAGGCCCCTCAGGGGTAGGGCTAGTTTTGTGTGTCTTTACCCCCTCTGGACCCTCAACACCCACCCTTTGGACCCTGGGCTTTGGCCTTCCTTTCCTTGATGTTTGCAGAAGCCTTCTCTTTGGGGGGCTTCTTGGGAGGCAGACGGATTTTCTCTTTCTTTTCCTTCTCCTCCTTGTCCTCTTCCTCCTCCTCCTCGTCCTCTTCCTCCTCCTCCTCCCCTGCAGGTAAAAACTGCTCATAACAGGGGCTGGGGTGGGCCCCATTATGTGGGGAGCCCAGTCCTTCCAGATTGCTGGGAGGCGGTGAAGGAGCTGGGGGTAGGAGGCTCCCCTTCTGGAACAGAAACAGGAGGAAGAAAGGAGTTTCGGCACCTTCCTCAAAGAAGGGGGTGACTCCAGAGTCTTCCAAGGTCTACAAGTCAGGAGAGAGAGCTGGAGTTGGGGGATGCTGGGGGCTTGGCAATCCTGTTCTGGGAAAACGCCGTTCTCTGCTCGTCCTTCCTCTCTCTCTGGTACCCTCAGCTCCTCACACACTCTCCTGGGGTCTTTCAGTTTCCCCTTCTCTGCGCCTTCTAAAAGTCACCTGCACTGCTTCTCCCTGTCCTGGTCTGTTGCTATTTCTAACTTCTAGCCAGACCCGTCTGAGCTACCTCCGGCCCCTAGCTGCAGGGTTTTTGTTTGTTTGTTTGTTTTTTTAAATATTTATTTATTTTTAATTTTTGTTGGCTGTGCCGGGTCTTAGCTGCAGCACGCAGGATCTTCCTTGTGGCATGCGGGGGTCTTTAGTTGCGGCATGCATGTGGGATCTATTTCCCCGACCAGGGATGGAACCTGGGCCCCCTACATTGGGAGGGTGGAGTCTTACCCAGCGGATCACCAGGGAAGCTGCAGTTTAAGGCAAAACTCTTAACCTCAATGTGCCTCGGTTTCCCCCTCCCGACGATGGGACAAGAACACGAGAATAAAGGTTTTCCTGGCTCAAAGACGAAGCCAGGGACGTGGACGCGGTTTTTCCGCGTTGTCTGCCTCTCTCCATCTGCTGTTCCTGTCCAGCCCCTTCCCTCCTCCTCTCCAGACGCCCCCTTCCTTCTGGTGCTCTCTCACCGTCCTCCGCGTCTGGGGCGCGGGCTACCAGGAAGGTCTCCCGGGGGTCGCGCTTCTTGGCCTCGGGGTCCCTGAGGAACTTGGCGTAGACAGTCTGCAGCTCCCGGGCCTCGGCGGGCTCCCGCGAGGGCTCCTCCCGCGGGCTCCTCCTCCGTCCCGCTGAGCCGAGATGCGCAGGTCAGGCGGGACCTCCAACGGCGCCCACTCCCCCTCGGGCTCCTCACCCTGGGGTCTCCCTGGGGCTCTGTTTCCACCTTGGACATCCCTCTCTCAGCTTTCATCATCCCTACACTCCTAACCCCCAGCTCAACCCCAAGTCCGCTCCGCCGCTTCCCCCTCCAGTTACTCCCCCCTCCCACGCCCCTGCTCCCAGGGGGGGTTCCCAGACTCAAGGACACCCTCGCCTGCGGTCGTTCCCTCCCGTGACCCTCACCCGGGGGGGCGCCCCGGGGCCCAGCCTTCCGCATGCCTCCAGGTCTCCGGGGCTTGGATCCCGTGGGGCAGGGGGACTCTGGGGCTTCTGTCTTCTTCTTCCTCAACTTCTGTCGCTGCAGAGTGGGGGTCAAGAGGAGGGAGGGGAAGGAAAGGGGGGCTCTGAGGGCTGCCTATCACTCTCTAATCCCTTGAGCCGCCAGAAATAACTGCAGATTATTGGGAGGGGAACTGCACCCCTTCTTGGGGTGAGGAAGAATGACCCCCTCCCGTGTACCACGGCCCCCTCCAATGCCCCAAAGCCCAAGTTCCTCTCCTGGACACCCCATACCCCCAAACACCCCCAAACACCCCCTTCGTGCAAAAACAAAACAAAACAAAAACCTCCAGGGAAGCAACAAGCCCCAGAGGCTGCTGAAGGGGACCCTCCCCACTCTCAGACCCCCTACGCTGCGTGGGGGGCTCTTTCTGTCTCTTCTCCAAGCAGGGGTGACATACCTGCTTGGTGCGCTGCGGGACCTCCGGGCTCTGGCCTTCCTCCTCATGCCCGCTGAGGGTAGCAAAGGAATCAGTCTGTCTCCCTCCCCTTTTCCTGCCCCTCCCCAAACCCTCCATCTGGCCCCCCCACCAGGGTTCAGGTAGGATGAGGTGAGGGCTTTCCAGACCTGTCTGAGGCCCACACCTCTCGGAGGGTGTCGTCCTGCAGCGGCATGGTGCCTGCACCTATCCACAGTCCCTGCTCTGGCCACCCTGCAGCCCTAGAAGCTTCCCTGAGGGCCCCAGCTAATCCGGGCTCAGCTTCACCCCCACCTCCTGCTGGCTCAAGAGGGTGGCAGCACTGTGGGAGGTGCTCCTGCCTGGAACCCATCCCCCTGCCTGGCCCACTGAGGGAAGAGGCTGAAAACTCAGATCCTCAGCGGCCCAAAGGATGGCATCACTGTACCAGGTCCTCCCGCGCCCTGAACTTTGGCTTAGAGATGCTGATTTGATAATTTGTTGGTGGTAAATGGGGCATGGGAAGAAAATATGACATCAGATCCTGTATTTATCTTTCTTTTTCATTAAAAAAATAAAAACTAGGATTTACTAATATTTAATGTATATGGATTGATAGATGCATGTGTATATACTTTATAAAGAAACATGCCTATATTCTGGGTGTCCACCTAAATATCTTTTTACTGATAAGGAACTTTTTTTTTTTGGCTCACCTTGCAGCTCGTGGGATCTCAGTTCCCCAACCAGGGATCAAGCCTGGGCCCTCAGCAGTGAGAGTGTGGAGGCTTAACCACTGGACCACCAGGGAATTCCCAGGAACATGTTTTTTTAAGAGTTTAGAGACAAGGGATGTAGTGTTGATGTGATTAATATCATGGAAGAGGTTTGGCTAAGTGCAGAGGAAGCCCAGAAGAGGGGCCCTATTGGGGGTCCTAGAGGCTTCCTGAAACCTGATCTAAAACTTGAAACTCAAAAAGGTGAGGGAAGTTCTGCAGCCAAAGAGAAAAAAAAAAGAAAAGAAAAAAGGAAAAAAAAAAAGTGGGAGGGGCTATATCTGGAAAGGGAACAGCAAGATAGAGACCTAGAGGTTGGAAACAGGCAGATGTATTCAAAGGTCTAGGACTAGGAGGGAGGCAGCTGTGTCAGGCATGGGTCAGTCCTGAGCCCAAGCTCTAAGCTCTGCCGCTTAAGAGGTGAATATCCTTGGGTGACAGATTTAACCTCTCTGGGCCTCCATTTCCTCATTTATAAAGTGGGTTTGATAAAGCACTGACCTAGTAGGGATGTTGTGCAGATTAAGTGAGATGACAGATGGCAAGTTGCAAACAGTGAGCGCTCAAAAATTGGTAATTATGTGCTCCTTTTCAGAGCACTTCAACTTCATCTCTGTCTCCTCAGCATTTACAGCACAACTTGACACATGATTGGGGTTCCTTTTTTTCATGTGTGAATTAATGAGCACAGTTTTTCTTTTTTTTGGCTGTGCGGCTTGTGGGATCTTAGTTCCCGGAGCAGGGATTGAACCTGGGCCTCGGCAGTGAAAGCGCCTAACCACTGGACTACCAGGGAATTCTTATTTCATGTGATTTTCACTGGACAAGAGTCCAATGAGATAGGCGAAGTAGAGATTATTATCTCCATTTTATAGGTGGGGAAACTGAGGCCCAGGGAGGTGAAGTGACCTGCTCAGTATCAGCCAGATGAAAACCAGCTCTGTCTCCTGTCAGAGCTTTTGTTCTTAACCCTTTTATATTTTATACAGTCGAAACGATTAGAGATGGAATTTGAATGAAACAGTCTTTTTGTCTTTCGCCACTTCCTTGGTCCACCTGATTCAGATGCGCCATAATTAATCTTCCTAAAATACCACTTCTTCTGTTGACACCTTTGCTCAAAAATTGGGTCCCTACGATCAAGTTTAAGTGTGCTGAGTTGGCATTCAAGGCTCTCCCTGATCTGGTCCCAATCTGCCTTTCTAACTACAGGGCTGTCTCATACCCTACTCTCCATCCAGCCCCATAGGTTTACTTATTTCCTTTATACTTTCTCTCCTTCATGCCTTTGTTCAAGCTGCTCCCTCCTGGAATCCCTATTACATGAAACCCATCCAACCCTAAATAGCCCTCAAGTCCCAACCTCCAAGATTCTTTGGTCCTCATCTGACTCTGAATGTGTAATAATCATAATAGCATTTATTGACCACCTACCGTGCATGAGGCCCTTGTTCCCATTCTCTCTCCACCCTCATGATGATATTTATAAGGCAGACACTAAAACCCTGATATGAAAGTAAGGAAGCTCACAGCTGAGAGTCAGTCAACAAGTATTTCCTGGGCACTGACTCTGTGCCAAACAGTACTGGTTATACAGTAATGGACAAAAAGATGTGGTCCCTGCCCTCATGGAGCTTCCATTCTTGTGAGAAAGACAGATGGTAAAGCCATAAATAAACAAATTAGTTATAATGCTCTCATTATTATTAATTGTAATAAATTCCAAGAAGGGAAAGAACTGGGTTCTTTCCAGAATAGCGGGGCTGGGTGGGGGGCAGTCTGGATATAGAGAACAGATGAGGCTGTCTGAGAAGTGAAATTTTAAACTGAGACCTGAAGGATTTCAAAGACTAGGAAAGAGAATGTTCCAGGTAAAAGGCACAGCTTATGCCAAATGTTTCCAAGCAGCAAAGAACACGGCACCATGGAGCAGTGGGGTCCCCTCGACCAGGACAAGAGTGACCCTGCCTAAGAACCGCCCTTCAGAGGGTTCTGGAGAATGTCCACCCCCAAACAAATCCATGCCAAGAACCACAGGGTGCCTGGCGCTCAGCAGGCTGTAAACGTAAACATCCCCGTCCTAACACTGTTCAGGCCCCGGGGAACACTGCTCCACATCTCTTGCCCACTGTTCTCAGAACAAAGATTCCTGCACCGGCCTGTGGGAGGCGTGTCAGCTGAGCTTCGGCCAATGCCAGAGATGGACCCTGCTTTGGAGCTGCGGGGAAGATTTGAGCAGCAGAAGCTTTTAAGTGAAAGCAAAGGTAAATGCAGTTCTCATATCTCTCTTCTCGGGTTGCATGGATATCACAGATACTTGCATAACAAAGTGTCCATTTACTTGTTTCTTTTCATGTTCTGAAGGGTCTCATGAATCAGCACTGTCTTCATAACAGTTGCACATGGCAGCTGAGGAACACTGTACAGTATTGAACAATTCACGTGACTTAAACTTGTGCATATGTAGGTCTGGACATGACGTGTGAAGCACGGCAGCAATTCTTCATGTTGGCAACTAGTTGGATGCTATTTTGAGAACAGTTCAGTTTTTCTAAAAGTGTTTAATAAGATGGAATTAAAATTTCTAAAAACCATTTAAATTTGATTAATTTTGGATATTTATTAAGTGTAAACTATATTTCCCTTTAAATTTTAATACATAATTTTGAATATATAAGAAGAAAAGTCACTTCTCAAAACACATGAAAAATAATTTTAGTTAAAAAGTTTCACATTTACTTAGTTACTTTTTTTTTTAATTTTTATTATTTTTTGGCTGCATCAGGTCTTAGTTGCGGCACGTGGGGATCTTTCATTGCAGCACGCGGGCTCTTAGTTGGGCGGCAGGTTTTCTCTAATCTAGTTGTGGTACACAGGCTCCAGAGTGCATGGGCTCTGTAGTTTGCAGCAGGCAGGCTCTAGTTGAGGTGGGCGAGCTCAGTAGCTGTGGCACGCGGGCTTAGCTGCCTCGCAGCATGTGAGATCTTAGTTCCCTGACCAGGGTTCTAACCCTCGCCCCCTGCATTGCAAGGCGGATTCTTTACCACTGGCCACCAGGGAAGTCCCTACTTAGTTACTTTTTTTTTTTTTTTTAATATTTATTTATTCATTTATTTTTGGCTGTGTTGGGTCTTCGTTTCTGTGCGAGGGCTTTCTCTAGTTGTGGCGAGCGGGGACCGCTCTTCATTGCGGTGCGCGGGCCTCTCACTGTTGCGGCCTCTCTTGCTGCGGATCACAGGCTCCAGACGCGCAGGCTCAGCAGTTGTGGCTCACGGGCCTAGCTGCTCGGCGGCATGTGGGATCCTCCCAGACCAAGGCTCGAACCCGCGTCCCCTGCATTGGCAGGCAGATTCTCAACTGCTGCGCCACCAGGGAAGCCCCCTACTTAGTTACTTTTGAGGAGAATGTATTCAAATTTTGTACACTTTGGATGCAATGACATGTTTTTTGAGTCCTTTGAGAGTTAGTCTGGGTCCAGATCATGATAGGAACAGAAAGTAGCAAAGTGGAACTCAGAAAAGAATAGAAAGGAACTTCAGAGTTTTGGTAGGGGCCAAAGTGGTGAGCACGTGTGGGAAAATTAGAGGCGGTGTCAATGTTTAGATCTGGGTCAGGGGTGGGTGGGTTTAGGATTGGCTGTCAAGATTTTGGTGAAAATGAGGGTGAGTTTAGGGATAAGATTCAGATCAGGAACACACATAACTTCTGATACCTTCTGATCTGACATCAGAACACCAAGCCTCTCCACAAAGAAAAACAAGCTTGTGGCTTTATAATTACACTTTGTTTTGGTCTAAAAATGACATTTCTCAGCTCGATCACTGGCAATAGTCACCAGACTCAATTCCACCTGAATTTTAGTTGTTTTCTAAAATTAAATCTACTTTCAGAAGACGAAGATTTGCTACCACCAGTGACTATGGCGCTGATCAATAATGACTCCTACCATGTGCCAGGCACTGTGCCCAGTGCTTTCAATTTATTCTCACAGCACAGTTTCATGTCTGTGGCTCAGAGAAGTTAAGTAACTTGTCTAAGGTCACACAGCTGGTGCTTGGTGGAGCCATCCCATTGACAAGCACCTACTAGGTGTGCAGTATTGTGTTATCTCTAGTCCCTGTGGAAACTTTGAAAGGGAGTGAGCTGGGTTAGAGAGTGGTAGAGATGTGATGGAAACTCTTGGGGTTGTGTGTGTGTCAGTTATGACAGAGTGATGATGGAATCTAGTGGCACAGGGAAAGTAGAGGACAAGACCACAGGGGAGAGGAGTGCATGGCAACAAACGGAGAGGCTGGGCATTGGAAGAGTTTGGATAAGGAATCACTAAGAATTAGGACAGGAGCATGCCACAGAATCATGAGCCAGGAGCCAAAATCCTTGAAGAATAATATAGTCTGATGATATAAGATTCAAAACTGAGGTCTTTCCTAGGGGTAGGGAGGGAGGTGTAATGGCCTGGAAGCATCTACTTGTCCTCCAGTATGTCTTCTTCTTCCTTAATAATGAAGTCCCTGATTTGTAGCTGAGCATATAGACACGCAGAAAAAGACGTGTCCCAGCTTTCCTTGCATCCATGTAGCTAAATTCCAGCTATCGGGGAGGGTCCTTTACAGAAGAGGTGCACCCTTCTTGGTTACTTTTTCCTTCTCACTGACTGGCAAGAGGACCTAATGGCTGGAGCTCTAGCAGCCATCTTGGACCATGAGGTAACCTTGGGAATGTGAGCTGCCCCTGTGGAGCAACCAGCTAGGAGCCTTGATTTGAGAGAGAGAGAGAGAGAGAAGAAGAAGAAAAAAAAAAACCCACAAACACATCTTGCTGAAGTCACTGTGACATGGGGATTTTTTTAAACTTGTAATTGAACCTAATGCAAATGGCTGCAACTAGAAAGTTATGTTTGGGTCCTACTGAAGATGACATTTAATGCTAGTGGGCATGAGTGGGTGCTAAGAAGCCTTGGAAAGTTGTTGAACAGAAGGTGAGCTGACGAGAACTGTACATTCAGAAAGGCTGTGGAGAATAAATAAAAAATAAGGTGGAGAGAGCTGAGGTGAGGATGTGTAGTTAAGGGGGACATTTAGATATTCTGAAGACTCAGATCAATGATGGCATCTGAAGGACTGGGTCTGGAAGTCAGGTTTTAGGAAGGTTGTGAGGTTGGTTTTAGGTTTAACAAGCAATTCAAGAACTTGATTATGGCTAGAGTCAGGTTGGGGTGAGGTTTTGAGCTGAAGTTTATACTAGGGTTGGATTTTAAGTCAGAAATTGGAAGAATCTAATAGCAGGGCTAGGTGTCACTGGAGGTGTTGGGCAGACTTAGGAAGGGACATTTAAGTGTTCTGGGATATGCCTGGGGCTTAGTGTCTGAAGCAGTGGTACTCAGGTGAGGCATTTGGAAATGTATGGAGTGTTTTGTTTATTTATTTATTTTTATTTATTTATTTTTGGCTGTGTTGGGTCTTCGTTGCTGCGGGCTTTCTCTAGTTGCGATGAGTGGGGCCTACTCTTTGTTGCAGTGTGCGGGCTTCTTATTGCGGTGGCTTCTCTTGTTGCGGAGCACAGGCTCTAGGCATGCGGGCTTCAGTAGTTGTGGCACGTGGGCTCAGTAGTTGTGGCTTGTGGGCTCCAGAGCACAGGCTCAGTAGTTGTGGCGCATGGGCTTAGTTGCTCTGTGGCATGTGGGATCTTCCTGGACCAGGGCTCAAACCCATGTCCCCTGCATTGGCGGGAAGATTCTTAACCACTGTGCCACCAGGGAAGTCATGTGGGGTGTTTTGAATTGTCACAATGACAACAGAGTGTGTGTGTGTGTGGTTTGCTCATGGTGTTTAGAGGCAGGAGCTCGAGGTTCTAGATGTCCTGTAATGTGGGAAACAGGCACGGTGGTCCAGCCCCAAATGCCATGCATTCCTGGGAAACACTGAGGCAAAGTGGCATCAGGAAGAAGAGAAAAGCTGAGCACTATTGGGTTAGAATCCTGCTCTGCTGCTTTCTTCCCCAGGTGGACATAACCCTCAGTTTTCCCATCTATAAAATGGGATGATGATAGAGGCCTTACAGGACTGTGAGATTGGTAATAAGTTTGCAGACGGCCCAGCACAGGGCTGGCCCAAGGGCCTGCAACTGGGAGATGTCTGGACCAAGCTGAAGGCAAATCTGGGTAAAACTGAAGTTCAGTCTGGGTTTGGGTTCATTTGGGGGTCATGATGCCCAACCACAGCTGTGTGTTAGAATTACTCAGCTCAGGAGGCTTTAAAAAGTGCTGATGCTTGGTCTTACCTCTCAGAAATTCCGAGTTAATTGGTATGGAGTGGGTCTTGGGAAGTAGGAGTTTTAAAAGTTCCTTGAGTGACCAGAGCCTCCTGTGGGGCCTGAAACTCTCACTCTTGAAATTACTCCTCTCAGTAAAGCAGTGGTTCTCAAAGTGGGTTCCCCAGACCAGCAGCATCAGCGTCACTCCAGAACATGTTAGAAGCGCAGATTCTCAGATTTCACCTCTGACCATCAGCAGCTCTGGGGTAGGGCCCAGCGATCAGCATTCTAGCACATCCTCTGGGGATTCAGATACCCACTCAAGTTTGAGAAGCACTCAATACAGCACCATCTCCAGGAAGCCCTCAAGAAAGGCAGATGCTATTTCACTGTTGGGTAGTTCCCCATCAGGATTCTGCTGATGGCAGGTGACAGAAGTACAGTGCAAACTAGCATAAGCTCAAAAGGGAACTGATTGGCCCCTCAACTGGGCCAGCTAGACGCAGTCTCACCTCAGGCATGGCTGTACCCAGGGGCTCAAAAGGAGTCCCCAAGTCTCTCTCCCACTCTGCTTTCCTCTGCGTTAGCAGGAAAGGTGACCTCTGATGGCTCCCTGACCACATCAGTTCCCCCAGGTGGGGGCCTGACTGGCTCTACTTGGTCACTTGCTTACTCCTGGAGCTGTCGGTTTAAGTCTGAGAATGGAGGTACTCTGATTGGCCAGCTCGAGTCATGTGCCCGCCTCTGGGCGGGGCTCTGTTTTTGATTTGAGCGAATAGTAGTTATAAAACGGGAGAGGGTTTTTGCTGCTCCTGATCAATTGGTGAGTAGTCCACATAGGGAGCTATTGTCAGAGTCAGGAATAATAATAATAGCAGCAGCAGTAGTTGTAACATTTATTGAGAGCTTGCTGGGTTCCGGGCATTGTTCTAAGTGGGTTTTCTCTTAATTAGCTCATTTAATGCTCAGCCATTTTATGCGGTTGATGCTACTTTCATACATGTTTTCCATACCCGCAACTTCACAGAGAGGTGCAGTCACTTGCCCAAGGACACAGCCAGTACGCAGCAGAACGCGGGGCCCCACATCCTCAGGCCTCGCTCCAGAGTGGGTGCTGGCGCGCCTGGGAGCACACCTTCCACTATCCTCCCTGCGGTAGAACCTGGACTTCTGCTCCAGGCTTGGACTGTCACGTGGCACTCTCGCCCTCCACTGCATCTGTGAGGCTGGCGGAAGCGGAACACTTCGGTTCAGATCGCTTATGGGAAGTTTGCCATTACCCCCAGAGCCCCAAGAAACAGAAAACAGAATGGGTGAATTTAGAGCAGTGGTTCTCACTGGCTGCCCACAAGAATACTTAGGGGAGCTTCACAAAACCCCAGTGCTCAAGCCATATCCCAGACCAATTAACCAGAATCTCTGGGGTGGAGCCCAGGCATTAGTAGTCGTTAAGGTTCCCCAGGTGAATTAAATGTCCAGCCAAGGTGGGGAATCACTAGTTTAGAGGCCTTGTAGCTTGGTAGAAATAGCCGTGGTTTAAGATCCACCTGGGTTTGAGACTTGGCTCTGCCATTGCAAGCTGTGTGACTGTGTGCCAGTCACTTAACTTCTCTGAGCCTCAATTTCCTTATCTGTGGAAACGGTATAAGTCCCTCTACTTTATGTGAGGGCTGAATGAGACAATGTCTGTAAGGCCCCCAGCACAGAGCTGGCACTCAACTCCATCCTTACTATTAAGGAGGGGGCAGGACAGACCAGCCTGTGCAGGACCATCCAGGGAGGCAGAGCTGTGCCAATGACTCACCATCACTAGGTTGAGGCTGTGGAATGGACTCTCGGGGCTGCTGGGACCCTCAGACCCCAGGCCCTCCCGCCTTGGTCTTCCACCTTTACGGAGGGACTTGAGGCTTCTGAGTAGGGTGAGCTTGGGATGGAATGGGCAGGGGGGGAGTTGGGGCAGAGTTGGGTGGGGGACTGGGGGAAAGGCTGTGTGGATGCACTGACTTAGTCTCACCACCAGGTGGCGACAGGAACCTACCCGCTGCGAGAGGGCCAGCCAGGCTGAAGGAGAGGACCGCTGGGAATAACGCAAAGATTTTCGAAAACTTTTTTGAGTACTAGGTAAATGCTAAATCTTTATTTTCTTTCACTTCCATTTACTTAATGCAACAGTCCTGTGGTAGGCGCCATTACCCTCCTTTAGGGGATGAAATGGAGGTGGTGCTGGTAACTGGCCACCAGGAATTTAACCCAGTCAGTAGGACTCCACATTACTCTCTTAACCACTGAAGTCATAGTCACAGCTACAGCGGCCTTTGGAATTCCTCGGGCCCTGTGATTCCCAAACCTGTATGATGATAAAAATCACCTGAGGCTCTTTTAAAAAAATTCAGATTTCCTGGGTCCCAGGACAGGCACTGAATTAGAATCTCCCAGGAAAATGGGCTTGGGAATGTGTGTGGTTAACAAAAGTTCCTGTTTGGAAACATGAATCTGCTCTCAGAGAGGGAAAGTAACCTGCCCAAGGTCACACAGCCAATCCCCTCCAACTTCTTAATACCCTCTAATTCTGAAGCCAGGCCATAACCCCCAAAAGAAGAGACAATATAGCACATGACCCACAATTCCACTTCTGGGTATATGCCCCAAAGAGTTAAAAGTAGGACCTTGAAGAGATATTTGAGCACCCATGTTCATAGCAGCATTATTCACAATAGCTAAAGGGTGGATGCCACCCAAGTGTCCTTCAACAGATGAATGGATAAGCAAATGTGGTGTATACATAAAATGTATTATTATTCAGCCTTAAAAAGGAAGGGAGTTTTGACAAATGTTACAACATGGGTAAACTTTGAGGGTATTATGCTAAATGAAATAAGCCCATCACAAGAAGACAAATACTGTATGATTCCACTTATAAGAGGTACCTAACAGTCAAATTCATAGAGGCAGAAAGTAGAATGGTGGTTTCCAGGGGCTGAGGGGAGGGGGCAATGGGGAGTTATTGTTTAATGGCTACAGAGTTTCAGTTTTGCCAAATGAAAATGGTTCTGGAGGTAGATGGTTGCACAATAATATGAATGTACTTACATTGAACTGTACACTTAAAAATGGTTAAGATGGTTAATTTTATGTTATGTGTATTTTACTAGAATACAAAAAGTTGGAAAAAAAAGATAAGGCAATCTATACCCAGCCCTGGAGGGTTGATAGTGGTGAAGCATGAGAAGGTGTGTGATTTTCTTCATCTTTTGAATGATTTTATGAATAAATATTATACGGAATTTGATGAGTATTGTCAGATCACCTTTCTCCTCAAAAAGGATTGAACTAATAATGTATGGATGTACTTTTTTCCCAATAACTTCACCAATTTTGGGTTTTATTATTTTACTTTTTTTCCTGTTTAATGGGTGAGAGATAGTACTTCATTATTATTTAAATTTGCATTACTGCTTGTTAGACTTAAGTCAAAGGTCCAGAACTGACCAGTGTCATTGACAGCCTCAGAATGATTTTCCTCAAAATGTTAATTCTTGGGGAATTCCCTGGCAGTCCAGTGGTTAGGACTCTGTGCTTCCACTGTAGGGTGCCTGGGTTCGATCCCTGGTCGGGGAACTAAGATCCCCGCAAGCCACACACACAGCCAGAACAAAGAAACAAACAAACAAAATGTTAATTCTCGATTTATTATACTGAATAAAACAAGTCCATGTTTATTGTTAAAGTAAATTAAAAAACCTACTAGGTCTGTTATTGAGAGGAGGAAGTGGCTCCTGCTTGAGCTTCTGCCATGATTGTTCCTGCTTATTCAACATTAATTCCAGGTTCTGAGATGGAGGCTCACAAAGAGAGGGGTGGGTTTGGAGACCACAAGTGTAAAAACTCCTGTTCATTTTGTGGCACCTCGTGGCGGCCCTGCCAGTGGCTGTTTTTACTTACCTTCTAGGTCATTCTCCTTGTGATGGGGCAAAAATGGTCAGTGAGAGGCTGGCATAGACATGTGCCCCCCCCCAAAAAAAATAAAAGAGTCCTGTAATTATTGGTCCAATTTCTCCTCCCTCCATCTTCCCTTCCTAAAGAAGACTGATTCTTCCATTTGGGAAAGTGGCTGAGTTGAGCTGGGTATGGACGAGGAGCATTTTTGATCGCTTTATTTTTTTTTTGGTGGGAGATAGAGATTGAGTAGCTCCAGGGCATGAGGAGATTTTAATTAGTGTGGCTTTGAACTATGTATTTGACTCCCTTTAAATCCCTTGAGAGGTGTGACTAAAGAATGAAATTGCTTGTTAATTACTTTAGGCTATTGGGTTGTATTTCTTGTGTCAGATACCATTCTGAGACTGAGTCACATGTGCCCACATTTTATTAGGGTTCCGCCCTTACTAATGAAGACTTGGGCGTGAGCTCTCGAGCCTCCAACACCCTGGGGTCTTGGCTCCTTGACAGCCCTGCCACCCACCACCAAGGCCACGCCTTGGACCCTGTCATCACCCGAAACTGCTCCACCTCTGAAATTACAATTCAGACGTCCCACTCTTTAGTGACAATCACCTCCCCCAACCCCTGCCCACTTTCCTCTACCACACCTCTCCCCTGACCCCACTGGGGCTTCTAGCCCATTGATCCCTATTGTTCTGCCCAAGCATCTTTTCCCTTTTCTGTTGGTAATGACACCCACTTATTCCTTGGAGGAAACTTCATTTTTTCTCCCATATGGATAATATGATTCAGGTGAGGCTGACTCTACCCTCACATCTGGGCAATCATACTTCAGATTCTTGGCCACATCAATGGGTCAGGGGTGGGCATGTGACCCTGTTCAGTCCAGGGAGAGCCAACCCAGTACCATTGCTGAGACGCCAGAGAAGGGGACGTTTTCTTTCTGCTCATGTGGCTCACCTTGCAGAACTTAGCCTGGACTGGTGAGGGCTGCCCTGGGGTCGAGAGCCTGCAGGATAAGGAGGAGAGCCGAGCAAAGAGGGGAGGTTCCTAACAATCTCGTTGGAGTATCTGGAACCAACCATTCCTGAAACTACCCTGGGTTTTTCAGATTTGTGAGTTGATGTCTGAGATCTGTGAGTCAGGATTAGATTCCATCACCAGAAACAGACGTGGCTCTTACAGTGCTACTCCACTGAGGCTCTAGATGAGGGGTGCCTAGATGTGGTTGCTCATCAGAATCACACGGGAAGTGTGATTTTTCCCTTAAAACCTTTATAGATACAGAAAAAAGCACAAAACATAAATGTATAAGTTAATGTGTTATTACAAAGCCAACTCCCATTGTAACCTCATCAAGGTCAAGAAAGAGAACACTGGGGACTTTCCCAGTGGTCCAGTGGTTAAGACTCCGCCCTTCCAATGCAGGGGGTCATGGGTTCAATCCCTGGTTGGGGAACTAAGACGGTTTGGCCAAAAAAAAAAAAAAAAAGAATGTTGTTCGACTCAAAGCCTCAGCCCCTCCTCCCCTACATGGAACCACCACCCTGACTTCTGTGCAATCTCATTCTTGCTTCTCTTGATCATTTTCAGCCTGAGTTTGCTTTCCTAGACACTATGGGGTAGTTTTGCCTGTTTTATTTATTTATTTTTTAAAGAAGCACCTCTCTTCTTTAAAATTTGCAGTTATTTTCTAATATTTATTTAATTTATTTTTTTGACTGCGTTGGGTCTTAGTTGCAGCACACATGATCTTCGTTGCGTCATGTGGCATCTTTCATTGCGGCGTGGGGACTCTTCGTTGTGGTGCGCGGGCTTCTCTCTAGTTGTGGCGTGTGGGTTTTTCTCTCTCTTGTTGTGGTGTGCAGGCTCCAGGTCATGTGGGCTCTGTAGTTTGGGGCGTGCAGGCTCTCTCGTTCAGACTTGTGAGCTCCGTAGTTGTGGTGCACGGGCTTAGTCACCCCGCAGCATGTGGGATCTTAGGACCCTGACCAGGGATCGAACCTGTGTCCCCTGCATTGGAAGGAGGATTCTTTACCATTGGACCACCAGGGAAGTCCCAGTTTTGCCTGTTTTAGAATGTTGTACAAATGGAATTATTTATTAATCTTAATGACGCCAAATTTGTCAGACTTTTCATTTAAGGTTGGTGCTTTTGTATCAGGAAAAGTAATCTGTCACCACCCTGAGGCTTTCATCCTCAAACGTTTCTTTCACCTTCTATCGCCTTTTATAATCTTTATTGTTCTTTATTCTAATCTTTTATTGTCTTTATTATCCCACTATGGTGTGAGGTAAGGGTCGAGTTTCATTTTTTCCCTGTATGAACACTCAATCTGTTTATCGAAAAGGCTCATCTTTCCCTGCACTCTTTTGTGCTACATAAATCACAGCTTGTGTCCACCTTGGTGTCAGCTTCTAGTCTTTTCTTCAGTCGTCTGTCCTTGCAAAAATACCACCCTCTCCTAATCACTGTACTTTTATGAAGTTTGATATTCAGTAGAGCGATATTCCTATATATATATATATATATATATATTTAGGAAGATATTCTTGGCCATTTCATTGCCATATTATTTTATTTATTTTATAAATTTAATTAATTAATTTATATTGGTTGCGTTGGGTCTTTGTTGCTGCACGTGGGCTTTTCTCTGGTTGCAGCGAGTGGGGGCTACTCTTCGTTGCAGTGCACAGGCTTCTCATTGCGGTGGCTTCTCTTGTTGTGGAGCACAGGCTCTAGGCACGCGGGCTCAGTGGTTGTGGCTCATGGGCTTAATTGCTCCGTGGCATGTGGGATCTGCCCGGACCAGTGCTCGAACCTGTGTCCCCTGCATTGGCAGGCAGATTCTTAACCACTGTGCCACCAGGAAGCCCCCTCCATATGTATTTTAGAATCAACCTGTCACATTCTACCAAAAAAGAAAAACAAACCATGAGGATTTTGATTTGATTGCATTGACTCTACAGGTCAGTACATTGTTCAAAAATGAGTCTTCTAATTCTTTTTTTTTTTTTCAAATGTGCACATATTAAGAAGAGAAGATAGAAGATGGGGGAGACCTAACAAAATTTGTTTTTTTTCCAGCTTTATTGAGATATAATTGATGTATAACACTGTGTATTTTTAAGGTGTACAATGTGATGATTTAATACATTTATAAATTGCAAAATGATTACCACCATAGCATTAGCTAACACTCCAACCAGTCACATAATTACCATTTCTTTTGTGTGGTGAGGACATTTAAGATCTACTCTCTTAGCAATTTCAAGTATATAATAGAGTATTATTAGCTATAATCACCATGCTGTACATTACATCCCCAAAACTTATTAATCTTATGACTAGAAGTTTGCATCCTGGAAGTTTGTCTTCCAGTCTTCGAACATGGTGTGAGTGTGTGTGTGTGTGTGTGTCCACTCATGCGTATACTCACACACATACATTTATTCAGTTAATTAAAAATTTTTTTCTCTATAATGTGTTTTGCACATCTTTTGTTAATTTTTTTTTTTTTTTTGGCTGCATTGGATCTTCATTGCTGTGCGCGGGCTTTCTCTAGTCGTGGCGAGTGGAGGCTACTCTTCGTTGCGGTGCTTGGGCTTCTTATTGCGGTGGCTTCTCTTGTTGCAGAGCACGGGCTCTAGGTGCGCAGGCTTCAGTAGTTGCAGCACAGGGGCTCTATGGTATGCGAGCTTTGGTAGTTGTGGTGTGCGGGCTGAGTAGTTGTGGCTCATGGGCTCTAGAGCACAGGCTCAGTAGTTGTGGCGCACGGGCTTAGTTGCACTGTGGCATGTGGGATCTTCCCGGACCAGGGCGCAAGCCCATGTTCCCTGCATTGGCAGGCGGATTCCTAACCACTGCGCCACCAGGGAAGTCCCTCTTTTGTTAAATTTATTCCTAGATGATTGCTATATTTTTTAGTGCTCTTCAAGTGTCTTATTTAAAGTCCAGATTTTTTGGCTCAGCCTCTGGAGAGTTTGAATGAGTAGTTCTGGGTGGGCCCAGTGATTCTGATGTGCAGCCAGGCCTGGGAACATGGGCCTCTCTGGGGCTCCCCTCATGATCTCTTTTCAAACATATTCAGTCCTCTCCCCCTCCCAACTGGCCCCATCCCGTAAGCTGATGAACAGGCTCAAGTCTCTCTCTTGGAGTAAGCCTGCTAATCCCCTCAAGGTCCTGCCATCACATTTTTATCCCACTCACAGCCACACTTTCAGAATGGGTTGTCTACACCTATGATTTCAACTTTTTATGCTTGTGTATGCCTAAATAAATTTGAAAAACCATGTAGCCCCTCACACATTTTAAAATTGACATCTAATTCAAATCATCCTTACCCACCCCTGTGTCCTTCTGGTCTACCAAGCGGACTTTTTTCCCTTGGCCCCCTCATACTCCCTCACCCTCTGCAGGGTGGCCTCTGGTGCCTGCATGCCACTAAATCTGCTCTACTCAAGGTCTTTAGACTTCCCTGTCACTAAATTGCAGGGACAGTTTCAGTCTTTGTCTTACCTGCCTTCTCTGCAGCATTTGAAGCTCTTGGCACTCCTTCATTTTATATGCTCTCTCCCTGGGTGCCCATGACATCACACTTTCCTGGTCTCCCCTCCTCCCTTCTAACAAGCTACTTACTGACTGTGATGAGTGATTGAAGGGAACAAGCAGGCAGAGGGGATGGAGGGTGCCAGTCAATGGAGGGTGCCAGGGAATGGAGGATACCAAGGGATGGAGGGTACCAGGGGATGGAGGGCACCAGGAACGGAAGGTACCATGGGATGGAGGGTACCAAGGGATGGAGGGTACCAGGGGATAGAGGGCACCAGGAATGGAAGGTACCATGGGATGGAGGGTACCTGGGGATGGAGGGCGCCAGTGAATGGAGGGTACCAGGGGATGGAGGGTGCCAGGGAATGGAGGGTACCAGGGAGTGGAGGATACCAGAGAATGGAAGGTACCATGGGATGGAGGGTACCAAGGGATGGAGGGTACCATGGGATGGAGGGCACCAGGGAATGGAGGGAATAAGGGGATGGAGGGCACCAGGGAATGGAGGGTACCATGGGATGGAGGGCACCAGGGAATGGAGGGAATAAGGGGATGGAGGGTACCAGGGAGCGGAGGGTAATTGAGTTTCCTTGGCTCCATCCTCTTCCTATCCCATAATGCCAATCCCATACCAAGATTTGTTGATCATACCCACACACACGACATTTTTTCCCTCAATGAAGAAAAAAGTAATGTTGATCATTGTAAAAATTTAAGCATGTTGAAAAGAAAAAGAGAGAAAATTTAAATCACCTGAAATCCCCCAGCCCTGAGAAAACCCACCATTATAACATTGGTGCTTGTCCCTTCATTTGCCTCCCTGTGCATTTACACACACCAAATGTGTTAGTTTACAAAAAGTTGGGAAAATGGTTATTATTTTAGATGCCCTTTTTCTTTTAAAATTTTTACTTATTTATCATTTTGACTTTTCTTCCCCAGAAAACCACTGTTAACACTGTGGTATGTGTCCTTCTAGACTTTCCACCTGTTGATAGAATCACACATAAAAAACCTGGAACATATAGAGCAGCGGTCCCCAACCTTTTTGGCACCAGGGACCGGTTTCGTGGAAGACAATTTTTCCATGGACGGGGTGGTGATGTTGGGGTGGATGGTTCAGGCGGTAATGGGAGCGATGGTTCAGGCGGTAATGAGAGTGATGGGGAGCGGCAGATGAAGCTTTGCTCGCTTGCCTGCTACTAACCTCCTGCTGTGCGGTTCGGTTCCTAGCAGGCCGCGGACCCCTGATGTATAGGATTATTTTTGTCACTATTTTTATATAAAAGTGTGACCATGTTATATACATATCTCTTCTTCTTGCTTATTTGACTTAACCCTTCACATCAATTAGCATAGTGCTAAATTCCTCCTTTTTAATGGCTGTATAATATTCTGCAACCTGGATGCACCACCATTTATTCACTCATTGCCTTATTAAGATGTATTCCTTTTGTTTTTCAGTTTTGTCTTGTTTTGTTTTCACCACTTTGATTAATGCTACCATAAATATTCTTGGACATATCCATCTTTATGTGCTCTTGCTTTTATTTATTTATTTATTTTTAAAGTGGGTTGATTCCCAGGTATGAATTGTTGGGTTAAAGGGTGTGTATATTTCAATTTTAATAGATCTTTCCAGATTGTTTTCCAAAATGGCTGTAAGGAAACACTTTTTCACCAGAAATGAATGAGAGTAGAGCCATTTTACCCATATTCCCACAAACAATAGGTGTCATTTGTGTTTTTCTTTTTTGTTGATCTGTGGGTATTTAATTAATTAATTTTTGGCTGCGTTGGGTCTTAGGTGCAACGCCTGGGCTTCTCTTTAGTTGTGGCGTGTGGGCTCCAGGGTGCGTGGGCTCTGTAGTTTGTGACACGCAGCCTCTCTAGTTGAGGACTGCGAGCTCAGTAGTTGTGGCGCATGGGCTTAGTTGTCCCACAGCATGTGGGATCTTAGTTCCCTGCCCACGGATCAAACCGGTGTCCCCTGCATCATAGGGAGGATTCTTTACCACTGGACCACCAGGGAAGTCCTGATCTGTGGGTATTAAGTGATAACATGCTATTACTTTAATTTACATTTCCCTGACAACTAGTAAGACTAAATATCTTTTCATATTCTTGTTAGACACTTGGATTGCTCTCCTGGGAACTATTTCTACCCTTTTCCTTTTTTCCAGTGGATTATTTGTCTTTTTCTTATCACTTTATCAGAGCTCTTTTTTTTTTTTTGGCCGCACTACGTGGCTTTCGTGATCTTAGCTCCCCAACCAGGGATTGAACCTGGGCCACGGCAGTGAAAGTGCTGAATCCTAATCACTGGACCACCAGGGAATTCCCAGGAGCTCTTTGTATAATATAGATATTAACTTGTCTTTCACATGGATTGCAAATGGTTTCCTATTCTATTAATTCCCTTTGACTTTGGTTGAGGTATCTTTAGCCATAAACAATTTACCATTTTAATGTAATTAAATGTGTCGACCTTTTCTCTTATAGTTTCTGGTCTGGCTTAAAAGGTTTTTTGGAGGGAATTCCCCGGTGGTCCAGGGGTTAGGAATCAACACTTTCACTGCCGTGGCCTGGGTTCAGTCCCTGGTTGGGGAACCAAGATCCCGCAAGCTGCAAGCCATGGCCTAAAATAAAATAAAAGGCTTTTTGTAATATATTTTTATATATTCTGCATATTGTTTACATGTACACATTTAAACCATCTGAAATTTGTTTTTTGTTTCACTATGGTGAGAGATAGGGGTTCTACCTCATTTTCTTCCTGGTGGGATCCCAGTTGAGTCAGCAACACTTATTTATTTATTTTTTGCTGATCAGTTTTTTAAAAAATTTATTTAATTTATTTATTTATTTTTGGCTGCATCGGGTCTTCGCTGCTGCACACGGGCTTTCTCTATTTGCGGTGAGCAGGGGCTACTCATCGTTGTGGTGCATGGGCTTCTCATTGCCGTGGCTTCTCTTGTGGCGGAGCATGGGCTGTAGGCACGTGAGCTTTAGTAGTTGTGGCACGTGGGCTCAGTAGTTGTGGCGCACGGGCTTAGTTGCTCCACGGCATGTGGGATCTTCCTGGACCAGGGCTCGAACCCGTGTCCCCTGCAATGGCAGGTGGATTCTTAACCACTGCACCACCAGGGGAGCCCCTATTTTTTTTTTAATATTTATTTATTTGGCTGCGCTGGGTCTTAGTTGTGGCATGTGGGATCTTCGTTGCCACGTGCGGGATCTTCATTGCAGCATGCGGGATCTTTTTTCTCTTTTTTTTACTTGCGGCATGCAGGATCTAGTTCCCTGACCAGGGATAGAACCCGGGCCTCCTGCATTGGGAGTGGGAGTCTTAACTACTGGACCACCAGGGAAGTCCCAGCAACACTTATCAAATAAAGTACCATTCTTTCCTCACCAAATTGAAATTTCACCATTGCTACATTTTAAATCAAATCTATGTTGGTATCTGGTCTTGTGCTCTCTTCTCTTTCACTGAATTTTTCATCAATTTCTTGACCATTCTTGGAAAAGTGTTGGTAAGTGTCAGAGTTCTGGAAAAGCCCATCTTCCCCACGTCCTTAGCCGGACTTGAAGGGTGAGCAGCCTAGATTACTGCATACACCCGGCAAGACAACCCCTCCCCAGCATATACCAGATTGTTCCGGCGTGGTATGCGTATACATACTTCTCTGCACTACTTTTCTCCCTGACAGCCTCACCAGCCACTCAGCCTCACCACTGCTCTGCTGCAGATGCCAGGACTAATCTCATTACACCCTTAATCCCTGTTTATGTTCCCTGGTCAGCCTCCTCCCTGCATCTAATCCCCATCTGGCCCTGCTTCCCCTTCTCTCATCCTGTCTCCTGCCCCCTAACTACTAAAACCCTTCACCAAGCCCCTCCAAACTCAGGCATGAGAAGGGCCCTAGGATTTGTCTTCTGTGGACAGTTCCTTCATCTTCTAGATCTTCTGGAAAACTAGATCTCCCTGGTGACACTGCTTTCCCCACCACTAACTCAAATGGTGACTGTCTTCTCTCCTTCACTCCTCCTGCCACTGGGCCAAGATTGACCTACTTGCTTTGCGTCCAGAAAATGATCCTTCGCTTTCCCCAAACTCCCAGCTTTAAATCTTATGCTATTTAACAGAACTATTGTTGCAGACATCTACTGTCCCTTGGTTGGTCCTTCTGATTCCTTGAAAGAGTTAGTACCTAATTCATTGCCCTTCTTGCTAATACCACTCCAGTCATAATTTTTTTGAAGTATAATTGACCTACAACTATATTAGTTCCTGGTGTACAACATGGTGATTCAATATGTCTATGCATTACAAAGTGCTCACCACAATAAGTTACCATCTGTCACCATACAAAGATATCACATAATTTTTGACTATATTCCCCACACTGTACATTTCATCCCCATGACTCATTTATTTTGAAACCGGAAGTTTGTACTTCTTAATTCCCTTTACCTATTTCACTCATTCCCTCCACCCCCCACCCCTTTGGCAACCATCTATTTGTTCTCTGTGTCAATGACTCTGTTTCTGTTTGTTTTAAAAAATATTTGTTTATTTATTTATTTCCTTGGTTGTACCTGGTCCCAGTTGTGGCAGGCGGACTCCTTAGTTGTGGCATGCGAACTCTTAGTTGCTGCATGCATGTGGGATCTAGTTCCCTGACCAGGGATCGAACCCAGGCCCCTTGCAGTGGGACCACAGAGTCTTATCCACTGTGCCACCAGGGAAGTCCCTCTGGTTTTTTTTTTTTCTGAATTTCATTTATTTTTTTATACAGCAGGTTCTTGTTAGTTATCCATTTTATACATATTAGTGTATATATGTCAATCCCAATCTCCCAATTCATCACCCCACCACCACCACCCCACGCTGCTTTCCCCCCCTTGGTGTCCATATGTTTGTTCTCTACATCTGTGTCTCAATTTCTGCCCTGCAAACCAGTTCATCTGTACCATTTTTCTAGATTCCACATATATGCGTTAATATACGATATTTGTTTTTCTCCTTCTGACTTACTTCACTCTGTATGACAGTCTCTAGATCCATGCACATCTCTACAAATGACCCAATTTCGTTCCTTTTTATGGCTGAGTAATATTCCATTGTATATATGTACCACATCTTCTTTATCCATTCATCTGTTGATGGGCATCTTGGTTGCTTCCATGACCTGGCTATTGTAAATAGTACTGCAATGAACATTGGGGTGCATGTATTTTTTTGAATTATGGTTTTCTCTGGGTATGTGCCCAGTAGTGGGATTGCTGGGTCATATGCTAATTCTATTTTTAGTTTTTTAAGGACCCTCCATACTGTTCTCCGTAGTGGCTGTATCAATTTACATTCCCACCAACAGAGCAAGAGGGTTACCTTTTCTCCACACCCTCTCCAGCATTTGTTCTTTGTAGATTTTCTGATGAAGCCCATTCTAACTGGTGTGAGGTGATACCTCATTGTAGTTTTGATTTGCATTTCTCTAATAATTAGTGATGTTGAGCAGCTTTTCATGTGCTTCTTGGCCATTTGTATGCCTTCTTTGGAGAAATGTCTATTTAGGTCTTCTGCCCATTTTTGGATTGGGTTGTTTGTTTCTTTAATATTGAGCTGCATGAGCTGTATATATATTTTGGAGATTAATCCTTTGTCCGTTGATTCGTTTGCAAATATTTTCTCCCATTCTGAGGGTTGTCTTTTCGTCTTGTTTATGGTTTCCTTTGCTGTGCAAAAGCTTTTAAGTTTCATTATGTCCCATTTGTTTATTTTTGTTTTTATTTCCTTTACTCTAGGAGGTGGATCAAAAAAGGTCTTGCTGTGATTAATGTCATAGAGTGTTCTTCCTATGTTTTCCTCTAAGAGTTTTATACTGTCCGGTCTTACATTTAGGTCTCGAATCCATTTTGAGTTTATTTTTGTGTATGGTGTTAGGGAGTGTTCTAATTTCATTCTTTTACATGTAGCTTTCCAGTTCTCCCAACACCACTTATTCAAGAGACTGTCTTTTCTCCATTGTATATCTTTGCCTCTTTTGTCATAGATTAGTTGACCATAGGTGCGTGGGTTTATCTGCGGGCTTTCTATCTTGTTCCATTGATCTATTTTTCTGTTTTTGTGCCAGTACAATATTGTCTTGATTACTGTAGCTTTGTAGTATAGTCTGAAGTCAGGGAGTCTGATTCCTCCAGCTCTGTTTTTTTCCCTCGAGACTGCTTTGGCTACTCGGGGTCTTTTGTGTCTCCACACAAATTTTAAGATGATTTGTTCTAGTTCTGTAAAATATGCCATTGGTAATTTGATAGGGATTGCATTGAGTCTGTAGATTGCTTTGGGTAGTATAGTCATTTTCACAATATTGATTCTTCCAGTCCAAGAACATGGTATATCTCTCCATCTGTTGTTATCATCTTTAATTTCTTTCATCAGTGTCTTATAGTTTTCGCATACAGGTCTTTTGTCTCCCTAGATAGGTTTATTCCTAGGTATTTTATTCTTTTCGTTGCAATGGTAAATGGGAGAGTTTCCTTAATATCTCTTTCAGATTTTTCATCATTAGTGTATAGGAATGCAAGAGATTTCTGTGCATTAATTTTTTATCCTGCAACTTTGCCAAATTCATTGATTAGCTCTAGTAGTTTTCTGGTGGCATCTTTAGTATTCTCTGTGTATAGTATCATGTCATCTGCAAACAGTGACAGTTTTACTTCTTCTTTTCCAGTTTGTATTCCTTTTACTTCTTTTTCTTCTCTGGTTGCCGTGGCTAGGACTTCCAAAACTGTGTTGAATAATAGTGGTGAGTGTGGACATCCTTGTCTTATTCCTGATCTTGGAGGAAATGCTTTCAGTTTTTCACCATTGAGAATGATGTTTGCTGTGGGTTTGTCATATATGGCCTTTATTATGTTGAGGTAGGTTCCTTCTATGCCCACTTTCTGGAGAGTTTTTATCATAGATGGATGTTGAATTTTGTCAAAAGCTTTTTCTGCATCTATTGAGATGGTCATATGGTTTTTATTCTTCAATTTGTTAATATGGTGTATCACATTGATTGATTTGCGTATATTAAAGAATCCTTGCATCCCTGGGGTAAATCCCACTTGATCATGGTGTATGATCCTTTTGATGTGTTCTTGGAGTCTGTTTGCTAGTATTTTGTTGAGGATTTTTGCATCTATATTCCAGTGATATTGGTCTGTAATTTTCTTTTTTTGTAGTATCTTTGTCTGGTTTTGGTATCAAGGTGATGGTGGCCTCATAGAATGAGTTTGGGAGTGTTCCTTCCTCTGCAATTTTTTGGAAATTTGAGAAGGATGGGTGTTAGCTCTTTTCTAAATGTTTAATAGAATTCACCTGTAGGGCTTCCCTGGTGGCGCAGTGGTTGAGAATCCGCCTGCCGATGCAGAGGACACGGGTTCATGCCCTGGTCCGGGAAGATCCCACATGCGGCTGGGCCCGTGAGCCATGGCCGCTAAGCCTGTGCGTCCGGAGCCTGTGCTCTGCAACGGGAGAGGCCACAACAGTGAGCGGCCCGCGTACCGCAAAAAAAAAAAAAAAAAAAAAAAAAAAAGAATTCACCTGTGAAGCCATCTGGTCCTGGACTTTTGTTTGTTGGAAGATTTTTAATCACAGTTTCAATTTCATTCCTTGTGATTGGTCAGTTCATATTTTCTGTTTCTTCCTGGTTCAGTCTTGGAAGGTTATACCTTTCTAAGAATTTGTCCATTTCTTGCAGGTTGTCCATTTTATTGGCATAGAGTTGCTTGTAGTAGTCTCTTAGGATGCTTTGTATTTCCGTGGTGTCTGTTGTAACTTCTCCTTTTTCATTTCTAATTTTATTGATTTGAGTCCTCTCCCTCTTTTTCTTGATGAGTCTGGCTAATGGTTTATCAATTTTGATTATCTTCTCAAAGAACAAGCTTTTAGTTTTATTGATCTTTGCTGTTGATTTCTTTGTTTCTATTTCATTTATTTCTGCTGTGATCTTTATGATTTCTTTCCTTCTGCTAACTTTGGGTTTTGTTTGTTCTTCTTTCTCTAGTTCCTTTAGGTGTAGGGTTAGATTGTTTATTTGAGATTTTTCTTGTTTCTTGAGGTAGGCTTGTGTAGCTATAAACTTCCCTCTTAGAACTGCTTTTGCTGCATCCCATAGGTTCTGGATCGTCGTGTTTTCATTGTCATTTGTCTCTAGGTATTTTTTTATTTCCTCTTTGATTTCTTCAGTGATGTCTTGGTTATTTAGTAACGTATTGTTTAGCCTCCATGTGTTTGTGTTTTTTACGTTGTAATTCATTCTTAATCTCGTCGCGTTGTGGTCAGAAAAGATGCTTGATATGATTTCAATTTTCTTAAAATTACTGAGGCTTGATATGTGGCCCAAGATGTGATCTATCCTGGAGAATGTTCTGTGTGCACTTGAGAAGAAAGTGTAATCTGGTGTTTTTGGATGGAATGTCCTATAAATATCAATGAAATCTATCTGGTCTATTGTGTCATTTAAAGCTTGAGTTTCCTTATTAATTTTCATTTTGGATGATCTGTCCATTGGTGAAAGTGGGGTGTTAAACTCCCCTACTATGATTGTGTTACTGTTGATTTCCTCTTTTATAGCTGTTAGCAGTTGCCTTATGTATTGAGGTGCTCCTATGTTAGGTGCATATATATTTATAATTGCTATACCTTCTTCTTGGATTGATCATTATGTAGTGTGATCATTATGTAGTGTCCTTCCTTGTCTCATGTAACATTCTTTATTTTAATGTCTATTTTATCTGTTGTGAGTATTGCTACTCCAGCTTTCTTTTGATTTCCATTTGCATGGAATATCTTTTTCCATCCCCTCACTTTCAGTCTGTATGTGTCCCTAGGTCTGAAGTGGGTCTCTTGTAGACAGCATATATATGGGTCTTGTTTTTGTGTCCATTCAGCAAGCCTGTGTGTTTTGATTGGAGCATTTTATCCATTCACGTTTAAGGTAATTATCAATATGTATGTTCCTATTACCATTTTCTTAATTGTTTTGGGTTTGTTTCTGTAGGTCCTTTTCTTCTCTTGTGTTTCCCACTTAGAGAACTTCCTTTAGCATTTGTTGTAGAGCTGGTTTGGTGGTGCTGAATTCTCTTAGCTTTTGCTTGTCTGTAAAGCTTTTGATTTCTCCATGGAATCTGAATGAGATCCTTGCCAGGTAGAGTAATCTTGGTTGTAGGTTCTTCCCTTTCATCACTTTAAGTATATCATGCCACTCCCTTCTGGCTTGTAGAGTTTCTGCTGAGAAATCAGCTGTTAACCTTATGGGAGTTCCCTTGTATGTTATTTGTCATTTTTCCCTTACTGCTTTCAATAATTTTTCTTTGTCTTTAATTTTTGCCAGTTTGATTACTGTGTGTCTCAGCATGCTTCTCCTTGGGTTTATCCTGCCTGGGACTCTCTGTGCTTGCTGGACTTGGGTGGCTATTTCCTTTCCCATGTTAGGGAAGTGTTCAACTATAATCTCTTCAGATATTTTCTCGGGTCTTTTCTCTCTCTCTTCTCCTTCTGGGACCCTTATAATGCAAATGTTGTTGCATATAATGTTGTCCCAGAGGTCTCTTAGGCTGCTTCATTTCTTTTCATTCTTTTTTCTTTATTTTGTTCCATGGCAGTGAATTCCATCATTCTGTCTTCCAGGTCACTTATCCGTTCTTCTGCCTCAGTTATTCTGCTATTGATTCCTTCTAGTGTATTTTTCATTTCAGTTATTGTATTGTTCATCTCTGTTTGTTTGTTCTTTAATTCTTCTAGGTCTTTGTTAAACATTTCTTGCATCTTCTCGATCTTTGCTTCCATTCTTTTTTTTTTGCGGTACGCGGGCCTCTCACTGTTGTGGCGTCTCCTGTTGCGGAGCACAGGCTACGGATGCGCAGGCTCAGCGGCCATGGCTCACGGGCCCAGCCGCTCCGTGGCATGTGGGATCTTCTTGGACCGGGGCACGAACCCGTGTCCCCTGCATCGGCAGGCGAACTCTCAACCACTGCGCCACCAGGGAAGCCCCCCGCCCTTTTGCTTTTTAAGTCCTCCAGCCCCTGTTTAATCAATGTCCTATTTTACATTCTCTCTGTTAAAATAACTAGTGTGGAATGTAGTTTCTTGACTGGACCCTGACTTATACAGATGATTTCTAGACAAGGGGGAAAATATCAACTTTACTGTATTAAAATCAGAAGTCAAAGACCCTGTTTTATAAATTTTTACATACCCACAAGACTGAATGCTGACTTATACAAATATTCAGTAAAGAGTTGAGTAATGAATATTGAATGAATCAATGTGCCCACAAAAGATATCCATGTCCTAATCCATGGAAATGGGGGTGGGGGGAGGATCTTTGCAGAAGAAATTAAGAATTTTGAGATGAGGTAATTATCCTAGATTATCCAGGTGTTCTCTGAATGCACACACATGTAATATCCTTATAAGAGGGATGCAAAAGCAGATTTGATAGAGAAAAAGGTGATGTGAAGATGGAGCAAAGGGAGATAATAAGATGCTGGCCTGGAAGACTGGGGTGATGCAGCTGTAAGCCAAGGACTGCTGGCAGCCACTGGAAGCTGGGAGAGACATGGAGCAGATTCTCCTCTAGAGCCTCCAAAAGTGTAACGGAGTAAGTTTCTGTTGTTTTAAGCCATCAAGTTTGTGATCTTTGTTACAGCAGCCACAGGAAGCTAATACATGAATACTGAATTGGATTAAATTGATGTAGGAGACGACTTTCCTAAGGAAATTAGTTCTTCTAGTGTCACATCACATGGCTTAACCAGACAGGTCAGTGTCCTGTCTGTTTTGGGTCCATAGAGGGGTCCTTATTTTCAACGCTCTGACTTATTTACTAGAATAACATACCCACTACCTAAAAGGATTTGAGGTTGACTATAGTGAAAGACAGCTCTAAGTAAATGTAAAACGAGAAGGAAAGAACTGAAGTCACATTATAGTAGTGGTTATTCATTCATACATTTATTCAATCTTACACTCATTTAAAATATTCTAGGGACTTGCCTGGTGGTGCAGTGGTTAGGAATCTGCCTGCCAATGCAGGGGACACGGGTTCGAGCCCTGGTCCGGGAAGATCCCACATGCCTTGGAGCAACTAAGCCCGTGCACCACAACTACAGAGCCTGCGCTCTAGAGCCTGTGTGCCACAACTACTGAAGCCCGCATGCCTAGGGCCCGTGCTCCTCAACAAGAGAGGCCACCGCAGTGAGAAGCCCGTGCACGACAATGAAGAGTAGCCCCTGCTCGCCACAACTATAGAAAGCCCACATGCAGCAACAAAGACCCAACACAGCCAAAAAACAAAAAAAAATTTTAAATTAAAAATAGAAAAAATGTTCTACACACAAAATTAACATACCCAGCACTGTTCGTGATTTAATAAAGATGCTCCTTATGATGCAGGGTCAAGAAATTAAAAAATTTTGAAAGTAAAATGCACCTAAGCAGCTTGGTGTTTGGGCTCAGCATGGCTAAGAAACTGGATTCTAGGCCAAGCACCGGGCTGCCTGTGTTCTAGCCCCCTACTCTGCTGCTGTAACGAGCGAATAGGCTCGTGGCCCGCTGAGCAGAGAAAGACCAAATACCGAGGCAATACTCTTTTGTAGAGAGAAAAGTCTTTATGGCACAGTAGCCAAGCAAGCAGACAGGAGACAAAGCTCAGATCTGTCTCTCCAATCTGAGGTTCAGTCAAACTTTTAGGAGGTAGGGGAGGAGGGTTGGTCTGGGGAAGTGCTGGTGGCTCAGGTTTTGATTGGAGGGCTTTGGAACTTGGCCATTTATAGTAAGGTGTGGTAAAGGGGACTTCAGCACCAGATCGTCCTGGACAATGACACTTCACTTCTGAAAGGGTTCCAGCGTTCAGGTTCCAGTCATGTCCTGGTCCCCTGTTTCCACTGGGGGCAGTTAATTGAGGTCAAAATTTTCTCTTCTGCTCATTCATTGGCTTTATGACTTGAGGTTTCATTCTGTTGTCTCTGAAAAACAACTCACTATCTTATTAGAAGCAGGATAGGGCAAGTTTGAGCTGATTCTGTGGTTACGCTACGTGTTGTGCTACTGAGCCTCTGTTTCTTCCAATAGCCTGGGTACCTAAATGACTGCATGGACAAAGGCTATTTACCTGCTCAGTACTGTTACATAACACATAAAGAAATTTCTATTGTGTATGAGCCTTACATATTTTGGGGTCTGTTTGTTGTAGCAGCCGGCCTGTCCCAATTCATAACATTCTACGGCAATAGACTTATCATTTATTGAGGATAGGGTGTGCACTGCTGATTTCAGTGCAGGGCCAAAGGAATGTGACTTATAAGAATATGTATTTGGTCTTCCTCCTGCTTCTGGCACAGAGCTCCTAAAACCCTTGGAATTTCCTAAATAAGTGCAGTGGGAGAATTTTTTGTCACAGTATTTTGTCTTTTGTCCTCAGTTTCTGAAACACCTTCAGAGCCATAACGGCAAAAAGAGTGTTTTGTTATTTATTCATAACAAACCTGTTTCAATCACAGTTGCTTTGTGTTAATGAGGTGGCTTTTGGAAAGCCCCAAAGGATGGGGGCTGGTTACCAGGGGAACCAATCACTGATTAGAGGGTTAGAACTTTCAGCTCCTCTTTGGGAAGGGGCAAGGGGCTGGAGATTGAGTTCAATCATCAGTGGACAATGATTCAATCAATCATGCCTACGTAACATAGCTTCCTTAAAAACCCAAAAGGACACGATTCAGGGGGTGCTGGGAGAGTGGCGTGCTCTGAGAGGGCATGGAAGCTCCACCCCCATTCCTACATACCTTACCCTCTGCATCTCTCCCATCTGGCTGTTCCTGAGTTCTATCTTTTTATAATAAACTGATAATCTAGCAAGTAAATGTTTTCCTGAATTCCGTGAGCCACTCTAGCAAATTAATTGAAACTGAGGAGGGGAATTTATAGTTCATTGGTCAGGAGTGCAAGAGACAACCTGGACTTTTGATTGGCATCCTTCTGAAGTTGGGGTAGTGGGCAGTCTTGTGGACTGAGCCCTTAACCTGTGGGATCTGACGTAATCTCCAGATAGATAGTGTAAAATTGAGTTAAACTGTGGTACACCCAGCTGACATCACAGAATTGCTTGAATGTGTGGAGAATACCCACACATCTGGTGTCAGAAGTGCAGTAGTTTTGTAGTAGAGTAGTGTGAGCAGTAAAGGAAACACAGAAGGAAGTGAATTTTCCCATTACGTTAAGCCATTTTGATGTAGAGCAGGGCTAGGCAACCCCTCAGGCCAAATCCAGCCTGCCATCTGTTTTTTTGTTTCTTTTAAATTAAATTGTATTTTTTGAATAGATATTATAAACACATGGTAGAACATTTAAAAGGTAAAAATGAATATGCCTTTGAAAGTAATTCCCCCTCTTTCCATTCCCTAGTTATCCAGTTTCCCTCCTTAGATGCAGCTACTGTTACCAGGGGATTCTTGTTATCTTCCAGAGATATTGAGATTCTGTGTGTATAAGTGTGTGTATTGCTTTATCCGAGGTCATGAAGATTTATCCCTGTGTTGTCTTGTAATAGTTTTATAGTTTTAGCTCCCATGTTTAGATCTTTGATCTGCTTTGAGTTGATTTTTATATATGGTGTGAGGTAAGGGTCCAACTTTACTCTTTTGCATGTGAATATCCAGTTGAACCAGTACCATTTGTTGAAAAGACTACTTTTTCCTCAGTGAATGGTCTTGGTATCCTTGTGAAAAATCAACTGACCATAGATGTATGGGTTTATTTCTGGGCTGTCAGTTCTATTTTATCTCTATGTCTATCCTTATGTTAGTAACACATAGTCTTCATTACTGTAGCTTTGTAGTGAATTTTGAAAGCAGAACTATGAGTCCTCCAAATTTGTTCCTTTTCATAATTATTTTGGCTATTCAGAATCCCTTGCAATTCCATATGAATTTTAAGATCAGCTTATTCATTTCTATAAAAAAGACAGTTGAAATTTTGATAGGAATTGCATTGAATTGTAGACTAATTTGGGGAGTATTGACATCTTAACAATATTAAGTCTTCCAATCCATGAACACAGGGTGTCTTTCCATTTATTTAGGTTTTTAATTTCTTTCAACGATGTTTTGTAGTTTTTAGCATACAAGTCTTGTACTGCTTTTGTTAAATTTACTCCTATGTATTTTACCCTTTTTGTTGCTTTTGTGAATGGAATTGTTTTCTTAATTTCGTTTTCATTTTTGGATTGTTCATTGCTAAGTGTTTAGAAATACAACCGATTTTTGTATATTGGTCTTGTATCCTGCAACTTTGCTGAACTAGTTTATTAACTCTACTAGTTTTTTGGGTGTCAGATGCCTGATTCTTGATAGACACATGGCTGTTCATGGTGTAGACCACACTTCCAGCCTTCCTTGGAGCTTGCTATGACCCAAGGGTTAAGTTCTGGTCACTGAATGTGAATGAAAGTGATGTGTGCAACTCTGAGTTGTGCTGGCCCTTTCTCCTTTCCTTCTCTCTCTCTCTCTCTCTCTCTCTCTCTCTCATTTAAATAAATAAATAAATAAATAAATTTATTTATTTTGGCTGCATTGGGTTTTCGTTGCTGTGTGTGGGCTTTCTCTAGTTGTGGCGAGCGGGGGCTACTCTTTGTTGTGGTGCGTGGGTTTCTCATTGCAGTGGCTTCTCTTGTGGAACTGGGCACGCGGGCTTCAGTAGTTGTGGCATGTGGGCTCAGTAGTTGTGGCTCGCAGGCTCTAGAGTGCAGGCTCAGTAGTTGTGGTGCACGGGCTTAGTTGCTCTGCAGCATGTGGGATCTTCCCAGACCAGGGCTCGAACCCGTGTCCCCTGCATTGACAGGCGATTCTTAACTACTGTGCCACCAGGGAAGTCCCTCGTACTCTCTTTTGACTGGAAGAGAGTCAGCCATTGTGGCCTGTCTTTCAAAGACCTGTGATGTGTTTTTGTAGATAGAGTTTTACTGGAGCATAGGCACCTTCATTCATTTATGTATTGTCTATGGCTACTTTCATGCTATGATGGCAGTGTTGAGTATTTGTGACAGAGACCCTATGTCCTGCACAGCCTGAGATATTTACTATCTGGCCCATTACTGGGAAAAGTTTGCCCATGTCTGGCTTAGAGGACCTCTCGATAGTAATATTTTATGATCCCATCTTTCTAGAATTGGTTTTATAGTCACTGTTATTTGAAGCATTGCTGTCTTTGGTTTTACTTATATTAATTTCTGTCAGAGGCTGCCTGCTTGCTTCTTCTCTCCAGCAAGAGCTCTCTTGGCAGCAACAGCAGCTCTTGGATCATCATGAACTTTCTGATCATGAAGAGTAGTCTAGTTTTTATTAGACTGATCATTCTCTCTCCCTCTCTCCTTTCTGTAATTTGCCTTCCCGTTCTTGAACTTTTTGCTTAGAAGTTTTTTGCTTCCTCTGTAGGTAAGAGCTTCTGCTCTCCTCCTGTTCATTCATGCTTTTTTTTTTTTTTTTTTGGCAGCTTGTGGGATCTTAGTTCCCTGACCAGGGATTGAACCTGGCTCACCGCAGTGAAAGTGCCAAGTCCTAACCACTGGACTGCCAGGGAATTCTCCCATTCATTCTTTCTCAAGCCAGCTTCTCCTGCCAAGCTCCTTTCTCTGCTGATGCAGTACTTAAAGGTGTCTGATCTACGCTGCAAAGTTCTGCATTTCTGCTCCACCATCTCCGTGGCAGAATATAGCTCTTGTCAGGCTTACACCTCATCACTCAGTTTGATTAGAAATGGTCGCTTTTTCAAGTACAGGACTCTTTAAAAAATTGAGTGTAATTTACATGCAAAAAATACTCTGATATTAAGTGTCCAGTTTGATGAATTTTGACAATGTATGCACCTGTGTAGCCACCACTCAAAAAAACATAGAGAACATTCTGTCTTGTGGCTTTTCCCAGTCAATTCCCACCTCTGCTCCCCAGGGGCAACCACTGTTCTGATTTCTGTCACCACAGATTAATCTTGCCTGTTCTTGGACTTCACATAATCAAAACCATATAGGAAGTGCTGTTTTGTGTCTGATTTTTTTTTTTTCCACTCAGCATAGCATAATGTTTTTGAGATGTATCCTTGGTGCCCATATAAGATTGTTCCTTTTTTATCACTGAGTGGTATCCTAGTGTGTGGATAGAGCAGATTGGTTGTCCATTCTCCTGTTGATGAACATTTGAGTTTTTTCCAGCTCAAGTACAGTATTTTTTAACCAGAATTTTGTTCATGGCCTTTTCCAGCTTTAAGGCATTGCCATCCTGTCATTGTCAGCTGTATAATGCAATTAACCAAAATTTCAATTTCTTTTTCAGAAGTCAGAGTTTCTGGTTGTCAATCCTGGCTGCTCACTAGAATCACCTGGGGAGTTGTAAATCCCAACAATCAGGCCACACCTAAGACCCATTAAGTGAGGCTCTCTGGAAGTGGGTGGGGCCTAGAGTCCGAGGTTTTAGAGCCCCCCTGTGATTGCACCGTTTGGCCAGTAGGGGACACTCTTGCACGAAGTCTTCTGGAGTCGGCGGAAGGCTTGGAATGTTGCTCTCATCTGAAGCTTCCCATGATAACTGCTCCGTGCTCTTCTTAAATCCGGTATTTTTATTCTCTAGAATTTGAAGGCATTCAGACTTCATCTTCTTTCTAATCGGTTTTGTTTCTTTAAGGGCTTTTCTTTTTCTTGCTAAAGTTATACCAAATTCCTTGTTACAAGCTTCCCCTATCTCCTTTACATTCTCTTTTCCCTCAGCTCCTCCTCCCCCGCCCGTCCACCCTGCCCCCTCCACCCCACACCCCAGCCCACAGACAAGCAGATTTTACCCCCCTGCATTTGATCCAGATCCTCAAGCCTTCTAGAAGAGTGCATTGTAAAGCCCAGGCACCTCTTCAGGTGAATTCTCCTTTTGTACATTATTTTCTTCAAAAGAGATTATAGCTGTTTTGCACTTTGGGTCATAAATCGACATTTTGAAATAACTTATTTTATTATTAAGAAAAAGATTTCTGCGGAGCCCGTTGTTCAGTCCTCTGATATCTTCTACTCTTGACGGAAAAGAAAGTTCCCTGGAAGAAAATGGCAAATGCACCAATTCCCAATAAAGCATAATTATAGGCTCCCAGGTGCCTGGTGAAAACCACGGGTTCTAGATCAAAAACAGCTGCCCTCTCCTTGGCTGTCAGGCCGGGACAATTTGCAAATTCTGAAGCACCAATACCCTTCAGCTTGTAGGCAATCAGACTGCTGGCCTCTTCCGATAGGTGGAACCTCTTCTGGCTCATTGATTTCAGGTCTCGTTCCGCTTTCTCTGGCGGCATCTTGTCACTTCTCTGCTGGGCCATGACGCTCGTGTCCTTATTCACCATTGTCTTCGGTTCCAGTGTCTTCTGGGCTTTGTTGCTTGCCCCTGCATGGATCTTTGGAGCAGCCAGCGGGACACCTTTCTCCACCGCACGTGTGTCAGTGTCTGTCTGTACCTGACCCAGAGGGCAGCGCCTCCAAGCGTGAGTACCCTCCTGGTTGGGCATCTGGAGCAGTGAGTTTCCAGGGTCAAGTAACAAGGGCAGGAGGAGGACTGGGGAGATTCCAGCGCTGGACTAGGGCGGGCAGTGGGCATGTCAGCCCCAGGTGCTGGCGCTAAGGGAGTGCATGGCCTGTGGAGATTTGTTGTTCTAATTCTACCTTGTGTTGATGTAGGTGGTCTAGCCTGAATATATAATAGGGACTGTTTTTCCTGTTTAATGACTGCCCACTTTTACTCTTCTACCTGTGACTTCTTTCTTAGATCATAGCAAGGTTGCAAAATGTGAAATTGATGAGACAGATGTAGAGAATTTTACAAACAATGATAAAACCTAATAGCTTGTCTGCTTTTTATTGTAAACCTCCCCAAATCTTTCGTTACAATTGCTTTGGTCATTGTTGAATTTCAGTAAAAAACCATGTGCTTCAAATGAGCACATTTTTATTATTTATGCTTTATAGTCTACATGGAAGCTAATTTGGAGAACTCTCAATTGATATAATAGGAAACCTCCCCCTGACCCAACACACACCCATGTAAACTCAGTTACATAGATTCATTAGGAAAGTAGGGACCTAGAGCTTTGAAATCCTTCAAGCTCACTTCAGCTGTACCGTGTATTCCTGCATTTAATTAGTGAATATGAAATAAACAATGATGGCATAGTGGTTGTAAAAATTATAAAACAGAACTGATATAATTTTAATTCTGTCAGTCTTTATGTGATCAATTAAAGTTTTTATTTTGTGTTTAAAATTTTAAATGGCGAAATTGAGTGTAAACTGCAAGGTGTGTGTGTGTGTGTGTGTGTGTGCACTCGCGTATATGTATATATTTGGTCAACACAAATTTTCGTACATGAAATACTTTGCTTGATTGAATATTTTTAAATTTTGAAGTTATTCTTTTTAATAGCTATTTTAAAACTGAAGAATGAGTCAAGAAAATGATTACTGATTAGAACATGATTATTACTGAAAATAATTTTGTTTATGGAGAAGGGGGTGTTAAAATGATCCACCTGGGGTATGAAATGGGGCAGTGAACACAGAGGCAGGAGTCCTCTGCCGGGTCATCACAGGAGACCTGCTACACCAGATCTTCTGTTCTGACTTTCCCTCTCGGGTGGCTGAATTTCACCTTTGAGTCTTTTCCTCAGGAAGGCTTCTGAGAACAATAGTCCTTGAGCATGTACAAAACTGTTTGCGCTGCGTATAAATGTCTTAGGTAATGTTTGCTTTTTCCTGCATTTTGAGGCCTTGCTGGCTCCACTGTCATCCAACACTGACTATAGGTGTAGGGTCATGTGAGCCCTGCCATATTTCTGATGCGATGTGATCTGTTTGCCTGTTGATTCAAAGGATTGTGGTTTTTTTTTTGGTTTGAAGGATTCTTATCTTTGAAGTCCAGCAAATTTGCCAGCATTGGAAATGTTCACCATTTATATCACCTTTTAATGGGACCTGGCCTTTCTACTTGTTTCATGTGTTTCCTCATTGCCAGAAGCCGTGTCAGAATTCTGTTGGGGTTTTTAAAAATATTTATTTTTTTGCACCGGGTCTTAGTTGCAGCTCGAGGGCTCCTCAGTTGCAGCTTGCTGGCTCCTTAGTTGTGGCATTCAAACTCTTAGTTTCAGCATGCTTGTGGGATCTAGTTCCCTGACCGGGATTGAACCCGGGCCCCCTGCATTGGGAGTGTGGAGTCTTAACCACTGCGCCACCAGGGAAGTCCCAGAATTCTGTTTTTAAGTCCGTCTTTGGATTTACTTCCTTAGGGATGCCAATAACATATATATGTGTGTGTGTATGTATACTTATATATATGTATATTCTCTCTTGCCCATTTGCCATGTGTATTATTTCCTTTTAAGCCTGTTTAAGTATTTTCATTTCATCTTGCTCACTCTTCAAAGACCGGTCCTTTAAATCCTCTTCTGTGTGTCTCAGCCTCTCTTTTCCCGTGATACTTTCCAATTTCATCTTCTCTTCTGTGTTGCTTTAATTTTCTTTCTTTCACTTATTTCCTGGGTTTTGCCAATTCACATTTTGCTCCTTTTTTATGCAGTGCTCATACATCTTTTTACTCTCATCCTGGGGCTCTGGTTTCATGGAAGAGTTGGTTTTTTAAATATTGAAGATGAAATATCTGATGGGATTTTTTCACCTGCTTTCTGGTAACAATTTTCTAAGTGTTTTTCCGTGTTCATGTTTGTCCTGCTTTTTTCCTCCCTTTTTCATCTAGTATCTTTGCACAGGTTCCTCTTTGATTGTTCACCTTTGGCAGAGGTGAGCTTTTCAGGTCGAGCTGGGGCCCTTTCCAGCCAGCAGGAATTTTCCTAATGGCCTGGGGTTATTATCATTTTTTTAAAAAATGTTTATTTTTGGCTGCATTGGGTCTTTGTTGCTGAGCGCGGGCTTTTCTCTGGTTGTGGCAAGTGGGGGCTACTCTTCGTTGCAGTGTGCAGTCTTCTCATTCCAGTGGCTTCTCTTGTTGCGGAGCACGGGCTCTAGGCATGCAGGCTTCAGTAGTTGTGGCACACAGGCTCAGTAGTTCTGGCTCACAGGCTCTAGAGTGCAGTCTCAGTAGTTGTGGCTCATGGGCTTAGTTGCTCCGCGGCATGCGGGATCTTCCCAGACCAGGGCTCAAACCTGTGTCCCCTGCATTGGCAGGTGGATTCTTAACCACTGCACCACCAGGGAAGTCCTGGCCTGGGGTTATTATAGCCTTTACTTTTCCCCAAGTGGTAGAAGCAGGCGGCCATGGGGATATGCACAATGCAAAGCCATGGGTACTGGCAAAAACAACAAAGTAAGGATCTCCAAAAATTCTCTCCTCTATAAAAGCAATGAGAAAACTGGCCAAAAATGGTCAGAGTTAACTTTTCCAAACTCTGGAAATTAACCAAAGGCTTGCAGCAATTCAGGAAGCGTTTATGCAAGAAAAATGGCTGAATCTCAGTAAGAATAGTGAGCTTTTTAGAGTTTTTTTTTTTTCTTATTGTGGCGAAATACACGTAACATCAAATTTACTGCCGTAAACATTTTTAACTGTACGGTTCAGTGGTATTAAATACATACACATTGTTGTGCAACCATTGTCACAATTCATCACCATATTTCTTTTCATCTTGTAAAACTGAAGCTCTATACTTTTTAAACAATAACTCCCCATTCTTCGCTCTTCCCACCCTAGGACCACCATTGCAATTTCTGTCTTTATGAATTTGACTCCTCTGAGTACCTCATTCAAGTGGAATCGTACAATATTTGTCTTTCATGACTGGCTTATTTCACTTAGCGAAATGTCCTCAATGTTCATCCATGTTGTAGCATTTGGAGAATTTACTTTCTTTTTAAGGCTGAATAATATTCCATTGTATGTGTATATGACATTTTGCTTATCCATTCATCAGCTGTGGACACTTAGTTGCTTCCATGTTTTCGCTATTGTGAATAATACTGCTGTGAACATAGGTGTACAAATACCTCTTTGAGCCCCTGCCTTAAATTCTTTGGGGTATATACCTGGGAGTGGGATTGTTGGATCATATAATAATTCTAGTTCTAATATTTTGAGGAACTGCTATACTGTTTTCCACAGTGGCTGAACCATTTTACATTCCCACCAAAAAGGCACAAATTTTCCAGTTTATCCACCTCATCACCAACATTTGTTGTTTTTAGTTTTTTTGATCGTAGCCATCCTAATGGGTATAAGGTAGTACCTCATTGTGGTTTTGATTTGCATTTCCTTAATGACTGAGTGATGTTGAGCATTTTTCCTGTGCTTATTGGCCATTTGTTTATCTTCTTTGGAGGAATATCCAAGTCCTTTGCCTGTTCTTGAATTAGGTTGTTTTTTGGTTGAGTTTTAGATGTTCTATGCATATTCTGCATATTAATCCCTTAGATACATAATTTGCAAATATTTTCTCCCATTCTGTGTGTTGCCTTTTAACTCTGTGGATAGCGTCTCTTGATGCACAAAAGTTTAAAAATTTTCACGAAGTCTAATTTGTCTTTCTTTTGTTACCCGTGCCTTTGGTGTCATGTCCAAGAAATCATTGCCAAATCCAATGTTGTGAAGTTTTGTCCAATTTTTTTCTAAGAGTTTTATTGTTTCAGGTCTTATATTTAGGTCTTTGACCCATTTTGAGTTAGTTTTTGTCTATGGTGTGAGGTAAGGGCCCAACTTCATTCTTTGCATGTGGATACCCAGTTTCTCCAGCACCATTTGTTGACAAGACTGTCCTTTTCTCATTGAATGGTCTTGGCACCTTTGCCAAAAATCATTTGACCATGTAAGTGAGGGTTTATTTCTGGGCTATTTATATTCTATTCCATTTGTCTATGTGTCTGTCTTTATGTTAAAACTACACTGTTTTGATTACAGTAGCTTTGTAGTAAGTTTTGAAATCAGGAAGTGTGAGCTATCCACTTTGTCCTTTCCAGATTGTTTTGGCTATTCAGGGCCCCTTGAGTTTCCATGTGAATTTTAGAATGGGTTTTTCTATTTCTGCAAAAAACATCATTGGGATTTTGATAGAGATTGCATTGAATCTGTAGGTTGTTTTGGGTAGTATTGACATTTTAATAATATTAAGTCTTCCAGTCCATGAACATGCAGTATGTTACTATTTATTTCTTTTGTCTTTTATTTCTTTCAGCAATGTTTTATACTTTTCATTGTACAAGTCTTTACCACCTTGTTTAATTGCTGAGTATTTTATTCTTTTTGATGCTATTGTAAATGAAATTGTTTTTGTAATTTCATTTTCAGATAGTTCATTGTGTCTAGAAATGCAACTGATTTTTGTGTGTTAAGTTTGTATCCTTCTAATTTGCTGAATTCATTTATTAGCTCCAGTAGCTTTTTTGTGGAGGCTTTTGGATTTTCTACACATGAGATCATATCGTCTGCAAACAGAAATAATTTTACTTCTTCCTTTCCAATTTGGATGCCTTTTATTTCTTTCTCTTGCCTAACTGCTCTGGCTAGAACTTCCAGAATTATTTGAGTAGAAGTAGTAAAATTGGGTATCCTTGCCTTGTTCCTGATCTTAGAAGAAAAGCTTTTAGTCTTTCACCATTGAGTATGATGTTTGCTTTGAGTTTTCATACATATCTTTTATTATGTTGAGATAGTTTTCTTCTATTCCTATTTGGTTGAGTGTTTTTATCATGAAAGGATGCTGAATTTGTCAAATGCCTTTCTGCATCAATTTAGATGATCATGTGTTTTTTTTCCCCTTTATTTTGTTGATTTGGCATATTACTGTATATTGAATAATTTTTGTATGTTGAACCATCCTTGTGTTACATGAATACATTCCATTGGTCATGGAGTATAATCCTTTTAATATGCTCTTGATTTCTGTTTGCTAGTATTTTGTTGAGGATTTTGTATTGGTGTTCGTAAGGGATATTGATCTGCAGTTTCCTTGTAGCGTTTTTGCTTGGCTTTGGTATTAGTGTTATGCTGGCCTCAGAAAATGAGTTAGGAAGTGTTCCCTCCTCTTCAGTTTTTGGGAATAATTTGAGAAGGATTGGTATTAGTTCTTATTTAAATGTTTGGTAGAATTTACCAGTGAAGCTGTCAGATCTAGGATTTTTTTTTTTTTTTTTTTTTGCCATGTTGTTCGGCTTGCGGGATCTTAGTTCCCTGACCAGGGATCAAACCCTGGGCCCCCTGCAGTGGGAGCACGGAGTCCTAACCACTGGACAGCCAGGGAATTCCCTAGGACTTTTCTTTGTTGGGAGATTTTTAAAAGATAGGGTTTCCATGGTGGCACAGTGGTTAAGAATCCACCTGCCAATGCAGGGGACATGGGTTTGATCCCTGGCCCAGGAGGATCCCACATGTCATGGAGGAGCAACTAAGCCCGTGCGCCACAACTGCGGAGCCTGTGCTCTAGAGCCCGTGCTCTGCAACAAGAGAAGCCACGACAGTGAGAAGCCCGTGCACTGCAACAAAGAGTACCCCCAGCTTGCCTCAACTAGAGAAAGCCCAGGTGCAGCAATGAAGACCCAACACAGCCAAATAAACAAACAAAAAAAAGATTCCAGGTATAAGTGTGATCATACAGTATTTGTCTTTCTCTGTCTGAATTTTATTTTACTTAGCATAATGCCTTCAAGGTCCATCCACATTGTCACAAATGGCAGGCTTTCCTTCTTTCTTGTGGCTGAATAATATTCCATTATATATATACCACTACTTCTTTATCCATTCATTTATCAGTGGACATTTAGATTGTTTCCATGTCTTGGCTATTGTAAATAATGCTGCAGTGAACGTGGGGATGCAGATATCTTTATGAGACAGTGATTTTTTCTCCTTTGGATAAATACTCAGAAAGGAACTGCTGGATCACATGGTAGTTCTATTTTTCAGTTTTTGAGGAAGAGTGTGGTTTTCCATAGTGGCTGTTGCAATTCACAGTCCCACTAACAGTGCACAAGGGTTCCTTTTTCTCCTCATCCTCCCAAGACTTGTTATCTCTTGTCTTTTTGATACTAGCCATTCTAACAGATATGAAGTGATATCTCATTGTGGTTTTAATTTGCATTTTTCTGATGATTAGTGATGTAGAGCACATTTTCAGTATCTGTTGGCCATTTGTATGTCTTCTTTGGAAAAATATCTATTCATTTCTTCTGCCCATTTTTTAATTGGATTATTTTTTCTTTTGAAGTGCATGAGTTCTTTATATATTTTCAATATTAACCCTTTATCAAATATGTGCTTTGCAAATATTTTTTCCCATTTGGTAGGTTGCCTTTTCACTTTGTTGATGGTTTTCTTTGCCATATAGAAGCTTTTCAGTTTAATGGAGTCCCACTTATTTGTTTTTTTTCTTTTATTGCCTTTGCTTTTGGTGTCAAATCCAAGAAATCATTGCCAAGACCAATGTCAAGGAGGTTTTCCTCTATTTTTTCTTGTAGGAGTTTTATGCTTTTAGGTCTTACATTCAACTCTTTACCATTTTGAGTTGATTTTTGTGTATGGTGTAAGATAGTGGTCCAGTTTCATCCTTTTGCACGTCACTCTCTAGTTTTCCCAATATGGCAGTCCATTTCCCACCATTTGTTGAAGAGACTGTCCTTTCCCCATTGTATATTCTGGCATGTTATCATAAATTAATTGACCATATTTGTGTGGGTTTATATCTGCACTCTCTATTCTGTTCCATTGATCTATGTGTCTGTTTTTATGCCAATACCATTACTGTTGTGATACTGTAGCTTTGTAATATAGTTTGAAATCAGGAAGCATAATGCCTCCAGCTTGTTCTTCTTGATGAAGATTGCCTTGGCTGGACTTCCCTGGTGGCACAGTGGTTAAGAATCTGCCTGACCATGCAGGGGACATGGATTCAAGCCCTGGTCCGGGAAGATCCCACATGCTGTGGAGCAACTAAGCCCGCGAGCCACAACTACTGAGCCTGCACACCAAGGGTCTGTGCTCTGCAACAAGAGAAGCCACCGCAATGAGAAGCCCACGCACCATGATGAAGAGTAGCTCCTGCTTGCTGCAACTAAAGCCTGTGTGCAGCAACGAAGACCCAACACAAAAAAACCAGAAATAAAAAAAAAAGATTGCCTTGGCTATTCAAGGACTTATGTAGTTTCATACAAATTTTCAAATTGTTTGTTCTATTTATGTGAAAGATGCCATTGGAATTTCAATAGAGATTGCGTTGAATCTGTCAGTTTCTTTGGGTAGTATGGACATTTAAAAATATTCTTCTATTCCATGAGCATGGAATAGCTTTCCGTTTATTTGTGTCTTCAATTTATTTTATCAATGTCTATAGTTCTCAGTGTGCAGGTCTTTCAATTCCTTGGTTAAACTTATTCAAGGTTATTTTACTCTTTTTGATGCAACTGTAAGTGGTATTGCTTAAATTTCTCTCTCTCTTTTTTTTAAATTTATTTATTTATTTATTTATGGCTGTGTTGGGTCTTTGTTTCTGTGCGAGGGCTTTCTCTAGTTGTGGTAGGCGGGGGCCACTCTTCATCGTGGTGCGCGGGCCTCTCACTGTCACAGCCTCTCTTGTTGTGGAGCACAGGCTTCAGACGCACAGGCTCAGTAGTTGTGGCTCATGGGCCCAGTTGCTCCGCGTCATGCGGGATCTTCCCGGACCGGGACACGAACCCGTGTCCCCTGCATCGGCAGGCAGACTCTCAACCACTGTGCCACCAGGGAAGCCCCCTCCTCTTCTATTTTTTGGAAGAGTTTGAGAAGGATTGGTATTAATTCTTCTTTGAATGTTTGGTAGAATTCACCAGTGAAGCTTCTGGACTTTCTTTTGTTGGGAGATTTTTTTTTTTTAGTAGTTCAATTATTTATTACTTCATTACTCCCATACCCCACCCTCCTGACCCTTTAGTGGAGCTGTTTCACCACAAACAGAGAAAGAAAGGATTAAAGATATTCAGTTACATACAACCGACTAGCCTCTCAGCCCCTCCAGAAGCATTTGTATTTTTGAGTGGTTGTTTATAATTAAAGACCAGGCCATTTAACAGACATCGAATAGGGAATTCCCTGGTGGTCCAGCGTTAGGACCTGGCGCTTTCACTGCTGGGGACCAGACTCAATCCCCGGTTGGGAAATAAGATCCCGTAAGCTGCTCAGTGCAGCCAAAAAACAAAACAAATGAAAAAACAAACAAAAAAAACATTGAATAAAGCCACAAGTGCAGGAATTGGGAACCAACAGGACAATGTTGGGTCCTGCGTGGGAATCCGGCTTCAGGGTCAAGTGCCTTCACTGCTTGTGATACACATGGGATGAGGTGTGTGCTCTGTATACACATGGGGTCGGCTACAATACAAGGGATATAAACTCGACAAGCCATTTGGAACTGGAAGATAAAAAGTAACATGGTACCCTGAAGAGGTGTTTCTACCAGAAAAAATCAAAAGCTTGTGAAACAACACGTCTATGAGTTTGTTCATAAACCACGTAGTTTCTCTCAGCTGAAACCAGCAGAAACATCTGTGAGGTTCACTTTTCAGAGGAGTGGTTTAGTAGCTCTTTTCATTCAACCACAAACCCCTTTATGTAAGACTGGTCCAAAGCAAGTTGCTGTATGTTCTTTACACGCTAGAATCCACTCTTGTAAATCAACTCTTCTGAACTAGTAGGTCAAGATATTTGTCTAAGTGGGTCTATGTCTGACTTGATCCCAAACTGGACGCATTCTGATGCTGCACCCAGAAAGTAGTAGTGTAAGTGATAGCAGTGCCACTTCACAATCCATTTCATGATGAAATAGGTACCAGGTTGTATGTTCATTAGGAAGAATGATATTAGCGCTTACTACTACGCTTCCTAGCGAAACAACCAATGCTCCCAACTGTTGGGAGATTTTTGATTACTGATTCAAACTCACTGCTAGTAGTCAGTCTGCTCAGATTTTCTATTTCTTCATGATTCAATCTTGTAGGTTGTAGGTTTCTAGGATTTTATCCATTTCTTCTGGGTCGTCAGATTTGTTGCCATATAATTGTTCATAGTAGTCTCTTATGATTCTTTGTGTTTCTGTGATATCAATTGTAATGTCTCCTCTGTTATTTTGGTTTTATTTGAGACCTCTCTTTTTCTTGGTGGGTCCAGCTAAAGGTTTGTCAATTTTGTTTCTTTTCAAAGAACCCACTGTTCATTTCATTGATATTTCTAATGTCTTTTTAGTCGCTATTTCCACTCTGATCTTTATTTCCTTCCTCTACCACCTTTGGGTTTCATTTGTTCTCTTTTATTTCCATGAGGCGTAAAGTTGGGTTGTTTGAGATTTTTCTTGTTTCTTGATGTAGGTATTTATCATTTATGAACTGCCCTCTTAGAATTGCTTTTGCTGCATCTCATAAGTTTGGATATGTTGTATTTCTATTTTCATTTGTCTCAAGGTATTTTTTTAAAATAAATTTATTCATTTTTGGCTGCACGAGGTCTTCATTGCTGCATGAGGTCTTTCTCTAGTTGCGGCGAGCAGGGGCTACTCTTCATTGCGGTGTGTGGGCTTCTCTTGTGGAGCATGGGCTCTAGGCACGCGGGCTTCAGTAGTTTGGCATACGGGCTCAGTAGTTGTAGCACTAGGGCTTAGTTGCTCTGCAGCATGTGGGATCTTCCTGAACCAGGGCTTGAACCCATGTCCCCTGCATTGGCAGGTGGATTCTTAACCACTGCGCCACCAGGGAAGTCCCTGTCTCAAGGTATTTTTGATTTCTCTTTTGATTTCTTCTTTGATCCATTGGTTGTTCAGTAGCATGTTGTTTAATCTCCACATATTTGTGAATTTTCCAGTTTTCTTCTTGTAAGTTATTTCTAGTTTCATACCTTTGTGGTCAGAAAAGATTCTTGATATGATTTCAGTCTCCTTAAGTTTACTGAGACTTGTTTTGTGGCCTAACATATGATCTGTCCTGGAGGATGTTCCATGTGTATTTGAGAAGAATATATTTTATATATTTTTGAATGAGGTGTTCTGTATATATCTGTTAAATTTATCTGGTCTAAAGTGTTAAGGTTGCTGTTTCCTTATTGATTGTCTGTCTTGATGATCTATCCATTGATGAAAGTGGGGCATTAAAATCCCCCAGTATTATTGTATTGCTGTCTATTTCTTCCTTTAGGTCTGTTAATATTTGCTTTATATATTTAGGTGCTCCTATGTTGGGTGTATAAATATTTATAAATGTTGTATCTTCTTGTTGGATTGACTCCTCTATCATAATTTAATGTCCTTTTTTGTCTCTTATTAGTCTTTGTCTTAAAATCAGTTTTGTCTGATATGAGTATAGCTACCCTATCTTTTGGTTTCCATTTGTATGGGGTATCTTTTCCATGCCTTCGCTTTCAGTCTGTGTGTGTCCTTACATCTGAAGTGAGCCTCTTGTAGGCTGCATATAGAGGGGTCTTGCTTTTTTATCCATTTAATCACTCTGTCTTTTTTTTTTTGGAAAATGTATTTATTTTTCTTTCACTCTTTTTTGTGACAAAATATATAACATAGAATTTACCATTTTTAAGTGTAAAATGACATTAAGTACATTCATGTTGTTGTACAACCGTCACCACTCCCTAGCTCCAGAACTTCATCATCTTCTCCAACTGAAACTCTGTACCTATTAAATAATAATTCCCCACTTCCTTTCCCCCTAGCCTCTGGTAACCACCATTCTATTTTCTGTCTCTATGAATTTGACTATTCTGTGTACCTTATAAGTGGAGTCATACAGTACAGTTGACCCTTGAACAATGCAAGTTTGAACTGCATGGGTCCACTTACACCCAGATATTTTTCAGTAGTAAGTACTACACTACTACATGGTCTGTGATTGGTTGAATCCAATAGATTTGGAGGACCCATGGATACAAAGACCTGACTATAAGTTATATGTGGATTAACCCCCTCTTTGTTCAAGGGTCAGCTGTATTTGTTGTTTTGTGATTGGCTTATTTTACTTAACTTAGCATAATATCTTTAAAATTCATTCATGTTGTAGCATGTGACAGGATTTCCTTCCGTTTTAAGGCTAAATAATCCATTGTATGGATATACCACATTTTATTTATCTATCATCTGATGGCAGACACTTAGGTTGCTTCCACCTTTAAAAAAATATTTTTTTGATTGAAGTATAGTTGATTTGCTTCCACCTTTTGACAGTTGTGAATAATGCTGCAGTGAACATGGGTGTACAAATGTCTTTGTGAGTCCCTTCTTTCATTTCTTTGGGATATATACCAGATGTAGAATTGCTGGATCATGTGATAATTCTATGGTTAATTTTTTGAGGAATTGCCATATGTTTTCCACAGCAGCTAAACAATTTTGTATTCCCACCAGCAGCATGCAGGGGTTCCAAATTTCTCCATACCCTCAACGCTTGTTATTTTCTGTGTTTGTTGTTGCTGTTAGCCACTATGTCTTTTTAAAAACTATATTGAAATATAGTTTATTTACAGTGTTGTGTTTAATTTCTGCTGTAAAGCAAAGTGACTCAGTTATACATATATATATTTCTTTCCAGATTCTTTTCCATTATGGTTTATCACAGGATATTGAATATAGTTCCCTGTTCTATATAGTAGGAAGTTGTTGTTTATCCATCCTATATATAATAGTTTGCATCTGCTAATCCCAAACTCCCAATCCTTTCCTCCCCCACTCACCTTCCCCCTTAGCAATCACAAGTCTGTTTTCTATATCTGTGAGTCTGTTTTTGTTTCGTAGATGTGTTCATTTGTGTTGTATTTTAGATTCCACATATAAGTGGTATCATATGGTATTTGACTTTCTCTTTGTGACTTACTGTGCTTAGTATGATAATCTCTATGTCCATCCATGTTGCTGCAAATGGCATTATTTCATCCTTTTTGATGGCTGAGTAATATTCCACTGTATATCTATATATCTGTATCTGTGTAGATATAGATATACCACATCTTCTTTATCCATTCATCTGTCGATGGACATTTGGGTTGTTTCCATGTCTTGGCTATCATAAATAGTGCTGCTATGAACATAGGGGTGCATATATCTTTTTGCATTATAATAGTTTTGTCCAGATATATGATGCCCAAGAGTGGGATTGCTGGATCATATGGCACTGCTGGTTTTATTTTTTTGAGGAACCTCCATACTTTTTTCAAAAGTGGCTACATAATTTACGTTTCCACCAACAATGTAAGAGGGTTCCCTTTTTTCCATATCCTCTCCAGCATTTATTATTTGTAGACTTTAAAAAAATATATTTATTTATTTATGTTGGCTATGCAGGGTCTTAGTTGCGGCATGTGGACTTCTTAGTTGAAGCATGCATGTGGGATCTAGTTCCCCGACCAGGGATCGAACCCGGGACCCATGCATTGGGAAAGTGGAGTCTTACTGACTGGACCACCAGGGAAGTCCCTATTTGTAGACTTTTTAATGATGGCCATTCTGACTGGTGTGAGGTGGCACCTCGTTGTTTTGATTTGCATTTCTCTAATAATTAGTGATGATGAGCATCTTTTCATGTGCCTATTGGCCATCTGTATGTCTTCTTTGGAGAAATGTCTATTTAGGTCTTGTGCCCATTTTTCAGTTGGGTTGTTTGTTTTTTGTTATTGAATTGTTGGAGCGGTTTGTATATTTTGGATATTAAGCCCTTGTCAGTCACATTATTTGCAAATATTTTCTCTCAGTCTGTAGGTTTTCTTTTTGTTTTGTTTATGGTTTTCTTTAGTATGTAAAAGCTTATGTTTGATTAGGTCCCACTTGTTTATTTTTGCTTTAATTTCTATTGCCTTGGGAGACTGACCTAAGAAAACATTAGTACAATTTATGACAGAGAATGTTTTGCCTATGTTCTCTTCTAGGAGTTTTATTTTATTTTAAACTATATATTCTTTTCCATTATGGTTTATCACAGGATATTGAATGTAGTTCCCTGTGCTATACATTAGGACCTTGTTGTTTATCCATTCTAAATATAATAGTTTGCATCTACCAACCCCAAACTCCCAGTCTGTCCCTCTCCCTCCCCCCTACCCCTTGGCAACCACAAGTCTGTTCTCTATGTCTATGAGTCTGTGTCTGTTTTGTAGATAAGTTCACTTGTGCCGTATTTCAGATTCCACATATAAGTGATATCATATGGTATTTGTCTTTCTCTTTCTGACTTACTTCACTTAGTATGATACTCTCTAGTTGCATCCATGTTGCTGCAAATGGCATTATTTTGTTTTGCTTTTTTATGACTGAGTAGTATTCCATTGTATATATATACCACATCTTCTTTACCCATTCCTCTGTTGATGGACATTTAGTTTGCTTCCGTGTTTTGGCTATCATGAACAGTGCTGCTATGAACATAGGGGTGCATGTATCTTTTTGAATTATAGTTTTGTCTGGATATATTCCCAGGGGTGGGATTGCTGGTTCATATGGTAATTCTATTTTTAGTTTTCTGAGGAACCTCCATACTGTTTTCCATAGTGGCTGTACCAACTTACATTCTCAGCAGCAGTGTAGGAGGGTTCCCTTTTCTCCACACCCTCTCCAGCATTTGTTATTTGTAGACTTTTAAATTATGGCCATTCTGACTGGTGAGGTGATATCTCATTATAGTTTTGATTTGCATTTCTCTAATAATTAGTGATGTTGAACATCGTTTCATGTGCCTATTGGCCATCTGTATGTCTTCTTTGGAGAAATGTCTATTAAGGTCTTGAGCCTATTTTTCGATTGGGTTGTTTGTTTTGTGTTATTGAATTGCAGGAGCTGTTTGTATATTTTGGAAATTAAGCCCCTGTTGGTCACATCATTTGCAAATATTTTCTCCCAGTCTGTAGGTTGTCTTTTCATTTTGTTTATGGTTTCCTTTGCTGTGCAAAAGCTTACAATTTTGATTAGGTCCCATTTGTTTATTTTTGCTTTTATTTCTATTGCCTTGGGAGACTGACCTAAGAAAACATTAGTATGATTTATGTCAGAGAATGTGTTGCCTATGTTCTCTTAAAGGAGTTTTATGGTGTCTTGTCTTATATTTAAAACTTTAAGCCATTTTGAGTTTTTTTGTGTGTGTGCGTATGGTGTAAGGGTATGCTCTAGCTTCATTGATTTATATGCAGCTGTCCAACTTTCCCAGCACCACTTGCTGAAGATACTGTCTTTTCTCCATTGTATATTCTTGCCTCCTTTGTCAAAGATTAACTGTCCAAAGGTGTATGGATTTATTTCTGGGCTCTCTATTCTCTTCCATTTATCTGTATATCTGTTTTTGTGCCAATACCAGGATGTTTTGATTAGCTTTGCAGTACTGTCTGAAGTCTGGGAGGGCTATGCCTCCTGCTTTGTTCTTCTTCCTCAGGACTGCTTTGGCAATTCTGGGTCTTTTATGGTTCCATATAAATTTTAGGATTATTTGTTCTAGTTCTGTGAAAAATGTCACAGGTATTTTGATAGTGATTACATTAAATCTGTAGATTGCTTTGGGTAGTATGGCCATTTTAACAATATTAATTCTTCCAATCCAAAAGCATGGGCTATCTTTCCATTTCTTTGAATTATCTTCAGTTTCCTTTATTAATTTTGTAGTTCTCAGCATATAAGTCTTTCACCTCTTTGGTGAGATTTATTCCTCTTTTAGTTTATTTATTTAAAAATATTTTTCAAAACGAGGCTGCTGTCATTTGTTCAATCTTTATTTATTTATTTATTTATTTATTTTTGACCACAATGCATGGCTTGCAGGATCTTAGTTCCCCACCAGGGATTGAACCCGGGCCCCAGCAGTGAAAGGACTGAGTTCTAACCACTGGATTGCCAGGGAATTCCTTAAGTATTTTATTTTTGATGCAATTGTAAAAGGGATTGTTTACATTCCCTTTCTGATATTTCATTGTTAGTGTAAAGAAATGCAACAGATTTCTGTATGTTAATCTTGTATCCTGCTACCTTGTTTAATTCATTTATCAGTTCTAGTAGTTTTTGTGTGGAGTCTTTAGGGTTTTCTATATATAGTGTTATGTCATCTGCGTATAATGACAGTTTTACCTCTTTCCTACCAATTTAAATTTTTAAAAAATTTTTGGCTGTTTTGGGTCTTTGTTGCTGCACGCAGGCTTTCTCTAGTTGTGGCGAGTGGGGGCTACTCTTTGTTGTGGTGCATAGGCTTCTAATTGTGGTGGCTTCTCTTGTTCTGGAGCACGGGCTCTAGGTGCGTGGGCTTCAGTAGTTGTGGCACGTGGGCTCAGTAGTTGTGGCTCGTGAGCTCTAGAGCGCAGGCTCAGTAGTTGTGGCGCACAGGCTTAGTTGTCCTGCGGCATGTGGAATCTCCCCGGAGCAGGGCTCAAACCCTTGTCCCCTGCATCGGCAGGGGGATTCTTAACCACCGCACCACCAGGGAAGTCCGGATGTCAAATTTTTAAAAATTTATTAATTTATCTATTTTTTGGCTGCATTGGGTCTTCATTGCTGTGCATGGGCTTTCTCTAGTTGCAGCAAGCGGGGGTTTCTCTTGTTGCGGAGCATGGGCTCTAGGCGTGCGGGCTTCAGTAATTGCGGTGTGTGGGTCTCAGTAGTTGCGGCATGCGGGCCCTAGAGCATGCAGGCTTCAGTAGTTGTGGCACATGGGCTCAGTAGTTGTGGCTCGCTGACTCTAGCGCACAGGCCCAGTAGTTGTGGCGGCATATGAGATCTTCCTGGACCAGGGATTGAACCCATGTCCACTGCACTGTCAGGCAGATTCTAAACCACTGTACCACCAGGGAAGTCCCCGCTTCTTCAGTCTTTTGGAAGACTTTGAGAGGGATCTTTGTATGTTTGGTAGAATTCACCTGTGAAACCATCTGGTCCTGGACTTTTGTTTGTAGGGAGTTTTTAAATTACAGATTCTATTTCATTTCTAGTAGTCAGTCTGTTCAAGTTACCTATTTCTTCTTGATTCAGTTTTGGTGGGCTGTGTGTTTCTAGAAAGTTGTCCATTTCATCTATGTTTTCGAATCTGTTGGCATGTAATTGTTCATAGTAGTCTCTTATGTTTTTTTGTATTTCTGTGGTATCAATTGATTTTTCCTCTTTTATTTCTTATTTTGGTTATTTGGGTCTTCTCTCTTTTCATCTTGGTGAGCCTGTCCAGAGGTTTGTCAATAGTTTTTACCCTTTCAAAAAGCCGACTCTTGGTTTTATTGATTTTTCTATTTTTTTCCACTTAAACAACATTTATTTCCCCCAGTTCTATTAGAGGCTGGGAAGTACAAGATCAAAGTACAAGCAAATCCTGTGTCAGGTGAAAACCCCTTCCTAATTTGTAGGTGGCCACCTTCTCACTGTATTCTCACATGGCTGAGAGTTTTCTATTTTATTTTTAATCTATTTTATTTATTTCTTCTCTGATCTTTATTATCTCCTTCCTTCTGCTGACTTTAGGGTTTGTTTGTTCTTTTTCTTGTTCTTTTAAGTGGTGGGTTAGGTTGTTTATTTGAGATATTTTTTGTTTCTTAAAGAAGGCCTGTATTGCTATGAATTTCCCTCTAAGAACTGCTTTTGCTGAATCCACAGGTTTTGTATAGTTGTGTTTTCATTGTCATTTGCCAAGGTATTTTAAAATTTCTTCTTTGATTTCATCACTGACCCATTGGATTTTTAGTAGCATGTTGTTTAGTCTCCATGTAATTGTTTTTTTCTCATTTCTTTTTCTGTGGTTGATTTCTAGTTTCATGCTGTTGTGGTCAGAAAAGATTCTTGAAATAATTTTTATACTCTTAAATTTGTTAAGGCTTGTTTTATGCCCTAGTATGTGGTCAATCCTAGAGAATGTTCCATGTGCATTTGAAAAGTGTATTATGCTTTTTGGGGGATGTAATGTCCTGAAAATATCAGTTAAGTCTAACTGTTCTGTTGTGTCATTTAGGATCTCTGTTGCTTTAATCACTGTGTCTTTTGATTGGAGAATTTAGTCTTTTACATTTAAAATAATAATTGATAGGTATGTACTTATTGTCATTTTGTTCATTATTTTCTGGCTGTTTTGTAGTTTATCTCTGTTACTTTCTTTTCTTGCTTTCTCTCTCTGTTGTGTGATGATTTTTTCTTAGTGGTATGCTTATATTCCTCTGTCTTTATCTACCATAGGTTTTTGCTTTGTGGTTACCATGTGGGTTGCATATAGCAACTTACATTTATAACAGCCTATTTTAAAGTTGATAACAACTTATTTGAATGAATTATAAAATGGTATATTTTAACTCTTCCCTCCGAGTTTTGTTTTTAATGTTACATTTTTCATCTTTTTATCTTGTGTATCCCTTAACTAATTACTGTAGTTACAGTTAGTTCTACTACTTTTTGTCTTTTAGCCTTCATATTAGTTTTATAAGTGATTAATCCATCTCCTTTACTATATATTTACTTTACCAGTAAAATTTATACCTTCACATGTTTTCTTCTTACTAATTAGCACTCTTTTCAACTTAAAGAAGTCTCTAACATTTCTTGTGAGGCTTGTTTAGTGGTCATGAACTGCTTTGGCTTTTGCTTGTCTGGAAGACTACCTCTGTTTCACTTCTGAATGATAAATATTCTGGGTAGAATATTCTTGGTTGGGAGTTTTCCCTCTTAGCACTTTGAATATTATGCCACTCCTTTCTGGCCTGCAAAGTTTCTGCTAAAAAATCTACTGATAGTCTTATGTGGGTTTCCTTATACATAAAAGTTGTTTTTCTCTTATTACTTTTAAGATTCCCTCCTTGTTTTTAACTTCTGTTATTTAATTATAATGTGTCTTGGTGTGGGTCTCTTGGGATCATCTTGTTTGGCACTCTGTGAGCTTTCTGGATCTGAAAGTCTGTTTTCCTTCCCCAGGTTAGGGAAGTTTTCAGTAATTATTTCTTCAAATATAATTTCCACCTCTTGCTCTGTCTTTTCTCCTTTTAGGATTCTTGTAATGCAAATGTCAGTCTGCTTGATGTCCCATAAGTCCCTTAAATTCACTTTGTTTTTTCCTTTTTTCTTTTTGCTGTTCTGATTAGGTGAGTTCCACTGCCCTGTCTTCGAGTTGATTGATCCTGTCTTTTGCTTCATCTCGTCTGCTGTTGAACCCCTCTAAGTATATCTTTCAGTTCAGTTATTGTGCTTTTCAGCCCCCCAACTTCTATTTGGTACTTTCTTATATTTTGTATCCTTTGTTGAATTTCTCACTGAGTTCATCAATTCTTCTCCTGAGTCTGGTGAGTTTTGTTTTATTTTTGTTTTTTTGCCCTGCTGCATGGCTTGTGGGATCTTAGTTCCCCAACCAGGGATTGAACCTGGGCCCACAGCAGTGAAAGCACCAAGTCCTAACCACTGGACCACCAGGGAGCTCCCTGATGAGCATCTTTATAATCATTACTTTAAACTCTTTTAGGGTAAAGTAATTATCTCTGTTTCATTGAGTTTTTTTCCCTGTGTTTTTTTTCTTGTTGTTTCAGTTGGAACATATTCCTCTCTTTCCTCATTTTGCTTTACTTTCTGTGTTAGTTATTATACAGTAAATGAAATAACCACCTCTCCCAGTCTTGAAGGAGTGGCCTCATGTAGGAGATGAATCTTATCATTCAATCCTGCCCTAGCTGTTCATTGTCTCTCAAACCTTTGTGATTATCCAAGCAGCCTGTTTTGTTTTTAATAGCTTCCAGTCTTTGGGGACTTCCCTGGTGGCGCAGTGGTTGAGAGTCCACCCGCCAATGCAGGGGACATGAGTTTAAGCCCTGGTCCAGGAGGGTCCTACATGCTGCGGAGCAACCTAACCCGTGCACCACAGCTACTGAGCCTGCACTCTATAGCCGGCAAGCCACAACTACTGAGCCCGTGTGCCAAAACTACTGAAGCCCGTGTGCCTAGAGCCCATGCTCCGCAACAAGAGAAGCCACTGTGATGAGAAGCCCGTGCACCACAGCAAAGGGTAGCCCCCGCTCGCCACAACTAGAGAAAGCCCATGAGCAGCAACGAAGACCCAACACAGCCAGAAATAAATAAATAAATAAATTTATAAAAAATAGCTTCCAGTCTTTGAGGATGTTCCAAGACCTGTCAGTTTCTGCAAGGAGAGGAGTCAGTCAGCACCCGGATTCAGGCTGATTAGATGCCAGACCCTTAGGCAGCAGCTTTTAAAGTATGAAAAGATATATTGTTCTGTGGGACTGAAAGTGTGAGCCCCACCGGTCACAGAGCCAGGTGATGTAGAAGTGTCCTTTGGTGGCAGCTGCAAAAATCAGGGCACCAAGCATGGGTGTAAGCTCCTTTATGGGAGACACCGGTGAGCTGGATCAAGGGAGAGGAAGAGTACAGAGACTGTGTCCACTGACATCCATTCCCTGAGAACACCTCCATAGGCCCCTAGATGTGTGCCAAACCAGAAGCTTGCCCCTCAGACTGAAGCTTCCGGACAAGCAATTAGGCCTCTTTCTCAGAAAAGACTTGGGGTGTGTTTCAATCTGCTGTCTGCACAGTGTGAGGTGGTGGTAGTCTGACAAAAACTCTCTCTCTGTGTGTTACAATCCCATGAGACTCAGGAATGCAAGCCTCCTGGCCTCCAAAGCCAGGTGATCAAGGAGCATCTTCTGGGCAGCAGCTTTAAAAACTGGGGCGCCAAGCATGTGTAAAAGCTCTTGCCAGAAAAAAAGGCTTAGTAGAGTTTTAAAAAATGGTGCCCACCAACTGGAGCAAGACAGAAAACGCAAACATGGCACCTGTCAGCCTCCACCTGTGGGGGTACTAGATGCTTGCCCCTCGGGCTGGTGCTCCAAGACCAGCAAATGAGCCTCTTTCACGTAAAGTCTGGGCAACTCTAAATTGGATGCTTCTGTGCTGGTCCCTGGGGTGGGTGAGTCCAAGTGCATGAGGTGTTAAAGAGCCGTTTCTCAGTTGCCTATAGCCTTGTGGTTCTTGTGGATGTAAGACCTGTTGGTTTTCAAAGCTCAATGTTTTGGGGGCCCATTTCTCAGGTTTTATTTTATTTTTTAATTTTTGGCTGCACCATGCAGCTGCAGAATCTTTGTTCCCCAACCAGAGATTGAACCCAGGCCCTCAGCAGTGAAAGCAAGGAGTCCTGACCACTGGACCGCCAGGGAATTCCCTCATTTCTCAGGTTTTAAAACTAGGGATGCTTGATGTGGGGTTCAAACCCTTTGCCTCTCAGGGTGAAGCTCCAGGTTTTGAGTTCCCACCTGACTGTGAGTCGCCACACCAGGGGTGGGGTTTACGGGAAGGTTGTTTCTCAGCCTCTCTTACACACCTGGATGTGATCTCTTTCTTGTTTTCCTCGTGTGTGAGTTACTCAGCCAGTTCTTAGGTTTGTTTTTAGTTTGTTTTTTTAAGAGGAAATTGTTCCATATGTAGCTGTAGACTTCGTGTGTCTGTGGGAGGAGGTGTGTTTAGGATCTTCCTATGTTGCCATCTTGAACTGGACTCTTAGGGTTTTCTATGTATAATATCATGTCAGCTACAAACAGTGACAGTTTTAATTCTTCCTTTCAGATTTGCGGGCCTTTTATTTCTTTCTTTTGCCTAATTGCTGTGGTTCGGACTTCCAATACTATGTTGAATAAAAGCGGTGAGAGTGGACATCCTTCTCTTGCTTTTGATCTTAGAGGAAGAACTTTCCGCTTTTCACCATTGAGTATGTTGTTAGCTGTGGGCTTGTCATATATGGCCTTTATTATGTTGAGGTATGTTTCCTCTGTACTCATTTTGATGTGAGTTTTTCCATGAAAGGATGTTGAATTTTGTCAAATGCTTTTTCTGCTTTTATTGAGATGATTATTTGTTTTTCATCCTTCATTTGTGAATGTGGTGTATCACATTGATTTGGGGCTGTGGAACTATCCTTGCATCCTAGGGATAAATCCCCCTTGATCATTTTATATGGTCCTTGAAACATATTGTTGAATTTGGTTTGCTAGTATTTTGTTGAGGTTTTTTGCATCTGTTTTCATCAGGAATATTGACCTGTAATTTTCTTTTCTTGTAGTGTCCTAATCTGGTTGTGGTATCGAGGTAATACTGGGCTCATAAAGTGAGTTTGGTAGTGTTCCCTCCTCTTCAGTTTTTGGGAAGAATTGGTATTCAAATGTTTGGTAGAATTCACCAGTGAAACCATCTGGTCCTAGAATTTTGTTTTTTGGGAGGTTTTTGATGTCTGATTCAATCTCCTTACTATTCAGATTTTTCTTTTTCTTTCTTTTTTTTTTTTTTTGGATACAAAATGTACTTGCAGAACTTTAGTATAAGCATAACAATAAATTATTATACAGTATTTTGGGGAAAATCTGGTTATTCAGTCTTCTTCTTGACTGAATTTTGTACAAATAGAAATTTACTATAAGCACTATTTTTGGTATAAAAGGTAATCTGACCCAAACGTATTTAGGAGAAACCTGAGATTTTAGAAGGGAGATGTATATAGTCAAAAGGGGGTTTGTTAAATCAACTGGCATTAAAATATTAGAATAGAAATAGTAATGATTATAAAATATCATGTTGCCATGGTTATATTAACCAAAGTATTAGAGAAACAAAAATATTAAAGAAGTTAAAAAATTAGAAAAGTAATAATTTCAGATTAGAATGGCAGAAAAGACTGAATAAAATTTAAAGTTATCATTGCTAATTAAAAAACAGTTGGGTCTATGGAATAGTAATTATTCAAAATGGAGCACATAACTGGTAAGCAGAGTATTTTACCTGCAGGCAATCCACTGTATTTAAGGGGAAAAAAAAGTCAGTTATAGGGAGTTCTTGACTTCTCATTTCTCTGGGGCCCTTTCAACTGCATTTGCCTCCTTTATATTAAGGAAGGTGAAAGTTGACTTCAGTGTGCCATGACCACTCTGTTGTGAAAAGCAAAAGAAAACCAGAGTCCAGTGAAAACTTTTCTCCAGTGAACAGGAACAAGCGGAAGTTGGTCAGCTGTACAAAAGGCTAGCACATCATGGACCGCTCAGATGAATTCTAGAATTGCTTTCCAGGTCCAAAATTATGTCATTCTTTCTCTGGAGAGTATTCACATGGGTGTAGAAGGCTGAGACAACCAGGGGCACGTGGAGTGCCTGGTCACACAGCACCTTGGTCAGGACCATGTGCGGCCGGGCAGCGCATGTGCCCCAGCAGGCACAGCCACACGTGGTTGAAGTTGGTGTGGAAGGCCGAGTTGGTCACGTGCTCACCTGCCGTCAGGAGGACCTGCAGCTGCTGCAGTGCATCACTGACCTAGAAGAGTATGGGTAGAGAGCTGCCTCCCTGCCCCCATTCCCAGGCTGTGCTCCCACCAGCAACTGATGCACCGGCTCCCTCAGGTTTTTTCTTAATGATTGTCTTAGTAGGTTTTGTGTTCTAGGAATTTGTCTCTTTCACTTAGGTTTCCGTTTTTTTGGTGTATAGCTGTTCATAGCACTCTCTTACAGTCCTTTTTTATTTCTTTAGCATTGTTAGAAATGTCCCTACTTCCATTTCTGGTTTTAGTAATTTGAGTCTTCCCTCTTTTTGTCTTAGTCCATCTAGCTAAAGGTTTGTCAATTTCATTAATCTTTTTGAAGAACAACTTTGGTTTCACTATTTTCTTTTTTTTTAAAAAAGTATTTATTTATTTGGCTGCCTCGGGTCTTAGCTGCAGCATGTGGGATCTTTTAGTTGCGGCATGTGGGACCTAGTTCTCTGACCAGGGATCGAACCTGGGCTCCCTGCATTGGGAGCATGGAGTCTTAGCCATTGGACCACCCCGGAAGTCCTCACTGTTTTCTATTCTCTATTGTGTTTATTCTGTGTTCTAGTTTTCATTATTTCCTTCCTTCTGCTACCTTTGGGTTTAGTTTGTTCTTTTTCTAGTTCCTTAAGTTGCAAAATTAGATTCTTGATTGGAGACTTTCCTGTGTTTTGTTTTGTTTTTTTAACATAAACATTTATAGAGACTTCCCTTGTGGCGCAGTGGTTAAGAATCCACCTGCCAATGCAGGGGACACAGGTTTGAGCTCTGGTCTGGGACGATCCCACATGCCGCGGAACAACTAAGCCCGTGCACCACAACTACTGAGCCTGCACTCTAGAGCCTGCGAACCACAACTACTGAACCCATGTGCCACAACTGCTGAAGCCTGCGTGCCTAGAGCCCGTGCTCTGCAACGAAGAGTAGCTCCCACTCACCACAAATAGAGAAAGCCCATGTGCAGCAACAAAGACCCAATGCAGCCAAAAATAAAATAATAAATAAAATAAATAAACAGAAAAAAACCCACATAAACATTTATAGCTAAAAATTTCCCCTTAACACCGTTTTTGCCATGTACCATAAGTTTTGGTATGTTGTGTTTTCATTTTCATTCATCTCTAAGTATTTTCTGATTTCCCTTGTGATTTTTTTCTTTGGTCCGTGGGTCAGTTAAAAGTATGTTGTTTAATTTCCACAGTTTTGTAAAATTTCCAGTTTTCTCTATATTATTGATTTTTAAATTAACTTCATCCCATTATGGTCAGAGAAAATACTTCGGATGATGTCTATCTTTTAGAATCTGTTGAGACATATTTGTGGCATAACATATGGTCTATCTTGGAAAATGTCCCATGTGTACTTGAGAAGAATGTGTATGCTGTTCTTATTGGGTAGAGTGTTCGGCATATGTCTCTCAGATCTAGTTGGTTTATTACATTGCTTGAATCCTCTCTTTCTTTAATTATCTTCTGTCTGGTTCTTCTCTCCATTCTTATGAGTTGAGTCATGAAGTCTCCAACTACAATTTTAGACCTGTCTAACTCTCTCTTCAATTCCGTCAGGTCTTGCTTCATATGTTTTGATAGTCTGTCATTAGGTGTGTAAATGTTTATATTGTTTTATCTTCTTGATGTTTTGAGCCTTTCATTAATATATACAGTCCTTCTTTGTCCCTTGTAAACTTTTTTGATTTAAGGTCTATTTTGTCTGATATTAATATAGCCATTCCTGCTGTCTTTTTTTAAAAAATAAATTTATTTACTTATTTATTTATTTATTTTTGGCTGCATTGGATCTTCGTTGCTGCGCGTGGGCTTTCTCTAGTTGCAGCAAGAGGGGGTTACTCTACGTTGTGGTGCACGGGCTTCTCACTGTGGTGGCTTCTCTTGTGAAGCATGGGCTCTAGGCCCGTGGGCTTCAGTAGTTGTGGCACATGGGCTCAGTAGTTGTGGCTCACGGGCTCTAGAGCGCAGGCTCAGTAGTGTGGCACACAGGCTTAGTTGCTCCGCGGCATGTAGGATCTTCCTGGACTAGGGCTCGAACCTGTGTCCCCTGCATTGGCAGGCACATTCTTAACCACTGTGCCACAAGGGAAGTCCCCCTGCTGTCTTTTGGTTAGTATTTACACAGAATATATTTTTCCATCCTTTCTCTTTTAACCTTTTATGTCTTTGGATCTCAAGTGAGTCACTTGTAGATAGCATACAGTTGGATCTGTGTTTTCATCTATTCTGCCAACCTCTCTTTTCATTGGAGGGTTTAATCCATTTGCATTTAAAGTATTACTGATACAAAGGACTTCTGTCACTATGTTGATGCCCTAGAGTGTTTTGTCCCTCATTTCTTTCATTCCTGTCCTTTGTGTTAGGTTGATTTTTTTTTTTTTTAGTGAAATGTTTAAATTCCTTCTTGTTTCCTTTTATGTGTATTCTATAGATATTTTCTTTATGGTTACCATGGGGATTACATTTAATATCCTAAAGTTACAATATTCTAGTATAAATTTATAGTAGCTTAACTTCAATAACAAAAACTCTGTTCCTTTATAGCTCTTTCCCCAGCACCCTTGGTAGTTGATATCACAGAATTATATCTTTTTATATTGTAGAGACCAAAAATATAAACTAATCATTCTTTTAACTACATTAATCTCTTGAATTATGTAGAAAACAGGATTTGGAGTGACAAGCCAAAGTTACAATAATACTTTTACACTAATTTTTTTAATGTATTATTGTCTTGTGGAATGTAGAAAACCAAGTACAGTTAAAAATAATTGTTATATTAATACTAGCTTTTACAATTGTCCATGTATTTACCTTTATTGAGATCTTTATACTTCTATATTGCTTCAGGGTACTCTCTAGTATCTTTTTATTTTACCTGGGAGGAATCCTTGACCATATCTTGCAGGGCAGGTCTAGTGGTCACAGTCTATCAACTTTTGTTCACCTGAGAATGTCTTGATTTCTCCCTCACTTTTGAAGGACAGTTTGGCTAGATATAGGATTTGTGGTTGAGTTTTTTCCATTTAGCACTAAATATACCAACCTACTGTCTTCTGATCTCCAACATTCTGATGAGAAATCTGCTCATCATCCTACTGAGAATCCCTTGTATGCGGTGGTTCACTTCTTTCTTGCTACTTTCAAGATTTGCTGTCTGTCTTAGGCTTTTGAAAGTGTAATTATAATCTGTCTTGAGATGGGTCTCTGAGTCAGTCAATCTAGCTTGGAGTTCATTGAGCTTTTTAGATGTTCATATTCATGTCTTACATCAAATTTGGGAAGTTTTTAGCCACTGTGCAAATATTTTCTCTGCCCCTTTCTCTCTCTCCTTCTTCTGGATTCTCATGATGTGTATATTGGTCCACTTGGTCCCACAGTTTCCCTTAGGCTCTGTTCACTTTTCTTGAATCTTTTTTTCTTTCTGTTGTTCAGTCTCAATAATTTCCGTTGTCCTATGTTAAGGTTCTCTGATTCTTTCTTCTGCCTGCTCAAATCTGCCTTTCAATCTGTCTAGTGAATTTTTCATTTCAGTTATTATACTTTTCAGCTCGAGTCTTTTTCGATTTCTCTTTAGGTTTTTAAAATCTCTGTTGATAGTTCCATTTTGTTCACACATCATATTCCTGACTTTCTCCATATCTTCCTTTAGTTCTCTGAGCATCTTTAAGACAGCTGTTTTAAAATTTTGGTAGTATATCTGCCACGAGGTCTTTTTCAGGGAAAGATTCTGTTGAATTATTTTTTCCTTTGAATGGGCCATACTTTCCTGTTTCTTTGTATGCCTTGTGATGTTTTTGTTGCACTCAGGCCATTTGAATCTAATAATGTGATATTAACTCTGGAAATCAGATTCTCCCCCTTCCCCATATTTTGCTGTATTTTGTTATTTATTTAGTTAGTTTTTTGATTGCTATAGATGGTCTCTGTGCTGAGGGTTGGTCTGAAGTGTAAACTTAATGTCTTCTTGGGTCTTTTCTGAGCTTTTCCCTGGGCACATGTGGTTGCTTTCTAATTTTCCCCATATATGCAGTTGTTTTTGAATATCCTAGTATTTAATATCTGGCTCTCCAAAGAACAAGGAGTGAACAGCAAAGGGGGGTGGGAAGTGCACTGACCCTTTAAATCCCACTGGAAGTCACTTGAGCCAGAGATGGAGGGGCTGCCAAAACAGGGGGAGGTGAAACAACAATGACTGCCCGCATATCTGTCTGCATCTCCGTGATCAGAAGCAGCAGTTGGCAGCCAGAGCACAGATACCCAATATTTGGAGGTAGGAGTCCTTTTTGCCCACCCTAGCTCCCACAGGCTGTGTACAGCTGCTCCAGGAAAACTTGCATAGCTTCCTGCCACGTGGCTGGGGTGGGGTGGGGAGGGGAATGGGTATCTGCTGCTGTGATAAGAGCTGAAAGTGACCAAAATTAACCTCAATTCACCATTAATGTCTTCTCCTGTAAGTTGCTAGCCTTCTGCAGACTCCAGAGTTCCGAAATAGTTACATCAGATTCTGTGAGTGCAATTGTTGTGTAGGTGGGGAGACCTGTTCCTAGTGATTCCTACTTTCCATATTCCCAGAGTCCTCTGAGCTTTTTAGGGTTTTAACTTTCCCCTAGTGCCATCCCCTTCTCTTCTACTCTGTGTTAGCTTTGAAAACTAGTAGACTTCACTCGCAGTGGAAACCAGCGGTATAGTAGCCACTGAAGGAGAAGAGGTCTAGAACTTCAAAGCCTCATTCTCAGAGGATTATCATTATTTGACCTGTCTAGTGGTGCCCTGAAAGACACCATGTGTAAAGCTGACTGTGTTTGACCTGGCTTCTTTCACTCAATGCATAAGGCCTTTTCCTGGTATGGGTTGGGGTGGAGGTGTTTGTTAAAAACAATGATAGGCAATTGCTTACCTTTGTGGCTGTGTTGAAACAGTGGATAGCATTTGGAACACATGATAGACAATCTAGAAATCTTAAAAGGAAAAGTGGGAAATGAGATGTCCATAGGGGCCTTAAAAAGCGCTGACATATTTCTGGGAATCTAGAAGGCCGCATGCATGTGTCGTGTTGTGAGTATGCCCAGAGCTATATGCATGCTAAGGAAAAGGCCTGAGAAGATGCTAAGCTCTCACCTCTCTTTGACCCTGAGGCTCCTTGCAAGGAGGGAGTAAAGGCTAAGCCAGAACTGTCAGCTTCCAGGCTGATTGTTGAATGCATACCCCAACATGCACACAGAGCCCTTTGGCAAAGACTTGGAGTCTTATTGATTCCAGGCGATTAAGGAAATCTCTGTGCAATCATTAGCTGACAACTAAGCTAACTAAGAAGAGACTTCAGTGGCCACATACAACAAAGAATACAGACTTTACATAATTACTTTGGAAACGTCACTAAACAGACAAACTACAAAAAATAGCAATTATAACGAGCTGCTGGGGAGGAAGAGAATCTGATTTGCAGGGTTACCATATTATATTATTTTAAATGTTCATTTTTCAACGAAAAATTGAGACATGAAAAGGAACACAAAAATGTGGCCTATGCACAGAAAAATGTAATCAATAAAAACCATTTCTAACGAAGTCTAGATGTGGAACCAACTAGAAAAATACTTTATTATTATTATTTTTTTGGCCGCCCCACATGGCTTGTGGGATGTTAGCTCCCCGACCAGGGATTGAACCCAGGCCTTCGGCAGTGAGAGCATGGAGTCCTAACCACTGGACCACAGGGGAATTTCCTAGAAAAATACTTTAAATCAACTATTTTAAGTATGTTTAAAGAACTAAATAAAATAATTTCTAAAAAGTTAAGTGAAGGGTGGGTGAAATGAATGAAGGGAATCAAAAGATACAAACATCCAGTTATAAAATAAACAAGTCATGGGGATATAATGTACAGCATTGTCACTATAATTGATGCTGTATCGCATATTTGAAAATTGCTAAGAGTAGATCTTAGAAGTTCTAATCACAAGAAAAATTGTAACTATGGGAATCTTGCATGATACCATTACACCAACGGCACTAATTGTAACTATGTATGGTGACAGATGTTAACTAGACTTCTTGTGGTGATCGTTTTGCAATATATTACAAACATTGAATCATGTTGTATACCTGAAACTAGTATAATGTTATATGTTGATTATGCCTCAATTAAAAAAAAGACATAAACTTAAAAAAATTGGAAATAAAGAACTAAGTGAAAATATGAGAGCAATATCTCACTAAATAGGGAATATCAACAAAGATACAAATTATAATAAAGAATCAAATAGAAACTCTGAAGTTAAAAAGTGCAATAATTGAAATGGAAAATTCACTAGAGGGGCTCAACAAAATATTTGAGCAGGCAAAGGCAAAAGAACCAGAAAATTTGGAGATAGTTCAACTGAGATTATCAGTATAAGGAACAGAAAGAGGAAAGAATGAAGAAAAATGAACAAAGCCTCAGAGATCCGTAGTACAGTTCAGGGAGACAAAGGAGGGTCAGCCTGTCCAACTGTTTCTCAAGTACCTTTAATTCAAAATATCAATATGCCAAAGTGGCATGTTTTGGAGTGGCATATTCTGCTGCCTTTCAGTTATATTAATTTGAGTCTGAAAAAAAAAGTTGAATGAAAAAAGTGAGTTGCAAAAGTATCATTTTCAATCAGGTTCTAAACTGTAAGTAAAGAAAATGCTTCTAACTTAAGCAGAAAAAGGATTCATTGGGAGGATCATGGTAGTTCACAGAATCAGCAGGAGAGCTGAAGGACTGAGATCCAGGACCAAATTGTGTGGCTACAGCCGAGCCCCAGGCCCTTTGGTCAGCACTGCCATTGCTGCCAGGGGCTGTGGTCTGATTGCAGACCCTTGTGTGTCACAGGCCTGTCCCAAGCTGGGAGGGCAGCCCGCTGGCCTTTTAGCTCTCATGGTGAAGGGACTCTTCCTCCTCCTGGGAAGGGGCCTCAGACACTGAGCAGCCAAAATAGTGACAGATGGCCACATAGCTATCATTTGTGTGAAACTTACAAACACCCAAAGCAATAGCCTAGGTTGTTTGTAGATAAGTACACAGTGAAAACAAAATCATTCACCGGAATGACATGCACTAACTCCAGGATAATAGGTACCTCTGAGGAGGGACGGTCAGGGAAAAGATGTGGAACTTCAGTTGTATCTGAAACATTTCCCTCCCTTCCTTCCTTCGCTGTTCAGCTTGCGGGATCTTAGTTCCCTGACCAGGGATGGAACCTGTGCCCCTTGCTGTGGAAGCAAGGAGTCCTAACTACTGGACAGCCAGGGAATTCCCCTGAAACATTTTATTTCTTAAAAATGAAAAAACTGTCACCACCTGTTTATGCTTAGTGATGAGTACATGGGTATCATTACTTTCTACACTTAAGTGTATCTTACAAACATTTCCTAATTAAAAAATCACTTCGGTAGATCAGCAGTATCTGTCAGGCCACTCAGGTCTCTACAGACGTCTCCTTATATAACTTGAAATGCAAATTGATCCAGCACCCACAAGAGGAGATGGAAAGCTTTGCTTGCTAGAACCCACCTATCTTGTGAGAATTTTCCAGCACTTGTACGGAGTCTCTGTCTCCATCAGCTGAAAGCTGGCAGGGCGCTCAGCTGCAACTGCAAGACTGAGTAATGCTTGGCTTGATGCTGTTTATTGGGAAGGAGCGATTCATTTCATTATCAAAATCCTAAGCCCTTTAATATGCCTCCCAAGAATTTATCTGGTTTGGAAGATCAAGACAAAAACTGAAGAGAGAACAAGAATTTCAGAAAAGTTGGAACGATTTTATAAAACAAACAAAAAGAACCAAACCAAAATCTTTTTGTTCAGACTGTGGCCAGTAGGGTTGAATTAGTGGATCTGTTTCTACATATTTAAAAAAAAATTGAGATATAGTTGATTTATAACATTGTGTAAGTTTAAGGTGTACAGCATGTTGATTTGAAACATTTACATATTGCATTAGAATTACCACTAGCACTGGCTAGCACCTCTATTGGCACATAATTATTTTTTGTGGTGAGGACATTTAAGATCTAGGCCCTTAGCAACCTTGAAGTTTATAATACAGTGTTGTTGACTGTAAACACTATGCTGTGCATTAGATTTCCAGAACTTACTTCTCTTCTGTTGCAAATCTGTATCCTTTAACAACATCTCCCCATTTCCCCCACCTCACAGCCCCTGGTAATTGCCACTCTGTTTCTATGTGTTTGTCTTTTTTAGATTCCGTGTGTGAGTTGTATCATAGAATATTTGTTTTCCTCTGTCTGATTTATCTCACTTAGTATAATGCCCTCAAGTTCCATCCATGTCATAAATGGCAGGATATCTTTCTCTCTCATGGCTGAATAATATTCCATTGTATATATACACCACATCTTCTTTATTCATTCATCAGTGGACACTAAGGTTGTTTCCATGTCTTGATTATTGTGAATAATGCTGCATCCATATATATGTTTTAATAACAGGAAATCAGTTTCTCCTTGTTCCTCTTCCCTCCAAGTAAATTTTTAGCAAATATTTAAAGACTATGGATTTGAACTCTAATTGGAAAAGGTACATGCACCCCAGTGTTCATAGCAGCACTGTTTACTATAGACAAGACATGGAAGCAACCTAAGTGTCCATAAGTGGGTGGATAAAGAAGATGTGGTATATATACACAATGGAATATTACTCAGCCATAAGAAAGCATGAAATATTGCCATTTGCAGCAATATGGATGGACCTAGAAAATATCATACTAAGTGAAGTAAATCAGAGAAAGACAAATATGATATCACTTATATGTGGAATCTAAAAAACAATACAAATGAATCTATTTACAAAACAGAAATAGACTCACAGACATAGAAAACAAACTTATGGTTACCAAAGGGGAAAAGAGGGGGAGGGATAAATTAGGAATATGGGATGAACAAACCACTATATATTAAATAGATAAGCAACAAGGATTTACTCTATAACATAAGGAATAATGTTCAATATCTTGTACTAACCTGTAATGGAAAATAAAAAGAAAATATAACTTGAATCACTTCGCTGTATACTTGAAATGAACACAATGTTGTAAATCAACTATACTTCAAAAAAAAAGACTATGAGTTTGAAATGACACCAGAGTGTTAGCCTGCCAGGGTACTGCCTGTCTTAGTTTGGTCCTGAGCATAGTTTCTACACTATAATGTGAGCTAAATAAATGTAAGCTATTATTACTCAACAGCAAAAAAACCCAAATAACCAGAATAAAAAATACGGAAAGGACTTGAATAGACATTTCTCCAGTGATGATATACAAAAGGCCAACGAGCATATGAAAAGATGCTCAACATCACTAAACATTAGGGAAATGCAAGTCAAAACCACAATGAAATATCACCTCATAACCATAAGGATGGCTGCTAATCAAAAAAAACCAGAGAATAGCAAGTGTTGGTGAGGATGTAAAGCAGCGGTCCCCAACCTTTTTGGCACCAGGGACCGGTTTTGTGGAAGACAGTTTTTCCATGGATGGGGGAGGGGGATGGTTTCAGGATGATTCAAGCGCATTGCATTTACTGTGCACTTTATTTCTATTATTATTACATTATAATATATAATGAAATAATTATACAACTCACCATAATGCAGAATCAGTAGGAGCCCTGAGCTTGTTTTCCTGCAACTGGATGGTCCCATCTGGGGGTGATGGGAGACAGTGACACCCGACGTGTGTTGCTTAGGTCCAGTCTACTCCGTAATCTCGTTTTGGTCGCTGTCACTGCAGAAAACCCTGCTTCACAAAGACAGGATGTTGGAATTGGAAGCAGGCTTTTCCGTGCTTCTGTGGCAATCTCAGGATATTCCACCTTGACTTTAATCCAGAATGTATGGAGATTTGAAGTTGTCTCAAACACACCTTTAAGGCCACCGTCATTTGAGATCTCAAGCAGTTGATCGTCTTCTAGCATGGACAAAGTCGATTCACCTGGCTTATTCACAAATGGGTCACGGATCCATTCCTCCTCAGTTCGGGAGTCTTTTGTGGTTGAGAAGTAATGCTCAAGCTCTTTTGAAAGCTGAGATAGGTGATCATGCACCAGCTGGGAGAAAGAGGCCCTGGCTCAGTCTCTTTCAAAATCTCTGCTAATGTTTGAAACATGTCAAAAATCCCAATGTTCACTCGTCGCCCCCATAATCCCAGTTTGGTTTTGAAGGCACCACATTATCTGCCGACTTGAACACAGTTGTCGTTCTCCCCTGAAGTGACAGATTGAATTCACTGAGCAGGTTGAATATGTCACACAAGTAAGCAAGTTTTGCGACCCATTTTGTGTCACTGAAATGTGCTGCCAGTGGTGACTGTTTTTCTAAAAGAAATCTCTGGGTGGGACTTCCCTGGTGGTCCAGTGGGTAAGACTCCACTCTTCCAGTACAGGGGGTCTGTGTTCGATCCCTGGTTGGGGAACTAGATCCCGCATGCATGCCGCAACTAAGAAGCCCGCATACCGCAACTAAGAAGCCCTCATGCCACAACTAAGACCTGGCGCAGTCTAAATATATAAGATCTTTAAAAAAAATAAAAGAAATCTCTGGAGTGGCTCTCATAACTCAGAAACTCTGGCCAGTGACCTCCCTTTAGAAAGCCATCTCACTTCTGTGTATAAGAGAAGACGTGTGTGCTCTGCACCCATCTCCTCACAGAGCTGCGTGAACAGATGTGAGTTAAGGGCATGTACTTTAATGTGGTTGATGATTTTAATCACATCCTGTAAAACGTTGTTAAGTTCTGGTGACATTTTTCGGCTAGCCAGCATTTCTCTATGGATGACACAGTGCATAGACTCACATTCAGAAGCGACCCCTTTGACTGGAGTGGTGAAACCAGAAAGCCGTCCAGTCATGGCAGCCGCTCCGTCTGTGCATATACCGACACAAAATGACCAGTTCAGTTTTCCTGATATGTAATCATTCAAAGACTTGAATAAATCTGCAGCTGTGGTGTTGGTTGGCAACAAAAGTACACATAACATATCCTCATGCACGTCCTCCTGAAAAATATATCACACGGAAACAAGCATTGTTGCCTTGTTGTCAACATCGGTAGACTCGTCAACCTGAATCACGTACCACAGTGACCCATTAATCCTCTCTAACAATTGTGCCTCGATATCCTCTGCTATTTCATCAGTTCGTGTAGTTATGGTGCTAGCCGAAAGGGGAACACATGCCACCTTTCGAACTGCAGCCTCTCCTAAAAGTTCACAACAAGTGTCCATAACTGCAGGCGGGATCAGCTCTTCACCAATAGTAAAGGGCCTCTTAGCTTTAGCAATGCAGTTAGCCACTTAGAATCATGCTCTCAGTGCAGACACATTTGATGAAGTGGTGGCCTTCAATAATTGCTTCTGTTCTTCGTGTTCACGTTTTTTTTCTTCTGAAAAACTCCAAAGGCTTGTCTTTTAATTCGGGGTGCTTAGTCTCCATGTGGCAAAGCAGTTTTGAAGGTTTCATGGCTTCGTTGGATAGCTGGTCACCACATATTATAGAATGTGAATCACCTGTTGCAATGAACCCATAATTTAAGTAGGACTCTTGGTATTTTCTTTTAAATGAAGCTTTCTTTTTGTTGGCAGTGTTAGAGTCTTCTGCTGTCTCATCATTGGGTCTTTCCCCCTTTTCAAAGATGCTCTCCAGCGGCATTTGTTTTTTACTCATTTTGGTTAGGGTTAGCTTGTGGGCTTACCAAAACTGTGACTGAGACAAGTGTGCAGTGCGGGAAAAAGGCACGGACAGAAGTGGTAAATAAAATAATGGGTGGGCCACACGCAGGCTAAAATAAGTGTCGGATTCTGACTTAAAGCCTGCCACCAGATGCAGCTGTACAGTTGAAGTACATCAACTCACTTCCCACTATAAATCCTGCCACCAGATGCAGCTTAATTGTCCCTTGCTACTCCCTGATAGGGTTTTGATATAAGTCTGCAGGCAACTGATTTATTATGGTCTCTGTGCAGTCAAACCCCTCTGCTAATGATAGTCTGTATTTGCAGCCGCTCCCCAGCACTAGCATCACTGCCTCAGCTCCACCTCAGATCATCAGGCATTAGATTCTCGTAAGGAGCGCGCAACCTAGATCCCTTGCATGCGCAGTTCACAGTAGGTTTCACGCTCTTATGAGAATCTAATGCCACTGCTGATCTGACAGGAGGCGGAGCTCAGGTAGTAACGCGAGCGATGGGGAGCGGCTGTAAATACAGATGAAGCGTCACTCGCTCGCCCACCACTCACCTCCTACTCTGCGGTCTGGTTCCTAACAGGCCACGGACCAGTAGCGGTCCGTGGCCTGAGGGTTGGGGACCCCTGATGTAGAGAAATTGGAACCCTTGTTCACTGTTGGTGGGAATGTAAAATTGTGCAGCCTCCATGGAAAACACTATGGTGGTTCTTCAAAAATTAGAATCATCCTATGATCCAGCAACCTCACCTCTGGGTCTATGTCCAAAGGAACTGAAAGAAGGATCTCAAAGAGATATTTGTACCCTTGTGTTCACAGCAGCATTACTCACAATAGCCAAAAGGTGGAAGCAATCCAAGTGTCCATCAGTGGTTGAATGGATAAACAAAATATGGTATATACATACAAAGGAATATTATTCAGCCTTAAAAAGGAAGGAAATTCTGACATAATGCTACAACGTGGATGAACCTTGAGGACATTTTTCTAAGTGAAATAAACCAATCACAAAGAGACAAATACTGCATGATCCTACTTATATGAGGGAATCTACAGTAGTCAAATTTATAGAAATAGAAAGTAGAATGGTGGTTGCCAGGGGATGGGGAGGAGGGGAGAATGGGGAATTGGGTTGGTAGGTATAGAGTTGCAGTTTTGCACAATGAAGAAGTTCTGGAGATTGGTTGCACAACAGTGGAAAAATGCTTGACACTGTTGAACTATACATTTAAAAATGATTAAGATGATAAATTTTATGGGTTTTTTTAACCACAATTAAAATGTGAAAAGTTAAATAAATATTAGCTGTTTTACATGTGAGGAAACTGAAGTCTCAAGAGGGAAGAGGTGACTTGACCAAAATCACTTCCTTTCAACACAGAGCTGGACCTGATCCCATGCTCTTGCCACTTGGCCTCGGGGCTCCTCAGATTTTGAAGCCCTGACGAGGACCTTCTGGGGGAGCATCATTTTGGAGTCGGGATGGTGAAATCGCAGCACAGAGTTGTGTAGCACTGTCCACAGGAAATCTGGTCCCGGCCGTCATACAGCCAACTTGGGTCGTCCCACAAAACTTGGTTCTTGAGGCCCAGATTCACAGCCTGAAGGTGGCACTTGGTTTATTTGCTGTCATGTTTGATAACAACTGAAGAGTGCATGCTTGACTGTAAAGTCTTATTACCATCTGCCCCTGTTAATAAGCCACAGCTGGGCTCAGAGGAAGCTTAGACACCCTTCCAGAAACTGTGCTGAGGAGAGAGGGGAGAGGGATTCAACAGCCCCCTCCAACAGAGCAGTGCTGTCTGCAGCGAGGCCAGGTCAGCAGCAAGGGGGTGGGTCTCCCCTCAATATTGGGAACTGACGCCCCTCTAAGAGGGGTAGTTCTTTGTTCCCGCTTTTATGTTGTTTTTAAAAAATTTTTATTTTATATTGGAATGTAGTTGATTAACAGTGTTGTATTAGTTTCAGGTGTACAGCAAAGTGATTCAGTTATACATGTACATGTGTCTATTCTTTTCCAAATTCTTTTCCCATTTAGGTTATTACAGAATATTGAGCAGAGTTCCTTGTGCTATACAGTAGGTCCTTATTTGTTATGTATTTTAAATATAGCAGTGTGTACATCTCAATCCCAAACTCCCAGTCTATCCTTCTCCCCGACCCTTCCCCCCGGTAACCGTAAGTTCATTCTCTAAGTCTGTGACTCTGTTTCTGCTTTGTAAATAAGTTCATTTATATCACCTTTTTATATTCTGCATATAAGTGGTATCATATGATATTTGTCTTTTTCTGTCTGACTTACTTCACTTAGTATGATAATCTCCAGGTCCACCCATGTTGCTGCAAATGGCATTATTTCATTCTTTTTAATGGCCGAGTAGTATTCCATTGTATATGTGTACCACATCTTCTTTATCCATTCCTCTGTCAATGGACATTTAGGTTGCTTCTATGTCTTGACTATTGTACACAGCGTTGCAATGAACATTGGAGTGCATGTATCCTTTTGAACCATGTTTTTCTCTGGATATATGCTCAGGAGTGGGATTGCTGGATCATATGGTAGCTCTATTTTTAGTTTCTTAAGGAACCTCCATACTGTTCTCCATAGTGGCTGTACCAATTTACATTCATAAGGGCAGGGGGTAGTTCTAATTAAGCATCAAACTTGTTTCTTTGAAACTCAATACTTTCTAGTAGCTATGCAGTAAACGAGGTTAGGCATGGTGTATCCGTCCAGTTGCTTTGTTAACTAAAGGGAACTTCCGGGGATTTTGTAGCTGCAGTCTAGTGGGTGAATCACTGAAAAACAGCCCCCCGACTCCCCAGACTTCTGCCTGGAGCTCCTTTTAAGAGGGAGGTACTGCTCCAAGGAGGAAGTTAAGATTCTGCCACCAGGAGAAACTTACCCAGACGGGGCCCAGGGCGGGGTCTGCATCAGGGCAGGAACCTACATCAGATGCTGTTGCAGAAGGGCCGTGTGCATGTAGTGGGTCTGGACGTTGGCTGTGGGGTGGGCCCTGTCTGGGACACTGTACGAGCAGGACACTGAGGAGGCAGAATTAGGTTTCCTGCTCTGTTCTCCAGGTTTTGTAGGTCTGAATAGCAGGCGACAGATGCTCTGCAGTGGTCCAACCATCTCCTTGCTTCCTTTCCTACCTGTCTGTGAGCTGCTTGAGCACAAGGGCCCTGTCCTTCTCTCAGGATCCCCTGCATATAGAACAGTGGTACCCAGATGGGCCATAAACGTTTGGGGGCTTGCTGGTTGCTGACTAGGAGGGTGGTCCTAGAAGTACTTCTAAGGAAAACATTCCACTTCAGATTTCTTTTTTTTAATTTTTTTTTTTTTTTGGCTGTGTTGGGTCGTCGTTGCTGTGTGCGGACTTTCTCTAGTTGCGGCGAGCAGGGGCTACTCTTCGTTGTGGTGCATGGGCTTCTCATTATAGTGGCTTCTCTTGTTTAGGAGCACAGTCTCTAGGCATGCGGGCTTCAATATAGCAGCACATGGGCTCAGTAGCTGTGGCATGCAGGCCCTAGAGTGCACGGGCTTCAGTAGTTGTGGCATGTGGGTTCAGTAGTTGCGGCATGCGGGCTCTAGGGTATGCGGGCTTCAGTAGTTGTGGTGCACGGGCTCAGTAGTTATGGCGCATGGGCTTAGTTGCTTCACGGCACATGGGATCTTCCCGGACCAGGAATCAAACCCGTGTCTCCTGCATTGGCAGGAGGATTCTTAACCACTGTGCCACCAGGGAAGTCCCACATTTCTTTTATTGTGTTAGAATACTCGTAAAATTTGCCATCTTACCCATTTTAACATGTAAAGTTTAATGGTCTTAAATACATTCACATTGTTGTGCAGCCATCACTACCATCCATCCCCATAAATCTTTTCATCTTGCAAATCTGAAACTTTATGCCCATTAACCAACATCTGCCCATTCTCTGCTCGTCCCAACCCCTGGTAACCACCATACAATTTGTATCCTTATGATTTTGACTACTCTAGATATGTCACATAAGTGGAATCAAACAGTATTTGTCTTTTTGTGACTGGCTTAGTTCATTTAGCATAATGTCCTCAAGGTTCAACCACATAGTCGAATGTGTCAGAATTTCTTTCCTTTTTAAGGCTGAATAATATTCTATTATATGGGGAATTCTCTGGTGGTCCAGTGGTTAGGACTCTGCACTTGCACTGCTGGGGGCCCGGGTTCAATCCCTGGTTGGGGAACTAAGATCCCGCCAGCTGCGAAGCACAGTCAAAAAAAAAAAATTCCTTTATATGCATATACTGCGTTTTGCCTATCCATTCATTTAGTGATGAACACTTGGGTTACTTCCATGTTTTAGCTATTGTGAGTAATGCTGCTGTGAACATGGGTGTAAAAATATCTCTTAAAAACCTGCTTTCAGTTCTTTTGGGTATATACGCAATAATGGGATTGCTAGATCATATGGTAATCCTACCTTTAATTTTTTGAGGAACTGCCACACGGTTTTCCACAGTGGCTGTAGCTTTTACATTCCCACCAGTAGTGCACAAGGTTTCCAATTTCTCCATGTCCTTTCCGGCACTTGTTTTCTGTTTATTTGATAGTAGCCATCACAGTGGATGTAAGGTGACATCTCATTGTAGTTTTGATTTACATTTAATTCTGATTAGCGATGTTGAGCACATTTTCATGTGTTTCTTGGCCATTTGTGTATCATCTATGTAGAAATGTTTATTCAAGTCCTTTGTCCTTTTTTTTTTTTTTTTTTCGGTACTCGGGCCTCTCATTGTTGTGGCCTCTCTCATTGCAGAGCACAGGCTCCAGACACACAGGCCCAGCGGCCATGGCTCACGGGCCCAGCCGCTCCGCGGCATGTGGGATCTTCCCGGACCAGGGCACGAACCCGTGTCTCTTGCATCGGCAGGCGGACTCTCAACCACTGTGCCACCAGGGAAGCCCCCTTTGCCCATTTTTGAATCAGTTATTTTCTTGTTGAGTTTAGGAGTTCTCCATATATTCTGGATATTAATTCCTTATCAGATACATGATTTACAAATACATTCTCCCATTCTGTGGGTTGCCTTTTTACTCTGTGGATAGTGTCTTTTTCTCAATTTTTCTTGAAATTTTATTTCAAGAAATAAATAAAATTATTTATTTCTTTTATTGAAATAAATACTTTTTATTGAAAATATAATTGACAGTTTTATTGAAATGTAATCGACATACAGTTTTATTGAAATATAATCGACATACAGCACTATGTAAGTTTAAAGTGTACAGCACTGACTGTCACATCTTGTGAAATGATTACCATAATAAGGTTAATGTCTATCATCCATACAGATTTAAAGAAAAGGAAAAAGTGGTTTTTCCTTGTGATGATCTACTCTTTTAAAAATTTGCACACATACTATAAAGCAGTGTTAACTGTAGTCATCAAGTTGTACATTACATCCCCAGTACTGATTTATCTTATAACTGGGAGTTTGTACCTTTTGACCACTTTCATCCAATTCCCCCACACCCAACCTCTGGTAACCACAAATCTGATCTTTTCTCTATGGGGTTTTTTTTTTTTTTTTTTTTTAAAGATTCCACATATAAGTGAGATTATACAGTATTTGTCTTTCTCTGACTGACTTATTTCACTTAGCATAATGCCCTCAAGGTCCATCCATGTTGTTGCAGATCTCAAGATTTGCTTCCTTTTTTTTTTTTGCAGTACGCGGGCCTCTCACTGTTGCGGCCTCTCCCGTTGCGGAGCACAGGCTCCGGACGCGCAGGCTCAGCGGCCGTGGCTCACGGGCCCAGCCACTCCGCGGCATGTGGGATCTTCCCGGACCGGGGCACGAACCTGTATCCCCTGCATCGGCAGGCGGACTCCCAACCACTGCGCCACCAGGGAAGCCCAAGATTTCCTTCCTTTTTATGGCTGAAAAATATTCCACTGTGTATATACCACTACTTCTTTATCCATTCATCTGTTGATGGACACTTAGGTTGTATACATGTCTTGGCTATTGTAAATAATGCTGCAGTGAACATGGGGGTGCAGATATCTCTGGGACATAGTATTTCATTTCCTTTGGATATATTCCCAGAAATAGTATAGCTGAATCATATAGTATTTCTATTTTTAATTTTTTGGGCAACCTCCATATTTTTTTCCATAATAGCTGTACCAATTTACCATGCCACCGGCAGTGCACAAGGGTTCCCTTTTCTCCACATCCTTGCCAGCATTTGTTGTCTTTGTCTTTTTGATGATAGCCATTCTACCAGGTATAAAGTGATATCTTGTTGTTTTGATTTGCATTTCCCTGATGGTTAGTGATGTTGAGTACCTTTTCCTATACCTGTTGGCAATTTTTATATCTTCTTTGGAAAAATGTTAATTCATGTCCTTTGTCCATTTTTTAATTGGATTGTAATGACCCTTGAACAACACGGGTTTGAACTATAAATGTCCACTTATGCGTGGGTTTTTGTCAATGGTAAATACAGTGCTGCATAATCTGTGGTTGGTTGAATACTTGAATGTGGAACTGAGGAGAAGGAGGGACAACTATAAAGTTAAACTCGGGTTTTTGACGGCTCGGAGAGTTGAGGCCCCTAATGCCCATGTTGCTCAAGGGTCAACTGTATTTGTTTTATTTTGGTTTTGCTATTGAGTTGTGTGAGTTATTTGTATATTTCAGATTTAGTCCCTTATCAGATATATGAATTACAGATATTTTTTTCCGATTCTGTAGTGTCATTTTATTTTGTTGATCATTTCTTTTGTTGTGCAGAAGCTTTTCAGTTTGTAGTTTCACTTGTTTGTTTTGATGTATTTCACTTGTTTTAGGTGTCACATCCAAACAATCATTGCCAAGACCTATGTCAAGGAGCTTTTTTCCTATTTTCTTCTAAGAGTTTTATGGTTTTCAGTCTTACAATTTAAGTCTTTTTTTTTAAGTTTTAAATTCCTTTTCTTTTTTTTAATTGAAGTATAGTTGATTTACAATACCCTGTTAATTTCTGCTGTACAGCAAAGTGATTCAGTTACACATATATATACATTCTTTTTATTTTTTAAAATTGATTTTTAAAAATATTTAATTTATTTAATTAATTTTTTTGGCTGTATCAAGTCTTAGTTGAGGCATGCGGGATCTCTGTTGAGACATTTGAGATCTTTTTCATTGTGGTGCGTGGGCTCTTCATTGCACTGCTCGGGCTTCTTTCTAGTTTTAGCATGTGGGTTTTCTCTCTAGTTGTGATGTGTGGGCTTAGTTGCCCCACAGCATGTGGGATCTTAGTTCCCCAACCAGGGATCGAACCCGTGTCCCCTGCATTGGAAGGTGAATTCTCTACCACTGGACCACAGGGGAAGTCCCTACATTCTTTTTAATACTCTTTTCCATTATGATTTATCACAGGATATTAAATATAGTCCCCTGTGCTATACAGTAGGACCTTGTTGTTTATCCATTCTATGTATAATAGTTTGCATCTGCTAACCCCAAACTCCCACTCCATCCCTCCCTTACCCCCTTTCCCCTTGGCAAGTACAGGTCTGTTCTCTATGTCTGTGAGTCTGTTTCTGTTTCCTAGGTAAGTTCATTTGTGTCATATTTTAGATTCCGCATATGAGTGATATTATATGGTATTTGTCTTTCTCTTTCTGACTTACTTCACTTAGTATGATAATCTCTAGTTACATTCATGTTGCTGCAAATGGCATTATTTCATTCTTCTTTTATGGCTGAGTAGTATTCCATTGTTCATAGGTACCTCATCTTCTTTATCCATTCCTCTGTCAATGGACATTTAGGTTATTTCCATGTCTTGGCTATCGTGAATAGTGCTGCTGTGAACATAGGGGTGTATGTATCTTTTTGAATTAGAGTTTTGTCCAGATATATGCCCAGGAGTGGGATTTCTGGATCATATGGCAACTCTATTTGTATTTTTTTTTTGAGGAACCTCCATCCTGTTCTCCATAATGGCTGCACCAACTTACATTCCCACCAACAGTGCAGGAGGGTTCCCTTTTCTCCACACCCTTTCCAGCATTTGTCATTTGGTCTTAAAATTTTAAGTCTCTAATCCATTTTGAGTTAATTTTTGTGAGTGGTATGAGATAGGGGTCTACTTTTATTCTTTTACGTGTGAATGTTCAATTTTCCCACCATCGTTGTATTGAAGAGACTGTCTTCTCCACTGAGTATTTTTGGCTCCCTTAATAAATACTAGTTGACTGTGTATGAATGGGTTTATTTTCTAATAAATAGGCTCTCAATTCTATTCCATTGGTATATGTGGCTGTTTTTATGCCAGCACCAAACTGTTTTGATGACTATAGCTTTATAATATAGCTTGAAATCAGGAATGATGCCTCCTGCTTTGTTTTTCTTGGTCAGGATGGTTTTGGCTCTTTGGGGTCTTTTGTGGTTCCATATAAAATTTAGAATTATTATTTCTACTTCTGTTAAAAAATGCCATTGGAATATTGATAGAGATTGCACTGAATAGTTGGCTTGGGTAGTATGGATGTTTTAACAGTATTAATTCTTCCAATCCAGAGGCATGGCATGCCTTTCCATTTATTTGTGTCTTCTTCAGTTTCTTTTATCAACGTCTTATAGTTTTCAGCATAGAGGTTTTTCATTTCCTTGCTTAAATTTATTCCCAAGTATTTATTGTTTTTGATGCTATTGTAAATGGGATTATTTTCTTGATTTCTTTTGCAGATAATTTGTTGTTAGGGTACTGAAACACCACTGATTTTTATTTATTTCTTTTTGGCTGTGTTGGGTCTTTGTTGCTGTGAGTGGGCTTTCTCTAGTTGCAGTGAGCAGGGGCTACTCTTCGCTGTGGTGTGCAGGCTTCGCACTGTGGTGGCTTCTCTTATTGTGGAACATGGGCTCTAGGAGTGCGGGCTTCAGTAGTTGTGGCACGTGGGTTCAGTAGTTGTGGCTCGCAGGCTCTAGAGCACAGTCTCAGTAGTTGTAGCACATAGGCTTAGCTGCTTTGAGGCATGTGGGATCTTCCCGGACCAGCTCGAACCCCTGTCCCCTGCACTGGCAGGTGGATTCTTAACCCCTGCACCACCAGCGAAGTCCCCACCACTGATTTCTTAATGTTAATCTTGTGTCGTGCAACTTTACTGACATTATTTCTTAGTTCTAACAGTTTTCTGGTGGAGTCTTCAGTGTTTTCTGTATATAAAATCATGTCGTCTACAAATAGAGACAATTTTATTTCTTCCTTTTCTTTTTTAAATAAATTGGGCATATTTTTTAAAGCTTTTTAAAAATTTTTTATTATATTTAATTTATTTTTGGCTGTGTTGGGTCTTCGCTGCTGTACATGGGCTTTCTCTAGTTGTGGTGAGCGGGGGCTACTCTTCATTGTGATGCACAGGCTTCTCATTGCGGTGGTTTCTGTTGCTGCGCAGCTCACGGGCTCTAGAGTGCAGGCTCAGTAGTTGTGGCACAAAGGCTTAGTTGCTCTGCGGCATGTGGGATCTTCCCGGAGCAGGGCTTGAACCCATGTCCCCTGCATTGGCAGGCAGCTCCTTAACCACTGTGCAACCAGGGAAGTCCCCCCACCCCCTTTTTTTTTTGGTCAGCACCTACTTTATTTTGAACAGACACAGGAGTCAGACGATCCTCCCAACAATCAGACCATTAGGGCTTGTAAGTAAAACAGGCAAAAATGGGAAACTAATAACCAGGACCAGCGTCTACCATTTTCCATGTGTTCACAAGTCTTTTTTTTTGTTTTTGAGTTGGCCTTGAGTATGAATTTAGAGAAAGCTAGCAGAATATCAAATACTAACGTGAAGAGACCCTATATGCACACACTGGACCTGTCATGCCCAGCTCCCCTCACCCGCTACCTTTGACTGAACAAGACAGGAAGGAATTATTAAACTATTAGGTAGGATGAAGTTATCCAGTAGGAGGCACACCTCCAGCTCAGGTTTGAGACACCAGATCTCAGAGTAAAGGAACTTACGTTAGGTGGTGTGTAAAAGGTAATAGAAGACTAAGGCTTGGAAAGAGGATAAACAAGGAGGCTTTAAAAAATCTCTTCTCCTGGATGACCTGTTTAAGACAGAAACAATACCCCTTCCAATTGGACCCATTTCTGACTGAAAGTCATGCCAAGGTTGAACCTTAAGGAAAACTAAGTTTAAACCTCTTACAGAATAGCTCACCCCCACGTAGGGGTGGGGACAAGAAAACAATTTTTAATGAATATTACAGAGGCATAACTTCAAACTTAAAAATGGCCTGAGACATCCCAGTGATATGCTGTAGAGAATCATGAGTCAAAGGGTTAGTCACATGTATACTGTGGGTCACATGACTCAGGAACATGCCAAGTAGGCCGTGTTGCTTGGAAGTTTATCTAGTTTCTGGTCTGGTCCTGCCTTTAGTAATCCTGCAGTGGCACTTGGGCACACAGTAAGGCCTTTGGCACCATTTCCCCATAACCTAGCCCACACCCCTCTGCTCATCCTCAGATGATTGGTCTGTTTGTGCCAGTACCCTTGGAAGGTGAGGGTTTGATGGGCCTCCTGCCAGTGTCTTGGTCGTGTGTGTCGCTGCTGGTGTGTTTCAAATACTACTGAAAACATGGGTTCTTAGCATTTTCCTGGTAATGGGTCCAACAGGAAACTGCCCTGTGGTCACCTCTCCACTGGACCCGGGGTTATTTTTCCTCATTTTTTCTTTCTTTTCTCCTCAGACTTGTGGTAGGGGTTCCACAACATGAAAAGCAGAAGTATGAGAGGGATGAGAAAGTAGGGGGTGTAGACAGATATAAGGAATAGTCGCTCGTGGAAAGTCTTAGGTCCTTGTCCTCTGAAACAACTGGCTTTGGAGAAATCCTCGAGTAGAAATGTGGAGAGGATTAGAATCAGAGTTGTCATGGTGTGAACCGAGTAGATGATTGCAGGGGTGTGGATCCACCTGCAGCCGTCTTTGAAGAAGGCATATGTTGCAGTGGGAAAGAAGAGCAGCTGAAACACAAGCTCCCAAAACAGGAAGGACTTAAACCACACCGGCGGGTTCTGTAGCAGGGGGTCTTTGAACTCCTCAGTCTACCACTGCTGCAGGTTTCTCAGTTCCACGGGGATCTCAGAGATCAGGCGGCAGCACCGCCTGCAGGTCCACGAGCAGGGTGAAGGGGATGTAGGAGAGGAATTAGAGACCCAGCAGCCACTCCAGGCCACGCCAGGCACCCAGAGGCCGCATCATCCATCAGTTGGGCAGAGCGGGAGCAGAGACTCTTTTTTTTTTTTATAGTTTCCAACCTCTTTCTTTCTTTCTTTCTTTCTTCCTTCCTTCCTTCCTTCCTTCCTTCCTTCCTTCCTATTCATTCATTCTGCTGTGCTGGGCCTTAGTTGCAGCATGCGGGATCTTTATTGCCGCACACAGGATCTTTAGTTGCACGTGCAGGATCTTTTAGTTGCGGCATGTGGGATCTTTTAGTTGTGGCATGCAAACTCTTAGTTGCGGCATGTGGGAATCTAGTTCCCTGACCAGGGATCGAACCCAGGCCCTCGGCATTGAGAGTGTGGAGTTTTAGCCACTGGGCCACCAGGGAAGTCCCCCTTTTTGATTCTGATGCCTTTTACTTATTTTTCTTGCCTAATTGCTCTGGATGGGACTTTCAATACTGTGTTGAGTAGGAGTGCTGAGGGTGGGCATCATTGTCTTGTTTGACAATGAGTTTGGGAATATTCCTACTTCTTTGATTTTTTAGAAGAGTTTGAGAGAATTGATGTTAATTTTTCTTTAAATGTTTGATAGAATTCACCAGTGAAGCCATCTGGTCCTGGGCCTTTCTTCATTGGGAGATTTTTGCTCACTGATTCAATCTCCTTGCTAGTAATTGATCTGCTCCAATTTCTTCCTGATTCAGCCTTGGTAGCTTGTATGTTTCTAGAAATTTATCCATTTATTCTAGGTTGTCCAATCTGCTGGCATATAATAGTTCATTGTGGTCTCTTATTTCTATAGAATTGGTAGTAATCTCCCCACTTTAATTTCTGATTTTACTAACTTGAGTCTTCTCTCTTTTTTAGTCTATCTAGCTAAAGTTATGCAAATTTCTTGATATTTTCAAAGAACTAACTTGTCAAAACATTGATTTTCTGTATTACGTTTCTATTCTCCATTTCATCCATATCTACTCATATCTTTATTATTTCGTTTCTTCTGCTACTTTTGCGTTTAGTTTGTTTTTTTTTCTAGTTACTTAAATTATAAAGTTAGGTTGTTGATTTGAGATCTTTCTTGGTTTTTAGTGTAAGTGTTTATAGCTAAAAAATTTCCCCTTAGGGAATTCCCTTGTGGTCCTGTGGTTAGGACTCAGCGCTTTCACTGCTGAGGGCCTGGTTCAATCCCTGGTCAGGGAACTAAGATCCCACAAGCTGTGTGGCATGACCAAAAAAAAAAATAATTCCCCTTAGTACCACTTTTGCTGTGTCTCGTAAGTTTTGGTATGCTGTGTTTTATTTTCATTTATCTTTAGGTATTTCTAATATCCCTTGTGATTTATTTTTTGACTCCTGTTTTTTAAAGTGTATTAATTTCCACAATTTTTTGTACTTTCCAGTTTTCTTTGTACTTGATTTCTAACTTCATCTTCACTCATCCCCCACCCTCTCCCCTCTGGCAAGCACCTTTTTATTTCTGTATCTATGATTCTGTTTCTGTTGTATTATATTTGTTCATCTGTTTTGTTTTCTAGATTCCACATGTAAATAAAACTGTACAATATTTGCCTTTCTCTGTCTGACTTATTTCACTTGGCATAATATCTCTAGGCCCATCCATATTGTTGTAGATGGCAAGATTTCAGTCTTTTTTATGGCTGATAAAATATTCCATACACACAGACCCCACATCTTCTTTATCCAGTTATCCATTTATAGACACTTAGGTTGCTCCATATCTTGGCAGTTGTAAATAATGTTGCAATGAACATAGGGGTGCACATGTGTCTTTTTGAATTATTGTTTTTATTTTCTTTGGAAAAATACCCAGAAGTGTAATTGCTGGATTGTATGTTAGTTCTACTTTTAATTTTTTGAGGAACCTCCATACTGTTTTCCATAGTGGCTGCACTAATTTACATTCCTGCCAACAGTGCACAAGGGTTCCCTTGTCTCCACATCCTCCAGTTTGATTGTGATTATTTTGCATGTAGCTGTCCAGTTTCCCAACAGCATTTATTGAAGAAGCTCTCTTTTCCCTATTGTATATTCTTGATTCCTTTGTCATAGATTAATTGCCCTTGTAAGTGTGGGTTCATCTGGGCTCTCTATTCTGTTCCACTGATCTATGTTTTTGTGCCATTACCATACTGTTTTGATTACTGTAGTAGCTCTTTGTAGTATAGTTTAAAATCAGGGAGCATAATACCTCCAGCTCTGTTATTCTTTCTCAAGATTGTTTTGGCCACTCAGGATCTTTTGTGTTTCCATACAAATTTTAGAATTATTTATTATACTTCTATGAAAATGCCATTGATATTTTGATAGGGATTGCATTGAATTTCTAGATTGCCTTAAGGAGTATCATCACTTTAACAATATTAATCCTTCCAGTCCATGAGCACAATATATCTTTTCCTTTAAAAATTTTTTTTAAACTTTTTTTTTTTTTTGTGATACGTGGGCCTCTCCCGTTGCGGAGCACAGGCTCTGGATGCGCAGGATCAGCGACCATGGCTCACGGGCCCAGCCGCTCTGTAGCATGTGGGATCCTCCCGGATCGGGGCACGAACCCGTGTCCCCTGCATCGGCAGGCAGACTCTCAACCACTGCGCCACCAGGGAAGCCCTTTTAAACTTTTTATTTTATATTGGAGTATAGTTGATTAACAGTGTTGTGGTAATTTCAGGTGTACAGCAAAGTGTTTCAGTTATACATGTATCTATTCTTTTTCAAATTCTTTTCGCATTTAAGTTGTTACATAATATTGAGCAGAGTTGCCTGTGTAATACAGTAGGTACTTGTTGGTTATCCATTTTAAATAAAGCAGTGTGTACATGTCAATCCCAAACTCCCTAACTCTCCCTTCCCCCCCACTCTTCCCCCCAGTAACCATAAGTTCCTTCTCTAAGTTTGTGAGTCTGTTTCTGTTTTGTATCATTTCTTTTTAGATTCTGCATATAACTGATATCATGTGGTATTTGTCTTTCTCTGTCTGACTTACTTCACTCAGTATGACAGCCTCTAGGTCCATCATGTTGCTGCAAATGGCATTATTTCATTCTTTTAATGGCTGAGTAACATTCCATTGTATATATGTACCACATCTTCTTTATCCGTTCCTCTGTCAATGGACATTTAGGTTGCTTCCGTTTCTTGGCTATTGTAAACAGTGCTGCAGTGAACATTGGGGTGCATATATCCTTTTGTACCATGTTTTTCTCCAGATATATGCCTAGGGGTGGGATTTCAGGGTCATATTGTAGCTCTGTTTTTAGTTTTTTAAGGAACCTCCATACTGTTCTCCATAGTGGCTGTACCAATTTACATTTCCACCAACAGTGTAGGAGGGCTCCCTTCTCTCCACACCCTCTCCAGCATTTATGGTTTATGTATTTTTTGATGATAGCCTTTTTAAAAAATTTATATATGTATTTATTTATATATGTATTTTTGTCTGCGTTGGGTCTTTGTTGCTGCATGCGGGCTTTTCTCTAGTTGCGGCGAGTGGGGGCTACTCTTCATTGCGGTGTGCAGGCTTCTCATTGTGGTGGCTTCTCTTGTTGCAGAGCACGGGCTCTAGGTGTGTGGGCTTCAGTAGTTGCAGCATGCAGGCTCAGTAGTTGTGGCTCATGGGCTCTAGAGTGCAGGCTCAGTAGTTGTGGTGCATGGGCCTAGTTTCTCCATGGCATGTGGGATCTTCCCTTACCAGGGCTCATACCTGTGTCCCCTGCATTGGCAGGCAGATTCTTAACCACTGTACCACCAGGGAAGTCCTGATGATAGCCATTTTGACTGGTGTGAGGTGATATCTCATTGTAGTTTTGATTTGCATTTCTCTAATAATTAGTGATATTGAATATCTTTTCACGTGTCTCTTGGCCATCTGTATGTCTTCTTTGAAGAAATGTCTATATAGGTCTTCTGTCCATTTTTTGATTGGGTTGTTTGTTTTGATAATATTAAGCCACATGTGCTGTTTGTAAATTTTGGAGACTAATCCCTTGTTGGTCACATCATTTGCAAATATTTTCTCCCATTCTCTTGGTTGTCTTTTCATTTTGTTTGTGGTTTCCTTTGCTGTGCAAAAACTTTTAAGTTATCTAGGTCCTATTTGTTTATTTTTGTTTTTATTTCCATTACTCTGGGAGACAGATCGAAAAAGATATTGCTGCAATTTATGTCAGAGAGTGTTCTGCCTATGGTTTTCTCTAAGAGTTTTATAGTATCCAGTCTCACATTTAGTTTTTTAATCCACTTTGAGCTTATTTTTGTGTATGGTGTTAAAGAATGTTCTAATTTCATTTTTTTTTTTTTACATGTAGCTGTCCAGTTTTCCCAGCACCATTTATTGAAGAGACTGTCTTTCCACCATTGTATAGTCTTGACTCCTTTGTTGTAGATTAATTGATCATAGGTGCATGGGTTTATTTCTGGGCTTTCTATCCTGTTCTGTTGATCTATATTTCTGTTTTTGTGTCAGCACCATACTGTTTTGATGACTATAGCTTTGTAGTATAGTCTGAAGCTAGGGAGCCTGATTCCTCCAGCTTTGTTTTTCGTTCTCAAGATGGCTTTGGCTATTCAGGGTCTTTTGTGTCTCCATACAAATTTTAAGATATTTTTGTTCTAATTCTGTGAAAAATGCCATTGGTAATTTGATAGGGTTTGCATTGAATCTGTAGATTGCCATGGGGTAGTATAGTCATTTTCACAATATTGATTCTTCCAATCCAAGATCATGGTATATCTTTCCATCTGTTTGTGTTGTCTTCAATTTCTTTCATCAGCATCTTATACTTTTCAGAGTATAGGTCTTTTGTCTCCTTAGGAAGGTTTATTCCTTGGTATTTTATTATTTTTAATGCTATGGTAAATGGGATTCTTTCTTGAATTTCTCTTTCTGATCTTTCGTTGTTAGTGTATAGAAATGCAACAGATTTCTGCATATTAATTTTGTAACCTGCAACTTTACCAAATTCATTGATGAGCTCTAGTAATTTTCTGGTAGTGTCTTCAGGATTTCCTATGCGTAGTATCATGTCATCTGCAAACAGTCAGTTTAACTTCTTCTTTTCCAATTTGAATTCCTTTTATTTCTTTTTCTTCTCTGGTTGCCATAGCTAGGACTTCCAAAACTATGTTGAATAAAAGTGGCGAAAGCGGACATCCTTGTCTTTTTCCTGATCTCAGGAGAAATGCTTTCAGCTTTTCACCATTGAGTATGATGTTAGCTGTTGGTTTGTCGTATATGGCGTTTATTATGTTGAGGTAGGTTCCCTCTCCACTTTCTGGAGAGTTTTTATCATAAATGAGTATTGAATTTTGTCAAAAGCTTTTTCTGCATCTATTGAGATGATCATATGGTTTTTATTCTTCAATTTGTTGATGTGGTGTATCACACTGATTGATTTGTGGATATTGGAAAATCCTTGCATCCCTGGGATAAATCCCATTTGATCATGGTGTATGATCCTTTAAATGAATTGTTGAATTTGGCTTGCTAATATATATGTATTTTTATAAATTTATTTTATTTATTTATTTATTTTGGCTGCGTTGGGTCTTCGTTGCTGCGCGTGGGCTTTCTCTAGTTGTGGTGAGCGGGAGCTACTGTTCATTGCAGTGTGCGGGCTTCTCATTGCAGTGGCTTCTCTTGTTGCGGAGCACAGGCTCTAGGCACATGGGCTTCAGTAGCTGTGGCACGTGGGCTCAGTAGTTGTGGCACACGGGCCCTAGAACACAGGCTTAGTAGTTGTGGCACATGGGCTTAGTTGCTCCACAGCATGTCGGATCTTCCTGGACCAGGGCTTGAACTCGTGTCCCCTGCATTGGCAGGCAGATTCTTAACCACTGAACCACCAGGGAAACCCCATCTTTGTCTTTTTGAAAGTATGATTATAATGTGTCTTGGTTTGGGTCTCTTTGAATCTTACTTGAAATTTGTTGAGCTTCTTGGATGTTTACATTTGTGTGTTTCACTAAACTTAGGAACTTTTCAGCCATTATGTCTTCTAATATTTTCTCTGCCCCTTTCTCTCCTTCTTCTGGAGTCTCATGATGTCCATTTGATGGTGTCCCACAGGTCCGTTAGGCTCTGTTCACTTTTTTCAATCTTTTTCCTTTTTGTTCTTCAGTCTCAATAATTTCACTGTCATATCCTAATGTTCATTAGTTTTTTCTTTTGCCTGCTCATATCTGCCTTTGAATACGCCTAGTGAATTTTTCATTGCAGTTATTGTGCTTTTCAGCTCCAGAATATTTTTGGTTTCTCTTTAGGTTTTTTAAATCTCTGATAGTTCCATTTTGTTTACACATTGTTTACTTGACTTTCTTCATATCTACCTTTAGTTCTTTGAGTATCTTTAAGACAGTTGTTTAAAAATTTTGGTAGTACATCTGTCATGAGGTCTTTTTCAGGGAAAGATTCTATTGAATTATTTTTTCCTTTGAGTGGGCCATACTTTCCTGTTTCTTTGTATGTCTTGTGATTTCTTTGTTGAACACTGGCATGTGAATCTAATAATGTGGTTTTAACTCTGGAAATTAGATTCTCCCTCATCCCAAGGGTTTTCTGAGTTTTTTTAATTTGTTATTTTTGTTTTTTGATTGTTGTAGGCTGCCTCTGTGCTGAATATTGGTCTGAGGTGTAAAGTTAACATCTTCTCAGGTCTTTTCTGAGGCTTTCCCTGAACATATATCGTCACTTTCTAATTTTCCCCATATAGGCAGTTGTTTTTGAATGTCCTAGTCTTTAATGTTTGGCTCCTGAAAGAGGAAAATGCAAAAAGTGAAGGCGGGGGGAGGGCAAAAGGCCACTGGTCCTTTAAATTCCCCTGCAAGTCACTTGAGCCCGAGATGGAGGGGCTTAAAATGATGGGGGAGTGGGGGAGATGAGACAGTGGCTTCCTGCCTCTTTACACTTCAGTAATCAAGCAGCAATCCTACTCAGAGGACAGATGCTTAATATTCAGGGGACAGAATCCTTTTTGCCCACCCTAGCTCCCACAAGCTGTGCCAGAAAACCTGCAGAGCTGCCTGCCATGTGGCTGGTGGTGGTGGATGGGTAGCTGCTATTGTACTAGCCGAAATTGACTAAAATTGCCTACAATATACCATCCATGCCTGGAAGTTGCAAGGTTTCAACAGACTCCAGAATTCCAAAATAGTTACATCAGACAGATTCTGCCAGTGTAGTTGTTGTCTAGGTGGGAGAGAGATTCCTGGTGCTTCCTATTCTTCCATCTCCCCAGAATCCTCCTCCACTTCACATATGATCTGTTGGGCTGATGAACTCTGAGTTAATAGTGGAAATAGATTTAAGATCAGTGTGGCCTGAAGACCACAGATCCATTTTGCAGTTATATCCCCTGCCCCAAGTCAAGTTGTTGCTGGTTCCCAATACATCAAGGACCAAAATCAGGTTGCCGGCATTGCTAGAAAAACCACGTGGTTCTGGCCTCCACATCTCAAGGCAAGTAACAGGAACGAAGGGCCACTGAAATAGAGATGTGAGGCTGCCTTATGAGAAAGGGAGGAAGCCAATTTATTGAGCATCTACTAAGTACTAGTTTGGGCATAGTGTACTAAATGCTGAGATGGTGATGAGTAAAGGAATGCATGAGTTCCTTGATCCCTCAGTGGGGGGTCATATGAGTTTATTGTTTTGGCTGGTGTCACCTTTAGGAAGACTTTGGTATCTGTAAAGGGCAAGGGTATGTGTGTGGGTTCACGTTTTTACACTGAAAAGATCAGAAGTTCTGTGTGGAAATGTGGTTGTAAGCAGACATCAAATCAGTTAGAGTAACTAGAATTAGCCATTGCCTCCCCCAATACTAGTCATTAGCTACTTATTCTGCCCACCTTATCTCCTCAGTCAGAAGCTTTTAAGGAGATAATTTCTTGCTGTAGGCAGTATGATTTGGCTTTAAAGTTATCTTATGAAAGCATATTATCCAAAGTAGACACAGGCTAGGAATATATTTAATGCCTCAAGAGAGGCTTAGACACTTGGGGGTATTTATGATGTGTCAACTAAGCCAGGTTTGAAATACATCTCCCAGAATTCCTTCCTTGTATAGTTTTAGGTTGGTAAGGACCACATGATCTTTTGTGAGATCCCAAAGGTAGAAACAGTGTAGCAGCCACATTCTTCTTATATCTGGAAATTCAGTGTAAAGAGGGTTTAAGTGTCTGGCACATAGTAAGAATTCAAATAGTAATGACCAGTAAGCCTGTGGCTGCAGGACAGCTTTTTCTATGCACTGTTCTTAGCAACTGGTACCTACCCTACCCTTGTCAATGCCTGGCAGATTACTGAAGATTTCACTACTTGCCCTTGGTTATGTTGAAAAGGTCTGGTCCCTCCAAACATGGGTACTGAAGTGTTTGCTGAAAATGAGCAGGCTGCAGAGGAAAACCTCTTGCCTTTTCTTTTCTGGCTCCAACCAGATTCCACGGTGGTGGGTGGTGAGGATCTAATATCTGGTTTGTTTTTTCTTTCCTCTAAACATTGAAATTCCTTAACTCAACCCAGAGCACGCTTTAAAAAGCAAAACATCCCTACCCTTTACATACTGGTTAATTCCCTGCATTTACTCCAAAGTAGACTATGAGGCCTATGGCTCTGTTGCCATTTCAGTTCCACCAAATGCTTGGGGATTTTAAGAAGCTATCAACATCTTATGCCATATGCCAAAAGTATCATGCTTTAGACTAGAAAAAGACTTATTTTGAAATTACAGAAGGGCATCAGGTGACTTGGATGACCACTTCACCCTTCTGGGTCCTCCTCATATCCTTGATTCTTCAGGCTCCTCAGGGAATCCCTGCTATATGGACTATGTTCCAGTCATCCCATCTGTAGGTAGCAGTTAGCTCCAACAGGTGCTGTCAGAGGTCTTCTTGGGAGCTACATTCAGTGATGTCCCCTTTCTTGCAATGTATCATGAAGGTCGCACATGTAGATTATGTTGAGATGAATTATATAAATAGCAGGGTCAAAATTATTGTGCCTTGTCTGTATAGTTTCCCTATCTCCCAAAGAAATGTCAGACAAGTAGGAGAGAAAAATCTGAAAGGAAGCACTGAGAGTTCCTTTCACGTACACTTTTGTCAGTCGTTGCTATTCAAACACGTAAGTAGTCAGTTGATGGAAATATACAGCTAGTTTGGGGAACTGTTTTTGGATTTTGATGAATCAGCTCAATTTAATGCTCTTTGTCACTAATGTTGGTGACAGTCCCTTGGAATACATTCTGATGCACCATGCTAAAAGAGGAGTCGAAGTGATGCCTTAAAGGCCAAATAACTATGGAGAAAACACTGATATTCCTCATGCTTTGGAGCAGGTGCAGGCTGCCTCGAATTACCCAGATCACAAATTTATAGTTAGGAAACTCTCTTCTTATCTTCAAGATCCCTAGCTAATCATTATTTGTTTAGAAAAAAACGTGCAAATAAAGGGAATTATTCCATTACCACATAATTTAGCAGCAAAGGGGGAAGAGTATAATTCAAATCCCAAGATGAAGCAAGGAATTCAAAGGGAATAAAAGGTGGCCAGAGCCTGTGTTAACCTGCCTGTAGGCCTTGGTGGTGCTATTGGGGTCGTAGTGCCCCCAGCCCCACAGCCCCCGCCTTTTGCACTGTGAATCAGAATTAACAAGCTACTTGAGGAAATACATGCTTAACGCAGAACATTGCCTGACATATGCTTACTTATATTTTACATATTTATTAAAGGGCACAATTAAACCTTTTCATTTCCCCAAATGAACCTACCTTACACTCAGTTAAAATGGCAGAATATCCACTGGTTAATGAAAAAACAAAATCTTCTTGTTTTTACAAAGATGCATAATTCCACTGCCTTTAGCCCAATGTTGATCTCAAGTTGTGCGTTAGAGCAAGGGGCAGGAGAATATTGTCTCTTGCCAAGTTTCTGAGGTCTCATTTCCTCAACTTGTCCCCCACCACAGTTTTTCAACCAAAACAACCTTTCTTGAAGACTATTTGAGCAAAACCAAGAATAATGAGAAATCACATCATCTGTTTTTCTTAATTTATTTAAGGAACACCATAAAAGTGCATCTGAATACTTTTTTTTAAAAAACCAATTTGTTTTTAATTCACCGTATGCTGCCTCACCACTCCAAATGCAGTCTAAGAGATGGTTCAAAGACATCTGCTGACTTCTAGACAAATTGTTTAAAATTATTGAATTTGATACAAGAATATGTGAAGTTTCTTTCTCTTGAGTGGTGATGGGCACCTCATAATCATTTGCTCCAAACCACTTGCCCAGCCTTCCCCTCTCTCTCCTCGCCTGTTCACATGACTCATAACAGACGAGACAGTGGGCTAAGATAATAATCTAATTTTTGGAACAGTTTTTGCTTGTTACCTGCAAAAATCTAACTGGACTTTTTAGGATCTAATTTTAACCTTAGCCTCACTGGAGTCATGCTCTAGTCAACAGAGCTACAAATACTAAACAGTTAAGTGGATAAGCAAAATCAACTTTTGCTTTTATATTCCCTAGGTGAGATTTCTTTAAAAAAAGAAATAACTCATGAAAAAAGACTAATGTGTAAATGAGAAATTAAAAGGATTTTAGTTATCATTAAGGGAGAAACAATTCCATTTGTTCCATGGAGACAAAAACTGATATAAAAGGAAATGACTTTAGGTTTTAACATGGGACCTAACCTAACAATAAGTGTTTTGTTAAAACCACTATAAAAATAAAAATTAATCTAAAATACAATTGCCAGTGTTCTTTAGGATTTAAAAAAGTGAGATGTTCCAGGTTGAAGCAAATATTTTCTTGGGTTGCCAAATGCATTCCCATGAGTGTTTCTTATTTCTTAGGCTGTGGGACCAGAAAGCCATGCTTAATCTCGCTTACCCGTAAGGACTAAAATTCAACTACATGTACATATTTAAGACTTGCCCTAATTCAATGCCCAAGTACTGGAGATTTTAGGCTAGATGTACCTGCATGGGAAGCTGTTTTTCAACTCTTTTTCACAACTCACACCAGAACAAAGCAGCTATCAGCGCAGGAAAAGAAAGCTACTATATGTCAAACCTGAAAGGAAAATGCTTAACGTAGAAGAGCGATGACTTTTTTCAACCCCACAGATTTTGTTTTTAAAAATTAAGCTACTTAATAGTAAAAAGTCAAAAAATTTTTTTTAACATGATAGAGGAGAGAGTAAATAAACTTCCATAAATCAGTATACATGTGTTTATGAGACAGCAATTTTAAAAAGACAACAAAAAGGCTGCATGGATCCTAGACAGATATGTAAATAAACTCACTCACTCCAGATATTATAAGAAGCAGCCTGAAATTCTTGATAGCAAGGGTTAGAATGGAAGTAAGAAACTGAATGGTAGCAACGCGAGCAGGCAGTACTGGATTCAACATTCTTTCCTAAAAGGATAGAGGAGGGAAGAAAAAGCACAATTCTGATAGTTCTATTCACATTTCAGCATCTCAGAACTTCATCCAAAACAGGGAAAGCTAATCCAGAAATTCCCTCTGCTCATTAGCATTGAGTATTTCAGGAATGACAGGGCTCCTCCTCCGGGGGGACAGGCTGGCGGGGCAGAAGCCTGCTCTCACAAGGAGGCTGCTTTACTAAGGAGGGGGTCTGGGAGGCAGCCAAGTCAGCAAGCGAGAGGCCTCTGAGATTCTGGCTTCCAGGTCGGTGATGCTGCTGGGGATCTGAGGGGGGACCCGGCCCCTCTCCTTTGGGTTCTGTTGGTTAAAAATGCAACAGCATGCATTCACAGCACTTCAGTCATTTGAAAAACAAAACCTCCCCCAACTCTCCCCTGCCCAACTGTAGGAAAGAAGAAACTCATTAAGCATTTATTTCTAGGTTTCTGCAGTGCTATTAAAGTTCAGTCAAATGGAAAACCTAACAGCCAGCCCCCAATTGTTAGGCTGATCTCAAGAGACCCTGAACTGGATATTGCAAGTTGACATAAACTGAAATGAGCTGGACTTAAGCTGTTGGCTCAATCTCTCCACACCAACAGTCACTGCTTTGTTCCACCTGGAGTGGTCCCATGCCACCCCCTCGATGAGAGCTCTGGGCAGCAGCAGGGTGGTGGTTTTTTGGGAAGCTACTGGTTTTGCCATTTGCTTCCAGAATCACATAGACTATAACAAACTTTACATTAAACACTGTTTAGTCCTGAGTTGGGTGAAAGCCCATGGAGGAGGGGCCGAGTTCCTTAGGACTCTTCCCTCCTTGGCGTGGTGTCATACATGGCCTTCGGCTTTCTCCTCTTCCATCGACTGACTTGCTGTTTCTTTTTCATTGGTGACCCCTTCTAAAGTCTTCTTGCCCATTGCTTTACTGGCCTCTTCCTGTGGAAGAAGTAAATCAAGAGGATTAGAGGAAAAAAGAAATGAAATGTCCAATTACTTCCTGGCTCCTCCAGACTGTCAGGTCGAACACAAGAGGGCATTACCGTGACTTTATTTAGATTGTGCAGCTGTGTGTCATGGCTCTGCTGCCATAGTTAGAGTGAGGGCTTTCACTTTTCTTTCGTTAAAGTGACCAGCTTGCCACAGGGACAGCTGTTTAACAGTCAAGTCCACATGACAAGGGGGTTTGAGCCGGACGGTCAGCGCAGGACCAGAATACAACTTTGCTGCAGGCGAGGCTGACTGCTCCTATCCCATTCGCTAGGTTGGCTCCCGAGCCTCAAAGTAAAGGGCATGATGGCGGGGCTTCCCCATCAGAGCCCATTTCCCAGGAAAATCGAAGTCTCAACAAGCAAGTGTTGTTTGTTTTTTTTTTTTAAATAATAAAAGCCTTAGTACATTTCTAGGGAATTAATTTCCCTCTTCTCTTGCATGCACATGCCAGGGCCTCACAACTATGTGCCTTTGGGGAACAGAATAGTGGAACAGCTCTACTCTATTTCTGGATGCAAACCAGCCTCAATCAGATCTGAAATCATTTTCCCTATTCTTGTGCCTCTTAGGTTGTCTTCCTGTGCCCGTGTCCTATGCTGAACCTTCTTAGAACAAAAGTCAAAGGGGCAAGGTCAGTCAGTTCATGATCTACCTGAAGGCAAGTGGGTTCTGCACATACCTTTGCATCCTGCTCTGCAAACTTCTTGAACATGTTGGCATATATCCTGCGGTCCCGCTCATTGTGCTCCTTAGCCTTTTTCTGGCACATGGAGATCTGCAGTCTCGCGGCCTTATTCTGGGGGTTTACTTCCAGCACTTTCTCAAAGTCGCCCTTGGCTGACTCAAACTCATTCATGAGCAGCTGGGCTTCACCCCTCCTGTACAAGCCCTTCTCATTGGCACTGTCCAGTCCAAGGGCCTAGGGACAGATGGTCTATGTTTTAGAAAGGATGCATGTACCTTGTGGGAATTTGGAGAGAAAGGTCTCTGGCCAAGGGAACTGGAAAAGGCATATTGAAAAGATCAGGCTCAAGGTAGTTATATACTACTGATCAAAATATCCAAATTAATTTCTATATTTAATGCAATTTCTATAAAGGTTCCCAGGGGACTTGGGAGGAGGACTTTTGAAAAGTTCATATAAAGTCCAGTGGAAGAAGTAAATGACTAAGAATGGCAGAGAAAATTCTGGAAACACAAAAATAATGAGGGGACTTGACCTACCAGAGAAAAAGATATACTATTCAACTATTGAAACTATTAAAACTACTATTAAAACAGTGGTAAGTACTCCACAGACAAAGAGGTCAGTGGAAGAGAACAAGGCATTCAGAAACAGACTCATGTGTATGTATACAAAAAGATTTAATAATCACAAAGATGGTAATGTAAATCGTGTAGGGAAAGGATTAACTTTCCAATAAATGGGGCCAAGGCAGTGACTATCCATGTAGAAAATAAGTTAGATTCTTACCTCGTATCATAAACACACAAATTCTAGACCAACTAGATGCAAAAGACCCCCCCATAAAATATAATAGGGTTATTTATTTATTTTTTTTAAAGTAAACCTAGTTGGAGTAGGTTTTTTTTGGTGATACGTGGGCCTCTCACTGTTGTGGCCTCTCCCGTTGCGGAGCACAGGCTCCAGACGCGCAGGCTCAGCAGCCATGGCTCACGGGCCCAGCCGCTCCGCGGCATGTGGGATCTTCCCGGACCGGGGCACGAACCCGTGTCCCCTGCATCGGCAGGCGGACTCTCAACCACTGCACCACCAGGGAAGCCCTGGAGTACGTTTTTAAAGTACTGAACAAGGTTATTTTTATTATTGTAGGATGGGGAAGACTTTTCTAAAAAGAGAGATTTTACTATGAAATATTAAAACTCTTTTCAGAAAAAGATCCCATCATCAAAGACAAGCAAGTGAGAACAAGGTCCCTACTGTCAGACAAAGGGTTAACAGTGATAATGTGAGGCTACCTCAATCAATAAAAAAACAAATAATCTGGTGGAAAGATGTGAACAAGTAATTCACAGAAGAAACACAAATGGCTAACAAGTCATGAAAAGATGTGCAACTTCATTGGTATCCAAGAAATAAAAATAAGAATTTTTTGTTACCAATACTACTGAGAAAGGAAACCAATGATAATATTCAATAATATATGAAGTATTAAAATTTAAATATATTAAAATAACATCTTTTGACCCAGTATTTCCACTCCTAGGAATTTTATCATAGAGAAATAATTCCACACATATGCAGAGAAACACTACATAATTTATAATATCAAAAACCTGGAAATCTACCAAAACGGATTGGTTAAATAAATTATGATAGATGCATACAATTGATACTATATAGACTTTAAAAAGAATGAAGAAGAGTTATATGATGAACTGATAGATGCAGAAAGATGTCCTTGTTTTATACATCTATACATTCTCATTAAAAAATATACATGTTACTATGTATGGAAAAACAAAAGGAAGGTGTGTGGGAAATGAATGATTGTGGTCTTGGGACAGGGTCAATGGGAATTTTATGAATGGACTCAGTTTCTTGTATGTTTCTGTAATGTCTGAATTTTGAATGACTTTATACTACTTCTATAATAAAGAGGCACAAAGTTTAAAAATGTAATTAATAATAACATTCTTTTCTCAGGCAAAAATTTAGTATAACATGATAGGGAACACATCCACAAAACTCAAAATCTTAAATCTCAAAAATAATCTTACAAAGAAGGTATGAAATAGCTGCGTGTTATTCCTCTTTCCTTTGTCTATCTTTAAGATATATCCAGTTACTAGCTTTTTCCCATAGTATAATATACACTGCTCACTCTGAGACCAAATACCCAACACAACAGCATCAGCTAGTGCAGAAAAGAACAGAATCGTACACATGACACTGTTACTGGTCTTTTGGTACTTAGGTGCTGCTTATTAACATGTTAACGATAGAGATGTAATAAGGGATGCTGATGCTTTGTGGGTCTTGCAAATTATTTATGTATCTTCCTAGTCAGTGAATAAATATGATTATAATAAAAAGTGACTTGTATATATCCCTGCATGAGCAGCCACAGTCTGTTCTTAAAATCCTAAAAGGCTTCAGTTAAATGTTCTTATTAAATTGTGTAATCTGGTACCAAATACCATCGACTTAAGGTCATGGATAAAAATTGCTTCATTTTATCAAAACTTTTACTCATAATGTATTATTATAAATATTCTAGGCATTAGGAAAGTATGACTGTAGTAAAAAAAAAAAAATCTTTCTGAACTTCCCAATTCTTACTGAGAAACAAATAATCCCAAACAAAACAAAGCAAAATGAAAAATCCAAAGCTTGGCTGAGAGGAAGCAGACGACGACTGAGTACGAGGATGGAGAAAAAAGATCCGGACTATCTAACATTCATCCCACACGAAGACACTTTACCTTGTCACAGCATTCCACGGCTTTGGTGTATTCTCTAAGCTTCAGGTAGCACATGGCCAGGTTCAGGAAGGCAGCGAGCAGAAATGATTCAGAAGCTTTCGATTCCTTTTCTGATAAGCCATATTCCATCTCTAACCAGGACACTATCTTCCCATACTGAATCACCGCCTGCATGTACTTGCCTCCCTAACACAGAAAAGCCAGTAATTACTTGCTGTACAGGCTCTGGAGCGGGTACAAAGGATGTGTAAGCTCAGCCCTCCCTGAGAAAAGCAAATCCGCAAAAGGAGACAACCACCTTGTACCAACCAAGGTATCTGATCATTTCCTTCTGTTCTCAGGAGGTGGCTCTCAAGGCAGCTTTCCCCCTTCCTTCTCAAGTTCCAGTGACCTCTGAGCTGGTGCAGGGCCCGGCACCGTAATGCTCTTGTCCAGCATTTACCATCTCACCCTTTTCAGAGGGGGCAGTTCTTTCAGCAGGTGGGCATCAAGGCTTTTGGGTTACATTCTTTGGTGCTAAAATTTACCAGACTTTCAAAGGGCTGGTGAGTAGCTGTAGACTATCTCACTAGTTTACTTGAAGGGAAGTTACTTTTCCCTTTTCTCCTCCTGACGATCAGCAATGCACAGCACACACTATATTTTGGCAAGTGCTAGTCCCAAACCCAGCGAATCTTATTTAAACCAGGGGCTGGCAAACATTTCCTGTAAAGGGGCAGATAATATTTTAGGCTTTGCAGACCAAACAGTCTCTGTTGCAACTCTGTCCTTGGTAGTACAAAAGCAGCTACAGACAATATATAAATAAAGGGGCGTGGCTGCGTCCCAGTAGACCCTTACCTACAAAAACAGGCTGTGGTCTGCTAACCTCTGATTTATAGACAATGGGAATATACATAGTTGAAGAGCAGCCATCCAACATAAATAACTATAAAACATAAATCACACAGGTGTTAGTCACCTAACTACATGAGAAAGCTCTTTCTCTTAACCATATTTTTGCTCTCTTACCCGATTAGAATTCTAAAAATTGTGAATAAAAATTGTGTAATTAATTCACATGAATTATATCTGCTCTATACAAGAAATAATGGGCTGAAACAATGTGTTTACTGCCATTTTAGGATGAATGAGAGGAGTGATAGCTGGTAAGTACACAAATAAGATGGGGGTACAGGTGAGGGGTCTCCTCTGCAGGAGGTGACCATAAGCTCGAAAACATGACACATCCCGCCAGATGGCAGAATTGCAGCCACATCTCTTAGGACATTCAATTCAATGTCTGACCAATGAACAGTGTTGAGATCATGTCACTAGAATTTACCACAGTCAAAGCAGGGCATACACATCAGTGTAGAGTTATGTCTTCCCATGCACTCCAAACGTCACCCAATGACTAAGAAGAGAAAAATCACAGACTAAGTCTACAAGAATGTTCCCGTTATAAAGGAATTCAGGTGGTTGGCATAAAAATGAGCTGCATCTGTAGAAAGGAAGCCCCGATGTCGATTTTTGGTGATAAGGATGGGGTAGACCAGTTCCAAGGAGAGGAGCTGGGTCTGAAAGTACAGATCTTCCTCAGCTTACAACGGGGTTACCTCCCAACACACCCCGGGGGAGCTGAAATGCATTTACTACCCCTCACCTACTAAACAGTATAACTTAGTCTGGCCTACCTTAAGTGTGATCAGAACGCTGGCATTAGCCTACAGTTAGGCAAAATCATCTAACACAAAGCCTGTTTTATAATAAAGTGTTGAATATCTCACGTAATTTACTGAATACTGTCCTGAAAGTGAGAAACAGAATGGTTGTGTGGGTCCAGAATGGCTGTATCGGTTATTTGCCTCCGTGGTTGCAGGGCCGGGAGCTGTGCTCACTGCTGCTGATTATATCGCCAGCCCAGGAAAAGTCAAACCCCAAATTCAAAGTGTGGTTTCTACTGAATGTGTATTGCTTTCACACCACTGTAAGTCGGGGGTTGTCTGTACTTATAGCTTGTCCTAGCCTTAGGCCCACTACTCAAGATTAAAGTCCTCACCAGTTTCAGGGTTGGGCATTTTCTGTCATTGTCTTTTCTCTTGCTGGACTGTGAGCTCTTTGGGACAGGAAGCATGTCCTATCCCTTTTGGAATATCCAGGGTTTAACATAAGGAGGCCTTTAATGAAGGTGTGCTAAGTAAACATTAAGGTCAAAGGAATATAACTATGGAATCAAAAGTTTTTCAATCACTGGGAGCAAAATGGAGGCGTAGGTGAAAATAAAAGGTGTCACTTCATTTAGATTAGGTAAGGCATTTTCCCTGTTACACCTAGTTTCTTCTTCCTCTCTCTCCTCCTCCATCTTTAGTGTTCCAATTACCTTTCTGACTAATATATTGTCATAGAGAAAGAAAAGAAGAGTCAGGGAGGACAAAGATCCAGACTCTATCACTTCAGTAGGTTCTGACTATCAGAATGGTAGAGGCTATGGTTTCTAAAAAAAAAAAACCCCAAAGTATTAGACTTCATAATACATAAATGTTCCTTACCTTTATAGAGCACTCTAATTTTTTGATAGCCTTTTCTTATATAGTATATATAATTCTACTTATATCTCAACTTCTAATGAACAAAGACCTCTGTGTTATTTCTGCTTCTGATGTACTAAAACAGGAGTTCTCAACTAGGGTGATTCTGCCCCCAGGGGACATCTGGCAACGTTTAGAGACGTTTTTTGTTGTCACAGCTGGAGAATATGTGTGTACCACCGGCATCTAGTGGGTAGGGGCCAGGGATGCTGCTGAACGCACAGAACAGCCTCCTGCCAAACAGAATTTATACAGCCCCAAACGTCGACTGTGCTGAGGTTGAGAAATCCTGCTCTAAAAGAGTGAAGGAACAAGAAAGAGGGGCAGGTTTTTAGTTTTTTTAACCTAAAATCCTGGAGTCATAGACGACTTTTTTCTAAATCATAGCACTGGTTTCCTGGTTCAGTAATGGTGGTCAAAACATAGCAAAGCCTGGTTTGTCTGCAAAGGGTTCCATGGTTGAAGGACGATCCTTAACTAGCTTGCTTTAGAAATGCTTTTTTCCCCAAGGAGCACAAGGGGGCGCAAGAACCTCTTGGTTAGAAAGTGTCCTCAGCCTTACCACTCTGCCTCCAAGTCAGAAAAGAGAAACACGTGTGATAGTTAATGTTCTTGTCCCGCAGAATGCTGTCAGCTATGAGGGCAAAAATCATGTCTGTTTAACTGACTTGCACAATGCCTGGCGTAACATCACATTGTTAAACGTGCTTAATAATTATTTTCAGAGCCAAATGAAGAGAGTCCTCTCCTACCTTTCTTCTCTTCAGCGTTCAGAGGTTGATAGGAGTTTACACTCTAAACGCCAAAATCACTCCCATTTACAATGGGAGCTTATTACAATTCTACCCTACTACGGGGAGAGACTTACCCACTTACGTGTAAACCAAACCAAGAGGTCAATGAAAATGGAGCTCCAACGTGCGGGTGGCATGCAATGTACCCCACCTCTGCTCTGGCCCACACACCCGGGCTCTGCGCTGTGCACAAGGCACCAAGTCAAACACCCTGGAAACTCTATGGGCCGGGAAGGCAGCACAGCAGATTGAAACCTGCCCTGACATTTGAAAAGGGAATGTGTGCAGGAACCCACCTACCAACCATTTCTGAAGTCTTACAGGTAAAACTAGGATCACTGCCGGGATCTTTTACCTCTAATTATGAAGGTGCCTCCAGGGAAGTTCTGAGTAGTACAAAATGTTCAGAGACATTCTGGGGGAAAGGTCTTAGGTCAGTGGTTTTGAACCTTTCATTAATTTTCCCCCAATAAACTAATGTTTTGAAAGATTTTGTCTATCAAATTGCATGTTAAAAATAATATGTTCCATATGTGTGACTGCTGATCCAGATTTTATCCAAAGATCAGTAATTTTAAGAGGGTTCATAGTATTATGAAATACACAAATCACTGTTGCAGTTATGATGCTAAGAAGCAACAAAGTTTAGTAACTGTACAGACAATTTAACACTGCTTTCTGTTGCTGATCGTAAATTCTGGCCATCTCTTTATATATTCAGGACACAGCTATATGACACGTGGCTTTACAACATTATTTAAGTCATCAGCAACCAATCAGAGCTTCTGAATAGCCAAGCTGTTTTATTACATCGAGTTAATTCTAGTCAAATGCCAAAAGTTGCAACCCCTCTACCAAATGTTAATATTCTTTTCAGAGGTTTTGGGAAATATAAAAAATACACTTAGACTTTTATGGACTCCAAGTAGATAGGAAAACATAGTTCAGGACCTTTGGTCTTAAGTAATTTTACAGAAAATTTTCTTTTTGTTCTAGTGTATTAGGTATTTGGGTCTACAAATAACTCATCTGGAATCTACCTATTCATAGTTACAGAGGTATCCAATACCTCAATTAGAATTAAAAAAAATCAAAGTTGTTCTTGAGAGTTCAGAAACGCACCGAATTTTAGGGCTGGAAGGAAACTTAGGAGTCTTCTAATTTAACTCCCTCACTTTTCACATGAAAAATTAATCTCTTTGGACCTTAAATGACTTTAAATCATTTGGAGCCATAAAGCCCAGTTTTCCCAATTCAGAGGTCATTCTGCCATATCGTAATGCTTTCTGGTGATCCATACATTATTTTAATGTAATAGTTATAAATAAATAGAAATAATTATATATTATCTACACCCACAGTAAGAAATGTTTTAAATTATGACCTAGTACCCACTCACACACAACTGAACAAAGTTTTGTGAAACAAAGTGTATCCTTACTACATAAGGCAATACACTTCCACTAAACTGATTTCATGACTCAATAATGGGGCTCCTCTCAAAGTTTAGAAAATAATAACCATACCTGTTGCCCTCTGGCTGCGTGAGTCTATGTTGGTTATACAGTCTTACATAATTCTCTAGTTGTTTCATGTGGGTTAATATTGCCTCCCCTCCCTCCAGACAAGGCTGTCAACGCAAGGACATGTCTTACAGCAGGTTCTCCATGAAGACTTGTTGAAGTACACTGATGTATCATTGCTTGATAGACTGTTGAAAACATCATCTAATTTTTTTTTTTTTTTTTGCTCCTGGATCACAGCAGCAAGGAAAAAAAAGAAACCTTGACAAAACTCCCATTCTTTCTCTCATTCTCTTCTGCGCTAAGCCCTTTCTGCTTGATGTGGAGAAGGTATAATATCTGGCAATGGGGAAGCAATGGATAGTACATTCTGATTAGAACTGAACAAAGCGCTGTTTCTTTTTTTACTGTATCGGGTTTAAAATCTAAGTGAGGAAACAACACATTCCTAGATTATAAGAAAGTGTTTTCAAGAATCAATAAATGACAACTATCATTCAGGAATTTCTGCTTTTTTCTCACAAAAGCAAGTGTGGCAGGGATCATCTTGGCCATTAGAAGAAATTTATACTCTCCTCCTGCCAGTTCCTTTTGAAATCTGTGCATAATCTTTCCTTTTATCATGTACCTAAGTGACTTCCCCAAGACAGTGGAAAGGAAAATGATATGAAACTTAGCCCTTTGAATTCTACTACTTGCTAACAATTATTCTATTCATTCTTTGTTTCGTCCCACAAATACTTGTTGAGTGACCACTATGTACCAAGCAAGATACTTTAGGTCTTGAGTGATACACAGTGGGTGGGCAAGCCGGACCTGGTCTGACTTTGCGGAGGCTTACAATCTAGAGTAGAATGTGTACAAGAGGCTTTTGTATTCTTTTTGTCACATAATTCATTCTGTCTCACCGTTTCTTATACTGAAAATGACAGACTTGTAAAAATTCAGGCTTATTCTTATCCAGAAGGGTATAGAATTCAGAATAGGGAATATCAGCACAATTAATTGATACTTGAATAAATTCTTTGAGATGGGAAGGATTGTACAAAGACCCACATACCTTGAAGTACACAGTTCCCTTCTCTTTGACAATGGCAGCCTGCTCCAATTTTTCTTTGGTATCCATCTCCCAGGATTCTTTGGCCTGTTGTGTAAATGTGTGACAATGGTTAGATGAACAGAGAAGGAAAAAGCATCAGCTGATGTCCATAAGAAGAAACAATAGCTACTCCTAGAGGATACCCACACCCCGAAACACACTGGCTTTTAAAACTGTGTGCCCTTGCCAATGCACTGCTAGGCTAGAACTCACTTTCCATGAGGACAAAGCTGTAGCTTGATCCATGCTGCTCAAGAGGGAGGTGCAGGCAATAATACCGTAAGGAAGATGAACTGTTGAGCATCGTTAAAGAATGTGCCTTTAGAATTACGAGGTGAGGCCACACGATGGAAGCTGGGGCCCCTATCTCCCTCCTGCAAACTCTGCCGCTAAACTGCTATTATAATTTAGGCAAGTTTCTCTCAAGCCTCAGTTTTTCAACTCTAAAATGGTAACACTATTGTAGTCAAGTCACAGTTGTATATTCATACACACTTTAAAAATTCCAGGTCATGTAGTTGTCTCTCTACTCTGAAACAACCAGACATACTAAAGCCTCCAAACTGTAGCAACTTGCAGATGCGTACTTGGGGAATTTCAAGGAAAACATAAGTGGGAGGATAGAGGTGATGCCAAGATGTAAACAAATGCTTTCATGATCACCTGCTAATTTATACTGTGTGTATCATTACTCCTCCCCCATTATAGATACGAATCCAGGGACAACTGCACTTTCATTATGAACAGCTGGATCATAAAGAGTCAACAGAACAATCTGCAGTCCTTTAGGGAAGATGACAATGGCTGTGTCAGTGCTATTTACTGCATAAGAATTATGAAGCTTAAGTGGGTAAATATGAAATTCTCTATTCAAAAGACAGTGGTATATATATCCCCTCCTTTTTAAAGTGAATAATGAGAGTTACTAGTCTTCCTGGCAACCCTATGTTGATTCTTAATAATTTAACTTTATTATTTAAAAATCTAATAACAAGCACTCTGCATTTTTTATATTAGGTTCAGTCTTTATTGATTATAAATCTATTCTTAGTATTACAAAACAGAAAATGAATTCATGTTGCCTCCATCACTGCCACACACTGTCACATGGTTTCAAATATAATCTCATAGCACTGTGGTCAGAAAAGATGCTCGATATGATTTCAATTTCCTTAAATTTACTGAGGCTTGCTTTGTGACCCAGCATGTGATCTATCCTGGAGAATGTTCCATGTGCACTTTTGAAAAGAATGTGTATTCTGCTGCTTTTGGATGGATTGCTCTATAAGTATCAATTAAGTCCATCTGGTCTACAGTGTCATTTAAGGCATGTGTTGCCTTACTGATTTTCTGTCTGGACGATCAGTCCATTGATCTAAGTGGGGTGTTAAAATCCCCCACTATTATTGTGTTACTGTCAATTTCTCCTTTTATGTCTGTTAACATCTGCCTTATATATTGAGGTGCTCCTATGCTGGATGCATATATATTTGCAATTCTTGTATCTTCTTCTTGGATTGATCACGTGGTTTCAAATACACCTAGCAGTGCAGCCTGGCCTATGCCCTTGCAGCCGTGACTGAGCACAGGCTCGCTGTGGCGTACTACAGTGAGGAGGCTCCTGAGTGTACAAGGTCCACTGGGCTGTGATGGGAAGGGGTGGGGGTTACTTTATTGCTAAAAATTATTTTCTCCTTCTTTAAAAATAAAAACCACTTTGTGCTATGAAGACAGCTTTGGAGGATCAGTACTGAGCTAGCAGGACTTCAGAAGACGTTACCTGACAACAAGCAATGGTTGTGACAAGAGCATATGTTTGTTTTGGGGAATGTGTTATGATGAACATCACTGTTTGGGGAGGATCCCAAAGTTAGAGGCCTACAGGACAATGATTTCCTTTCTGAGTCTAATAACATAAAAACAGTCACATTTCCAGTCCAAAGCTTGAAGTATGGAACATGGAGGTAGCACTGTGGGGATGAAAAAGGTCTACAAGATGCAGTTCCTGAGGCTCAGGGGGAAGGGCTGGGCTCTGGTGGTGCAGAGGACGTAGCTGGATGGGACAGCGTACCTAGCTCAGGCACATGCTCTGCGTTTGTCCAAGGAAGCTGCTGCTGGGAGCCTCCAGAGGCGGGTTTGAGATGGAAATACACTCAAGGAGGCGTGCCATTTCTGGAACCTGAGGCAAATGCTCTCTTTTTTTCTACTTGGACAGGTACAAAAAGAAAAAGTCTAGGGTTAGCAGGTTTGTTCCTTGCCACCGAGCCTGGTGGCCCATGAAGCCCTTGCATTTTGGATAACTTGGAGCCACAGTGAAGGCCTCTTCACGAGTCCTGTGAAGGGTATGATCCGTCCAGCCCTGGAAAACTGCACCCCACTCCCCCAAGGAGATGCTTGGCAAGAACATGAACCTTTTTGTCTTCAACCCAGGAAAAAAAGTACAAAAAGAACAAGTCTAGGAACAAATAAGGGAACAAGTCTTGGCTTCTACCCAAAAAAGTTAATAAAAAAAAAAAAAGGCTGACACATAGGAACAAAATAAGAACACTGAGCTCCTTGGTTGTGTATCAGCTGTGCTGTATCAGTTGTCCTGTGCTCTAGTAGCAGCGTCAGAGACAGGAGACAAACTTGGTCATGAAAAGCACAATATACAAACAAATACCATCCATCTATACCACCTGGTAATATAAGACACTAATTTACAAGAAGTGGATGGAGAAGAAATCTGTCATGATTTCAGAGAAGTTGGTATTTTCTCACCTTTTCGAAGCTCTTAAGTGTAACTTCATATATAAGCTCAGCATTAGGTTCAATGCCAAATTCAGGCTTCCCTGCCTCTCCAAAACCATATCTGAAATGGAGAGTAAAAAAATAAAACTTTAAAGAATTGGTGTATTTCCAGGCACCCCCTTCAGTATTTTGAGGCATCACATCAGCATAGAGCTATCATTTGCAAACTACGCACATCAAAGGCCCTGAAGACAAACCAGATGTTGATCAGAAGATATAGTGCCAAGTATCACTGCTGTGGTTTTTTTAAGAAACCAGGCTGCATTTAGTTTTCTTCTTCATATTCATATGTAATGCAACACCTGTACTCCTTGGGACAGCTTGCTTAGTGTGATTTTAAATGTCACTGTCTCTTTTTCTGCTTGATTTTATATCTAGTTCTTTCTATAAAACAGCCATTATTTGACTATAAGGGCTTTCCCTGAAGCTCTATCAGGACCCAGAGAAGACAGGCACTATAATCATTACAGTGCTGATTTGGGAGAGGTATGTTTTAATAAGCTTTTAACTTTAAAGTGCTGTCCCCTTCCAAAAGTACCACTTCCATTCAGGTAAGTGGGGGGAAGGTGCACACATCAGGAAGGATATACGTCCTCATAGTATTTCTTCAAGACTTGCAGAAAGCATACTAGAAAACAAATGTATAATCAAAAAGAACAGCCCCAGCAAAGTCTAATACCTCATCAAGAGAAATACTCTGTACTGTATTCTCATAGCTCTCTGGCTATAACACTGTAAAACACTACACTTTTTAGCCAAAACTTACTGAATAAAATTACGGGGATATATAAATTTGTTTTTGGGGATCATTTAAAATTTTAACACATCCAAGGCATTTGAAGGAGCACACATCTACTAGAATGGAAATTCTGATGGAGCTTTGTCTGTCTGGTTCAGTGGTTTCCCAGCATGTAGAACAATGCCCAGCGTATTAGGAAAACGTTCACTGGAATATACTCTGCTCCATCTGTTTCAAGCAAACTACTCTTTAGTATATGGAATGGCACTGCAAAAATCTTAGTAAATGCAAACTCTCAGGCTATGGTTTGAAACCAGGCCAAAACCAAGTTGATGTATTAATACCTTCAGTTTTCTCTGGGGCAAAAGGACTGGAGTGGGAACACTCACCTCTTGCTATTTGTACCACTTCTTTACTCCCTGCCTGAATTTTTCAGGAAGAAAAATGCTTACTCATTTACCTCCCCTGTTACACAAGAAAATGGAAGCTGGAGGCAGAGAGAGGCATAGAGATGGAGTGAGAGCTGGTAGGAATGGGGTGTGGTAGTTTTAATATCAGGGCAAAGGGTATCTTCAGCAAAGAAATAAAAGAGGACATAATTACCAGTGGCCAACTGTAGGAAGTTGTGACTAGTTTTCTACTTTGAGCTCTTAGACTGATATATCTCCTATTTTGTTTCTGCCATGTGGTAAATAAAAGAACATTCCTTAACTGATGGGAATCAGGTAGGCAAGTGAGTCCTCACTGAGCATGTGTTTACTGACAGCATGTTCTATTTGGAGCCCTGTGCTAAACAGGTACAAACCCAACAGATGCTCTTGCCTTAGACCAGTGGCTCTCAAAAGGGGTTAATCCCCCATCCCTATCAGGGACATCTAGCAATGTCTAGAGATTTGGGGTTTGTCACAGCTAGGAGGCTTCTGACTTCTAGTGGGTAGAGGTCAGGGACACTACCAAACATCTTACAATGCACAGGACAGCTCCCCCAGCCAAGAAATATCCGGCCCCAAATGTCAATAGCGCCGAGGATGCGAACAGCTGCCTTACAACGCTTAAAAATAGGAGTTCCGTGGCTGGGGGGCGAGGAGGGCGAGGGTTTGGGTCGAGGGCAGGCACCAAATTGTTCTGGTTATCATCAACGTGATTAAAGAAGACTAAGGAAGGATATGACTTCTACAGTCTTTCCTGGGTTCAAATGAAGAAACTCTGTGAAGACACATGTGGAAAACATAATCCTGGGGAGGCGTAAGCTCATACCGAACTGTTTTGGGAGCATTTAACCTGACTTCCTATTTTACAGAAAGTTGTCTGATTTACGCTGGATTAGGCTGGGCGAGGAAGGACCCAGGGCACACAAATTCATCTGACTGAAAGACAGAACACCACAAGAGGAATTCTAGGCTTAACCAAAAGACAAGCTGGATTACAGTAACAGAAGGAATCCAGTATCAATGTTCTTAAACTGACAGGTGCCTGCAGAGAGCAGAGGTACAAATAATGACTGCTAATGACCATTCAGCCTTTATGTGCGTACAAGAAGCACTTGCACCTTGTATGCAACTGCTCTTACCAACTGCTTCCTTTTTACAGATGAAGAAACTGAGGCTCAGAGAGAAGTGCTTCCTGAGAATCACACAAAGAGGCAGTGGTAGAGCCAGGATTTAAATTCAGACTCTGTGTGTCCCAGAAAGTTGTTTAGTTTTTGACCCACACTGCCGCATAACTGAGGTACTCTGGCTCTCGGCAGCCTATGTTTTTGTTTGGGGTTGGTGCAGGACAGAAGATAAGGAAGAAAAAAGAAAAAAACTAAAACTAGCCACACTTTACCTGAAACAAAAGAGCTTAATCAGTCACCGTATTTAAAACAATATTAAAGACACTGTCCTGATGAGAAGAGAGAAAATGGCTTCTCTGGAAGTGTTTTATGAATTCCTTACTATGAAAACATCCTGCCAAGGAGTCTATCAGAATGAAAGGGAAGGTATATGCCCTAGGGTTTTTGGAGCATGAAATACAGATGACACTAAGAGTAACACAGAACACATATTTGCAACAGCCATATTTATAGCCACACTCAGATGCAATATATCTATAAGTGGGACTCGGGTAAGACAAGCAAATTCACTGCACACGCTCACTGCATGCCCAGTGGGCAGGGATTCTCTAGATACACGGATAATCTTACGCAGCACCCGCGTGGACAGTCTCCTGGTGTAGACTCTGCACTTTAAATGACTCCTCAACATACTAAGCAACATCTTGAAGAGAAAAGAACATGTTCCTTTCTAACTATGCTAAATTATTTCCATAAAACATATGAAAAAACTTTTATATCTAGTAATTTATGAAAACTTGTTGACAACTTTTATGCCTGAAAAATCTACCATATGTTAAAACGGGGTTTCCCTTTCCTTATGGTCTGAGAGTAAAATGGAAGAGAGAGATAATCATCACAACAGCAATAATAGCTAACATACTAAGGGTTTGGCTGTGTCAGGCACTTTGCTACACTCTTTACATGCATTATCTCATTCAGTCCTCCACAACTTTGTATGGTGGATACCATTATCCCCATTTTACATAAAGGGAAACTAAGGCTTAGGAGAGTCGAGTACACAGCTGGTAAGCTGCATGTTTTGTTTTGTTTTTTAATCACTAATCATACAACAATTTAAACTTGCAAGGAACTATGTGCATTAATAAATATAAGGATAATTCCTGTTTCCCTTTGCCATTAAACTTGAGACATCTGTTCCCACAACTGGCTTGTCAGCTAGGTTAAAATGTAATGAACCAATTCATATTATATGCTCACAATGTATAGAGAACTCATCTTCAAGGAACTTAGATCTGAAAACACATGGACATAAATACCACTCTGTTTACATGAGTTTAGAACTACTGTAACTTTGGAATGCTGGATTAAAAATAGTTAGATATTACTTGGATATGGAAGAGATAGCCTCTCTATGCACCACCTGAATTAAAAAGTTCCTTATAGAAACAGATTCACCTAAGTGAACTACAAATACATAGTAAATGTAAATAAAACACACTAAGGTGGGAATATACTAGTTGAAAAAGGAATAAGACCGAGAAAAAGAAGGTATTAAATAAAAGGTGCCTCAGTGAAAGCTCTAAAGGGTTCGAGGTGTAGAGCATTTTGCAAGGATTTTCAAGTGGGTAGTGGCATGACTAAACCATCACTTAAGAAATACGATTATGGCTCAAGTGTTAGGGCAAAGGTAAATATGCCACTGGATTATGACCGAGGCTACACAAAGGCAACCAACTGTACAAAAGGCACAATATTACCTATTGGTAAGTGCAGGTCATCAAGATTCTCAACAACTCAAAATCCGACTGACTGAAATCCAAGGATCCAGAGAGGGATGAGACATGAGATAAGCAGATGCACTTTCACACAAACAGAATCAAAACACCCTGGTTTCTCTCAAGGGTCCATTTCTCAAGATAGAAGGGTTGGATTCATGGTATAATTTTAGATCTAAAAATAATACCAAACATGTTTTCACCAGAGAGACAGTTAGTGTCTGATAGTTCTAAGCTTGGTAGTGCTAATGGATATCCTTATGATGGGAAAAATTTAGGCAAAAATGAGTCATCTCCGCTGCCTTTAGATCCAGGAAGAACACTCTTTTTTCAGGGAGTCTGTATAAGAACAGGTGGCACAAATTCAAGTGGTAATAAATCATCCAAATGCTTCTTCAACTTCTAACCCCCACGTTTTACTGCCTCCTGCCTAATTTAGAGAAAAGGAGAGAAGGGGCAAGAGAATCACGTGAGAAGGGCCAACAGCTTCCTGTCTTGGCAATATGGCAGGCAAAACAAACAGAAAAGCAAAACTTGCCTGTCAGTCCTACCCTGAACACACATGAATCAAGTGAATAGGCTTACAAATGTCTGTAATATTATAAGGCCCATTAACTCACTCTGTGACTAACTGTAGCCTGATTTAATTAATTGTTTCCACTGTTGGCCTTAACTTCACTGAAAATAGCAAAAGGTTGATTGAAAAAGCAAGTGTATCCCTGTTCTTTAGATAACTTCACTGTGTACTGAACTGGTATGCTGCTTACCGTGGTCCAAGATACAAAATACATTGTTCCTCTCGCTGCATTTTCTCCAGGGCTTTGTCAATTCCGATTGGAATGTCGTGGTCTTCTCCTTCGCCAACTATGAACCCCACATCTCTGCAATCAAACATCCTTCCACCACAGCGGCCTTCCAGGTGGACTGAGGGAGAGGAGAAGGACAGTCAACAGAGCTGCTCTTTGTGACTAATTCAGGGACCTGATAAATGAGTAGTTCCCCTTCCTCATTTCATCTAGAGACATACGTGGTATGTCTTGTTGAAGCTTAGTCTACCCAGCCTGGAAATTTAAGAGCAATCATATTTCTTTCTGTTTTAAGTTTAAACTTATAATTACTGATAACTACATCAGTAAGATAGCTTAGAGGATAATAAAGTGGAAACACAGGTTTAACTTAAACCTACTATATGACAGAGGTTTCCTCACCTATAACACAAGACAAGAAATACTAGATTATTTAATAGGTAATTATCAAAATGCCACAAACTTAATATCAAGTATACAAAGGCTTAAACATTTATAACTGCATCTTGGCTTCGGATGCTTGGGTTGAAAAACAACCGAATGGCTATTTCCCCAGTGATATTAAAGGGTTAACTGAATATAGAAGCTCTTTTTTTTTTTCTTTAAGAGTTTTAATCTCATTCACAAATACGTCTGAATAAAAATGAAAAGGCCAAAGGCAATATCATCAATAACTAACATATCTGTAATCCCTTAGTGCAGTAAAAAATGTAAAATGTGAAGGAATCAATAGTCTCCTATAACTCGACAAATCAAATTACTCAACCCCCTCGTCTGAAATGTTAAGTGAAGAGGTCAATTTCTCAGGGTCTACTTCCTCATTGCACTCAAACTCAGCTCATTCCCAGGGTAATTTCACATTAGATAAGGGGCTTTTATGTTCATATAAAATAGGAAAACACATACAGATATATATTTTTCTCTTGGTTAGTTAGACTTTTTCTTCTGGGATAAATTCTTTGAAACTTTCCAACTATGTTTAATATTACGGATATTCATTCCTTTCCACTTAGGTCTTTCATTCAGTCAGAAAAATGGATGGCTTGTATGACAGCACAACAGTCGACAAGCAATGTAATAATTTGTCTTTCATAAGAAAATTTTTTATTCCTACTTCTGTAATATAATGGCCTTGATTCAAATGTAAGGAATTCCTAAAATGCTTCTTTTCTGAGACTGGTTGATCTATTTTAGATCAATAACTTGCTTTAGAGATAAAAATCACTTGTTCTGTTACATTCGTTCCAGGAGACAATTATTTTCCAAATTCAATTCCAACTTACTCTACTTTTGAACTACTTGATCTCAAAGGTCCTTTGAAGCTCTAAAATTCTACGATTCTATGGCCCAGTAATATAACTCTCAATGTAGACCAGAAACCAGCTTCAAAGCTAATTCCTGTAGTTAATCATTTCATCAGGTTACCTTTAGCCCAGGCCTAGGAAATGAGAGAAACCCTGAAGAGTAAACAGCAGTGGCATAGACACTAGGGGCAGAAATGTCACATGGACATTTATGCTTTGAAGTTCTCTACCGTTTTCTAAGTCACTAGGATTAATACCATCCCGATTTGTTCCCGTTGCAGACATAGGGTGGAGTCGAAGACGCTTGGGCCAAACTAGAGAAGGCCTGACTCTCGAGTCAGACCTTCTAAACAGGGGCAAGAGCTAGACTGGCTCTCAGGGTGGAGCTGGCATACAGAAATTTTGTTCTATGTCCCATACTCATAAATGCACATGACTTTCTATTAACTCACTTTTGGAATGTTCTAGATAAAATACAGCTTAGCTTGCAGCACAGTGAAAGTTCTTTTGAATTGGAAATAGTTTCAAAATAAATTCAACTTTATTATTTTCAAATACATACACACTAGAGAGGTTCTGCAAGGAATCCTAGGCTTAAGATATTTTTTACTGGAGTAAAAGCTGGTGTCTCTAAAGAATTTGAGAGTTTGAAAATTTGTGTTCTTAAATATCTTTAAATCTGCCCAAGAAATTTAATTTAGACTAATGTGATGACACTTTTCATGAGAAAAGATTTGCTGAGCAAAGTGAGTTTCGGCCCACATATTATAGAATATCTCAAGCATTGAGATTTATTATCCTAGTAGCTCACAACTTAGTTGACAGATCTTTTTGAGTGAGGTTTATTGTTAGAAGTGTTTCCTCCCTGATGGAGAGTACATTTAGTGGGGGAGGAAACTATCAGTACATTCGTTGTGGTTTTTGGTTGATCAAGTTTGAATGTGTTTTCAAAACAGGAAATCCAGAGACTCTGTGAAGGATTCCTGCCTGTGTGTCAGTTTCCTAGGCTGGTTTTTCAGCTTGATGCATATACTTGATATTAAAATTATATAAATAATTTCAGAAGTTCTCTTTACATGTGATAACCCTTCATATTAGGGAAAGAAAAGACTGGCTACTAATAAACATGTTGGGAAAGATAAGTCAAGCAAGCAAGCAAAAAAAAAAAGTTCAAGTCAAAGTATAATGAAGGCATAATTAAGAAAGCAAAAAAAAAAATGTTCACTGCAGCCGGTCTCTCTAAGAGAAACAATATATGGTAGAACCAATGTTTTTGGCCACCTAATAGGGAAACATTTGCAATAACTTTTATAAGTACTTACTACCTTATATATGGACCAATCTTTTTTTTCTATTAAATCTCTTTGAAGTTGAACCTGAATAAGCACTACCTACAGTACCATAGACTCTTAAATTGATAAACTGATACGCATGCGTGCGTGCACACACGCAGCAGTCTTTACATGTATATATAAAACCTTTTAATGCTGACATTATCTGGAATGTCAGAGCAAGAGGAGGTATCACAGCCTCAGGGAGTATAGTCCATTGATTCTTTACATCTACAAGTAGCAAACACTCTCACTAGATTAACTGGTTTCTAAAATTGGAACACTGGTATGACAAGTTCTATGACAGCTGACAAGAACTCCTCCCCACCTTGGAGCCGACTGCCGCAGCAGGGACCTCCATCATGGTGACAGATGCAGACATGCCTGGCTCCTATAGATCCAATTTTTTTTTTAATTGTCTCGATAATTGTTACCAAAGAAAACCATGGCAGCTCTGGCTGTGGAAGACCTGTGGTTGCTTTTGACCTTGTATCGCTTAGTGCAAAAACTCATTTAATAAATATTTAATAATAACCATCATGACTCACTGGGAGCTTGGCCTCTAGGGCTCAGGAGGTCTGTTGCTAATTCCAACCAGCATGATTTACGGGAAGTAAATGATCTATGACGTGCCCAAAGAGAATAAAAGTACATACAGGATGCTTCTACTTAGGGTTTTTTTCGGAAGAGAAAGAAATACACAAGTTAAAAAGGGACAACATTTTCTCTTGACTTAAAGTCTACGTAACTTAAAGGGGGGAGGTCCTCCAAACCCCACGAAGTCAAACCGAACCAAATTACCAAGCCTTGCTGCGCAATCCGAGTGTAACCACATCAAGTGAGCCCAGTCTGCTGCAAAACATCACTTAAACTGGAGCTCTGACTTATTGTTCTCTTACTGCCCTAGAGCAATTTTGTTTTGAAGAGCACAGAACACCCTGTTCTGAAAGTGGCTGGCACATGAACTCGATGTGCTGACAGCAATTTGTACTCCGATTAAAATAGGGGGGAAAAGGAAAGAGTGCACTGCAGTAAGGAAAAAAACTGGAATGCAAGAACCCGAAAACTGTATAGTTTGTATTTTAGGAAGCAAAACTGAGAAAGAGGCTCCATAACCCCCCCAAAAAAGTGCTGTAAACGCTCCAGCCTAAAGACGTTAGCTCTGGTAAGTGTCTGTTTTTCCCTTTTCTAATTATAGTAGTTGGTGTCTGATAGCTTTGCACTCATTCCCAAAACAATTACTGGGTCATGGGGATCTGAATGGGAATGTTGTAATGGCATTACGACTAGACAAGACTGGTCATTTAGCCAGAGAAAACCAGGTTGTGACAGGTTACTCCCACTCGGCAAGGGTTTTCTCTGCTGCCTAATTCATGCCAAGGGAGTTTCTCTCTGCCTGCATCTCCTGCCTAACAGAGCAAAGCATCCAAGAGACAGTGGGATCTTAATGACCCCTTGAAAAAGGCAAATCCAGAGATGGATTTCTAAAATCAGGAGAGGCATATTAATCACTGATTAGAAGAGAAACTCTTCCCCTCAGTCATGGTGGTCAAATTTCCCCCAAACTGCCTCCTGTCCTCTGTACCATTTTGTACTATGATGAACAAATACCACTGGAAGATTGCTCATGGCACTGAGGGGACAGATGCTGAGGGCAGGTGTGGAACCTGGCTACTTGAACAGAGTAACATTTATGCAAATGGTTATATGCCTTAGTCTAAACAGGAAGCATGCACACAGCAATAAATTCTATACCAATACAAATCCTCACCACTCTCCTCTTTACACCAGACTGGATTCCAGTCCCATTCTGTCACTTAACAACTGTGGCTTTGGGCAAGGTCATTTCAATTATCTGAAGCTCAGTTTCTTCATCTATAGAACAGGGGAAATAATGTCAGCTAACTCCTAATTGTTGAGAGTATTAAATTAGGTATTGAATTAAAGATTTTAGCCCAATATCTGGCATGCATTCATTTAATGTCAGGGTGGCTACTATGTGAAAATACTGTGTTATGTGTGGATAGACAGAGATGAACTCAATGAATATTAGCTATGATTATTTTCCTGCAATTAGTGGTAAATTATACCAGATTAAACATGTTTTAGAACTTGGTATAAGAAACCACTTGATCGCTCCACAGAGAGAGCTGTCAAAGTATGAATAAAATTCAAAGTAGGCAAAGGCAATATCTTATTTTGTACCTCACAGTGTGTACAACTGTGTGTACAACACACAGTTCAGGGCCAGAAAGTAAATATTTATTTAATGATTAATCTGAAAACAGGGCATTAAGGAAAATGGTAGTCATTTTCACTCATTTATAGGAATTTTCCCTTTTGAATATGTTAGTACTCCTATTTTTAATAAACGCCAAGAGCTATTTAAATTCTTTACTGATATGGAGTTTTGTTTTTTAATACTATTCCAAAATCAATGGTCCACTGGCTTAATTTCTTAATAACAAAAAGATTATTTTCTACTAAGATTTTACTCTACCCGAAGACTTGAAGATACCTTTTTAGAAGGAGCTATATAAATCCAAAATATATGAAAGAATAAACACTATCCATTTTAGACCCAAGTACCATACTACATTATTTTGTGAAAATATATAATAAAATGGTTTCAAGAATCTGCTCTCTCTTACTGGACAAAATTTGCCAGGACATTCATAAATACTTCAAAAGCATGTGAAAAACAAACAAAACCCAAAAAACCCTCATAGCTCTATCAGATTTCAACATGGTCATACATGAAATCTTTCCTCTATTTTCAATTTTGGACCATTTTGGTTTTTGGTGTTTTATTTATAAAGAACAGATAGCTAGATTTTGTTGTCATCACTGTGTTAACCTTATAAGAATTTCTGCCTTTAATAGGTGACTTTAGCTCATTCATATTTTTTGTAATCACTGACATGATTGATTTTACTCCTACAATCTTATTTTTGATTTCCTACATAATGTTTTCTTGTTATTCTTCCTTTATTACTTTTACTAAATTGATCAACCTTTCCTCGTTCCTTTACTTCCCCACTCCATGCACGGTCCCTTGGAAGTTCTACATCCTATTCTTACTAGTACCTAACGTTAAATTTTAAACAAATCATTCAACAGTATGTGTGTATGTGTGTATATATATATACACACATACACACATAGATGTGTATATACACACACACATACATACACACATATACATATTTATCATTGTGGACTAATCAGCATAATATCTCCTTGAATAAGAAAACCTTCTTAGACCATTTGCTTCCCCTCTTCATTTCCCATTTGCACCTCATTTTGTTAATTACCGTAGCTCCATACTGTTAAACAATTATTATTTTAACATTATAGTTCTACCATTTCAGAGATCCAAATTCAGCTGTCATGTTATGGAAATTACTTTTATGCTCACTAATGTTTCTTATGCCTTGAGTCTTCACTTCTTGGCTTTATTTTTTGTGATGTTTTAGAATATCCTATAGTATTTTTTTCAAAAAGGGCACAAGTCTGCATACTCCAAAGTTAATTTTGTTCTCATAGTTAAGTGATAACTTGGCTGAGGATAGAAATTTAGGTTTAAAATATTCAGTTACAGACAATGCTCAAAGCACTGTCTTTTAGTATTTAGTGTCACAAATAAGAAGTCTGATGTCATTCTGATTCTCATTCCTTTGCACATAGCTTATTTCTCCCTGGAAGAGTTCAAAATTTTCTTTTAAGTTATGGAATTAAGAAATTTCACCAGATATATATACAATGGAATATTACTCAGCCATAAAAAAAGAATGAAATCTTGCCACTTGCAAAAACACAGATGGACTTAGAGGGTATTTATGCTAAGTGGAATAAGTCAGACAAAGACAAATACCCCATGATTTCACTTACATGTAAATCTAAAAAAACAAATGAACAAATAAAACAGAAACAGAGTTAGATACAGAAACAAACAGGAGGATGAGAGAGGAGTAGAGGGATGAGTGAAATAGGTGAGGGAGATAAAGAGGTACAAATTTTGTTAGAAAATAAATGTCAGGGGATGTAATGTACAGCATAGGGAATATTGTCAGTAATACTGTAATAACTTTGTAAGGTGACAGATGGTAACTAGACTTATCATGGTGATCATTTTGTTAATGTATAAAAATACTGAATCATTATGTTGTATACCTGAAACTAATGATATTTTAAGTCTATTATACTTCAATAGGAAGGAAGGGAGGGAGGAAGGAAAGGGAAATCTCACCAGGATGTATCTAGGTGAAAAAGCACTCCTTACTCCTGTGTGCCACCATCAACTGGCCCTTTCAATCTTAAGATTCTTCTGTCTTGGGGCTTCCCTGGTGGTGTAGTGGTTAGGAATCTGCCTGCCAACGTGCAGGACACTGGTCTGGGAAGATCCCACGTGCCATGGAGCAACTAAGCCCATGCACCACAGCTACTGAACCTGTGCTCTACAGCCCGCCAGCCACAACTACTGAGCCTGCATGCCACAACTACTGAAGCCCGTGTGCCTAGAGCTGTGCTCCGCAACGAGAGAAGCCACCCCAATCAGAAGCCCACGAACCAAAACGAAGAGTAGTCCCTGCTTGCCGCAACTAGAGAAAGCCCAGGCACAGCAACGAAAACCCGATGCAGCCAAAAAAAAAAAAGAAAACAAAAAAAACTGTGTGTGAGGTAAATTCTTAAGAAAAAATTCTTCTTTCTCTAGGAAACCTTCTTCCATTACACGTTTGGTTAGATACATATCATCTATCCTTGATTATCCCAGTCTTCTAATTTTTCTTTCACTTTTCATCTCTTTGGTGTTTTTTTTTTCCCCCTCTGTGTTCTGAGATATTCTTCACTATCTTTTGTATCACTAATTCAAGATTCTGGCACTGTCCATTTTGCTTTTCAAACCTTCCTCAGAGTTCCAATTTTGATAATCATATTCTTAATTTCCAGATACTTTCTTTTTTTCTTTTTTTTTTTTGCGGTACGCGGGCCTCTCACTGTTGCGGCCTCTCCCGTTGCGGAGCACAGGCTCCAGACGTGCAGGCTCAGCGGCCATGGCTCACGGGCCTAGCCGCTCCGCGGCACGTGGGATCTTCCCAGACCGGGGCACGAACCCGTGTCTCCTGCATCGGCAGGCGGACTCTCAACCACTGTGCCACCAGGGAAGCCCCCCAGATACTTTCTTATCTTTTCCTTTTTCAGAGAAGCTGATTTTTCTGACTCATGAATTTAATATCCTGTTAAATATCTCTGAAGATACTAATTAGTATTTTGAAAGTTCTCTTCTATTTCTTCTTAGTCCACCTCAGTGCTTCCATTTCGTGGTATTTGCTGATGATTCTGTATTGTTTGGTCATGCTTTAAAAGGAAGGATTCAGAAAGATCAAGTGATTTTAGTTACCTGACACAGTTTTTCTAAGCCATTGGATATACTTCCATGGTAGGCCTTTTCGCAAGAGGAGTGGGCTGATCATGCAGATCTCTGGGTGAAGATCCCAAAGATATTTATTGAGCATTTACTACATGCTGAGCATCATGTGCACAGGAAGGCTGGGGACACCTTTTTCCACTGGTGATGTAGGAAAAAGTTTTACTTCAGGAGCAAAACACTTCTGCTTATTTACTGTTGTGCAGAGCTGCTTTCACTTTTTTCCCCTTCAAATCTGTTTTAAAAGCTCAAAGATACTTATGTTCTCATTCTGTAGTCCAAGTCCTAACACACGGAGCCTTCTGAGGCAGATCCCTACTTTACTTTAGAAATTGGGCCTTACTGGCTTTAGCTTGGGAGCAAAAGTCACAGCCAGGCCCTAGAGTAGTAATTCTCGAGTAGTAATTCTCAATCCTTGGCTGCAAACTAGAATCACCAGGGGTGTTTTTTGTTTTTTAAATACTTGTGCCTGGAGTTCCATCCTTTGAGATTTGCTATTCTTATTTAACTGGTCTGGGCTGAGACCTGGGCATCAGAATTTTAAAAGCTGCCCAAGTAATTCTAAATTCAGCCAAAGTTGAGAACCACTACACTACAGGCTTACTAGCCCAGCTGTTCCATATTGTTTTATAACAACCCTGATGATTACCCCATAGCCTGCCTTGGCTCCCTTGCACCAGCTGACTAAGCTTGGAGTTCTTCCCAAGCTTGTTGAGACGAACAGTATGTACCTCTGCAGAGGTCTTCTCTACACCTGTTGTGGGTTGGGTTTCCTGAGTCTAGTTTCCATCAGTCCAATTTTATCTACTTTACGTATTCCAGAAATTCTCCATACTTTCTGATCCACTTCTTGTAGTCTTCCTATTTTCCACCACTAATACGGATTTCTTCCTCTTTTTTTTGAAATCATTCTCCACCCCTCCCCTCCCCATCTCTCATTTCAGTGGGATTTGCAGAGGGAAGGGTACTCCAACAACTTGAATCCCTGCAGATCACTCTGTTGAAATTTTCACATTTGAAAATACTCCCGATTGTCTGCATTCTTTGCATTGATGTGGCTGAAAGCACTGTGAGGCAAGAGAGTCACACACAGCTAGCATTTTGATGTGCCTACTCCAAGCACGGAAGTTAACTCAGAAGATGTGAGAGATGGGAGTTGGGGGAAGAGGAGCTGGGAGCTATTCAGAGCCTTATGTCAGATTGGCTTTTCTAAGAAAGCAAAGCTTAAAAGTAACAATGTAGCCACTACAGGCAATGAAGCTAAAGTATGATGACTAAAGTATCAGTCATCATGATAATGTCAATTAGAGTACCTTAGAACACAGTGACTTTTTTTTAATGGAAAAAGGACAACACTGAATAAAAATTACAAGATGGTCATCTTAATTGACATAAAGCACACTGGAACAGAATCTAAAAATTGATTTGCAAGCATTAGGATCCTGACGGAGTAAAAATCACAATTTCTTTGAGAAAGAATAAATTCTGTCAAACTAATGTAAATTCTCTCTTCCCCAAAGAAATTATTAAAAGGAAGCAAAAGATCACAATTCAATAAAAGCCTTTTGATTCAGTCCACAACTTTGTTCTTCAGAAAACAAACCAGCAAAAATCCTGGAGAAATATGATTTAGGTAACATTACTAAGAAGATATATAATTATTTTTAAGACTGTTACTGAAGACAAACTGATCATGGGTTCTAGGTCAACCCTGGTAGAGACAAAATAATTTGCTGATGGACAGGCTGTAGAATATAAGAGAAAGAGAAGTTTATTTCCTTAAATCTATTTAAAGGACGCAAAATAAATGATATAAACATTTATTTAGAGAAATAAATTTATTTAGAGAAATAAATTTATTTATTTATAGAAAAAAGAAACTAAGTGTCTACCATGTATTAGGCACCTTTCTTCCCTTAACTGTCACAACAATCTGTGGGGGTAAAAGATTATTATTCCCATTTTACAGATGAGAAAACTGTATGCTCAAGGTGATTAAGTAACTTGTCTAAAGTCATAAAAATATCAAGTAGTGATTCCAAGATTCGAAATTCACATCTATCACTTCCAAAGCCTGTGTGCCCCCTCCCCCGGCTATTCACTGTACCTTTACACAGAAATGACAGAAACTTGGTCACTCTTGTGTATCTATAATGACATATCATAATGGATGATCACTGTCTATAGTTTTTCTTTCACTGTGGAACTGGCTTTAGTTCTAGGATTTCTACTTGGTTTTGAATCTAATAGTATATGGGTGATGGTACCAAAAAAAGGCAAACCAGTAAAGTGAAGACTGAGTAGACTTCAAAAGGAACAAGGTGATCTTGGCTTCTGACAGAGACCACTTTTGAGTCAACCTTCTGTCCTCCTCCCACACAGAGCTAACTGGTTTCAAAGAGAGAAAGCAGGACACCTTAACCTTGATAAGTGACAATACAATAAAGTTTTATAAAATTGATTTGTTCCAGAAAACCAAAAAGGGCTTTTGGGAGAAAAAGTAAGAATAAACCATTTACTCTCAAATTTCCCAGGAAAGTACAATCTAACAAGATGAGAGACAAAAAAATTAGTCATTGCCCTTTCTTAATACATTTAGAAACAGAAAAAATATATATATAAAGGATTATTCACATATATTAAAAATTCTATTCATAGTATATTATCCTTCACACAAAAAGGGGACATAAAAATACATGTATCTGCTCACTTCTGCAAAAAAATACAATAATAAACGAGGAACTAATGAGATTGTTACCTATAGGAGGTAGGAAGGAACAGAGTGGAAATAATGAGGAAATGGGAACAGGTTAGTAGGGATGAGGGGGGGAATAACACTTCTGAGTATATCTTTTTGTATCATCTAAAATCATGGTAATGTTTCATACACCAAAAAAACCAAATAATTAAAACCTACCAGAGTGTGGGGGGAACCCCAATGGAAGGTAAATACAACAAATGAACTTAACTGTATTACAAATGAATAACATAACCATACTGAAGGGAATGAGGATGAAAGAACTAACCTAAGTTGGAAAACAGTGTTTTCAATGTATGCTATAGGCTAATGACAAAAGGAAGTACACGCAGATATTTCCTACTTAGGAAAAAATATTTTTTAAAATATTTATTTATTTATTTAGGCTGCGCTGGGTCTCAGTTGCGGCATGCAGGATCTTTGTTGCAGCATGCAGACTCTTAGTTGCAGCATGCATGCAGGATCTAGTTCCCCGACCAGGGGTCGAACCCAGGCCCCCTGCACTGGGAGCATGGAGTCTTACCCACTGGACCACCAGGGAAGTCCCAGGAAATTTGTTTTTCACAGGGGTATGGGTTAGCAATTCTGAAACTACTTTCTGTATATACCATGATTGAGCAAATAAATAAATACACTGTGAATAATGAGAGCCAGGTTTCTCACTGTTGGAGAAAGCAATTTCAAAGAAGCAAAGAGAGGAGGCTAAAACAAAACTGTGGTGGGCTGAAACTGAAAGTGTCAGTATGTACTCATAGTTTTTAATATATATATACAGACTGATACAGAAGTACACATAGAATGTGTATATATGCATGTCGAGATATATGTATTTTCTAGCTCTGTTAAGAGGTTCTAGAAGCAATAACATTCCATAGCATGAGTATACCTAGCACCTAGATCTTCATTTCTAAATACCATTCTCCAGTAAAAGGAATCAGCTCCTTGGAGGAATGGCTGATTCCAGACCGGGGGCAGGAAAATTACCAAATAAGCCCTAAGCATCTAGTGGTGTCATAAGTAAGAAAGTGCTCAAGAAACAATGTTGAAAGGACCAAAGAGCCAAGTTGAAGGAGCTTCCAATGGCCAAATCTAGGACAATCTGAGCAACAAAATAAATACGAATAGTAATGAATAATAACCTACAGAATAAAATGACATCCATGGGTCAATACTGATATAAATAAACGACTGAATAAACAGGGGAGAAGAGGCAGCTCTTCCTTACAGCAGAATTCTAATTAAATGTAGAAGAAACAGTGGACATAGAAAAATAACCATTAGGCAAATACCACAGTAATAACTGTTGCATACAAAAGTCATTCATGGATGCTAAAATTAGTGTGTGAAGGTGTGATGTAAAAGAGGTTATCTGAATAGTTTCCAAGTATTTCCTTCCCAATGAGATACTTAGTAACTAGAGAGAGAAAAATAGTAACTTTACAGTGGAGAAACATGGCAGACCCCACCTTAACCAAGTGGCCCAAGTTAACATCAACAGTAATGAGACATCAATGTCATATACTTCCTGATAATGATGAACTGAGATGGGCACATCACTTATGTATTTTTCCAAATATGCATAGCCTCAATCTAATCAGGGGAAAACATCAAACCAACCCAAATTAAGGGATATTCTACAATAATTGGCCTTCAATTATTTAACTTTAACTTCAAAAGTGTTAAAAGTCATGAAAAACACAAAGACTGATCAGCTGTCACAGATTGGGGGAGACAAAGAGACATGACAACTAAATTACAATGTTGGATCCTGAATTTGATGGTGGACTTGAAAAAGGACATCAGCGTGGCAACAGGTGAAATTCAAGTAAGATTTGTAGAATAGTTAATAGCACTGAATCAATGTTAATTTCCTGATTTTGATAAAAGTACTGTGGTTAAGTAAGATGTCAACATTAGGGGAAGCTGGGTGAAGCATATAAGGAAATTCTCTGTACTAGTTCTGCAATTTTTCCAGAAGTCAAAAATTATTTCAAAATGAAAAGTTAAAAAAATGACTCCAATTGAAAATATTACCAAAAGCAAGATTTGATTTAATTTAGCCTGCTCCAAAGTTAACTCTACAGTGGTAGTTTTGTGGTATTGCCTATAACTGGGAAGTTTTTCCTTTTAATTTAGTTGACGAAAACCTCCAATTTTAAAATATATAACTTGTTAAATCTGGGGAGTCACTGTATCACAGGGGGAAAAAACCCTCTACTTCTGTATATGTTTGAAATTTTTCATAATAAAAATTTAAAATACATGTTATAGACAAGATTTTTAAGTTCTTGTTAATATATTGAGGAGAATTTTCTATCATTCCTATAACTTTCATAAACATTTAGAATTCTATCAGGAATTTTTCGGGCTAGTAGGACCTTAGAAATTAAGGAGTCTACCCCTGCGTCACTGGACAGGAAAGAAGCTGATGCCAGAAAGGCAACGTCTAGTTAGAGTGGGCCAAAGCCTGAACCCTATCTTCCAGCTCCTGGTCCAGGTATTTCTCCAACACTATACACCTGAGCTCTTCTTCATTTATTCTAAAACTTATCAAGAGTGATAACTATCTAAACACTTTAACTACAACAGAACAGTAATACTATTTATAACTTTCCAATTAAAAAAAAACTAAATTTGAACTAATTTGCCAGACTCGTGGAAAAGAAACATGCATTCAAAGTAGAATGTAAAATAATGTTGTGGTTCAACACGCAACATTAAAGATGAGAAAATCAACTATTCTAGTTTACATTTTAAAAATGAAATCTTTAGGCCTTTTATATTGATAATATCAATAGTTCACGCTGCCATCCTTCTTTAGTAATTTGATTTTTTAAAAAATTCTTTTTATTTTATTTATCTTTGGCTGTGTTGGGTCTTTGTTGCTGCATGCAGGCTTTCTCTAGTTGTGGTGAGTGGGGGCTACTCTCCATTGCAGTACGCAGGCTTCTCATTGTAGTGGCTTCTCTTGTTGCAGAGCACCAGCTCTACGTGTGTGGGCTTCAGTAGTTGTGGCTCGCGGCTTCTAGAGCGCAGGCTCAGTAGTTGTGGCACACTGGCTTAGTTGCTCTGCAGCATGTGGGAACTTCCTGAACCAGGGTTGGAACCCGTGTCCTCTGCACTGGCAGGCAGATTCTTAACCACTGCGCCACCAGGGAAACCCAGTGATTTTATTTTTTAAGGGAAGTATTTCTTTCTTTCTTTTTAAAATTTAAAAAGTTTTTTTGTCTGCGCCACGCGGCTTACAAAATCTTAGTTCCCCAACCAGGGACTGAACCCGGGCCATAGCAGTAAAAGTGCCGAGTCCTAACCGTTGGACCACCAGGGAATTCCCTTGACTTTTTTTTTTAATAACTTAAAAAAAAATTTTTTTTTAAATTTATTTGTTCTATTTATTCATCTTTGGCTGCATCGGATCCCCGCTGCTGCACACGGGTCCCCTCCAGCTGTGGCAAGAGGGGGCCACTCCTCGCCGTGGCACACGGGCCCAGTTGCTCTCCCGGACCAGGGATTGAACCCGCGTCCCCTGCATTGGCAGGTAGACCCCAACCACTGCGCCACCAGGGAAGCCCTCCCTTGATTTTTTTAAATGGAAGTATTTGTTTTCTCACTACTGTCTTTTTTGAAGTACTTCAACTCAGTAAATGCCATCTTGCAAACATTTATCCATGCAGAAAGCATTTACTGAACAACAAATGTGTGTAAGGCTCTGTAGGTGATGCTGGAAACAAAAAGATGAAGAAAGATTCTGGTCCTCCAGCACTCACTGTACACTAGGGAAATGGGCAGATGCTGATTAGAATATAAAGTAACAAGAAGTGTACACACAATGTGTGTACACCTCCCTCTGGGAGGGTGGACGGGTGCTCAGTTAACCCAGTCCTCAGCCCTGTCCTTATATCCAACTTATTAGCAAATGAAGAAAATGGAATAGCTTCAGGTCACTCAATAAATGACAAAGCAGAGCTTGAACCCAGGTCTCCTGACACAGAACAGAAAAAACTATTCTCCTGTTTTGATCTAACTAAAATGATGAACTGTTTTTTATCTTAATGACAGCCAGTGAAATGGGTTTGATGCCCTGATGGGCATTACAATCTACTACTCTATTTGGTAACTCTGTAACCTTGGGTAATTTACATAACTTCTCTGAACTCACTTTTCTCACCTAGGGATAATTAATCATAGCTCAAAAGGTTATTGTGAGAAATAAATAAATAATATATAAGGCAACTGATATAACTGTTGGCACACCAAGGAGTCCACAGACCAAGAATTCATTGATGGATGGGCTTACCTTTTACTCATTGTTTTGAGTTTGAAGAGGCTGGTACAGTTCTTGGCACACACAGGTTGAATGAATATTTACTAAATGAAGTCACTTTTAAATAAATGGTGAATTTAAAACTATTAAGAGATATATATTCAATATATTTATTTTCATAAACAGATTTTTTAAAACAAAATCTCCATTTCATCCACATAATTGGAACCCAACTTTTAAGGACCAGTTCCCTCTCACAGCAGTACTTACTTTCTACTGTCGCTCCTTCGTTTGGGTTTGAATACCCTTCTCCTTTCCGTTTGATTCTTCGGATAATACCTCCATCTTCAAATAAGTCCTCTCCTTTGAAATCAAGAAGCTCAATCTAGAAAGGAAAAAGGGATCTGACTGAGAACGGACCAAAAAAGCCAATTTAACATACTTAAAGGCAAAGGCAACCACTCTCCTTTCATTTTACAAAATAAAACTGTTTTATATTTACCTGTGCTTCTTAATTATTGGAAAAGTAGGGAAAAAAGAACACTGCACTTTTCCATACCTGGAAAGAAACTTCATGTAATGATAATGTCTAGGACTACATCCTGTGGGGCTGCAGTGCAAAGACAGACAGGAAATACTAGGAAAACTGCCTTGTGGGCAGAACGCCAGAGTGACACAGTGCTGGCCCAGACTATTTTGTCTGACTCTAGAGGCCACCACTTTTTCTCCCCAGATTCATGGATGCCCTTCTTAAAATTAAGACTAAATCTTATGAATCAGGCCTACAACCAACTAAAGGTGTATTTTACCTAGTTACAATGTTTTAGGCATTTCCCCTCTTTAATTTTTTAATTAGGTATGGCCAAATATGTATAATTCAACACAATGAATACCATTTTATCACCATCTACCGCTTCTAATGAGGAAGTGAGATCTGTGACATTTATAAACCTCTGTAATATGAAAATAGCTTTACAACTTGCTTTATAGCTTTAGGTATATTTCAACATGTATCTCCCACATTTCCATCCTGTCTTCTGATCAGGTTTGAGTATGTCATAACTCACACCACTGACCAGAACCTTTATTTCTAAGCCTGTTGTCTTTTGTTTATTTGGATATGACCGTTTTCTGCCAGAGACACGTTTCTAAGAAAGCACTGGCACACATCCCTTGGGTTTGTGGGAAACAATTCAAGAAGCCAAGCTCCAAAATAAATAAGTTGGATCTGATTCTCAATAGCAAGCTCAGCTCCTTGTTCCACTGCCTGTTGCTTTGGAGCCAGCACTATAGTAGAGCAGATGCTAACAAGGCAACATCACACACATACTTGCCTCAAAAAAGAGAGTTGCATTCGAGGGAATTTTGGGGAGACTGCCAGCCGAGCCATATGCATATTCTGGTTTGCACAGTAAATGACAGATCTCTCCTTTCTTCATGGTAGCCACCCCAATGTCCCATGCCTTGATAACTTGGCCTAGGAGAAAGGAAAAAGTGGTTGAAAGCTATAAGCCATATTTTAAAAGACTTAATTGTCACGAAACAAAAGTTCAAACAAATTTCCAATTCCTTACATACTATTCAGCTAGGAAGTAGGGGCTAAAAAAACCCTCAGTAAGACCTATACACTAAGAAATAAATTGTGATTTTTTTTTTTTTTGAGGGCTATCAGAGAAGATTCTCTGCTGAGAAGGATGAAAGTAGTATCAGTTTCTAAACTACTCAAAGACTAAGTCTTTGAAAAGTGGCAGTAACATCATCTTTGAAATGTGGCTGGGCTGCAGTTGTTGCTTAATTTATAATTTCAACCATAAGAATAAGTGCCTGTTTTCTAGGCAGAAATGGAACAAAAATAGTATAGAAAATGGAATTTGTCCTAAGAAAGCTTATAATTTAGTTGGGCAGACAAAAACAACAAACAAGAAACCGGAAAAGTATAAATTGTATAAAAAGGCCCATGAAACAGATTTCTTCTCAAAATTTAGAGTAAGAAAAAAAGTGGGTTTTGTTTTTCTAAAAAAAACAGAATGATATGTGTCCTTTTTTGCCAAATCACAAGAAGTGCAGAACTCAGAATTTTTTTTTTCCTACTTCCAGGGAACAAAGCTTACTGCTCGGCTGTAGAACTATATTAACCCACATAATTGTAATTGTATCTTACAATAAGCAGTCCCAAATCCTTTGGGAAACAACAGAAAATGTACAAAATTTCAAGGGATAGTATATACATTTGGGGTGCTATGTCAAAGACTTAAGTATTCAAAGTGAGATCAGGTAATAAGCAATGAACTCCAGAGAAGGTGAATTTTGAAGAGAGCTATTATCTTGAACTGAGAACTGAGGTTAGGATTAGAGTAAGGATGATTAGAATAAGGGGAACCCTATACTAAGGTATGTAAGTAGATATGGACAAAGCATTTGTGACTCATGACTTCAGCTTAGTCTTAGGCATTACAACTTTTCAAAATATCAGATACACTTATTTTAGTTAAAAGTGTATATAAGGTATACATGCCAATTATTAAAACACACATGAGAGAAAGATATAAGTGAAAGGTAAAAGGTCATCCATTCCCTCCTTAAAAGAAGCCACTGTTATGTTTTTTTTGTACCCATCCACTGTGTGCTGTCGCTTTTAAAAAATTTAAAACACAAATGACAGCATACTATACATTCAGTTCTGAACTGTTTTCTCATTACATAGATATATATTTTAATTATATAGAAATATGTTATAAATAAATATATAATGTTTAAAATTTATTCATTTACGTGTATATACATATCTTTATCCATCAGCAGATAGGATATGCGTTTTAGGGGTTAGATGTGCAGCCTGCTTTAACTTCAGACTGACTAAATTAGAATACCAGGTCGGCCCCATATTAGTTGTGTGACCTTGTGCAAGTTTCCTCATCTGCAAAATGTAGATAATAATAGTACCTGCCATATAGTTGTTACAAGAATTATTAGATAAAATATGTCAAGTGCCTGGCATATAATATGTATTTAATAAAGGACAGTTACCATCATTGTAAATACATACTGACCTACTTCATTCTCAGTGGCTTCATAATATTGCAGTCACTCTACTATTGAGATACATTGCCAACAGTACTCTAATAAGAATTTTTGTCCCTTATGTTTGCCTATTTTGTGCAAGTATATTTGGAAGGTAAATTCCTGGAAGTGCAAAGGTGATGTGCACTTTCCATTTGATAGATATTGCCCAACTGCCCTTCCAAAAGGGCTACACCAATTTATATGCCCACACACGGTTCCAATGTGAAAACAGTCTAGAATCATCAGAAGAAATGTAAAGTCTGCTGTTGACAGGCTGCTCTACTGTCACTGATGCTCTTCAAAGACTGCAATGGCTTTAGCGTGGGCCATTTAGAACAATTTTTTTTTTTACTCTCAACTCCGATATTTTAAGACAAATACCTTACACCCTCTTTCAGGAAATCTTTATACTATGGGGTTACTACTGTACATTTGTTCAAGGCATTCAGCCAATTACTGAGGAGCAAAGGTCTGTCTAGGTACTAGAAATACAAAGGTGGCTGTTCTCTTCTTCCTTCCAAGAAACATGCAATGTAGTATGGCTAGTGGAGCAGAAAGATACCTGCCCTGATTTTTTTAAGCATGGTGAACACTAACATAAGAGTACAAACAGGGGCTTTTGCCTTGGGGTGGGGTTGGAACAGTCAGCAAAAGCTTACTTCACAGATGATGCCTATGCTAGGCCTTAGAAGTTGGAAACGTCAGCCTGGCTATTAAATCCACAGGAGCCTCAAGCTGAATAAATCATGCCTATGCCTTTGGCTCTTCTTCTCATTCAGGAACATTAAAGCTTCTTTTAAACACTGAGCTTTAGACACTGAAGGAAACACGCTGAGCAAAGAGCCAGACTGATATGAACACAGGTATATTTCTAAAATTGCCAATCTTGGGCCTCTTTTCTTAAAAAGCACTTCCCCCTGATTTAAAAAATAATAATACATACTCATTATAGAACAGTTGGAAAGTATATAAAAGCACAGACAATAAAAAACCTCTGAAATTTCAGCATCTGGGGTAAACTGTCAATTTCTTGGCTCGTTTTCTTCCAACTGTGTATGTATACTTTGTTTACATATTAAATTTTTTATATATACATTCTTAAAATTCTGATCATAGTTTATTTGGTTTTGTAGCCTACTCTGCATTTCACATTATATGAGCATTTTTCTTGTTAAAATACCTGAAAACATGACTTTTAATAACTATATGCTATTTACTATTTCATCTTTTAAATATGTCATAATTTCATTACTCCCACTAATAAATATTTAAATTGCTTTTTTTTTTACTCTTATTAAGTTGCAATAAACAACTCTGCACCTAAATCTTCACATGATTTTTTTTTTTTTGCATAATGAAAGCCTCTTACCTGACACATTAGGACTATGGTTGTAGGTTAATTTAAAATGTTGCTTTAAGTGAGGAATCATAAAAATGAACATATACAACCTCAAACTTTTTTTAAACTTAAAACCTATCAAAGTATATTAATTCACTAATCCTGTGATAGAAGTCCAAGGCCTTGTCTGCGTGTGACAAGTGATAAGAGTTCTATATCATCTTTACTATATAAATCACACTTATGGCATATCATTTGCAACTTACAACATGGATTTCTTTAAAGTGAAGTAAGAAGTAGAAGACACTTGTAAAAAGCAATCAGTATGTGGAATCCTTCTGGTAAAAATGTGTTCTGAATGGCCTACTTATTTCACCTAGCGTTTACCCACCCCTAATGCAACTGCCATTTTTTTTTTTTTTTTTTTTACTTATTTATTTCTTTCTTTCTTTTGCGGTACGCGGGCCTCTCACTGTTGTGGCCTCTCCCGTTGCGGAGCACAGGCTCCGGACGCGCAGGCTCAGCGGCCATGGCTCACGGGCCCAGCCGCTCCGCAGCATGTGGGATCTTCCCGGACCAGGGCACGAACCCATGTCCCCTGCATCGGCAGGCGGACTCCCAACCACTGCGCCACCAGGGAAGCCCGCAACTGCCATTTTTTAAAAGATATTTATTTATTTGACTGCCCTGGGTCTTAGTTGTGGCATGCAGGATCTTTTAGTTGCGGCATGTGAACTCTTAGTTGCAGCATGTGAGATCTAGTTCCCTGACCAGGGATCAAACCCAGGTCACCTGCATCGGACGCTTGGAGTCTTAGCCACTGGACCACCAGGGAAGTCCCTCAATAGCTATTTAAAAAAAGGCTTTTAGCAATTCACTTTAATAAGTCTTTCCAAAGATGTTCAACTTAGTTTTCAAAGAAATAAGTCCCATTTCTTATTACACTAATTTCAGAGTTTTATATACTATCTAATGAACTTATATAATTACAAAAAGGACAATGGATATAAACAAGTTTAGACTGATTCTTAATAAGAGTCTGAGGAAGAAAAAAGCACACCCTAATGTCTGGAAACTGCCCGACACTTACAGCTGGGCCTTGGTGATTCTGAAGCTGGACTGGGGCACACAGCCAAGCCATGTTATTCTCCTGTTGGACATAACAATCTCACAAAACATCAACGTCAGACAAGGTCACTCTGAGACCATGAAAAAGTGAGACAAAACAAGAACACTTCAAAATTTTGTCTGAGCATGGACAAAAAACAAGGTCCCTGTGCAACCTACAAAATACCAAACATCCCCCTCTCCTGGTGACATGAGTGACTTCTGCTTCTCTACAGGTGTAGCTTTAGTCTCACTCCAGTCAGCCCTCCTCCTAGATAAGATTTACTAAGATACCCAAAGAATCACCTGCATCCCAACAATATCCAATCCAGAGCAAATCCCTTCTTCCTTAAACTCTTCCCCAAATCACCTAATACAAGTCCAAATCCTATAAAAAGACCTTCTGAACACTCTGAGACACCTCCAGTTTCCCATGGTGTGCAGTCTACCTCCCTACGAGTAATAAACCCAACTTGTTCACTATAGTTGTGTTCCTAGTGGTCTGCGGGTGGAGGGCATTGACAAGGCTCACTCAACTGGCTGAAGCATAGTGCAGGGCCACAGTGAAGAATATGAAACTAGCGGTGTCACTCAGTGTATTTACAAGTAGAATGGAGAGCAGCAGTTAGTCTGGAGTTGGTTAAGCAAGCTTCTACCGTATTTCCTTAGATTCAATTCCTAGAAGTAGAATTACTGGGTCAAAGCATAAACATTTTTAAGATTCTTGATCTTTGGGATCTTTTGATCTTTAGGGTCTTAACTGTAGGTATAATACACCAAGAATATATAAACGCAATTTATTCTTCCACTTGTTCTAGACTTCAATTTTACTGGCTCAAACACAATTTATCAACTTCAGTAGTCCTATTCCATTAGTAACAAAATCTGAAATAAGAATATATATTTATTAAAAAAAAAGAATATATATTTACACAAATATATAATGTATCTATCTTTAAGTGTAAATGCTTTTTATATATACCTAACTATAGGGAAGTGAAACGTTAAAAGTGTACAAAGCCCAGTATAAAAGCAATGCACTGTATTTTTCTTCTCTCTGAAGAATATTATATAATTTTTTCTGATTAAGAAAATCAAAATCAAATTTTATAGGCTCATTGTAGGTTCATCAACTGTAACAAGTGCACCATCCTGGAGGGGGTGCTGATAAGAGGGGGAGGCTATGCACATGGCGGGGCAGGGGGTACACGGGAAATCTCTGTACCTTCCGCTAAATTTTTGCTGTGAACCTAGAACTGCTCTAAAAAAATAAAGTCTATTAAAATATCATGCAACACGTTTTAAAATATAACATTTTAAATTAATCACTGAATACTTTCACTTATAATAGACTATAGTGACCATTTTAGAACATTCTTTTTTATTGATTAAAAATTTTTTAAATTGTGGTAAAATACATAAAAATGACCATTTCAACTGTTAAGTGCACAGTTAAGTATGTTCACACTGTTGTGCAACCGATGTCCAGAACTTTTCATCTTGCAACACTAGAGGTCTACTTATTAAGCTACTCTTCTTTTCCTCCTGTCCCAAGCTCCGGCAAGAATTTTATTCTACTTTGTTTTTATGAATTTGATTACTCTACATTTCTCTAGATGTAAGTGGAATCATGCAGTATTTGTCTATTTGTGACTGGTTTATTTCACTTAGTGTAATGTCCTCGAGGTTCATCAGTTTTGTCCCATGTGAATAATACTCCTTTATAGAAATATACCATTGTATGTACATAAGACATTTTGTTTATCCATTTGTCTATAGACAAACATTTGGGTGGCTTCCACCTTTCAGCTATAATGAATAATGCTACAAATATGGGTGTACACATATCTCATTAGGACCCTGGTATATACGGAGAAGTGGAATTGCTGGATCATAGGTTAACTCTATTTTTAATTGTTTGAGGAACTACCATACTGTTTTCCATAGTGGCTACACTATTTTACATTCCCACCAACAGTGCACGGGGGTTTCAATTTCTCCACAACTTGCTAACACTTGCAAATTTCTTTTTCTTTTTTTTAAAATAGTACCTGATGGTGTGAGGAAATATTGTTAAATTTTTTTTTTGGCTGTGCCACACGGCATGCAGGATCTTAGTTCCCTGACCAGGGATCAAACCCATGGCCCCTGCATTGGGAGTGCAGAGTCTTAACCACTGGACCACCAGGGAAGTCCCTCTCACTGTGGTTTTGATTTGTATTTCCCTAATGATTTAGTGATGTAGAGCATCGTTTCATATGCTTGTAGTCCTTTTGTAGATCTTCTTTAGGGAAATGTCTATTTAAGTCCATTGTCCATTTTATAAGCAGGTTATTTGAGGTTTTCTGGTTGTTGGATTATAGGAGTTCTTTATATATTCTGGATATTAACCCCTTGTCACATACATGATTTGCAAATATTTCCTCCCATTCTTTAGGCTGCCTTTTCACTCCATTATTGTATTCTTTGATGCACAGTTTTTAATTCTGATGTAGTCCAATTTATGTAGTTTTTACTTTTGCTGCCTTGCTGTTGGTGTCACATCCGAGAAATCATTGCCAAATCTAATGTCAAGAAGCTTTGCCTCCAAGTTTTCTTCTAAGAAAATACAGTTTTAAGTCATATATATCTTTGATCCATTTCGAGTTAATTTTTGTATGTGATGTAAAGTAAGGGTCTAACTTCATTCTTTTGCATGTGAATATCTAGTTTTCCTAGCATCGTTTGTTGAAAAGACTGTCCTTTCCTCAGTAAACAGTCTTGGCATCCTTGATAAAATTATCGACTATCTGACCTTTAAATGCATGTTTGCATTTGAAACCATTGATAATATTGACATTGTCTTTCTTTTTATGCTAGATAAAGCAAAGTTTTTCCTGTGTATTTTTTTCCTCTTATAAATTTTATTTAGTCTTATTTTTAAATGTCTTATAAAAGGGCTCTGATAATCATCCCTATTCCCTACCAAAAGTATCTGATTATGAATTCAACAAACTCGTTTATATGTTAAGATTCTTTTAAAGTGTTCATATGTCTTATGTTACATTCTATTTTTGCCATTTCTCTATTAAATTACTAAGAAAACTGATCACCAGATGATCTCTCCCCACCGTCATGGCTTATCATTTAAAAAACGGGGTGAAAATAATCTGTGCTGGGACAACCTTAATGATCAACTCTGCCAGGCTAAACTGCTAGATACCTGAAGGCAGGAGTCATGTCTTGATTATTTTTTATTTCCCAAAGAACTTAAAACCACAATACTATACTCAATAAAGGAACACGGTCCGTGCTGCAGTATCTAATTTAAATGGAGTTAGAAATGTGTTAGCTTCTCCCAGTCTGCTCTCACCCCTGCCTAAATTAGCTTCTCCTTAATATCCACTCGGCGATGAAACTGGAATCATTCTTACTCTATTAGAAAGTACCAGGTAAAGCCAAAGAAAGTACTTTCTGAAAGTTTGCTGTCTTTCTGGCTCACATTTTTGGGGAGGGTTAGGAATATTAAATATTTTGGCCTAAAAGCCTTCTTTCTGAATCCTGAGTGCTCCTAAACTGCAGGTTAAAAAAAAAAGTTAACAGATGTTAAGAATATATTTATGGTGGAGCAAGAGTATCAATAGAAATTTAAAGGGAACACATGGTTAAACCACAACCCACAAGCAGCTGGCTGCATGGTTACCCATTACTGGTAAGTGTATTTTACTACTTGTAAAATGTTGTCAAGGCCTAAAATATGTGAAAAAAAATACACTTCAAATAAAAATAAAACTTTAAAAATAGGAATTAGGCCCACAATACCAAGCATGTTATAGCAATAATTTTGCTTTTGATAAACCTCATTAACTACATCATTCCTGTAAGAAAAATGTCTGGTGTACAGCAGGCACTCAGTAAATTCTGCTGGACCAGCAACTACTTTGTTTCTATACCTAGTGTTTAGGCTAGTTTTAAACCTTAAGATCTAACATAACTTGAAAGACACTGCCTGGCTTTGAATCCTGGCTCTGCCACTTTACCGTATTAACTTTGGGCTAATTACTTAATCTCCCTCTGTACCTTAGTTTCCTCATAGGTGAACAAAAAAACCAAAGCAAACCAAAACTAAAATGGTCATAGTAGGTACCTAAAACATTTTTAAAAAATTGGTAAAGTGGACTTCATCAAAATTAAAAACTTTTGTTCTTTGAAAGATCAATTAAGAAAATGAAAAGGCAAGCTAGAGACTGGGAGAACATACTTGCAAAATACACATCTGATTAAGTGCTTGTCTTGTTGAGTACAGCTCAAAAAGATTGTTGGTTTTTTTTTAATGGGCAAAAGATTTGAACAGATACTTCACAAAAGAAAATATACAAATGTCCACTAAGCACAAGAAAAGATACCCTCAATGTGACTAGTTACCAGGGAAATGCAACTGAAAACCAAAATGAGATACCATTTCACACCCATTAAAATGGCTAAAGTTAAAAAGACTGATAGTACTAATGGTTGACAAGCATGTGAAAAACAAACTCTCAAACACTGCTGGTGAGAATGCAAAATGGTACAGCCACTTTGAAAAAACAGTATGGTATTAACTTATAAAGTTAAACATATGTTTTACCATATGATCAACAAGTCCACTCCCAGGTATTTACCCCAAAATAAATTTACCCAACATAGCCACACAAAGACAGGTATATGAATGTTCATTACATTATTCATAATAGCCCCCATATGGAAACAACCCCAATGTCCGATTTTTTGAATGGATGAACAAATTGTGGTGTTTCCATACTTGTAAAATGCTACTTGGCAATTCAACATGCATGAATCTCAAAATCGTTATGCTAAGTGAAAGAAGTCAAATGCCAAAGATGACATATGATTCCATTTATATGAACTTTTGGAAAAGGCAAAACTATAGTAACATAAGTCAGATTAGTGATTCCATGGCCCCGGGTCCATAAGAAAACTTTTTAGGGTGAGGAAACTGTTCTATATTTTGACTGTGGTGGTGGTTACACAACTATTACCCAAATTCATCAAGCTATATACCCTTTAAAAGGGTTAAGTTTTATTATATGTAAATAGTACCTCAATAAAAAACTCAGTCTTATACACAGATGTTACTATGACTGTCACCTAAACTATACTAAATAAATTGTACAAAAAAATCTATAAAGTAATAATAGGATTGGTGTGAGGATTAAATGAGATAATGCATTAAGCCCTTTGCCTGGCACTATAAGTACTTAAAAAGTATTAGCCATTAGTCTTTCAACATATACTTTCTCTCTTTTACTCCAATATGCTAATGACTGCTAAATTAAAAGATGTTTTTACCAATAATCATGGGTCATCATGCATCTAATAAGGTAAGATTAACGTTAAAGGCAGATCACTGATATTTACTTCATTATGGTTTAATCTCAATAGTAAGAGAGAAGTATAGGTATGTGAAAAATGCAAAATGACTGGTTTGTTTCTCTTCTCAAATCTGGGGGAAGAATATAAGAGAGAGGATTTTTATCTTCATAATTCCCAACCATGTTAGTCATATACGAAGAGCACGAAAAACCACTTCACTGCAGTAGCCTTTTATCAGAAATCACCAGACCTTTATAGGGGTAGATGGGGAAGGGGTGAAGCTTTAGTGTCCTTGGATTTACTTATAAGAACAGAGGTAGATACAATTCTTTCAGCCCCCAAACCCATCCCTTCACAATTTTAGTGATAACATATTTGCTGCAGACAGGGAAAGGGAAAGAACAGAACCCCTGTTGTGGAAGTATACTTGAAAATCCTGAGTCATTCTTATTTCAACTTCTTTTAAGATGGGTTATGGACACAGTTCTAGGAATTCAGAACATATAACAAAGATTTAGTTAAGAAAATCCAGTGAGGGAAACCATCATCATTCTAATATCTGTAACATATTCTGTAGTGGTGATAACCAATTGTCTTAGATTGATCCAGTTGTTGTTTTTCCAGACTTCCTGGGGCTAAAAAAGATGGTTAAGCATTCAAAAGGTCTGTATGCAGGCATAGTAAATAGGAGTGAGGACCCAAACTGCTGTAACACAGCTCTTGCCACTCTATTGTAAAGCCAGCCAATAATCCCAGTACTGTAACAACAACAGTAATAAAAGATTTGAGTGCTTACTATGTATTAGGCTGAGTGCTAAGCAACAGTGTATACTATATCTTATTTAATCCTCAACATATAATTGTATATACTATTATTATCATCACTTTACATATGAGGGAAGTGAAGCACAGAGTATCAAAGATGGTACGAAAAGAACAACAGACACATACAAACAATGTGTAGGTATACCTCAAATTTATACTTATGGTACGTGTATTTTTAATGCAATTTTTATAGATAAGTTCTTATGATTCTATTTTATTTTATTATTATTATTTTTTTTGCGGTACGCAGGCCTCTCACTGCTGTGGCCTCTCCCGTTGTGGAGCACAGGCTCCGGACGCGCAGGCCCAGCGGCCATGGCTCACAGGCCCAGCCGCTCCGCGGCATGTGGGATCCTCCCGGACCGGGGCACGAACCCACGTGCCCTGCATTGGCAGGCAGACTCTCAACCACTGCGCCACCAGGGAAGCCCTATGATTCTATTTTAAATACTGAAGTCTCAACAGAACCCCAAAATCAGTGTGACTTTCCACTGAAATATTTCTATTTATTCCCTTGGGAGAGGTACAATATAAGGGATCAAGAGAGTTCAATGTACAATATTTGTGCTACAGTTATTTATATTATTTTTCTTCATTATGTTATGAAGTAGCTACTGCCATAACATATAGGTATAAAACTATAAACTGCCTAACCAATGTTTGTTTTATAGGCAACTGAACCCATTATGTTATAGAAGTTTTACCAGAGGGATATTGTTCTAGTCTCATATTTCTAATTATCATCTTAAGGGGGCCTCTAAAGGTTCTGTAATTGTGTTGGGTTTAGTCCTTTACAGTTTTTGTTCCTGTACTCTTTGCAGAATATACAAGAATGGAATCTTAGACTCAGGATTAATCTCAAAGCTCTTCTACAGATGCTTCCTTTTTGTAAGAGCAGGGAAGGTTAGGTGGCTTACTCATGTTAACATACCACAGGAAAGAACAAAGACAGGAACCCTGGCTTCCCAACACCCAGCTGGATGCTCTCCCCCTGAGACAACACTATCTCTAGATAGGTGTGCCACAGGTACCAAGTCAACTGGAAGTTGCCTCTTTTCTCTCTGCTCAAAATTCTAGGAAAGATGAAAGACTCATTCACCATTGCATGTTTTACTGAGAAAATCTGGGTAGAGAAGCAATTCTAAGTCTACTTGCAAAGATAACTGCTGAGAGGAGACCTATTATCTTAAACCTACCAACTTCTTCAAGACAGAAATTCAAAGGCGGGGGGCAGTGGGAACAAAGAGGTCTGATGAGGCCATTTACTCTTAGGTCATCTAAATTAAATAATGATGCCACAGCCATGCTGGTAGCCCTGGAAATTCACATCCTTACATCAACAAAAATGAAAAAAAGTTGTTAATCGTCATCCTTATCTGCTATGTTAAGAAAAAAAAATCTGTATTTGATTTTGATTGCTATCTTATTGAACACAAGATTAATCTCACATGAGCCATTAACTCACTGAGGACCCAAAGGAGAAGGGAGCAGTGGCACAGCCAGCACTAGAGCTTGGAGAGAGTACAGCTGTACAGGAAGCAGAAATCACCATGACATACAAATGCCTGTGGGTACCAGGGAAGGCAGAGAGGCAGAAAGAGTTTAACTCCTTAGCTACTTGCTGTTTCCTGTCCCACATCCTTGCTTAGCGAGCAACTCGACTAAGGTGTAGAGTCAGAAAAAGAAAGGAATTATTCAACACTGAGCCATGGTGGTGAATGAGGGGGATCGCCCCTTTTCTCCTACACTTGATCTGGGAACAAACTAGAAGTCTGCTATATCTGTGGCAGATAAGAATAAAATGACTCTGTAATTCAGCCACTAACTTCCAACAAGCCACATGGTCCACAAAGTTCAATTTGATGTATGGGCTATTATTCTTCTTCCAAGATTAAAAACAATAAGAATACTAAATTAACTGAAGACATTTAAAAGCATTTGTAAAGAAATTAGTAAAAAATCACATTTAAGATTTTAAAACAGTGGTTCTCAACTTTTTTCCCTCAGGACCCCTTTATATCTTAAAAATTGAAGACCCTAAGTCCTTTTGTTTGTATGCTGTATCTATTGATATTTACCGTATTTAAAAAATTTTTTAACAGTTATTTACCAGTTCATTTAAAATAACAATAACCTCATATGTTAACATAAATTATTTTTATGGAAAATAACTATATTTCCCAAAAGAAAAAAATTTGTGAGAAGAGAGACGTTGTTTTATCACTTTACAAATGTAAAATGTGTCTGACTTAATAAAAGACAACCAGATTCTCATACCTACTGTTGCAATGTCTGGCTGAAGTATATGGAAAAAATCCAAACCCGCACATATAATTAGAAAAGATAGGAGTTTTTTAATAGCCTTTTCAGATAATGATGAATCTAATCTGATACTACATCAAAACTGGACAAGTGGTAGTTTCATAAAGGTTAGTTGCAATGTGGAATCTGAAACCGTTATCAATGAACTTTTCATATTATGTTATGTTAAAATCCATTGGTCTAGCTTACACATCAAATGGACCTTTTACTCATGCATAATTTTATAACGTCTTGCATTGGTCATTGGGAAAATATTGTTCACTGAGTCACACAATCTTCCAAATGTTAACACATTTCATTTCATGATATTTTAAAAATCACATTCATTAATACTCATTGATCTCAACAGAAGTCTTTTAAGTTTTGGGAAGCTGTCAAGCTCTGAGTAGCAGATACAAATTTTCCGAAACTGTAATTTTCACTTGAAAACTCAATGGCAACAAATACTGTCAGTTGTTGTCCTTGAAGTGACAGGCTCACTTCATTCATTTGCGAGAAAATATCTGCCAAATAGGGAAAAATCAAGTCTGAATAATCATAGTTTGCCCTTTCAAATAAAAATGGTGCTTCGGGCTTCCCTGGTGGCGCAGTGGTTGAGAGTCTGCCTGCCGATGCAGGGGACACGGGTTCACGTCCTGGTCCGGGAAGATCCCACATGCCACGGAGTGGCTAGACCCGTGAGCCATGGCCGCTGAGCCTGCGTGTCCAGAGCCTGTGCTCCGCAACAGGAGAGGCCACAACAGTGAGAGGCCTGCGTACCTCAAAAAAAAAAAAAAGAAAAATGCTGCTTTATGGAAAAAATGCAGCTAGTTCAGCTCTCGACTAAAACAAGTACACAAGTGCTTTCCCTTGAGATAGCCACTGTAGTTGGGGATGCAGAAGTGCTTTATGTGTGCTCTCCCATCTGTCACAAAATATCAAAACAATGTGAAACTCAAGGATTAGGATTTAATAAAATTAATATGTTTTACACCTTATCAAGGACATTCTTAAGTGATACTGGCCTTCTTTTATTTTTCTTATTTGAACAGTGAGTGAGGGCATACTAATGGTATAGTTTGGTGCCATTGCCTAGATTTGTGCTAAGGCTCCAGCAAATATTCACCATTGCAGCTTGGTACCATCGGTGCAAATGTCAACACAGTAAAATAAATAAATAAATAAATAAATAAATAAATAAATAAACATCTTAGTATTATTATGAAAATAATTTTGACACTATGGACCCCCTAAAAGTATCTCAGGGACCCCACAGGGATCCACGGACCACACTTTGAGAACTACTGCTCCAAAATATCTTTATTTTTGGCAAGGATAGGATCCATGAGAACTACTGCTCCAAAATATCTTTACTTTTGGCAAGGATAGGATCCACCAGCTCCCATATAATATAAATAGCAATAAATCTAAGCAAAACACAACTCAAAAAAAAAATACCCTCTTACCTTTGCCAAGACTAAAGACAAATGGTTCGTTTCGATCATGACTGGAATCAAACTTCTTTCCATTTGACAATTTTCCTTTGTAATGGACATAAACTTTGTCTCCAATCATCGGGGTTTCCTCACTATTCCCCACTCTTTTGACAATCTAGAAAAGACAAATGTCAAGAAAAATGAGGTTAAACATTTTATTTCTAATCAGAGAATAAAGAGGTCACACAGTCCCTTCCACATCACTCAGGCACATTTGCAAACAACTGTCTGTCCTTTCTAAAGGCTTCCCTCCCAGTTCTCTCAATGATCCTCACTGTTACAAAATTATCCTGTACTACTCTAAATCTTTAATGCTATATTTAATTGTATTGTTAATCACACTATTCTCTCAAAATAATTAATCAATAGATCTTATTTCACTGGTTTAATGCCCCATCTTTTGACACTGAAATCTTTCAAAACACAGAGTTAGTCCATGTACAAACTGAATTAGACCAAAAAGATTAGTGGACTTTCAAAAACATTCAAAAAGAAGTCTGAAGCAAAGTTTCAAAGGTGAGATTTTTATTTCTCTCCTTTGCTAAAAACATTATCTTTTGACTAGATTCCACTAGTCTAGTTTAATTTCAAAAAGCCCAATTTCCTGATATAAAGGTTATACTTCCTACTATTTGAAGAATATTCAAAGTGTAAAAAAAACAGTACCACTGCACAGTTTGATATGATACTGAATAACTTGTGTTCTAGTAAAGGAAATGCCAAAAAGCTCCAAGTTGAAAAACATTTAACTATCATAAAATCCAGTATATTTATTTTGTTCTTGGCAGAGCAAGCCACTAATGCAGTTGGTCAGTTCTGGGAAAAGAAAATCAAATCCAGGCATGTGGTGTATAATTTATTCTGTCAATCACTTATGCCAAATTAATCATTTCTATTAGATAACAGAGGATGGTAGCTAATGTCCAATAAACATCATTTTTGGGGAAGGGTCTGAATTTTTATCTGAAGAATTCAATTATTTGCTCCTAAATTCTTTTTTGAGATGCATCCTCCTTGCCCCACCCTCATATCACCACATAAACACTGTGAACTTAGATTCTATAACTTTCTTAGCTCAAAAGCCTAGACATTCTAAAGGAAAAAAAATGATTACTGCAACTTCATCAAAAAAAGTGTTTGGGGGCTTCCCTGGTGGCACAGTGGTTGAGAGTCCGCCTGCTGATGCAGGGGACACGGGTTCGTGCCCCTGTCCGGGAAGATCCCACATGCCGCAGAGCAGCTAGGCCCGTGAGCCCTGGCCGCTGAGCCTGCGCGTCCAGAGCCTGTGCTCCGCAACGGCAGAGGCCACAACAGTGAGAGGCCCGCATACCGCAAAAAATAATAATAATAAAAAATAAAATTAAAAAAAAAAGTGTTTGAACTAATCAATGAATTCAGTAAAGTTGCAGGATTACAAAATCAATATACAGAAATCAGTTGTGTTTCTACACACTAACAAAATATCTGAAAAAGAAATAGAGAAAACAATCCCGGAAATGTACACCAAAACCACAATGAGATATCACCTCACACCTGTCAGAATGGCTGTCATCAAAAAGACAAGAAATAAAAAGTGCTGGTGAGGATGTGGAGAAAAGGGAACCCTCTTGCACTGTTGGTGGGAATGTAAATTGATGCAGCCACTACGGAGAACAGTATGGAGGTTCCTCAAAAGATTAAAAGTAGAACTACCATATGATCCAACAATTCCACTTGTGGGTATTTATACAAAGAAAGGAAAACACTAACTGAAAAAGATATATGCACCCTCGCCATGTTCACTGCAGCATTACTTACATTAGCCAAGATATGGAAACAACCTGTGTTCATCAATAAGTGAATGGATAAATAAAATATATATATTTGTATATGTTTTATATATATATATATGTATACACACACACACACAAAATGGATGATTATTTAGCCATAAAAAAGAATGAAACCGGGATTTCCCTGGTGGCGCAGTGGTTAAGAATCTGCCTGCCAATGCAGGGGTCACGGGTTCGAGCCCTGGTCCAGGAAGATCCCACATGCCGCGGAGCAACAAAGCCCATGCACCACAACTACTGAGCCTGCGCTCTAGAGGCCGAGAGGCACAACTACTGAGCCCGTGCACCTAGAGCCCATGCTCTGCAACAAGAGAAGCCACAACAATGAGAAGCCCACGCACCACAATGAAGAGTAGCCCCAGAGAAAGCAGCAGCAAAGACTCAGTGCAGCCAAATAAATAAATAAATAAACTTATTTTAAAAATAGGAGTGAAATCTTGCCATTTGTAACAACATGGATGGACCTTGAGGGAATTATGCTAAGTGAAAATAGGTCAGACAGAGAAAGACAAATACCGCATGATCTCACTTATATATGGAATCTTAAAAAGAAAGAAAGACAGAAAGTAAAGAAAAAACAACTAAATTTATAGATACAAAGAACAGAAACAGATTGGTGGTTGCCAGAGGTCAGAGTTTGAGGGGAGGGTGGGAGAAATGGGTAAAGGGAGTCAAAAGGTACAAACCTTCAGTTACAGAGTAAGTCATGGATGTAATGTACAGCATGATGCGATAGTTAATAATATTGTATTGCATATTTGAAAGCTGATAAGAGAATAGATCTAAAAAGTTCTCATCACAAAAAAAATTTTTTAAACTATGTACGGTGACAGACATTAAATAGACTTATTGTGGTGATTATTTCATAATACATACAAATGTCAAATCATTATATTGTACACCTGAAACTAATAAAATGTTATATGTCAATTATACCTCAATAAAAAATCCCATTCACAATATCATCAAAAACTATAAAATAGTTAGAAATAAATTTAACCAAGGAGGTGGAAGATCTATACACTGAAAACTATAAGATTCTGATGAAAGAAACTGAAGAAGACACATATAAATGGAAAGGTGTCCTATGATCATGGATCAGAAGAATTAAAAATGTTAAAATGTCCATACTACTGAAAAGCATCTATAGATTCAATCCAAGACATATCAAAATTTCCCATAGTACTTTTCACAGAAATAGAAAAAAAAAAAAGCTGAAATTCGTACAGACCCATAAGAGACCCCAAATAGTCAAAGCAATCCTGAGAAAGAACAAAACTGGAAGCATCACATTTCCTGATTTCAAACTATATTAAAAGCTATAGTGATAAAAACAGAATGGTACTGACATAAAAACAGGCACAAAGACCAATGGAACAGAATCGAGAACCCAGAAATAAACCGTAGCATATACAGTCAACTAATATTTGACAAGGAAGCCAAGAAGGCTCAATGAGGAACAGATAATCTCTGCAGTAAAAGATGTAGGGAAAACTGGATAACCCTATGAAGAATAAAATTGGACCCCTATCTTACACCACTCACAAAAATTAACTCAAAATCAATGAAAGACTTAAATATAAGATATGAAACTATAAGACATCTAAAGGAAAACAAGGGGAAAATCTCCTTGACATTAATCTTGGCAATAATTTTTTGGATATGACACCAAAAGTACAAGCAACAAAAATAAATAAGTGGAACATCAAACTAAAAAGCTTCTGTGGGCTTCTCTGGTGGCACAGTGGATAAGAATCCGCCTGCCAATGCAGGGGACACAGGTTCAAGCCCTGGTCCGGGAAGATCCCACATGCTACAGAGCAACTAAGCCCGTGCGCCACAACTACTGAACCTGTGCTCTAGAGCCCGTGAGCCACAACTACTGAAGTCCACGTGCCTAGATCCCATGCTCCACAACAAGAGAAGCCACTGCAATGAGAAGCCTGTGCACTGCAATGAAGAGTTGCCCCTGCTCACTGCAACTAGAGAAAGCCTGCATGTAGCAACAAAGACCCAACGCAGCCAAAAATAAATAATAAAATAAATTGGGCTTCCCTGGTGACGCAGTGGTTGAGAGTCCGCCTGCCAATGCAGGGGACATGGGTTCGTGCCCCGGTCCGGGAAGATCCCACATGCCGCGGAGCACCTGGGCCTGTGAGCCATGGCCGCTGAGCCTGCGCGTCCAGAGCCTGTGCTCCGCAACGGGAGAGGCCACAACAGTGAGAGGCCCGCATACCGCAAAAAAATAATAAAATAATAAAATAAATGTATATATATATTTTAAAAAAGCTTCTGCACAGCAAAAGAAACAATCACCAAAATGAAAAGGCAATCTATGGAATGGGAGAAAATATCTGCAAACCATGTTATTTGATACTGAAAATATACAAGGAACTCATGGCTATAATCAAAAAATCAAGAAATAACAAGTGTTGATGAGGATGTGGAGAAAAAGTAAACCCTGTACACTGTTGGTAGGGATATAAACTGGGACAGCCACTATGGAAAACAGTATGACGTTTCCTCAAAAAATTAAAACTAGAACTACCATATGATCCAGCAATTCCATTTCTGGGTATAAATCCAAAGGAAATGAAATCACTATCTCAAAGAAATAATGGATAAAGATGTGGTATATATATATTATATAATATTTTATATATATATATATAATAGAATATTATTCAGATAAATAAAGACAGATAAATACTGTGTGATATCACTTATATGTGGAATCTGAAAAAGCTGAACTCACAGAAACAGACAGTCAAATGATGGTTGCCAGGGGCTAGGGGAAAATGGGGAGATGTTGGTCAGAGTACAAACTTCCAAGTTATAAGATGAATAAATTCTTGGGATCTAATGTACAGCATGGTGACTATAATTAACAACACTGTATCATATACTTGAGAGCTGCTAAGAGAATAGATCTTAAATGTTCTTACCACAAAAAAGAAATAATTATCTGAGGTGATGAAGGGGTTAACTAACCCTACTGCAGTAATCATTTCAAAACATTTAAGTGTATCATATCATATATAAAATTTCTTTTTGGAGCTTACATTTTTAAAATGAATTGAGACTAGATTGTATCCTTAAGACAGTTCCAGATTTAGGCACTAAACTCGTCTTGTTGGGGAAACCGGAAGTGATATCACAGTATCACTTGCTGATGTGAACAGCTCTGACTCCATGGTAGACATTCATCCCATATGCCCAGTTACTTGGTTATAGTGCTAGAAAGGCAGATTCCCTCCAGGAGAGGGAGGGAATCATATCATGATACACATATCATGTGTATCATATCATCACACTGTATACCTTAAACTTACATAGTGTTATATTTCAAATATATCTCAATACAGCTGGGAAAAAATAATTACAGTTTAAAAAATTATATTAAGTGCTAGTAAAAAAAAAAAAAAGGAGAATCATTACTGCCCTTCTAGTACTCAAGGGTAAAAAACGTTTCAAAAAAGTTAATCTAGGGCTTCCCTGGTGGCGCAGTAGTTGGGAGTCCGCCTGCCAATGCAGAGGACACGGGTTCGTGCCCCGGTCCAGGAAGATCCCACATGCCGCGGAGCGGCTGGGCCCGTGAGCCATGGCCGCTGAGCCTGCACGTCCGGAGCCTGTGCTCCGCAACGGGAGAGGCCACAACAGTGAGAGGCCCGCGTACCGCAAAAAAAAAAAAAAAAAAAGTTAATCTAAAAGAAATCACACGATATTCTAGAAGTGCTCGTGTTCATGAACTGCATGCAGTATTTAGGAGCCTGAGCCTCCCCTGGAGGGAATCTGCATTTCTAGGACTATAACCAAGTAACTGGGCATATGGGATGAATGGCTACCACGGAGTCAGAGCTGTTCACATCAGCAAGTGATACTCTGGTATCACTTCCGGTTTCCCCAACAAGATGAGTTTAGTGCCTAAATCTGGAGCTGTCTTAAGGATACAATCTAGTCTCAATTCATTTTAAAAATGTAAGCTCCAAAAAGAAATTTTATCTTCCTGGGTTAGTTTCTCACTTCCCAGATCTGCCTTGGTCTTTTAAAAAATATATACAGTAACAGTTAATAAGAGAGATTATTACAATCATGGCACTGTGCTAAATGCTTTATGTAATCTCAATAATTCTATGAGGTAGGCAGTATTATTACTCTAAGTTTACAAATGAGGAAACTTCATCACAGATAGGTTACTAAATTGCTCTAGGTGATAGAGTTAAAAGACCTATTTAATCTTAACCAAAAGCCATGGTGAAACATGAGGCTTTAGACAGTGATAAACCATAAGATTTAAAGGGTTTATAATCTCTAAATGTTTCCTACAAGCCTAAAAATCTTATTAGATTTACTCCCTAGAACAAAGCAGGGCCTCAGGCAAGTTGGGGGCCATGCTGTCTGTACCAGTGCTCTGAAAAGATGAAAGAGAAGAACTTAAACAGAGGTAGGGAGATGCTGCAGATAGCCCACAGAATTTCCACTGTCTTGAGAGGCATTCTGGAGTATGGGATGAGTAATTCACAGAGCTACAAGGTTGAAAAGCCCTCTGAATGAAGATATCATAATATACATCTTATGCTATAGATAGCATAAAGCCCTTATTCTACAGGTTCAAGTCTTCAAATTTTGGCTTGGCATACAGCAAGCTAATAGTAAAACATGTATATTTGGAAGAAATTCAGGCGCAGAAAAAAGCTTTCACATAAGCAAGATTAGCCAAAACAAACTAAAAAAATTCTCATTTGCTACTGATAACACAAGGAGATATTAAAACTCAGCTTAGTGGTAATATTTAGAATGTTTAAGATAATCTTTTCAGCAAAAAAAAAATTAATTATACAAAACTTGAACACATAACAACAGTGTAGGAGAAAAAAGAACTTAGTATGACTAAAACCATTTAACCTCTCTTTATTATACGAAATAATAACACATACATATCTTCCATACATAAACGGAAGAATCAAAAAGGACTCTGTCTCACAAAACCACTGTGAGATTAAAAACAATGTAAAAATGATTAATTACAGAATGAAAAAAGTGTTTTTAAGGAGGAAAGCTAATTCAAAAGTGAGATATATTCTCTGATGAAACCTCAAAAAAATACCTTCACTGCACACAGGAATTCTATTTGTATGTAAAAAACCAATCCTTTTGAACTCTGCAAGTTAGCTTTTCTTTTTCTTTTAAAAAAGTCTTTTGAATTGTCATTAGCTAGCTTTAATATACTTAAATATTATATTAAAATAATCACCCATTTATACACTCTGAGAATAGAGAGACACAGCCTTTTGGAGTCAGACGTAACTTGGACCTAAACCCCAGATCTGCATTTACTAAGATATATGATTTGGGGCAAGTTAATTTACCTAGCTGGCCCTCAGTTTTACCATCTATAATCTGGGATTAAAAATAAACCTCCAGTTATGAAGACAAAATGGGAATTTAACTGCAGTGTTTTGTACTTAGTAAGCCTCAATAAACATTATCTATCTCCACCTCCAACCAAAAAAACAAAAAAAGATTTTTATTAACAATCTTTCCAGATAGCAAATTTCCCTAAATGTCATTCATCCTTGTGGCCTCACCTTTAATACTCCTCTATCTTTTTTGGAGGTAATATCCTCTCCCTGTTCAGCAACAGCTGCTGCGGGGCTTTCTCCATTGTTCTTGGCAGCTTCATCAGTAGTCATTGTCTTTTATAAGTAGACAACCTGCTGAGAAGAAACATATTTTAGCTAGGAAAAGTATCACTTCTTTATGCATCTTAAATGCCCCTAGGAACTGAGCTTTAGCTGACCCAAGATTTACTAAGGGCCAATAAGGTTAAACACTGAAAAGGAAAATAAAAACATTTGCTATGAGCATGTATTGATGTCATGAGGCATGTAAATGAAACATCATCCAACTCCTCAATTTCCCATCCAGCTCTGATCCCAAATTAGAGAGCAGAACAAGTCAGGTTTGATAGTGATTATATTCCTTAGCATGATTACACATTGAGAAGTAGTCCTTTCAGAACTTTGAAAACGTCCTTTTCCTACAGCCATATTCTTGACAGAGAATTAAGAACTTATCAGGTGATCTGATAAAAGAAATGACAATATATCACAGTGAAAAACAGGATAGGCTTTCAAAACGACAGACCCTAGTCTGAGTCCTAGCTCCAGCAATATCTGTTTGACATTTGCAAACTTAAAGTCACTGAGCCTCAGTTTCACATCTGTAAAATGGATGGAGTTTTTGTTCATAGGGTTACTGTGAGGCATTAATGAGATAACAAATGTTAAGAGATTAGCACAAAGTCTTTTATAGAGCCACATTTTTCATTTCCTGCTCAGAAGTTCCTTTGGAATGAGGTTCTTCCCTACCATGGCATTCCAGGCCCTCCACAACATGATCCTTACCTATCTTTCAGGTCTAGCTTCCACTACTTTCTTTCATGCAGCTCATGCTCTAGCCAAACCAGACCAATTCTTCTCCCATAACAAGTCCCGTGCTTTCCCATCTCCATGCTCTTGGTCACTCTTTTTTAAAATTCCCACTCTTGGGCTTCCCTGGTGGCACAGTGGATAAGAATCCGCCTGCCAATGCAGGGGACATATGTTCCAGCCCTGGTCCGGGAAGATCCCACATGCCGCAGAGCAACTATGCCCATGCGCCACAACTACTGAGTCTGTGCTCTAGAGCCTGCGAGCCACAACTACTGAAGCCCACGCGCCTAGAGCCCGTGCTCCGCAACAAGAGAAGCCACCGCAGTGAGAAGCCCGTGCACCTCAATGAAGAGTAGCCCCAGTTGGCGCAACTAGAGAAAGCCCTCATGCAGCAATGAAGACCCAACACAGCCAAAAATAAATAAAAATTAAAAAAATTAAAGAAAAATAAAATCCCCATTTTTCCCACTCAAATGCTACCTCCATCTTACCAAACTTGACCTTCTATTTTATAGTTGTCTGCCCTTTTCTGTACTCCTTAGCTCTCCCCTTGATTTGTTGTCTATAATACATTCGGTAAGACAACACACTTGTTGTATTTAAAAGATCCTTGAGAGCAGGGCCATGCTTTGTCCATATTTAGATTCCTTAGAATGCCTCTACCTTTTAGACTGGAATGACAGAAAGGTCAAGGAATCTGGAGCTCCTTACAAGCTGTTTAATGTGCTTACTTTAACTTCTCTAAGCTTTTTTCCCTACCTGTGTAATTAGAATAAAAATAATATCTACTTTCACAGAGTGATCTTCTGGATTAAATGGTATAATGTATATGTTAAAAGTATACTATTCCAATGTTAACTCTTATTATTATCATCAGTCACCTAAATGACAGATACTTCATGCAAGGCAAATACCAACAGGCTAATCAACAAGACAAAACAAAACACACCTTGCTGGCTGCTGCCATGATGAATTCCATACTGCTCTCCTGGTTGAGCAGGGGAAGACAAGAATTAATCACTTCTACAGCTATTCAGTATTAGGCTAATAATGGACATAAGGCTCCCTAAGTCACCTGTGGGACCCTCTTGCCTACACAGTTAAAAAGTGCTATTTTACACTTGTGAAAAATGTCTTACTGATACAACTGATAATTAGACAACTAAATATAGTTGATACAGTGTTTTAAATCATTTCCAATTGACCTAAATTTACTTCAGTGTCAACAAAGACACAAATCAAATTTTGCTGTGACCCCAAATCTTCAAAGAGAACACCAAAAACCAGGGGCTTAGCCCTTTGCTTTATTTTCTAGTACACTTTATGCCAAACACAAAAGATCCAAATGCTTGGCTCAGGATAAGGGAAAGGCCAGAACAAAGCGTTCTCAAACAAACAACAACAAAAATTAACTACCTACTTGTTGTGTGATGCTGGGCAAGATAATTAGGGAAATCAGATGAACAGGGTTTGTTCCCTAATTCCAGTAACCTACCACTTATAAAACACTCTCTGATGCATAGAAATTTGCAGGAGCCACCTCAAAAACAGAGGGAAAAGATCTTTTAAACACTCTGGAGGTGTTGGACCGTATCCCTGGAAAAATACATACACACAGAAAAAATTTCCTGCTGCTTTACAGGTACATAGACATCCATCAGTAATCCCCTGGGGAAACCCTGGAGTAAATCAATAAACAAATTAAAACCACCAAATGAAAGGTTATTAGGGAACAGGACAGTTACACAGTCTCAAAACATGAACCTACAGATTACTTATTATTAAAAAAGGAAAAAGAGCTTTCCAGTGGAGTGATCTGACAAACCTCCCCCTTCACACAAGTGATCTGCATTATGACCAAACTCTGCATCTTCTATATTAACACAAACCAGTATCAGTGTGCCTCCTGATGTGATGTAATGGGAAGCATACATGTGGTATTCCTACCAAAAACATTTAACCTGAAACTAATCAAGAAGAAAAGACAAAATTAGGTTGCAGAACATTCTACAACTGGCCTAGACTCCTCAAAATGTTAATGTTATGAAAGACAAAAAAAAAGTTAAAAAAAAAGAAAAGGGGCCTGTTCTGGTTTAAAAAAGACTAAAGAGACACAGCCACCAAATGCAGTGTGTGATCCTTGGCTGGATCCTGGATTAGGGGGAATAAAAATTTATAAAAGCACATTTTTGTGAGAATTAGGAAAATTTGGAAAAACAGACCATATATTACCTTATTATTACTGTATAATGTTAGCCTTCTGGAGTGTGATATAGCATTGTGGTTTTATACAGAATAATATCCTCATTCTTAGGAGACACATGCTGAAGTATTTAGGGGTGAGGTGCCATGATGTCTGCCACTTACTTTCAAATCACTTGAGAGAGAGCATGTGTGAGCACAAATATCACCAAAAGCTAAAAACAGAGCATTCAGAGAGCATGACTACAACACATCCAAAGGCAATGCCTTTCTTCTGAATGTTTGTCATTTGTAGATCAGCTAAACTTTTAAATGAAAATACTGTCAATCAAAAAACATTTTCTTTTGTTCTAACCTTCCCCTTTGGAAACAATGGCTTGCTAAAATTTAAATAAATAGGGAACTTGTATAAGTTGATTTGCAAGCTTTATAAATCTCATTTGATAAAGGAATTTGCTCTTCATTTTTGGTTCTAACACTTGAAGGGATACAAATAATCTTTGTAATCTCAGAAGGATTCTGACTAGTATGGAGTCCATGTGAAAAGAGGTAGCATGAATTAAATTAATTAAAACACAAAGATAAAAACAACACTAAAACTTTGTTGAACTTTCAAAGGCAGATAAATCTGGAAGAAGAAAGAAATAAACTGAACATTCCAAGTACTTCCCCTTAATTCCAGTTATACCATTTGGGGTATAGATTTTTGTAAGCAAACAAAACAAATAAAGAAAAACTTCTTCCTTGATCTAATGTTACATGAAAAAAAGGCTGTAAGAACAGATAATTCCTAAAAACCTGTAAGACACACTAAGAAAATTTCACTTTTTTCATAAGAGAGCCTTTTCTTCGTTCCCCTACCCTAGGTTTATTCTGGATTTAAAATCACTCTGTAGCTATGGATATTAATCTATGATAAAGCTCACTGTCCTGAACTGTCCAAAGGGGAAAATTGCTGCCCAGAGCCTCAGAGAGGGAACACACAGTTCGTTCTGTTATGGACATGCCAGATAAGCATGCACTCTCCAAAGTGCTGGTCAGCAAACACCTGAGACATCACAGAAAAATGAGACTAAGCTTAAAATTTCATCAACAGTGTACTGAAAACTTCAGTTAACATAACTAAATTGTCATATTCCCCCAAATGAGAAATCATTTTAAAGGTTTATCCACTAATTAACCATGTATATTACCTACTGTTGTAGTTGTTCTCTTTGTTAAAATATAGATATCTTGTATCACAGATTATCCTACTGTCTAACAGAAGAGTTTTCAGAAAGAAGACAAGAAAGCATATAGGAACTGGCTACTTTGTTAGAAACACAGAAAATTACAAAATTACAGCAGCACTCTTTCTAAGTACCATAGATGTCTGGGCCATAAAGGCTTTCAGTCTCCTAAAACTAAAACACAAAAGAAAGAGAGAAAACACAAGGAAAGGCTTGTAACTGAATGCAGTATAAGTGCATCCTAATTTTGAAAATATTCATGTAAGGACTAACTGGGAAGCCCTCATTTACTTTCAACCCCAGGCCTCTATCAAACATTCAAGTCCAGTAACACAGGAGTGTCAGGAGTAGTTATCTATTTGTAGGCAAGACACACACAAAAGAGAGATATACATGCATGCAGAGGAAACGAGATCAAATATAAAGACAGACTATATGTCTATATGAAACTGCACACTGTATTTATTCACCTACTTTCCCCCAGTTAATTTGCTTCCTCCATACCGGGGTGCGGAATGGGGAGACGATGAACAATGCTCTTATATATGCTCATACATTTACGTTTTCTCCTTTAAAAAAGAAACCTGCAAGAAGATATACAAAGAGCCAATAAGCATGTGAAAAGATGTTCAACATCCTTATTCAAAAGGGAAATGCAAGTCAAAATCACAATGAGATACCACTTCACACTCATGAGGATGGCTATTATCAAAAAAGGAAAAATGACAAGTGTTGGTGAAGATGTAGAGAAATCAGAACCCTCATGCACTGCTGGCAGTAATGTAAAATGGTGCAGCCTCTGTGAAAAGGTTTGGTGGTTCCTCAAAGTATTAAACACAGAATCACCATATGATCCAGCTATTCCACTCCTAGGTATGTACCCCAAAGAAGCAAAAACAGAGACTCAAACAGATACAGTAGCAGTAGTCACAAAAGCCAAAAGGTGGAAAAACTCCAAGTGTCCATAAACAAAATATGGTATGTGTGCAATATGTATTATGTTATTATTGAAACGAATATTATTCCATAAAAAGGAATGAAATTCTGATACATGCTAAACATGGATGAACTGGAAAACATTATGTTAAGTGAAATAAGCAAGACACAAAAGGACAAATATTGTATGATTCTACTTATATGAGGTACTTAGAATAGGCAAATTTATAGAGACAGGGACTTCCCTGGTGGCGCAGTGGATAAGACTCCACACTCCCAATGCAGGGGGCCCGGGTTCGATCCCTGGTCAGGGAACTAGATCTCACATGCATGCCACCACTAAGAGTTTGCATGCCACAACTAAGGAGCCCACCTGCCGCAACTAACACCCTGCACAACCAGTCAACCAACCAAATAAATAAATAAATATTTTAAAAAAAATTATAGACACAGAAAGTAGAATAGAGATTACCAGGGGCTGAGGGGAGCAGAGAATAGAGTGGTTGTTTAATGGATATAGAGTGTCTTTTGGGGAAGATGAAAAAGTTCTGGAGAAGAGTGGTGATAACTGCACAACAATGTGAATGTACTTAATGCCACTGCACTGTACATTTAACCATGGTTCTCTCTTTAGCTCTCCTACCTTCCCCTTAATTGAGGATACCTTCTGTATTTCCAATGCAATCCCAAAGTGCTGAGTCGAGCCTCCAGAAGTGATTATTGTATCAGTTCTTCAGGGACCAAAGACTCTGGGATGTCCAATCATGAAGACTGGAGAGGAAAGAGAATCCTAAATGGAGCTACCCCTTGATTGCTACAAAGTATTTCCTCCTTTATTATCTCTCTCAGATACATACAATGCTTTGGTAAACTCACTTTCCTTCTCAGTAATTAGTGAAGAAAAGCAAAGTTAATAGACCAAATTTACCATTACTCCTGCCACTAACCCTGTTTACTTGGATGAATTACTGTTCTTAAATAAGTAGGAGGCAAAGAGTTATATTAGCATTAAAACAAAACAAAAAAAGGTCTAGAAAATATTAAACCATCCAAATGCCAAGGGCCGAAAGACTAAGGGATCAACTTCCCCCACGATGGCAATGGAGTGACAGAAAAATCTGCAAAGCTCTGAGCTTGAAAACAAGAAAAGGTGTATCACTGAACTAGAACACAGATGAGATCAGCCAGGAGAGAACAAAGAAGAGCAAATTGCCTTCTGAACACCGACTGTAAGAACAGCTCTTCCAAAGGGAGCCTGGTCAGCATCACAAAGAGCAGAGAAATTAAGTAGAGCCCCACCTGGGGGACAGAGCAGACACTGTGTTCAGATCAGTTAGGCCAGGTAGGTTTCCCTCCCTCCCGAATGCACAAGGTGGCTCCCATTTTTTTCTATGAACATGTAAGAATTTTCTTTACTCTTGGGGTTCGGATGTATCACCAGAATATACGTGTCATTAATCTTCTTTCCTTCATTCCTGCAGGGGCCTTAATTAACATCCTGGTCCTTAAATGCTGAAGACAAGTCTTTGAGGATCTCAGGAAAGTTCCTACTAATATTTCTTTTCCTTCACTGTCTGTCCTCTGCTTCTAGAAGTCTTATTAGACAGACTTTGGGCATCTTGGTTCTATCCTTCAGGTCTCCTAAACATGTTTCTGGGATAAATATTAGAATTACCTGAGGGAGACGCAAGAGGGAGGGGATATAGGGATATACGTATGCATATAGCTGATTCACTTTGTTATACAGCAGAAACTAACACAACATTGTAAAGCAATTATACTCTAATAAAGATGTTTAAAAAACAAAACAATAAAGTACAGCAAAGAACCAAGGGAAAAAAAAAAAAAAAGAATTACCTGAGAAGCTTTAAAAAGCCACTGATGCCTGGACCCACTCCCAGAGAGTCTGGATTTAACTGGTCTGTGGTCAGGACATCAGTGTTTTTAAAAAGCATCTCAGATGATTCTAATATACACACAGGGTCCAGAAACCACCTCAATTCCATCTTTGCCTTTTTGCTCTATATTCTAAGAGATCTCCTTTGATGGAATTTCTAGATCACCATTTGGTTGTCAGCTATGCCCACTGTGTCATTTAATTTGTTCAAAGGATTTTTAAAAATATTTATTTCTATATACTCTCTTATTATCTGATTGCTCATTTTTTCTTAGCATGTCTTTACTTTATGGATGCAATTACCTTTCAAATATTTCTGAAGATTCTACTTACAATAAAATGGGACATCTCCTATGAATAAGTGTTTGGCTAAAAAGTTTTTAAGGAAAATAAAATGCTGATTTTACGTATCCCCTAGCATCTCCCAAAGGCACTGGGCAGTGGTAAAGGTTGAGAAGTTAAGAAATGGAAAGGAGAGAAAGGTAGCATACTGTGAATGTAAAGTATAAGGGGAATGTATAAGATGCAAAATGTGAGAATTTTGAGACTTTTACTAGGCTTACAAAGGGAAACAGTAAAATGCTTTGGTGGAAAAGGGAGTGGAGAGCAAAGGTTTAAGAACAAGAAAGAACTTGACAAGTTTAAATACACAGGGAAAGAGTCACAGGGAAACAAAAAAAGTAATGATTCAAGAGTAGGAAGAACAAAGGCATAGATTTGTTCATCAATTAAACATTTATAGATTGCTTATTTTTTTGAATTTTATTTTACTTTTTTATACAGCAGGTTCTTATTAGTTATCCGTTTTATACATATTAGTGTATACATGTCAATCCCAATCTCCCAATTCATCCCACCGCCACCGCCCCCCCTGCCACTTAAGTTACAGCTAAATTAATATGGCTAAATAAAAGTATTCTAAAGCTCTTCCTCAAGAGGAATGTTTAAATAAAAATTATCAAATTCATACTATAAAAATATTATGCTGTCTTTGAAAAGGATGAGGTATATCTAAAGAGAATCACTGAGCTAAGAGTCTAAACACCAAAAACATCAAAACAACTAAACTGAGAAAGGATTTTGTAGATGCCCATCCACTAAAAAAGAATACCATTGTAATAAATGAAATGTATTGTTACAATGCATAGTGCCCAGTGATGATTTGGTTCTCCCGGCTGTAAACAAAACCAACATCACTTGAGGATGTTCCAAAGGGATAATACATGTGGTACAGACAATGTGGTATATCATAATTGCTTGCAGGAACCAACCACGTTTCCCAGTTATTTATAGATTTTGGTGTGTAGAATCATTTTTTAGAGCACTGGCTTACAATTATGCAAATATTACGTATTACATGCCAAAATGTCTTTTTCATCACTGTTCTTCCTTAGAGTTAAGACAACTAAACTTTGGAAATATTAATACGGAACAGGCAAGATCTTATCTATTCCAGATAAGCAAGCTTCTAATAATGACATGAAAGTTGGAACAACATCCAACATGGACTATTAAGCGAATGGCAAGCTGCAGAACAATTTGTAGTATGATCCTATTTTTAGGAAGAAAATGGTGTATATTTACTTATATATACAAGAAAAATATATTTAACCACAGTTAAAACAATGTTACCTCTGGAGAATGAGATTTAGGAGTTTCAGAAGGGATTTTCACTTATAAAATTTTTTATCATTTAAATAGTTTAACACTAAGTATATATTACTTCCATGATTTTTTTAAAAAACTTAGGACAAAAAGACGAAAACACTTCACAGCTGCACTCATCAGGACTTATTCTTTCTGTTCAATTTAACTCAAACATTTTGGAGTGCCTCCTATGCAGAGGAAGCAAAATCTGGTTGAGCAGAGTTCATGCTTGTGAGACATCCAGAAGGCAGTCAGAGACAAGGCCTGCGCTCAGGAGAGAACTCTGGGGGACAGTACACGTTGGGGCGTGACCAGATTCTACATGGAATTAAGATAAAAGTACACTTCCAGGGCTTCCCTGGTGGCGCAGTGGTTGAGAGTCCGCCTGCCGATGCAGGGGACACGGGTTCGTGCCCCGGTCTGGGAAGGTCCCACATGCCACGGAGCAGCTGGGCCCGTGGGCCATGGCCGCTGAGCCTGCGTGTCCGGAGACTGCGCGTCCGGAGCCTGTGCTCCTGCGGAGGAGAGGCCACAACAGTGAGAGGCCCGCGTACCGCAAAAAAACAAAAAAAAACAACAACAAAGAAACAAACAACAAAAAAAGTACACTTCCAGTTACTGCTAAGAAAGTACAACCGTGGTTCTCAAACTTTTAACGTCCCAGCCCCACTTCTGATTACTAGGTCTTGTGGCAGTACAGATGAAATAATTTCCATCTCCCTGGAACTTACATTCTGGGAAGGGTAAACACAGTAGGAGTGAGCCTCCATTCATGTTTTAATAGAAAAATTAAATTTCTACCTGTGCTACAGTGGTAGATTATTAACTTGAGTTGATTCATTAGGGTCAAACAGTTTGATTCCAAGTCTGCTGGTGATTTCTAAGAACAGGCCAGCAAGGTAACATATGGCAAAGGTCTGTAAACATGGTATAGGCAGAGAATGTGTCCTATTCTTTTTTTTTTTTAAAGAAGATGTTGCAGGTAGGAGTTTACTAATTAATTTATTTATTTTTGCCGTGTTGGGTCTTCATTTCTGTGCGAGGGCTTTCTCTAGTTGTGGCAAGCATGGGCCACTCTTCATCGCGGTGCGCGGGCCTCTCACTGTCGTGGCCTCTCGTTGCGGAGCACAGGCTCCAGACGTGCAGGCTCAGTAGTTGTGGCTCACGGGCCCAGTTGCTCCGCGGCATGTGGGATCCTCCCAGACCAGGGCTCGAACCCATGTCCCCTGCATCAGCAGGCAGATTCTCAACCACTGCACCACCAGGGAAGCCCATGTCCTATTCATTTTTTTTTTTTTTTTTTTTGCGGTACATGGGCCTCTCACTGTTGTGGCCTCTCCCGTTGCGGAGCACAGGCTCCGGACGCGCAGGCTCAGTGGCCATGGCTCACGGGCCTAGCTGCTCCGCGGCACGTGGGATCTTCCTGGACCGGGGCACGAACCCGCGTCCCCTGCATCGGCAGGCAGACTCTCAACCACTGCGCCACCAGGGAAGCCCCGCTATTCATTTTTGAACCCCCAACACCTAGTGTAAATGGATGGCATATAAGAGGCAGTTGATAAACGCAAATGAATTGTGATTTTCAAAAGCAACTGATATAAAGACAGTAAAATAGCAGACACTACAAGGAATTAGCACTGAAATATCATTACCAGTTGACTGTATTTCTTCTCTAATCTACTCTGAAAAATCTAATCTGGAGAATTACACCGTACCTAAGTGCTCAACTATGAAAGTAAAAATAATATTCTGTTCTAATCAGGGGTGGTAATCAAGAAAACCCTAGCATAATTAATACATCCCTGAAGTGCACTGTAAGTGTATGTCTATGCATACATACACATAACAGGTTTATCTTATTAATTATATCAGTTTGACTTAAACATGGGCAGTCAAAAACAGAGCACCACACCTAGCTGTCAATCTCTGAGTATACACTAAATAGCAACTGGAGGAAGAGATGGCTCAGAGAGCTGGACTGCAGAAGGAAGAAACCTAAGATAAAATTTTTGTATAGTACTGCATTCCTCTTATAGTTTCATTAAAGCACTATAACATAAATTAAGCAGGTTTAAAACATGGCTTCACTCTGTTTCCCAAGGTCCATTATATGTCCAAGAGTAAAACTGCACAAGAATAAACTGCATTTTGTGTCTGTGATCAAATCCTTAAATACAGAAGGAAAAAACCCTTGGCCACCTTAAATCCCTCCACAAAAGTATGGAAGGAGGACAGGGACTGAGGAGAGAGAAGGGAAAGAGTGCTGCTCTCAAGTTTGACGACCAGAGCCTCTGCCTGGGCACTGGGTTTTGAGAATAAGGGGATGTTCCGTAATAGGAGAGACTCCTGTTTGGGGAGAAGTCTGGGGGGAAACTGAATCTATAAGGCTGTAACACATCCTAGGCAGGAAGAAATAAGGAAAATTTATTTTTGATGTGACCCTGCCATCTCCCAAACCCCTCCATTCTGAGTTGGTACCTCCTCTGCAGATCTAGTTATTGAACAGTGAAGTTTGTTAATGACTTATTCCTTCTCCTCAGGGTCAGGGTTAGGGTTAGGACCTTCCAAAGTGACAAATTAATCTCATAAATTAATCCTGTCAACTAGATAAAGATTTGTCTACCTGCCTAAGTAAACACCCTTTTTGGAATGACTCATATATTCCATATTTCCAGAACAAATTTCTAATTAAAGGGTATATATGAGAGAGGATTGAACCATGCCTAAATTTAAACTCAAATCCACTGGTAACTAGCTCTGGAATCTTTGGCCCTCACTCAGTTTCTCCATCTGTAAATTTCAGGGGGGTTAAGGTTTATTCCAACTCTAATATTTAGAATTACTTTTTAATGAATAAGTACATATTTTACCTTATAGGACAATGAAGTTTGATATGTGGAAGGGAAAACAATTCCCAAGGAATGGAAAAAGTTATTCTGGTATCAGAGTTCACTTTCTACTGCAACCCTGTGGCAAAACATTATTCTGAGGTTTATTCCCTTAGATATTTTCTACAGCTGCCACAACAACTGTCACCAACATAATGGCTTAAACAATATGCACTTATTATGTTACAGCTCTGGAGGGCAGAAGTCAGAAATGGGTCTCACTGGGCTAAAATCAAGGTGTTAGCAGGGCTGCATTCCTTCTGGAGGCTCTAGGAGAGAATTTCCTTTTTTCCAGACTCTAGAGGCTATCCACGTTCCTAGGCTCATGGCCCCCCTTCCTCCATTTTCAAAGCCAGCAATATTGTATCTCTCTCATCATTCTCCTATTAGTCACATCTCCCTCTGGCCACAGCTGGGAAAGTTTCCCTGCTTTCTTAAATTTCTTAAGAATCCATGTGATTATGTTGGGCTCATCTGGATAATCCAGGATAATTTCCCCACCTCAAAGTCTTTAACCTTGATCATATCTGCAAAGTCCCTTCTACTCTGTAAGGTAACATGTTAACAAATTTCAGGGATTAGGATGTGGGCGTCTTTGAGGGGGCCATTATTCAATACTATCTACCATAGATACCTAGTCATCCAAACAATATCATAAGAATTTCTCCCAAGCCTAGAATTCTGTTGACTTCCTCCATTTTATACTTAGGGCTCTTTCAACATTCTTTCCCCTCTCTCCCTTTATTTATCATCCAGTTGGATTACAGTGTTCTAATATGACAATACAATTAAATCTAACATTTGATCATTATTATTCTAAAAAATTCTTCAGAATTTCAGAAAGCCCAAATTGGAACATTTATTCAGTTTCTCGATTTTGTAATAAGTTAGAATTATAAGTAAACTTGATATATACAATGCAGGTTTTCCCACCTCATCAAACTTAATCACTGACAAATTATTTTTAAAATTATTCTGAGTCCCTTATGTGCTTCTGAAATTTAAACAGCTTGCTATAAATGTTGAAGAACACACAAGTACATTTTTTAAACAGATTTGGTGACAATAAACTTCCTATATTTAAAGTATACAAGTTTTAAGTTTGTATGTTTTGACATATGTATATATTATCCATAAAGCCATCACTACAATCAAGATAATGAATATATTTGTCACCCACAAAAGTTTCCTTGTGTCTCTTTAAAATTCATTCCTCTCTGGCTCACGTCAGAGCAATCTCTGATTTGCTTTCTGAAGAGTCTGTATTTTATAGAATTTCATATAAATGGAATAATGTCTTTTTTCCCTGACTTCTTTCTCCTACTGTAATAGAGAATAAAATACATTGTTGCATGTATCAATAGTCCATTCCTTTTTATTGCTGAGTAGTATTCCATTGTAGAGACAGTGCTAAATGTTTGCCTGTTGATGCACATTTGGGTGATTTGCCTGTTAACGCACATTTGGATTGTTTTCCGTTTTTGTCTATTACAAATAAAGCTGCTATGAATATTTGGGTACAAATCTTCATGTAGTCATATGCATTCATTTCTCTTAGATAAATGCCTAGGAGTGGAATGGCTAAATCACAGAGTAGGTGTACATTTTAGGTCTTTAAGAAAGTAGCAAACTGTTTTCCAAAGTGGATGTACCATATTGTGTTCCCACCAGAAGTGTGTAAGAGTTTCAGTTGTTCCACATCCTCACTAACACTTGGTACTATAAGCCTTTTTAACTGAAGACATTCTAACATGTATGTAGTGGTATCTGTGATTTCAATTGGCATTTTCCTAATGACTAGCGGTGTTCATCATCTTTTCATGGGCTGATTTGCCACCCATGTATCTTTGGTGAGCTGTTCCAATCTTTTGTCTATTTTTGACTGAGTTTTCTTATTATTAAGTTTTGAGAGCTCCTTATATAATGTGAATACAAGCTTTTAATCAGATAATGTGATTTGCGAATATTTTCTCCCAGTCTGTGACTTGTCCTTTTATTCTCTTAAAGGTGGCTTTCAAAGAGATGTTCTTAATTGATACAGTCCAATTTATCTTTTTTCCTTTATAAATCATGCTTTTGGTGTTATACCTTAAAAATCTTTACCAAACCCAAAGGTAAACATATTTTCTTCTAAAAATTTTATTGATTTGGGCTTTACATTTAGGTCTATGATCAATTTTGAATTAACTTTTATATATGATATACGGTGTGGATTTAGTTTTTTGTATATGAATCTCAAATTGTTCCTCACCATTTGTTGAAAAGACTAAAATTTTTTCCATTTAATTGACTTGGCACCATACTCAAAAATTAATTGATATTTTCCATTCTATGGGTCTATTTGCTTATCTTTTTTTTAATTTATTTTTTTGCGGTACACGGACCTCTCACTGTTGTGGCCTCTCCCGTTGTGGAGCACAGGCTCCGGACACGCAGGCTCAGCAGCCATGGCTCACGGGCCCAGCTGCTCCACGGCACGTGGGATCTTCCCAGAACGGGGCATGAACCCATGTCCCCTGCATCGGCAGGCGGGCTCTCAACTACTGCGCCACCAGGGAAGCCCCCAACCTTTTATTTTTAATCTATTTGTATCTTACTACGTATCAGAGGTTTCTTGTAGGCAACATGCAGTTGAGTCTTGCTTTTTTACCAAATCTATTAAGCTCTGCCGTTTAACTGGATTGTTTAGATGGTTTATAGCTAATATAAGTATTGATATAGTTTGGTGTAAACCTAATGTTTTGCTATTTGTTTTCTATTTGTCATCTGTTCTTTGTTCCATTTTTCCTTTTTTTTTTAAGATTTCTAGATTTATAGTTTTTATCAAATTTGGAAATTTTTGACCATTATTTCTTCAAAAAAATTTTCTGCACCCCCTCCTCTCCTTGAGACTACAATTATGCATATATTAGGCTACCTAAAGTTGTCTCACAGCTCACTGATGCTCTATTCATTTTTTCCTAGTCTTATTTCCTTTCTGAGTGTTATTCTGGATAGTTTGTATTGCTATGGCTTCAAGTTTACTAATCTTTTCTCTTGCACTAATTTGTTGTAAAGCCCATGTAGTTTATTTTTCATCTTGCACATTGTAGTTTTCATCTCTAGATGTTCAATTTACGTCTCAAATGTATTTTATATCTGCATTTAACATTCTCAATCTTCCCTCTACTTTCTTGAATATATGGCATATAGCCAAAACTGTTTTAATGTTTTTGTCCACTAATTCTATCACTTGTGTCATTTCTGGGTCGGTTTCTATTTTTTAATTTTCCTCCTCATGGATTGCTTCATTACAAGTCTGATGCTTTTGACTGGAGGCCAAATGTAAATTTTACCTTGGTGAGAGCTAGATATTTTTTTCCTCCAGTTTTACTGAGATATAATTGACATATAGCACTGTATAAGTTGAAGGTATACAGCATAATGGTTTGACTTACATATATCATGAAATAATTATCACAATAAGTTTAGTGAACACCCATCATCTCATATAGATACAAAATTAAAGAAATAGAAAATTCCTTGTGATGAGAACTCTCAGGATTTACTCTCTTAACAAGTTTCCTATATGAAATACAGTAGTGTTAAATATATTCATCATATTGTACATTACATCCCTAGTACTCATTTATCCTATAACTGGGAGTTTATACCTTTTGACTGCCTGCATCCAATTCCCCTCCTCCTGCCCCTGCCTCTGGTAACCACAAAGCTGGTCTCTTCTTCTATGAGTTTGTTTTTGAAGTACAATTGACCTAAAACACTATGTTAGTTCCTGTTACACAACACAGTGATTCGGTATTTCTATATGTTTCAAAATGATCGTCACAATAAGTCTAATGATCACCACAATAAGTCTAGTTACAATAGGTCACCATACAAAGATATTACAGTTATTGACTATATTCCCCACACTGTACATTTCATACCCTTGACTCATTTTTTTCTGCAACCAGAAGTCTGTACCTCTTAATTTCTCTCACCTATTTCTTTCTTCCCCCTATTCCCCTCCTCTCTGGCAACTCCCCATTTGTTCTCTGTATCTATAACACTGTCTCTGTTTTGTTATGTTTGTTCATTTGTTTTGTTTTCAGATTCCACATGTAAGTGAAATCATGTAGTATTTCTCTCTGATTTATTTCCCATAGAATACCCTCTACATCCATGTTGTCCAAATGGTATAAAGATCACATCTTCTTTAACCTTTCATCTACTGATGGGTAACTAGGTTGCTTCCATATCTTGGCTATTGTAAATAATGCTGCAATGAACATATGGGTACACGTAACTTTTCTAATTAGTATTTTGTTTTCTTTGGAAAAATACACAGGAGTGGAATTGTTGGATCATATAGTAGTTCTATTTTTAATTTTCTGAAGAATCTCCATACTGTTTTCCATAGTGGCTGTACCAATCTATATTCCCACCAACAGTGCACAAGGGTTCCCTTTTCTCCACATCCTCACCAACACTTGTTATTTGACAATACAGTGCTAGATATTTTTGCATAACTGTACACATTGAGCTTTGTTCTGGGATGCAGTTAAATTACTTGGAAACAGTTTGATCCTTTTGAGGCCTATTTTTAAGCTTTGTTAGAAAGGATCACAGCAGTCTATAGTTTAGGTCTACATTTGCACCACTGCTGGGGCGATACCCTCAGAGTACTCTATCCAATGTTCTGTGACTTATGAGGTTTTTTCCTATGGCTGGTGGGAACACAAACTATTTTTAACCCTGAAAAAGAATCAGGGATTATCCCCTCTACTCCTTTTGGGTGGTTCCTGGCTTCAGGTAGCTTCCATACAACATAAGTACTAATCGTTACTCATATGAAGACTTAAGGGAGACTCTCTGCAGACCTTTGGAGTTTCCTCCTTGTGCAGCTCTCTCTTCTCCAAACTACAGTCTCCTTGGCCTCCAGCTCTGTTTCCTCAACTAGGGAGACTGATGGGCTCCATCTGGGATTCCCCTCCTTATGCTGCAGCCTAGAAACTCTCTCCAGGCAGTAAGCTAGGATAATTGTAGGGTTCATCTGTTTGTTTCTGCTTTCTTGGGAATCATTGTCCTGTGCTGCCAGTTGGTCAGTATTTGAAACTTCATATAGTATTTCTGGGGTTTTTGTTTGTTTGTTTGTTAGTTATGTGATTACAGCCAAAAGAGTAAATCCAATCTCTGTTATTCCACCTTGGCCAGAAGCACAAGCCCACAAGTATATTTTTAAGCCAGAAAAAGGGAGACACAGTAAAAAGACACAAGTACTATGAATGGAATTTCAAGCGGCAAGAAAATATCTTATAAAATAAACATTATTTAGAACTAATTTTGACAGTCTGAAATTTGAAGGATATAGTTTTTCCACAACAATACAAAAGTCAAAGCCTGTAACTGACAGTAAACATCTCTCTCCTAAAATGGCAGGTACTTGATCTTAAGACAGCAATCAAAACTATGATTTTGTGCATATTTCTGGAAATTTGGATAATTGTGGTATCTCATTTTTTCTTTAATCTATGTAAGAAAATGATAAGTTTAAGCCTTATAAGAATAAAAACATTATGATTTTACATTTCTAAATGCCATCAATAAATATACCACAATTTTAAAAAATCTGAGTTAAAAACTGTTTTCCCCTTCCTTTGATTAATTCAACTAAAAAAATACATTGTTAATCATCTTAATACTTCAAAGTCACAATGCTACAAAAAAGTTGGCTTGTGGTTGACACTGGTATTAACAGTCTTTAGCAGGTCTATAAAACTTGCTTTTGTTTTGGAACAAACCTCAAATGGACACCTATTATATGCAAAAAAATAATAATAAACTGAGATTTTAATACTGCTTCAACTGGAAAGAAAGCCCCCAAACTTTAGAACATGCAAACTCTGTAGCGGTACTTACAAACAACATAGGAAGAGCAGGCTGTCACCAAGTTACAGGGCTTGTTTCTCTGTGTGTCTATTTAAACTTTTAACTAGCCTAGCACTACCTGCAGATCTCTGCCCTCAGCATATGATTTCATAAGAAAACAACATATACAGATGCAAAGAAATTGACAGAACACAACAAGGGCAGAGAAGGCCATAAAGAGCTCTACTTGGATGACTCCCCCCCCCCCAATTCGCCTTCCATCAAAGTGACTTCTGTGGCTCAGACTGCATTATCTGGCTCCTTGCCCCCATGCTACTCAATCACAATTCTTTCCATTTCTCAATGGCAATTATACAGACTAGCCAGATTCCAAAAATTTCACCTAAATGTTCTGAGGAGTCTTAGTTAGCGTGTGAGGGAGGGCTTTTAATGGAGAGTGAGAAGGCGAAAAAGAAACTGAAGGAAACTGGCGACAGAAAGGAGCATTCGTGGAGCTGAGTGTTAAATCTGAGACTGGCTCATTCTAACCATAACGTTATGCCCCAGCTCTTCACTTTCATACATTCTTCCTGGAAAGTTAGGTAACTCTGGTTTTTAGCTACAGAGCTAAGAGTTGTCTCTTGAGTTAAAAAAAAAAGTATTCTATTGGCCAAAACTTAAACTTTTAAAATTATAAATATAATATAGTTATATATTACAGAAAGTTTGAGAAATAAAGAAAGGAGAAAAGAATTCACCATAATCCCAACATTACAATTCAGGAGGCCTTTTTTAAAAACAGACTTTATTTTTAAGAGCAGTTATAGGTTCACAGCAAACAGAATAAAATAGCCAAAACAACCTTGAAAAGAACAAAGTTGGGAGGACTCACGTCATGGTTCTAAAACTTACTACAAAGTGACAGTAATCAAGGCAGTGTGGTACTAGGATGAGGACAGACACATAGATCAATGGAATAGAATTGAGAGCTGATAAATAAACTCTTACACTTATGGACAATTGATATTTGAAAAAGGTGCCAAGACAATTCAATGGGAGAAAGAACAGACTTTTCAACAAATGGTGCTGGATCTCCATATGCAAAGGATTACAAAGTTGGACACCCTACCTCACACAATATACAAAAAGGAACTCAAAATGGACCAAAGACCTCAGTGTAAGAGCGAAAACTATCAAACTCTTAGAAGAAAACACAGGGGTAAATCTTCACTGACCTTGGATTAGGCAATGTCTTCTTATGTGAAACTGAAAGCAATAAAAAAAAAATTTGATAAATTAGACTTCATGAAAATTAAAAACTTTTGTGCTACAAAGGACACCATCAAGAAAGTGAAAATACAACACAATAGGATGGGAGAAAAATTTTGCAAATCATGTATCTGATAATGAGACTGTATCTAGAATATACTAAGAACTCTTTTAACTCAATAACAGAAAATAACTCAGTTAAAAAAGGGGCAAAGGATTCAAACAGACATTTCTCCAAATAAGATTTACAAATGGCCAATAAGCACATGAAAAGATGCTCAACATCATTAGTCATCAGGGAAATACAAATCAAAACCACAATGCAGTACTACTCCATATCCACTAGGATGCCTATTAGCAAAGAGATAATAACAAGTATTGACAAAGATGTGGAGAAGGTGAAACCCTCATGCATTGCTAGTGGAAAGGTAAAATGATGCAGCTGCTTTAGAAAACAGTCTGGCAGTTCCTCTAAAAGTTAAAGTTATCATTTGATCAACAATTCCAAGAAAAATGGAAACATGTCCACACAAAAACTTGTACATGAATGTTTGTAACAGCATTATTCATAATAGCTAAGGAGTAGAAACAACCCAAATGTTCATTAGTTAATGATGGATAAACAAAATGTGGTATATCCATACAGTGGAATATTATTCAGCAATAAAAAGCAATGAAGTACTGATAACATGCTACAACATGGATGAACCAAGAAATATTGAATGAAAGCTAAATGAAAGCCAGACACAAAATGCCATATTTTGTACAATTCCATTTATATGAAATGTCCAGAATAGGCAAATCTATAGAGACAGAAAATAGACTGGTAATCTTCTAGGGTAACGGGGAAATAGGGAGTGACTGATAATGGGTATGAGATTTCTTTGGGGGTGATAAAGTGTTCTGAAGTACAATAATGGTAATAGTTGTATAACTCTGTGAATATACTGGAAACCACTGACTTGTACACTTTAAAAGGGGTGATATTATGCTATGTGAATTTTATTTCAATAAATCTATTCTATTATCCATATTTATTTATGGATAGATAGATTTATTTCAATAAATATATTCTAGTATCCATATCTATTATTCTATTGAATGGATGGACCATAATTAATGATATACATTGCTTCCAACTTATCTATTCTACATAACACTGCTGTGAACAGTTTTGTGCCTAGGCTTTTACCATATCATATAATTAAGGGTATGAATTCTGTTAGTAGGAATCTTGACTTGACAACATAGCAGCTGTATGATCTCGGGCAAGTCAGTTAATTTCTTTGTGCCTCAATTTCCCCATATATGACATGAGGTTAACAGTATTCACACCTCTTGGAATTCTGAGAATTAAATTAAGTAACGCATGTAAAGGGCTCTGCATGGTGCCTGTCACATAGTAAACTATCAACATTAGTGGTAGAGGTAGCTAATAATTGTTATTCTAGTTTGTGCTATTTTCTGAAGATGACTTCCAGAAGTGATATCACCACCTCAAAAACCATGGACATTTATATGCCTGAATACATTCTGCCAAACTACATTTCAAAAGGGGTGCACTAGTTTTTGGCACTAGTAGTGAATATATGAGAGAACCAGAGTAATCATGCCATCATCAACATTATGTTATAATAAATTTGTTTTGTTAATTTAACAGGCATCTCACTTTAACTGTTCATTTTTGCTGCTTTTGGTCCTTAGCAGCTTGAAACCCAAGTTTTCTAATTATCATATGAATCCTGCATACCTGGAGCATCTACTGAATGTGAAATCTGTACAAGACCCTATACTGGGGGCTACAATGGAAACTGAAAATGAGTAAGGCCAAGGATTTTGTGTGAGGTAAGGGAAAGAAACATTTTTATTCAAAGTAACTATGATTAAGTATAACCGAGCTATGACGTATTTATGAGGGTAGGGAAAAGACAGCAGTTTATAAAGGTTTATAAAGTAGAGAAAAGACGGCAGTGTTTGAGCTCGTTCTTGAAGGGTGTGGCAAGAGTAAAATCAAGGCTGGTAAAAGAACACAGCACATTCCAAGACTATGCAGCTTGAGTACAAAGTGGCTAGGGGAGGGAATGGTGACAGAACAAGGTACAGGGTGCTCTGGGAACACAAAGAGGACCCTCTAAAACAGAGCCAATGACCATGGGAGCTGAGGAGGACAGTTTCTCCCAGGGCAAACAGCATGCAGAAAAACACAAAGACACAAATCATCGTGACCCATGCAGGGAACTGCACGTAATCCAATTTAGCTGAAGTGAAGTGTACATGTGGGAAGGAGGCCGATGATGCTAAATAAATAGGCAGAGGCCTGACTGTGAAGGACCCTGTGTGCCAGAATAAGGCATTTGAACTTTATTCCAAAGGAAGTAGAGAACTGAAGCATTTTAAAGAAAAGAAGTGACAATCAAACTGACTTCAAAAAAATTTTTCTCTGGCAATCCTCCAAGAGCTTCCCATCTCACACAGAATAAAATCCAGTCCTTCTTATGCTTAAAACCCTACATGCCGGTCAGTGGCTATCTCTGAAATTATTTCCTATTGCTACTCCTCTCACTCACTCTGCTTTTGTGACACTGGCCTTCTTGCTGCACCCTTCAATATACCCCTACTCAGGGCTTCTGCACTTGCTGTCCCCTCTGCCTGGAACTCTTGCCCCAAACAGCTGCACAGTTTGCTCCCTCACTTCCGTCAGGTCTCTGTTCAAACACTTTCTTATCAGAAAGGCCCTCCCTATTACCCAATATAAAAGAGCAAGAAACAATGGCAATCAATCCTACCATTTTTTTCCCTCCACTTACCACCTGGCACATGTATTTATCTGTAAGTTTCCCATTTCTCTTTACTAGAATATAAGTTCCAGGATGGACCCTCTCAATTACCCTGATATAGGAACTGTTATTAGCATTTCCAGATGGTGAAATTCAGGTGCATAATATTGCTACTGCACAGTGGAACAAGACAGAATGACTCCTGAGACTGCACTCGAACCATTTCACACACTGACTCAAGTGAAGTTGCAGGTTCCTGGCTTTGATTCTAGATTATTTCCAGTGACTAGGCTCCATCCAGACAAGCACCAAGATAGTGTACTCTAAATTCACGCTATGTTCTTCTAAAAAGATATGCATTCTTATCATTTGTTATTAAGCCAAGTTTCAATCGCCAGGAAACATTTTTTTTTTTTTTTTTTTTTGTGGTACGCGGGCCTCTCACTGTTGTGGCCTCTCCCACTGCGGAGCACAGGCTCTGGACGCGCAGGCTCAGCAGCCATGGCTCACGGGCCCAGCCACTCCAGAGCATGTGGGACCTTCCCGGACCAGGGCACGAACCCGTGTCCCCTACATCGGCAGGCAGACTCTCAACCACTGCGTCACCAGGGAAGCCCGCCAGGAAACATTTTTAAAATGAGCAGTTAAAATGCACGAGGTATCTGGACTTTTATCTATTCAACTATAAGCTGTACTTTTTCTTGCTTTAGGCCCACAGATATTAAAACAAGATGAAAAGATTTTATGAAACCAGAAGGAACATAGCACATGACACCAAAACTACTTTTCCAAGAGCTTTTTTCAAGTATAATAGTCAACTTCAGGAATAAAACTAACTCCATCTTTAAAATATTCACACCAAAATTTTCTGAGGTATTACACAAAAGAAAGAACATGGTGGCTACCTCGAAAACATCCAGTAAATACAGTATCATATGTAGAGAAAAAGAATGAAGGTGAGATCTCAGTAACATTGCTCCTGATTCTTTTCCTACTCCTCAGATTACCTACTTCTTCTTTCCTTGATTATTCTTTCATCCCATCTCCTATTATTGCAAGTATCTCTTTTCAAAATGCAGTTTTCAATCAACAGCTTTTCCCCTGTCAACCACTTCATACCAGAACTCATCCACTCTTAATTTCAAATATGGCCTCTATTAAGATAACCTCCAGATCTAGTTATAATTTCTCCCTCTTCCCTTCTCCTGTTTTTAATCTCTCCCAAATTGCCTGGGTATAGATACTCAATACTTCAGGACCCTTTTATATCCCTATTTTTTAAAGAAAATCCACTTTTTCAAAATTGGCTCCTTCTCCATTTACTTTATCATCTGTATTGTCTGGCTGTTCTCCTACAACTTTAATTTTTCTCCATTTAATCAACAGGACCTGCCAACTGTTCATTGTGTTTCCTACTATCTTACTTTCCAATTCCATAGCTATCACCACATTCTGGGTTTCTTCCTTTCCTTCCTGAGTCACCACAGCCCTCCAGCTGACCTGCCTACCTCCAGCCTACTCCCTTCTATTCATTCTGTACATACTGCCAGTAAACCTCTCTCACACGGTACACACCCCAGTTCAAGGACTTAAAAGAGTTCCCCAGCATAATAAAACTAAACTTCTCAAATCAGCACTCAGGTCCTTCCACCCCTCCAGACTGTCACTCATGAACATTTAGCTTAAACATACTAAGGAGACAAAACCCTAGAAAACCAACAACTTGATCTTCCACATCTGGATCAGTGCAATGCACACTACAGGTCTGTAGAGTACAGTCCACCATCTTTCACTTGACTTCAACTACTTATGTCAGGCAGTGGGAATATATGACTTAATCCATCATCTTCTGACAACTCAAATTACCATGAGGATTCATCTTCAAAAGCTGAACCCTTCTAATCCACAAAATGGAAGTATGTAGTTATCAAAAAATAACACCTCATATCCTTAAATGAGAGTGCAAAGTAGTACACTATCTTTAAGGGTGAATTTTCCAACATCTATAAAAAGTGTAAGTGCAAATATCCTTTAGCCCAGCAATAGCACTTCCGGGAAATTACCTATAGATATTCTCACAGAAGAAAACAAATTATATGTGGAAGGAATATTAAACACTGTTGTAATGGTTAAAAAAAAAGGAGGGGGAACAACTGAAATTTCCTTAATTGACTATTATTATATATCTCCACAATGGAATATTATGCAGCAATTAAAAATAAAGAAGCAGGACTTCCCTGGTGGCACAGTGGTTAAGAATACACCTACCAATGCAGGGGACACGGGTTTCAGCCCTGGTCCGGGAAGATCCCACGTGCCGCGGAGCAACTAAGCCCATGTGCCACAACTACTGGGCCTGCGCTCTGGAGCCTGTGAGCCACAACTACTGAAGCCTGCGCACCTAGAGCTCATGCTCCGTAACAAGAGAAGCCACTGCAATGAGAAGCCCACGCACCGCAACAAAGAGTAACCCCCACTCACCGCAACTAGAGAAAGCACGCACGCAGCAACAAAGACCCAATGCAGCCAAAAATAATAAATAAAAATTTTAAAAATAAAAAAATAAAGAAGCAGTTATATATGAATTGATAGGGAAAGATGTTTAAGAATGGCATGAAGAGGGGAAAAAGCAAGTTATACGACAGTGTAAATTACTATTCTATTTGTATGAAAAAATGCATATACATTTGTAAATGCAAGAAAATATCTAGAAAAAATATACCAACCATTAATAGTAGCAAATTCTGGAGAATGGGATTCAGGGGAAGAAACAAGGGATTTTTACTTTTTGTACTGTGTGTGTGTGCATGTACATACACACATATGTATCTTTTAAAACAATCGATTTATTCAATTTTCATTTTTAAAAAAGAGCAGAGCACAGCAAAGACTCTTAACTTTGGATGAATATAATTGATCTTGATTATCCACAGTGCAGGAAATATGAGCTACTCAAAGTGCTTAATGAGAAACCCATCCATTCATTCAGCAACTATTTATGGAACACTTACTATATGCCAGGCATTGTGCCTGATGATACTGCCATAACCGTGAACAAGACAGACCTAGTCTTTGCTCCATTTTTCCTGTTTCTCCTGTAAGAACCACTCTGACTTCCAGGTCTGTGTTCTCATTATGCCTATTATGCCTACGGTTTCCCATAAAATAGAAACAAATTAATAGAATAATTACATCAAATAAAAACAAAGGCTTTAAATGTTATTAACTCCTATTTCCTTCATAATTAATTTAAAAAGTTAACAGAAACACAATTTGTGAAAGAACAATTGAACAAGCACCATTTCAAATAAACAAAATTTAGAAAGTAATTTAGATGTTAAATAAAATTTAAGGGAAATTAGCTAAGAAAATTCAAAAGAAAAAACATTATAGGAAATTTTTATTTTCTTCATTGATTTATATTTATTTACTAAATTCTTTTACAATAACCATGTACTATACAATAAGAAGGAAGTAAAAGTTGTTCTTGAAAAGAACCCTCTGTTGCAACAACCGATCAGCTACTGCCTGAAGTCCAAGCCCCTAACCCATTATACCAGGCCGTTTATGGTCTGGCCTTGTCGAGACTCCTTGTTTTGTCAGCCCAGAGCCCATTCCACCCTCTGCTGCAAACACCATTCTGGGACTTTCCACTGGGGAATCACTGCTCCTCACCTCCTGGGGTGGGCCCGATCCCCAGTCTTTGCCAGTCAGAGCTTCTTATCCCCTTGGCCACCCCAACAGTTCAGAGGTGAACACATGACCCTAACAGATCCAAATCCAAATCAATCCTGAAAAGAGGCTAATTTTAATGAGGCTATTCAAATGATTATTAAGTGCTGACATATAATACAGCTAAATTTCCTAAAAGAACTTTGTAATAAATAGAATTCTCATTTAATGTGGTCCCTGAATATTTTGTGTGACTATAACTTCAAATCACAAAACTGGCAGTGAAAACAGTCATAACTGATCGCTTTTGTTGAAACAGAACAGCAACAAAAATACAATATTAGAAAATTCCCATTTCTAAAAGGCTATTAAAACTTGATGCTGTCTCAAAGAATGTTGAAACCGTATAAATCACATCCTGTTAAAATAGCTAAGTACAGAAACAGTAAGAAAATACAGGTTACGCAGCATATATGTTAATCACTTATCCTCTGACAGAAATCTTTTAAACAACTTCAAAAATAAAGCTCCTACAGGTAGTATTTCATGAGGCACCTAAAATGCCACAATCCTAAAACAAACAAACAAAACCCCAAACCCAAGCATTTGAAATATATTTAACTTTTAAAATAATTTTTATCGGGACTTCCCTGGTGGTCCAGTGGGTAGGACTCCATGCTCGCAATGCAGGGGGGCCCAGGTTCGATCCCTGGCCGGAGAACTAGATCCCACGTGCCACGACTAAGACCCGGAGCAGCCAAAATAAATAAATAAATAAATAAATTTTTTAAATCGCCTTTATTAAAAAAAAATAATAATTTTTATCAGTTAACCATTTTCCTTTCAACACTAAGAAAACTATAGAGTATATTAATAAATTACAGGGGAACAAACTTCAATGCAATATGAGAAAATAAAACTTAACCATTAGAATTTCCTAAGAGTGAAATGGACTGTCTTGTAAAACAGGGACCTCTCCTTCCCTGGAACTAAAACTAAAACCAAAGCTCTGTAATTCTCTGAAAATAAGATATCCTTGAAGAATTCAACTGCTGTGCCAGCTGTTTTATTTCTTGAGAGTATAGCTGAACACATATTATAATCCATTGCATTTTTTCTAGCATTGCACAATTTTCCTGGCACACAATGTGCATACTGTATTTATTATCATATTTAAGCATCTGACAGCATTGTTATAAGAATCCATAATATTATTCTCTAACCAAATGCACACATAAATTTTTCAGTCTTCAAACAGCCATGGATTTCAGTAGTTAAGTATCATATATATTTTTTCCACAAAGTCTAAATACAATACATTTCCTGAACTTTTAGCTTTCAGTTTCCTGTTCGTCAATGGTTACAATTCTAGAGGCAATACATAAACACACCCTAGCCATGGTATTTCCACTCCTGACAACAGTGGATGTGAACTTAATATGACCAAATATAACTACAGTGCATATAAATGGTATATCACAGCTAACACAGCAATAGCAGGAATTAAGCTATAAAATGGAAATATAAATTATATTCCTTATTAAGAATTCACATAACCTCCTTTTATAACTTAGAACTCAGAAAAAGTTTCTCTCCCATGAAAAACTGATAAGCTTTCTTTATCAGACAATAACTGTGAAACCCATCCTGTTTCCTTTTTTCTCCTGCTTGCCAGGAAGCTCAGAGCTAAATTTAATGTTCAAATACAGAAAATATTTTGCCTCAGATTATTACTGTAAAGATTTCTTTCCACTCCCTCATCCTGCTCATTATTTCTCAAGTGATTTATGCTTAATTTCTGACTTTGTTTTTAATGTTTCTTGCCTTTTTAGTTTTAATTACAATCTATCAAATCTTTTCAATGAATAGAGAGTATAAAGAAACAATTTAAAAGATATCTTTACATCACTGAATAATCTGTTAATCCAATTTATATAAAATGGGGCTTCCCTGGTGGCGCAGTGGTTGAGAGTCCGCCTACCAATGCAGGGGACATGGGTTCGTGCCCCGGTCCGCGAGGATCCCACATGCGGTGGAGCGGCTGGGCCCGTGAGCCATGGCCGCTGAGCCTGCGCGTCCGGAGCCTGTGCTCCGCAACGGGAGAGGCCGCAACAGTGAGAGGCCCACATACCGCAGGAAAAAAAAAAAAAAAACAAAACAATTTATATAAAATGTAGGTCCTAAAATGTATATTTATTTTCCCCTTTCAAAGTTAATTGTTTCACATAATTCATGATTCACTTTTAGAAGTCACTGGCAAGTCTTCCAAATAAAAGACTCATAAAATGACACAAGGATCAAAACAAATTACTAAATGAGGGACACTAGATTAGGAGGATTAGTAATTTTTAAATGTTTTTAATTTACTAACAAAATTGGTCTGGCAAAGCTAGATTGTCAAAAAATTAACTCACATAAAGTGTACTGAAATCTTACTTACTGTTATCAGCATTTTAGATGCAAAATAGACAACAGGTATAAAAATATTTAAATAGCCTAGGAATCTTAAGAAAAGAGGGAAACTCGGTCACACTTGTTTAGAAACTACAGACACACACACATATTAAAATATTCAGTATATGGTAATACCAAAAAGTTTAAGTGGAGATAAAATGAGATATTAAGAAAATGAACAAAAACAACACGAAGATGAAAAGAAACTACAACCCAAACTGACAAATCCAGCCGAAAACTAAACAAAAATATACCATGAATTAAACAGAAAACCTAAGCATAGTCATATTAAACATGGAAAAGAGAAATGAACACATTTTGTAACAAAGACTATGGTCTACAAGAATGCATAATATTAAAGCTCTTCACTTTTAGAAGCCATAAATTTAAAAAAAGAAAATGATAATAAATGGAAGAAGACAGCCAAATAATTTATATAAGAGTTACAAAAACCAATTGTTCCTTTCTCTCTCAACATATGAGAATTGCAAGACATACCCAAATAAGTCAAATTACAAAAAAATTAATATTCTAAGGATGAAGTTAACAGCAAAATGTATTACTATATAAATTACTATATAATTTATATAGTATTATTATATACTATATACAGCATAGTATTAATATATACTATATTTATGCTATATATATAACATATATAATGCAGTATTATATATAGTATATATAACATATAGTTATATAGCGTAGAATTTATAGTACTATTACTATATAAATTTACAAGGAAAGGCTAGTAACCACTCATAAAATATAGCTTAACAGACTTCTTTCAAACAACAATAAAACAGTTCAACATAAAAAAGATTTAAAAACAGAAACAAATTCCTATATATTATCTGAAGGGGCTGAGAGAAACACACACACACACACACACACACACACACAGCCCTCAAAAAAGAAATCTAAAATTTAATTTTGAAGCATTTCTCTTCCCCCCTAATAGCACAAATAGAAGTTAAAATTTGTTATAAAGAGTAATCGTCTAAATACAAAACAAGTCACAGATCATAAGAGAGAAAAAAAATCCCTTCTCCCTTCAGAAAAATGAAGACAGGAAAAAGAAACCAAACCATGGGAAATACAACTAAGTGATCTGATACAAAGCACTGAGGACATGGAAAAAATTCTTTTGTATATATATTTGTGTATTATACAATTCAACTTCACGGTGTTTGAAAATGATAAAGAAAAATTAGTATTTCAGTAAAAATGAATCCAGTTAGAAGTTTTTCTTTTTTTTTTTTAAGGAATATGGCAGGATGAGCAGAGAGGTCTAGGGTATTTTTATGTAACCCATGCCACTTTTTCTTTCTTTAATCATGGGAAAGAATACAGAACCTGAAAAGATAACTAGCTGTGAAATAATTTTATGACAAAATTATGCTTAAAGTGACTAAAACGTATTTGTACGTCACACAAATTTTCAAAATGCAAGGACAGCATCTTGTCAAATTTAAAACAAGACATTTCAAGGGAAGAAAAGTAGTGTGACAGTGATTTGGAGATGAGGAACTGACATTAATGAGAAAAAATTACGTGCTCTGTAAAAAGGGAAGGGAGTATTTATTGAGCAACTAGAGTATCCAGACACTAAGCTTAGGGCTTTATAAAAGACATTCGATCACATTGCATTTAGGTAGGAAAACAATATAGAAGAAAACAATGCTTAAATAAGTTTCTCACCATTATGTGTGGCATATGGTAAAATGTGAGAGACGAAAGAAGACTGTAAACTTAGAAACTACTGTACTAGTAGAAGTACACGGCTGGGGACTGTGAGGTGAAAGTACAATAGTTCCCAACTTTTCATGCTAATCTTACTGGACTATCAATCACTCTGTAAAAGAACCTGTGTTCCACCATGACAGAAACAGAAGTCCACTTTTTTTTGAGAATGATAGTTATGTTTACAACACTATTATATTTATAATTTCCAACTCTAAAAATAAAAGAAAGGAACCCTTTTGTTCCTAAAGAAGATTTTGGAGCCTTGGTTTTATTTTTTAATTTTATTTTTTTTAATAAATTTATTTTATTTATTTTTGGCTGCCTTGGGTCTTCGTTGCTGCGCGCGGGTTTCCTTTAGTTGCGGTGAGCAGGGGCTACTCTTCCTTGCAGTGCGCAGGCTTCTCATTGCGGTGGCTTCTCTTGTTGCAGAACACGGGCTGTAGGTGCACAGGCTTCAGTAATTGTGGCTCACAGGCTCTAGAGCGCAGGCTCATTAGTTGTGGCGCACAGGCTTAGCTGCTCCGTGGCATGTGGGATCTTCCCAAACCAGGGATCGAACCCGTGTCCCCTGCATTGGCAGGCAGATTCTTAACTACTGCACTACCAGGGAAGCCCTGGAGCCTTGGTTTTAAATATTACTTTAAGAATAGTAATGCCTGTCCAAGAAGTGTGATCATGGGCTTCTCATTAAGAATAGAGTGAATTATTACCACATTATTCCTGGCAGTAAAATTATTTCTTACCTTGGTGTTTGACAGCCGTTAGTAGAAAGATTATTGGTAATACTACTGTAATTCCCACCCAGATGGTTAAGAGTCATACTAGGATGACAGTAAAAAAGCAGCCCTAGTTTAGCTCTGAAAGGTACAGGCCACTAATTAATTAGCTGTGGATCCTGACGTTACTTCCTCTGGACCTCAACGTCCTCATCTGTACAATAAGACTGCTGGACTAGAGCATACTTCCCTACCTTCCTCCCCCTTTTTCCCTCTCCCTGGCCCTTTCTACTTTATGACTTCGGTGATTTAGGATCTAGACTGGGATTTTTGAGGACAGAGAGGTAAATAGCAGAAACCCACTTAACTCTGGAGAAAAGGAATAAGAATTATGTAAACAACTAGAATATGGAGAGAAAAAGAGAAAGCCCAAAATACATGTTTACAAAAACAAATGGACAAATTAAAGAGGCATAATGGTTCAGAATAGAGGATCATGAGCTTCATTGTCAAAATTAGTATGATAGTAGTTTCAGTTATATGACATCAGGAAAGATAGTGAGAAGTGCTAGAGATACAGACTTAGAAATGTTATTTGTAACACACAACAATGCTTTACAAATAACCCAAGAAATCTTCCCAAGTTCCCCCAGTACATATGGAAAAGATGCCATACTCCCTGGCTTAATCATTCATAATTCTGCCCTAACATAATCACTCACTATTTTCCAACAGGTTATTCCCTCCAGTCCATTTGGCTTCATCATTTCAGACAAACCTATGAAATCTCCCCTTCACTGTCACTCAGTGTTCTGTCAAATGCTTTCTCCCTTCTTCCAATTTATAATAACAATTTATCATGCTCTAACCATGTTTGAGGCACCATTCTAAGCACTTGACATGTATAAACTCATTTAATTTTCTCAACAATTCTAGGAAGAAGGTCAAGTAACTTGCTAAAGATTACACAGTAGCAGAGTCAGGATTCCAACACAGGCAAACTGGTTCCAAGGAGCCTGTCCTCCTAACTTGCTAACTAGTCCTACAAGGCTTAGGTGGAGTTCTGTCACCTTCCTGAAGTTCTCACCTGCTTAGCAATTATTCCTGCCTCTTGAGACCTTAAGTAAACCACTCCTTTGTCACTTACCACAAGACCTAGGTTGTTATTTATCTTTTGTGCACATGTTCTATCTTTTCTAAGGACAGGATCTTGTCTTATTTATTCTGTAACAACACTACTTAGAACCTAACACAACTTATTATCTGGAACACAAAAGTGCTTATTAATGAAACTATAATAGCATTTAATATTTATTGAAGACATATGCCAGGTTCTGGGCTAAGTACTTTATATGTATTGTCTCATTTATTCCTCACAACCCTTCGGTAGGTATTAATACTGCCTGCACCTCCTATTATTATAGATGAGGAAACTGAACTTAGAGAGAAGCTACATATCTTGTCCCATATCACAAAGTGGTGGTGACAGTCTTACTTAAGGGTCTAACCAGAATCTTAATCTCCAGCCAACCACAAAACACCCTGAAGAAAGAAGCAGTCCTAACAACAACTCAGTTCAACTTTCACTACTCTGCAGCACTATGCTGAACACCAAGGATTCAGAATTAGAGGCACAGCTGCTGCCCTGATGAAACTCACAGTGCACTAAGACTTCAGGATCAAACTTTGATATCACAGGCAGAGCCACCATCATCAAAACTTAAGGAAGATTTTAACTTATATTTTAAATCAAAATATCTAAATAATCCTTGGAAACTCTTCCATCCCCTTCCTTCTCCCTTCAGGCTTCCCCCACTCTCTCTACCCTAGGACTAATCTCTCTAGTTTCTGTATTATCGAGTAGAAGGATCCCACTAATCCTGACAACTACTAGGATGTCTAAATTTAATTTATCAGTAGCTCAGACTCAAGGGTCTATTTGGCGAATTCCATGTCCATAATGAAATATGGGCAATGGACAGCTAGAAAAAACCAGTAGCAAGGAGAAGCAGCAAAAAGAGGGAGATGAAAGTCACACTGTATAGCAAAGAAAAAGCAAGAAAAGCAGGAAAGTGGACACAAATAGAAGGTGAAAGTGAGTCCAGAATAAATCCAGTAGAGAGATGTAGATAAATGAAAACGCTAAAATCTAATTCATTTTGCGAATGCTGACTCCTTTAATTTTTTCCTAACTTCTAATGGAAACAGAAAAATATGTAGGTGAAACAATTACTGAAAAAATCATTAACCAGGAACAGTATATAAATCAGGAGTTTTTCCCCTGAAAAACCACTCATTTTAGAATTTCAGAGCTGCAAAAAGACCTTAGATCACTATCTAATCCAACCCATTCATTTTACAATTAATATAAGGCTCAGTAAGGTTAAGTAACTTTAACTTTCCCAAGATCATGTAGCAACACTCCTGAATCTCACCCCTGTCTATGCCTACTATACTAGGCTTCCTAGAAACGGTGTAATTTTCTCTTCCATTTTCCACTTGTAATAACTATTAAATTAATTTCTGCATAAGTATCTCAGAATCCCCATATTATTCCTACTTCTCATAGAAGAAAATAATCAGGTATTCTGGATTATCTAAAACAATATCAAATTTTATTCTCTTATCCCCAAAGTCAGTAATCTTAAATTGGGTCTTGATTTCTACAAGGAAGAAATTCAAACATTTCCCAGAAGAGCGGAAAGAAGAAAGAGCTCCATAAGCTGACCAAAAGCAAGCCAAGTTGATAAGCTACAATCCATCTGTCAAGGACTCAGGCCCAAGACCACTGGAGGGTGGACGACTGCTAGTGGGAAGTAGAATACTAATACTACTGTAATTCCCACCCAGATGGTTAAGAGTCATATCCCATAAATGGGATATCACTTATTTTCCCATTTCTATTTAATATCTTCCCAACTAACCTCAGGTTCCTATCTTTCTGACAACCATCAATTCTAGCAGCCTGTAAAAAGAAGGGAAAGTAATGAGGTAAGAGTATCATGTCACTTTCGGCACAATGGCTTTTTGATAAGAACTATCTTGGTCAGGAAATATGCCACAAGGAATAGAAGGGTTTTGGGGTAAACCCACAGATCTTTATTTTTACCATAAAAACACAAGAAGTCCTGAAAGTGTGTTATATACACTCAGTATTTCCCCCACTGCAAAGCACCTGCAGATATTCTGCTGGAAGGAACTCATTCTGGGCTATTTCTGTGGTCCAAGAAAGTCTGCTGCCTATATCCCTTGATAAACTGTGGGCCCTGCTGGCCATCGTTCACAAGGTTATTAGAGCTGAGTGATTTGGAAATCGTCTCTATCACCTTGGTTTAAATATAATGATTTCCTAGCCCTTAAAAATTATGTGTTTGCTTATAAGACTGACTGAAGCCTTCTCTGAAAGGGAAGAAAATGCCCTATTTTACTTTAGGAACATATCTTAATTTTGATATGTATGAAGTTCATTATAGATTAGGGATAACTTCCTGCTAACATGTTACCCAAATTAGGACAACTGGAGTGGAAATGAAAAAGGACGAAAAGATAAAAAGACATTTAAAAACAAAGTGATTTAGTGGCTCACTGAGCTTAAGAAGCAAAGGAAGAGTAAAAAATGACCAGTAAGAATAATGGTGTCACAAACAGCTAAAGAGGAAAGTCAGGAAGAGAAGCGTTTTGACTGGGGGTGGAGAGAGGGGGTGTTGGTGTGCAGTTGCTACAGAGATGGTATTTAAACATATTTAGTTTCAAGACATAAGTGAAAATTTGGGCCTCAGTTTTGCAAGGCCTGGAGTTTAGACATAAGATATACATTTGGAGCCTAAAAAAGCACAGCAATGACTGAGTTTTTAGAGAAAGAGAAAGTAACAGCAAAACATTTAGACAACAGCATTCCTCAGACACTACACTTTGAAGATAATCTAACTTACCAGATGAACAGTACTACCTTATTCTATAGATTAGAATATTTGGACGAATTTATTATAAATAAAAGGCTAAAAAATTTATCTTTCTTTTCCAGGCTATGAATTGACAAAAAGGAATTTAGAATAAAAATAGTTTCATAATTACTGATTGTCCAAAGTTAAGTCTCTGAGTTAAAACACACTGCTTTTCAGATTTCTCTATTTACAACGAAACTTTTGAAAAAAATTGAGAGAAAAAATCTGGTACACTAATACCACTACTATTTTACAATATTTGTGAGAATGTATCAGTTTTTAAAAGCACACTAACCAAAATGCTGATAATTAATAAATCTGAAGAATGGGTATATGGAGGTTCATTATTATTCTCTCCAGTTCTGGATATGTTTAAAACTTTTATAATAAAAAAGTCTAAAAAAAAGGCTACCTACAGATATTTTTAAAGTTCTATCTGCAGTTAGGGTTTGACAACTCAAAACAAAATTCTAAAAACTTTTCAAATAATGTTTTATTCATGCTCAATAGACCAATGAAATTTACTGTGTATGAAAGGGAGATAAGGCCCTGTCATTTCAGAGGAACATGAATATGTTCATTAAATGGAGAAAGTCCTCCTTTTATCCATGTTGGTTGAGTTGGACATTTGTCATTTTTCTCTTCAAAGAACTTATATTTGTTAAAGAAAAATATATAGACCATATAAATGTATGGTTTTTGTTAGTAAAGGCAACATAAATGTTCATCCCCAGTTATCAATGATTAATTTGCTGAAACTGCTGGCTAGTCATTCTGTTACTTCAAATCATATTCCACTCTAGTAAATAACCAAATAAACAAATTTCTTATGTGGATGCAAAAAACTGATTAAAAAATGAATATCCATAAATAATGCCCAATCCTAAATTGTGAAGAACGCATATTTAAGATTATATAAAATAGTAAGTCGAGAAAAAAAGCTGAACGTTTTAAACAACTGACATAGTTTTAGGGCTGCTGTAGAGTGATTTGCTTTAAATTAAACCTATTTAAATTACAGTTTAAACTAACAGTGAGCATCAAATTCACCACCTTAGATTTACCACTTAACCTACGATCAAGATTAGTTTATATGGTTTACAAGCACCAATCCTTCCCCCTACTATAAATACCACCCACAAATGACAACCAGCTTTGTTTGCCTCTTCTTTGTCTGGTGAGTTCCAGGACAGTAAGGACTGCACGTTTGTGCAAAACCTAGCACACTGAAGGTGTGCAACTCTCTTAACAGGAATTATCAATTCCCAGGAAGCTATCGCTAGGTATCAGTCTCATTCCCTAGGTGACTGACACAGGATAACAAAATAAAGCACAGTTTCCTGGCTGGCAGTTGGCCTTGAATTATTTTCAGGATCTTGTCTCTTCTAACAGAAATATGCTGCCATGAAACTTCAAAGAGAAGCAGCATAGATACATATATGTAGAGACAAAAGACTGTCAGTAATTCTCTTCTCCTACATCATTATTAAAGCACTGCTTAATTTCAAATTGAGGTATTTCACTTTTTTCAGATAACAGGGTCATTCTCCTAATCTTCAACAAATTTTTACAGTTTTTTTTCCTTATGAAAGTAAAAGTTACATACCATAAAATGCACGGATCTTAAGTATTCAGCTGGGTAAATGTGAACAAATGTATACACCAACAGTTGGTGAATCTGGAAGTTCCTCGTACTGGTCTTGCAACTGTTCTGTAAGTTAAAAATTACATGAAAATGAAAACTTACCCCAAAGGTGTACACTTGAATTCCATAGCTTGATTCCCAAATCAAGTTATAGAATATTTCCATTACCCTAAAAAGTTCCTTTTTGCCCCTTTCCAGTCACCCACAGCCCTTACCCAGAAACCATTGTTCTGATTTCTATCACCATACCTAAATCTGGCCTGTTCCCATATTTTTTATAAATGGCATCTTATAGTACATACTTGTGTTTGGCTTCTCTTGCTCTGAATAATATTTCTGAGATTCATCTATGTCACTGTATGAATCATTAGTTCATTACTATTGTGAAAAAGCTGCTATGAACATTTTTATCAGTCTTTCTGTGTACATGTACTTTATTCCTCTTGGTGTAGCAAGATTTCATTTAAAAAAAAAGGTTTCACATATAAATAAGCCTGTGAAGTTACACAGTATAGATAGATGGATTTATATATATACATATAACAAACATACAGTTACATATATAATGCAAATATATATAGCATAGATACTTTATCTACCTGTGTGTATATATTTATGTGTGTGTGTATATATATATGTGTGTGTGTCTCTACAAATGGATTCTGAGAGGTCCACCTAGGACCAACAAAGATATTTTAAAAGACCTTATAGGGCTTCCCTGGTGGCACAGTGGTTAAGAATCCGCCTGCCAATGCCAGGGACATGGGTTCGAGCCCTGGTCCGGGAAGATCCCACATGCCACGGAGCAACTAAGCCCGTGCGCCACAACTACTGAGCCTACGCTTTAAAGCCTGCGAGCCACAACTACTGAAGCCCGCGGTGCCTAGAGCCTGTGCTCTGCAACAAGAGAAGCCACAGCAATGAGAAGCCCTTGGCGTGCCGCAACGAAGAGTAACCCCGGCTCGCCGCAACTAAAGAAAGCCCGCGCACAGCAACAAAGACCCAGCTCAGACAAAAATAAACAAATAAATTCATTTTTTAAAAAAAGACCTTATAAAGTTCATAGTGCAAGTAAATTTAAGATAGGAAAGATGACATTTCAATTTTTCTTAATAAGTATTATGTTTTAACCTAAGACTAATTCAAAAGAGAAACAAATTTCTTTCCATGTAAATTACCCTGTTTTGCTTCAATGAAATACCCTTCTTCTCATAACAAATCTCCTTCTCAAACTAGAATTTCAAAACATTAAATATTACCATCCACCATGTAATAATTTTTTATGCTAGGCGCCAAATCCAAAATCTGTCAATATTCTATTCTACTGTCTTGCTTTTTTAAAAAGTTAGAAACATGGAAATAATTCCATTGGCTAATGTTTAACATGGGTAAAGACCATTTCATCCTCATTCAGAACACTGTATATTCTGAAAAAGGCTAGGATGTTTTCTGTTCCAAAAAGTATCTTACTACAGCATTAAGTCTGTGATAGAGACATTCTAACCTTCTAATTCTGTGTGTAATTTTCGGCAGACAGTAGAGGAGGATCTTTAATTTCCAGAGATAGAACACTGAGAAACATACACACAAATCTGATTTTTGATGAGATCAATTTGAAATTCCCAGCCCTGTTTTTGATAATCAGATGATCATTTTCAGGGAACTAGGAATGGCTCCTTATTTAACATCATACATAAATTGCCAAGACTGAGGCTGAACATTACAAACGGTTCCAGAAATTTACCATCATCTGCTTCAGGAAGGGTTTGCAACTACAAAAGGGAAAAAAAAAACCTCTTCTAGCCTTTGATTTTTCTCCATCTTTTATTCTTCCTTCCAAACAATGAACAATTTCAAGACCATACAATTCAAATGTACCATATATTTTTTTTTTTTTAAATAAATTTATTTATTTATTTTTGGCTGCGTTGGGTCTTCGTTGCTGGGCGTGGGCTCTCTCCAGCTGCGGTGTGCGGGCTTCTCACTGCGGTGGCTTCTCTTGTTGCGAAGCATGGGCTCTAGGTGTGCGGGCTTCAGTAGTTGTGGCTCGTGGGCTGTAGAGTGCAGCTCAGTAGTTGTGGCGCACAGGCTTAGTTGCTCCCCAGCATGTGGGATATTCCCGGACCAGGGCTCGAACCCGTGTGCCCTGCATTGGCCGGCAGATTCTTTTTTTTTTTTTTTTAGGCAGATTCTTAACCACTGCGCCACCAAGGTAAGTCCCGTGGCTACTGTTTTTAAATCAATAGTTACGTGATTTACGTACCAACGTCCACCTAATCTCTGGTGAGTGTAGATGTAATTTTCCTTACACTTTTGGGGACATAATGTCAGAAGTTAAAAATGCGCTGTAAAAAAATTCAGAATGTGAAGCAATGAAAAAACAAAATCTAATTACTAATCAGCTAGGTTAGAAAGTTCACACAGTCTCAGAATTATAAAATGTATAAAATATTTAATTGTTCAGCATAAAATAATTACAGAATTTAGTGTGCCAAAATATATACAATATAGATTCTTTGTTAGGAATTGTTGAAAATTATATTAAAGGCCTACAGAAAATATTCTTAATGACAGATACAGCATGCATACTACTGTTAAATAAAGCAGTATTAATGTCTAACAGTATCATGTGATCTACCCTCAAATTTAGCTTGTTTAATATGTGTCCCTGTTCTTTTGTAGCTTTATTCATTCAAAAATATTTGCCCACCCCCAAACTAAAAAGGAGCCACACCTGAGGGTCAGTGACTTAAAAACACTCCCAACATTTATTGTGTAGATGCAAGAATTCAACTTATGCTTAATTTTGAAGCTGTAATGTGGTTGATAATTTTATGATATGGTCTACCGCAAGTTAAAGTGGACAACAATCAGTAATTAAAATATGTAAAAACTGAATTTGAAAATGGTCTTTTAATTAAAGGGCACTTCCATAGTTAAAGTTCCCCAAATATGCTTTACGTAAATAAAACTAAGGAATATAGCTTTAATTTATGATATGTGGTATATTTAAGCATCATTATAGGATAATGACTATAAAATTTCTAATTACACATAGTAGTTAAACTAATATATTCCTATACACTTTAAAGGACAATTACCCATAATTGTCCTAAACTAATATATTCCTATACACTTTAAAGGACATCACCCATAACCCCAGTCTCATAAGATTCCTTAGAACTACTTATACATAATAAAACCCACTCTGCACGAGTCACTGTTCAAACAATCTACCTTCACTAAACATCAAAAAGCCAACTCAGCTTTCAACAGTAATAACTTCTTCTACAGCTAGAGAAAGAGGATGCTCTTCCTTCTCTAGACTGGTTCTAAGGTAAGAAGCCTTTAGGAAACAAAACAACCTAAAATATGTATCCTTTTCCAATCCAAGGATAAACGGAAAATTGAAGATTTCACTAGTTGCCTAATCCAATATTTTAAAATGTTCATGTTGAACTGGTTAAAATCATGTTTTAAAAAAGAAATTCACCCAAAATTCCCATCACTAAAAAATTGCAGATTCAGAAACACACTTGTTTTGTTAAATATTGTAAAGACAAAGACCTCACAGCATATAAGTCTGTTATTTTAGAGAAATAAAACATTTTATAAAGTCCATCTTTGATTTTTTTTAAATCCCAAGTAGTCACAACTAGACTATTGGTTAAAGAGTTCACCTTTAAAAGGTGTTACTAATTAGCTACGTAAGTAACTAAAATTACTATTCAATGAAACACTAATAAAGTACCATAATTAAAATAACGGTCCTTAAGAAGTTAAACTTACATCTCTTAAGTACAAATCATATCCAGCATAGATATAAAAAAGACACATTAGAAGAAAATAACTGAGTAATCTAAATCAACTGCTCCTCACAAATGAATGTTATTAATAACCTTCATAATATATTTTAAAGTAATTATACATTATTTTAAAACTTTTTTTTCTATAGATGCCCTAAATTGGTCAGGGCCATAACTGTAGATTGTTAAGTGAGGTCAGATGGGAGAGAGAGAAACAGAAAATAAGTGAAACGTATAACAAATAAAAATTTCCCACAAGAATAAGAAGTTTTTCAACTCTATCCTTGGGGGAAAAAAAAAACTCTTATGCGGGGCGGGGGGTGTGGTGCGGGAGAATTCCCACAGACTACTCAAAATACTGAATCAAAATATGCCTTAACTTTTCCCTTGTCTAAAATCTAACAAAACGGTAAGACAATGAAAAGAAACACTCCTGTGAGCCTTCAGAGAGGCAAAGAAAGCTCCCATTCAACGCTAAGCCTTATTCCACTCCTGTAAAGTAAATCCAAAACCACGAGCTCAAACTGCTTCATGAAGAATTTACTGAATGGCGGCCAAACGTTGTACACGCTACCCTGAACCACAGTGAAGGATATCTAGAGTTCTGCATTCTCCATTTACAACCTGTACCTTACTATGCATGCTTTCGCCACCACTGCAGAAACCGATTTTTACAAAGATGTTCCTCCCGGCAAGTCAATGGAAAGAAGGCAATCTACACGCTGACAACACCCGCCCCCCACCTTTTTTTTTCCCCCAATCAATACTAGTTTTGACTACTATACTGCGGCCAGTACACCTTTTTAGAAATCATTAAGGGAGAAGGCGTTATAACGTCCCAGAGTGAACTGAATACTGAGCTCTGAAACAACTTTTCACTGGCTTTCACCTGGCACTAGGATTATCACCTGTTAGAACGCCGCCGCACCCGCACCCTCTACGAGCGGCCGAGAGCGGGGATGCTGTTCCCAGTCACTGGTCCCTGGGCGGCAGGTGAAGACGGTGAACGCGCATCCACACCCACCGCCCGGGGAGCGCAAACCGAAAGCCAGGACGGCGGCGACGGGACGCTCCGTTATCCTCACTCTCGGCTGGCCCGCCAGGTGAGCGCGGCTCCATCGCGCCCGCGGCGTCCCGGTGCACGGCTCACCCCGGCTCCACTTCTCCCGCCGCCCGGGCCCCGGAAAGCGAAGTTTCTCTCCCGCCCGCGGCAGCTGCTGTTCACGCGCCTCCCGGCTCTCCGCCGGTCCCGCCGTCTGCTCCGGGCTGCCGCGGTCACGGGCGCCGGGCCTCGGGCGAGTCGGGGGCCGCGGACGGGAGCCGTGACCTGTCACCCCGGGAGGGAAACAAAAGCCGGGTGAGGACCAGCGGGCGCGACCGGCCTCGCCTCCGAGAGAGAAAGCGCGGCGGGGGGCGGGGAGCCGCTCCTGGAGCCGCCGGCTCCGCGCCTCCAGGAGGGAGCCCCTGCCCCGCGGCCCGGCGGGACGTAGAGGAGCCCGGCAGCGGAGCTAGGGGCCTCCAGCGCGCCCGTCTGGGGGCTCCCCAGGCCCCCCTGGCCCCGACGCGCCGCTCCCGGGCTGGGGAGCCGCGTGAGGGGGCGGGGAGGCGGCGCAGCGGCGGCCGGACCGCGAAGCAGGGAATTCGGCTCCCTGGGCTTAGCGACCACACTCCCCATCCCTGCGGCCATGGAGCCAGTACCTGTCGCCGCGGTTGTTCGTCTGCTCTGTCTCTCTCCGCCTAGCCCGCGAGCCGCTGCCCCTCTGCCCGCCCTGCAGGCCACCCGCGCGCCGGACGCCGCCGCCCGAGACTGGCAGCGCCCGCGAACCGGCCCGAATCCCCCGGGCAGCGCCCGGCGCCGTCCCACCCCCGCCGGCCGCAGGACCCGCCTCCCATAGGGCCCCGGGGCTGTCAGTCCGCCCCCAAAAGGCGCGCGGGCTGTCGCTCCGCCTGTCCGGATTGGCGGCCGCGCGCCGTCCATGCAAATAAGGCCCCGCCCCCGATCATTTGCACCTCCGCCTTGGTGTAACCTCCGCCTCTCCCCGCCAGCCCACGTGTCTGGCCCTTGCCCTTTGTGGGGGCTGGAGGGAAGGGATGGAGGAAACTGACCGACACCCTCTCCCACCATCCCTTATCTCCGGGAAAACTAATGCCTAAAGAAGCTAGTTGACTAAGCATACGGATCTCTCTCTCTGAAAGCTCTGCCCTCCTGTCTGCCCACTAGACCTGCCCTGAGGATGGAGAGTGACAGACCAGGCTTGTTTGTGTGAGGTTAGCCCCAGGAAACAATACCAGGAACTCAAAGTTGTCCATTTGGAACTGGGGAAAATCCCACCTGGAGAACCATAGCACATAGCACATAGCACTTCCCTCTGGACACTCAGGGACTGTGAAGACTACGCTTTCCTGTGGCTTTCTACCTTTCAAACATGAGATCCCAGGTGACTGAGAGAGCAAAGGGCCTTAAAAGATGTCTGTGTTCTCTGCCACCTGCGAAAGGGTAGACCTGCTGAGCAACTCAGCTTCAGGAGGTGCTCAGTCCCCTCCAATGAAATGGCCATCCAGAGATTCAGATGAGGGGACTGAGCTAGCCACCTGGGCCTTAGGGAGTAGCTAGCTCAATCTCATTTTTGAGAAAACAGAAACCTGAAGTCCCATAGCTATGGAGCTTATTAATTACCTATGGAAACCTAACATCTCCTAGCTCCACAACTGCTGTCTAAGCTATATCACCTGGGTCATTTAGGTATTGACGACGAGCTTCTACAATTCACCATCCCTGCCTTCAAGAGGTGCTGCCTGCAGAAATAACCACTAGAGCTGACACTGAAACCTCGTCAAGGGCAAAGGCCCTGTCTCAGTGCCTAGAAGCTTTCCTTTTTACCAGATGCCAGGGAGAGTCACTGAAACAATTTATTTGTGCATTAATTCAGTAAGACAATGGTGATTAAAACTACTCTGCATATTAACACCAGTTGATTAAGCATCTACTATGCTTTTTTTTTTATTTTTTTAAATTTTTTTAACATCTTTATTGGGGTATAATTGCTTTACAATGGTGTGTTAGTTTCTGCTTTATAACAAAGTGAATCAGTCATACATATACTATGCTTTTTAACAGCAAGTATTAAGCACTGTGCTGTGTGCAGGGTATACAGAGGTGAGAGGACACTGTCCCAGTCCTTAAGGGCTTCAGCCTAAAAGACAGTGACATCCACATTGCATATCAGTGCTCCTTATGTTTCAGAGACTGTGACAGATGTCTGCATAGGGAGTGGCTATGCATAGGCCAGTGGATGACTCCAAGGAGAGGGGAATTTGCTCTTCCTGGGAGAGTCAGGAAAGGCCTGGAAGAGGTGACTCTAGAGCTGAGTCTTGAAAGATAAGTATTAAAAGATGGTGTTTTTGCCAGACTGACAGATGTGGAAGAGGAAGGAAAGGAACTCCCCTGGGCCGGGGCGGGGGGTGGGGGTGCAGAGGAGGGAATAGCAGGAGCAAAAAGAATGCAGACCTGGAAAAGCCTAGTAACTGAGGGAACAGCAAGGAACAGTGTGGGCAAATCTGCAGGGCTGTGTGGCCATGTCACATGGTCTGGGACCAGGCTCTTCCAGGAGGAAGACAGAAAGACCCAGGAGGCTGCCAGGCTGTGTTGTAACACACCGCAGCAAACAACAAGAGGCCCTGTAGATACAGCTGCAGACTTTTTTTTTTTTTCTAGGCCAGAGTCTGTGGGGAACAGTCAGTTCCACAGTTCCAATGGCAGCCTGGCTGGCCACACCCACTCTCTCAGAAAACCACTCCGGTCACTGCACTTGCCTGCCTCAGCATTTGGAAACACGCGTGCTTGCAATTTCCCTAAGCACTGCTGCCCTTCAGAACGCAAAGATAACGTGGGCTATGGCTGCAGACACCTGGGTGTGAGATGAGCAACCCTTTCCTCGTGCGCACAGGAGTCCTCTGCAAGGCCTGTCACCACAGATGGCTTCATGGGAGTGTAACCTGTGCTCAGATTAATGCTCTGCTGTTACTGTCCTGAAATGCTTAATGTTTTAACAAGGGGCCCACATTTTTATTTTGTGATGGGACCAGCAAATTATTTGCCCATCCTACCTGTCACTGTTAATACCCCTAGGAATGCTTGTGATACTGCTCAAACCATATCTCATTTAAAATACTTAGCGTGGGGAATTCCCTGGTGGTCCAGTGGTTAGGACTCTGTACTTTTCACTGCCCAGGGCACGGGCTCAATCCCTGGTCAGGGAACTAAGATCCCAGAAGCTGCATGGCACAACCAAAAAAATTAAAAATAAAATAACTTGGTTTGTTCATATGCATTGTATCACCTGATTCTCACAGTGACAAGGTGGAGTGGGCCTATATTACCGGTCCCATCTATCAGTTGAGAAAACTGAAGTTTGGCAACCTTCTCCAGGTGGCAGAGCTAGGAGGTGGCAGAGTTCATATTTGAACTCAGCCCACCCAAGCACTATTCCATCCACTTCAGAGCTACCTCCATGTCAGTTTCAGAATCCTTTCAAACGTAGATTTGTACATGAAAGATTTTAAGAGTCAGAACACCTGATGGAATGGATATCTGTCATTTCATGGCTATCACCTTTTAAATAGTTGTTCATCAATTTTGAAAAACTCTCAGCCATTGTATGTTCAAATACTCTTTCTGTACATTTTCCTCTTTCCTTCTGGGACCCCAGTTGAAATATATATTAGACCTTCTCACTACATCCCTTTCTTCTGTATTTTCTATCTTTTGTCCTTCCATGCTTTGTTCTAAAAATTTCTTCTCTTTCAGTTCACTAATTCTCTCTTCAGCTTTTTTAAAAAATTCTCCTCTTAAACCCATCCACTGAGCTCTTAAATTTGGTTATTCTATTTTTTTTAGTTCTAGAATTTCTATCTGGTTCTTTTTCACATCTGCTATGTCACTTCTTATATCCCTTAGTGCCCTACTTAATTTTCAAGCTCGGCTTTTCTCTCCTTAAACATAGTAAGTATAGTTGTTTTAGGGTCTGTGTCCCTGGTGGGGGGAGGAGCACAATCTGGAGTCCCGGGGGGTCCACATCCATTGTCAGTTTTTCCTACTGGTTCTTCCTCATGTTGTTTTATCTCCTCATGTACCTGGTTATGTTTTGGACATTGTATTTGAAAAATCATTTGAGACGTTGATGATAGTATCTTCCTCCAGAAAGGATTTCCATTTGTTTCTGCAGGCATCCTGGGATACCAGCAAGCTAGGATCACCTTAACCCAATTTCAGGGGCTTCTGATTTTCTGAACCTCTCTGATAACTTGAAGCTAGACTAGAGTCTGTGGGAGGGTTTGTTCATTTATGGTTTCCCCTTACTCAGTGCTACAGTTCTTTGAGGTCCCAGTTGAAGATGGGGAGTTTTTTTTTCAGTTATATATTGTTTCATAGCAAACTGTCCCCAAATTTAGCAGTTTAAAACAGATGTCAGTAGATTTTTTCTTAAAGGGCCAGATGGTAAATATTTTAGGCTTGCAGGCCATATGGTCTCTATCATAACTACTCAACTCTGTCATTATAGTACAAAACAGACATAGACAACACATCAATGAATGGCCTGGCTATTTAACAATAAGATTTTATTTGTAAAGATAAGCAGCCACCCTCAACCTGATAAAGGACGTCTACAAAAAACCACAACTAATATCGTGCCTAACGGTGAGAAACTAGATACTTTTCCCAGAAAACAAAACAAGGAACAAGACAAGGATGTCCACTCTTGCCACCTCTATTTAATATTGTACTGGAGGTCCTAGCCAGGGCAATTAGTTAAGAAATAGAAATTAAAAGGCGTCCATGGTGGAGCCACTATGGAAAACAGTATGGAGGTTCCTCAAAAAACTAAAACTAGAACTACTGTATGATCCAGCAGTTCCACTCCTGGGTATACATCTGAAGAAAATGAAAACACTAATTCAAAAAGATACATGCACCCAATGATCATAGCAGCATTATTTACAATAGCCAACATATGGAAACAACCTGTGTCCATCAACAGCTGAATGGAAAAAGAAAATGTGGTTGGTAGATAGATAGATATACACAACGGGATATTACTCAGCCATAAAAAAAGAATGAAATTCCGCCATTTGTAACAAATGTGGATGGACTGAGAGAGCATCATGCTCAGTGAAATGTCAGATGGAGAAAGACAAATACTCTGTTATCATTTATATGTGGAATCTAAAAAATAAAACAAGCAAATGTATATAACAAAACAGAAACAGACTTACAGATATAGAGAACAAACTAGTGGTTACCCCAGAGGAGAGGGAAGGGGAGAGGGGCAAGATAGGGGTATGAGATTAAGATGCAAACCACTACATATAAAATAGATAAGCAAGGGCTTCCTTGGTGGTCCAGTGGTCAAGACTCTGTGCTTCCACTGCAGGGGACATGGGTTCCATTCCCTGGTTGGGGAACTAAGATCCTGCATGCCGTACAGTGCGGCCAAAAAAAAAAAAAGATAAGCAACAAGGATATATTGTACAGCACAGGGAAACATAGCTATTATTTTGCAATAATTTCAAATGGAGTAAAATCTATAACAATATTGAATCACTATGTTGTATGTCTAAAGCTAATATAATACTGTAAATCAACTATACTTCAATAAAAGACACATCCATACACACACAAAGGCATCTAGATTGGACAGGAAAAGGTAAAACTATCTCTATTCACAGATTACATGATCTTGTGTATAGAATATCCTAAGGAATCCACCAAAAACCTGTTAGAACTAATAAATGAATTCAGCATGGTTGCAGGATACAAGATCAATTATAAATAGCAATTGTGTTTCTATACACTTTCAATGGACAATCCAAAAATAAAATTAAGGAAAAAATCCCATTTATAATAGCATCAAAAAGAATAAAATACTTAGGAACAAATTTAACAAAAGTGGTGCCAAACTTATACTCTGAAAACTATAAAACATTGTTGTAAGAAGTTAAGGACTTAACTAATTGGAAAAACATCCTATGCATCAAAAATCTTAACATTGTTATGATGGCAATACTCCCCAAATTGATCTACAAATTCAGTGCAATCCCATCAGAGTCCCAGTTGACTTCTTTATAGAAATTGGCAAGCTGATTCTAAAATTCATATGGAATTGCAAGGGACTCAGAATAGCCAAAACAATATTTAAAAAGAAAAACAATGTAGGAAGATTTACATTTCCTGATTTCAAAATTTACTACAAACAACAGTAATCAACACCTGGTATTAGAACGGGGTAGACCTATCCTTGACAATGAAATATACTAGATCAATGAAATAGAATTGAGAGTCCAGAAGTAAACCCATACATTTGTGGTCAACTGATCTTCCACAAGGGTACTAGTGTTGGTAAGTATGTGGAGAAATTGAAACCCCTGGGCATTGCTGGTGGGAATGTAAAATAGTTTGGCATTTCCTAAAATGTTAAACAAAGAATTACCATATGACCCAGCAATTCCACTCCTAAGTATATACACAAAAGAATCGAAAACAAAGACTCAAACAGATACTTGTACACCAATGTATATATCAGCATAAATTCATAATAGCCAAAAGGTGAAAACAACCCAAATGTCTATCAGCTGATGAATAGATAAACAAAATGTGGTATATCCATACAGTGGAACATTATTTGGCCATAAAAAAGAATGAAGTACTGATAGATGCTACAATGTGGATGAACCTTGAAAACATTATGCTAAGTAAAAGAAGCCAGTCACAAAAGACTGCATATTATATGATTCCATTCATTTGAAATGTCCAGAAAAGGGAAGACAGAAGACAGGAAGTAGGTTAGAGATTGCTTAGAACTGGGAGTGTAGGGGAAGGAAGGATAGGAAGATAATAGGTAAAGGGTACAGGGTTTCTTTTTGAGGTGATGAAAATGTTCTAAAGTTGACTGTGGTGAAGGTTGCACATTTCTGTGAATGCATTAAAACCACTGAGTTGCATAACTGGATTTCCAAACATGGCGACTGGCTTCCTCCAAAGGGCAAATGTGGAAGCTGCCAAGCCTTCTTAAGGTTTAGGCCTGGAACTGACAGCATCATTTCCACCATGTTCTGTCGGTTAAAGCATGTCATGGGCCAGTCCCGATTCAAGGGGAGGGAACTAATAATGATGTGAATACCACAGTGCATGGTTCACTGGGGCCCACTGAAGTAACAATCTATTACAATCTGCCCTCTGTCCCCTAATGATATACCTCCTCCCACAAGCAAAATACACTCACCACCTCTTAAGACCCCCCACCTCTCACCCCATTACCAAGATTGAGCTTGAAGTCCATAATTTCATCATCTAAATCAGGTCCACGTGCGAATGAGGTTTCTCAAAGGATTCTTCTCTGAATCTGATGACTTTTGAATTAGAGAGACAAGTTATCTGCTCCCCACAGGTAATGGTGAGGCAGAGGAAGGAAAATCCCAATAAATATTCCTATTCAGAAAGGAGGAAATGGCAGGCACATGGCAGCCACAGGTCCATGGTAATTCTGAAATCTAGTTGGGCACGTGTCACCGATTCCTTGGCTAGGTCCCAGTTCTTAGGGTGGTAGGAGTTCTTACATGGTGGCTGGCTTCCCAAAGCCAAAATATGGAAGCTGCCCTCTTGAGGCTTGAACCAGGCCCAGCACAACATCACTTGCACCACGTTCTATTGGGTAAAGCGGATCACAGGGCATGAAGACCGGTAGTCACGGTTCATTGGGGGTCATCAAAGTAATAGCTTACCACAGAGGTAGTTTATCAGAGTTTACAACCTTGTTAGGCCCTGAACTCCAATTTTGTGCCTGTAGTCCTAAGAAGCTTTCAAAAGCACAGCTCAGGCTCTCTGATGACTCAGATTGGCAAATGCCCTTGGGTAAAAGCAGCCCCAAATGCTGGACTCACTTCTCCGTTAGGGTTGCCAGATTTAACAAATAAAAATATGGGGATGGGGCTTCCCTGGTGGCGCAGTGGTTGAAAGTCCGCCTGCCGATGCAGGGGACGCGGGTTCGTGCCCCGGTCTGGGAGGATCCCACATGCCGTGGAGCGGCTGTGCCCGTGAGCCATGGCCACTGAGCCTGCGTGTCCGCAGCCTGTGCTCCGCAACGGGAGAGGCCACAGCGGTGAGAGGCCCACGTACCGCAAAAAAAAAAAAAAAAAAAAAAATACAGGGACATCAAGTTAAATTTGAATTTCAAATAAACAACAAATTATTTTTCAGTATCACTATGTCCCAAATATTGCATGGGCGTACTTATGCTAAAAAAATATTTTGCTGTTTATCTGAAATTCAGATTTAACTGGGAGTCCTATATTTTATCTGGCAACTCTAATCCCTCTGGATTCTTATCATTTCATGTATCTTGGTCCAGTAATTCCTCACTACCTTGTTAGATTTTTGATGCTTTTAAGATTCGAAAATATTTGTCTTATGTATATAGTTGTCTTTGATGAGAGGAATGATCCAAATTCTAAATGGCATTTCTACATTTGGGGAAATCCTCCTATCATGAATTTTGCCTCTCAACCTGGAAGTCAGAACTCAAATTCCCAGCCTCCCTTGCAGCTAGATCATAGCTCTACCAATCACACACCTAAGGGAGACTTCAATTTGTAAATGCAGGACAGGAGGTCTGGTGAGTGGCCCCTGCTTTCCAGTGGACAGGTGGCTATTAAAAAGTTCCATTTTTTAAAATGAGATAAATCTATGTATACTGTAGCAGAGATTGTTAGTCATCCCCCAATATCCATTCTCCTCTTTTTTTTTTTTTGTGGCACGCAGGCTCAGCGCCCGTGGCTCATGGGCCCAGCCTCTCCGCGGCATGTGGGATCCTCCCGGACTGGGGCACAAACCCGTGTCCCCTGCATCGGCAGGCGGACTCTTAACCACTGCGTCACCAGGGAAGACCTCTCCTCTGCTTTTTGAACTGGGTACATGGCTACCTGGAACAAAGGATATATTTCCCAGCCTCCTTTGCAGCTAGGTGTGTCCCTGTGTTCTGACTAGTGGGAGCTGAGCAAAAATGTCATAGGAAGTGTCCTTAATGGGAGGAAGGATGTCCCTCTCTTTTTTTCCCTCTTTCTACTGGCTAGATGCAGATGTAATGGCTGGAGCTCAGCCATATTGGCCCATGAGGTAGAAGCCCCATGTTGAGTATGGCATAGCAAAAGACAGAAGGAATCTGGGTCCCTGATAATTGTGTAGTCCTAGTATTGCCTGGCTACTTACCCCTGGATTTCATTAATGAGGGAGAAATCAATGTCTAATTTTGCAAGGCACTGATATTTTGAATTTTCCATCACTTGCAGCTGAAAGTAATCTTAACCAATACACATATTGATGTGGAATGATTTCTAAGATAAATTGTTAAACAAAAAAAGTAAGTTGCAAAGCAATGTATACAGTATGATACTATTTTTGGAAAAAATTCAGATAGATATAGCTATGTTTGTATATGAGTAGCTTTTTCCAGAAGGATATACTGTTTGAATTTTTTTCCATGTTGAAATATTGTTTAATTAAGTTAATATTAACTTTAAAAAATCAAAATTTTAAACCTAGTTAAAATTTTTAAATGATTTACATTTTAAAACCACAGTCATTTGGTGGAACTATGGTTGATTTTCCTCCTCTTTCTATTTTCCTGTATTTTTAGGTTTCTAAGCATATTTACATGCAAAATCAAATTGCTCCAGGCAATAAAAATAATTTATGCTTTAAATATTTTTCCTTTGTGTTTTTTTGTTTTGTTTTGTTTTGTTTTGGCCACGCCACTCAGCATGCGGGATCTTAGTTCCCCAACCAGGGATGGAACCGGAGCCCCCTGCAGTGGAAGTGCTGAGTCCTAACCACTGGACTGCCAGGGAAGTCCCTAAATATTTTTGTTGTTGTTGATATGCATACCCTTTAGTTCCCAGGACCTCAAAGACCAAAATACTGAGCAACCACTTTGGACTGCAAATCCATTCAACAATATATATTGAACACCTACTATTTATCAGATTCTAGGTAAACAAAACAGACAAAATGCCGTTGGTCCTGGAGCTAATGTTCTTATGGGGCAGACAGTCAACAAGTAGACAAACATATAAGATTCCTTCAGATAGGACTCACTGCTACAAAGAAAACAGACAGAGTAATATGATCAAAAGTGTTGAGGACACCAACAGAGAGGGTGGTGAGGAAAGGCCTCTGAGGAAGTGACACATGTTCTGAGAACTGAATCATGAGAAGGAACCAGTTATGGAAATTTTGAGAGGATGAGAATTCCAGGAAAGAAGCTCAGTACATGGGAGAAACAGAGAGATGGTCAGAGTGGCTAAGGAGGAGTGTGGGGCAGGGGCACTGGTCCCAGAAGAGTTGGAGAGGTGGGCATATGTGTGCTTCAGTGAGAGACCACTACACACCTAACCAGTACTGCTAAAATGAAAAAGACCAACAATACCAAGAGTGGCAAGGCTGTGGAACAACTGGAACTCTCATCCTTTCCTGGTGGGAACATATAGCCACTTTGGAATACTGTTTGGCAGCCTCTTTGAAGTTAAACATACACTTGCCATATAACTCAGCAGTTCTGCTCCCAAGAGAAACAAAAACGTGTGTTCACATAAAGAGTTGTACAGAAGTGTTCATAGCAACTTTTTCATACTAGCCTCCACCTACGATCAATGATCATCTCCATCCACAGGAGAAGGGATAACAAATGGTGGTACAGCCGTGTGATGGAATACAATACAGCAATCAAAGGGAAAAAACTACTGATACATGCAAAAGCCGGGACAAATCTCAAAATCATTATGTTGAGCAAAAGAAGCCAGATGCAAAAGAGTGTGATTCCATGTATTTGAAATTCTAGGAAATACCAATCTAATGCAAAGTAACAGAAAGCAGATTAGGGGCTGCTCAGGCCAGGGGGAGACTGATTGCAAAGAGGAACAAGGAAACTCTTAGAGTGAAGGAAATGACCTAGGCTGTGATAGAGGTTACACAGGCAAACACATCTGTCAAAACTCATCAAACCGTACACTTAAATGGGTGTGTTGTATTGTTATGTAAATTATGCCTCAGTAAAGTTGATGGAAAACACACACAATGTGTGTGCTTGTTTACTAGTCTGGTACATTATCTGTCTGCTTCTCTGTATACTTTCTAGGAAGTAGCTTGCAAATGATCATTTCTAACCTGCTCACTTGTTTTTCTCCCTCTACTCCTAACCCCAAAGGGAATTAAGCCTGTCACCCAGAATTTCTAACTTTTGAGGCTGACAGCCCTCCACACAGAAATGTTTACCTGCATTTTACAGAGAACAGAGGTCCCGCGTGGTTAAGTCAGCAGGAGTGCTTTCCCCGGAGCCCTCCTTGGTGGATTTGGGGGAGCCCCTTAAAGCCCCCAAAGAGTCCCTTTCCTCTGCTGACTGGTACCTGAAACTCATGAGTCCAGTGGACATCCTTTTAGCTTTGGGCTTCAGTAACCTGGGAAGGCAGGTGGCACCAATCTTGCTGACTCAGTGAACGAAGAGAAACCCTTGCAGCTGAGTGTTCCATTCAACAATCAGGCCCTGCAGGGACTGGGGACACAGAGAGGAGTGACACCCAGGCCCTGCAGCTGGAGTACTCACAGTCTCTTTGAAGTGGTCTCCCTTCAGTAGACCTAAGACTCAGCCAGGAACTTTTTCAAAACACAGACTCCCAGGCTCCCAGGGGATTCTTATTTGGGTGGGGCGTGGTTAACACACTCCCAGGTGGTCCCCTGCAGACCATCTTTGAGACACAGTTGTTGGGATAGAAGGAATACTGAAACCACTTAGAATAAGTATTGGTTGAAATTGTTCCAGAGTTGATGAATGAACCCCAAGCAGGATAAACACAAGGGAAATCTCACCAAGGCACATCATTATCAAACTGCTAAAAAAACAAAAAACAAAAAAAGAACAGCGATAGACAGAAACTCTTGACTTAGGGGATTTAAGAGAAAGCTTTTGCAGGATGGAGGGTGTTGGGAGAAAGCCCCAGAAGTGGGTAAGAAGGGCAGGATGGGGCTTCCCTGGTGGCACAGTGGTTGAGAGTCCGCCTGCTGATGCAGGGGACATGGGTTCGTGCCCCGGTCCGGGAGGATCCCACAGGCCGCGGAGTGGCTGGGCCCGTGAGCCATGGCCGCTGAGCCTGCGCGTCCGGAGCCTGTGCTCCTCAACGCGAGAGGCCACAACAGTGGCCTGCGTATGGCAAAATAAATAAATAAATAAATAAAAATAAAGAAGGGCAGGGTGGTGGGAAGGTGAACCTGATAGTTCAAAGAGAATCGTCAAGACCCTCAGGGATTGCTCAGGAGCACCCCACTGACCTGGCCCCGGGAAAGGGTCCAGGCTCTGTTTTGTAAGCTCATCCCCTTGCCACCTGCCCCGACGCTGTGAGGAACCAGATTTATAGCCCATCCCAGCCAGGTTCTCAGGATCTTTGGGCTGTCATTGCATAGCTGGATGCTGCTCTTACCCTGCTGTGCAAAGGACCAACAGGTATTTCCCAAGCCTGGCTCCCTGCAGGGCTGTGAGGTAGCCAAAACACACCACCCCCACCCCGGGAGACACTGAGGCACCAGTGCCTACTCTCTGGGGACTTAGCTCTGGTGTCTAGAACCTGGCTGACTCTCGAACTGAAATTGGCCACGTGCCCTGTGCACTCCCAGAAAGTACTTACTCAGGTTTCTTCCCAGCTTTGCTCTCCTGCCCAGGCTCTATGGGCACAAAGCAAAATTAATCTCATCCCAAGAAGCCAGTGTATCAGCACAGTAGGCATAAGTGGGCAGGGGCAAAAAGAGGGGGGAACTGACTCGGGGCATTTGGTGGGTGAGGAGGTCAACAGGAACCATACCTGTGGGGAGAACCCTGGGTCTGGAAAGAGGTGGCAGCAAAGGCCCAATCCTGTGGCCTAGAAGAGGGATAACCCAATGAGATTTTGCATCATTACGGAGACCTCTGGCTACAGTGAACATATTAGCTAACGTCTACTGGACACTTGTTAGAAGCTGGATGCTTCCAATGATCTAGATGATTGAAGTGCTTTAACTAATTTAATCTTCAACAACAACCTAAGGAAACTGTAGCACAGAGGAGTTGAATGACCCTCCAAGCTAGCAAGTGGCAGAGTCATGGCTTACCCTCTAAGCCACACCACCTTTCAGAAGTTGAGTGTAGGGGGACTGAAGCTGTTGGCTGGTTGAGTGGTGAACCAAGTATGTTAGATTGGAGAATAAGCAATCTCTCCTGCCCTGGGGATGCTCATCTGAGCTTTTCCCTAGGCTTAAATGCTCAATTTGCACATAGGATAGCAAAAAATTTAATTAAAAAACAAAAAAAAAATTGTTTTAGCTGTGTGACATGTCTTGCAACACGCCTTGTGGCATCTTAGTTCCCTGACAAGGGATTGAACTTGGGACCCGGCAGTGAAAGCACCGAGTCCTAACCACTGGACCACCCGGGAATTCCTGCAGAAAATTTTAAAATCAGCCACCTGTTCAAAACTGTACAGACACCCAGGGTGGAAGTGAAGGTGATTTCACACCTGCCACTCCACCATGAGCTGTTACCTGCCTGGTCTCACCTTCCTTCACATCCTGTCTCCCTCTCCTGTCTTCCTGCCCTACTCTTCCTACCACCAACCTAGAGTCCAAACGTTCTCTGGACTTCCCTGCGCTTCTCCCTTCTCTCCAATTATCAAAATCCTTCATGACTCAGCCCAAATCTCACCTCTTCTAGAAAGTCCTCACTGACATCCGTGGTTGGGATGACTCTGTCCCAGGCCTGTGCGATGAGATGGGATGCTCTTTCAGCATCAGACACAATTCACTTTGCATTGGGTCACTTCTCAGTGGGTCTGTCTCCCTGGGGGCAGCAGGCCATGGTAATCAGGTCATTAGAGGGTCCTGAGGACATTTCTCTTCATCAGCTTAAAACAAACTTAGGCTTGGAGAGCCATGTAAATTTTATATAAAAAGCAAGAAGATGAAAAAATGATGTACGGGATTTTACTCTCAAAATCCCTTTTCTTTAAAATTTTCTATGTTCATAAAAATCAAATAGCTTTAGCATGGCAGAATCTTATAAATGAGGAGGGGCCCTACTTCTTCATTCCATTCAATTTTAATGAGTCACTCATTCATTTATTCATCAGACATTAACTGACTCTGATTGCTCAAAAGCTATATAAATTAGCAAACACAGTAATGAGTGAGGCAGTATAGTGCAGGGATTAACTACATAGACTCTAGCTAACTGGCTGTGTGTAAATCCCACTCCACCACTTATTAGGCATATCACCTTAGGTAAATAAGTCATTTACATTCTCTGTGTATCAATTTCCCATCTGTAAAATGGAGATGATAATGGTAGCACCTATCAAGGTCGTTATGAGGATTAAATGAGCTAATATATATATATAAAATACATATAACGTGACGAGTCACAAGAGTGTCTGGTAGGGACTTCCCTGGTGGTGCAGTGGTTAAGAATCTGCCTGCCAATGCAGGGGACATGGGATCGAGCCCTGGTCCGGGAAGATCCCACATGCCTCGGAGCAACCTTGATTACTGAAACCCATGCGCCTAGAGCCTGTGCTCCACAACGAGAGAAGCCACCGCGATGAGAAGCCCGCGCACCTCAAAGAAAAGTAGCCCCCGCTTGCCGCAACTAGACAAAGCCTGCACACAGCAACGAAGACCCAACACAGCCAAAAATAAATTAATTAATTAAAAAAAAAAAAGAGTGCCTGGTATGTGGCTTTTAAGTCACTTTTGTCAGCACTCTTATAAAATTGGTTTAAATAGAGACCAAGAAGGACCCCCTCAGTCTGGAAAGATGAGGAGGTCCTTGCTAGGTCAAGGAGGGATGGGCATTCCAGGCAACAGGAACAGCACATACGAAGGCTCAGAAGTGTCCACCAGCAAAGCCAGTTGGGGGAACTGGGAATTGGGGGCAGGCTGAGAGGTGCAGGGGTGCTGCGAGCTGTATACAGATGGATGGCTGTGCCATGTCAGGCACTTGGGACTTTATTCTAATGGTAATAGGGAGCCGGTGAAGGGCTCTAAGTGACAGAGCAGCTGTGTGTTTGACACAGATGGTTCTGGCAACAGTGTGGAGGATGGTATAAGCCTGGAGGTGGGACCCCTCCACACCCATTAGAAGTCCAGGAGGGAGGTGGTGAGAGATGCCCAGGCAGTGAGCCCTGAAAGGAGAGAGTGGATGGAAGAGATGGAACAAGAAAACCCACAGGATGGGGGGCAGATTGGATACGGTAAGAGAGGGAAGATCTGGAGCAGCTCCCAGGTGTTGCCCTGGGCCACCATGTGGCCTTAGTAAATCAAAATAGGAAATATAGCAGGAGGATCAGGCAGATGTTGTGTTTGTGATGCTCTGGGGAGGGGTGGGCAGAGGTGATGGCTTCAGTGTGGAGCACATTGTGTTTAAGTTCCCCTCCCAGGGGTTGTTCTGCCTGTGTGGTGTTTCCTGGGCCCCCACCCAACACACATACACACACACACACACACACACTCTCTCTCTCTCTCTCTCTAAGAAGACGGTTACTGTGTCTTACTCATTTCTGTATCCACCCCCTATCCTCCCCACCCACCCCAACACCACGCCTAGCACACACTGTGTGCTCCGTGACTGCAGCTAAATTGGGTTTAATGGAATCCAAGCTTGCTCCCTACCCAACACTCTAGATTGGATAATGATGTTACAAACACAACCATTCCACCTCCCATTCTCTGGATTACTGCTGTGCTGCCCTGGAGGAGTCCAAGAGAAGCTCCCTTCCATTTGAGGGGGCAGCCTGCCTGGGACACTGCTGTCAGCCTCAGAGCTGCCACATCAACCTTGCGACTGGACCCTCTTCAAAGCCTTCCCCCCACTCCCCCACAGGAAGAGAACAAGGACCTGAGGCCTATGAATGGATGGAATGTAGTGAAGAGAGTGACAGTGAAAGCAAAGAGATCAGCCTCACAAAACGACAATGACGGCTCCTTGGAGACATTGCTCCCAGGAGTGACAGAATCCTCCCCCCACCCCTGCCCTGGTCCCCCATGTAAGGTGAGGCCCTGGAGTGAGCCCACAGCTCTTGGGGCTTTCCCTGCTTCCCATAGGGCCATCAGTAAGGAAAATGAAGACAAAAGACCCTAGTTTGATACAAATCCAGAGACAGCCAGACCCCAACTATGGAGCACTCTCCTCATTCCAAGTATGAGCTGGGCCCCCTCATCTGAGAGCTGAGGGTGGAGAGGAGAGTGTGTGTATATGTGTATCCTTGTGTGCAAACATGTATGCCTGTGTGCCCACGTGTGCACGCGTGTGAGAGTGTGTGCCCCCAAGGTGCACGTGGGCATGACTGTTGCCCATGATGCACCCATGCATATGCACTTGTGTCCGTTTGTATGTTGCCCATGTGTGTGTCTGTGTGTGCCCGTGTGTATATGTGTGATGATTGCATATGTGTGTGTAATGCCTGTCTGGGGGAGGGGCAGGGGGAGCAGTGGGGTATTTGTTTACAAAGTTACTGGTCTGTTTGTGGGCAGGTAAGTAGGCGTGGGTGTGTTTATGGGAGTAGGAGCCGTATGTTTATTGTAAGGGAAGATTTCTGCCCAGGTGTTTGTGAATAAGGAGGGACAGGTGAGGCGGGGCAGCCATCCTTCTGCCTGAGACTCTGCCTGTCCTTCTACCCTTCCAGGGCTCACCTCCTAGGGCAGCCACCTTTGCCAAAACGGCCCCAGTTTGATGCCCCAGTTTCAGCTGGCCTGCCCAGCAGAAAGGTGCAATGTCTTGCAGGCCCTGAGGAAGGATGAGCTCATTCTCTGCAAGTTGAAAGGCGCACACAGAAGTGTGGGATGGGAGCAAAAATTCATTTCCACTCCTCCAGGGTGGCTGACAAAACAAATACCTTTCCCACGGGAGGACCTGCCCCGGGATGGGAGGGGTGCAAAGTGAGGGAGGCTCTGTCGGTTCTGGTGGTGGAGACCTAGGGGACACCCCTCAACAGATCCCCCAGACTGTGGGGGCCTCGGGGGGTAGCACTGGAATTAGATAGCAGATGATTGTGAGGCTGTCAGAGGAAGGAAATGGGAGGGAAAGGGGGCTTTCAGTAAGAGAAAAACCTGAGCAAAGGCCCTGAGGCAGGAAAATGCCCAGTACGCTTGAAAGCATTAGAGCGAAGGGAAACTTAAAGCCCCTCTGGAGGCGGCCTCCTTCACGTACATGGGAGAAAACCTGGGAGGAAACTGAAGCCCAGAGAGAGGATGTTTTTCTGACACCCAGCAGCAAAAGCGAGGGCTCCTGCCCTCCAGGTCAGGGCTCTTTCTGCTGCTGGGGTATCAAACTGTTTGGTTTTGCCTCCTTTGCTTTCTTATCCCCAGCTAGGCAGGCTGCGTCAAGGTCCCCGTTCTCGGCCTCCCTCTGCCAGCAGCCAGCTGTGTGATACTGACCAAGTCACTTTACCCCTCTGAGCCCCTCATCTCCATTATGAAGGTAGCATAAGGCCTTGCCTCACCTGGGAATGCTACCTTTGACTCCCTAGGGAGCTAAAATTTCTCTTAGTCGTCCTATCCCCAGCACTAGCAGAAGCTACAGCACAATGTAGGTGCTCAAGTAAGTGTTTTTATTTTTATTGATTAAAATACATGTTTTAAAAATCTTTTGGCCATGCCACATGGGACCTTAGTTCCCTGAACAGGTATAGAACCCATGCCCCCTGCAATGGCAGCGCAGAGTCTTAACCACTGGACCACCAGGGAAGTCCCTTAAGTGTTTTTAAATGAGGGAAGGAAGGAATGATGAGCTCCTTGACTCTTCCTCTACCACCCTCCTTTGAGAGCCTCAGCCTCTCCCCCACCCCCCACCCCACCCCCCGAGGCGGGACATAGGGTGAAGGAGGCCCAGAATCAAAAAGACCTTGAAAGGGAAGGCAGGAAAGATAAATAACCTAACCGCACAGAGGCCCTGACTTCTCCCTGTCTCTGGGCAGATGCCCTTGAGAGCGCCCTTCCTGGCAGCCTTGGCCTTGCTGAAAACTGCTTTGGTGAGGGGGCTGGAGGAAGGGCCTAGATCTCTAGCAGAACATGGGGGCAACTGGACCTAGGAGGAGCCCTGGCAGGCCTCTCCTCACTCACTGCCACTCAGCTCAGAGAAGTATCCCAAGTGTCCTGTCCCAGTCCTGAGGGGTTGGCTCTGGAACCTTCCGTTTCCCATTGCAATGATTCCTTAGCTTTTTCAAACTCCAATTACCCTCCATTTTTGAGGCCCCCTTCTCACGTTAAATTTTTTATTGCCTATTTCATTCTTCATGATAGCAGCTGTATTTCTTTTAACCTTGTAACACACACACACACAGGAAACTAATCTATGGTGAGAGAAATCAGATCTTGGTTACCTCTGGGGTGGGGACTGACTGGGAGGGGGCATGAGGGAACTTAGGCATGCTGAAGATGTTCCGAGTCTCTATCTAGGTGATAGTCACATGTGTATACATATTTGTCAAAATTCATTGAGCTGTGCCGTTAAGGTTTATGTATTTTACTGTATGTAGCGTATACCTCAATAAAGTACTGCTAGCATAAGAGACACACATACAGAGAAATACATAGAACAGACACGATCAGTTTAATGAATTATAAAGCAAGTACCTGCATAAACACCACCCAGAATGCCTGATGCCCCCATGCGGTCCACAGTGCTGGCTCCCCTTGGACCCCAACACCCACACACTGGGCATCACAGGCCCCAGGCACCTCCTGTTCCCCAGATTTACAAGGACTCGGAGACCAGGGATGCGGGCAGCACACTGGCTTTGGAACCTCACATTTCCCATCAGTGTAACCCCAGGCTTGACTGCAACTCCTGTTCTGATGAGTTGAAGGAACAGAAAACACACGCGTTTCCCCTTTCTGAGACGGGGGTTTCCGTACCAGACTCCCCCGGCCGAGTCTTGGCTGGGGGGTGAGGGGTGTCCCCAGCGAACGTCCAGGAGAAATGTGCCTTCCCTGCATCCCTGCTAAAAATAACCTCAAGCAGCACTGCTGCCACTGAGCAGCAGGAAGGACGGAATCGTGTTTTGCTTTAAACCTCGAAGCAGCTCAGCAGTTGGGGGCGAGGGAGGGGTGGGAGAGAGAGGCTAGGGATCTGAGAGCCCTGGCAGCACTCTCCCCACCCCCACCCTCAGCTGCAACTGGTCCTCTCAGGGGTGCCTGGGAGGAGTGTTGGTCGGGGGGAGGGATGACAGCGCTTCCCAGCAGAGCAGAAAGCCCGGGAACGTTGGGGATGGGTGGGGAGGGTCTCTGTCCTGCTAACTGGAGCGTGCAGGCTGGAGGGGCAGGAGTCACGTACTCCACGGGGTCCCCACCTCCTCTGAGAAGGACTCTGTCCCAGCAGCCCACGCCAGGCTCCCTCTGCCGCCCCTGCCCTCCTGCAGCGTGGCCGCCTGCCCCCGGGGGCTCGTGGCACACACAGGGCTGAGGACTGTCATTTCACGTTCCCGGCTCTGCCTGGCTTCCGCTCTGCCCAAAGAGATCGGGAGGTCCTCAAGGGCGGGTGCGGTCCAGCGCGAGGAATTTCCCTGGAAACGGGAAGTACAAGATGTGTCAGTGTGGGATCCCAGCGCGAGGAGCTGAGGAGTGGCTGAGTAAAGGGAAGGGGCCCTCCTGGCCTCTCGCTCCTGCTCTCTCCTCCCGCAGCTACCCTGCCCGGCTCACGCATCAGAGGCGTCACGTGGTGGCAGGACCGTTCTGCAGTCGACCCCAGTTTTAAGAACTACCATGGGTTGAATGTGTGCCACGTTCCAGGCACTGTACTGACCTTACATGGATTACCTCATTTAATCCTCTCTGCAAACCTATGACATTGGAATTCTTACTCTCCCTATTTACAGATGATGAAACTGAGGCTTAGGGTGATGAAATACTCATCCTAGGCTGCCGCTAGTAGAATGTGACAGAGACAGGGCTTGAAGTCATGATTTGGGACACAGAGAACCTCCAGGATGAATCTCCAGAGAACAGTGAGACAGAATTTTGGAAACTGGACCTTCCTAAATAATTTAGGACACTGGTTGCTGTGCATGATACTCTGGTAGAAAAAGAGCTGTGGATTTAGGCCAAAATTTGTACTACCAGTTAGGATATTGGCCAAGGAACTTAACCATTCTGAGCCTCAGTTTCCATCTCTACAAAAGGGATACAATAATCCTTACGTAGAGTCGCTGGGGAGTAATGAATTTGAACCCAACATTTTTTCTAAACCTGAAAAACACCAAGCTCCATCCTGCCTCAGGGCCTTTGCATGTGATTTTTCCTTGGCCTAGAACCCTAAGTCCCCAGATGTTCACGTACTGGTTTGTTCTTGTCATCTAGGTCTCAGCTCATACATAACTGTCCTTAGAGCAGTCCACCCCATTACTTGCGGCTGCATCACTGTGTTTTATTTTCCTTTGAGCTTAGCACGATCTGAAATTATCTTTTTGATTTATTTATTTTGTTTTGTTTGTTTGTTTATGGCCTATCCTCCCTCCGCAACTGCCAAGGAGGTAAAGTTTCTTGAGAGCTGGGACCTCCATGGGGTTCAATGACCCATTCCCAATGCTCAGAGCAGCACCTGGCAAACATCAGAGCTTGCTAAACATTTATGAATGAATGAATGATTATGTTTTAGAAACAGCATTACATTGAAGTGTCTGACTCTCCCTCTGGCCTTGCTGAGCCAAAGGACAGTAAATGTGGGTTAATGGGGACTCGAGAGAGCGTTTCAGTCCTGGCCCAGGCCCAGCCCTGGGGCTCCTAGGCTGTAGGGAGCCATAAGGCTGCTTGGGTTTCTGGCTGCTCCAGGACAAAGGTCAACTCTTTTGCTGGAACAGGAGGTTCTGTACCATCTGGGGCTGCCTGCCTCTGGCCACATCTGCCCAGGTTCCCCAACCTGCACTCCAGGTCCAGGCCAGACCAAACAACTCAAAGTGCCCGCCAGAGAACCCAGGGCTGCTTCATGCCTGTGTGCCTTTATACACACTGTTCCTTTTACCTGGCACGCCCTGCACCCTTGCTCTGCTTGGCTAGCTCCTCTCAGACTTGAAGACTGGCCTCCTCAGAGGAACCCTCCCAGAGCCCTCTGGCCACACCAAGTCCCTGACTTCCCAGGGCATTATAGTGATCTGTTTTTGTGAGTCTTCCCAAGTAGCCGGGAGGTCTCTCTTTTTTCTTTAATTTAAAAAAAATTTTGTTTATTTTTTTGGCCACGCTGCGTGGCTCGTGGGATGTTAGTTCCCCGACCAGGGGTCGAACCCAGGCCCTCGGCAGTGTAAGCCTGGAGTCCTAACCACTGGACCACCAGGGAATTCCCAGCCCAGAGACCTCTTGAGGACAATGACTAGTTTTTGCGCCCCCAAGTTGAAGCACAATGCCTGGTGCACACAGTAGATACTTAATAGATGCTCCAGCACAGTTTTTGGACTTTGGATTCCCCAGGCATTAACACAGTTCCTGAGGCACACAGTAGGCACTCACGAAGAGCACACTGAACGCATGAACCAGAGCAATCTGACCTGTCTTCTAAAGTTGGAGGTGAGGTAAGGAGTGGGGGTGGGGGTAGGAGTGGAAGATGCTTCCTCGCAGACAAGATGGTGTCAGAGGGCAGAAGGCAGAGGGGACCTTAGGAAACTTGCCAGGAGAAGGGGCATACAAAAAGCAAAGGTGAAAAGCAAACACGGATGGAGGCATATAAACAGGGCTCTCAGTGAGCAAGGAGAGAAAAAGAGAGAAGGAAGGATAAAAGAGGAAGAAAGAACTGGGCTCAGAGGGGACAAAATGTGCCTGTGAGAGCCACAAAGGAAAGGAAGCCAGAGACTTGGCCAGGCCAACTAACTACAGGATGTCTGGTGCCCTTGCTTCAGCCCTGGGAGTAGATAAGGGTGGCATGGGCAGTGTGGTGCTGCGGTCCCTTCCTAGGGTGATAGGGCTGGATGAAAGGTCACGTCACCATGTTTGGGGACATCTTGGGAAACTTCCTCTCTTAGCTCAGGAGAGGCCCTATGTTATGAAACAAAGCACCCCAGATATCACAGTCACAAATTTAGTTTCTTGCCCTTGGGTGAGCAACTTGGCTTCTCTTGCCTCAGTTTGCCCAACAAGAAAGTGGGTACTGTTCTCCTTACTTTAGATCTCCTTACATTAAGATTGTACTGAGTTAGGACATATAAGTGAAATGTATACGCCCTGATACGGCCAGGGATTGACATAATGGTGGTGATTTCTGCCAAAACCCTGCTGTGAATGGGTCCTAAGAGAGGCCATGCCACCGTGTCACTGGGTGCCACAGACAGTCCTGAGTTTAGAGACCTGGAACCCAGGTTCAGCCCCTGGTTTTTAGTTCCCAGTGCTGGAGCAGTACAGTGAGGCAAAGTTTACTCCCAGGTGAGGGGCTGAGTGGCGGCAGGCATGCCAGTCGGCCGAGAGACGACTGAGGCCGCACACAGCCAGCAGGCCTGACCACCCACCGCCCTCACTGAGTGTCCTCTGGGGCCTCTGCATTTCAGCCTGTCAAATGGGCTGAAAATGGTTTTCTGGCTGTCATCTCATACCTCAAGGCATGCATGGACTCTAAGGAGGCAGAGTTCCTGGAATCATTTGAAGAGAGGAGGGAATAAGACTCTGAGGCTTGAGAAATGGAAGGTTTGTGATTTGGGTACATGATCTAAGCCATCTAGCAGGACACTGCGAAGTGCTGGCTTTGCTGCCAGACAGACCTAAATGTGAATCCCAGCTCTGTCACTTCTCTGAGCCTCGGTTACCTTAACTGTCAAAGGGGGCTCCCAGTAGCATCCGCCTCCTAGAGTCACTGTGAAGAGTAAATGAGCTTGTGTATATCAAGCCCTGAGCCCAATGCTTGGTCCCTAGGAGGCAACTGATACGAGCTATTATTGTGAATAATAATATCACATGCTCCTGGGGGAGGAAAGCCAGATCACAAACGTATCGATCTCTGGATATCAAAGCCACTTTGAGGAGATTAAAGTGGTCACCACTCAAAAATCATGATGTCACCAAGTGTCAAATTCCATTTTGCAGCTTCTGTTAGTAATGTGTGACTCCTGGGGTGGTGGGTGGTAGGATACCCCTCCCCCACCTCCCACCTCCCCCGTGTTCTCTGTGACCAGTGGGGGAGGATCAAGGATTAACAGGTCTGCCAAGCTTTTGGGGTGGGTGTGGGGGGCAACTTCAAAAGAGCCTTCAGCTCACTTCTCTAGCTGGGCTCAGGTATAACTGCTGAAGTGCTCGGGAAAACAGGGTGGCAAGGAGCCTCAGAGGCCCAGAGAACCTTCGGACCCAACTTGGAGTGTCCATGGCCTTGGAGGCTGTTTCGGGCTGGCTGATGGGAGAGAGAGAAGGGGACTGGAGGCTTCAACCTTCCCGAGTCCAACTTCTCTCCTCCAGGGCTCATTCTGCCCCCCACCCTCACCTCCCAGAAGACTATAGATCCCAAGGTCTGACCCATGGTGGGTGCGGGAGCCCAGGTGGGAGGTAGGCAGATGAGAGCAGGGGTGACAGGCAGCAGGATGCCACGGCTGAAGAAGGAAGTATAAATATAAAGCAGCCAGTGTAGGACTGGACAGAGGCCATATGAAACACACGGTACATTCCGGCCCCAGCGTAACAAACTGTACCAGCCTTTTTCAGAGCTGGGAGCACTGAGGGGAGGGAAGAGAGCAGAGGTTCCTTCGAGGTTGGCCCTGCCTCCTCCTCCCCCACTTCTCCCACAGCAGGGAAAGTCCCGATGTTCCTTTTGCAACCACAGGAAACCTACTATCCCTGCTCACACTCTGTACCCAGTGTTCCTCTCAGCAGCTCCAGACTGGGAGGGAGCAAGGGGGCGGGGAGGGGGGGGGAGGTGTCGGGGAGGGGAGAGGCACAGCAGCCCAGGTCACATCAGGGAAGGTGGCAAGCATCACTCGGACACTGACTTAGAATCACAGGCTGTAAGTGCTGTAACGGAGGTACGGATGACAGGGAGGTGTAGGAAAGGAAGTGCCTTGCCCAAGGTCACACAGCCAGTTGTTCACCAGGGTGGGACCAGAGTGCATCCAGAGCTGGGCAGTGCTGGGCAGCTGTCTTGGGTGTAGTATGTAGGAGTGGCAGGCCAGGGAACAGGCAGTGCCTGGGGAGTGAGGGTGGGGTGCTGCCAGACCCGAGGCTGCCTCTACACTCTGACTGGCTCTGGGCAGGTCTGGCTTGGGTACTGTCCCCTCCACTCTTCCCAAACCTACCCCCCTCCCTTAAATATTAGAGACAATGTATGTGAAGTGCCTGACATGGAGGCTGGTTTGTGGTGACGTCAACCAGACTGAGTCACCTCCACGCCTTTTCTCTCCTCCTCCACACACAGAGCTCAAGGCCTAGAACCTCCTGGGATCTTTCTCCCATATCACCACCTCCTTCCTATTGAGTCCCTATAGCTCTTAACACATTTGGTACTCACCACCTGCTGGCTTGGGTTATTATTTAACCTCACATGCCATGTGTTTGTCTCTTCAACTGGTCTGCAAACTGCCCAAGGGCAGGAAATCATTTCAATACACCCAACATTTATTGAACATCAACTCCAGTGCCAAGCTTGGCCTGTGGGGGATGAGCTCAAGCCATGGGGGGAGGCCTCAAAGAAGCAGACTTTGTTTCTACCTCAAGGACTTTCTAATCTGGTTAAAAGAACAGTATTAGTAAACAGATCACTAGAATATGAGACAGGCCACATGCTGTGTCCTGAGAAAGGTACAGACTGAGTGTGCTGGGCTTTCAGAGCAGAGAGGAATCAGATTTGGCTGGCGCTGTTCCAAGCAGGCTTTATGAGCTAGAGCTTGAGAGATGGGTAGACATGGAGGACAGGCCCTCCTGGCATGGGAAGTGGCACAGGAAACTGGAGTTTGGAAGGAGGGAGAAGAAACGACTTTAGGAACTGTGTCATAAACTTCTTGATAACAACCTTAGCATGACCTAACAGAGCCTTCCCTATGGTAGGGGCTCAGTATGTAAGTCCTTTGTCCCCTCCTTGGTTCAGAGATGGTGGAACCTTCAGGACCAGCGTTCAGGGACGTCTTTCTGCAGAAGGATGGGTAAGGAGAAGACGTGGCCCTGAATAAATCCGGGTTTGGGCTGGACAAAGGGAGGGGTCTGGCTCGGGTTTGGGGTCGTCTTCCTCCACCCTGCCGCCCCCTCCCACTCGCTAGTGTCCAGGCTCTTCCTACCCCTGGCATCCTGCCAGGGGGTTCCCAAGCTATCCAAAAGAGCTGGGCTTCGTTTGCCAGCCCCTGGGGATCCCTGGAGTCTCCAGGCTTGTGTGAAGAAAGGATCAATCAGGGAAGGGGTCGGAGGAACAGGGAGGCTCCTCGGGGATATGGCTTGAATCGGCCCCCTCTAGCGGGCTTCCGTTGTCACGTGACTGCATCCCAGGTCTCCCAAGTCTGGGGCTGACGCACTCCCTGCTATCCTCCTCCAGACTCCTGGACTGAGCGCTGGTGGGGCTTGGGCGGCAGTCTGGGCGGCTCCTTCTCTTGCATGGAGCTACCAACCAACACCTGCCCCCACCCCTTCCCGACTGTGCTGCCCCGGGCCCCCCACACGCCTGGGGATCCAAGTCGGGGCTCAGGTGGGAGATGGAGTGGTCTGGTTGCGCCAAGGCCGGTGACCGGTCAGGGCCGCGCGTCCGAGGCGCGTCCGAGGGGTTGCGCACCAGCCCCTTGCCGTCCCGGGTGCTCGCGCCTGGCCCGGCCCCAGCGCGCGCTCGCAGGGCTGCGGCGGCGGCGGCGGGGAAGCTGCGCGCCGAGCGCAAGCCGCGAGCACAAACAGGGCGAGGAGGCTGGTGTGAGCGCCTGGGCCCGGTGCCAGCGCGCCGGGGCTGGAACACAATGTCCCGAGCGGGCGGGCGAGCGAGCGGGGAGCGAGAACAGCCTGACTCAGCAGCTGGGTAAGTGGGTGTGCTCGCTCACCAGATCAACCGCTCTTGCAGCCTGCGGTCAGCGACGACCCGACTCTCGGAGGCTCCCTCGAGCGGGAGGGGCGAGCGCACCGCCCGCTTCCCGGCTCCCGCCCTGCCTGTCGCTCGGGACCTCCACGTGGCTGGTTTGCGCATCCCTCTGCCTTCTCGCCCCTCCATTAAAGCTTTTCGCCGCCCCTAGCCCGAGCAGAGCGGGCTCCGCCCACTTGGGAGGGGCACTCTCCTCACCCCACCCGGCAGGTGTGACCCACCAGACAGCTGCTGGGTACGCGTTGTCGCATTCCCCCACCACTCTGGGATGCTTCTCTAGGTCTTGGCGTGGGGGATGTAACCCTTAGTTGCAGATGGAGGTAGAAATTTGGTCTAGGGTGGTGGGGAGCAGAGGAAGAGGATGCTGGGAGAAGTAGGATTATAGGGCAAGAAGATCTTCCCCATCTCCGTGCTCAGTTGACCCAGAGTTCAGAGTCTCTTCCTGTCCCCTCCCCTCAAAACCGCTAGGCCCCTGAAGATTTCCTCAGAGGGAAGGAGAAGCAGGTGGGGAGGTGCTTTGAAGCCTGAGACCCTGCTTTTCTGCCTTACCCACCCTCCCACCCAAAGCCACAACAAAGACCCACGAAGCCTGCCACCCAGCCACAAAGCTTCTCCTTCCTTCTCTGCGCCTTATGTCTCCTGCCGTCTGGTGGGGCCATTGTGAGGATGACAGCCCCAGGGCGGGGAGCTCGGATGTCAGCCCAGAGCAGGACTCTTCCTGCGAGGGTGGGGACCTGTCCCATGCCCCAGTCTCCTGGGGTGTCTGCAAGGTGCCCCTGGGGACACCGTGTGCCTGGAGTGTGCCAGAGCAGGCAGGGAGGGGCTCCCTCGTCTGCCAAGTTCCAGGAAAGGCCTGGCAGGCAGCACAGTCCTGGGCTCCAGGGCCTCCCAAGGTGGAGCTGGGGGAGGGATCCCAGGCTGCTGAAGTGCCTCACCTGGGCCTCAGCCCCCGTTTCCCAGGCATCACTGGCCCCTTCTTTAGCCAAAATCGAGGAGACAGTTGCCAACCTTCTTCCCACACATCCAGGCATACTTCCCACACATGTGCTCACCCAGCCAACGCTCATCAAATCCCTCAGGCAGAAGGCACTTTCACTGTTGTTGACTCCAACTTTCTACCTGATGTATGAAATCTGTCCACAATATCCCAGGCCAGTGTTCTGAAGCTGTTTGCATACCCATAGTGACGGGGACACTTTTATACAAGGTGGCCACTACCCTTCAGGTCTTCCCTGTCTCCAAGTCCAGTCACCTACAGGATACCTGCCCTCACATGGCCTAGGAGTGACTGATCTCACCCTCAGGTCCCTCATACCAGCTCCACCCCCTTTCCCACGGTGACCCTCCCACCCCTCAAACTCACCATGAAGGAGGATTAATTCTTAACTATTTTCCCTCCTTCACCATCCTATATCTGATCTATTACCAAATTCTTCTCTTTCTTGCTTTTATTACATGTATTATTTGTTACTTTCTTCACTTACCCTTCCTTTCCAACCCCGTAGATTCCACCTTTGGCCCAAATTCCCACAGTCACTGCCACACTGTCCTTTCTGACCCAGGTTTTTCCTTCCTCCTACACACCCTGCTGGAATTATCTTTCTCAAACACTGTTTATTGTGTGTGTTATCAACTTCAGACTCCTCAACCAAGCACACTGGGTACACCAGCTGCTAACCTGTGTGTTCCATATGAAGGGGCCCACACTCATTCATGGTGTACCCAGACCCCAGAGTCCAGCACGGGCCTGATGCATAGCAGGAGGGGAGCCAATGTTCATCAAGTGTCTGATCCATTTGGTTGTGCTCCTTGCTCTCCGCCCAGTTCTCTTTCCTGGCTTGGTGTCCCCATTCTCATGAAGCCTATTGGCTTCCTGATACTTACGCAGGCCCTTTTGTTTTGAACAGCCCCAGTTTTTGTTTTTGGCCACACCGCGCAGCATGCGGGATCTTAGTTTCCCGACCGGGATCGGATGGAACTTGCGCCCCCTGCAGTGGAAGCACTGAGTCTTAACCACTGGACCACCAGGGAAGTTCCAGCTCTGGTTTTAAAATTTCCCATAATCTTCAGAGAGGGGTGGGGAAGAGAGAAGCTGACGTCCAAATTAACATCGGGGTTTGTGCCAAACACTAACTGCAAAGACCTTGCGTGTCAAGTGGAATGAGGGTAGCTGCCTGCTGGGAACCAGCAAGAAACAGAACACCACCGAGGAGGGTGGAGGGCAGAGAAGAGTGGGTGCAACCAGTGGCTTTGGGGTTTACAGAGGGATCTTGTTACTGGAGATTCCAGCCTGCCTAGCTCTGGGTCGCTACTCTGATGCCCTTAGGTTGTTCTTTTTTGGCACCACATCTCACACACTCACACACTCACACACACACACACACACACACACACACACACACACACACACACACACACACGCCCAGTGATCCTGGCCCCATCACACCTCATAACCCAGCTCAAAGTCTGATAATCTCCACCCCACTTGGATCGTGTTGTCATCAACTTCCCTCTGAGCCTCATGAGCTGCCTTCATTCTTTCCTATATTTTATTGCTTCATTATGTCCTGTAGTATTTTCATCCCCAAAGATTATAAGCTCCTTCATGGCAGGGACAGTGTTATTTATTTACTTACTTAATATCATCTGTTTTGAGAAGGAAGAATAAGATAGGGCACTTGGATTTTGGAAGCCACATAGACTTGGGTCTGGATCCTGGTTCCAGCACTTAGCTGTTTGGTCTTGGGCAAGTCTCAACTTTTTGGAGCCAGTTTCTCCACCTGTAAGAGGTGCTAGAGATACTTACCTTGCGGAATGAGAGGCAAAGATTACAGAGACTACAAAAGTGCCCGTTGCAAAGTAAGCAGACAATAGCTTGTCTTCCTTACCTGCGCCGTGGGAGCTTTCCTTGAATTGGGGGACAGGGTTCCTTAACTACCCCCCCCACCACTAAGACATTTCTAAGCGAGTAAAAGGACACTATTAACACTTACACCAGTTCCACGGACGTAACCCGGAATGCATGGCCACCCTACACTAACTCACAATAACCGGTGAGTGCAGGGTTCGGATCCAGCGCCGCCAGAACCCAGTGCCTAAGCATGGCGCCAAGCATAGTTCAAGCTGAATGAACGTCTGTCGAATGAACGAGTGAACGGAACCTGTCCTGCCCTTAGCTTCTTGGTGCATCAGCGAGTGAAGAAGCAAAGATTGACAAGGCCGCCCACGCCGCCTCCCCACCCGCACCCCTGTCACAAAGTCTCTAGCAGCCTCCTTTCGCTAAGGTCTCGCCTTCTCCAGCCCGCGTTCCCGCCCCTGGTTGCCTTGGAAACAGTGACGTATACGTGAGGGGCGTGACCTCTCTCCATCCTCTCGCGGAGACCCGGGCCCCTTCTTACCCCAACCCGGGGGGAGGATGAGGTTGGGGTCCTCGACCCTGCTGATCCACTCCGGGCCTGGAACTAACCCTGTCCATCTGGTCCCCATCTCGGGCGCGGGACTCGCCGGATTGCGGGCACCCAATCCCCAGCCCACCCGGCACCGGTAAGCTGGCGGGGTCCGGAGAACGCCGGCTTCAGTTCCTGGGATCACTCTTCACCCCTTCACCCCCGACAGGCCAGTGGATCCGGAGAACCGAGGCCCAGCACTCAGCCTAGGCCCGCTTCTTCCCAGGCAGCCCTCGGGCGTGCTGCGTGTCCTGGGGGTGGGCGGGAAGGGTGGGACCCCAGGGCGCGCCGAGCCCCGCGGAGCGCGGGAGAGAAGGAGTTAAACAAGGTGCAGGCGCCGGGCGCGGCGGGAGTGGGGGATGGGAGCGAAGGGAAAGTGAGAGCGGGGGCGGGGGCGGGGGGGACCGGAGCGAAAGAACATCCTGTGCCCGCCGCCGGATGCGCCGGGGGGGGAGGGGCGGGGGGCGGGGAGTAGTCCGGGGAGGGAAGGCAAGATGGGGGGAGGCTCGGGGCGGGGAAAGGCGCGGCCTCCGCCCCACACTCGGAAATCCTTCTGTGAGGGCGCCGCCCCCTCCGCTCCCAGGGTTTGCCGCGTTTCTTCCAGTCCCCACTCCTTCGCTGGAGTCACGAGCTACCGAGAGGCCCCCCAGTCTGGTCCTGGGCAAGCACGAGTTGGGGAGGGCACGGTCCCGGAGAGCGTGGGATCCCTGTCAGGGCACGGGCTGTCCCCCAGCCTTTCATCTCTCGGCTTTCTGGCTTTCTGCTGGGGCAGCTCGCACGTGCTGCGCTTCCGCTGTTCACCGAGAGTCACAACGTACATTCTCTCATTCAGTTCTGACAGCGCACTTCCGTGTAGTAGGCAGGTTTTCCGGAGGAGTAAACTGAGACTCAGATCATGGAACTTGCCCAAACCCAAGCTCGTCGGACTCCAACGGGCTTTTCATTCGAGAGTAGGCTAATTTACCCTTAGCTTCTCCTGTGCATGCAAGCGCCGGGCCCCTCCGGGGTCCCCCTCCTTAACGGCCTGCTTGCACAGTAGGTCCCCAATAGCGTGTTAGGCTGCTCTAATTAACTAAGCTGAAACACCCATTACCAGAGTCCTGATAGAATAAGCAGGTAGTCTGAGGGTTTTACAGGTGGGAGGATGGTTTGTGGGAACAAAGTAGCTCAGGGGAACGGGCTGGATCCCCGTAGCGCTCCTGGTTTAGGAATTTGGTGGGGGAGGGGGGTTCAAAGAGGGCTCCAGAGTTGTTCAAGGCAAGTAAATGGGTTACAGAAGTTGAGATTGATTAGCTTGAAGACGACCAGAGTGGGAGGGGTAGAGGGTGAATGGAAGGGGCTGAATAATGTGCCTTTCAGGCCTCACAGAGGCCCACCATCTGTGTGCTCACTGCCTTGCCATGGCCAACATTTTTGTCCAGGTGAAACCTGCTTATAATAGTAATTATTGTCGCGTTTGGTGAGCTCTGTGTGCTGGGCACTGTTTCAAGTACTTAATCCTCTCAAACCCAAGAAGTAGGTATTATTATTCCCATTTTACAGGTGGGCAAAATGAGGCACAAAAAGATTACAAAGCTAGGTCAGTAGCTGAGCTGGTTTTGAACCCTGGCAGTCTGGGTTGAGCCCACACTCTCACTCACTAAATAAACTGCACCTAACATGATGGGAACATTAGCCTTAAAGGTAGAAAAGCTGGTGCGGATGGCAGAGAGGTGTGTACTAGGGCAGCCCGTGTCCTTTTGCCTTGGTGAGGGCAGGTAAGAAACTTAGGGTTGGCTGTGTGTATATGGAATCTGACTTCTCTCGAGCCAATATTCCAAATTTTTGAATATGACAAAAAAACAAGAAAAACAAAATCCAAGTTCTCACAAAGAGCTGCAGCCTTCATTTATGCTCCCTAAGAACGTTCACTATCATCTGTTGTCACCATCATTTCACAAAAGCAAGTACATTTTAATTCTCCTCAAAAGAAAACAGACATCTGAATCAAAAGCGGATACTCCTGGGAGCTTCCCTGGTGGTGCAGTGGTTAAGAATCCGCCTGCCATTGCAGGGGACACGGGTTCGAGCCCTGGGCCAGGAAGATCCCATATGCCGCGGAGCAACTAAGCCCGCGGGCATGACTACTGAGCCTGCGTTCTAGAGCCCGCGAGCCACAACTACTGAAGCCTGCGTGCCTAGAGCCTGTGCTCTGCAATAAGAAGCCACCACAATGGGAAGCCCGCGCACCACAATGAAGAGTAGCCCCCAGTCACCTCAACTAGAGAAGCCCGCAACCCCGCACAGCCAAAAATAAATAAGTTTAAAACAAAAACCAAAAGCAGTTACTCCCAAGAAAGGACAGTCCTTGACTGTCCACCAATGAATACACATTCCTCTTTTTTTAAAATCGTGCTGTGGACTAGCAGAAATGTCACACTGGGGATGCCTCTGCTTCTAATGCATCCAAAACATTTGAGGGCAGAACCCAAAGGAATGGGCTTAGGTATATATAGCAGGAGGGAGTTAGGTTAGAGCCAAGAAAGAACGCTCCTTCTTTGGAGATCTTTAAAGAGCAGGTGAGTACTGCATTTGCTTAGAAGGTGAGGGTTGCAGGATCAGCTACATGGACTGGGGAGGCCAGTAGCTCTGGGTTCCACCTCAGAAAAGGACCAATCCTCAGATCTACCAGGGGAGCTGGAACCTAAAACAGTCCCTCCAGGCAGCCATTTCCTGCCTGGAGTTCATGGAGCTTGATAGGTGGTCCCATGGTAGTGGGGGGGGGGGCCTCCAGGGGCCTCTGTCACCCTTCACTACAGGGAGTCCGTGTAGTCACCCACTGTTGGGCTGCACCCTGCAGGCCTGTAAGCCTTATAGTTGCCCAGCCTTAGACTGAAGAAAGAGCCCGGAACAGCAACAGAGACATTCATGGTGCCGAATTCATGCCGGCGAGGCGGTATAAGAACAGCCCACAGGGTTAATATAATGGTGCCTTTCTCCAGTGGGAGCCTGGGTTAATTACCTTAGTAGTCTTAGGTGGAGCCGGCTATAAACCAGGTGAAATCTGTAGATCCCTTTCCAATCCTATTCCCCATGGGACAGCAAACGCAAACCACCAGAGACTTACCTGCCAGTCCCAGGACCATGTGGGAGTGTGTTCCTCTGGGGTAGATCCTGTAGCGAAGGTAGCGAAGGCAAAAGTGAGTTACTGTCCTGAGAGATAGTTGGCAGCGGTCTTTCGGTGGTCAACAGTTGAATTTGGATTGTATTGACTAGTTGCCTTGGGGTTAACATGGCCCTGGGATGATTGCTCCTCGGGTGTTCAGCTGCAGTTCATAGAGCTTGAGTGAACCTCTGGTCCACCTGTTGAGAGAGCGGGTTTTCGTCTCGATTGTTAAGTAATCCTTTCATCCTTTCCATTAGCCCGGCAGGAGTGGGGTCGTAAGGCAGGTGGAAATGCCAGTGTGTGTCATTTTTAGCCGCCCATTCCTGAACTTCATGACTGGTAAAGTGGATTCCTTTGTCACTGTTGATGTCCGTGGGGTCCTGTATATCACACACAGCTGTACTAGACCCCAGATAGTGGTTTTTTGCATCGCTAGATGACTCGGGTAGGCCTTTTGTAACGTCTTCCACCTGTTGTCAGCTGCATATCGCTGTTGTTCTATCATGCTGTATATCATTGCTCTGCCCGCTTCCATAGCAGGGGTCAGAAGCCCAAGGGACTCTTATTTTGTTGTAGCACAGGCCCCAACCAAACTTTTCCAGGTAACTGGCCATGTCCAATTCACAAGACTGTCCCTGAATTAATATCCTCTAAAGCCTGTGTCTAATTGTTTAGGGGTAAGAGGCTGGGGGTACGCTTGTCTTTTGTAGATAATCCAGGTCCTTGCGTTTGGTCTGTATTCACCAGCCATCCCCGTGCAGTCAGATGAGCCACCAGCATAGGGCTGCTACTTTTAAACTGGAAAGAGGCTCTGAAGTTAACAGAGTAGAAGAGAATCAATATAATGGAAGAGAAAGACACCTCTCATGGTAGTCAGCTGCCACAGGGCCCCACAGGCTAGTGGACGGCCACCTCAGGATGACCCCTGCAACCTTCCATTCCCTGTCCTTACTTCACGACATCTCGGTAGCTTCTTCGGCCTCCTGGCTGGCTCCCCAGTCGTTGGGCTGCACTGTGCAGTCCTGAAAGCCTTGTAGTTGCCCAGCCTCAAGATTGAAGAGTCTGGAGACAGCAATGAAGACATCAGTGGTTTATTGGACAGGGGTGTCTTAAGCAAAAGGTTAAGACCCACCAATCATGGCAACACCCCACCGATTATGGCAGGCAGGCCATGGCAGCAATCTTTGCTACTCGGGGAGAGGAGACTACTATTTATAGGGAGAATTGACGTCAGGTTGACTTATCAGTTACCAGGGAAACCAGCTGGGGCACATCCGTCACAGCCCCTCAGATTAATGACTATCACGAGGGCAGATGTTTCCCTTTAATAAGTTAGCAGGTAGAGCAGGGATTAGATCAGTCACTAGCTGGGGCGGGGGGCAAACATGTTCACGTGAGTAGGGCACAGGTGGAACGGACTGGTCAAGCAGAGGATGTACAAAGAGCAAGAGAACAGCCATCTTGAATGGCCTGACCATACATCCACCTTGGGACTGTGTAGAGTGCCAGGAATGACCCTTGAGGAGGGCCGGGGATGGGAGGGAAGAAAGGAAGAGAATGGCCCCCAGGGAGTGTTGCCTGCAGCCTAGGGTGACACGGACGAAGGCTCTGAGCGGACAGACCTGGCTGGCTGCAGCATCCTTGGGGATGCCGTTTCCCTATTTCCCCACCTCCTGCAAACCCAGGTGCAGTCCAGGGCCCAGAGCCATCCAACAGGAGCTCAAGACCAGGCAGCTGAAGCCCTGTTCTGGTACATCTCCGCTCAGTGCTGGCGCTAGGTCTGAGCCTGGCTTGGGTTCCTCCCTGTTCTGTACCGGAAGGTGAGATCAGAGGGTGTGGGGACACTGGGGGTGGGGGAAGGAGAAGAAGGGAAGGGTCTGGTCTCACCTGCCCCATCCTAGTGGTGGAGGTGGTGGAGACTGAGGCCTCCAAAGTTGGGTTCTCATCCTCCAAGGTGGTGGCATTTTCTGACTCCAGAGGAGGCCTCAAAGCCCATCCCACCCTGTGTGTATGTTGTGGGGCATAGGGTGTGATACTCCCAGATTTAGGCCTCCATGGTTTAATGGCACAGACCTACCCCAGGTTTAACCCTGGAGATTTAGAATGCTAAACCTGGATCCCCTCAGGTTACAAATACAGAAACTGAGGCCAAGGCAAGGGCAGTCCCCTTCTCCTCCAGAGTCACACTGGTTAAATGGGCCTGGAGGCCCCGTCTCCAGATTCTCTGACGTGTTCTCTCCTCAAGTCCTCAAAGAATGACAGAAGTCATAACTTGAGCATCTACTAAGTGCAGGACTCTGCTGGATGTTGGAGACGCAGAGACAACTGCCCTCAGGAGCTTTTGGTCCACAGGTAAATATACACAGAGAGGAACAAGCAGATGCTGGAAAATGATGGATTGGCCTCGAGACTCTGCAGAACTTTGTAAGGTACTTGCCTCCTCTTCGTCCTGTGATGGAAGTGGGGGGCCCTGCCTGCAGAAACGCCCCAAGGCTCAGAAGTGGATCTGTGGTGAAGAGATCAAAGATGGGGGGACCAGGGAAGTGAGGGAACAGGGCTGCCAGTGGGCACACCCCAACGCCCCCCAAAAAACTTCTAAAGGCCCCCGTCCATAAATTGGGCCTCTGCTGCCATCTAATGGAAGAAAGGTAGCCTCTGGAGCTGCCTGCTGGGGCCCCACCGACCTGGCTCCCCTAAAAAAGAGGGATGTGAAGGACCTTCCTGCCCACAGACCTTTTATTCCTCTGGGGTCTTAAGCTTTGTTTCCTGCAGCCTCTAAAGCTCCCTGGCTGCCCCGTTTCCGACCACCACCCTCCATCCCACTGTTTCCCCAGTTTCCTTTGTTGCCCAGGTTCTGATTCTGGTGCCCTGGTTCCTGGCCCTGCTAGAGTTCTGGTTCCAGAAGGCCTTTGCTAGGTGCCTCGGGCATGTGCTGCATCCCCCAGTGCCGGGGGTAAATGGACATCTGGAAAGGTGTAGTGAGCCTGGCCACAGCCGCTGGGGCCATCTGCCTGCTCTACAAGGCCATCAGGGCGGGCATAAAATGTCAACCACCGCGCTGCTCTGGCTCACCCATCTGCGTCGCCCGTGAGTGTCCCCACCCTGGGGAGAGGGCTCGGCCCCAGGGGGTACCTACTCCCCAGGTCTCCCGTGTGGGAGGGCCCCAAGGGGGCTCCTCCACGTTCCTTTCTCCTTCCCCTTTCTCACCTCCATCTCCCTCAGAGCCACCCTAGAGATGCTAGCGCAGGCTCCCCAGGTAGTGGGTGGCACTCAAGTGCCTCCTCGGGAGTCATCTGGCAGGTTTCTAAATTCTACATTCACTCTGGCATCCAGGAGCCACTGCTTGGAAACTTTGCATCAGCAGTTCTCCCCAAGGGAAGATTGGGGGACCTACATTCTCAGAGCCTCCACTAGTCCCTATGACAACTTTGTGCAAAGTAGAGAAAGGAACCCCTTCTGCAAGACTTTGTATTGCCATCTGCTGGAATATCATTGCCATATACCAATTATGATGAAATACTACATATTACTGCCGTATGCCAGAAAGTTGTTATAGTAAACATACAAAATTTTTTTGTTTACGATATGAACAATACAGCCTTAGATGTGGTGCCCTTGTGCAATACACACCCTGTTCAACTGTACATGGTGGTCCTGCATATAGCAAGAAGTCTTTTCTTCAGAAAAGGCAAGGCAGCCTTGTCCCCAGGTCTCTGTCCCATGGCTTCCCAAACCCCGTCTTTCCTCCCTTCTGAGTCCACAGCCTGAACTGGGCTGGGGTGGCTGTCTAGGCCTGGCAGTTGAGCGAGAGCAGCACGGGCGGGACTCAGGTGAGCTCCGGAGGCTCCTCAACTCTTTGGAGTGCAAACAGGATGAGTACGCCAAGAGCATGATCCTGCACAGCATCACGCGCTGTGTGTACTTGCTGGAGTCCGAGGTGAGGGAAGGGAAGCAGGAGGTCCTTCCCAGCCAGCCTGGCCCCTGGGGGCTACATCTGTCCCCCTTCCCCCTTGAGTAGCCAGACTGTGTCCTGGGACCTCTCTCTGGCTGATGGCGGGAGGGGTTGTGTTGAGGGGTTTTGGTGACATGGGGGGGTAGGGGGACCAGGACACCCGCTTCTCCCGCCTCTTCTGCCTCTCCTGGCACACTCTAGGCCTCTGCATGTACTAATGATGACATCACGTTGGTGGGCTCCATGCTGGATGACAAGGACAACAGTGTCAAAATCCAAGCTCTGAACACACTTAAAGCTTTCTCTGGCATCAGAAAATTCAGGCTGAAAATCCAGGTGAGCCCAGCGACAAGTATGGGGCAGAGCACATAGATGTCCATAAGCCATGGGCCGTTTAGTGGGCATAGGATGAATGGTCATGTTCCAGAAGTTTGTTTGGGTCTGAATTTGTAACCCAGAAATATGTTTTTCCTTGGAAGTAGGTGGGAAAATGGTGATCAGATTCCCAGTAGGGTCATAAATGTCTGGATCTCGGGATAAAACTGTGCTAGGTCCCTAGGAGTATCTCTGAACCCCAAACAGCAGAAATTCCCCAAGTTCTTTCTGACAACAGCCAACTCTCTTGACGGCAACTGGGTGTCCTACAATTCAATTCTGACACTATCTGCCTGGAGTTAGTACAGACCCCACAGCTTAGGGCTGAGTCCTGTGAGACTGCCCCCCACTTCTGATTGACCAGCTGTAGATTTGGAGGTTCCCATGCCCCCTCTCCTCAGGCTTGATAATTCACTAGAGCGAGTCACAGAACTCGGGAAAATGCTTTACTTACACTTACCAGTTTATTATAAAAGATATAACTGAGGAGCAGCCAAATGGAAGAGGTGCATAGGGCAGAGTATGGGGGAAGGGCTTCCATGACTTCTCCAGGTGTGTCACCCTCCTAGCACCTCGATGTGTTCACCAACCCGGAAGTTCTCCAAACCCTGTCCTGTAGGGGTATTTATGGAGGTTTCATTATGTAGGCGTAATTGATTAATCATTGGCCATTGGTGATTGAACTCAATCTCTGGTTCCACTCTTCTCCGCAGAGGTCAGGTATGGGGCTGAAAGTTGCCTTGAGTTGCCTCATTTGCATAAACTCAGGGATCATGGAAAGGGGCTCATTATGAATAACAAAAACCACTCCTATCAGGAAATTGCAAGGATTTTAGGAACCCTGTGCGTGGAATCAGGGACAAAGACCAGATATATTATCATACCACACCACCACGCTGTGTTGGTCTGAGGCTGGTGGCTGGGCCACTGATGTCTTCACTACCACCACGCAGAGAAAATATAAGCCACCAAATGTCAGTTCCCCCAGCTTCCTGCTACTAGGCCTCCAGGCTTACCTGTTACTCATCCATTCCTGCTTTCCTGCTGGTGCCATGAAAAAATGGCTTTCTTCCTGTCTGTGTTCAATGTTAGTCTCAGTCCTGGATCCCATCCGCTTCCCTGAGGGCCTCTCCCCTTGATTAAACTCTGTCTGATATGGCCTCCCCCCCACTCCTTCCCAGTAGTGTTCAACAAGCTCTATTCTTTCCCATCTTAAAAGGCAAAACCAAAAAAACATCTTCCTTGACCTCCAAGTCTCTCTCTAGCAAATGATCTCTCTCCCAAAATATTTTACTTAAAAATAAGTGGTGCGCACTGGTGGCGCAGTGGTTGAGAGTCCACCTGCTGATGCAGGGGACACGGGTTCGTGCCCCGGTCCGGGAAGATCCCACATGCCGCGGAGCGGTTAGGCCCGTGAGCCACGGCCGCTGAGCCTGTGCGTCCGGAGCCTGTGCTCCGCAACGGGAGAGGCCACAACAGTGACAGGCCCACGTACCGCAAAAAAAAAAAAAAATTAAAATATTCAGAACTTGCAAACATTTTATGCATGTATGGTAGAAAGAAAAAGAATAAAACAAAACACACGTAACCAGAACCCAGGCTAAGAAATAGAACATGACCAGTTGGTTAGATGCCCCAGATGCCCCTCCTTAATCTCCGCCTCCTCCCCCACCAGAGGCAATCATTTCTATGTATTTTGTTCATCAATTTCTTGATTTTCTTTGTAGTTTTACCATATACACATGTGTCATCATTTTCTAGCAGGGCACGGCAGACAAAAATAGGTAACATAGTTAGAATGTTTTTAAGCTTCATGGATCTGGAAGTATGCAGTTTTGTATTCTGCGGTTTGCCTTTTCCCTCCAACATGGAAAGATTCGTCCTTATTGATGTGAACTGGTCTGTTTCCTTCTTTCGCACTGCTCTGTAGTGTTCTAGTTCATGAATACCCTGCAGTCTTATTCATCCAGCTGCCCATGAGTAGACATTTGAGTTGTTTGCACATTGTGCCATGAGCATTCTTTACACATCTCCCTCGTGGACATGTATGCAGGAGTGGGATGGTCGGGTGAAAGGTATGCCCAGCTTTTCAAGAAGGGCCGTATCACTTTACACCCTCCACCAGCCCCGCATGAGTGTTTCTGGTGCATCATTTCTTCCCTGACACTTGGTATTTTCGCACTTTAAATTTTTTGCATCAAACTTTTTTGGGGAAAAAAAGGTCTCTAGGTCTCCACTTGCTGGCTGCCTCTACTTTATCCCTCGACCCTCTCAGTTGCCCTAAGGCTGTGATTCTCAAGCATATCAGAATTGCCTGGAAAGCTGGTTAACAAATGAAGATTTCAGGGCATTACATCCAGAGGGTCCAGTTCAACAGGGAAGCTGTGTTTTTCACAAGCCCCCAGAAGATTCTGATGCACGTGGCCTGGGCACCACTGTTCCTTCTTTCCCAGGGTCTGTATCCTGAGGACCTGACCCCTGTTCTCCTCTCTCTGGGTGAATGCAGCCACTCCCTACTGAGGGGTGGGGGCAGGGAGGAGCAGGGTACTAATGGGAATGCTGTGCTCCCCACTCCAGGCTTCTGGCATCCTTCTTACGTGGCTCACAAAGGTACAGCTTGTAAGAGTATCTGCCTTTGGTAATAAGGCCCAAGCATCTTGCAGCTCAGAAGCCAAAATTCCTTTTTTCTTTCAACAAATGTATATTGAGCACGTACTTTGTGTCCAAGCACTATGCTAGGCACTGGAGACACAGCAGTGAACAGAGTGGGAAAGATCTCTGCCCAGTGGAACTTATATTGCCTGCAAGGCAGGCAATACACAAATAAGTGTAATATATGGTGTTTCACGGGGCAAGTGCTATGGAGAAAAATCAAGAAGGGTGGTAAGGAAGGCTGGCATGGGGGTGGTGTTGCAAGGGGGTGCTGTTGCAATTTCAAAGGAGAGAATCTTTGGGACCTAGGGCTTGATAAAGAGGTCATAGAAATGACACTAAAAGCACAATCTATAAAAGAAAAAAATTGATAAATTGGACTTTATCAAAATTAAAAAAAAACATTTGCCTTGTGAAAGACCCTGTTAAGAAGATGAAAAGACAAACTGCAGATTGGAAGAAAATATTTGCAAACCACATTATCTGACAAAGGACTCATATCTAGATTATATAAAGAACTCCCCAAACTCAACGTCAAAAACAATAATAATCCGGGCTTCCCTGGTGGCGCAGTGGTTGAGAGTCCGCCTGCCGATGCAGGGGACGCGGGTTCGTGCCCCAGTCTGGAAAGATCCCACGTGCTGCGGAGTGGCTGTGCCCGTGAGCCGTGGCCGCTGAGCCTGCGCGTCCGGAGCCTGTGCTCCGCAACGGGAGAGGCAACAGCAGTGAGAGGCCCGCGTACCGCAAAAAAAAAAAAAAACCAATAATAATCCATTTAGAAAATGGGCACAAGACATGGAGATATTTCACTGAAGAGGATATACGAATTGCAAATAAGCACATACAAAATGTTTAACATTTAACTAGCCATTAGGGAAATGCGAATTAATACCACAATGAGATATTACTATACACCTATTAGATGATTTAAACTCCAAATTAGTGACGATACCAAATGCTGGTGAAGATGTAGAGAAACTGGATCTCGCGTATGTTGCTGGTGGGAATGTAAAATGATAGAGCAGCCACTCTGCAAAATAGTTCGGCGGTTTCTTTAACGAACTCTTTTCCCATACAAACCAGCAATTGCACTCTTGGGCATTTATCCTGGAGAAATAAAAACCTACATCTGCCAAAAAACCTGTTCACAGTTGTTCGTAGCAGCTTTGTAATGGTCAAAAACTGGAAACCAAAATGTCTCTCAGGAGATAAATGATTAAACAAACTGTGGTAGTCCATATCATGGAACATTACTCAGTAATAAAAAGGAATGAACTACTGATACACACGACCACTTGGATGGATCTCAAGGGCATTATACTGAGTGAAAAAATCAGTTTCAGAAGGTTACAAAATGTGATTCCATTTTATATAACATTCTCAAAAATGACAAAATTAGGGCTTCCTGGGTGGCGCAGTGGTTGAGAGTCCGCCTGCCGATGCAGGGGACACGGGTTTGTGCCCTGGTCTGGGAAGATCCCACATGCCATGGAGCGGCTGGGCCCGTGAGCCATGGCCGCTGAGCCTGCACGTCCGGAGCCTGTGCTCCGCAACGGGAGAGGCCACAACAGTGAGAGGCCCGCATACCGCAAAAAAAAAAAAAAAAAGGACAAAATTAGAGAGATGGAAAACAGATTAGTGGTTGCCGCTGGTTAGGGCTGGTTTTGATGGGCGGGGCTAACTGTGACTAATAAGGGACCCACAAGGGAGATCTATGGTGATTCTGATGGAATAATCTATTAATTGCAGTGGTGGTTACATGAAGCTACATATGTGATAAAATGACATGGAACTATACATACACATGGTGCTAATACCATTTTCCTGGTTTTGAAAATATACTGTAATTAAGATGTAGCTATTGAGGGAAAACTGGGTGGAGGGCACATGGGACCTCTCTGTACTGTTCTTGCAACTTCCCATGAATTTATAATTATTTGAAAATAAAAAGTTTAAAAACAAAAAGTGTGTGCATATTGACAGTGCTATGGGGGAAAATAAAGGTGGGGATAAGGGAGGCAGGGATGGGAGTGGTGCTGCCGTCTTAAAGGAGCGGGTGGTTAGGGAAGACCTCCCTGAGAAGGTGACATTAAAGCAAAGTCTTGAAGGAAGTAAGAGTGAGCTGTGAATAGCTGAGGAGGGAGAGCATTCTAAGCAGAGGGAACACCATGTGCAAAGACCTAAGATAGGTGTGTACCTGGCATGTTCAGGGAATAGCTAAGGCCATTGTGATGGAAACCATGGAAGCAAAGGAGAGAATAGGAGATGAGGCCAAAGAAATAATGGGGGGAGAGGGACAGATCATGTCAGACCTTGTAAGCCACTGTAAGGACTTTAGCTCCTACCCTGAATGAACTAGGGACTCGAGCAGTCCAGCCTGCTGTTCTGAGAATAGATGCAGGGGACAAGGATGGAAGCAGGGAGAAGGAGGCTATCGCAGAAACCCGGGGGAGAGGTGATGGTGGCTTGGAACAGGGTGGTAGAGGGGGGTGGTGAGAAGTGTCTTGATTGTTGGTAGATTTTGAAGGTAGAGCCAACAGGATTTTCTGAAAGATTGGAAAAGGGTGTGAGGGAAAGAAGAGTCAAGGAAGAACATAGATTTTTGGTCTGAGTAATTGGAAGGCAGGTGTAACGAACAGCTGAGATAGGAAGGGTAGTGGAAGGAGCAGGTTTGGGAGTGGGAATGTGTTGACTCAGAGGTTTAGTGAGATTCTCGGAAGTGGAACTGGCACTTGCATATATGAGTCTGGAGTTTAGGGAGAGGTCTGGGCTGGAGATAGCAACTTGAAAGTCATCAGCACTGAGTCTGTATCACTAAGGGAGCGATGAAGACAGAGGAGGCGGTTGGGCAGAAGAACTGGGAAAGAAACGTGACGGAGAAGCCAAGTGAAGAAAGAGTTTCAAGGGGGTGAGAGGGGTCAACTAGGTCAAATAATGTTGAGAGTTAAAGTGGGGAACTGTGTGTGGGGTTGGCTCAGTTTTTGTGGGCGGGGGCAGTGAAGAGTGAAGGCAGAGGCAGGGCTAATGTTGAGGATTATCATATAAAAGTAGAAAACCCTTCTCCTCTCCCCCGTCCCTAGGAACACTCCATCAAGGTGCTGGAACTGATCTCCACCATCTGGGACTCGCAGCTGCACATTGCGGGCCTCAGACTCCTCAACAACCTCCCACTGCCTGACTTTGCACATCCACAGCTGCGAAGGGTGATGCCTGCCTTGATGGAGATCCTGCAGTCAGACTACATCCTGGCACAGGTGCCTGAGGACCAGAGCCCAGGCCCTGCCCTCCTGACCAGCCCTGGCACAGCACCTAGCGGGAGGAGCCGAGATTTGTGTCTTCCCTGCTCAGGCCCACCTGTCTTCTCATTCTTTACCCTTTCCTTTATTCAGGTGCAAGCCGCGCGATTGCTGAGCAACCTGGCGCAGAAGAACGACCTTCTCTATGATATTCTCAACTGCCAGGTGAGAAAAGAACTGAAAGACAGGCTAATGGATGTGAACTCAGATATTGTGAAAGGAAGAATCGTGGATTCTTCAGACAGACTTAGCCCTCACAAAATCATCTTGTTCCTCTTTCTGCCTCTGCACTAGACACATTGCAAAGCACCCCCTCTTTTGTCCTCCCAATACAATCAGATTTTCCTTTGCGGGACTTTCTACACTCTGAGAGTCAGGAACACAGGTGACAGAAGTTAATGTAGGTATTTTAACATTAGGGGAAAATGACTTATAACAAAAATAATTATTAGGAATAGACAGGGTCACTACATAATAATTGTTCAGAAGGATAAAGCAACTCTAAACTTATATGAACTTAGTAACAATCTCAAAATATGTATATGGCAAAACTTGATAGAATTATAAGGAAATCGTTTTTTCTTTTTTCAGTTTTATTGAGGTATAATTGACAGATAAATTTGTAAGATATCTAAAGCATATGTAGTAAATCAACTATACCCCAATAAAAACTAAATATATATATATATAAAAATTATACTAAAAAGAAAGTGTATGTTGTGGTGACTTGGTATACGTTGTGAAAAGATTCCCACCATCTAGTTAATTAACACATCCGTCACCTCACATTTTGTTTGTTTTTGGTGAGAACATTTAAATTCTACTCTCGTAGCAAATTTCAATTATATAATAGTGTTATCAACAGTACTCACCATGTTTGCATTAGACCCTTGGATCTTATTCATCTTTTAGCTGAAAGCATGTACCCTTTTACCAACCTCTCCCTATTTCCCCCACACCCCACCCCAACCCCTGGCAACCACTTTTCTACTGTTTCTGTGAGTTTGACTTAAAAAAACTTCCACATTTAGGTGATACCATGCAGTATTTGTATTTCTCTTTCTGGCTTATCTCACTTAGCATAATGTCCTCTGGGTCCATCCATATTGTCACAAATGGCAGGATTTCATTCCTACAGCTGAATAATTGAAAAGAAAAATGGACATACCTATCACCACAGTGGAAGATTTGGAAGATTTTAACTATTCTTTCAGAAATTAATACATAAATACCTAAACCTAGTAAGGTTCTACTTGCTGCAAATAACACAAATAAGCTTGAGCCATTAGACATATCCAGAACACTCTACAATTAGTAAACGCACATTCCGCTCAAGTACACAAAATATTTACAAAAATTAACCACATGCTAAGCTTTAAAAGTTTACCTCAACAAATTTCCCTGAATCGATATTATCATATCACTCATGTTTTATGACCACAATGAAATTATGTTAAAGAATGATAATGAAAACTAAAAAATTCCTATACAGTTGGATCTGAAACTTAGGTATATTGGGGAGTTGAGGCAATAGGAGGATGGAGGAACTTTAGAATTTACCTTGGACTTCATTCCTCTCTCCATCCCACTCACAGGTACACTCCAACTTCCTGAACCTGTTCCAGTCCACACAGCCCGGGAGTCTGCTGCTTGAAGTACTGGTGTTTGCAGAGCGGCTGAGTGAGGGCCGGAGTTCACCCCACTACCGTGCTGTGAAGTGGCATTACAATGAACAGTCTGTGCACGAAGCTGTCTTTGGGGATGACTCACGACTGGCAGACCGGCTGCTTGCCCTGGTCATCCACCCCGAGGAGGATGTTCAGATCCAGGCCTGCAAAGTCATAGTCAGCCTGCAGTGCCCCCAGGATGTGGAAGTCTGGCCCTCCTGCCTGTCCAGTCATTCCTGCTTTAATAATGCGGAATAAAATTATGGAGAGCCAATAAATGAGTATGGGAGAGAAGCTTGAGGGGCAGTGTCTGTCCAGGGCCTTCCAGGGTGGGTGTAGATTTCAGCCAGCATAACTTCCTGTCAAAGTGTGGGCCTGTCTCCCCAAACGCATTCCCTGTTTAGAGGACAGACTCCCTTCTCTTGCTGCTTTTATTTATTTGGTTGAGTGATAATTTTTATTGGAGCATAGCTGATTTATAATTTTGTGTTAGTTTCTGCTGTACAGCAAAGTGAATCAGTTATACATATACCTACTCTTTTTTAGATTCTATTTCCATATAGGTCATTACAGAATACTATGGTATACAGTGCTATACAGTAGGTTCTTTTAATTATCTATTTTATATATACTAGTGTGTATATATATGTCAATCCCAATCCCAATCCAATTTATCCCTCCCCCTCTCTTGCTGCTTTTAAATTTGAATGGGGAGCCAGTGCTTTCAGGGAGTTTCAGGGAGAAGGCAGGTTTGGGGACTAAGGCCAAAGATAATCAACAGGGGACAGTATATAGCACTGGATTACTCAAGATGGGCTGGGCTATGCCACAGTAACAATAACCTCCAAATCTTAGTAGATGACCAGGGTTATTTCTTTTTCACACTACATGCTCCTGGCAGGTCAGTTGCGGGTAGAGGGGCAGGAAAAGTGACTTGCCCAAGGTCACATGACTGGTCTGGGGCAGAAGTAGGATGAGAACCTCCTAATTTTTACTGGGCTTTTTACTTTCATAGTCCTTGGCTCAAGCCCTTTGGGAGTGGACCATAGATTCTAAGCCAGAATCTGTGGCAGTTGAGAAAGACCTCAGTGCTTCCAGATTTTAGGGGCCAGTTTAGGACTGAACTACGAGGAAATCTGCCCCTACTGTATCCCTGACCCAGGACCCCATCACTTGAGTGGGTAGGTGGTGGGTGGAGGGGTGTTGTTAGAATGTGCTGATCAGAGAGCCAGTTCTTACTAAGGGATCCTTATCACTATTTCCCAGAGTTTGATTTGTCACCTCTGAGTGGACAGTCACTACTAGATCTGAATCATCAGCTCTCAGCTTTCTCCTGAGCTCAGGACTGGGGCTACTCCTTCCTGCTACTTGGATACAATGCAGTCAACCCAATGGAACTTGTCAAAAGCCAACATCATCCTACCCACCCCTCCACAAGCTATCCATGTTCCCATGTCACCAGCAAGGTATGGGGAGTCACCTTAACTTCTCCTCCCCACATCCACCCAGTCCTCCGATTCCCACGGCTACACTATCCCCCATGGCAGGACTTTTGGGAAGTCATTCTCCTACTTATGATCTCCATCCTCTCCAGCCCTACACGCTGCAAACTAATCTTAGAACCCCACACTGGGACTTCCCTGGCCGTCCACTGGTTAAGACTCCGCACTTTGGGACTTCCCTGTTGGCGCAGTGGTTAATAATCCACCTGCCAATGCAGGGGGCACAGGTGTGAGCCCTGGTCTGGTAAGATCCCACATGCCACGGAGCAACTAAGCCCATGCGCCACAACTACTGAGCCTGCACTCGTGGAGCCCACGAGCCACAACTACTGAGCCCACATACCACAACTACTGAAGCCCACGCACCTAGAGCCCGTGCTCCACGATAAGAGAAGCCACCTCAATGAGAAGCCCGTGCACTGCAAAGAAGAGTAGCCCCCCGCTCGCCACAGCTAGAGAAAGCCTGCGCACAGCAAAGACCCAACGCAGCCATAAATAAATAAATAAAAATTTATTAAAAAAAAAAGACTCAGCACTTCCACTGCAGGGGTCGCGGGTTCGATCCCTGGTCAGGAAACTAAGATCCTGCATGCCTCACGGCGCAGCCAAAAAATTTAAAAAAAAAAAGAACCCCACATTGCACCATCCTCAAAAATCTTCATAGTTTCCCCACTGTCAAAGTGAACTTTTCTCAGCCCCAAATCTAGGTCACATGATCTGACAAGTATAAGAGTAACTACAGCAGGGCTTCCCTGGTGGCGCAGTGGTTGAGAGTCCGCCTGCCGATGCAGGGGACACGGGTTCGTGCCCCGGTCCGGGAAGATCCCACATGCCGCGGAGCGGCTGGGCCCATGAGCCATGGCCGCTGGGCCTGCGCATCCAGAGCCTGTGCTCTGCAACGGGAGAGGCCACAACAGTGAGAGGCCCGCGTACCGCAAAAAAAAAAAAAAAGAGTAACTACATCAAAAGCAAATAGGATTTTGTCCTGGAAGGTATGGTCACTGGAGCCCTTTTTTCACATAATAGCACCAAATGAATTCACTTTGCATTTAAGACCCTTCACCATCTGTTCACCTTGCCGGCCACTAACCTAGCAGTTCAACACTCTTCTCCAACCAAACTAGAGCAAACAAGTCACGGCTCTCCTAATCCTACCATGTTTGGTCTTGCCCCCAAGGTTTTGATACAAACTTCTCCCTGCCTACAGGGCCCTTCTTTCTCTTTTCCCCTGGGCTGTGCCCCCGTGCCCTGCTGTGGTCTAGAGTTTTCTTCACCTATACCAGCTTTGGCACTTCCAGCAGCACTTCTCATCTGAGCCTCTCATTTGGCATTTAGCAAATTAAAGCTTGGGTTTTATAAACTTTGTTCTTTTTGCAGCAGGTCCTATCTGACTGCTAATAAAAGCCTTGAAGGAAGAGCCTGCTCTGGACAGGCACGTGATAACAATTGGCTGATGATAACGAAAGGAGAGCCGGCAGTGGACAATGAGACGGGGAGGGGTATATTGGTTATTGGTGGCTGTGTAACAAATTCTGACAAAACTTAGTTTATCAGTCTGGGTCCAATCAAGAGAGAGAAACCACACAGTCATTTGAAGAGAGAGATTTAAAAATAATTTTTACTCCAATCCCCTGTTGTAAATAATAAAGAATTGGTTAGTAAGGAGTAAAGGGAACTCCAGCAGTTGAATAGCAGACATAGAAGCAGCCCTTCCTTACCCCCAGGACTGAGGCTGAAACAGAGCTCCCAGGGAAGAGATATCCACCCCCTACCTCAAGGCTGAAATCCAGACTTTGTTGAGGAGAACACAGCCTGTGGCTCGCTGTATGGCAGAAAAGTCACTGCAGCGTCATAGCAGTGGAACGTGCAGAAATCTGCCTTCTTAGATGCCAGGGAAGTTCTTCATGGGGAGGTGTCGAGCCAAAGGCACTCCACGACAAAACCACCTGAGCAGGGTACAGGAGCTTCCACGTACTGCAGGATCCTGGGGCTGGAGAAACCGTGAGTGCCGCAGGGGCATCCTCGCCGGAGAAGCCACATGCACAGCAGGTGCTGGCTGCTGGAGAAGCTGCAGGAGGTGGGGGCACTCTGCTGACACTGCTGCCCAAGGGGTAGCGCCAGGAGGATCTGCTGGCTGCTGGATGTTGCTGGCCACTCCAGGAGCTGGGCACTGGTGGAGCTGTTTGCACTGCAGGAGTCTGCCAATCAAGCACACCAGAACAGGGAAGCAGAGAACTTTTCCTCCTGCCATGTCTCTCCAGCTCCTTTCCTCTTAACAGTTTAAAACATCAATGAGCCCTTGTTCTCTCTCATAGGAATTCGGGAGCGTCTTGGCATGGTGGTTCTGATTCAGTCAAGTTGTGCTTGCAATCTAGCTATACTGGCCAGGATTGCAGTCATCTGGAGCCTCGACTGGGGCTGGAGGATCACTTCCAAGATGGCACACTCGTGTGGCCGGCAAGTTGGTGCTGGCAGCTGGCAGGAAGCCTCAGGCTTTCTACATATAGGCATCTTCACAGGGATAGTTGAGCGTACTTGTGACACAGTAGCTGGCTTCTCCTAGAGTGGATCATCCCAGAGAGAGCAGGGCAAAAGCTGCTGTACCTTTTCTGACCTAACTTCAGAAGTCATACATTATCACTTGCCCCGCATTCTATCTGTTAGACGTGAGTCACTAGGTCCAGTCCACCTTCAAGACAAGGGGAATTAGGCTCTACCTTTCCAAGAGGAGAGTGTCAATTTGTGACCATTTAAAAACCACCACAGGTGGCATCAAGCAACAAGCACTACGGAATTCCCTGGCGGTCCAGTGGTTAGGACGTGACGCTTTCACTGCCATGGCCCGGGTTCAGTCCCTGGTCGGGGAACTAAGATCCCGCAAGCTGCACAGCGTGGCCGAAGAAAGCAAAACAAACAAAAAATCAACAAGGACTAATGTGTATTCAGCAGCTAGATGCATCTGTCTCCCGCCTGGGAGGTTCTCTGCTAAGGAGAAGAGAACGTTCATAACCAATAGTTGCCACCCTATCTATCCCACCCCTCGGTCTGCCCTCCAGCTGGTTAGCTTGTTTTCTTTCCTGCAGACTTCTTTTACCTTCAGGCAATTATATTTCCAAAGAAACATCTCTTTCCGTCTTTTCAGTTGATTCTAAGAAGGCTTCATAGAAGAGATGGGCTTGAATTGGATCTTGAGAGAGGGAAGAGCTTTCCAGGGTGGGAAACTACTTTACAAAAAGGGAAATAAGAGTTTCCCTCTGATGGGATTACGAGAGGGGCTGGGGTGCTGGTAGATGGTATTTGGCCAGGGAGACTGCCAGTTACTCCTGTAACTGATTTCCTGAAGGAGACGTGTGAGGGACAGAGGTGAGGGAACACCACTGGACGGTTCCAGCAGGACCTCAACACAGGGTCTCAAGCAGACGGGGCTGGAGTCCCCAGCTTCATCTTAAGACTTAAAGCAGGGTCTCTCCTCTCTAAACGCACATGTTACCACTTCTCCTGTGTAATATGCCCCCCTTGAATGTGAGCTGGGCCTAGTGACTTGCTTCTTACCAATAGAATACGGCTGTTGGGCTACACCTCTCAGGCCTGAAAGCCTTGTAACTGCCCAGCCTCAAGACTGAAGAAAGAGCTCGGAGTCAGCAATAGAGAGATAGGGGATCTTACATGTCTGAAACAAAAGGTCCTGGAGTGACATCCTACCATATTCCGCAGACGGCAGGAAGGACATGACAGCAATCTTCGCTACTTGGGGGAGAAAGAGGCTACCATTTATAGGGGGAATTGACGTCAGGTTGGCTCATCAGTTACCCGGGAAACCAGCTGGAGTACGACCCTCACAGCCCCTCAGATTAATGACCATCACGAGGGCAGATGTTTCCTTTTAACAACTGGCAGGTAGAGCAGGGATTAGATCAGTCACTAGCTGGAGCAGGGGACAAACACGTTCACGTGAATAGGTGCAGGTGAATCAGGGATCTGTTGAGCAGCGGATATACAAAGAGCAAGAGAACAGCCATCTTGAGTGGCCTGACCATGCAATGGCCAAGCGAGGGAATGTTACCTTAAAGATTAGATTACAAAACACTGTGACTTCCATCTTGCTTCCATTCTCCCTTGTCCTTCACTGTCTTGTGCTGATGAAGCCAATGCCACGTTGGGAGCTGTCCTATGGAGAGGGCTCAGCCAACAGCCTGTGAAGAACTGAAGCTGTTGGTCCAACAGCCTGTAACGAGCTGAAGTCTGCCTACCACCACCTGAGTAAACTTGGAAGCAGATCCACCCCCAGTCAAGCCTGAAGGTGACTGCAGCCCCAGCCGACACCTTGACTGCAGCCCGTGAGAGACCCAGAGCCAGAGGACCCAACCAGGTTGTGACTGCACTCCTGACACACAGAAACTATGAAGTAATAAATGATGAGTTAAGACACTGAGCTTTTGGGTAATTCATTATGTAACGAATGTAACACGTGACTCTTTCAAGGGTCTAGTCACTGGGTCAGTTCTTCCACTCAAGGACGAGAACAGAAATCACCAATACTGGGACTTCCCTGGTGGCGCAGTGGTTAAGAATCTGCCTGCCAATGCAGGGGACACGGGTTTGATCCCTGGTCCGGGAAGATCCCACAAGCCGCGAAGCAACTAAGCCTGTGTGCCACAACTACTGAGCCTGCGCTCTAGAGCCCACAAGCCACAACTACTGAGCCCACGTGCCACAGCTACTGAAGCCCGTGCTCCTAGAGCCCGTGCTCCACAACAAGAAAAGCGACCACAATGAGAAGCCCGCGCACTGCAACAAAGAGTAGCCCCCGCTTGCCACAACTAGAGAAAGCCCGCACGCAGCAAGAAGACCCAACGGAGCCAAAAAATAAATAACTAAATAAAATTTTTTTAAAAATCACCAGTGCCACACTCAAGTGTGGGACCTTTAATGCCCATGACCCCTGCCCACAAGTAACTATGGCCATTCGAATGTCCGGGAACACAACGTGGATTTCTTTGAGACAAACAAGAAGTGGGTGGAGAGAGCCTTTTCCCTCCATGACACCTGCTTCCACAGAGCCAAACGATGAACCAAAACCCCACCCTGGAAGGTCCTCTCGTTCCTCTCAACTGTCTTCCCTTCCTCCAAACCAGCTCCTTACCCCAGAGATTCTCAGTCACTGCCACCTTAGAACACCTCTTTTCCTTGAGCTGGACAGAGGACTACCATAGTCAAAACTAAGTAAGGCTTGTCTTTCTTTAAGTGGTAGGGAGAAATGAATAAGTATTTTTCGCCTAAACGTTTGGCACCTGCTACAGCTTATCTGCTGATGAGTAACAGATTTCAAAATGAATGAGCAAGGAGCAAACAAATAATAGAAAAACATAGAAATGTGATTTCTTAAAATAGTTTATGGGTTATTGTTGGAGATACTGTGACCTAGATACATACAATAGAGTAAAAAGAGGGAAGGAAAGCAGAGAAAGAGAGCTGAGTTCATGAGCTTGGATTCCATCTCTGGCCATTTCCTGGTGTTCTACAGAGAGCACCGGAGGGTCCAGGCTGCCAGAGCAAGTGTGAGAACCTCAGCTACTTCCTAGGCAGTGAGCTGGTTCCCAAGATTTGACCTCTAGATGGAACCTCAGGGAAAATACCCCGAGGCTGGAGGTACCATCAATGGAAAAGGGGCAGGAGGTGCTATGTAACAGATCCTGTCTCCTACACTGAAAACCATCAAGGTTAACTGCCCAGCTCAGTGTCATACTCTGGGCACACGGTTGGCAATTTTTTTTTTTATTTCCAAGGAATGTATGTAAATTGTGGGCTACTGTGGCCCAGTCTGGACTGAGAGAGAATGACAAAGGGAAATGAATCCTTACTGTAAGGCCTCTCCATTCTCATATCACCCTGGATACTTGTATTCGGGGGTGGGGGGGATGCTGGAGTCAAATATCAGAGACAGAACATGGATTGGCAATTGCACGGTTAAGGAGATTAGAGACGGGACTCTTGGGCATGTGTGTGAGTGTAACTTGTGGAATTAGAAAGCATACAACCTGGCAAATACACACACACACACACACATATACCTTAGACTGCTAGATCATCTGGGCACATGGCTGCCTAAAATAGACCCTGTATTTCCCAGTTTTTCTTGCAGCTAGGGTTAGTCATGTGACTATGACTGACCGACGGAGTGGAGAATATTAAAGCAAGCAGTCAGGCCCTCCCCTCCCTCATCCCCATCCTTCATTCCACAACCTGAAATATGAAAAGGTTATAAGACAATCTTTGACCAGGCTGATGAAGGCAATACCTATAGATGCCAGAGCAATGAAACTCCAGCAGCCTGGACCGCTGAGACTGTGGAGATCCCATATCAGCCCTGGACTGCATATCCTTGGAATGCTATGTGAAAGAGAAACAAACTTCTATCTTACATTAATCCATTTGTTCTGTGATTTTTTTTTACTGCAGCCAAACCTGTTTGTATAATCTACAGCCCTGTCTTGGTCAATGAAATTCTACTATTAGTGATTTACTTGTTTCATAATTTACTTGTTAGACAAATATTTATCAAGCTTTGAGTGCTCTTTTTTTATCCTCTTAAATAGGAGCTGGCAGGTGAGCACAGAGCTGGGTACCAGAGAAGGGAGTGACTTGAGTCCATCAAAGGACTGAGAAAGGGGAGGTGAGCTCATCTATCTGCCCGTCTTTCCCAGGACCATCTTTTGCCTTGGCTTCCACAAATGGCAGTTATCATCTTCTGTCTGTGAAGCAACTGTTTTTAGAGAGGGGAACTATGACTGCCATGAAAATCTAGAAGGGGGTGAGGGACTTCCCTGGCAGTCCAATGGTTAGGACTCTGTTCTTCCACTGCAGGGGGCACGGGTTTGATCTCTGCTCAGGGAACTAAGATCCCACATGCCTTGCAGCATGGCCAAAAAAATTTTTTTTAATAAAATAAAATAATTAATTAAAAATTAGACGGGGATGAACAAGTTCAAGTTACCAATGACTGAAAGAGGACAGAGCTCTGTATCAGCAGCTCCTGGACCCTGGGCATATGTCCAGCAAAGACTGACGATGGCACAGAGCCGAGGGAGCATTCTCTCTGGATTGTTGCTAGAAGGAAGTGACAAGGGAATAGTTGAATGGAAACTCACCTTCCAGAGAGTGGACCAGGGTGGGTGTGTAAGTGCAGTGCAGTTGGAAGGGGAAGGTTGCAGAGGATGGGACTTCCCCACCAAATTCCCAGGGGAGGACAAAAGCCTGACCATTGGAAATGTGATTTTTAGAAAACCAACATGTTAAATATATATGAAAGAGAAGCATAGAAATAAAAAGCATACGTTGACAGTCAAAGTGATCTATAGCTGTAAACATTGAGAAGCTTTCAGGTACGAGAGAGGAACCTACCTCCAACCCATTCAAGGAACCCGTGCCACTTCCAGACGTTTTGTCCCTGAGGTGTCTCCTATAGATTGGCCTTTGCTCCACCTCCTCCCGGTGTGCCTTCCTGGACCTTAGGGCTGGAAATGTGGAAGACATTCTTTTTCTTTTTCTGGCCACAGCAGATAGAGCAGACAAAGGCCGTACTTTTTGACGGCAGCTTCCTGATTCTGAGACCACAGCTAAGGCGTGTGTTTCCTGGGGCCAACAGCTGCAGTGATGGCCTCCTGACTATCATCCTCCTAATGGTGGCAGGGTTGGTAGCTTCCCTGGCAGCTCAGTTCTACAGTGGGTTTTTTGAAAAATTTTATTCAGAGGTTCAGTCTCTATTCTACCCCTCAAGCCCTTTCAAAGACTTTGTAAGCCCTCAATTACTATGTTACATCTCTTTCTGCTTAAAATAGGTGCAGTGGTATCTGTTATCTGCAACTGAACCCTGATGATAAAAATGCCTGACATAGGGACTTCCCTGGTGGTACAGTGGTTGAGAGTCTACCTGCCAATGCAGGGGACATGGGTTTGAGCCCTGGTCCGGGAAGATCCCACATGCCACGGAGCAGCTGAGCCCCTGCACCACAACTGCTGAGCCTGAGCTCTAGAGCCCGTGAGCTACAACTGCTGAGCCCACGTGCCACAACCGATGAAGCCCACATGCCTGGAGCCCATGATCTGCAGCGGGAGAGACCATTGTGGTGAGGGGCCTGTGCACCGCGTTGAGGAGTGGTCCCCACTCGCCATGGCTGGAGGGGTCTGTGTGCAGCCCAAAATAAATAAATAAATAAATTTATTTTATAAAAATGCCTGACATAGAGTAGGTGGTGCTAAACATTTGTTGAATAAATGAATGAATGGGCAAATGGAGACGGGCAAGATGTCTACAGTCGGTTGGGCAAACTAGTTGGACTCAATAGAGTGCTCAGAGCAATCAATGGACATAAGTGGACAGTGAAATCAATTTGGGATTCTAACCGACATTTTAAAAAAGATGAAATAGAATAGAAAATCGCAGAGCAGATCACATACAGTAAATGTAAGTATTGTTTTGTGAAACTTTAGCTTCATCCACACATACACATTTTCTGTATATGTGTGTACATACACACACATTTGCAGCGATAATAATCCAAATATTCAACAACCAGCATGACAGACATAAGTCAATTGGAATGGATGCCAACAGTATCTACTGGTTGTCTGAATACCAGTATAAAAAAAATCTTTGTAGTAAAAAAAAAACAAGTGATTGAAACCCATTGGTCTATGGAATGTAGCTTAAGGCTTTTGGGGAGGGCGGATGGGAGGTAGTGGGCACATGTTTCTGAGGACCCTTCCTTAGGCATTGTCCCTGGCTAGAGGAACATAACCTTGACACGTTCCTGCATTTGGGGGAGGAGCAATCCCCCTGTGTTGCAGAAACTTGTGTTTCTGCCCACCGGCATTCATTCCCATCCCAACCCCCATCTCCCTGCCTTTGGAAACCTGCCCTGCCCAGGCTTCATGAGGTTCTGCCAGTAACAACAGTCCCTGGCCCCCACTGGCCAGATCGATTGGTCCAACTTAGGCCAGTCAATTCTTCTAGGGTTTTGTATAATGGGTGCTGAAGGGAGGGGCTTGGGGCTTTATACAGATTTGCCCACCCCCTCCCACTGTCCAGAGGGGCAGCCTCCCTCCCAGAGACAGAGAGACTGAAGTCCCCACAAAGGTTGAAGCTGAGTAGGAGACACCTAACATCAGCAAGTGTGTCCCTGGACCCCTGAGGCCAGCATCACACAGCTATTGGCCCAACGCTGTTCCTTTGGTTTTTATTTTTAAAACAAGTTAGTTTTCGGTTTCTTTCAGTTGCAGCTAAAGGAGTTGTGATTACTTCATAGCTCCTCGAAGTGGTCAGGGGCCCTCATTGCCCAAGTGACTGAGTACTGATGTGGCTCAGAGACTCCCTGAGCCGGGAAGAACAAAACTCCCGTCTACACAGGCACCCTACGCGTAGGCAGTGTGGGCAGGGCACCAGGTCAGGCCATCCCTCTGTTACCCGAAGCTGCATGGAGACCTCTGGGGACCTTCTTCATTTCACCTGAATGCAGAGGTCGTGGGGAGCACGTTATGGCCCCTCTGAGGAAGCCCCGTCATAAGCTAACCTGTCTGGAGATGCTCAATCCACTCCCGTGGGTGGAGGGCAATGGAGTAGCACACTGGCCACCAGGTGTGACTACCCACTTCTGTCCTCCAGGTAGAAGCCCCGGGTCTAAGGGCTGGCTACGTCTGGGGGAGGCTGCGGTCAGCTCTGTCCTCTTCCTCCAGGCCTGTCTTCCTCCCCGGCTGAGCTGACAGCCCCTCCCCAGGACCAGCCTGTCCTGGGAAGAAATAAGATGGGAGCTGTGTGTTCTGAGCCCTGCCCGTGTGTGTGTGTGTGTGTGTGTGTGTGTGTGTGTGTGTGAAATGACCTGAGGTGACCTCCCTCAAGACATGCTGGGCCGGGACAAAGTGAGAGAGTGGCATGGACATATATACACTACCAAATGTAAAATAGATAGCTAGTGGGAAGCAGCCGCATAGCGCAGGGAGACCAGCTCGGTGCTTTGTGACCACCTGGAGGGGTGGGATAGGGAGGGTGGGAGGGAGACACAAGAGGGAGGAGATACGGGGATATATGTATACATATAGCTGATTCACTTTGTTCTAAGCAGAAACTAACACACCACTGTAAAGCACTTAAAGATGTTAAAAAAAAAAAAAAAGACATGATGGGCCTCTTCCTTGCTCAGGAGACCCTACCCATCCTCACAGAGCAGGGAACCCCCCTACCCCACCAAACCCCCGGAACCCAGGCTAAGTCTGCGACGCACCCTGACTCCAGCACGGCCACCAACAGCCCAACTTTCCACTGAGGAGCCACTTCAACTGGGGTTACTCCCATGGTCCCCCAAGGTCCTTGGAGTACTGACCACTCCAACTTCATCTGCATCCTCCACAAGCAGAGAGCCTGTCCTCTACTCATTCTCACCTCCAAACCTTTGTCCCTCTGGAGCCCTGCTTGGAATGCCTTTGCTCTTGGCCTGCCTAAATCCTAGTCCCCCTTCAAGGCTTCACAAAAGAGCACCACCCCCTCCTGTGGGCATCCAGGCCTGTCCTGGGCATCCTATGTAGGCCTCAGTGCCCCACCTCTGTACCTGCAAACACTTCTCACTGCCTGTCCTCTTCTCGAGGAAGCTTTTGCTGCCCTCTCTCCACATCTCAGACTCTTTCGGGCAACTGTTCATCATTCTCCCCAGACTACCTTGAGAGTTCCTTCAGGAATGAGTTGAGTGATGGGTGATTTTCACAAGGGCAGTTTTCTCCAGAATTCTATTTTGGATTTTCCAGACTGATTAAAAATTCCAAAAAATTTGAGGAACTGACAGAATTTGTGTATATATATCTAATATATAGGCAAAGAAACAACATGGAAAACTGAACAAAACTACTACTGTCTTATTTTCCATTGTTTCATAAAAACACATTTGAAGGCCAAAAAAGTAGGAAGGATGTAATTTCAGAGTAGAGAATTGTTCTTCAGGACTTCCCTGGTGGTCCGGTGGTTAAGACTCTGTGCTTCCACTGCAGGGGGTATGGGTTTGATCCCTGTTCGGGGAAGTTCTGCATGCCCCACAGTGCAGCCAAAAAGAAAAACTGGTTCTTTAAATACGTTTATCTTTATTTATTTTTTAAAATAAATTTATTTAGGCTGCTTTGGGTCTTCGTTGCTGCACATGGGCTTTCTCTATTGTCGCGAGCCGGTGCTACTCTTCATTGCAGTGTGCGGGCTTTTCATTGCGGTGGCTTCTCTTGTTGCGGAGCACGGGCTCTAGGTGCGCAGGCTTCAGTAGTCGTGGCTCACGGGCTCTGCAGCTCAGGCTCGGTAGTTGTGGCGCACGGGCTTAGTTGCTCTGCAGCATGTGGGATCTTCCCAGACCAGGGCTCGAACCCGTGTCCCCTGCATTAGCAGGCGGCTTCTTAACCACTGTGTCACCAGGGAAGGCCCCTAAATGATAAACTCTTTAACAAAAAAAGCCCTTATTTTTTTCATTTTGCTGTAGACCAGTGAGAATATTGTCATGGAAACCAGCAGATGGATGCAGGAAAGAAGGTACTGGAGGATGTCCGCCCAGCCAGGCGCTTCCTGCCCCTTTCTCCTCAGACGAGACTGGGCTGGCCACGTTTGGGTCCCAGCCAAAGGGCAGAGCCAGGGCCGCGCTCACAGGTCAGGTGGGTCAGTGACCACCCACCCACAGGCCCTGGGGACCCTAGTGATCTGGCTCCCACCCCCTCACACAGCACAGGTGTCCTGGATTTGTGCTTGTGACCAGCGCCAGCTGGATTTGGGAAACAGGCCACTGGTACAGGAAGAAGAGGACTTGGAGTCAGGAGCCCGGGGTCCAGACCTGGCTCTGTTCAGTCACCTGGGGAAGTCCCTTCCTTCTCTGGGCCTCAGTTTCCTGACCTTAAAATGAAGGCTCTATCAACTAGACTTCAACAAGATTTTTTTTAAAAAGGAAAAAAAATGAAAGATTTGAACTAGTCTCTGAGGCTAATGTAGCCCTCTGTCCTTAAAAAAAAAAAAAAAAGGGTATTTTGCATAGAATTTAGAATTTCATGGGCCCACCACCCACTCAGGGCCTTCAACAAACCTCCCTGGGGCCCCTGGTCCTCAAATCAAGAATCTCAACCTGCCAATCTTGACACACAGCCATTGGCCTCTTGCCCCACACCTGCCCCTTTCCTGAGCAGTCTTAGACATTATTTACCAATTATCTACCCCTCACAAATACCTCAGGGAAGTATACTACTCTGCACAAAGAATTATTATCCCCTGGGGTTCCTCTCCAGTTCACAATGAGCTTTGCGGATGGGAAACTAATGACGATAGAAATCCCTTTAGGGGACAAAGCCTTCTGGCCACCCACAGCAGTGCGGGGCAGGGGCAGTGGAAGAGCTTGGGCTCAGGAGCTAGAATGCCCTGGGTTTATATCTGGCTCTGCGACTTACTTGTGTTATTTGGGCAAGTTATTTTACCTTGAGTCTTCAGGTTCCTCAGCTGTAACATGGGCAGCAGAAACGATAGTATGCACTAAATATTCCCGGACTTGAATTTCCCAGCTTCCCTTGCAGAAGGTTGAGGTCACATGATTAGTTGCGGCCAATGGTCTCTGAGTGGAAGAGGCATGTGTCAGGCCTGGCTGAGGCATTTAGGGATCCATGTGCTTCCTTCATCTCTCTCTCCCATCTTCCATAAGGACCTTGGAGGCCACTCTTCCAGACGGTGAGGCTATGAGATGGAAGAAAGGTCTCCTGCCCCTCATCAAAATTTACATGACTGGTAAATAAAGCGCTATGGTACCAAGCCACTGAAATTTCAAGAGTTCTCTGTTGTGACAGCCTTTGTTAATTACCCTAATACAGGGAGGGCTAACAGAGCTCATGGACACAAAACCCTCTGAGCTCAGTGGGAGCTGTTATCTTAGAGAAAAGACCTAAGCCCCCTATATCAGTCAGCTCATGCTGCCATAAGAAAACACCATAGGCTGGGTGCCTAAACGACACAAATTTACCTCTCACACCTCTGGAGGCTGGAAATCCAAGATAAGGGTGCCAGCATGGTCTGGTTCTGGTGAGAACCCTTTTTCTGGCTTGCAGACAGCTGCCGTCTCTCTGTGTCCTTAGACAGCAGAGAGGAAGAGACAGCAAGCTCTCTGGTGTCCCTTCTTATGATGGTGCTAATCCCATCATGAGGGGACCCTCAGGACTTCATCTAAACATAATTACCTCCCAAAGGCCCCATCTCCAAATCTCATCTCACGGGGGGATCTGGCATCAACATATGAATTTGGGGAAGGGGGGAAACAATTCAGTCTATAGCACCCCCTTCAAGTCAGGGCCCCTCAGATATTTTCTTACGAGCAAATTTTTTTTTTTATTATTGGAGTATAGTTGCTTTACAATGTTGTGTTAGTTTCTGCTCTACAGCAAAGTGAATCAGTTATACGTATACATATATCCCCTCCTTTTTGGATTTCCTTCCCATTTAGGTCATCACAGAGCATTGAGTAGAGTTCCCTGTGCTATACAGTAGGTTCTCATTAGTTATCTATTTTATATATAGTAGTGTATATACGTCAATCCCAATCTCCCAATTCACCCCCCCCCCCGTTTCCCTCCTTGGTGTCCATATGTTTGTTCTCTACATCTGTGTCTCTGCTTGGCAAATAGGTTCATCTGTACTATTTTTCTAGATTCCAAATACATGCATTAATATACGATATTTGTTTTTCTCTTTCTGACTTACTTCACTCTGCATGACAGTCTCTCAACAATAAATGCTGGAGAGGGTGTGGAAAAAAAGGAACCCTCCTACACTGTTGGTGGAAATGTAAATTGATACAGCCACTGTGGAAAACAGTATGGAGGTTCCTTAAAAAACTAAAAACAGAACAACCATATGACCCAGCACTCCTGGGTCATATACCTGGAGAAAACCATAATTCAAAAAGACACATGCACCCCAATGTTCATAGCAGCACTATTTACCATGGCCAGGACATGGAAGCAACCTAAATGTCCATCAACAGAGGAATGGATAAAGAAGCTGTGGTACATATATACAATGGAATATTAGCCATAAGAAGGAACGAAATTGTGTCATTTGCAGAGACGTGGATGGACCTAGAGACTGTCATACAGAGTGATCTCACTAGCAAAAATTTAAAAGCAGAAGCATCCAAGGGTGGGGTGAGGTGCGAGTTTCATCCAGAGGGAAATGGTGCGGAAGGCCTGCCTCCCCCAGTTCCACTGAGGGCTACCTGCAGCTCTCCCTGAACCCTCTTCCTTCCCAGTCTTCCTCACCCCCTCCATCTCGCCCCCATACTAAGGTGGGTGAATTGTATACAATTTACAAATTCTTTGACAGTTAATTGACTCCTTAAACCTGGAAGACGTCTAGGTCTTAGAGGTCATCTTGTCTTACCTCCTGGCTGTTTTTTTTTTTTGTGGTACGCGGGCCTCTCACTGTTGTGGCCTCTCCCATTGCGGAGCACAGGCTCTGGACGCGCAGCCTCAGCGGCCATGGCTCACGGGCCCAGCCGCTCCGCGGCACGTGGGATCCTCCCGGACCAGGGCACGAATCCGCGTCCCCCGCACCAGCAGGCGGACTCCCAACCACTGCGCCACCAGGGAAGCCCTGTTTTTTTTTCTTTTTTTTTGGCCGCAGCCCAAGGCTTGTGGGATCTCAGTTCTCCCACCGGAGATTGAACCCAGCGGCCCCGAGTTTTAATCACTGGACCGCCAGGGAATTCCCATTGCCTCCTGATTCTTACAGAGGACGTGTCTGGGCCTGTGAGGGTATGAAAAACACCAGAGGGCGGGGCTGGCTTGTCCAAAAGGTCAGGGTCGGGTGGTGGGCAATTTGGTGCAGCGAAGGGCAGAGAGAGTCAGAACATTAAGAAGCAAGATGTTTCATTTCAGCATATAAATTTTGCATAATTTTTGGAAATAAAGTTTTAGTTTACAGTTTTAAGTTTTAATTTGCAAGTAATACATACGGATGGCCCTAGGGCCCCTAAAATCGATCATCTGGCCGGTCCACGCCTGAGTCAGGGTCTCATAGGAGCGCCTTTCCTAATTCCATCCTTTTGCCGGGGCCTGGGAGCCTCCTGGGCGCTAGAAAGGGCTTCTGCTGGTTTGGGCCTCCTCTCTGGAGTGGGCTGTGACCATTAACTCCCTCACCCTCCGCCCCCAGCCCAGGGCGGGCGCTGGGGGCGCCGGGTCACGTGGCAGCGGGAAGGTTTATCCCTGCAGCCTCTCGGAGCCCGACGGGACTTCTGCTTCCCAAGCGCATGGCCGCGGCCCTCGCGATACTCGCGGCGATGCTGCTCCTCTGCTGGGACGCGTTCCCGCAATTTAAAAAGGGGTTTACAAAGGTGAGCCAGGAGAGCTTTTGGAACCTTCCACTCTAGCAGAGGGCGGTGGTCGAGGTGTCATCGTCTAGCCAGAAGGTGCCAGTTGGGTTTTGAGAGAGAAGAGGGGGATGGGGGGGAACCACCCCATATTGGCGATTTCTTCTCAGGCTGGAAGCTTGATAGGTTCCCAAAGGACTTCAAAGCCCTGCTTCACCTCCCTGGTGGTTCTGGAGGGGAAAGAAAGTGGCCTTATAACCAGCACCATCCCCTCCCTCCCAACACTCGCTCCCGGACACTCGGTCCTGCCCGCCCCACTAAAGTGTGATCTGGGAGTATTTTCTCCCCCCAACAAAGGTCACCCTTTGGGACCCACAGAGCTGAGGGAGGCCCCCAGGAGAGGAGAAGCAGAGGGAAAAGTACTAAACTGCCACCCTTCCTCTCCCCCTGCTCCTCTGAGTACTGCTGGAGCCGTGCCGGGGGTGGGTGGGAGGTGGGGTGACCATCTCAGGGCTTCTCTTTCTGGACTCCTGGGGCTTTAGCAATGTCAGGGACCCCCCCTGACCCCTACACACAAACGCTGCCAGAGACTGGTGACTTAGGGCGGGTCCCCACAGACGAACGGGGCTAGGGGCCCACCACTCGGAGTGCTACAGCGACTGCTGTCTCATCAACTTGGACCACGGTGTGCCTTCTGTGTCCCTAGGGCCAGAATAACCATGATGTGCTTGCCCCAAGTGAGACGCGGGTGGGGCAGCCCCTTCTGGTATGTAGGGTGGGGATGGGTTAAAAAACCCATGTGGCTGCACCTGCTTTTTTTACCCTTTCCTTGGAGCAGCCTTTCCCCCTTCTCCACCTGGCAAACTCCTAATCGTCCTGCAATAACAACTCCGGCCACCTCCTCTGAGAAGACTTCCCTCCTTGGAGCTCTGACACTCTTGGGACCCAGACCCTCAGCAGAGCATGTATCTCCCTGACTTCCCTGCCTTTGTCTGCCTCTGCCACTGGGCAGAGCTCTGCAAGGGAAGGATTAAGACATATTCACTTTTGAACCCCTACCCACCCAGTTTAGTGCCTGCACACAGCAGTGCTCAACAAATGTTTGTTGCATGAATGAATATCTCTACCCTAACATCACTGCAGCAAAGCGGGTGGGAAAAGACCTCTCAACCCATCCCTACCTCCCTGCCGCTATGACCTAATTTCTTGAGCGGAGCTGCCGTGGCAGGCTCACAGTTTTGGGATTGGACCTGAGTTTAAACCCTGGCTTTTCCAGCCCCTGTCTTTGTGACCTCAGACAGATCACTTCTGCTCTCTGAGCCTTAGTTTCCTCACCTGAAAAATGGGGTTAAAGTACCCACCCCACCACGTTGTTGGGAAGAGTATATGGTCATGGCAGTGACAGTGCTCAATGGAGCATGGTTGTTATTAGCTGGTGGAAATGCAGGGAGCAGAATGCATTGTACATCTTGTTCTTGCTTGCCTTTTCTCTGGCCCTGGGCCCAAATCTTTCTACGGAGGATGGGCTCAGCCTCCATCTCCCTGTCTGGGGAGCTGCCATTGCCCAGGGAGCCAGTCAGGCCGCTCCTGTGGCCTAAGTCTACAGCTGAAGTGGCCAGAGGATCTTTTCATCATGGGCACTTGATCTACTTTATTTTGTCTATCTTCTCAAAATAACAAATAGGGTTACTATTATTATCCCCATTTGACAGATGCAGAAACTAAGACAAAGAAGCCTAAGGTCACAAAGTTATCAGCTGTAGAGCTGACAGCTCACGTCTGTCTCACTCCATCACTTATGATCTTGCTTCTGCTCCCTAAGGAGTTTAAACCCCCTTCTTTCCTGCACCTTGGTAACTCTCAACTCTCTTACCTGTTTTCCGCAGACCAAGGGCGCCATGAACATCATATGCCCCGGCCAAGTAGGCTTAAGTTGCATACACAAGGACCCAGTCTGTACCCGCCGGTGCCATTTGATTTAGAGGATGCAGGCTGGTCACTGCCACCCCTCCCTCCCTCTCCTCCTTGCTGGGGGGGGGGGGCATCTTGCTCAAAAGACATTAAAGTCACTTCCTGGCTCTGGCTTCTGTCTGCACTTCCTGGGAGAGGGGACTGGATAGGGATTGCTCCAGTCTGGGGGTAGCTGAAAGGGGAGACAGGAAGCATGATAGAGCTTCCCATGGGGTTTGGCCCTGTCTGGAGGCCTGGTGGCCTCAGGGCAGATCTGCGGGAGGGAACTGGGGTGTAGGGGTGAGAAGAGGCTGCATCCAGGAAGGGCCAAGCCTTGGGAAGGAGGGCTATGTGGGAGAGGCACGGTTGAGGAATGTGCCTCGAGGGAGTATGTTGAGGTGCTCATGGATGGGTATGTGGTAGGGGGGGACTGAGCGGGGGATCTGAATGCTTTTCAAGGGGAACACGAGGGTGGAGATCATTGAGAGAGTGTTTATGAGAATGCGTGTGAAGCATAAACGCAAAAATGTCCATGCCTGTGGTGAGAAAGTGACCTGGTGCATTGATCTCTCCACGTTCTCTAATATCATCAGTTCCATTTTATGGATAAAGAAACTAGCTCACACAACTCAATAACAAAAAAGCAAACAACCCAATCGAAAAATGGGCAGAAGACCTAAATAGGCATTTCTCCAAAGAAGACATACAGATGGCCAACAGGCACATGAAAAGATGCTCAGCATCACTAATTATTAGAGAAATGCAAATCAAAACTACAGTGAGGTACCACCTCACACGGGTCAGAATGGCCATCATTAAAAAGTCCACAAATAACAAATGCTGCAGAGGGTGTGGAGAAAATGGAACCCTCCTACACTGTTGGTGGGGATGTAAATTGATACAGCCACTATGGAGAACAGTATGGAGGTTCCTCAAAAAACTAAAAGTAGAGTTGCCGTATGATCCTGCAATCCCACTCCTGGGCATTTATCTAGAGAAAACTATAATTTGAAAAGATACATGCTGTTCACTGCAGCACTATTTACAATAGCCAAGACATGGAAAAAACCTAAATGTCCATGGACAAATGAATGGATAAAGAAGATGTAGTACATGTATACAATGGAATACTACTCAGCCATAAAAAGAATGAAGTAATGCCATTTGCAGCAACATGGATAGACCTAGAGATTATCATACTAAGCAAAGTAAGTCAGAAAGAGAAAGACAAATACCATATGATATCACTTATATGTGAAATATAAAATACGACACAAATGAACTTATCTATGAAACAGAAACAGATCCATAGACATAGAGAACAGACTTGTGGTTGCCAAGGGGGGACAGTGGGTAGGGGATGGATTGGGATTTGGGGATAAACAGATGCAAACTGTTATATATAGAATGGATAAACAACAAGGTCCTACTGTATAGCACAAGGAACTATAATCAATATCCTGTGATAAAACATAATGGAAAAGAATATGAAAAAAGAATGTATATATATGTATAACTGCATCACTTTGCTGTATGGTAGAAATTAACATTGTAAATCAACTATACTAAAATGAAATACATTTTTTTTTTTTTTTTTTTTTTTTTGCACGGGCCTCTCACTGTTGTGGCCTCTCCCGTTGCGGAGCACAGGCTCCGGACGCGCAGGCTCAGCGGCCATGGCTCACGGGCCCAGCCGCTCCGCGGCCTGTGGGATCTTCCCGGACTGGGGCACGAACCCGTGTCCCCCTGCATCAGCAGGCGGACTCTCAACCACTGTGCCACCAGGGAAGCCCTGAAATACATTTTAAAAAAATAAAATAAAGATAAAGAAACTGAGGCTCAGAGAGCTACATGACTTGCCCAAGGTCTCACCATGGATTATCACCATGGGGTATTTTCTGCTGCGGTTATCCAAAAAACCAACCGAAACTGGTCTAGATGCTGAGGGAATTCACTGGGGGTCGGAACTAGAAGTACAGTAGCAGCCTGTCCTCAGGTCTGGCTGAATCCAGTAGCTCCATGGCCCTCAGGCTGGATTCCTTCCCGGTAGCTGCAAAAGTTCCAGGTGTCACATAATAATAACAGCTAAGATTTATTGAGCACTTATTATGTTCCAGACACTGAGCAAAGTGCTTTTTTATCTGTATCAACTCCTCTTATTCTCACAACAGTTATAGTAGGTACTATAAATATCCCTATTTTACAAATATGGTATTGAGGCTCAAAGTACCCTTCTCAAAGGTTCAGAGTAGGGGTGAGGCTGGGATTTGAATCCAGGCTGTCTTGCTCCACAGGGCAGGCTCTTAACCACAAATCCACCTCACATATGCCAATCATGCCTCCCAGAGAAAGGAAACATCTGTCTCAAAATTCTCAGCAAACGTGCTAAGATCGATTCTGATTGGATTTGCTTAGTCGGCATGCTCATCCCTGAACCAATCATTGCGGTGGAATTAGCCGATTGACTTAGCCTGGCTTATGTGGGAGGGTGCAAAGGTGGAGTCAGCCTCTCTGGGACTATTCCGATGGGGGTGGGTGCAGGTTTTACCTGGTGTCTCCCCAGCCAAGAGGTCACCAACACAGTCAGGACTCAGAACACCATCGCCTTTCCTGGCCAGATCCTGAGGAAGATGCGTGGCCTCAGCTCTGATGTCTGGACCCACTCTCCTGGGTCAGACTGGAACACTGAGACTCTACACTGAGACTGGAACACCGAGACTCTACCCCCAGTCCAGTCTGTCCTGGGGGTTACCTTGCCCTGGACCCACCCACCACTCCTCATTTGACATAACCACAGTGTAACTCAGAGATCCTTTGCCTCACGCAGAAATCAGAAATTGCTTTTTCTCCTGTCTCATTATATATCAATCATTTCCCTCATGTCACCAAAGTACTTTTTCAAACAGTAATGACTGCCTAATTTTATTATATATGTGGACCCATATTTACTTAACTATTTCCCTGTGAGTAGACAGTAAGATCATTTCCAAGTCCAAACCATCTATGTTCTTTAGGATACAACTTTACAGTTGCAGAAGCAAAAACCTATCCTAATGATGGCTTAAGCAAGGTAGATGCTTTCTCTCTCATCTGGTAGTTGGGGGAGGCTGGCTGGAGGCTCATGCTGGGTGAGATTGTCCACGCCTCCACCTCCTTCCACCCTCTTGCTCAGCCATCTGCTGCACTGTTTCCTTTTCTTTTTTTTTCCCCTTAATTTTTTACAACACGGCACACACAGAAACATCATATGTGTATAGTACCTCGGGGTAAGAGTAGAAGGGCCTTGGGGCCTTAAAGAGGCTCTCCTGAGGGCAGAAGGCATCCACATTTCCAAACACACTAGTCAAGAAGCTCTGCCCCAGGATGTCAAAGATGATGCATCACCATAACTGCTGTGTCCACATTCCAGTTAGAAGAAAGCGGGTAGAGGGACAGCAAGTACTCAGTCTTCCTAAAAGGGCATGACCAAGAGGCCACAGGAATCGTTTTCACTTACATCTGATTGGGCAAAACTTAGTCACATGGCTGCAGATAGCTGCAAGGGAGACTGGGAAGTGTAGTTTTCATGTGGGCATCTGTGTGCCCAGCTAAAGCTTGGGGGGTTCTATTATTAAAGGACAAAAGGAGAACGTACCGGGCTTCCCTGGTGGCGCAGTGGTTGAGAGTCCGCCTGCCAATGCAGGGGACACGGGTTCGTGCCCCGGTCTGGGAGGATCCCACATGCCGCAGAGCGGCTGGGCCCATGAGCCGTGGCCATTGAGCCTGCACGTCCAGAGCCTGTGCTCCACAGCGGGAGAGGCCACAACAGTGAGAGGCCCACGTACCGCAAAAAAAATAAAAAACATAACAACAACAAAAAAAAGGAGAATGTACTGTGGGAGCAATTCACTGCCACAAAACCTTTTATTATTATTTTAACAAGCCAGGGGAACTTGGCTCCCAGGACCTAGAGCTATCGATGTACTGGTAGACAGCTCGAATCGGGTAGTTTGTTTTGTTGTTGTTGATTTGTATGAGTTGTTTTTTTTTTTAATTTTTACTGGAGTATAGTTGATTTAAAATGTTGTGTTAGCTTCAGGTGTACAGCAAAGTGAATCAGTTATACATATACATATATCCACTCTATTTTAGATTCTTTTCCCATGCAGGCTATTACAGAGTATTGAGTAGAGTTCCCTGTGCTGTACGGTAGGTCCTTATTAGTTTATATGAGTTCTTTATATATCTTGGGCATTAACACCTTATTGGATATATCATTTGCAATATCTTCTCCCATTTGTTTATTTTTGCTTTTGTTTCCCTTTGCCTGAGGAATCACATTTAGAAATATACAGCTAAGACCGATGCAAAGACTTGCCTACGCTTAGGTAGGAAGACTCCCTTTTTTTTTTCTTTTTTTTTTGGCGATGCCAGGCAGCTTGCAGGATCTTAGTTCCCCAACCAGGGATGGAACCCGTGCCCCCTGCAGTGGAAGCTCAGAGCCCTAACGGTTGTACCGCCAGGGAATTCCCAAGGAAGTCTCCATTTTTGATGATTGGCCAATGACAGCTTTCAAGCTCTCACTCCCTTTTTGCCCCACATCTAGGCCAGCTGCTAAAAGCACTTGCTTCCTCCCTTGGTGCTGGTGGGAGGTGCAAACCACACAAATCCCAGCCTGCTCAGGGAACCCTCACCCTGGCGCCAACTCCCAGCCGCAGTAAAAGTCAAAGCCACCCACCCCTTCATCCTTGCCACTCACACCTCCTTGCACCTGCGCTGCTGTCCCCAGAAAGTTCCATTATTCTAGTAATAAACATTTCCATATTGTCTGGGTATGTGTGGCATCATCCATTCCAACATCCAAACCAATTTTGGGTAAGGGGGTGATTTCACCCTCTGTGAGGCACCCAGAAAACCTGTGAGTTCTCCAATTCTCTTTCCCTGCAATGGCTGGGTGACAAGGTGAGGATCTATTGCTGGGAGGTGCCTGGATTGCTAAGTCACCACAGGGAGGACAGTGGCCCCGGAGAGCGTCCTGACTCACAGCAAGAAATCCACTTGTGTTGTGTTAAGCCTCTGTGATTCCTGGACAGTTTGTTCCCACAGCATTTCCGTACCTACTGTGACTAATATGTGTAAAAATGTCTCTTGCTGCTCTGCCCGCAGCATTATCACCCGCTCCCACTCCCAAGACCTAGGCACTTTGTTCTGATCATCCGCTGCCAAAACCCACTCACCATTTGTGTTTTGAACGTCCTGGGCTTGTAACTCTTGTGCTCGCCAAGAAGGCCTACAGCAATGCGTTTTGGCGCACTGCATTTTCTCAAGAGAGGGAGTTACTGAAATTCTAATTGAAAGCCTCTGGAGAAAGAGAGTGGAAAGATGAAAACCAGAGTCTAATCTTCTGTTACTTGATAGCTTTGTGACTTTGGGGAGGTTTGGCAGCTTCTCTGGGCCTTAGTCACTTCATCTGCAAAACAAATATTCACAGTGCTGTTTGTTACTTATAATACACAATTGGATTGGATGAGAGAGTCTTTTGAGATCCTTCTAACTGAGGACTTCTAACTGCAAAGCTAATAACAGCTTCTATTTATTGGGTGCCTACCCCATGCAGAGCAAAATACCTACTATTTCATTTAAGCATTGCATCATCCCTGTGATGTACTTTTATTAGGCCCCATCTTGCAGAAGGGGAAACCAAGGCTCAAAGAGGTTAAGAAGGCTGCCCAAGACCACACAGCCAGTAGGCAGCAGAGCTGGGATTGAACCCAGATCTCGCCGGTGCCAGAGTCCAATCACACAGACTAGATACTCTGCCGGCAGCAAGATGAGCACAGCAAACGGTCCAGGAAGCGGCACTGGTTCTTGGGAAACATCAGCTTTATCCCCATTGCTTGCTCCTCTGTCCCTTTAGTCTGGGAACTGGCACTGCGGGCATCTCCCTGTCAACCCCAGGACTGGGCAATCACATGTCATTACCCACCCTCCAGGCCTCAGTCACATGGCACTCACATTGCAGATGCAGGGTATGTAGCTGGACCTTAGAGGCACGGCCACCACCTCTGGTCCCTGACGTGGCGGCAGCGCTCCTGGTCATCTTCTTCCTCCTCTCTTTTTTCTTGCTCCTCACTGGGGGCTCATTTTTCCAGGGAGAAGTCAAAAGTTTGGTAAGGAACGTAGAGGGCACACCATCTGCCACCATCCTAAGACTTTGTTTGGGGAGGGTTGTTTGGGGAGGGTGGGTGGGCACAGAGCCTCATGTGGGTGAAAACTGGAAGTGGGGGACAGCAGGGAGTGCTGGGTGGAGGATGTCTGGGGGGACAAAGAAAGTGCACCGGAGTCATGGGAGCTGTGCCGGGGTGCTGCCGGGTGCTGTCACTGCAGAGATGAACAAAACACAGCACTCCCATCCCAGGCTCGCTCACATCTGGTAAGAGAGACAGACATTCATTCCTCCACACGATTTATTGAGCACCTACTACATGTAAGTGATTTTTCTAGGTGCTAGTGATGGGGCTGTGAACAAGACACAAAAATCCTTGCCCTGGGAGAGCTGACATTCTATTGTAGGAGGCAAATAAGTAAAATATTAATGTAATTCCAGGTGATCAACACCTGAGGACAAAGAAAATAAGGAAGGGGTTTCAGGAGTTGTGGTGTGAGGAGAGGGTGCTCAGGGAAGACCTTACTGACAATGGGAATTTAAGCAAAGACCTAAAGGGTGTGAGGTCTTTCCTAAAGGGAGCCAGGCAGGCAGTGGAAAGAGCAGTCCAGGTGGAGTAACAGTCAGGGCAAAGGTCTAGAGGAGGGACCTTGCCTGGCATATTCAAGGAATAGAAAATAGGAGTGAGAGAGAATGGAAATAACAGGAGATGAGGTCAGAGAGATCAAAGGAACATTCCAATATTCTCCTTTGTTCAGCAGTTTTGCATTCAGCACCCACTGTGTGTGAGGACTTTAGTCCTAGCATCTAAGAAATACAGCAGTGAACAAGAAAGCAAGAATCCCTGCCCTCCTGGAGTTGAGGGAGAGATAGAAAAATTTAAAAACAAGATAAAGAAGATAATTTCAGAGAGTCAGATGTGTTGTGAACATGGTAAACCCAGGTGATGGGACTGCTCTGGCTAGGTGTCCAGGAAGGCCGCAGCCGGGACGGGAGAGGGAAGCAGGCAGGTGGAGCAGGGCAGGCATTTGTTGGTTTTGTTCCCAGCTGTATCTCCAGGGCCTGGACACAGTAGGTGCTCAGTATTTGCTTGTTGAAAGACTATTGAAAATGTCTGATGGAGGGATGATGGGCGACGTCATAAGCCCCAGCATTAGGGGCCGTTGATGTGTGTGAGTGTGTGTGTGTTTAGGGGGGTGTAGGTGACAATCAAACTCAGCTGAAAGGGTAAGTCAGAGTTTGCAGGAGAGCAGCTTGTGCAGTGGCAGACAGGAAGGTCTGGCACACCCAGAGGAGACGTAACCTATTCTGGGGACACTAAGGGCAAACCTTCCAAAACTGTTTAGTTCCCTCCAGGCACAAGTCAGGTCCTGCGGGTGCCTTCTGTCCGCCCCCCCACCCACCCCGAGCCGCAGAGATGCCCCGGGGCCCCGTCCAGAGACTGCCCAGCCCGGCGGGTGGACGGGAAGTGAGGGCGCCGTGTGGGAGGAGGCAGGCGGGGGCCCGCGGTGGAGCCGTCTCCCCGCAGGACACTGGGGAGATTTGCCTTCCCGGGCAAGTGCACGAGTGGATGCTGCCGCTGGGCGGCAGAGAACTGCCAGTCGCACAGCTCCTTAAAGGGGTCCGAGGGCGGCACGTGTCACACGGAGGTGGGTGTCGGTGCCCGGTGGAGCTGAGGGGGAGGAACCCACGGAAGGTGGAGCCTGGGCACACCCAGAGGCCAGGGAAGGCCGGGGGGCTGGGGGGGGGGGCGGCGGAAATGACCCGGGAATTCTCTGCTGGGGAAGCCTTTGGACAGACCCAAGGTGGGTCCCCACTCCAGGGGCTTGGAATCCTGGATGGGGGGCCATGGGGCATGGCGATGCTTCTTTCTCTAATATGGGTTCCCTTTCTTCAGGGGTCATCTTAGCAAACCCTGAAAGTAGCACTGTAAATGGGCACAGTTAGGTCTGGCCCTCACCCTTTCTACCTCTGCCTTAACCACCGTCCTCCCAAGCCCCAGGAGTTCTGCCGTGGCCTCCTGGGGGGAGGTGGGCTGAGGCAGCCTCTGAACTGAGTGTGCAGGAGAGGGGAGTTGACTTACCTATGAAAGGATTTAAGGAGCTGAGATGGGGCTCCCTCTCAGTGTTCATCCACTTAGGACTGGCAGATGGGTTAACAAGGGAAAGGTGATGCCGGGGATGGAGTGAAGAGAACACTTAGCAACCCTAGGGGTCAGCCTGGAGGAGGTGACCAGAGACTCTGAGCAGCTGGGTGTGGAGGTCTTTATGCCCAGGCTCCTCTGTTGTGCACAAGCAGATGGGCCCCAGAGCTGGGCTGTGGTGAAAGTGGGGGCTGGCCCTCGGGGCTGAGGGCAGAGCAACCCCCAAGATCGAGGTCAAAGTCTCGCCTTTCCCAGACATTCCTCGGCCTGTATAACGAATGTCCCTGCCAGCAGGGCCTGACTCGTATATTTCCGAAGAATGAGAAATCGTTTAAAATCATCTACGGCCATTGTAAGAAAATTGAAAAAAAAAAAGAAGCCAGTTAAGGAAACTTTCTTTTAATGATCTTTCTTCCTTGCCTCCCCCCACTTCTCCTCCACCTACTCCTGTGCCTACCCAGAACTGTGTGTTCCTGTCCCTGGTCCCCAGAGCCTCCCCCAACAGGGGAGGAACAAGGAGGGAGGGTGATGCACAGTCATTGCAATAAAGAACTTTCAATGTTTGCTGGCAGCCATTGCCCCGTTTCCTTGCTGAACCCCAATATTGTTTGGGCAGTAATGTGCCCAGCCCTGGAGAGGGATCATAATTAGTCTAAGCCAGTCATGGCAATCCCATTCCCTTTGCTTTCCCAGCCTCCCTTGCAGCTAGAGGTGGTCAGGTGACCCAGTTGTAGCCAGGGAGATGTGGAGACGTCAGCCCGGAGGCGTTAGGGCAAGATAAGAAGGTATCCCAGGAGAAGCACTCTGCCCTCACCCCTCCCCAACCCAGCCTCTACTCAAGGCTTCCTAGCACATGGTGAGAGGATCTGACGTTGGGAGCTGCTGTGAAGGCATTTGCTGAGAGGAGGTGAAGAGACCTGCAGGTCTGCCAGCACCCAAACAAATGCCGGCACGTCCATCTCTAGGCTTCTTCATGCCTGAGAGACATTGGGCTGGCCAAAAAGTTCATTCGTATTTTTTCTGTAAGATGTTATGGAAAACCCCGAATGAATTTTTGTCCAACCCAACATATGCCCCCTTTGTTTAAGTCGTAATTACTTGGGTTTTTGTTGTTGTTGTTGTTACTTAGAGCTGAATCCAGTCTTAACTCATAAACCTAATGGTTACTCTAAGGATTCATTATCCCAGAACTACAGAATCCTGGGGCTGGGAGAGCATCTCAATTTCATTATCACTCTCCCTCATTTCTGTGAATCTCCTCTCCAGCCTCCCCACCGAGGGGTCAGTGACCCTCCACTTGCACATCTCAGTGACCGGCACCTCAGAACTGCCTAAGGAAACCCAGGTTTGATGGCTCCAGGGGGTATAAAATTTTTGTAGTAAGTCAAAACTAAATTCCTTACAATGCCACCCATCTGTCTTAGTATGTATAATTAGGAAAGAACAGGGAATTGTAGAAAGCGTAGGAGGTGGAGTTGGATGGGTTTAGTGGCAACTTTTTCTAATTACATGACATTGGGCAGGTTACTTAACCTCTCTGATCCTTAGTTTCTTTTATCTATAAAGTGGAGACAATGAATTCTCCTTCCCAAGGTCATTGTGAGAATTTGCTAGCACAGAGTAAGCCTATAGCAATTGTTTGTGGTCTGACCCCTTAACACACAGATTGTGTCAGCTAGCTGTCGCATCTGAAAGTCTGGCCCAGAAAAGAGGTGAGAGCCCAGGAGAGGGGACTGGTAAGTTTTGATGCAGGGCAAAGAAGATGGGCCATTATAACTCCCCACCAGAGATGTGTGTGTGTGTGTGCCTGTCTGCTTGAGAACTTGAGGGGCAATGAGGGCCTCCCAGGGAGGTGTGACTGTTCCTCAGAAATGGAAACATAGGTCTTCCCTGGTGGTGCAGTGGTTAAGAATCCGCCTGCCAATGCAGGGGACACGGGTTCGAGCCCTGGTCCGGGAAGATCCCACATGCCACGGAGCAACTGAACCCGTGCACCACAACTACTGAGCCTGTACTCTGGAGCCCACGAGCCACAACTACTGAGCCTGCGTGCCACAACTACTGAAGCCCATGCACCTAGAGCCCGTGCTCCGCAACAAGAGAAGCCACCGCAATGAGAAGCCTGCGCACTGCAACGGAGAGTAGCCCCCCACTCACCGCAACTAGAGAAAGCCCTCATGCAGCAACAGACCCAATGCAGCCGAAACTAAAATAAATTAAATAAATTAAAAAAAAAAAAAGAAGCAGATGAAGAAATGGAAACATTCCCAGCCTGGCTGGGCCTGTTGCACAACCTTGTCTCCAGTCTGTCAGCCCCATCCTGCCTGGCCCCAGACCCATTCCTCCTTCTCGGAGGACACCTGCCCTGATGGAGCAAAAAGCTTGACGTAACATCAAGGAAGACGCCGATTCAGCAAGAACATCCAGGAGCCTGGGGAAGGTTTGCAAGAGGGGCTTTAATTACCAAGAATCCAATTAGAAGACGGAGGTGCCGGTCTAGGGGCGGCCAGCCAGGGAAAGGTGGTGGAGGACGAGCGCCCTGTGGCGTGCCAGCCTGGGTGAGTGTCCTCACTTTCTGGAGCGGCCAGCATCGAGGCAGACGCCAAAGTTGGTGTTGGTGATGGAGCCCACGATGGTCTTGTCCACCTCACAGGTCAGACCGCGCTCACAGGGACACTTGTAGTAAACCCCATAGAGAGTCTGCAGAGATACGGAGCCAGTGGAGTCACACGCTGTGGGAGCCACTTTGGGCATCGCCTGCCCTGCCCCTTTCAGGTGGTGCTTCTCCTGACTGCCTCCCCAGGGGCCGCTGTGGGCCTGGAGGACTTGGGTTCTGGTCTCTGCTGTGTGGCTCGCTTGCTCTTACTAACTTGCTCTCTCTGGGAAGCCTCTAGCTACCCATGCATGAAACAGGGATAACAGATGGCTGCCCCACCCATCTCACTGGTCCGTGGTGAGGGTCAAGAGAGGGGATGGGATGGGAAAGGGCTTTGAAGCCTGCTGACCTCCCTCTCATCTCAACGTTCCGTGTCCAGACGGAGCCCCCTCCCTGATTCCCCCCCCCCCCCCGCCCCCCAAGCCTCGAGGGCCCTCCGCCTCGGAGCTGTCCTCCCCGCCGCCACCCCGCCCCGGCACTCGGCACTCACAAAGGCGGAGCACTCGCTGCTCTCTCTGGCCTTGGGTGCGCAGCGGGCCAGGCTCAGGCCGGTATCACGGTGGCAGCACTTGCTCCGGCACTGGGCACTGTTCAGGCAGAGTTCGCCCTCTTCCTGCCAGGGGAAACCCATCAGCCCAAACCCACCTCCATTTGATCCCTTCTCCACCCAGAGCCCCACCTCGCCACACACTACCCGGTTGGGGGAGGCATGTGTGAAGGAATCCAACCCCTGGGGCTGGCGGCCTCTCCTCCCACTCCGACCTCCCATCCACCCACGTAAGAAGTGGGCAGTGTGGCCAGAGAAGCAGCCCCGGGCCGGGGACAGGACACCTGGCTTCTAGGACTGGCTGTGCTACCAACTCCCTGGGTGACCCTGGGCAAGTCACTGGCCCACCCTATGCCTCAGAGTTCCCATCTGGAATGGCCACTTGTGGCCCGCAAACAGGGTCTCCAAACCTCTGTGTCCCCCAATCCCTCGAGGAGCCTGTGAAGGTTGAGGACCCTCTCTCCCTGGAAAACTCCTCCCTTCCTCCCCCCACAGACTCTTACAAATAAATCTCAGGGGCATCCCGGACCCTCCGAGTCCATGCATGGCCCTGAGTTAAGAACCTGTGAACTGAGTTCTTAACCCAAAGGGCTTTTGCAGTTGTGCCCTTGGTGGAGAGGCAGCGTGGGCAGTGGTGAGAGCCTGGCTCTGGAGCCTGCCAGCCCGGGCACCAACCCCTGCTCAAGACTTTCCAGCTGTGTGACCTCAGGCAGGTGACTGAATCTTCCCCTGTGTCAGCTTTCCATTTGGAAATGGGGTTGATCAGAATAGTACCTATCTCACGTGGCTCTTATGAGGACTAAATACGGAAGTATTCCTGAGGCATTTGGAGCTGGTCTGGTCAGCCTAGGTCAGAAGCCAGAATCACTGGGGAAGCTTTTTAAACTACTGAACCTTCTGAGCCAGAGTTTCTGGGGCAGGACCCCAGGGCTCTGGATTTTTTTTTTTTTTTTTTGGCTGCGCCACGGCTTGCAGGATCTTAGTTCCCTAACCCGGGATGGAACCGTGGCAGTGAAAGCACTGAGTCCTAACCACTGGACTGCAAGGGAATTCCGCTCTGGAATTTTATAAAGTGCTCTCAGCCAGGTTGAACCGCTGCTCTGAGCATGCTCCGTGCCGATCAACCTTCTCTGGGGCCCCTGGGGAAGGGGCGTGGGACAGGAATGGGCAGTAAAGGAAGAGACGCCTTACCTCCCAGCCCTTGGGTAGCCCCACGTGGGGACAACTTGACCCACCCAGAGGTCAAGGTCCAAGCTTAAAAAGAATTCCCACCTCGGGGTTCAGATGACTCCTGCCCTGAAGACCCTCTTACCAGGTTGATAATGATTCCCCGGGGGTCGGGGACCGCATAGGCTACCGCGAGGGCAAGGAGTAGGAGGACGAGGACCTTCTCCATGATGAGTGGGCACAGCTGGCGTAGGTAGTGGCCGGCAGGTCAGGTGGCAAAAGACAGAGCCAGAGGGGGTGGTGGGGCTATAAAAGGGGCCTCACCCACACGTGACCCACCTTCCCAGTCCCGGAGGGCCTGCCGTGGGCAGAGACCCAGCTGTGGCCAATCTGCTGGAGTGGGTCCTGATAAGGTAGCTGGGCACCACCTGGCACCTGGTGCCTTGTGTGTGTGTGTGTGTGTGTGTGTGTGTGTGTGTGTGTTGGGCGGGGGGTGCTCATACGGCAGCATTGTTAAGAGTGGGAACTCTGGGACACTGTTACCTGTACGAGTTATTAGCTGGGCAAGTTATCTGTTCTGAATCTGTCCCCTTATCTGTCAACTGATAAGAGGTGCGAGAGTTGAGTGAATTAACATATGTTGTATACATAAGACACATAGCCTGGGGCAGGGCTCGGCACATGAGCTGTACACGTTAGCTGCCGTCGCTGCTGTATTCACCTCTGGCGCCCTGAGCTCTGTGGCAGGGCTGGGACTAGGGTGAGGCAACTGAGACACCTAGAGTGTGAGCACGTCCTTAAATTTTGCATCCTAGACACCTCTCTTGCCTCACCCCAGTCTGGGCCCTGCTTTTGACCTCACCCAAACCCAGGTATGTGGCAGTATCAGGCTCGCGTGAGGAGGGGGCCCACTTTCCCCACCCTCAACCTTCCCAGGTCCCCTCGGGGATTTTCAGGTGGGGCCGGGGCCCTGGGCCTGCGACCAGCCCTGCGACCCCTGGCCGAGGGGTGTGTGTTCTCACTCCAGGTGTACCGCCCTCCCACCCTCCCACCGGGGGTGCCTGCAGGAGTGATTTAGGGGCGCTTAGGAAGTCCTTCTCCAGCAACTCTCTCCCGTTCCTTTCCACTTCATTTAACATGTGCAATTCCAGCATTAAGGACTCACCACTTTAGTTAATGCTCCACTCACCCCGTCCCCCACCCCAGGCCACGTGTGGCCACAAGCTGTCGTTAGTCCTGGCTGAGGATGAGGGTCTCGTGAGCCTCTGATGGCCTGGGCTGAAGGCTGGGAAGGGCACAGCTGCCTGAGTGTGCTCAGCTGTGGGACCAGAGCAGCTTTCCCTGAAGGCCTGTTCACTGTAGCAAAGCACCCCTTCCCCAACCCAGAGGTGGAAGACGGCCCCGCTGGGGAGGCCCCAGACTGGGTTGCCTTTATCCTGGCTTCAAAACTCACCATAACTAGCTACGTGACCTTGGACAAGTTATTTGAATTTGTAATCTCTGTGAGCCTCAGTTTTTTTATCGAGGCAAAGAGGTTGATAGCTCTTAGTAAAATGAGGATTGAATAAGACAGTGTATGTGAAACCCCATAGAAGTGCCTGGCACACAGTAGGTGCTCAGCCTGTGTAGCCACCCCCTGTCACTCCCCCTTATAGCACTGAGGGTGGCGTAGAGAAGAGCAGCTGGAGGAACCAGCCAGGAGACCCTCAAAATGAGAGAAACCCACCCAATTCCAGAGACATGGAAATGCCATTGATTAAAGGAGCGCTATCTTCTCTTATTTTTAGGGAACTCAGTGTTTAAAACCACTTTTCCCCATGAGCTCATCCTGACCCCTCCTTCTCTCCCCACCCTTCTGTTCCCTTCTCACAAGTCAAGACTAGGGGGCCTGGGAAGAAACTGGAACCGAGGAGCTGTTTCTATCTGTGATTGAAGCTATAAAACTGCATCAGTCCTAGTGTTGCCAGCCGCTCATGGCCACCTTCCCTGTAACACATTCCCTTTACATAAGCCACAAACAGAGGCATCGCAGTTCTGGGAAGGGGCTCACAGCTCTGGATCAAGGTCAGATGTGCGACAGCCCTGGAGTCAGCTTGTGGAGCAGACAGGGAATCCACTCAAGATTCAAATTCCCAATCAAGAAACTCAGGTTGACTTAGTTTGGGTCCTCCAGACCCCTACTCATGATCTGCACTGGGCAGAGCCCTGAGGGGGATGGAAAGGGGAGGGGCAGTTCTCCAAATAGAGAGTGAGTTTTTGTTACCAAAGAAAGGGGAAGGGGGCTTCCCTGGTGGCGCAGTGATTGAGAGTCCGCCTGCCGATGCAGGGGACACAGGTTCGTGCCCTGGTCCGGGAAGATCCCACAAGCCGCGGAGCCGCTGGGCCTGTGAGCCATGGCCACTGAGCCTGCGCGTCCGGGTCCTGTGCTCCGCAACAGGAGAGGCTGCAACAGTGAGAGGCCCATGTACCGCAAAAAAAAAAAAAAGAAAGGGGAAGGATTTCTGGGATGTGCAATAATTTTAGCTTTTAAATTTACATTGACCATCCAGTCTCTATTTTGTTTAGGTGAGGGTAGGAAATGAGACATTCAGTGACTTTCAGTTTACCAGTCTTTAATTCAATACTCAGCCTTTAGGGTTCCCCTCACCACCCCATTCTCCTGACCAAGATCGGATTGAGTGTGGAGTGAAGCTTATGTGGCTTCAGGAATTAGGGGAAGGGGTCCTTTTGATCCTCTGGGCCCTCAATGGCTGCTGTGAAGATGTCCCTTGTCCCACCTCAGCCTTCTGGTCCTGCTGAAATCTGTGCTCTGTTCTCTTAGCACGGCCCCTCCCTTCGCTGGTCAACAAACACATGAACTCTTTTTTTCCCATAATTTATAATGCTCACTCCTTGCTAGTGTTCCCTTCAAACACATCACAACCATCCTCTGAAGAAAGCTAGGGAGACGGCCCAAAGTGTCATCAGTCATTACTCCAGCGCTAGGTCCAGGACGTCTGTGTTATGTCACCCCTCTTTTAGTTTGGTCACAATCACATCTCAGTATTCTACAGCTCAGGGACTAAATATTAAAGTTAGCCATCATCAAAGAAGAGAGAGTTAGTAGGGTATATAAATATACACATGACACATCAAGAACGAAAATCTGGGTAGACAGTAGAGTCCTCTTTTTTTTTTAATTGTTGGCTGCGCCGCACGGCATGCGGTATCTTAGTTCCCCAACCAGGGATGGAACCCATGCCCCCTGCAGTGGAAGCATGGAGTCTCAACCACTGGACCACCAGGGAAGTCTCTAGAGTCCTCCTTTCTTCAGGCACCATGTGGCTGTAGACAGTGCTTGTGACTTTCATCCTCCATCTCCCATCCTGTTCCTTTTGCTCTCAGCCAGCATCTCTGCTGATCAGGGTTCTTTATGCTGTACAGTGACCCAGACCTTCTAGCCCTGAGATATCTGGGCCCTTGATGGGCCTGACCCTGTGTTGGGTTACTGAAGCCTTCATTAATTTGTTTCTTCCTTCCATTAATTTTTTTATACTGGACACGGTAATAATAGGAGGCGGCCCATGCATATGTTCTACACATACCTCTCTGTTCCCTTTGTGTAACAGCACACTCTCTCCCCTGGACAGTCAGGATTTGGTACCCTACCAACATGAGTAACCCCCCTTTTAAAACATTAAAGTATAATTGACACAGAGAATCCACCCTTTATAATATACAGTTCCATGAGTTTTGACAAACGCATACATCATGGAACCAACACCCCAACCAAGATACAGAACACTTCCATCACCTAAAAAAAAATTCCCTTGTATGATTCCTTTATAATCAACCCCACCACCAGATCCTGGCAACCACAAATCTGTTTTATTTCCCTATAGTTTTGCCTTTTCTATATGTAATATAGATGAAATCACACAGTTCGTATATATTTCTCTTGGGGGGTGGTGTCTTGCTTCTTTTACTTAACACCTTTGAGATTCAGGCATGCTGTTGCAGGTTGCAGTAGCTACTTATTTTTTATTGCTGAGTAGTAGTCCATTGTCTGGGTGGAAGTCCATTGTCTGGAAGTAGTCCATTGTCATTTCCCACCTGAAAGACATTTGGTTTATTTCTGAAAAGTTTTGGGCAATTATGGATAAAGCTGCTACACATGTTCATGTTTTTTTTTGTGTGTGAACACAAGGTTTCATTTCTCTGAGAAAAACACCCAGGACTGAGACGGCTGAGTCTCACGGCAAATGTTTGTTTCCATTTCTAAGAGATGTCAAACTGTTTTCCAAAGTGGCTGAACAAACGTGCATTCCCACCAGCAACATACAAAAGTTCCAGTTGCTCCACATCCTTGCCAGTACTTGACATTGTCAGTTTTGGGGGGTTTTGTTTTTAATTGAGCCTTTCTCACTGGTGTATAATGGTATGTGTCGTTTAATTTGCGTTCGCCTACTGACTAATGATGTTGAGTGCTTTTTCATGTGCTTAATTGCCATCCATATATCTTCTTTGCAAGAAGTATTTGTGTGAATCTTTTGCCATCCAATCTTTAAATGGGTTGCTTGTTTTCTTATTACTGAGTTTTGAGAGTTATAGATGTCATACCAGGAGCTCAAAGTTTGTTGATATTGTTGGGGGCCAGTAGTGACTGGCTGTATTGGCTTTGATGGAAGATTCATCCACAGTCTCCATCTGTCCCACCGTGGACACATTGCTAGGGGTCTTTGAGCCAGTGCACGGTGGGATTGGAACGGGGGTGCTGAGGAAGGAGGCTGGCTAGCATTCACAGAGTGAATCATCCTGTCCAACCGATGTTAAAAGACTCTGTAGTAGCAGGCCTCTGGAGTACATTCCCATTGAACCCAAATACTCTCTAGGTTGTGCCCCTATTCTGAAGGCTCCCTTTCCCCAAACTTTTACTTAACTCTCCAAACTTACTCTAAGATAATGACCATATGACCGGTCCATTATCTGCTGCCCACAAAGTGGTGTTCCTCTGTACCTTAGGCCCTCTCCCCTTACAGAAGAGTTGGTACATTTCCTGAGGTGCCGTAACAAATTACTACAAACTAGGTGGCTTAAAACAACAAATGTGTTCACTTATAATTCTGGAGGCCAGAAGTGGAAATCAAGGAGTCAGCAGGGCTGCACTCCCTGCAGAGGCTCTAGGGAAGGATCCACTCCCCACCCCTTCTAGCTTCTGGTGGTTGCCAGCTTCCTTGGCTGTGGCTGCATCATTCCAGTCCCTGCCTCCATAGGCATGTCGCCTTTTCTTCTTTGTCTTCTTGTCTGTGTCTCTTAGAAGGACACTTGTCATTGGATTTAGGACCCCCCCTCGAGATAATCTGATAGGATCGCCTTATCTCAAAATCCTCCATTTAACTATATCTACAAAGAACCCTCTTCCAAATAATGTAACATTCATAGGTTCTGGGGATTAGGATGTATTGATAGATCTTTTGGGGATAGATAGTTACAGCACTTGAAGTTCTACCTTCCATGAATATTTCCCTTCCCTGCTGTCCTCAGGACCTTCCCATGGAGGGTGGGATGTCATGCCACAGCAATCCATCGTTACCTGGTGCCAGCATGCTCTCTCTAGAGCAGGCCGGGAAAGGGGCTTCAATTCCACAGTGAGAGAAGAGGCTCAACATCGCCCCGCAGGACACACACAGCAGGGTATCACCCGCACATAGGAAGAAGGTTAGGAGGCTGGTCAGCCAAAACCAAAAACAATATGACAAAAGTCCACTAGAGACAGGAGCCACCACCCCTGCACCTTTCCAGGCATTGATAGTGACTGATTTCTACAGCTCCCACGGGCACATAATACTGTTTTTGATTTATTATTTGGAGAGTGAGAGGGAGCACCAGGGGCATTGGCTTAGCTCTTCCTAGTATATTACCCTTTAGCTCAAGGGTCAGGGGGCCAAGGTGAGGATTCTACCAGTTCCTGAGGTGATCTGGTCTAACCATTCAGGAGCATGGGGTGGGTTAAAGGCCTTGCAGTTCAGTTCTTTCATACACCTGAATCTTATTTTAAGGGTCCTATGCCCTCTAGCAACAAGACTTAATGAATTCTTTGAGCCATTGCACATAAAGGTCTTGCAATTCATTTTATTCCTTGAATCAATAATCTAGACAACTGGGCTTGTCTTGCTTGACATTATTCATTGCCTTTATAAGCAGTCACCCTACTCTGTGTTCCCGATTTCTTCATTACCTTTAAATCTGTCTGTGGCCAAAGCTACTCAGTTCCCCAGAACTTGACCCCCAGAGGGCACATGATCCCTATTTTTTGCAGCTGATAATTTGATTAGCTGCTTCTCCTCTCCGTATCATGGGCTGCGGTTTTCCCAACTCCAGACATAAACAGGAATATCAGAGTCTTTTGTCTGAAGCCTGGGCCTGAAACTCCCTTTCTGGTGCTAATATTTGGATCAGGTTAGGGTTCTTTTTTTATTCGGCCTCACAGCTTGCAGGATCTTAGTTCCCTGACCAGAGACTGAACCCGTGCCCTTGCAGTGAAAGTGCTGAGTCCTAACCACTGGACTGCCAGGGAATTTCCCAGATTAGGACTCTTTGATGCCAATAGCGAAAACCCACTCTAGCTAATGAAAGCAAAAAAGAAGGAAATGGAAAGATAGTGGGTGAGTCACAGAGCTGAAGATGGAACAGAGCCACCTGTCTTGGGCGGGGCAGGAATCAAGGTGGCTCTAAAGCTCCCAGTAGCAGGAGTTTATGGATTATCTCTTGAGGATGTTGCCAAGCCCTGACTAAACAATACCTTTTTTTCCTCATGTCAATCCACCACCAATTCAGATTCCCTAGAGAGAGACTGATGGCCTAGCTTGGGTCACACACCCAGACCTGTCTCTAGGGTCTGTGTGCCCTGTGATTGGCTATCCCACCAGAACCTCAGAAAGCAAGAGAGCCTTCTCTCAGAGGCAGGGGAAGTTCTGCTGGTCAGGCCAAACAAAGAATGTCCATCAGCTCCTAAGAGCTTGGCCCCAGGTTAGGGCCTTTTCTGAATGGGGGAACATACAGCCCCTGCTCTGGGGAAGCTCCCAGTCTGATGGTGGAGACACAGGCCATGCCTTGATGAACTTCCAGTCTGATGGCAAAGACTGGTCACAAAACCAGGGATTTAAGAGGAAGAGGAAACATAGGTAACAGCACAAATATGTTTAATGCAAGGTTCTTTTTAATAGTGAAAAATTGGAAACTGTCAAAATACCCCCAAAGGGGAGAATAATTAAACAATTACTACATAAAGACTAAAATCATGTTTTTGAAAAACTAGTAATGTGAGAAAAAAATTGGATGCTAAATACGTGTACATTATTATCCAACTGTGTAAAGCAGTATGTCCAGGAGGAGGGAAATACACCAATATGTTAACAGAGGTAATAATAATAACAATAGTAATAGTAATAGTAATAATACTAATAAACATTTCTGAGCACTTTTATATGTGAGACCCTGGGCTAAACATTTTACATATGTTATTTTACCTAACTGTTATGTGACAGATACTATTATCATCCCCATCTTATAGATGAATAAACTGAGGCTTGGGAAAGTTACATCCTTAGCTAACAAGTGGCTGACTCAAATCCAGACCTGCCTAAAGCTCCCAGTTTGGGGTTATGAGTGATTTTTATTCTTTTATGTAACTTTCTTGAATTTTTCTATATACTAATCATGTATTTACCTATAAATTCAGGAAAAATATAGATATTTTGAAAAAAAAAAGGAAATATGCAGGGGGGTGAGGGAGGGATGGACTGGGAGTTTGGGGTTAGTAGACGCAAACTATTACATATAGAATGGATCAGCAACAAGGTCCTACTGTATAGCACAGGGAACTATATTCAATGTCCTGGGATAAACCATCATGGAAAAGAATTAAAAAAGAATGTGTATATGTGTATAACCGGGTCACTTTTGCTGTACAGCAGAAATTAACACAACATTGTAAATCAACTATACTTCAATAAAAAATAAATTTAAAAAAAGAAATAGGTAACAAAAATATAAACAAGAGGAGAAAGACATTGTATTGAACAAAAAGCATATGTTAAGGTCTGAGAAGGCTCATAAGAACTGTTCTTTACTTTGTAGCTTCTATTATCACCCTATCGGTCTGCATTGCAAATACACATATATTTACATATATGTAAATACCTCACGGTCCTTGAGAGCAGGGGCTCTGTCCTTTTTATTCTATGGTTCTTGCTGAGGGAAGACATCCTCCAACATAGGGCGTAGTACACAATAGGCTCTTAGTAATTGTCGATTGAGTGATAGGGACGAGAAACCAGTGACCCGGAAGGCGTTGCTGGCCTCCGGGGTATTGGAGGTTCCGGGAGGATGACTAGGGAGCCAGGGAGCGGTGGGATGGGATACGGACTGCGCTCAAGAATCGCTTTTGCGGCTGGAAACCAAGCGAGAGGAATGTGGCAACCGCAGCCTCACGCCTTCAATTCTTGCCTTCCCTGCTCAGGAGGGTGAAGGGGGGCCTTGATTCCCAGTGGCGGGGGTGTGCAGTGAGTAGGTCGGCCGCTCTGCACCTATCTCTGCCCGGAGTCCTGAGGCGCTGGCCACGGTGCTGAAAGCAGTGCTCTCGGAGGAGGGAGGGAGGAGGAGCCGGGCCGCGCGAAGGGGGCGGAGCTCTCTGGTGCTCTCAGCTGGCATTGGGGGCGGGGCAGGGCGGCGCCAGCAGGCCCGAGACCACGGCGGGTTTGAGAGGAGGTAGGAGACAGGAGACAGCCCGGCTAGAGCAAGAGGGGACACAGGCACCTGGACAAGCTTCCCCTGAAGAGGCCAAGGTCATCTTCCCTGTCCTATTAGTCCTCTTTTTTCTACCTTGGAGGGAGCCTTACCTTGTGCCCTGATCTCCGCCTTCTCTCCAAACCTGGCTGAGGGGTGACCCACTTCCGGGCCTCCATCCATCCGCAAAGCCACTTCCAGCCCACAAGTCCCCAGCCCAGGACCCAGTGCCCTCACCATGGTGAAGTTGCTGCCTGCCCAGGAGGCAGCCAGGATCTACCATACCAACTATGTGCGGAACTCGAGGGCCGTAGGTGTGATGTGGGGCACACTCACCATCTGCTTCTCCGTGCTGGTCATGGCGCTCTTCATCCAGCCCTACTGGATAGGCGACAGCGTCAGCACACCCCAGGCAGGCTACTTTGGCCTTTTCTCCTACTGCGTGGGCAACGTGCTGTCGTCTGAGCTTATCTGCAAGGGTGGCCCGCTGGACTTCTCCTCCATCCCCTCTAGAGCCTTCAAGACTGCCATGTTCTTCGTGGCCTTGGCCATGTTCCTCATCATCGGCTCCATCATCTGCTTCAGCCTGTTCTTTGTCTGCAACACGGCCACTGTCTACAAGATCTGCGCATGGATGCAGCTGGCTGCGGGTGAGCAGGAATAGCAGGAGGGATAGCGGGAGGGCAGGCAGGGGCCCACCTTCTGTGGAGTCTCTGAGCCTCCTACTCAGCTGTCCTCCTTTATAGCGCAGCCATACTCAATGCCCTGCAGATGCCTTGGAAAAGAGTAATTAGAGAGTCTTAGGATGGCTGAGACCAGAAAGGCCTTAGAGATCAAATTGTTCAACCTCCTCTTCCTGTAGATGAGGAACTGAGGTCAAGAGAGGGGAAATGATTTTCCCAGGAGCAAGTCACTTATGGTAGAGTGAAGGTCTTTGTTCCCTAATTATAGGATTCCATACTTGATGCAGCAATTGTGAGCATTTGGGGCAGCAAGTGGAAGTGATATTTTGTGATGGGGGAGGGGAATAGGGTCTTTTAGAACTATGTGGGGTAGGTGGCTACTGGTGGTGTTCAGAGGCAAGGCCTTCCCTGTCCCCCTTTTCCTGCTCCTGGCCCCAGGCAGGCCACTGGGTCCTTGGGCCAGCTGGTCCTGCTCTCCTCTAGAGCCTAGAAAGGGATGCCTAAGACCTTGTCCTGCAGCCCTTGGTCCCTCCAAGGACCACACACAGACTGTCCATACTAGGGAAACGTCCAGGAGCCTTGTTAGGGACTGAAGGCTAGAGTGAAATCATCTTGACATCATTGGTTAGAATGAGAAGCAGTGTTAACAGGGAGAATGGAATAGGGATCAGAATCCCATACAACCAAACATGTAGACTCAAGACTGTCAGAGTTGGAGGGGACCCTAGAGAGCTATAGCATCCTCCCCCCAACTATAGATGAGGAATCTGGGACTGAGAGAGAAGATAAGACTTAGCCAAGGCTACAGCAGATCATCTGGCAACAAAGGCAATAGAATAAAGGCAGTGAGTCCCAAGAACTAGCTGTATTCCAAAGACATTTTTTACTGAGGCACACATTTACATAAGTGTAATGATTTGTAAAGTACTTCCACATGTATCATCTGGAGGAGCCTCATCATGACAGTGAGGTGGGTTTTCCTCCTGTTTTACAGAAGAGGCTCTTAGCCGGTAACTTGTCTTTTAGCACACAGGTAGTGAGGGACAGAACCTTCGACTCTGAATCGTGTACTCAGGCTACTTACCTGGTTCCAGAGCTGCCTCCCCAATCCCCCTGCCATCTCTCTCTCTCTGTACTCCGTCTATATGATGAGGGAGAGGCTGGGGCAGGGATGAGGCAAGTCTCAGTGGACAGTGGGGAGGAAGAAGGGAGAATGAAGATTTAGCAGTTCTGTGACAAAGAGGAGTAGAATGGACCCTGGCACGCTTGCCAGCTGGTCCTCCATATCAGAGCTATGGGATGCTGGAAACACAACACTCCCTCTCCCATTCTCTCCACTGTCCCACTCCCCCAACCTCCTGCAACAGGTGCCATTTGCTGAACAGGCAGTGCTGGGAGGGCCTGGGTAGGGGAGGGGTCACCAGGCCATTTGAGTCAGACCCTGACTGGGTCATGCAGCTGAAGACACCGATAGCAGAGGTGGCCAGGTGCCATCCCATGAAACATTTAAGCTGGGGGAGAGCAAAGGTGGTGTCATGTTCCATTCTTCCGTGCTGGGGAAGGGAAGATGAGCCAAAGGGAGGGGTGAGGAGGAGGTATGCCCCACAGCCAGCAGCTGGGAGATTCCTCCATTTGAAGAGACCTAAACCAGTTGGCTTAACCTTGCCAAGAAGCCTGGGGCCAGGGAAGGGAGCAGCAGAAGGGATGGAGGACTGATGAACGGGGCAGGGTGGGGCTGTAACTTGACAAAGGGAAGGAGGACTGATGACCGGGGCAGGGTGGGGCTGTAGCTTAATAAAGGGAAGGAGGACTGATGAATGGGGCAGGGTGGGGCTGTAACTTGACAAAGGGAAGGAGGCCTGATGAACGGGGCAGGGTGGGGCTGTAACTTGACAAAGGGAAGGAGGACTGATGAACGGGGCAGGGTGGGGCTGTAGCTTAACAAAGCTAATTGAGCTTCTGGATGCCAGGTGTAGGCAGAATGTGGTCCCAGATCCTGAAAACACAGGTAGGGTAATTTGCTTGTCTGAGTTCTGTCAAACTCATCTGTAGAAGGTAGCAACAGTACCCCCATCACAGGGTTCTTGCGAGGATGGGATGTTGTAATGCATGGAAAACACCTTGCACGGTGCCTAACATATGGGAGGTGCTCAGTAAACATGAAAAACACAAAACAACTTTATCAGTCAGGATGGATGGGGTGATGCCACAGTAACAGACAACTCCCAAATCTTAGTGGCTTATGACAAAGGTTTATTTCTTGATAATGGTACATGCTCACTGAGGATCAGTGGGGGGCTCTGTTCTCACTGGGCTCTTCCAGAGCCCAGGCTGATGGAGCATCAGCTGTCATCTGGCTGTCATCATTGCGAAGGGAAAGGGAGCTCTGGAAAGTCTCCATCAGCAGTTAAATGCTCTGGCCTGGAAAAGCACACGGCATTTCTGCTCACGTTTTATTGGCTGAAGGAATTTTTATGAACTTGCCTAACTTCAAGGGAGAGAGGCGAGGAAGTATAATCCTACTATGTACCTGAAATACTTGTAAACAGCTCTAATGACAGCCACATCCATCGAGGTTGCTTCCATCTGACTTCAATGCCAATAATAATAGCAACAACTAACATTAACTGGCCACTTACCATGTACCAGACACTGCAGTAAGCACTTTCTATACATGGTCACGCGTAACCCTCATAACCCTGTTCCGAGTCAGGTATTATTATCCTTATTTTACAGATGAGAGACTGGAAGTCAGAGAGGGTAAGTAAACTTGCCTGAGAATACCCTGCTGGCCTCTATTTAGAGCCCTGAGACACCACAATGGGATGGACCCCCGCTGTGCCCAGGTAGATGGGTGGGGTGCTCCTAGAGGGCTGTGGCACCCATAGTAACAACCTTTTTCCAAGTCGGAGGCCCTGGGATCTTTTCTGAACCCCTGTAGGGAGGTGCTATAGAAGGAGAAGGGGGCCATGCCAGGTACCAGAGGACTTGTCACACACCACGTGGGGAAGAGCACAGGTTTTACCAAAGAGCTCTGGGAGGGTCCCCCTCCTCCATCCTAAGGATCTTCCTGTTTGTCACTAAGTCTAAAATGTCACCACTAAATACATTCGGCTCTTTGGAGAGATGTCAGTCTGGGAGGCTGGGGGAATTAACTTTGAAGTAAAGAAAGTCAGGAGCCATGATAGCAGGTCTTGGCTCTGCCCTCGCTAAATGACTGGGCAACTCACTTAGTTTCTGAGACCTCAGTCTTTTAATCTGAAGATGGGATATTAATACATGGCCTACTTCACAGAACTGTGGTAAGGGTCGAAAGAAAAATGGTACATGAAGTATTTTGTAATCTATAAGAGAAGTATGTAAATGAGCTCCTCCTAGAAAAAAACAAGGACGGTTGATACATTTAGGTGGGGAGGTGGGATCCTTGATCTTTACACTTTGTTGTACTTTTGTTTGATCTGCTAACCTTCCTTGCAAGAGCAAGCGGAGCCCCAGGTTGGTGACTTTGGGTCCTGCGAGGTGCTTCTCCATGGGGCTCCCAGGTAGGGCACAGCTTTGGCACTAAAGAGCCTCCAGGCCTGTGAAAGGAGGGCCAGGGGTGGGAAAGTGGCACAGACAAGGGAAGGAAGGCACCCCCTGCCTGCCTGGCGGTTGTCCTTGGGTTGCCACAGTCACATCCCAGGAATATGTACCTGTCTGGGCAGCTAAGTTGGGGTGGAAATTTGGTGGGCGGGTGTGGGAGTAGTGGAGGGAAGGCGGGGAAGATGAAAATTTTGGCTGTCAATGCTAAATCAATGAAAGCACAGTGTGGCATACTAGCTAACACTCAGGAAATGCCAACTATGTGTCAGGCAAGCTTCTGAGCACTTTTCCAATATTAACTCATTGTAACCTCGCTGCAATCCAAACAGCTAGATACTATTATTATTCGCATTTTACAGATGAGGAAACTGAGGCAAGAAAACTTAAGTAGCTTGCTCTGAGTCACACAGCTAGTTAGTAAAGAGCTGGGCTTGAGATCCAGGCAGCCTTCCCTAGTGTTTCCCAGCTTTTCCTGTTGAGAGAATCACCCAGAGGAGTGCTTTTAAAGACAGGGATTCCTGAACCCAACCCTGACCTGGGAATCAGCATTTTAAACACATTCAGGGAAGTGTGGACAACTGCACTGTTCCGTAGTGGGTAATAGTGTGGAGACCTGTTTGATTGAATGGAAGGTTCATGAAGGAAGCAGCCAGAGATGGGGCTGGAAAACTTCCTGTATTCATTCAATCTAAGATACCTGAGTTGTAGGACACACCATTATTCTAAGTGCTGTAAAAAGGAAAAATACTTCTAATCAAATTGTAGCCTAAAGCTTTATTACACTTATTTCAGAGATGTTGGAGTATGAACAAATGTACATCTGAGGAGTGATGAGTTCTCTGGGCTGGGACCAGATTTTGGGAGGAATTTGAAGCCAGGTGCCTCGTCAAGTCCAAAGTGAGGGGTACAGCTGAGGGCCTGGTAGAACCACCTGGTGCTGTGGCAGAACCTCCCAGGGCTGCGGAGCTCTGCTCTCAGCCTCTACCCCTGACCGCTGGCCCCCAGGGGCAAGTAGCTTTAGCTCTTGGAGCCTCAGTTTTCTCCCCCGTGTTCTACAAGAAGGATGGCAGGAGCTGCCCCTTGTGCCTCTCAAGGCTGTTAATAAGAGAAGGGAGGTGACACGATGACAGCAGTGCAAGGTGGGAGGCAGCAGGCGAGCACACCCAGCTTGACACCATCTGTACCCCTCCTGTCCCCTCAGCCACAGGCCTGATGATTGGCTGCCTGGTCTACCCAGATGGTTGGGACTCAAGTGAGGTACGGCGCATGTGCGGGGAGCAGACCGGCAAATACACACTGGGCCACTGCACCATCCGCTGGGCCTTCATGCTGGCCATCCTCAGCATTGGAGACGCCCTCATCCTCTCCTTCCTGGCCTTTGTGCTGGGCTACCGCCAGGACAAGCTGCTCCCTGATGACTATAAGGCCGATGGACAAGGTAATTCTCTCTACCCCAGGGAGGTGAGGCTTCCTCTCTGCCAGGTGCCTGAGGTTTGGCCACTGGCCAAGGGTGAGGACACCAAGACCGATCAAACACAGCCCTTGTCGCAGACGCCAAGGGCCAGTGGAGGTTTGCAGGCTGGCATGCGATAAGGCATTGACAGACCTATGTGGCAGAGGCTGTCTGTGATAAAAGCGTGTCCCCCTGTCCCCCTGCACTCGCAGGGCCTACAGGGCAGAGAGCCCTGGTCCAGCTTGGGGAGCTAGGTGTGGCCTCCCATAGGTGGCACTGAGGCTGGGTCTTGAAGTAACAGGGGAGTTTACTAGATGGAGAGAGGAACAACAGGGGAGCAAAGGGGATGATGATTTTTTGGGGAAGGAGGAAAGGCAGGTTAGGGCAGAGATGTGACAGCTCCTGGACTGCAGATGGTGGGAGCCTAGCCCCCTTGGGTTAGAGTAGCCTGGGGGTTCTCCGCATATCCATTTTCTGATCTGAGCCTCATTTCCCCTCATTAGAGGGTAGGAGGCAGGTTTTTCCTCATTTTTAAAAAATACCTACTTCACAAGATTGTACTCAGGAACAAGATAAGGATGTCTGCTCTTGTCGCTTCTATTGAAGATTGTATTGGAGGTTACAGCCAGGAAACTTAGTTAAGAAAAAGAAATAAAAGACATCTACTTTGGAGAAGAAGAAGAAAAACTATCTCTATTAGCAGATGACATGATTTTGTATATGGAAAGTCCTAAATAAGCCACTAAAAAACTATTAAAGCTAACATACAACTTCAGCAAGGCTGCAGAATATAAGAACAATATACAAAAATGTATTTGTATACACTAACAATGAACAATCTGAAAATGACATTAAAAAATTTCTTTTGCAATAGCAACAAAAAGAATAAAATACTTAGGAATAAATTTAACAAAAAAGTAAATGAAAGGTACATGAAAATTAAAAAACATTGTTTAAAGAAAAGGCCTAAGTAAATGGAAACATCCCTGTTCATGGATCAGGAGACTTAATATTGCTGACATGTCAGTACTCCCCAAACTGATCTACAGATTTAATGCAATTTCTATCAAAATCCCAGCTGGCTTTTTGATTTTAGGATCGGCTTGTCAATTGGAAATGCAAGAGACCCAGAATAGCCAAAACAATCTTGAAGAAGAACAAAGTTGGAGGCACACATGTCCTGATTTCAAAACTTACTAGAGGGGCTTCCCTGGTGGCACAGTGGTTGAGAGTCCGCCTGTCGATGCAGGGGACACGGGTTTGTGCCCCGGTCCGGGAGGATCCCACATGCCACGGAGTGGCTATGCCCGTGAGCCATGGCCGCTGAGCCTGCGCGTCTGGAGCCTGTGCTCCGCAATGGGAGAGGCCACAGCAGTGAGAGGCCTGCCTACTGCAAAAACAAAAACAAAAACAAAAAAAATACAAAAAACTTACAAGAAAGATACAATAATCAAGACGGTGTGGTACTGACATACGGATAGACATACAGATCAATGGAATAAAATAGAGAGTCCAGAAATAAAACCAAACATCTACGACCAACTGATTTCAGCAAGGGTGCCCAAGACCATTTAATGGGGAAAAGAATAGTCTTTTCAATAAATGGTGCTGGGACAACCAGATAGCTACATACAAAAGAATGAAGTTGGGCCACCTACCACACATCATATACAAAAATTAACTCAAAATGGATCAAAGACCTAAATGTAAGATATAAAATTATAAAACTCTTAGATCTTGGATTAGGCAATGGTTTCCTAGATTTGACACCTAATACACAAGTACCAAAGAAAAAAATAAACTAGATTTCATCAAAATTGAAAACTTTTTTTTTTTTTTTTTCCCCCGTACGCGGGCCTCTCACTGTTGTGGCCTCTCCAATTGCGGAGCACAGGCTCTGGACGCGCAGGCTCAGTGGCCGTGGCTCACGGGCCTAGCTGCTCTGTGGTACATGGGATCTTCCCAGACCGGGGCACGAACCCGTGTCCCTTGCACCGGCAGGCGGACTCTCAACCACAGCGCCACCAGGGAAGCCCAAAACTGAAAACTTTGTGCTTCGAAGTACACCATCATGAAAGTGATGACAACCCATAGATTGGGAGAAAACATTTGCAAATCATAATCATAATGCTAGTATCCAGAGTATATTAAGAACTCCTACAACTCAACAATAATAAAAAATAACCCGATTTTTTAAATGGGCAAAGGATTTTTGTTTTTAAGTATACAGTTTTAATTAATTTATTTGGCTGCGCCGGGTCTTCGTTGCAGCACGCGGGATCTTCATTGCCGTGTGCAGGATTTTAGTTGTGGCATGCAGGCTCTTAGTTGCAGCATGCGGGATCTAGTTCCCTGACCAGGGATCCAACCTGGGCCCCCTGCATTGGAAGCATGGAGTATTAACCACTGGACCACTGGGGAAGTCCCAAATGGGCAAAGGATTTGAATAGACTTTTCTTCAAAGAAGATACACAAATGGCCAAAAAGCACATGAGAAGATACTCAACATCATTAGTCATTATGAAAATGCAAATCAAAACCACAATGAGATATCACTTCACACCCACTAGGATGGCTGTAACAAAAAAGATGAACAATAACGAGTACTGATGAGCATGTGGAGAAATTGGAATCCTCGTACGTTGCTATAGAAAATGTAAAATTGTGCAGTTGCTGTAGAAAACAGAATGGCAGTTCTTCAAATGATTAAACAGAGTTACCACGTGACCCAGCAATTCCACTCCTAGGTATATACACAAGAAAATTGAAAACATATGTTGACACAAAAACTTGTACACATGTTCATAGTAGCATAACAGTCATGCATCTGATGACTGAATGAACATAATGTGTATATCCTTACAATGAGTTATTATTCAGCCATAAAAAGGAATGAAGTACTGGTAATTGCTATAGTGTGGAAGAAAACATTGAAGCCAGATACAAAAGACCAGAAACTGTATGACCCCATTTATATGAAATGTTCAGAACTGGCAAATCCACAGAGACAGGAAGTAAATTTTAGTATTTCCCCGGGGCTGGGAAGAGGGGGGAATTGGGAGTGACTGCTAAAGTTCACAGGGTTTTTGGGGGGTGATGAAAATGTTCTAGAAGCAGATAGTAGTGATGGTTGCACAATGTAGTGAATACACTAAGAACCACTGAGTTGTATACTTTAAATGAGTAAATTTTATGTTAGTAAATTATACCTCAATAAAAAAATAAAAGATTGTGCTGAGGATTAGATAGTGTATATAAAGCACCAACAATACCTGCATATTTTAGGTGATGAATAAATGTTAGTTCTCTCCACCTTCTGTTTTTCCAGTACCTCCACTCTTTATATCATCCATCTGCCCAGCCAATAATAGGACCTGTGCTCCAGGTGCCCACTGACACCTTTAGGTCCAGGGGGTACAGTGAGGGAGGAAGTCTACATTTGGACCTTAAGTATAGTAAGGGAGACAATCATGCAAGATGGAATCACAAGCTGATAAACATTATGAACAAAAAGTGCAAGCTTTCTTGAGAGTGAATAAGAGGAATTTGAACTAGTTTGGAGAGGGAATAGTGTGCAGGGAATTATCCTGAAAACAAGGCTTGGTTGTAAACACATACTGTTCTCTTTTTTTTTTTTATCGCAGAGGAAGCCTGAAGCAACAGGAGTGTTGGTGCGTAATTTGATTGGAGAGTGGTCTGTGTTCCTTTGGAAGTGCTGTGGCCTCGCAGAATGACTCAGGAAGCTGGGCTGTAGGGCCTAGGGGGAGAGGGGGTAGGGGGGTGGCTGTGGGGTGGGAGGGGGCAGGAGCTGGCTGGCATCTGAGACCTTCACTGAGGGGCAAACAGGAACCCTTTAACTTTACTTGTGTCTTGAGAAGTGGTAAAAGCACAGGGAGAGAAGAAATAATTTAAAACAGGCAGGTGGTTTCATAAACTCATCTTTTTGTGGAGCCTGGCAAACAAGAACAGACTGTTTTTAGAAGTCATTATTGTCATTTGGACCCTTATTTTCAGAAAGAAGTTTACGTGATTTTAAGAGACATAGTGGAAAACCTAATAAAATAGAAAATAAAAGTCATAGAGAAGAAAACATATTACAGAAAGCTAGGCTAACAGAATTAGTGTATTGAGTATTAAATTTAGCTCCCTGCTCCCTGATAGCTGAAGCAAAAAGCAAAACACGAATTTAACCAATTTTTATGTCTGGTTGAAAACGAAACACATGTTAATTTCCTTATTGTCATTTCAGTTTCTAAAATGTGATTTAACAAGGACATGAAGGAACACCTTTAAAAAGAAAGCAAGGGTGGAGGAGGAGGGAGGGATGGAGGAAGGAAGAGAAGGAATAGCCCACAACAGTATCACCTCCCTGATAGCTGTCATTTATTGAGGACTTACAGCAGGCCAGGTACTGTGTGTGGGTCGCAGGGATTATCTCCATTTGAACTATTTTATTGATCATTTTTGCTAAGCACCTTCCCATCCTTGACCACAAAGACATACTTTTTTGAATAATGATAAATTAGCATCGTCCCCCCCCCCCCACTTATGATTCTTAAACATTAATGTGCATAGCTCACCTGGGGATCTTGTTAAAATTCAGACTGATTCAGTTGGAGTGGTGCCAAGCACTGCATTTCTAACCAGCTCCCCAGTGATACCCTGCTGGGTAGGGGTCACACTTCGAGTAGTAAACAGAGTATAAACGTTTTCTCATGTTTTTGCCATGTTCCTTACTGAAGTTTTTAAAAGCCACAAACTCCACAGCACTGGTGTACCATTTCATTGCTAAATGAGACCTTAGTTAGGCATCTAGCACTGCTATCATAGATAACTTTTTGCTCCTGTTGATACATTCTGGAGTGGAATTACTGAATCAAAGCTAACTACAGCTGTCTGCTTTTTTCTTTTTCTTGCACTACATTTATTTACATCTTAAAAGACATTTATGAGTTTTTACTTGAGGGACACTAATACTATCTTATATACTAGTGAGGAAGTTTGCATGTCTGGAGTAGAACTGAATCAAAATGTGAGCATACGTGGGGAAGTTTTGTGTTTTTATTGGCTTAAAAAATGTCAAATTCTATAATCTTGCAATCTTTTTTTTTTTTTTAATACCACAGGTCATCTATTTCCCTGACAATGGAAAATGAGGGAATCAAATTCTTCAGAAACAGAAACTTGTTCCTTCCATGCTTCCCTGTATCTGCTGCTCTAGGCCTGAAATCCTGAAGCCTTTCATTATAGGATGCCAATCTCCTGAGACAAGACCTCTTACTGTATCGGGAAAACTCCAGCGAGGAAGAACTGCAGTGACCACATACAAGATGTTCAGAGACACGTGTTTAACTCTCCTGACTGGGGACCCACTTTCTCTTCCTATCCTTTCACACCAGCAAATTGCTTTACCCTCTTGAGGCCTCTCCGTAAAATGAGAGCAGGATGAGTCTATGTCTAGGGGCCTCCCAGGTGAGTCCCTAACAGTCTAATTCACTGAGGATACTTGTTTGAAAGCACCCAGAAATTAACACCCAGCTCTGAGAGGACGATGAAGAAGAGGTGGCTGTAAGCATGCTGGATCATTTCAGGTTGAGGTTTAGGGGGTCCTTTGCTTTTTTCTTTTCAGGTTGTTTTCTTATTGATGCTCAGAGATGGGTAAGGAACGGAGAGGTCACCGGAACCTGAGTCCATCAGGATTGGGTGACTTTAGGATCTAAAAACTTTCGAGACTAAATTCTTTTTTCCCTTTGGAACCAAAAATCACATTTTTTCAGTGTCCACACTGACCCAATCAGAATGGGTTACCAGTTTTGGAAAGTTGTGACTTGTGGCCAGGTAATTTGTTAGAGTAATAGATGAACTCTCCTGTAAAAAAAACAACTTTGGACTTGGTACATTAAATGGGGAATCTTTTACCAGTCTCTAGAGGGGAACTCAGTTTAGGTAATACCTCACTGTAGCAAATGCCAAGACAAAGATAAGATTCTTTAGGCTGTTCCCTGCCCTAAGGATGGTATGTATTGCAATAGAAACAGGGTTTTGTTGATTATCTGCAGTGAATGATCCAGGAAGAACAGTGCTTTTTTCTGGTCTTTTGCCTGTTTGCTCAGTAAAGAGAAAACGTGGGTGCTGTTTTCTCACAGGTAGAAAGTGGGTAAATGTTGAACAAAACCATAATGGATCTTGTTGCTTGATCAACCAGCAGTGACACGGAAAACAGGCTTCTTATTCTGGGCTGCAGGGATTATTCAGAGTGCACTGGTTTAAAAGATGCCTTTTAACCAGTGCACTCTTGACAACCTGCCCAGTCAGTGCAGTGTTTCTTCTCCAGTTCAGATAGGCTAGGTATGAGTATCCCAGCATTGTCCCAGTTGTTGATAATGGGGACTATTAGAATGGGATTTAAGAATGATCACTTTCATGTTTTCTTGTGCTGATAAAATTATTTCATTGTCAGGCATCTACTTTATGCAAGCTTTTATTTATTTTTTATTTTTATTTTTGGTCGCGCGGCTTGTGGGATCTTAGTTCCATGACCAGGGATCAAACCTGGGCCGACGGCAGTGAAAGAGGTCTTAACCACTGGACCGCCAGGGAATTCCCTATGCAAGCTTGATGAACGGATGAGTGACAGAATTTGGCCAATTCTGTAGCTTTGTGACTTTTCTAGATAGATTTGTTCAGTTATTTCTTGTAATTTTACTTTTTATAAAAGGCAAAAGAAAAATTTCTAAAAGCCTCCCTAACTTCAAAATATTTCTCACTGAAATGGCAACCATGGTGGTCCACAGAAGTTTCTGGGGGGCTTAAGGTGCATCTGCCAATAGCCTACACTTTGCTCTCAAGAACAGTGAGTTTCACCAAAGCAGGAGTGTATGTTTACTAATGACCTGTGCTGGGGACAATCTTAAATCTGTTTGAGTCACAGGACTCAGCGTTTCACCTTTTGCTTTATCTTCAAGGAAACTCAGAATTCAACCTCTCCAATAAAGTAATGATTTTGGCTGACACTTAACAACTGCTTATCAGCCCTTTTCAAGTGGCTTTACCTTTAAATTCTTAAAGATGCTTCAAATATCATCTTGGAAAGTATACAGAAAAATTAATACAACCAGCACTCCTCTAAACCAAGTTGAGTTACTCTACTCCTTCCTCTGCCTTGCGCTGGAGCACAGGAATGGTTGTGATGCCCAAGCTTTACCAGTGACTAGCACTGAGCAGGTCAAGAGAGGTTAAGAAGGCCTTATCATTTACATCTGAAATGTGAACCAGAAGGGTGTCCTTCCTAAATGCTTTCATTATCTTGCATCTCTGTATTAGTTACCTGTTGCTGCATAACAAATTACCCCTCGACTCAGTGGCTTAAAACATTTCAGTTTCTGTGGGTTAGGAATCAGCAAGGCTTAGCTAGGTGTCTCTGCCTCAGCTAGGTGTCTCTGCCTCAAGGCTTCTCACAGGGCTGCAATTAAGGTGTTGGATCTGCTTCCAAGCTCAGTGGTTGTCTGCAGGACTCAACTTCTCACAGGTTGTTGGGCCGAAGGCCTGAGTTCCTTGCTGGCTGAGGGCCTCTCCAAAGGGCTATTCACCTGGCAACTTGCTTCCCCAGAGCAAGTCTTCCAAGACAGAGCAAGAGCAGGTGCACAGACGGAAGCACCCTTTGTAACCAAATCTAAGTGACATCCTGCTACTTTTGCCTTAATCTGATTGTTAGAACCACCACAAAGTCCAGCCCACGTTAAAGGTGAGGGAATTGCACAAGTGTGTGAATACCAGGAGGTGAGAATCATTGGAGTATTTTAAAAAGTTGTTTCTCATAGTTATTTGTAATTAATTTTCTGCTGAAATGGGCATTTACTAGAATGCTTTACTGGAACAAAGATTAGATTCTAGTAACCGTACATGCTGATGGATACATGTTTGTTTTGTAACAAATTGCTGAAGATGAAGGGCCCTAACCCTCAAACTCACCCCACTTTTGCTATCTAACTTCAAGTATTTATAGTAGGGTCCACTAATTTCCAACACTGACCATACTTTCCTCTATATTTAGTAAATCCAAAGCAACCAATGAAATGTCGTAAGGGTACAACTTCTATGAACATAGCTCAAATTGCAGGCAGCTGATACACTGATACCAACCCAGTTCTGCCAAATGGGAGGGCAAGGCTTGTTACTGTATTATAATGGGCAACAACTAGATATGAATTAAGGACAAAAGAGAAGATTATGATAAAAAATTGAACCTGGGAGGATATAAAATCAGATTGATCATCTATGTAGTGAAAACCCTCATCCCTTTACAAGGAGTGGTACAGTCAGTAACAGAGTAGGTACTAATGTAAACTTACTTAGTTAAAACTTCTAAACACAAAATGATCTCAAATATTGTTTTTTTTTTAACTGAGATATTTCTGATATCATAAGGACTTGGTGTGGATAAATATTTGCACAAGGACTTAAAAGACAAATGCTTATCACTTGTTTTAAAATTCCACCTTTTAAAAACAAGACTAAAGTGACATAAAAACAAACTTCCTCCTCAGTAGGTCTCAAGATTCATATATATTATCTTTATATAAGTTTAGATATTATCTTTTCATATTGCTTTGAAGACTGAGAAAGAGCTGTAAATTATCAATGCTTTGCTAACTCCAACGGCACCAAATTGGTGGGCAAAACACAAAGGACTGTTGAAACTTCTCTGGTGTCCTAAGACCTTATTTACAGAGTAAATATAAGTTCAGATTCTATTATCAATAAATCATCAATTTTTTGTGATACTCTAAGAGCAAATCACTTTCCTTATAAGGCCAAACTGGAAGACTCTACAGGTGTCAAAAATAAAAGAATGAGCAGTGATGAAGTCGATTTGTAACCTGGGCAGGCTCTGGAGCAGCTAAATGGTCTCCCTGTGGACACTCAGGGCTGTAACTCCACCTCAGTTTGACAGTTATTTTGAGATAGCTACAAGCTCCCTTAGAACTTAAGTTTTCCAAAACCCTCAGAGTTCAAGGTCCATACATTTAACACAAAGCTTAGAGAAACTGCCTAAGTTCATCAGTCTGATGAACATACTGGTTTGATGAATTCCAATTTAATTTTTTTTGGTTGTTTTTTTAAACAGGTTACATTCTAGTCAACACTACAGTATGAACACACTACATATGTCTTAAGCATGGCTCAGTTAAAACAAACAGAAAAAAACCAGTTTATGTAGTTCAGGGCTGGAGGACTTTTTATGAATAACATTAAAAATACCATAAATAGGAACTTCCCTGGTGGCACAGTGGTTGAGAGTTTGCCTGCCAATGCAGGGGACATGGGTTCGATCCCTGGTCCGGGAAGATCCCACATGCCACGGAGCAACTGAGCCTGTGCTCTAGAGCCTGCAAGCCACAACTACTGAGCCCGTGCACCACAACTACTGAAGCCCATGCGCCCTAGAGCCCACACACAACTACTTAAGCCCACACGCTCTAGGGCCCACGTGCCACAACTACTGAGCCCGCGCACCTAGAGCTCGTGCTCCGCAACGAGAAGCCTGCACACAGCAACTAGAGAAATGCCTGTGTGCAGCAACAAAGACCCAGCACAGCCCAGAAATACCACAAATAAAAATGAAAGGCAAATTAAAAACTGGAAAATGTGATGGAAAAATGACAAAGATGTTACCAAATCATCAAATAGGGAAGCATGCCAAAAGAAAGCTGGGTAATTGTAGGCTAATAACCCCAAACTACAAATGGCCAATAAAACCCATGAAACAAGCTTTTGACTTCACTAGTCATCTAATATGCAAATTAAAACAAGAGATTCCCCTTTTGGGGCAATCAAACTGGCTATTGGGAATAAAATGAGTGAGATTACAATAGGCCCATTCAAACACTGTTGGTCATAGCAAAACAGTCCAACTGTTCTCCACGTAAGTTAGGGAACATTTATTAAAAGCCTTAAAAACGTGCTTACTCTCTGCCCCAGCCATTCCATTTCTAAGAATTTATACTGAGGGGTGAATGAGACAAGTATATGAAAACTTGTGTATAATAGTGGTCATCAGTCCAGTGCCTTTGAGTTCACAAAACTTTTGACATTTTGCACTTTGTGATCTGTGGGGGAAAACCCCCCACAAATACTGCAAAAATGGTATCAAATGTAGGGAATAACAATTTTCTTAGAATTTACCAAAATGTACTTTGTTAAATCCCACCCCACGCCCAATTTAAAGATAGAAGCAAAGCTACAAACCCCCCAAAATGGCATGTGTTTAAGTTACACAGTTTCATGGCATATTTAAATTCAAAAAGCAACTCAACCAATCCTTTCCTCCATTCTGAAGCTAGGTCAGATCAACTTGGGCAACAAATAAACAGAAATCTCCTGGAAACATGTAGGTTATTAAATAATTTGTTTATTGTACTGCATTTACAAAGAAAACAGACAATGCAACCAGTAGAAAGAATAAAAATGTGTTTGGGGTTTTATTTTTTACTGACAGCAAATAGAAATCCTTTAGTGAGATCCTGGCAATTTGACATTATGATTGAGTTCAGGAAAGGTAGATGGGGTGCTTGGAAGATCAAATTCTACAGCTGCCTCTTTCTACGGCTTTTAATTCATCTGGCTCCTTAAGTGATAGAGGAAAAGCCCTTGTTTGGTGGGAAAACATTTCCAAAAAGTTACAGGTTCTCTCTTATTAAAATTTCTCTTCATGTCAGTTGTTAAAACAGGGCCTTCTATTTGTGTGTGTTTGGTTAGTTCACCTTAATGTCATCACCAGAATCCCTGTAATTCCACAATTGTGATTTTACAGCATAGAAAAGAATTCAGTTCTAGTCTGGTATTGCTTTAGATGTATATATCGCTGAAAACCCAAAGTGGATTAGAATTGCTGAAGGATTTTCCCTGCCGTTGTTTGATACAATCTATTTTCTTTATTCTTGATAGGTGCATAGAACAGCCTCACTTCAAATTCTTTCTACAGGAACATGTCTGATTTCAGAACTATCCATCAAGGATCGATGAACGGCTGGCCAGTTATTCAGGGTAATATGTTTACGAGTTAAATGGATTGCATAATTGCACCACTTTTTCCTTTGCCTTTGTTGGTGGATAAATGACAGAATCTAGATTCCAATCTCCTGTAAAGGAAGTCGGCTACCTAACAGTCTCATCGGTGCTTTGCTAGTAGAGCCTCAAGTTGCACCTCCTCGGCTTTCTGTAAATCAGAGTCCTGTAGCCGCTTCTGGAGAATGCTGTAATCCCCAAGGCCCACTTGGTCCGTGCAGAACAAGCAGCTGTGACCCCAATCCTGTCCCTCTTTTGCTTTTCAATATGACCCGAGGAATATATGTAATGTCTAGGGCAAGTCTAGGAGAGGCCCATCCTAAAATAATATTCACAACGCCTTTTCTCATTAAAAAAAAAAAAAAAAAAAGCCTCAAGTACATTTCAATCATCTCAAAATTTAAAACTTACATTATACAAAGGAATAGCAGCAGAGAATGGCTAACCTTAAACCAAACAAAAAGAGAAAAAAACCCCTACAACCCTCAAAATAAACAATAAAAAAAAAGTGCCATCCCACCCCCCTCCCCTTGGTTCTTGTATCCTGGGATTTCATTTAAGACCTGAATGAAGCCTCTGAGAAAATGAGAAAGGCAAAGCCGTAGGGGGAAACTGCTTTAAGGCTGAATTCTGGACAAGGTAAAGAAAAAGCTGTAAATAAAAGTTGGGGACTGTTTGTAAAAGAACCGAGAACTCTAGGACAGTTGCTTCTCAGATGGGAAATCTCTGAAATCCAGTTTTCCTTTCTAGAGTCATCCTGAATTCTTTAGTTATGGGGCAATAAACTCAAGTGCAATGAGTAAAGTGCCAGCCAGGGATTAAAAAACAAAACAAACAGCCAATCAAAGTAACTCTGCTGGTAGGGCACAGAAGAGACATAGGAAAGGACAGTTTGCAGAATATATGTGGTTCTGAAGAAACTACTAGTCAGTGGTTCCATTTTTGTTTCCATCAAAAATCAGACTGAAGATTCGAGGATCTTAGAGTTATTAAAGGATGAAAGGAATTTGACAGTGCTTTGAACAGTGATAAAATGGTACCCAAATACGGTGTTTATACAGCTCATTTAAAAAGATAGCAGTTTAAAAGTCGCAGAAAAAAATGTGAACATAGAAAACAACAGAAACAATCCAGGAAGATGATGCAGCCTGGATACAGCAAGTTTAATATCTCTGCTGTACACAGAAGTAATACCTTTCCCCTTCTCATCCTTATGCTGGCAATAGGATATGCACTAGAAAATTTGACTCTTAGAGTCAGTGAATAAAAGGATGAGCTCATACATCTTCATAGCTCTTTTTAAAAGGATGCTTATAATTTAAAGGATGTCCTAATGGAAAGACAAGGGTACAGGGGTGAGAGGCTGTTTCACATTTTAGTCCATTAGTCTTTGGCTGAGCCCAATCAAGGCCAAATTCACCTAGGATGCCCAATGGCTGTGGGGGGATCTCCACAGGGTCAAATAAGCAAACCCAAATGAACATGTTGGATTCAACAAAAACCAAAAAACACCCTAGAAACCCTTGAAGGAAGAGCTTCACCCTGAAAAGGGAAGAGGGAAATGGTTGGAGGGGAGGGGCAGAGGGCCAGCGTGTGATCTCTGCTGCAGTGCTGGGCTGGGGCTTAGGAGTTGAGCCAAGGGTGCCGGAGACAATCAGCGGCAGTGGCCCTCTTCTCGGGGATCAACTCCAACATGGGCAGTAAGAAATCTGTGAAACCAGCTGCCTCTTCCTGAGACCATTCATACTTCTCCACCAGAACCTCAAAAAGCCCCCAGGGTTTCAGCTTCGTGATGTGTTTCAGGTCACCTAAGGTAAAGAGAGTACAAAAGAAACTGACCAACACTGACAAGTGACAAGATCCTTTTGTGGAAATGCAGGAACTAATCCAGATAGTCTATGAAGAATCAAATTTTGCCATCAGAATCTAATCCTTCTCCATTCACAAAGCACATCTCTTCTCTAATGCATTCCTTGGAAAGAAGAGTCTCCATTTTTCACGAGGGCCTAAAAATTTTAAATAATTTTTTTCTCCACCATTCCAGGATTTTTTGTCCCAATCAAACTGGGCAGGCCTATCAGGAACTAGGTATTCACTAAAATGAATATTAAATGCCTATATACTCAGCATGGTCTCATACAGTGTTCAGAGGCAATTTATCACCACATACCAAGAATAATTTGCTTGTACTCTTTTTTTGGCTCAATAGTTTAGCAAATGTTGCTTCGAAATAAGGCAGTAATTAAAAAACAAAGAGCTAAAACTATGTCAAATGTATAAAAGTAACAAAACTAAAAGAACAAATAAACTTTCAGATACAGCTGCATCACACTCTGTACTATTCTGGAACATTACTTTTTGCCTCCTTGAAACAATGTTTTTTTTAAAAAGACAGTCAATGATTAGTGACTTGTTAAGGTAAATGCTGCTTTAAATTTCTTTTCTTACATGACACGTATTTGAAGTCTCTTCTGTGGGCAGTGAGTGCCTAATTACCTACTTGGTATATGCCATTAATTTGACTTTGCACACAAGGAAGAAACTATGAAGCACTTCATTTTCCTGCCTCAAAGAAAAACATTAAGAAATGTTTCTGAGGATGCCTGCTGTCAAGTGTTGAGAAAGATGGTTTTTCTCAGCACTAATGTAGAGGTTGTGAGGAAAAAGGGAACCATGGAAAAAAGTCCAGACAGTTTTCTAGTCCCTTCTAGGTCAGGGTTTCATACTTAAGCTTTTAAATATATTTAGAATGCATAAGAAATTCGTATTTAAATACGCCAACATATATTATCTAGGCAAAAATTTGAGGTGAGAGTTTTATCTTGTGTTTTCTTCACTAATAAGTGATAACATAACTTACGCAATTCAAAGTATAAAGTTAATTCATATGACTGATGTGTTGAAGTGACTGTGTTAGGTATCACGGACTACAAGGTGAGATGTAGTCCTGCTCTTAAAAAGCTGAAACTACTTGCCCTTTGATAGAACTGCCTCAGCAAAATCTGCCCATTTTTCAGAAGTCCTGTAGTAGGAGTAATCAACCATGTGCCAGCTACTATACACATAATAACGAATTTAATATGAAGTAATCTCCGTTTATAAAGCAGCAAACTGAGGTTGTGTCAAAGGCCACATAAGCAGTGGAGCAGCTGGGCAGTCTAGCTCCAGGGTCTGCTAAGTCACAGCTCAGCATTCAAGGTAGGACCATCCTTCTGTATGTGTTGGGAACACGTACCCAAGCTGTACTTACCTCTTCATTGTTAAACACTTTTGTCCCCTTAATGTCTGGGAACAAACACATTTATTTTACCTTTTTTGGTGAAAAATTCCTTGGAATATTTTCCTGCCACAATGAGCTTGCGAGGCACCTTCCCCAGAAGTTCTATGATCAATGCAATGTGATCTGTATGTTTCAAACATTTCAAGAGGGGGAAAAAAGATATACATAACAGGGGTAACAAATGCAGTTCTAGATATTGGCAGAAAGAGTAGCATGCACACCTCTTTATAAAGCATTTCAGCTTGCTTTCTGTCCTAAATGGGAAGAAGAGGACTCTATCCATCTAATGGAGAATCCAGAAAACCATTAAAAATCAGGTACCCACTCCAGTGGGACTTGAGTGATAAGTAAAAACAATCTTGGTGTGAATGCTCTGCTTCCTGAAGTTGCATCCCTGGGGCCTAGATGAAAACTCATGTTAACAATACTACCTCTGCGATTGAAGAAGTCCTGTGAATATTTCCCACTGAGGGCAAACCGTCTTGGAATTCTGCCTATCAGCTCTATAATGTGCGCAATGTGGTCTAAAATAGAAGGGTAAGAAGAACAGGATCAAGGACAAGCTGTAAAAGAGGTTTTTCTATGAATAGCTTTTTCAAGAACTAGCTGTTTAAAAGTAAGTACAAATAAAACCGAGGATACTCAAGGGAAGCCTGGGAAGGCCAAGAATTATTTCCGGTGGTTTGTCACTTGATAGTAGTTGGCAAGTCCCATTCTGGAGTTTGGAGGCTTATCTATAATATTTTATTTCTATTTTGTCTATATCTAGGTCCAGGTGGGTTTTTCAGCTAAGCTACAAGAGTGTAGCAATATGCTTTAGACATTCTAGGACAGACATTTATTTATAATAGTGCTCTGGGCTTCACAGAGTAATAATATCACTTTAAGAATGTTCATGACAAAGCACTCACATATGATCGAGTTTTCACAATTACCCTGTGAAACAGGCCAAAATTTAATACCCCATTTTAAAGGTGAAAAGTGGAACCTCTGGGAGAACGGCATACTTGAAGCCACAAGGCCAATAAGAGCTAGAACTCAAATGAAAACCCCTATCGTATCATGTCTAGTCCAGATGTTTTTTCGTTTTGTCTGTTTTTTAATTTAAAAAATCACATTATTAAAGAAAAAATGAGCACAAACATTTAAAGTATAGCTACTTGACTATCTTTGGCCACTAAAATGTTTACATCATGTAGTGTCTTGTAACTGTCACAGCAGGCATATGGACTGTGAGCACTGCCAGGGAGGTGGGCAGTCTGCCACCAGCAGACGAGCTTGGGACCAGCCAGCATCCACACCTACAGACAGGTCTATTACCTTTTTCTGCAGGTGACAAAAAGTAAAAATATGAAGAGGCTTTAAAAAGTGATGGCTCCTAGCCACAAAACAGCTTTAAAAATGACTTTAATCCTGTAGTTACAGAATCCAGGTCAAAAGCAATCACTTAAAACTTCCAATAATGTATCTTAGGGTAAAATCATGTGCTAGAGACATACACTTATTTGGGAATTTGTGAAGGTTTCAGGTCACATCTATTTCTCATGTAAAGGACTCAGTGGTGTCATTTTAGAAGAACTTTATGAATTCACTATAACTTTTGGGCAGTTTTTACTGAATTTATGGTTTGGTAACAAGTATTTGGCTGCCAAAAAATTTCTGCCAATTTTAGGCAGGATCTGCAAGTAAATATCTTTGTATAAATTAATTATAAATGAGACTATAATTTGTCTTCCTGTAAACTTCCAAGTAAAGTATTGGTTCTTTTAATATTTTTCCTACCAAGGAATTATTTTTCCCTTAAAATTGTTATATTACTTTAAATTCCAGCAACCTATCTCTGGCTTATCAATTAATCATAAGATTAATATATCTGACAGGCAAAATTATCAACTATTATTCCAAGATTTAGGGTTGTGGAATGTCCCTAATAACAGAGGACATGCTACTTAGGCCCCAGTCTTACCAGGACTTGTAACACTATGCATATACTAGCCAGGGGATAGGGTTTGCTTTTTCCTGCTCCTATGGGCCAAACAGTAGTAATCTGAGGTTTTATCTAAGGGCTGGAATAGGAGGGAATAAATTAGGATATAAATATCTAGGGTAACTGGTTCTCCCTTTTCCCTTACTTGAGTCTTTTCATATACATTTCAATTTTCAGGTTTGGTAGCATAAGATCCTGTACAATGTAATTCTAGCCACTATATGAGTCTGTACCACACACTATTTATAGGGAATCCAGGGAAATAAAGAGAAAAAAGTTAATTACCCTTGCAAACAGATTTGATAGGGCATTTCTAAAACGATGTTAAGTCTACAGCCCCAAACTTATAACCCAGAAAAAAGCAAGCAGATAACAGGGAAAAATCAAGTGTGTACACAGGTAGTAATTACAGTAAAAGGGGCTTATATACAGAAAACATGTCCAAACTGTACCCACTAAAACAGGCATATGGCTATGGTGATTAGTTAGCAGAGCATTTTTCAAACGGTACTTATTAGGAATATCAGCAGGCCTTACTAACATTGCCTTTTGACATCCCAGGGGACCAGTTTGAGAAATAGCACTGTTGGTTCCATAAAGCAGAACCTGATTTCCCCAAGAATCAAGGAAAGCACAGAAAGTAAAAGATATATTTTCTGCATCGGGAGGGTACACTGGTAGTGCTCTCTCAAAGTAATCCCCATTAATCCTGAAAACAAAAGCGCCAAAACTGTATAATAAAGAAGGTAAAACATTCCTTTAATAAAGTTTTCTTATTCACATTATTATTTCATCTAGTTACTTGAATGCCACTATGATTTTTAAAAAATCATCACACATTTAGTTGTCTGCTTTCACAGTCTCTCAGAACATCTGACGCCTTGGGCTTTTCCCACTGGTATTGCAAAATATAAACCAATAATATTTTGTTTTAAAATGGAATCCAAATGTTAGTATCATTTAAAAAGAAAAATACAAAAAAAAAAAAAAAAAAAAAAGAAAAATACAGCTTTAATTTTCAGAAAGGAGAAAAAAGAATGCTGAATGTTGTACAATTTATATAGACAAATAGGATATATTCTCTGCATTCAAGTAGTGTGTATCTGATAAAATCGACTTCCAAATAAAGTTGCAAGCATAACTGGGCAACAAGTTGATGAACAGGCAGATCCAAACTGGGTAAAGAATGAATCACTGATTTACACAGGAAGGAAAATGACTAGATGTTTTATAAGAAACCTGGCAAATATTGGTTTGGCCAAAAGGTTCCTTCGGGTTATGACGTAAGATGGCTCTAGTAGCACTTACGTGTCTTTAACGTCATTCAAAACAATTTTGTTAGATTGTATGTGACAGCTTGTCTTATCAGTGTGTGTTTTAAAAAAAGACTTATCAAAATTGGTGAATTTTTGTGAAAAAAGCAACATTTTTGGCATATTATGCTTTATTATTTCAAGAAAGGTTAAAAACACAACTGAAACGCAAAAAAAGATTTGTGCAGTGTATGCAGAAGGTACTGTGACTGACAAATGTGTCAAAAGTGGTTTGCGAAGTTTCATGTTGGAGATTTCTCGCTGGATAATGCTCCACGGTCGGGTAGACCAGTTGAAGTTGATAACGATCAATCGAAACACTGAGAACAATCAATGTTATACCACGCAGGAGACAGCTGACATACTCAAAATATCCAAACCAAGCGCTGAAAATCATCTGCACCAGCTAGGTTATGTTAATCGCTTTGATGTTTGGGTTCCACGTAAGTTAAGCGAAAAAAACCTTCTTGACCGTATTTCTGCATGCGATTTTTCTACTTAAATGTAATGAAAATGTTCCATTTTTAAAACAAATTGTGACGGGCGATGAAAAGTGGATACTGTACAATAATGTGGAACAGAAGAGATCGTGGGGCAAGTGAAATGAACCACCACCAATCACACCAAAGGCTGGTCTTCATCCAAAGACGGTAATGTTGTGTACATGGTGGGATTGGAAGGGTGTCCTCTATTATGAGCTCCTTCCAGAAAACGAAACGATTAATTTCAACAAGTACTGCTCCCAATTAGACCAACTGAAAGCAGCACTTGATGAAAAATGTCCAGAATTAGTCAACAGAAAATGTATAATCTTCCATCAAGATAACGCAAGACCACATGTTTCTCTGATGACCAGGCAAAAAATGTTACAGCTTGGCTGGGAAGTTCTGATTCAACTGCCTTATTCACCAGACATTGCACCTTCAGATTTCCATTTATTTCAATCTTTACAAAATTCTCCTAATGGAAAAAATTTCAATCCCCTGGAAGACACCTGGAACAGTTCTTTACTCAAAAAGATAAAAGTTTTGGGAAAATGGAATTATGAAGTTGCCTGAAAAATGGCAGAAGGTAGTGGAACAAAAGGGTAAGTACGTTGTTCAATAAAGTTCTTGGTGAAAATGAGTCTTTTATTTTTACTTAAAAACTCAAGGCACTTTTTGGCCAACCCAATACAAGTTTTAGTTTAACCAACTGTGGCCTTTTCTCTAATTCTTATGTAGAATTCTTTAATATCTATTATAAAATATCTAGGATACCTAATACTTAACATAAAATATCTTATATTTCTATCTTTTCTGGGACTTATATATACTTAGCACACTAAGAAGACTAAGGCTCTTCAGTACTAGCAAATTACATTAGCCACCGTGCACAGACATCCTTGGTTGAGGGGACTTACCTTCATCTCGAGTGTACTCTTCCCCTGAATGAGGTTCAAATAAATAGTCGCCTGTGGCCAGTTCAAAGGCCTAAGAAAAAGAGGAAAGCTTATGAAAGCATAAAAAAGAAAGACGTTTGGGAAATTTACTGCTATTTGGCTCAATTTTAAGTAATTTTTTCTTCTTGGAAAACCTGCAAATGATTATTTAAAAAATTCTCTAAGATTATTCCTAAAAAGCTTTCCTTTCACACCTGTACCTTAATAAAATGGAGCAGGAAAACTGCAAAAACTCAGTTAATATCAATATGTGGATTATTCCAAGCCCTGTACACCCCAATCCTTCAATCAGTAATTCAGCTCTCTTAAGTTTCTCTTTTTGCTCAGAGAGGGGCATATCTAAGGTGATTCTAAGTTATTAAATTATTAATGAGATAAACATGAATAACTTATAACTTCACATGGCTAGAAATTAACATTCTGTATCTAAAATCAAAACCAAAAAAATTCAGACATTTTTCTACCTATGACTCTTCAGTGTTTGCTAAAAAGTACATTTTTAAAGTTTTGCTTTGGAAAAGCACTGTCCCAGATAGAGAGTCCCCAATTCCTAGGTCTACAGAAAAAGATTAAGTATAAATGGAGTCAGGAGCTACTCATATTGACCAGCAGGTTAGCAACCACCAACCAGGAAAAGGCACAAGTCCCCTATAACAAGAAAACGTCTTGTAAACAGTGTTTGAGAGGGACTGAAAAAGTGATTTCCTCAGGAATAAGTGTCAACCAGTACAGAAGGACAGCGTGTGAGTGATGGGGTTGTATTAATTTTTCACTGACTAAAATTAAACCAAGTAATTTAACAGCAGTTTTAAAAAGGACCTTATTGATATAAAAAGTATAGTTATAAGTCAACTGCTAGCCATGGGTCAGTTTTGGTTGACTCAATGGTACTAACCAGCCCAGACAATCTCAAGAACTGTGGAGTGGATTAGGTGGGGCACATTCTCAATTCAGACCCATGTCTATCTAGGTCTTGGTGGTTTGCCAGTGTTACGATAGAATAGCCTTTCTCAAAAAATGTATAACTTGGGCTGTACCACTACCCAGAGCAAGGCCACAAAAGCAGAAGTTTCAGGATTGTCTCTAAAATGTCAGAGATGCTGTGGCTTCTTGCTAGGCATAGCTTGTTTTACATGCTAGCAGTTTGTTATGAAACTGAACTACACTGATAGAACAGATACCTGTTTCACCCTCTAATTATCCTGAGGTTTACGGTCTCAAAGCAGAACAGAAACAATTTGTGATTCTTATTCATCAAAGTCTGTCAGTCTCTTCTGAAACCAGTACTTTAATTTTTCCATCTCATAGTAGGGGATTCAGTGAAGATATTAAAGCTAAAAAAAAAAAGTAGATAGTTTTCTAAAAGTTTAAAATATTCTAAAATTTTCCACCTAGATACTTACAACTCGTTACCTAAAGTTCTCTAAAAGAACTTTATTTTTGGAACATAAGGTAGTTGCTAGTAGTTACAATTTTATAAATAAGATAACAGTAAAAAAACCAAACCAAACCGAAAGATCACAACATCAGAAATGAAAACTAGTAGAAACTCTAGATTACAAAACACCTAGTTAAACATCTTTCCTTTACAGATGAGAAAACTGACCAGAACAGAAAGGCCAAGTCCATCCTAGAATCCACGGCTCCTGGTGCCCACTCCTGTGCTTGTCTCACACTGACCACAGGGCCTATTTTACGTCAGTCAGGGTCATGCTAACAGACAGAGGCAAAATCAGGGAAGGTATGATAAATCCAGTGTGCTGGTACATCCAGATAATGGAATATTATTCAGTGACAAAAAGGAATGAGCTATCAAGTCATAAAAAGACATGGAGGAACCATAAATGATATTACAAAGTGAAAAAAAGCTAAACTGAATTATACTGTATGATTCTAACTATGACATTCTGGAAAAGGCAAAACTATAGAGACAATAAAAACATCAGTGGTGGCCAGGGGTTGGCAGGGGGTGCAGATGGATGAAGAGACAGAGCACAGAGGATTCTTAGGGCAGTGAAACTATGCTGTATGATACTATGGTAGTAGATACATGTCATTACAAACTTGTCAAAATCCATAGAACGTTTGGAGAATTTTAAAACATCTATTCTTTATTAATTCTTAATGCTCTTCACAGAGCATTCCCTTCTTATAACTTTCCTTCTAACTTTGTAGTCTCAATCACTGAAGTGGCAGGCAATCTCTCAACTTGCCTTTTTACCTCAGAAAGGGTCCCAATCTTTCCATCAATTAATTGTACTAGATGAAGGATGATCCATCTCTCCAGGCACTTCTGATATTCCAAGATTTATTTTTATTCTCTGAGTATGGTGAAATTTAAAGCACGTTTTCTACATCTATTAGCAAAATGAGAGAAATTTGGGGGAACAAATGGGCCTCAAGTTTTCATGATATTGTCTCAAGTCAGGTAAGTGCTTTCCCTCCTTTGGTCAAAAAAATTCCTGCACATGAGCTGGTCCAAAGAGGGGCCAAGGTTAATCCACCCCCCTTTCATCTTTTTTGCCTTTTTGCCTTCTTAAGCCTGACACCGTACATACTATGTTACATAGCAAGCAGGACCTACTGCCCTCAATTAACCCACTACTAAGAACCACATCATAATAAATCAGATGCCACCTACAAACTAGCTGTATTTTGTATGGCGGCATCTCTATCAATTATTTCCTCTACCAACTCAATCCAAATCAGATTCCTCAACACAAAGCTTTAAAGTATGGCAAGAAAGAAGATTTTCTTCCAATGTTCTTTCATCTTGTACACACAATACCAAATCATCTTCAATTTAGACAGCCCTCCCCCTTAAAAGACCACAGACATGCCATAACAAAATAATTTAGAAGGTCATGCCATATTAACAACATGGTTTAAACTTTATTATCTTTGGAAGACAAAGGTTTTCAGGAATGTGGGCGTCAAAGAAATCTATGACACAAAACAGGTTGGGGCTTCTAGTCTGTCCTTTCTCTTTTAAGTTTTCCCCAAAGTTGATTATAAATACTAAATGTTAATTGAAATGACAGTTTAATATGTTTCTGATTTAGTTCACTCATTTGATGGTCCACAAACATTTATTAAGTATTATTGTATACTAAAGAATTTGTTTGATCTTGTTCCTGTTTCCCGGGAGGAAGCCTCTCAACTCTTGGGCTTTCCAAGTGATAAACGCGCCTTTTGTTATTCATGGTGGGCCCCTTCGGACCACACTTAAGTTTATACTGATGAGGTGACTCATAGTGGGCCCCTAGACACAGTTTCAAGAGGGGGGTTGGATATGCCACCAAGTTGGACAAGACCAACTGTGCAATTAGAGGGTTGAGGTTTTGGGCTGAGTGTTGTCAAAACTGACCTCCCAACCTCTCAGGAAGGGAAGGGGGCTGGAGACTGAGTTCAACCACATGACCAATGATTCAATAAATCATGCCCAAGTAACGAAATCTCAGTAAAAATTTTGGGCACCTAAAGCTTGGGTGAACTTCCCTGGTTGGTGATACACACTGACGTACCAGGAAACTGATGTGTCCTAAGAACACAGAAGCTTAACCTTTGGTCCACTCTCAGACCTCACTGTATGCATGTCTTCATTTGGCTGGTCCTGATTTGTAACCTTTATATCAAAACTGAAATGTTTTAGAACTTCCCTGAGTTGTGTGAGTCATTCTAGCAAACTACTGAATCTGAAAGGACAATGGAAACTCCCAATTTGTAGCCAGATGGTCAGGAGGTGCAGGTGGCCTGTGGACCCCAGAGCTTGCAGCTGGTGTCTGAAGTGAGGGTAGTCTTGTGGAAAACTATGCCTTTAATCTGTGAAGTCTGTGACAACTCCAGGAAGTTAGCATTAGCAGTGCATTGCACCCCCTCAAAATGTCCCAGGCCCTGCACCAGACACTTAGCTATACATTATAGACATGGTTCCTGCCAGTACTTAAAATGAGTGGAAGAGAAAAAAGTAAATCCACAATTACAAATTGAAGAGTACACTCCACTTCAGGAAACAATATAATATGTTCCAACATGAGGCTATCTGTGGGAAGTCATTTAATATCAACTAAGTCTGACTACTTGAGTAGTTGCCTGACAAGGTCAAAGCAGCAACTTATGAATCCATGGATGACTGAGCTTCATATCCTGTGAGGTGCAAAGACGGCTGAGTGACTGCTAAACTGTACAGAATGAAGCAGTTTCCAGGGTTTTCCCTAATCTGAAAATAGATCAGAGCTGAGGGCAAGGGTAAGAGTAACTTCTCCTCATCAAAAGCAGCACCGTGTCTGAGCAGTTGTTTTTAGCCGCCCCGCAACCCCAATCTGTAGTAGAAAACATTTGGTTCCTTCACCTAACAGGAATTTGGCAGGAACCGAACGGAATGTCAGATGTTTGTAACTAAGCTTTTAAATTCAGACCTCTCCAGACACAGGATTCAGAGTGCCAGTGATGAGTCAGAAAAAAAATCCTTTTGTTTGTTAATCCACTGGTCTACTGAAATTAGCAAATTACCACGTAACAAGTTAAAGTCAATGGGAAAAACATTACCATGCACGCTGTGCTCCAAATATCAGCAGGGGTATTATAGCCAGATCCTATCAGAACTTCCAAGGAGCGATACTGCCTTGTCTGAATATCTTCAGTGAAATGTTTGTGCTGAGTAAATGAAGAAAGAAACAGTATTTAAAAATTCCTTTATTCTAAGAAGTAACAAGTCATGACTGCTTAATGATGGAGATTAAAATAAGTTCACCGAAGCTTTCCCCAAACCAAAATTCCCATGTGGCTAATTTCTTAAGTATCATTTAGACGTTATTAGCTCCAAACAGCACTTTTCTTTATATGCTGTCTACTCCAAATTATTTCTCTAAACATAAGTCTGAACTTAATATAGATACACAGGTTAGGGAATAACAATCGCTTTTTAAGAAATGGAAAACTATTACCCCAAACAAAAATTAAGTTGTTCATTTGTCTAAAATTAATAACTTGTATTTCAACAAATAAATGATACAAATTTAGGTTCAGTTCAAACTCTTCTTGCTGTGTGCTCATTATAGGAAAATAAAAGATGTAAGTTTCAAGTTTTAAGAACCTTATAAACACCACCTATATAAAGACTTCTTGCTCTCATTCTCTTTTGCCTCCCTTACTCCTCCAAAAATATCAAATACGAATCTTGGGGAAACAGAGACCATGTTAAGCACCATGGGGATGCAATCAGCAAAACGTTTCTTTAACACATGTATGGGAAAGAAAGGGAAAACCTCTTTATAAAAGCAACTTAAGAGACACAGTACCCAGTCTGGCATTCATGGATTTTATTTGGATCTTGTTCTAAACCAACAAAATTAGAGGAATGTTTATGAGATAACTGGCAAAACTGACTGAATATTTGATATTAGTTAACTGTCAACCTTTTTAGGTGTTAACAATGGTGTCATGGTTACCTAAAAGAATCATTTTTTAGAAAGCCATATTTACAAATGAAAATAAGATGCCTGGGATATACTTCAAAATGATCTCGAGTGGGTGTCAGGGTGGGGATATAGGTGAAAAACAGGCAATGAGTTGATAATTGCTGGGTGACACTAGTATAACAGCAGGGGAGATTATTCCACTCTTTACTTTTGTATAGGTTTGAAATTTTCCGTAATAAAAAATAATACAGAAAAAAGAAGCTTCAAATGAGTCATACACAGGAAACAAAATTCAGAAAATATTAAAACATGTAGTGTGAAAGATGATTTTCTAATCCTATTAAAATATTAAAAAACAAACAAACAAAAAAACAAGGAACAGCATTTGTGAACAGGAGAAATTAGGCAGAGAAACCTTCAGGTAGAAAAACCAGCATTGACCAGAGCTCCACAGGGTACTGGACTAAGTTTGCAAAAGAGCAAAAAGTACTTCAGGTGGAGGGAACATCATAAATAAAGGCACAGAAAGACATTTGCTAAAGCCAAACATAGCTAACTGCTAGGTTGAAGAGTTTCAATTTCATTTGGCAGACAAGAGAACACCACTGCACGTTAGTAAACAGGACAGTGTACTGTAAGAAGACTGATAGGACCTCTGAGAACACCATTCCAGTAATCTTCTGGTTTGTGGCCAGATCTAGGCTTAGTAATGAACATCTGAACAATGGCTGTGGAAATAGGGAAGGAAGAGTTAAAACCAAGGACATTCACAGAAAGAATGAGCACAATTTAAAAATTCAATTCAAGTGGGAGACAAGGAGGAAGAGTCAAAAAGAACTCTGTGGTAGAGGCTGTCGACACGGATGGAGAGACTTAGAGAGGGAAGTGGTTTTACAGGAAAACAATGGGTTCAGATACTGAGTTTGAAATGGAAATGTACTGCAGGTGATACAGTTAGAAAAATGAACATGCTGTTCAAGGGAGTTGTCTTTACTCATCATGCCTCACTACTGCCTTACAAATACACTGTAAATGAGGTCAAGAATCAGCAAAAGTAAAGAAGGTGGATTGGAAACATACACATCCACTCACTCCTGAAACTCCACTTTTGTAGCGAATCCAGCGTTAATTTTTTTTTTTTTTTTTTTGCGGTACGCGGACCTCTCACTGTTGTGGCCTCTCCCGTTGCAGAGCACAGGCTCCGGACGCGCAGGCTCAGCGGCCATGGCTCACGGGCCCAGCCGCTCCACGGCATGTGGGATCTTCCCGGACCAGGGCACGAACCCGTGTCCCCTGCATCGGCAGGCGAACTCTCAACCACTGCGCCACCAGGGAAGCCCCAGCGTTATTTTTTTCTTTTCTTTTTTTTTTTTTTGCAGTACGCGGGCCTCTCACCGCTGTGGCCTCTCCCACCGCGGAGCACAGGCTCCGGACACACAGGCCCAGCAGCCACGGCCCACGGTCCCAGCCGCTCGGCGGCACGCGGGATCCTCCCAGACCGGGGCACGAACCCGTGTCCCCTGCATCGGCAGACGGACTCCCAACCACTGCGCCACCAGGGAAGCCCCCCAGCGTTAATTTTTAAAGCATAAACTGACAAAGAGAAGACAAAGGAGTCAGAGCAATACTATTTAGAAGCTGGAAAGCAGAGAGATCACTGGCAAGTGTCTTAATGGATCCAGGAAAGCTGAATAATAAGCCACTGGTGAAAGCGGAGAAGCAGTGTGAGGTATTCCACAGTAGTCCTCCCAAGGCTCAGGATTCGGTGGTATCAGGTATCTCTGGAAGTAGCGGGGAGGGTACTCCAGAAATCTGCTTTAGAATATCTTTTAAAGAAAGAGAGCTCCAGAACACAGGGCATGATGCAGTATAACAGCCTTTCCCTGGCCTGACAGACACTTAGAGGGTTTCTCTGGAGTGGGTAAGACAGTTTCTGGAGGATGCTCGGCATGGTTGAGGGGAGAGTACTATCCTGAAAACAGGGAAATTAAGTGACTACATGTAAATTGCATGTTGAGCCCCAGTTTTCTTGCTTAACTCAGTTTCCAAAACACTAGCAGCCAGGCATTCACTCCCCAGGTAAGAGATCTGAGGAAGACTGCAAGTTTTCTGCAGGAAGTATGACCAGTCCAAGACCCTGACATCTGAGGATGAAAATGAAATAGCTCAGACAAATCATTTTATAGTGAATGACAGTCAACAAGAACCACCCAGGCACAAAGCTTCCAAACAGCTTTCTGGCACTCCACTCATATGGTCAGTTTTTTGTTTAATGATCCTGAACAAAGAAGGCAAGAGACACTATGTAAAGAAGTAGAGGACTTCCCTGATGGCGCAGTGGTTAAGTATCCACTTGCCGATGCAGGCGACATGGGTTCAATCCCTGGTCTGGGAATATCCCACATGCCGTGGAGCAACTAAGCCTGTGCGCCACAACTACTGAGCCTGTGCTCTAGAGCCCATGAGCCACAACTACTGAGCCTACGTGCCTCAACTACTGAAGCCCACACGCCTAGAGCCTGTGCTCTGCAACAAGAGAAGCCACCGCACCACAACAAAGAGTAGCCCCTGTTCACCGCAACTAGACAAAGCCTGCATGCAGCAACGAAGACCCAATTCAGACAAAAAAAAAAAATCAGACACTTGTGAATTACAGGTTGATAAAATGAATATTTAAAAAAAAAAAGAAGAAGAAAATGTCAAAAATGAAAAAATAATCAATATCCTCTCAGAGATAATCAGGGAACCAAAGAACTCTTGGAAAGTAAGGATATAATAGGAGAAATAAGAAAAAATAAGGCTTAAAAGAACAAGCTGAGAAATCTCCCAGAAAATAAGCAAAAAGAAAAATCTAGAAAATAGGAGAGAAAGAAAATGAGAGAACCTGCATAAATCTAACATTTGAATAATGAGATTTCAGAGCTAGAGAATTAAAAAAGAGAAAAAAAATCAAGAAAGAATCAAAACCAAAGAACCAGAGTTTCAATACTGAAAGTGCACACTGGGTCCCTTAGCTAATCGATGAAAACAGACCTCATGAGGCACATCGCTGTGAAATGATCCTGCAGACTTTCACAGGGGAAAAGGCTTCATACAAAGGTCCAAGAATCAGAATGACTTTGGTCTTTTAGCAGCAATAAGACAGGAAACTAGAAAACAATGGAGCAATGACAAACATTCTGAGGGAAAATGATTTTCAACCTAGAATTTTACATGCAGCCAACTGAGTGTAAAAACAGAATAAAGACATTATTAGACATACAAGCATGCCCACTCCCTCAATCACACACACCCTTTCTGAGGAAGCTACTAGAAGTTGTATATACTTCAAACAAACAAACAAAATAGGGAGGGTAGGAGATGCAAGAGGGAGGAGATATGGGGATATATGTATAGGTATAGCTGATTCACTTTGATATAAAGCAGAAACTAATACACCATTGTAAAGCAATTATATTCCAATAAAGATATTAAAACAAGCAAACAAACAACAAACAAACAAAAACCATGATGGAGTAAACCAAGAAAGAAGATCAGAGAGACAGGAAACGGGATATAAAAATAATCTCCAGGACATTTATGAAAGGAAATCCCAAGTGTCAGTGATGCAGCAAGCTACAGGGCAACCCAAGAGATGAACACAAATTAGCAGAGCACAGGTTCCAGGATAGAGCTCTTTAGGAAGAAAAAGTTGAAACAATACCCAAGGTATCCATGTGTATTAAAGTGTAATCATAGCACTGGATCAAAGTGTGGGGTGGAATTAAGTGATAAGTAATACAAAGACAACTAAGCAAATGAAACACAGTGTTAGGCAGAAAGGGAAAAGGAATCATACCACAATATATGCTTAGTTCAGCTGAAGACAGCGTTAGAGTCCTAATAATGTAAACATGGAGTCATTTAGCCAAGTCATATTAAATTGACAAGATAGGGGATAGTTGTAGTGGTAGATAAGTCCTACTTTCGAAAAGGCAGAAATACCTAAAACTGAAAAAAAAGAATTGGAAGCAATATACCCAATTTATTTATTAGCAATGCGAAGGTAAATACCCTCATGTGGGGAGTGACAAATTGGCAAAGGGAGGGGGGACAGACTTTTGAATCAAAATCTATGTAAGTGTCCCTAAACTATATATGCATGTGCATAACTGATGAGCAAAAGTATAATATTTGAAAAAATCAAACTCTTTGAAAATCATGTAAAATTCCATTACCAAATACCACATGCTGCTGTGCTTAAGAGACCAACAAGATGTGAGATTAGACCAAGATCCAGCAGGACAAGGCACCCATGTCCAGTTCACCACTGTCCTAGTGCCCAGGTCAGAATATGTACCAATATATTTGCTGAATGAATAAATGGATGAGAAGAATGTAAAGTCATTTTAGCACAGAGACCCATTAAAAAATGTATATAATAGTTGAAGAGAGAGAGATTAATTCTGTTGTAGTAAAAATGACAGGAAAGACTGCACCCAAATAAAGCAGAGTATGCCAAATGCATACGCAGGCATGAAGGAAGGTGTTCCAAACACAAAGGCAAAGGAGGTTGAAACATGATGTGAGCAGAAAACTGACAAACGTTTGAAGTTTATACCATGTGATATTTGTTACAGAGGCAATATTTTCCTCTGTAATTGTTTTACTTGAATATTTAATGAGCACCTCCTATATATCAGGCACTGATCTAAGTACCATAGATACAGCAGTGAATGAAAAAAATCTCTGCTGTGATGGGACATACATTATAGCGAGAGGGATATTAAACAAACAAATATCTAGTATCAGATTGGGTTAAGTGTTGTGGAGAAAAAAGAATTGAGGGAGGAGAGGAAGAAAAAGAAAATGGGTGTAAAGAGTGGTGGTTTGCTAATTACTGTATGTTAGGTGTTCAGGGGAAGATCTCCCTGGGTAAGATGACATCTCAATAGGAACTTGAAGAAAATGAAGGAGTGAATTATACACATTATCTTGGGAAGAGAATTCCAGGCAGAAGAAATAATAAGTGTTTTTTGCTTGGTGGTGTGTGGGCCATGGTAGGGACTTTGGCACTCATTCTGAAGGAAGCCACCACAAGGTTTTAAGAATATCTGACGTGACTTGCATTTAAAAGGATCACTCTGAGAGCTATGTTGAGAACAGTCAGTAAGAGGGAAGGACAACAGAAGAGAGAAGTGAGGAGGCTAATGTAACTCACCCAGGTGAAAATATATGGTGGCCTGGACTGTCTGGTGGCGTGGTGAAATAATTCTAATTCCTTGAAAAGCTTTTCTACATTTCTATCAGTCAGTGCTAAGCACTGACTTCAGTTTTTCCACAAAGTTATCACAATATTCTAGAATCGATATTGAAAGTGAGATCCTTCTAGGTTATGAACCACTAGATATAGGATGTCATGTGGAATAGGGAATTTGAAGTACAAAAGTAAGCCTAAGACCTATTAAAGTGGATTTTGCCTCAAACTGTCTCCAATATCCCTGTTTACAAAGCATACAGCTCTTTGAATAGTATCATTTATGTGCAAATCATTCTATTGTAGATTTTTTAAAGATATTCATTAAAAATAACACAAAAGGGCTTCCCTGGTGGTGCAGTGGTTGAGAGTCTGCCTGCCGATGCAGGGGACACGGGTTTGTGCCCCGGTCCGGGAGGATCCCACATGCTGCGGAGCGGCTGGGCCCGTGAGCCATGGCCGCTGAGCCTGCACGTCCGGAGCCTGTGCTTCACAACGGGAGAGGCCACAACAGTGAGAGGCCCGCGTACCGCAAAACAAACAAACAAAAAAACCACAAAAAGCATTCTTAACTAGGTAAACAACAGTATTAATATGACACTATACGTCAAAAACCTCCTTTAAAAAAGGTACCCAACTTCTGACTTAGTAATTTCATGTCTAGGACATCCTAAGGTCAACTTCAAAAGACTCATGAGCAAAGATGTTCATCACAAAGAACTGTCAAGAGTATGTAAAGGTTATAGTATACTGGCAAATATCACATAACCAACTGAATTTGATGTAAATTTCTGGTTGACAAAAGTGTTCGAAATATATTAAATGAATTAAAAGGTTACAATTAATAAGTTAGATGCTGATTTTAAAAATAGGGGAAAGTATGAACGTGGGTATTGAGAGTATGAAAGTCAACGAGGATATAGATAAAACAAAACCGGCCAGGAGTTGACATTACTGAATCTGGGTGACAGGTACCTGGAATAGGGGCAGGATCATACCATTCTCTCTACTCGTGTAAATGGTTAAAAGAAAAAGTAAAAAAAAGTTCACTAAAATGTTAACTGGCAATTTGGGTATAGAACTGCAGATGTTTTCTTCTTTTAGCACAACTAAGTCCAAGTTCTCATCTATCCCCAGTCACTTCAAAAGACTGAGACAAGTTTCACTTACCACCCAACAGGCATTTCCAAGATCAGCAATCTTCACTTGGAGCTTTTCTGCATTTTTTGGCTCAAGGGGATTAACAAGAAAATTTCCAGCAGTGGATTTTCCTATAGACAACAGGTATCATCAATAAGACTGTTCAATGAACACAGAAATAACCAAAGGTTAATGAAACTCTACGAAGTAATTCACCCAGGTCCCCAACTGGCAACCTACAATAAATTTTCTAAAATAAACCAAGTAAAGCAACACCCTGACTTCCCAGAATTAAAACCTCTGCCTTCACAGCAACAAGTAAAATGCTGTACACTCACTGTTTAGCCAATAAAAATCAAACTGAGCTACACATTTACACACTGAAGGTGACTTGGACACCTGCTGTAAAGCTATATTTATAACAACAATGGTACTTTTAGTTTAGAAATTCATGAAAAATTTTTTTCTATGTGGTGAATTTAAAAAAATTGTATAGCTGATTTACAACATATTAGTTTCAGGTATAAAACACAGCAACTCAGAATTTTTATAGATTATAATCCATTTAAAGTCACCAAAAAGTAATGCTATATTTCCCTGTGCTGTACAATATATCCCTGTAGCCTATCTATTTTATTATATATGGTAGCTTGTTCCTCTCAATCCCCTACTCCCACCCCTCCTCCTTTCCCTTCCTCCCTCTCCACACTGGTAACCACCTATCATTCTCTATATCTGTGAGTCTGTTTCTGTTTTGCTGAATTCATCTGTTTTATTTTTTAGGTTCCACAGATAAGTGATAACATACATTATTTGTCTTTGTCTGTCTGACTTATTAGAAATTCATGAACATGTTATGCAGGGAAGGAGTCCTAGGGAAGTACCTTTGTTGTCTAGTGGTCCATTATGTTCTTGCTCTTGCTCATCTTCACAGGGTATCTCTGCTCGAATGCTTTCTTGAAGTTGGCTAATGTCCTGTGCACTGAATGACCGGTCTACATTTGATGAAGACTGGCACATCATGGTATCTGACACCTCAGAGGTTACAGGTGTACAGGAGTCTGTTTCTTGAGATGTGCTGCTGTCTCCATTTTGGGAACTTAGAAAACTAGGTTCCTGCTTCAAATTTTGGACATCACAGCCATTAGCATTATGTAGATCCTCTTTAAGCCTCAATGTTTCTTTATTATTGTTCTCAGTATAATTAACGACTTCAATTACTCCATTGCAATTTATTTCTGCTGCACCACCCTCTACACCATGTTCCGTAAGTGTTTGATCCTGGTGAATGGTACTTGACTCTTCTAAGGAACAAAGACAAAAAGGATGTACGTGTATGCATATGCGTGAAAGAACACAAAAAAAATCTCTCCACAAGATTAAAACGTTTTCTAGAACTTATACAGGGTGACATAAAAACATGACTGCACATCTAAAATCTATTTATGAAAGGACAAAGATCTTCTTATTCTTACCCAATTGCTAAATGAGGTCTACGTTGCATATCCTGAGAAAAGTTAGAAATTACATTTGAATATTACCTACCTAACATTTATGACAAATTCTGTATTCTTACTGTATAACGACACCCCCAGAGATGTTGTATATGCATGAAACCACTATATTATAAAACAATGATAAATTAATGTTAAAGTTTGCTATAAAGTAATTTTTGTGATGCTCTATTTATACCAAGTTTTTCTTGGGTCATTTTATTAGGTGGGTTCTCTTTCAAGGGTCTTTCAACAGGACTCTCTGATTCTTCTTGCTTGTTTGGTCTTTTTTGTCCAGGGCCCGACTCTTTCTCCATTTCCTCAATTTCCTGCATTCGCTTCTCTAGTAATTCTGCCTGGCGCTTCTGCTTCTTCTTCAATTTCTTCTTCTTATTCTTTGACATTTTGTCAGCCTGGGCGGAGATTACAAACAGATAAAGCCTTCAGGTGGCTAATCCATTATCCCCAGTTGGAGATAACTGTTAATTTTAATTACTTCCTAGTTAAATTCCACTCTTGTCCTAACATAGCACTTAAGCTTTTCATTAATTTAAAAAATGCAGATACTCTCAAGAAACCAAATTAAAACAAAATTAACAACAAATCTTGGTCCTCTGAACAGTCTGTGGGGCTGGTCCACTCTCATGCTCAAATTTATGGAAACCTCACCAGTACAAACTTGCTGAAGATGCACAGGAATTTATTGGAGAAAATTATAGAAGTGCAGGAATATATTTTTTTTCTGGTTTCCAAACTCTAAATAAACTGTGATCCATAACAGAAGAATCCCTGCCCATTGCCCATAGATCAGAATTAAATATAGAAACACCTTATACTTACTGGTTTAGGCTGGGGTGCAGTACTGACTGAAAAGAAAAGAAAACCAAGTAAGAATCCTTGCATTCAGCAGGCAATATAAACTAAGACACCCTACCAGAATGAAAAGTCTTTCTTGTACAGTTTATATTGTAGAGAGAACTACTGTTTTTAAGCAATTTTGGTAGAAGCAACATTATTTTTTTTAAAAGAACAAACAATGCATACAAAAGTCAACAAACTTAAAATAAATTTTAATAAATTCTTCTCCAGATAGCATCAATATATGCAAAGAACCAAGTCCTCCTTTCTGATTTATATCATTAATGCTGCTAAAAACTCATTCCCATGTACTGCTTAAAACAGAAAAGGATAGGCAACAACCCTCTCATCCCCACCCAGGACTAATTCTTCCCTGTGACACTTGTCAGTTTTAAAAGGAGAGTGGCATCAAAAGCTACAGTAATTTATTACATAGCATGTTATGGATATTAGTTTAGCTTAGGTGGGAGGTAGAATCTTCAGTCTTCCTTAAAAAAAAAAAAATTTTTTTTTTAAATTGTGGTAAGAAACTTGTAATATACAATTTCCCTCTTAACCATCCTTAAGCATACAGTTCAGTAGTGTTAATTTCACACAGTGTAACATTTCTAGAACTTTTTCATTGTGCAAAAATGAAACTATTCCCATTGAACAACTGCCCCTTGCCCCCTTTGTAGGTCTTCTTTTTCAAAGGAAGTCTCTGGATAATTGATATTTCAACTTGAGGATCAAGAGAGTTCCTCAAATATAATTAAACTACGAAAATTAAAATCTGTACCACAAATGGAAAAAAATCATCATAATCATAGTAGCCACCATTTATTTAACGCATAATACTGTGTGGCATACTACTAACTGCTTTAACATGAAATTTAATCCAAGTAACTCCTGCATGAGAAAAAAGAAGTCAAGTCATGTGCCCAAGGTCATTAAATGAATGAAGCAAGGAGTCCAAATAGGTATGTCCACTCCAGTGCTTAAATCCAAGCTCTTACTAGCAATGTTATCTTGCCCCTGCACAGGGATCACTGATTCACATAGGTGAGCATGTATGAACATCAAAAAAGACCATCAAATCACAAGAGAAAACATTTTAACAACAACATGAATCAGCTTTTACAATACACAACATATCTGGACCTAAAAGGCACAGTCTTCTTCTCCTATGGGAATAATACTGAGTATAAAAAGTCCTTTGAAGGCTGGAACTACTTCTTATGTAAGTACTTATTGTATCTTACTGTTAAATGAATTAGTGGTGCTTTACTTTTACTTAACTGTCAGGTAATAGAATAAAAACAAGAACTTCTCTTAACTTCTAATGAAAGTGAAGTCCTCAAAGAAAATATACCTGCAGATCCAGAAGGTGGAGGAGCTCCAGATCGCTGCCATTCTGTTGCTTCTGCAGCCAGCCTCCGGATGTACTGTTCATTCACTGACAACAAGATGTTTTCTGGTTTAATGTCAGTGTGGATGATACGGCACTTGGTGTGTAAATAATCCAGACCCTGTAACACCTGAATGGGAATAGAGCAGTAGACTTGCAAACACAAAATACAAGTCTTTCTGGAGAAGGAAGAAATCACAATGCAACATTTTGAAAAAATAAAAATGATATGGTAGTTTTCTACAAAGAAAGCATTTTTTTTAAAGCACAACAAACTTCCCCAGAAAGATTAATTGTAAACTATGAACAAAGGCAAGAGTTTATTTACAATAAAAAGTTCTTCCAAGTTTTACAAAGCTAATTCTATTTGGAGATATTTATTGATACATTACAGAGACGAAGAATAAACAGTTGACATTGTCCTTTAACTACTGAAATGTAGGTCATGAAAGAGATTTAGGTATCTTTAAATTCAAATTTCCTTGTTGATGAAGAACTGAGGTCTCTTGCTTTCCAGTTTGGAGCTCTGTCCAACAAAACACATTATCTAAACAAACTGTTTGCCCTCTGAAGTATTACCACTTTCCTGATGACAAACTTCTTCACTATATATTGAAAGCTGTTTAGAATATGAGAAAATGCTCATGAATAATGTTATATAAAGAGACGGTAATAATCTGACAATTTTCTATTAATATATAATCAATTTTTGCAACCAGAACTTCTAGATAAGGGCTCCAAATTTCTAAAATCAGGCATTACACTCAGCTCCCCATCTAATAATTATTACAGAAGATGAACCTGGGGGAAAATGATTACACTAAAACATTTAAAAACAGAATAAACACAATAAATAGGGGCTGAATAAATAATTTCAGCAATTAAAAAAACCTAGCTTTAAAAATAAAAATTCTATTGGAAATAGGAAACTCCTGACACTTTAAGAATCTAAAAAAATTACCACATACAAACTATTATGTATAAAATAAATAAGCTACAAGGATATACTGCACAACACAAGGAATATAAGCCAATATTTTATAATAACTATAAATGGAGTATAACCTTAAAAAAAACCCACCACATAGAAAATATTAAGATACATACTTGCTGAATAATTTTTTTGACACAAGGCAAAGGAAGCCCTTGATAATTGGACTTGATGATCCACTTGAGCAGATGATGCCCCAAAACTTCAAACACCATGCAGATATCTAGGAGTTTGTTAAGGAGGAAAAGGGTGACAGAAGAGAAGAAAGGGGGCAAGACAAGCTGTGTTCCACCTCAATGAAATTATTATTGTATTCTTTCAGTATAAAGAATTATAGAGCTTGACTAAAAAAGAAAATGTAGCTGTCAATATTCTGACATTCTAAAGGTTAATTAATGCTTTAGTCACAGAAAATACCCAAAATATGGAAAACTCTGGGGTGCTGGTTTATTAATAAAACTATGCACATTAAAACACTCAGTGATAAAAATAAAAGTGAAACATATACATAAAGTTAGTGAAAGCACTAGGCTTACGGTGTTGATTAGTCTCTTCCCTGATGTCGAAACTAACGTCCAGGGTAACAACGCCTACTCTCATAGTATCAAAGCAAGGAAAAATAAATTTGGCTTTAGCGAAAGAAGACAATGTACCAAAACGAGATAAAAAATGTAAATGTCAACATTTAAAAAAAATAGGAAACTGACTTGCTTTATGCTCTTTACTTTACAACACTAATCTTGATTCTACTGCCACCATGTGTTCTCTTACGTATGAACACCCTAATCACGCCTCATAACAGGAATACTCTTTGGGCATGGTAGTGCCAGGGCTAGGGCACTGCAGGGATTTTAGTCTGAAGATGTTGGTATTTTCGACCTCTAGAAGCTTCTACATAAATTGGAAAGTCAAGACATACATATGTAATAATGATCTAGTGCTCAGACTTTTGTTTCTTCGTTTTTGTTTTTGTTTTGCGGTACGCAGGCCTCTCACTGCTGTGGCCTCTCCTGTTGCGGAGCACAGGTTCCAGACGCGCAGGCTCAGCGGCCATGGCTCACGGGCCCAGACGCTCTGCGGCATGTGGGATCTTCCCGGACCGGAGCATGAACCCCTGTCCCCTGCATCGGCAGGCGGACTCTCAACCACTGCGCCACCAGGGAAGCCCCAGACTTTTGTTTTAAATAAGATTCTCCGCTAAAGGAAAACCTGTACTCCTTAAAGAAATGGCCAAATCCAGGGAAAACCTGGAATACCTTGCTGTGCCAACAGTAAGGGAACACATCAGGAGGAAACAGCAACCAGCTTGAAGAAGCCACTGGCTGGTTAAGAATCCGCCTGCCAATGCAGGGGACATGGGTTCGAGCCCTGGTCCGGAAAGATCCCACATGCCACAGAGCATCTGGGCCCGTGCACCACAACTACTAAGCCTGTGCTCCTAGAGCCCGTGCTCCACAACAAGAGAAGCCACCGCACCTCAACGAAGAGTAGCCCCCGCTTGCCGCAACTAGAGAAAGCCTGTGCACAGCAATGAAGACCCAACGCAACCAATAAATAAATAAAATAAATCTATTTTTTTAAAAAAGAAGCCACTGGCCAAAGTTGACATTTTAAAGAGTGAAGTTATGAATTAGCTTATAAATTAAAAACAGAATGAATCCAAATGGGATACTAAAGTAAGTGTGTGTTCGGGGAGGAAAATGTCTTCTTCAGAGAAAAAGTCAACTAATAAATATATAAAGTATGACAGAAATAAAAAATTACCATTTTATCATCATTATAGTAATAACTGAACTGATTCAGATAAGAACCAATGAATACTAAAACTACTAAGTGAAGATTGCTAGGGGAAAAAGAATTCTCACAGTGTCACACTATCACCCCATAGGTTGCTTATTAATTATAAAAGGAAAAAGATACTTTTAAACAGGGAAATCGAGCAGACACTGCCTTAACCATGTAATCAAACATATCATCACCAATGATAAGCACAAATTCACATTATGTGCCCTCTGATGTGATACACTGAGAAAAATAAAACATCATCCATGTAGTATACTTGACAAAAATGATTAATGAACTCAATCATGAGGAAATAATCAGACAAATCCAAATTAAGGAACAATACAACTGGCCTGGATTCTCTGGCCGGTGGGGGGTGGGGGTGAGTGGGGGGTGAGTGAATGCCATGAAAGGAACCGTTTTTTTTTTTTTTTTTTTTTTTTTTTTTTTGCGGTATGTGGGCCTCTCACTGTTGTGGCCTCTCCCGTTGCGGAGCACAGGCTCCAGACGGGCAGGTTCAGCGGCCACGGCTCACGGGCCTAGCTGCTCCACGGCATATGGGATCTTCCCAGACCGGGGCACGAACCCATGTCCCCTGCATCAGCAGGCGGACTCTCAACCACTGCGCCACCAGGGAAGCCCAGGAACCGTTCTTAATTAAAGAATATTAAAAACGGGACATGACTACCTCAGAAAATACAAATCAAAATTACAGGATGATACTATTTCAAACTCAACAGAATAACTAAAATAAAAAGACTAACATGACCAAATGTAGATGAGCATATGGAGCAATTAGAACTCCCATATTATGCTAACAGAAGTATAAAATGGTACAACTACTTTGGAAAACTGGTTGGTAATTTCTTAGAGTTAAACATACATCTAGGAACTTCTGCTGCAGTCAAGATGGAGTAACAGGGACTGGCTTAACCCTCTTGCTTTAAGCGACAACAACAAAATCAGACAAAATACATAAAACAACAGATTTAAAGACCCTGGACAAAGAAGATCTCCCTGAGAGATCACTGTCTTCTTACTGTCTTGAGACTCTCCAAGCAAACCCCTTGAGTTAAATAGACGGAGCTGAGAGTCCTGGGAGATCAAGGCAGCAGCTATGGTTCACAGAACAATACTAGCGAGGAGAGAGCTGCAGAGAAAGAGTACCCTGGAGATCTAAAAAGGGATCCCCCTCAAGTATTCAGTAGAGTAGTAATCAGCATAGGTATATGAGGAAACTACTAGAGGGGAAAAAAATCATCTGAAAGGATTAGAGGGAATAGTGCCCAGCATTCTCACAGAGCTCCAACAGTATCTGCTCTCATCAAAAGGACTAGAAAAATTCAGTTATAGTCATAGGCCAGAAATAAATCCACACATATATGGTCAATTAATTTATAACAAAGGAGCCAAGAACTTACAATGGGGACAGTAATTTCAATAAATCATGGGGGTACATGACTCTTTTTGAATTATGGTTTTCTCAGGGTATATGCCCAGTAGTGGGATTGCTGGGTCATATGGTAGTTCTATTTGTAGTTTTTTAAGGAACCTCCATACTGTTCTCCATAGTGGCTGTACCAATTCACATTCCCACCAGCAGTGCAAGAGTGTTCCCTTTTCTCCACACCCTCTCCAGCATTTATTGTTTCTAGATTTTTTGATGACGGCCATTCTGACTGGTGTGAGATGATATCTCACTGTAGTTTTGATTTGCATTTCTCTAATGATTAATGATGTTGAGCATTCTTTCATGTGTTTGTTGGCAGTCTGTATATCTTCTTTGGAGAAATATCTATTTAGGGCTTCTGCCCATTTTTAGATTGGGCTGTGAAAACCATAATTCAAAAAGAGTCATGTACCAAAATGTTCATTGCAGCTCTATTTACAATAGCCCGGAGATGGAAACAACCTAAGTGTCCATCATCGGATGAATGGATAAAGAAGATGTGGCACATATATACAATGGAATATTACTCAGCCATAAAAAGAAACGAATTTGAGTTATTTGTAGTGAGGTGGATGGACCTAGAGTCTGTCATACAGAGTGAAGTAAGTCAGAAAGAGAAAGACAAATACCGTATGCTAACACATATATATGGAATTTAAGAAAAAAAAAATGTCATGAAGAACCTAGGGGTAAAACAGGAATAAAGACACAGACCTACTAGACAATGGACTTGAGTACATAGGGAGGGGGAAGGGTAAGCTGTGACAAAGCGAGAGAGTGGCATGGACATATATACACTACCAAACGTAAAATAGATAGCTAGTGGGAAGCAGCCGCATAGCACAGGGAGATCAGCTCGGTGCTTTGTGACCACCTAGAGGGGTGGGATAGGGAGGGTGGGAGGGATGGAGACGCAAGAGGGAAGAGATATGGGAACATATGTATATGTATAACTGATTCACTTTGTTATAAAGCAGAAACTAACACACCATTGTAAAGCAATTATACTCCAATAAAGATGTAAATAAAAATAATAATAAATCATGGGGGGAAACCTGAACAGCTACATGCAAAAGAATGAAACTGGACCATTATCTTACACTAGACCCCAGAATCAACTCAAAATGGATTAAAGACTTGAACATAAGACCTGACACCATAAAACTCCTAGAAGAAAACACAGGTTGTAAGCTCCTTGACATTGGTCTTGGCAATATTTTGGATCTGACACCAAAAACAAAGTCAACAAAAGCAAAAATGAAGAAGTGGACTACATCAAACTAAAAATCTTCTGCAGAGCAAAGGAAACAAAATGAAAATGAAAAGGCAACCTATGGAATGGGAAAAAATATTTGCAAATCAAAGATCTGATAAGGGGTTAATATCAAAAATATATAAAGAACACATATAACTCAATAGGGGAAAAAAAACAAATCTGATTAAAAAATGAACCAAGAATCTGAACACATATTTTTCCAGACAAGACATACAGATGGCCAATAGGTACATGAAAAAGTGTTCAACATCATTAATCACCAGGGAAATGCAAATCAAAACCACAATGAGATACCACCTCACAGCTGTTAGAATGGCTATTATAAAAAAGACAAGCGATAACAAGTGTTGGTGAGGATGTGGAGAAAAAGGAGCCCTTGTGCACTGTTGGGGGGAATGTAAACTGGTACAGCCACTATGGAAAACAGTACGGAGGTTCCTCAAAAAAACTAAAAAGAGAATTACCATACATTCCAGCAATTCCACTTTTGGGTATTTATCCGAAGAAAACAAAATCGCTAACTTAAAAAGATGTGCACCCCCATGTTCACTGCAGCATTATTTACAATAGCCAAGACATGGAAGCAACCCTAGTGTCCACTGATGGATGAATGTATAAAGAAAATATGGTCTACATACACAATGGAATATTATTTAGCCATATGAGGAAGGAAATCTTGCCATTTGTGATAACATGGATGGACCTTGAGGATGTTATGCTAAGTGAAATAAAACAGAAAGACAAATACTATATGATCTCACTTATATGTGGAATCTAAAAACAAAACAAAACAACAAACTCATAGATACAGAAAACAGACTAGTGGTTGCCAAAGGTGGGGGGTGGGGGAAATGGGTGACGGTGGTCAAAAGGTACAAACTTCCAGTCATAAGATGAATAAGTCTGGGACTTCTCTGGGGGCACAGTGGTTAAGAATCCGCCTGCCAATGCAGGGGACACGGGTTCGAGCCCTGATCCAGGAAGATCCCACATGCTGTGGAGCAACTAAGCCCGTGCGCCACAACTACTGAGCCTGTGCTCTGGAGCCCGTGAGCCACAACTACTGAGCCCACACGCCACAACTACTGAAGCCCGTGCGCCTAAAGCCCGTGCTCCCCAGTAAGAGAAGCCACCGCAAGGAGAAGCCCGTGCACCACAACGAAGGGTAGCCCCACCTCGCCACAACTAGAGAAAGCCCGCGCGTAGCAACAAAGACCCAACACAGCCAAGAAAAAATAAATAAATGAATTTATTTAAAAAAAAAAAAAAAGATGAGTAAGTCCTGGGTGTGTAATGTACAGCATGGTGACTATTGTTAATAATACTATATTGTGTATTTGAGAGTTGCTAAGACAGTAAATCTTAAAGTTCTCATCACAAGAAAAAAACTGTAAGTATGTGGTGATGGATGTTAACTAAACTTACTATGGTAATCATTTTGCAATGTACACAGCTATCAAATCATTATGTTGTACACCCAAAACTAATACAATGTTATATGTCAATTATATCTCAATTAAGAAAAAAAACTAGAAAAATTCATAGTCCTGGGGCATTGGGTAGATTATTCAGAAGACCTTGCCTCAGTAGAAGGAATGATTAGCCCTAGACTGAACACTGCTCTGGAGCCATCTAACAAATGATAAAAGTAAAATCTGAAAAGGGTCAAACTGCTTACAAGTAACAACTGCATCCCAGAACAAAGCTCAAGATTTATAGCTATACAACATATCCAGCAGCCAACAAGGTAAAACTCAGTGTCTCAATCAAAGACTACCAGGCAACAAAGGTGAAGGAAAATTTATCTGAAAATTAGATACAGTAATAAATCAATCATTTGAAATTGACCCAGAACTGACCCAGACGTCAGAATTAGCAGACAAGGAAATTAAACAGTTATAGCAGTATTCCATATGTTGAAAAGAGATACAGAAGATATATATAGAAAAAAAGAGATGCAAAGATGATGTGGTGTATATATATTAATGGAATGTGACTCAGCCATAAAAAAGAATGAAACCTCGCCATTTGTGACATGGATGGTTGAGATGAGTGAGACAAAGACAAAACTGTACGATTTCACTTAATAATGTGGAATATAAAAGACAAAACAAATGAACAAACATAACAGAAAGATACAGAGAACAAACAGGTGGTTGCCAGAGGGGAGAAAGGTGGGAGGAGGAAAGAAATAGGTGAGAGAGATTGAGCAGTACAAAACTCCAGTTGCAAAATAGGTGAGTCATGGGTGTGAAATGTACAGTGTGGGGAATATAGTCATTAACTATGTAATATCTTTGTATAGTAATATAAACTAAGTAGACTTACCACAGTGATCATTTTGAAATGTACAGAAATATCAAATCACCACATCGTGCACCAGAACTAACGTAGTGTTATAGGTCAATTATACTTCAAAAATAAATAAACAAACTCAAAAGAAAAAGATCAAATCTGTGGTTACCAGAGGTGGTGGTTAGGGGAGGGGAAACTGGATGAAGGCAGTCAAAAGGTATAAATTTCCAGTTATAAGTACTAGGGATATAATGTACAATACAATAAATATAATTAACAATGCTATACGTTATATATGTAAGTTATTGGGAGTAAAGTCTAAGAGTTCTCACCACAAAGAAAAATATATTTTTTTCTATTTAATTTTGTTATTTTATGAGATGAATTATTGTGTGATAATCATTTAATGATGTATGTAAGTTAATTCATTATGCTGTATTCCTTATACACTGCTGTATGTCAATTGTACCTCAATAAGACTGGAAGAAAAAAAAAGAGAACCCAAATTGAACTTCTGAGATGAAAAGCAGAAAAATACCCTGGATGGGATAAATGGCAGATTAAGCACTGCAGAATGAGATTAGTGAACTCAAAGGTATAGCAATAGAAACTATCCAAAATCAAATACACAAAGAAAAAATAATACAAATGAACAAATAAACCCACCCACCCACAAAAGTAAGGGGCAACTTCAAGTGACCCAAAAAAAGGAAGCGGGGGAAAGGAATGAAGGTATTTGCTCTTTGCAATGGATCAAGAAATCATAAAAGTGATGGCAATAATTAACCCAGTAGCAAAGTGTATACCTAGTGCCTCGATTGTGTTCCCCATTTCCCACTCATAGGAATTAGGGCTTTTTAAAGAAATGGTTGACCCCAGGTTTGGGACAGGAAATGCACAAAATGAGCCTGGAACATTCTGATGTGCCAAATCATAAAGGAACTGTCAAAAACCTTGTGGCTCCTGACTGAAATTAAGAATAAAAAAACTAAAAGAAAAAAAAAGTATGAGACATTTGGAGAGACTGAAACACTGACTAGAAAAAAGGACTTAAGAAACTGATCCCCAATTTTTTAGGAATAATAACTGTGTTGGGGTTATATTTTAAGTCTTTGTCTTTTGGAGATACATTCTAAAATAATTACGGATGAAAAAATATCTTTAAGATTGGTCACAAAATTATCAGGAGATACAGACAAAACAAGACTGATTATGAGTTGATAACTTCTGAAATGGGTAATGGATCTATGAGGATTCATCAAACTATTCTACTTCTGTATATACGAAATATATCAAAATAAGGTATTTTAGAATGCAGATTGATTAAACAAACAAATCAGAACACAGAATTGTTTAAGTTATTTTCACGTTCCTAGCTTTAATATTAACTTTCATTTGTTGAGATTACAATTTGACAACAATGTTATTTTAATTTGTAAGCAGTGATATAAAAATGACCAGACATTCAGTAGCTTAAAAAACAAGAAGAGGGCTTCCCTGGTGGCGCAGTGGTTGAGAGTCCGCCTGCCGATGCAGGGGACACGGGTTCGTGCCCCGGTCCGGGAGGATCCCACATGCCGCGGAGCGGCTGGGCCCGTGAGCCATGGCCGTTGAACCTGCACGTCGGAGCCTGTGCTCCGCAATGGGAGAGGCCACAACAGTGAGAGGCCCGCGTACCGCAAAAAAAACAAAAAAGAAAGGAAAAAAAAAAGCCTTCTTGCTTACGGTCAAATAAAGGTACTCAGCATTACTGAGGAGACTATTTAGAATATTTCTACAGTTTTACTATAATATTACCAAATTAATAGGAAAATGTGGCACAGTGAGAAACATTACAAGATCAAGAAATAGGGAAACAGAACCTAATGGCCATCATGACATCCTGTATGGTTTTATTTCATGGTTAGCCTTCCTCTTAATTCTTTGAAAACATGCATACCACACACACACACAGAGTAAGCCATCTATGAAATGACCACAACAGACGTAAAATGATGATTCACATGGAATGCTTCTTGTACCAGTTTCCTTAGAGATTTGGGGAAGGGGGGGATTTGATTTATATTTCTCCAAGGAAGTAAGTAACTGAAAACTAACTTCAGAATGATAGATAAAATCTTTATGTTATCACCTGTTCTCTCTCCTTTCTCATCCTCTCTCCTTGCTTCTCTGTTCAAATCTCTAACCATATAGTCCACATGATTAGAGATGGGCCCTATGTAGCCCATCTCCTTAAAAAAGGATCATCACTGGCAATTAAAAATGTGTGCTAAGAGAAGCTAAACATGCAGGGAAAGTAGAATGATATATGCAATGTCTTTCCTTATACATTTTTAAATAGTTTATAAACAGGTTTCAGACTCTCCAATCCAAGTGAGATTCTTCTTCATCTTTCATTCTGAAAAATGTGATAGGTCTTTACAAGCATAGCTGTTGCAACAACCTTTCAATTATTTCCGTGCATGTCACTCTGATATTAACCTGTGGGGAAAAGAATAGCTAACATTCCTTCCAACTTTAAAATTCTAAAATTCCGGATCAAAACATAAAACAAGTCAGTTTTTCCATTATGACAGAATGTGAACAAGTATACCTGTTTAGATTTTAAGCATACATGTACAGCCTCTTAAATACTGAGATAAAATGCATTAAATTCTTGTTTACCCAGTATTTCTTTCTTTCTTTTAAATTTTAATTAATTAATTAATTTATTTTTGGCTGCACTGGATCTTCATTGCTGTGCGTGGGCTTTCTCTAGTTGCGGTGAGGTGCAGGGGCTTCTCACTGCGGTGGCTTCTCTTGTTGTGGAGCATGGGCCCTAGAGCGCACGGGCTTCAGCAGTTGCAGCTCGCGGGCTCTAGAGCATGGGCTCAGTAGTTGTGGAGCACAGGCTTAGTTGCTCTGCGGATCTTCCTGGACCAGGGATCGAACCCATGTCCCCTACATTGGCAGGCAGATTCTTAACCACTGGACCACCAGGGAAGTCCTTTACCCAGTATTTCTCATTAACTTCATTAAAATTTCTGCGCTAATTGATAAAAATCATAGAAACTACTTACTAGTACAAGGTTCTTTTCTTAAAAAGTTTCTTTGGGGTTTGGTTTTAATTTGCCTGAAAAAAGGAAAAAAGTGTAAAGCCAATAGCCTAAAAAATCACAACATATGAAGAGAGACCTGATTCATATCTGTGTTCAAAAGTTGACAATAAAGTAATTTGATTATAGTTTGTTTTGAGAGAAGAGACCAATGCTACCTGTACAAATCTTGTTCCTTTCTTTGGGATAAAGTTATTTCATGATTTGTTTTCAAATAGGTTTTAAAAAGGATACGTGTTCCATTAACTCCTGATATTTTAAAGTCATCTAGTAGTTGAACAACCATTTCTCTATTTGGATCATTAGGATCTGAATTGCGAACCTATAACAGGGAAGAAACAATGCTTAGCAAAAGGGAAACCATAGAAATAAACCAAATGGTGGCGGGGGAGAGGATACCTGCAGCAAATATAACAAAGGATTACTCCAAGAAAGAGCTCATACAAATCTATGAGACACACATAAAATTTTAATAGCTCAAACAAAGAACGTAATATAAGCAGTTCACAAAAGAAAACACAATCAACAAAGACTATTGTTTAATTATACCACTTTTCTACTCCCAAATTAACTGCTAGTTACCAGGCCAGGAGGAATTCAGGAGCTTTTGCAGGATGCAATCAACCATAGCACTAACCATACTGTTTATTCAGCCTTCATTTTTTTTCATAGAAAAACTTTCTGAGGGAAGGAAGCAGTACACTGATTTACTTTGGGGCATGAGCTCCTTATCTCATCACAGACTGGCACTTTGAAAAGTACTTCCTTGGAGCTCTCCTGGTCTAGCTTCCTCACTTTACGAATGAAAAACCTAAGGCTCAGAAGAAATAAAAAGATGAGTTGAAGGATATATTTGGATAGAGCTGGCCCTAAAACTCATGTTTTCTAACTCTGAGTTTAAGCTCCTTCTACTACACTGACATTTACTAATTTGTAACAAAACTGAAAATAAATTTTGATAATATTTACCTAAGTTTCCAGGTAATAAGTAAATATAGTGCTTATTTTTATATATTTGTATAAGATTTTAAAACAAAAATATATTTATTCACACAACTTTTCTTTTAACCATAGCAGGAAAGAAAAACATTCTTTGTGCTATCTGGCACAGAAAACATACTCAATAAACATTTTTGTTTATTTGCAAGGTTTTTTCCCATTGTATATGTAGGGAGAATTCCCATCACAGCATATTCCACCAGTTCCCTACCACATACACAGGATGTGTAAATACTGTCTTCCTCTACCTCTTTAAGGATACTAGAACTTTACAGTAAAAATGAGCCATGCCAAAGAGTACACACTTGGTATATCTTAACTGAATAAAACTTTATCTATTTATAATGCTTTGCAGCTCACACATACAATCTAATACTTACTGATTTCAGCAACCGGATTTCATCAAGTGCTGTTTCGGTATAATGTTCAGCACTTTTAACTACTTTCATTGCCACAAACTTCTTCCCCCTAAGAAACAAACAGGCAATTAAGACTAAATGCTCTACCTCTATGTTAGGAAGCTAAGATTTAACTATAACTGGGAGACAGCAACAGAAGTACAAATATTGATTTCATATTTCCCTGTACTCAAACACGAACTACTACTATGGGATCACCTGTACCTCTTAATAGCTCTAACTGGCCAAATTTAACTTATGAGAAGAAGAAAATCTGTTCCTGGGTAATGTCAGTCACCAAACATTTCCTCTAAGTTAAAATCTACTTTCTGAATGCTCCGTGAATCCAAGTAAAACCATGAAGTGGGGATAAATAAGGGGGAAAGCTCCACCAAATCAGAAGTATTCTGTATATCTGTATAGCAAAACCGAAAAGCTTAAAAGCTATAATACTTTCCTCTAAGAAGCCAGAAGAAATACTTGGGTGAAAAACTGATAAAAAATTAAGCACAAAGATAGCAACTGCTATCTCACCAAAGATAGATGGTACACTTTTAGGTAAACATCCAATGTTAATTGCCTATGATTTTTATGTAGAGAAGTTTTACACTGTATGGCTGAACAAATCTGTTATCAAAACAAAATACAAAAAAATAAGTAATTTCACAAAGATTGGTCTAGGGCATCATCTAAAAATTTAGCTCTACTAATGAGAAAACCTATGAACTTACATACTACACTTTCTTTGGGTATTTGTAATGTTTTGAATTTGGGAGTTTCAAGCGCCTTACTGATACTAATTTAATCAATCTTGTGTCTCCTCTAAACTGACTCTTCATCCGAGAAAAGTCATTTGCCCAAGAACATAAAGATCCTCAGTAATAAGATTCTTATCAAAAAATCAGTCTAGAGCTTAGACTAAAAGTGGAAAATCAGACACAAACATTTAAGAATCACCTAATTCTCTTGCAGGATCGCTAAAACTTACTGAATATCCCATGATAACCACACTGTTGAAAAGTGTCCCCAGCCCAACTTTCGGATCACATGATATCTCCCATTGAATAGATCTCCGATTTTCACAAGATGATAACCTCCTGGAAGAAACAACAGGAAGCAAATAGTCACTTAAGTAGTAGGAAAAGGTATCTCACACCACGTTTTTCAACATCTATACACCTTTTAGCAAATAAAAATGGTTTTTTCTAACACAACCAACTCAACAAAAGAAAATGTCAAGTCAGCAACACAGTATAATTGAGCTCATGTTACAAAAAATATCTTAAAGAATAAGAGTAATGATTTAGAGTGAGCAAGTGATGCTTTGTGGAACAACCAATAATTACTTAAAAAAATAAGTCATCCTCAAACAAAAATAAGGTTATGTTTCACAACATTCTTGCCCCTCAGTAATCCAAGATTTATCTAAACATATAAATCTATTCTGAGACTAGTTGTAGTCTCAGGATGTTTTTTAGGAGAGAGATGAATGAATTCCATTTATTTAACTTTAAAAAAAGAAATTGCTTTTCTAAAACATAAAAACAGGAAGGCCTGAAAAGGCTGCCAACAGTGGCAGGAATCAAGGGATTTAAACATGCATCTCTGCCTACTGAGAAGAACCAGGTTCTCCTCAATGGTTAAGAGATATTCTGTTATAAAATCCTACCCAAGAATCCTGCAAAGTTTCATAAAAGAAACAGAAAAGATAACAGGCAACCTTATGACACAGTTTAAGTATATATAATTCCAGTTTAATGTATCTTAGCAATCATCACTTTGAGAAAAGAGTAGTGAAAGGTGTTTTTCAAAAGTCTACATACCAAATCTTACCACTGGCTACTTCTGGGTGACAGCATTACAGATGGCTTTTGTTTTCTTTTTGTTTAACATATTTCTGAAATTTTCTAAGGTAAATATGCACTATCTTTTTTAAGGAATAGAAACAAGTTTAATTTAAACTAAGCTTTAATTAAGTCAAAGTAAGAGGAAATACTAATTCCTATACTTAGAGAAAAGGATGCAATAAGCAGAAAGCATCAATACTGTTTATGCTGATAGACCAAATATTCACATGAAAAACTGCATATACATGGATCACATCTTACTTAGTATCTCCTCACAGAAAATCTTACCTTTACAATAATCATTGGGATCTTCCTGCTCATCATCATCAGATCCCAGAATCTCCTCTTCCTGCTCTGGGAGATCACTCTCAGAGTGGGGAGCAGAGCCTCGGTGCTGAGTTTCAGATCTAAGAAATAATACAAACATGTTCATTCCATATGGACAGAAGAAAACAGGACCAATTAATAGATACTACAAACAGAATGTTATGTAGTGGCAGCCTAAGAAAACATTACCTATCACTTTACCTCATGTTAGGAAAATATTCGTTTTTAAAAAGTCAGTACATGATTAAATAAAATCTGGAAAATATATAAAAGTACAAAGGGAAAAAAATTACTTGAATCTCAATATCCAAACAAAATTGCTGATAAAACTACTAGACCTTCTTCCAGTTATTTGCTGTATTTTTATAAAAATATATATCGGTAATCACATGCTTTATAAACAAATTTGTATCCGGCTTTGCCTATTATACTGTAAACTTTCCCCCTCATACCTATGCAATCTATTAAGTCTTACATATTTCCCTTAGAAGTATCACTATTTACTCTGGTACATTCTGCTCAGCTGGACATTTGTTTCTAATTTTTCACTACTAAAAAATAAAGCTGTTGAGTATTTTTAGATAATCTTTATTCTGTATTTAGAATTATTTCCCTAAAGTTAAACTACCAAATAAAGATAGAAACATTTACCCTATTTATAAAAATAACATGTTAGGACTTCCCTGGTTGTGCAGTGGTTAAGAATCCGCCTGCCAATGCAGGGGACACGGGTTCGATCTCTGGTCTGGGAAGATCCCACATGCCGCAAAGCAACTAAGCCTGTTCGCCACAACTACTGAAGCCTGCACCCTAGAGCCCACGTGCCACAACTACTGAGCCCATGCACCGCAACTACTGAAGCCCATGTGCTCTAGTGCCCGTGTACCACAACTACTGAGGCCATGTGCCACAACTACTGAAGCCCACGTGCCTAGAGCCCATGCTCTGCAACAAAAGAAGCCACCGCAAGGAGAAGCCTGCGCACAACAGTGAAGACCCACTGCAGCCAAAAATAAATTAAAAAAAAAATGTTAAATGTAGGAAATTTGGAAAATAATTATTTTTTTAGATCTCTACTCTGAACATATGGACTATTTCCTTCCAGTCTGTGGCCATGAACAGTTTTTAGGATTATTACATAGTATGACTTTTCTGATAGGGTTGTAGTGAAATACATCTCCAGCTACATATGGGCTTCCAGTATTTAAGTATTACTAAGTTCAGAAAACTTAGCTTATTTAACAGGTAAAAAACATGATCTCGTTTTATAATGTATTAAACACTTTCAAATTGATTCCTTTCTCTACATGCTGTCTATTAGCTGTATCAAAATTTTTGAGCACTGAGTAGTAGTTCGGGAGGCAGAAAGACTTGGAACTGCATTCAGGCTCTGACACTTATAAGCTGCCTGCTTTGTAAAGCTTTAAGCAAAAGAAACAGTGTCCAAAGCACTCTTTTCAGTAGTTGTAGGAAAAGGAATTTTAATTCCCATTTTCCAGTATTTTATTTGTGTTTTCAAACCTGTTTCATCAGATTGTTTTTTCAAAAGATTCAATTTAACAGAAAATTATAACAGCAGAATCAGTTACATGGGCTGTTGAGACATAAGAAATACCTTGGCAAGCATGACTAGATTTAGATTTCTGGTGGCCATTCCAACCTGCCTCAATTCTTGGTACTTTTTTGTCCCCCAGAGGACACAAAAGTAGTTATAAAACTGCATGATTCAATGTGTTCATTCTCAGTGAAAACATGTCTTTGGGAAATTTATTCAGCATGGAACTACCTGGCTTACTTTCCTAAGTGGAAATAATGAGTCTGAATGAACATTTCCAAATGTTTACTTCAATAAAATAAATTACTTCAATAAAATAAATTAAAAAAATAAATTAAAAAAAAAAGCCTCTGCCAGAAAAAGACAAAAACCAAAAACAAAAAGAGAAAATTTGAGAAAACAGAGATAGTTACTATTAGATAATGAGTATAAGACAATGACGAGTAAAGAGCTCAAAATCACTATAACTTTGATTGATGGTTGTTATAAGAAAATAGTATAAAAAATCTGAAGAAATACTACAGAAAGAAATTTCAGCTTATTAACATTCGAAACTGAAAACAATTCTTCCTAGAACAAAAAAGGAGAGTTCTAAAATAGTTTCAATCTGTGATTTTAAACTCTTCATATCTATTTTCATGCCTCAAGTATTTGCTATTCATATTCAGAAGACAAAAACTGTATCAGTACTTTAAAGCTCTCAAAGCATATAAAAGTTAACCCAGTACATCTATAAAATCTCTAATATAAACTGAAATGGACAACAGATCAAATTTTAATAGCAGTATGCTTCCAAAGGAGTCAATTTATAACCTGATCAAAACACCAAAATGTTAGAAATAGGAATATATCTGGCTGTGGTACAGAATAGAGCCAAGGCAAAAATCTGGGAGAAAGGCAGAAAGTAGCGGAAAAGCTTGACAGATTTGACACAGAAACTCTGGAGTGTGAACAAAGAGATGATAAAAGCCAAATTAGAGTGTTTTCTCTTATTTCCAAATATCCTTTCAAGATTCCATTTCTGGTATAATCATCACTAATCACCCAAGTAAATAGTAAAACCAAAGTACCAAACAAAAATTTACTGAATTTTTGGCAGCCAAATATTATATATTCATAACTATCATAAATATGCTATTTATGAGTTTTCACTTAAACATTTCATGAATTTATATACTCAAACTAGCCACGTGAGCGCCACACTCCCCTGTTTTCTAAAGAATAAATGAAGAAATTCTTATAGCTCAAAACAAAAACACCCTGCAAACTCTATTCTAACTCACTAAAATTGGTTTATAACCTACTAGTGGGTTGGGTTTGAAAAATACTGTCCTAGAAATTATCTTTCACTTTTTTTTTTGTTTTGTTTTGTTTTTTTGTTTTTTTTGCAGTACGCGGGCCTCTCACTGTTGTGGCCTCTCCCGTTGCAGAGCATAGGCTCCGAACGCGCAGGCTCAGCGGCCATGGCTCACGGGCCCAGCTGCTCCACGGCATGTGGGATCTTCCTGGACCGGGGCACGAACCCACGTCCCCTGCATCGGCAGGTGGACTCTCAACCACTGTGCCACCAGGGAAGCCCATCTTTCACTTCTTTAGTAAGATATAATTCACATGCCATAAGCTCACCAATCTAAAGTGTACAGTTCAGTGGTTTTAGTATATTCAGAGTTGTGCAATATCACCACAAACTAAATTTAGAACATTTTCATTCCCCACCCCCACCCCAAAAGCCCCAAACCCATTAACAATCACTCACCATTACACTCTTTCCCCAGACTCTGGGAAACACAAGTCTACTTTCTGTCTCTATGAATTTGCTTATTCTGCATATTTTATATAAACGGAATCACATATTATGCAGTCTTTTGTGACTGACTTCTTTCACAACATGTTTTCAAGGTTTATCCATGTTGTAGGATGTATCAGTACTTCACTACTTTTTATGGCTGAATAATATTCCATTATATGGATAGACCACATTTTAATTTATCCATTAATCAGTTGATGAACATTTGGGTTGTTTCTACTCTTTAGCTATTATGAATCTTGCTGCTATGAACATCCTAGAAGAAGCACATACAATCGTGTTCACAGCAGCACTGTTTGTAATAACAAAAAGCAGGAAACAACTAAATGTCCATCAAGAGGAGAATGGGTAAGTTATAGTATTTTGATATAATAAAATATTATACCCAACAGTGAAAATGAATAAGCTACATGCGTCAGCTTGAATAAACTGCACAAACATAAGATGGAACGCAAACAGCAAGCTGCAGAATAAATACAATGCATCACCTTCAATCAAATTTTTAAAACATATAAAACAGCCAATATATAGTTAAAATAAAGAATTACACAACTGCAACTAGTAGGTAAATAATTCCTAGAGATCTAATACACAGTACAGTGATTATAGACAATAAAACTGTATTACAAACATAAAACTTTCTAAGAGACTAGATCTTAACTGTTCCCACCACTGGAAGAAATAATAATTATGAAATGTAACAGAGGTATTAGCTAATACTACAATGGCAATCATAATGTGATCTAAATCCATCAATGTGATATAAATCCATCAAATCAATAGGTTGTACACTTTAAACTTACACAATATGTCAATTATATCTCAGTTTTTAAAAAGCTGAGAAAAAAGAATGAAAAAAGAAACAACACAAAAGAAATACAGGACAAAAAAAAAAAAAAAGAAATACAGGACAAATTCAGGATAGCTATTAATTCCACAAGTGAACTATAATATAGAGATATGATCAAGGAGGAGTACACGTGGGCATCACCTGTACAGTAATGAGATTTTCTTAAGCTGGGTAGGAGCTACCATTTTATTATTTCTTCTTTTCTTCTTTTTTCTTTTTTTGTATATCTCAAATATTTTGTTTAAAAAATATTGGCTCTGATTGCTTTCAAGTTCAAGTATGAATCTAACATATGGTTGGCTTATTGAGATTTTGCTAAAACATTATCATACACTTGGGAATCTTATTGACCTTATCCATCAAGTTACCCCAAAAAGTGACTTTATTTTGCCTCTCTCAGGTTAATCACAGCTTTATCACAAAATACAAATGATGGCAAAGGGGAAAGGGGAGAGATTCAACTGCATGCCTAATTCATGAAAAAACTTAGATTCTCCTGTTTGTTTTATGAATAAACAATTCAAATAAATGAAAAGTATACAGAGAGAATTTAAATAACAAACAAGTTTGATCTAAATTGATATATTCGTATATGTAACTTTATATCCATTCTTTCCAAACACTGAAAAAAATTGGCATACTATAGAATAAAATGAAAATATCCTGGCAGATCTTGATTTAAAGAGGAAATGAAATTTAAAATTTCGAAGTATTTAGGTATAAGTGCATTACATGTTAAAATCTATGACATACTCAGCTTTACTCAAAGAGAACAATTTATAACCATGAGTATACCAATTAGAAAACAAGAAAAGCTGTTGTTAACTGAATAAAGAGCTAGAAATAAAAGGAGTAAAATTTTAACTCTAAATTGAAAGTTAATTATTTGAAAAAGATTAATAAGATAGATAAGCCTCAGGCAAAACTAATTAAAAAAAAAAAACCCCACAGGGATATAACAATCATGGAGACTGAAAAATTGAAGAGTCAACCCTAAAAGGCAACAAGGTCAGTTGGTCAGACAGTAAGGTCAAGTGCTACTACATTTTCAACGAAGAATACCAGTTAATAAAGTATACCAGTGCATCTCTAAGAGTTGGAAAAGCTTTCCAGTTAATTTGAGAGCACTAGCATAACTCTGACATCCAAAGCAGAAGAGAATAACACACATGCATGCATGTGTGCGTGCGTGCGTGTGCACACACACACACAAACAAATCTACTGGTCAGTTTCACCAGTGAACTTCATATACAACTACTAAATATTGTAATATTCACAAGCAGACATAAAAGGATAATTCAAACAGGAAACTTACTGTTATTCACTATTTAATGTATGTACAGAAGAAAACTCTTAGAAAAATTATGAAGACATCTGACAAAATTCAAGATGCATTTGAGACTGAAACACTTCGTAATCTAGGAATGAAGTGGAGAGAAACTTACTCAACTCAAAGTTATCTATTAGAAAATCACAGAAACATTATACGAGCATTCCTACAAAAGACAAATGTTCATCACAATTACACAGTTTAATGGCTACTTTTCAAAGTTGTACTTGCAGTCACAGATAATAATTTAAGGCAAGAAAAAGAACCAGAACTGTCACCATTACAAAGTGGCTATTTACCTAGAAAATTGGAGAAAAATAACCGAAAAATTAGTACAACCAATAAACGGTTTTAGGCAAGGAAGAAACAACTACCATACAAATTACAAAAACAAAAGTATTTCTACATAATGGCAATAACCAATAAAAAAATGTAATAGATAAAAAGCAATAAATTTGCAACAGCAACAGCTCTAAAATCTAGAAACACACACATCTGAAGGGTATATGATGCTTTAACAAACTAACAAAAGCAAGCTATAGAATACTCCTAGATGGGAAGAATCAAACCTTTAAGTGTCAATTTTCTAGGAAGTAACCCATAAATTCAAAACAATCTCAACTGAAAGCAACATGGTATTTTGTAGAACCTGACCAGTAAAATCTTGGAAAAGGAAATTAGCAAAAACAGCCAAAAATTTTTCAAACAAGAGAAATAATTGGGAATTTGGCCCCCAGATAGCAAAATATAACACTATAGTAATTAAAACTGTAGTCCTGGTACTGGATCAGAATGAAATCTAGCCACAGACTCAAGTAAATATGAGAATTTAGTATTAAATAAAATTGCATTTCAAAACAACGAGAAAAACTGAAGTTGTTTGGGAAAGGAGTCCTTCTAAGAGGGAAGCAGGAAGGTCAGAGTGAGATATGATGACAATACAAGGAAGGGGCCATGAGCCAAGGAATGCAGGCAACTCAACCTCTACAAGTTGGAAAAGACAAGGAAATGGATTCTTCCCTAGAGCCTACAGAAGAAACAATGCGCTGCTGACCCATTTTAGACTTCTTATTCCCAGAACTGTAAGATAATAACTTTGTGTTGCTTTAAGCTACTAAATTTATAGCAGCCATAGGAACCTAATACAGCAGCCTAGCATTACTCAATCTAATAACATGCCAGTTCAAGAAAACATTCAAATGTTCTATAAATGCATGAAAAGATCTCAAATCAATAGTAACAGAGAAAAAAATTAAAACAAAGATCATTTTTTTGCCCAGTGACTTGGGAGAAATCAAAAAGCAATAATTTCATATATTGACAAGGACTTGGAGGGAGTGGGTAGGCACTCTTTTATGCTGTTGATGGGAATAAAATTGGTGAAGTCTTTGTGAAAGGTAATTTGGCAGTTTGATGCTCTCTGTCTTGTTCCAGCTCACCAGTATCTTACAGAAGAGAACTTATATACTCATCTAGTGCCCTGATTTCTGCAACTGTTACTCAGGGGACACCACCAGACTGCCTGGTCAGCAGGGTTTACACCTGCAGTTCCATAGAACTGTATCAATTTACATACTTTTAAAAGCTGCCTGAGAGTCAAGCTTCCAAACAGCCTGAATCTAGGTGCTGAGATCCTCCCCTTAGGGACAGTGACAGATCTCGGCACCTCCTCAACAACTAGGAGCTATTAAAAATATAATAGCCTGAAAAGAAAAAAAAAAAAAAAAAAAATAATAGCCTGCTGGACTTTCCTGGCGGTCCAATGGTTAAGACTCCACATTTCCACTGCTGGGGGCGTGGGTTCGATCCCTGGTCAGAGAACTAAGATCCTGCATGCTGCACAGTGTAGCCAAAATAAAAAATAGTAACAGCCTGCTTGAACAAGCACAAAGGTTTGAGAGAAGACAAAGAGTTGGGGAAGGGTTGAAAGACAAGGTTCAGCTCCTACACGAGTCCACTCCTTCAAGACTTGGAGAGGTAGCTGTTTCCAACCAGTCAATGTGGAGAATGAAGCAGAATGAAGAAACAGAGTAACGTATTCCAAATGAAAGAACAAAATAAAACCTCAGAAAAAAGCCTTAATGAAATGAACATAAGTAATTTACCAGATAAAAAGTTCAAAGTAATGGTCATAAAGATACTCAATGACCTGGGAAAAGGAAAAGATGAACACAGTGGAACCGTCAACAAAGAGATGGAAAAAATAAGAAAGTATATCAAATAAAAGTCACAGAGCTAAAGAATAAAATAGTTCACTGAAAAATACACTAGAGGGGTTCAACAGCAGACTAGATGAAGCAGAATAATCAGTCAATTCAAAGACAGATACTGTAACTCACCCAATCAGAGCAGCAAAAAGAAAAAAGAATGAAAAAAACTGTAGATGATTTAAGGGACAACATCAAACAGACTAACATTCGCATTAAAGGAATACCAGAAGAAGAGAGAAAGAGGCAGAAATCTTGTTTGAAGAAATAATGGCTGAAAACTTCCCTAATTTGGGGGAGGAAACAGACACCCAGATCCAAGAATCCCAGAAGGTTCCAAAGAAGAAACCCAAAGAGATGCACACCAAGACACATTATAACTGAAATCTCAAAAGTTAAAGAGAGGGAGACGCAAGAGGGAAGAGATATGGGAACATATGTATTTGTATAACTGATTTACTTTGTTATAAAGCAGAAACTAACACACCATTGTAAAGCAATTATACTCCAATAAAGATGTAAAAAAAAAAAAGTTAAAGACAAGGAGAGAATATTAAAAGCAGGAAGAGAAAAACAACTTGTTACACGCAAGGGAACTCCCATAAGATTATCAGCAGATTCTTCAGCAAAAACTTTGCAGGCTAGAAGGAAGCAGCTGATACACTCAAAGTGCTGAAAGAAAAGAACTAACCAAGAATACTCCACCCAGCAAAGTTATCATTCAGAATTCAAGGAGAGATAGTTTTCCATACAAACAGAATCTAAAGCTGTTCATCACTACCAAACTGGCCTTAACAAGAAATGTTAAAGGGATTTCTTTAAGCTGGAAAGAAAGAGTGCTAATTGATAAGAAAATATATCAAAGAACAAATTTCACTGGGAAGGTAAAAATATACTAAAGTGGACTAAACACTATTATAGCTAGTATGAGGATTAAAAGACAAAAGTAGTAAAAATAATTATGGTTACAATATTTTTTAATTAGTTAATTAATTAATTAATTTTTGGTTGTGTTAGGTCTTCACTGCTACGCATGGGCTATCTCTAGTTGCGGTGAGCAGGGGCTGCTCTTCGTTGTGGTATGCAGGCTTCTCATTGTGGTGGCTTCTCTTGTTGCAGAGCCTGGGCTCTAGGTGCATGGGATTCAGTAGTTGTGGCACGCGGGCTTCCGTAGTTGTGGCTTGCAGGCTCTAGAGCGCAGGCTCAGTAGTTGTGGCACATGGGCTTAGTTGCTCTGCAGCACATGGGATCTTCCCAGACTAAGGCTCAAACCCATGTCCCCTGCATTGGCAGGAGGATTCTTAACCACTGCGCCACCAGGAAAGTCCCCTTGTTGAGGCTTTAGTAGTTAGAATTTTTCAGAAGTTGAGAGAGATGAACTGAATTGTATAATATCACATATAAAATTGTACACATCTTAGGTCTTTTTGGCTCCAAGTCTATTTCTAGTCACATTTTTCTTGATCCAGAGCTCTATTATTTGAAAGTTTGCTAACCCTTGTTATTGGGTAAATGCTGTGATAGATTCTACGTAAGATGTAAAAACAGGCATCTGCAGTGGCAGGCGGATTCTTAATCACTGCACCACCAGGGAAGTCCACAATAATTAATTAAGGGATACACAAGTAAAACGTGACATCAAAAACATAAAATGAGGGGAGGGGAAGGAAAGAGTAAAAATGCTGAGCTTTAGAACAGGATCAAACTTAGTTGTTATCAACTTAAAATAGACTGTTACAGATCTAAGTTGCCATATGTAAGCCTCACTGTAACCACAAAGCAAAAACCTATAGAAAATTCAAAAAAGATAAAGAAATATAAATAAACCATTAAGGGAAATCATCAAACCACAAAGGAAGAGAGCAAGAGAAGAAAGGAAGAGAGAGGCACTACAAAACCAGCCAGTAAACAATTAACAAAATGTCAATAAGCATATACCTGCCAATAATTACTTTAAATGTAAACAGATTAAATTCTCCAATCAAAAGACACAGAATGGCTGAGTGGATAAAAAGAACAAGATCCACCTATACGCTACCTACAAGTGACTCACTTCAGATGAAAGGATACATACAGACTGAAAGTGAAGGGTTTCCATCCAAATGGAAAGCAAAAGAAAGCTAGAATACATATACCTATATCAGATAAAACAGACTTTAAAACAAAGACTGAAATAAACAGACAAATATGGGTATTACATAATGAGAAAGAGGTCAATCCAACATGGGAATATAACATTTGTAAATATTTATGCACCCAACAAAGGAACACCTATTGATAAATATATACAGCAAATATATTATTAACAGACCTAAAGGGAGAAACAGACAGCAATACAATAGTAGTAGGGGATATATCATCCAGACAGAAAATCAATTAGGAAAAATACACATTAAATGGTCCACTAGATCACATGGACTTAACAGATACATACAGAACATTCCATCCAAAACCAAAAGAAAACACATTGTTCTCCAGTATACATGGAACATTTTCCAGGATAGATCACACGTTAGGCCCCAAAACAAGTCTTAATTTAAAAGGACTGAAATCTTATCAAGCATCTTTTCTGACCACAATGGTATGAAATTAGAAATTAATTACATGGAGAAAACTGGAAAATTCACAAATATGTGGAGGTAAAACAACATGCTACTGAACAACCAAAGGGTTAAAGAAGAAATCAAAAGAGAAATAAAAAAATACCTTGAGACAAACGAAAGTGGAAAAGTAACATACCAAAATTTGTGGGATGCGGCAAAGGCAGTTTTAGAGAGAAATTCATAGTGATAAATGCCTACCTGAAGAAATAAAAAAAGTCTCAAACAACCTACCTTTACACCTCAAGAAATTAGAAAAAGAAGAAAAAACAAAGCCCAAAATTACTAGAAGAAAGGAAATAATGATGAGAGCAGAAATAAATGAAATAGAGATCAAAAAGACAATAGAGAAGATCAATGGAACTAAGTGCTAGTTCTTTGAAAAGGTAAACAAAACTGCCAAGCCTTTAGCTAGACTCACCAAGAAAAAAAGAGAGAAAGACTCAAATAAATAAAATCAGAAATGAAAGAGATGTTACAGCTGATGCAACAGAAATACAAAGGATCATAACTGATCATATTATGAACAATTTCATGCCAACAGATTGACAACCTATAAGAAATGGATAAATCTCTAGAAACATACAACTTACCAATACTGAATCATGGTGAAAGAGACAATCTGAACATAGACTGATTACTACTAGTAAGAAGACTAAATCAATAACCAAAAATCTCTTAACAAACAAAGGCCAGGATCAGTCAGCTTCACTGGTGAATTCTAATAAATATTCAAATAAGAATTAAAACCAATCCTTCATAAATTCTTCCAAGAACAGTAGAGAAGGGAACTCTTCCAAATTCATTTTATGAGGCTAGCATCACCCTGATCCCAAAACTAGACAAGCATGCCACAAGAAAATTACAGGCCAGTATCACTGATGAACATAGATGCAAAAATCCTCAACAAAACATTAGCAAACCAAATTCAATAATACAGTAAAAGGATCATAAACCATGATCAAGTGAGATTTACTCCAAGGGTGCAAGAATGGTTCAACAGCTGCAAATCAGTCAATGTGATACACCACATTAACAAAATGAAGGATAGAAATCGTATGATCTCAATAGATGCAGAAAAAGCATTTGACAAAACTCAGCATCCATTTATGATTAAAAACTCTCAACAAAGTGGATACAAAGGAAATATATCTCAACATCATTAAGGCCATCTATGACAAGCCCACAATGACCATCATACTCAGGGGCAAAAAACTAAAAGCTTTTCCTCTAAGATCAGGAACAAGACAAAGATGCCCGCTCTCACCACTTGTACTTAACATAGTACTGAAGTCCTAGTCATCACAATTAGGCAAGAAAAATAAATAAAAGGCATCCAAATTGGAAAGGAAGAAGTAGAACTTTTACTATTTGCAGATGACATGACATTCTATATAGAAAAGCCTAAAAACGCCATCAAAAAACTGTTTGGGCTAATAAATCTAGTAAAGTTGTAGGATACAAAATCAATACACAAAAATCTGTTGGATATATATAGGGTATATATATACCCTAATAATGAACTATCAGAGAAATTAAGAAAACTATACTATTTATTCATCAAAAAGAGTAAAATACCTAGGAATAAACTTAACCAAGGAGGTGAAAGACCTGTATAGTGAAAGCTACAAAACAGTAATGAAAGAAATTGAAGAACACACCAATAAACGGATATTCCATGTTCACAGATTAGAAGACTCAATATTGTTAACATGTACATATTATCCAAAGCAAGCTACAGATTCAATGTAACCCCTATCAAATTCCAACAGCATTTTTCTAAAAATAGAATACTCCTAAAATTTGTATGAAACCATAGAAAACCCTGAAGAGCCAGAGCTATCCTGAGAAAGAAGAACAAAGCTGGAGGCATCATGCTTCATGATTTCAAACTACATTACAAAGCTACAGTAACCAAAACAGTATGGTACTGGCATAAAAAGACACATAACACAATGGAACAGAAGAGAGAGCCCTTATATAAACCCACACATATATGGTCAATTAATTTAAGACAGGAAATATGCCAGGATATACAATGGGGAAAAGACAGTCTCTTCAATAAATGGTGCTAGGAAAACTGTAGAGCCACATGCAAAAAAATGAAACTGAACCCCACCTTACACCATACACAGAAATAAACTCAAAATGGATTAAAGACTTGAACGTAAGACGTGAAACCATAAAACTCCTAAAAGAAAACATGGACAGTAAGCTCCTTGACATAGATCTTGGCAGTGATTTTTTGAATCTGACATCAAAAGCAAAGGCAGCAAAAGCAAAAGTAAACAAGTGGGATTACATCAAATTTAAATGCTTCTGGACTTCCCTGGTGGCACAGTGGATAAGACCACGCACTCCCAATGCAGGGAGCCCAGGTTCAATCCCTGGTCAGGGAACTAGATCCCACATGCATGCCACAACTAAGAGTTTGCATACCACAACTAAGAAGCCCTCGTGTTGCGACTAAGGAGCCCTGGAGCCATGACTAAGGAGCCTGCCTGCTGCAACTAAGGAGCCCATGTGTCACAACTAAGGAGCTGGCGAGCCGCAACTAAGGAGCCAGTGAGCCACAACGGAGGAGCCTGCTTGCTGCAACTAAGAGCCGGAGCAACCAAATAAATATTTTTAAAAAAACACTGTTTAAAAATAAAATGCTTCTGCACAACAAAGGAAACCATCAAAAAAATGATAAGGCTACCTATGGAATGGGAAAAAATATTTACAAACCAAAGATCTGATAAGGTGTTACACAGGGACTTCCCTGGTGGTGCAGTGGTTAGGAATCTGCCTGCCAATACAGGGGACATGGGTTCAATCCCTGGTCCAGGAAGATCCTACATGCCACGGAGCAACTAAGCCCATGAGCCACAACTACTGAGCCCACAGGCCGCAACTAGTGAAGCCCATGCTCCACAACAAAAGAAGCCCGCACACTGCAACGAAGAGTGACCCTGCTCGCTGCAACTAGAGAAGGCCTGCGTGCATCAACGAAGACCCAACGCAGCCAAAAATAAATAAATTAATTAATTAAAAAATATATATAATGAACTCATACAACTCAATGGCAAAAAACCAAGCAATCCAATTAAAAAATGGGCAGGGCTTCCCTGGTGGCGCAGTGGTTGGGAGTCCGCCTGCCGATGCGGGGGACACGGGTTCGTGCCCCGGTCCGGGAGGATCCCGCGTGCCGCGGAGCAGCTGTGCCCGTGGGCCATGGCCGCTGAGCCTGCGCGTCCGGAGCCTGTTGCTCCGCGACGGGAGAGGCCACAGCAGTGAGAGGCCCGCGTACTGCAAAAACAAAAACAAAACAACAACAAAAAAATGGGCAGAAGACATAAATAGATTTTTCTTTTTTAAAGAAGACATACAGATGGCCAACAGGTACATGAGAAAGTGCTCCACATCACTAATCATCGGGGAAATGCAAATCAAAACCACAATGAGATATCACCTCACTAATCATCAGGGAAATGCAAATCAAAACCACAATGAGATGTCACCTCACATCTGTTAGGATGGGTTATTACAAAAAAGACAACAGATTGTTGACAAGGTTGTAGAGAGAAGAGAACCCTGTGCATTACTGGTGAGAATGTATTGGTGCAGCCACTACTGAATACAGTATGAAGGTTCCTCAAAAAATTAAAAAGAGAACTACCATATGACACAGCAATTCCACTTTTGGGTATTTATCTGAAGAAAACAAAAACACTAAGTTGAAAAAATATACAGATCCCCATGTTCACTGCATTATTTACAATAGCTAAGACATGGAAACAACCTAAGTTTCCATGGATGGATGAATGGATAAAGAAACTGTGGTATACACACACAATGGAATATTATTCAGCCATAAGAAAAAACAAAATCTTCTCACGGACAGACCTCACGGGTATTACGTTAAGTGAAATAAGTCAAAGAAAGACAAAGACTGTAAGATCTCTCTTACATGTGGACACTTAAAAAAAGAAAAAAAAAAAGGAAAAAACCCCCAAAATAAAAACGAAACAGAACAACTCACAGATACTGGTGGTTGCCAGATGTGGGTGGTGGAGGGTGGGAGAAATGGGTAAAGGGGGTATAAATTTTAAAAGCGTAAAAAAAAAAAGCTTAACATGGAACAAGCTCAACAAAATCCTTTTGAATCTGAAAAAAAATCTGAATTATCTGCATAAAATCATAAAAGTAATAACCTATACATGTATGATTACTTGCAGCATAGAAATCTGTAGATTCTCTCACTTTTAACAATGTTGAGACTCATGCCCTTTAAATTGGGCAAACAGAATCAGAGAGGTAGAAAACTTTCCAAAGGTCATAGAGCTAAAGAATGGTAGACTTCGCACTCTAAATCCAATAATCTCCTTCAATCTTAGAAACTTCTTTTCAGAAGTAAATTTGCAAATTCGGTCTTAATCAGCAAACTACAGAATGGCACAGAATGATTCATGTTCTACAACCACCCATTTTAGGAAGGATCAGCTCTTTTTAAAAAGCAACATGCTTTTTAATTATCTACACAGCTCATTGAGCAGTTAGGGGAGTGACACTAATAGAGACAAGCCTAACAATAAGCTGAATTTGATAAAAATTCTTTTAGATAATCTTGCAGAAGTTTGGGGATCTGGGAAATACCAACTATAATCTGCTGATCAAGTTCCTATTTTAGTTTTAAAGTCTACGTATTTTGTGTGAAATATGCATGTACTTTATGCAATGAATGGAGTCCTAAAAATTGTGTGAAATAAGTTTATAAAATGAATTATTATATGCATACATTGAGGATGCTTATTTCTTCATAGAATCAGTGAATCTTAGAACTAGCAAAGTCCTGAACTCTAAACAGAGCCCTATTTTACAGATGAATACTCAAACCCAGAAGTTAGGGAACTGTACCAGGTATAGGTAGTGACGGACTAGAACCTAAGTGTGTTGCATTCCAGCCAAATGCTTTTTTCATTGTGCTACCAAGAAAACAAATAAATACTTATGGTGAAAAAACAAAACATAAAATAATTATTGTTACAGAGAAGAATGTAAGGTAATCACCCTAAGATGGTAAAGACAGAATTTAGGGGCAGAGGTGGGAAGGATAGGAGAGGTGTAGATCCACCAAAATTCCATTTTACAAAGTGGGAAATTAAAGTCTGCCTAAAGGGATATGGGGATATATGTATACATATAGCTGATTCACTTTGTTGTGCAGCAGAAAGTAACACAACATGGTAAAGCAATTATACTCTAATAAAGATATTAAATTTAAAAAAAAATAAAGTTTGCCTAGAGTGGATGAAACCAAAAATAAAGGTTGAGGCACATTAAAGTTATGAAGTAATCAAAAGTGGATCTAGGCAGACAGTAACAAGTGAGGATGTGGAGCAATTGGAACCCTCATGTATTGCTGGTGGAAATGCAAAATGGTACAACTACTTTGGAAAACCATTGTCAGTTCTTCAAAATTTTAAACATCAGAATTACTATTGGGGACTTCCCTGGTGGTCCAGTGGTTAAGACTCCATGCTCCCAATGCCAAGGGGCATGGGTTCAATCCCTGGTTGGGGAACTGAGATCCCACATGCCATGACCAAAAAAAAAAACAAAAATTACTATATGGCCCAGCAATTCTACTTCTAGGTATATTTCCAAGAGAAATGAAAACATGTGCCCACACAAGAAACTGCACATAGATGTTCACAACAGCATTATTCATAATAGCCCAAAGTGAAAACAACCCAAATATCCATCAACTAATGAATGGCACCCAAGTGGTGTACTTGCCCCAAAACGTGTCATCTCTAATTCAGCCTCTAGGTCATGGTACTCTATGGAAAGAACTGTCAATGCTATGGAAGAGAACCCCAATAAAGAAAACATTATGAAAGTCTGGAAGGATTAGACAACTGAAGATACCATCACTGTTATTTAAAAAGCCGTGAAAGAAATCAAGCCTGAAACAATAAATTCCTGCTGGAGAAAACTGTGTCAAGGTGTTGTGCATGACTTCACAGGATTTATGAAAGAGCCAATCAAGGAAATCGTGAAAGAGATTGTGGACATGACAGAAAAGGGGGGGGGGTTAAAGTGTTTCAAGATATGGATCTTGGAGAAATTCAAGAACTAAGAGACACAACAGAGGAATTAACAAAAGAAGATTTGATGGAGATGAGTGCTTCCAAATCAGTGACAGGTAAGGAAGAAGACATAGAAGAAGCAGTGTCAGAAAACAAACTGACATACAGTTTGGAAGAAGGATTCTGATTATTCAAGACTGCTTTTGGCTTCTTTTATAACATGGACCCTTCTATGTGTCACTGAAACTGAAACTAAAGCAAATGGTGGAAAGAGGATTGGTACAATATAGAAACACATTTAGAGAAATGAAAAAGCAAAAAATTTCAGACAGAAATTTCCATGTACTTCCATAAAGCTACACCAAGTGTGCATACCTCTCCTGCCTCCTCTTGCCACATCCTCCACCTCTGCCACCTCTGCGAAAACAAGACCAACCCCTCCTCCTCCTCCTCACCCTACTCAACGTGAAGACAAAGATGAAGATCTTTATAATCCACTTCCGCTTAGTAAATAATCACCACACAGTACAGTTAACAAACTTATCTGTTGTGTATGTGTATGTCTTTGTGAAAATCTAATAATTGTAGAGCAAGAACTGTATGAAATGTTTTTTGCGTCATCATCATCGCCTAAGAATGCATCGTGTAGAACGCTGTGTGCAAGACTTGTATTGAAGTGCCTAGCCTATCCTTACATAGGCCTAAGAATTACATTACTGTATTCAGTATGTCCCCACCTCTTAATTGGAGAAACTGCATATCAGCCTATCATTACAAGTAAATGTTTTTTTAAAAAAGTAATAATGTTTCCAATACTGCGTTATGAATATCACTATAATATGTAATACTATATGCCATTAAAATTTTACAACAATTCATTCACTAACGTATAGGCCAGGCTACCGGAAAGCAACTGTATCAATCCACTAGGAAAAGCAACTGTATCAATCCACTAGGATACCATAAAGCAATCATATTGCTGTTTTACTGTCAATGCATGAATCACTGTACCTGTAAATAAACATGAATTTTATTTTCACATTATTTTGTCATTTTGATATCTAGTGTTAGTGATATGTGTAACATCTACAGTGTTTTATACTATGTAAGACAATACTGATGTAGGTATGACAATTTATCTTATGAATAGGTGATGTAAATTTACAGTATTGATAAATATAATACAGTACTATAAATGTATTTTCTCTTCCTTATGATTTTCTTAGTATCATTTTCTCTCTCAGTAACATTTTTCGTTTCTCTTTGCTTATTTTATTGTAAGAACACATCAGGTAATACATATAACATACTAAATACGCGTTAATCGACTGTTTATGTTATCAATAAGGCTTCCAATCAACAGCAGGCTATTAGTAGAAGAGTTTTGGGAGAGTCAAAGCTTACATGCATCTTATACACTAACAATGAAAAATCCGAAAAATAAATTAAGGAAACATTCCCATTTACCACTGCAACAAAAAGAATAAAATACCTAGGCATAAACCTACCTAAGGAGCAAAAGACCTGTACGCAGAAAACTATAAGACACTGATGGAAGAAATCAAAGATTATACAAACAGATGGAGAGATACACCATGTTCCTGGATTGGAAGAATCAACATTGTGAAAATGACTCTACTACCCAAAGCAATCTACAGATTCAGTGCAATCCCAATCAAATTAACAATGGCATTTTTCACAGAACTTGAACAAGAAATTTTACAATTTGTATGGAAACACAAAAGACCCCGAATAGCCAAAGCAATCTTGAGAAAGAAAAACAGAGCTGGAGGAATCAGGCCCCCTGACTTCAGGATATACTACAAAGCTACAGCAAAGGAAACCACAAACAAGACGAAAAGACAACCCTCAGAATGGGAGAAAATATATGCAAACGAAGCAACTGACAAAGGATTAATCTCCAAAATATACAAGCAGCTCAATATCAAAAAAACAAACACCCAATCCAAAAATGGGCAGAAGACCTAAACAGACATTTCTCCAAAGAAAACATACGGACTGCCAACACACACATGAAAAGATGCTCAAACATCACTAATCATTAGAGAAATGTAAATCAAAATCACAATGAGGTATCAGCTCACACGGGTCATAATGGCCATCATCAAAAAATCTAGAAACAGTAAATGCTGGAGAGGGTGTGGAGAAAAGGGAACCCTCTTGCACTGTTGGTGGGAATGTAAATTGATACAGCCACTATGGAGAACAGTATGGAGGTTCCTTAAAAAACTACAAATAGAACTACCATATGACCCAGCAATCCCACTACTGGGCATATACCCTGAGAAAACCATAATTCAAAAAGGTACATGTGGGCTTCCCTGGTGGCGCAGTGGTTGAGAGTCCGCCTGCCGATGCAGGGGACACGGGTTCGTGCCCCGGTCCGGGAAGACCCCACATGCCGCAGAGCGGCTGGGCCGGTGGGCCATGGCCGTGGAGACTGCGCGTCCGGAGCCTGTGCTCCGCAACAGGAGAGGCCACAACGGTGAGAGGCCCGCGTACCAAAAAAAAACAACAAAAAAACCAGATACATGTACCACAATGTTCACTGCAGCACAATTTACAATAGCCAGGACATGGAAGCAACCTAAATGTCCATCAACAGATGAATGGATAAAGAAGATGTGGCACATATATACAATGGAATATTACTCAACCATAAAAAGGAAAGAAATTGGGTCATTTGTAGAGACGTGGATGAACCTAGAGACTATCATATGGAGTGCAGTAAGTCCGAAAGAGAAAAACAAATATTGTATATTAATGCATACATGTGGAATCTAGAAAAACGGTACAGATGAACTGGTTTGCAAGGTGGAAATAGAGACACAGATTTAGAGAACAAACATATGGGCACCAAGGGGGGAAAGTGGGTGGAGGTTGGTGGTGGTAGGATGAACTGGGAGATTGGGATTGACATATATACACTAATATGTATAAAATAGATAACTAATAAGAACGTGCTGTATAATAAAATAAAATAAGATAAAGAGTCTTAAAAAAATAAAAAATAAAAATATTTATCACTAAGGATCATTGTAAAAGTGAGTCAACTTTTAGGTACAGTTTTAGAGGTAGTGTTGCTTCATCTTAAATTACAAAAGAAAATAAACTAAAATTCAGAATGAAAAAAGAAGAAAGAAAGTAAAAAACCGGTACTGATGAACCTAGTGGCAGGGCAGGAATAAAGATGCAGACGTAGAGAACTTGAGGACTTGAGGACACAGCAGGGGAAAGGGAAGCTGGGACGAAGTGAGAGAGTAGCACTGACATATACACTACCAAATGTAAAATGGATGGCTAGTGGGAAGCTGCTGCACAGCACAGGGAGATCAACTCGATGCTTTGTGACAACCTAGAGAGGTGGGATAGGGAGGGTGGGAGGGAGGAGATATACAGATATATGTATACATATAGCTGATTCACTTTGTTATACAAGAGAAACTAACACAACATTGTAAAGCAATTATACTCCAATAAAGATGTGAAAAAAAAGTTACATGCAAAGTTTCAACTGGTGGGGAGATTGGTGCCCCTAACCCCCCCAGTGTTCAAGGGTCAACTGTACTTAGAAAGCACACAATGCCTGTTAGCCAATCTGCGGTTTCAAGGGAGTGTGGATGGGGTTGAAGAGTTTAAAAAATCTTATATAATTCTCTGTATTTTATGGGGAAAAAAACAAAACAGTACTCCCCTCTTGCCTCAGAACTAAATGTGAGTATTTTCACACCCCTAGTGTAGGCAAAGATTTCCTAAAACACAAAAAAAAACACACTGATAGAAGAAAAAAAAATTGGATAAACTGGACTTTGTCTAAATCAAAAACCTCTGTAATACAATACAAATCTAAGTACAGTACAAATAAATACTAAACAAAATGAGAAACCTCTGTAAATACAATACAAACTGATAAAGGACTTGTGTCCATAATATAAAAAAAACTTTTACAACACAATAACAAGACAAACAACTCAATAAAATATGCGCAAGAAATTTGCTAACTTCAGTGAAGACAACATACAAATAACTGCGTTTTGTAGCCAGACTTATCAAGAAAAAAAGAGGGTCAAATCAGAAATGAAAAAGAGGGTCAAATCAGAAATGAAAAAGGAGGAGTTACAACCAACACCACAGAAATACAAAGAATCATAAGAGATTACTGCAAACAACTACATGCCAATAAAATGGACAACCTAGCAGAAATGGACAAGCTCCTAGAAATGTACAATCTTCCAAGGCTGAGTCAGGAAGAAATAGAAAATATAAATAGACCAATCACCGGTAATGAAACCAAATCAGTAATAATAAATAAATTAAAAAAGACCTCCCAACAAACAAAAGTCCAGGACCAGATGGCTTCACGGGTGAATTCTACCAAACATTTACAGAAGGGCTAATACTTATCCTTCTCAAACCATTCCAAAAAACTACAGAGGAAGGAATGCTTCTGAACTCATTCTAGGAGGCCAGCATCAAGCTGATACCAGAACAAGAAGATATCACAAAAAAAGTAAATTACAGGCCAATCTCACTGATGAACATACGTGGAAAAATTCTCAATAAAATATTAGCAAACTGAATTCAACGATACATTGAAAGGATCATACACCATGATCAAGTGGGATTTATCCCATGGATGCAAGAATAGTTCAATATCCACAAGTCAGTCAATGATATACCACGTTAACAAGCGGAATGATAAAAATCTTATGATCACCAACAGATGCAGACAAAGCTTTTAACAAAATTCAACATCCATTTATGATAAAAATTCTCCACAAAGTGGTTATAGAGGGAGCATACCTCAACATAATAAAGGCCATATATAAGCCCACCAATAATGTCATACTCAACTGTGAAAAGCTGAAAGCATTTCCTCTAAGATCAGGAACAAGACAAGGATGCCCACTCTCACCATTTTTATTCAACACAGTATTTGAAGTCCTAGCTACAGCAATCAGACATTACTTTAAAAATAAGAGGAGTCCAAATTGGAAAGGAAGAATTAAACTGTTTTTGTCTGCAAATAACATGATACTATACATAGAAAATCCTAAAGACAACACCAAAAAAACTACTTGGAGCTCATCAATGAACTCAGTAAAGTTTCAGGATACAATTAATATACAAAAACCTGTTGCATTTCTATACACTAATAACAAACTATCAGAAAGAGAAATTTTAAAGGGAGGGAGACGCAAGAGGGAAGAGATATGGGAACATATGTATATGTATAATTGATTCACTTTGTTATAAAGCAGAAACTAACACACACCATTGGAAAGCAATTATACCCCAATAAAGATGTTAAAAAATAAAAAAAAATAAAAAAAAAAGAAAGAAATTTAAAAACAATTCAATTTACCATCGCATCTAAAAGAATAAAATACCTAGGAATAAATCTAACTAAGGAAGAAGAACTATACTCAGAAAACTGTAATACACTGATGAAAGAAACTGAAGACAACACAGATGGAAAGATACACTGTGTTTATGGATTCAAATAATTAATATTGTTAAAATGACCATACTACTCAAGTCAATCTACAGATTCAATGCAATTCCTATTAAAAGACCAATGGCATTTTTCACAGAATTAGCAATTCTAAAATTTGTATGGAAACACAAAAGATCCTGAATAACCAAAACAATCTTGAGGAAGAATAACAGAGCTGGAGGTATCACGCTCCCTGATTTTAAACTATACTACAAAGCTACAGTAATCAAAACAGTATGGTAACAGACACATAGATAAATGGAACAGAACTGCGGGCCCAGAAATAAACCCATGCACTTACATTAACCTATGACAAAGGAGGCAAGAATACACAATGGGGAAAAAGACAGCCTCTTCAATAAGTGGTGCTGAAAAAACTGGACAGCTACATGTAAAAAGAATTAAATTAGAACATTTTCTCACACCATATTAAAAAAAACCCTCAAAATGGATTACACTTCTCTGGAAATTTTTTGGGTTATTCTTATGTTTGTATTTTCCATAAAGTTTGGAACTGGTGTCACAGAATGCTGTTACAGGAATAGGAAATTTATATTAATTTAGGAAGAACTAATTATTATTTAAATCTGAGTCTTCCAAACCAATATATCTCTTCATGTATTCAGTATTTTAGATTAGTTAATAACCACACATGGAAATATGGAGCTTCAAATACAACATTAATTATCATTGCTCCAGTAGCCTACTCAGCGTAAGGCAATGTCAAAGAACGGGCCCAAAAATAATTATCACAGATTTGTCACCTAAATTTTCCACCAGAAATAAAGAACTGTGATATCACAGAAACCTACCATGCTAACATATTTTCTGACACAAAATTTTTAAGAACTTACTTAAAGTCACACCCAAATCTTGGTTTCTAAATACCAATCCTTACTAAAAGGAACCAGGGCTCCTCAGAGAAATGATTGATTCCAGGGTTGGGGCAGGAAAAGTACAAGATGAACATGGAATATCTTGGGCCAGAGAATAGAGAAATGCTCAAAGAATAAAGGAGACATGTCAAAGAACAAGAAGCCAGCTTGAAGGGGCTCCCAATGGCCAAATATGAAAGAATTTGAGCATCATAATAATGAGTGTAATGGATTAAAACTCACTGAATAAAAGAATACTCCATAAATTCATGCTAATGTTGATGACTATGATGATAAATAAATGAATGGGGAAAAGGGAAAGTTTTCTACTAACAGAATGCTGACCAATAACTATAGAAGGAAATAGTAGAATTAGATAATTACCATTTTGTAACCATCACATTAATAACTGATTTAGGTGAGAATCAACAGTGAATGCTAAAACAGTGAGATTTTGATGAGGAAAAAGTTATTTACATAGGTCAAAGTATCTTCCCACAAATAACTTATGAATTGCAAAGGGGAAAATCGTAATTTTATGGCAGAGAAACTTGGAAGTCACTACCTTATCTCATCAGTCAAAGGTAACATCACCAGTACTGGCAAGGATATCATGTGTCTCCTGATGTGATACACCAAGAAAGATACATTTCACTTAGGTAGTGCCAGCATGCATAAGCTGAATCACAAGGAAACATAAAAACGCAAACTGAGAGACATTCTAGAAAATAAATGGCCTATATTCTTTAAAAATATCAATGTCAGGAAACACAAAGGCAGGCAAAGAACTGTTCTAGATTTAGGAGACACAAAAACTAAATGCAATGCATGATCATGGGTTAGATACTAGACCAGAAAAAAACCTTTTTTCTATAAAGGACATTGGGACAACTGACAAAAGTTGAATAAGATCTACATTAAATACTGTATTAACATTTTATTTCCTATTTTGATAATTATATTGTGATTATGTAAGCGAATGTCCTTGTTCTAAGGGAATATGTCAAGTATTTAGGGATAAAAGGGCACAATATATGCAACTTACTCTCACAGTTCATATATGAAGGTTTTTTTTTCAGACATCCACACTTTGCACTGATATGATTAAGCTAGCAACACAAACTTCTGTAGAGCCTGCGTATTTTCTGGAAGGCTTACCCACATTTATGATAAACAGCCACTAGATGAACAGCCACTATGATAAACAGCCACTAGATGGCACTAGATCACTAGATGTGATCTCCTAACCCCAGCAGCCTAGGATTCTGCAGGGAGCATTTCAGACTCAATAATACTTAAAAAAACAAAAACAGAAAACAACTGGTGACCTTTAATAAAGCCCTATTATATAATAACATATTATTATGTATTAGGCAACCACTACACTCAAAATAGATGTTATCACAATGGCCTATACAGGGCTTACATGATCTTTTCATTGCTCGCCCTTGCCCCCCCAACCCATCTCTCTGACCTTATCTCTTTAGGTCCGTGTTAAAGTGTTGCCTTTTCAGAAAACTTCCTTGACCCGCCTGTATAGAACAGCAGTTAGAGGCATGCCCTCCCCTGCCCTCTGACCTTGCTTCATTTTTCTTCAGCACTTGCCATTTCTTCCTACTCACACTCCCAGAACGTAAGTTTCATGAAAACAGACTTTATTTTGCTAACTGCCTGTAAAACAGAAATACCCAGAAAAGGTATATGTATCAGACAAGTATTTTATTTTTAGCTGTTACTCATCATTCTTCAGTTGAAGACCATTACACTCCACCCCACCTCCAACCAATCCCCTAATGGAACAAGACTGTGAAGAATATGAAATGTCAAGTGTTGAAGTGTATTATGTAGAAGGAAATCATCAAGAAATTTAAGCAGAAGTAGTGCTTTAGAAAAATTCTTCTGACAAGAAGGTGGTAAAAATGTAGGAGGACTGGAAAGCAAAGATGCAGGAGACATAGCCACGGTCTCTGGTGTCAGGAGTTAGGTTTGATCCTGGTTCCATAGTCTACCAGAGCGCCATTACTTTGGATGAACTGCCAATTCAAGAAGCTCTCTGTGCTTCAGTTGCCCAGTATGTAAAATGAGGGCAGAAAAACATCTACCTCGTGGGGAACACAGAGGTTATGTTTATTCTATATCAGTACCTGATACATAAATTTTAGCATTGCATGTAGGAAATAACGGAAAAGAAACAAGCAAACATCTATTTACTTATTTAACTTATTTTTACCGAGTGCCTATAGGTATGTCAGATACCTTTCCAGGCACTGGAAATGCAGCTGTGAGGGGAAAAAAAAAAAAAAAAAAAGAGTCCCTGGTCTTCATCATACTAGCACAAGGTGACAAAAAAATAGCCCTAATTTATCTGAATCTATCCGGGTTTTGAGTTTCTGCTGGTGAATAGCTAAAGTTGGGACAGCAAGTCCCATCAAAGTCCTCTCTCAACGTCTCTCAAGGAGACAGATGTTCTATAATGTCAGGCTATGAGAGGGGCTATAAAGAAAAATTTAAAAAGGTAAGGGGACAGAGTATGCTGACATTTTAAATAGGGTTGTGACGTTTTAGTAAAGAGGTAAGAAATGCTAGAGTTTTATCTGGAACGATTCAAAAATAAAACTGAGGGGTTTCCCTGGTGGCGCAGTGGTTGAGAATCTGCCTGCCAATGTAGGGGACACAGGTTCGAGCCCTGGTCTGGGAAGATTCCACGTGCCACGGAGCAACTGGGCCCGTGAGCCACAACTACTGAGCCTGCGCATCTGGAGCCTGTGCCCCACAGCAAGAGAGGCTGCGACAGTAAGAGGTCCGCGCACCACGATGAAGAGTGGCCCCTGCTTGCTGCAACTAGAGAAAACCCTCACACAGTAACGAAGACCAAACACAGCCAAATAAATAAATAAATAAATAAATAAAGTAAAACTGAAACTCAGGAGGAATAACTGATTTGAAGATGATGTGTTTGGGTCTTAGAAATGATTTGGCTTCAAAAGACAAACTAAAAGCTGACTGGAGGAACTTTCCTAATGGTCCAGTGGCTAAGACTCTGCACTCCCAATGCAGGGGGCCTGGGTTCCATCCCTGGTCAGGCAACTAGATCCCGCATGCCACAACTAAGAGTTCACATGCCGCAACTGAAGATCCCACACACTGCAACAAAGATCCCGTGTGCTGCGACTAAGGCCCGGCACAGCCAAATAAATAAATAAGTTAACAACAAAAAAAAAGCTGACTGGAAAAAGCACCTTAGAAACTCTAGTTTGCTTACATGTAAATTTCAGTCTTCTATTTCTTCCTGCCTTGGGGAATGAATAATTGTAGGATCTCCTAATGCAGAGAACTATCTTCTACGGACTGTGTTATGGGTTCAACTGTGTCCCCCCAAAAAGACACATTGGAGTCCTAACTTCCAGTTTCTCAGAATGTGACTATTTGGAGATAGGATCTTCATAGAAGTGATCAAGGTAAAATGAGGTCTAGGATGAGTCCTGATCCAATATGACTAGTGTCCTTATAAAAAGAGGAAATTTGGACACAGACTAAAACACATAGAGGGAAGATGATGCACAGATACAAGGAGAAGATGGCCATCTTCAATCCTGCTGACAACTTCATTTCAGACTTCTATGCTCCAGAAGTGTGAGACAATAAATTTCTGTTGTCTAAGCCACCCAGATTGTGGTACTTTGTTCAGTAACCAGAGCAAACTAATAGAGACTAGAAGAAAATCATATTTGTGTACTTATCTCCCTTAAGAAATCCCCTTGAGGAGAAGGCTTAATTCTGTTTATTTTTTTAATTTATTTATTTATTTATTTATTTTTGGCTGCATTGGGTCTTCGTTGCTGCACACGGGTTTTCTCTAGTTGCGCAAACGGAGGCTACTCTTTGTTGCGCTGTGCGGGTTTCTCATTGCAGTGGCATCTCTTGTTGCGGAGCACAGGCTCCAGGCACGCGGGCTTCAGTAGTTGTGGCGCACAGGTTCAGTAGTTGTGGCTCTCAGGCTCTAGAGTGCAAGCTCAGTAGTTGTGATGCACGGGCTTAGTTGCTCTGCAGCATGTGGGACCTTCCTGGACCAGGGATCGAACCTGTGTCCCCTGCACTGGCAGGCAAATTCTTAATGACTGCACCACCAGGGAAGTCCCCTTCACTCTAAGTCATTTTTGTATTACTTCTGGAGTACCTAACCTGATGCAAAAATTTAATTAGATACTATTTTAAGTTGCAGGACCTACACACAGTGGAGCTCAATAAATGCTAGATTTCTCCCACAACCTTTTCCATATATATCTTTCCTGACAGATAATTTCTTTCTTTTGCAAACTGACAAACTGAATTTAATTTCTGAGGCATACTCAAGTAGCAATCTCAACTCAGTAATCCTAGGAGCTAGGGTTTGGCAGCATTGAAACAAAAATTTGAGTGCCTAAATTTATCAGATGATATATACACATAATTAAATATAAACTATCCCTGATCTTTAGGGACTCTAACCCAAACTAGACCTGATACATATGTATAGGAAATACCAACAGGTGAGTTAAAACCATTAGTTCAACACATGAATAGTAATAAGAAGTGTTACATAAAAGTCAAGGGTAAACCCATTTTAGCTAAGGAAGGAAGCATGAGCATGGGAGTAGTCACCAAAGCACTATACTCCTAGCTGAGTACTGAGCTAGGCATGCACGTACAATTTCAGCATCAGAATCTCGCCATCTGCAGATAAGGCAACTCAGACTCAAGGAAGTCAAATGATATTGTCCAAGTTCATCCAACAACCATGTTGGAGGCAAGCTGGAACCTGGGACTGTGTGATTCAAGAAAACAAGCTCTTTTTTAATAAACAGTATTTGAGCATATACCTATTCTATCCTTCCACCTACAACATGAGCTAAGTTAGCTAATTTATCTCATTATATTCTATTTTTTTAAAATTTATTTTATTTATTTATTTTTGGCTGCATTGGGTCTTCATTCTGTGCACGAACTTTCTCTAGTTATGGCGAGCGGGGACTCTTCTTCGTTGCGGTGCGCAGGCTTCTCATTGCAGTGGCTTCTCTTGTTGCGGAGCATGGGCTCTAGGCACACGGGCTTCAGTAGTTGTAGCACATGGGCTCAGTGGTTGTGGCTCGCAGGCTTCTAGAGCACAGGCTCAGTAGTTGTGGTGTATGGGCTTAGTTGCTCTGCAGCATGGGGGATCTTCCCAGACCAGGGATCGAACCCGTGTCCCCGGCACTGGCAGGCGGATACTTAACCACTGTGCCACCTGGGAAGCCCTCTCCTTATATTCCTAATACTAGCAAGAAATATGCAACATACAATTCCTGCAAAATCTATTCTCAAAGGCATAGGTAGTCATAGGAGTATCAAGGGAGCTTGCCACCAAGCTCACGTATAGACAGAACCTGACATCTGTGGTCAAACTGCTTGGCTTAAAGGACATTCAAGGTCCTTCACAGGCTGAAGGGCAGCACCACAATCAAGAACAAAGTGAATGAGAAGATACAGTTGCCCATAAATTACCTTTATATTAATTACAACATAAGGCCACCTTAGTATTTCAGGAAACAAAAGTTCACAAAGACCACCCCCAAAAGAATGGGTAGCATTGTTTAAAATGCCTAATCACTCAGAACAAAGAAGTTAGAATTTGAGTAAATTAAATAATATATAAAGGTCATCAACATGACTCATGGTACCAACACCAAACTTCAGGCCGTTGATGACAACTCTTATACTGGTGACAATTCTTATATAGTGGCTAAAATATATATCAAATGTTCTCAAACTTTTTGATAAGCAATCTTTAAATACCTATTATGCAAAGCATGTAAGCCACCAAGGAATTTATTACTCAATAGCAATGAATTATACCTGGCCTTAACCTTCATCTATATAACCAAAGGCTTCATCATGGTACAAATGAATATGATTTTTATTTATCTAGCTCCTGCCAACTAACTTTTGTGTCCAGTGCTACTATACTTCTCTGAAAATGAACAAAGTATAGTTAACTTATTTTGTGGTTTCTGACAACTTTCTGAAAGCACTCCTTGTTAAAGTAGTTGAAAAACTAGATACTCTGGTCTTCACAGCTAATCGCATGGATCTTTTTGAAATTCCCAAAGTTAATCTTCCAGGAAGAGGTACACAGAACCACAGATCTCTTCCACAACTGTGTTTACTATAACTTTAAGGGGAAGGGCTAGAGATAGTATTAGACCTAATAATTAGGCCAATTAGTAACTAACTCTCACCCTGAAGATTCTACAGCAGAGATTACAAACTGTAGGCTGTAAAATCCTGCCCCTAAACTTCTGTTTATAATGGTTAAAAAAAAAAAAATCAAAATAGTTGTTGAGAAGCACATAAAAACCAAGATTTCCAGGGTCTCTCAAAAAATCGAAAGATCTGGTAACACAACTCATCTTCTCACAGGACAGATGAGAAAGCCCACTCCATACATTCTAATAACCACCATTCCCTTTTGGCTTACTGATAGCATGCTTCAGAAGCCATATACTAAAAATAAATCAACACAATCACAAATTACTATATTTTCAATATTCATTTTAAACTAAGAACACAGATGACCCAAATTCTACAAGATTTAAAAAAGCCAAAGATGTAAAATGAAAGCAAAAGTTAAACAAATGAATCTGTGTACCAGGTGGTAACATAATCACACAGCAAGGAACTAGCTCACATAACTTTAAAATTCAGTAATTTGACTCTACATCCCTATTGAAATACTATGCCCTAAGAAGAACAATAAGAAGAAATCATTAGCTTTCTTCAGTAATCATACTATTGGTTGTAGTGTTGACATTGTCATTCTCAGACTATTCTGTATTTATACTGTGGGAAAAGAAAATGAATAATCATGTTGGTGCTGTTAAGAACTGGGGTTTTCAACGTGGGAGAAAGGAGATAGAGATGTAAAATCAAAGAAGATAAGGAAAGTCCCTGGGTCATTTAATTTGATTTTTAAGTATAACTTGAACTCATGATTTTTTTTTTTTTAAGAGAAAAAACAGGGCTTCCCTGGTGGCGCAGTGGTTGAGAATACGCCTGCCGATGCAGGGGACACAGGTTCGTGCCTGGGTCTGGGAGGATCCCGCGTGCCACGGAGCAGCTGGGCCCGTGAGCCATGGCCGCTGAGCCTGCGTGTCCGGAGCCTGTGCTCCGCAGCGGGAGAGGCCACAGTGGTGAGAGGCCCGCGTACCGCAAAAAAAAAAAAAAAAGAGAAAAAACACAACTTCAACTTATTTCCTAATTAACCACAAAAAAGGCCTAGAAACAATGACTAACTCAGTAGAAATAAGCACCTTAAGTGCCCAGATTGTGATCTCCAAATGTCATTTCCCACTAAAAGGCTTCTTAGAGAAAGGTCTATTTCTTCGACTGGGGCAGAAAATGTCCAAGTCTGGACAAACTGTCACACCAGATAGCAAAAAGCTATCAAAGATGTCTCAGGCTGAGACAAATGACTCAAGGGTAGGACAATCAATAAAAATAACAACTATACATGCTGCAAAATGCATGAGCATTAAAAACATGTTAAGTAAAAGAAGCCAGTCATAACAGATCACGTATTGTACGATTCCATTTATATGAAATACCCAGCCTAAGCAAATCCATAGAGACAAAGTAGATTGGTGGTTGCCTATGGATGGAGGTCAGGTAGCATGGGGGGTAATGAGGACTGACTGCAAACGGGTACAGCGTTTCTTGCTGAGGTGATGGATATATTTCAAACCTACTAGATCATGGTGAAGGTTGCACGACTCTGTGAACATACTGAAAATCACTCAATTATACACTTTAAACAGGTGAGTTTTATGGTATATAAACTATACCTCCATAAAGCTGTACAAAACAAAAACAAAACTACAATGGACTGAACCACAAATATGTTTAAATCTGTGTGTTCATAATCAAATAAATCTTATTGGTCATTTTGGAGGATGCTAGGAACCCAGCTCATTATTTTTAAAACTGGAAAGTATAAAGTATTTATCCAGTCTGTCATACACATGAAGTCTCTCCCTAGATAAGCAAAGAGAAGAGATAAAGTTTCTGTTTACACAAGTATTACAATTAATAAATTAAAGAATAATAGAATACTATCATTTTGCAACCCCAAATCAAATCAGGGATCTAGGCAATAATCAAAGGCCACTAACATCACAAATAAAGATTCAACCAAACAGTAGGTGCCATCTGATAGAAGTATACAACACCACCAATGAAGCTGTCTAGCAAAAAATCTGCAGGGACTTCCCTGGTGACACAGTTGTTAAGAATCCGCCTGCCAATGCAGGGGACATGGGTTTGATCCCTGGTCTGGGAAGATGCCATATGCCACAGAGCAACTAAGCCCATGTGCCACAACTTCTGAGCCTGAGCTCTACAGCCCGTGAGTCACAGCTACTGAGTCCATGTGCCACAACTACTGAAGCCCGTTCTCCACAGCAAGAGAAGCCGCCGCAATGAGAAGTCTGCGCACCGCAAGGAAGATTAGCCCCCCTTCGCCGCAACGACAGAAAGCCCCCAAGCAGCAATGAAGACCCAACGTAGCCAAAAAGAAATAAATTAATTTTAAAAAGTTTGCAAAGAAAGAAGAAACAAAAACTATGCAGAACCTATAGATAAAAAGACTAGAGAGACTTTTAAAACAATGGCAAAGTTGGATATTTGATATCAACTTGTGTTAAAAAATTTTAGGTGTCATAATAGTACTGTAGTTATGTTTTTAAAAATTAAGAGTCCCTATCTTACAAAACGATAATGTCTAGGGTTTGCTTTAAAATAAGATGGAGGGGAGTAGGAGAAGATGTTATCAATAGATGAAACAACATCAGCCATAGCTGATAACTGTTGGAAGTTAAGGTGGATATATGCAAGTTTATTTTGCCATTTTCTCTCATTTCATACATATTTGAAAATTTCCACAACAAAGCTTTTAAAAAGACAATCACGGGCTTCCCTGGTGGCGCAGTGGTTGAGAGTCCGCCTGCTGATGCAGGGGACACAGGTTCGTGCCCTGGTCCGGGAAAATCCCACATGCCGCGGAGCAGCTGGGCCTGTGAGCCATGGCCACTAAGCCTGCACGTCCGGAGCCTGTGCTCCGCAACGGGAGAGGCCACAACAGTGAGAGGTCCCCGTACCGCAAAAAAAAAAAAAAAGAGACAATCATGCTGTCAATTCTGCACAACCTTGGAATTACTGCATTTCACAAACTCAAACATGAAAATGTCTCCCACCATTTTACATCTCTGAATGGTGAATTCAGAGATGGTGAATTAAAAAACCAACAGCATCTTAAATTCGATGAAAAAACTGTAAGATTACAAATATATTTAGATATCTATTTCTCTTTAACTAAATTATTACTTGCATTGCACCTGGAAAGGAAGACTTAAAAAAAAAAAACTCCTAGCTTTCTGAATTTTCTTATTTGCTTGGGATTAATTCAGTTACAGTGAGAGAACCATTAAAATGCTTCAGCCAATATAAAAATGAACTTAGTCCCCAAACCAGCATTAGTGGTAGACAGGACCTGGGGAACACTAGGCAAAAGTCTATCTAAGGTGGGTAAAAAACAAAAAAGCTTGCTGCAGTTATCCTACCAGGTCTAAAAACTTGAGTAAAAATAGATTTTAGTTGACCAGCCTGTCTTTTCATTTTTAAGAAAAAAAACCTTTTTTTAATACAGCAGGTTCTTACTAGTTATCCATTTTATACATATTAGTGTCTATATGTCAATCCCAATCTCCCAATTCGTCACACTCCCACCCCCACCCCCTGCTGCTTTCCCCCCATGGTGTCCATACATTTGTTCTCTGCATCTGTGTCTCAATTTCTGCCCTGCAAACCAGTTCATCTGTACCATTTTTCTACGTTCCACATATATACGTTAACATATGATATTTCTTTTTCTCTTTCTGACTTACTTCACTCTGTATGACAGTCTCTAGGTTCATCCACGTCTCTATACATGACCCAATTTCATTCCTTTTTATGGCTAATATTCCATTGTATATATGTACCACATCTTCTTTATCCATTCCTCTGTCAATGGGCATAGAGGTTGCTTTCATGACCTGCCTATTGTAATGACCTGCCTATTAGCTGCAATGAATATTGGGGTGCATGTGCCTTTCTGAATTATGGTTTTCTCTGGGTATATGCCCAGTAGTGGGACTGCTGGGTCATATGGTAATTCTATTTTTAGTTTTTTAAGGAACCTCCATACTGTTCTCCATAGTAACTGTATCAATTTACATTTCTACCAACACTGCAAGAGGGTTCCCTTTTCTCCACACCCTCTCCTGCATCTGTTGCTTGTAGATTTTTTGATGATGCCCATTCTAACTGCTTTGAGGTGATACCTCACTGTAGTTTTGATTTGTATTCCTCTAATAATTAGTGATGTTGAGCAGCTTTTCATGTGCTTCTTGGCCATTTGTATGTCTCCTTTGGAGAAATGTCTATTTAGGTCTTCTGCCCATTTTTGGATTGGGTTGTTTGTTTTTTAATATTGAGCTGCATGAGCTGTTTATATATTTTGGAGATTAATACTTTGTCCGTTGATTTGTTTGCAAATATTTTCGCCCATTCTGAGGGTTGTCTTTTCGTTGTTTGTAGTTTCCTTTGCTTTACAAAAGCTTTTAAGTTTCATTAGATCCCATTTGTTTATTTTTGTTTTTATTTTCATTACTCTAGGAGGTGGATCAAAAAAGATCTTGCTGTGATTTATGTCAGAGAGTGTTCTTCCTATGTTTTCCTCTAAGAGTTTTGTAGTGTCCAGCCTTACATTTAGGTCTCTAATCCATTTTCAGTTTATTTTTGTGTATGGTGTTAGGGAGTGTTCTAATTTCATTCTTTTACATGTAGCTGTCCAGTTTTTCCAGCACCACTTATTGAAGACACTGTCTTTTCTCCATTGTATATGTTTGCCTCCTTTGTCATAGATTAGTTGACCATAGGTGCGTCAGTTTATATCTGGGCTTTCTATGTTGTTCCATTGATCTATATTTCTGTTTTTGTGCCAGTACCATATTGTCTTGATTACTGTAGCTCTGTAGTATAGTCTGAAGTCAGGGAGTCTGATTCATCCAGCTCCGTTTTTTTCCCTCAAGATTGCTTTTGCTATTCGGGGTCTTTTGTGTCTCCATACGAATTTTAAGATTTTTTGTTCTAGTTCCATAAAAAATGCCATTGGTAATTTGATAGGGATTGCATTGAATCTATAGATTGCTTTGGGTAGTAGAGTCATTTTCACAATATTGATTCTTCCAATCCAAGAACATGGTATATCTCTCCACCTGTTGGCATCATCCTTAATTTCTTTCATCAGTGTCTTATAGTTTTCTGCGTACAGGTCTTTTGTCTCCCTAGGTAGGTTTATTCCTAGGCATTTTATTCTTTTTGTTGCAATGGTAAATGGGAGAGTTTCCTTAATTTCTCTTTCAGATTTTTCATCATTAGTGTACAGGAATGCAAGAGACTTCTGTGCATTAATTTTGTATCCTGCAACTTTACCAAATTCATTGATTAGCTCTAGTAGTTTTCTGGTGGCATCTTTAGGATTCTCTATGTATAGTATCATGTCATCTTCCAACAGTGACAGTTTTATCTTCTCTTTTCCGATTTGGATTCCCTTTATTTCTTTTTCTTCTCTGATTGCCGTGACTAGGACTTCCAAAACTATGTTGAATAGTAGTGGCAAGAGTGGACATCCTTGTCTTGTTCCTGATCTTAGAGGAAATGCTCTCAGTTTTTCACCATTGAGAATGATGTTTGCTGTGGTTTTGTCATATATGGCCTTTATTATCTTGAGGTAGATTCCCTCTATGCCCACTTTCTGGAGAGTTTTTATCATAAATGGGTGTTGAATTTTGTCAAAAGCTTTTTCTGCATCTATTGAGATGATCATATGGGTTTTCTTCAATTTGTTAATATGATGTACCACACTGATTGATTTGCGTATATTGAAGAATCCTTGCATCCCCGGGATAAATCCCATTTGATCATGGTGTATGATCCTTTTAACGTGTTGTTGGATTCTGTTTGCTAGTATTTTGTTGAGGATTTTTGCATCTATATTGGTCTGTAATTTTCTTTTTTTGTTGTATCTTTGTCTGGTTTTGGTATCAGGGCCTCATAGAATGAGTTTGGTAGGGTTCTTTCCTCTGCAATTTTTTGGAAGAGTTTGAGAAGGATGGGTGTTAGCTCTTCCCTATATGTTTGATAGAATTCACCTGTGAAGCCATCTGGTCCTGGACTTTTGTTTGCTGGAAGATTTTTAATCACAGTTTCAATTTCGTTACTTGTGATTGGTCTGTTTATATCTTCTATTTCTTCCTGGTTCAGTCTTGGAAGATTTTACCTTTCTGAGAATTTATCCATTTCTTCCATGTTGTCCATTTTATTGGCACAGAGTTGCTTCTAGTAGTCTCTCAGGATGCTTTGTATTTCTGCAGTGTATGTTGTAACTTCTCCTTTTTCATTTCTAATTTTATTGATTTGAGCCCTCTCCCTCTTTTTTCTTGATGAGTCTGGCTAATGGTTTATCAATTTTGTTTATCTTCTCAAAGAACCAGCTTTTAGTTTTATAGATCTTTGCTACTGTTTTCTTTGTTTCTACTCTGATCTTTATGATTTCTTTCCTTCTGCTAACTTTGGCTTTTGTTTTTTCTTCTTTCCCTAGTTCCTTTAGGTGTAAGGTTACATTCTTTGAGATTTTTCTTGTTTCTTGACGTAGGCTTGTATTACTATAAACTTCCCTCTTAGAACTGCTTTTGCTGCATCCCATAGGTTTTGGATCGTTGTGTTTTCATTGTCATTTGTCTCTAGGTATTTTCTGATTTCCTCTTTGATTTCTTCACAGTGATCTCTTAGTTATTTAGTAACGTATTGTTTAGCCTCCATGTGTTTGTGTTTTTTACGTTTTTTCCCCTGTAATCGATTTCTAATCTCATAGCGTTGTGGTCAGAAAAGATGCTTGATTTAAATTTTCTTAAATTTACTGAGGCTTGATTTGTGACCCAAGATGTGATCTGTCCTGGAGAATGTTCCATGTGCACTTGCGAAGAAAGTGTAATCTGCTGTTTTTGGATGGAATGTCCTATAAATATCAATTAAATCTATCTGGTCTATTGTATCATTTAAAGCTTGTGCTTCCTCATTAATTTTCTGTTTGGATGATCTGTCCACTGGTAAGTGAGGTGTTAAAGTTCCCCACTATTATTGTGTTACTGTTGATTTCCTTTTTTATAGCTGTTAGCAGTTGCCTTACGTATTCAGGTGCTCCTGTGCTGGGTGCATATATATTTATAATTGTTGTATCTCCTTCTTGGATTCATCCCTTGATCATTATGTAGTGTCCTTCCTTGTCTCTTGTAACATTCTTTACCTGAAAGTCTATTTTATCTGATATGAGTATTGCTACTCCAGCTTTCTTTTCATTTCCATCTGCATGGAATATCTTTTTCCATCCCCTCACTTTCAGTCTGAATGTGTCCCTAGGTCTGAAGTGGGTCTCTTGCAGATAGCATATATATGGGTCTTGTTTTTGTATCCATTCAGCAAGCCTATGTCTTTGGTTGTAGCATTTAATCCATTCACATTTAAGGTAATTATTGATGTGTATGTTCCCATGACCATCTTCTTAATTGTTTTGGGTTTGTTTTTGTAGGTCCTTTTCTTCTCTTGTGTTTCCCACTTAGAGAAGTTCCTTTAGCATTTGTTGTAGAGCTGGTTTGGTGGTGCTGAATTCTGTTAGCTTTTGCTTCTCTGTAAAGCTTTTGATTTCTCCATCGAATCTGAATGAGATCCTTGCCGGGTAGAGTAATGTTGGTTGTAGGTTCTTCCCTTTCATCACTTTAAGAATATCATGCCACTCCCTTCTGGCTTGCAGAGTTTCTGCTGAGAAATCAGCTGTTAATCTCATGGGAGTTCCCTTGTATGTTCTTTGTCATTTTTCCTTTGCTGCTTTCAATAATTTTTCTTTGTGTTTAATTTTTGCCAATTTGATTACTATGTGTCTCGGCACGTTTCTCCTTGGGTTAATCCTGTATGGGACTTGTTGCACTTCCTGGACTTGTGTGGCTATCTCCTTTCCCATGTTAGGGAAGTTTTCAACTATAATCTCTTCAAATATTTTATCGGGTCCTTTCTCTCTCTCTTCTCCTTCTATAATGCGAATGTTGTTGCATTTAACGTTGTCCCAGAGGTCTCTTAGGCTATCTTCATTTCTTTTCATTCTTTTTTCTTTGTTCTGTTCCACAGCAGTGAATTCCACCATTCTGTCTTCCAGGTCACTTATCCGTTCTTCTGCCTCAGTTATTCGGCTACTGATTCCTTCTAGTGTATTTTTCATTTCAGTTATTGTACTGTTCATCTCTGTTTGTTCGTTCTTTAATTCTTCTAGGTCTTTGTTAAACATTTCTTGCATCTTCTCGATCTTTGCCTCCGTTCTTTTTCCGAGGTCCTGGATCATCTTCACTATCATTATTCTGAATTCTCTTTCTGGAAGGTTGCCTATCTCCACTTCATTTAGTTGTTGTTCCTGGGGTTTTATCTTGTTCCTTCATCTGGTACATAGCCCTCTGCCTTTTCAACTTGTCTATCCTTCTGTGAACTGTCTTTTCACTTTTAATATAGGAGTTCCTAAACACCCACCACTTTTAGCACTTCAACAAGTTGCTGGTTTCAAGTAGTAATCTAAAGAAACATGGTAAACTGGCAAGCCTCTGGGCCTCACTGTAGAAGAAACACTAATGCAAATAAAATTTACTAACGTACATAAACTTACTGAGAAAGAAAAGAAGACAAGAAAATATTTCTAAGAGCAATTCTAAAATGCAATTCTAGCAGTACATAATTTTGAAAGTACATACTTTAATGGAATCACACAAAGTTAAAAATGCAACTTTTTTTAAAGATAGGAAAGTTGACATCAAAAATTTCAAAGGTAAAAAGCAAAGAAACAGATTAGCTACATATAAAAAAATTAATTTATGTCAAAAACACACTATAAATGTAATTTGAAAGGCTAACAAGCTGAGAAGTACAAATCTGTCACATAACAAAAGGTATATTCTTTTTTTTTTTTTTTTTTTTTTTTTTTTTGCGGTATGCGGGCCTCTCACTGCTGTGGCCTCTCCCGTTGCGGAGCACAGGCTCCGGACACGGACTCTCAACCACTGCGCCACCAGGGAAGCCCCAAAAGGTATATTCTTAATAAATAGCTCTTAATATCAAGAAAATGATCAACAATCCAACATAAAAATGGACAAAAGATAGTAGCAGGTCAATAAATATATCCTCCAAATGGTCAACCTTTTAGTAATAAAAGAAATTAAAACAAGATACCTTATAGATTACCGTCTTTGGGAAGCTTTTTCAAGTAATACTGTCCAGTTCTGGTGGCTAAGCAGGAGCTAGAAGAATATTCCCACTCCTAATATTCTGGCTAGAGCAGCCCTTCATTTACCTCCTTCAAATGTCACCTTATCAATGTGTCCTCCATCACCCTATTTAAAACTGCACCCCCATTTCCCACTTCTCAATCCCTTTATCTCAGTACAATTATTAGATATGAAATCCATTCTGGGATTATATTCCATAGAAACAATTTTGAAAGCAGACATAGGGACCTCCCTGGTGGTCCAGTGGTAGAGAATTCACCTAACAATGCAGGGGATGTGGGTTCGATCCCCAGTCAGGGAACTAAGATCCCACATGCCAGGGGGCAACTAAGCCCGCATGCCACAACTACTGAGCTCACGTGCCTCAACTAGAGAGCCTGCATGCCACAGACTACAGAGCCCACCCACCCTGGAGCCTGTGCGCCACAATTAGAGAGAAGCCCGCACACCTCAACGAAGATCCCACATCCTGCAACTAAGACCCAATGCAGCCAAAAATAAATAAAATAAATAAATCATCTTAAAAAAAAAAAGCATACATAAATTGTCTTAAATTATAAAAACCTATGACAAACAGATGAAGGCACACAGCTCTTGATATACACATTGAAAACTGAATGCTCAAAGGGAGATATAACGTTGTACCCTTTAAGAGACATACCCAACGGGCCATGAAAGTGTACCTGAACACCCATGCATCCTGAGGTCCCTTATTCACAAGCCTCTGTTCACTCAGCCTCTATTCTTATTTGTCCTCAGATACACCAAAAGGAATTGTCACTTGGAGACAGCAATGGTTAGTATCCAGGGCTTTGGGGTATGTCAGATCTGGGTTAGAAACCTAGCTTTAAATTTTCTAGGGGAGTAATCTGGCAAATCTCAATTGCCTTATCTGTAAGGTAAAATAGAGATTATCACCAACTAGTTAATGTTAGTAAACAAGAGTACAGTGTCGGAAAAACTGAAATGGAGAAGGAATTCTTCAAATAAAACTACTAAAGACAACTAAAAATCCCCAAAGTCAGATCTTTCAGCACAGTAAAAGAACCCAAAGGAAACAAATCCTAAAGAGCACTGAGCTGGAAGGCAGGAGCCCTGGATTCCAGTTTTGACACTGCTACAAACTGGTTCAGCTCCATGGGAATATTATTTAAAGTATGTAGATTCTAGTTTTAAGATCTACAAAATCAGGGGACTGAAAATCCCTTCCACCTGTTCCACACCATGACTAAATTACTAGGATGTTATTTACTGTTGTACATCCATAATTTCTAAAATTTTTCATTTAAATGTTTGGTTTTTTTAAACTTCAAGTCCTGATGAGTTTTCATTATGACTGAGCTACCAGTCATAACATATAAGACTGTTTCCTTAACTAAGTAATCCAAGGTCAGATTGCTAAAACGCGGCAAAATCAGAATTCAAACCAGATCTGACTCACTCCAAAGACCAAACTATCGCACCCTTCTCCCTCAGACTTTCTCCCAGACTAATCTCCTGGTAACTAGCAGCTTGCCTTTGCAAAATGACTAGAAGTCAGAAGTGCAGTCAAGAGTCAAGGAATAAAGTCAAGTTACCTGAGACAAGTGGGGCTTGAACTTCTGACACAGTACTCTAACCAAGTCAATTAGTTAGACATTTCAAGTACTTAAAAGGCGGCTGGAGAAACCAAAACAAAAAAGTAATATTATCAAGAAAAACTATTAATTGAAGACAAAATAAAAAATTAAGCACCTCTGAAACTATAAGTAAATGGGGGTGGTTCAAGGAGTCAAGTTGTACAAGATGAAATATTCAGTAAAATAACTAATTATCTGTACTACTCACTTGCTTTTGTGCAAGTGACTCTAGGTTACCCACAGTAGCGAATGGAGGAGTAACAGATAATCCAAAGTACGTATATTCAGCTTTACCAATAAAGCATATGGTCTAAACAGATAATCCACGGGGCTTCCCTGTGGTATAGTGGTTAAGAATCCGCCTGCCAATGCAGGGGACACAGGTTAGAGCCCTGGTCCAGGAAGATCCCACATGCCTTGGAGCAACTAAGCCCGTGCGCCACAACTACTGAGTCTGCGCTCTAGAGCCCGAGAGCCAAATACTAAAGCCCACGTGCCTAGAGCCCGTACTCTGCTGCAACAAGAGAAGCCACCGCAATGAGAAGCCTGTACACCACAACGAAGAGTAGCCCCCACGCGCTGCAACTAGAGAAACCCCACGCACAGCAACAAAGACCCAATGCAGCCAAAAATAAATGAACAAACTTATTATAAATAAATAGATAATCCAAAGTACTGAATATCTGGTGTTAAAAATAAAGTATATGATCACCCATACATATTTATCTCCCAAATTATAGGCTGATTCAGGCTAATATCAAGGTTAATTTCCAAGTGGAGAAACCAGGACAGATGAAATCTAAATAATACAGTGAATAATAAAATCACCACCTCCTTACATCAGCAGAAAACATATGGTTTTATAACACATTCACATCAGCTCCACAGAGAGTAACAAAACTAAGGCTGTGCATGCACGCTCGTGCACGCACACACACAGAGTAACATTTAAATTCCCACTGCACGGGAGAACCAGGTTAGCTCCTGGCTGTTTCCATTAAACCAATCTGGGAGTAAAAACTGGTTTTTGAATCATCCACACGTGGATAATCAAGAGGCAAATTAAATACACACACAAACATATATAAACTCACATTTAAATGCACTGGTTACCAAGCACTTCAGAAAATAAAAAATTTCATAGGACAGTTGATAGAAATGAAGCAAGAGGTGAGGTCACCTACCACTTTAGCTCTATTGATAGAAGTCAACATTTGCTCTCCTGAAACATTAGGCAGCTGCCGAAAACAATACACAAACATACACACATGCACACATGCCCGGATCTTGTATCATCATTCAGAAAGAAAACCTAGGAAAGCCTCTGAAATGAGTTTTATCAACTCAGAAACACTTAGATGGTGTACAACTCCACGTAGATCCAAGGAGATGGAAGTGTCATGAAAATAATGCATTTTTTTTCTGAGTACAAGTGTCTAAAAGACAATTTCCAAGGCCCTCTGCAATTAAATGTGAGTACAAAAGTTCTTCAGACTAAGCCTCACTTGCAGAAGCCCTCTACTGGGCGTTTCTATGACGTTCTGACCAACTTTTGTGTTTCCCACAATAGCGCTAAACCACGATTATGCATCCTGCTGATAAAAACCGGCAAGTGGCACTTAACACACCAAGCCAAAATCAGCAACAGCGTTGGCTAAAGAACTTCCCCGTCACCACTGTGATGCCCACTCCAGAAGGTATCTGCATTCAGTGCGAGGACTTGAGGTTCCGCGAAAAGAGAAGCAGCAACAGAAACCGGCTGCATACCCCAGAGGGCTGCCTGCAGACTGCAAGGAAGGCCAGGTGCCTGCAGGCTCAGGAAGTTGCCTAACCCAAGGGAAAGCTCCATGCCCTCCTCTATAAAAGGGAGCGTGTGGCTGGCAGACCAAAATACAGAAAATTCATTCAAGAATTCCAGGCCGCCTACCCTGCAGAAGGAGGAGGCAAATTAAGACGCTGGGAAGCAGGTATGGAAAGAGAGCAGGGTTCACAAACTGATAGTGATCTACCAGCTCCGTGGGGAGGCTCAAACTCGGGAAGCTTGTGCCTCCTCTCTGGAGTTGGGAAGGTAAGGTACCGGTCGGGCTACGGTCCTCTCCCAACAGCCCTTTCCAGAAGGCGCGGGGCTGCTAAGACGCAGACCTGGCCTCCAGCAACAGAAGCTCCCGCCCACATGGTTCACGGGGCGCGACCCTCCTTGGCCGCCCCGAGGCCATGTGGCTGCGGCCGCCGGGTGTCCAAACCCGGTGCACGTTCAAGGCGTGAAACCAGAGACGAGGTGCGGGGGCAAATCCAAAGAAAGGGATGTTGGGGGGGTGAGACTCACTTCTTCTGGGCTTTGTCCTTCTTGGCCTTGGTCCTTTTCTTTCGGGCCTGGAGCGCAAGCACTGCAGGAGAGAGGGATGGATGAAGGGCGAATGGGGAGGAAAGGGAGAGACCAAGGTGAGGGTGGAGACCCAGCAGGGGCGCGAGGCCCGGGTGCGGGGCCTGCCTGAGGGGCGGCTCCGGGGCAAGCGCCGCGGCGTCGGCCAGGCGGCCGCTCAGGGGTCTGGCGGCCCACGGAGCGCAGAGCAGCGCCCAGGCGGGGCACGCCGGAAGGGGCTCAGGCCGGGTCAGGGGGCTGGCGCGCCGGGGTCGGCCTCGCCTGCCGAGGGCCGGGCCCTGGAGTGGCCCCAAGGGGCGGGCCGGCCTGGCGGGGCAAGAGAGGCGATGACTGCCGGCGCGGAAGGACGCCGGAGCTCCGGGGCGCGGACCGGCTGCCCAGAGGCGGGGGGTGAGGGGCGGCGCCACCTCAGTGGAGGGGCGCCGCACGCCCGGGGACCGGACGGCGGCGCTTAGGCTAAGCTCCTGGCGTTGACCCGGGCCTTGCCCCGGCGGCCGTTGCCCCTCGTGGCGGAGGCCGCTCCACCGCTCACCTTTCCGCTCCATGGCGAAACCGGTAACTGCCTGGCGCTTGCGCACTCCACTGGCGGTGACTCCAGCTCCCGCCGCGGCCCAAAACCAAGCCCGCGCACACCCCGCCCCCCAGTTCCCGCCCCGCCCTCGACGGCGCGCGTCTGCGCGTTGAGCGCGGAGCCTACCACCTGTTCCCGAGAAGGGGGGGGCAGTAAAGAATTGGGGGAAGAGGGGTGAAGGAAATAAAGCCGAGGATATACACGCAAGGGGTGTTTGAGGACCGAGCTCGGAAGCCTCGCAGGGTCAGCTTTGTTCTATTTGCCGGGCGGTTGCCCCTGAGGAATGGCGAAGAGCGTGGCACTGAGGGTTCCCTGTGTGCTGAGTCAGAGCTGCGCAGCCAACTGTAATCTGCCTTGTTTTCCTGGTCTGTAAAATGGAATAATCAGGTGTGTCCCAGTGCCTCCGCTGAGTTATTGTGAGGGCCAATTGAGAAACTATATAAAGAAAATGGAGGGGGGGCGGGAATTACAAGTGAGAAAGAAAAGGAGGTGGGAGCAACACAAAAGAAAGAGTGGAAGGAAGGAACCTGTGACCCTATCGTCACTTAAAAAGTAAAAACTTTCTCTTAAAATTTCAAATTCAACAGAAGACTGTAAACGAAGGAAGCAGGAGAATAAAAACTTAGTGTTTTCTTATTTTACCACTTTATCTTTTTAGTACAGATAAACACAGTTGTCTTTATAGAATATTTTTATACTTTTCTAAGTGCATTATCTCATTTGATGTTCATGACAGCTTAAAGGCAAGACAGTTATTACTTCCAATACACAAATAAACTAAAACTCGGAGGGGATATGTACTGAGAACCTTGGTGTCCTGACACAGTGATCAGTCATCAAATCCTTCTTGTAAAGCAGGGTTAGAAAAGTTTTTCTGTAAAGGGCCATATAGTAAACCCCAAGAGATCTTGGGGGCCATAAGATCTCTTAACTATTAAGCTCTGCCACTAGAGCTCAAAAGCAGTCATAGAAAATAGGGGCTCTCAGTGTTCAAAAAAAGTCTTATTTATGGTCCCTGAAATTTGAATTTCATGTAATTTTCATGTATCATGAAATATTATTCTTCTGTTGTTCTTTTTTCCACTATTTCAACCATTCTTTGCTCAGGCCTTAGTTTGCCGACCCCTTTGTAAAGTACTGCAGCTGGACTGGGTGGAAGCCTGCAGACCTTTGCCCTGAAAGAAGTTAGACTCCAGTGAGGAAGACAGACAAGTAATTAATTGAGAAGGGAAGATGAAAGTACAATGGTGCTGCACAGGTCAAGCATGGGGCTTGGGTGGGATTTTATTGAGCAAAGTAGGTCATTAAGTCCAGCCAGGCAGGAGGCAGCTTTTGAGTTGGGTCTTGGGAAATGTGTAGGATTTCCAGAGGTGGAGGAGATGTCAGGCTCCTGAATGAGAAAATCAATTGAGCAAAAAGGCACAGACTTGGAAACTTACAGGCAGGGACTGGGGCTGGTAATGACTGAAGAGATGAAGTGGAACATGAGGCTGGAAATGTAGGTTTGCCAAATTTGAAATTGAGTTAACTAATATCTGTTGCATGGAACCCGAATGATAGCATTTCTGGGCATATTGCAAAAGAGGACAGCACCTGTTGGCCAAGGAAAACTGCAACCCAGTTTCCTCCCAATTCTATCCTGGAAAACAAAAGGTGAGTTGGGGCCGACAGTCAAGCCCTGGAGTATGTGGATTCTGCCAGCTCAGGAAAACCACATGGGGTTTAGAAAAGACAGGAGAGAGCTGGTGGCTGAGGGAAAGTCCCAGAATGGGGAAATTAGTGCCTAGCACTTACCAGGTGCTCAAATATTTGTCTAATCAAAGAATAAATGATGTGCAGTTTATGAGAAATGTCTAGATGAGGGAGAGAAAACGCTGAGAGGGACAACAGGAGAGCTGTGCTAAAACCCAAATGGGTTAGTGCAGATCCATCAAAAAGGAAATACATCTCTGAGTGACTGTTGATTCTCTCTCTAAGAGCTCACCAGCCATCTGTTTAACAACTCATTTGAGAATTTTTCCAGAGTCAGTGTCAAGTTCACTGGACTGAGTTCCCAGAATTGACTATTTCTCCTTTTTCTTTCATCTGTTTTTCCCCAGTCTCCCAGCATGCTTCAGTTCTTCACACCTTTTCTGTAATTTCTATAATTGTTCATATAAGCTGGTTTGTTTTTTTCCCGTATTCTAAAGCCTATACCTTTTTCTGTGTTTCTCGCTTTAAATGTAACTTTAAAAATCACTTCCCCCCACCCCCTATTTTCACAGGACTTATCCTATTTTGGATTTTCCCCTTCCAGAAGTTATTCTTAAAAGTGGTGGCCATTCTTTGGTATTCATTTTCAATTACATACATACGCCTCTCCCACAACTGTTTTTCTGCAAGTTCTTTTAAAAGTAGGATTATTCAGAGAACATGAGTCGTCATGTTTTTGCTGCTCATGGGCAGTGTCAGAATTTAATTTCTGCAAGATCCCATTCCTTTTGAGCTAACTTATTTTTTCAGGCTGTCCTAGGGTCTTACCTAATGCTTCTTTGGAATTTTTGAAATATGAGCACCTGAAGTGTAGGATACATGTTTCATCACACCCAATTCCCTGCCTTGATTACCACAAACTCTCATAATTTTGATCTGAATTAAGTCCAAAGTATCACTTCCCCTCATGGCTTCCTCTGTGTCCTGCAAGATGAAATAGGCAACAGAAGAAGAAAGTGAAGATATATTGAATAAGATTCCCAGTAGATGTCTGCATAATTGGAGAACCCCAATAGAACTTTCTCTTGCCTTTGTGATTGTTTTGTGAAGTATATTGGGAAAATATAATTATATTTTAGACTTGAGTCTCAGTAAACATGGCACAGTCAACAGAATAATTGAAGAGAATTGAATAAAGAGATTGAGGTGTGGACAGGATTAAGGGAAACCAACTAGGGATGGTGAAGACTAGCAACAGTGGGAGTCTTTACCACCCTGTAGGCCTGAAGACACAAGGGGTGGAGGTGTTACCAGACCCAATGAGAGTTTGTGTTAGTCTGCTAGGGTTGCTTTAACAAAGTACCACAAACTGGGTGGCTTAAACAATAGAAATGTATTGTCTCAGCCCTGGAGGCTAGAAGTCTGAAACCAAGGCATCAGCAGGGTTGGTTCCTTCTGAGGACTCTGAGGGAAGGATTTGTCCTCTTTGCTTGGCTTGTAGGTGACCGCCTTCTCCATGACTCTTCAGATCATCTTCCCTGTATGTGTGCCTCAATCTATGTTCAAATTTCCCCTTTTCATAAGGACATCAGCCATATTGGATTAGGGCTCATCCTCAAGAGCTCATTTTAACTTGATTACCTCTGTAAAGACCCTATCTCCAAAAGGTCACCTTCTGAGGTTCTGGGGGTTAGGACTCCAGTATATCTTTTGAGGACAGGGATACAATTCAACCCATAACAGAGCTGTAGCAATAAGAAAGGACTGCCTGAATACAGGTGTGCCCTTTGATAGAGGGATATAACCATGGCGCAGCAGGGAAATAAATGCCCAACCTCTTTCTCCAGTCATCCTCTCCGGCTAGTGCCTCCCATTGACAAAACTCAACTGGAAGTTAGAAGGCAAAGGTGCCTGGGTGATGCAGTCCATGCAGGCCAGCCTCCCAGGGCACAGAGCAGGGTGGAGAGGTGGAGGGTGAATCTGGAGGGCAAACAAAAGATCCAGCACGGCCTGTCTGGGCAGTCTGTAGGATACACCCAAAGCAGCCAGCACTTTCCAAGCAAGAAGTCAGCCTCTTGGGCTCCCTGATCCCAGGAGAGGCTTGATAACAGGAGTTGCTTGGAGATAAACCGCTTTCTGGCTTTGTTCTATAAAAGCTTATACTTCACAAGGAAATTGTGCTGGAGTGAAGGGTTGAGGGGTGTAGGTGGAGGAGATATAAGAATAAAAGCCTTGGGACTTCCCTGGTGGTCCAGTGGTGAAGAATCCACCTTACAGTGCAGGGGACGTGGGTTCGATCCCTGGACAGGGAACTAAGATCCCACATACCGCGGGACCACTAAGCCCGCGCGCCACAACTGCTGAGCTCGCGCGCCTCAACTAGAGAGCCTGTGTGCTGCAAAAGTACAGAGCCCACGCACCCTGGAGCCTGCACGCCACAACTAGAGAGAGAAAACCGGCACGCCACAACTAGCGAGAAGCCCGTGCACCGCAACGAAAGGGCCCGCGTGCTGCAACAAAAAGATTCCGCATGCCTCAACGAAGATGCCAAGTGCTGCCACTAAGACCCGACCCAGACAAAGATAAATAAAATAAAAAAATAAATAATAAATAAATCTTTAAAAAAATAAAAGAATAAAAGCCTTGGCTTGGTAGGGTGGGAAACTACGCATCATTTTGGATGCTCTGGCCACAGCGTGAAGGTTGGAGGAGGGGAGGAGATTCTCTAGCAATGAGGAGGTTACAGAGATTGATGGTTCTGGAGGCAGGTAGAGCCCTTGCTCTGCTCCCTGGAGGTGCTCTGGGGAGGCAGCAGGGTGTTGCAAACTGACCTGCGCTGATCGTGTCCAACTCTTAGTTCTTCTACCTGGGTAAAGAACTTCTACCAGAGAAGTGTATAGTAATGAGGATTTGTCCGCACCACATCCTCACTCCCGGGATATAAAGAAAACAAGTTTTGACTAAAATCTGCCACACACATTTGTTAACATTCATTAGCAGGCAGGCACAGCACAGCTCTTGTGACTTGTGTATATTCTCTGAGGTCACTCTGTCCTCTTGGAACCTCTGGCCCCAGGTTTAATTTCTCCAGTTTGGCAATCTCGGGGCCAGAGTGAAGACTGTTTAGGAAATACATAAAAATGCGCAACATGGTTTAGACATTTGAGTTCTGATTTCTACCTGCTATGCAATGTCAAATTCATATTTCTTTTCCTTCTTTCAGATACTTTCCACCAGGCCCACCCTCATGACAAACATGTATCAAGTACCCACTGCAGCCCGGGCAGGAGACTAAGGGCTTGGAGAAGCAGAGAAGAAGAAAACATAGCCCTTGCCCTGTAGGACTTAATAGCTAATTCTTTTTTTTTTTAATTTTTATTGGGGTATAGTTGATTTACAGTGTTGTGATTCAGGTGTGCAGCAAAGTGAATCATTTATACATACACACATATTTGCTAATTCTTACATAGTAATGACTATTTGCTGGATACTGTTACCCCTCATCCCTCAAACAACTCTATGAGATCAGTACCATTATTATCACCTGTGTTTGACAGATGAAGAAGCTGAGGTACAACCAAAGTCACACAAACTAGTAAGAGGCAGAATTTTGAATCTGGGCAGCCGGGCTCTCAAATTCATACCCTTAACCACACACCCTATCATCTGTCTAATTTAGTGGGGGATTATAAATACAGTAGATGCACAAAGTACCACAGGAGCACAAAAAAAGAGGCCCGCTCAGCTCAGGATTTGAAAAGAGCTGAGGAGAGAGGCATCTCCTGAATGAGATGACATGGGGGCAGCATTGGAACACATCAAATAGGTGTCAGCTGGGAACAGAAGGGAGGGACGGAACCTGCGGTCAGAGAAGACAGCATGGTATGTGGGGGAACCATAAACAGTGTAGCATCACTGGAGTATAAAATGCAACGGGGAAGGAGGGAGATAGTTTGCTCCACAAATGCTGATTGGGCCCCTTTCATATGGAGGCACTGTGCTTGTTGTTGGGGGTATGGCTGGGACAGAGTTTCTAAGGAAATTGAACTTGAGTTTTCAAACATTTTGCTTCCTTATTCACTAAAATAACTTTTTGAAACTACCCCCATGCAAAACATGCAACAAACTAGGAATAGAAGGGAATTTCCTCAACCTGATAAAGGCTGAGGAAAAACACTCAGCTGTCATTATATTTAATGGTGAAAGAGTGAAAGCTTTCTCCCTAAGATCAGGAACAAGAAAAGGATGTCCACTCTCTCACCACTTCTGTTCAGTCTTGTATTGGATTTTCTAGATAGGGTCACTAGGCAAGAAAATTACATAAAAGCCATACAGATTGCAAAGGAAATTGACACTTTAAAAGTGTTAACATCACAGTTTTGAATGCCATCCAATGGAATTTAAATACAATAGCAATTTGATACCCACCATCATTCATTTTTATATGTAAAAAATAAAAATCACTTTAAGAAATTTTACATTACCCGCTTTTCTCCCTGAACTTGTATTTCTATTTCATTTTACTCTCACAGAAGTTTATCCTCAGGTAATACAATTTTATGCTTAAAAGTCTTGTATTGATCATCCTATCATACTTCTCCACCATACAAATGTGCGTTTATGTTGTAATTTAATTTGTAAAAATGTTTCCTGAGATCATGATCCTCTAAAAGCTTTCTTACCTATCATTATGAGTATTATTATTGCATGATTAATCAAAATAACATATAGGATCATTTTGTGATAGATGAAACTTTATTGCAAATAGACCTCAGTGCAAAGGTAGGTGATTTTTCTCAATAAGCCCTGCCTCATTCTATTCATGTTTGTTTGGTAATAGCTACAAAAACTTGGTCACATAAAATAAGTACATGGGAATGGAAAGGGTTTGGCACAGGAGTATCATTGTTTTTTTTAAACTCCTTCCAAATGTGCCAAAAATCACGTAGTAATCATCATCAAAATTTATATTAATGACCGTCAACTGACAACTCCAAGAGGTCCTTATTCAGTTTTGTTGAAGGCAGATAACTGGAAACCATCTGACTTGCAAAAAGTCATTAAAGTCACTTACTCTCTCAATCCAAACACCAATATTTCAATATGTTCCTTTGTTTGGACCTTTGAGAGGTTTATACACCCTCTGGCAGTGAACCTGAGAATGACTTTTTGGGGAGGGAAAGGCCTTTTTTGTTTATTTGCTTTGATTGCCCCACTACTCCTTGGAATGACAGTGACTTTTGTTTACTGCTGTATCTCCAGGGCCTACAAGAAAAGTGTCAGATACGTAGTAAGTGCTCAGTGAATTATCTGGGATGTTATGAAAGAATGTAGAAATCATGGGTGGCTGGGTGTATGGGGGGGAAGGGCCCAGGGCAGGAGGCAGAGACACAGAGGCACTCAGTGCACTGATTTGAGTTTCTCATGTCAAAGGCACCAAGAAGCCACCTTTCCCCAAATTGAAGCAGCACTGAGTAGAGAAAAGGCCTAATCTTTGGCATCTCACCTGGGTTTGAGTTTTGACATTGACACTGAATAGTGGTGACTTTTGGCAAACTCTTGGTCTTAAGAGTCCTACCCTGGGTAAAAAGAATAACTGTCCCTCTCTCAACGAGAGGCTTTGGAGCAAGTAACAAATAGGATCATGCCTGTGAAGTACCTGCACCATCGCATGCACTCAGTAAATAGGAATTGTCCTTCATTTGAACCTGCTTTTCCTTTTGGTGACACACCTTTCCCTCTACTAGGCCAGAAATTTGCACTATTGGACTTATTCTGAACGTTCACTGGCACAGATACTAAGCAGTAGACAAGATGGTAGAGTTAGGGGCCTCAGGGGGAATCCAGGGCAGTGGGACCTCCTGTACCTCAGTTTCCTCATCTAGGAAATGGGAGTAATAACAGCCCTACTTCGCAGGGTTGTTGTGCAGAATAATGTGTTAGCTTTTGTGAAGTGCTTAGAACAGAACCTGATACACAGTAAAGGGTTAATAAGTGAGGGCTACCTGGGAGAGAAGGAGCACGCCAGGGTAATAGCGGAGTGGGAGAGTGGGGATCATCTGAGCTGCTGTGTCTCCCACACACCATTTATAAGATGCATCAGGATGTCGCAGGGAGTCAGGCTCTATGGAGGAACGAACACCACTGGGCAAGTTTCAGTGAGTGTAGCAGGTTAAGGGTACCATGCGTATCTGTGGCCAGAAGAACAACATATTTCCTTCACGGCTCCTGCCCCTCCAAAGCCCTGCCTGCTATTGGTCATGAGCTTATAATCAACCGATAAAGTGGGGAAAATATGGAATAACTTCCAATACAGGTGTCAGAATCTCTTCAGCCATGAAGGAGGAAGCTGTAGTGAAAATGCAGGCGTGAACTCCAACAGATGTTTTGTCTGTCAAAGAGAAAAAATCAGTATAGGAGACAGCTCCTCAGCAACAGAGCAGTCCCTGAAGAGGAAATGTTGCCTTATGACTGGGATTAAGCTCTTCAAAGAATTCTTCAAGGAGAAACCAAAACTGTGCCACTGAAACTCCTCAGATTGTTGAAATAAGCATTGAAATGGATAATAATTCATGTGTCACCCCAGGGACAAGACTTGCAAGAAGAGGTTTCTACTATTGACATACTCCGTGGGGTAGGAAGAAAAAACATTCCTGTTCTGCAGAGACACAAAGTTCATTGGATACTGGTAAAAAGCTTGGTGGAGGGAATTCCCTGGTGGTCCAGTGGTTAGGGCTTGGCGCTCCCACTGCCAGGGGCCTGGGTTTGATCCCTGGTTGGGGAACTAAGATCCCACAAGCCGCACAGCCAAAAAAAAAAAAAAAAAAAAAAAAGTTTGGTGGAACTCGAAGTGGACTTCAAAGGAGAGAGAGGCGAAATGGCATAAGCTCTGTACATGACATGAACATCATTTCCAGCAGCACTGTAGGAGACAGAGATTGCAGGATACTGTAGGCTTGTGTTTTCCCATGAGAACTTAAACAAGCGGTCAAAGCTCCTCTTTTCTAATAAAAGAAAAACACACCTTTCTGAATTAATGCTTGAGAAATGTTCTTTCCCTGCTGTCTCAGATTTAGCCCCTAAATGGCCTTTGATTAAACAGCATATTCCTGTGAGCCCACATTCAACATTTTTTGATACGTTTGATCTATCCTTGGCTTCTACAGAAGCTGAAGAGGATAAGCTTAGAGAGAGAAGGCAGCTTGGTGTTGAAAAAGAGGTTGATCCCCTTCCCGATGCACAAACACATACGTCTGAAGACACTGTACCGGTTAATTTTTTATATAAACTGGAACCAAAGTCAGCTCCTAGAATGACTGAAATAAATCAGAACAATTCTGCAATTTCACAAGCTAATTGTGACTCAGAAGAGGACACAACCCCCCAGTGTTTGCAATCACACAGGCAAGGGCAACGTCAGGTACCCGGAGACAGCCAGGTCCATGTTAGTAGATGGAGAGCTTGGGAAGTCCATAAACAGATTGATTACATACACTGCCTGATGCCCAATTTGCTTCAGATTACAGGCAATCCCTGTCACTGGTGAGTGATGAACCATTACAAAGCAGAGCCGTTCTTTTTTTTTTTTTGCGGTACGCGGGCCTCTCACTGTTGTGGCCTCTCCCATTGCAGAGCACAGGCTCCGGACGCGCAGGCTCAGCGGCCATGGCTCACGGGCCCAGCCGCTCCGCGGCATGTGGGATCTTCCCGAACCGGGGCACGAACCCGTGTCCCCTGCATGGGCAGGCGGACTCTCAACCACTGCGCCACCAGGGAAGCCCAGCAGAGCTGTTCTTGAAGAGAAACCTGAAGGCCCATTTTTGATCAGGGACTCTGCAAAGAGTCCTCTTTTCCGTGATCTTTCGATGTGACAACAGATCCCTGCCTGCCCAAATTGAACAGTGGAATCATAACCTTAGTTTTAATACTCACGACCCTTAGACAATTCATTCTTCCACTGTAACAGGACTTTTGTGGAACGCTTTAAAGATCCCAGCTCTTGCATGTTTTTTGGACCATTGCTTACTATATCACTAAATAGGACATTGTCTTTTAGGCCGCAGTATAACTGCCGTGCAGTCATCTGTAGGTGCACCACATATGATGGTGGTGGGCTCCCTTCCCATCAATGTTACAGGATTTTTTAAAAGAGTGTCATTAAAAACAAAAAGAGTTCGCTGGTTAGAATGAGAACCAGTCAAGGCAAAGTAAACTCTCCCATCCCCAAAGGACATTACCTAGATCTGCTTTTATGTGCGTCAGAGAGTACACCTATAGCAAGCACACATATCAGTGTTAGGCTTCTTCAGTACAGTACGTAAGCTTAGTGTTAGTATCTGTCAGACGTGATCTACTGTTACTTAGATAAACGTGGTGCCTATTGAGACAACAGCGGATAGAGCTACAGGTGTTCAGTAAGGCTACAAAAACATTTAGTTGATTTAGTTAATGGGTTTTTAATGGCTGTAGTAATTGAGTGAGGCAACTCTGGGGCATTTGCTGTGAAGAATTCTATTTCTTATTGAAGAATAAATAATTATTGGATGAGTGTTACAACAGTGTGACTGATGTTTGAAATTACCATTTTTCTAAAAATGTTTTCTATAAACTTTCAAAAGTAGCAATGTTTGTAGTTACTATAAATCAAGCTTTGGAAGTCCCCAAAATAAAGACTGCTTTCCTTTAAGGAAAAAAAAATTGCAATTTTCTGACATGAGGGCATAGTGCATTTCACTTAAGCATTGCTATAGTTTATACTCAGTCTCCTTGTCTGTTTCATGAAAAGTACTGTTAAGTAAACTGGATTTCTGTCAACTCCCTGGCATTTCCCTTAAATTTATTGAATCTGAAGAAAGGATACTGGAAATAAAGTTGTAGGCCTGGCTTCCTAGAGGGCTGAGGCCAGGTGTGGGCATCCAGCAGGGTTCCCAGGTTGTTTATCTCAGTCCTTAAGAACAAGAAATGCATGTTGGGATGGTGGTATTTTAGATTTAATCAAAGCACCCTCTAATTTACTAAAGAAAAAGTACTATAACTTTGGGAGGTAAGAATCCTTCATTACTAAGACAAAGCCCATGCTTTCTAGTAAAACAAAAGAAACACCCCAGAATGTTAACAGAATTTCTCTAGGGAATGGAAGTACAGGAGGTTTCTTTTTTTTCCACCCCACTTTTCTGTATTTTATAGTTTTCATTAAAGAGCAAGTATTATTCTTACAATGAGAAGCTGTATTTTAACAAATTTATAAGATAACACAAAATTAATTAAAGCATGAGTCTCCTTTGATTATATTAAGTCCAATATTCAGAGCATTGGATAGAGTTTTTAGAAAGACTTTGTCTCAATTTGGGGGAATAATTAGCCCTATACTAAATGGTGCTCTAGTCTCACCTAACAAAGCATAAAAGTCATACCTGAAGTGATCAAACTGTTTCCAAGTAATTTAACCATTTCCCAGAACAAAACTCAAGATTTTTCTTGGTGCTTACTCAGATGGACACTTGATCCACAGTAGCTGTGGCTCCTCTACTCATCCTTGGTCCGTTGGGAGACTCGTGTTTATCCCACTTAATCTCAATGCCCAGCTCAAATGTCATTTCTTCTCAGTAGTTTTCCCTGACCCACATTCTTTCTAACCCTTCCTGTCATCTGTATTTCTATAGCACTTTACCTCTCATTATTATCACCTTTTCGTTTAGTAGGCATGACACTCTCTCCCCGCATGTTTGTAGCTTGGGAGCTCCTTGAGGGCAGATATCACATCCTATTCATTCTTTTATCATAGTGTGGTGGATTAAAAATGGCCATAAATTATTTTCTCTTCAAGAAGTGGAGTGTATTTGCCCTCACATTGAATCATGGCTGGCCTTGTCACGTACTTTGATCTGTGGAATGTGGCAGGTGACATGCTGCCTTGAGCTGCTGTGTGCAGTCCAGGTACCCTCCCAGAGAGACTGTGTGGAGAGAGATGGCTGCCTGGCCAGCCTCCAGCCCTTGCAGCCATCCCAGCTGAGATGTCGAGACTTGTGAGTAAACCCATCTTCAATTTCTAGCCCCAGGTGAATCTCTAGATGACTGCGGCCTCATGAATGGGCCTAGCTAAACCCAGCCCAGATTGCAGAATAATGAACAAATGCATGACTATTGTTTTAAGCCACTAAATTTTGGGTGGATTGTCCTGCAGTAATAGATTATGGAAACACAGAGTATCTGGGGTATGGTGAGTCTTCCAATAAGTGTTTATTGAATTAAATTTATTTTTGTATTTATTTATTTATTTTGGCTGCACCATGCGGCATGCAGGATCTTAGTTCCCCTAATAGGGATCGAACCTGTGTCTCCTGAATTGGCAGGGTGGGGTCTTAACCACTGGACCACCAGGGAAGTCCCAAATTAAATTTAATTGTAAGAGACTGGATGGGTAAAATTGGTCCAGATGACCCTCATGGTCCTTTTTAGCACTGAGATTCTATAATCTCAAGACCCTTAATGACCTTGGATTATGCCATTACTTCCTTTATTTCTACCTATAAATGAGAGTTGAATCTAGATACAATACAGTTAAGTCCTTGGGCATCTTAGTCCATTTGGGCTGCTATAGCAAAATACCATAGACTGGGTGGCTTATAAACAACAGAAATTTATTTCTCACAGTTCTGGAGGCTGGGAAGTCCAAGATCAAAGTGCTGGCAGATTAGATGTCTGGTGAGAACCCACTTTCTGGTTCATAGATGGCTGTCTCCTTGCTGTGTCCTCATATAGTGGAAGGGAGGAGGTTTCTCTCTGAGGCCTCTTTTTTTTTTTTTTTTTGCAGTACGTGGGCCTCTCACTGTTGTGGCCTCTCCCATTGCGGAGCACAGGCTCCGGACGCGCAGGCTCAGTGGCCATGGCTCACGGGCCCAGCCGCTCCGCGGCATGTGGGATCTTCCCGGACCGGGGCACGAACCCGTGTCCCCTGCTTCGGCAGGCGGACTCTCAACCTCTGCGCCACCAGGGAAGCCCTCTGAGGCTTCTTTTATAAGGGTACTGATCCCACTAATAATTGTAAGAGTGACCTAATCACCTCCCAAAGGCCCCATCTCCTAATACCATTATCTTGGGGATTAGGATTTCAACATGTGAATTTTGGGTGACACAAATATTTAGACCATAAAATTCCATCTCTGGTTCCCCAAACTTCATGTCCTTCTCACATATCATCAACTCAAAGGTCTAAGTCCAAAGTCTCATCTAACTGTCATCTAAATCAGATATGGGTAAGATCAAGTTACAATCCATTGGGCTTTGTGACATTTAATGTATTAATATTTAGAGACAGCACCTAGGGTCACCTATTTTGACCAATCTCTTTTCCAAACCCAGTTTTCTGCAGTTGTATTGACTTCACGTAATTTCTTATATGTGAAAATCATGCCCCATAACCCATTTACTGTAGAACATAAACTACTTTGAGATTTTTTCAGTAATGGAGAAAAATACTCTTTCAGATTTGGCCTATACTAGTTTTTTAGTCTTTAAAATTTTTCTCCAATTTCTTATTAGAGATATAAAATCTGCAATGATGACCACGCAATGAAAAGTGAGCTAACCAATCCAAACCATGGCATTTTGTAAAGTTTGAAACGTCTTAGAATTTCAGGCAATCTGCATTTTGGAAGAAGACTCAGCCTTTCTTTAATGCTGAACTGTTTACAATCAATTGACCATTTTTCTTCATCTTATTATTTCAGGAGGGGATGGATGCTATGGATTTATGAAGAATATGCTTTAAAGATAGGCTATAGTCCAAGCATCAGGTTGGTCTTTCTGAGGTCATGCATGAAAATCAAGATTTAGCTATGTTGCAGTTGTAACAGAAAGGTCCGAAGTCTAAACTCTACCAGACTCTCAGAAGCCATTGGTTCTGTGTTTAAATACCTTCCTCTGATGGAAATGTGGGAATGGAAGGGAGCTGGAGTGAGAGGGCGGCAGCCCACAGAAACGGCTCTCTGTGCACTTCCTAGTCTCCTGTTTTAAATGTGAAATGTTTTCTTGGTTTTGAAACACTTCTGTGCTTGTTCCTGCCACCCTGACAGCCTGGTTTGAACCAGTTTCTGGTTGAGACCTTGGTGCCATGGTAATCACCCTTAGGCTCCATCTGGCTGTGTCCCTGGGTGCCCAGCTTCTGTACTTACCCATGGTTACCACTCTTGGTCCCCCGTTTGGTTCTGCCCTCCTAGCAGTCATTGGAACCTACTTTCAGTCTAGCTCTTTCTCATCCTTCAGATGCAAGGTCATTGTCATTACCATAGGAAGAGCTTCCTTGACACCCAAGATAGGTTCAGGTCCTCCTGATGTACGCCCTCTTTGTTTCCTGTATTTTACCGTCAAGGTACTTATCACAATTTATAATTATCTTTGTCATCTATTCTGCTTACTTTTGTGTCTTCAGCACCTGGGACAGTGGCTGGCACATAGTAGGAGTTCAATAAATGTGTTGAGTAAACATGAACAAATGAAGCTTGTAACTTGGGCCCCCCACCTCTTTTAGGGTACAATTGTATATGACCTTGGGCTAGTTACAAAACTTATGTCTCACTTTATGCATGTGTAAAGTAGGGAGGGATAATATTGTTTTATTTACCCCACAGTTTGGGGTGCTGTGTATATAGCAGATGCTTAGTAAATGTTCGTAGAATGAATAAATGCACCTGTTATCTCTGTGATAAGAGACACTTATTTTAAGAAGTATTTCTTTCATCTAACAGGTGAGAGAAGTTGATTTTCTAAGCAAGGGGAATCTTGTTTACTGAGTGGGAAATAAAATTCAGTATTCCCAATGCCTTTGCCCAGGGGTTTATATTTCTCTTCAGGTTGTACCTTAATACTAGATTTTTTTTAATGGAGGAGGGGAAATTTTTTTAAATTTTTAAAACTTTTTTTAAATGTGGACCAAACTAGTGATTTGATTGACTTTTCCAATTCCTAAGGGGTTGGTGTCTGTCACAGATTTTAACTGTTTGGTCCACCAAGAGTACAGATCCTAGATTGCCTGGATCTTAAAAACCTATAAGAAAGAAGCAACAGTGAATGTGAATGTGAAGACCAGGGGGAGTTCTATAGAGCTAACATTCTCATTGGATGGTACAGCTTATTGGCCTTCTGAAACACTGTCAGGGTAAGATCCTGACCTTGGAGTGACGGCAAAAGTGCTTTTAGCCTAACAGTTCTTTGTATTACAAGCCTTCACAGGCTGGCCTAACTTTTTTTTTTTTTTTTTTTTTGCCGCACTGCACGACATTTGGGATCTCAGTTCCCCGACCAGGGATCAAACCCGCACCCCCTGCACTGGAAGCGCAAAGTCTTAACCACTGGACCACCAGGGAAGTCCCAGCCTGGCCTAACTTAACCTATTTACCCCCTATTTCCCACTGCAGCAGTGCAGTGAAGATAACATATAAAGTACAAATGCTACGCAGTTTTTCTTTTTCATGCTCATCTCTTCCCCACTGTATCTACCTACTTCTGGGATTTCTTCCATCTGACAGTTCCTTCGGCATACAGAATACAGAAACGGTAGAAGATGCAGGAAGGGTCCAAATGTAACTAGAGTTATGTATTTTATTTGAGCCTCATCTCTTTAGAGAAAGGGGAACACAGATGAGAGGAATAAGTTAGAGATGGTCTTAAAAAAAAAAAAAGCACAGAGGTGAGGGGTGTGAAGAAGGAAATCCTTCAGTGGAACATCTGCTGAAGGTGAAACGAAGTGAACCTGGATAAGGAATTCAGAGATAATTCTTGGTGTTTAGTATTGTGATCTGGGAGTGTGATCCCAGCGCTGAGGAAGGAGGAAGGCCAACAGATGGAGGAGTTCCAAAGCAAGTACTGCTAGTTTGTAACTAGCCTGCATCTCCAGACCAAGTGGCCCCATTTGGGTGGGGAGGATTTGCTGAGGGAATCTGACCCCTTATTCCTAGCTCATCTACAAGGTATCCTCACTGGCGTTGCTCTGGGATGTAAGTGAATTCATAAGCTGATGCCTACTCTCTACTGACTGTGTCCTAGGCTGAGTCTGAGGTGGGGACTGGGGAGTTATAAACTGATACAGAGGCTAGTACTGCTGCTGAGAGCTTGGCCTGGATGTGGACTCAGGCTTGGTCTCTGTCTCTGGATCCAGCTCAGATTCAGGCTCCAGCTCTGACTCAGGCTCCATCTCGTGATCCAGGTCTAGGTCTGGATCTAGCCCAGTCTCTTGTTCTGACTCCTGCATGGGATACAGATCAAAGTCTAGCTCTGATTCCTCCTCTGTTATTGGGTCCTGGAGTATGAAGGCTGGACTTTTACTTCTGGGGGCTTCTATAAGACGGCTACTCATTTTATGTTTTGATTCTTCTTTCTGAAATACACACAATTAGATGGGTTAAAACTTCCCAATTAGATTTAATTTTTGAACAGTCAAGGAATTTCAGAATACAGTAGGACTTAAGGTACCAGAAAGCATGGGTTCCTGGCAAAGTAGAAAATATTTCTGGCCTAAATTTGCTTTTCATCTTCTTTGCACCCTCTGGTTCCTCAGTTACTTACCATGCTTCAGGCTCAATCAATCCATAACTTCCAATTTCTCTAGTTTTTGTAGCCAGCCTGGATTTCATGGTCAACCATTTAAATAACAATGGTCTGGTCAGCATTCCTGGACATATTGTCTTCTTGATTTTACTTGTCTTTCCAACCCCCTAATGTAATCCTCAGCAGGCCCTTCATGACCTGGCCTCCTGCTATCTTCTTTAGCTTTATCTCTGTCTATAGTCCCCACCTTTTGCTCTAGCCATAGAGTTAGACTGGCAGATCTTTACGTCTGCTAGTTCATCAGTTTTATTATCCATCCCAAGGATGGTGGTGGGGGGGGATTCTAAAGGGATAGCTAAGGGAGATATTTAAAATATTTATTAATTGGTATGGCACTGGTACTAACCAAGCCTGCTGTAAAAAGATCCTTGAGTCCTCTGCTGGGTTGGGTAACCGCTCTTCAGTTGGGAAAGGATCCTGAATGACACCCAGATGCCATGGCAGTGTGGGAACCTGGGACTCAGGTTTATTGCTATTTACCAACTGGTAAGGGAACCTTTCAACATTTCAAATTCTGGGACAGCCACACTCAAAAACCTTTCCTGGACGTTGCTCATCTCTATCTGATTAGGTGTCTCCTCCCACCTCACCACCATACCACTCCCCACCCCGATGCTTCACATCATCCAACCTTGTCTGTTTCTGAGTAGGCTCCTTGTATCACTGTCTCCAATTCATCCACATTTAACTCGGAGGACTCTGGCAACCTCCTTGACAAAGCAAATAGCACAGCATCATGGAGGGTGAGGAACAGCTGGGCCTTGGTGATGCCAGTGTCAAAGAAATCATTCTTCTCAAGTGCCCTGATCACAGAAGCTACAAACCAAACCGGGAACACACACAGGGTCAGACATCTGGGGAGGAGAGGATCCAGGATACAAAACACAGCCCTCTTCATAAGATGAAAGATACTCACAGTGACACCCTGCAATGAGCACCAAGATGTTTGCGTTTTGGAAAGCACTGAACATCTGTGGGGAGAGAGTAAGCCAGTTTTAGAGATCTTCACGCTCAGTAGAGGAAAGGGCCTTTTAATTAGCTGAGTTTTAAAACTGCTTTGGTCATTCACTTGTCTGGGGTATATGTACCTTTGCATCCCCACCCCATTCAGCTCTGTAAACATTTGATGAGTGAACTGCTTTATGCCAGGAAATGCCTAAAGTGCCAGAATACAAAAGAGAATCAGATGGTCTTGGGTGGGGAGTGAGAGGGAGGGTTGCCCATAGCCTTAAGTGGGGAAACAGTTCACATAAAGAGATAAATGTTCACATGAGGACAGTGCTAGGATAGACACAGGCACAGGTGTGATGGGGACACACTGGACGGGCCTCATGAACAATTATACCTTGGTATTATTGCTTAGTGTTTGCACGTGACCTCCTTCTCTCTGGAGTCCACTAAGCAGAGGTGGCAAAATGTGGCCCAGAGATGGTCAAGTGATACAGTTGGGAAAGGTATTCAGGAACCCTGAGGATCATATTCAGTGCTGCTCTGCAGACTTGTATTTGAATTTAGTAAAACATCAGACACTGACCCCAAGTATATACCTCAGCCCATATATATATATATATATATATATATATATATATATATATATATATATATATATATATATGCTCTGGAGCTATAAATCTTAACGTTCAATTCAAAAGAAGTCACCATTCACCTTAATACTCTAAGACTCAACAGGTTCCAAACCTGGGCACTAAGTTGGAGTGTCAAAAGAAACAAAACAGACAGACTCTACTTCTTTCACTACCAAGGGGAAACAAGAAAGTCATTCTTGATCATACAGTAAATCATAACGTTATTTGGTAAAGAGCCACTATAGACACACTCTAAATGACAAGCAATGGGAGATTGAAATATCGTGAATTAAGAAGAAGCTTAAATGGAGTGGTTGTCTCTAATAAGAACAACTACTGGGATTTTTCTTAGTGGGTTCAAGTTTTCAATTATAAAGTAAACAAAACATAATGACTTCCTCCAACAAGGCGGGATACAACAAAGCAAACAGCACGGCGTCGTGGAGGGTGAGGAACAGCTGGGCCTTGGTGATGCCGGTGTCAAAGAAATCATTCTTCTCAAATGCTTTGGCCACAGAAGCTACAAACCAAACCCGAACACACACAGAGCCAGACACCTGGGGGGAAACCTGCCTTTTTAAAGTGTGAGGGTGTACCGTGGATCTCTGAAGCCTGCAAAGTTAAGGTGCCGGACATTGCCTCAATGATGGGGCTGGAGCAGAAAGTCATCAACGTAGGCCAGGTTGATGGAAGGGTTATGCCACGGACCAGAACATATGGTGCCTCCAAAAAATGGAAGACGAGAGGAGAGAGGAAAGGATGGCCCAATTATACTACAGAACAGGGGGAAGAGTGATATAATGTCAGAGGCTTTAAGTTCCAGTGCCGGGCAGGCCCCTTCCTAGCTGCGAGCACAGGACTCTTAGGGGGAAATATGGCTTGTCTCTCGGGGCTGTTGTGAGAACTAAACGAGATAGTGTATATAAATGTGCTCAACTCAGTCTGGCATGTAAGAGGCATTCGATAGTGTAGTCAATGAAATCTAAAACCACAGCTACAGTGTAAGACTGGGAGAAGAGAACACAGCCCAGTAGTACAACCTAAGATGGAAAAGTCCCAAAGATAAGACATTATCAAGTATATTTGAGCCTGCAAATGGAGAGGGGGTGGGGTGTTGGTGGGGAGAGGGTCTCATGGATGGGAAAGACCTTAATGTAAATCTCTTCTAAGCCTCTCATTTTATAGATGAGGAAACGAAGTGCAATTTATTAAGTTACCTCGGGTCTGATGGACAGTGAGTGGTAGTAAAGCCAGGACAAAGCACACATCCACAGACCACCAATCAGAGTTCTTTCTGCTATGACAAGCTTCCTATTGCCTTAGATCAAAGAGGAGCTGGACTCACTTAAGACAGAATCATCTTCACTTAGGAATAAGACATAGGATAAAATATTTATAAATATTTTGTTAAAATGGAATCTGAGGATACAAGAAGGAAAGTCAGCCAAAGGAGCATATCTCAAAAAAAGGTGGGGGGGTGGGGGACGGACAGTGGTTAAGAATCACCTGCCAATGCAGGGGACATGGGTTCAAGCCCTGGTCCGGGAAGATCCCACATGCCACTGAGCAACTAAGGCCGTGTGCCATAACTACTGGGCCTGTGCTCTAGAGCCTGTGCCACAACTACTGAAGCCCGCGTGCCTAGAGCCCGTCCGCAACAAGAGAAGCCACTGCAATGAGAAGCCCACGCACCACAACGAAGAGTAGCCCCTGCTCACCGCAGCTAGAGAAAGCCCGCACGCAGCAACAAAGACCCAACACCATCAAAAATAAATTAATTAAATAAATTAAAAAAAAAATGTGGGTGCAGTTAGAGCCAGGAAGCGAGTGGGTTCAGGATGTGTAAACCTGAGCCATCGCCAACAGGAGCAAGAATGAGATAGAGGACTAAAAACTGAGATAAGCTGGCTTGAAAAAAAAGACACTGAGACATTAAATATGTCTTTAATGTCTCATACTTATGAGACATTAAACAATAAAGCCAATATGGTTAGTTGTGCACCTAAACTTCCATATTGTACAAGAAGGAGAGAAATGAAATCTGTCTGAGAAACCAGAAAGTGGGAGAGAAGCCAGGACTCAGGGAACATAGCTTTGAAGGAAAAATCTTTCCTGCCCTTTTCACCCAAAGATGCAGGCAATGAAGAAGGAACTGGGGAAGATCCTTACAGGTACCGGACCGGGCGGCCCCATGCTTGGGGTGTCATTTCATCACAACTTCTTCAAACCTGAGTGCCTTTTAGAGCAGCTGAATAGTGGAGAATTCCTTGTGAACTTTCTTCTGTAGCATTTGAACCTATTCCTTGACATTTTTTGTAGCTAACTCCCAGGATACGCTGGGAGTTGCTGGGTGTGGCACAGATTGCTGTTTCAATGGTGTTAAGAGTTTCTTATCTTTCAGTCCTTGAGAAATAATATGCCATGGTTAGGGAACCAACCCTAGTTTAGTAAATCAGAGTTGCTTCATTTTCTTTTTATTCTGGTTGACCTTAAACTGTCTTTGGTGCTCAAGTTCCTAGTGGCCTAGGAGTCACAGAGCAGCTAACCAGTGACTAACAGGATTCAATCAGGATCAGGGCTGGGATGGTGGTGGTAGGAGGGGATCAGGGTTCTTGTGAAAACCTCCTTAGTACTTACCTGTCTTAGTACGACCAAAGCCTGTGCATCCACAAGATGTACCATGGAGAAGTCCAGGATGATGGTGTGGATGCTGGGTAGAAGAGATGAAGTCGAGTAAGGCAGGAGTGTTCTACCCCCAACCTGAGTTTCAGAAGCATCAGGGAGTGTGATCGACATGCTCCTAGAGGGGTCATCAGAAAGCCAAACTTTCTCCACCTCCTTGTAGTTTGGATTTCTCTGGGATGTGGAAGATGTTATGTACGGTACTTGGTGATCGGACATAGTCTGGCTTGTGTCCATGATTTTGAAACGTGAGCAGCGGACCAGGTTAATGGAGGACGACGAGTCGAGGTCCCCTTTACTTTCAAATCGTTCTGTGTAAACAACCTGGGATGACAGAGTTAGGGGAGGACTATGATAAGACTCAAACAAGCCTGGAAGCATTTGCAACTATGCTGTTCCTATCTACTAACTCACTTCCCTCTCTCTTGGAAAACTCCGCAGACTATGCATTATACCTTTTTTCCTTAGATATCTCACCGTCGCTTCCAGCTTGTGACTAAAACCACGTTCATCTTTCCTGATCCTCACCACTCAGAGCCACCCCTCCCAACTTCCCCACGCGCGTCAGTGACATTATCATTGTCTTAGTGAGCCAGACTTTAAATCGTCTTTGATTTATTCCTTTCCCTCATCCCTGGATTCTAATTAGTCTCCCGCACCTACTAGAACTTTGAAGTATTTCTTCCATCAGTCCCTTTTCTCAACACCTCCTTCTTTTATCAATGAAACTGTCTTCTGTCACATTTCCTTAAGGAGACAAAAGGTACTTGAGTGTGGCTGTCTTTACCTTTCACTCCTTTCATGCTCCTAATAGGCCTATGTCGCTTAAGGACAGGACCAAGCACCGGGAATACAATGGCATGAAAGATGTGAATGCTGACTCTGCAGTCACAGGGACCAGATTCTACCTGGGGAGAGGGCACGTGTCCATTTAAAGGATGAATAACAACCTAAATGGACAAGAACTGTAAGGCATGTGGGAAAATGAAGAGTTCATTTGCTAGAGTGGTATACTTTGGGGTGATGTTTCTTTAAGAAAAATCTGTTGTTCTAATAATGTTGCTTGTGAACAACAAGCAACATTGTTGCTTGTTGCTTTTCTATTTAAAAATAGAAAAAAAAAGTAAAGATTAAAACTAACAAGGTAGTATATATTGTATTGCTAAAAAAAAAAGTGGTGTGGACAAATGATAATATTACAGTTCAAAGGAGAGAGGTGCTCCCCAAGCCTTGACAGTCACTGAGGTCAGGCCTTTGGGGGACAGCTGAGCACTGGCTCAGTGTTGGGGAGATACAAGGTCCTTCAGGCAGAAGAAACCTCTGAGAGCCTCCGCTTTCTCTCTGTCTACTCTATACTCTTTCAAGAGCTTTCACAATCCACTCCCGCCGGGTCTGCCTGAACTTACTGCCCAGGCCAAGCCTCTTACTCTGAGGATCCCATGCTTATTTCTACCTCAGTGTCTTTGTCCAAGCCTATTCATGGACTGGGAGTCCTTCTTTTTCCTACCTGACGTAAATCCAAATTTCTCTCTCCTGCCCAGCTTAAGTCCATTACTACCGTGAAGTTTCCCTGCCTTTTTGAGTTCATGCCAATCTCTTTAACTGAAGTCTTAGAGTGGTTAGAATATAAACACACGATTTAGAACATAACAATACTGCATGGTATGGTTTACCATCTTATTTCATCAGTTTTAAGATGCACCATTACTTTTTGTACTGTCAAGAAACAAACAAAACACTGCAAATTAAACTATAATAATGCCATCAATTGTACAATGCATCTAAATTTCAGAGATGTGAAAAAAATGTATATTTTTGGATGGATAAATACAATAATAGCCTTAAATGTCACATTAATAGAGAGCTGTTTCCCCAGTTTGATTTTTCTTTTTTTTGGCCGCACTGCACAGCTTGTGGGATCTTAGTTCCCTGACCAGGGATTGAACCCAGGCCCACAGCAGTGAAAGCACCAAGTCTTAACCACTGGACTGCCAGAAAATCCTCCCCAGTTTGAATTAAAATTCCATAAATTGCTTCAAAATAATCCTGTGATTTTGAGGGGCTGTAAGTGGGTAGGGATATAGATGAAATAAGATTGAATACGAGGTGATAAATCTTAAAGTAGATGGTGAGTACATAGAGGCTCATTATACTTGTCTCTACTCTTGTATATGTTCAAATTTTTCCATGAAAAAATTAAAAAAAAAAAAGAACAACCTGGATGAACCTTGAGGATATTATGCTATGTGAAATAAGCCAATTGCAAAAAGACAAATACTGTATGATTCCACTTATATGAGGCATCTGGAAGAGTCAAAGTCACAGAAACAGAAAGTATAATAGTGGTTGCCGGGGGCTGGGAGGAGGAAGAAATGGGGAGTTGTTTAATGGGTCAGAGTTCCAGTTTTGCGAGATAAAAAAGTTCTGGAGGTAGATGGTCGTAATGATTGCACGACAATGTGAATATATTTAACACTATTGAACTGTACACTTAAAAATGGTTAAGATGATAGATTTTATGTTATGCATTTTATACCACAATTAAAGAGAAAAAGAAAAAAGAACTACCTGGAGACAGAGGCCCCTAAAAATTTATTTTCCTTTTTCATAGTGTCATAGTTCTGGGCACACAGTATGAGATCAATAAATACTACATCATATTATACTCTAAAATGTATTTTCTGATGTCCTGTAAATACTCTCTACAATATTCAGTGCAGTGTGGATACAAAATAAAAATTAGAGATAGTGTTAGTTCTAGTAGTAGAGCAGTCCTCTTGGCAGGGAAGTTGGTATTTTCCAGGAGCTCAGTAGAGCCTATGCTCCATTCGAGTGTATGGCAATGAGAGTGAGTGCTTGGTATTGTAGGTGATGAGGGGGATGGGAGGTGTTCTTGTGTGTGTGTGTGTGTAGATAGAGCTGCTCCTCCAGGGTGTTTGTGTGGATGAAAGGCCTTGAAGCTGGAAATGAACAGCCCTGCCCTGGGGAAAGGGAATATTTAGACCAAATCTGAGTTGGAAATTAATGAGCGCTACAACTCATCTGCTAAAATAATCTTCAGACGCTGTAAAATCCCCATGTCTGCTTATCTGCCCTCCACCCCACATCATCATTTCCCGGGTCACAGGCAGACATCAGGAGACTCTGACAGATCCTTGGGAACCCCAGCCACCTTGACCCTGCCTGCCTTTGACCCTGCTGCAGTTAGAAAACAATCTTTAAGTCACTTGTTTTCAGAAATAGATAGCCAGGGAGCTAAGATAAAAGTCAAGGAAACAGGGACAACCAGGGAACTACTGACAACGTCAACAGGCAGACTGTACTCTGTGCTCAGGTAAGTTGCTGGCCATTGAGAAGGGAATCAGGAGTCAGGACATCTCCCCCTGCCTCCTACTTTCAGGGCAAGATCTGAACCTGAAAGGGAACCCGTGTCTCCATTTCTGAGTAGAAATCTTTGATTTCCAATTACTCATGGTTCGTCTAAGAGTTAAAATCCCTGAGGGGGTTTAGATTTTCTTTTCTTTTCTTTCTTTTTTTTTTTTTTAAAACTACTAGTGCACTTCTTTTTTATAAAATGTGGAGAAAAATGCAGAAAAGAAGACGTGTTTCTAACCCTGGGCGGTGGCTCTGGTTCATCACAGTTGCAGAAACACCAACAAAGCTTTCCTTGCTGGGGGCCATCTTCATTTTGATTAAACAGGCTGTAAATTTCTTCTTCTGTAAGAGGCACCTTTACCATTTCAACCTGAAAGACATATGAGGGGGTCTCATACGGATGGTGAGTGGGGGAGGGGAGAATACTCGGGGAAGGGGAGGGGAGCAGGTAGAGAGAGGCTGGGGAGGAAAGCCTTCACCCCCTCTAACAGCTTGCGCTTTAGGTAGTGAACATTGACAAATGTAATGGAGTTGCAGCACTGGAAGATCTTCACCCCTGGAATGTTTGTAACCTGCAAGACAAATAAATATAAACTTGAGGGAAATATTTCAGCTCTTTTATGGACTAAGAAAAAATAATCCTTAGAACCTCCTGGAGAATCTGTATTCTTTATAAGAAGCAAGATCTAGCAAATTCCTTCCTCCCATTTTCATCATGTGCTTTTCCTGCTTTCTTCTTTTCCCCTCCATTTCCTCACACCTCTCTTTTCCTTGGCCTTCCTCCCCCAAAGTACATTTTAAAATTATCCTTAACTGGCTGCATCTCTTTCCCCACCTTTGTAAATGCATATCTGCAGTGCAGCAGACAGGAGCAAAGGGGTTTTGTAGAAAAACTAGGCAGCAGGCCTGGTCCACCCCATCCTTTGGGCAAAGGAGTGGGACTGATCTGGATTCTTACCTCCTGATAGTCATGGAAGCTTCTATAAATATTGGTGTTAGGGATCTGACCCAGGAGGAGAATCTTAGTTCTGAAAGTAAATGCATTTGCCTTTAGGTCACAGTTGCCTTACCTTGCCATGGCCCACCTCCTATTACCTGAGACAAAGTACCTGTGTGACTGAACAGTGATGATGAAGAAGGTAAAAGCTACTGAAACAAGTAATCCCATGTCCAGTCCCAGTAAAATTGCAGATATGAACGTCACCATCCAAATGAGCTTATGGAAAAGAGGAAGAAGGGAAAAGGAAGACCGTGATAACAAGCAGAATTGAGAAAATCACAAGTCCTCTTTCTCAACTCACCTTTACCCTTTCTCTCCCAACACCTAGGATTTAGAGAACAAATTCCACAGCCATATGAACTGATACCATCACAAATGATTGGGTCCCAGGGCTACCTAGCAATTCTTTTATGCATCCTTGGTCACTTCTCTCTTTAATTCTCTCTTAAAACTTCAGTTTCCTCATGTGAAAAACAGGAATAATAGTATCTGATTTATAGAATTTATTGAGATTAGAAATATTATTTGTAAAGCAACCCAGAACACTCACCAAATTAGTGGTTGCTATTTTAAGAGCTATGATAGTTATTGGGAATCTATTCAAGCTCCTATCCCACCACCTTCTCCATCACTCTCAGCAGGTGATGTTGACTTTATTTTCACAAAGAAGATAGGCTGAGGGGGGAGGGATAAATTGGAAGACTGGGATTGACATATACACACTACTATATACAAAATAGATAACTAATAAGAACCTGCTGTAGCACAGGGAACTCTACTCAATACTCTGTAATGGCCTATACGGGAGAAGAATCTTAAAAAGAGTGGATATATGTATAACTGATTCACTTTGCTGTATACATGAAACTAACACAACATTGTAAATCAATAATACTCTAATAAAAATTAAAAAAAGAAGATAGGCTGAAACTCCCTTAAGTATTTACTTCCCCCTCCACCTGCCACTTGTTAGTATCTGCACTCAACCTTCCCCCGTTCTCTCCAGGTCTCTTGGAAGGGCTATCCCTCCTCCTAAGACTAGAAGCTCTACCTGTGCACTGGACCACATTCCCCTCTTAACTTTTCAGGGACCTGCATTCCAAAATGATCCCTCTTCCCATCTCTTTGCCTCTTCTGGGTGCTTCTCCTCTCATTGTATCATATCCCCCATCTTTTATTTCTTGCTGTCTCCCCTTTATGTCCTCTAGTTTTGTGCTCTAGAGAGAAGGAGAGTGCTCCATCAGTTACTCTTCCTGGAAAGACACGTCCTTCTCTTGTTAGAATTTGTGTCTCCCATCCTGGAATGTATTTCTATTAACTGGATTAAAAGTCATTCAAATACGTGATGTATGATAAACCCTTTTTACTAGATCTGTATGTAACTGTAGCTACTTAATTAATTGCATTTTATTTAACTTTGCATAGTTGGAACGGGTATTTCCATGCACCAATAACCTTGACTCCCTGTTTAAAGCAAAAGTAGAGTACTAGGCATCAGAGAGTACTAGGCATCTGCCAGTGCCTTCCGGTTGATCTCTTTCGTTTGTTCTCTTCCCCTCTCTGCAGGCTTCCCCTCCATCCTTCCCACCCCACCCAGGACATCTACACTCACACAGTCATATTGGTTCTGCCTCCACAGATTGGGTAAGTTGTAAATGGTTTCAAGGTAGGGTAGGACATTGCTCAGAATAATACCAGCCAGCACAGCCTGTGGGGAAAAGATAAACACTACTTCATTTTCCTTTCTGGGGTAAAACTCCCAAATTTCCACAAAGGTACCACAGAGAGTTAGGCAGCCTTGCCACTCAGAGATATTATGCACTGATATTTCATAAAAATACCAGGTCCATGCTTTGACTCATTGTCTAATCAAATAAGTTTTCTCCACGTTTTTCTCTGCTCACCTCCATAATTTGTCAAACGCACAAAACAAGGCAAGGCCAGGTCACTCATTTGGCTGGTACAGCTACCACAAGTCCCTTTTATTTTTTATTTATTTTTTAAATTGGTCAACTTTATTCAAATAATTTCCAAGAACCCAGAGAGTCATCTCAACGGAACCAATTTCATAGAAATTTGCTTTGAAGGGCAGATAAGCAAAGCAAGTTGTCACATATTCTTGAGAATTTAAAAAAAATACGCAAAAATCAGAGAAGCAAGAGGGAATGCTTCAGAATAACTTGGCAATAGATTTTCAGCTTTGAGGTTTTCTAACACGAAATCACTTTTCTCTTCCATCCTGAAAGATGTGTTGTTCTTTCCACTTCTTCTCTTCCCAGGTGACCTGTAAAGAACCAGCCTCTTCCCCAGGCCTCGGGATGGCTCTGCCCACAGGTGAGAAATCCCAGGGTCCAGCCCACCGTCTGCACACCTGAGGGTCTGATAATCGGCGTCGTTTTGTGGGGACTTGATGGCCCCAGCTGGCATCGAGAGCAAAACCTGTAGATGGAGGGGCCCTAATTGTGTTTGAGCCGAGGGGACTTTTAATGCTCTGCTGGGGTGACGATGACAAGTTCAGGGGGCCCTGGGAGCCAGAGTCTGGATGGAATTTTCCTGAGAAGTCTTCTTTTTGATACCAAACTCCCACACTTGCTTTATCTGGAGATGCTCTGGTACATAAAGGCACCTGCGTCTGCTGAAGCGATTTTTGGCAATACTTTTGATGAAGCTTGTCAAATTTTTCTTTAATGTCATCGTAACAATCCCTGGCACAGGCTGGAGGTTGTACCCTGGGTACTGAAATGGCTTTGTTGAGTGATACTGACTTCCTAAATCCTCCCAGATCATTTCCTTGACAAGCAAGGTCAGAGGTCTGCTCCAAGCGGCCCGGGCCACATGTGGAGGTGGTCTTTGAAAGCGAAGGGAAGGAATCACTCTTTGGTGGGCAGCTACCCTCTCTGATAGATCCTTTGCCCAGGCTTTCAAAAGCCTCACTCAACCTCTTAGCTTTTGCTCTGCGGAGAGGGCTACTCGGCCTGTGGGCTTCTACGCCCTGGGGGCTACCAGGGCTTGCTGGACCACCTCTGTACACATCCACAGCCGAGGAGCCGGGAAGGTAAGTCAGGCAGGGCTGCTTCCTAAGATTCGAGCAATATTCCTGATGAAGCTCGTCAAATCTGATTTCCATCTCCCTATAACGATTCCCTCCCTCACCCGGCGGTACTCTGGGTCTAGAACCTATTTTTACAGGAGAAATCAACCACTTTAATGTCACGAATCTATTTTCCTGATCAAGATGATACACTGCATTGGAGTCTAAGTAAGTCAATGAAGAATGATCCTTCTGAGGCGTTCTCGGAAGCTCCTTCCAATGTGAAGCGAATGCGTGGATCTGGGGTTTGTTTACTTCAAAAAAAGCCCTTCCCAATTTTAAACCCATCTTATGGCCAGAAACATCGAGTACGTTCTCGCGATCTCTTAACACTGCCACGTCCTTCGCAGGTTCGGAGCCGGGTGGACGTCTCTCCTGGGGGCTCCTCCGAGAGCGCCTGCCTCCTCTGCAGCTCGTTCTGTCCATTCTGCTCTTACACCTGGGCCTCCGTTTGGAGCTCCAGTTCTGGTGGATGAACGTCTTGGTGGAGATGACGCAGGAGGGCCTCACACCCAGCAGGCAGCTCATGGAGTGTAGCATGCCCACATACAGATCGCTGAGTGTTGCATTGCAGACGTCCTCAGCCTCAGAGCATGCGCTGCTTGAGAAGCTGCTGCCACCGGTCCCTCCCTGTAAGGAGATGCCATCACCCCTCGGCACCAGGGCCAGGCCTGCTGAGCAAGAGTGCAAAGCATCACCCTCTCTGGGCAATGAGGTTGGCTGAAATGGGCCACCGGGGCTCTCTTCAGAGATGCCACCATAGTATCCTCGGGCAGGGCTGGCGGGTGAGGCCAATGAAGGGACCAGGGTCACACGGGTGTCCTTTCCCTCTCCGTAACTGGCACACTCCAAACACCCTTCATCCTGCAGCAGGATATCCACTTGTGTCAAGTACTTCCTCCTTAGCTCATTTTTCAATGGGCTCCAAGGCACTGCAGGCATCAAGTTACCAGCAACCACATCTTCTTGGAATAAAGTTGTATCAGTATCACTGCTTATTGAATCCTCACCTTGTGTGCAGGGCAAGGGAAGCTCGTGACCTCCAGCTGGGATTCGCATGGGTCCATCTGTCCTGTTGTCCGTCTTCACCAGGGAGCCCTGGATTTGTCCTGTATTTCTTTCCTTTATTAATCTTCCTCCCCAAATTCGCAATCCCTGGGGTGTCTCGTAGGTCAGCGTGGACATCTGCACCACCGGGGCGTCCTCGAAGGGCTGGTTGTACTTCTCTATCAGCTGCTGCATGTGCCTCTGGAAGCGGCGGCGGCTGTCCCTGAGCTTCCGCAGCAGCGCATCCTCTCCCAGGACCTCGCCGTCCATGGTGCTCGGACAGCCAAAATCCACAAGCCCCTTTTAGATTCAGGTCACTGATTACTTACCCTGACAGTGAGAGGAAGAGTACCCGCAGGTTATGATCATCTAGCCCCTTCTGCTTCCATGTTGTCACTTTGGTGTCTGAGGCAAGCCCTCAGGGAGGCTGGCACCTTTGGCCATTTTTCTTATCTTTGCCTACTTGGCCTTGCTTTGTCTAGTTTGCTTGACATAATCTATGTTACCGATGTTGCTTAGAAACCATTCTCAGAAGGGATGACAAATTAAGAGAATTTCCACTCACAGGAATGCTGAAATAGTTTCAGTTGGGCTTTTTTCAAGTCTAATCATGATGTACTACAATTATTTCAACGATGAGATACCAATTTTTGTCCATCAAATTAAATTAGCAAATTTAAAACATTGAGGACATCCCATAAAAATGGGTGTTGAGTATTGCCCTTTTGGAAAATAATTTGGCAATATATCAAGAAATGCTAATATGCTTTCACACAGAAATTTTGTTTTACTCTTAGAAATCTATCTTAAATATAGAAAAGGGTAGATGTACAAAATTGCTCACTGTTGTGTTATTTATAATAACAAAAATTCAGATAACCTAATTTAAGATGATTAAGTTATAGTATGGAGTATCATGCTACATATTAAATTAAAACAAGAATACCAGATTGTACAGTTAGATCACAATTATGCAAAGTACTACTTATAGAGAATAATATTGGTTAGACATATGCCAAAATGTTAATAGTGGTTTATTTGTGACTATGGCTTCAGAGACTGCCACCTCAGTGTGTAACCAGTCTATCTAAAAAATAGATTTTTATCTATTGTGAATTTTCCAAAGTTTTAAAAGTAAGCACGTCTCCCTTTCTAAGGGAAAGAAAGTGTCTTAAATGTAAGAAAATGAAGATGGATACTCATAGGGATGTAAAATCATCAGGGCCTCAAAGTAGAATCGAACCTACTTTAAGAAACATTTCTCATCCTTTTCCTAGCCATCCTCTCTTCTATATACTCTGCCTGGGAATTAGAACTGATCCTATCATCAGGAATGGATTGGATCCAAGCTTACTCTTATTTTCTGAGGTTACTCAGTGACCACTTGGTCTTAACAGGTCAGTAGAGGAGGGAAGAACAAAGATGAAGTCAGCAGAAATTACTTGTTTCCCATCTTCATCTTCTTTCCAGTCAAGAATCTCCCAAAATTTCCACAATTTGCAGGGAGATGTGGTAGGAAAGATAAGAAATTCAACTTCATAGGGCTTTTACCAGGTTTTTGGCTTGAGGTATGGAGTATGAAGAGGAAACAAATCTTTTCATGACATAATGTATAATAAAATTTTTACCTTTCTTTTTTTTTTTTCCGGTACGCGGGCCTCTCACTGTTGTGGCCTCTCCCCTTGCAGAGCACAGGCTCCGGACGTGCAGGCTCAGCGGCCATGGCTCATGGGCCCAGCCGCACCGCGGCGTGTGGGATCTTCCCGGATCGGGGTATGAACCCGCGTCCCCTGCATCGGCAGGCGGACTCTCAACCACTGCGCTACCAGGGAAGCCCTTACCTTTCTTAATATTAAGATAAAACGTGCTCATGTGTAAAGAAGAATTGAATTTATATATAATTTCCATCATACAAGAGATAACCATTGTTAACATTTTGGTATAGCCTATGTATTTTTTCACACAAAATTGGAACAATATTGAATATACTATTTGCATTATGGTTTTTTTAAAGTTTTTTTTGATGAGGACTATTTTTAAAAAATTTTTACTGAATTTGTTATAATATTTTATTCTGTTTTATGTTTTGGTTTTTTGGCCATGAGGCACGTGGGATCTTAGCTCTCTGACCAGGGATCGAACCCGTACCCCGGGCACTGGAAGACGAAGTCCTAACAACTGGACTGCCAGGGAAGTCCCTGTATTACGTTTTTAAAAAATTTATGTTGGTTCTGTTGCTAACTAGTTGAGATCCTAGCCAGGATGTTCCACCAATTACTCTCCTAAGGATTTTGCAACAAGCTATCCACAGTCGTTCAAAGAAGGAAGGAATCATTTGTAGTTTAATACTCATAAAGTCCCAGTGTTATAGAAATTCAGATATTCCACTGATCAGATTGTATTCACATTTTCTCACCCAGAAACATCCTAACTAGATGATATAAAAATAACATGCCATAACATGGTTGGCCAAAAGCAAGGGCTGTTCTATCCCCAACATATTTATAGTAAGGGAGGGCTTACCTACTTTTATCACTACCCTTTAGTGAATTCTGACAGATTTTTATTTGAGATTTTTAAAAATTCTGACTCTTCTAGAATGGAAAAATATCATTGTTCAAAGTAAATTAGTGAGTGGCCCTCTGAAAATAGACTCCCAAGAGTTACAGCACCAAAGGTGCTATATAAACTAAATTCTGTAGATGGCTTCTGCTGGGAATCAGAGGACAGCTTGTGTGATAAACAGAAGCTTAATCCCACCCACCATGCATATATTCCATGGCTGGTTTCCAAGGTCCCTGAATCACAAGAGCAGAAGGCAGCAACAGCCTTGAGATGGTCCTGCTCTACTGAAACCTGATATTTACCAGGTGGAATAAACGCATTCAAAAGGATGGGCATAATATTTACAACCACACCAGCTTAGGGGCTGCCACCTCAGTGTGTAACCAGGCTGCTGCACCAGGAATAAAATCTCCTCCCCACTCCCTTAGTACTATCTAAAAATGGCTAAAGGGAACATTAAGGAAATTTAAAAGGAAATTATGATGACTGGGCATTGATCTGTATTGTCACTTAGAACAAATCAATTATAGCTAGTAATTAATGCACCTGGCATCTCTAAATGTAAGGTCATCCGTCTCACACAAAGGGAAGAAATGGCACATAAGTATATAGAGGCATCCTAGCTGAACACAGAGTTAAAACTCAATTTTTAGATGCTGCCTTTAGTGTTCTGAACTGACCAAGAGGCAGTGTGGCAGCAGTAGGGGGATTGAGTTCACATGAATGCAGAACAAGGACTTCTGGAAACTATTTAGGAAAACAGATGGCATGAATGCACAATGAGCTTCCAAGTCTGTGGTGGTATTGGGTGTTCTGGCATCAGAAGTCTATTTTGGTCATGTTTAACTGAATCCTTACTTCCAAAGCTTACTTTATAGCTTAAGCAAAAAAAAAAAAAAAAAAAAAAGATTAACGGGAACGAGAAGAATAACAATTGTTTGAGTGCTTATTACTAGCTCAAAACCATTCTCTCTATATTATACATATTATCTTATTTAACTCCCAATCCTGTGAGGCAGTGGCTATTATTTTAAAGAAAAGGAACTAGAAATAGGCTGGGACCACCACTGGGGATCAGTTGAATGCAGTTCTCCTCAGAGATGCCCCACCAAGATGTAATCTGGAGATCCATTCTTTCTTGACTTAGCTATTTGATTAGTTCTACTTACATTTGGCAGTTTGTAGAAAAAGCGTCCCACCTTCACCATCAGGAGCAGCATCACAACTGCGCCTACCAGAGATGCAAACTGAGGAGACAGAGCCAGTTGGAGAGAGACCATCAGGAATGTATTTGTCCCTGTCTGCAACTGAGGCCTTCTGCTTGGTGAGAAGCATGTCATTTTTTTCTTAAAAGGGGTTGAGTATAACCATCCAGCATAAGTGCATTTTTGGTGAACTGACATTTTCAGGTCCTGCCAAAGTGCTAAACACATACTAGGTACTCAATAAATTCTTGTTGATTGGACGTATGGAGGCTTTCTGAAAAGTCCCAGATTGTCTTGGATATCTGAATCTTTCTTGCCATAGCTTTGTGCTATGACTCTGAAGTCTCCTAAAATCCAGCCTGCATTTCATCCTAAATTTAACCCTTCTTTGAACAGTTTAGAAAAGCCCTGGTAGACTCATCACTGTCAGCCCTAAAATCCCAACCGTTCCACCTCGCTCTTTTGGAGCCTGGATAACTTGCCATCTAACAGCTTCAGTGGTGCTTCATCTTAAAAACACCATGATATTCACTTCTGATTTCCCTACTTCAGTTTCCCTCTGCCTCACTGCCATCAAAAAAGGTTATGCACATGAGTCAGGGCTGTATATAGGAGCTCTGGGTCCTATCCCACCTGGGTTGACTACTCTGGGCTCAGTACTACTTGGTAAGCAGTGATTCAGATTGGCAAATACAGGTAGAAAGCTAAGAAACATAGTTCCCTTTATAATCTCAAGGCTCTCTGGACATAATCTTGAACTCATTATATCCTCTATTGATAAATTTCCATTGTTTAAGCCCCTACTAAGAAAAAATAATATAAAGCAGCATAATTGCCCACTGTGATGGGGGTGGAGGGGGAATAAAACTGTATGTAACCACAAATCAAAACAATGGCATATACAAGCAAGAACAAGCAACCTTAAATCTAAACCATTAAATGACCACTCAGCAATGATTCTCTAACTTTTTTTCTCTTTTTTTATTAGGTGTGAAAAAATAACTTCCTACTGGATTCCCTCTCACTACTCACTGCTATTTGCCATATAAATGTATCGCTGAAAATAATCGCAATGAAATCAACATCCTACTTCCTTCTTTCCCCATCCCAGCTGATGCACAGCTAATGGGACCAAGCCAACATGGAAAAGTTGAACCTTGAGAGAAGAGTGAAGGGAGAAGGATTCAGGAGAATGGATCACTGTAACTGAACCTCAGGAAGTTCTCATGGCAAACATTTTATACACTGTGGAACTAAAAAACAGTAACTGAAGCCATAAGTTCCTCCAGCCAATGTACATATCAGCCTGTTGCTGCGTCGAGTTTTAGAGTCTAGCTTCAGGCAGTCTTGCACTATAAGAAGAAACTGCTTTGATTAGCACAGGAAAATATATCAGGACTTTTCCTTCCTTCTACTCCTTTCTCCAAAATTCTTCTGATTATTTTTAAGGAAGCGAAGACATACAGACACCAAAATTAGCTGTATAAACCTAGTTTAAAATGAGCACAAACCAGACACTGAATCCCATAAAACTTGCTGCTCAGGGAGGCCTGCCAATAATTGTGTGTCCCCCATGGCTGCACACGCAAAGGGGTGGGCTTTGGGATCAGAGGGCCATCCTTGGTGGCATTGTGCCTTAAGAGGATGCTTGATGGCTCTCAGAATCCCAGACTCAGTGCCTGAACAGGGTCTAGAGACAACGAGCATGTACAACTTTACATCTCATGCATGTTTTGCTTTTCTGCTCTGATTTTCCATCACTTTTCCAGGCTTTCTTGAACAAAGACTGACTCTACCTTCTTTCTGGGCATTCAAGGCAATGTGAGGTCACATAAAACACAGCCACTACTGACATGCAGAACCTCAGACACCAAATGCTCCATAAGCAGCGGACAGTACATTACGATGGACCAGCCAGGGCACTAGGGACCTGGGATGGAAGCTCTGATATTTGAACATCTTAAGTGACACGCACTATGGTGGGCCCTATTGTCATCCAGTTTAATTCTCACAACTGAAAGGTTATCCTTATCCCCATTTTACAGGTAAGGACTAGAGCCTCAGAAAGTGAAAGTAACTTGCCCAGGGTCACACATCTAGAATTACTGAGTCAGGTTTCAATCCACCTGACCAGTTGACTCCAAAATCCAGGCTCTCTCCACTGCCCTATCTTCTTCCTCTAAAAAGAACACAGCTCATTTCTCTCTTTGATAATTTTTTTCTTTTCTTTTTTAAAATAATAACTCTTTTTTTTTTGCCGTACGCGGGCCTCTCACTGTTGTGGTCTCTCCTGTTGCGGAGCACAGGCTCCGGACGCGCAGGCTCAGCGGCCATGGCTCACGGGCCCAGCCGCTCCGCGGCATGTGGGAATCTTCCCAGACCGGGGCACGAACCCGCGTCCCCTGCATCGGCAGGCGGACTCTCAACCACTGCGCCACCAGGGAAGCCCAATAACTCATTTTTAAAAGCAGTTCTGGGAGCCTGGGGACAAGGCAAGAAGGCTGGTCCTTGGAAAGCAGAGAACAAGGAAAAGAACCCAATCATAGAGAAGAGGGAAGCATAGTGGTCAGAACTGGATGAGCAGGCCCAGGCCATGGCTGGAAGGGCTGATAGGTTTTGCTACAACCAGTAAAGACAAGTGGGTTCTAGACAGGAAGAAATTAAAGTGAAATCCAGACACATTTTATACAGTTTGTATTTATGTCAGACATACATCCATATACACATACATACATACACACATACATAATACATATATATATAAGTGGCTCCTGGTGACAAGTCATGTCGGAGAGGTTCAGAGCCAGCCCCCTAGCCTCTCTTTACTGCAGTCCTGAGGAGATTTGAAAAAGTAGGGGTGTTCTCAGGCAGAGTGAATCAAAAGTCCCCAGAGAAAAAGAGTGGAGAGAATAACGCCTGCTATGGGATGAAGAAGGCTGAATGAGTCCAGATCAGAAACTTACTGGAGGTGGGGTAGCTCCAATGTGGAGGGCCAGGGTCAGGGGCATTCTCTACTTGAACAAGCAATTTGCCCTGGGCAAGTCAGGGTCTTGGGGAAGGACTTATCAGTATCCCTGGGGACATACTTCCCTTTGAAGGGTCACTGTACCACAAAGAGAGATGTCATTGGTAGGGGAGAACAATGCCATAGCAGAAAACAGAATGAGAGCCATCGGCAACCTTTGAAGCAGGCACTTTGTCCAACAGGCTAAAGGCAACTCTGAGGCTGAACTGAAGCCCTTCTTCCCTCCCTCCATCTATACATATCCTAACCCTCTTGCAATGATCCATGAAAGTCTCACTTTATCCATCATTCTCCTTCTTGCAATATTTACGGCATTTTAAAATTTATTCTGCACTTAATTTTACCTGCACCGTGATTTAGTTTTTTCCAACCACATGCATCTTTTCTCCCAAAATTTGTTATGCTTGTATACTAAATAAACAAAGTGTGTGGTCACAAGTCAGTGGGAACTATTGTCCAGAATTTCCATTTTTTCTTACCATAAAATCCTTTCATTTTGACTTCAAAATTTTTTCAGACTTGCATAGAACATCCTTCTTTTTAACATAACTCATCTTCCTTCTTTTGGTCAAACGGTAGTGCAAAACAGCTACATACACCTTAAAGGCCAATGTGTCTGGCAGAAGCTCTATGACAAAAAAACTCAGTCCACATAAAATCATGTGGTATGGGCTTACTCTAGACCCATGTTCTCACCCCTGCCCAATCTTCTGATTTATATTAGCTTTCACCTTATATTTCACTTATATTTACCCATGGACTGTGACACTTTATCTTTCCCCGTTCAAATTCAGTGTCCATTCTTCTGACACTTTACTTTTTGACCATGGCTATACCTCCCTACTGTGCTGCTCTGGCCTAAGCTTGTCTTTGACTTCTGTCACTGTTTCTGTGCCTCCTGATCCCCGGACTCATTCCATGGGCTTACTCCAGGTTCAATTCTGATAGTTCTTTGACACTTAATCATGCTATATAACGGAGATGGGACACCTCTCATGTTGTCAAGTTGTAACTTTTATCTAGTCAGTTTAAAACTCATGAACATTGGACTTAAAAACTCTCTTGCTGGGGCTTCCCTGGTGGCGCAGTAGTTGAGAGTCCGCCTGCCGATGCAGGGGACGCAGGTTCGTGCCCCGGTCCGGGAAGATCCCACATGCCGCAGAGCAGCTGGGTCCGTGAGCCATGGCCGCTGAGCCTGCACGTCCGGAGCCTGTGCTCCGCAACGGGAGAGGCCACAACAGTGAGAGGCCCGTGTACGGCAAAAAAAAAAAAAAAAATTAATTAATTAAAAAAAAAAACTCTCTTGCCGGGCTTCCCTGGTGGCTCAGTGTCTAAGAATCTGCCTGCCAATGCAGGGGACACAGGTTCGAGCCCTAGTCCAGGAAGATGCCACATGCCGCGGATCAACTAAGCCCGTGTGCCACAACTATTGAGCCTGCGCTCTAGAGCCCGCGAGCCACAACTACTGAGCCCACACACCTGGAGCCCGTGCTCCGCTACACCAGAAGCCACTGCAATGAGAAGCCCGTGCACTACAACGAAGAGTAGCCCCTGCTCGCCGCAACTAGAGAAAGCCCGCGTGCAGCAATGAAGACCCAACACAGTCAAAAATAAATAAATGAAATAAATAAATTTTAAAAAAAATCTCTTATCTACAATTAGAGAGCTTGCCTTTAGAGCCTTCTCTGCCAACATTTTCCCTTTCCTTCTTCCCTTCCATACCCTATATATTTAGTTTACTAATTCAGGATACCTGAAGAGGGTCTGACCTAGATAATTTTCCCTTACACAAAGGTAGAATGGTCATAAATTCCCTAAGCTCACCTAGACAAAGACTTTATTCTCTATCATGAAAGCCTCTTGTCATGCCCTTTGAGGAAGCCAGGAAAGTTTCTAGTTCTGCTGTCAGGAAGGAGAGAGTTATATTATTATTTTCCCAGACTAGGGCTGAGAATATATCTCCCCATAGAAAAAAATGTTAATAGGTGATGGTTGGTTTATCTGAAATATTATCTTTTAGGTATGTTACATGGAAAGTAGCTTTTTGTGGGCTAATATATAGAAGCCTTTAACAGAACAGTATTTTTATAGAAAATGACTTTCAAGTTCCACATTGACAGATAGCTTTTAAGACAAAATCTAATCAAAAAATAAGCCAAGCATGAAATCCAAATTTTTCCCAAACAAGCATCACATTAAAACAGTAACATAGTTAAACTAATATAATCTCCTTCTGTGAATATACATATGAATAGACCTAAGTGTCTTTCTATATTAGAGATCAAATTCTATTTCACATACCTGTTGTCTTCCTCCAGTTTTATCCTGGATAATAGTCCTGACAACAGCACCAGTAAACACATAAGATCTGAAAAATGAACTGACGACATTGCAAAGGCCAATGGCTATTAAATCCTGTAAAGAAATGGCAAATATTTTAGGCCCACTGTTTGTCAAAGAAGGCTGATTTGAGTTTGAACTAAAGGTATACTGTTATTTCTTATGTATGAAGATAGGGTTGTGTACATCACTTCAAATAACACTGAAATATTATTGGAAAGAAGTGAAGGATGGTAAATCTGATTTCTTCATTTTAGCTAGAGATCATAAGGAAAGTCCTTTTTCAAAGTGAGTAAATGAGACATTTGCCTTGTTATTCTCTTCCACATGATTGCCGGGAATTAGGATGACAGGGAGAAATATAGTACTGTTTTTCTTGCTTCCTTCTATACTATCCTAAAGTCAACGCGGGACACCGATTGAACCCGGGCCAGGCAGTGAAAGCCCGGAATCCTAACCATTAGGCCACCAGGCTGTGCCAAGCGGCTTGCAGGATCTTAGTTCCCCGACCAGGGATTGAACCTTGGGGCCACGGCAGTGAAAGCACCGAGTTCTAATCACTGGACCTCCAGGGAAGTCCCCATATTCCCTTTTTAATTTCTAGGGGAAAAGCCAAACTCAAAATGGTCGGAGACTAAAAAAAAGAAAATGAGAAGGACTATTTCTGGGAGGCCAACTTAATTGTTTTATTATTCTAGTTTTGATATTCCACTGCATTTCTTTTTAAAAAATATTTATTTATTTATTTGGCTGCACTGGGTCTTCGTTGTGGAATGCGGGATCTCTTTAGTTGCGGCATGCGAACTCTTAGTTGTGGCACGTGGGTTCTAGTTCCCTGGTCAGAGATGGAACCCAGAGCCCCCTGCATTGGGAGAGCGGAGTCAGTTACTGGACCACGAGGGAAGTCCCTCCACTGCATTTCTTATTGTGCTTTGGCATGTGGTTGACTTTTAAGGACTTGGTGGAAAGGAAGATAAAAGGAGAGGAGAGGAACTCTGCTAGCTTAACAACATGATGTCATACATTACCTTCTTGCCTCCCTACACCATATCTGTTCTAGAGTAACCACACACATTAATTCAAGTGGCTTCAGAGTTAAGTATGCCACACTTCTCAAAAATCCTTTGGTAAGACTTCCCTGGTGGCGCAGTGGTTAAGAATCCGCCTGCCAATGCAGGGGACACAGGTTCGAGCCCTGGTCTGGGAAGATCCCACAGGCCGCGGAACAACTAAGCCCGTGTGCCATAACTACTGAGCCTCTGCTCTAGAGTCCACGTGCCACAACTACCGAAGCCTGCGTGCCTAGAGCCTGTGCTCCGCAACAAAAGAAGCCACGACGGTGAGAAGCCCGCGCACCACAACGAAGAGTAGCCCCCACTCGCCTCAACTAGAGAAAGCCCCCACACAGCAACGAAGACCCAACGTAGCCAAAAATAAGTAAATAATTAAAAATAATTTTTTACAACATCCTTTGGTAATTGTAATTCAAATCATGGTCCAAGTGACTCTCTGGTTACAGAAGAATCCAGTCTTCATTTTAACTGCAGGCTAAGGTTAGAGAACAAAGATTAAAGGGTCACAGAAAGTAATAGAAAGGCCTGTCCTCTCACCTGGTTGGAATTGACATCATAGTTATGGAAACTGGCAATCTTCCTGCCCAGAAATATGAGCAGAGAGGAGCTCACTAAAGCTAAGGAGAACGCTTCTAAAAGCACTTCAGTAAGATTGCTCATATCTGGCGTTACAGGAAACAGGAAGCTGGAATAAAAGGGTGGAATTATTCCTAGATAGCAGGAATCATTTACTGGAATCTCCCCCATTCCAACCTTATCGTACTTTATCATCCATTTCAAAAGGTCTGACCCTTATAAAAAATAATAAAAATAAGAGATAAGAAGAGCAACTCAGGCAGCAGCTTGCCAAAACTGCCAGCAAGTCAAGCCAGGTTACAAAAGCCATTAAGAGAACATGCTCTGCTATCTTCCAGTTCAAAGTTTCTGCCATGTACCAATGGCAACAGATAGGACAGGCAAAACTACAAAAATCGATGAAAAATAGTTTATTTACACTGTTTGAGACCATACCAGTGGGTAAGCAATAGGCATATATCATACCTACGAGGGTTTAGAGCTAAAAAGCTCCATGTATTCCCTTCTAGTCAAACTCAAATCTTTTAGGGTATAATTTTAGTCATTGTCCTTTGTAAAAATTGCTTCTGATTCTTATCCACACCTTTTTTTCCCAACTATTTTAATTGGGTAAAAGACACATAACATGATTTACCATCTTAGCCATTTTTAAATGTACTGTTCAGTGGTATTAAATACATTCATAATGTGCAACTATCACCACCATCTACTCCATAACTCCTTCATCTTGTAAAACTGAAACTCTATAACTATTAATCAATAACTCTCCATTTCTCCCTCCCCCCAGCTCTGATAACCACCATTTTACTTTCTGTCTTGGTGATTTTGATTACTAAGTACCTCAGATAAGTGGAATCATATAGTAATTGTCTGTCTCTGACTGGCTTATTTCACTTAGCATAACGTCCTCAAGGTTCACCTATGTTGTAGTATATGTCAGAATTTCCTTCCTTTTTAAGGCTGAATAATATTCTATTGTATGAGGGGAGTTGAATGCTAAAATATTTGGATTTTCAGTGCCCAAATTAAGCACATTCCAGAACCGTTATGAAGCCTTCAGTCTCTCTCTCCCACTTCACAATTAATACTGAATTCCAATCAAATCTTAGACAATTTCAGCTAAGCCACTGGAGCTAGTCACAAACAAGAAAAGTCCAGCCTTAACATGCTGCCATTGTGAGTTCATAGGCACTAGGGAGCCATTGAAGGTTCTTGAGCAGCAGAAGAATCGTGTGTTAGGAGTATCTGTCTATAGGAAAAAAAAAAAAGTGCTCCAGTTGGGACATTGTTGCGAGATAAATACAGCTTTGTTTAAAGTTTATCTTTCCCTCACACCTGCCATGCTGTGAAGGAGAGTCTGTTTGGTGTTTGTTTTGTCTGATTCACCACCCACTGAATTATTCTGTCACGAGTGTAGCAGCTTCAAGAGTTAGGGTAAAGGCACAGACTAGAGTGAGTTCCAGATTCTATGTGACCTCGACCAACTCAGTCTGAGCTGTTTAATTTGTATTCAAGAGATGTGACAAGGTTCTGTTTTTTAAAGGTGACAATGGGTCACCTAGTATTCTAGACTCAATGTGAATAAACTGTAAAAATTCACTTCCATATCTTTGTGTCTAAGGTGTTTTGTGTGTAAAATACTTGTGTGGTATATTCCTTTTATTAATTCTATAAATAAAACTATATTCTTACTGTCAAAAAATGTTCTATTGTATGTTTATAACACATTTTGCTTATCCATTCATCCATCGATGGACACTTACTGTTTCTTCCACATTTCAGCTATTGTGAGTAATGCTGCTATGAACATAGGTGCACAAATATCTCTTCAAGACACTTCTTTTAACTTTGGGCGGTACATATCCAGAAGTAGAATTGCTGGATCATTTGGCAATTCTATTTTTAATCTTTTGAGGAATCAGCCTACTACTTTCCACAGTGGCTGTACATTTTACGTTCCCACTAACAGTGCACAAGATTTCCATTTTCTCCACATCCTCACCAACACTTGTTATTTTCGTCTTTTTTTTAAAAAAAATAGTAGTCACACTAATGAGTGTGAGGTGGTATCTATTGAATTATTGTAGTTTTGATTTGCATTTCCCAAATGATTAGTGATGTTGAGCATGTTATGTGTTTATTGGCCATTTGTGTATCATCCTTGGAAAAAATGTCTATTCAAGTCCTTTCTCCACTTTTTGAGTCAGGTTGTTGGTTTTTTGTTGTTGCGTTTTAGGAGTTCTCTATGTATTTTGGATGTTAACCCCTTAGCATATATGATTTGCAAATATTTTCTCCTATTCTGTGAGTTGTCTTTTTTCTCTGTTGATAGTGTCTTTTGATGCACAAAAGATTTTAATTTTCATGAATTTATTGCCCAAATCTATGTTAGTAAACCTTAAATATTTAGTATGATAATAGCATAAACTACTGTTTCTTTCCTTCCTGATGTTTTCTGTAACATTCAATTCTTTGTCAGCAATTTAGTTAAAAGGGGACATGGACGTGGAAGGAACTAACCTAAATTGTTCAGTTTTTCTAGTCCCTAGCAACCGTGGATAAACAGGTAATTAAAAAGGGAGTTCAAAGCAATACCTAAAATTAGATTTTTGAAATGTTTGTTTCTCTACCTATACCCTTGAATCTTATGATGAAATATAAGCAAAGGTTAATTGTATGCTTTTTAAGTCATTAATAACAGAAGCATATTAAGTAAGTATAATAGAGGGGTTATTATACTAGATTTTGGAATTAAATAGAAATGGGTTCAAATAGTAGCTCTGACACTGACCAGCTGTGTGAGCTTGGATAAGTAATTTAAACTTGGTAACCCTTAGTTTCCTGAGCCATAAAAAGAAGATAATATCTTCCTTATAGTATTACCGTGAGGAACAAATGACATAAAATAATTATGTAAAGCATCAATCCCATTGTTGCCCTTGTCATTTTTTTTTCCTGAGGGCAGAGACCAAGTCTTATTTACCATTGTATTCCCTGGTACCTAGGTTGCCTGCTCACAGTTTAAGAAAAGTGAACAGAATTTCAAATGTATTTAATCATCATTAGATTTCACTGAGAACTGGTAGGATATGAGATTCATTCAATCTGGTTGCATCAAAGTAGCCTCTGTTTTGTATGCTGGGGGCTAGCCAATATCATTGACTCTTTGCTGTACTCCCTATTGAAGAACATGAGGAAATAAACAATGCTCTTCAAAAGCCTTCTCATGAGCCAAGAAACTGTGGTATGCGGCCTTTCTTAGCTAAAGTGATTCATCTGGTCAAGGTTAAAGAAACTATAATTCCCTGACAGAAGCAAGAGTGATGCCCCATAGTCACTGGTAGGAATCATAATGTCAATTAATTGCAAGTCCTTAAGAACTCCATATGCCAGACTACTTGAAGAAGGCTTTCTACTCAGAGTGATGAAGTAATGTTGCTCAAGGACACCCATTCAGTCTAAGTAGGTGAAGACAGAAGGAATGCTCACCTCCTGAGCACTGAAGCCCAGAGAGAGGCTAGGAAAAGAGGTATCTCTTGTCCCATCCTTGAGAGTTAATCAGATAGGTATGGAGGTTGAGAAGGTTCATAATGTGCTGTGAGAAAGATGCATGAGTCTCTCTGGTATTCAGTGCATCCAAGCAGTTTACTTGGGTAAGGGGATTGGCTCAACCATGGGAAGAGAGTCAAAGGCTGACCAGAGAAGAACGGGGTTGTCCTAGCCCTTATCCTTTAGAACCTCTGTGTTCTAAAATGAACTTGAGCCCATGACCCAGATTTGGCTGTGGCCAGAGACTGTTAGCAGAGAATATTGTTTAAAAAAATATTAATAAACAGAAAATAATTAAGTAGAGTTGGGAGACCAAAAGGGGGAGTTCTCACACCCTGTGACCATTGCAGAGCCCAACAGGAAGAAGAAAGACTCCTCTTCTTTCCTGGCAAAGGACTCAGCCAATGAAAAGTCATAGACTTTTTGTTTACCATAGCTTCCCCCCACTCCAATTTTATTTTTTCCTTTATAAAAACTTCTTCCCTTGCTGTGGGAGGACTTGCATGTGACTCGCCATGGTTGCAGACCCCAAATTGCAATTCTTTGCTGATCCCGAATAAACCCATCCTTGCTGGAGAACTAACTGGCACTCTGTTTTGGTCAATGATATCAAACAGGCTATGTAGTCAGAGGCTAAGAGGAGTTAACAGGAAGGGAAAAGTAGTCTTGAAAAGTGGAATTACCAACCTATAAGGAATCATATCAATGAGCATCTTGCTGTTTTCTGTGTCCACGTTTACCTTGTTTGCAAATGCAGCGAACCCAAGAATCTGTAGGGGTTTAAAAAGAAAAGGCATGTGATCATCTAAATATTATGCATTGCTTCCAAGAGCAGAGGTGCTCATAGCCTCTGGCAGCACAGGGAATGCAATACGTGGCAGTCCCTATACATGAAGGTTGGAGAAAGAGGCAGTGCCAGTTCAGTGGAACAACAAAGGCAGAAGTCCTCCCCAACACTTTTGGTTCCCTGAACTCTTTTTAGCACTGTAACCAGAATGAAAAACAACTTCAGGCTTGGTCTCTGACATAGTAATAGGAAAAAATGGTTGCCCTAGACTTCTCTTTCCTCACCAACTTTAAACATCTGGATCAAGTATAAACATGTTTTCAGATAATAGCTGTAACCAAGGCCTCAGTTTTAAAAGTTTTAAAATCTAGGTACACTGTCCCAATACAAGTAAGCCCTCTGGGGGATTGTTGAGGTACATTGATAATCATTAATAACCATTAATAAGATGGAGCAGCATTTGACAGCACACACGAAAAATTGCTTTAGCAAAGCAATTACTTGCTTTCTTTTTTCTCCTTTCATTTCCTTCTGAAATACCAAGTCTCCCTTCCATTTCTAATGTCTGTTAGAGGGAAAATAGACAAGCTAGCAGCTGTTACACCTTATAAAGACCTCACACCAAAGCAAATTAAAGCAGAGACAAGAGAACTCAATGCCCATTTAAAAATAATAATGTATAGTTGCTTTACCCCATTATCCCTACTAACACATAAATCTTTTCCCAGCATCTACTCTAAGAGCTCAGCTAGACACTGAGCAGGATAGCAGTTGGTTTACCTGTGATGCTGTGTTCAGATGACGACCCCTAGGAAGCCTACAGATCAGAATGGAAGGAAGATCTGGATCAACAGAAAAGTTGTGATCTTTATATAATTAAGGGACAGGAAGTGTGGCAAGTGGCCAAGAAACTCTTTCATTTCCAGTATAAAGGTTACACTTGCTCATTAAGGAAAATAGAGAAAATATGAAAAATTTAAAAGCAGAAATAAGTCATCCAAAGATAACTACTATTGATGCTTTTTTTTGGTGTTTGCTATACGGCTTAAATATACACATATACAAATACACACATACACATACATTAATTATGAACGTACAGTATGTACAATTTCTTATATCTATGAAACTCTTGAATTATTTGTCAGTTTATTTTACCTGGATCCCAAATATTGCCTTGAAATTTTCCCTTAATATTTGAGACTACCATCTAAAGGATAGACTGCTGGGTATGTGCAGTTTCCTCCAGCACAACCTTTTTTTTTGGCTGCCTTGGGTCTTCGTTGCTGCACACAGGCTTTCTCTAGTTGCGGCGAGCGGGGGCTACTCTTTGTTGTGGTGCGCAGTCTTCTTATTGTGGTGGCTTCTCTTGTGTGGAGCACGGGCTTTAGGCACGCAGGCTTCAGTAGTTGTGGCATGCGGGCTCAGTAGTTGTGGCTCGCGGGCTCTAGAGCACAGGCTCAGTAGTTGTGGCTCGCGGGCTCTAGAGCACAGGCTCAGTAGTTGTGGTGCACGGGCTTAGTTGCTCCACAGCATGTGGGACCTTCCCCGACCAGGGCTTGAACCCATGTCCCCTGCATTGGCAGGCGGATTCTTAAGCACTGTGCCACCAGGGAAGCCCATCTCCAGCACATCTTAGTTTCACAGTAGTTTCTTATGGGGTGTTGTGAAAAGCTTTTCACCCGCTACACCATAGCAGCTCTCATCCTCCCTCTCCTACTTTCCTCATTTCCAAGGGAAACATGGAGGTCTTTTTCCAATTCTAAACTACATCTCTAATCCCTGCTATATAGTAGAAAATGTTCCCAATCACTTGACTTGACATGTGTATAAGTAGTGTATTGCAGGCTTCAATAACCTTTGAGGATAAATCAGGTCACAAAAAAGTTTAATGTCTAATTTGCAATAATTCTAAGTCTCCACCTACATTTGTTGCTGGACCTCAGTTTATTTCTCCACTTCACTTCATGGTGCATCCTAATTATTTATAGCATTCCCCAAAGGAATGTCTTAACTATGGCTCACAAACCAATCTGTCAGCCATAGTCAACCCACAGCATCCTCTATACTCTTACTCCTCTCCTTTCCTAATAACCCAGGTTAATGTTATTGCCTTTGAGGTTGCTTAAAGGAACATCACTATGATCCCTGCTGCTGATGTCTCTTAAAAGAGGGTTGATTTGTGACAACATGGTTGGACCTTGAGGGCATTATGCTAAGTGAAATAAGCTAGACAGAGAAAGACAAATACTGCATGGTATCACTTATACGTGGAATCTAAAAGAAAAAAGAAAACAGTCACGCTCATAGAAACAGAGAGTAGAAAAGTGGTTGCCAGGGACTGAGGGATGGGGGAATTGAGAAAGGTTGGTAAAACAGTGCAACCTTTCAGCTACAAGATGAATAAGGTCTGAGGATCTAACGTAAAACATGGTGACTATAGTTGATAACATTTTATCATATACTTAAAAATTGCTAAGAGAGTAGAACTTAAATGTTCTCACCAAAAAAAAAAAAAAAAAAGATAAATGTATGGGGTATGGATGTGTTAATTAACTAGATGGGGGAAATCCTTTCACAATATATATCTGTATCAAATCATCATGATGCACACTTTAAATATCTTATAATTTTATACCTGAGTAAAGCTGGAATCAAAGAGAGACACAGAAACAGAGATAGAAACAGAGAGAGCGCGCTGATGTCTGTGTCACAGATGCCATCTGCTGGTGACTCCAAAGCCTCAGCCTCCTAAAAGCCAGAGTTGTACTTGGTTCCAAGAGAAGGAGAGGTTGCCTCTGACTCCACTCCCCAAACTCCATATGCACGTTGTTCCCTGGGCTCTAGGGCCCCACTATTTGTATACAGTGTTTTGGAAGGTCTTTTGTAAAAGCAGCCATTCAGCTTTTGGCCTTTATGAATTGATAGCTTTTTAACTACTCCAAGGAAGAAAGGATATGCACCTCCACAAGAAGTAGACAACAGTTATAAGACAGAGCTTGGTCTCAGTTTCCAAAGCAATTCCTATACTCTTTCAATCATGAAGAGTGTGGACCTGGATTAGTTAGCATAGAATATGTTATACTGTGGCAATATACAAACCATGAGATCTTAGTGTCCTAGCACTTGAAAGTTATTTTTTTACCCACACAAAGTCCACTGTGGGTCAGTGTCTCTGCAGGACAGCTTTTTTGCAAATAGTGCCTTGGGGATCCAGGCTAATTCTTCCTGGAGACTCTATCACCTCAACATATAGCCCCTATGATTACTACAGCAGGGGAAGAAGGAACATTGGGAACTCATGCCTATTCGCCTATGCTTTAGCCCCAAAGTTGCATGGTCCTGCCTAACTACAAGGGCAGCTGGGAAATATAGGGGTGCACACAGTGAACTTTAATTATCTCCATCACAGAACACTTCTTAAAGGGAAAGTAATGCTCATGGACACCCAAAGATTTATTGATCCTTGTAAGAGAAATGCTGACTCCAAAAACCTGAGCTTTATTTATGAAAATCTCTTTAGTATTGTAAAAATGTTAACTGCAAAAGATAAATTTTATCAGATTTCTTTTTCTTTTTCTTTTTTGGCCGCGCCGCGTGGCTTGTGGGATCTTAATTCCCTGGACCGGGGATTGAACCCACGCCCTCCTCAGTGAAAGCGTGGAGTCCTAATCAGTGGACCACCAGGGAATTCCCCCAGATTTCTTAAAACAAACAAGAAATGTCATCTTTAGACAACATTTTTTTAATATTCTTGAAAAGAAAGAGAACAATCATATTTATTTAGTTTAACATTTCCCCTGATCTAAAGAAAAAGATGTTAAAAAAACCTAGGACATATACATGAACACACACCTTCCCCAGCAGCCCCTCCTCCGCAAACCCAGCTCTGCCACTTAGTGACATGGATTAGTTTTCATTTAACATCTCATCTCCCTCAATTTCTTTACTGTAGCATAGGGAGAATGAAAGGAGGCTGAATAACAGTGTGGTTGCTGCTATACTAAAACAGAAATGAAACCTCTACATAAAAGAATACAGAAATTCATCAACACTGAGCATAGGCCTGTCATGTATTTGTTTGAAAGAGGAAAGGTGAGAATAACTGAAAGTACAGGAATATCAATTATAGTTGACTTTGGATAGTGCAGCTATAGGAATTTCTTTTCCTCCTTCTTTTTTTTTCTTTCTGTTTTTCAAAATTGCTAGAATTTCCTGGCGGTCCAGTGGTTAGGACGCCATGCTTCCATTGCTGGGGACCTGGGTTTGATTCCTAGTCAGGGAACTAAGATCCCACAAGCCACTTGGCATGGCCAAAAAAAAATTGCTAGAATGAGCCTGTATTACTGTCATAATGGAAAAAAAAAAACCCCTATTTTTCAAATAGTATGAAAAAGAGGCAGTAGATAAAAGTCCTTTGAAAAATAAGCATGTTTAAAAAAATATAAGCTAACTAAATGTATGTATTCAGCTTTGTCACAATTCAACATACATTTTTTTTTTGCGGTATGCAGGCCTCTCACTGTTGCAGCCTCTCCCGTTGTGGAGCATAGGCGCCGGACGCGCAGGCTCTGTGGCCATGGCTCACGGGCCCAGCTGCTCCGCAGCACGTGAGATCTTCCCGGACCAGGGCACGAACTCACGTCCCCTACATCGGCAGGCGGACTCTCAACCACTGCGCCACCAGGGAAGCCCTCAACATACATTTTTAAAATATTATTTTTACAATTCTCCTATGAACATTTCCCTTCCGACGTTACTTGCTTTTAATTTAATTTAAAAAATACATATTTTAAATGATCTGAACCATGAGTTTGGAGTATCAAAACACTTACCAGAAACATCCCACTTACACCAAAAGACAGATCATCCAGACAGAAAATTAATAAGGAAACAAAAGCCTTAAATGACACATTAGACCAGACAGACTTAATTGATATTTATAGAACATTCCATCCAAAAGCAGCAGAATACACTTTCTTCTCAAGTGTACATGGAACATTCTCTAGGATAGATCACATCTTCGCTCACAAATCAAGCCTCAGTAAATTTAAGAAAATTGAAATCATATCAACCATCTTTTCCAACCACAATGCTATGAGATTAGAAATCAATTATGGAAAAAAACTGTAAAGAATACAAACACATGGAGGCTAAACAATATGCTACTAAATAACCAATGGATCATGGAAGAAATCAAAGAGGAAATCAAAAAATACCAAGAAAAAAATGACAATGAAAACACGATGACCCAAACCATATGGGATGCAGCAAAAGAGATTCTAAGAGGGAAGTTTATAGTAATACAATACTACCTCAATAAACAAAAAGCTCAAATAAACAATCTAACCCTACACCTAAAGGAATTAGAGAAAGAGGAACAAACAAAACCCAAAGTTAGTAGAAGGAAAGAAATCATAAAGATCAGAGCAGAAATAAATGAAATAGAAATGAAGAAAACAATAGCAAAGATCAATGAAACTAAAATCTGGTTCTGGGCTTCCCTAGTGGCGCAGTGGTTGAGAGTCCGCCTGCCGATGCAGGGGACATGGGTTCGTGCCCCAGTCCGGGAGGATCCCACATGCCATGGAGCGGCTTGGCCCGTGAGCCATGGCCACTAAGCCTGCGTGTCCGGAGACTGTGCTCCGCAGTGGGAGAGGCCACAACAGTGAGAGGCCCGCATACCGCAAAAAAAAAAAAAAAAGCTGGTTCTGTGAGAAGACCAACAAAACTGATAAACCATTAGCCAAACTCATCAAGAAAAAAAGGGAGAGGACTCAAATCAATAAAAATTAGAAATGAAAAAGGAAAAGTAACAACTGACACTGCAGAAATACAAAGGATCATAAGAGACTACTACAAGCAACTCTATGCCAATAAAATGGACAACCTGGAAGAAATGGACAAATTCTTAGAAAGGTACAACCTTCCAAGACTGAACCAGGAAGAAATAGAAAATATGAACAGACCAATCACAAGTAACGAAATTGAAACTGTGATTAAAAATCTTCCAACAAATAAAAGTCCAGGACCAGATGGCTTCACAGGTGAATTCTATCAAGCATTTAGAGAAAAGCTAACACCTATCCTTCTCAAACTTTTCCAAAAAATTGAAGAGGGAGGAACACTCCCAAGCTCATTCTATGAGGCCATCATCACCCTAATACCAAAACCAGAGACAAAAAAAGGTATCACAAAAAAAGAAAATTACAGGCCAATATCACTGATGAACATAGATGCAAAAATCTTCAACAAAATACAAGCAAACAGAATCCAACAACACATTAAAAGGATCATACACCATGATCAAGTCAGATTTATCCCAGGGATGTAAGGATTCTTCAATATACACAAATCAATCAATGTGATACACCACATTAACAAACTGAAGAATAAAAACCATGTGATCATCTCAATAGATGCAGAAAAAGCTTTTGACAAAATTCGACACCCATTTATGATAAAAACTCTCCAGAAAGTGGACATAGAAGGAACCTACCTCAACATAATAAAGGCCATGTATGACAAGTACACAGCTAACATCACTCTCAATGGTGAAAAACTGAAAGCATTTCCTCTAAGATCAGGAACAAGACAAGGATGTCCACTCTCGCCACTATTATTCAACATAGTTTTGGAAGTCCTGGCCACGGCAATCAGAGAAGAAAAAGAAATAAAAGGAATCCAAATGGGAAAAGAAGAAGTAAAACTGTCACTGTTTGCAGATGACTTGATACTATACACAGAAAATCCTCAAGAGGCCACCAGAAAACTACTAGAGCTTATCAGTGAATCTGGTAAAGTTGTAGGATACAAAATCAATACACAGAAATCTCTTGCATTCCTATATACTAACAATGAAAGGTCAGAAAGAGAAATTAAGGAAACAATCTCATTTATCACCACAACAAAAAGAATAATACCTAGGAATAAACCTACCTAAGGAGACAAAAGACCTGTACTCAGAAAACTATAGGATACTGATTAAAGAAATCAGACAACACTAACAGATGGAGAAACATACTATGTTCTTGGATTGGAAGGATCAATACTGTGAAAATGACTATACTACCCAAAGCAATCTACACGTTCAATGCAATCCCTATCAAATTACCAATAGCAATTTTCCAGAATTAGAACAAAAATTTTTACAATTTGTATGGAAACACTAAAGACCCCAAATAGCCAAAGCAATCTTGAGGGAAAAAATCGGAGCTGGAGGAATCAGACTCCCTGACTTCAGACTATACTACAAAGCTACAGTAATCAAGACAATATAGTACTGGCACAAAAACAGAAATATAGATCAATGGAACAGGATAGAAAGCCCAGAGATAAACCCACGCACCTTCGGTCACCTAATCTATGACAAAGCAGGCAAGAATATACAATAGAGAAAAGACAGTCTCTTCAATAAGTGGTGCTGGGAAAATTGGACAGCTACATGTAAAAGAATGACATTAGAATACTCCCTAACACCATACACAAAAATAAACTCAAAATGGATTATAGACCTACATGTAAGGCTGGACACTATAAAACTCTTAGAGGAAAATATAAGCAGAACACTCTCTGACATATTTGTCAAATGTCAAATTATGTCAAAACACAATTTGACATAAATTGCTGCAAGATTTTTTGACCCACCTCCTAGAGCAATGAAAATAAAAACAAAAATAAACAAATGGGACCTAATGAAACTTAAAAGCTTTTGCACAGCAAAGGAAATGATAAATAAAACAAAAAGACATCCAAGAGGATGGGAGAAAATATTTGCAAACAAAGCAACCATCAAGGGATTAATCTCCAAAATATACAAACAGCTCATGCAGCTCAATATCAAAAAAAACAACTCAATGAAAAAATGGGCAGAAGACCTAAATAGACATTTCTCCAAAGAAGACATACAAATGGCCAACAAACACATGAAAACATGCTCAACATCACTAATCATTAGAGAAATGCAAATCAAAACTACAGTGAGGTATCACCTCACACTGGTCAGAATGGCCATCATCAAAAAATCTATAAATGATAAATGCAGGAGAGGATGTGGAGAAAAGGGAACCCTCCTACACTGTTGGTGGGAATGTAAACTGGTACAACCACTATGGAGAACAGTATGGAGGTTCCTCAAAAAACTAAAACTAAAATTACCATATGACCCAGCAATCCCACTCCTGGGCATATACTGGGAGAAAACCATAATTCAAAAAGATACATGTACCCCAATGTTCATTGCAGTACTATTTACAATAGCCAGGACATGGAAGCAACCTAAATGTCCATCCACAGAGGAATGGATAAAGAAGATGTGGTACCTATATACAATGGAATATTACTCAGCCATAAAAAGGAATGAAATAATGCCATTTGCAGAGATGTGGATAGACCTAGAGACTGTCATACAGAGTGAAGTAAGTCAGAAAGAGAAAAACAAATATGGTATATTAACACATATATGTGGAATGTAGAAAAATGATACAGATGAACCAGTTTTCAAAGCAGAAATAGACACTGATGTAGAGAAAAAACTTATGGATACCAACGGGGGAAGGGGGATGGGATGAATTGGGAGATTGGGATTGACTTATATACACTACTATGTATAAAATAGACAACTAATGAAAACCTACTGTATAGCACAGGAAACTCTACTCAGTGCTCTGTGGTGACCTAAATGGGAAGGAAATTTAAAAAAGAGGGGATATATGTATACGTATAACTGATTCACTTTGCTGTACAGCAGAAACTAACACAACATTGTAAAGCAACTATACTCCAATAAAAAGCAAAACAAAACAAAACAAAATGAAAACACCTACCAGAAAAATTTCCATGGGAAACTTGATGGGGTACTGATTGTAGGAAATTCTGATACATTTGTTGATTCTCAGAGCAACAATAGCAGTTAGAAATAGTAAGATGCTGGTGGAATTAGCTTTGGGGAGACCTATACAGTAGTTAATTATGTTCTGAAAGAAAACAAAATTACAGAGGCTTAGAAAGGGATGTGATAATTGCCTAAATCTAGAAAATGACACTGTTTCTAAATTAGTTGAAAAGGAAGTCCCTAGGCAGTGTTGCTGGGCACAGAGGTCTTTATGAGCATTACTAGAACAGTGAGAGCAAGTAGGTGGATACATATTTTTTAATTGAAAATGATATATTAAGAGACTATAATGTCCAGTAAGAAGATAATACACTTTCTATGTTTCAGTGTAGTGGAAAGGACCCAGGAGTTCTGTTTGTTAGCCTATTCTTTATCAATTTTCCCAGACCATGTATGTTTAGCTTGGCTCCTAGGACATGCTTGCATTCAGGGACTACTTTGCATTTTATATTCTGTATATATTATGTTTTAGGATATATGTCTTTCAGGAGGCATGCAACGGGAAGAAGTATGATAATACAGTATCTCAAAGACCAAATTTTAATATAACTCACGTTGGTTTAAAAGGCTGGGGTGAAATGGTTAATGCAACTGGGAACATGGTCCAACTGGCATCTGCAATTAATCAAGACTGTAAATCTAGAAGAGGTGAAATTATTTCTAGGACTCTCTTGACCCAGCTGCCTATGCAGGAGTCTCTCCACTTGGGTCTACTTTTTTGGAGGCAAGGGGAGGGGCATTTGTAAGTCTAGGTGAGGGTAGAAATTACTCACATAGAAGAAGGAGATGGGACCAGAATGGAAACTAATCATAATCCCGAAGATGCAGGTCAACTGGGACAGCATAATGTGTAGTGCCGTGGCAGCCAGGTAAGCACTGATTGCAGCCTCCGGAATGTAAGTGATAATGAAGCCAAAACCTAACATGCCCATTGATAGCTGTAGGGGGTTCAGATGGAAAAGAAAACCAGAGTGAGGAGGAATGTCATCAAACCAGCAATGTCACCAATTAGGCAAACTCCAGAGGGGTTCCAAAAAAAAAGTTAAGTTAGGCCCCTTTGATAACTCTTGTTCCTCTTTCCCTAATCAACTGAAATTGATGAGCTAAGGTAGGTCCTTGGTGTTGATTCAGAGGTTTCCTACAGACATAAGACCACACTCCTTTCTTCACGAGTTTATAAGCTTAAGTTCTTACTCTAGAATCTACTGACCTTGTTGATGTGGGGTTAACAGTGACAAAGTGATCAGAACAAGACCTTGCCTTTTCAAAGCCCTTTTCACTAGAAGCTTTGATAGCCCTCTTCATGAGAGGTTAATATCCCTGTGAGGAATGCAGCTTTTCGCAAAGGAAAATATTAAAACAAACTGGGTTCCAGCTTAAACTTTCTGGCCTTTGACGCTTATCTTTACGAAGAATGATTAAGCTGAATTTATGTCTTCAGGATTATACATAAATACATGTATGATATAGCATTTTACATGTACACATGCATATATATGTAAATAAACTTTTTAAATGTTATGTAATAAACAAGCAAAGCATCTAAAAGGATAGATGCCAAACTATTAACAGAAGTTACCTTTGGGGAATGGGATTAAAAGTTTGGGGCAATATTTGTAATTTATACACTTTTTTATTATTTGAGATTTTTTGCAATATACATGTTCATCTTTTATAATAAAAAAAATTGTAAAATTATGGATAGGGGGTGAGCCCCAACCCTCTTAAGAGGGTAGGTTAAGAAAAATGACACAGCCCAATGAAGAAGATGGGGAAAGAAAAACAAAAGTCATGAAGTCTTCTATTGTCACTGCTTCATCTTCCACTGCACTAGGAACTCTCAGAAAACAAACTTGGAAGAATAAATCTATTAGCTTTAAAAGCTTTTTGTTTCAAAGCTTTCAGTTAGCTGGGCAATTGGTCTCCCTTAATGTCCTGTCATTACTGCCCAATATGCTCCTTTACTCTAGTCAGGCCAATCTGCTTCCTGTCATTAGTGTGGCTGGCTGATTTTTACTTCTGTGCTTATGCCCAAACCCCTCTGCCATCTCTTTGCCACCATGTTTATCATCTCTTTCAAAAGCTCATTGAAACTTCTCTTCTTCAGGAGGTGTGGTGCAAACAGCATGATTCCTGGGGATGGAGAACTTGGCTTCAATGCTGGCTCTACCTCTCACTGCCTGAGTGAGTTTGGGCAAGTTTATTAAACTCTCCAAACCTCAGTCTCCTCACCTATAGAATGAATAATACCCAACATGCAGTGTTTTGTATGGATTACACTACATAATTCACGTAAAACACTTAGCTCAAATCTGAAAATAGTGACAGATGCAAATATGTACCATTCTTTCTTCATGCCATCCCTTCCTTCCACCTTGTAAATGGAAAATATCTATAATTAACCATAGAACTCTTCCTTACCCAGCTGTGATGTGGCATCAGAATCTGATGTTAATGTAATTTTCTAGGCATCAATTGTCAGTCAGAATTGGTCTGTGACATGAAACCTATCTGCCATCCTTATTGAAAACAAGTACAGACAGTTCCCAAATTACAATGGTTCTAACATTTTTTTCAGCTTTACGATGGTGCAAAAGCATATGCATTCAGTAGAAACCGTACTTTGAATTTTGGTATTTTTTTTTCTGGGCTAGCCATATGCTGTATGATACTCTGTTGTAATGCCGGGCAGTGGCAGTGAGCGACAGCTCTTAGTCAGCCAAACAATCATGAGGGTAAACAACTGATACACTTATAACTATTCTGTACTCAGACAGCCATTCTGTTTTTCACCTTTAGTACAGTATTCAACAAATTACATGAGATATTCAGCACTTTATTATAAAATAGATAATGTGTTAGATGATTTTGCCCAAGTGTAGTCTAATGTAAGTGTTCTGAGCACGTTTAAGGTAGGCCAGGCTAAGCTATGATGTTTGGTAAACTAGGTGTATTAAATGTATTTTCGACTTACAGTATTTTCAACTTACCATGGGTTTATCAGTATGCAACTCCATCATAAGCTGAGGAAGTTCTGTACTAAATGTTTGATGAATGAAGGAAAGGCTCAATAAATGGTTGTTTCCTTCCCAGACAACTCCATCCCAGCTAAAAGTTATTCCTTCACTTCATATTCTTTTTTTTTGGCCACACTGCACATCATGTGGGATCTTAATTCCCCAACCAGAGATCGAACCCATGCCCTCTGCAGTGGAAGCGTGGACTCTTAACCACTGGACTGCCAGGGAAGTCCCCACTTCATATTCTTTTGACAACAAACTCTTCACTTTTATTAACACTAGTTTTCACTTTAAGATTATCTAGTGCACAGATTCTAGAGGTAGACAAACTGAGCCTGAATCCCAGTTTTGAATCGTACTGGTTATGTGACCTTGGGCAATTCACTTAACCTCTTTATACCTTTATTTCTTTAAAATAAGTACCAGAATAATACCTACCCTCATACAGGGGGGTGTTGTGAGGATCAAATGAGATAAAACATGTAAAGTGCTTTGAATATTGACAGCACATAGCAATAAATGTTAGCTATTAATATCTAGTTCAGACTTTTTTTTAATTTAAACTTTTTATTTTAAATAATTGTAGATTGACATGAAATTGTAAAAAAGCAACACACAGAGATCCGGTTTACCCAGTTACCCCAATGATAACATCTTGCACAACTATAGTATTGATACAATGCCACAATCAGGATACTGACATCAATACAACCAAGTTACAAAATAATTCCATCAGCACAAAGATCCCTCCTGTTGTCTTTAATAGCCTCTTACCTCTCATCTCTACCTCCAATCTCCATCCTCTGACCTCTACCCATCTTTAATCCCTGGCGACAACTAATCTATTCTTCATTTCTATAATTTTGTCACTTCAAGAATTTTACATAAATGGAATCATCAGTATGTAAACTTTCCAATTTCATTCATTTTTGCTCTTTATTATTTCCTTCCTTCTGCTTATTTTGGGTTTAATTTGCTCTTATTTTTCTAGGTTTTGAAGAGGGAGCTTTTATTATTAATTTGAGACATTTTCTTTATTCTACTGTATGCATTTTAGTGCTATAAATTTCCTTTTCAGCACTGCTTTAGCTGTGTTCCAAAAATTTTGGTATGTTTTATTTTCATTTACTTCAAGGTATTTTTTTTAAGATTTAATTTTATTTATTTTTGGCTGCGTTGAGTCTTTGTTGCTGCATGCGGGCTTTCTCTAGTTGTGGCGAGTGGGGGCTATTCTTCATTGTGGTGCACGGGCTTCTCATTGCGGCGGCTTTTCTTGTTACGGAGCATGGGTTCTAGGCGCGTGGGCTTCAGTAGTTGCAGCACGTGGGCTCAGTAGTTGTGGCTCGCCAGCCCTAGAGCACAGGCTCAGTAGTTGTTTAGTTGCTTAGTTGCTCCGCAGCATGTGGGATCTTCCTGGACCAGGGATTGAACCCATGTCCCCTGCAATGGCAGGCAGATTCTTACCCACTGCACCACCAGGGAAGTCCCTACATCAATGTATTTTTTAAAAACTTCCCTTGGGATTTCCTACCTGACTTATGGATTATTTAGAAGTATGCTGTTTAGTAGTATCCAGATATTTGGAGACTTTCCTGTTAACTTTTTGTTATTGAGTTCTAGTTTGATTCCACTGTGGTCAGAGAACATACTGTTTGATTTCAATTCTTTTAAATTTATTGAGGTTTGTTTTATAGCTCAGGATACAGTCTATCTTGCTGTATGTTCCATGGGTTGTTGAAAAGAATGTGTATTCTGCTGTTATTGGTGGGAGTATTCTGTAAATGTCTCAAATCCTATTGGTGTTGTTGATATTTTGAATTTTATTATATGCTTGCTGATTTTCTGTCTAGTTGTCCAATCAATTGTTGAGTGAGGGGTGTTGAAGTCTCCAAATGTAATTGTGGATTTGTCTATTTCTCCTTTCCAGTTATATCAGTTTTCGCTTCACATATTTTGTAGCTCTGTTGTTTGGTGCATACCTTTGTAGGATTGCTATGTCTTCTTGGTAGACTGATACTTTTATCATTATATAATGTCCCTCTCTACCTCTGGTAATTTTCTTGGCTCTGAAGTCTAATTTATCTGATATTAATATAGTCAATCCTGTTTCCTTTGATTAATATTTGCATGATCTATCTTTCCATTTTTTTACTTTCAACCTGTCTATATTATTATATTTGATGTTTCTTGTAGACAGCATATTTCTAAATATGTCAGTCTCTAACTTTAATGTAAATGTCAATACGTTAGGGCTTAAGTCTGCCATTTTCCTGTTTGTTTTCTCTGTTTTTCAACTCTTTATTTTTCCTGATTTCATTGGTTACTTGAACATTTTTTAGAATTTCATTTTGATTTATCTATAGTGTTTTTGAGTGTATCTCTTTGTATAGATTTTAAGTGGTTGTCCTAGGTATTACATTATATATGCATAACTTATCACAGTCTACCGGTGTAAACATTTTACCAGTTTGAGCAAATTATAGAAACTTTACCTCCCTTTATGTTTTTTATAAAAGAATTGTTTTAAGTATTTCTTCCATATTCATTTTGAACCACATCAGTGTTATAATTTTGTTTCAACCATTGAACATAATTTAGAAAACCCAACAAGCAAGGAAAACTACCATATTTATCCATATTTTTCCTTTTCCATTGTTCTTTCTTCCTTCTTGATGTTCCAAGATGCCTTCTTTTATCATTTCCTTTCTGTTTAGAGAACTTCCATTAGCCATTCTTTTAGGGTAGGTCTTGCTGGTGACAAATTCTCTTAGTTTTGCTTCATCTGAGAACGCCTTGGTATCTCCTTCATTCTTTTTTTTTTTTAATTAGTGTATTTATTTTTGGCTGTGTTGGGTCTTCATTGCTGCATGTGGGCTTTCTCTAGTTGTGGCGAGCGGGGGCTACTCTTTGTTGCGGTATGTGGGCTTCTCATTGCGGTGGCTTCTCTTTGTTGTGGAGCATGGCCTCTAGACATGCAGGCTTCAGTAGTTGTGGCATGTGGGCTCAGTAGTTGTGGCTCGCAGGCTCTAGAGCGCAGGCTCAGTAGTTGTGATGCATGGGCTCTGCAGCATGTGGGATCTTCCCGGACCAGGGCTTGAACCTGTGTTGCCTGTATTGGCAGATGGATTCTTAACCACTGCACCACCAGGGAAATCCCTCTTCTTCATTCTTGAAGGATATTTTCACTGAGGCTATGATTTTGGATTGACAGTTCTTTCAGCAAACAAAAAATATTGTGCAATTTCCTTCTGGTCTCCATGGTTTCTAACAAGAAATCTGCTATCATTTAAATTATTTTCCTCCTGTAGTGCAGTGTTTCTCTCACTGCTTTCAAGATTTTTTTTTCACTGTTTTTAGTTTTCAGAAGTTGACTATGGGGACTTCCCTGGTGGTGCAGTGGTTAAGAATCCACTTGCCAATGCAGGGGACATGGGTTCAAGCCCTGGTCAGAGAAGATCCCACATGCCACGGAGGAACTGAGCCCATGCACCACAACTACTGAGCCTGCACTCTAGAGCTCGCAAGCCACAACTATTGAGCCCATGTGGCACTACTGCTGAGCCCACACATCGCAACTACTGAAGCCCACATGCCTAGAGCTCGTGCTCCGCAACAAGAGAAGCCACCGCAATGAGAAGCCTGTGCACCGCAATGAAGAATGGGCCCCACTCGCCACAACTAGAGAAAGCCTGAGCATGGCAACAAAGACCCAATGCAGCCAAAAATTAAAAAAACAAAACAAAACATGATTTGTCTTGATGTGGATTTCTATGGATTTATCTTCTTTGGGTTTTTCCAAGCTTCTTAAATCCGTAGGATTATATTTTTTGCCAAATTTGGGGAGTTTTCAGCTATTATTTCTTCAAATAACTCAGCCCCATCTTTTTTCTCCTCCCTTTCTGGGATGCTTATGACACAAATTTTAGAGCTTTTTTTATAGTCCCATTTGTCCCTAAGGCTCTGTTAATTTTTTTTTCCGTCTATTTTCTCTCTGTTGTTCGGACTGGGTAATTTCTATTGTTCTGTCTTCAAGTTCATTGATTTTTTTCCTCTGTCTCCTCCATTTTGCTGTTGAGCCCATCCTTTGAATTTTTAATTTTGGTTACTGTATTTTTCAGCTCCAAAATTTTCATTTGGTTCTTCTTTACATCTTCTATTTACTTTTTAAGACTTTCTATTTTTTCACTTGTTTCAAGCATGTTCATAATTGGTTGCTGAAGCGTTTTTAGGATGGCTGCTTTATAATTTATCCCAGATAATTCTGATATCTCTATCATCTCAGTGCTGGCATCTTTTTCTTGTCTTTCTTCATTTAAGTTGAAATGTTCTCAGTTCTTGATATGACAAGTTATTTTCAGTTTAATTGTTGACATTTTGTGTACTATGCTATAAGACTCTGGATCTTATTTAAACCTTCTGTTTTAGCCAGCTTATTTTGATAAAGTGCTGGCAGGGGAAGGGGAAGGTGCTACCTTGTTACTGCCTGGTAAGGCAGAAGTCCAGGTTCTCCTCTCAAAATCCTCTCAAAATCCACTGACACTTGAGGCAATAGGGACTCTTCATTTTTGCTGGGAAGGGATGGAAGTTCTGGCTCCCCACTAGGCCTCCCATCCTGGCTGGGAGAGACAGAAATGCCTTTATTTCTCCCTACAACGCCTCCATTGACACTGCTGAAGAGGGGGTTGTCATCATTACTGCTGTGTTGGGTGAAAGACCTGACCCTTCACTAGGCTTTCTCTGACACACCCCAGCAAGGATTAGGAAGGGTGTCTCATTACTGCCCCGTGGAGATGAAAGTCTTGACTCCCTTGACTCCCAGGCCTTCTCTGACAATACCCCAGGTGGCTACCTTATTACAGCTGGGTGAGTGTGGAAGTCTGGGCTCCCTGCTTGGCCTTTGCTGGCATGAGTGGGGATGACACCACAGGTTGTTTTTGTTTTGTTTTGTTTTGTTTTGTTTGGTGTTTGTCTGGAGTAGAGCAGTTATTGGGTAAAAGTTTTCAGTCTTGCTAGTCTTTCCTGGTCCTGTGGCTATAAAGAGCAGACTTTTGTTGGGGCTTTTTTTTGGTCTGCCCGTGTTGGCATTTTGGGTTTCTGGCTTCTTCAGCACCAAGTCTGAGATATATGAGGCAAAGAAGAAAACCCAAGGAATTCACCACTGTGTTGTTCCTTGGGTCTGAGCCAGTTTGTCTTCTTCTCTTCACCTTCCAGAGTCATTTTACGTTTGTTTTGTATATAATTTTCCAAGGTTTTTAGTTTTCTTAGCAGGAGGAATAGGTAAAAGTACATATATTCCATCTTTCTGTAAATGGAATATCTCCTCCTTTATTACATGAAAAAAAAATGACACTCAAACAAGGGGAAAGAACTTGCCAAGGCCACTTAGATAATTAATAGGTTGCTGACTTACTGCCTGTTATTTTGTCTTCACCTACAAGATTGAATATTTTAAACACAGGTATTATATCTTTTTATTTTTATTTTTTTAATAAATTTATTTATTTTATTTATTTATTTTTGGCTGCACTGGGTCTTCGTTGCTGCTTGCGGGCTTTCTCTAGTTGCAGCAAGCAGGGGCTACTCTTCGTTGTGGTGCATGGGCTTCTCATTGCAGTGCCTTCTCTTGTTGCAGAGCATGGGCTCTGGGCACGTGGGCTTCCGTAGTTGTGGCACGTGGGCTCAGTAGTTGTGGCTCACAGGCTCCAGAGCACAGGCTTAGCAGCTGTGGCACACGAGCCTAGCTGCTCCGCGGCATGTGGGATCTTCCCGGACCAGGGCTCAAACCCACGTCCCCTGCATTGGCCGGCGGCCTCTCAATCACTGCACCATCAGGGAAGCCTGGTATTATATCTTTTTTAAAAAAATTTTTGGTCTCTATTAAAGTACAAATTTCATTTCTCTATACTTGGTAATTATAATTTATTAACACTTACTATGTGACAGGCTCTGGGCTGAATGCTTTGCATGCATTTTCTCACTTAATCCTCACAAGAACTCTGCAATACAAATATTATTTTTCCCATTTTAAACATGAAGAAACTGAGGCCCACGAAGGTAAGATAACTTAAGTAAGTCACATAGCTGGTAAGTGTCAGGGCTGGGGTCAGCCTACCATAATAGCCTGCCTTTGTAGGCTTCCAATAAGTCCTTGCCTAATAAAAGATGGCCCCAGGGGAAATCAGTGAAAATTAGCTATAGAGCAGGTTAGCTGAGAAGAAAGAGAAATAAAACTGAAATATGTGACTTTAGTTCAGTGGGTGACACTTCAGATGGTAGACTCACAGAAGAAATTAAAAATAAGCCCAAAATAAGGTTTGATATTTTAATAAGTCATTGATATTGCCCATTAGCTGAGTCCCATCATTGCAGAAAAAGGATTTCAGGTCTGACTCTAATGGTCACTAACCAAAAATATAGTATGTGATCCCATGAATGCTATTCTTGTTGAAAGAATAGAAAGAAATTTTTTAAAACGTGAAATCATGGGCTTCCCTGGTGGCGCAGTGGTTGAGAGTCCGCCTGCCGATGCAGGGGACACGGGTTCGTGCCCCGGTCCAGGAAGATTCCACATGCCACGGAGCAGCTAGGCCCGTGAGCCATGGCCACTGAGCCTGCGCGTCCGGAGCCTGTGCTCCGCAATGGGAGAGGTCACAACAGTGAGAGGCCCGCGTACCGCAAAAAAAAAAAAAAAAAAAAAATAATAATAATAAAACGTGAAATCATGAGTAGAACTCTAGGCCACAGTCCCTGGGACACTTCTTTAGTCTTAGAGTATCAGGGACTGATGAGAATATTGAGTATGTCATCCTAAACCAATGTGGTAGACTTCAGAGGAGGGAGAAGTTTTGTTACTGAGGAGATAGCCTATCCACAAGACCCATAAGTTTTTGAAAACTTAAATCACTTAAGTTCCAGATATATCACAATGGGTAACAGGAGCAATTAAAGGAAGGGGTCCACGTGCAGACCCTTTATTTATTTATTGCTTTTTTAGGGGTTCAGAGACTCAGGTCCTACCTGAATAATCCCAGTCAGCAACGTTGTGGATGCCATCACACTCAAGGATTTGTTATAGTTCTCAAAGAAGGAGAGGTTAGAAAAGTCATCCTTGATGAAAGTTCCCAGTATTACATGGCCACCGTTGAATGGGTATGTCCTCAGGACATTGATCGTCAGAGCACTCACAAGGAAGAATGTACCTATGAAAGAAAATGTTCAGGCAGAAGGTGAGGTTTTAAGTCCAGGTAAACTGACAGATATTGACAAAAGCAAGGCATGGTCTGATGTTTTGTTCTTGATCTGACAAACTTTTCTTATTTGAAAGTGGCCACCAAGAAATAAGAAAGAGCAGGGAAAAGAACTCTGGCTCCACGTACTGTAACGAACTCACAAGTTTTAGATCTTGGTGGTCTAGGTATTAACCTCTTTGCATCATGGGCATATGGAGTAGGATTAAAGAGAAATTGACTAGAAATATATATCAGGCTCAGCCACTGTGCCTGTTCTTAGAAACGGTAAAACATGAGATGGTGGTGAAAGGATCAGAAAACAAAGCTAATCAATAATAATAAGAAGAAAAATAATACCTAACACTTATGAAGGATTTAATAGGTGCAAAATGACATGGAGCTAAACCTATTTCAAATATAATTTCATTTACTTCTACTATCAGCATAAGGGAGGCAAAGGCAAATCTTACCTTTAAAATACCTAACAGAAACAAAACTCTAGTAGCCCTTGTTATCAGTATTTGGAAATGATTGTAATGTGCTCTGGGAACTTGGAAAAATGGGAATAAAATAGTTCTCTTAGTGTTCAAATGTAAAATCAACACATGATAGATTTTAGGAAAGATATGGAATATTGTCCTTAAAAAAGGCAAAGGAGCACTCAACAGAATGGGATGGGAACTGGACTGAATATACAAACAGACCTGGAGAAAAACTGTGACAGTCAGAATGGTCAGTGTTGGTTGCTTGGTCAGTTACACAGTGTGGAAGCTCAGAAAAAGGCACTTTACTGAGTGAATGTTGGCGATGGCCTTCTGAGACTCTCAGGGCATTTTGTGATTTGATTTCTGTATGGGTTCACCTAGGGGAAGTAATTGTGCTAATTATATGAACTTCAGCTAGTCTGGTCTCTGTAACAGTCATTTCCAATTATAAATTAGTAGATGGACTTTTGACTCAGGGAAGAAAAGTGTTTATCTTGTGGGTTTGAGTGCTTTGATTACTATGACAGCATTTTCTCAATGTAAGTTAATAATCTGACGTGATTATTGTTATTTTTTATATAAATTTATTTTATTTATTTATTTATTTTTGGCCACATTGGGGCTTCATTGCTGCACGCAGGCTATCTCTAGTTGCAGTGAGCAACGGCTACTCTTTGCTGCAGTGCACAGGTTTCTCATTGCGGTGGTTTCTCGTGTTGCGGAGCACAGGCTCTAGGCGCGTGGGCTTCAGTAGTTGTGGCACACAGGCTCAGTAGTTGTGGCTCGCGGGCTGTAGAGTGCAGGCTCGGTAGTTGTGGCACAGGGGCTTTGTTGCTCTGCGGCATGTGGGGGTCTTCCCAGACCAGGGCTCGAACCCGTGTCTCCGGCAGCAGGCGGATTCCTAACCACTGTGCCACCAAGGAAGCCCTGACATGATTATTATAAATCAGGTCCACAGATTTTGGTTATTAGGGGTACAGCTGAAAAGTGGATCCACTCTAGGAGTTTGGGCAAAATCATTTCTGGATCTTCCAGGTTGAGGATAGTCAGATTCCAACATGTGGTAATTTCACCAAGAAAAGTACCTCTTGTCCTATAATTCCTTTAATAGCTTGCTGGCCTGTTTGTCTGGTGGTGACATTAATAATACCACAAAAGAAGTGTTCAATTTCTAAAATCTGAACACTAATGCTATGGATAGAATATCCATCTTCTGCCTCCTTTCTTTCTACCTTAAACATAGCTTTAGCTTGGGTTCCTTAGCAATAAGCAAATGACTGAGATGGAGACTTCATCCACCTCCTGTGGTTCCGGCACTGAACTCACCAATGGACATTTGATGACATGATCCCAAAATTCCATAAATTATTGAAGCACAGAAAGCTGCATAAGAGATATTGAGAGGAGGAACCAGTTGCCTTGCCAGCAAACCAAACGTCAGGCCTGAAAAGCAAGATACTTTAAGTAAGCAAAGGTAGCCTGGCTTTTAAAAGTCACCTGAAATAAAAGCTATAAAGAATATTTAAAATAAAAATGACCCATGTATACAGCTGACTATGGTAACAGAATCCCTTGGCATACAGCCCTTAATTAGTACTTTTTATTATCTCCTTTGATTTCTAACTTCTCTTCCTATTTTTTTTTTTTTTTTTTTTTTTTTTTGCTGTATATGGGCGTCTCACTGCTGTGGCCTCTCCCGTTGCGGAGCACAGGCTCCGGACGCGCAGGCTCAGAGGCCATGGCTCAGGGGCCCAGCTGCTCCGCGGCATGTGGGATCTTCCTGGACCGGGGCACAAACCCGCGTCCCCTGCATCGGCAGGCGGACTCTCAACCACTGCGCCACCAGGGAAGCCCTTCTCTTCCTATTTTATCACAAGCTCTTACACATCAATTCTAAATCATAGGCTTAAACACCTTTCACTGTGAGGCCTTCATGCAAATCATGGAAAGCAAACATCACAGCAATAAGACCTTTAATTCCAACAGCTCAGAAGAGCCCCATTCTTACCCCCAGTCTAGTACAAGAAGGCCCTAGGAATCCTCCAGGGCTGGAGAAAAAGCTGGAGAACAGGTAAGGATTGTCACACTTAACTGACGTGACTCCAAGTTGGTATGTGTTGTCTCTCTTGCATATGCCAACCACTCCAGTCTCTTCCTTCAGCTCCTTCTTCAATACTTACTTTCTTTTCTAAGAAGCACGATGAGAATTTGCAAATTTTGAGGCAAATGGATTAACATTCATGGTGTCATCCTTTGACGTCTCAAGTCCACAGCTCCTGCCCTGAGGGACTCTCTTCAATTTACATCATACCAGTGTGCTCATCAGAAATCAGTTATGAATCCAGTGAGCCAATTTATCGCCTTAAACGAGCAAGGCTTTTTTTAATGGAAAAGTTTAAACTTATTGAAAAATAGAGTATAATGAACCCCCAAGTACCGATCACCCACTTCAACAATGGTCAACTCATGGCCAATCTTGTTTCATCAATGCCCCCATTCCTCTCCCATCCCATATTATTTTGAGGCAAATCCAAAACACTAAATCATTTCACCTGTAGATATTTTCAGTATATATCTTTTTTAAAAACACCCTCTTTTGAGTACAATACCATCATCACACCTAAGAAATTATTAATGGTTCTTTAACATCATCAAATATCCAGTCAATGTTCAAATTTCCCTGATTTCTCATACATGGTTGTACTGGTAGACCACCTCTAAGATGATCTACAATGGCTAATTGGTATTCATGCCCTTTTTTGAGCTCCACCCCTAAAGCATGAAATAACTTACTTCTAATAAATAGGCTACAACAAAAATGATGTCACTTTTGAGATTAGGTTGCAAGACTGTGGCTCCTGTCTTGGTTGCTCTCTGGCTCTCTCTTTCATTCAGGTCATCAGCTGCCAGAGTTGACTTCATGGGTGTGTGACCTATGCAATCACACAGTGCCCTGGGCTTAGAAAGGCTCCACACTTGGCTTAATGCTCTACTCTGACCATCTTGAAATTCTGGATAATTTCTGAACTAGGGACGCCGCATTTTCACCTTGCACTGGGCCCCATACACGGTCCTACCAGCAGCCGTGTTGTGAGGACACTCAAGCAGCCCATGTAGAGGCCCACATGGCGAGAAACCCAGGCCTGCCAGCAAACACGGGTGAGCCTGGAAGCTGATCCTCCAGCCTCAGTAGAGCCTTGAGATAACTGACAACTTGACTGCCACCTCCTGAGAGACCTTGAACCAGAGGTATGGTGGGTTTGGGGGTGATCTTTTAAAAAAGTTATTTGCTATTATATGTTGTGTTTTGTTTTGTTGATGTTGTTGTTGTTGTGCTTTCTTTCACAATTTTTGTGTTTATATCAAATTAGGTCCTCACATTAGTAGATATGTCTCTTGAGTCTTTTGTAATTTATAGGTTCCCCTTCCACATATTTTCCCTAAGCAAGCCTCAGTTGACTGCAAGTAACAGAAAACCTGCTCAAATCAGCTTGAGCAAAAGAGAAGAATTTTTTTTGACTGCACCGCCCAGCTTGCGGGATCTTAGTTCCTCAACCCAGGCTTGATCCTGGACCCTGGCAGTGAAAGCACTGAGTCCTAACCACTGGACCACCAAGGAATTCCCAAAATAGGAAATTTATTAAAAGAGGACAAAGGTCAGTTGGGCCTCATCAGAGACTGGAAACAGAACTAAAAAGCCATCAGGGTCCAGGCAGCTATCTCCCCATTCTCTTTGTCTCCAGGCTTACATAGTCTCCTGTCTTTGTTTCCAGTTTGGGGGCCATTATGAACAATGCTGCTATGAATATTCTTGTACATGATTCCAGGTGCACAGATGTATAAATTCCTCAAGATGATATACCCTGAAGCATAACTGCTGGGGCATTTACCAGAATATGCCAAACTGTTTTCCAAATGGTTGTACGATTTACATTCCCACCAACACCGTACGACAACTCCCATTATCTACATCTGTATTAGCACATGATACTGTCAGAATTTTTATTTTAGTGTGTATGAGTTAGTTAATTTCCACTTCTACTTCATTGATTACCAATAATGTTGATCAGTTTTACTTAGCAGTGCCTTACACATATGTAGGAATATATATATTATAGTCCTTTGTTGGGTATTCCATGGTTTGCTTTTCAACCTTCATCATGTCTTTGAATAAACAGAAGTTCTTAATTTTTATTTAATTCAACTTAACAGTCATTTCCTTTTAGGCTAGTGCTTTTTGTGTCTTGTTTAAGAAACATTTTCTACCTCACGACCATGAAGATATTCTCCTATATTATTCCAAAAACATCTTTATAGTTTTATCTTTCATATTTGGGTCTTTAATCTAAAAGGAATAGATTTTTGTGTATGCTGTGAGGTAGAGGTCTACAAATTGATTTTTTTATATAAGTATTCAATTGTTTCACATCATTTTTTAAAAGTCTGTTTCTATAGTGACACATCTGATACAAACCATGCAACATATAAATGTGTGACCCTTTTCTGTTCCACTGGCCTAATTGTCTAAGTCTGTAATACCACACTGTTTTGTTTGTTTTGTTTTTATATAAATTTATTTATTTATCTATTTTTGTCTGTGTTGGGTCTTCATTGCAGCATGCAGTCTTTCTCTAGTTGTGGCGAGCAGGGGCTACTCTGTTGCGCTGCGTGGACTTCTCATTGCAGTGGCTTCTCTTGTTGCAGAGCACAGGCTCTAGGCACGCAGGCTTCAGTAGTCGTGGCACGCGGGCTCAGTAGTTGTGACTCACGGGCTCTAGAGTGCAGGCTCAGTAGTTGTGGCACACGGGCTTAGCTTCTCCGTGGCATGTGGGATCTTCCCGGACCAGGGCTCGAACCCGTGTCCCCTACATTGGCAGGCAGATTCTTAACCACTGCACCACCAGGGAAGTCCACCACACTGTTTAATTACTTTTTTTAGTAATTAGTCTAGTAATAGTTTTGTAATAAATTTAGCAATCCCCATTTTTATTGTGAAATATATAAATAGAAAGTTCATTAAAATAGATGTTGAGCTTAATAAATATTTATAAAACAAACACCCATGTTATCCCCACCCAGATCTTTAATCACAACTCCATCCCTCCCCACAGAGGTATTCATTATTTTGACTTTTGTGATAATAATTTCTTCGCTTTTCTTTATAGTTTTACCACTGGTATACATATCCCTAAACAGTGTAGTTTGGTTTGTCCACTTTTGAACTTTATATTAATGGAATTACACAGTATACAATTTTTATTTCTGCTTATTTTTCTTATTATTATGTATATAAGCATCTTCCATGTTGCTGTGAGTTGCTTGAGAGTGCTCATTTTCCTTCTGTGTATTCCAATATATGTATATATGAATGTTTATTTATTCTTGCTACTTTTGATGGACATTATCTTAAACATTATAACTTTACATTCAGTCTTGATAGCTGGAGAAGCAAATCCTCCCATGTTGCTCTTCAAAATAATTTGCCTATTCTGGGAAAATGTTATCTTTCAATTAATTTAGGTCCTTATTAATATTTCTCAATAAAGTTGCATATTTTCTCTATAGAGGTCTTGCACATCATTTCTTAGTTTCATTACAACTTACTTCATATTTACTATGCTTTGGTAAATGGTATTTAAAATTTTTTTTTCACTTTCTGTTTCCTGCAGGTATAAAGGAATGTGTAATTGATTTTTATTTACTCATCTTATATCCAGCAACTTTGATAAAATCTTATTAATTCTATTAATTTATCTGTAGATTCTTTTGAATTTTCTACATTAAAAAATACATCTCTATGGGCTTCCGTGGTGGCGCAGTGGTTGAGAGTCCGCCTGCCGATGCAGGGGACACGGGTTCGTGCCCCGGTCCGGGAGGATCCCACATGCCGTGGTGCGGCTGGGCCCATGCGCCATGGCCGCTGAGCCTGCGCGTCCGGAGCCTGTGCTCCGCAACAGGAGAGGCCACAGCAGTGAGAGGTCCGCATACCGCAAAAAAAAAAAAAAATCTATGAATGATGTATTATTTCTTGCTTTGCAATTCTTTACCCTTATATTTTTTTCCTTGCTTTAATACACTGCCTGTGAATTCCAGTATAATATCGAATAGCCCTATTTACTCTTTTTTTTATTGGCTGCATTGGGTCTTTGTTGCTTCACGCAGGCTTTCCCTAGTTGTGGTGAGCAGGGACTACTCTTCGTTGTGGTGCATGGGCTTCTCATTGCGGTGGCTTCTCTTGTTGCAGAGCACAGGCTCTAGGCGCACGGGCTTCAGTAGTTGTGGCATGCGGGCTCAGTAGTTGTGGCTCGCGGGCTCTGGAGCGCATGCTCAGTAGTTGTGGCACACGTGCTTAGTTGCTCCACATCATGTGGGATCTTCTTGGACCAGGGCTCAAACCCGTGTCCCCTGCATTGGCAGGCAGATGCGTAACCACTGCGCCACGAGAGAAGTCCCTGAATAGCCCTATTTACTCTTGATAAGCAACATGTAGCGTGAGGAGAAAGTCCTTTGAAATGTAGGGTTTCAAATAATTCACCAATGCAGGGAAGGTAAGAGAATTACTTGGTAACGGCCTGAGAACTAAGTGGTCTAAGTCTCAGTTAAGCTTAGGCCATGGAGAAACAGAGAGAAACCAAGTCTCCAGACTTTCCAAAACCTTAAAAAATTTTTTAATTTTGAACTAATTTTAGACTTATAGAAAAGCTACAAAAATAATAGAGCATTTCCATATATACCTTACCTAGATTCCTCTAATGTTAACATTGTCATAATCATAGTATAATGATTGGGATCAGGAAATTAACATTAGAAATTTAACTAAATACTTTACTTGAATTTCAACAGTTTTTCCCCTAATTTCCTTTTTCTGTTCCAGGATTCTATCCACAGTTCCCTACTCCATTTAGTTGTTATTTCTCCTTAGTCCTAAAATCTGTTATAGTTCCTCAGTCTTTAATTGTCTTTCTTGACTTTGACACTTTGGAAGAGTATAAATAGATGAGCTATTTTGCCAAATGCCCCTCAGTTTGGGGTTGCTTAGGTTCCTTATGATCATGCTAAGGTTATACATTTTTGATGTGCATACTGCAGAAATGGTATTGTGTCCTTTTTAGTGCATCATATCACAAGATTCGTGATCTCCGTATGTCTTACTATTGGTGGTGATAGCATTGATCACTTGTTTAAGGTAGTTTCTCCCAGGTTCTCTACTGTAAATTAGTGGAGTAGTTGATAAATATCTTGAGGAAGATACTTTGAAACTATGCAAATCCTGTTACATAGATTGCAAACTTTTACCCACTAATTTTAACCTCTGTTAGTGGATTTTATCTCCAATAAGTATGACTGTAGTTTTTCACTAATGGTGATTTTCTATTTTCTTTCACATTTGTAAATTGGGATTCTACTGTAAGGAAGAGCCAGCATCTTTTTAATAAGGTTTTCATCATGCAGTATTTTTGTTTCATCTGAAGAAAATTATTAAGTCGTTAGGGCCTACCTGTTTAAATATAAGTAAAACTTTTGAATTATTTACACTACAAATTATTTCATTATTCACACTACTTAAAATAACACACATTCCCTTAGTCAGTCAGCAGAGTTGCTTGGATTCATTCATTCACACAGTTATGTAATCATTATTCAACAAATATCTTGAGTACCTACTATGTGCCAAATACTGTGCTGGATGCTAGGTATACTTATACATCCTAATGTCATTCTTATTTTGGTACGAAATTATACTGATGACTTGGAAATTTAGCAAAGAAATGTCCTCAAACTTTGACCATAAACGAAGGATGTTTCATAAGTGGTGTCAGTAGAGGACTCACAGGCAAAGCATCAGTGCCAAGAGTTCAGGTCTCTCATTTCAGCACCACACGAATGCTCTAGAGACTTTCTGATACTTTCCTGGAAGTGAATATACACATACAAATGGATCATTCTGGTTTGTATCTGCCATATGAAAAAGTTAAAAGGTACTCCTTTATTCTGGGAATACAAGGCTAGTTCAATATTTTAAAATCAATTCATGTAATCCAGTCTAAAGGGAAAACTTTGACAAAATACAACATTCACTTATGATAAAAATTCTCAGCAAACTAGAAAAGATACAAACTTTCTCCACCTAATAAAGGGCACCTACAAAAACCCTACAGCTAACATCATACTTAATGTTGAACGATTGAATGATTCTCCCCTGAGATCAGGAACAAAGCAAAAATGTCTATTCTCACCACTCTTATTTAACATATACTGGAAGTCTTAGCTAGTACAATAAGCAAGAAAAAGTTATAAAAGCCATTCATATTAGAAGGAAGAAAACATAACTGTCTCTACTCACAGATGATATGACTATCAATGTAGTGAGTCCCAGGGAATCTACAAAAGATTCTTAGAACTAATAAGTGAGTTGCAGGATACAAGGTAAACACACAAAATTCAATTGTATTTCTATATGCAAACAATGCACAACTGGAAACCAAAAATGTTTTAAATTACCATATACAATATCTCTTCCAAAATGAAATACTTAGATATAAATCTAACAAAATATATACAGAATCTGTATGCTGCAAACTACAAATGCTGATGAAAGAAATTAAAGCAACACCTAAATAAATAAAGAGACTTATTGTGATCATGGAGTGGAAACTCAACATAATAAGATATCAATTCTCCTCAAAGTAACCTATGAATTTAATCAATAGCTATCAAAATCTCAGAAGAATTTTTTGTAGATATTGACAAGCTGATTCTAAAATTTGTATGAAAGAATAGTTAAAACAATTTCGAAAAAGAATAAAATTGGAGGAATCACACTACCCAATTTTAAGACTCACTAAAAAGATACAATAATTGACACATGATATTGGGAAAGGGGTAGACATATACATCAATGGAAGAGAATAGAGTCCAGAAATAGTCCCACAAAAATATGGCTATTTGATCTCTGACAAGAGTTCAAAAACAATTCATTGGAGAATAGTCTTCTTTAAAAATGCAGCAAAAAATACACCTTGACCTAAACTTCACAACTTATTTAAAGATTAACTCAAAATGGATCAGTTCTAAAAGTAAAGCATAAAATGTAAGACTTTTAGAAGAAAACATAGGAGAAAATCTTTGTGACCTGATGGTTAAGTGAAGAGTTTTTATATATGATAAGAAAAGTACAATCCATAAAAGGAAAAAAAATTGATAAATTGGACTTTATCAAAATTAAAACCTTTTGTTCTGCCAGAGATACTGTCAAGAGAATGAAGAGATAAGCTACAGACTGAGAGAACATATTTGAAAATCACATATCTGACAAAGGACTTGTACTCAGAATATAAAAAGAATTATCAAAAATTAACAATAAGACTGGGCTTCCCTGGTGGCGCAGTGGTTGAGAGTCCGCCTGCCGATGCAGGGGATGCGGGTTTGTGCCCCAGTCCGGGAAAATCCCACATGCCGCAGAGCGGCTGGGCTCGTGAGCCATGGCCGCCGAGCCTGTGCGCCCGAAGCCTGTGCTCCGCAACGGGAGAGGCCACGGCAGTGAGAGGCCCGCGTACTGCAAAAAAAAAAAAAAAAAATTAACAATAAGAAAAAAATTCCAATTAAAAACTGGGCAAAAAACTTGAACAGGCACTTTGCCAAAGGGGATCGAAGGACAGCAAATAAAAACATGAAAAGATGTTCAACTTCATTAACCATTAGGGAAATGCAAATTAAAAACACAATGAGATACCACTACATATCTCTTAGAATGGCTAAAATAACAGATACCAAAAAGTAGACCTCATCAAAGTTAGTAATTTTGCTCTGTAAATACTCTGTTAAGAGAATTAAAAGGAAAGTTACAGACTGGGAGAACATATTTGCCAAACACAAAAGACAAAGGACTAGTACCTAGAATATATAAATAACTCTCAAAACTCAAAAGTAAAAATGCAAACAGTCCAGTTAGGATATGAGCAAAAGACAAGAAGAGCCATTTCATTAAAATGTATAGATGGAGAATTAGCATATGAAACGATATTAAACATCATTAACCATTAGGGAAATGCAAACTGAAACCACAATGAGATCTCACTACACACCTATCAGAATGGCTAAAGTAAAAACTAGTGACTACACCAAATGGTAGTGAGGATGCAGAGCAACGGTATCACTCACACATTGACAATAGGAATGTAAAATGATACAACCACTCTAGAAAATAGCTTGGCAGTTTCTTAGAAAATTAAACATGCCAACTACTATACAATCCAACAATTGCACTCCTGGACATTTATCCCAGAGAAATGAAGACTATGTTCACTAACCTACATACAGATGTTCATAATAGTTATATTTGTAATAGCCAAAAACTACAAACAATCCAGATGTCTTTCAAGGGTGAAATTTTAAGCAAACTGTGGTATATCCATACCATGGAATACTACTCAGAAATAAAAAGGAATAAACTATTGATACACACAACAACCTAGATGAATCTCCAGAGAATTATGATGAGTGAAAAAAGCCAATACCAAATGGTTACACACTGTATGACTCCATTTATGTAACTTTCTTGAAATGATAACATTATAGAAATGAAGAAAAGATGAGTGATTGCTAGGGATTAAGGAGGGGATGGGGGCAGAGAGCAAGTGGGGGTGACTATAAAAGGGCAATATGAGGGATCCTTGTGGTGGTATAAATGTTCTGTATCTTGACTGCATCAATGTTAACATCCTGATTGTGAGACTGATCTATAGTTTTGCAAGATTTACTACTGACGAAAGTGGGTAAGGGATACAAGGGACTTCTCTGTGGTTTCTTACAAATTCATGTGAATCTATAGTTAACTCAAAATAGAAAGCTTAATTTTAAAATACTGACAATATCAAGTGCTGACAAGGGTGTGGAGGAACTAGAATTCTCATACATTGCTGGTGGAAATGTAAAATGGTAGGTACAGCCACTCTGGAAAAACAGTGTGGCAGTTTCTTACAAAGTTAAACATACACTTCCCATATAACCAACAATATCACTCCTGGGTTATTTACCCTAGAGAAACGAAAAATATTTTCAAACGAAAACCTGTGCATGAATGTTCACAGCAACTCTGTGATGGCCCAAAACTGGAAACAAAATGTTCGTCAATAAGTGAATGATGGACAAAAAACTGTGATATAGCCATATAATGGAATATTGTTCTACAATAAAAAGGAATAAACTATCAATGCACATAACAATTTGCATTAATTTCAAAGGCATAAAGCTGAATTAAAGAAGCCACCCTTCAGAAGTTACATACTGTATGAGTCCATTTACATGACATTTTCGAAAAGACAGAACTATGGTGATGGAGAAGAGATCTGTGGTTGCCGGGGGTTAGAAGTTAGTGGAGGATGTGACTAAAAAGTGATGGCACAAGAGAGTTTTGGGGCTGACGCAACTGTTATGTAACTTGACTGTGGCGTGGTTATACAACCCTATACCTGTGTTTAAATTAATAGAACTGTATGAAAGAAGTAAATTTTACTGTATGATAATTAATTAATTATTTTAAAGGGATCCCTTTTCTCCAACTAACAGCCCTATGCCAGAGTTGGATTTCAGCTGCCACTGGCCCCTTTGGTTGGCTTCATTTGTGCTTTACAATCACAAGTTTCAACACTGCTTGGTTTGCCCCAGAAGAAGAGAGAAACAGAGGTGTTTAAAGACTACGTAGGGAATTGTGAACTACTCTGAGTAACGGATTAACACAAAATCCTTTCTCTTTCTCTGATCAAGTTGATCTTGGGTTAACCTTCTAGCTCTGTTTCTTTGGAAACCTGATAATGGTGGAAGGTCAGCTGTGTTACCAGCCAACATTAGTTATGGTAAAAGGAGCCTGATTAGTATATTCTACCTGGACCAAGGGGACTATGAATTAAAGATTAATATCTTGTGGGAAGCCTTAGTTTTGAGCTTCTCAGAGCACAATGACTCTTGTAACTGGGCATGTCGCTGTGGGACCCATGGAGGCATCAGTTATGGGAATTACAAGAGATGTTGGTTTCTATTTGGGAAATGAGGCTTCTAAAGCCCGATAGCTCCCGCACCTATCTGTGTGATCTTGTTGTGTCATATCTGAACTGCCGTTTGTACGACCAAAGAATAACCCCTGTACTGCTGTGTGTGTAACTTGCTGAAGGGAAGCTAGCATGCTGTGTTTCCTATCCTTCACCTTTTTAAGTAAAACCAATGCCAAGTGAGATCTATTGGAGTGAGCATAAAATGACTAGTTGAGCAAAAAATGACCATGAGCAGGCATTACAAATACTCTAGAAGGTATCAGGGGTCTAAACTAAACTGAGACTTTTGGAACTACCCTAGAAGAGTTAGAAATTTGGCAGGTAAGGAAACAAATGGTAATGATGTGAATGGAATTCACATTTTTTTTCTATTCATCTAGCACAAGTAATTTGTTTACTCTGGGCAAGTGACCAGGTCTGGTGTATTGTCTGTGGGTGAAAAATCTTCGTATCTTTCTTACCTTGGGGAACTTGCACGAGGCCAACACTTATCCCAGCAAGTAAGTCTCCAAGAAGCCAATCCTTGAATCGATAAAAACACATCCACTCTAGGAAGGGAAAGATTGTAAGCATGCATCTTCGAAACTTGTACCATGAGCAGCTGTGAGAAAGAACAGAGACTTGATTAGGTTCTCCAAAGAAAAAGCCCACATGGCCAAGAAAAGGCATTGTGAGTACCTTCTTCTTCCCCTACAACAGAGTTTCTTTCAACACTACTGATATTTGGACATATTGGACTGGATAAGTCTTTGTTGTGAGTCTGTCCTGTGCATTGTAGGATGTTTAGCAGCATCTCCGATCTCTACCCATTAGATGCCAGTAGCATCTCCTCCCCTAGTTGTGACAATGAAAAATGTCTCCAGACACTGCTAAATGTTCCCTGGGGGACAGTATCAACTTCAACTGAGATCCGGTGCCATATGTATGACAAGAACTAGGCCTTGTAAGTCCAGCATACGAATCAGGCCTGTGGTTTTACAGAATGTTTGAAAAGAATTCAACCTACCAAAATTTTCCAGTAGAAAAATGGACTGTTATGGCTTTCTCTTGGTAAGGATAGTGTTTTGAGATGTGCTGTTGGTGGGTGGCAGAGAATTAACACATTCACATCATTCCTGTATACTAAAATTTTTACCAAGCATTAACTCTACATGGCTTTGACCTGTATCGTGCAGAAATTTACAGAAAATATAGAATATGGAGTCTTGTGCTTATGGCATTAGCCATGGGAAAAAAGGGAATAAAATAAGGCCTTATTATCTTTTAACCCAGTGGATAGTGACCAGAAGCAATTTTGTTCCCTAAGGGACATCTGGTAATGTCTGGAGACATTTTTGATTGTCACGACTCGCATCTAGTGGGTAGAGGCCAGGGATGCCACCAAACATCCTACAATGCACAGGACAGCCCTCCACAAGAAATGATTTCACGGTCCGAAACGTCAACAGTACTGAGATTGAGGAAACCTACTTAAACCTTTAGATCATCAAAGCAGCAGAATCATTGTAAACCAATCAATCAATCTGTTAATCAATTAATCCACTAGTAAAGCTAATATGGTTTGTTTTTTTTTTTTTTTTGCTAATATGGTTTTAAATTGCTTTTTGCTATTTATATCTCATTATGGGCTGAAAACAAAGAGTATGGAGATTTTTCATGTATGAGCTATCTCTGAATAATTGCGATTTGACTGTAGCAACAAATATAACTTCAGTGTATGCAAGGCTAAAATGTGTGCTCAGAAAAGAAGTAATTTCAATATGCTTGACTCTAACAACTATGAGCATTACAGTCCCTAAGCTAATTAAGGCCAAAGAAGTGTAAATGTCTTTGCCAAGGTCACAGTAACAAGTGTGGGTAGAACTGGGGCTAGAATCCAGATTTCGTGATTTTTAGTTCAGTGTTCTATCCAGTCTATTACCATCACAGTTCCTATCGACAGCTGTTGAATTCTGCTCAGGAGCCAGAAGCAAGACCATAGGTTTAGAAAGAACAACATATTGCTATTTTTATGAGAATCCCTGGGTGTGGAGAGTGTGCTGTCTCCAATTACGGCCCTCTATGGGGGAGAATACAGCATGGCATTGGGACAATTTGTTTCTGCATCTGGTCCAGTGTCCCTTCCTCTCCATGTGCCACCCTGGAAGACCAGCGACCCTAGGGAGAGTCATCAAAGCTCTCTGACATGGCAAAAAAATAAAATGGACATGGAATAATGAGGACCTAAGACTGACAGGGATCAAGGAAGGAGTTAGAGGAACAGAAACTGAAGCTGGTGGTGGAAGAGTTATAAGCACTTCGACATGAATCTGGATCCTAGTTAAAGCATCTTAAAAGTGAGGAATGTAAGAGTTGATGTGAAAGCACAGGGGAGATTTTTTTAAAGAGAGGGAGTATTGCAGTTGGGTAACTAAAAGGGAGAAAATGAAGGAAGATATGAGGTTTTCTGCAGAAAGGAAGAGATGAAATTAAAAGATTATTATTTTACTATTTGCTAGGTGCTTTACAAATATTCTTTAAATCCTCACAATTGCCTTATAAGGTAGGTGCTTTTATCATCCCCATTTTATAGATGAGGCTACTGAAGCACAGTAGGCATGGATAGCTTACCTAAGGTCACACAGTTGGAAAGCAGCAGAACTGGGATTCAGAACCAGGCAATCTGGCTTCTGCGTCTTGCTCTTAACCACAGTGCTGTGCTACCTTTCAGGTTAAAATTCAGAAGTGGATATAACTGTTTGTTTTAGAAGTAGGGAATAAGCACTGCTATAAAAACCCATGGGAGGCAGTGTGGGTCAGATTTAAGGGTCTAAGGATAGGGCAGCTAGAGGGGAATAAGGCTGAAATTTCTTTGGTAGTACCTGTTTATGATGAGGTATAAGTCAGGAAAAGATTATCCTTTTGTAGAGACAAAACCAATGTGGCCCCCAAATGCTCTCTTTGATATATGACCTCTGACCCATCCTGGAGCAGAAAAAATGAGAGTTGTGATATAGGACAGGGGAGTGACATCCAAAACCACAACTTGCAAACGGCAGGATATGGGCAAAGGAGAAGGCTCAGAGGGAGGAAGGTCTGCAATAGGGCTGCGTGGAGGCCTTCTTCACTTGTCACCTAACTCATGCCAATTATGAGTGATAAATCAAGGAACAAGAGGGACTAATAAATCTGGAGTGTGAGTGAGGACAGGTTGAGTAGTTAGGGTTAATATCATGATGTAGGTCACAAAGGGTTTTTAACCTGAGGTCCATGGATGATCAAGGTGTCTCTAGATAGAATTCATGGGGATATGTGACTTTAGGAAAAATTATATCTTTATTTTCACTAACCTCCTAACTGAAATGTAGCATTTCCTTCAGTTATGAACACTGACAACAAACCACAGTAGTATCAGCAGAGCTTGACTTCTTCACCAATAGAATCACAAATATCTTCATATTACATTAAAATTGCTGCAGATACCTTAAAATAGCATTTATATTCATCATTACTTAGAAAGTATGGTAGTTATTAGACCCACAATCATTAAATATAATTTTTGGATATTTTCATATTTTGATAACTATATTTCAATATAACTGGTTTCCTTTATAATACTATGTATTTTATGCATTTAAAAATATTCTGGCCAAGACCATTCAATGGAGAAAGAATAGACTCTTCAACATATAGTGCTGGGAAAATGGGATAGCTACGTGGAAAAAAATGAAGCCAGACCCTTACTCTATACCGTATATAAAATTAACTCAGAATGGATCAAGGATCTAAATTTAAGAGCTAAAACTATAAAAGTCTTAGAAGAAAACAGGGGAAAATCTTCATTACCTTGGATTTCACAATAGTTTCTTAAATATGACACAAAAATCACAAGCAACAAAAGAAAAAAATAGATAAATAGCATTTCATTAAAATGAAAACTGTGTACACAGGACACTATCAACAGACAACCTACAGAATGGGAGAAAATATTTGCAAATCATATATCTGATAAGGGTTTAATATCCAGAATATATAAAGAACTCCTATAATTCAACAACAAAAAGATAAACAACCTAATTTTTAAAAGGGCAAAGGAAGTAAATAGACATTTCTTCAAAAAAGATTCACGAGTGACCAATAAGCACATGAAAAGATGCTCATCATATTTAGTTATTAGGGAAATGCAAAAAAAAAAAAAGCAACACACAATGTGATACCATTTTACACCTACTAGTATGGCTATAATTAAAAAAATGGAAAATAACAAATGTTGGAGAGGATATGGAGAAATTGGAACACTTGCTGATGTGAATGCACAATGCTGCAGCTGCTGTGAAAAAAAAATTCCTCAAAAAGTTAAACAGGGGCTTCCCTGGTGGCACAGTGGTTGAGAGTGTGCCTGCCGATGCAGGGGACACAGGTTCGTGCCCCAGTCCGGGAAGATCCCACATGCCGCGGAGCGGCTGCGCCCGTGAGCCATGGCCGCTGAGCTTGCGCGTCCGGAGCCTGTGCTCCGCAACGGGAGAGGCCACAACAGTGACAGGCCCGCGTACCGCAAAAAAAAAAAAAAAAAAAAAAGTTAAATATATGATCCAACAAGTCCACTCTTAGGTGTATACCTAAAAGAATTGTAAGCAGGGACTTGAACAGATACTCCTATGCCAATATTCATGGCAGCATTATTCACGATAGACAAAAATTGGAAACAACCTAAGTGTCCATTAACAGATGAATGGATAAACAAAATGTGGTACATACATACAATGGAGTATCATCAGCCATAAAATGAAATGAAGCACTGATCCACGCTACACCATTGTGCTAAGTGAAATAAACCAGACATGAAAGACAAATATTGTCTGATTCCATTTAAATGAAATATTTAGAATACACAATCCATAGAGACAGAAAGTAGAAGAGAGGTTACCAGGGGCTGGAGGAGGGGGAAATGGGGAGTTATTGCCTAATGGGTACAGAGTTTCTGTTTGGGGTGATGAAAAAGTTTTGGAAATAGATAGTGGTGATGGTTGCACAACAACGTGAATGTCATTAATGCTGCTAATTTGTACACTTTAAAATGGTTAAAACCACAAATTTTATATATATTTTACCACAATTTAAAAAAGTAAAAAAAAAATTATTCTGAAGGGATGTTCATTAGCTCTGATAGACTGCTAAAAGGTTCACAGCACAAAAACAGGTTACGAGCTCCTGAACTATAGGGTTTACATAGTCATTCTGCTATCATTAATTATTTCACCACGGTTGCTTTTGTTGTTGTTGTTAGGAGACTGGCAATGGTGGTTAATCAAACAATGTATTTATTAAATACCATCCCTAGATGCTGTGGGGGACAGCCAAGGTCTTCATGTCCATGAAGTTTATAATCAACAAGGTGCTAGAAGGGACTTCCCTGGTGGCGCAGTGGTTAAGAATCTGCCTGCCAATGCAGGGAACACGGGTTTGATCCCTGGTCTGGGAAGATCCCACATGCCACGGAGTGACTAAGCCTGTGTGCCACAATTACTGAGCCCACATGCCACAACTGCTGAGCCCATGCGCCACAACTACCGAAGCCTGCACACCTAGAGCCCGTGCTCCGTAACAAGAGAAGCCACCGTGATGAGGAGCCCGCGCAGCAACGAGAAAGCCAGTGTGCAGCAACAAAGACCCAACACAGCCAAAAATAAAATAAAATTTTAAAAAGTAGAAAAAAAAAAAGAAGGGGGCTTCCCTGGTGGTGCAGTGGTTGGGAGTCCGCCTGCCGATGCAGTGGACACGGGTTCGTGCCCCAGTCCGGGAAGATCCCACATGCCGTGGAGCAGCTAGGCCCGTGAGCCATGGCCGCTGAGCCTGCGCATCCAGAGCCTGTGCTCCGCAACGAAAGAGGCCACAACAGTGAGAGGCCCGCATACCGCCAAAAAAAAAAAAAAAAAGAAGGTGCTACAAGACAAACCACAAAAAAACTGTAGAGGAATTATGCAATAAGCTAAGGGTTCTGATGACAGGAATTCAGAGGAGGAAAACAGAAGTAGGCACCAAAGGTGTCAAGTAGAGTTTTAGGGCTGCCAGCTTGGTGGCAGCTGAATGATCGCACACACGCACCGGCACTGGACATGGTGACTGACGGTGCTGATGTCGATGTCCAACTTCCCAGAGAAAGCGGTCTTCCTTCTGTACTCCTGTTGAAAGTTCTCCTCATTGTACACATCTCGCTTCACATCATACATGAAAGAGTTTTGCCTGTATCTAGAGCCCAAACTCTGGAAGCTCCTCTCTGGTTGCATCATTCCTGGATAAGTGGAAAGAAGTTAAACAAAAGAGTTTTTAAAAAGTCTAGATCCTTGGCACATTTTTATGGAAATAAGCATTCCATTTATTGTATAATTTTATACTTAAAACAACCCTATAAAGAAAGCAAGGTATATATTATTTTCATTTTCAAAATGGAGAAACCAAAGCCCAGAAGTTTAAACAACCTTGGTTTTTGAATAATTAGAGTCAGGACTAGAACCCAGGTGTCCAGCTAGAAAGCCTAGTTTTCTTTATATTCAATTATGTTGCTATGTTGCAGGGGAAAAGATTAAGAGGTAAAAGTATAATCACCAATTTTCACTGAAAATGCTAAGGGTTAAAGGGTCAACATAGTGTCTTTTAACTCCTTTTCTCTCTAAAATAGCATCCATCATTATCCCTTTACCCTTTTCCTTTCTTCATAGAACTAACCAGTACCTGATTCAATATTTGTCTATTTGTTCATTGTCTGTTTCCCACACTAAAATGTAAATCCAAGAGGCAGGACTTTGTTCATGGCTGTATCCCCAGAGCCCAGGATAATGCCTGATGCTTAGCAGGCCCTCAACAAGTATTTCTTGAATTATGGTCAAGTATCCAGTTAGTGGCATCATGATGTAGCAGAAAAAGCACTGCACAGGATATCAGGATTCTGGAGTTCTAGCCCTGGCTGTTTTTCTAACTAGCTGTATGACTGGGGGCAAGTTTCTTAGAAAGTGAATTTCAGTTTCCTTGTCCATAAAATGACATGGTTTGACAATATGATCTCTAAGGTCACTTTAAGCTTTAAAAATCTGTAGTATCATCCTGCTGTTTTAAAGAGAATGAGAAGAAAGAGTTAATGAGGATGGATATAGATCCATCTCTGGGAGAAGGTATAACTGTTCTTGATCATCTGTGTTTTTGAATAATAAAAACAGCATGAACTCTAATATTCTTCCACACAAATGTGTAAAAAGTATACATATATATATTTTGCATAGTTATAAAATATATAGGTAAACACTCAAATTATGCAGATTACACAAGTAGTTCTTGTATAGGTGAGGCTGCAAACAAGTTCAATGTATCAGCAACATTTGTTTTCCATCAGAATTATCCTGTATCTTCAGCAGCAGAAACATTATCAACACCAACATTTGTAGAGCACTTATTATATACCAAGGATTGCACTAGATTTTTTTCATGAGTTATTTCTTTTAATTCCAACAACAATCCTAGTACTACTATTATCCTCATTTTATAGGTGATAAAACTGAGGTTTTGGAAAAGTTAGGTAACTTGACCATAGTTATATAATGTATGTTTACTCTCAAAGCATTGGGTAGCAGGGGTGAGCTGTATAACACTTATGAACTAATGATCACAAATTCAATAAAGTGAGTGTGGTTAGGGAATACAGAAGAGGATGGAAGAGGTATTTTACAATGTATTAAGAGAATCAGTACTTCGTGTCTTACAGAAAAAAAAAGCAGAACTGGACACTAAAACATAAGTAATATTTTTCCCTTTCTTTCCTCCACCCATAGGAATATTGATCCAGTCTTCCTTACTTTTCCTATGTAATCTTACAATAAACTTCTATGACTAGAATATATCTGTTCCTGGCAACTGAAAAGACCCTAATTAACTTGCTTATTATATTGAGATTATAAAAATTGCCATCCTGGGTTAGATGCGGTGTCTAGAATCCAGCATTTTGTTTCTGAAAGTAGCACGAAGCAGGCATGAAGCAGGCAACATATGAACATCAAGCATAGTGGAAACAGTGGGCCTGGGACAGGTAGCTGCAGCTACTCAACTGCAGCAATTGTTGCCATGGGTCATGTGGGGTCCAGCATGGCCAGATCTGATCTTTTCCCAGAGAAGTCATAATTCCAGATTTTTATGTGAAATCTTCTGACTTTTAAATGTTGTTGATTATCTTACATATTTTTAAAAACACAGTACACTTCTAACAAAACATCTCTGCAGGCTAGATTCCTCCCATCACAAATTATAGTTTATACCCCAAGAATTTCTCTCTCTTTCAAAGCTAAAGCATTTATGTTTTCTGTTGTCGCACCCTTAGGAGGTATTATATCTCATCAGTTCACTTATGGAAAGAAGGATTTCATTTTATTGTCTTCAGTCTACATCATTTATATTTCAAGAGGTGGCCACCATCTACTAGACCAGGATTTGGTGGGGTTGTCTGCTTTCATTTTCACAATCTTGTGAATTTCTACCATATGCATTCTTGGCCTTCATTTATTTCTGACTGACGAATGCTATTTCACCTGTGGTCGATTAATTCAGTGTTCCACAAACATTTGCTGAATGCTAGGTGCTCTGAGGATACAAAAGGACAAAGACTTGGGACTTCCCTGGCAGTCCTGTGGTTAAGACTCTGTGCTTCCAAAGCAGGGGGCACAGGTTCAATCCCTGGTCAGGGAACCTCAGACAAAAAAAAAAAAAAAAAAAGGACAAAGACTCTACAATTTAGTAGAATAAAAATACCAACATATGGTGCTATAAGACTTTAGAGGTGGGAAAGACAGGAATTAACATTTATTGCTGGCCTGCCATATGCCAGCTTCTTCACACACATCATCTCAAAAGATAGGTATTATTTTCCTGATAATGATTATACTCATTTCACTTGTGAGTTTAGCGGGTTCCTCAGAATCATATAACTATTAAACAGCAGAGCCAGAATCTGAACCTGGTCTTTCTGATTCTAAAATAGATGTCACATCTAATGCCACATGATCTCCTATAGAGTGGGATTAATAACCCCAACCTAGAAGGATGAGGAAGTCCTCCTAGGGGAGATATCGTTTGAACTCTGCTCTGGCTAAGCTGGGGGCAGGGAGGAGAATAAGGTATTTCAGAAAGAGAACAGGATAAAATTACAGAGATAATATAAGGCAAGTAATTCAATAGGCCTGAGTAAAGTCAGTGTCAAACCCAAAAAAGTAGGTTGAGGCCTACTTCTGGAGGGTCTTGAATGTTGGGCTGAACCTGGACTTTTTAGCTATTTAAAATGTTCGAGAAGGAGTAGTAATATGCACAGAGATGTGCTTTGGGAAGATGAATCATATCAGTGGTATAGTCTAGAGCTGTGCTGCCCAGTACGGTAGCCACTGGCTACCTGTGGCTATTTAAATTAAATAAAATTAAAATTAAATGAGGGACTTCCCTGTTGGTCCAGTGGTTAAGACTCCACGCTTCACTGCAGGGGGCATGGATTTGATCCCTGGTCAGGGAACTAAGGTCCCACATGCCGCGTGGCACGGCCTAAAGATTATAAATAAATAAAATGAAAAATTCAGCTCCTTAGTCACACTAGCTACATTTCAAGTGCTCAACAGCCATGTGTGGCAGGGGCTACTGTACCGGACAGGGCAGGTATAAAACACTTCCATCATCACAGAAAGTTCTATTGGACAGCACTGGAGATAGGAGAGACTGAGGCAAAAAGACCAGTGGGAGCCCATTACTACCATGGTAGTCTAAGGGAGAGGCAATCAAGTCACAACTCATGGGACCACAGTCAGGATGGCTAGGAGGGGCAGGTAGAAAGCTGTCTTTAAAGGACTTATCATATGACTGGATAAAGGCAGCAAGGGAAAACACATAATTTCCTTATTGTTTTGTTTTTAGCAGTCATCTCTGAAATTTCTTCAGTTCCATTATGTCTTTCTTGACTTCACAGAAGCCCTACTGGCTTGTTTTTATGCACTAGCAGGACCCTTCCCTATAAGGTATGATGATCAGAAGCTGTTACTGACAAGTGGCAAATGTACTTTAACGTGGAAAAGATGATGCATTTCCGAAGAAAGTAATCCCAACTATACTGATGGGATAATGACCTTTCAGCTGAGACACAACACAAGAGGGAATCTCGGTTACTGACTCCTACAATTCCCTGATGCTTCCTGCCATCAGACAAAATATTTAGGTGGGTGGGCCATGGTCTGAACAACTTAAGGTTTTATTTTCATATTCTACAAATGTGACATAGTTTGGGACATCTGGATTCACTACTAACTAATAGAAATTAATCTCTGTAGCCCACACTTGGTCCCACAAACAACATCAGCAGCATCTGGCAACTTGTTGAAAATGCAAATTCTCAGGCCCAACTAGCAAGACAAAATTAATCAGAAATTCTGAGGATGTGGCAGCAGTCTATTTTAAGAAGCCCTCCAGATGATTCTGATACACAATGAAATATGAAGACCACTGTAAATATAGCTAATTATCTTTATTCAGTCATTCAGTGCTAGTTTTGGGCATACTGTTAACATGGGTACTTTTGACCTAGCTCTTTCCCCCATACTACCCCTATCCATCCAGCCATCGATTGATTCTTTTACATAATGTGTTGAAAGTACTTTAAAAGCCAAGAATAAAATATTTAAATACAGCCCAGTTTTCTGACTATTAACCCAACAGATGTGAAATCCTGAACCTTAGTTTAGTTTCAAGACTATCCTCTCATATGGTCATCTTTCATATGTGCTCTACAATCATGGGAAGGTAAAATTCACTTCCAGAATTTCAAAAAAAATATTTGTAATTCCATCAGAAACAACAGCCCTTTGCCCGTTATGCTTTTATGTTATGCTTTTAAGGGGGAATGTATGTGGAAAAAGAAAAGGCACAAGCAAAGAGCATTGCTTTCAGTATCTTTCAGTCACTCGGTCTAGTGGCTGGGGATGGTGGGAACACACCGACAACTACCTTTAATGTGAACTGGTGAGAGTATTAGTAAAGGGCTGTGCTGGAGAGAAACTCATTATTGGGGTGGGGATGTTGGAGAAGGCTTCGCAGAGGGACACATACATAAACAGAACTTAACAGGAAAAGAAAGGGGCCAAGAGAGGTGGAAGTGGGGGCTCAGTCAGAAGGAACAAGATGAACAAAAGCAGTGAAGTATTAAAGGAGGAAGAGCGTCTGGGCAGTCAGGCCTCAGGAGGAGGCGGATGGGGGAGTCAGGTGAGGCTCATGGAGTAGACCAGTTCTGGCGCTTCTGACAACTGAGACCCACGAGTGTGGAAGGATTCAACTTGCCAAACGCACACACCATCTCTCCTCACTGCTGTTCCACGCGGCCTTTCACAAGTAGAGCCGACACGTAAGAGAGAGAAGCTCCCAGGGACGGCCGTCACTCATTCATTCCCCAAACACTGACTGAGCGGCCGCGACGTGCCTAGCCCTGCGGCGACGGCCGCGGGCCCCGCCCAGGGACTTCCGAGTGTAACGAGGGGCTGGTCCTTCGCACCCGACGCCCGGGCCGGGGCACCGCTGCCACCACCTGCAGCCCGCGGCCCCGGGCGGCTCCGGCAGCGGCTCCCCTCCTTCCTCGGCTCACCTGGTTCCCGGGCTGCGGCGGGAGGGCGGGCGCTGGAGCCGGAAGCAGCTCCGGCCAGGCGGGCGGCGCTGTGGACGCGGACGCCGGCGGTTCCCGAGCCGTTGCGTCCGAACCCGCGGGCGTTCTGGCGGGCGGGGGACAAGAGCGGGGCGAGGAAGCGGAGCCTGGGCAGCCGGGGTGGGGAGCGGGGAGAGGCCCAGCTGCGCCGCGGCTACCTGTGTCACCCAGCCCTCCGCTCTCGACGACTCTTGATTGAGGGCCTCCTTGATGCCAGGCCTCGCGCCCCGCACTTCACGTACGGTAATTCACTTGAGTCTCCCGACGACCCTGTGGGAAGAGAAGACGCGGGAGGAAACTGGAGGCTAGAGGGTCACCGAGGTCTCCAACCTTAATTCTCAGCCCCACAAGCTTGGCTTCTTCCACTGAAGGACACTCTGCTGCCCAGGTCTCCTGCTCTGCTCCCCGCCCCTAATCCCCCTTAACCTCCTTGTGAGGCTCAATACCAATCACTGCCTCTCACTGTGCCTTGTATTCCTGCTTGGCTCAGTTGCAGTTTTACACTTGCTTGATTCCTGTATTAGTGTCTAATATATTGTTCACTTTACCTATCCCTTTTTGTAATTTGTCTCATCCCCAAAAGGGCAGGGATTTTTCTCTTTCATTAACTGCTGTATCATTGGTGCCTAAAGCAATGTGATAGACCTAGTAAGTGCACAATAAATTTGTGTTGAATAATTGAATGATTGCCCTGCTGTTCACTGTAAGCTCCACATAGGCAGCAACTCTCTGCTTTTTAATCACTTTTCCATCAGAAGTGCCGGGTACCTAGGATGCATTCAATACATATTTGTTGAATGAGTGAATGTATTGCTCATCTTTACCCTTTTGGTCACTCTCACTTCATCATTCCAATTTGTTGGATAAATATATGAATTTCTTAGAATTCCTACTTCCAGTTTTCCTCCCTTGTATCCTTGCACTCATCACCTTGATTCCCCACTCCCACCCCTCATATCTTTACAGTTGCATTTTTGCTCTCACTTCCTCCTTCAACCTCTGATACTTCTTAGAAAGCTCCCTACCCTGCAGGTTGAATTGGAACATTTTTATTTTTTATTAATTTATTTCTTTATTTTTATTTTTGGGTGTGTTGGGTCTTTGCTGCTGTGCGCGGGCTTTCTCTAGTTGCAGCGAGTGGGGACTACCCTTTGATGCGGAGCACGGGCTCTAGGTGTGCAGCTTCTCATTGTGGTGGCTGCTCTTCTTGCGGAGCATGGCTCTAGGAGCACAGGCTTCCGTAGTTGTGGCTCTCAGGCCTTAGAGCGTGGGCCCAGTAGTTGTGGCACATGGGCTTAGTTGCTCCGCGGCATGTGGGATCTTCCCGGACCAGGGCTCAAACCCGTCTCCCCTGCATTGGCAGGTGGATTAACCTGCCTGTGTCACCAGGGAAGTCCCTTGGAACATTTTTAAGCAACATGTCTTCGTAGGCAAGAGTCACATTCCAGGCTAAGTCACATTGAATCCAAAGAAAGCTTTCCACAAATCACCCATGACCCTGGTTTGGGGTTTTATTTCGGTTTTCTTTGAGGAGAACTGAGAATCCTGCACCACCTCCTAAATTGAGATCATGGTCATTGTTCATAATTTGTTCAACAAATATTTATGAAGTACCTTTTATGTTCTAGGCACTGTGCTAGATGCTGGAACAAGATAGGCAAAGTCTGAGCACTCCAAGGGATGCATACACAAAAGAGAATAATCATGGATAGTGATGAGAATTGTCCTGGCTTGAATCTAGTTATTTCTAAAAGAAATGACTAAGAATAAGATAGGGTCCAATTCTGTCTATTGTTACAAGCTTTAGCGTAGGAATAGGTTAACAGTGGTGGCAAGGTATGGGGTTAGAATACCTTGCCCATTCACATTTATTATCTTGTTCACCTTTCAGGTGGGAATGTGGGGCAGGAATTCTCTTTGCATAAACTGGAACTAAGGTCTGAGAAATGTCAATTGACTTGCCCAATATGACACTGCCGGAAGACTACTCTCTGCACTGTTCTTACTCTGAGAGGCATGATTAAAATTCTTAAAATCCTCTTCACTGGAAGCTCTTCAAGGTAGGAATCAGTTTCAAACCTTCAGGGTAATGGTTTAAAAATACTTCTCAAAGGGAGATACCAGGGACTTTCCTGAATCTGAATTACCTGGGGCGTATTGTAAAAATACACGTTCTTGGTGCGCATCACGGACCTCTCCAACTAAACTCACTGTGGATCCTGGGAATATGCATTTTTAAACTCTCAAGGTGATTCTTCTACACATAAAAGTTTGAGAACTACTAGAAGAGTTTGGGTGGAAAACCTCAACCTTAATGCAGGGCTAATATTTACCTTTGGGACAGATTTCGTCAGAATTCCGAAGAGTAAGCCGTGTATGTCCTTGAGCAGATGGGACTGCAACGGCTTTCTGGCCGGAACCTTCCTTTTTATTATGCAAGTATTTCTTGGAAATTGGGGGTTCTGCTGAGCAGGTGCTCGGCTGGCTGCTGGTGACTACCCGCAGTTCAAAGGTCTTTTGGCTCTTTTCCCGACACCTTGTTTGTCAATGTCGCTTTCCACCTGGGAGCCAGGCGTTTGCCCCGCCGACCACGGCGGGGCGCACGCGGCATGTGTTGTCTGCTTATCCCCTCCTTCTCGGGTCCGCCTTGGCGCCCTTAAGAAGAGCAGTCCCTGGGAGTTCCTACCTCTGGTGGCCAGCTGTTGTTCTCTTCTCGCGAGAATTGCTCCTCCCATCCTCTCCTCTCATCAACCCCCTCCCTTGGGCAGGTTCCATATTGGGTAAAATCTCGGCTCGCAGAGAGGCCCCGGAGCTGTTCTCGCGAGAGTACGGCGGGAGGCTCCTGTTCGCAGGCTGTGGAACGGCGACCACTGGAACCTCCGCGGTCGCTGCAGCTGGAGCCGTAGTCCCGCGGTGCAGCCGGGAGTCGGCCTGGTCTGGAGAGGGTGCAGCGAGAACCTGGCGGGCGCAGCCTTGAGCCCCTGAGCGTGCCCCTGCCCTTAGCAGGGCTCACCCCCGTCGCGGAGGAGCGTCCAGCCGCTGCGGCTGACAGGGGCCGCGCGCGCGGGAGTCGTCTGGCTCGCTGCACTCACACCTGCGCGGGCGGCCAGCGCAGGGTCCCCCGCCCGTCCGGCCGGGCGACGAGGTCGGGGAAGCGGGTGCGGGCGCAGGCGGGGCCCCGCAGGGCCACCTCCTCGCCCCGCGGCCACCGCTGGAAGATGTCTCAGGAGAGGCCCACGTTCTACCGGCAGGAGCTGAACAAGACAATCTGGGAGGTGCCCGAGCGTTACCAAAACCTGTCCCCGGTGGGCTCCGGCGCCTATGGCTCCGTGTGGTGAGTGTCACCGGGCTCGGGGCCTCGGTGGGCTGGGTGACCCTTTATGCCCCAGAGCCAGGCCTGCCCCCACGGCTCAGCAATGCACCAAGCGGTAGGAATTTTCCTTGGGGGAGGGCATCCTTGCCCCTTCTCTCCCTGTCCTTCTCTCCCTGTACCCCTTGCACCCCTCACCCTGCACACCCACATAGGTGGTCAGCTGTGTGTAGGACGCAGGTCCACGATGGGCGGTGGGTGATGGTGTTGGAGCCCGGCCCTGGCTCGCACCCTGCGCATTCCCTTCTTGGGGGGTTGCTGCTTTGGGGACAGGAACAGGAGGGCCCTCTTTGGGGGTCTCCCAGCTGGCATCGAGCAGAAGGACTCTCTCCCGAGATGTGCCCACCTTGGGCGCCGGAGCCTGCCCTCGGAGCAGACAAGCCCGGGGAGCTGCCTGGAGAAACAGAAGGGCAAAGCTCGACCGGGAGACTGCCGTCATCTGAACAAAACTGAGGACGAAGGGCGTTCAGTGCGGGCTTTTTTGCAAACCTCTGTCGAAATCCCATTTTGAGAAGCGTTCTTTTTGAATTCGCACCTGAATTAGTAGCTATCCATAGAGCTTAAAATACCGACTTTATCTCGGTGAGTCCTGTGCCAGCTTTAGTGTGGTGTGTTTCCGATTCAGTTGAAAGCGTATTTCCTTTTCGCAGAGTGGGGGGTGGGTGGTAGTGCCTGCAAACACACTGCAGCTTGAGAAACTGGCGGCCTCACTGATTAGTCACATACCACTGCTCGTTTAAGTATTGTTTGACAAAACAGTTTTCTCCTTTGGAGCAAGTGAGATTCAGATCCGATGCACGCCCTCAAGATCAAAAAGTTATTAACAATGCTGGGAGGTATTGTAAATATTTTTTAATTGCGATAATTCTTGTGAAATACTGTGTTTTTAAAGTCCCTTTGAGAGTTTGCAGGGAACTTATCTACACTTAGAGCCTGAGGTACACGATATGGATATGGAATATATAGCAAAGGAAGGAAGAGACACTTTGCAGCTTTAATTCACACTGTGAATGTGTTTTCAATTAAATGATACTGTAAAATGTTCAGACCTGAAATATTTCACTAAACTTTTCTAACTTTCAAGGCTTTAAACACTATATTTTAGATGTACCGAAATTTGAGACCTCCTGATCTGAAGCTAATTCATGTAATTCCTGTGCATGCATCATTTGAAGAGAGGTCTACAAAATTATTTTCTTGTTTCGCCACAAATTCCAGGCTTTTGGACTTGTTAATCTTTAAATATAATTCCTGTGTTTCTTAAAGCCCCAGCATGAATTTCCGGTTTATAGAATCTTCTGGGTAATTGAGATTGTGCAATTGTGTCCAGCAACAGATCATATTGCATTTTCTGGTTCAGGCTGTTTGAGTTATGTTGCTGATGGCACTATGCTTGACATCTTTTTTCCATTTTTATAGTGTGCTGTTGATTTGCTAATTTTCGAAGATGTGTTTGGATCATTGCTCCTTCAATAGCCCATTAGTTTACCTCCATTTTTCATTCTTGAATTGACACATTAATTTTTGTGGTACCGAGTTTTTGTTTCCAATAATGTTTAAACCTTAAGGAGTGATACAGCAGAACAGCTCAACTATGGGGAGTTTAGTGAACTTGAAAAGAATTCCTTGCAAGGTTTCCCTACGTTGGTGTGAATAGCTCTGCCTTAGCTCTGGAGATCCAGATTTACATCGAAGTGCCATTAAAATGAACTCCATGTTTTTTTAGTACTGTACTTTTCTGGCTTTTAGAAACCATCGATATCTGACACTTGGAAGTAATTTTGTTAAACAGGTTTTTAAAAGTAGGTGATACATTCACATTGTATAAAATTCAGAAGGTATAAAAAGATAGCGAAAAGTTGCCTTTCCTTTCTTGTTCTCCAATTGTGCTATTCCTTTCCTCAGAGACAACCACTGTTAAGTTTCTTGTGTGTCTTTCCATGGAGGCAGTTCTGCTAAGGGTATTTAAGATGTAACCTATAGCATATTGGTGGAGAAAAATAACTGATATTATGTGACAGTTGACCATAAACAAAAGTAACTGATTTTGGATTGAAAGTATCAGAATTTAGATGTACAAGTGTTATCTCATTCAGAGTAGTTATTTGAAGTTGTTCTTTCAATTAGCAACTTTCAGGTGTGGCAGAAAACTTTTTTTTTAACTTCTCTTAGAATCCACTTTGGAGCCTGTGTTATTTTTCACTATCTTTATTTTCTTGAGAGCAGATTTAATTTTAGGAAATAACAAAATCAAATTGAATCTGAAATAATTTAGAAAATTGGACTGAAGTCTGGTGAAAAAGATTAGGTAGCCAGGTTGATGATACTGTTTTAGGTCAGATAGAAGTTGTAACCATAAAGTAATGACACAGAATTTCCTGTGTGACTTGTAGAACTAGATCTGAAGTCTGTTCCAAAAAAGAATCTCTGAAAGTATTTCAAGGAATGCAATGTCACTGAAATAATCTGTGTCAGTTTCCTAATTTGATTGCTCTGAAGTGTGATACATTTTGATGTGGAACTTAAAAAAATTTTTTTTAAATATTAAGCCAATTTTCAGTATTTTAATTTGTACTGAGTATATATAGTAAAGCAAGTATGTAGCAACCTGAGTGATAACCAACCGTGAATTAAAGATCAAGGAATCAGACTAGAAATTTGGGAATTGATAGGGTTTTACAAATATGCCTTTCCTTTTTAAGGGGTAAAAGGAACTAAACTAAGTCTTGCAATTTTAAGGAACTTTGTTGTCTGTGAGGGGAGATGAAGCAAGATTTTTGAAGAATACATTGTTGCACAGCAATAATTTTGTGGTTTGGGGACAGAAGGAGGGGGAGGAGCTTTGTGGTGAGTTTAAGGAAATATAAACAGGAACTTAAATGCCTTTCCTCTGGTGTATGGGTTTTCCAGACACTTGCCTCTGATTACAGGAGGTGGGGCACTGGTACCATAAAATAGGTGAGTGTTGAGAATTATTCTTAAATCATATTCAATCATTTATTAAACAATATTTATTGAGTACCAGCTATGGACCAGATAGCAGGCTAGGTTTCTTGAGCTAGAGTGTTAAGCAAGGCAGACTAAGACAGTCCATTCCCTGATAGGGTTTATAGCGTGATGCAAATAATAACTACATTTATGGATTGTGTTCTATGTTCCAGGCATTGTGCTGTGCATTTTATGTTTATCATCAGTATATAAAGTGTATAACAAAACTTTTGATAAAAGGATGGCAAAATTTACTAAGAAATCAAATCCAACTTCCTAAATGCTTTGTGGAACAAGATTGTGTGTAAATAACTAATAAAAATAAGTGAAGGACTTCCCTGGTGGCGCAGTGGTTAAGACTCCGCCTGCCAATGCAGGAGACATGGGTTCGAGCCCTGGTTCAGGAAGATCCCACATGCCACGGAGCAACTAAGCCCTTGCACCACAACTACTGAGCCTGCGCTCTAGAGCCCGCGAGCCACAACTACGGAGCCCGCGTGCTACAACTACTGAAGCCCGTGCACCTAGAGCCCATGTTCCACAACAAGAGAAGCCACCGCAATGAGAAGCCCGCGCACTGCAACAAAGAGTAGCCTCCACTCACTGCAACTAGAGAAAGCCTGTGCGCAGCAACGAAGACCCAACATAGCCAAAAATAAATAGTAAAAGAAAAATTTATTAGAAAAAAAAGTGAAGCTAAATTTTTTTAGTATTAATGGCCCTTCACCATTTTAAATCTTTTCCTTTTTTTAGCATGAGCCAGGGCACGAATAAATAAAAGCACGTCATTATTGAGTATGCAAAGGTGACTTTCTTGGCTCCTAATGAGTGAGAGGGGTGTGCCGTTTATTTTCCTAGTGGTGATAATAGGCCCATGCTGATCTTGCTTCCCATTTGCTTTCCTTTGTAACCAAAAGCAAGGTGATTGTCTGCATGTTACCAGTGCCAACCAATAAATAGTTAAACACAATGGCAAATATTTGTATTATTGATACAGACTTTTAAGAAAGAGTTCAATCAGGTTGGCTATAAAGTCATCCTTTATTTATCGGATTCCATTTTCCACTGAAACCTTTCCACTGGCTCCCATTTTAAAATAAGGATATCCTGAACCTCTGGCTTTTCAGTTCTGCCAGTTTAATTTCTTGATACTGAGGACTATGCTTTTGATTTCCCTCTAAATCAGCCTCAGAGATGATCTGCATTGACTTTGCCTTTCATGGGCAATAGTGCAGATGGTGCTGAGACCCTGGGGCTTAGGATTCAAAGGTGGAAGAAGTCACTGTGCTAGATCCCTCTCACTTTAGTATTAACTGACATTTTTATGGGATTTTACACTTCATAATGTATTTGCATTTCAAAGCATTGTTATTCAGTTTTCACTGGCTCTGTGAAGGCTGGTATTATTAACCCAGTTGTATAGATGAGGAGCTGGACTCCTTAAAGGAATGGCATACTTGTCAGTGCTACTTTGGATTTGGTTCTGGGGTTTCAACACTTTAGAATTCTTTCCTGTACTTGTAGACTGCTAAGATTGTGTGGTGGCACCTTCTCTTATGCTGTTTGCCTCTCCCCTCCCTCCTTTTGTGAAGAAAGGGGTTGCTGGGTCACTTGAAATAGTAGAACTATGACTAACCAATCCCACCAATGTCAGCCTAGCTAATCTGAGGTAATGACTTATTAAAGTCATATCTCTTCCTCAGAATTGATAGACCAAAAATGGACTTATTGCCCAGATTACATTTTTTCCCAAAGGATCATCAGTGCAACTAGTTAATTCCTGAATTTATGAATCCCCTTGGCTTGAAATTCTTCTGTGCACATTTTGGAAAGTTGAGATTCTCTGTATGTGCTTCTGTTATGTAAGTATAGTATAGGATATAAATAGAAATAACTGCCTCTCTAGGCCTTTGAAAATACACTGGACTTTTGCTCTTTACTGTGAAATTTGGTATTGATTTGTTTCTATCCAAGAGATATAATTACTATAGAGCTCAAAAAAACCTCATTATAAAGTGGCTTCCCCTGACTCTGGAACCTAGGAATATCATTTCATGGTTGCCATGTACTTGGAAGTGATGCACGGGTTTCTTCAGGACAAATAAAACCTCTTTAAACTTGAAAAAAAATTTTTTTAAATAAATGAAGCTTTTAGTATTAGAAGTAGTTGTCTTTGCATAGTCCTTCTGTAAGTTCAGTACATGTCTGTTAAGGATTTATAAAATTAACCAGTTTCCCAGCATTTTAGCCTTTTAATAATTTATCCTAGGGAGGAAGTAGATGGTGGCCTGTAAATTCTGCACTTTTGACAAATGGATTCTGGGCTTGGCTCCTAGGCTGAACGTGGGGGAGAAAGTACAGAACAGAGAGGGGTGTAGAATGATCCCTAAGTTTTGGCCTTGGACAAATGGATATATCTAACTTTGGAGTCTTACAGGGCACAGGATCTAACTTTGGAGTCTTATAGGGAGAAGAGGATGGGTTCATGCTAATCTCCTTGAGGCCAGGACTTTGTTATACCGATACTTTGAGCATCTGTTATGCGTGGGTCACTCTTTAGGTGCTAGAGTATGAGCAAAACAGACAAAAATTTCTGCCCATAAGAAACTATATTCTGGGCTTCCCTGGTGGCGCAGTGGTTGAGAGTCCACCTGCCGATGCAGGGGACACGGGTTCGTGCCCCGGTCTGGGAGGATCCCACATGCCACGGAGCGGCTAGGCCCGTGAGCCATGGCCGCTGAGCCTGCGCGTCCAGAGCCTGTGCTCTGCAACGGGAGAGGCCACAACAGTGAGAGGCCTGCGTACTGCAAAAAAAAAAAAAAAAACCAAAAAACTATATTCTAAGGGCAGGGGAATAAAAGTAGACAATAAACAAAAAATTAAAACTTATAACGTGTCAGGTGATAAATACTATGGGGGAATAAAGTAAGGAAAAGAGAGGGAATACTGGGATGGCTGTGTTGCACTTTTAAGCAGGGTAGACCTCAGTGATAAAGTGACAATTGAGCAATGACCTGAAGGAAGTGATGTAGTACACTGGTTGGGCCTGAATGGGGAGGGAAGAACAATTCCGTGTTGAGGGATCAGCACATGCCCTGAGGCAAAGGCCTCATTCTCTAGCATAGCTGGAAGACCAGTATGGCTCGAACTGAATGAACCAGGGGCCAAATAGTAGTAGGGGAAGCGAGTGGAGGGGCTACAGAGGTGCTGGGATCATAAAGGGTCTTATTTGCCTTTGTAAGAATTGTGCCTTTTACTCTGAGACGGGAGACCATGGAGGGTTATAACCAGAGGGGAGACATGATCTAACGTGTGTTTTAACAGATCACTCTGCTCTGGGGTCCCTGTTTTTTCATTTCTGTTCCTCACCCATTTAGAGGTGCTAACTGTAGTTTAGGGTAGAGTGGGGGAGTCAGATGAATTGGTGTACAGCCCTGATGTGTATTCAACAACTCTCATTCCAGGAAGGCTCAGTGTACCAGAGCCAGTACTTTTGGTGGGCCCTAGAAATGCAGGGTATTCCAGTCCAGCTCTTTAAATAACATGTGGAGCTTAACTTCACTTTTCAGGTTTCTGTTGCCAAAAGGGAGGGAGCAAAGAGATTAGCTCTAGACTTCTGACAAAAGAAGATTAGCCTGCTGGCAGGTTGAATGTTTTCTAACTTCTTTGGGCTTCTAGGTTTTTTCTTACTATTGGATTATTTTTAAAAAGTCATTTTTACCTTCTTTCAACTTTTAAGGTCTCATTTATTTTCTGTTTTATTTGGCCCTGTATCTGCTTTACATTCCTCTGCCTTGCCCCCATCACAATAATTTTAGTAGAGGTTGGATTATTGTTACCTGTTAATAATGTTTTGGCTAGGAGCCCGCAATGACTTCTCTGTTAACTTGAATAAATCTTATAGATTGACAGATTCCACACATGTCACTGTATAAAAACCCATAGGATTTATTTACTTTTCTGCCTTTATAGATACAGGTTTCTCTCTTTTATGAAAGCCATCCCCCTTTTACTGCTCTATCATCTAGTTGCAGAAAATAAGTGTTCCTAAACACAGATTCCCATGACAACAAAACAAAAAGGTAATAGAACAAGTGTTTATTTTGTCTAGGCCTGCTGTCTGAGTAACTTTATACCCTGAACATTTTGACTTCTGTTACCTTGAATGATGTTTCAGATTTCCTTGTTTTCCTCAAAACCTTCTCCTCTTAGGCCTTGGTGGCATTGTCACTACGCCTGTGACACGACGGAAGGTATGTGAGTGTGTGTGTCTTACTGTCAGTCTACCTGCAAGTATGCATCGGTTGCTTTACCAAGCTTACGGTCCAGAGTGTAGGCATCACACATCATTATGCAAAAAAAAAATCTGAACCAATTTCTTCTTTGTTTTCTTAAATTCATTAATTCAGCATGGCCAGTGCTAGGCACTGTAGTAGGTATTCTGTTTATAAAGACTGAAAAAACAAAAAAGCAGGAAGGGTTCCTGCTTTTGAAAATATCAGTCTGGAAGGGACACATTTATGTTGCTTTCTCAGAGATTGCTTTGTAAGTCCTCAGTAGCTTTTCTTTTCTGCATTCTTTCAGCTTAAGTTGCCATCTCAAATCTACCTTTATATTTCTAATGTGTCCCTTGAAATCTTCTTTTAGGTTTTTCTGTGTCTCTCTTGAATCTAGTGACGTACTGGTCACTTTTTACATCTAGGGCAACTTTTTGCAAGGATGTGTGTTTGAAATCTGTGTCAGAGAGACCTTTCCATCTGATTCAGAACTAGAAAGCGATGACATCAGCATGTGCCCGCAAGAGGTCAGAACTTCTACTTTTGATCTGCCAAGGGCTCAGGGAGGCTGTGGTTTAGGGGAGGAAAGGGGCAATGAGAGTAAGTGTCCTGTAGATCATTAACGCAGCCCTATAATTCCACATGGGGTAGTGTCTCTGCTGTGACCGTCTTCTCACCTGCAAATTATGTGCCCCTAACAATCATGCCTTTAGTCCGTCCTGTGACACTGAACTTGAGGTGTCTGGTTTACCCAAGTATTTTCTGAACTCTTCATTCTTGTATTTCCTTATCCCTGTAATAGATATAACTTTATTCCTAGAAATAAATGCTTTATTCTTTTGTTTTTTTTTTTTTTTTAGCGATACGTGGGCCTCTCACTGTTGTGGCCTCTCCCGTTGCGGAGCACAGGCTCCGGACGCGCAGGCTCAGCAGCCATGGCTCACGGGCCCAGCCGCTCCGCGGCATGTGGGATCCTCCCGGACCGGGGCACGAACCCATGTCCCCTGCGTCGGCAGGGGGACTCTCAACCACTGCGCCACCAGGGAAGCCCTAAATGCTTTACTCTTAATCCCCAGTAGCTATTTCTTTTTTCCCCCTTCATCAAATCCTGCATCTAGGGCTTTAGGTAGCTTGAACCTTCTTGAACTTAGACTTTTGAATACTAGTTTCTATTTATGTTTTCTTCCCTAGGCTACCAAATACTTGTAAAAATCTTAGTTATCTTTCTCACTTGGTATAATAAAACATGACTCCTTCATGATTTTAGTATTAAATTGAAGTGAAATTTTGATGTTGGCATCTTACACTGATATGCTTTTAATAATTTCCATCTGACATTATAAGTTTGGCTTGGTTCATTTTCTGATACCTAGGTTAGTGGCCTAAATGCCTTATGCTTTGAATGATCTGCTTTGAAATTAGCAGTCTCAGTGATATTGATGCTAAAGGGAGCAAAAGGGAAAAAATAGCAAATTAAGAGAACATGCAGTGAGTATTATGAGCATCTATCAAGCCGTGCTTACATTCCCAAATATAGTATAACACTAGGGTTACTCCTCCTGTTGACATCTTGGGTTGATAATTTTTTTTGTTGTGAGGACTATCTTGTGCATTGTAGGATATTTAGCAGCAACCCCGTACCCTACCCACTAGATGCCAGTTGCAGCCTCCAGTTGTGACAACCAAAAAAGTCTCTAGACATTGCCACATGTCCTCTGGGGCAAAATCACCTTTGGTTGAGAACTGCTTATATAACCCTATATATTTGGATTGATTGGCCCTGAGTAAAAACTAGATAGGATAACTTGAACCTTCCACCTGCAAAAAGAAACACTATACTTTCTGTGCATATTCCCTTTGAATTCATTGTCTGATACAGTCTCAACAGTGTCTTGTTCATATACTGTACATTCAAATTTATACTTCCAAACCTAATATCAAGAATGTCTAACCCTGGATTTCAAGTCTATTGAAAGGTAATGTTTCATGCTTTCCCTTGATTATTTTTCTACATACTTCTTGAGGACAATCTCAGAGATGTAGCACTAACTACCCTAGGATTAGATTCATGTTATAAACTTGTATGGTTCAGCCTTAGATATGTGGAACTGATATTTGAAGGAAGCTTATCACTAGCACTAATGAATGACAGTGGTCATGAAAATTACAGTCAGGGAATAAGCCAATTGCCTGAAGATTTCTATAACTAGGTATTAAAGCAACATAATTTTGAAAGTTTGAAATGTATGTATTTTTATATTTATGTTTTAGATTTGCTGTAGTGAAAGAAATCTGTTGGTCATCCATCTGATAGTGTTAAATGTCCACCAGTGTCTAAAAGAAACAGACATAAAATATTAGTGAACTATGTATATATATATAAAGGTATTGATGTATACAGAGATGTGAGGGCCCTGTGGGCTATAGTAGTTGGCATGTTTCATGAAGGAAGGATTTGAAGATTGTTTGTTTGGTTTTTTTTTTAAATAAATTTATTTATTTATTGGCTGTGTTGAGTCTTCTTTGCTGCACTCGAGCTTTCTCTAGTTGTGGCGAGCGGGGGCTACTCTTCGTTGTGGTGCATGGGCTTCTCATTGCAGTGGCTTCTCTTGTTGCAGAGCACGGGCTCTAGGTGCGCAGGCTTCAGTAGTTGTGGCTCACAGGCTCTAGAGCGCAGGCTCAGTAGTTGTGGCACACGGGCTTAGTTGCTCCGCGGCATGTGGGATCTTCCCAGACCAGGGCTCGAACCTGTGTCCCCTGCATTGGCAGGCGGATTCTTAACCACTGTGCCACCAGGGAAGCCCTGAAGGTTGTTTTGAAGGATGGGTAGTATTTGGAGCATTTCTAGAAAGGGAACTTTTTAGGTAACAGGAGAAAACATAACTAAGAGAATTAGATATGAGATGGACTGCCCTGACAAGGGTAGTATCTCAGATAGGATGAACCCAATTGTGGTTTTCATTCTGGTTGTGTTTCAGAATCACTTGTGGAGCTTTTAAACATATAGATGCTTGGGTCCTACCCCCAGAAATTAAGAATTAGGTCTGGAGTAGGGTTAAGGCAACTGCAGTTTTCTAGGCAATAGAGAGCTAGTTACAGTTTCTTGAGTTGTAAAGTAGGGAGGGAAAGTATTTTAAAATTGGTTTGATTGGAGTGTTACAGAATGGATTGGAGGAAGCAAATGTATTGCTTTGTAAAAGTCTCTAGTAATTTATGTGCGTATCTGTTTAATCTGACTCCCCAGCTAGGTTTCTCAGTTCCTTGAGGTCAGGAACTATCTGCTTCGGTATGTATTTACTAATCTTGCATTATGTTCCTGAAGATAAACAGATAAATAAACTATAGCTTCTGCTCTCCTTCAGAGTCTAAATTGGGAAACAAATATATATAGGAATACCTTTTTTTTCAGTTTAGTGCCTAAAGAATTGGCTACATTATGTTTCTGATTGTAGTAGTTCCTAGATCCTATCCATAAACTGCTGAATAAATGTGCATTTTAACTTGAAAGGAAACGATATTTTAGTTTTCCGTAACATGACAACAAATGATCAAGGATTTGGGTCCTTGGTTATATTTTAATAACCTGCCCTATCTTACTGTTATTTCAGAAATATACTCAACCTCAAATTTGAGAGTAAGAGATCTAAAAATATATGTTGAGAATTTACTATGTGATAAACCCCGTGCTGGAAGCTGATCATGAAAGTATTATATAATAGCACGTTCATTTCCACTTGGAACATTTACTACTTGTCTTTTATAGTTCATAAAGTACTTATACATAATTATCTTATGTGAGCCTCAAAACAGCATTGTAAGATAAGCAGAGCTAGTGACACCCCCATTTTATTGATCTGGAAACAGGCTCGTAGAAGCTTTGGCCAAGATCACTTGCTAGGAAGTTCCAGAACCAAAGCTAGAACTGAAATCTTTTGACTACTGGTTTACTTTTTTCTATGTCAGACTGCCTATGTTTATGCTTAACAGAATTTTTTGAGATCAGATCATCGAAATACTGCAAACAGAGACCATTCACTAGGATGTAAAAGTAGCTTTGTTAAGTGGAATTTCAGAGGTTTTTTTTCTAGAGCAATAAAAAAGTACTTATCTAGTGTTACCAAAAGTAAGCAAGATATTTTCCAGTGTTTTGACTTTTAAAAATCAAGTTGCTAAAAATAATGATATGAAAATTATTTGATACTCCTCCCTTAAAGAGGTGGTGCTTTAATTCTCCTCCCCTTGAGTGAAGACTATTTAGTAACTCACTTCTCTAAAGTATAGACTGTGGCAGGAATGATGGAGTGTGACTTCTGCGGGTAGGTCATAAAAGACATTGTGACTCCTGCTTTGGTCTTTCTCTGAGATCATCTGCTCTATGGCAGTTTCTCAGCCTCGGTACTATTGGCATTGGGGGCCAGAGAATTCTTTGTTTTGAAGGATATTTAGCAGTAACCTTGGCCTTTACCCACCATTTCCACTAGCAACACTCCCTCCATCGCCACCACACACTCGCAGTTGTCTTAGACCTTGTCAGATGTCCTCTGAGGAGTAAAATTGCCCTGTGTTGAGAACCATAGGGCTGCTACATTGAGAAGACACTGAAGCAGCCCTATGGAGAGGTACACATTTCAAAGAACTGAGGCCTGCCAACACCGAGTGAGTGAACCGTCTTAGAAGTGGATCCTGCAGCCTCAGTCAAGCCTTCAGATGACTCTAGCTTGACCAACATCTTGACTGCAACTTCAGGAAAAACCATGAGCCAGAACCACCCAGCTAGGCTGCTCCTGAATTCCTGACCCACAGAAACTGAGATACTAAATCTTGTTTAAGTCACCAAATTTGAGGGTAATTTATTATCTAGTGCTAGATAATTAATACTCTTAAGTGTTACTATAAAAAAAAATATGTGTGTTTGTGTATATATATATGTGTGTGTGTGTATATATATATATGTGTGTGTGTGTGTACAGATATATAGATAGATAGATAGATATGTCATATAAGATGGAGAGTCACAGACATAGCAAAACCCAAAAGTTGTGAAGTCATGTCAATGCCTGTTATGTACATCTCTAGTCATGATCATAGCATATATTTGTAGGGTGCTTTTCTGGATATGAAGGCTATGAACACTATTACTGTACAAGACTTCTTTTTTTTTTTTTTTTTTGCGGTACGCAGGCCTCTCACCGTTGTGGCCTCTCCTGTTGCGGAGCACAGGCTCCGGACACGTAGGCTCAGTGGCCATGGCTCACGGGCCTAGCCGCTCCACAGCATGTGGGATCCTCCCGGACCAGGGCACGAACCCGTGTCCCCTGCATCGGCAGGCAGACTCTCAACCACTGTGCCACCAGGGAAGCCCTGTACAAGACTTTTAATTGTAGCAGCAAGACAAAGTTGATTGATGATAATACTAAATAGTTACAATGTAATATATATGTTTAGTCTGTTCAGTATTTCAGATTTGCTTGAAAGGAGTTAAAATTATTTAATGATAACTTCCAAAACATTTGTTATTGAAATTTTCAAACACATAAAAGTAGAGAAGATATAAACCCGTGGTGGGAACATTCTAATGAGGCTTTGGAAAGTAATCCCCTTTAAAAGAAATGAAATAATCCATGTGTAATATTTTTGCATTCAATATGGGATAACTGTTGCTCTTGATGCAGATACATACTTCACATTTGCAATCAAAGATATATGTTAACTGACACCACTGCAGCTTTTAAAGCTTCAGTGAAGAAATTATTACAAAATAATTTCTACAAATTTCTATAAATTTCTGCAAATCTTACAAAATTATTCTTACTTCAGACGGAGCTTTCAGCAAATGAAGATTAAGTGCATTTTAATCGCAAATGGTTTGGGATTTTTAGATTGTATGCCTAAGTGAATTTCTACATTGTTTGAATGTTAGTTTCCATCAGCCTAGTAAAAATGGAAGCAGTTTGTGAAAAACATTTTTGTTCCAGTAGTTTAGAAGCTTTTGCAGCAGGAATTGGATCAGATTAGTTAGGAATGGCAAGTATTAGCATATATGTTGCCATTCCCTGAGTGCCAGCCCCATGGCTAATGTCCCTAATAAATCCTATCACAAATACATTTTTCTATCTGAATGAGATTTTCATGAAAATACTGAATTTTCCTAAAAGTTCTTGAACTGTAAGTTTCTGCAAGGCAAGGTAAGTGATCAATTAAATGACTCTTTTTTCCATTCCAGGCTGCTTCTCTATTGGTAAGGTTTTTCATGTGTCATTTGTGTTTTTTTTAACCTCTGAGAAGAATTTTTAGAAACTGAAAAGCTGGGGATTGGTCGTATTGCACATACTTGTAACAACTGTATTAATAATATCTGATTTTCTTCCTATCAATAAGAAAGTATTATTGTAAGAAATTGAATTCCATTTTAAAATACTATATATAGTGCAAGTAGATCATTTTGTGATTTATTTTAAAAATGAAAGTGTAAGGTAGACATTCAAACAAGATATTTGAGAGTTAGTAAAAGATATTTAAAGAGAGCTAACAATGTTTCAAATGGTAAGAGTTTTTAAAGTCAACTTTAAGTCCCTTGCTACTCTAAAGAATATTTTTGAAGTTCTCAAATTAAAACTTGGTTATTGTTTTTGCATAAAGTTGCCTTTATTTTCATGACATTGTTTCCGAAATGGAGGGGCAGAGCATAAGCATCAAAAGTACAGTGGTACTTGCACATTTGTCTGAATTTAGAAGAAAGAAAAAGTAGGTTTCTGTAGTAGAGAGAGATGTGCTGAAAAATATTTCCAGTATGGTATTTGCTAGTATTTTTGTCAAGTTGTTATAGGTAAAGAGAAAGTTCAAAGTTAGTCATCTGAATTACTTAGTTATTTAGAAACTCTTGAAAACTGTTATCAATTAACCTGAATTCAATTGGAAAAAAGCCTCAAATTATATGGGGAAGAGATGTCACCTCTTTGCAAATTATTTATCTCCATGTAGATATTTTAATGAATTCAATGTATTAATGACAATTTGTTAATTCAGTGTAACTACGGATTTTAATATATTTAAATATTTCCATTGGGACTTCCCTGGTGGCACAGTGGTTAAGAATCTGCCTGCCAATGCAGGGGACATGGGTTCAAGCCCTACTCTGGGAAGCTCCCACATGCCACGGAGGAACTAAGCCTGTGCACCACAACTGCTGAGCCTGCGTGCCACAACTAATGAAGCCCACGTGCCTAGAGCCCGTGCTCTCCAACAAGAGAAGCCACTGCAATGAGAAGCCCGCTCACTGCATCTAGAGAAAACCCACATGCAGCAGCAAAGACCCAAGGCGGCCAAAAATTTAAATAAATAAATAAATAAAGTTTTTTTAAAAAATGTTTCCATTAATTTCCAAAAATACGTAAAATTGTGTTGTCTTCTTAACCATTATTGACCGTTCATTTTTCCTTAACATCATTCAAGGATTAGAGAAGTTGTCTGTGACCATTAAAAGAAATTATAAAATCGTTTATGATTCCCACAGATTACTCAGATACTTGCCAGGTGATTGCTCATTCTTCATTTTGTTGGGGAAAACCCAAATTGTTTTTTGAGGAAAATCCTGATGCAGGCATTTATACTCTGATGCTCTGTGGACGTGGGCAGTTGTCCTGGTTAGGCAGCATCTCACTTTTCTTAAGACGTTGTCTCTCTTCCTTTGCTCACTCAGCATGTTGATCTGCCTTTGCCTTGCAACACAGGCACTCTCCAAGCCAGGTTCCAGTCATGGAGCATAAATACAAAGTCCCTGTGTCTCTATATCTATCAAAAGCTCAGTTGATGGAAATCATCTTTGGAGGATTGTCTGAGGAATATGGAGCTTATTATCTATTTTTCTAGAAACACTTAAGATTTCCTCTTGGATTAAGTAAGTCTGTCAGAGAGCAGTGTGCTGTGCTGTTTTGTCCTCTCCTCCCTGCCGTTGCTAATGAACTGTATTTTGGCCTTATGCAACAGTCTCCACTGATGGATGCTCTAAGTAAAGAACCATCTGAAACCCACTATTATAATTGTGTAAGGATGTTGATTAGGACATTTTTACCACATTATACAGTGTCTCCTTCATAAACATACACAGGAGGAGCTCTTCTCAGGGGTTATTACAAGAATAATTATGCCTCTCTTCAGTTCTCTGAGTACCTGGTTTGTTTTTATTATATGGTTCCTATGATTCATGTCTTAACTGGTTGTATTCTCTTTGTGATGGCTTTAGTGGGCTCAGAGCCAAATTTGGGGCCCACCTCTAACAGGTATTTAGAAAGGACCTCACCATAAACATTTGCACTAACCTCACCCATACATAATTTCTTATTTATCTTGTTTATTTTTCCCCTAGTCATTTATTCTTATGTCAAGTTGTATGTTTATAGTTCTAGGCTACTTTAAATCCATTGTGAAATAAAGTAGGGTATATGTAAGTAAATTTAGAATTAAACAAAATTAGGATATTAAGAACCTAGTAAGCCACTATTTTTTCAGGGAGAGGGGAGGCAGGTATGAATGTATAACAAAACATTTAATTTTATTTAATGAATATTATTTTGTCCTAGGCACTGCATTCACAGTCAACAGTAGATACATGATGATGACAGTCTAATATTATAATGTGTTTTTAATGAATTTTATATTTCTCCCTTTAATTTTTTTCTACCATAGCAATGTTTTTTGTAAAGTATGAATTAATTTTAGAACTCTATGAGTTTACAATTGGGAGAAAAACTTATTGAGCAGTGTGTCCTGGATTTTATTCAATTGTTTGGAGAACCTGATTTTCATAAAGGTAATTCCATGTTATGATGTTGCTCATGAAAACACAGTTTTATTTGTAGTTACAGTTTTTTAAATGTGATTAAGAGGAATCTTCCCAACTGTAGTACTAGTAAGTGTAATAATAAAGGCAAGCCAGTAGCTGGGGTTGTCCTTATCTCAGGCTGCTTGGCATCCTGGAAATAGAGCCCTGAAATTAGACAGATCTGAGTCTGAATCCCACTGCATATGAGTTATATGCCATTCAGTGAGTTGTTAATGTTTCTGACCATTAGTTTCTTATTTTGGAAAGTAAATATAACTATCTCACAAAGTTATGAGGATTGAATGAAATGTTTCCCAAATAATATGTGGTATGATTAGGTATTCAATAACTTGAATTTCTTCTCTGAGTATTCAGTTGGTTTTATCAGATGATCTTTAAAAAATTATTAGGAATTTCTGCTTTGGGTAATTACAATGTTCAATTTAGGATGAAATATGTGGTTTCCTCTTTCTCCAAATATTGCTTTGATTAGTGATAGAACAGGTTAGGTCAGAGTTAAATGCTTAAAGAGGTGGGGGAGGGGATGGATCATGTATTCTTTGCTTCAGCAACTTTTGCCATAAGGATTACTAACTAACAGAGCAGTTTCTCTGAACAATTCCTGTTTGCTCTCTTCTGTAAGTAAAGTATATTTTAAAAGGTGGGAATATGTGTCCTTTGAAGTAGAAATTATTAGTCTCTTCTAAGGAAGTCATGCAATTATGGAAGAAGCAATGTGAGTGAAGATGTCCATTGTAGTAGTGTTTGTATTATTTGTGTATGTGAATGAATGGAATAGCTTATAAGGCCCATCAATAAGAGAATGAGTAGTTTGTGGTTCAGATATTTTTGAAATTGTTGTGAATGATTGTTTAGTAAAATAGAAAATTCTTATGGCTTAGGTAAGGTGGGTAAAATTTATTTATATACTTTGAGTATAGCTATGTAAGGATCATTCGAAGGAAATATACCTGTCAGTAGTGGTTTTATGAAAGTTAGAAAGCATGCCTCTTTTTGTTTGTTTTAGGGTAACAGAAAAGCACAGACGATTTATGCTTCTGACTTTACTAATAACCTTGTTAAAAGATATAAGCTCATTTTTTTAAAAAGTCAGGGGATAGAAAAATATACATTAAAAAGCAAAAGTGTTAAAAGTCCTGAGTATATCAGACATTTATTCTCTGCTTATGTGTATATATCTGAATGAGTGTACATATTTTTCCCCCACAGATGGGGATAATTCTTTACTTCTGAAACTTGTTCTCTTTCCCATCAGCAGTATAACAAGTACATATTAGTATGTGGAGGGTCTTGTTAATGGCTGCAGTATACGGTACATGAGAATGTACCATAGTTTAAACTCTGCTGTATTGGATATTAAGGTAGTTTCTAGTTTTGTTCTTGTGAACTGGCTGCAATGAACATTTATGTATTTTGAACCCAACTTATATATTTTTATATTTTTAAACCCAACTTACATATTTTTGAACCCAACTTTTTAAAAAGTGTAATAGTTGCACTGTATTATTGGGCATTCTTTGCTTTCATGTATGTTTCATCATCCCAGTTAGATGGTTAAGTTCTTTGATATCAGGTACTATGTTTAATGTTTCTTTTGTATCCACAAAGAATCTCATGAAGGAGATTTTTCAGTAAATGCTTAGGAAGTGATATTTTGGTATTTGTGAGTTATTACATCATTGACTCCTTTATAATGTTTTAGAGTCATAGTATAACTTTAGGGATTAAAAACTCCCCCTTGATAAAGTAATGTATATTGAGTGAAAGTTATTTCTTATGAAATACTTTTCATTAATATTATCCTGAGTTCAATGTAAGATCACAGGAAAAACTTTCCTTATGAAATGCAATTAATTATAGTGGGACGCATTTTAGAAAAGAAACAGAGTCCATACGATTAGAATATATTTAAAATGGACTGAACTGGTGGCTAGGTTGAACTTGCTTTTCTGTTATGGTTAAAGAGTTCATGTTTGAAACACATCACTTGGATTTGAATCCCAGCTCTGCCATTTTCTGTCTGTGTGGGCACATTAGTTAACCTCTCGGTGCCTCAGTTCTCTCATCTGTAAAATGGGAATAATAATAATGTCTTCTTATAAAGTTGTGATAAAGATGTTCATTCATGTAAAGATTAAAACCAATGCCTAACAATAATAAACACTCAACGCACATGTAAGTTTTTAACATTAATATCAGTTTTTTGTTGGATGCTATTGAATTTATAAGAATTGAGGGCCAAATGATAAAGTTGAAGTTTTTCTATCATACTTCATTTTATACTTCTGTAAAGCAGTTATTGAGAATGGGCCACGTGCCAGGCATTAAGCTAAGTCCTATGAAATACAGTACTGAATAAAACAGAAGACGCTTCCTGCCCTCAAGGTGCTTATGATGAGTGGAAAACGAGATATTATTATGTCTAATATTTGAGCTTTACCATGGCCAGGCCCTTTGCTAAACCTACTGCAAAAATTATCACATTTAATCCTAACAAACATCGGACAGATTAGATATAAACGTTATCCTCATTTTATATATGAGGCCGAGAGGATTTAATTAACCTCCTCAAGGTTATATAACTACTAACTGGCAGAACTGGAATTAAAATCCAGAGCCTAATACCAAAGCCCCAGTCCTTATTTAACCACTCTGCTGGGTGGTAAATAAACATATAATAATAAATTGTGATTATTGGGGTCTGTAGGGTACTGATTAATCCTAGCTTGCCTTTTGCTTAATAGATACAGGAGTCAAATAGAGATAAAAATATGTACTTTACTACTGGAAAGCTAGCGCGGAGAATGACTTGGACAGGTGGCTCAAGTGGGCGTCTTCTTTCTTCTCCACTGAATTGAACTTGCACACTCAGTTGCAGGCATGTCAGCTAGAAACCCGATGGCATTCCTTGCTCCAAGAGGCCCCAACAGGCTTCCCAGCAGAGGAGAGGGGAAAATACTCAGCCTGCGGGTAGGCAGGCAGACTCTGAGGTGAAGAGCTGAAGAGGATGGGTCACACAGGAGGCCAGGAAATTGGACGTGCCCTCCACCTGGATGCTGAAGTTGCCAGGAATGATGACAGAAGTTGGGAGGGGCGAGAGACTTTAAGATAGGACTTTAAGATGGAAAATTCCAGGTCAGTGGATAACAGCAACAGAGGGAGAGATGTTCGTGAGCAGGAGCTTGTGTAAATCAAAGGGAAAGTTATGGTCTGGAAGTGGAAACAGTTGGCAAGGAGGACATCTACGCCACCTGCTAGTCGTGAGGTACGTGGGATATGAGAGTGAGAATCCACTCTAATGGCATAGCTATAAGAGAAGTAGTGTCTTCAAGGTACAGCCTGGTTTCAATTAAAGCAAGGAGATGGGGGAAAGTTCAGAAGTGAAGATTTACAGGAGTTTATTACAAATTGGGAGTTGAAGAGCAAGGACATAAGGTAAGGATTTGGGAGCGAAGGGAGGGGAACTTATGGAGCCAGAGTCATATGGGAAAGAGGTTTTGGTGAGAATAGGTGATCCGAAAGCCTTGGATGTACCCATTAGAGACTGGAGATAAACAGGAGGATGAGACATGATAGAATTAACCCAAACAGTCTCTAAAAATAATTAGAATACACATCATTTCTTGCTGTAGATGTCCTGTATGATCTGGCCTCTGCCTGTATCTCTAACCTCATTCTTTTCCTCGCTCCCTTTGCTCCTCGTTTCTTTTGTCACTCCAGCATACCATATTTTTTCTACCTCTGTTTTATTTTTCCTTTGTTTGCACTTGCTTTTCTGAGAGGCAGCATAGGAAAATAGTTAATAGTGTGAGCTCTGGATCCAGACTTCCTGCACTGTCACTCTTTAGCTTTGTGACTGTGGGCAAGTTATTTATACTCTCTTGTGCTTCAGTTTCCTTATCTGTCAACTGGGGAATGATAATAAAGACTCACTAAATGTTAATAATATTATTTTTTCTTCTGCTTGAGGCTCTTTTCCACTATATCTTTACATGGTTGCTACTTTCTTATCATTCACTTCCTTCAGCTCAAATGTACTTCCTCAGACATCCTAGCTAATGTAGCATAACTCCACCAGCTTTCTGTCGCTCTTTATCCCGTTATTCTATTTTACTTATTCACAGCATTCATCACTGTGTGAAATTTATTTTATTATTCTGCTCTTCCCCTCTCCCCCCATCCCCTGAGGTCAGGGATATGTTGACTTATTCCCGACTGTATCTCAGCTTCTAGAAAGTGACAAATACTTTGTAGGTGCTCAAGAAATTTTTTTGCCAACTCATTGTCCTGAAAACATGGTGGTTTCCAAGGCCTCTGATCAGGCAGCATTTGGTGGCAAGGTGACACTGAGGCCTAGGCCAAGAAGACAGAATCCGGCTCTTTGTGTACCAATCTGTTGGCTCATCTAGATCAAGTGGCTGCTGCTTTTGTGTTATTGGGACATAGCTACATTCATTTAAAAATTTACTATCTGCTGCATTCCAGTTCCAAGCACAGAGTTGAGTAGTTGAGACAGAGACCCTAAGCCTCACAAAGTCTAAAATACTTACTACACGGCCCTTCACGGAAAAAGTTTGCTGATCCTTGATTTAGATGCATAGAAAAAAAGACAAGAAGGAAACACCAAAAATAATTAATAAATTACTTTGGATAGTAGGATTATATGTCATTTTAATTTTTATCTTTATACTTTTAAAATTTGTTAGAGACCCATTTAATTTGGAAATGAAATAGCCTTATAAATACTGATTTTAATATATTTAGAGAACATTTAATGATGAGCTTTTTATGTTTTTTTTTTCCCTTAGTGCTGCTTTTGACACAAAAACTGGGTTACGTGTTGCAGTGAAGAAGCTATCCAGACCATTTCAGTCCATTATTCATGCCAAAAGGACCTACAGAGAACTGCGGTTACTTAAACATATGAAACATGAAAATGTAAGTTAATAATTCAAGGCAGGATAAATTCTGCTGTTTAATAGACTGGAAAAAATTGTGTTTTAATTACTGCGAATGGAAATGCATTAGAGTACATCAAACTTTGGACCGTCCTTGTACTGGGGTGTTAGTGACCACTGCATTATGTCAGGTAGATACTCAAAGCCTTGGGATGAAATCGGTGCATCTTCCTGGAGTTTCAGTTTTACTTAAAGATTTTTAGAGGGAAAGCATATAAAATTTTTTTTAATAAAAATGAATATTGTGGGCTTCCCTGGTGGCGCAGTGGTTGAGAGTCCACCTGCCGATGCAGGGGACACGGGTTCATGCCCCGGTCTGGGAAGATCCCATGTGTCCGTGGAGCGGCTGGGCCCGTGAGCCGTGGCCGCTGAGCCTGCGCGTCCAGAGCCTGTGCTCCGCAACTAGAGAGGCCACAACAGTGAGAGGCCCGCGTACTGAAAATAAATAAATAAATAAAAGAATATTGTGAGATAAAACACAACTCACAAGGATTTTTAACAGAAAATATTACAAAGAAGTTTCGTATTCTCTACTTGGTTTACTTAAGACTATATTATCAGAATATGGGAATCCATGGTATTTTGTGTTGTTATGGGTTTCTTCAGTGGAGAAGTTTGAGGAAGAGTGCCTTAGGTTCACTGAATGTCCTATCAGAGATGGGTATTATTTTCTGAATAATTTAATATTATAATTTTTTCTTTTAATTTTTAAAAGACAGCTTTTCTAGATTCAGGGATTTTAACAAATGTGACAAAGACATTGTTTAAGTTAAATATAACATTTTCTTGTCTATAAGTTTGGACATTTGAGAGCAATGCTGTCCTGCAAAGGAGTGCTTAAAAATCCTAATAGCATAAATAAATGGATGCAGTTGGAATATTAACTGAAAGTGAAAAAACAATTGACTGAGCACACTTATTTTCCTGAGTTTCAAAATCAAGTTAGATTGCTGTATGAAAGGAACTGTAAAATTTGTAGCATTGTAGAAACAATGGCCATAGAGATTTTAGAACTATTTGACCCTATTGGTGGTTACTGTGTAGAAAAAAAATTCAATTTTTCAGTTTATTACTTGGCTATTCAGATATTTTTCTGTTTCAGTAATTGAACTTCTTTTTCTGCATAGTGAGAAAAAAATGTATTAAAATACATTTGTTTCACAAAGTACAAATTTCTTCTAAATTGAGAACATTGTGACTTAAATTTGGAATTTAAGCTTTTGTAATCACAGCTGCAGCTTATTTATTTTCATGTTTTAATTGCATACTATTGAGAACGTCCTGTTTTCCACAGATTACCTCCATTCCTAGGTATAATTTTTATATGAGCATCCATGTGCAAACTTGAGTTTTTAAAAAGTTCAGTGCAGAGCTGCAGCCTTCCTAATCAGTGACATGTTTATAAGAAGTTGAGATATGTGGAGAAAGCTGACAGGAGAATCTTTATTCCGAAGTCTGCATAAAATCAAGGTGGTCTGGCAACTTAACTGATGGGTTTACATTTGGCTTTTAACACAGTTGAGTGTGTATGCTGTTTTTCATTACACGTTAATAAATGTGACAAAGATACTGTCATAGCTTTTTAAGAATACTTTGAAAATGGAATGCAAGCCAAACATTTATGGAACCCCAAAGCACCTCCAGGAGGCCCCAGGATCCCACTGATGTTGTCTGTGCTAATTTAAGAACAGCTACTGTAGAAGATTACCAGCACTGTAATTTATTGTTCTGCTTTATTTCATAGTCAATTTAAGCCAGTGTTTAGGGCAAAAATTATTTTGGGTTATCTGAATCCATGCCTTGGCTTTTCTAGTGATCATTGCAACAACCTTATTTAGTATGCTATATTTTAATTTTCCGTAATGAGATACTTTGAAATATGTCTTACATGATATTGGGCTGGTTGCATTTGAGCCATTCTGTATTTGTAGACGTGAAGAGGCCACAGTGATGGGATACAATTGTTTTAATTTAGGAAAGGCTATGCGACTTTAAAGAGGACTGACCGTATTAGGAAAACAGGATTTTAATTTATCTAAATTGTTTTATAAGCAGTTTGCTTAATAGCAGTCTTTTTTATATTAAAATGTTTAGGTTTTCACTGTATCCATGTAGAGGGTCACCTGTATTTAGGTGGTGATTTGTTGTTTGAACAAAAGGAGGCAGGTGGCTGAATGTTCATAGTTCTCCATTCTGTTGGCAAATGTTTGAAGAGGGACTGGGAAGGGGCCAAAAGACTTTGACTAAATGTAGAAAAATTCCGGAATTTCAGTCTATTCTACAAACGCTTTTTAGGTATGTACAGTGTAAAAGTATTTTTACCAGGTGAAGAACCAAGACTTCCAAGGAAGTTTAATCGAGGATTTTAAGAGGAATTCCTCTCCTTTATCTTCTCTTCCTCTCTTTCTTTCTTTCTCTTTAATGACTGTTTTGGGCCACTGTCTAACTTTTAGCTAGCTGCCTTGACTCCAAAGACAGCAGCAGCAGCAACTTAAAACTCGTGAAAAACTTAAGTAAGGATTGGTAGCAAATAGAATTTTTAGGTGCCAGAATGCATATGTGATCTTTTACACAAAAATGCCTCTGACTTACAATCCGTAGTTCATTTTCTTTATTTTATTAGTGATAATGAATGACAGATATGTAATTTTCATATGGGTTATAGGAGCTAGGGGATGTTACTCTCTGAACAAATTTACCTGGCCCATCCCTGACTGAATTTTTGACCTTGATCTCATTGACACCTGGTCTAAGGAAAGATTAAAAGGAAGCAACTGGCTAGCTGCATCCTTTTGCTGTCTGAGTAGGTACTGTACAGTTAAGGGCCTGGAGAGCTATACATTAAAAAAAACTTTTAATGATTAAGGGACTCCTTTCATAAATTTTATTTGGGAGCCTTAGAGTTAATCTTACCATGATAGAACAAGTGGTTGTTTTGGTGTGCTTGTGTTAAATACATTAAATATTGTCTTTGACTGGTTACTGACTTAAAGTGTTTTGTGAGTGTGTACCAATTTAATAAAGATATATTACTTCTGTTTGTCATTGTAGGACAGTCATCAGAGATATTTGCTGATTATTTATACTATAACCGCCTTTTCTAAATATTTAATTCCTGGGTTACTTTCTAAAGCGTCTGAAATCATAATGGCAGGAGTAAGGAAATAGGCTAAAATATGACAAATTAAAAATAAATTTCCATTTAAGAAATGAGAAATGAATCGATTATGGAATGTTCCCCAAATCTATTTTAATGCTGGGAAACTTTTGTTTTACAGTATTTTCCTTATGATTAATACTCCATAAATAGGATTAATAGAGAAGGGATATTTGTAAAAGCCCACAAAAAATTAAAAATACTTTGATGTAACATGAGTGGCTTTAATGTCATAAAATGTGTCCCTTTTAAGGAAATTAAAACTTGATAGAGTATTTGCTAATATGCTTTGTTCTATTATTTTTTTCCAAATTAGTCATTGTGCTTCTTGCAGCCATACTTTTTAATCATTTGAATAATTGAATTTAGCTTTATATGTCATGTTTTGTTACTGGAAGTAGCTGCTTCAAATAGTTTGTTTCTGTGATTTGTATTTTACAATTCATTATAAAACTCTGAAGTTTCTGGTCACGATTTATTTTGGTAATCCACAGCAGGTCAGTCTACATAATCTTCCCCAAAATACTATGAAAATAAGCAATGATATACACGTGTCTTTCATCTGAGGAAAATGAGGCTCAGAGAAGATACTTTTATTTATGTAACAAATATTAATTGAACTGCTGTGTGCCCGGCAACATCCCATGTTTTGGGGTTATTGGAATGTAAAAGAAAGAAGCTCCTGGGTCTAAGAAGTCACAGATTGATTGGGGGTTCAAATTTACAGCTGTTTGATTCTAAATACCTATTGTGTTTTCAGATTGAAATGGGAGTTTTTATTTAAAATGCTTGGACTTGTTTCACTTTAGTGTGTTTGAGATAACCCTTGCATGAATAATCCTGTGTAAATTGGATCTCTAGTAGTTTAATTTTATTTTGATCTGAGGATATTTTCAAAGCCACAATTCAAATAATGTAAAACAATGTAAATTGTTTTTAAGTTTTCTTGTTGAGAAGATGGGGCATCTCAAATAACAAGAATCAGTGATTAGAAAATATTGGAGCAGGTGAATAAAATTGGCTTCTAGCTCTCAGCTATCAGAAGTACAAGAGGGTATAGGGGGTAGTAATCAAAAGACCAGAGGTTGGGACTTCCCTGGTGGCGCAGTGGTTAAGAATCCGCCTGCCAATGCAGGGGACACTGGTTCGAGCCCTGGTCCAGGAAGATCCCACATGCCACGGAGCAACTAAGCCCGTGCGCCACAACTGCTGAGCCCACGTGCCACAACTACTGAAGCCCGTGTGCCTAGAGCCCATGCTTCGCAACAAGAGAAGTCACTGCAATGAGAAGCCCGCGCACCGCAACAAAGAGTAGCCCCCACTCACTGCAACTAGAGAAAGTCTGCACAGCAGTGAGGACCCAATGCAGCCAAAAATTAATTAATTAATTAATTTTTAAAAAGACCAGAGGTCTTAAGCCAGGACTGTATCAAACTCAAGGAGAACAATTATGATTTAGATGGGAAAGGAAAAAGAAAATGATTTGACTTAATTTAAAGCACTATTCAGAGCTATTATAAGGTCATAGATAACACTATTGGTGGGGATGTAAGTTGGCCTCATCTTTATGGAGGACAGTTTGACAATATTAAGATCCTTAAGCATATTGATGTCCTTTGATCTTGTAATTCTATTTCTTGAAATTTATTCTCTGGAAGAAAATACAAGATGTATATATGCACGCATGCACGCATATGCACATATACTTGCAGTGTTCCTTAAATGTCCAAAGATAGGAACTTGGTTTTATTATGGTGTATACAAATGGTAGAACATATTATTGAAAAACATTTGAGGACATGAGAAGAGTCATTATTTGTTAAGTGACAAGGCAGGATATAAAACTGTATGCATAGTATAACCCTGATTTAATTTATGTACATCAGAAAAATCAAAGAAAGTATCTCAAAATGTTAATGATAGTTATAACCAGTAGTACAATTAGAGGTAATTTTCGTTTTCTTGTGTACGGTTGCCTGGATAAGGAGATGATGGATAACTGTACCTTTCCTTTGCAATAAGATGCAAAGACTTGAAAAGCTATTCTTCTTGAATTCCAAGGTCTTTTTTTAGTTTGTTTCCCTCTCACTGTTGTGGCCTCTCCCGTTGCGGAGGACAGGCTCTGGACGCTCAGGCTCAGCGGCCATGGCTCATGGGCCCAGCCGCCCTGCGGCATGCGGGATCCTCCCAGACCGGGGCACGAACCCGTGTCCTCTGCATCGGCAGGTGGACTCTCAACCACTGCGCCACCAGGGAAGCCCTGAAATTGCTTTTAGAAGTTGATATTTGTGTGGGGGTTTTTTGGGTTTTTTTTTTTTTTTTGTCTTATAAATTTATTTATTTATTTATGGCTGAGTTGGGTCTTTGTTGCTGCATGCGGGCTTTCTTTAGTTGCAGCGAGTGGGGGCTACTCTTTGTTGTGGAGCACAGGCTCTAGGCGTGTGGGCTTCAGTAGTTGTGGCACATGGGCTCAGTAGTTGTGGCGCACGGGCTTAGTTGCTCCAAGGCATGTGGGATCTTCCTGGACCAGGGCTCGAACTCATGTCCCCTGTGTTGGCAGGTGGATTCTTAACCACTGTGGCACCAAGGAAGCCAAAAGTTGATATTTGGATGAGTGGTGTAACATTCTAATTAAAAGTGCTCTTTTGGGCTTTCCTGGTGGTGCAGTGGTTGAGAGTCTGCCTGCCAATGCAGGGGACGTGGGTTCGTGCCCCGGTCCGGGAGGATCCCACATGCCACGGAGCGGCTGGGCCCGTGAGCCATGGCCGCTGAGCCTGTGCGTCCAGAGCCTGTGCTCCGCGGCAGGGGAGGCCACAAGCAGTGAGAGGCCCATGTACTGCAAAAAAAAAGTGCTCTTTTTCATGATAATATTTTGAGTGTTGGTATATTTTACTGAGTCCACGGTCATGGGTCAGTTTTCATGAAGCCCATTTAGCTTTTGTTTTTTCCATTTCCAGTTTCCCTTAAATCTTGCTGAACATATTGCACATGAATTATATGTCTTGTTTGCCTTCTTAGTGCCTAGCTTTGTGGAAATGAGTGGTCTGGATTTTAGGAGGAACTGGGGAAGGGGGGGATGTTAAATTAATCAGTGTAAAGTCATAACCAGAAAAACTGCTCAAAGACCATGGATTACTGAGTATTAAGTAGCTCTTTGCTTTACCCTTGTATAAAGATAGCTTTTTTTTTCATTTTTATAGTCTGATCTAAATACCTGATAGTGATTAATAATCTTAATATTAAGAATATTATAAGAATAATACCAAGAATATACTGAGGAGATATATTGGGGCTTTAAAAATGTCAGTTTTGAAAGCTATATAGTAATTTTTATTGAATAATAATATATTTTAAAAAGAAAAATGATACTGTAACAACAGCTGTAGAAGTATGACTTTTTTCTGTTTGTTAATCATTAGACTATCAGTGCATGTGTAAGGTCAAGAGTCCTAAATCTTTTTGCTTCCTGATAAGCTAATGGTTATATGTGACCAAATTCTAAAGACATGAAGATTTTAGTAGTAAAATGAGTTATTATGAAAAGTGACATTTAACAAGTAAAAAACAAAAGCATAATTTGGGTAAAAAATAAGTTGGAGTTATTAAGTATATGATAATGTAATGTTATTGAACTGAGAGCAGGATTTGGAATTAGTTCCTATTAAAATGACTAAGACCTGGGCTTCCCTGGTGGCGCAGTGGTTGAGAGTCCGCCTGCCGATGCAGGGGACGCGGGTTCGTGCCCCGGTCCGGGGAGATCCCACATGCCGCGGAGCGGCTGGGCCCGTGAGCCATGGCCACTGAGTCTGCGCGTCTGGAGTCTGTGCTCCGCAACGGGAGAGGCCACAGCAGTGAGAGGCCCGCGTACCACAAAAAAAAAAAAAAAATGACTAAGACCTGATGGATAAGTTCAGTATTTATTTACTGTTTGATTTTTATGTTTTCTTATAGGTGATTGGTCTGTTGGATGTTTTCACACCTGCAAGGTCTCTGGAGGAATTCAATGATGTGTGAGTAAATCCTCTGTGTTTGCCTTCCTCCGCTAGAGGTTAAAGATTAGCAGCCCATTTCTAATCCTGAACCACTTAGCACTATCAGACTTAGATTCTTTATTCCTGTCATCCAGCTCTTCTGCGGAATGGGGAATGGATACAGAAGATGTATATTTTGGGGGGTATAAGTTCGTATTTTCATCATCTCAGGCACATTGTGCCCTATTTGGAGACACAGTGGTGGGTCCTGGCAACAGTTCCATGGAGAAGAGTATAGGGAGTTTTGACCATGATTTTTATTCTCAAATTGTCTGTCCCAGCTTTCAAAGGGACATGTTTATATCAAGAAATGTAGTGGTGGGCTTCCCTGGTGGCACAGTGGTTAAGAATCCGCCTGCCAATGCAGGGGATATGGGTTCGAGCCCTGGTCTGGGAAGATCCCACATGCCACGGAGCAGCTCAGCCCGTGTGCCACAACTACTGAGCTTGCGCTCTAGAGCCCGTGAGCCACAACTACTGAGCCTGTGTGCCATAACTACTGAAGCCCGTCTGCCTAGAGCCCATGCTCCGCAACAAGAGAAGCCGCTGCAATGAGAAGCCCATGCACCGCAATAAAGAGTAGCCCCCGCTCGCCACAACTAGAGAAAGCCCATGCAGCAACGAAGACCCAGCGCAGCCAAAAATAAATAAAATTATTTAAAAAAAAAAAAAAGAAAGAAATGTAGTGGAGTCCTGGTTCCATATAGATTCTTCCATTTCTTTTATCCTGCTTGTGTGTGGGAAATGCATGCTGATCTTTAAAGTATTGAATTTCTGTACTGGGACAAATGGTGAGCCTCATGTGTTTAGAAAGCTGATTCTCCCAGTTTTGTGACCATCTCTATTGTTTTAGCCTGGGGAACCCCCCCTAGAAAGAGGGCCTGAGATTCTCAGGAACCAGTAGTTGAGGGCTAGGGAAAAGGAAACAGAGAGGAAGAGAAAGTTGCTACGAGGATATGTTATTAAGTCAGTCACCATTTTGTGCAACTGGGCTGAAAACTGCCAGGGTCTTCAGTTTTCCAAAAGTTGTGTAGAATGCACCTCAGATGGGAGCATTTACCCACTGGCTTCTGACTCCATTGTCAAGTGTTGCCCCATGGGGCAGTAATGCCCTCACCTGCCCAGGTTGCACCTGTATGAGTACAAGATAGATTCCAGCAAGTGTTGTGGATGTTGTGCAGGTGTTGTGTATGTGTGAGTGCTCTACTGTAGCTTTCCCAATATCTGAATTAACATAACCTCCCATCCCCAATTCACAAGTATACTATACCATAAGAGAGAAGGAACACCTTAAATTTAGGGTTATACATTTTGTCCTGGTGAAATTTTGGCGTTCCTAAGTGGACAGGAGGACTATTGTGAAAATCCAAATAAAATTGCAGATCTTGGCCTCTCTTCCTTAACCTCTACTCTCCACTGTCCCCAGTGCTGAACTTAACCCCACCCTTATCCTGGGCTCAGTTTCTTCTACCCTTATCCTAGGCCAAGTGCAAGCACCATTTGCTCATTTCCCAAAGAACAAGTGGGAGGGAGTGGAGGAGATGTTTGAGATTGTGTGTTCTGTCTAATGAAAGGGGAAAAAAAAATTAAAAAGAAATGTGGAATATTAAATGGAAAGAGAAAGAGGAAGGTAGCAAAAAAATCTCCCACCACTTGAACTTAGTTGGAACATGATATGACTGTGAGTCGAAGATGAAAGAAGGAGAATCTAGTCTAAGTGCAAGAACTCCCACCCACTTTAACCTTGATCCTGCTAATGAAAGTTTAAGAAAAAACTTTGAACTTCCTTCAAGCAAAGGGGAAAAAAAAGGCAGTAACTAAGAACAGCTGTGCTTCCTGAGCCCTGCATGTCTCTAGAATGTGGAGGCTTCTAAAGCCTCCTTACTGGATGCCCCAGGCAGAAGCATGTGTGTTGCAAGTTGTTGAGCTCTGCTGTAGGCTATGTTTGGAAAAGAGAATATTGCCATGATGTTTTTTTTTCTTTAACATTAATTCATTAATTTTTACTTTTTTGAGGATTTTTTTTTTTTAAAGTAGCTTTAGGTTTACAACAAAATTGAGGGGAAGGTGCAGAGGTTTCCTGCTTACCCTCCTGCCCCTGTACATGCATAGCTTCCCTCATTATCACCAGAATGGTATATTTTTCACCAAGAATGGACCTATATTGACAGATCATAATTACCCAAAGTCCATAGTTTATCATAGGATTCACTCTTAGTGTTGAAAAGTTTATGGATTTAGACAAATATATAATGACATATCATTATAATATCATACAGTGTATTTTCACTGCCCTAAGAATGATGGGTTTTGATATTCTGTCTAAATGTGGAAAAAATGCTGAAGTAATATGTTTGTGAATTACTTTAGAAAACATTTGAATCAGGATTGAGCTGTAGCCCAAAATTTCAGGTGTGACGAGGATTGATTTTTTTTTTTTTTAAGAAAGGAATTGATAATTCGCTGACCTAGGCTAATGCTGTATTTTGCCTTAATCAGGCATATGGAACTGGATTATGAGCCTGTTTTTCCTATGTCAAAGACCTTATTTAAGGCTAGTGTCTTTGGGAGGTTAAGTTTTATCCATTGTGGTGCCTGTTGGCTCCTTTATCCATTTGAAGGCTCACTGACTTACAAGCATACCCACTGAACTGAAATTGCATTTATTTCTTCATTCATTCATTCAACAGATACCATGGCTACTGAGCAGGAATCTATTCTTTCTGTGTAACTGTAGCTGGGTTCTATTTGCTTATTTATTTCCAGCTTTACTGAGATATAACTGACATACAACATTGTGTAATTTAGGTTTTGATTGTTTATAAATAAGAACTTAGTTCACCGTTTGGGAGCAAATCTCAGTACTACTTGTTGAATACTTGCTGAGCAGAGTGTTAGAACAAGGCTCAGGATAATCAGAAACACTAGTCTTTCCCTTGATGAAATAAAAATCTTGTTAGGGGAAATAAATTCAAAACACTTTTGTAGGGGCTTCCCTGGTGGCACAGTGGTTAAGAATCTGCCTGCCAATGCAGGGGACACGGGTTCGAGCCCTGGTCCGGGAAGACCCCACATGTCACAGAGCAACGAAGCCCATGTGCCACAACTACTGAGCCTGCGCTCTAGAGCCCACAAGCCACAACTACTGAAGCCTGCGTGCCTAGAGCCTGTGCTCCGCAACAAGAGATGCCACTGCAATGAGACACCCGTGTACCACAACGAAGAGTAGCCCCAGCTCACCACAGCTAGAGAAAGCCCGCGTGCAGCAACGAAGACCCAACACAGCCAAAAAATAATAAATAAATAAAATAAGTAAATTTAAAAAAACAAAAACAACACTTTTGTAACCAAGTTATCCGTTGACTGTAAGACCTTGGACGAGTCACTTTTCCTCTCTGGGTCCCAGTTAACTTCCGTGTAAAATGATGAAAATTGGGATGGTTCACTTCTGAAGTGTTTTCAATCCCAGAGAATCTCTGAAAATAGAATGATGAACCTAAGGATACCTTTTGGAAAAATGTTTCATTGTTACTTTTTTATGATTTATGTATCACTGAGAAAAAATTAGTACTTGTCCAGGACTATGGTTATTTCAGTGTTTTCCAAAGTCATTTCAGAATTTGCATAAGAGATCAAACATCTTCACCTACAATTACAGGTTGTGCAAATTTAAATACCTTTAGGGCCATACAAATAACATAAACTAGGCTCAGTGCTATACAGAATACCTGCACTTCCTAAACGCATTCAAATTTACATTAAAACAAAATAAACAGACAAAGACCCACTGTTCTGGCCAAATCAAACGAACTGAAGACTAGAGTGGTTCTACAGGCTGCCAGGTTTAGAGCAAACAGTAATTTTGTTTTTTGTTTTTGTTTAAAATATTTATTTATTCTTTTTTGGGGGGGGTTGTTTGCTTCTTTTAATTTATTTTTTTAAATTTTTGTTTGTGTTGGGTCTGTTGCTGTGTGTAGGCTTTCTCTAGTTGTGGCGAGCAGGGGCTACTCTTCATTGCAGTGCACAGGCTTCTCATTGTGGTGGCTTCTTTTGTTACAGAGCACGGGCTCTAGGTGCATGGGCTTCAGTAGTTGTGGCACATGGGCTCAGTAGTGGTGGCACGCAGGCTCTAGAGCGCAGGCTCAGCAGTTGTGGCGCACAGGCTTAGTTGCTCCGCGGCATGTGGGATCTTCCCGGACCAGGGCTCGAACCCATGTTCTTAACCACTGCACCACCAGGGAAGCCCCAAACAGTAATTTTGAACATTAATTTTCTGTGCTAATTAACAAAATCTCTAATTACTTTTCATAGTTATAGTTGGCTTTTAATCATGTGTTATGTGTATTTGTGCCTTTATATTTCAGTTAGCACTTTCCATTTATCATACAATGCAAGCTTTTACTGAATTTTAAATTTCTTAGTTAATAGGCATCCTACATAATTCATTAGTAAGACTATACTTTTGAGAAAGGAATAATAGGTAGTGAGTTTTGATCATTAGAAACAATGTGCAGTTACTGAATATAACAGAGCTGGTGTTTGGAAAATGTGGAGTTAAAAGATGAGAATACAGTACCAAGTTGTTCTTGACTGCGATATGATGTGGTTGTACAGTTGGCAAAATTTTATAAGATATATCTAGATCTTTTTAGTGATTGGATATCATTTGGACATTTCTGTTTGCTTCTTTTTTTTATTTTGTTAAATTTTTGTCTGTGTTGGGTCTTCATTGCTGCGCGAGGGCTTTCTCTAGTTGTGGCGAATGGGGGCTACTCTTCATTGCGGTGAGCGCGCTTCTCATTGTGGTGGCTTCTCTTGTTTCAGAGCTTGAGCTCTAGGCCTGCGGGCTTCAGTAGTTGTGGCATGAGGGCTCAGTAGTTGTGGCTCGTGGGCTCTAGAACGCAGGCTCAGTAGTTGTGGTGAATGGCCCCAGTTGCTCTGCATGTGGCATGTGGGATCCTCCTGGACCAGGGATCAAACCCATGTCCCCTGCACCAGCAGGCAGATTCTTAAACCACTGTGCCACCAGGGAAGTCCCGGGAAAGTAGATCCTTAACGATACAGTCAGGTCCTCACACACACACCAAGATGTAGAGCTTAGTGAAGCAGGAACCCACTAGGCAGCTCCATCATTGACTGCTTTGACGTAATCCATACTCCTGCTAGTGTTGGAGGGTTTCCTGCAGAGGCGTGGGGTGGCCGCAGCTCACCGGGGGGACAAGGTCACTGGCAGCAGAAGTCGTGGGAAGCACTCCTTGGCGTGAGCCCTCCCAGAGTCCGCCACCAACCCCACCAAAGAGCCGGGTAGGCTGTCTCTTTGCTTCTTGATGGTAATATTTGTCAGGAGGTGGCATATATGTGCCATATGCATGCTGCAAATATTTAGTTACCAATAGGAATCCAAAATCTTGAAATAGCCAGTATTAGAACCTAACCCTAGAGTAAGCTGCAACTTCATGCTACTACAGCATTGCCTTTTCTTAACTGTAGTGGTTCTCTGATCAAGCTTAGTAGACAATGAAGAGTTTTTGGACTCAGTGCAAACAACTTCCTCAAATTTCAGGAAAGCTGAATTGCCATTTTCCCCCTTATTTTATAACTTCCCATTCCAGGTTTCTTATACCCAAGTTCCTTATCTTTGCTTGGTTCTTGAAGAGGGATGTGGAAGTGGGGTTTTAGATTCTGCCGTGATCTAGAAGAAGACCTACAACAGGGTCAGTCAGCAGCCATTGTTTTAGTGAAAGCCAATGGGCAGATAATCACCTAGCTTATTTAGCCATCCACTAACTAAAAATGATTGTTCAGCCACTAAGTGTAGCCTTTTTTATCAGTGTAAAAGCTGCTGAATGTACCAAATAGGTAAAGGAAGTTTCTAGATTTATATTTTAACCTGATTTAATTCATAAATATTTAAATACCCATCCTGTGTTAAGCATAGTACTAGTCTCTGGGGAATATAACAAATTATATAAACATGGTCCCTGATGATAGATTGAGACTCTTTAATTGGAGAGAAGAACAATTTAAATGACCAAACAAAATACAGTGTGATAGGTTCTGGAAGATCCTACATGATTTTTATCACTGTTCACTCTCTGACCTCATCAATACTTTTCCCACTCACTCTCTCCATTCCAGCCACTCTGGCCTCTTTATTCTTCCTTGAATACAGACATCCACATTCCCAGTAGAACCTTTGTACTGGTTTCTAATGTTGGCCTGGAACACTCTCCCCACATATCCACATGACTGATTCCTTCATTTCCTTCAAGACCCTACCGAAAGGTCATTTCATCAGAAGCTTTTTTTCCCTCTCCACCATAGCTGAAATACTACCCCCACTGTCAGGGTCTACTCCTTACTCTACTTTCTTCTTAGCAAATTTTATCATCATATATTTATTGTTGTCTGTCTTCTCCCTGTAGCTTGTAAGCTCTGTTAGAGCAGGGAGTTTATTTTCTTCCTTGTTGAGTCTTCTTTATTTGGCTGTGTTGGGTCTTCGTTGCTGCGTGTGGGCTTTCTTTTCTCTAGTTGCAGAGAGCAGGAGCTGCTCTTCATTGCGGTGTGTGGGCTTCTCATTGTGGTGGCTTCTCTTGTTGCAGAGCATGGGCTCTAGGCTCGCGGGCTTCAGTAGTTGTGGCACGCAGGCTCAGTAGTTGTGGCTCTCAGGCTCTAGAGCGCAGACTCAGTAGTTGTGGCACATGGGCTTAGTTGCTCCACAGCACGTGGGATCTTCCCGGACCGGGGATCGAACCCATGTGCCCTGCATTGGCAGGCAGATTCTTAACCACTGCGCCACCAGGGAAGCCCCCTTGTTGAGTCTTTAGTAGTTAGAAATTCTCAGAAGTTGAGTGATGAACTGAATTGTATAATACCACATATAATATTGTACACATTGGGCTTCCCTGGTGGCGCAGTGGTTGAGAGTCCACCTGCCGATGCAGGGGACACGGCCTCGTGCCCCGGTCCGGGAAGATCCCACATGCCGCGGAGTGGCTAGGCCCGTGAGCCATGGCCGCTGAGCCTGCACATCCAGAGCCTGTGCTCCGCAGCAGGAGAGGCCACAACAGTGAGAGACCCGTGTACCACAAAAAAAAAAAAAAATTGTACACATCTTAGGTCTTTTTGGCTCTAAGTCTATTTCTAGTCACATTTTTCTTGATCCAGAGCTCTATTATTTGAAAGTTTGCTAACCCTTCTCATTGGGTAAATGCTGTGATAGGTTGTATATAAGATGTCAAAACTAAAGGCCTTCAGTTGCATGTGGTCTCATTAATGAGATGAAGCATAAATGCTTACCTAAAATGACTTAAAGGACCAAGTCAAATTTGCAGTGTCAAAGCAACATACAGGGTATTAAGTGATCTCAGAATATGAGAGAAACTTAGTGGAGGAAAGCCTCTAAAGAAGGTAATAACTGTATCTGAAGAAGCAGATAAATAAGGATTGGGTGTAGAGGTCGAAATATATTCCAGATAGTCAAAGAAATGAAGGAAATGTATAAAGTATACAAAAAAGGAGATTTGTGTGGAATGGAGACTGTTAAAGGAGTAGATAACCGTTGATTTTTCTTTTGTACTTGGATAAAAATTGTGTTTTGGTAAATTATGAATTTTTTTTTTTTGGTGGCGGAGGAGATTTGTTTTCATAATTTAGCTAAGAGGCATTATGTGCTTGGAAATAATGCTTTCCTCTATCACTGAAAGAAATTCCCAGCCCAGTTGTTTGGACTTACAGAAATCTTCTTCTTCCTTGAAAATAAGTTGAGTGCTCAAGATTGGTAATACAGAAAGAGAAGCAGTCTGGGAGAAAGATGAATGAGTTAACTGTATTAACAGTTATATTTGCAATTTATTTCCATATCAGAGAGGTCTGCTCAAATGAGGATGGAGAGTTGGTAAAGCATGTAGGTGTCGTCACTGACTCACATTTGAAATCTAAACAAATTACACATCCTTTAAGAAAACACCATTCAGTTTTTGTCTGACGTGATCAGTAAGATGCCCCCTTTTTCTCAGATTAGCTGTTGTAAAAAGGTAAAGAAGCTTCAAGGTATAGTTTTGAGTTTGATTCTCTCAAGAAATTTTCCTGTAATTAACTGCTTCCTAAGTCTGGATTGGTGCCCTCCCCTGTGTGTTCTCCAGCACCTTGATGTACACTTTTATAACTCTAATTATGCTCTATTATGAGTATATACCTTCCTCTCATCTAAATTCTGTATCTTTCTTTTCCACTGTTGTACTCCCAGTGCTCAACAATAAATATTTGTTGATGGAGTGACTGAATGAATGAATAACCTTGTGCTTTCTTGTTTATAACTGGTTGGCAATCTAGTTGTCTGATAGCATGCCCAGTGCATTCTCTTTTGACTAACCTTTTTGTTTTTATCTTGGAATATAGACCATATGGTAGAATATTGAATCTGGTTTATTTGATGCAGGTAATGTAGAGGGCACCTTTCAGTAATCTTTACTTCAAATGAGGAGAATAGTTTGTTGTGAAATAAGCTGGCTAAGCTGCCTACCTGGCTGCTGAATGGTGCTTTTACCCCTTACATTGGAACAGTCTGGTCTGCTTACCAGATAAGATCTTTGGCATGAGTATTCCAATAAGATATGCCCTTGCCTGGTCTTACTAGTAATACTATATGAGTTGTCCTGGGTCATTCAATTAAATTCAGTGGTAATTGAGTGCCTGATATCTGCTACACAATGTTTTTAGGTACTTTAGATACTACAGAGGACAAAAAAGAAGCCTGTCCTCCTTGAACATTGTACAGATAGATAGCAATAAACAATGAGCATATAAAAGAGGAAATTAGCATGTTAGCAAGCAGTAATGCTATGGACAGGAGGAAAAAGATAGAGCAGGGAAGTGTGAGGGTTGGGGGAGAGATGCAATTTTAAATGGGGTGGTAAGGATAGGCCTCATTGAAAAGGTGAATTTTGAGCAAAAATTTGAAGAAGTAGAAGAATTAGACTTGTGGATATCTGGAGGAAGAGCATTCCAGGCAGAAGGAACAGCCAGTGCAAAAGTCCTGAGGCAGAAGACTGCATGCTGTATTGGAATTGCAGCAAGGGGGCCTGTGTGGCTGCAGTAAGAAGGCCAGTGTGGAGCTAAGTGAGAGCAGGGGAGAGAAGTAGATGAAGAAATGAGAGAGAGAATTGGGGACAGGATGCTGGATTATGTACAGCTTTATCTGCTGCTGAAGGGATTTTTGTCTTTAAGTGAAATGGGAAGCCTTTTGAGAGGAGTGACATGGTCTGTTTTTCATTTTTACAGAATCACTCTGCTGTTTTCAGAATAGGCTGTAGTGAGTCCCAAGGATCATTGGGTGTATTTCAGAAGCATGTGGTTACGAATTGTCAATCCCTATGATTATTTTAAATACTTTGTTTTAATATGGAAATGTTTTTTGCCCTTTTTGATAATTATTTTATCAAATAGGGCTGACGGTAGTAGAGATGCCAAGCTATAGATATAGAAGAGATTTTTTTCTACATAGGTTCTTTCTGATTGTATTATGCTTCAAAAAAAGAAAAGGCAGTAGAGTAGGAGTCTTTGACAATTGGGTGTTATCCAAGAAGCGCTTAATAAATGAAGCTCTAAATGGGGTGCTGTCTTGAGTACTGAAAACCACGTATTGTAGACTTCTGCCTTTTTGCTGGTACAGTACATTTTACTTTGAGAAATGATGGTTTATGCTCTTTAAGTTTAAAGGAAACCATCCTCACAAGAAAAGTGGAAAACAAGATTTGTATCATCAGGCTGTGAAATCATATTTTCAGCCCTCTACCTAATAAAGCCCTACTTATTTAATTCCTTTTTAAAGATGGGGGAACTAGGTAGCTTTCCAGCTGTTGGTCAGATTTAATTATTTGAGGTGTTCTGAACACTGACAGTAATAGGCATGTCTTTACTAAAATGTAATTAATTAAGCAATTAAATGTAATTGCTTTGTAGAGACTAATACTATAGAAATTATGTGGCATCTGTTTTTTTTTTAATTTATTAAATTTATTTTTGGCTGCATTGGGTCCTCGTTGCTGTGCAGATTTCTCTAGTTGCAGTGAGCGGGGGCCACTCTTCGTTGCGGTGCACAGGCTTCTCATTTCAGTGGCTTCTCTTGTTGCAGAGCACAGGCTTTAGGTGCATGGGCTTCAGTAGTTGTGGCTCACGGGCTCTAGAGCTCAGCCTCAGTAGTTGTGGTATGCGGGTTTAGTTGCTCCACGGCATGTGGGATCTTCCTGGATCAGGGCTCGAACCCGTGTACCCTGCATTGGCAGGCAGATTCTTAACAACTGCGCCACAAGGGAAGCCCCTATGTGGCATCTATTAATGCTCCTTTTGGGACTGGCTTATTTAAAATGTGCCCATCGACATTTTCCTCCCACTTCCTTGTTCACTACTTTTAGAAATTGTTATGTCTTCCATAAGCATTCAGGAACTTTGCACAACACTTGCTTTTGTCCACTGTTGCAAAATTTATTTCAAAAACCTTTCTATATGTGATGAGTTGGAATTTGACAATTGGTTTTCATGGATTGGTCTTTTGGGCTTCGTGGAAACAACATATAGTGATTAGGTTAGTTCCTGCCAGACACATCTGCCATGAATAATGTGGTTCAGCTGATTTGATTGGAGCCTAGCAGCAACGTTTGATAGTTATCACTATATAGACTGATTAACCTTATGTACTTATATAATGTCTTGACAGTCTCTCCCGGTGTCTGGAAATTTTAGTGATAAAATGAATGTGGTCTCTGATGGGGAGGGGACTTAAAGGGAATTACACAGTGGTAGAATATTCTTTTTTCTTTTTTAAAAAATAAATTTATTTTATTTATTTATTTTTTGGCTGAGTTGGGTCTTCGTTGCTGTGTGCGGACTTTCTCTAGTTGTGGCGAGTGGGGGCTCCTCTTCGTTGCAGTGCATGGGCTTCTCATTGCAGTGGCTTCTCTTGTTGCGGAGCACGGGCTCTAGGCGCGCAGGCTTCAGTAGTTGTGGCACGTGGGTTCAGTAGTTGTGGCTCACGGGCTGTAGAGCGCAGGCTCAGTAGTTGTGGCGCACAGGCTTAGTTGCTCCGCGGCATGTGGGATCTTCCTGGACCAGGGCTCAAACCCATGTCCCCTGCATTGGCAGGCGGATTCTTAACCACTGTGCCACCAGGGAAGCCCAGTGGTGGAATATTCTAACTAAAAGCATGCTCGCTCTCTCAGGCTGTGCAGTTAGTGGTCTTCTGTCTGTATAGGGTTTTTTAAGTTATTGGTAACCATTTAAACCCAATACTCAGACTTGAAATTACTATGTTTGCTTTGGTAATACTGCTTAACACCTTTGTGAACTAGCGCAGACATTAGAGAGTTAAGATTTTTAGGTTTTATTTCAAGACAAATTAAGGTAGATTTCTAGGTAGAATCATGCAGAACAGTGTTTCCTTTTTTTACCTTTTCTCCTTAAAAATATTTTTGAAAGTTGAAAGAATAATTCTCTTACTATTCAATGTCATAAAATGTAATTATTTGCAAAACAGTCTTATAAAACAAAAATTGGATTCCCTCTTCCTCAACCTGAGCCTTGCAAATTGTCATAATTGGTATTATGGATATGGCAACCATTATCCCAGGTTTTCTGGGGGAAGTTCTGATTTCACAATATTAACCAGTTATTCACAACATTCTCGTATTTGTCGGATTTTGTATCAATTTGGGGTTAAAAAAATACAGTGACTGTGATTAGGATGGAATATTGCAACATTTATAAAACTTAAAAGAAGTCATTCTCTTGACTTAAATTCTCTGTCAACTGGAAGAATTTGGAGGCAGTATGGGCTGTGATTTAAGATCATATTTTCTGAGATCAAACAGTTTTGGATTCAGCCCCTGACATTACCACTCTTTTAACCTTGAGCAGGTTATATATACTTGTTCTGTCTTGTGTTTCCTCCTCAGCGAAATGGGAATACTAATGGAACTTACCTTACAGCTTTGTTGGGAAGAGTGTATGAGACACGGGCATAATAAATAGTGCTTGGCACAGAATAAGCACGAATGCCTTTGATTATGTTATGTTGAGCTTGGAGCATCTCTTAAATCAGAGCAACCTTTGTGAAAATATTTCCAAAAATCCAATATAGTCTTTAAGTGACAGAGTATACTCTTTCCTCAAGGCAATATAAACTTGCAAGTTTTAAAAATATGAAGGGCTAAAAAATCTAACTTAAGGTTACATCTATGCTAAGTCCTATTGCTCTTCATCAAATTGGGAACTGACCATAGCAGCCCAACAGGGAAATTAGGAAACAGAAAAAAAAAAATTTTAATTCTTCTTTGAGGAAAGAAAGTAATAAATGTGGTGGTGTGTGTGTGTGTGTGTGTAAAGAGAGGTTATACACATATATAGTCATGTAAGACATTAATAGTATATTTAAATTTACTGACCTGGTTTCTTTTCTTCCAAATTTATCAAAAATAAAAATTGAAATGAAATGAAATCAGCATTTTTTTATAGCTCAACTGATATACATTATTATTCAGCCTCAGGAATGGGTAATCATTCTCATACTAGATAAAACCTAACTGAATTTTTAAAAACTCCACTTCTTTAGTACTGATTGTGGTTGTTATGTTCCCGTAGCAGTGTGATACAGTAATGAGTGAGTAAGGCATTGCGTCTAGAATATCTGTGGTGAACCTGTTGGACTTGAATGTAATCATTCCCTAATCTTATGATGTAAGGACAGGATACGTATCCAGCACCACACCTGTGGGGAGAAGTTCTAGAATGCCTCATCTTGCTTGCAGATAAATTGTGTTCCTCCTTCCTTTAAAGTAAATGCAGGAATATTGTCAGTGAACAATATCCTTTTACCAGTCATTCCTGAAAAAGGAGAGGAATAATTTGAAAATTTAAAGATACTCCTATTTTATTTATTTATTTTTAAATTGAGGTATAGTTGATTTACAATGTTGTGTTAGTTTCTGGTGTACAGCAGTATTCTGTTTATTTATATACATATATTTCTGAATCACTAATCCAAAACTCCTAATTTATCCCTCCCCCCTATGGTAATCATAAATTTGTTTTCTATGTCTGTGAGTCTGCTTCTGTTTTGTAAATAAGTTCATTTGAAGATACTCCTATTTTAGACCCTACAGGATATATAATGAGGTGAGAAATGTAATGGCGGATTTAAAAATATGGCCATGCATTTAGTTATACTGTGTATTTCTCATGCAGTAATATCATTTTTAAGAAAAATGATACTAACACATATATCATTCTAATCTCCATTTTTGTTTTTTTCTTTTCTTTAGAGAACCTAGGAAAAGACGTCAAGTAGGAACTAGTATAAAAATTTTCAGAAAAATAGACGACAGGTAGTAAAGTTAGAATAGTGATGTTGCAAACAAGCCGCGCGTGAGTAGCTACTAAGCTTTTAGGTGTCACTGTGGTACTTACTGAGTGGACTTCTAACAGTCTTATGAAGATCAGAGCTTTCTTAGGGTTCTGGATTATTGTGTAACTGTCCATTAATTTCTAGGTACCTGGTGACCCATCTCATGGGGGCAGATCTGAACAACATTGTGAAATGTCAGAAGCTTACGGATGACCACGTTCAGTTCCTTATCTACCAGATTCTCCGAGGTCTCAAGGTACAGACAGTATTAGTAATAATTTTGTGGAATGAATTCTCTCTCTCCCTCTCTCCCTTCTATTTAGGGCTTAAGGGAAAACAAAACTTTTCTTATGGAAAATATCAAATACAGAAATCACAAGTACAATCATAGTATAATGAACCCCTGTGTTTACTCAGCGACCACAATTACCAACATATGGTTAATCTTGTTTCTTTTGTATTCCCCCAAACCCTGGATTATTTTAAGGCAAGTCTAGACATCATATCACTCCACCCATCAATACTTCTGTTGGCATGTCTGAGAGTTAAAGACTCTTCATTATTACATCTAAACAATAATAATAATTTCTTGATGTAATCTAATATCTGGTCAGTGTCATGTTGAAACTTTGAAAACATCCTCAAGAAGGCTAATTTATTTGTGGCAGGGGCAGTTTTTAAATTAAACCACCTTTAATATTTAGCATCTTTGAGTCCTTATTGTGCTCCAGAGCACCCACCAGGAAACAGGTTGAAAGCTCTATTTCTCTCATACTCCAGCTCTGTGAACAGAGTTGGTGGTATGGAAATCATAGTTATGATAAATGTACAGACTACTGATAATTACTTGCTCTGATTTCTAATCCTGCTGTTAATACTAGCATTTCTTATTGACTCATAAAAATGTACTTCAGATATGTCATATGACAGTAGGAGGCTGGACATAACTAACTGATTTTTTGCTTTTTCACAGTATATACATTCAGCCGACATAATTCACAGGGTGGGTATTGTCTTTTGATTAAATTATTGGGGTGCTGGTGGGTGGGGAGATTGGCAAGATCCTAATCTAAGCTTATTTTACCCATTGAAATATTGAGTGATTGCAACTTTGCTCTAGGTTTAACTAAAGAACGAAGATGTATAGTTTTTACCTATTTAAGGCTAATGAGGACTAGATAGTGACTGTAGAATGGAGATTGTTTATAGCTAGATGAAGTCTTTTTTTTTTTTAATTTATTTGTTTATTTTTGGCTGCGTTGGGTCTTCGTTGCTGCACGCGGGCTTTCTCTAGTTGTGGTGAGCAGGGGCTACTCTTTGTTTTGGTGCATGGGCTTCTCATTGTGGAGCACAGGCTCTAGGCGTGTGGGCTTCAGTAGTTGTGGCATGTGGGGTCAGTAGTTGTGCCTCGCCGGCTCTAGAACGCAGGCTCAGTAGTTGTGGCGCACAGGCTTAGTTGCTCCGCGGCATGTGGGATCTTCCTGGACCAGGGCTCGAACCCATGTCCCCTGCATTGGCAGGCGGATTCTTAACCACCGCGCCACCAGGGAAGCCCTAGATGAAGTCTTTTATGTTTAGCTCTTCATCATTACCCTTAGGGAGAGAATTTACCATGTGTCATAAAGTTGATCCTGTTCTTTCTTACTTGCTTCCTAGGACCTAAAACCTAGTAATCTAGCTGTGAATGAAGACTGTGAGCTGAAGGTAGGATGAAGTGACAGTGGTAATTGTTTCACCTTGTAACTATATGTTTAACTAACCAGGCAAATTTATATAGGGAATGTGTTTATAAAGCCATGACTCTTAATCTGAAAATTCTTATTGTCCTTAAGAATATCATTAGACTTTGAAATTTAAACCAGAGATTTAGTAAGCATTAGTTTAAGTGATATTGAAGGTAGTATCAGGTGTCTTGTTTTCATTCTAAAATAAAGTTAAATTGAAATTTAATATATTAGTTATAATAAAGGAGAATTATAGTGTGACTATCAAGTAAGCAGTCCTCTTGAAGAGTAATTATTAGATTTTATGGGTTTCTAAGAGAAAAAAATGGCAGAAACACACTTATTCAAAATAATTCAAATGACATAAATAATCTATAAAGAGCAAGCAACTCTGGAATTTTTTGTTTCATTTCTTTTTTTACTCAATTTTTTGGAAACATAATTTACAATAAAATGCAACACTTTAAGTGTACATTTGACAAACTTATATAGCTATGTAACTACCAACACAGTTATGATAAAGAACATGTCCATCACTCCAGAAAGTTCCCTTGTGCCCCCTTCCTAGCCAGTCCCCACACCTCTACCCCTAACCCTGGCTTCAGACAACAACCGATCTGCTTTCTGACACTATAGAGTAGATTTATCTCTTCTGGAGTTTCTTACAAGTGGAATCATACAGTATTTTTCTATGTGTGTCTGACTTTTGCTTAGTATAATATTATTGAGATCCATCTGTATTGTGTGTATCAGTAGTTCATTCCTTTTTGTTGCTGAGTAGATCCATTTTATGATTATACCACAATTTATTTATCCATCCACCTATTGATAGACATGTGCTTCAATTCCATTTCAGGGCTGTGTAAAGCTGCTATGAATATTCATGTGCAAGCCTTTCTGTGGCACATATATTTTCGTTGCTCTTGGATAAATGCCTAGCAGTGGCATTTTTGTTTTGCTTTTTGTGATTTCATTTTTTTTAAGTTCTTGCTGTGTTCCCCATGCATTCTAAGCATGGACCAGGAAATATGTTTATGAAAGTACTATATTCTTGCTTTTTATAAGGCACTGGAGTTTTTTCCCTCCTGCTTTACAAGCCTTAGGAGTTTGTTCCAGTGCCTGATTTCTCTTCTCTCCCTTAGATCTTGGATTTTGGACTGGCTCGACATACAGATGATGAAATGACAGGCTATGTAGCCACTAGGTGGTACAGGGCTCCTGAGATCATGCTGAACTGGATGCATTACAACCAGACAGGTACTACTTGCACTTGTATAGGGCCTTATTAATACTATGTTGTGTGTATTTGGGGTTCTCAGAAGTGGAGATGGCAGGAGTAGGAAGAAACATTTTTTTTCTTCCCTCAGTGATCATTTTAAGTCCACGAATAGAAAAATATTTCAGTTGCTCAGATAAAGTGGGTTTTTTCAAACTTTGTGATTTAACAATTGGCTTTTTATTTATTTATTTATTTTGCGGTACGCGGGCCTCTCACTGTTGTTGCCTCTCACTGTTGTGGCCTCTCCCGTTGCGGAGCACAGGCTCCGGACGCGCAGGCTCAGCGGCCATGGCTCACGGGCGTAGCCGCTCCGCGGCATGTGGGATCTTCCCGGACCGGGGCACAAACCCGTGTCCCCTGCATCGGCAGGTGGACTCTCAACCACTGTGCCACCAGGGAAGCCCTGGCTTTTTACTTATTTATATTTTCAGCATATTCTCTGAGTACTCCTGCCTGAAGACATTGGGTTTATAATATTAACCTCTCAATATTACTTGGGAGAATCCATCATTTCTACCAGTAAGAAACCTTTGCCCTTTTGTGAACAGCTTATTTCTCTTGCCATAACTATGTTTTGACTTAGCCCACCCATGAAGCCCTTTAATGTGGTAAGGGTCTTAGCTTATTTATTTCTATAAAAATGAGTGTGATTGTTGAACCTCGGATGTCTTAAATATTAATTTCAGTATTTCACCCCTTAACTATAGTTCCATTTGTAGCCAAGTATGATAATAGTGACATTATATTACTTTTATTTCTCTTTAATTTTGCCAGTTGATATTTGGTCAGTGGGATGCATAATGGCCGAGCTGTTGACTGGAAGAACACTGTTTCCTGGTACAGACCGTATCCTTTAAAAAGTTTTGGGTTCTTGTTTCTTGTCTGTATTTTGGTGTCCATGGTAGTATATTACTTTTACCTATCTCTAGGAAGGGCCTTCAGTTACTTGCTTTTATAGTCCAGATGTGCATTGTGAGATCTGCCCTCTTGCTGAGTATCTTGCCTTGTCAAGAAAGAGGCTTCAATTTATTTTGAGAGTTGCAAAAATGCCTCATAATCTGGAACGCCCTTTAAATCTTTCATATGTCATCTTTTTTGCAACAAGTTCCTTATTAATCTTCCCACAGCCCTTCTGCCACCTGAGTGTATTGGTGAGAAGTTCTAGATCTCAATGACTAGTTTAGTCTTCATTGCACCAGCGCTCAATGAACACAAGATAACCATTTATAAATCGGGGATATCTTGCTTGTATGTTTGATTTACATATTAAAAAGGCTGTATTTGGTCCTTGTAATGATACACCTGCTGACTCGTTTTGTTTGTTGTCTAACAACAAATAATAAAAGCAAGGAGATAAGGTCACCCTGTCTTGTGCCTTTTTTTCCCCTCAGCATGACTTTATTTTTATCCCAGATTGTAGCCAAACCTTAATTTACTTCCAGAGTTATTGTCTAGTTTATGGTTTATCATGGCCCCTTTATTTTAGCCCCTTTCCTGTCTGCTGCATGCCCATTTCACAGTTTAGTAATAATATCATCAAAATGTGATTTGTTGTAACTCCCATCAGTTCCACTTGAGGAAGATGTTTAGGCAAGAAAGAATTTTGAAATATATGTCTAGAATTAGGTTTGAAGGTTTTCGTAAAATTCATTTGACCAGCCTTCCGTGGGTTTGGTTGAGAGATGCTGCAATTGCCTGTGTTCTGTCATGGTTAGAGACCTAAAAGCTGTTTTAGCACCTCACCTAAGCAAACTCATTGAGTTTGTAAACCAGATTGTCAGTTCACTGGCTTACAGTTGGGATAATACTTCTATGGTGACTGTGATGTTCATGTTATCGATCCACATATTCTATCTTCTGCTAGAGTGTTCTTTCCGAATGAACTGAAAAACCTCTTCCCTCAGCCATTTATTTCCCTCTGAATATTACTGGATTGATACAGAGTATAGTCTCCTTATATAGCTCACCTTATTCCTCCTCATCCCCAGATTCTAATTTTAATACCTAGTGTTTCTCCTTTGTCCTTTGCTTCATTTACCTTATACTTGTTTCTTAGAAATTTGATATATGCATTATAGTCCAAGCTAAGAGAATTAGGGAAAATTTGTAATTTTCCTTTTCCTCAGGCACATACCTTAGAGTCCCATTCTTTAGTCTGTCCTCCCAAGCACACTGCTCTGATGCTCTCCTCTGTTCCCCCTCTTCTTCCTCTTCTTTGTATCTGTATCTCCATCTACAGTCAGTCGTGGACACTCATACCTACATAGACACACAAAGTGGTAGAGAGAGACAGACAGTAGAGCATACTGGTTAAGAGCACATGCTCTGGAATCAGACTTACAGGGTTGAGATCTTACTTAGCTCTTATTTACTCCCAGCTCTGTGACTTTGAGCAAGTTGTCTAACCTCTGTCTCTCAGTTTCCTTAACTATAAAATACTGATAATAGTACATACCTCATAAGGTGGTTGTGAGAATTTAGTGAGATGAAATCTGGAACGTACTTAGAACAGAGCCTGCCAACAGATATTAGCCATCATCTTCATCAGTGATCTTTGGGAAGCAGTTTCTCCCTTCATCTTCCCACTTTAGTCTAATTGTGAATCATTTAAAGGCTAGTTTTTTGTTTTATTTAAATTCTGTAACAGGTAGTAAAGGATGGATCCCCTTGGCAGGCTACTGGTAGAAAGGTTTCAAAGCAGTTGTGTGTGTCCTATGGTCCTATCTGCAGGACAGCTGCCTACTGATGGCTTGACCCTTTTAAAATGCGAACTTTCAGCCTCTAAGAAGTCTTCTCTTTTTTTTTTCAATAAATTTTATTTATTTATTTTTGGCTGCACTGGGTCTTCGTTACTGCGTGCGGACTTTCTCTAGTTGCGGTGAGCAGGGGGGCTACTCTTCGTTGCAGTGAGAGGGCTTCTCACTGCAGTGGCTTCTCTTGTTTTGGAGCATGGGCTCTAGGCGTGTGGGCTTCAGTAGTTGTGGCCCGTGGGCTCGAGCGCAGGCCCAGTAGTTGTGGCGTACAGGCTTAGTTGCTCCGCAGCATGTGGGATCCTCCTGGACCAGGGCTCAAACCCGTGTCCCCTGCACTGGTAGGTGGATTCTTAACCACTGCACCACCAGGGAAGCCCTAGAAGTCTTCCCTTTTATGCATACTTCTTTTCCTTCTATGAACTTTAGGTAGAAAATCTAGCATTTAAACTTTTTACTAGGAGATTCTCTGTTTTTTCTTTTTGCGGTACGCGGGCCTCTCACTGTTGTGGCCTCTCCCGTTGCGGAGCACAGGCTTCGGACGCGCAGGCCCAGCGGCCATGGCTCACGGGCCCAGCTGCTCCCCGGCATGTGGGATCTGCCCGGACCAGGGCACGAACCCGTGTCCCCTGCATCAGCAGGTGGACTCCCAACCAACCACTGCGCCACCAGGGAAGCCCAGGAGATTCTCTTTTTAATATATGAGAATTCATTTCAAAATTCTTATTTTAGTAATTCACTGTTTCTTTCCTACTTGGCTCCTTCAGACAGATGTTCTCCTGGATCGGAACATTCAGATTCAGAGGACTGTATTTGTAATATACATTCAGATTCAGAGGATTGTATTAGTAATATACATAACTCCCTTCTTGTCAGTTGCAATCTGTGTGGATATAGCTTTGGTTGCCTGACAAAGGGAGAAGAAAGTGTTTTCTATTACTTTTTAAAATTCCCAGTTGATTCTCGTGTGCAGCCAGTGTTGAGTACAACTAGAGTTTACCCTGGTTGGATTTTAGTTTTAATCTTTCAGACTGACCCTGAAAAAGTTACTTAGTTAGCAGTTTTTCCTCATTTTTTTTTAAGGTACCAATGAGATCAGAAAAATTAAGAATCTAGAATTTTCCACTTGGGGACCTAGAAAGATGTTAGAAAACATCTAGTTGAATCCTCTGTTTTTATAGATAAGGAAACTAAGAACCCAGAAAAAGATAGATACAAACCTCTGATCTGACTCAGGTATTAGTTTCTTTCCAATATTCTACTTGTTGCCTGTTCTCCTAATTTCTGAAACTCATTTTCTTAAAACCTTTGCAGAATGTGCTGGCCCCACACACTCTTCTGTTGCCCAGAAAAGCATGCATCTACTGCTTATTTATGATTTGAAGATGCAGCTGAATGCTGAGGCAACCTCTAGACTATGCTCTTTATTTGAGTGCACAGTTTTCTCCCTGTTTTCCTCAATTATTATTTATCTTGCATTTGGAACTGACGGTTTTAGCTTCTAGATAAGAACTATCTAATAGAACTTTCTGTAGGCTTGCAAATGGTTTATGTATGTACTGTCCAATAGGGCTGTTGGTAGCTACCAGCCACATGTGGATATTGAGCACTTAAAATGTGGCCAGTGAAACTTAGAAACTGAATTAAAAATATTTTTGTGGTTAAGCATATAAACATGGAATTTGCCATTTTAACTTTTTTTTATTGTGGTAAAATAAACATAACATGAAATTTACCATTTTAACCCTTTTAAAGTGTACAGTCCAGTGGCACTAATTATATTCATAAAATTGTGCACCCACCACCACTATGTCCAAAACATTTTCATCACCCCAACAGAAATTGTACCCATTAAACAAAAACTCCCCATTCTTCCCTCCCACAGCCTGTGGGAGCCTCTCTTCTACTTTCTGTCTCTATGAATTTGCTTATTCTAAATATTTAATATTAAGTGGAACCACACAATCTTTGTCCTTTTTTGTCTGAATTATTTCACTTAGCATGTTTTCAGGGTTCATCCATATTGTAGCATGGATCATAACTTCATTTTTATGGCTGAATACTACTCCATTGTAGAGCTATACCGTATTTTATTTATCCATTCATCTGTTCATAGACACTTGGGTTGTTTCCACCTTTTGGCTATTGTGAATAGTGCTTCAGTGAACACTGACATACAAGTATCTCTTTGAGTCCTTGCTTTCACTTCTGTTGGATATATATCTAGGAGTGGAATTGTTGAGTCATATAGTAATTCTGTATTTAACTTTTTGAGGAGCAGTCATTGTTTCCCAAGCAGTTTCACCGTTTTACATGCCCACCAGTGATGTATGAGCAATTTCTCCACATCTTCACCAACATTTCTTCCTTCCTTTCTCCTTCCCTCCCTCCCTTCCATCCTTCCTTCCTCCCTTCCTCCCATCCTTCTTCTTTTTTAAATTATAGCCATCCTAGTGGGTATGAAGTGGTATCTTTTTGTGGTTTTGATTTGCATTTCGTAATGACTAATAATGTTGAGTATCTCCCTGTGTTTACAGGCCGTTTGTATGTCTTCTTTGTAGAAATATCTGTTTGAAACGTTTACCCATCTTTTAATTGGGTTGTCTTTTTGTTGTTGAGTTTTAGGAGTTCTTTATATATTTTGGATATTGAGCCTTCACCAGATATATGATTTGCAGATATTTTCTCCCATCTGTGGGCTGTCTATTCACTTTTTTGATAATGTCCTTTGATTTACATAAGTTTTAATTTTGATGAAGTTCCAATTTATCTATTTTTTTCTTTTGTTGTTCATGCTTTTAGTGTCATTTCTAAGAATGTATTACCAAATTCAAGATTATGAAGATTTACTGTATTTTCTACTAAGAGTTTTATGGGTGTACCTCTTATACTTAGGTCTGTGATCCATTTTGAGTTAATTTTTGTATATCATGTGAGGTAGGGGTCCAACTTTATACTTTTGCATGTGGAAATTCAGTTGTCCTAAGTACCATTTATTGAAGAGACTGTCCTCTCCCACAGAATGGGTTTGGTACTTCTGTCAAAGATCAGTTCTATTCCATTGGTCTGTATGTCTATCCTTATAGCAGTACCACACTGTTTTGATTACTCTAGCTTTATAGTAAGTTTTGAAATCAAGAAGTGTTAAGTCTTTCAACTTTGCTCTCATTTTCAAGATTTTTTTTTTTCTCTTTGGGCTCCCTTATAATTCCATATGAAATTGAGGATTGGCTTTTCCATTTCTGCAAAGAAGGCTGTTGCAGTTTTGCTCGTGACTGTGTTGTATTTTTAGATCACTTTTGGTAATATTGACATCTTAGCAATATTAAGTCTTCCTATTCATGAATATGAGATGTCATTCCACTTATTTAGGTCTCCTTTCATTTCTTTCAGCAATGTTTTATAATTTTCAGTGGACAGGTTTTTCACTTTCTTGGTTAAAGTTATTCTTAGGTATTTTCCTAGCATCTTTAGGATGCTATTTTAAATAGAATTACTTTCTGAATTTCCTTTTTGGTTTGTTCATTGTTGGTGTGTAGAAACACAACTGATTTTTGTTTGTTGATCTTGTAGCCTGCACCTTTGCATAGCTGAAAGCTGAGAGCTCTAGTAGCTTTCTTGTGGATTCTTTGGTATTTTCTATATGTAGGATCATGGCATCTGCAAATAGAGATAGTTTTACTTCTTCCTTTCCAATTTAGATGCTTTTATTTTTTTCTCGTTTCTAATTGCTCTGACTAGAACTTCCAGTATAGTGTTGAATAGCAGTGGTGAAAGTGGGCAGCTTTCTCTTGCTCTTATCTTCAGCCTTGAGTATAATTTAGCTCTGCATTTTTCATAAATACTCTTTATCATGGCAAGGAGTTCTCTTCTGAATAGTTTTATAGTTTCATAAAACTCATAGTTTTATGAGTGTATTTATCTGAATTTTAAATTTTATTAAATTTTCTTTAGATTACATTTAAATTTAATCACATGTGATTATTGGTATTGTATTGGACTATGCAGTTTTAGATCTTGACAAATCATCTTCCTATAATACCTTTTTCTCATTTTTTTTGCGATTAGTCTTCTTGAGAGAATCTTTTGTTACTAGTTGTTAATAATCCCTGGAGTTCCCCTAAAGATATAAGATATACTAATTTTTGTCTTAAAGCTAATTATGTTTTTAGGTTAGAAATTATTCTCATTTGTGACTTTGCAAAACCCTCCCAACTAGCTCAAAAATAGTACTTCTTTTTTTTTTTTTTTTTAAAGAATGGAGCCCTTCCTCATAAGTCTAGTTGACTGGGTATATATATATATATCAAGTGGACACACCTGAGAGAACTGTCTATTAGAAAGAGAGTGGGGACACAGAATGTGTCTTCAGGTATGGTGCTAACTTATTTCAAAAACCATTGGTTCTGAAAAGAGTAAGCCAATTAGAAAATATTGCTACTAATGATTGACAGTCTGCAGCCTAAGGAAGAGAGACAATGAGTTTCCTAGCCCTGTTGCACGTCAAATACTGTTTTCTTCCAGACATCTCAGCCTTGGCTTACTATTGTTTTCCTTTGCTAGGTAATCAAATGAATTTTGTTCATGTGTAAAACTTTTCTTTCCTTCTTTCATTTTAATAGAAATGGTAACTAGACATTAACTAGACATTATCATTAACTTCGACATTAACTAGAAGATAATGAGGCTCCTGCCATCAGCTTGCTGCCCTACTTTATATGACTTTTATTAGTGTTTACTGGCTCCTTATTTCTTCTTTTGATTTTTTTCAAACATTTTATGAACTACTTCACACATACAAAAAGACAAGGAATAATAAATGAACACCTATGTTTATATGACCCAGATTATGAGATAAAACATTGCCAGTAGAGTTAAAACTTCTGGTATACCCCTTCCTGTCACATCTACCCCTTTCTTTCAGACATTGGTTTCAAACAGTCTCTCATTTTAAAAAAACAGTTGTACTTCAGACACTAAAAGCAAGTGTCCTAATAAATGTTGAAGAAGAAAACTATTTTATTAGGTTATTTGCCTTTTCTTCTCTAATTTAAGAATATATTTCCCCCTTTGAAAAGGCTAGAACTCTCAGGCTTGTCCACAAATCTAAAGTACCTTAAAAATTTTTCCTTGTATGACAGTGAAAATGCCTATTTTGATGACCAAGAAGAGAAGGAAGTAAGCTAAGTCCCATTTTAGTCCACCTGTCTGTCACCAGGGAATTTCCACAGGTCTTTATTCCAGCTTTGCCTCATGGATTTTTTTTTTTTTTGAAAACTGCAGCTCATAAGCAGCAGTAGTCACATGTAGGTTCTGCAAATGGTCCTCTTATTCATCTTCAACTCTCCAGCCTGCAGAGGTTTCCTAGGAGTTTCCTAGAACACTTAGAAGTGAATAGAATATCCCTCTTTTACTTTCCCTCTAAATACCCCATTACCCTTAAGTTTTTTTTCCTTGCCTTTTCATTCTGGCTACCTTTTACTTTTGTTACAGAGGACCTAGTCTAAAGAGTAACCTTAAGCCTAAGTTGTTTTAGGAAAAATCAGGAGATTTATGATTTAAATTTTGACATTGTGATTATTACAATTAAAACACATTTTTGATTAACAGTAAAAATATCTGCTATCTAGGGAAAAATGGGTTAAACCTGTTAAGAAGGATGGCTTGCTGTGGAAATAATTGTCATAATGTGGTAAATTTTGCTTTGCTCTGCTTATATAGCTACTTGAAGCTCCTTCTGGCCTTAACTGCCTGGACAAATTGTAGTGGCCTTACAGTAGCTGGTATTATTGGAAGACTGACCTGTATTTCAATGGATTTGCCAGCTCTTGGAGAACCTATGGTGATTTCCTATGAGGTTTGCATGCTTTGACTTCCTTCATGCAAGTGCTTTTAGCTACTAAGTAGATTTTTATTTTGCATTGTGTGTTTACTAATCTCCTAAGTATTGGCTGTCATGCTGTACCAGCTCTTTGTCCATACCCCTTACACACTCATTGCACTGTATTTGTATACTCTTTATGGTGTAAACACTTCAGATGGGGCGTTTGCATATGAAATGAAGCAACTTTTCTTGACTTCTTTTTTGTATATAGACTTTCCATTAGAGTGTGGTCATTCTAGATTTCTCAGGGCAAGACAGAGGGGTGGAGCTGAGTTGGAAAGCATATTACAGGAAGTCTTTTCAAGTTAATATTTATTGAGCTACTCAATGGAGTGCTGGAGGTAAGATGGTACCTGTCCTACAAACCAGAATGATCATACTCAGCAGAAAGTGAGCTATAGGAGTCACTTGAACAAATGTCTGCTCTCTGCTTATAAAACAAGGTGTAGTGATAAGAATACTATAATAGAGGTATAAATAAGTTACTGAGAAGAAGCAGAAATTAATTCAAACTCAGGATGTCCAGGAAGACTTCATGGCAGAGTTCTTGTTTGAGCAGGACTTTGAAGAGTAAATAGGGAAAGAAAAGGTTAGGTAGGAGGGGAGGATGGAGGGTATTCCTCTTTATGACTTGGAGAAATAAGAAGTTGGAAGCTTAAAAGTGCCTGGAATATTTGGTGTGAGTTGAAGCATTGAGTGCATTAAGGAATAATAATAGTTTGAGGGAGAGTCAGAAAAGAGTCTTGATGCCACATCAGGGAAGGCTGTGAATTTGAGGCTGAAGAATTGGGGCTTTATTCCTCAGGCCTGAGGTTGTTTCATACTGGCTGAGGCAGGAGAACGACATGGAGTCTCCCAAGTCATTGTTGTCATAACCACTGTGACCAGTGGAAGTGGCATACTTTTCAGGCATGTTGGGGTGAAGTTAAGACACTTGAGAAACTGCCCAGAGTCTTCCTCAGAGGGAGTATAAAACTTGATTCTGATTTTCATTAGTCAGAAGTCTTTTATATAAGAGTGTCAATCTCACTAGTATTATTTCTAGAGATCAGTTTTGATGCATTTTTTGTAAAACTACCTGTTTGAGAATTCAAGTAGTCCAGTTTTTTTTCTCATATGTGATATACTTTATCTTGTGCGATAGCTACCCTGTTAAATTTGTTCCTTAAGAATGTGAGGGAACTAAATTTTTGTAAACTGAATCATTTCAAATGAGCAAAGAGGATCCTATACTAAATTCTGTTGTAATACAGTTAATTTGATTATGTTAGAGCAAGATGGTATCTGTCCCCACTGCTTGCTCCGTCCCCGTTAATGTATGCTTTAAAATTGTTTTCTTAACAACACCTTGAATTAAGAAATCAGTATTGAAATTTTAGCCTCCAGAGCACATTGATTTTTGCCATTTGCAGAGGACAAAATTTTCTGCTATTCTTTTTTAAATTTTTAAATTTTTTTTTTTTTTTTTTTTTTTGCGGTACGCGGGCCTCTCACTGCTGCGGCCCCTCCCACTGCGGAGCACAGGCTCCGGACGCGCAGGCCCAGCGGCCATGGCTCACGGGCCCAGCCGCTCCGCGGCACGTGGGATCTTCCCGGACCAGGGCACGAACCCGCGTCCCCTGCATTGGCAGGTGGACTCTCAACCACTGTGCCACCAGGGAAGCCCTAAATTTTTATTTTATATTGGAGTATAGTTGATTTACAGTGTTATTCTCTACTATTCTTAATTCAGAAGTAACTTCTGTGAGGGGACTTGCTTTTAATTTATTTTGTATAGAACATAAATTGTTTGAGTCTATGATGGGGTTCTGCAAACCTTTTCTTAAAGGGCCACATAGTAAATATTTTAGGCTTTGGGAACCATACGGTTTCTGTTGTAACCACTCAATTCTGCTGTGTAAGTTGAAAGCAGCCATAGACAATACATAAACAATGAGCATGGCTGTGTTCCAGTACAACTTTATTTTCAAAACAGACAGCAGATTGGGGTTTGCTGACTCCTGTCTAGAATTTTGTTGTGTTTAAGCCAATTCCATATCTGGAGAAAAAAAAAAATGGGGCAGGATATTATTGCGTAACCAATTCCTGTAACTCAGGCAACTCTGGCTTGCAGAGGCCATTATTTTCAAGTTACACTGTACTGCCTTCATATGTATAATCATAAACAGAAATAGTTTATTGCATTCTCTCTCCTCTCCATCCTGCCGTACCTCCTTAAATATTCTGAGTGCCCACCACGTAGCAGATGTTAGGCTAAGCACTGGGGATAAGTGGTGAACAGGCAGAGCAGCCCCTCTCCTCATAGATCAGTAGAGGTGACAGACAATAAGCAAACTAAGCAATTATAGATTGTGACGAGCACTGTGACGTTATCAAGCACTGTGCTGAGGTGGAGAATAACCGGGGGGGGGCAGTGCTTCTTCCATAGAGTGTTGGGGGAAGCCTCTCTGAGGAGGTGAAGTTCAAGCCGACACCTGAAGTTGAGAAGGATCTAATCGTGCAAAAAACCTGACAGGTTTTTTTTTGACAGGAATCAGAAGATAGTCATCCTCTCCTCCTTTTCCCTCTGAATGTCAATATAGACATGGATAAGCTATTCAAATTTTCATAGAGAATATTGAAAGCTATTTTATAAGATTTTTTTTCTCTCCTTTTAGCTTTTTAGGCAAGGCTAAAAGCAGTAAGAACAAATGGAAAGTTTCTGTCTTCTGGTCAATACATGTACATACATAGTGAATATGCACAGAAGAGTTGGCTGCCACAATAAAGGTCTGGGCCTTGTGGCCTATTATTTAGAGCTCTGGGGATGCGTGAGGTTTGTTAATACATTTATAAAGTTGAAGCCTCATATGCTCTATGTTATGGCGCTCCAGAAGGCTGTGCAGATGCAGTGAGGTGGTGGGGCCCTCTGCTGGCTGACTATTGCTCACAAATGCTTCTCTGCTTACCATAGTCAGTGTGGACAGAGAGGTTTTCTGGAGGACATCTCAAGTGGTTAGGCCCCGGGAGGTTCCCAGGCCCCTGTCGTATTACAGGCTCCTTAGATCAAGCCTTAGGGGAATATTCACAGGTAGGCTTGTACGTCCCTAGCTCCTATGCTCTCTGCTTCTTTCTTCTCTGTGGCCTTCTGCTGACCGGTGCTCTTTGCTTGACTAGCTACTGGTGCTTTGGTGGAAGGTAAGGAGGTAGGTGTGGGCTGAGCATATGGACTGAGTGATGCTTTTGTGTTTTCACATGCTGTCTTTGGCATCTAAGTACCCAGCTATAGTCGCTTCACTTTACTGATAGGGGATGTTGACAGAAGCATAAAATGAATATAAGTTGGATATGTGTGTGGTCGCATTTTGAATCTTTGTACAGGAGGAGCATGTTCTACTTGAAGTGACCATCCTACAGAAGGCTTGACCTAGATGAATTCACCATTTTGGCTTGGTTTGGGGTTTTTAATTTTTGTTATTGGGGTATTTTGTTTGTTTTGTTTTGTTTGTTGTTTGTTTTTCATTTTTATTTTGTCCCAACATTTTCCTTTATAGTCCACCATTAGATATTGATCAGTTGAAGCTCATTTTAAGACTCGTTGGAACCCCAGGGGCTGAGCTTTTGAAGAAAATCTCCTCAGAGTCTGTGAGTTGTTGCTTTGATTGTAATAATCTGCCCTGTTGGGAGCCTCTGCCACTTCCCTTCTGTCAGTCTGTACTTTGACCCGGGTATGTTTGTAAGCACATATGCCCTTTGTGTGCTGACTTCCGAGATGAAGGGTGTGTGTGTGTGTGTGTGTGTGTGTGTGTGTGTGTGTCTGTCTGTGTGTACCTGCCTGCTCACATGCATGGGTGTGTTTTGTTTTCTCTCTATCTGGGTATGTAATCCTAGAGCATAGGAGCTTGTATTGGGCAGTAGTATGCCAGTAAATGAGATTTGAGATTCTAATTCATTCCAAGAGATTAATGGAAAACTTGTCTCCACTCTCCAGCCCTGACTTCATCTTTCTCAGTTTCACATATACTCAAGGGCTCCTTTCACTTTTAGGTTAGTGTTTATCCTCAGAGCATGAGCCTCACCATGTATTAGTCTAGCTTTATCACTAAAAGAATGAAATGTGCATTATCTGCACTCTCTTGCCCTTTTCCAGAAGTTACTTTCTTTTTATTATTTTAGAATAGACAATTCGCACATCTTGTGTAAGGTGTCTATCCCCCACAGGGGTCCCTCTCTACCCAGTCTCCAGACCCTCAGAGGTAACAGCCCCACTCCTGACACCTCAGATAACACAGGAGTAGGGTTGTAAATCCTTCTCCCACAGCCTGCCTTTGTAATTACAAGTTTGAGTAACCTGAGAAAAAGCTTTGGAGCTAATGCCTTCCTGCTTCTAAGCAGGCATTTAGAGAGAAGCCATGGGAATATGACTCTGGCTTACTTTGGCTCTCATTTCCTGCTGTTGGTCAGTTTCTTGGGCCAGACGTGTGAGAGAAATCATGAAAGCCCAGTCTTTCTCCCCTTTCCCTTCTGTCTGCTGCCAGGCAGTTGGATAAAAGGGAAAAAGAGCTGTGGAGCCAAGTTCCAGTTGTGCCTTTCTGGATTCTCCTCCCAGCGTTTCTGACTGAAGGGGTCCCTTTGCCCAATTGGAAAGACTGCTGGGTAGCCAGAGGCAGGCTTTTAATTTGTTTCATTTAAGATGAGGAAGCAAAAGCACAGAAAGACTGTGACTTGCCCAAGTCACGCACTGAGTCACTTGACAGAGCTGAGCATACATCCCAGATGTTCTGATAATGTGTTCTAAACTTTAATCTCATGATTGCACACTGTTTTGAAAGTCATTGTCAGAGTTATCAACCACAGTGTCAGCCTGAAGGAGTGTTTCCTTTTGCTTTATGAAATGCAGAAAGCTGGGTTGGAGTGAATCAAAGATATGGGATGATGTTTAGAGAGGATGGTGCTTTTTTGTCTTAAATGCATTTGCTTAGAAAGATTGGCTAATAGAGAGGACATGGGGCAAGGGAGTGGGGTTGGGGAGGAACTCCGTTTATTAATGAATAGTGCTCATGAGACTGAGATAGCAAATGCATTCCCTGTCTGGGGGTGGCCACTAGCAGCTCTTTCTCAAGTCTTCTCGCCCACCCTCAGCCATCTGCCCTATAGGTACGTGCTGTTAGTCACAAGAATTTCTAAAAGAAAAAGTGTGGGTAAAATGATCATGTTTACCTGTCATTAATCCATCTTTTTTTTTTTTAAGAAAGAAACAACACTAAGTGCCTGACCTAATAATGAAATGTCTTTATCTTATGTGATATAGGGCACATCATACATTTCAACAGCTCTAGTATAGAGTTCGGCATAATAAAATTGAGTATCAGAATACAGAACTTAAGTAATATTGTATTGAGTATAGAAATAAGAAAATGGTGTTTTTTTCTCCTGCATAGTTACAACTAGTGCATAAAAGTAATTTAAACATTGAAAAGGGTAGACAAGATTAATTTGATGTTAGTGATACTGCTCAAGTACTAGTTTATCTTAGAAGCACATGATTTGTGGAACACATGATGCATAAATAACAAAGCCAGGTGAATAAAATGGTTTAAAGCTTTTCAAAGTGAAAAGAAAAATTCATTAGTGGAGGAATGTAGTAAACAGAGAAAGCCAATGGCTATTTTCGTTACTCCTGAAAAGTAGTGAAGAAGTGATGCCATTATTTATTGATTGATGGAATTCAGTCAATAAATAATAGGACATTCTGAGTAAGAGAGTGCAGTGATAGATGGGCTGACTGAGAACGAGTTAGCATGTGCCATGAGAAAGGGGATAAATGGGTCACGATGGATGTAAGGAGAGGGAATTTTTTTTGTTGGTGACCCACTACCTGTAGTAATCAGTGAAAGGACCAAAAAAAATCATATTAAGAAAGCAAAAGCCCTTTCACTGACTCACTCTCACATTTTTCTCTGGAAATATTTTCTTCCTAACCTCCCGACAAAAAGGGGATACAATAACCTATTTGACTAAAGGAGACAAAAAAAAAACAAAAAACAGAAAATGTGCAGGCCAAGTTATTGTTCATAAGAAAGAAGAGAAAGGTGACAGGATTTTAACATTTAAAACCCAGCTGGTATTCCTATTGCTGGTTTACTTATTGACCCCCTTTTGTTCTTTCTCTTGGCATGCAAAGTAGTTTGTTATGTAATTTATTTAGAGGTAAATCTAAACTTTATTGAGAATGTTAAAAGAACTTCATACCACCTTTTGAATTTGCTGGCTTCTGTCTTTGGGCCAGGGAGCATGAACGGCAGGGTGGAGCTCATGGCCCCAGCTCTTTCCTAATAGCCAGCCTTGAACATGTGTTTGTAGTAATCTGACCACTAGGGAATCTGAGTTCAGAGGATGAGCTAAAGTGGAAAAATCATTGAGGGAAGCCACAAAGAAGTGAAATTACTTGATTCAGGTACTTATTGAAAATTATGCTACAACAGAAGGAGAGAATTAATAGATAACAGCAAAGGGAATATGAAAAGGCTTTTATTGAATTGTGTTGAGGATTTTAAAAACCCCATCACTCTACTTTAATAAGCAACACATGATAAACTAACAATTCTTGTAGTGTTTGTGTTAAAATTGATGGGACAGCTAAATGAGAGAAGTTTAGAGTACAACTTACCTACGTGCGCATACGTTTGGAAGGCCTCATAGTTCTGCCTTTGTCAGATACTTGCAGAGTGTTTTGCCAACTTCCTCCAGGATGTTTTTAAGCAAAAGTCAGTCTGTTCACCTGTTAAAGAGACTTGTGGGAGAAATCATTGTGGCATGCTGTGATACTGTCAGCAGCTTGTGACTTCTGTTTTGTCTCTGCCATTAGCTTCTAACTTTCCCCCCCATCTCCCTGTCACTTCCCATTGTGTGTTTGTGGCATGTATTTTAAATGTATCACTAACTACTGTCTTTGAAACTTGGCACTGCTTATCAACCCACATACCACCTTGGTCTTACCTTAGGAGGGGTGGTATTTTGGAGAATCACCTGAACCTGTGCCACAAAAATTTAACCTCTACCTTAAATGGATATATTGGACATTTTATTATATCCAAAGTTGAGTCAAACTTTTCTGAATCCTCTCCATTTACCCCACAAGCAAACACGTTTTGGCCGTCAGTACTTGAAAACAGTTCTCTGGCTGGCATCCTGGATCCAAGGGGCAGTCTCTTTCCAGGGAGCCTAAATATTTAATGTTAAAGATGATGCTAAAACCAAAAGAAAGTTTTTCTTCTCCACATGGCCGGTCACGGCCACATGCCTACTAACTCTCATGCCATTCACAGAAGCATGATTTCACGTGCAGCCTTGGGCTCTGGCCTGGGGTGGGTGGGATGGGTGGAAGTAGGCTATTTGTTTGTTTGGGGGTGGCTTTTTGGCCTTTTTTAAAACTTGAGTTGAAAGTTATTTCTCGCATTGTATGCTTAACAATGCCCTTGACTAGGCATCTAAGATATTAACCAGCTTCAGCAGATTATGCGTCTGACGGGGACTCCCCCTGCTTATCTCATTAACAGGATGCCAAGCCATGAGGTGAGAACAAATAGACTGTGCAGGGATATCTAATTCAGAGGGCCACATTCTCATTTTATTGCCACTGTATAACCAACACAGTTTTCAATGTCACTGAATGCTTGCATGTGCCTTGAGGGCTACTAAGGCAAAGACTGCCTATGTGCTATTACAGAATGTTGACATTTGGGATAAAACGTTACCCAATCCTGTGAACTGAGAATATAATTTACAGGCTTGTACTTAGAAAATGATGTTACTTTTATATTTGAGTCTTATGAATTGAGTGCTCAAGAGGAAGTTCGTGTTTTCCTAGGATTCTATGCCTACAGTCAGGGTATGCTACCATCTAATGATTTTCATTAGATGTATTAGGTGTATTAACTGAAGGCCATTAACATCCTTTCCTATTCATCCATTTTTTTAATGACCAAAAGAAGAGTCTTCATTTAAAAAGAAAAAACAAACCTAAAAAATGTCTAATGCTAGTAAGGACTATATTTAAAAGAAGATATGCAAATAATATAAAATAAATTTGAACACTTAGATAGGGTTAGGTGCCTTTTTTACCAATGCTACTTAATCTAACTCTGGTTTTATCATCAGAGATGATTGGGGCACTTCTTTCTAAGGTGCCCTTAATCTTTTTGGGAATCAGATTGGCAACACAGCTTTATTCAGGTAGTCTTTTTATTTAGCTTATTATAGGGAAGATTGTTCTCTGCATGAGACAGGTCTCTTAACTCTGTTTGCCCTTCATTCTTTTATCTACATGCTCAAGTAGGAAGGGATAACAGGCATGTCGATAATTCAATTCCTAGAGCTTTCTTTTCAAATCAGAAAGATTCTCAGCTGCTTTTCAAAAAGTGGGCCTCTCCTGCTTGCTCTGCATACAATGACTAAGAATGTGAAGTTCTTAAGAGGTACAAACTACCATGTATAAAATAAATAAGCTACAAGGATAGGTTATACAGCACAGGAAATATAGCCAATATTTTATAAATAACTCTAAATGGAATATAATCTATAAAAATTTGAATCACTGTTATATACCTGAAAATAACATAATATTGTATTATATGTATTAATATTATAGATATAATTTATATATATATATATATATATATATATAAATTTTAAAAAGGTGAAGTTGCCCTAGCAGCTAGAACTTTTTCTCACCTTGTATGTGTGTGTATATACGTACATACATAACTATAATGCATACCTTTAAAGAAGTTTTACCTCAGCTACTCAGATGGACTGATAGTGGGATTTATTCTTTGAAACAGGGAAGGTCATAAACTTACTTTAGTACCTAATATCTGAAGCACACATTTATGAGTTACATTTGTGTTTATATGATTATTCTCAAGACCAGTGTTTGGCTTTGCCTTGATTAGAGCTGTCCGTCCTTGAAAGTATTTATTAGCACCTTAAGTTCCTTAGAATGAAGTCCAGAAATTGTCAGGCTTTCCTTTCTAAAGGCAACAGTGATAGCAGCTAATGTTTAATTTGAGCTCTCCCTCTGAACCAAGTGCCACGCTAAGGAGGTACTGCTTTGTTATCGCTAGTCCTCACTCCAGCCCTGTGAGGTAGGCACTGTTATTAACCCTGTTTTATAGATGAAGAACTGAAGACTTAAAAGAGAATAAGTAATTTACCCAAAGTGGTAAAGTCAAGATTCAAACTCAGGCCTGTCCCACCCCAAGGATCAAACTTATAAAACCTATATTGATATATAAATTTTTGTGTGTCAAAATTTTAGTTGGAAGCTCTCATGAGTTTTATCTTGCTTGAGTATCACAATAACCATATGGTATAGGCAAGCCAAATACTAATATCTAATAGTAATACTAATATTTTACAGATGAGGTTATTGATATGCTAGTTAAGACTTGCCCAAGAAGATGTATCTTATAGGTGGTAGGGGAAGGATTTCTGCCTAGGCTGTGTAACTTATCCACTATTCTTTATTACTCTTATTAAATTGGTTTAGTATTTTTAAAATGTGTTTGAACCTCTTAGAATAATATATATAACGCTTATGGTTACTTTCTTGTCGCCATGAATATTTTGTTAGCAAGGTTAATACTGATATCCTTTTCATATACTAAGAGTACCTGCTGAGATCAGCACCATCAAAAGACAGTTGATCCTAGACTTTCCTTGGGAATACCAATCCCTATGCCAACTGCAGCTTTTTTAGGAAGGCTGTCTTAGAAAGGTCTACTTCTTAGATATCTTTTTTTTTTTTTTGTGGTACGCGGGCCTCTCACTGCTGTGGCCTCTCCCGTTACGGAGCACAGGCTCCGGACGTGCAGGCTCAGCGGCCATGGCTCACGGGCCCAGCCGCTCCGCGGCATGTGGGATCTTCCCAGACCGGGTCACGAACCAGCGTCCCCTGCATCGGCAGGCGGACTCTCAACCACTGCGCCACCAGGGAAGCCCTTCGATATCTTTTTAAACTTCTGATCCTGTGACCAGAATGCTAATGAAAGGGAGCTTAATTGGTTCGCATTTTTGTTCACTTGAAATTTAACTGTGAGTGATAGCAGGAGTAAATAAAGGTGCTGATCGTAAATAAGGAGGTTAGGTTGGCAGTAAGAGAGAAGTATTTAAAGAATGTCAGTGATATTCATAAACATTGAAGCTAGCAGACCCTGTCAGTTAACACTCGTTCTTTGACAGGACCCAGACTCTTTGAGAGCAGCAACAATACTGAACAAAGCCATTTTGAAAACCCTCTGTTTTACAGGCAAGAAACTACATTCAGTCTTTGACCCAGATGCCAAAGATGAACTTTGCAAATGTATTTATTGGTGCCAATCCCTTGGGTAAGTTGACCGTATCCTCATCTAATGGATTCAATATCAATATATTCAATATTGGTTATGACATAAGTTAGGTATTTGAAGAAGAGTTTTTCCTTTTGACTAAATACCATTAATTAAATCTTGGAAGGAGGTAAATAATGCCATTTATTATCCGTGTTTGTATTATCAGGTTTTTTTTTTCAGTCTCATGACATGCTTATATATTTATATGATCACAGAATTTGAATGGGGAAATAGGCTGGGACAGTGAGGAAAGGAGAGGAAGTAATGGGAACGCTAGGAGAACAGATTGAGGGATACAGGAAGAAAGAGGAACAGAGAAAAGCCTGTGAGTCGTTCACCACTGCTGTTGGGTTTTTTTTTTTAAATAGATTTATTTATGTATTTATTTATTTAATTTATTTTGGCTGCGTTGGGTCTTCGTTGCTGTACGCGGGCTTTCTCTAGTTGCAGCGAGCGGGGGCTGCTCTTCGTTGCAGAGTGCAGGCTTCTCATTGCGATGGCCTCTCCTATTGTGGAGCATGAGCTCTAGGCCCGCAGGCTTCAGTAATTGTGGCACGTGGGCTCAGTAGTTGTGGCGCATGGGCTTAGTTGCTCCACGGCATGTGGGATCTTCCCGGACCAGGGCTCGAACCCATGTCCCCTGCATTGGCAGGCGGATTCTTAACCACTGCACCACCAGGGAAGCCCACTGCTGTTGTTCTGCGGTGTCCCTCACTGAGGGAGAAAACAACCAAAGCACAGATGGTGGTTAGTAGACCCACCCAGGCGCTCCCTGCAGTGTGCCCTGCTCTACCTACAGGTCCCATCATCCTCAGGTACTTTTCCCTCCCCCCTTCTTCTTTTGCCCTTAGAGACTTAACCATTCTCTCTTTGCGAAGCTAATTTGCCACCCCAAACTTTAAGGAATGGCTCCATATTCCTTCCTGCCACCATCACTTCCAGGATCTTTGGCAAAGGGACGTAACAGTGGCAGCTGCAGGCTGTGTACTGCCTTGGCTAAAAAAAAAGAGTTGCTTTGTTCCTTAAAACCGGGGGCTGATGTGTACTTTTTTTGGTCCCCAAAAGTGTTATTGCCTGAGGCTCTAATTCCCTGACTCTAGGAGAAGACGGAGGACAGTGCTATTTAATGACAGACACAGAAAAATCAGACCAGGACTTCTCTATGACAGGAGGGGAGCAATGCTGTGATAATAGTACAATCAACCTTCTTACTTTTCTGAAGATTGTATCTTAGTAGTATGTTTTTTGGTTGTTGTTGTTTTTAAATTTTATTTATTTATTTTTGGCTGTGTTGGGTCTTCGTTGCTGCGTGCTTGCTTTCTCTAGTTGTGGCGAGCGGGGGCTACTCTTTGTTGTGGTGCATGGGCTTCTCATTGTGGTGGCTTCTCTTGTTGCAGAGCACGGGCTCTAGGCGCGCAGGCTTCAGTAGTTGCGGCACACGGGCTCAGTAGTAGCAGCTCGCGGGCTCTAGAACACAGGCTCAGTAGTTGTGGCGCATAGGCTTAGTTGCTCCGCGGCATGTGGGATCTTCCCGGGCCAGGGCTTGAACCCATGTCCCCTGCATTGGCAGGTGGATTCTTCTTAACCACTGCGCCACCAGGGAAGTCCCTTAGTAGTATGTTTTTAAATCTCAGTTTTGGTCATCCCTCTGCTTAAGGGTCTCAGCAACCGGGCTTCAGGTTTAGTTTTATCCTTCTGAGAGCTAACACCCATAACAGCCTCTTTAGAAGTTGGAGTGGCTTTACTTTTTTAAGTACTTCATCCACGGTGATTGTTTGAGAGCAGTTTAGTGTTACTGTGATAATTCTTACAATAGCAGAGATGCTCGCACTCTTTCAAGTGTTAGGCAGCTATAGATGAGTCCATGTCGGCCTTTGAGACGGAGAGTATGTCAGATCTCAGCTGGATCACTCTCACATCGAAGAAAAAATCCACAAACTCATCAGGGGTATACAGAACTCTGCCGGGGTTGGCTTGGGTTTGCATCTGCCCTGGCATGCTGTGGTTGGCTTTGTATGATTTGTTTATACTGTGTTATCTAGTTCAAGGGTCTGTGAGAAGCTCTGTTTGAGTCATAAGTACTGTAGGATGTTGGGAAATTATGTTGTATGCTGGTCACTTCCCTGTCATTCTGTTATGAGTTTTTTCATCATATCAGCTCACATTTTGACATGGCAATGCTTACTGTTTGACTACCTGATGGCTGACTCAAAGAGATTTGTTAATTCATTTTTCCGAGGAAGGGGGAATATGTGTGTGTCCCAGCAGCTTATTTGGGTCACATCTATCCTGATAGGTGTCCCCCTTCTCTGGAATCATGACATTTAAGCATTCAAAAGAACTGGATACCACTTAGTACTGCAGGCTGCTAGTGAGTTGAAGGAGGCTTTGAGCCATCTGCTGCTCAGCACTGCAGTTCTCAAAATTTAAACAGACCTATCAGTCCACTGCCCAGTGATGTCATACAGAGTCTCTTCTTGCAGGCAGAACATGGTGTTACTGACCAGGAACTTGTGCCCAGCATGTTAACCAAGAAGGAATATACTAACAGTGTAAATATTGACAGCTCTATTTTGTCCATTACTGACTTCAGGTTTCACCATTAGCCTCAAAACATGAAGTAAAACTTAAATTGCCCTTTGATGGAGTGTGTGTATTTGTGTCTGTCAAGATCTTAGAGGAATCTTTTTCTTAACCTTGATCTTACTTTTTATCAAGGTATTGGTTATAAGGACATGGTTCTTTTTACCCTGGGGATGGCAAAGACTCATCATATGACCCAAACAACACCTGATAAGATTATTCTTTCTAAGTAGAGAAGAAGAATATATATCTAGGCAATTTTCCCAATGCTTTAAAGTGTAAACTTACGAACTTGACACATAAATATTCACTTTGTGCCTGTAGTCCTCTGAAACCCACATTTCTCCTTTGGATTACTCTGGAATTGAGGCTGCAGGACAGGGGTCTTTTACATCCTCCAGTGTATGCAGCATGGATCTCTTCAGGAAACAGTCCGCCCCTTCACTACCCATCCCTGCCCCCTTCCACGTTTAAGGAGACATTGATAATTTGCAAAGCCTCAAATGCCTTTGTTACACCAAAGTGATAACTGTCAAAATGTCACTGTTTGTCCTCCCAAGTGCCACCGTTCTGAAACTCAACACACCCTCATTTGTAAGAATTAGAAAACAAACAAACAAACAAAAAAACCCCACTGTTTTGTGACCCCCTAATGAATTAGTTGCTGGGAAGGAAAAATCAATGGATGCTGAAAGCTGTAAGTGAAAGAAACTGATATTTACCTGGTGTGTCCCACTGGGTACTTTCTTGGGGCAGAAAAGAAACATTTTAACCCAGTGATCAAATTTTAGCATCATTATTAATGGGACAAATGGCTTTAATGTACCATTAAGTACATAGCATCACCTATGAAATATTCTTTCCAAAAATATTTATAACCCAATTCTTACCAAATTTTCAGATCTAACAGGGTTCAGGAAATACAGGGAATAGAGGAAAACAAGGGTGTAAGTACATGATAGCACAAGACAACTGGGGGTGGGTATTTTCAGGTCAAAGTTAGGAAAAAATAGGGGTTACAAGTGGGGGGATTATTTCGAGACTAAGGAAACTCAATCTAATGCATTGCATGGCCCTTAATTGGATCCTGGTTTGAACAAACTAGGTATAAAAAACAACTTTAGGGTAATTGAAATTTTAACATGTACTGGATTTTAGATGATATTTGGGAATTATATATTTGTCATTTGTTATAACAGTTTTATGATTGTGTAGGAAGCTATCTGTATGCTGAAATATTTAGAGGTAAAGTTTCATGTCTCTAATTTTATTTTAAAATGGTTTGGCAAAAAATATATGTATATATAGATAAAGAAATACAGAAGGTTAATTGTTGGTGGTGGGCATATGACTGTTCACTGTCCTATTATTTTGTATACTGAAATTGCTCATAATGATTTTATCCAAATACCACGTCTCATCCACACACCCATAAAAAATCCTCAATTTGTTCATTAGATCCATTAGATGAATATTCACTTTCCTTATGTAAATAAACAGAAGGGACAAAACAGTAAGAAACCGGCCCTACTTAACCTCTTGTAGATTACTTTAGTTATGGACTTTCATTCTGACATTTTGACCATAGTGGTAGCAGTTTGACACTGACATTCCACAGAAGCTTGTTCAAACACAATCTGTTACTTTTTAAAATTCTTCTTTACTAATATATTCTCTAGTTTTTGGGGGGGGGGTATTTATTTATTTATTTATTTATTTATTTATTTATTTTTGGCTGCACTGGGTCTTCATTGCCACACGTGGGCTTTCTCTAGTTGCAGCGTGCAGGCTTCTCATTGCAGTGGCTTCTCTTGTTGCGGAGAACGGGTTCTAGGCGCGCGGGCTTCAGTGGTTGTGGCTCGAGGGCTCTAGAGCACAGGCTCAGTTGTTTTGGTGCATGGGCTTAGTTGCTCCGTGGCATGTGGGATCTTCCTGGACCAGGGCTCGAACCCATGTCCCCTGCAGTGGCAGGTGGATTCTTAACCACTGCGCCACCATGGAAGTCCCAGTAATATATTCTTAAAAAATACAAAATCCACCCACACATCCATACACGCATGCAAGCATGCACACACATGTGTGTGTTTAAAGGAGGAAAGGAGTAATATATCCTAGATCAGACACTTTGGAGAATTCTTTGTTTGGGTATGAAGGGTCAAAACTGTGTGTTTGCTTAATAAGGCATAAATTTTTGGTAACGTGTTAAAAACTCTTCTTTTTTCCTTCCAATCTGTGGTACTGATAGCTGTCGACTTGCTGGAGAAGATGCTTGTATTGGACTCAGATAAGAGAATTACAGCCGCGCAAGCCCTTGCACATGCCTACTTTGCCCAGTACCATGATCCTGACGATGAACCAGTGGCTGATCCTTACGATCAGTCTTTCGAAAGCAGGGACCTCCTTATAGATGAATGGAAAAGTAAGTCATAGCAGGATGAACATCTAGCTTGAGAACTTAGATTTAAAAATCTTTTCCTAGGTGAACCACTATCCAAAAGCTGTGTGGGGGTGGTGGTGGAATTTTTTCTGGTTATATCCAACTCGTTAAAACTTGTAATGAGGGTCTCTAATGCAGAATGAGTATGTTCCTCTGATGGAAACTGTCTGTTGTAGATGACGACACTCTGGACCTTTGAGATGCTTCTGTCTGGTCTGATTTTGTGCACAGCCCCTCACGTCTGCATAGAGCTTTGAGGTTCTCAGAATTTCTGCATTTATACCATCTCTCTGAGCTAAGTAGGGAATAGGGAATTTTTACAAGTGATAGAATTGGGGCAAAGAGAGTTTATATTATATCATATCTCTTACCTTAGACATAGTTAGGGATGCAGCCAGAAATGGAACCCAGGTCTCCCATGCCCAATCTCATATTCTTTCCATAAAACACAAATTCAGAACTCGAGTTAAATCCCAAAAGCCAGGATTATCTGTTGCTGTAGCGTGTGGGATTGCTTTGCTACTCTTGAGCATCTTCTCCAGAGCTTTAAAGAGGAGGCACTAGATGATGAAAGAAACAAGAAAAGTGGTTCTTTTATATGTATCCTTGAACTTCTGTGTAATCACACGTTCCATTAGGATATTACACACAAGCAATGAGGCAATTATTTGAAGTAGCCCATCGAACCAGCGGCCTGAACAGGGAGGAAGGATCTTGAGCTTAGAAGTTAGGGTGCTTGCCAGCAAAGTGCATAGTCTAAACTCTCACGTCGTACTTTTCCTTCCCAATTTCTAGGCCTGACCTACGATGAAGTCATCAGCTTTGTGCCACCACCCCTTGACCAAGAAGAGATGGAGTCTTGAGTATCTGGTTTCTGTTCCGTTGATCCCACTTCACTGTGAGGGGAAGGCCTTTTCATGGGAACTCTCCAAATATCATTCAAGTGCCTCTTGTTGCAAAGATTTCCTCCATGGTGGAAGGGGTGTGTGTGTGTGTTATGTGTGTCTGACTTTGTGGAGGGTAAGAGATTATGAGCAAACTATCACAGTGACTTTACGTGGAGTGACAGATGCTCTGTGGCAGCCTCTGCTTGCTCTTGTTCGTGAGAGTCAGCTAGGCGGGCAAGAGCTGCCATCTTGTAGGGTTTGTTAAATGCAAAGTGAAAAATATTAAACATCCCAGACCCCAGTCATGCTTTTGCCATTTTGGCCTCTCCTGTGGCCCCACCTTGACGGTGGAGGTTAGACTTGACCACATCCCACAGTGGCATAGAGAGAAGGCTCACACCTTCTGGTTGCTTCACACCTGGAGCTGTCCCTCAGCGATGCATCAGCCAAAAAGGACCAACTGGCTTCTGTGCACTAGTCTGTGATGAACTTGCTTAGGTGTGATTCTCAGAACTCAACAGCTGTACCTGAAACTATAAATATGTCTGTGCCTTAAAAGGAGAGAAGAAAGTGTAGTTGGTTAGGAGAGTGCAGCGGATGAAGTTCTGAGCCAGGCAAGTAGTCAGGTTGTTGGACGGCCACTTGTGAACCCGAAGTGGCCAGGGAGCCTTCAGAGGCACCATGTGTGAGCATGCGTATATGTGCTTCTCTCTTTTCCTCCCTCACGCCCACACCCCCACCCAGGTGTCGTTGCCATTTCTCTGCATACCCACCACCTTCAGTGCAGAGGTTTCTTAAGTACTGGCCCCAGTAGTCAGAAGCTGGTTCTTGCTCTCAGTGTACTTCCTGCGTGCTCTTTATTCCTAGCAGAGTGATGATGTGTTTTGCACGTCTTGCTATTTGAGCATGCACGGTTGCTCGTCCTGTTCTCTTCCGGAGGCCCTGGTGCCAGGCAAGTTTGCCAGTGAAGACCTTGTGGGTAGTTCAGAATCCACGTCACCTCAGCTGATGCTATGGGCAAGTGATGTCATCCTCTCTTCAGCCCCCAGTGCTATTTTGTGTTGAACACAAGTGATACTCCAGGTGCTTTTGATGTGAAAACTATGAAGAAATGGAACAGATGGATGTATAGCATTTCCATTCTTGCCATCTGGTTTTCAACAGACTATTTTGGGGGAGCTGTCAACCAGGAAAGATCAGGGCTTGTCCCAGGAATATCTCAGACTTTGGAGAACAAGTCATTCTCTTCACTCCCAATAACCAATGCTAAGAAATGCTGAAAATCAAAGTGAAAAATAAAAGCTCATGAGGCCAGAAACTCCTTTTGCTATCTTTGTCTAAATATGGTTATTTTTTTTAAAAAAGTAACGAGGTGTCTTTTCCACCCTTTGGAAAAGGGGCTTCTCGGCAGCTTAACATTGACTTCTTGGTCTTGGTTCGTGGAGAAATAAATTTTGTTTCAGAATTTTCTATATTGCAGGAATCCATTGAGAATATGATTCCTTTTGATGGGGAGAAAGGGCAAATTATTTTAATATTTTGTATTTTCAACTTTATAAAGATGAAATATCCTCAGGGGTGGAGAAGAGTTGTTTTCATAATTTTCTGAATTTCAGGCATCTTGTGCTACATAAGGGCCCATACATTTAAACCTTTTGTGAAAGAAGAAAGCGTAGAGCCACTTCCGCTGTTGGCTGTGTGACAGAATCTTGTATTGGGGCCAAGGTGTTTCCATTTCTCTGTCACAGTGCAGTGACACCTGCACTCCAGAGGGACAGGGTAGGACCCCCACGTGAACTGGAGCGAGAAGGAAGGAGGCAGCTGATGGTGATCACACCTCACCCGGGATTCGCCCCCTCTTTAAAGGAAAATGAACGCAGAGGCCTCATCTCCTTTATATGCAGTTCAAATCCTCGTGATCCACAGCAGGATGAATTTTATCAGCCATGTTTTGTTGTAAATGCTAGTGTGACTTCCTACAGAAATACTGCTCTGAATATTTTTTTCATAAAGGTCTTTGCACATGAGACCATATACGTGTTAAGAGGCTGAACGCGCCAGGAGCCTGGACTCAGCTGGAGCCTGTGGAAGAGCTCCTTGGTCTCTGAGCATAATGCTCCCATCTCCTGACTTCTCTGAACAGAAAACGAAAGAGAGAATGAGGGAAAATTCTATTTTATTTGTACTCATGAACTTGGCTGTATTCATTTATGCCATATAGGATGTCATACAATACCACTGGTTAAAATAAAGCCTATTTTTCAAATTTAGTGAGTTTCTCAAATTTATTATATTTTTTTCTCTTGATTTTATTTAATACACAATATAGCATTCTATCAATTGTCTTGCAACTGTGGCCTGGCATATGTTTCTGACAGACCTTAATATTACTCCTAAAATGTAGAAAACATTTATAGAGCTCCTTGCTTGTACATTTTATGGTTAAGCAGGTCAGAGTCTTTGATGTGGATGGCCAAAGCAAAGAGCAAATAAACAAGGTATAACACTACAGGCTACACTTGGGTGTCAGAGTGGCCTAGGACAGGGGTCAGCATACTATGGCCCGGGGACCAAATCCAGTCTCCCACCTGTTTGTGTAGCCCACTAAAAGGGGTTTTTAGCTTTTTAAATGCTTGAAGTCAAAAGAAGAACAGTATTTTTGTAGCATGTGAAAAATAATGTAAAACTCAAATTTCAGTGCCCATAAATAAATGTTGAATCAGAACACAACCACACGTTGTTTATGTATCGTCTGTGACTGCTTTTGTGCTACAACAGAGTTGAATAGTTACGACAGAGACCATATGGCCTACAGTCTGAACTATTTACTCTCTGACCCTTTACAGAAAAAGTTTGCCGACCCCTGGCCTAGGATTTCAGATTCCTCATCTGAAACATGAAGTTTGTTTAAATATGCTTGAGTTCTTTTCAGCTTTGACATTCCAAGACTATCTGTAGAAAGTTATGCTTTTATTTTAAAATTGTAGGCAGAAGGTTGTATGTGTACATTGTTTATAGACTTTTGAGCAAATGTATTTGATGACTCGTCATATGGCCCTTGACAACAATATTCTTCAAAACTACTGGACTGCATCACAAGATTAAAGAGTCACGAGGTCTCACAGCTGTTCTCAGGGCCTGTGCTGGTGTGCTTCCTTCCTCAGTGGCCCCGGAATGCCGACTGACGGGGGTCCCAGGGTGGGTTGTGAGGCCCAGCCTGTGAGGATGTTGAGACTGTGCAGCTGGGGGTTTTGTCCTGTGCTGTCTGGTCCCTGGCTGGCAGCTGGGAATGATGGCAGGGATAGAAGGCAAACCAAGCACAGGCTCTTGTCTTCATTCTGTCCTCAGTGACTTCTTAAGGAGGTAAGAGAAAGGAGACCCAGTTGTGACATGTGATACATCAGCCCCTGTAAGGATCAGACAATGGTAGGAAATATTTTGCCTTCCCATACCAGAATCGGCACCGTGACACAACCTTCCTCCCAGGCTGCTGAGAGCAAAGGGCCTGTTTAGCTCAGGGAAAGGGTTGACACCAGAAAAAGCTCACCTAAAAGTGAATCCACTTAAAATGGGGACCAGAATTTCATTGTATATGGTGGGGATTCGGGGAGAGAGGAAGTCTAATGGGGACTTTCATCATGAAAACCGAATGAAATTATAAAAGCTTGTAATTTAAAAAAATTCTTATAAAAGAAAGAATCAAGTGTTTGTTTTTCGAGTGAAACCATGTTTAGTATCCTACATATTCTTTCCACCTGATTTTTACAGCATAATCATAGAGGGAATTTTTTCAAAACTATTTGAGATCTGGGACTTCCCTGGCGGTCCAGTAGTTAAAAGTCCGAGCGCCCACTGTAGGGGGCACAGGTTCGATCACTGGTCGGGGAACTGAGATTCCACATGCCACTCAGTGGCAAAAAAAAAAAAAAAAAATTGATATCTTCCTGTTTTCCTGTGGACCTCAATCTCTTGATATTCACATTGTCCTTTTTTATAAGTGATCACCTTGGTGATCACCTTATCACCTCTCCCTTTATTGTCATCCTCTGAGTCTGCCAGATCCACATTTTTCAGTGGCTTTGCTTGAGATTTGAGCAGTTTTCTAGCATTATTTGTCAAGTTCATCAAATCCACTCTTTTGCAAGATTTGCAGTTATTGCAATTAATCTGCATTATATTTGTGTCATTTGTCATATTGCTTACAATATAATCAATTAGAGACTAAGAAGACTAGAACGGGTAGCATAGGCACTTGGCACCTTATCTCGTGCAGCACACGCTGGGCCTCACCCAGGTCCCAGCCCCCCTCCACTGCTTCCTTATCATCTGGTATAGAAACGCACCTCCACCCTCCGGAGAGAAGCAGGCCAACGAAGGGCTACAGCAGCTACCTTCTTCCCTCCCTCAGCCTCTCTTCAGCGCCTCTCTCCGTAGCTTCATGTCACTTCCTCTCCTCTGTGGCACTGCTCTAAATGCACACTGCTTTCTCTGTCTGCTGGTCCTTGTGCGTGATAGTCCCTCTGCCTAGGACCCCCTGCCTTCTGCTGCCTCACTCCTCTGGGCCAACTTTCCCTGTCACTCCCTCTAAATCTTCCCTGAGCATCCCCAAGCTTGCATTAGGTGTGGCTTCTGTGTGCTTTTTTTTTTTTTTGGTACTCATCTACATTGATCAGTGGTAGCACTTGTCACATTGCTTTGTCATTGCCTGGTGTCTGTATCACTTGCTCAAGAGAAAAAACATGAAGCTTAAGGACACAGACTCTGGAACCAGTCTGCCTGAGTTCAAATCCCAGCCTCTCCATCTCCTATTGGTATAATCTTGGGCAAATTATTTTTCTCTCTGAACTTATCTCACAGGTTCACAGTCCTCATTGTGAGGATTAAATGAGTCAAGATATGTAAAGCCCTTGGCATACAGTAAGTGCTCAATAAAAGTTAGCTCAGGGCTGTATGTCCTTGAGGGCACAAACTCTCTTGTGCACTACAGTGTCCCCATCACCTAGCATGGTACCTGACACACAGTAGGCATCTCATCTTTATTGACTGAGTCAGTGAATAACTCATCTTTTAATCACTTGCAAATCATCTTGTCCTGTTTCCTGTTTTTACAATCGACAGCCTGCAGTAGCAAAGAACATCCAAAGAAAGAAACCAAATATGTAAAGATTATCTGCCCTAAGAAACCTTGCCATGTGCAAGTTCCCAGTTTAAGAAGACACAAGTGTTAGAATTAGTTTCTGATTCTCTTGGCTCCATCTTGCCGTGTAATTCAAGTTGGATGCACAGCAATTTAATGAATTGGAACAAGAATCAAAAGATTATTGAAGATGGCTAAGGGCCATGATCTAGAAAATTTGTTTCCCCATCCATCTGCCACTTTAAAGTGAAAATATCAGGGAAAAAGAAGGGGAATTGGAAGTCATTAGGGTACCTTGCACCCTCATTCAGCCATTCCACAAAGAGCTATTGGGTAACTTTGATGTGTCAGGCATGAGAACATGGGGAAAAAAATAAAGGTTAGATTCCTGCCCTCCTGCAGCTGACGTTCCAATGGGGGAACAGTCGTAAACAATGACTGTACCATTTCCCTGGCACCATAGAACAGAACCTCTGGGCGTCTTTTGCTGGTGGCCATTTCTGGGCCAGATGCACCTTTGATTTCACCTCCATGGCACTCAGCAGACAGGGAGTGGGATTTTCTAGTGGGAGTCCTGGGCCTGTGTGTCCTCCTGGGTGTTACCGTGACCTGATCAGCTGGCTCCACTTGCAGGGCAGCCGATGCAGCCGTCCGTTGCCGGTTGTGAGGTGACGTCATTGTCTGTGCCAGTGCACGAAGGCCCATTTCAGCCCCACCATTGCTCAGGCGTGACCCAACTCGAAGCCACAGCTCTGCCTGGTGACAGAGGCATTGCCTATCTGATAATAGCTGCTGACAAAGTGTTTGTGGTAGGGAGTATCCCCATATGGAAGCTGTTCTCTCCCCTGACAAATCCTACCCTGCTCCACACCCCACCCAGCCTCTCCCCAGCCTCCATGGGAGTCAGGTAGCCACTCCACGTGTTTCCGTAACTTGCACCAAGCTGACTAGTGTCAAAGCACCTACCATTGTACTTTTTCTAACTACATATTATTCTTTCACGACACACGTAAAACGTGTTTATCGCTGAAAATTTTTGAATGTAGCTAGGTAACCTCTATTACCCCACTACCGGGAAATAAGAGCTGTTGGCAGGTTGGTGTAACTCCTAAAAATTTTCCTAAATCAGTAAAGATATATAACTTTTATAAACACAGATGCATATAATTCAGTCATCTGCGTCAATAAATGGTGTTGAAACAACTGGACACCTCCTCCTTTCCTCCCTTTAGCTACAATCACTTGCAGGCAAATCAAAGATTTAAATGGAGAAAGGCGTTTGAAGCATGTCACAAAGCCCAGAAGCCACAAGAGAAAGGCTCGTGATTTTGACGACACAAAAACTGTAAAACTTCCGTACACTGGAAGCAGTTTGGCAGGATTTAGTAAAAGTGGAAGCTACACATCCCTATGACCCTGTGTTTTACTTCTAGGTAATTATTCTAGAAAAACTTTCCCATATGGGCTCAAGGAAATGAGTATGGGGACTTTTCACTCAGCATTATCTGTAATAGAGAGGAAAAAAAAAAAAGCCTGGAACAATCTTCAAAGTCCATCAATGGGAGAATAGGAAAGGGAATTCCCTAGTGGTCCAGTGGTTTGGACTCTGTGCTTCCACTGCAGGGGGCATGGGTTCGATTCCTGGTTGGGGAGCCAAGATCCTGCGAGCCCTGCGACATGGCCAAAAAACAGAATAGAAAAATAAATTGTAGTGCATTCGTGTGATGAAAGAGTACACAGCAGTGAGAACAAATGAACTAGCATGACTTTGCCTTCTGCTCTCCCCTGCTACCCGACCCCACCCCAGATTTCGTCTGTGTCCCAGGAACAACTGGCAATGTCTGGAGACATTTCTGTTGGTCACAGCTGGGTAGTGGAGGGTGAGCTACTGGCATCTATGGGCAGAGGCCAGGGACGCTGCTCTGATGCACAGGGCAGCCCCTCACCCCCGCCACACAAAGAATTATTGGGCCCCAAATGTAAATGTCACTGGTGCCAAGGCTGAGAAGTCTAAGCTAGATTAAATCAACATGGGTGGATCTCGCCAACAATCTTGAGTGAAAAAGGAAATTGCAGAATTATCTAGCTTGATATTTTTATAGATACATGCATATATAGCACAAGTAAAAAGCACATATGGGAACGATGTGCACCAGCTTTCCAAATCTGGAACAATCCATCCATCCAGGCATTTTTTTTCTTTATTCTTTTCTCACAATGCTGGAAACGTCTCTTTATTGATACAGAAGATAACAATACAGTAATAGTGTGTGACCCCTTGCCTGCTTTATGTAGGCTAAATCCATCCATAATGGAATTATCAGGAAAGATGAGGTGCACATTTTCACCCTTTTAATAGCAAATGGCCAACCAGTTCTAACGCTGGTACCAATTTACGCTCCTACCTGCAGCTGACAGTGCGTTGTCATTCCCTTTTTTGCTCTGCCTCCCTCACTAGGGTATGAGCTTCCTGAGGACAGGATACATGACATCCATCCACGTCTCCTCCATGTCTTGATAGGTGCTCATTGGTGGAATGGATTAAGGCTTTACAACACATTGCTGAGTATGTACAGAGAACAGAGAAAACTAAGACACTCATGCCCTCAAGAAACTTACAGTTTAGTTTTGTTTGAAAGTTAACTGACAGTTCAAGTCTAGGCCTGCTGAGCCATGATCCTACAGGAGTCAGAGGAGGGAGAGCGCCCGTGGGCAGGAGCAGCCTGGCAAAGCCAGCCCCAGGAGGTGCTACTGAGCCAGGTCTTGAGGCATAAGGGTCCGCCCCATCTTGGGCAAAGCAGAGAAATGGCATTCCAGGCGGGCAACAGCTCAAGCCAAGGTGTGGTGACAGAGGTGAGCAAGCCATGTTTGTGAGATACTGAGAATAGAGGTTGTGCACAGATGCCGTGGAGGATCTGATTAGCAAGGCAGGGCCCAGATGAGGGCAATCCTTGTCCAGCAGTCTAAGAAGTTTAAACTTTATCCCAAAGGCAATTGGGAGCTAACAGGGTGGGGAGTGATGAGGAGGCAATGCTGCTCTAACCAGGAAGATTAGTCACAGCTGGCTCGCCTGTCACACCTGCTCAGCCTGGCTCCCAAGCCGCCCAACTGGTGCACCCTCTCCAGGTGACCAGAGCTGGAGCCCCAGCCCCCTGCATGTTAGGAAGGGCAGCCTCAGGGAAGTGTGAGGGAGGGGAGGCCTGACAGGGCCTGTGAGGCAGGGCCAGGGGGTCCAGCTGGTGGTTTGTACCTGAGGAGTCCCTTACTCATCCCTGTTGCCACACCTTTGCTTGGGCTGACAGGGGTGCCCTGGAGCTGCTCATGGTGGTTCTTGGGGGCTGATTTTATGTACCTCTTCTCAATTCTGTGTTCACTGATGTCAGGTTGGTAGCGTGAACTTGGCCATGGTGGGGGTATTTATACCACAGAGATCGACAAACACTAGGCATCCCCCAGCGCTGGTTGTCCCACATACCACTGGCTGTTTCCTTCTGGAAGTCACGGGGATTCAGTTATTAGATTTGAAGAATGGCAGGAAAGGAGTTTTTTTTTTTTTTTTTTTGTGGCCACACTGCACAGCAGGCAGGATCTTAGTTCCCCGACCAGGGATTGAACCTGTGACCCCTGCAGTGGAAGCGTGAACTCCTAACCACTGGACTGCCAGGGAACTCCCGGGAGATTCTTGTTTAGGGAAGCCAAATGGAGCCTTTAGGAAAATGAGTGTCTGCCAAATAATGGAGGCACCATCAGGAGAATAAATTCAGATTCCAAACAGGTAAAGGCTGGCCCTTCACAGGCACCATCCAGTGCAGCTGAGCGTAGTGGTTACCAGCACTGACTCTGCAGCGAGACTCCTGGGCTTGAATCCTGGCTCTGCTATTTATTTACTAGCTGTGTGACCTTGAGCAAGTCACTTCACCTCTCTGTGCCTCATGTTTGTCGTCTGTAAAATGAAGGATATTTGGGTTTTTTTTTTTGCGGTACGCGGGCCTCTCACTGCTGTGGCCTCTCCCGTTGCGGAGCACAGGCTCCGGATGCGCAGGCTCAGCGGCCATGGCTCACGGGCCCAGCTGCTCCGCGGCATGTGGGATCCTCCCGGACCGGGGCACGAACCTGTGACCCCTGCATCGGCAGGCGGACCCTCAACCACTGCGCCACCAGGGAAGCCCTGTCGTATGTAAAATGAAGGGTATTATTAACCCATTTCATAGGGTTCTTGAGAGAAATGAGTTACATGTACATGCTCTTTGAACGATTTTTGGCAAGTAATTAGTGCTCTGTCAATATTTGTTAGATACATAAAATAGAAAACTAAGTATTCAGAGAGGCAGTGTGACTTACTTAAGGTCACACAGCAAGTTAGAGGCAGAGTTGGAATCATCCGTACTAGTCTTGTCTGGATTTCTTTGACCTGACAAGTGTTGTGGGGATGATCCATGTGTCCCAGCGTTGGATTTTTACATAGAAAGGGTGGAGCAGGCAGACCCAGTGGCCTCTGCCCCGGAAGAGCAGGCTGTTGAGGTGTCCTCCAGGTACACAGCCTCCTCTTCCTGGGGCAGGTCACACAGGAGCCCAGGCAGCACAGCGACCCTATTACCGAAGTTCGTTCATAAGGTCATTCAAGCCAGGACTGCCCCCCAGGCATGAAGTTGAGTTCGGCCAACCTATCAGTTGCAAACAAATAAGACAGAGATGTATGATAATAACAGTAGCTCCTGTTTATAAAGCCCCTACTACGTAGTACCTGCCATTCAGTCAGTCAATGTATGCCAGGCATAGCTCTAGGAACTTGGGATTCAGCAACAAACAAAATAGACAAAACGCCTACCCTCGTAGGCCTGACACATAGAAGGGTACATATAAAATAAATAAAGGCTTGAAGGAGACTGAGGCCGGGAAAGGCAGGTGGGGCATGGCTTGTGATGGGTCAGGGAGGACTCACTCTCAGAGGAGGTGACATATGGCAGTCCTGAAGGACAGAAGGGAGCACCATGCACAAGGCCTGCAACCTTGCAATCCACAGTCTCATTAAATCCTCCTTGCCAGGTGGGTGTCGCTCTCCCATTGTACTGATGAGGAAGCTCAGAGACATGCACTCACCTGCTCAAGGTCACACAGCTCTATGTGTTGGCATGAGATTCAAACCCAGCTCTGCTTCCCAGTCCCTGGCTACTCTCCACTGGTTCAGAAGAGTACGAGCCCACGCAAGAGCGTGGATGTCACAAAGCCTGGGGGTGCGTGGTGGGGAGCAGCTGGGGTCATCGGGTCGGCAGGGTATGTACAGGGGTCCTGGGGTGAGCAGGTCTGCGGTTCACTCGGGAACACCTCTTTGAAGAGGTGAGTTTAGAGCCGAACTTTAAAGACCAGGAAGGAAGGGCAATTCCAAAGGGTGGAGGGTCTGTCTTATCTAGAACCTCAGTGGGAGCAGTGAGGGACATAGACAGGGAAAGGCCTGCTTTGGAATCAAGTTTGGTGCAAATTCTTGGGGAGAAAAGAGGTCCCCAAGTTTGGGCTGTGCACCCTGCTTTTTAATTAAGAGCTTTTTACCACCACACAGAGGTCCAGCCTTGCACACACAGCATAACATGCATGGGCCTTGCCTCAGGAAACAAGGAGAGAACAGTGAAAGCCAAATTTCCAGGACAGAAGGTGCCCAACTGACAGAGGCCACTCCCCAGATGCCTCACGGTAGACGGATGCCAAGCACCTTCCCCTACTGTTACTCCCTCAGGTCCACCGTTTGGTCCTCAAACCACATCCCCTCACTGCCTCTTGTACCCACAAGAGACACAAAAATCTTTGGTTCATTCCTTCACTAAGTCTTTACTGAGCACCTACTGTGGGCCAGCATGGTGCTGGGGGCTCAGCAGTGACCAAGACACTGTCCTTGCCCTCATGGAGCCATTTTTCCATTTGTGGAGACGGACACCTCACAGAGGACAATGCAGATTAATTAAAAGTGTGGTGAATGCTACAAAGGACAATGCAGAGATCAGAGGGAGCGGAGGCCTCGACATTGCTGGAATATTCCACCAGACGGACCCCAGGCCATGTCTTCACAGGACTGGGTCAAGGACAGGAGGGCCCGTCCAGTAGGCTGGGTGAAGGGAGGTGGCTCTTGGGTGGAGGAGAGGGGGTGTGAAGGACAGCGCGGTGTAGGGTGTGAAGAGGGGAGGTGTGCTTTCTGGGAGCTGCCCCTCTAGCAGCGCTGTCCCTACCCCCATCCTCCACCAGGGGGTGCTAGCGCTGAGGCAGGGAGAGAGGACCAGGTCAAGGCAAGGGGTGGGGAGGCTAAGAGAACAGCTCTGCAATGGAGGGGCGCCTGTGAGCAGGGCATGGCTGATGTTCTGTTCTTGGGATGGATGTTCTGTTCTGGCCCTGAGTCCCTAGAAGGGGAAGAGGTACTGCGGGAAGATGGCCCAGTAAGCCAGAGGCCAGTAAGCTGCCCCAGGTGTGCTGAGCTGGAGGACTTACCAGAGACTTTTGGAGTGGGGAGTGGCGGGGCACAGGAGGAATGAGGCTGGAGGGCAGGTCCGATGTGGGAACAGAGCGGAAACGTTTGGAAGGCAGCCACCTGCTCCCCCCACCCAGAGATCTGCCTGGCTCGCTCCCTTGTTCATTCAGGTGCTGCTCCAATGTCACCTCTTCATACAGACCTTCTCTGCCTCTCCCCCTCCTTCCACATCTAAAATCAGTACTCACAGCCCTTCTTTATATCCTTACTTGGCAATATTTTCTTCACAGCACTTACTGTTACCTGGCATTACATTTGACTGAGCCATATAAAATTGTCAAATATCAGGGCTTCCCTGGTGGCGCAGTGGTTGAGAGTCCCCCTGCCGATGCCGGGGATGCGGGTTCTTGCCCCGGTCTGGGAGGATCCCACATGCCACGGAGCGGCTGGGCCCGTGAGCCATGGCCGCTGAGCCTGCGCGTCCGGAGCCTATGCTCTGCCACGGGAGAGGCCACAACAGTGAGAGGCCCACGTACCGCAAAAAAAAAAAAAATTGTCAAATATCAGCAATGTCATATGGTTCAACCCAATACTGTATATTTGTTCACTGGTCTTTCATCTGCCTCCCCCACCAGAATGTCAGGTCCACCCGGTAGGGATTATTATCTGCTGCATTGCTTTTTTTTTTTTTTTTTGGCCACGCCGTGTGGTACGTGGAATCTTAGTTCCCCGCCCAGGGATCGAACCTCGGCCCCCTTCAGTGGAAGCGCAGAGCCCTAACCACTGGACCGCCAGGGAAGTCCTATCTGTTGCATTTCTGCTACATCCTCAGCACCTAGATCAGTCCCTGGCACACAGTAAATGTTGAATGAATGGGTGTATGAATCCTTGGGCTGGGTGTTTGGCAAAAAAACTTGATAAAGTAGTTGGACATGAGTTGGAGCTGACTGGGGAGTTGCTTCTGCAGCTGGGACTGAACAGCAAAAGGGCAGAGCAGCCGGGTACCTGGGCCAGGGAGGCAAAGCTGGACAGCACTGGGGAAGGAGCATCTGGCGAGCACCTACTATGTGCCAGGCACTGAATTAGACACTTCTGTCATCTCTTTTAGTCCTCGTGACAGCCCCATGAGATGGGTATTGTCACTTACTCTCCCATTATACAGATGAGGAAACTAAGGTTTAGCGAGGCTAACTAATTTGTCTGAGGCTCACTAGCTAACTTAACAAGCCACAGAGTAGCCCCCACGTGCAGGGGGCCTTCCCTCTGCATCTCCTCACCTCCTTGCAATTTTGATTGTTTCGTGGAGTTTCAAAAGCCCCTAAGGAGCATGGGACCCTCTCAGATTTGGGGCCAGAGCTCTCAGGCTGCCTTGCTGTTTCATGCTTGCGAGACCCCAGGTAGGTCATAATTTCTCTTTTTGTAGAGGCTTCATGGCCAACCATGGTGAGAATTTGAGTAGCTGGCCCTGCTGTTTGGGACCACGAGGACTGTAGTGTTGGAGGAGCTGCCATATTTCTGAGTCAAGATGCAGTCTGGGAGGCCAGGATGGGCACCCAACCTCATAATCATGTGGGGCTTTTGTCTCAGTTTCTAAGACGTCAGTCCGCAACCCCAAAACCATGTCCCTGCCCTCCAGAGGCTCACAGCCTCGCTAGGAAGGCAGCACCACAAGAACAGGCACTTGCTGGGCACCAGGCAGCCTGACTGGTGGTTAGGCGTATAGACTCTGGAGCAGGACACCAGGTTTGAAGACCACGTCCACCACCTTCTTGGTCATGCGTGGCTTTGGGCAAATTACTTAATGCCTCTGGGCCTCAGTTTCTCCATCTGTACTAGGGAAATAATGGTATCCTGACACCTGGGAGCTGCCCAGTCCCGTCAGCCAGGCCCTGGCATTGCTCGGAGCTGGCCTAGCACAGCTCATCTTGATGTGCTCCCGTTGAATGCAGACAAGGCCATCTGTGACCACAATGGATCAAGACAAAAGCAAGACACTCTGTAATCACAGAGAAAACACGAGTATTGTCCAAACCACAAACGTGACCAAACACCCCATCTAGCTACCCTGAGTGAAGGTTGCTGCTTTACCAGTTACGGCTCTCTCCTCATTCTAGTTGGCCATCCTTCCAGATAAGATTTCTTAAGACACCTAATCACGGAATCACCTCCACTTCCTGATGGCAACTCATCTGGACCAAAGTCTGGCTTCCTTATACCCTCTACCAAATTACCTAACGCAAGCCCAAACCTTACAATAAGTCCTTTCCAACACCCTCTCACTGAGACACAGACCCCGTTCCCCCGCCCCCGGTTCCCACGTGCATGTTCCCGCCTCAATGCAGTGAGTGACAAGCCCAGCTTGTTCACCCACAAGTGTGTTTCTGGGTATCTTTGGCTAGAGGCATTGACAGTCCCTACCTCATCGGGTTGTTGTTTTACTGCACTTGGAATGAAGCATTCCCAGGACCCTTTAAATATACTTATCATGTTTTAATATCATTTCCATTTTACAAGGAGGACACTGAAACTCAGAGAGGGGAAGGAACTTTGCCCAAGGTCACATAGCTGGTAGTGCAGAGGCAGGATGGAAACGCAGGTCTCCATTCCAAAGTTGGTTTCCTCACCCCCCGCCTCGACGTTGACAGGGCAAAAACCGACCACACTGGGCCGGTGTCTGGGAGGAGGAGAGCAGAGGGGCCTCGGAGCTCAAAGAGAAGAGAGCACCGGGACTGTGGGAGGGGACACCCAGGAGGTCCTCAGTGACCCCTCCTCTTCCTCTCCCATTCATGACTTCCCAGACAGGATCGCCCAAGGCCATCTCTCCAAGGCTGCGGAGGCCCGAGGTGGGGGTCAGTGTCAGCAGAGTCTGAGGCCTGAGTCACTTCCTGACCATTGCTTAAGAGGCATTCAGAGCCACAACCTGAGTGGCCAGCTCATGCCCTTGCAGGATTGCACCCACTTGGGCAATGAGCACTTCCCTGGTATTCCTTACCTTTCTGGGCTCACCTCTGCCACACTCAGGTTTTTGAGACACACAGCACAGAGGCTCAAGGCCCATCCCTACCCTGGAGAACTGGATCCTCAATCCAGAAGGAAACCTGAGTCTCCCGGACGACTCTCTCTTGCCTGTGTCCAGCCCTAGACTCTGCCTTCCAGAATCCTGCCCCAACTTCAGAATCAGAGTGCATTCCACTGGCGCCACCGAACCCCAAGACCCAAAACTCCTGCAGCCCTCCCAGGCTCATAGCCCCTCACCTTCTCCTCCTATAGTGTCTCAGGGCTGGAGTAGGGGGTGGGGCAGGGGAGAGGGTGGGGAGTATGTCAGATTTCTAGGGCAGGATGTATGAGGGAGACATGGTTTGATCAGTAGACATGTCCTTATGATGGGTGAGGTAGATGATTTGAAACACAGGCCGTCTCCTTTAAGAAGCAATGCCTCTCAACCCAGAGACAATGCATAGCCTTGGAGTCTCAAACCAGATGGTCTTAGGTTCTTCAACCCAGCTCTGTCCCTTACCAGCTGTGTGACCTTGGGCGAGTTACTTAACCTTTCTGTACCTCAGGTTCCTCATCTCTAAAATGAGGATAATACTACAACTGACTCATAGGACTCTTACCGGGATTAAGGGAAGTGTGTGTGTAAAACACTTAGAATAATGACTGGTACGTGGCAAACCATTAAATAAATATTTTTTCACTTTTAATGGACTGACTCTTCCATTCATTCTCCATATAGTTTTACACACCCTACTGTGTGCCAGATATGTGTAAGACAGATTCCCCGTCTGCAATGCCTGTTGGGCATTTCTGTGGGATCCCTGCATCTCCCTCCCCCAAACCCCCAATCGTCTGGGCTGTGCCCGACGCTGCAGGACTGCATGGGAGGGGCTGTGGCATAGGGTTTGGGTTCAGAAGACTCTCTAAGGGAGGACCCCCAGCTTTCTGCAGGCCACGAGCAAGTTCCTTTCCTTCTTCTCTACTGTTGACAAAGTGAAGCAAGTGGTCCCCATCCCTTCCACAATCCCCTTCCCAGGCCAGGCATCTGGACCCCTTATAGCCATTCTCCACACCTGACCCTGTTCCTGGGCATTCTCGGTAATTTAATTTGAGCACGGAATCTTCTCCAGGACGCACAAGCCACCAGACACAGGTGGCAGAAGGCCTTGGCTTGTCATTGCCCTCATGAGGCATTAGGAAACCAGCAAAAACTACATTCAAAACTGGAAATTTGAACCTAGACTGGATAGTTGTTATTACAGGATTACTATTATTAATTTTAGGTGTAAAAATGATACTGTAGTTGTGTTTTTAAAATCCTTATCTTTCAGAGATACAAAAAATATTTATGGATGAAATGATATGATGCTTGGTTTTGCTTCAAAATGATGGGGGAGGAAGTATGTAGAGGAAACAGAACTGACTAGGAGTTGATGCAGTTGTTGAAGCTGTGGGACTGGGGCCATGCAGGGTCATTAGAACCTCCCTATCAAAGTGTGGTCCAGAGATCTTCGGAGCCTAGGAGCTAGTTAGAAATGCAGAATCGACTCCACCCCAGATCTACTGAATCAGAATCTGTATTTAATAAAATATAATTCCCAGGGGATTCGTGTGCACATTCAAATGTGAGAAGCACTGAGCTAGTCTGTCTACTTTTGTATACGTTTGAAACTTTCCATAATCAAAAGACGTGGGGTTTTGTTTTGCTTTGTTTTTTCCCAAAATTGTCTTCAGAATCTCCGGGGAGATCCTCCTACAGAGTCCCGCGCTGGAGGAATCTGGGAGGCTGTATCTTCCCGCCGTCCGCCATCCGTGGGAGCCCCTGGGGTCTATCGGGCCCCCAGCCCCACCCCAGCACACGACGGGAAGCACCCTTTCCCTGCAGGGCAGCTCACCTGCCGCTTCTAGCTGGTCTGTGGTCCGGGCGCCAAACTCCGGGGCTGGCGGAAATCGGGCTCCCCAGGTTGCCGTCTGGCAGGCCTGGGCGTGGCTACGGGGCGCACCTGGGCGAGCCGGCAAGTGGGACGCGGGGCCCCCGCCCTCGCACAGGGTGGGGAGGAGCGGGCGGCGCGGGGCGGGCACCGCGGGGACCGCGGGGACCGCGGGCGGGGGCGGGTGCTGGGAGCCTGGCGGGCCGCGAACGTACCCATCGCGCTGGGGCCGCCGAGATTGAGTGCCCAGGATGAACTTCACCTGGAAAAAGGGCTTCTACAAGCAGGACGTCAACAAGACCGCCTGGGAGCTGCCCAAGACCTACGTGTCCCTGACGCACGTAGGCAGCGGGGCCTACGGCGCCGTGTGGTGAGACCCCCGGGCCTGTGCGCCGGCGTGGGGGCACGGGGTGGGGGGCGGTGTGTGCCTGGGGCATCGGGGTGGAACTATGGTGGGCGCCCAGGCACCGGGACACCCGCCCAGGCGGGTGGAGCCTCCGGAAGAGCCGGGGCCCAGCCAATGCCCCCTTCCCGGACCCGCCTCCGGTGTCGCCTCTCCTGCTGGCGCTCGAGGCTGTGCGCCCACCACCTTGATGGAGGACCCCAAGGCCCGGAGCCCTGCGGGCTTGGAATAACTTCGCGGGTGCCTTTCCGGGGCAGAGGGCTGGAGCTGGGAGGAAGCGGCAAGCTGGGCAGTGAAGTAGAGCAGCAGCAGGAGCCTCAGGCTCTGGAGGCTGGCCTAGGGCCACTCCAGGCGCCATCTCTCTTTTCTTACCGGCTTGGTGGGAGTTTCTGTGGGTTGAATTAGGACTGGATCTGTTTCTCCAGGACTTGAACCTTACAGAGGACCCCAGAGTTCATCCAGGCGAATCCCCATTGTTACAAATGGGTACACTGAGGCCCAAACAAGAAGTGACTTGCCAAGTTGCTCAGGATCCTGTTGGCATTAACCTGTGTCTGACCCAGGGGCAGTGCACCTCTCTCAGATTCTGCCTGCTGTCTCCCCCTTCTCCCAGCTCCACTGTGCTGTCAGCGGCTCACTCACATCCCAGGTGGTGGGCATCAGTTCCTCCCAGCTTAGACTGCTGGCCAAGAGGGATTGGGGTGAGGATGGCCATAGCTTCCTAGATGGCCTGGGAGTGACCACCCAGGATCTGGAGTCCCGGGGTTGTGATGGGGAGCCACTGGCTGCTGACCTGCCTTTGACCCTACAGCTCAGCCATCGAGAAGCAGTCAGGGGAGAAGGTGGCCATCAAGAAACTGAGCCGGCCCTTCCAGTCTGAGATCTTTGCCAAGCGGGCCTATCGCGAGCTGCTGCTGCTGAAGCACATGCAGCATGAGAACGTAGGCTGGGCCTGGGGGCTGCTTCTGGGAGGCAGGGAGTGGAGGGCAGCCCCACAGAGGGTCCTGACCAGGCCCCTGCGCGCGCGCGCGCGTGTGTGTGTGTGCGTGTGCGTGTGTGTGTGTGTGTGTGCGTGTGTGGCACACACAGGAGATGGCCCACGAGGGTGCAGGGAACTCATAACAGGGCCAGCAGAAGGGGAATCTCCTCCCTGCTCCTTTGATCCTTGTTCCTCACCTAATTATTAAAATCAGGTGCCAGGACCCACCCTGCCTACTTCCCAGGAAGGGTGCAAAGGGCATTTTTGGCAGTGGAGCAGAGCAAACTCCGTGAGGTGCGAACTTACTGTCTCACTGTTACGAGGAAATAGGCACAGAGGAACTTCGTAGTTGTTCTAGATCTAAGAGGTGGTGCCCAGAATCCTGGTTAGTGTTGTTTCCACATAATAACAACAAGAATAATCGATACTTACGAGCGCTTATTATGTGTCAGGCACAGTTCTAAGAAATTTGCATAAACTAACTTGTTTAATCCTCACAATATCACATAAGTACTATTACCCCCATATACAGATGGGGAAACTGAGGCACAGAAAGACTCACAGGTTAAATGGTTAGTCGGTGGCAGAGCTAGAATTTGACCCTACCCAACCTGGCTCCAGGCCCCAGGGCCTGACCTCTAGACTACCCTGTCTAGGAAGACTAATGACCCAGTGCTGGGCCTGGAGCCCAGGCTTTTCTGCAGGATACCTAGATTGGAAGGTAAGCATTTAACATAACGATTTCAAAATATTGTTCACGTTTTAAGCCCCATTCCTCTTCAGCAAACCCCTCCCCATGGCCTCCAGCCAGGGTAATCTTGCCCCCAGCTCTGAACCAGCCCTCTGGCAGGTAAGGTTGGATGTGGTGAGAGACCCAAGGTCAAGGGAAGGGAGCCTGCTGGCTGGAAGACCCCTTCTCTGTTTCCTCCTTGATTCCTTTCACCACTTGTGGCTCCCTGCTTGAGTTGAGAGTGGGTTTGTGCTGCTTGTCCGGAACACCAGACTTGGGGTCAGTGAGCACAGGAGTGTCCAACTCCCCTTCTCCCCAGCCTGACTCTCCATCACTGTGCACTGCAAACTCCCTCCCAATTAGAGGAATTCCTCTTCCACCTCTGCCCCTTTTACTGCTTCCCAGAAGGCTGGGAACCTGCCTCCTGCTGGAGATGGTGTTTTAGGAAAGGGCAGGTGGTCCTGTGCAGGCCTGGGGCCCCAGAGGAGGGGAGCAGAGGGCTGCAGCGGCTGCCCAGTCCTCACTGGCAATCTTCTCCCCAGGTCATCGGACTCCTGGATGTCTTCACCCCAGCCTCTTCCCTGCGCAACTTTCATGATTTGTGAGTCGGGCTGCGCTGGGTTCCAGGACATTTGCAGGCCTTACTTGACACTGGGGAGCAAGTAAGGGGAGGGTCCAGATTCTCTCTTCTGGGTAGGGGAGCTTCCTGCCCCAGGAGTCCCTGTGCCTCTGGGCTGTGGAGAGATTCTTTCAGCCAAGGGTGGAGAGAAAGGCTGGCAGGAAGAGGTGGGAGGGGCTTTATATGGACCTTGCCTGACACAGAGCTGTCTGCTCATCTGCATTGCTTTACCCAGCTTTACCACCAAAGAGACATCGTTGCCAGTCCCCACAGGGTTTGCATCAACCTACCTCACCATTTCCTGGGGACGCAGGTGTGGATCTGGACCTTGGGGCTCTTCCTAGCATGAAGCGAGGATCAGGAAGCCTTGGCTACCTCTAGCTGATGGGATGTTTATCAGAGTCACATAAAACGAGAAAATTTAGTTGCTAAATGCACGGCTTTGCTAGCGCAGTACCTGGTGTAAAATATAGGAAGCTTTGGGAAGGTGGATTTTTTTTTCAGTCCTGTTTCAAATGCAGCTGCAGGTCTCTTTGTTAGGATGCTTTCGTTTTCAATTTAATGCAGTGATTTTGAATGGGTTTTTTTCCCTATAATGCCAGCTGCTGGGCTTAGCATTGGGAATTTTTTTTTTTTAATAAATTCATTTATTTATTTTTGGCTGCATCGGGTCTTTGTTGCCACGAACAGCAGCTACTCTTCGTTGCGGTGAGCGGGCTTCTCATTGTGGTGGCTTCTCTTGTGGAGCACGGGCTCTAGGCGTGCGGGCTTCAATAGTTGTGGCACATGGGCTCAGTAGTTGTGGCTCGTGGGCTCTAGAGCGCAGGCTCAGTAGTTGTGGTGCACGGGCTTAGTTGCTCTGCGGCATGTGGGATCTTCCCGGACCAGGGCTCGAACCCGAGTCCCCTGCATTGGCAGGCGGATTCTTAACCACTGAGCCACCAGGGAAGCCCAAGCATTGGGAGTTTAAAGTGGACCTCGGGGGCTGACAGTAGTGAATACTGACAGTGGTGGTCAGTACTCTAGGTCTGGATAGAGAGCCAGAAATTACAAGCTGCCTCAGCGGGCTTCACAGAGGAGAAAACTTTGAACTCAGTCCTGAAGGATAAGTTGACATTTGCCTGAGGTAGAAGGGGCTGAAGGGAGCCCAGGTAGAAGGAACTGCATGGGCAAAGGCCATGATGCCTGAAAGAGGCTGGGCCGTTTGGGCAGTATTGACAAGTGCAGTGTGGCTAGTGGAGACCAGAGGCTGGTTTGGTCAGGCTGAGACCAGAATTGATCCTACAGGCATCCTCAGGTCTGTAGAGGTTTTGAGCAGGGAGATGCTGTGATGTGGTCAGATCAGATTTTGGGGATACCCTCTGGCGGCAGCAAGAAAGGAGCAGGGAGCAACTCTGGGAGGTAGGAAACCTGGAGGGTAGTGTTCAAGACCCCGACCTTGATCCAAATAAAGTAGAGGTGATGGGGTCCTGAGAGCAGACTTGACACCCATCGAGAGGCAGGACTGTCAGAATGTTGTACCCCTTGTGATGCAGTGGCTGGGAGAGGTGGCATATGTCAGGGGGTGCCAGGTTCCTGCTCAGAATACAAGGTGGAGGAAAAACAGATCTTGGGAGAAAGATAGTGAGCTCCATTTTGGACACTTCACTTTTGAAGAGCCTATGAACATTCCAGTGTTTAATCAGCAGCTGCAAATAAACCTGGAGTTTAGGAAGGTCTGGGCTAGGGATGTGGATTTGGACCAGAATAATCACCAGTGGATGATAGCCAGAGCCCAGGGACAGGCTAGTGTAGAACATGATTCGATACTGTTCATTAAGGTATCAACACTAAAGGGACTTCCCTGGTGGTCCAGTGGCTAAGACTCTGCACTTCCAGTGCAGGGGGCCTGGGTTCGATCCCTGGTTGGGGAACTAGATCCTGCATGCATGCCGCAACTAAGAGCCTGCATGCTGCAACTAAGCCCGCATGCCGTAACTAAGATCCCGCGCGCTGTAACGAAGATCCTGTGTGCCGAGACTAAGACCCGGAGCAGCCAAAAAAAAAGGTATCAACACTAAAGAAAAGGTATAAGAGGATGAACAGACAGAGCCTGACTAGAGGTAGAAGCAGCAGAGAATTTTGAGGGAGTGTTAGGCTTTGCAAAACTTTGAATATAAAGAACCGGAGCCATGGGCGTTATGTGTTGGGCTGGTGGGGTGGGAGCAGATGCCAAGTTATCAGGGGACTGGATGTTAAGGCAGTGGGATCAAGAGGTGAGGACCGCTCGTTCTAGAAGTTTGATCGGGAGGGAAAGAGAGAGAAGGGGTGGTTACTTGAAGAAACAAGGTTAAGCAAGGGAAGGCGGTTGTATCACAGAGAGACTTCAGCAAGTTTGTCAGCTGAGAAGAAAGAATCAGGGTCCACGCAGAGGTGAAACACAAAGGTGGGGAAGGGTCTGTGCATGGAGCAGGGTCCCCGTGCTGGGGGGGTGGAGGCGGGAAGCGGGGGTGCAGTCAGGTGGGGGGAGACTTCAAAAGTCACAGGCTCAGGGAGATGGCTTCCACATCCTTTTTTTTTTTTTTTTTTAATTCCTTCCTAAATCTTTATCCTTTTTTGTTCTGGACTTTGCTATCACTGCCTTGAGTAACAGTTACATTTTGCTGACTTCCACCTGTTTTGCAATCCCATTAAGAGGGTGTGTTGGCTCAGCTACCTCCTTCTGCCTTCTTCACCCTCCTGGAAACTTTTATTGTTTCCTTCTTGGAAGGAGGACATTTTTGTATGTTTGAGGAGCCATGTTGGCGGGGCATGACCCTCTGGGGGAGGAAATATTTGTACAGAAGCAGAAGGAAACACCGGCAAATGTTTCTAACTCACAGCAGTGGCTTTCTGTGGGGCGTGGAGGAGGGCAAGCAGAGGGCACCTTTGAAGAGAGGGAGCACTGCTCCATTTGTTTTCCCTGAGCACAGCTCCAGCTGAAATACGTACCCTGAGCTCTGCCAACAGGGCAGCCACCAGGGCCAGGCTGGGAGCCAGGAGTCAGGAGGCCCACTGCATGGGGGTCTGGCTGGCTGTGGTGGGGCTGGTTCTTTCTGCACATGAAGGTCATCCCTAAGGCCTCTGTTCTGCCCAGCCCCTTGCCCTCCTCTGAGCTCAGACCTGGAGCTGGGTGGGGCTGGGGATGTTCAAGAAGTCCTCATGACTTGCAGCTACCTGGTGATGCCCTTCATGCAAATGGACCTGCAGAAGATCATGGGAATGGAGTTCGGTGAGGACAAGATCCAGTACCTGGTGTATCAGATGCTCAAAGGTCTTAAGGTGGGTGGGAGCCTGCAAGATGGCAGGGGAGGGGGGCTTGGTGTTGAGACCTGGGGTTTGGGGGAGGCTAGACCTTGAAGGCTGGGAGAGCACACCATGACAAGGCAGAGGAGATCTCTGAGCCAGCCTGCAACACCTGGTGCAAAAGCCGGGCACTGGATTTACCCTTCTTCTTCTCTCCCCAACACAGTACATCCACTCAGCTGGGGTCATCCACAGGGTGAGTGCTTTCTCTGCTACATCCCCAGAGGCCCCGCCCACCCCTGGGGGCTAGGGTTAGGGTTAGGGGGTTCCAGGAGGTGGAGGAAGCAGGGAAAGTGGATTTTTCAGATCTAGGCTTGGCCCAGGAAGACCTGCTCAGAAGAATTGCTGTGTTCTGGGGAACTTTCTGGGAAATTTTTGCCAACAAAGCAAGCCCTGAGCTGGGTGTTTCAGGCTCCGAGAGGCATTTTAGAGCTGGATGGGCCCTAGAGGACACCTAGTCCAACCCTCATTCTGCACAGGAGACCAGAACCCAGAGAGAGGGGCAGGGGCCTGGCCAAGGTCACACGCTGGCTGGCAGCCGAGTGGGGACAGCGCCCACCTCTGCCTCTGCCCAGTGCTCCATCTCTTGTCTCATCTAGGACCTGAAGCCAGGCAACCTTGCTGTCAATGAGGATTGTGAGCTGAAGGTGAGTGGGCCCAGGCAGGGCCAGCCTGGGGTTGGGGTGGGCCCCTCTCCAATAGGAGCCCCCAGAAGCTGCTCGGGGAGCCTCTCTTAAGCGAGCTCCTTTTTCCTCTGTGCCCCGAGCCATAGATTTTGGATTTTGGGCTGGCACGGCAAGCAGATGCAGAGATGACCGGCTATGTGGTGACCCGCTGGTACCGGGCCCCTGAGGTGATCCTCCGCTGGATGCACTACAACCAGACTGGTCAGTGGTCCGCTGCCCGGGGGAGGGGATGGGGCTGGGGTTCTTCTCTGACAGCTTCCTCGAGGCTGTCTTGGTGACTCTGGGTTGACTCTTGGTGACTGCCGGGTCTTGGTCAGCTGGTCCAGGTGACACTTCCTCCCCCTCCCTCTGCAGTGGACATCTGGTCTGTGGGCTGTATCATGGCGGAGATGCTGACGGGGAAAACTCTGTTCAAGGGGAAAGATTGTATCCTTTGCTGGAAAAGGCAAACTGCATCCAGGGATTCATTCCTTCAACAGACACTTTATTATTTAAATCTCTCTTTTTTTCTTAATGTGAAAGTGATACATGCTCCCTGTGGAACAACTTTAAAGTACAGAGAAGCAAAGTGATGGAAACTAGTCACCTGTCATTCCAACACACAAATGCAGAAAATGCTTGACGTTTTGGCACCACACACCTGAAACTGGGCACCTGTGTGTGCTGTGCAGGGATTAAGGAGAAGATGTGGGTCTCTCTGCCAAACTCAGAGTGCGAGGGTGTGGGGGGGAGTACACAGAGAAATGGATGGAGGTGACTGAGCGGGATGAGGCCAGGAAGGTGGCACATGCAGGAGCATTTGTAGGGAGGGACCCTTTACCCAGCCTGGCAGGTAGGAAGCCTTCCAGAGACCTGAGTCCTGAAGGATGAACCTCCCCTCCTAAAAGCAGGAGGAGGTGAGTGTCTGGAACCTGGATGGTCCACAGTGCTGGGTGGGCCTGATGGAGGGGCAGCAGGAAGGGCAGCTTCAGACCCACCCACAGGGAGGAAGGCTGAGCCTTAACCTGCCAAGACCTGGACCAGCTGACACAGATCCTGAAAGTGACGGGGGTGCCGGACGCTGAGTTTGTGCAGAAGTTGAATGACAAAGCGGTGAGTGGCAGATGGGCCCAGGCTGGCCAGGGCTGTGCGCTTGGCTGACCAGGCCCAGGTGGGCTGCAGGCTGCGCCTCGCCTCTGCCCTGGCAAGGGCTCTTGCCTTCATCTCACTTTGGATTCGGACCTGAGCCTTCAGCCCCGCTCAGGGGCTTTTCTGGGGTCCCTGCTCTATACCCCATGGCCTAAGCCCTGAGGGGCTGACAACTGGGGATTATTCAGTGCTTTTCTGTCTTCCAGGCCAAATCCTACATCCAGTCCCTGCCACAAACCCCCAAGAAGGATTTCTCTCAGCTCTTCCAGCATGCCAGCCCCCAGGGTGAGTCTTGGGACCTGCAGTCTGTCTTAGCGGGCGGGCTCTCCATGGCGTGTGAGGCTCACACTCTGTGACCGCAGCTGCAGACCTGCTGGAGAAGATGCTGGAGCTGGACATGGACAAGCGCCTGACCGCCTCTCAGGCCCTCACCCACCCCTTCTTTGAATCCTGCCGGGACCCTGAGGAGGAAACAGAGGCCCAGCAGCCATTTGATGATTTCTTAGAACAGGAGAAACTCACAGTGGATGAATGGAAGCGTAAGGGCTCGGGGCCTCGGGCTGCTTCCTCTCTCTGCCTGCAGCACCCCTCTCCTCTGCCTGCTTCGTTTTCCTGCCTGCCCTCAGCCGGTCCCAACCCCCTCCTGGAGACTATCACCTCTTTCTCTCTGAGCGAATATCGTCTCCTGTGTGCACTTCTTTCTCCCTGCGCTGAGCTGACTTTCTGCTCCACACTATGTCTGTTGGGAGAGGGGGGCTCTCTCTTGCCCTCAGCACCCCGTACCCCTTGAACCACCCTGTCTTTCTCAGACCACATTTACAAGGAGATTGTGAACTTCAGCCCCATCGCCCGGAAGGACTCTCGGCGCCGGAGTGGCATGAAGCTGCAGTGACCCGTCTAGCCCGACCCTCGGCTGAGCCCAGGAATGGCCACATGGTACCACCCGCCAGGCACTGCCCCTGGGACCAATATTTATTTATTGAAGCTTTAACCCGTCTTGGATTATATAGCCTTCCAAGCAGAGGACAGAGGACCCTTGTCCTTGTGTAGGAAACAGGCCTAGGAGATGCAGAATTCAGAGGTGTTGGTTGGGAGAAAATAGCTATGATCATAACTGGCCATATTAAAGCGCCCATCTGGAGAATCGCCTGTGTGTGGGGTCCTTACCTTCATGGCTGTAGTGGGGCTGAACTGGGGCAGGAGTCTACGGCAGTGATGGTGTATTAGTTTGCTAGGGCTGCTGTAACAAATGATCACAAACTGGGTGGCTTAAAATGATAGAAATTTATTCTCACAGTTCTGGAGGCTGGTAGTCTGAAATCCAGGTGTTGGCAGGGCCATGTTCCCTTCGAAGGTTCTAGGGAAGAATCCCTCCTGGCCTCTTTTTAGCTTCTGGTGGCTCTTGGAATCTTTGGTGTTCTTTGGCTTATAGCTGCATCACCCCTGTCTCTGCCTCTGTCTTCACAGGGCCTTCTCTGCTCTGTGTATCTCTGTCTTCGGCTGATCTTGTAAGAACATCAGTCACTGAATTTAGGACCCACCCTGATCCAGTGTGATCTCATCTTAATCCTTAGTAATTACATCTGCAACTATCTCATTTTCAAATAAAGTCACATTCTGAGGTTCTGGGTGGGCATGAATTTTGGGGGCACATTTTTCAACCCACTACAGATGGCCATGAGGGAGGGGCCCCATCCCAGAGCCCCTTTGTTGTGGAGCCAAACGTGTTTGGCTGCTAAATTAAGGGAGTTGCAGAGAGAGCTGCAGCTGGTGAGACATCGCATGCAGGTTATTTTGGGTGAGTGATCAGTAGTCAAGATATGAAACAGCAGGCTTGTTGACTGGGAGCTGCAGAAGGCAGAAATGGGCTTCTTCCAGGAAAACGGTTCTACTCCTTCCCCCTTTTGGGAATTGTACATCTCTCCTGAGCTTTAACCTGACAACAGATTGGATCCTTCTGTTCAGTAACTCTGTTCAGGTCTCAAACTTCCCTATGCACCAGGGCCTGGTTAATATGCAGATTCCTGGGCCCAGCCCCTGGGATTTTGATTTAGCAGGTCTGGGGTTGAGACCCTAGAACGTTTGAATGAGGACCCCTTCACCTCAACCCAAGCCCAGTGATTCTGATGGATATCTGACCACATTTAGAGAAACATTTAGTTGATTTCAGTACCACTTAATTTGTCAAAAGGCCTAAATTAGAAACCTACAATGGGAGACTGGGGGGCTTTAGATGACTTTCACACTATCATTTTAGAGATGTTAAAACTGAGGCTCAGTCAGGGCATTTTTAGGGCAGTGATGTCATTGTAGATACACGACATGCATTTGTCAAAACTAGTGGAACTGTACAACACAGTGAGTGAACCCTCAAGTAAACTATGGACTTTCTTTAATAATAATGTACCAATATTGGTTCATCAGTTGTAATAAATGTACCACATTAATGTAAGATGTTAATATTTAATATTAGGGGAAACCATGGGGGTGGGAGGGAGAGAGTATATGGAACCTTCTGTACTTTTGGCACAATTTTTCTGTAAACCTAAACCTGCGCTAAAAGATAATGTCTATTTTTAAAAGGAAAAAGAAAAAGCTTGAGGCTCCAGAGAGATACCCACAGTGAGAAAGTGGTAAAGCCAGGATTTGAACCACGGCAGCCTCGAACACTGTGCCAAAGGCCGTCAACCCAAGCCTGGAATCAAGGGTTGCCAGCTTCCCCGCCCTTCTAGCCTGTCTCTGAGCTTCTTCACTGCTGCCTGTGTCCAAGGACCCTGTTTTCTCTCCCAAGGAGTGGCCCTCCTATCCAGGAGAGAGGAGTGGGTCGAGGGAGGGGCTCTGACCTTGCTGCTGACTAAACTGCCACCGTCCCCTTAGTCTAAATCCTTCAGTGAATTGTCTTCTGAGACTCCTCAATAGTCCCAAGGAAAGTCTAGCCTTCTTGGCCTGGTATTCAAAGTCCCCTGCATTCTCTAAACTCATCTACTCCTACTGCCTCCCGTTTTCCCTATGCCAGCATGGCCTGCCAAGGAACACCAGCCCTGGGATACAACACCATGAGGCTCATTAACAGGTTAAAGGTTCTGACAAGTCCTGCAGTGAGGAGAACTGTTCAACATTGTTTAATCCAGAACTTGCCAAGTGTGCTTAACCGCAGGACCCCCTTTCTCCTGACGGCCAGCATGCACAGAAGCCTCTTTGCCTAGTGCAGCCCAGTATGCAGGTCCCAATACTGCTTTTCCCCAAGCAGGCCTGGAGCTTGGGCTTCTTTCAAAGCCTCTGTGGAGAAGTCCCTCCCTCCTTCTCCTCCTTATTCCCTCAAGACTTTGCCTCAGGCCTCCCTCCAGGAAGTCATTCTCCATCACCCTCCATCAGAGAATGGGCAGCTTCCTCCCTCTGCCCCTGGCCCTCTATGAACAGCATTTACAGTGTGTACGGTTCTGCTTTCCCTCCCCATTGCCCACTGTGAGCCCCTGATTGGAACAAACATCTATGAATGAATGATGTCCCAGGGGCCTGTTGGTCGTTTCTCTGCCCAGATCAGACCAGCATGGTATCCAGGGCAGCAGAGAATCCAGCAGGAAGCAGAAGTGGGTGCCTTGGCCTGTACCTTAAGACTTTTCCCCCTGAAAATCTCAGGCTCTCAAACTCCCAGGCCTCTCCCCATCATCCCTCAGTGTCCTCCAGTCCATCCCCCACCCAGAATTAAACTTGTGTGTGTCACCTCAGCCCCTTCTCTACAATTATCTCAAACTTGGGAAGTTTCTCCAGAGGGAGGTGAAGGTGCTGAGCAGTGTGAAGGGGTTCGTGGGCTCTGCCTTACCCTGTGAGCACCTGGCCAGAGTGACAGGAAATGAGTCCATTCTCAGGCTGGGTGGGGGAAAGGGGCTGAGCTTGGGGTTCTGGGCTCAGTTACTCTCACAGTTGGCCTGCAGGTCTTTTGCCCCTGGCCCTTGATGGACAGGGTTGAGCTTTGCCCTGTGGCCAGTGGGGCAGCTCAAAAGGTCTTGACAGAGATAAGGAAGCCAGACTCGGGAACTGGAGAGAGGTAACAGCGATCGTGCCCTTGATTCCCTCCTTTGTGAAATGAAGGGTGTCTTCGCACAAAGGCACAGCTCCTCTCCCAAGGCAGCCTGGACCTATCGCTGGGGCCTGGCAATTTGTGTCACTTGCGGAAGGGCTAGCCTGGCATGAAATGGGGGTGGCACTGCTCCCAGTGAAGGGCAGCACATGGAAAGGCAGAGATGGAGGAACTGCCCTTGCAAGGAGAGCCCGGTGTGCTCAGATGTCCCAGTGCCCGCAAGGGTGGAGGCTTGCTTGAAAGAGGGCTTGGCTCAACTTGCACCTGGCACATTGAAATAGCTTTTGTTCTCCAGGAGGGTGTGGGACAGTCATGTCCCTGAGCTGAGATACAACCACAGCTGGGGAGCGAGGAATCTCTTCCTCTTTTCCCCACATTTTCTGTCCTCATTCTCCCTAAACCCCCTGTGATTTAAGGTAAGAGGCTGGTGATTTTCCCCGTATTCACAATGGGCAGCAGAGGCACAAGGCTACTCTACCAAGCTAAAGAAGATGTCGCTGTCATGCCTCACACCCCTACCCCAAGATTTCCTGGAGCTGGAGCAGTGCCCGCTGGGATTCTGACCTGGTTCCTCCTGTGCGAGCCTGTGCTCAGCGGGGCAGCCGTGCTAACTCTGGGCCAGAGTGTCAACAAGGCCCCACTCCGCCCTGTCTGGGGGCTCCTGACCTTTTTTGTGCCGTGGATCCCTTCTCAAAATATTTTCCTATGCATAAAATAAAATACACAGGATCACAAAGGAAGCTAGTTATGTTGAAATACAGTTGTGAAAATATTTAAGGGTGTGATGTTTGGTGTACATGGGTTTCTTTATTAACACATTAAATAACAGGATCAAGGGGGTGAACCCAACACACTACTGCAAACCTGAAGTAGAAATGAGTTTAAACGATGTTTCAAGATATCTGCAGCAACTGTAAAGGGAAATGAAAAGTACTGCTTTCTACTGGCCCAGCTAATGCAACTGTAGTTTGCTGCCTTTAAAAGCTGTAATATTTTCCAATCCAAATTCATGGACCTCTGAATTCCAGTGTACAGTCTATGGTTTGTGGACCCCAGTTAAAAACGCTTGTCCCAGATGCTAAAATGTGACTTTTGGAATCCTCCGCTACGTCTTAGCCAACCCCCGTATTGTACCGCCGTCTGTGCCCCCACCCCCCACCTTGCATGATCGTGGAGCCATGCTGGAAATGCCCAGATCTGCACCTGGATGCCTAGAACACATACTAACCACCATTCCCCTGTGTTTCCCAACCTTACTGTCCAGGTAGGAATGGGTCTGACTGGGGCATTTTGCTAGGGAATTTGCTGAGGCCTCTATATCTAGTTTTCAACTAGGTGGAATCCTCCCATCCCCACCCCACAGCGTTCCTTCTACACAATTTTACTGATGAAGACATTTGGGCCCAGAGTAGAGACTGGGGCCCAGGTCTCCTATTTACCACTGCACCGTTCTTTCCACTGCAACGGTGGCACAAGCACACATTGAGGTCAATGCGTGCTCTTCTCTCCCTGCATTACTGTCCCTGTTCCCCCCAACCATCACGGACACAAAAGTAGCAGGGCTTTGAGACAGGTTTGTGTTAACTGGCCAAGGGAAGAAACTCCCAGAAGCACACTTGTTTCTCTCTGTTTTCTTAAAGGTCTCACCCTTGAGAATATTTTGGTAGGACTCTGGGAGGGGAAAAGGTGAGGGAGTGAGGAAGGGAAGTGCATTTGAGAAGCAGTGTGGCTTAGCTAGGCAGTTTCTCCTGACCGGAAGGAGGTAGAGGCCCATTAATACTCACATTCTTTTGGACTATGTCCAGTTCCCTGTTAACACCCTGGCAAAACTCACGAGGAAGCTGCTGGGTACGCTCAGGGAGGCTGGACCCTAAGCAAATTCTCCTGGTCTTGGCTGAAATTACTCAGGGTTTCTCCTATGGATAGCCCACCATTCTTAATTGATGCAGCAGCTCAGTATTTTTAAGTACAGACTGATGATCAGAGGAACTCTCCTCGTATTGTGGCGTCCATAAGATCCCAGAACTTTTGTATAATTCCAAGGAGGAGCCCCAATAAAGACAGTGGGTGGATTTCCTCCAGCCAAGCAGGATACAGCCTTGGCTTTAGAAACTCTAGCTTAATCCAGCCTCTCCTTTTTATCTTCTGTCAGAAGAGTGGCACCTCTGTCTTACCCTCTTCTTTCCCTATGTGGTTTACTAAGGTGGTTAAGTGTTGAGCTCTGGAGGCATACTGCCTCCTGCTCTACCACTTACCAGCCATGTGACCTTGGGCCTCAGTTTCCTCATCTATAAGGATAATAATACTAAAGAAATTAACATAAGGGAAGCACTCAGAAGAGTACCTGGCACATGGGAAGGGCTCACCAAGCATTAACTAATATTTTTAATTATTTTCTCTACCACATCCTCTTCCCTCCCCGATTACCCCATCTTCCGGACATTGTCATTTCCTCCTTCTCAACAGCAGTTTTCTCCACTCACCTGGTCTCCTTCATGTTAAATCTTCCCTCATAGGTCCTCAAGAGACCTGGCCCCAGTCACTTATACTACAGCTTATTTTATGACCCTGGTATCTGCAGCTTCTCATGCAGGGTCTGGGAGGCAGCAGAGTGTGGAGTTGAGAATGTGAGCTTTCCATCTGAAAAGACCTGAGGTTGAGAGAGAAGGGGGATGGATTTAAGGAACTGGCTCAGTGACTGGGTGGGGAGTGGTTGGCAAGTCTGAAATCTGTAGGGCAGGCTAGTAAGCTGAAAATTCAGGCAGAATTTCCATACCTATGACAATCTTGAGGCAGATTCCTTCTTTTCTAAGAAACCTCAGTTTTTGCTCTTAAGGCCTTCAACTAATTGGATGAGGTCCACGTACATTATAGAGGGTGATCTGCTTTACTTAAAGTCAACTGATTGTAAATGTTAATCACATCTACAAAATTTCTTTCCAGCATCATCTAGACTAGTGTTTAAGGATACAACTGGGCACACAGCCTATCCAAATTGACACATAAAGCTAACCATCACACCATGTGTTTGAGGGCAGGGTATTTACTTCTCTGAGCTTCATTTTCTTTCTCCAAAATGGAGTAATAGAAGGGTCTACCTCACAGGACTGGTGAGGGGTAAGTGCATACAGAGTGCACAGTAAATGTTAGTTCTTGTACCAGGAGGTGCTCAAAAACACACTGATGATGGCAATCCTCTTGGAAGTACTGGGAAATATACGCCATGGCCCATGGCCGCTGCTCTCAAGCTTTTGGCTGAGTTATGTAGGTATGCACTGTGCTTTCTCCCATCTGTTCCCACCCAACAGACTGGCTCAGAACCTTTAGTTCATGGGAAAAACTCCCAAAGAAATGAACCTTCACTCTCTTTTTTTATGGAGAGAGGAGGAAAGTTTCTCCACTGGGTTTCTTTATCTTTGAGACAGTGGAGGGCTTGGAGCAATACGTCAGAAAGAATTAAATTTCACTTCTTCAGCAGCCATTTCACATTTTGTGAGAACTGCATATTCATGTCGGTAAAGCGCCAAGTAGGAACCAGATGACAGCTCAGTTTTCCTGGAAATCAGGAAATCAATCAAGCTGCCAAAATGAGATGACTGCATTGTGAAATACTGCTAACATTCCAGAAAGTTGTTTTAAGATGAATTTTTTAAAATGGAAATTCTGTTTCTCTTCCTCTTTCTCTTCCTCCCTCCCTCCTACTCTCCCTCCTATCCCTTCTCCCTCCCTTCCTTTTCTTCCCTCTCTCCCTCTCTCTCTTCCTTCCCCCCTCCCTCCCTCCCTTCCTTCCTTCTTACCTACCTACCTTCTTTTCACTCCTTTTTTTAAGCCAGTGCTCAACTACTTCTTCTAATATGTTCAGCCTAGGTATGAGTTTTCAAGAATAGGTGAGATGATATATGGGTCTCTTTGCCTGTCTCTGAGACCTTTCCATTGTTCCAATGGCACCCTTCTCTACCTGTCCAGGAGTCTGCTTGCCTTTATCCACACCTGTCTCTCCTGTTTCTTATCCTTTTTTCTTTTTAATTTATTTATTTGGCTGTGTCAGGGTCTTAATTGCAGCACGTGGGATCTTCATTGTGGCACGCGGGATCTTTCATTGCAGCACACAGCCTCTTCAATGCAGTGCATGGGCTTCTCTCTAGTTGTGGGACTTGGGCTCCAGACCACATGGGCTCTCTAGTTGCGGCGTGTGGTCTCTCTAGTTGTGGCGCATGAGCTCAGTAGTTGCGGTGTGTGGACTCAGTAGTTGAGGCGCACGGGCTCAGTAGTTGTGGTGCACGGGCTCTCTAGTTGTGGCACGCGGGCTCAGTAGCTGCGGCACGTGGGCTCAGTAGCTGTGGCACGTGGGCTTAGTTGCCCCTCGGCAAGTGGGATCTTAGTTCCCCAACCAGGGATGGAACCCACGTTCCCTGCATTGGAAGGAGGATTCTTAACCACTGGACCACCAGGGAAGTCCCTGTTTCCTATCCTTTTTTACAGTGAAACCATGACTTCAGCCACCTCCTTAAGAATTAGGAATAAAATGATTCCAAAAAACCTTATCTGTGTCTAGTGTCAAGCTGAACCTTAAAATTTATTTGTTTAAATATATAAAATAAACTTTTAGTTTTAGAATAGTTTTATAGAAAAGCTGTAAAGAAAAAACAGAGAATTTCCATGTACTCCACACCCAGTTTCCCTATTATTAATATCTAACATTAGTATGCTACCTTTATCACAACTAATAAATCAATATTGATATATTATTAACTAAAATCCAAACTTCCATATTTCCTTAATTTTTACCTATTCTTTGCTGTTCCAGGATCCCATCCAGGATGCCACATGTCTTCTTAGGCTCCTCTTGGCTGTGACAGTTTCTAAGACTTTCCTTATTTTCAGTAACTTTAACAATTTTGAAGAGTTACTGGTCAGGTATTTTGTAAAATGTCTCTCACTTAGGGTTTGTCTGATGTTTTCTCATGATAAGACTGGGATAATGTGTTTTGTGGACTAAGACCACATGAGTAAAATGACATTCTGATCACATTGTATCAAGAGTATATAGCATCAGGGACTTCCCTGGTGGCACAGTGGTTAAGAATCCACCTGCCAATGCAGGGGACACGAGTTTGAGCCCTGGTCTGGGAATATCCCACATGCCATGGAGCAACTAAACCCGTGCACCACAACTACTGAGCTTGCCCTCTAGAGCCCGTGAGCCACAACTACCGAAGCCCACATGTTCTACAGCCCGCGTGCTGCAATTACTGAAACCCGCATGCCTAGAGCCCATGCTCCGCAACAAGGGAAGCCACCGTAATGAGAAGCCCGCGCACCACAACGAAGAGTAGCCCCCGCTTGCCACAACTAGAGAAAGCCTGCGCGCAGCAACGAAGACCCGAAGACCCAATGCAGCCAAAAAAAAAAAGAGTATATAGTATCAAAATGATTTATCAGGGCTTCCCTGGTGGTGCAGTGGTTGAGAGTCCGCCTGCCGATGCAGGGGACACAGGCTCGTGCCCCGGTCTGGGAAGATCCCACATGCCGCGGAGCGGCTGGGCCCGTGAGCCACGGCCACTGAGCCTGCGCATCCGGAGCCTGTGCTCCGCAACGTGAGAGGCCACAACAGTGAGAGGCCCGCGTACCGCAAAAAAAAAAAAAAAAAAAAAAAAAAAGATTTATCACTGTCAGTGTTAACCTTGATTACCTAGGTAAGGTTGTGTTAGCCAGGTTTCTCCACTATAAAGTTACTTCTTCCCCCTTTTCATTCCCCTTTTTCACTGCCATTCCTTGAGAAGGGAATATCTACAAAAATTATTTGGAGTTCTCCTGTATGGGAGATTTATTCAGCAATTTATACCAGAATGGACTCATGGATATTTATTTTATACTTTGGGTTATAATCTAATAAATAAAAGAATAAAATAAAAATAATAAAAGCTTTACCTTTTGACTTGATCTGTAGGTTTTCTTCCTTTTGTGTAGATTGAGCCCATATCCCTGAAAGGACCTGGAGGTACTGCCCACAGCCAGATGGAGAGTCCACTCATCAATCTTGCAAACACACAGGGTCCTAGGGGTAGTGGGAAACAGTTTCCACTTCTCCCATTTGGATGCTGGTCAATCCAGAGTCCACTTTGGATAATCATCCTAAAGGCCCTTCCCTCTCTTGTCTGTCTTTTTCCTTATTGATCCTCTCCGTCTTTTCCACCCCTATGTCCACCTACTCCTGGTAAGGAATTTGGGGGAAACTTCATTCTACTTGCATGAAATAATAAAGCTAAATACAACAAATAAAACATTTATAGGCATTATAGCTATCCTCTAGTTGCATGTTTCCTAGGTGCACTGCTTTGGGTACTTTACATATATTGTTTCTAATCCTCACGCTAATGACAAGGTAATTGCTATTCCCATTTTACAGATGTGGAAACTGGGACTCTTGAGAGTTTAAAAAGTTCACCCAAGGTTTTTCTGCTATTGTACAGTTTGCTTCTTCTCAATAGTCTCCTTCCCTCCTTCTTCTTCTCATCCACCTCCTATGTGACTACCGGCAAACCACTTCCGTCTGAGCCTTAATTTCTTGTCTGGTGATACTGTTGGATGAATTCAATGAGAAATGCATAGAACGCATAGAAAGTCTTCTGCACAGGGGACTTTCCTGGTGGCGCAGTGGTTAAGAATCCACCTGCCAATGCAGGGGACACGGGTTCGATCCCTGGTCTGGGAAGATCCCACGTGCCGCGGAGCAACTAAGCCCGTGTGCCACAACTACTGAAGCCCGTGCGCCTAGAGCCTGTGCTCTGCAACAAGAGAAGCCACCGCAGTGAGAAGCCCGCACACCACAACGAAGAGTAGTCCCAGCTCGCCTCAACCAGAGAAAGCCTGTGCACAGCAACGAAGACCCAACGCAGCCAAAAATAAATAAATTAAAAATTCTTAAAAGATAAAAAAAAAAGTCTTCTGCATAGGATTCAATAAATAGCATGTGTTATTACTTTTAATTTCATGAGGATTAAATTAATTTTAATAAACCTCTATTCTTGTTTCCTTTTTCTATTTATGCTCACCTCTTAATGGTCTCACCTATTCTCATGGCTTTAAGTACCATCTATCTATAGGTCAATGCATACCAAATGTATATATCTACCTTGGATCTTTCCTTTAAATTTCAGACAAGTCAACATCTTCACTTGAGTGTTTTGAAACAAAAGTAGGAGGTTCTGCTTCTAGTAGTGACGGAGTAGCCTGTATTGTATTATAATAATAATGGACTCTGGATAAAATAAAAGAATACAATGATTTGAAGGGACTGGAGAGAATAAAAGCAGGAAGAAACTGGAAGGGAGTCAACCATTGATAGACGGGAGGTGCAGTGGATACGACTTGTGATTATAAGGATTTTTGCCTGAAGGCACTACCCAGAAAACATAGCATAGAATGGCCAGAATTCAAGTGTAAAGTTGCTAGTTTGACAAGTCAGAGAATCAAGTTTAGAAAGGAAATCCAAGAAAGGAAGAAGGCACAGAGGCTTCTTAAAAATGCATATAAAATTTGACCAACTCCTTGGCTGACTCCTGACCTGTGCATGTGCAGGGGATACTCCAAGGAGCCCAGCAGAAAACAATGAGAAAAAGACAACTGGAAAATAAATGAACTGAGCAGAAATTTTAGCTGCTGTCTATCTCAAGGGACACAGAATTTGGAATTTTATGCCTGCCAAGTTAACTGCCTAATAAAAATAAATAGTCTCTAGAGGAAGATAACAGAATCTAGATTTTCTACAATGTATCTGCTACAATGCCCTGTATTAAAAGATTTTTGTTTAATGCTGAACTTGCACATAAGCACGGAAATGTGAACCATAGCCAAAAGAAAGGTAGTCAATAAAAATCAATTCTGAAATAACTCAGATATTTAATTAGTGGGTGAAGATTTCAAAGTGGCTATAATAAATATGTTCAAGAACCTTTAAAAAATGTACTCATAATGAATAAGCAAGTGGGCAAATTCATCAGAGAACTAGAAACTATAAAAAAAAGTGGCAATTCTAGAATTAAAAACCATACATGAAAAATTGACTAGATAGGCTTAATACAGTAATACATGATCCGTGGCGGGCTGAGGCCGTGGAGGCAGAGCCGTGGATACTAAGCAACTGCACATATGGAGGGCTGACTATAAGTTATACGCAGATTTTTGATGGCACAGAGGGTCTGTGCCCCAACCCCTGCGTTGTTCAAAGGTCAACTGTATATTCTCCTCATAGTTTCTTTAAAAGAGATGAGTATTTAAAGTGAAGAATATACCACTACATTGTAGAGTTTATAATATATTTAATAAATATGAAGACAATAGCACAAAAGATAAGTTGGGGGAAATGGAACTTTACTGTTGTAAGATTCTTACATTTCATGTGATGTAAGACAATACAAAATCCAAGTAGAGGACTTCCCTGGCAGTCCAGTGGTTAAGACTCCATGCTTACACTGCAGGGGGCACAGGTTCAATCACCGGTTGGGGAACTAAGATCCCACATGCTGCATGGCATGGCCAAAAAATTTAAAAGAAAAAATTAATATCCAAGTAGACTACGATAAGTTTAGGATGCATGCTGTAATCCCTAGAGCAACCACTGAAAAATAATGCAAAACAAGAATTAAAACAAAATGAGTAAAACATTCAATTAACCCAAACAAAGGCAAGAGAAAAGCAGATGAACAAACAGAAGTAACAAATAGTAGACCTAAATCCTACCAGATTGTCAGAAAGGATAAAAAAGTAAGACCCAACAACATGCTGTCTACATGAGAAGTACTTTAAATATAAAGACACTGGTAGATTGAAAGTAAAAGGATGAAAAATCATAGACTATGAAAACACTAAGCAGAAGACAGCTTGAGTGGCTACAGTATAGTGGACAAAAAAGATTTCAGGACAAAGTTATTGGAGACAAAGAGGGACATTTATAAAATGAAAAGGTCAGTTTTCATCATCAATAAGACATAACAATCATAAACGTGTGTGTGCCTAATAACAGAGCTTCAAAATGCATGCATACTGACAGAACATGCCCAATATATCTATTTCATTATTTTGTGTTTCATATCACTAACATCTTCCCTTAGCTTTTTTTTTTTTTTGCGGTACGCGGGCCTCTCATTGTTGTGACCTCTCCCGTTGCGGAGCACAGGCTCCGGACGCGCAGGCTCAGCGGCCATGGCTCACGGGCCTAGCCGCCCCGTGGCATGTGGGATCTTCCCGGACCGGGGCACGAACCTGTGTCCCCTGCATCAGCAGGTGGACTCTCAACTAGTGCGCCACCAGGGAAGCCCTTCCCTTAGCTATTTTAATGTCTATTATGCTTGTTCTAAACTTGTGGTTCATCTGTTTGAATACCTCTACTTCTGAAGGTAGTTCTCTTTGGGATGTCTTTTTATTTTGGCTCCTCTGTCTAATAATGAGCACTGGGGAAGGGCAGAGGTTATACCTAGTCTGTACAACAATAAGATAGTGGACAACCTTGCCTTGTTTCAAAGGAAGTGCTTCTAAAATACTTAATGTTGTGATTAAGTATGAATGTTTACTGGGTTTTGGTGGATACATTTAATCAGGTTAAGGAAGTTGACTTTTTTCTAATTTGCTAGTGTTTTAAAAAAAGTTGCATGACTGTTAAATTGTACTGAATGCCTTTTCTATAACAATGATCATGTTTTCCCCTTTAAATCTCTTTATATAATGAATCTACTAATAGATTTTTCTAATGTTAAACTATCCTTAGATTCCAATGGTAAATTTGGTTATAATACATAGGCACACATCTATTATTAACATCTTGTGGTACATTGGTTACAATCTATGAATCAATACTGATATACTCATGAACTAAAGTTCATAGTTTACATTAGGGTTCACTCTGTGTGTTGTATAGTTGTTATAGCTTTGATAAATGCACAATGTCATGTATCCACAATTACAGCATCATACAGAATAACTTCACTGCCCTGAGTGCTCTATTAATCCCACCCCCACCCCCTGCCTGCTGCAGCCCTGGCAACCAGTAATCTTTTTACTGTTTCTATAGTCTTGCCTTTTCCAGAATGTCATATAGTTGGACTCATAGAGTACGTAGCCTTTTCACATCGTTTTTTTCATTTAGCAATATGCATTTAAAGTTCCTCCATGTCTTTTCGTGACTTGATAACATAACACTTCTTTTTCTCACTGAATAGCATTCCATTGTCTGGATGCACCACAATTTATTCATCCATTCACCTCTTGAAGGATATCTTGGTGGCTTCCAGTTTGGGGCAGTCATGAATAAAGCTGCTATAAATACGTGTGCAGGTTTTTGTGTGAGCATACGTTTTTTAACTCAGTTCAGTAAATACCTAAGAGCACAATTGCTGGATTGCACGGTAAGCCTTTGTTTAACCTCATAAGAAACTTCCAAACTGTTTTCCAAAGTGGCTGCATCATTTTGCATTCCCACCAGCCAAGAATGAGAGTTCCTGTTGCTCCACATCCTCATCAGCCTTTAGTGTTGTATTTTGTATTTTAGCCAATCCAATAGTTGTGTAGTTGTATCTCATTGTTGTTTTAATTTGTAATTCTCTAATGACATATTCTGTTGATCATCTTTTCATGTGCTTATTTCCCATCTGGACATCTTTGGTGAGGTGACTGTTCAGATTTTTTTTCCCATTTAAAAACATTAGGTTGTTTGGGGAATTCCCTGGTGGTCCAGTGGTTAAGACTTCACACTTTCACTGATGAGGTCCCGGGTTCAATCCCTGGTCTGGGAACTAAGACTCCCGCAAGCCACGCGGTGCAAGCCAAAAAAAAAAAAATTAGGTTGTTTGTTTTCTTATTGTTGAATTTTGAGTTCTTTGTATATTTTAGATACATGTCCTCTATCAGATACATGCTTTGCAAATATTTTCTCCCAGTCTGTGACTTATCTTTTCATTCTCCCAACAGTATCTTCTGCAGAGCAGAAGTTTTCAATTTTAATGTAATTCAACTTATGTATCTATTCTTTGATGGATCACGCTTTCGGTGTTGTATCTAAAAACTCATCACTAAACCCAAGGTCACCTAGACTTTCTCCTATATTATATACTCACTTGACTTGAAATGTTTGGCTTTTTCATTCTTCTTCACAGTACAACGCTCTTCTGACTTCATCTCAGAAGTTTCTGTGCTATTTTCTAGTTTTCCCTATTTCAGCAGTCACATTTCTGAATCCTTTATTTCTCAGATACTAGTTTTCTTCCCTCTTGGGCAATCATCTCCCCGAGTCAGTAAAAGCCAATTACTTTTTCAGTTTTCTAGTGTCTCTGGTCTCATAGCTGTGTTCTTTGACTTTTGGACAACCATCACTGCACTGTTTAATCCTCAAAACACTGCCATAGAGGTCTAAAAGGAAAGAAAGCAAATGATATGGAGGTAGCGTTTGCTAGTTCCCAGAACCAATCTCAGGAGATGAAAGAGCAAACACTTCCCAAACTTTGTAATTCCAGCCTGTTTGATCTAAATTCATATCCAGTGCTCACTTGTTAATTAACAGCCTTCTTTGTTGATTCTCCTCGCACACTTAGCAAGGAAAACTCTATAAGAAAAAATTTCAACTGACAATATCTCTTATATCAAAAAGGAAAAACAAATTGGTTTCTTCCCATTTGTCTTTTCTTTTTGTAATTGAGTAATTTAAGTCCCTAAAGGTTCTAACAATCATATTTTATTTGATTAGAAAACAATAGCAGTAAGAAATGTGTTTGATGGACTTGTTAGGTAATTTTTATAAATGACTGCTCTTTCTGATTAAGTATGCTTTTACAAAGATAAACCACTAAATCATTCACATAATTTCTGTCTGACATGTTTAACTTAAACAAGCTGAGGCAGAGAGTGTGTATCAGTTTCCTAGGGCTGTTGTAACAAACTTCCACAAACCGGGTGACTAAACGATAGAAATTTATTCTCTCACAGTTCTGGAGGCCAGAAGTCTGAAATCAAGATGTTGGCAGAGCCATGCTCCCTCTGAAGGCTTTAGGGAGAAGAAGACTCCTTCCTGGCCTCTTTCTAGCTTCTAGTGGTTACCGGCAATCCTTGTCATTCCTTGGCTTATAGCTACATCACTCCAGCTTCCACTTCCATCTTCACATGACCATCTTCCCTTTGTGTGTTTGTGTCTCCAAATCTCCATCTTCCTTATAAGGACACCAGTCATTGGATTTAGGGTCCACCCTATTCCAGCATGACATCATCTCACTAACTACAGCTGCAAAGACCCTCTTCCAAATAAGGTCAGTCACAGGTATCAGGGGTTAGGACTTCAACATATCATTTTGGGGAACATGAGAGTGCATGCTAGAGGCCTAAGGTATCAAATTCAAAGTTGATATGCTAAAGAAAGAAAAACACAGGACAAAATGTGCTTTAGGAAGAATAAATGGGGTGGTGGTGTGGTATGTGGTTATAGCTGTGAAGAAGGGCTGCTTCAGAAGGAGAGAGTGCCTATTCTAAACCTTCAAAGAGAAGCAGGGTCTAAATATGCTTGTCTTCAGTCCCCGCAAAAGAATGAGGAAAACAAAGATCCCAATTCCCCAATATTAACTAAAGGAAATTGTCAAAGTGACTGAGTAAAAGTTAAAAGCAAGATAATCACAGCTGAACGTGAGCAGGATGTATTGGACTAGGTCTCATAATTGGTCACCAGCCAAGTTATAGAAGGCAACGCACTCGCTATACCTTTAAATTTTGCTTCTTTTTTTGTTTTGCTTCGTTATTGGCTAATCGAGTGTCTGGTAAACATTTCTCTTCTATATTATCAATTGGCATTTCCCTCAACCATTTGCTCAAATCTCAAAAAGCACTGGCTGTTCTATCGTGTCACAGAAGAGCCCTGGGAGTCCAAGGGGGGAAAGACCTCAGAGTCGCTTGAGTCTCTCTGGAGGAAGAGAGTGAGCCGCTGGGCTGCGAATCTTTTCCTCCAGCTCAGGGACACTTGAGGAAAGTTTGACCCTGAGTGGAACTTATACTAGGCAAGTGAAGTGATGTACCCATTAGAGAGAAATGAGGCTTTTGTTGGGGTGGCCACGTACTGGCTACTGATCTGAGGATGTCCTAGGAATGCTCTCCCCGCTTGTTGGAATTGCTTTATATCTAAAATCCTTTAAAAAATCTTTTTCTGCACTTTATCTCAAAATTTTCTTTCTTTTCACTTTGTATTTCTCTTACGGTATCATCTGTTGTGTTTTCCCACTCTTGTGCTTCTTTTAATTAGGTCTTCATTTATGGAATGATCTTTAATTTCTAATTACTTTCTGAATTCCGTCACCTCAGAATTTCTAATTCTGATTTAGGGTTATTTTTCATGCCATGTATTATTTTATTTTAATGTCTTTTAGCTTGTTTTAAAATAATAGGTTACAGCTTTGATCTACTGTTTGAGCTTGTCCTGGCATGTGTTCATTAGCTGAAGGAATGTTATTCTGTATATTATTCCTTTTTATTATAATAATTTTGTATAGGATTAATACTGATATTTTTCTGTTGCTCCTTTTTATCCAGTTTTTTAAAAACTTATGGTAAAATACACACTAAACGATGACTGTCCATTCCCTCCGGACCCTGGCAACTTTCTATCTCTATGGTTTTGACTACTCTAAGCACCTCATACAAATGGAATCATACAGTATTCGTCTTTTTCTGACTGGCTTATTTTGCTCACCATAATGTCCTCAAGGTTCTTCCATGTTGTAGCATATTGCAGAATTCCTTTTAAAATCTGAATATCATGTATGTACCACATTTTGCTTATCCATTCATCTACTGATGGACACTTGGGTTGCTTCCACATTTTAGCTATTGTGAATAATGCCGCTATGCATATATGGGTGCACAAATATCACTCTGAGACCCTGTTTTCAATTATTTTCAGTATATACCCAGACTTGGAATTGCTGAATCATATGGTAATTTTATTTTTTATGTTTTGAGGAATTACCATAATACTTTCCCCAGAGGCTATAGCATTTTACACTGCGACCAACAGTGCACAAGGATTCCATTTTCTCCACATCCTCACCAACACTTGTTGCTTTGTTTTTTTTTGATAGTGCCCATCCTAATGGGTGTGAAGTGATATCTCATACTTTCTCCACGCCTCAACCAGCAGCTTGCCTTATAGCACAGCAGAGTGGCCTATTGAGGATCCAGGTGAACCTCTAATTGAGACAACACCTATGAGGTGTTGGATGCTGGCCTGCAGGATGTACCATATGCTTGAAATCATGAACCAATGTATCTGCACACAGTGCTTCTCCTAATGGCAGGTATGGAAACGATGAGGTGGAAGTGGAATAGCGCCTTTCAATATTAAGTGAAATGACTTGCCAAATAATTGCTTCTTATCTCCATGACTTGGGACTCTGCTGATTTGGGATTGGGGATACAAGAGCTTACTCAAGGGGAAAAAACAATGTTTCCATTGTTGGTCATTTTGGACTTTTATACCACAAATAATTAGGCAAAAGAGGGGTCATGGTGTTAACTGGGGTGACTGATCCTGAATAATATTGACAATCAAGATAGAAATGTTGCAGCTTCAAAGTGGGCATGAGAGAATCTTAACTCAGATCTGTTGTTCTAGAGCAGGTCTTATATTACCACATCCAGTGGAAAAAGTTAATGGAAGACCACTACACCCCCAAAGGACAGAATTATCAAGGGCTAGATCCCTTGTGAAGGTAAATATACTAAGAAACCCCAGCTCACTGAGTGCCTGTGTGAAGGCAAAGGGAATGTGGCATAAATTACAGAAGAGGAAAGTCATACATACCAACTGCATCCTCATAAGCAATTACAGAATAAAGACTGTCACCTCTAGCCATATTTCTTTCATTGTTGTGTATATATTTATATATTTTAATGAATGTTTTTCTTCCTCTTCCCCACTTCCACTATTTGTATCTGGCATGTAAGTTGTGGTTAATTATACAATTTTTAAAAATCAGGTTTATTAAGGTATAATTTAGTATAGTAAAATTCATCCCTTTTAGATGTACAGCTCAATGAATTTTGACACGTGTACAGTCATATAACCACCACCACAATCAAGATACAAAATATTTCCTTTACCTCCAAAACTCCCTCATGCCCCTTTGAAGTCAATTTGCTCCCCCCAGTTCCCAGTTGTCGGCAACCACTGATCTGAATTTTGACCCTATGCTTTAGCCTTTTACAGAATGTCATTTATATGGACTTGTACACTATGTACCCCTTTGTGTCTGGCATCTTTCGCTTGGCATAGAATCTTTTTATTTATTTAAAAATTTTTTTTTAAATTTATTTATTTTAATTAATTTATTTTTGGCTGTGTTGGGTCTTCGTTGCTGTGCATGGGCTTTCTCTAGTTGCAGCGAGTGGGGGCTACTCTTCGTTGTGCGCAGGCTTCTCATTGCAGGGGCTTCTCTTGTTGCGGAGCACGGGCTCTAAGCACGCGGGCTTCAGTAGTTGCAGCGTGCGGGATCAGTAGTTGTGGCTCACAGGCTCTAGAGCGGAGGCTCAATAGTTGTGGCACACGGGCTTAGTTGCTCCATGGCACGTAGGATCTTCCCGGATCAGGGCTTGAACCCACGTCCCCTGCATTGGCAGGCAGATTCTTAACCACTGTGCCACCAGGGAAGACCTTGAATCTTTTTAAATGTATGAAATGCTTAAAGAAATAAAAATGCCATCATACTATGAGTGAAAAAACAAGACCCAAATTGGAATACAAAGAGATAAGAAGGTGAAAAGCTCTGAAAGAGGGTTTAAGGGATATGGGGGATAGAACGAGAAGGTCTAATGTAATCTAATCAGTCACAGCAGAAGAAAACAAAGAGACTGGAGAGAAGCAATGTCTGGGATAGCAATTACTGAGAATTTTCCAGACTTGAATCCTCTGATAAGAATGCGGAATGTATACCAAGCAAGATAAAAAAAGAACCACATCTAAGCACAATATAGTAAAACTCAGGACATCAAAGACAAAGAGTAGGCTTCAAAAGCAGCTAAAGAAAATAGGCAGATCACCTACAAAGGAACAACAAACTGACTAACAGCATACATCTCAACAGCAACAGTAAATTCTAGACTACTGGAATATTGCCCCAAGTGCTGAGAGAAAATAGCTATCAACCTAAACTTACAACCAGAAAATTATCTTTCAAGAAAAATTATGAACTAAAGATATTTTCAGATAAACAAAAACCAACTAGCCTTCTTTGAGAATTTCTAAAGGATACAATTCAGATAGAGGGAAAAAGATACCAGTCAGAAGGTTTGAGATGCAAGAAAGAAAGGAAGTCTAAAAAAAAAAAAACAGTAGAAATGTAGGCAAATCTGAACAAACATTTTGTCAAGTGATAATGAAAATATCTAATATGTAGAGTTAATAAAAGGTCAAGGCTTGTGGTAAAAGGGGGTTGGTGAGAACAATTTCTCTTCTTAAAGTTTTGTCTTGCAAAAACTGCAAGAAATATGGGGGATTAAAAACCAGTTAACTCTATTTTCAGGAAAACTGAGTGACAGGTATCATCTGTATACTTAAAAATGCATTAAGTGCTGCCAAAAGCATCACAGATGCCGCATGGGGATCAAGTAGATACCACAGGGATTAAGTGAACAGAAAGAGGCCAGAGGTGACAGATCTCAGAAAATATTAGTAAAACTACATTTCCTGTGGGTAAAGGGCTCACCCTGAAGTGAGCAACCTACATCCTTTACACACCACAAGAGTTGAGAAAGCTGGAAATCACCAGGCAGAAGGCAACTGGTCAGAAGCTATGTGGATGAAAGTACAAGAAAGATAAAGGGAGAATAGAGAAATGACCCAGAGGTGGCAGATCTTGGAAAATGCCCATGTAATACAATCACTGAAGGAATCTCTTACAAATGGCTGGGCCAGAAAAATCCAACTCATTGAGGGAAGTGGCACATCATCATTACAAAGATACTATAAGACAAAAGGTGGGAAGGAACAGCAAAAGTTAAGAGATGAAGAATCAGACAAGAAACAGATTAAAAGTCTAACCACAAGTTAACTATAAACAGAACAAAACAAGCAACTACCTCAATGAAGAAAGGCTTCATAGCAGAAATGCAAGAAGTCAAGGAAGAGATGGCAAGAAAACAGGAGATGGAATATGGAAAAAAAAAGTAAAAGCAGAAATTAATAAGTTAGAAAACAAGAAGGAAAGAACCAATAAATAAATGGAAAAGGTGTGGGGAAGAAAAAAATCCTAACTTAAACTAATGAAGAAAAGATGGAAGAAAGCACAAATACACAAAAATAAGAAATAACCATAGAAACAAAAATAGTTTACAGAATCATTTAAAAATTACTTTGCTGGGAATTCCCTGGCCGTCCAGTGGTTAGGACTCCGTGATTTCACTGCCGAGGGCCCAGGTTCAATCAATCCCTGGTCGGGGAACTAAGATCCCACAAGCTGTGTGAACAAAACTAAATAAATAAAATAAAAATACTTTGTTTAACCCTATGCAAGCAATTTTGAAAACCTGTATGAAGTACATCACTTTTGAGGAATTATATAATTTATCAAAACAAACTCCCAGGGCTTCCCTGGTGGCGCAGTGGTTGAGAATCCGCCTGCCGATGCAAGGGACACAGGTTTGTGCCCCAGTCCGGGAAGATCCCACATGCCGCAGAGCGGCTGCGCCCCTGAGCCATGGCCGCTGGGCCTGCGCGTCCGGAGCCTGTGCTCCGCAACGGGAGAGGCCACCACAGTGAGAGGCCCGTGTACCGCAAAGAAAAACCAAAAAAACAAACTCCCAAATAAGAAGAAAATCAAAATGCGATAGTTTTTAAAGAATACCCCTACCAAAAAAATCAGTCCCAGGTCTCACAAGGAAGTTCTACCAGGCCTTTAAGAAACAGACAACCGTCCAATGCTTATTTCCCAAATGTTTTTTAAACTATTTCAAGGGATTGAAAATGAAGAAAACTTCCAAGTTATTTCTATAAGGCAGGTATCACATTAGTACCAAAATATGACAAGGAAAGAAGGAAATTACAGACCAATCTCACTTCTGGGTACTGATGCAAAAATACTATTAGTTGTCTATTGCTGTGTGATAAATTACCACAAATTCAGCCGCTTAAAACAATATACATTTATTATCTCACAGTTTCCATGGATTAAGGAGTCTGAACACAGCTTAGTTGGGCCCTCTTTTCAGTCTCACAGGGTAACAATCAAGGTGTCAGCTAGGCTGCACTCTCATCCGGGGCTCACATCCTTTTTCAAGCTCACATGGTTGTTTGCAGAATTCATTTCTTTGTGGCTGTAAACTCAGGACAGTTGACATCTTCAAAGCCAGCAGGATAGCTTCTCTGAGTTCAGAGAAGGCCCTAAACTCTCTTTTAAAGGGTTTACTTGATCAGGTAAGGCTCATCCAAAGTAATCTCCCTTTCATTAACTCAAAGTTAACAGATTAGGGACCTAATTACATCAGCAAAATCCCTTCACCTTTGCCACATAATATAACATAATCACGGGAGTGATATACCTTATTATATTTCATAGGACCTGCCTACCTTCTTCAAGGGAAGGGGATCATACAAGGGTACAAAATACTGCCTAAGTACACTAAGTAAAATATAGCAAACAAAAACCAGGAATACATTAAAGACAACACATTATGATCGAGTGAGATTATTTTAAAAATACAAAGATAGTTCAATATAAGGATATAAATTTCACAGATATTAAGAAAGCTTTGATAAAGTTCAACAAACATCCTTGATTTAAAAACCCTCTAAAGGGGCTTTCCTGGTGGCACAGTGGTTAAGAATCCGCCTGCCAATGCAGGGGACATGGGTTCAATCCCTGGTCTGGGAAGATCCCACATACCATGGAGCAACGAAACCCGTGCGCCACAACTACTGAGCCTGCGCTCTAGAACCCTCGAGCCACAACTACTGATCCTGCGCTCTAGAACCCTCGAGCCACAACTACTGTAGCCTGTGCACCTAGAGCCCGTGCTCCGCAAGAAGAGAAGCCACCGCAATGAGAAGCCCATGCACCGCGAGGAAGAGTAACCCCCTCTCACCGTAGCTAGAGAACGCCTGCGTGCAGCAACGAAGACCCAATGCAGCCAAAACTAACTAACTAACTAAATAAATAAAATAAATTTTAAAAATAAAATAAAAACCCTCTAAAGGACTTCCCTGGTGGCGCAGTGGTTAAGAATCTGCCTGCCAATGCAGGGGACACAGTTTCAAGCCCTGGTCCAGGAAGATCCCACATGCCGTGGAGCAGCTAAGCCTCTGCACCACAACTACTGAACCCGTGTGCCTAGAGCCCATGCTCCGCAACAGGAGAAGCCACCTCAATGAAAAGTCTGTGCACCGCAATGAAGAGTAGCCCCTGCTCGCCACAACTAGAGAAAGCCTGTGCACATAAGTGAAGACCCAATGAAGACAAAAATAAATAAATTAAATAAATAAATTAAAACAAAAACCCTCTAAAAAGGAGGATAGATTCTTCTTTAACATTGTAAAATAAATTAATTTTATCCCCAAAACGAATATGATGCTTAATGAGGAAACAGTAGGAGCATTTTCAATGGAATCAGGAAAAGACTGTCTACTACCCTGACTGTTATTAACATTATACTAGAGATACTACCAACACAATTGGTGAAGACTAAAAAAAATTCAAAAGTATAGAAACTGGAAAGGAGGGGGTAAAGTTATTACTATTTGCATAATGTGACTATACACATGCAAAATGCAAGATAATCAACTGAAAACTACTACAAACAATAATAAAATCCAGTACAGTAAAATATAAAAAATTAATATATGAACATAAGTAATTTTTGCATATGCAAGCAATAATCAGAAGATACACTGAAAGGAAAGGTCCCATTCATTACAGCAACAAAAATATAAAATACTCAGGAATTACCTTAACCAGAAATGTGTAAGACCTAGCATGGGTTGGGGTGGGGGGGCGGGGGAGCCTAAAACATTATTGAAGCACACAAAAGACTCAAGCAAAAAGAAGACCTATTGTTGAATAGTAAGACAATATCAAAGCGGTTTCAATTTTCCCTTTAAAAATATCAAATGACTTCTTTTAAAAAATATATCTTTCTTGGGACTTCCCTGGTGGTCCAGTGGTTAAGACTGGACCTTCCAACGCAGGGGGTGCAGGTTGGAGCCCTGGTCGTGGAGCTAAGATCCAACATGCCTCCCAGCCAAAAAAAACCAGAACATAAAACAGAAGCAATATTGTAACTAATTCAATAAAGACTTAAAAAATGGTCCACATCAAAAAAATCTTTAAAAAAAGAATCTTTCTTTTTTAAACGAATTTCATCCTAAAATAGGTATGGAAAAACAAGAATAGCCAGCAAAAGATCATCTATATGATCATTGAAAGACAGAAAATACTTTAGGGTAATTTAATAAAAATGCACAAAACCCTTGCACTGAAATCTATAAAACATTTCTGAGTGAAATTAAAGACATGCATTCATGGAAAAAATATTCTATTAATGGACTATAATACTCATACTGTTAAGCTATTCCCCCCAAATTGATATACTCAATGCAATCCCAATGAAAATCTCCAGCAAGCTCTATTATGGAAATTGATAAGCTGATTCTAAAATTTATGTGGAACTGCAATGGACATAGAACACTCAAAATGACCTTAGAAAAGGAAAGTAGTAAATTTGGAGAAATTATTCTACATGCCTTCAAAGCTTATTATAAAGCAAAGAAAATCAAGACAGTGTGACACTGGCAAAAGAACAAATAGATCAATGTTATCGAATAGAGTCAAGAAATAGACCCACGCATATCGGTCAAATTATTTTTGACAAAGTCATTAAATAGAGAAATAAAAATCTTTTTGAAAAATGATACTAGAAGTATAATTTACATACAGTGAAATGCACAGATTTAAACTGCACAGTTCCACCAGTTTTAATAAATGTATATATAAATGCATTCTTACTCTTGTCAGTTCCCAGGGTAATGGCTTTAAACATATGAAAGAATGCTCAAACTCTCATAATAATAGAAATTCAAGTTAAAACTACATCAAAATATCATTTTTTTCACCTATCAGATTGGCAAGAACTCTGAAAGTCTGCCAACACATTCCATTGATGAAGCTGTGGGAAAGCAGGCACTCTCACACATGGCTTATATGAGCATAACTGGCACAGTCCTTACGGAGAGCTATCACGCTTCCACATGTGATAGTCTTTGACACAGGAATTCTACTTTGGGTGATTTATCCCACAGACATACTTCCATATGTATGAAACAATATGTGTATACAGTTATTCTTTCCAGAATTGCTTGCAATAACAGGGCTTGAAACAACCCAAATTTCATCTGTATGGGACTGGTAACTAAATTATAGTAATCCATATGATGAAATATGGATAGCTATTTAAAAAAATAATAATCTCAATGCACTGATTAGATCTCAATGCACTGATATAGAAAGGTCTCCAAGATATACTAAGTGAAAAAGAGTAAGACGCTGAGCAGTTAATGCAGCACGTTACCTTTTTTATTAAAAAGGAGAGGTAAAGTACGAAAAATCTATGTTACTTTGTGTTTGTGCATAATAAAATTCTGGAAGGTTACATAAACTAAGAACAGCAATTTCCTATGAGAGAGAACTGAACGGATGCGGGACAAATATGGGATGGGACTTTTTGCTATATACCATTTTATATTTCTGGCTTTTGAACCTTATGAATTTATTACTTAGCCACAAAAATTAAATTCAAAAGAACAGTTCTAAAATACTAGAAAATTGTATTATGTAACCAGAAGGCCAGGTACTTGGAGTAAAAGAGTTCTAAGTTTCTTATATTGTTCAGGAAGACTTATCCACGTACCAGTCACTGCTTGCCTGTACCTTCTACCTGATTTCATGGATAACTATGTGCCACTGGCTTAGTCCTGTTAACACAAGGAAAACGCTTTTTTTAAAAAAATTGAGATATAATTGACATATAACATTATATTAGTTTCAGGTGTACAATGTAATGATTCGATACCTGTATATCCTGCAAAATGATCACCAAATAAGTCCAGTCAACATCCACCACGATACAGTTATAAATTTTTTTTTTCTTATGGTGAGAACTTTTAAGTTCTACTCTCTTAGCAACTTCCAAATATACAATACAGTATTATTAACTGTAGTCCTCATGCTGTACATTATAGTCCCAGGACTTATTTATAACTGGAAGTTTGTACCTTTTGACCCCCTTAACCCATTCTGCCTACCCCAACCCCCACCTCTGGCAACCATCGATCTATTCTCTGTATCTGTGAGTTTGTTTGTTTGAGATTCCACATATAATTGATATCATACAATATTTGTCTTTCTGTCTTATTTCACTTAGTATAATGCCCTCGAGGTTCATCCATGTTGTCCCAAATGGCAGGATTTCCTTCTTTTTTTATGGCTGAATAATATTCATAAATATACAGCTGACTTATACAGCACATCTTCTTTATCCATTCACCAGTCAATGGACACTTAGGTTGTTTCCACGTCTTGGCTACTGCAAATAATTCTGCAATGAACATAAGGATGCAAATATCTTTTCAAGTTAGTAATTTCATTTCCTTTGGATAAATACCCAGAGGTGGAACTACTGGATCATTTGGTCGTTCTATTTTTAATTTTTTGAGGAACGTCCATACTGTTTTCAATAATGGCTGTACCAATTTACATTCCCATGAACAGTGCAGCAGGGTTCCCTTTTCTCCATGTCCTCACCAATACTAGTTACTTCTTGTCTTTTTGATAATAACCATTCTAACAGGTGTGAAGTGATATTTCATTGTGCTTTTGATTTGTAGTTCCCTAATGATAGTGATGTTGAGCACCTTTTCATGTACCTGTTGGCTTCTTGTATGTCTTCTTTGGAAAAATATCCATTCAGATCCTTTGCCCATTTAAAAACTGGATTGTTTTGTCTTTTGCTATTGAGTTGTATGAGTTGTTTATATATTTTGGATATTAACCCCTTGTCAGATCTATGCTTTGCAAATATTTTCTCCCATTCAGCAGTTTGCCTTTTCATTTTGTTGATGGTTTTTCCTTTGTTGTGCAGAAGCTTTTCACTTTAATGTATTCATTTACCTTTGCTTTTGCTTTTGGTGTCAAATCCAAAAAATCATTGCCAAGATTGATGTCAAGAAGCTTACTGCCTATGTTTTCTTCCAGGAGTTTTAGAGTTTCAAGTCTTTAATCCATTTTGAGTTAATTTTTGTGTATGGTATAAGATAGTGGTCCAGTTTTGTTCTTTTGCAGGTGGATGTCCAGTTTTCCCAACTGGACAGTTACTGAAGAGACTGTCCTTTCCTCATTGTATATTCTTAGCTCTCTGTCATAAGTTAAATAGTCATATATGCATTGTTTATTTCTGGGCTCTCTATTCTGTTCCATTGATCTATGTGTCTGTTTTTATGCCAATACTGTACTTTTTTGATTACTATAGCTTTGAAATCAGCTTTTGATTAATATAGTTTGAAAACAGGAAGCATAATTACTCCAGTTTGTTCTTCTTTCTCAAGATTGCTTTGGTTACTTGGGCTTCTTATGTGGTTCCATACAGATTTTAGGATCATTTGTTCTACTTCTGTGAAAAATACCATTGGAATTTTGATAGAGACTGCATTGAATCTGTAGATTGCTTTGGGCAGTGTACACATTTTAACAATATTAATTCTTCCAATCTATGATCATGGAGTATTTTTCCATTTTTTATGTCTTCTAGATTGGTAGTTTATTAAAAACACTGAAAGGACTTCCCTGGTGGCACAGTGGTTAAGAATCTGCCTGCTGATGCAGGGGACACAGGTTGAATCCCTGGTCCAGGAAGATCCCACATGCCGCGGTGCAAGTAAGCCCGCACGCCACAACTACAGAGCCTGCGCTCTAGAGCCCGCAAGCCACAACTACTGAAGCCTGCGTGCCTAGAGCCTGTGCTCTGCAACAAGAGAAGCCACCACAATGAGAAGCCCGTGTACCGCAACGAAGAGTAGCCCCCACTCACTGCAACTAGAGAAAAGTCCGCGCGCAGCAACAAAGACCCAACACAGCCAAAAATAAATAAATTAATTAAAAAATAAAAACACTGAACATGCAATTACCATATGACTCAGCAATTGCACTCCTGGGCTTCTAACTCAGAGAGAAACTTATGTTCACATAATAACGTGTACGTGAATGTTCAGAGCAGCTTTATCCATAAAAGCCTCAAACTGGAAATAGCTCAGATGTCCTTTAATGGGTAAATGGTTAAACAAATGGTGGTATACTCATATCATGGATTATTACTTAGCAATAATATGGAACAAATTATTGATAAAGGCAACAATCTGGATGAATCTCCAAAGAATATATTTAGTGAAAAAAACCAATCTAAAAGGTTATATACTATATGATTCCAATTATATAACATTCTAGAGATATCAAAATTATAAAACAGAGAACAGATTAGTGGTTGCCAGGACTTAAGAGGGCTACAGGAAGGAAACAGATGTGGCTATAAAAGGACAACATAAGAGATCCTTGTGGTGCTGGAATTGTTTTTATTTTGACTGTATCAATGTCAAAATGATAGGAGACCCTTCCAAAATGGCAGAGCAAGGACCTTAGAAAACTGCTCCTTATAAAAGCAATGAAAGCACTGGCAAAGTTGCCAAAATCAACATTTTCCGAACTCTGAAAATTAACCAAAGGCTCAGAACAGTCTGAAGAGTATTTATTACAAAAAATGGCTGAATCTCAGTAAACAAAGAACTTTGTAGCATTTTAATTTGCCCTATTCACGTCTTCTACTTCCATGGTGGCCTTGGAAACCAACAGCCCTGCAGACATGGCAGCCATGAAGACTAGCAGCCTAGCAGTCACTGGAGAGGTCAAAATAGGCTTGGAGCTTTTCAAAGGCTCCATCCCCAAATAACTGTCATTATTTGACCTGTCTGGCAGTTCCCTGTAAACCACCACTCTCAGGGTTTGTGTTTATTTGAACTGACTCAGAGCTCATTCACTGTGAATACCCTTTTCCCTGGAGCATTTATTGAAAATAACCAGGGGCAATTGTTTAACATCACAGGTGACTTAGGCGATAACAATTGTGTGGGGCAAGGAAGAAGCTGACAAAAAGCTTAAAAGGAAAAACTTTGGAATAAGGTATCTATAGGAGCCTTTGAAAAGTTCCAACATATTCTTGGATATCTAGAAGACCACATGTATGTGCTGGGCCGTGTGCATGCCCAGGAAAGGTCTGAGAAGATCCTAATCTCACTCACTGCTGGGAGACCTTTAGGCTCTGCACAAGCAGGAAGTAAAGACTAAAGCAGAGTTGTCCACAGTGTGTTGGAGTCTTGAAGATATACCCTAACACCACACGCATGTGCGCACACACACACACACCTGGCAAAGGCCAGGAGACATTAATTCAAGGCATGTAATGAGATAGCTGTCCATTCATTACCTGATCACTAACCAAGCAGAGACTATCAGTGCCACGCATGACAAAGAATACAGACTTTACAGAATTAGTTCAGGAAAGTCACTAAAAAAACAGAAGCAGCAGCAGCAACAACAAACAGCAACCCCAATAAACCCTGGGAAGAGAGGGGAATGTGATATGCAGAGTTGCCACATTATATTATTTAAAATGTCTAGTTTTCAAAAAACATATGAGACATACAAAGAAAGGGGAAAACAGGACATACACAAGGTGGGGGGGAAGAAGCAATGAATAGAAGCTGTCTCTCAGAAAGCTCAGATGGACAGACTTCACCAGACAAAGAATTTAAATCATCTATTATAAATACGTTTAAAGAACTAAAGGAAATCATATCTAAAGAACTAAAGGAAAGTATGAGAATGTCTCACCAAATAGAGACTATCAGTAAAGAGAAAGAATTATAAAAAAAGAACCAATATAAATACCAATATAAAAAGAGAACTTCAGGGGAATTCCCTGGCAATCCAATAGTTAGGAATTGGCGCCCTCACTGCTGTGGTCTGGGTTCGATCCCTGGTCGGGGAACTGGGATCCCGCATGCCGCGCAACGAGGCCAAAAAAAAAAAGAAAGAACTTCAGTACAATAACTGAAATGAAATTTTTTACTAGAGGAACATGGCTGTAGATTCCAGCTGGCAGAAAGAAGAATCAGAAAACTTGAAGACAGGTCAGTTGAGATTCTCCAGTCTGAGGAATAGAGAGAAAAAAAAGAATAAAGAAAAATGAACACAGCCAGAGCTTCAGATACCTGTGAAACACCATGAAGTGTACCAACATGTGCATAAGGAGGTCCCAGAAGGAGAGGAGAGAAGGGAACAAAAAAAAAATTTGGCCCAAAATGTCCCAAATTGGGTGAAAATCATGAATCTACACATTCAAGAAGCTCAACACACTCTAAGATAAACAGATCCATATCTAGACATATCAGAATCAAACTCTCAAAAGCCAAGGACAAAGAGAATCTTGAAAGCAGCAAGACAGATATGATTCATCACATATAAGGGATCCTCAGTAAGATTAACAGCTGAATTCTCATCAATGTCAATATTCTGGATGTGATATTTTCTATAGTTTTGCAAGATATTACTATTGGAGGAAACTGGATAAAGTGTACATGGAATCCTTCTGTATTATTTCTTATAACTGCTTGTGAAACTAAAATTATCTCAAAATTAAAAATTTAACATACACACACTTCAAAACAACACTTGGATCTGAGATAAAATCATAAGAGAAGTGTAAAGATATTTATAATTGAGCAATAATGAAAATACTATGTATCAAGACTTGAGAAACATACAAACAAACAACAGTGGTAATTCGAGGTAAACTTATAGTCTTGAATGCTTATATTAGAAATGAAGAAAGTCTGAAAATTTAAAAAACTAGGCACCCAAACTTTTAGAAAAGTAACAGAATAAAGTGGAAGGAAGCAGATTAAAATGGTTAGAGCAACAATCAAAAAAATGGGGGGCTTTCCTGGTGGCGCAGTGGCTGAGAGTCCGCCTGTCAATGCAGGGGACACGGGTTCGTGCCCCGGTCCGGGAAAATCCCACATGCCGCGGAGTGGCTGGGCCCGTGAGCCATGGCCGCTGAGGCTGTGCGTCCGGAGCCTGTGCTCTGCAACAGGAAAGGCCACAGCAGTGAGAGGCCCGCGTACTGCAAAAAAAAAAAAAAAAAAAAGACTAAGGATGATCAACAAAGCCAAAAGCTAGCTATCTGGGGTAAAAAAATTAATAAAATTGATTGGGGGTGGGGGTAAAGGGGAGAGAAAAGAAGAGAAGAAAAAAATATTAGTAATGCAAAGGGGAACATAACTATAGATGTAGCAGAGATTCAAAAGAAAACATTTTGCAAAACTCAGATGAACAAACCCTAGAAAAAATATTCCAACCTTCCAAGAAACAGTTCATTTCAATCATATACAAACTCTTCCATAAAACTGAAAAAGAGGAAATATTTCCAATTCATACTATGAGATTAATAAAACTTAATTCCCAAAGCTATCAAATTACAGTAATCTCACTTGTGAACCTAGATGCAAATATATTAAAGTATTAGCAAACCAAAGCAGTGATATATAAAAGAGGTAATAAATCATGACAAAGTCAGGCTAATTTCAGAGATACAAGAATGGTTTAATATTAGAGAACCAATTCTTCACATTAACAGTAAAGGAGAAAACCGATTATCATCTTAATAGATGCAGAAAGTGCATTTGATAAAATTCAACACTCATCATGATGAAACAACTTTTAGCAAAGTGAGAATAGAAATGATCTTTCTGAATCTGTTAAAGGGTATCTCACATAACACCGAAAGCAAACATCATTCTTAGTAGGGAAATGTCAGAAGCATTTCCTTATAACTGAGTAACAAGTCAGGGATGTCTATTGCTTCTATCTAACATTGTGCTGAAGGTCAGTAAGGAGGGGGGGGGGGTGGGGGGGGAAGGAAGGAAGGAAGGAAAGAAGGAAGGAAGGAAGGAAGGGAGGAAGGAATGTTTGAAAAGGGAAGATCAAAACTATTATTTACAAATAATATAATTATCTATAGAGAAAACCCTTAAGAACCAACCAAATTATTCGAAATAATACGTTTAGCAAGGTGGCTAAATATAAGATGAACAGGCAACAATAAACTGTATTTCCAATACTAGTAAGTAAAAGAAGAAATATTAAGTTTCTACTTACAGTATAGGCAGTGGTGGCAATGTCCTAGCTAGATTATATTTGATTTCTAGCTTGCTCCTCCAGTCTCCTTTCAATTCTGTCAGCCCCACTTCAACCCTTCCAATAAATTCTGTTTTTTCCTGAGACAGCTAGAATTGGGTTTTATTGCTTGCAAACATGCATCCTGTAATTACACTATTATTTTAATGGGTATTTGAAGTAAAATGTGTGTCTGGGGTCCTCAAAACCACCCCCAAATTCAGTGATTCAATAGGAAGAATCAGGATTCAGCATGCAGCTGTATGTATGGCTACAATTTATTATAGAGAAAGGATACAGAGCAAAATCAGTAAAATCAGCAAAGAGAAAAGGAAGGCACATGGGGTGGAGTCTGGAGGAAACCAGGACCAAGCTTCCAAGAGTCCTCTCTCACACAGGATGCACTTAATTCCCTCAACAATGAGTTGTAACAACACATGTCAAATGTTGTTTACCAGGGAAGCTCATTAGAGACTGTCCAGAGTTTTTACTGGGGGCTGGTTACAAAGGCACCCTCTGCCTGGTGGCATGTGCTCCAGAAGGAAAGCAGCTGTCTAGCGTAAACCATATTGTTTGCACAAATAGTTTAAGCACAGTGAACCACTCTTATCAGTGAGGGTGGTGAGAACCTTCCTGAAATCCAGGAAGTTCCCAGATGCCACCCATGTAAGCAGGCATTTCAAAGGACAGCAGTCAGGCCTGCTATGTTAACTCTCTTCTGTATGATGCACACTCTTTCTGCCATACTGAATTGGACAGCTAATTTATTACAGCCACTTTTCAATCCATTAACTTACTTTTGAAATTATATCATTTAATTTTAAGTATATTTCATATCAACGTCTACGAAATTACACAGTTTTTAAAAGTCAGGGTTTCCCTGGTGGTGCAGTTGTTAAGAATCCACCTGCCAATGCAGGGGACACGGGTTTGAGCCCTGGTCCGGGAAGATCCCACATGCCGCAGAGCAACTAAGCCCATGTGTCACAACTACTGAGCCTGTGCTCTAGAGCCCGCGATCCACAAATACTGAGCCCGCGTGCCACAACTACTGAGCCCATGTGCCACAACTACTGAAGCCTGCACACCTAGAGCCCGTGCTCCGCAACAAGAGAAGCCACCGCAATGAGAAGCCTGCACCGCAACGAAGAGTAGCCCCCACTTGCTGCTACTAGAGAAAGCCCACGTGCAGAAACGAAGACCCAACGCAGCCAAAAATAAATAAATTAAATAAATAATAAATTTTTAAAAAAAGAAATAAAAACTCAAATAATTCTGAGGCTTAAAAATAAAACCAGAGATCTCTGCTTCACCCCAATTCCTGCTCTCCTAATCCATAAGCAACGCTTTCAAACTCTTTTGTAGTTTCTTCCAGTATTTATCTTTCATTTCTAAATAACTCGCAATTACTGTTACTTCTTGATTTTTCAACTTTACACATTATCTATTACCTTTCAACTATAGACAATGAGTAACTTTCTTATATCTCCTACCACTCACCTCATATTCTCAAAAAAGTTTTATAATTTTTAGTTAAATCTCTATTCTGTTTTTCATTATGATTATATAAATGTTTGCAAATGAGTCACAGGCTTATAGAAATTATATTGTGAAATATATAGAAATTATATTTTTTTCACATGAGTTGTCTTTCCTGGAATTAATAATAGCCTGTTTAAAATTTTTAATTATCTATATACATATCATTAAATCCATCTCTAAACTATCAGTACTGAAAACCTCCTCTCATACGGTCAAATGTATATGGTAAATTATCCATTCCAGTTGTTTCTGGAGTCCTCCAACTCCAATGGTTGCACCCTAAGCCTGCCACACAACTCTTCCTGGGATTTCCCTTCATCATAACTGGGGATGCCTTTTGCTTCTTTCTTGTATTGGATCCCATTTCATGGACCCCGTGACTTCTATTTTTCTTGATTTTTTTCTCCATCATTTGGTGGAAAATGTCATCCAGTTGCTTCCTGAGAAAGAATAGATAAATGAGACCTTGCAAGTTGGAAAATGTCTTTATACTATTCCCACACTTGATACTTAGGCAAGGCATAGACTTGAATATTGAAAACAACATTCTCTCAGCATTTGATGGGGTTATTCTGATGTCTTCTAACTTGGTATCATTCTGATTCGTAATCTTTTCTATGTGACCTGCTTTTTTCTCTCTAGAAGCTTTTAGGATCCTCCCTTTTTCTATCACTAGTGTTCTTAGATTAGATCTTTTTGCATTCATTGTACCAGGGCACTGGTGGAGTCTTTCATTCTGGAAACTCAAGACCTTCATTTCTGGGAAAATTTATCATTTCTCTTTCTAGAATTACTATAGATGGGATGTTGAGTGTCCTGAATTGATCCTCAAGTTCTCTTTTCTCTTCTCTGTACTTTCCTATTTTCCCTCTACTCTCTGGGAGACTTCAACTTCACCTTCCAAATCTTCCATTGTATCTTTTTAAAATCTTTCATACTTTATTTTTAATTTTCAAGAGTTTTTAATCTTTTGACTGCGTATTTTCATTCTCCCTCCTTCCCTCCTTTCCTTCTTTTCTAATATTATCACGTTCCCATTTCATGGATGCTACTCTTTTTTTTTTGGATGCTACTCTTTGAGGCTGAGATTTTTGTTTGTTAAAACTTCTGTGGTTCTCTACATTAACTGTTTCCATTCTGTTCCTTTGTTTTGGGCTATGACGTTCGTGAGACTTTCCTCATATATCTCTTGGTTCTTGACTGTCTACTCAATTTTGAGTGAGGTAATAAAAAGTTGTTTAAAATTGTGTGTGTTGGGGCAAAGGGAGGGGGTATTTTGGTATCTGGTAGGCTTCAATATAAGGCAAAAGGTGGCAAACTGAAATTTTTTTGTTTTTACTGGGGATGTTCCTCCATAAATATTTGTAAATAGGACTTTACTTTCAGAGAGGAATCCTGGAATTCTCTAATATCCTTTAATCCACTGCTTCTCAAATTTTAACATGCAAAACATGCACTGGTGGTGCACTGATTGAGAATTCTCCTGTCAATGCAGGGGACACGGGTTCAATCCCTGGTCCGGGAAGATTCCACATGCCACGGAGCAACTAGGCCCGTGCGCCACCACTACTGAGCCTGCACCTCTAGAGCCTGTGCTCCGCAACAAGAGAAGCCCCCGCTCGCCACAACTAGAGAAAGCTGGCGTGCAGCAACGAAGACCCAACGCAGCCAAAAATAAATAAATAAATAAAATAAATCTATTAAAAAAAAAAGAGTTAATTATTAAAAATAAATAAATAAATCACCTGGGGGAATCTTGTTAAAATGCAGCTTTTGGTTTGGCAGGTCTGGAGTGGGGCCTGAGAGTCAGCATTTCTAACCTCCTCCCAGGGCATGCCAATACCACTGGTTCTTGAACAACAATCTGAATAGCAAGATTCTAATATATTTGGCTCCTGGTGTTCTAAAATGTGAGGTTGAGGAGGAGGCTGGGCCACTGAGGATTTTGATATCAAGAAAACATTTTTTTCAATTCCCCACTTGAAAGGATAAGCTGGCTAAAAATATTTTCGTGGGATTTTTTTCTCAGCCCCCTTCTGGACCACCAGATCCCATCAATTTGTACCAGCTTCTCCCTTCCTCTTTATCAGCACTGAGAAGGGAAATGAGGTGGGGATGGAGTGTCTCACCATTCAGTATGTAGAGTTTCATTCTAATTGCCATTTTCAGAATGGCACTTTGTCCCTGCCTTCATTGGTGCCTGCCTGGAATCTCCAAGTCCAGATCTCTTTAGTTCAATTTCTTGAGATGGCAAATCTCCAAGGAGTAGTGGGGAGATCTGATGGCATCTAACCACCCTTTTAACAGGTTTTTCAGCCAATCCTACTTTCAGGCCTACTCTCCAAGCCACTGCCACCCCCTCACCACCACCCCATACCCCCCAGCACACACATTTCTTCAGAAGTACCTGCAGTCTCCTACTTCTAAGCCTTTCTAGTGGTCTAATGTGAATCAGCTGATTTTTACCGGCTCTTCTTGCAGACTTTTAACTTTCTCTGATTTGTTCACCCATCTACTTCCATTCTCCAAAATTTTATTGACAGTTCTCAACTGCTGTTGTTTCTTCCCCCCATTCTCTGTTCTTGTGGATTTTATTATCTTGCAGGGTTTTTTTTTTTAATCCTTTATTAACATATTAAGTAAAGTTTGGGGAACAAGTGCATGTGCTCAATCCACACATTTTAACCATCTATCGTTAAACTTTCCCAAAAATGTCCCTCTCATTGTACACTGTTCATTCTACCGTTTAGACTGTAGATTGAGTTTATATCTGCCATCATCTTATTGCTTATTTTTCTTCTTATTGCTTATTTGTGTTCCTTTTTCTTTGTCTTCTTTTTGATTGGTTGAATATTTATTATTTCTTTTTTCCTCTCTACTAGTTTGTGAGTTATATACTCTTTTTTTCATTCTTTTAATGATTAGTCTAAAAATTACAACAGGTATTCTTTTTTTAATCAACTTAATTGTGGTACAATTTATGTAAAATACATGACGGCTATCCCAGTATTTCGATAACTTCTGACAAATGTTTCTCTACCACCACAATCAACTTACGGAATGTTTCCATCACTCCCAAAAGTTCCCACATGCCCCTTTATAGTCAGTACTCTCCTCTACCTCCAGGCAGCCACCAATCTGCTTTCTGTTACTATAGATTAGTTTGCATTTTCAAGAATTTCAAATAAATGGAATCATACATTACAACAGGTATTCCTGACTAATCAAAGGCAAATATTAATTCTTGAGTTTTACCCTTTTCCCAGACAATGCAAGGACCTTAAAACACTTTAATCCTGGAATTGTCTAATATCCTCTAATCCACTGCTTCTCAACTTTAATATGCACATTGTATTAGTCAGGGTTCTGCAGAGAAACAGAATAAATAGATATTATAGGAATTGGTTCAAGCAATTATGGAGGCCAAGAAGTCCCATGATCTGTCATCTGCAAGCTGGAGAACCAGGATGGCTGCTGGTATAACTTAGCCAAGTCCAAAGGCGTGGGAGCCAGGACCAAGGGCAGGAGAAGGTAATGTCCCAGCTCAACCAGAGAGCGAATTCAACCTTCCTCTACCTTTTTGTCCTAGTCAGGCCCTCAACAGATTGGATGATGCCCATCCGCACTATTAGGGGTTATCTTCTTTACTCAGTCTACCGATTAAAATGCTAATCTCTTCCAGAAACACCTTCACAGACACTCAGTAATAATGTTTTACCAGCTATCCCTTAGCCTGGTCAACTTCACACATAAAATTAACCATCACACATATGAATCACCTAGGGGGATTTTGTTAAAATGCAGATTCTGGTTTGGTAGATACTATTATTATTATTTTTTAGGTGCTATTATTTTTGTTCATTTTCTCTCTTTAGTAAAATTATACCAAGTAGGTGGCTACTTGCAGGGTCAGTTCTTTTGTTAAAATATGGAAATAACATATTTTATGGTGTCCTGACTTCACGCATGATTAAAAGTTTAGGACTTAACAGAAATGCTAATTAAAGGTTGAAATGAAAGGACATTAAATCAGGTTGAACAATTTACACTTGCCACATGCTATTTACTTTTAGGTTTGTGGTTTAACATTTCACTAAGAATATGGTAAAATGTTCTAGCCAGAATTCAAGTCCAAAGAGGATAATGTAAGCCATACTAGGTGGATAATTTAAAACATACTGTACCATACTCTCTTGCCTGACTGGATCTTCAAGCATGAATTATTCAAGCCATTTCCTTGTTCTAAAAATCATGAGGAACTACCACCCCTTCACATCCAGTTCCCTATAAAACAGACTCCATGCTCGGACTTTATCTTTCCAGTCTTTTCTCTCACATCTCCCATTTTTGGTCAAACGGGATAACCCACTGTCCCCTGAATCAATATTATGGTGTCCCACCTTTCTCTGCTCATGGTGCTCAGCCTGGACCACACTCCCCCATCCTCCTAGTTAACACTCAACCCAAGCTTTAAGGTGGAGCTCAATTGGCACCTTCTTCATGGAGCCTTCCCCTCTTCTCTTTCATTTCTAACTCTCATGCCACTCTGCTTGCATCTCTCTTGAGGTGCTTATACGCCATTGCATGTTCTGGTTACTAATATACTTGCTTTATTTCTGTGATTAGATTTTAAGTGACTTCAAGTGTGACAGCATAGCCTTTTCACCTTTGTGGTCTTCACAGGCATAAAATACAACCTTACCTGCAGCTCACAGATAATTATTGAATGAATATGTATTTTAGTGTGACTAAAAGGGGCTCCAGAGAACTTGGGCTGACTTATCATTTCCTCAATCCTCAGGCCCTCAGACCCAAAAGGAGCTCCAGAGTAACCCTTTGCCACCTCTTAATTTGCAATGACCATACTAGCATGGTCAAAACCTCCTAAGTTTGAGCTTAGATTCATCTTTGATTTTCTCTTTTGTTCCTATGTCCAATCACTCATAAAACTGTTGATCTGTCTTCTGATTTGACCCTTCCTTTCCTTTTTCTCTACAGTCTCTTCCACCATTCTGGTTAATGTCCTTTTATTTTCACAACAAATACTATAAATTCTTCCTGGTTTACCTAATACTGTTCCTGCTCTAGTTTATCCTATGCATAATGGGGACCATAATAATAATTTCACAGAGCTACAAATTGATAAATGAGATATAGCACGCATATTGGACCTACTTTGTACAAGTGCCCACTATATCTTTGGAGAATCATCTCCTGCCCGTGTCCTCTGGTTCTGGTAGTGAAAAATGACCACACCTCATTAGAGTATCATGTCTTTCTGGCCACAGCTATTAGTTCGGGATGGCTGAGAGACTGCAAGAAACTATGTCCTGATGACGTAATCTGAATCTCTTGACTTGACCTTACCTAAAACCAGATGCACCCCTGGACCTTCTGGTTATGAGAATCAACAGATTTCCTTTATTAATTAAACTAGTTTGTTTTCTAAGTGCAACAAAGATTTTTAATAAATACGGTAGGTAAAGCACTGAGCACAGTACCTTGTAAATAAGTATTAGGTATTATTTTTATTATCCCTATACCCTTGCCATATCCAATTCAACTTTTTCTTTCTTAACAACTTCCCATACAGACCAGCTAGGGTAATTTCCTTATTATTCCCTGCATGTTTTCCCTTTGCCTGGGCTGCCCTGTCACCAACCTAATAATGTCATTCCACACTCTTTTCGCCAATTCACATCCATCACTATTTAGAACCAGGCTAAAAGAAGTCTCCTATCCTCCATTTGAATAGCGGTGGCTCTACACTGTTTACTGCCTTATCTGATTTCTCCTACATGTATTTTCTAGTTATTTCTAGCTTGCTTCTTGATTGTACACTACTCAAGGCAAAGAAAAATATATTCTACATTTACATATGATCACTGTGCCCTACGTTGAGATTTTGTCATTATTTTCCAAAGCAACTTGAACAGTGTTGGACACACAGATGTTCGATAAATGTGTTACAGGAATAAATGAATGCAATTAAATTTAGAGGGTGTGGTATTCGATTTAAAGCCTGTTGTTAGCATAAATTTCTTCCTTTTTCTAAGTAAACTATATTCTTACAGCATTTTCATTACAGCATAAAAATATCACAATGATTTCAAACTCCCATATTCTTCCTATGTATGGTTTAGAATTCTTTTATCCAAAGTCTAAGGAAGGAATAGTCTACTAAAAATAATTCAACAGGGCTTCCCTGGTGGCTCAGCGGTTGAGAGTCTGCCTGCCGATGCAGGGGACATGGGTTCGTGCCCCGGGGTCCGGGAAGATCCCACATGCCACCGAGCGGCTGGGCCCGTGAGCCATGGCTGCTGAGCCTGCATGTCCGGAGCCTGTGCTCTGCAACAGGAGAGACCACAGCAGTGAGAGGCCTGCGTACAGCAGGGGAAAAAAAAAAAAAATTCAACAATTACTCGAAGTCTATTTCCTTTTCATTACACATATTTTTATTAATCCAGTGGGTATTGCATCTGACCCTTCAGAGGTTTCTTGCTTTGGTAAACTAATGATAACAGTAAATTGTTGACAAAGATATCCTGAGATGCTGAAAAAAAAATTGAGGGGGAAACTTTTTGTACTCATGTTTCCTTTTCTGGGTTTAAGTAGTAAAATAGTCTCCTACTCCAAATTAAGTTAGTGTCTACTTAGAAATGGAGGATTTTAAAAACTACTATTGGGAATCAAAGGTCTGTGCCTCTGTCTGTTGAACTGAATTGCTGTATGGTTTAATGGAAAGGCCAAGGGCTGGTGAATTTAAACTATTTAAAATAGCTAAAGATTAAAGAGAATTAAATTTAGTGCCTCTGGGATTTTTGATACATGTTCCAAATTTGTTTTTTAAAAAATAAATACATTTATTTACTTTTGGCTGCATTGGGTCTTCGTTGCTGTGCACGAGCCTTCCCTAGTTGTGGCGCACGAGCCTTCCCTAGTTGTGGCGCATGGGCCTTCCCTAGTTGTGACGAGCTGGGGCTACTCTGTTGTGGTGCATGAGCTTCTCGTTGCGGTGGCTTCTCTTGTGGCAGAGTACGGGCTCTAGGCGCACAGGCTTCAGCAGTTGTAGCACGTGGGCTCAGTAGTTGTGGCTCGTGGGCTCTGGAGCGCATGCTCAGTAGTTGTGGTGCACGAGCTTAGCTGCTCCGCGGCATGTGGGATCTTCCTGGACCAGGGCTTGAACGTGTGTCCCCTGCATTGGTAGGCAGATTCTCAACCACTGCACCACCAGGGAAGCCCTCAAATTTGTTTTTAATGACATAATTGTCCCATGTTACATTTAAGATTACATCATAGTGAACTGGCTATGTGTGCAGTTATACAAACAGAAACCAATTCCAAATATCAAAAATAGAAGCGAGGACAACTGTAAAGTTACCATTAAGAAAGTGGAAGTTGAAAATGGAAGAAAAACATTTAGGCTGAATAAGGTCTTCTATGAAAGCTTTGAATAGAAAAACCTGGAAATCATATGTATCAGGTTAACAATGCATTTTCAACAGCATTTAAATAATTATTTTACTTACTGTTACAAATGGAAACCAATACCTTTCCTCAAAGTATTTATTCTTTAACTTTAGTGGAAAAAGCTCCCAATCACACAAATGGGAATTGTACTAAATAAATTTTGAGAACATCCCTCAAGAAATAAGTTACTAGTTATATGTAGAAATGGTTATATTTCACATTTTAAAGAACAAGAACTGAAATTCAGTGTTCTTGTTTCTGTTAGTCTTCCTTTTTTTTTTTTCTTTAACTAAAAGTAATTGTAATATTCTCTTGCCTCTGGGGCTTTCCCTTCCACAATTAATCATCTTTTCTTCTACACCTTCCCTCCAAATGATTACTCTCCCTAGCCTTTTGACGTTAATTCATACTATTTCACCTTCACAGCTTTCAAAACAATGCCCTGTCCTTGCTTAGCTTCACAAGCCAGTCCTTTTCTCTTAAAAAAAAAATTGGTTAATGAAGTATTTTTGCTATCATTTTGCCAGAAGTGCTACCATGTAATCAGGAAAACATCTTTGTCATACAAATTAGCTTCCTTACTTTTATCAAACTTTCAAATCCAAAACACAATATGTTTAAATTCCTTAGGATAATGAACATCTATACTTCAAAAGTAGCAGTTCGTTAAGTTTAAGCATTTGGAAGACTTGGATCCTAAGCCTTTATCCTTCATCCTCTGACTCTACAATCTCTGTCATTAATGATCAGAACCAAGCAAGAAATTGTGAGTCTTACCAAGCTACACCACCAGCGCGGGGAGAGGAAACGCTTTCAAAACATGTCATTCATGTTCACATTTAAAGGCAGTCTATCCATACATCCTTTATAAACATCGTTAAATACTGGTGCTTAAGACTTCAGTCATATGAGGTAAGCTTTCCAATTTATAGGCAAAAGAGGGGTGACAAAGGAGCCCTTTTCTCTTCTTAAATTTATTTACCAAAGCAAAAGCCAGGCTGATTATATCTGAAAGTCTGAAGTTGCCATTTGTCAAACATCTATTATAAAGCGGCTTTTGCATTAAATTAACCAACTCCTAGCCAAATAAGGTTTAAGGAGACAGTGTTTCCCATGTCTATGGTGACAAGCGAGTTACCAGACGTCCTTAAGTAGACCGTCAAACTTTTATGTTTACTCTTTTATGTTTACTCTTTTTAAACACAGAAGGGAGAGGATGGCACACAACGAAAAGTCAAGTCTGTTTCTTAAGAAAGATGTCTCGTGGGGAATGAGGCTCACCTTTACACAACAGAGGCAGGTCTTCCCCGGCTGTCCTCACTGGGGAAGAGTATGGACATCGATAGACCTTTGTCCTCCGGACTGGAGCACGGGGGGAAGGGGGCGACTTTCTGGGAGTACTGCAGGCACCTGCACCCCAAGAAACTACAGAACGGTTTTGTCTTCAATGACTGCTCTTGACTTAGCCTTTGGAAGGACCTTCTAGCTCAGGGAGGGGGGTTGTTGCTCCAAACCTTAGCCACCTCCCCCGCAGAGCTGGGGGAGGGGATAAATAACCACTCTAAGGAGTTATGGACCCCGTCTTTCCCAGCTGGACCATAACGCCCCCCAGCTCTCTAGTCGGACTCTCCCCGTGGCGAGGCAGGTCGGCGTGAGCCGGGGCCGCGGCGAGCGCAGATCCCGCCTTTGCTCCGCGCCCCTGCCGTGTCCGCACCGCCACCGTGAGGCCGAGCAGGGGACGGTGCCCTGTGGCGGCAGCGGCTCCGCGCTCCTCTCCGCGCCGCCCCGGCCGCCGCCGCGCCGGGCACGGGCGGGGGGATTTTTTTCTTGTTTCCCCTCTCTTTCGCGCTCTCGCTCCTGTTCAGCGGGAGAGCCCGCGGAGCCAGAGAGGGAGCGAGGGAAGGGGTGGAGGTGGCGGGGGGAGGGGGGGAGGCCGGAGGGGCGGATCCTGCCTGGGGGCTGATCCCTCCCTCCCCTCGGCCGGGCTCCGTGGCGGCAGCGGCGGCGGCGGCGGCGGTTCCATTCCCCCTCCTCCCCCGGGAGCGGCGGCGGCCGGGCCGGGGCCCCAGCGCGGGCCGGGAGGGGGCACGGCGGTGGCCACGGAGGTCAGCGCGGGAGGAGGCCACGCTCCGCTCCCCGGGCCGCGCCGACCTGCTAGGCGGCCGGCCCGCCCGCGCCCAGGAGCCCCGAACGGTGGGGACGGGCCGGCTGCTGAGGTAATGGGGGCGGCAGCGGGGCCGGACGGAACGGGGGCGGGAGCAGCGGGGCCTACGGGGACCAGGGACTGCACGGGATGGGGGAGGGAAGCGAGGGGCTTCCCGAGCGGGGCGGGGGCGGCGCGAAAGCTCTTTCCTGGAGCCAGGGTGGCAGCGGAGAAGGAAAAGGCGGGTGAGGGGGGGAGCTGAAAAGCGAGGACCCCCTCCCGCAGCCGCCATCTTGTTTCCCCCCTGGCCCTGGAAGCCGAGCCGCCGAGCCCCGCCCCCGCCACGCTCTCCAATTGGTCAGGTCAGAGGAGAGTTCCACCCCCTGAGCGTCCCTTGGCCCCCGGTTCCTCCAGACGGGCAGGTGAGGCGGCCAATGGGCGCTTGCCTCTGTGACCCGCTTGTTCGCAGGCGCTAGCTTTCTCTGTCTGAGGGTCGGACTTCGCGTCTGTCTCAGGCACGCTCGCTCCCTCCCCTCTGGTGAGGAGATGTTATTTCCCTCCTTTCCTCTCCGAAGGGTCAGGATTCTTCTGGAAGAGGTGCCCCTTTAAAGGGGCGGGAGTCTTGGCTGGGGTCCTTATTTGTCTCATGAGTATCTCGTGTGGGGTGCAGGGGAAACAGTTTAATTGCAGAAACTCCTTATTCTTCGCGGACCTGGGTGGGGTGGGCGAGTGGGGGCTCAGGGGATGCCGGGTAGACCTCTGGGGGTGTTGGAGTTATTTGGAGCTGTGTATGTGGGAAGGGCTGTGTGGGATGAGAAACTCCCGCCAAAAAACTAGACTGTAAGCTCCTTGAGGGCGAAACTCATTTCGTTTTTCCTCAGCAGCAGCCCTTCCCCCTCTGGAGTTGGCCCCCCAGTGTCTAGAGGCTTGGGTAGGACAACAGAGGCCTCTGTAGATACTTGCTGCTTGATTGAGAGATACTCTAGGAGGTAGTGGGTAGGGAGGAGGAATATATCGTGGCTTTGACAAAGGAGGAGCTACATCCCCTTTCTGAAGCATTTCAAGTTACTATTGAGATAGATTTTCACACCTCTGCAAGGGTCTGCATGCCCTTGACAGGGTGGGGATAATAAAGCGGGTCTGTTGGCCCGGGCCGCCCCCAGGGAGTTGGCATTTGTCAGGCATGTAGTGGCCAAGGGTCTCTGGAACCTGGACAGAATTTCTGCAAATGATTCTCTTTCCTTTGGTTCCAAATAGGGTTTGTGCCTGCCTGGCACTGTGCCTCAGCCAAGTTGTTTTTTGTTTGTTTCTTTCAGTCAGACTTTGGGATTGGAAGGCTTTTAAAATAAGGATGTTAAGAATACCTTACTACCAAATAGCAACCCTTAAGAAATAAATTTTATTAATTTCATTTTACTGATGGAGTGTGCGGGCACAGAACGTTTCAGTGACTTTCTCTGGGTCACACAGGGCCAAGATTAGTACCTGGATTGCCTCAGAGCCTCTTTTTGTACCAGACCGTGGCATCTCTGTGGTGTTCTTATGTCCTAGTGAGATGGCTTGAGCAGATCAGAAGATCTGGGTTTGAATTGTAACTCTGTCACTTACCAGCTTTAGGGGGAGTGACACCTTTCTGAGCTTCTGTGTCTTCATCTGTAAAATGGAGATGAGGATATCTATTCTCCCTTCCAAGGTAGTTGTGAAAAATATTAAAAGTAAAAGGGCTTTGTAGTTTGTGAAAGTGTGCTACATTATCATCACCATCTCCACTTTATAAAGATGGTAGATCCTGCAAGCAAGGTAACAAATTCTGTTTTTCTCCTTGAAATCGTCTCCCTGTTCATACCCTTCCAAGCCTCTGCCCGCACCTCAGGGCACCATATCCCCAGAGGTCTTTCTTAGTATTGATGGCCTCAGTAACTGTGACCACAGCTCCTTGTGAGCTTGTCATAATTCCCTCCATCCCAGTGAACAATGGGAAAAATTTAGAGCTTTCTCTTTGTTGCACAAGGGTGGACTGGATGTATTTTGGGAGAGAGGGGCTTTTGAAGTAACAGATGCATTGAGAGTTTACCCCAGATATTGCCCCAGTTACCTTGGCCTTAGGTCCAGTGAGGGTACCAAATAGGCCACTTGGGGCCACACCCAGAGCTTCCAGGGTTTCTGCTTAGAGATGTACTAGCCAATGCATCCCGAATGCTGCCTTTTGCAGAGAATACCCTGCACATTGTAGTTTGAAGTCCTTAGACCACATGCGATAGACATTTCACGTGCCTTACCCCTTCACCCCTGGGCATGGTCGGGGATAGTGTTTCTGATCATGGATCATGGTAAGATGGGTTGGGAGAGGGCTCTAGACCTGTGGATTTTTGATCCCCCATGGGGCCACAGGTCATGTGTAGAGCTTGTAAGTGGATGCTGTTCTTGTTTACTCCTTTCCTAAGCCTTAACCACCACCCCCTTTTCCATAGTTAGCTGTCCCACAGCCTTAAATACCCCATTAGAACATTAGCTCTCTCCCCATGTTGCATTGATCTGTAGTGATCTGTTGTGTTTACTTTTCTGTCCCTTCAATCAGACAGCGCTCCTTGAGGGCAGGGATCATGAGTGTTTGATTTCTCATTTCATTCAGCTAACACTTACAGAATGCTTACTTAGGAGTCAGGTACCATTCCAGGTGCTGGAGATACAGCAGTGAACAAGACAGGCAAAAATCCCTCCCTTCATGGGCCTTACATTCTAGAGGAAGGAAACAAATATACATGATAAATATATAAATTACATAGCACAGTAAAAATTGGTGAGTGTTATAGTGAAATATAAAGCAGGATGAAAGATTGCTGGTGGGGGAAAGGGATTTGCAATTTTGGATAGAATGGTCATAGGTCTCACTGAGAAACACTGTTTATGGAAAGACTTGGAGGAGGTGAAAGAGCAAGCCATGTGGATACCTGAGGGGCAGGATGTTCAGACAGAGGGAATAGCCAGTTTGCTCAGTGGCCACTTGATCAGATGGAAGGGTAAATGAATGCATGCATGCCTGAACGTCTGGCTCACAGTCTCCTGGCCTCCTCTTTAGGCCTGTCTCGTTGGTTCCCGGGTGCCATGAGGAAGCCTCGCCGGAAGTCACGGCAGAATGCCGAGGGCCGGCGCTCCCCATCCCCCTATAGTCTGAAGTGCTCACCCACTCGGGAGACCCTGACATATGCCCAGGCCCAACGGATCGTCGAGGTGGACATTGATGGACGTCTGCATCGTATTAGCATCTATGACCCGCTCAAGATCATCACAGAGGATGAGTTGACTGCCCAGGATATCACCGAATGCAATAGTAACAAGGAAAACAGTGAGCAGCCTCAGTTCCCTGTCAAGTCCAAAAAACCCTCATCCAAGGGCAAGAAGAAGGAGTCCTGCTCCAAGCATGCATCCGGCACTTCCTTCCACCTCCCACAACCCAGCTTCCGCATGGTGGACTCAGGCAGTCAACCAGAAGCACCCCCGCTGCCTGCTGCCTACTACCGCTACATTGAGAAGCCACCTGAAGACCTGGATGCAGAAGTAGAATACGACATGGATGAGGAGGACCTTGCCTGGCTGGACATGGTAAATGAGAAGCGGCGAGTCGATGGGCACAGTTTGGTGTCGGCAGATACCTTTGAGCTGCTGGTGGATCGGCTTGAGAAGGAGTCATACTTGGAGAGTCGAAGCAGTGGGGCCCAACAGTCACTCATTGATGAAGATGCTTTCTGCTGTGTATGCCTGGATGACGAATGCCACAACAGCAACGTCATTCTCTTCTGTGACATCTGCAACCTGGCTGTACACCAGGAGTGCTATGGCGTCCCTTACATCCCCGAGGGCCAGTGGCTATGCCGCTGCTGTCTACAGTCTCCCTCCCGGCCTGTGGATTGCGTCCTCTGCCCCAACAAGGGTGGCGCCTTCAAACAGACCAGTGATGGGCACTGGGCCCACGTGGTGTGTGCCATCTGGATCCCTGAAGTCTGCTTTGCTAACACCGTGTTCCTGGAGCCTATTGAGGGCATCGACAACATCCCACCTGCCCGCTGGAAACTAACCTGCTATATCTGCAAGCAGAAGGGGCTGGGTGCAGCCATCCAGTGCCATAAGGTGAACTGCTACACGGCCTTCCATGTGACGTGTGCACAGCGGGCTGGGCTCTTCATGAAGATTGAGCCTATGCGTGAGACCAGCCTCAATGGCACCATCTTCACAGTGCGCAAGACCGCCTACTGTGAAGCCCACTCGCCGCCAGGTGCCGCCACTGCTAGGAGGAAGGGCGACTCCCCAGGAAGTCTCAGTGAGGCTGGGGACGAAGAAGGGCTGAAGGAAGGCTGTGGGGAGGAAGAAGAGAAGGAAGAGGTAGAAGAGGAGGAGGAAGATGAAGGCCAAGGTGGGGTAGGTGGCCCCCTCAAGGGAGTGTCCAAGAAGAACAAGATGACTTTGAAGCAAAGGATCAAGAAGGAGCCAGAGGAAGTGGGCCGAGACACACCCTCCACTGTCCCCATGGTCACTGTCCCACAGATACCCTCTTACAGGTGAGCCTGCCCAGGAGGGCTCCCTAGGGACTCATGATTTCTTCTCGGGCTGGTGTTGGCCCTGAGCCAGGCTTCTGAGCCAGGCTTCCTTCCCCAAGGTTGGTGAATACCTCTTCTCTTCTGTGCTCTCAAATTTAGACTTCTCCTTTAGACCCTGGGCTCACCTGGACTGGTTTGTGGTTTTGATTGTGCCCTTCAAAGCAATGTATTTCCTTTGATTCAAGGTGAGACAGACACTTAAGTTGCTTAGAAACCCAGGTGACAGGATGTCTAAGGTAATATTTTTCAACAGGGCACAAGTGGCATTTTGGACAGGAGGTAATTCATTATTAAGGCTGTCCCGTACATTTCTCGATGTTTAGCATCCCTGGTCTTTGTCAGTGCCATTTGCATCCCCTCCCTCATTGCCTGGTCTTTGTGACAACCTCAGATGCTCCCTACTTATATTTCTAGTAACCTTATGGGGCTAGAACTACTTCCAGTTGAGAACCACTGTTTCAAGGGGTCAGTATAGGTACCTGCTGTCCAGAAAGCTCTGTCCTGGGAATGATGCGGACTTTGTGTAAGGGGGTGGTCATGTGGGGAAGATATGTTATGTCTCCTGAGAAGCTTTTAGATTTAGCGGAAAGAAGATCACTCAGCTCTGCTGTGTAACTAAGCCGCCTTGGCCCCCACCGAGTCTGTAGAGAAACCATTGTGCATGTTTTAAACCATCAGAGAGATAGCTGGCACTGTTGGAGGGATGGGAGCTTGGCAGACAAGCAAGAGACAGGGAAGATTTTCCAGCGGAGGCCCATCTCATTGGTGATGTTCACTAAAAAGACTACAGTGTTAGAGCAGGAAGGAATCTTGGAGATTATTCATCTAACATAGTCCTTGCACCTTCTCCCACACCCCCAGATGAAGAAACTGCGGCCACGGGAGGTAAAGTTGTTCACTCCATTATTCATTCAATGAGATGTTTATTGAGCACTTACTATATGCCAAGTCCTGTTCTAAGGGCTGGAAGGAACCGGGGTAAAGCGACAGACCCTGGACAAGCTGGGGCTTGTGATGCCTCTAGGTTCTGTTCCTGCTGTCTGTCTCTCTTGGTGTAAGGGATAGGGAGAAAAGAGTACTGGAGGGCAGTGGGGAGTGAGTTGTATGAGGGAAATAGGCAACCAGACTTGTTGGTCTGGAAGGAAGACACAAGAGCTGACAAGATCCAGAGGGAGAGGCTCTTGTGAGCCATGGCTGGAGTTAGATTCAGTCAACTGGAAATGGGCCTTCTAGTCACAGAGCTGTTCTAGGCTCCCCTCCTCCCTTAGGTGAGGTCCATGCTTAGTCTCCATCTGTAGGGTGGTTATGCCCTGGGGCTAGACTTTTTGGTTGTCAGGTCTGCTCTTGTAGGTGGTCTCTTGCAGGGGCCAGCACAGCATGCTGGCTAAGAACCAGACAGACCTGTGTTTGAATCTTGCTTCTGTCACTAACTACCTGTGTGATCTTTGGCAAGTCACTTAACTTCTTTCAGCCTTAGTTTATTTATTTGTAAGTGAAACTACCTCACAGGGTTGTTGGGAGAAATAGATGAGATAATACAAGTAAAGCACAGTGCCTGGCAAATAGTAAGTGCTCAATAAATGATGGCTGCTGCTGCTACTGCTATTTTATTATTATTCTTTTCCCCACCTGCACAAATGCCGTTGGGACCCTCCATGGCCAAGAGGTTGTAGAGGGAGGGGGCTGCCTGCATCTGGGCAGGTGTGCTTGGCATGGGTGTTGGTGGGGGATCTGTCCTTTGGGGAAAGGCCTAGGTCTTGATTTTGTAAGCTTGGCTTTGGGGCAGGAATGTCTGACCATGGAAAGGCACAAGGCCTGGGTGAGCAATATCTAGCCCAACATGAACATCCTTCTTAGATTCCACCTTCTTGTTTAGCCACAATTGTCTTCCTTTCAGTGGAGTAAGAGGAAGAGAAGAAGCAGAGGAAACGCCACAGGAGCACTGAGGCCTTGCTTAACCAATTTCGGAACACAGATGTTGTAGCAGAGAGATCATGAGTTCAAATCCTGCCCAGCTTCACCATCTTTTTAGCTGCATTAGTGACTTTGACAATGTTCCTAAGCTGCCTTTCCATCTTTTGTAACATGGGAATAATGTGACCCACGTTGAAATTTGGGCATTATGGTAGAGACTGTGGGAGCTCATTAATTCCCTTCCCACTCCTCCCCCGCCACGTGTTTTTGGCTTGAACGCTGACCTCCAGACTTCTCTTTTGGCGCAGTTTAGCCAGCTAAATTTAAAAAATTTTTTTTAATTTTCATACAATTTTTAAAGCTTACTTTCTATTTGCAGTTATTACAAAATACTGACTATATTCCCTGTGTTGTACAATACATCCTTGAGCCTATCTTACACCCAATAGTTTGTACCTCCCACTCCCCCAGCCCTGTATTGCCTCCCACCCCCCTGCCACACACTGGTAACCACTCGTTTGTTCTCTATATCTATGAGTCTGCTTCTTTTATGTTTTATTCACTAGCTTGTTGTATTTTTTTGGCCACGCCACACGGCTTGTGGGATCTTAGTTCCCTGACCAGGGGTTGAACCTGGGCCCTTGCAGTGAAAGCACCGAGTCCTAACCACTGGACCGCCAGGGAATTCCCCTGTTGTCTTTTTTAGATTCCACATATAAACGTTATCATACAGTACTTATCTTTCTTTGTCTAGCCAGCTGACTTTTCAGATTCTCCATCCTCTTACATCTTTAGATCCATTTTTTTTTCATTTGGTTCAAAATTAGACATTTTTAGGCTACTGAGATTTTTAATGAAAAACCAGAGGTCAGACAACTCCAAAGGGTTGTATTTGGGTTCAGAAGGCAGTAGCCTGCTATATTCCTACTAATTTTCCTTCCAGCTTGGCTGTGGACTACTCCCTGGTCTGGTGGGACCCTTAACTACAGGGGGCAGGAAACAGTGACCGCTTTGCCCACAGCTTATGCAAGTTCCTGTTCTCTTTTGCTGCCTTTATCAAGAGAAGAGTGGGGGTGTTGGGGCACAGACCTGTGTCTCAGGAGTCCAGGACTATAGGGTCAGGGTTCCTGGGGGAGGGTTCTTTTGGAGAATCAGGACTGCAAGGCAGGAGGTGGAAAATCAAGTGAAATATCCCATGCTGAATCTGAGCTGCTTAACTTTGCTGTCCTTTTCAAGGCTTTCTCTGAGGTGAGGCTTTGGCTACTTTATTCTGTCTTCCTCTATAAGGTTCAGAAATGAACCAGGGGGTCTGAATAGGAGGCTGTAATCTGGGCTGCCCACTGACCCTGTCTTTCACTTCCCTCTGCCTCTACTCAAGGTTGAACAAGATCTGTAGTGGTCTCTCCTTTCAGAGGAAAAACCAGTTCATGCAGCGGCTTCACAACTACTGGCTGTTGAAGCGGCAGGCACGGAATGGTGTCCCCCTCATACGGCGCCTGCACTCCCACCTGCAGTCCCAAAGGAATGCTGAGCAGGTAGGTGAAGTAGTTATTTGAGGGCAGTGGAGGGAGGTGGAGAGTGACGAAGGAGAGATGGTTGGGGCAACTCTCCCTGAGCCCTCTGCGGGGCCTTTGCCTATAGCCATCACCTCTCTAGGTGGTCCATCCGAGGAGTGACCTCCAGGACTGTAGAGGTCTTCAGACCAGACAGCAGCCCTTCTAGATGAGAGAGGCTTGGCTTGGAGCAAATTCTAGGGGAGAGTGGAAAGCAAGCCCAGCTTTCCCTCTACGTGGGGAAAACCCTTTAGATATGGTAGAAAGGAAGAAGTGGGCTGAGTGAGGGTCAGGTGACCATGTTGTATAAGTTAGGAAGGCATACTTTCCTTAAGACACTATACTGCCATCTGCCTAAAAATGTTCCATAAAAAATACACTAACCATCTAGGTTGTAGCGCACAGCCTGCCCAGTTGGGGTGATCTTTTAGACATTAGCAACTGGAGTTGCTGCATGTTTAGTGTTTTCCGAGATGGTGGAGGCCTCCTGAGAGATTAAAAAACATATTTAGTTCTCTCTGCCTCTTCACTTGTTCCATTACTTCTGCCTTGAAATATTCCCACACCATTACTCCAGAGACAAGGCAAGCCTTCCCATGACTCTGGTGCCCTCTGTTCTGTCTGATTTTACTTTTGCCTTTTGTAACTGAAGTCCTGAAGGGGAAGTGTATATCCAATCTCTCCTTGAAATGGTCTGCTTGCTCCCCTGTAGCTTCTTCTAGAACATCAGTGACCCCTTCCAGCCCAGCAAGTCTTTCCTCAGATTCTCACCTTATAGACTGTTGGACTGCATTTGACACCACGATCACTTTGTCTTACAGCTTCTCTGTGACACCATTTCCCATCCCCTCTACCCCACTAACTGTACCCTGTGCTGATCCTAATTCTTACCCCTTAATGGTAACACTCCCAGGGGCTCTGTTGCCTCCCTGTTGGCTTGGAGAGCTTGTCCACACTCATAGTTGTCAATAACTGTGTAGCAGTAGCTCCAGGTTTCTTGTCTTGTCCCCTCCCTTTTTTCTGCCCTCAGTCCCTCTGGGGCAGACGAACTATAGATGTCCTTGTAGATGTTATTTCCTGAACTCAGATATTGGAAACTGAATTCATTATCTTCCTTCATCTCCGTAAATGTATTTCCCCATTACTGTTATGGAAGCTTCTTCCTCCTGACCTCAGATGTTGCCCACCTTGGAGTTACTTTTGGCTCTTTCCTCCATAAGGAGCTGCAGTTAATCATCCCCTGATCTGTTTTGGGGGATTTATCAGTATATGGCCCTTTATCTCCATTCCACAGCTACCCTGCTCATCCATGCCCCTTTAATTTCAGTAGTAGCTTTCTAGGTGGTCTCCAGCCTCTAATTCTTTCTTTGCTTTACAGCTGGTACTGTCTTACACACTTAACCATTTTCCATCCTGTCATTTCCTTTTCCGGAATAAATTCCCCCTCGCCAGGCAGGCCACGTCCAGGCTTTTTTGCCTGCCATTTGAAGCTTCTTGCCAGCTGGATCCTGGGTCTTCCTTGGCTTTTGTGGTTCTCCAGTTTCTCTGCTCTGGCCAGCCCGTTTTTCTCAACAAGCAAAGAATCACTAATTCTGCCTTCATACTTCTGCTTTGTGGTCCCTTCGGTTCCAAAAGAGGCCTTTCTTACTGCTTTCTTCATCCACATGCATCATTACATGTGAAACCCTAGTAAGATTGCTCGCCCCAGGAATCCCTGACCTAACCCCAGTCCACTGAGATCTTCTCTATTTTATGTTCTCTTAGCATTTTATATTCAGTTTATCCAATCAGTTTTTGTTGTCTTTATGCTGCTGTGCCCTTGCGTATCAAACCCTGGGCCTCTTTCTTCCCTCAACTACACTGTAACCACTTTTAGGGCAGGAATCACGTTTTTGGTGGTGGTGGTGGTGTTTTAAAGTATGTTCAAGTCAGTAAGCACAAGCTCGTAGTAAAAACTTCGCTTTGTTTTCTAGCCAAGTCGAAGCTCTAGGGTGAAATTCTTTCTACCCTGAGGTGTCTATTAGTTTCCTTCTGAAATTCTTTCCAGCCCTGAGGATGCACAGCTGCTCTCTGGTGTCCCTGGGGGTAGGGAGAAGCAGTCCCAGCTCTCACCCCAGCAATGGTTATTGTGCTATAGTGAAGAAACATTGTTACAAGGCTGGGGAAGCACTGGAGGAAGGGTTGTAGAGGGGGTGGAAGGGCTCTCCGGGACCATGGGTCCAGGAAGGGGATGGGGCTCTTACCTGCTGAGGCCCCAGAGGCTTGAGCAGGGAGAGGACTTTGGGCAGGAAGGAGGCCCACAGTTCCTCTATCCTTTCCCTTCCCTCCTGCAGCGGGAGCAGGACGAGAAGACAAATGCAGTGAAGGAAGAGCTGAAATACTGGCAGAAGCTCCGGCACGACTTGGAGCGGGCACGGCTGCTGATTGAGCTGATTCGGAAAAGAGAAAAGCTCAAGCGGGAGCAGGTGAGGAGGAGCCCCCAGGGCTCTTGTTCAAGATCTTTTTCTCCTACTGTCAGTATGGCTTCAGGAGACCCAGGAGCCCCTGCCTGGTGTCAGCTTTCTTACCTTCCTGCCCAGCACTGTGGGCTCCAAGACCTGCCTACTCTGCGTTGGGTGTGGTGCTGCTGATGGCTTCGAACTTAGGGAGTTTAGCTCCTGGTGGCCTCAGGCATAAGCTTAATATCCTATGCCTGGGCCCATCCCTGGAGTTTCTCATTCAGGATATGGGGGGTGGGGGGTGGGCGGAGCCTGGCCTTCTGTTTTGGAGAGCTTCTCAAGCCATTCTTATGGGTATCACCTTTGACCTGGGAGCTTCTGGGGTTTCTCACTTGGCCTTTAAACACTTATAGTCTTGAATCATTTAAATTTTCCAACCTCTGTTCAAAGAGATTCTAAGCCTCTGAGCATGGAGAATGTTGAGGTAGGTAGTGTAGCCTAGGAATTAGGAATATGAGCTGTGGCATCAGGCAGCTTGCGTGTTTTGTTTTTTTTTTTAACATCTTTATTGGAGTATAATTGCCTTACAATGTTGTGTTAGTTTCTGCTGTACAATGAAGTGAATCAGCTATATATATACCTATATCCCCATATCCCCTCCCTCTTGCTTCTCCTTCCCACCCTCCCTATCCCACCCCTCCAGGTGGTCAAAAGCACCGAGCTGATCTCCCTGTGCTATGCGGCTGCTTCCCACTAGCTATCTATTTTCCATTTGGTAGTGTATAGAAGTACATGCCACTCTCTCACTTCGTCCCAGCTTACCCTTCCCCCTTCCCCATCCTCAAGTCCATTCTCTACATCTGCATCTTTATTCAGACAGCCTGCATTTATATCCTGGCTCTGCCACTTACTACTTGTATGACATTAAGTTGCTTAATCTCCTTATACCTCGCGTTTCCTTGACTATAAAATGGGGATAATAATAGAACCCATCTCATAAGGTTGTGAGGATTAGATAACTTAGTGTATATAAAGAGCTTAGAACAGTGCCTGGCACATAGTAAGGCTATAGAAGTGTCAGCTGCTATCATCATCATCATTATTGATACTCTTTGCCTCCCTGAAGTGTCTACGGCAGCACTCTGCACATGACAGTGAGCAAAAACTATTAATTGAATGCCAAAACTGTTCTCTCTGGTCCAGGAATAGCAGCTGTTACTCTCATGCTTCAGAGGCCTGGGTTAAAGATGTTCTTTCTCTGTTTCTCCGAACTCTGCTTCACTGTTCAGCCCCAGCACAAGCCCTTCTCTCACGGTCCTGTAGCCCGAGTTTCCACCACTGAGACTGGGCAGCTCTTGCCATACTTAGCACAGGTGGGCATGGAGGACATCTCAGGACCTTGTCTATGGATTCAAACTGTCTGTGCCGTCCCAGGCCTGGCCCCACAGCTGAGCTTCTCTTCCCATTTCTGGTCCAGAGAAATGTAAGGGAAAAGGAAGCAGGCAGGGGATGAAGGCAGGCATTTGTTTTGATGTAGCCAAGAGGCAGGAACTTGTAGTCTAATACACGGCTTCCCAACCTTTTTACATTAGGGCACACATGGAAAATAACATTTGTATAGCACACTGCTGCAAATATGTCAGGCTACTTGCCACCCAAGGGGGTGAGCCTCGAGGCCTTGGTCACCCTAGGCCGACCTAGGTGGTCCAAGGGCCAATTAGGTGGGAATCCTGGCCCAAGGGACATTTTATATCATCAGTGTGCCTCTTGGACTAAGTCATACCTAGGTATAAGTCCGTCTCTGTTCTTTCCTAGCCAGGTGACCTTGGGTTAGTAACTCCTCATCATACTCTTTTCAAACCTCAGATTCCATATTTGTAAAATGGAGATAATTACAGTTTCTCCTTCGAGGTTATTGTGATGATTAACTGAGGTAATATAAGTAGAAAGGCAGTGTGGCATAGTAGTCAAAAGCACACACTGTGAATCCCAATCTGTCCCTTATTAGCTGTGTGACCTTGGGCCAGTCACTTACTTAGTCCTTCCGTGCCTCAGTTTCCTCTTTGTAAAATACCTCATTTGTACCTATTTTGAACATTACTTGACACTTAGTAAGGACTATAAAGGTATTAACTATTATTACTGTAAGTTTTGATATAGCCTGAAAGCATAGGAAATGTTCACAAAGTGGCAGCTGTTGGTATGATTATTTCTAGGCTAAAAGTTCAGTGGTAACTCCTCAAATAGTGGTCAGCTTAATATCTTGTGAAAATTTGTCTTACACAACTGGTGAAAGTCAAGTTATCAAGCAAAAGTTCGGTGCCTCTTTGGGGGGTGTCCTGATTTCTCTCCACCTCCCCCACAGGTCAAGGTCCAGCAGGCCGCCATGGAGCTGGAGCTTATGCCGTTCAACGTTCTGCTGAGGACAACACTGGACTTGCTGCAGGAGAAGGATCCCGCACACATCTTTGCCGAGCCTGTCAACCTGAGTGAGGCAAGTTCCCCCGCTACTTCCTGAGCAGTGAGCCCTGCCTGAAATGGAAATAGGGTCTGAGTAGGCTAGGAAGGGGTTGGGCCACAGGGTGTACAAAACCTGGGGGTGTCTGGCAAGGCTAGTAGACTTGCCCACGGTGAGGGCTCAGCAGGCCAAGGTGGGCCAGAGCCCTGGGGCTGTGAGTGAGCCTGGCATGGCCAAGCCAGAAAATGGGGTGGCAAGAGTGCCGCTGAAGGGTGCGCCTGTTTGGCTAGTAAATGGTTGTTGTAATTGTACAGGTTTTATATGTTTAGGTTCCAGATTACCTGGAATTCATATCCAAGCCAATGGATTTTTCTACTATGAGGCGGAAGCTGGAGTCCCACCTGTACGGCACCTTGGAGGAGTTTGAGGAGGACTTTAACCTTATAGTTACCAACTGCATGAAGTATAATGCTAAAGACACAATTTTCCACCGAGCAGCTGTCCGCCTGCGGGACCTGGGAGGGGCCATCCTGCGGCACGCCCGGCGGCAGGCAGAGAACATCGGCTATGACCCCGAGAGGGGCACCCACCTGCCCGAGTCACCCAAATTGGAGGACTTTTACCGCTTCTCCTGGGAAGACGGTGAGAAGCCTGGACGGGCAGGGAGGAGAGGGGCCAGGAGGAGGCGCAGGGATAGAGCCCAGAGAGCCAGGGATCAGGATGGGCCTTGGGGCTATAGGGTGGACTCCAGGAGCAAAGCTGGGGATAGGCACAGGCTGGGGTACATGTGCTTGTGGCTGGAATAGTTCCGAGGGTTAAAGTTAATTCCCTGAGCACTTCTTGAATAGTAGGATAAGGGGAATAAGGTACTAGCTGTCTGTCTGAAAGCTAAAGATTCACCAAGGGTCTTTCTTTCCTGGACTCCCTCTGTGTGGCGTTGGAGCATGGGCAGCAGGAGCGCAGTGCTGATGTATGTCTGGCTCATTCAGAAGAGTGCAGGTAGAGCATCAGAAAAATGGAGTTGCCTCTGTAATTCCCTACTCTGCCTGCCCCTGCTCTCTGCTTCTCGATGGCAGCAGCCAAACAGTCACTCAGGCCGGGGGATTGCCAAGCTGCCTCGTGCCTGCTCCACAGAGCCCATAATCGTGACTGTGAACTGCTTCCTGCAGGTGTTTCCCAGATTCTGACCTTGTCCCTGTGGCTGCTCTCCTGGGAGCAGTGTTGCCAGGGCCAAGGCCCCACAGTGACGCTGCTGGAAGCCACTGGCCCAGGCACTCCAGGAGAATATTTTGCATCCGAAGGAATTGGCCCCTGCCCTTCCCTTTGCCCTGGGCTGGTCAGGTCCTTCAGCCCCTTCTTCTGTCCTCCCTTCTCCCTGGCAGTGGACAACATCCTCATCCCAGAGAACCGGGCCCACTTGTCCCCAGAGGTGCAGCTGAAGGAGCTGCTGGAAAAACTGGACCTGGTGAGTGCCATGCGGTCCAGTGGGGCCCGGACCCGCCGTGTCCGCCTGCTACGCCGGGAGATCAATGCCCTTCGGCAGAAGCTGGCGCAGCCGCCACCACCGCAGCTGGCATTGCTAAACAAGACTGTGTCCAATGGGGAGCTGCCAGCAGGGCCCCGGGGGGATGTGGCTGTGCTGGAGCAGGCCCCGAAGGAGGAGCCAGAAGACGATGGGGACAGAGGTGAGAGACAGTCACGGGCAGGCCGGGGGCTGCGGGCCAGGGTAAGGGAGGGTTAAACTGAAATCCCGTAGTGGGAACATCCTTCCCCAACTCTAGGTGTGACCCTCATGGGCAAGTAAAAGCCCTGGGAGGGGTCACACTTTCATGCATACCCAGGGATGATACTCAAAATATTTAACAATACGTAGAGACCAAAATTCATCCGTCAGAGTAGATGTTGGCTTTTATATTGGAGGGGGCTCCTGAGGGCCTCTGATGCAGATATTTAGTTGTTGGATTGTGAGTGGGTTCAGGGAGTTTCAGATGCTGGGGCCCAGTAGCTGTTTACTAACTTGTAAAGAAGTATTTCAATATTTTGCACCTGGTATGGCCATATTGCACATACCAGTTAAATATTAGTTCAACTTATACCATCATATAGAGAGGCTCTTAGAGCAGGTTAGGTTGTGGTGTGGGGGAACAGAAAAGAAAGAAAGACCCTAAGGATGGTCTGGGCTCATGGCTTTGACCCCAGCTGGCCAAGTCTACAGTAGGCCTACCCCAAGCAGAAAAGCCCAGAACTGCAAAAGACAGCTGGGGGAAGTGATTCTCAGAGATCCAGGTGCCTTACCTGAGTTGCTTTCCATCCTCTCCGCTTCTTTGGGGACAGAATTGTCTCCCTGTTACCAGCCCTTGGATCTGAGCCTGTAGCTCAGGAGGGCCTGTCATCCACACAATCAAGAAGGTTGGGAATTATCTCCAGGGGAAAAGGGGCCAAATTGCAGGGAATGGCCCATTTTATTTTAGGTTGGGGGAGAGCGGGGATGTGGCGGAGAGGTCAGGTTTATCATTAGAGGGCTTCGTGTCCATTGTGACCCTTCCCAGCTTCCCATGTGGCAGTCAGCATGCCACTCGTATCCATCCCCACTCCTGGGCTAAGGCAGTGCAGAGTCATGCCCAGTGGACCGGCTGCAGCAGCTTCTAGAGGTTTCAAAAAATTTCTAGGCTTCATCTCCCAGAAATTCAGATTAGGGAAATCTGAGCTCTGTTTTGAGTGTCTTTTTTTTTTTTTGTGGTACGCGGGCCTCTCACTGCTGTGGCCTCTCCTGTTGCGGAGCACAGGCTCTGGATGCGCAGGCTCAGCGGCCATGGCTCACGGGCCCAGCCGCTCCGCGGCATGTGGGATCTTCCCAGACCAGGGCACGAACCCCTGCATCAACAGGCGGACTCTCAACCACTGCGCCACCAGGGAAGCCCCGAAACTGTCATTTTTTAAGGTGGAGGTTGAATAGACAAGTTCAGGAACCACTGATTTAACTTCCTTGCTTTCATTTTTTCATATCTGTAAGCTGCTTCTTTCTGCTTGTCCTTCTTGCTTCACTTGTGATATGAAACAAAATACATTGACAGATGGGAAAACACCTGGGTCTAAAGAGAGTTGTAGACCCCTAATCTGTGAGGCTGAGATTTACTTAATTATTGATTAAGCAGGGGGCTTTGGGCTTTCTGGGTGTAGGGCAGTGGTTTATAACCCTGACTTCATCAAACTCACCTGGTAAGCTTTAAAAAAAAAAATCCATCGTTAACTATTTGGTTTCATTTTGTCTGGGGTGGGACCTCAGCATTGGAATTTTTAAGAAACTGAGTAACTAATACATAGCCAGGGTTTAGAACTACTAGTGTAGACACAACTTAGTCCTACCTTCTCTTCACCTTAGACCTGAGACACGTCTCAAACCTTCTAATAGCCTATGCTCTTGGTTCTTAGTTATCAGTGTCATTATCTGGCTTGTAGGGGCAGACTTTTTCTAAAATGTTCAAGCAGGTTCTCTTTTTCTCTAACAGATGACTCCAAAATGCCTCCCCCACCAACCCTGGAGCCTACTGGGCCTGCGCCTTCCTTGTCTGAGCAAGAATCCCCTCCGGATCCCCCCACTCTGAAACCCATCAGTGATAGCAAACCTCCAAGCCGATTCCCAAAGCCAAGAAAAGTGGAAGAAGATGAGCTTTTGGAAAAATCACCTCTGCAGCTAGGGAGTGAGCCCTTGCAACGCCTGCTCAGTGACAATGGCATTAATAGAGTGTCCCTCATGACCCCCGATACATCCCCCGCAGGTGCCCCACTCAGTGGCGTGGGCCGTCGCACATCAGTCCTCTTCAAGAAGGCCAAGAACGGGGTTAAACTACAGAGGAGCCCAGACAGGGCCCTGGAGAACGGCGAGGACCATGGCGCAGTGGGCTCTCCTGCGTCTCCCACCAGCATCGAGGATGAACAGCACTCCCGGAAGCGGCCGAGGAGCAGGAGCTGTAGTGAGAGCGAAGGGGAGAGGTCCCCCCAGCAGGGGGAAGAGACAGGTGACCTCGCCTGTGACTTCTCTCGCTACTTCTCATCTGCTTTCCTGCTTTGCCTTGCCAGCCGGCACCTTCCCCAGTCAGCTGCCTCCCCTGTGGATGGCCCCTGTGGATGCCAGTAGTAGCACTGAGGGCTCCGTAGTGCACAGTTGGGCCTGGTACATGAGTAGTGGCCTGGGGAAATAGGCTTTGAGCAAGTGTTTTGAGAGGGCCAGCTTGTGTCTGGGGCTCTCTTTGGCCCTGAGCAGCATATAAAGCTATATATGATAAAATGGTTCCTACTTTCATTTTAGTTCATTTATTCATCAGATATTTATATCAGGCATTATTGTAGGCACTAAAGTGTAGGAGGAAAAATCAATAAATAAAACAGACAAGTCTCCTCTCTTGTAGGGGAGGTAGACTAAAAGCAAATAAATAAATTGTATCGCATATTAGAAGCTGTGGAGAAAAGTCCTGCAGGGAAGGGGGGGAGAGGGGATGCTGAGGTGATATTAAAGAGGGTGGCCAGGGGAGGCTTTCTGAGTAAAGATCTGAAGGAGCTGAGGGTGTGAGCTCTTTGGGTATCTGGGGAAAAGATGTTCCAAAAAGATGGACTAGCAAGTGCACAGGCCATGGGGGTGGAAACATGCTTGCATGTCTGAGGAACAGTGAGGGGACCTATGTGGCCACAGCAGAGTGAGCCAAGGGATCATAGGAGATGCGGTCTCAGAGGTAGTAATAGGGGCTTGTCACTAAAGAGTCCTTACTGCATGTCCAACACAAGCTGGTCACTGGGGAGCAGTAAATCAGACCCAGGTCCAAATTACCATCCAGTGGGGAGACTAGATGGTGTCCTGAGGTGTAGAGATACCCCAGTGCTGGACAGTCTGTGGTTATGTGTCAGGTGACAGCACTGCTAGAGGTTCAGGGAATAGGAACTGGGGGAGTTGGGAAGGCTTCATGAGTAGACAGTGCCTAAGCTGGCCCAGGGGATGAGGACAGACTAGAAAGGAACAAAGGGCTCAGGCCCAGGTGTGTAGAAACAAGGTCAGAGTCCCTGTGAGGGACAGTTTGGAGAGGGGCTTCCCTCTCCAAAGCGAAGAGGGGCATCAGGAGCCAATGCTGTGGGCAAGGTGGACCTGGACATGCAGGGCCCCCATCACCAGACAGTTGTTTAGTCTTGGTGGGATATGGAAGGCCAGCTCACTTGGCAGGGAGGGGCCTGCTCTTGGCTTTTGCTCCTCATGTCCTGTTACATGGTGGCTTTGGGCTGTGTGGTCAGCACATGCTTTTCTCTGCTTTTCTGTCTTCCTACCTAATACTTTGTTTCCAGCAGTACCTTCCTTTCCTGTCTGGTCCAAGCTTCCCTGTATTAGGGCAGTAGGGTGTTTATATAGAGTCAAGAGCTTGAGGCAGACTTGAATTCAAATCCCATCTTCTTACTAGCTGTGTATCCTGGGGCGTATGAATTAACCTCTGTGAGCCTATTCCTTATTTCTAATATGGGGCTAGTGACACCTTCCTTGTGTGGCTCTAAGGATTGGAAGTAGCCTATATAAAGCACTTGGTATATAGCAGTAGTTGGTAGCAGTTATTGTTGTCATCCTGTCAGTTATATCAGGCACAGCCAAACAGCACTGAGCACTAAAAATGAAAAATCCTGCTGTTGGGAAATAGGTCTAGACATCAGGCTCATCCAACCTGAGGGGGCCCACCGCTTGGGGGCTAGAATCTGTTTCTCCTCCACCATCCCAGCTACCTGGTACCCAGGAATATTTTTGCACAACTTTAGTGGGTTCTCTTAAAAGCAGGTGTTGATCCTTTATAGATGAGGCACAGTAGGCTTTGGTGATTTAAATTGAGGTCATGATGTTAGAGGCAGAGCCAGGTTAGGGTCCAGATATGTTGGCTCAGACACCTGCTCTTACAGGTGTGACTTGCCTCACAGTTTTCTGGCTAAGGTATATGTGACTTAGAGCTCTTGGCTCAGCTGTCAGACTTGTGGGATTCTGGATGGTGGTTGGGAATTGGGTAGATAGAGAGGAGAGTTGAAGCTTTGATGGCAGGTGAGAGTCTTGTCCCTGGGATGACCAGACAGTCTTCATTTGCCTCTGAAGGGCTCCCTGCTGTAAACAGACCTTCTCTCATTCATACTTAATAGCATCCTCCATAAGTAAGAAGGTATTACCTTCACTTCACGAAAGTAGAAGCCAAGGCTTAAAGAGGAAAAGGGACCCATATTTCAGAGCCCAGTCTAGAACCCAGGGAATCTGACTCCCCATCATCCCAGGAAGGTCTGGTCTGCCTTAGATCTGCTGAAAAGTTCCCCCCATCCTCAACTTTAACTAGCTCTGCTAGATATCTCAGGGTGTGGTTGACACAGTCCTTATCCGGCTCCAGCCTCCCCTGACACCATCCCAAAAGAATGAAGCTAGCTATTGCCAGCTGTGTGATGGATAGGGTGTGTGAGTGTTTATCTGAAGAGGCAAGGTGGGTGGGCTTCCCAAGAGGCAGAGGAAACTCCCTGATAATTGAGGCTTGAAATTAGAAGCAGATCCAGGGACTTGTGAACAAGCCGGAGTGAGGAAGTCTTGGTATTTCCCATTGTAGTCAAATGACAGTAACTGGAATGAGCTATAGGCTATTTTCCTTCAAGTAAACCCAGAAGGATGGGGCGGTAAATGCAGTGTCTGTTCACTGCCCTAGCCAACATTTCCCCCAAACCTTTATCAGGTTCTCTCCACCACCCAAGACCCATTTCCCAAGAGGAGGGACCAGCCATCCTCTCCATCCCTCCCTGCTGAGCCCTCCCAAGGTGGCTGCCTCACACTGCAGCATGTGTCGGGGAAGGGGGTTTCTACACTCAGGCTCACTTTGTGTGTTCTTGGCAGGTGTGACCAACGGCTTTGGAAAACACACTGAAAGCGGGTCTGACTCAGAATGTAGTTTGGGTCTCAGTGGTGGACTGGCATTTGAAGCTTGCAGGTAAGAACACTTGTCCCAAAGCCGTGTTTGCAGCTCTGCCACCTCTCCATTTATTTTCCTTTCAGCTGCAGATTGAACCTCCTCCTGCTTATCTCAGTTTTTTTCTTCCTGCACCCCTGTTATTTCCTGAAGCCTCTCATCTGTGACTCTGGTAGCTCCTAGGAAACGTTGTGACCCTTGACTGTCAGGCCTGATCTGACTAGCGGGGAGTAGTGCTGATGCTTTATAGGGTTTGTAGACCTGAATTTGGCTCCAGAGGGTGGGGACACCCTCTGTATTGCCCAGTGAAGTTAACATTTGAGCCAATCCCCACCCACCCCCTGGCCCATTTAGATAACCCAGTTATAGACATGGTTTCACCCTTTGCCTTTCAGGGCATCATAGCAGTGGTGTAGGAATAAGAAATGGACAGATAGGAAATTTGGAATTGCCTTTTAGTCTGACAAAGGCCCCAGCTCTTCTACCATCTTTGAGCTGGGAAGGGATGGGTTTCTTTTCCCATTCTTTCACCTGAAGGGAGGATTTCCGAGGCCAGAACCTTCAACTTTCTTCCACGACTAAGAGTTTATTGAATCTCTCTGCTCTGTGTTGTATGCTCTGCAAGACACCAGGGAGTGTGGGACTCTTGGAAATGGGAGACCTTCAGTGCCACAGAAGAAGAATGACTTGTCCTGAAGGCTGACCTCATGGTCCCTCCACATGGCTACTGGATGGATTCTGGGTTCAGAGCAGGGGAGGAGAGGTCCCAGGGCAGCACCAAAATACTATGTGTCTGTGTTTGAAGTGCTTCAAAGGCAGGCTGGGTGTAGGTTCTATTGGGTTCTCACTCTACACTGGTGCTGGGCTCTTGGAGGCCCCCAGATGCCCCCTTGGGCCTGGACTGCTCCCGCGCTGTAGCAGGGCCCAGCTTTCAGTGGCTCCTTAGAGATATTCTTCCCCACCAAGCCTCAGAAATGTCCTAGCTGTCTCCCTCCATGTTACAGCTCTAGAGATATAGGAGGAGTGGATGGGAAAACACAGTTACCAGGCATAGAGAAGAGGCAGAGATTTCAAAATTATACAGGATGCTTCTAGCCCGGTCCCGGGTTGGAGTTCCTGACTCCCTTCAAAGATAAGGTGCCTGGAAACCCAGTTCACTGGGGTGGGGTAGGAGTGGGGTTATCAAACTGTCCCCTCTTAGTCCTTGACTAAAGGTAGAAGGTATGTTCGGCCCCTCCCTCCACAAAGGGTGCTCTTCCCAGCTGTGAGCCGCAAGGAGCAAGCCAGGCCAGGCTCTGGTTAGCCTGCCCGTTCAGACTGCTTGCCTTTCTGCGGAACATGCCAAAGCCACCAGTTTCTCTGGGGCCCTGCTCAGTGTGGGAACAATGCCCTTGGAAGGCGTTTCCTCATTAGCTCAGTGGTTCTCAGTAGAATTTTGCGGTTTACAACAGGAGATTCAGGCCTTCAACTACAGGGATTTTTTTCTTTTTCTTTCTTTTCTTTTTTCCTACATTGTGGGGGTAAGTACATAAAGGAAGATCTTATTAATTAGACTAGAATCATATAATCGCAGAATAAAGAACCTTGAAAGAATTTCTGGTCACTAATCCCATCCCCTTCCCATCCTGTCCCTGGGTTTATCTTTTCTAATGATTTTCTGAGCAGTTTGGAGCTGCACCCTCTTCTTTGGGTCACTCATTCAATTATTAATTAAGCACTTACCGTGAGCCAGGTACTGTTCTAAGCCCTGATAAGGTGTCTGTTCTCAAGGAGCTTATCATCTAGAAGGGAGAGATAAATGTTAAGCCAGTAAGCAAAATAATTATGGATTGGGCTGTCTGCTTAGACCTGGGTAACTTAAAGAGAGGGCTGAAATGCAGGCCATGATCGAGTCACTTGTGCGTTTTTCTATGAAACAGGAACATATGGACCTAGTTTTGGTGTTGCACCCTGTCTCATTGAGCTCAACCTTCTCAGAGCTCATCATCTGATAGTATAACATTGGTAGTTTATAATATTCAAGTGAGACTTTAAAATTTACTGCCGTTTATATAATAATATTTACTATATAACTTCTATTTATTGAATACTTGGTGTGTTCTGTACTGAGTGCTTGCTGTGTATTAATCCATTAAATCCTCACAGCAACACATGGGGAACACAAGCCTCAGAGAGGTTAACTTGCTCAGGGTCACAGAATGAATGAGTAGCACAGAGTGGGGTTCTGAACCCAGGTAGTCTGGCTCCAGAGTTTCTCTCTTAACTGCTTGGTTGTGCCCTCCTATGTTGTATTTGGAGATGTCTCCCCAGATCCATGATGTGAACTTGGAGAGGCTTTCATAATAGAACTACCAGTACCTTACATTTTTATAAGGACTCAGATTCTGTAAGTCCAGTGACAGATTTTTGTAGGGTGCATGGGAACTGAATTCTGAATGTGAACTGGGTGTTGTTTTTTCCCCAACAGGTCCTAATTTTGACTAGCAGGAAGAAAGCTCCCAACCTACTACTAACTGAAGGATTATGATTCATCAGGTTCTCATTGTGCCAGGTTTTCTGTATAAGACCATGATAAAGTCAGTTATGATTCAGTAACGCAAGAGTACCCTACTCTCCAACCAGTCTTAACCCTGGCCTCTTCGTATCCCATTAGGGGCTTCTTAAGCATTTTTGCTCTACTGCAGGTTGTTGACTTGTCTTTTAAGCAATTTTTTTTGTTGAAATAATTATACAGCAGTAATATTTTTTAAAGTTTGAATGGGAAAAAACCATAGCCACATCATTCTTGCCGAGAGCTTCTAACTGTGATTGTACATTAGAATTGCTTTGGGAGCAACTTAAAAATACTGATGCCTGGGTGGGTTCCAGTTATACCATTATTCTTGTATTACTGTTCTCATTTTTGCCTATTACCTTCTAGTCTTTGTCTACTATATATTTTTTATCTCTTTGCAGTAGCCATATTTTAAAAAAACTGGTCTGCTTGGTAGTTTAAAAAAATCCATCTCTGTCTAAGAAAAACGTCACACACATAAAGTAGAAGTGAGAAGCGGATTGTTTTTCCAATTTAAAGTCTTTTCTAATTAAGGAAGTAAGGCATGTCCATTATAGAAAATTTGGGAAAGAGGCAGATTTTTGTACCTCAAAAATAAATTGGTTTCTAGAGAAGCAATGTGAACCAGAGAGTTAAGAATTCTGGGCAGATGTGAGACAGGCCCTCCTCATGGCCAGGCTGCTTAGACTCTGGAAGGATTGACAAGTGCCTGGGTGACCTTCCCTCTGGATGAAATCCAGTGTCCCTGGGCAGGGGAGCAGGCCTCTCTTTCCAAGTTCAGTCCTTCCACATGGATGAAATGTTTCCTTAAGCCTCGTGGGAACATTCTGGTCAGAAGTATATCACGGGTTAATATGAGTTTTTAGGGGAAGGTGAGAAACCATTCTCCTTGAAGGGTTTTTGCAGCTCTGCTCCTAGCAGAGATGGGAGAGCAGGAGTGGATGTGTTACTCATTGAAATTGTTCATTTTGCTCCTCTCTCCCTCCCTGCTCTATATGCAGTGGTCTGACACCCCCCAAACGCAGCCGAGGGAAGCCAGCCCTGTCTCGAGTGCCCTTCCTGGAAGGTGTGAATGGAGACTCTGACTACAACGGCTCAGGTGAGGAGTGCTGTACAGGTGCATCTTGGGGGACCAGGCCTTCCAGAGAACCAGTTCTGCGGGCTGAAGCCAGACCCTGAGCTCCTCCGAACCTGGGGGCACTCGTCAGGGAAATGGCCCTTCCTCCCAGGTCATTCATACTCCTTTTACTTTTTTTTTAATTCATCTTATTTTGAATAAGTAACACATACCATGGTGACAAAAATCAGAAATGTACAAAAGGGTGCATAATGAAAAGCCAGTTCTCCCCTCCCTAGAATAGCCATTGTTAGCGGTTTCTTTTGTGTCTTTCCAGATGTAATCCATACGTACACAAACCAAAAACTTGTGTGTATATTTAAAAGAGTGAGCAGAGAAGCCTAACATGCACATTCCTCTAAACTATGCCTTTTTTCAGTTAATAATATATCTTGGAGATTCTTTTGTGCTTTTTATTGGCTGCCTAATATCCCATTACATAGGTGTGCTATCATTTACTTAGCTGGCCCTCTGCAGATGGACGTTTAAATTGTTTTTGTTTAATTGTCATAGTCAATGTTGCAGTGGGCAACCTTGTACAAAGATCATTTTGTATCCCTGGGGAGTATATCTATAGATATACTCTATTGCTGTATTGGAGGAAGTATGCATTTGTAATTTTGATAGATATTTCCAGTCTGCCCTCACAGGAGTAATATGATATCCTGTGTCACTGAATTTCACACATAACCCTGTAATTTCATGTGATCCAATGCTTCTACTCCCTACTGGGGTAAAATGGAGACATTCTACTCCAGCAGGTCCAAACAGTAAAACACATGGATCTTATCTCCTCTGACTGAAGGAATAAAGGACAGGGCAGAGCCAAAGGAGAGGACTGGGTGGTGCTTAGGTGGAACAGGTGCAGGGCTGGCTGTTCTCTGAGCACACCTCTGTCCAGCCCTCCTATGGGGGGTGTGCACTCTGGATGCCCTGTCTTTGAAGCTTCCATCTAACACTCAGCCTTCAGGGCTTCTCTTCCCCTCTTTCCTTTTCCCAACTGCTTTATTTTCCCTTAGCATCAGTTTCTTTTTCATATGTGTGTTGATGAATGCATGCCTGCATGTTTCATTACTGTCTGACTGTCAGTGCCCAGAAGGCAGGGCTTATGTCTAGGTTAATTTGTACAGCATCTAGTGCAGAACTGGGAGCGGATTGGCACGTACTTTGTGCTTCTGGTGGTGACATTTTATTCTTATTTTTAAAACCACGTAATTATTAAAATGATGCCAAAGGAAATTTAAAAAGGAAACTGACCTTCCACTGTTCCATCACCTTAACACAATTGCCTTCATTTCTCTATGTTGCCTTCTATTTATTTCAGGCACGTTTTTCACAAAATCCTAATCCAAAACACATGCTCTTTCATATTCTGCTTTTTTCAATGTTATCTTCCAATCAATGCATTATAATTTACTTGTTTCATTGTTAGAATTTGGTTATTTTCAAATTTTAACATTATACATAAGGTAGTGAACCCATATTTTTGTTCAAAAGCCTCTTATTCATTTTAAAAGTTATTTTTCTAAGAACAAATTCCCAGGGAAGGAATTTACTGGAGTAGATTGTTCATACTTTTTTTTAAATGGCTCTTGAGACTTACTGCCAAATTATATTCTGAAAGGATTAGACTGGTCTGCAATTTCCTCAGCAGTATATGATTGCACCAGTTTCCCCACAGCCTGCCTCTTCAGTAATGGATTTTGTCTTTTTGTTGTTATTGCTATTGATTTAATAGACAGAAAACAAGACCTCATTATCAGGAATATACTTTATAAAAAAATTATATATGTAGATGGTAATGTTTCCTTAGGAACATGATTTCTACTCTGTGGAATTGGATCTTTTCCTTAGTTGAGTGTGGTCACCTCCCTGTTGCCAGCTTATAGACTGGGGAGGGGAAGGGACGTTCCTCTGTGTATTCAGAGACATTTGTGAAGTACCCATCCACGTGTGCTAATGCATTAGGTGCAGAACAAAGTAAACCGAAGAGATGTGGTGCCTGCCCCAGGCAGGACACCCTGTGTAAGGTTCTGACAAAACTGGCAAGAAAAGAATCTGCAGACCTGCTTGGCTCTGCTGAGTGCTGTGCAGCCAGGTGTCCTGGATAGCCAGGTATGGCCCTGTCAGAAAAGAACTCATTTAGCAAATAGTTTTACTGGGATATCCATCCCAGGCATCTTTTTCCATGAAGCCTCCATCATGAGGCCCACCAGTCAGGGAGGCCCAGAGAGCAGTTTGTGGCTTTGCCAAGATGCATTATAGTCCTTCTTCCTGGTGTCCTGGTGATGAAGCAGTTATATTTTTCCAAGGAACATCAACCTAAGGTTCTAGTTCAGAGGTCAGCAAACTGTAACCTGTTGCCTGTTTTTGTAGGGCCCACGAGCTAAGAACGTTTTTTACATTTTCAAATGATTGAAAATCAAGCGAAGAATGACATTTTGTAACACGTAAAAATTACACAAAATTCAGATTTCAGTGTCCAGAAATAAAGTTTTATGGGGATACAGCAGTGCTTGTTCATTTACCAATCGTCTATGGCTGCTTTCATGCTACAATAGTAGAGTTGAGTAGTTGCAATGGAGACTGCAAAACCTAGAATACTTACTATTTGGCCTTTTAAAGAACAAGTTTGCCGTCTCCTGATCTAGTCTTAAGAACTAAGGAGAGGGTAGGGAAGTGGAAGGGTGGAGGGGATGTTGCTGACTCATTCCTGGGCTGCCCCAGTCAAATGGAGGCCCCGGGCAGGCCTCCTGGGCACCATTCCATGCCCCCTTGGGCACTGTCTCCTCCCCTCCCCCACCCCCAGGCAGAAGCCTCCTGATGCCCTTTGAAGACCGTGGAGACCTGGAGCCCCTGGAGCTGGTGTGGGCCAAGTGCCGAGGTTATCCCTCCTACCCCGCCTTGGTGAGTCTGCCTGATCCTCCTCCCTCCTATGGGTGGTCTGGCCCCTGCCTTGCCTTGGGGGCTTATCTGATTGGATCAAGCCAGGAGAGTGTGATTGGGAGTCAGGGTACCTTTAGCTGCAGAAGGGAGGGAGGTTTTATCCCAGCCTGGGTGGGTCACACCAGCTAGACTCCCTGCTTAGGGCTCTTAAAATAGGTTAAAGTTTGCAGACAGAAGTTAGGGCTCTTAGTGATTTAATAGCATATATTTATTTGCTAAATAAAAAAAATTATCTATTATTCATAAAAGTAAAATGTGCTCATTGTAGAAAATTGTAAGAGCTGTTAATAATGCTTAGGTGTTTTACTAAATGTCTGTCATGCTAAGTTCTTGAAATGCTGAGGAAGGTATGGTTATTCTCATTTTATAGGGGAAAAAACTGAAGATCTATTTGCTACCATGGTCATCTAGCTATTAAGTGGCAGGGTTGGAATTTGAGCCCAGGGCTCAAAGTGTGTGATGTCAAAGCCTGTGTTCCGAGCCACTGAGTTCAAAATCACCCACAGTGCCATCTATTCAGAGATTACCTCTTGATGTATATGCTCAGCCCTTATTTTTCTGTTTAATGCATAAATGTGCATAAATATGAGACCGTACTCTGTTTAACCTCCCCTTCACTTAACAGTACACCATGAGCATGCATGGCTTATGCCATTAAACATTCTTCATCAGCAACACTTTCATTACTGCATCATCTTCAGTCGTATGCGTGTACCTTATTTTAACCATTCCCTAGTTGGTCATTTAGATCATTTTGAATTTTTCACTATGATAAACAGCCAGCAGTAAGCATCATTGTAGCTTAACATTTGTGCACATCCATGGTTATTTCTTCACAGTGAAGAAGTCTTAGGAATGCCTTCTTGGGGCATCTATGTAAAATTCTGATGCAAATTGCCAAGTTGCCCCTTAGAACATTGGTTCTGGTTTATACTCCCACCAGCAGTAGCTAAAATTTCCATTTTTTCCATAGTGGCAGTAGCTAAAAATTCTAATTTTTACCACCCTGATTGTTATGTCTTAGGGCTCTTTCTATATTAGGGAGGTAATATCCATCTGGCCCTGAAAATACTGATTCTAACCTTTGGGGCATGTCACAATCATCTGGGGGAATTTTTTAAACAATGTAGATCCTGGGGCCCCATCTCAGATCAACTGTATTAGACTCTCTAAAGCCAGACTAAGGCATGAATATTTTTGTTTCTTTTTTTTATGACTATTTTTTTAACACTCCCCAGATGATCTATAGTGGGTGTTGAGAACCGCCCTGCCAGCCTATGCGTGCACACAGAGCTCTGAGCCTCTCCCAGCTCATTTTTGTCTATGGCTCTTTTCATAGACAGCAGCCTCTTTAGGTGAAGAGTGCAGGAACTCTGATCCTTTTTGGACAGGTGAGGAAACTGTAGCTCCAAGAGGTTATATGACTTTCTGGAGTCATATTGGAACCCATGCTACCTGCCTCACCCCCTGCTTAGCAGTGGCAGGTGGGAGATCCACATTGTGATCCAGCGCTGAGGAGGTTGGACCTGGGGCTGCCTTCACAGGCTCCATGCCCAGCTGTCAGTGAGACCCCCAGCTTAGTTGTTGAAGAATTGATTAAGACTGTGCAGGTTTAGTTTTGTTTTTTTTTAATCTCACAATACAAAGAAAGCCAGTCTAAAACTAGTCTCTTTTTTTTTTCTTTTTTTTTTAAATAAATTTATTTATTTATTTTTTGGCTGTGTTGGGTCTTCGTTGCTCTGCACGGGCTTTCTCTAGTTTCGGTGAGCAGGGGCTACTCTTCGTTGGGGTGTGCGAGCTTCTCATTGTCGTGGCTTCTCTTGTTGTGGAGCATGGGCTCTAGCTGCGTGGGCTTCAGTAGTTGTGGCATGTGGGCTCAGTAGTTGTGGCTTACGGGCTCTAGAGCGCAGGCTCAGTAGTTGTGGCGCATGGGCTTAGTTGCTCCACAGCATGTGGAGTCTTCCCGGACCAGGGATCGAACCCGTGTCCCCTGCATTGGCAGGCGGATTCTTAACCACTGCGCCACCAAGGAAGCCCCTCTTGTTTTCCTTTTTAATTATCTTCTTAATCATACATTTTCTTTTGTGATAAAGAAATTCAGCCACCACCTGAAAAAACCTACCACCTGAATACAACCTGTGTTTTCATTTTGGTTTATGCTCTCCCAGTCATTTTCCTCTGCATACTTAAATATGTACTTGCACATATAGTGACTATACGGTTTTTAAATTTCTGAGGCTCTTGTTCTTTAAAAAAATGTTTTTTGTTTTTATGTAAAAATTATGTATCTACATTGCAGAAGCTTTGGAAAAAGGGAAAATCAACACAAATCGCAGCATTATGACATCATCTATAAGCATTTTGTATTGTTGCTTCTATTTATCATTTATATATTATAGCCGTAACAATGGTGTGTGTACGCATTTGTTATGTAATGTGTTAAATGTTATTGCAGACTTTATTTCCATGTTTTACATCTGCATGACATTTGAGTGAATGGACCATTATTTATTATTTGGGGATACATTTGCCTCTGTCTTTTTTAAAAAGGGAGGCGAGCTCCCCTTAAGAGGCAGACTTGCCCATCTTGCTTCTGCCCTTGGGGGGACACTTTTCACAGTCTGCCCCACTTTCCAAGCCAGGCACTATCCCCACTGTTGATAATCGAGGAAGTTCAGGAGGGCTTGTCTGGTGGTTCTCATTAGGACCCTTAGCTTCAGTCCCAGGAGGGACAGACAGGCTGGGAGTTAGAGTTTTTACCAAATCACACAGCTGGGGGCAGGGTAGTGGTGGTTCTTCCTTAGAGTAAACTCTTAACTAGAGGACCTGCTTTTAGCTGCTTATCTTGAGAAGGATGTAGGGAAGCTGGCAAACACCCAGAAGTAAATAGAGCAATTTATTATTATAAGAGACCCCCTGGGACAGGGTATAGGAATTAAGATTGCTCCATCTCTGGAGAAAGCTGCCTCCTCCGTAAGTTTCCAAGTCTCCCTGGCCTTGGTGCACAGAGATTATCAGCCAGCTGCTCTGGAAGCAGGGGCTGTGTAGGAGGCAGTGGGCAGCAGAGGCCCAAGCCTTGTCCAGGCACCTGGTTTTAGTCCCAGCCAGCTACATCCTTCTGTGCTTGGCATTCTCCTCTGTCAGCTAGTACTTGTCAGCAGACTTCTCAGCATCAGCAAGAGGATGAAATAAGATGATGTGTGAATAATTAGGAGCTTTGGTAACTTTGTCAGTGCTCCACAGCGCTGGAGAATTATTATGTTGATGCCACCAGGCATTTTGCTGAGCCCTTGCCCTTGTGGAGCCTGCAGCCTCAAGGACTCATTCTTCCAGTGGCCCTTGTTTCCGACCACATCATTCTCCCCTCTTCAGCAACCCTCCACACTCAGTCTTTTGCCTTCTCTCTGATTTTACCGTGGAGGTGCTAAAATTGTATCTGGTCTATGCACCAGGAAGGATTATAGTCAGACAGGAAGGTGGTGGGTAACCAGGAGATCTGTTTAGGTAGAACCAAAGGGATGGGCCCTCTGGCCGATTCAGGACCTTCTTCACAGCCATGGTGTCTAGGAAGCCCCTGAGATTTTGAAATGAATTGCACAGGTTCTAAAGGTAAATTGGCAGGGGAAAAAAATGGCCTCCATTCCTTTCCCCTAAGGGACATTGGGAGGAAGGCGTTTGTCTATCTGGCCTGGACGTCAGAGATGCTCCACTCACTTCTGAAAACCCCCCACCCTGGCTTCCCAGTACTCCTCTTTCAGCTCTGGGGCCTGACAGTTGATGGAGCAAGCTCCCTTGTCGGAAGGTCTGATTGGAAAGGGCCAAAGGATTAGGACAATACCTGGGGAAACAGGGTCAGAATTTCTGTTTGGGGTACTGAGGGTCATTGGAAGAGGTCAGCCCCTCCATCACTGCATTGTGGGCCGAGCCAATCCCCTGCATAGCTTTGGTGTACGGTGGTTCAGTGGTTAGTCCTACAGCAGGGTGCACTGGTCACCCCGTCCACCCCCCGCTGAATGCTGTCTCCTTTCCTGCTTCCAGATCATCGATCCCAAGATGCCCCGGGAGGGCCTTCTGCACAATGGCGTCCCCATCCCCGTCCCCCCACTGGATGTGCTGAAGCTGGGAGAGCAGAAACAGGCCGAGGCTGGAGAGAAGCTCTTCCTTGTCCTCTTCTTTGACAATAAACGCACCTGGTGAGTGGGTGCTGCTGCTGGGAGGATGCACCAGGATGCAGGCCGAGGGGCCCAACCAGGTGGCTGTTCTAATGCTGACGTGCCGGAGAGGTACACAGAGGGGCTGTGGACTCGGCCACCCTGCCTCCACCCAGGTGAAGGTGAATGGTTACCTGCCAGCAGCCGGTCTGCATTTGCCATGTTAACAGTAACCTGGTGTTACTAATAACACTGATTAATGGTGTTAATAGTAACTGAGGGGTATTGCAGATTAGATTCCTTGTGAAACACTCTGAGATGGAGATTTGTATTCGGAGTCATTGGGAAGAGCTGTGAGGGTGAGGGGGCGCAGCACTGGGCAGAGGAAAAAGTTGAACTGCAGTGCACTTGCTGCAGAGGCCTCAGCTCATCCTGTTTGGAGCTCTGGAGCTGGGTGGCTCATTAGAGATGTCAGGGATTGGGGCTGTGCCTTTGTACCCCCATGTCAACCAGTCATTGAATGCTGGCTGCCCCTGGGGAGGGGGGTGACATTGATGGGGGTTGATTCCTGGAGCGGGACTCACTTGAGAGCCTGTAATCTGCCAACACTCCCAGCGGCTGCAGGGAAGCATGTCTCAGTCCTGGGCGGAGAATTCTGGGCAGTGCAGGATCCACCGCAAGGGGCTTGTCTGCTCATGGCTTACAAACACCAGCAGGAGGATTCTTTCACCTCTGCTTCTGTAGAGTGAGGAGGTAGGACTAGCTAATAGCTATCATTTATTGAGCATTTACTCCATTTCTTTATGCAAATTGCTTTACGTGTATGATTTCATTTGGTCCTCATTTAAATCTTCATTAATCCCCTCCCAATCCATTTTACAGATGAGGAAGCTGAGGCTCAGAAAGCCAAGAATCCATAGCCAGAACTGGGATACAAACCAAGATCTGGCTCCAAAGGCTGGGCTCTTAGCCACATGTTATATTCACTCAGGGACCTTTTAAAAAACACCAGATGCAGGCCCCACCAGAGATCATTTCATCGATTCCTGACATCAGCTCCACTTCCTAGCTGTAGCTCCCTGACTCCGCAAGGCAGGGTGAGGCTCAGAGCCCTCCAGATGACTCAGCTAGTCTCCCTGGGGGCACATGGGCTTCCCTCTGGCAACCGTCTAAGCTGAGTGAGTGTCCTGGGCCCAGCTGCAAAATAAGTCCCTTGGTTGTTTCCTGCCTGTGGCATCCCAGCCTGCCTCCCTCTGCCCTGTCCCCTCCCCCTGGCTTTGCTGGTCCTGGGCAAGTGGGTCCAGAAGAGCCTCCTTTGGGACCCACCATGGTCCAGCCTTCTTACTGTGCTTATATTTTAGGCAGTGGCTTCCGAGGGACAAAGTCCTGCCCCTGGGTGTGGAAGACACTGTGGACAAGCTCAAGATGCTGGAAGGCCGCAAGACCAGCATCCGCAAGTCAGTGCAGGTGGCCTACGACCGTGCGATGATCCACCTGAGCCGAGTGCGGGGACCCCACTCCTTTGTCACCTCCAGCTACCTGTAAGGGCCTGGCCTGCATCTGCCTGCCCTGCCTCCGTCCTGTGGGGCACAGAGAAGCCTCTTCCTGCCCCAGCCAGACGTACGGCTGGCAGCTTGCCCCTTCCATGGCAGGCCAGGGACTGGGCTGTATCCTCCCCAAGGACAAGGCCCCAGTTTGGACTAAACTGCATGGTTCCCCTGGTGGGCCTGCTGTGTGCCAAAAACTCCCACCTGAGCTCCCTCAGGGGCTTGTCCACTGAAGAACCAGTTAGAAATAGAAACAGCTGTGAGGCTTGGGCCCAGCCGAGGAGATAGACCTGGCCCCAGAAAGCAAGAGGTCTTGGGCTTTCTCAAGGGTGTGCCTGGCCCCTCCAACCCATTCCCAACTAACTACACCTCAGGGTGAGCGAGGCTCTGACACTGACCCCAGAGGTGCTGTGGATACACTAGGGTCCCACGGGGAATCTCACGGAGCTCACCCTCTCTCTCTATCACCTGTCCTCATACCTCTTCCCTGCCCCATCTTCTGCACCTCTGCCCAGTCTCTCTTTTTCCCTTGTTCCTTTCCCGACTTCCTCTTGTGCCAAACTGACAGAAACCATCACCAAACTGATCTTTTTCTTTTTATGGCTCATTCCCTTTGAGGCCAGCTGCTAGCCTACCACTTGGGTGACCCCTTCACCAGCACACCTCCCCACCCCCTTACATGTGCTACAGACAAACAGCTGAGGCCAGCCTGTGAGAACTTGCCCGCTTAGATTGAGGCAGGGTCCCTCCAGCCCTCTTCTGTCTTGCAGAGAGGTGGGCTCAGGCTGGACGGGCTCCTGTCAGCAGACCAGGCTGCTTGTGCCAGTGTCCATCTGTCCACGTGGATTCGAGGGTTGTTGGGTGAAGCTGTGCCCTTTGGCTGGGTCTGCCCTTTCACTCCTCCTAGCGTCTCCTCGTGGGCTTTTCCTTTTCTGCACCTGCAGCCTCTAGCCTCTCTCTCTACCACTAGGGATGGCGTGGGGCCTGCAGTCCAGCATCTTCCTGTCCTGCACTCTGCCCTGCCTAGCCTCTGCTGCTCTGAACTCCAGGGAACACAGTCTTTTATTTCAAACCCTCTGTCCCTTTCCCTCTTTTCCTTCAACCCCCTCTCCACCTTTACCTTCTCAAAACCAGAAGGGAAAAAAAACTGTGAAACGGGAATGCTGACTGACAAACCAACACAACTTTCAGAGGCTTCGATGTCTGTTCTCTGGATGTTTCTTTTCACCTCTTAAGCACCAAAGTTGCAGGGCCAGGTTGCAGGCCACTGATTGCCATGTTGATTTTTAACCTGACGTTCTTTTTAATTGTTTTAAATTTTTCATAGGGGAGTTTTGGACAAAACAAAGTCACTGGGGAGATCACTGCCATTTTTACACACTTTTTAAAAATACAACCAACCAACCGCCACGACTTCTTATACGTTTGGGACATGAGCCAGAGTTTAAAAGGGAACCAACAAAACTCTCTATAACATAAAGGATGGGGTTTTGGATTTTGTACAATAATAAAACTACAATACAGCCTATGGCTAGGGAAGGACATAGTGTATATAATTGTAAAATACTGTTCTAAATTATTCAGGCCTATAGTTTCCATTACTGGAGTCCTCCATTGTGTGGCTGAGTATTTTAAATGCACACAGTGTGGTTTATTTAAAGGAGCCAATGCGTCCCCCCTCCCCAGGTAGTCGGTCGGCTGTGGACTATGTGACCTTCGTCTCAACCTGTGTTGTAAGATCTCGGGGCTCTCTCTCTCTCTTTCTGTGTCTGTCTCTTCCCCCCAATACTTTCTCTTTCTTAGTCTCTTTCTCCCTTTTTTTTTTTCAGTCTCTTTGAATCTTTCAGTCTCTCTCTGAGTCTCATTTTTAAAACTGCTCTTTTAGAACGGGAAACGGCTCAGATCCTGCTGTGGCATGGGGCCTATGTGTCTCAGTCGCGTCTGCTGTGAAGCACACGATGCTCTATTTATTGTAGAAAGTGACTTTATTTGCTTTCTAGAATTGTTTATAACAGATGGTATAAGAGAGGTAATAAACAGAGAAAAATCTATGCTTGTAAAGAATACAAAAGTTAATTTTACCTACTGTAATATGACTGTCTTAAACTTATTTTCTCTCTGAGAAATAAATGTTCTAATGGGCAGCAGTTGCTGTGTGTGTTTGATGTCGTCAGTGGGGCCTGCCCTTCTCCTCCTAATCTCTGCAGCCCTCCCCCTCTTCAAGACACCAGGGCCTATTAAGAATGGGGTTGTCTAGCTGTTGCAGACTCCCAGCTGGACAGGGCTCTGTCTCTCTGTCTGTCTGCCTGCCCATCTGTCTCTTGGACCCCTGGGAGGGGTGCAAGAATGATTTCTGACATTTTCCTCCCCAACAGCACTGCCTTTTGGGAGTTGTGGAAGGTCCAGCCTACTTCCCACGCCTTGGCTGCTCTGTAGCCCCATTCCTTTAGGAGCATCTGCTCCTTGTTCAGTGGGAGAAGTGGCCCGTTGGACATCTCGGGCACCTGTTCACCAAGCTTGCAGAATTGGAGTGTCTAGGCTGCTCCCACCTCCTTTGACATTATTGCCGTCCCCATTCTATAGAGAGGGAGGGAGCCGGGACACACAGAGAGTCAGAACATGAGCCTGACTCCTTTTAGAGCTGGAAGCGAGCCTTTAACTTACCTGGTCTTCATTTTGCAGATGTGGAAACAGACCAGCAAGATTAAAAAACTTGGCCAAGGTCAGCCAGCCAAGACATGGTGGCAGAATTGTGGGACGACAATCTGGCCAAGGCTTTTTTTGTGGGCTCCATAGCATTTCAAGGCTATGCTGGCCTGTTCTGTACCTCCCTCCCCTCTCTGTGGCTCTGGCTCCAACATTTCTGGAAAGGGATATCTTGAGCAGAAGCAGGAGTATTCCCTGAGACAAACTGTTTGTTGGGCCTAGGATAGCTTTTCCTTGACCCATTCTCTCTGGTTCTGCCTGGCTCCTGTGCTTGGCTGGGAGTTTTGTATTTCAGTGTGTGGCTGGAGGACACAGGAATCTCCTGATCACCTCCTCCACAGGGCCTTTGAAATTCTTATTGAAGTCACTGAAGTGTAAAGGCTGTCAATCTGGTATAACATTAAACAAGTATCTCTAATGTACTGATAGTCCTTATATTATGTGTTAGAGTGCAAAGCGACACACTCCTAATCCCACGAAGCTAACAACCTGATTTATAAGACACATTGCAGACAACTCTGAAAAAGCTTCCAGAAGAATGAAGCAGTTAATTCAAGTGGGGTTAAAAATACCTATATATGAATTTATATTTTGAATTACAAAAGCATTTAGAGCGAAGTTACAAGCTCGCCCTATAGAACATTTTGCAAATAAAGGAAAAATGACCAGATGAGTAGGATTTTTAGTAGAGAAGGATAAAAAGAAGTCACTGTAAATAGACGAAGCAGCTTAAACAAAGGGCAGCCTCTGGGAGGTATGGTGTGTATTCCAACTCCAGTGACCAACTGCCATCCCCTTTGACTGGAAACAATTTAGGGAGTGAGGCAGTGTGTTGGGATTAACAGCCCTGTCACTCACTTGCTGTGTGACCTCAAGCATGGTACTGGACCTCTCTGAGCCTCTCTCAGACTGATTTAATAGAGGACCCCAAAGCCAGGGTGAGGCATTAGTACATGGTAGGTGGCAGCATCTATTGAAGGATTTGAATAGGGAAGAAACATGATTGCAGCTTGGCAACTAATTAGACATCAGAGTCAAAAAGGAGTGTTATGGCAGGGTCACTGTGTGGCTGGAGGGACCAGCAGTGGGTTTGCGGGTGAGGAGGGAGGAAGAGTTTAGTTCCTGATGAGTTTATGTTGCCTACAGGACATCTGAGAAAACCCCCCAGCAAGCAGATGGAACTGGACCTGGAGTTCCAGAGGAAGGTAGGAGCAGATGACAGAAATGTGGAGCCACTGAAGCCCATCAGTGTAGTTAGGAGAATGGCCAAGGGGAGAGAGGGGCAAGGGCAGTGCTGAGGAAAGCCCCTTATGTTTAGAGGATGGGGCTGGGGGACAGAGGATGGAGACAGCACCTTCAGAGGTATCTGGTCCCCAGGGAGGGCCTGACACAATGTCAAACCCTAAGGATCATCTAGCCACCAACCCACCCCCCCACCAACTCATTTCACACAGAGTGGCAGGTCAGGTGTGCTCAGCATCACAGAGCAGGAAGAGGCAGTGCTGGATCAGAATCCAGAACCCAGCACTTTCTACTCTCTCCATACGCACATTTTCAGAGCCCTAGAAGTGAGTAGACGTTTCCTTAATTAATTTTATCACTGCTGTTATTAAAATTCATGGCCTCAATTCTGAAATATGATACTGGAGCATGTAGAGGCACTCTGACCAGGAAAAGAAAATCTCACTTTCCTAGCAAGTTAAAAAACATCATTAAAAGCATTTGCCAGGGGCTTCCCTGGTGGCGCAGTGGTTGAGAGTCCGCCTGCCGATGCAGGGGACACGGGTTTGTGCCCCGGTCCGGGGGGATCCCACATGCCGCAGAGCAGCTGGGCCCGGGAGCCATGGCCGCTGAGCCTGGGCGTCCGGAGCCTGTGCTCTGCAACGGGAGAGGCCGCAACAGTGAGAGGCCCGCATACCACAAAAAAAAAAAAAAAAAAAAAGCATTTGCCAAAACCCTGGTCAGCTTGACCACTTTCATTAATGTAATAGTTGCTATTAACACTTGAGTGTGAATTTGCTTTTCAGATAGACTCTTCTGACCTGGCCAGGCTGTGAGCTTTGAGAGAAGAGGGGGTGAATGGTAGGACTGCTAGGCTCTGGGACAGGTGCTGAAGGGAGATTGAGTATGGGAGCCTTGTCTGCCCCTGGCTCTGCAGGCTCTCCACGGTATCTGTAGGGCAAGGAGTGTGAACATCTGGTCCTGCCAACTGCAGACAGTTTGGCCTTTACCAGGAAGAAAGGAGGGAGGTCTTTGAAGGAGGAAAATAGTTTCTTCAAAAGATGGGGAAGAAGTTTCTGCCTGACTGTGAGGTGGAGAAGAGGGGCCAGGGAGGTGTGTGTCTGAGCCAGAGCTGGAGGGGAACTCTGACTTGACCTTGACACTTGGGGGTTCCCTTCTGCTTGTCCTTTCCCTTAAAGGGTGGAAAGAAAAAGATAAAGATGTATTTGTATTTACTTATATTTTGCATGCTATATTATATATATTGCAATATAATTACATATATGTTAGTATTCTCTACAATTTTAATATTCTTAAGAGGGCTAGGACCCACAGGCTACATGGAGTAGAAAAAGCTAATTGTCCCCAAACTTCAGAAGGGTTGTTGTGTTGTTATTTCAAAGAACACTGTGTGTCCTTTGCTTGGCACCTGTAAGGCTGGTTGGAAGTGGAGGGTTTCAGTCTATCTCCCCTCATTTCTGAAGCAGTGTCTGAGTTCCTTCCTCTTTCTTTCTGCTTTGTATTGGCCTCTTTTGGGGCCATAAAGATAGTTGGGGGGATGAAATGTTGATGGTTCCTGGTGGGCAAGAGTGCAGGATGCATAGGGGTCCAGAGGAGGGCCTCCCCACCCACCCCAGCTTCACAGTCCAGAAGACTGCCGAAGGATTTTATCTGAGCTGGTCACAAAAGAATATAAAATTTGTTATTTGCTATCTAATTTGGGAAAAGAAAATTTTTTATGTGCAAAGGAGAAAGTAAGACTATTTTAACCACTTAGAAATAACCATTTCCACTATTTTAATGTAATTCCTTACTGTCTCATTTTTTCTAGGTAGAGCATGCATGTATTTTAGTTTCTCGTACTGGGTTGCTGGGAAATCAGCTGATAGCTGTCTGCAGTCACTGCAGAAGTTCTCAGCATGACTGGAACACAAGGCCCAACAGCTCTTTTGCCCAAGTTTAACTTTTCCTCACTTGCTAAGTATCATGAACTGGCCTGTGCCAACCATTGCCTGTTATTGTTTGCTTGTTCCCGTCATTTTGCTAAGATATTGGTAGACTCTAACAGTTGAAATTGAATAAGAGCTATAGTTCTCCATCCTAAGAACTTTTGCTATTGGGGGTACATTTCCATGGAAGTAAGTCTTGGACCAAATTCCACCCCATGTTCAAACACCTGTGAGCGAGATGGCCCCCAAGAGGCCATATACATTCTTCTTCAGCTTGAGAAGTTCTTGCTCTCTGCCCTCTGGTACAGCATCAGCACCTGGCATGAAAGGTCATTCCAAGGTGGACACAACACTCTTCTGAATGCAAAACCAGCTGCTGAGTAGGCCCGTCAGGGGGCCAGAGCAACAGAGCTTTAGACCAAGAAACAAATTTTGTTGTTTTTGATATAACTTTACATACAGTAATTAAGATACACAACCTTGAATCTCTGTGAAATTTTACATTTGTAACCATCCATGAAACCACCACCCAGATCAAAATACAGAACATATCCAGTGCCCCAGAAAGTTCCTCATGTTCCATCCTAGTCAATGTCTACTCCCCCCATCCCCCAAGGGTAACTACTATCCAGGATTCTATGACCATAGATCCATGTTGCCTGTTCTTGAACTTCATATGAATGGAATCAGACAGTGTGTGTACGTTTTTGTCTGGCTTCTCCCATTCAATATCATGTCTCTGGGCTCCATTCCTGTTATGCACATAGCTGTAGCTTGTTTTGAGTAGTATTCTATTGTACAAATATACCATAGTGTGTTTATTGTCCTGCTGGTGGACATTAGGTTGTTTCCATGTTGAGCTGCCATAGTAACACTGCTATGAACATTCTTGTACATGTCATTTGGTGGACACAATGCTCATTTCTCTTCAGAAAATCCCCAGGAGTGGAATTGCTAGGTCACTGGTTGGGTGTGTGTTTAGCTTTAGTAGTTCTACCAAACAGTTTTCCATTGGTTGGATGATTTACACTCTTGTAGCCGTGTACGGCAGTCCAGGTGTTCCACATCCTTGCCAGCACTTAGTATTGTCAGCCCATGACGTTTGCTCTAGACCTGCTTGTTGAACGACTTCCGCTAAGAGCCATCATACAGCAAGGCTTCTTTCTTCCTGTACAACACTACCTTGCTCCCAAGGGAGAGTTATGAACTGCCAAGGTGTTTTCAACTAGGGAACCCCCCATTGAGGGGATGGGTGAGGTGGGAGAACTGATCCTGTCCTGTGTGGCTCAGCCTTCTCTTAGCACCTACCTCTCTACTATGGTGCCACCCAGATCCTGCTTTGGCTCTTTGGGGAATAAAGAACTTCTTACTTCAAAGTAACACAATCCTCCCTGGCCCCCTCCTCCTCACCCCTGGCCATTGGACTCTAGGGGACTGAGCCCAGCTTCAGGGGCTTCCTTTCTCATACAGACCCACACTGCCAATACTTCACTCCTCTGGCATCCTGGGTACAAGCAGGGCAGAAGGCACCCCCTGCACATTGTGTCCAAATCCTTCCTCGCCCACTGGCTGGTATCTGAAATTCCATTAGCACTTCATGCCTTTACCTCTCAAGGCCATGATCCTTGGGGACATGCCTGTGGCCCTGGTTTCCTTTGAATTATTGTTATCCCAGCGTGATAAAGAATGTGCAAGCAGGTCTTGATGAGGCAGTAGAGCAAAGGACACCGGGTCCTTGAGGGGAGGATTAAAGAGGGGATGAAAAGGGCCTATTTGCTTTTGGCTGACCTTGGTGACACAGACACACATTTCAGAGCCATCAAGGATGACGGCTCACTAAATCGACTTCAGAGGAATTGTTCAGATCACAGGTGGGCGAAGGTCTGAGATAAGACCATAGGGTCAGGGGAAGAGACCCAGAGAGGGAGTCTTGTTTGGGAACAAAGCTCTGGAAACAAAAGATTGCAGAGCCCGAATTGATGTGGGCAATCGTGTGAAGCCAGCCCTGTTCTTAGGTGCAAGAACGTGTTGGGGTCTAGGCCAAGCTGTGGGATGAGCACACAGGCTTCCCTGGGCTGTCCAGTGGGGCTTCTGGGTCCACTTATGATTTTGGACACATTCCCAATGTTTTGGAAGGTTTTGGCAGCCAGAGCCCCGCCATTCCCCCTCCTCCTGCCCCTGTCCCTCCCTCCTCCCTTCCTCACACCCTCCCTTCCCTTTCTCCCTCCCCTCTGTGTCTCCCTCTCTCAGTTTCTCTTCAAATTTTATTATTCTTTATTATTTTTAACTCCAATTGATTTAAGTGATTTAGAAAATTTAAATATTCAGTAAAGTCTCCCTCCTTGTCCCCAGCCTCCTAGTTCCCCTCCCAGAGGCAACTGATTTTTCCAGTTGCATATGTAACTTTCCAGAGGTAGTTTAATATCAGCGTATGTGTACACGTGCGCACATGTGTGTCTATGGGTGTATGTGTCCCTTTTTTTATACAAATGGTAGCACACTGTTCACATTGGTCTAGCCCTCATTTTTTTTTTTTTTTTTGCGGTACGCGGGCCCCTCACTGTTGTGGCCTCTCCCATTGCGGAGCATAGGCTCCAGACGCGCAGGCTGAGGGGCCATGGCTCATGGGCCCAGCCGCTCCGCGGCATGTGGGATCTTCCCAGACCGGGGCACGAACCCGTGTCCCCTGCATCGGCAGGCGGACTCTCAACCGCTGCGCCACCAGGGAAGCCCTAGCCCTCATTTTTTTAAATTGTTTTTATTAAATATTGATTAGTTATAAAAATAGTAGTTATACAATATATACCTATTAAAAAAAAAAACCATGATACAATAAGCCACCTGGTCCCTACCACCTCTCCTAGACAAAGAAACAGGGCCTTTAAAATCCTCTTTGTGGCCCTTCCCAGCCTCACCTTTTCTTCCCCTAAATACTGTCCTAAATGTGATGCTTATCATGCCGTTTTTTCCTTTATAGTCCTGCCATATGTTCATGTCTCCATACAATATGTATGGGGTAGTGTCTCACCTTTTTGGATTTTGAAGAGAAGGAAGTGTACTGCCTGCAGTCTTCTACAGCTTGCTTGTATCCCAGCCACGATTAGATTAAGGGTCTTGAGGTTCAGTTGAGTGATGCCAATCATTTTCACTCTGGTATGGAATTCCATCGTATGAAGACACCACAATTAAGTTTTCATTGCACTATTTAAGGACATTTGGGTTGCTTCCAATTTTTTGCTGCTAGGATCAGTGCTTGTGTGAATGTTCTGAATTGTTTCTCCTGGTGTGTATGTATGTTTGGGGGGTTGGTTGGGGTAAGGATTTCCGTGGGGCATTTGCAGGGGCCTAGGGAACACACATTATTGTCAACTTCAGTTGATAAGGGCGAACTGTTTCCCAAAGTGGTTGTGTCAGTTCACATACTTGCCAGCTCTTTGAGAGTTCCCTTTGCTTCACTCCCTCGCCGATGCTTGGAATTATCAGTTTTTAAAATGTTACAGGCTGATACATGTGGGATCATAACTCATTGTGGTTTAAATTTTTTATTTCCCTGATTATGCACTTCGAATTTTTTTACTTAAAATATATTTTGGCAATTGTCCTATATCAGAGCGGTAAGGACTTCCTCCTCCTTTCTTGGACTGGAGAGTGTTCCATCATATGGAAATCTGACTATTTAACCAGTTCCTTATTGATAGACATTGAGTTGGCTCCATTGTTTTACAGTCAATTCTGCAATGAATAGCTTTGTATAGAGATGGTAAAGTGTGTCTGTACCTGAGGGAGTCTATATGTAGGTTTCTTACATAGGGACCTTCTGAGACGTTTAGATGAAAATGGAAGATGGTTTTTGCTCCCCTCTGGCCCACCACCTGTCCACTTCCGGCAAATTCCCTTAATTCCCCAAGTTCCCAAGATGGGAACTGTATCTGTCCTGTCTTGTTTCACCACCACACCTTTTCTCTCAGATGGTAATGCTCATCTTCCCCCCTTCCCTCTGAACCAACCCAGAACCAACTTGTTCACCCCTACACTCCACCCCCCCCACCACACACACACAGATTCCTTAGAGACCGTCCTACCCCGGCATCTCCTTCTTAGGACCATCCCCATCTTAAGAATTAATATTTCCTAAGGGGGTGGACTTTGCCTGGCCCTGAAGGAGAGGATAAGAAAACTGACCGCAGCCCTTACAGAATGAATAGTCTCAAAGGGGGCGGAGCAACAGATATATAAAACAACCAGGAAGTCAGTTGTAGGACAAATCGCAGCCCAGCATCTATTGGCTGTGCTGCCCTGGCAAACCTGGGCCTCATTTTCTTTATAGAAAGAGGACAGTAACCCTTCTCTGGGGCTTGGGGCCCAGTGGGGCCTGTGTTCACACACTTGCAGGTCATAGCTTTCCTTGTTATCAAGGACACTTCTAATTCAAGGAGCCCATGAAAATGACTATGGTAGACACAAGTTCAGGGTCTGAGAGCATCCGGAGGAAGGGGAAGGAAGCCCAAATTGACATGTCAGTTCACAAAGAACTTTTCCTTATTCTGCTATAGAGCCCACATATTCTCTCTTTGGTGGGTGTTTTAGGGGGCTCTGAACTTATGCAGCTATAAAGCATGCTACAGTGAACAGCCTTGACCTCAGGTCATCTGGCATGAGCAGGTACATGTGCTGGATGAGGCTCTAGAAGGGGAGCTGCTGAGTGCACTGGGCACCATTCAGTACATCCTCCCTGAATCTGCTCATAAGACTCAACCATAAAGATACTTCTTCCTTCCGTAATCAGACTCCCTTAGCACTTTCACCCATAGACTCTGGCTGTCTGGGTACATGTCCTGTCTTCTGGGCACTTGTTTAGGGAGAGAGCAGGCCTAATTTCATTCTCCTGTGCTCAGCACACAGTAGGTGGGCACTCAACACAGGTGAACTGAGTTACCATTAACCTTCATGGAACATTTTCTCATTTGGTCCTCAAAACGACCTTGTGTGTGGGCCTGGCAGAATGATCATCCCCATTTTACAGGTGGGTAAGCTGAGGGTCAGAGACACCCAGTCTTGCCCTTGGCCATACTTGATCTTGGCCTCAGGCTGAGGAGGAACGGAAACCCAGGGCTTCTGACTCCCAGCACAGATTCACTACCCCTGGGCCACACTGCCTCCCAGGGGCTGTTGAAATGCAATTAGCTGAGGTAGGACCCTTGTCTCAGCCTTACTCTCTGGCTGTTTTTCCCTACACAGAACTAATGGCCAGGGCCTTCAAAGCCTTATTTTCTTGTTTATTTGCCAACAAAGATTAGAAAGATCAGAATATCTAACCAACATTTTTTGAGTCCTCACACACTCCAGGCAACCTCTCAGCTCATTTACTTTTCAGAAGCTGAGACATTATTATCCCCCTCATACAGATGAGGTTAAATGAGTGGTAAGTAGCAGAGCCGGGATTTAAACCCAAGCGGAGTCCACTTTCTTAACTTTTCTATACCACTGGCTCTCAGTCAATGGCTTTTAGTATATGACACTAATGAATTATCATTCTATTCTTTCAAGCCTCTGTTGAAATGGTGGCTCTCTGCTTGGTATTTTAGGGATGACAGGAAGGTCCTTGGGGGAATTCCCTGGTGGTCCAGTGGTTAGGACTTCACGCTTTCATTGCCCAGGGCGTGGGCTCGATCCCTGGTTGGGGAACTAAGATCCCACAAGCTGTGCGGCATGGCCCCCCAAAAAAAATTAAAAAAAAAAATAACGTGCTCATTTTACAAAATAAAATAAAATAACAAACAAAAAAGGAAGGCCCTTCACCCATAAAAATCTAAATACCTTCCCACCAGTTTAGGGCTGCTTATGATTGCACAAGTAGAGCTATATCCCTTAGGCTGACAGCTTTGATCCTTCATGAAATGAGATACTCCCAGGTCTTTTGTCAACTTTTTAATGCTCAGTCCTGCTTTTCATGCCACGAACAGCTTTCTCCTTCTCTATAGTTCTTACAATAAAACAAAAGAGGTTTTACTCAAATGTAACATTAAATCACACTATTAAATATGACTTTACAAACTCCTCCTCTCACCACTGTCACTATTTACTAATTATCTGAAGGTCCTATCTCCTGTTACAGAAACTGGATTTGGATCCGCTTGCCTGACACACAGCAAAGCCAATCTACTGACCCCAGGTTGTGGTGAAGAAAAGTACAGTGTTTATTGAAGGCATTGAGCAAGGAGAGCGGGCAGCTCATGCTCAAAAGACCCAAACTCCCCAGTGGCTTTCAGGGAAGGGTTTTAAAAGGCAGTATTAGTGCTGTGGGTTGCATTCTTCTGGCTGGTTGGTAGTGAGGTAACAGGGTGAGGTTTTGGGAATCAACATCATCAACCTTCTGGTCCCAACCGGCGGGGGGTCTATGTGCTTGTGGACAGCAGTTTTCCTGGTTGGAAGCAGGAGAAGTCTGGTTTGTGTAAAAACAGTTTAGGAATGTGTGTCAGACCTCGTTATCTATATCTTTCAGGGAACTGGGAATTCAGTGACTCTGCTATGTAACTGATTTATAGTCTAAATTGTTATGTTTCCTAGCCCAACAGCTATTCTTTGTTTCTGTGTGTTCGAATTTCCTAATATTTAACTCTTGAGCCAGACTTTTGAAACTGAGGGGGGGCCTGAAGCAAAGCCTTTTACCTCAAGAGATGGGGAACATGGGAGGGGTGGCTTGTACACCCGAGAGGTCCTAAAGTGTCCCACACAGTTTCACTCCCACCTCGCTGTCCTCTGTCCCACTCATCCTGCCACTACGCTCAGTGCTTTCACCATCCATTTGCCCAATCCACCGATGCTTTGGCCTCCCTGCTCCATGGCCTCCTCTCCCCCAGTGATCTTATCTTCCCTGGCTCACTACTCAGCCCCACACTCAAGCCCTAGGCCCTCTGAAGATCCCATGTTCAAAGCTCTTTCTAGCTCTTCTCTTCAAGCCTTTACTCCCATGGGCCCCATAGTCCACTGATCTCACTACCTTTCACTGTCCCCTTCAAATCCCTTCTCCCCTCCTTTCCCTGCCTCAACTCCATCGTTAGTGATTACAACTCTTCTCTTGTCTACAGCCTCCCCTCCCGTACCTCAAGCTTTCTAGATTGTACTCACTTGGCAAAACTCCAGCCCAGTTAAATCCAGCTCTCGGCCGGCTCCACCTGCTCCACTGTATATTTTCCTTGTTTACTTTGCTTGCCTCTGCCTGCCCCTCTAGTACGTCAGCCCCAGGAGGGCAGGGACCGTGCCTCAGTCCACTGCTCTGTGTCTCAGTCCATACACAGAGCAGTGGACTGAGGCACGGTCCCTGCCCTCGTGGGGCTGACAAGGTAAATGTGCATGTTTGCTGAGTGCATTTCTTTCAGATGGTGGAAAAGGATCTGAGAACTTGTTTATGGTGGTATCTGGGGGCAAAGTGGAGGATGGAAATCACATTGTGTCCAAGGAGGAACAGAGGAGGGGGTGAAGGGTGAGGAGGACAAGCAGGGGACTCCTCAAGTTTGCCCAAGGAAAATGCTGCTGTTCCTTCCTAACTGACTCTTCTTGTTCTGGGAGAAGATCTTGAAAGAGTTCTTCATTCTCGAGCCCAAATTACAGAATTCTAAACCTTTACCAAATTGTTGTTTCCTGCTAGTCTTGGTCACTTAAGGCTTCCAAGAAGACATTTGAATAGCCGTGATTAGCAGAGAATTGAAGCCCAGAGAATAGAAGGACACATGGGCACTGGTGGCAGAGCCAGGACTTGAACCCAGTATCCTGCCTGCAGTCCTGAGTTCTCTCCAACTGTCTGCTGTGCTGCCCTGCTGTGCTGTCATTTGCCCAATTGTCCTTATCCTTAAAAGAAGGAGAGAAAATGTTTTGTCTAACCCACACTGAACACTCTTGAAAAACACTGTGGAAGAGATTTGTTACCAGTTCGGGTCCTTGGACTCTTTAATCCATAGAAATTGATAAGAAGCCAGACGAGGAATTCAGGCAAGGCTTTATTGGGAGCAAAAACAAATAATGGGTTCCCTTGCTCGCTCTCCCAGGAGGGTGGGCTGGTCCCTTACATGGGGTGATGGTAGGGGCGGATTGGTAGGTCGGACCAGAGGGGTAGCTTAGGTGGTCTGCCCACCCCCTCGGTGGGGCTGTGTGCAGGAGTCATGCACAGGGCTCACCCTGTTTTTCTCCTAGCACCTCAGAAATAGCAGTAGCTTTATGGCCTTTTTATGTCTTATTCTTCATAATTGCCCCAACTGTGCATGTATATAGTTATTTTTAGTCCCTTATCGTTTCTTTGTACTGTGTCGCTCTGGTAGGAGGTCCTAGGTCCCAGCCTATCTTAGATTGAAGGATCCAACAAGGCTCTGGCAAACCCGTATGACATGCTTACAGAGTGACACACATTCCCTCATCTAATCCCCACGGCAGCCCCCTGAGGTTGGTACTGTTATTATCTCCATTGTGTGGAGAAGGAAACGGAGACACAAGGAGGTTACACAACTACACACACAGGAAGTGACGGAGCCTCTGTGTGATTCAAGAGCCTATGCTTATAACCTTGATGCTCTAGGGTCGTAAATGCAACACAAAAATGACTTTTCAATTTAAGCAAATTTTTTCCCCCGAAAGGTTTGAGTCCTGTCAACAAAAGGGACTCTGACCCTCTGAAACAGAAAGCAGTGTGGGAAGGCAGGCACTCCTTGTTAAATTGTGTGCTAGAGATATTTCAGCCCCAAGTCTGAAGGGGAAGCGCCGGAGGACAGGGGAAGGGGAAATGACACTTGGTTTGTCCCATTTTGTGCCAGCTGCTGTCTGTACATTAGCTCCACGCAAGTCTCACAGTGGGCCTAGGTCATGTGTTCCCGCAGCTAGTTGGTGGTAGAAGTGGGATTCAAAACGTACACATTTTACTCTATCAAGAGGCTTCCCAAGGCAGTGTTACATAGGACGTGTTTAAACACCACAAATAAGGCATTTCTGGGTCATGAGCTTGGAATTCAAAGTAATCTTGGTTAAGCCCCAGCTGAGGCTCTGATCATTGCATTCTTTCCTTCCTCTTTATCACTTGAGAACTGAAAAATTTTGTACAGACTAGACTTTCCACTGAGATGGGTAGAAGAGTTTGAACCAACTAATCGCTAAGTTTCGACTCCAAAAAAGGAAACAACTTGTTCTAATTTGCCAAAACTTAGGTCAAGTACATTTTTTTAAAAAACTGAATTGTCCACAGGATCCCATTTGGCATTTTTGTCTTTTTAAAGATCAGTGAACTAACGTGAGGTTTCTAAAGAGAGCCAGCCCAGAGTGATAGAACCGTGGCCTGGGGGTCAGGACTCCTGGGTCCTGGGCCTGGCTCTGGCTTGGGCTTGCTGTGTGACCTTGAGCAGGTTACCTCCCATCCTGGGCTTCAGCACTATGAAATAAAGGGCTTGTGTCTGATGAGCTCTCTGTTCACCTCTAGACCTCAAGTTCTAGGATAGGATCATGGGCTCTGGACTCAAGACACTGGAATTCAAACCCCTGTGTCATCATTTACTAGTTGGTAAGGGAGCATGTTGAACAAGCTGCTTAACTACTCTGGGATTCAGTTTCTTCATATGTAAAATAGATGGATAATACCTCTGTCACGGGGTTGCAAAGACTGAATGAGAAAATTCCATAGTTCCCAGCACAAACAGAAGATGCATTCAATACTGGTTAGACACAGCAGTGATGAGGGTCCTTTATATGTTATTAAAAATCAATAAAGAACCAGATCATAAAAATCTAAGCTTCCACCAATAAGTACTTATTGAGCACTTATTCTTCATTTGTGGTGAAACTTTCGGTTGGCTGCCCAAACCATCCCCAGCCCCTTCTTGGCCATCTCCAACCACAGAGACTGGAAATCCCGATATTCTCTTTCCCAGCCTTGCTCAAAGCTTCAGGTGGCCATGTGATCCATGTTTTGGCCATGAGACATAAGCTACTGGGTGTCTTCTAGGAAAGTTTCTGTTCTCTGCTATAAGGGACAGTTACCAGTGGACAGCCCCCTACTGCTGCCCCTTCTGTTTTTTTCCTGCCTTAAAAATATATTATGTGGAGCAGTGGCAGCAGTCTTATGATCATGAAGCACAATCACAGGGAGGAAAAGCCAACAAGCCAAGTGTATCAAAGTGTAGGGCTGGAAAGAGTCTGGGTCCTGGATGACATTGCTGAACAGAGAAATCAGCCCCAGCAGCTGCTGGCTGTTAGACTTCTCACTAAATGTTAAAATACAAACCCTGTTTGTTTAAGCCACTGTCATCTGGGCTTCCTGTTCCGTAGCTGAGCCCATCCTATCTCATACATCATTCAACGAACATTAAGTTTCTACTAGTTCTAGGCACAATTCTAGGTATGAGGTTTACAAGAAGGGATAAGACATCTTTGAGGTTTTACAGCCTATTCAGGAAGACAGCCAAGCTTTTTTTTTTAATGCAATGAAAATGTAAGTGGTGGTACAATTGAAGTCTCAAATGTTAGCCTGAGCACATAAAGGAAGGGGTAGACTATTGCTTCTAGACTGTAAAAGCTTTCAGAACAGATACTTTGTTTTTCTTACCAATACATCTCTAGCACGTCTCTTTGCATATAGCCAACACTCAATAAATATTTGTTGGATTTGGTAACTGTTCGTGCGGCTTACCCTGCATGAAGGATGATCTCACTTCTGTGCCCTTTTGAAGTTAAGTGTGGCCACAGGACTTGCTTTAGCCAATGAAATGAAAGCAGAATCGAAAAGGGAACCTTCATGCACTGTTGGTGGGAATGTAAATGAATACAACCACTAAGGAAAAGAATATGGAGATTCCTCAGAAAATTAAAAATATAACTACCATATGAACCAGCAATTCTACTTCTGAGTGTTTATCCAAAGAAAACAAACCCACTAATTTAGAAAGATACATGCACTCCTGTGTTCACTGCAGCATAATTTACAACAGCCAAGATATGGAAGCAACCTAAGTGTCCATCAATAGATGAATGGATAAAAAAGAATGAAATCTTGCCATTTGTGATAACATAGATGGACCTAGAGGGTATTATGCTAAATGAAGTAAGTCAAACAGAGAAAGACAAATACCATATGATTTCACTTATATGTGGACTCTAAAAACAAAACAAACAAACATAATGAAACAGAAACAGATTCATAGATACAGAGAACAGACTAATGGTTGTGGGGAGGGGGGTTGGGGGATGATGTGTGAAACATAGGTCCATTTTAGGCGGAAGCAGGTAAAAGCCGGTGCCGATCTCTGTGCTCTCTCTTCTCCCTTGCTGTTTGTTGCTGGAACATAAACTAGCCAAACCTGACTAATACAGTGAATGAATAATTAATTAAATGAATGAGTGAATTAATAGTGGCAGTGTTGGGAATGGATTAACGGGGTGGGGACACCCAAGGCAGGAAGTTTGGGGCTGACACTATTGGTTCCCTACCCTCTTCACGCTCTCCTCATTCCTGCTGGCAGAGCCTGCATCCCACTATTGAGATTGAAACTGCCAAATGATGGCTTTCCCAGCCTCCCCTGCAGCTAAAGCATGAATGTGTGACCCAGTGCTGGCTAGTGGACCCCGAGGGAGAGTCTTCTGGGGGGCTTTCTGGAAAGGGCTTTTCTCTCAAATAGAAAGGACAGACTTTCCTCATTGTGTAAGCTACTCCACATTGACTTTTCTGTTACTTGCAGCCTAAAGCACCATAACTGATACAGTATTGATTGCTACAATGTGGCAGGAGCCCATGTGAGACATGAGGCTTAGTTGAAAGGATAGAGAGGAAAAGATAGAGCTGAGGAAAGCTTGGAAGTAAAATCAATAGGACTCGTGACTGATTGGGTGCAGGGGTTGAGCTGTGTGCTGTGCAGAATAAAAGAGGTTTAAAACCCAGTCACTGATGTCAAGGATCCCAGTGAGAGAGATACATACTGAATGAAAACACCAACTGCACGAGGTAGCCTATCACGGGCCAATGTGTACTGTAGGAGCTGTGAGGAGGGAGGGATGAGGAGGCAGCACAGGACTTGAAGAATGGCTGGACTTTGGGTTTGGATGGATAAAGAAGATGACGATAGTCTGGGCAGACCCTTCCTAATATATTTTAGACCAAATTTTATAGCTAGTACTTTACAAAAAGTCTTTGTCTTAAAACTTTCGTTTTTAACTTTGTTTCAACCATTTTCACATAGTAGATGAAAGGCAATAGAGGGACAATCCAGTTCAATACCAGATGTACTTCAAATGTAAGCATCATTTAAAATATGGCTACTTAATAAATCATTAGGTAGATACACTGTAGGTCATTTACCTATTTCCTTGCTCTCAGATGCTATGGGTTTTCAATGCTTGAATACCTAAAATAGTGCTCTTGTGGGACTTCCCTGGTGGTCCAGTGGTTAAGATGCTGTGCTTCCATTGCAGGGGGCGCAGGTTCGATCCCTGGTCGGGGAACTAAGATCCCGCATGCTGCCACACAGCATGGCCAAAAAATAGAAAAAAAAAAATTAAAATAGTGCTGTGGTGGGCTCTTTTGGCTAGAGTTTTTCTATGCCTTAGATTATTTCCTGAGGATAAATTTTCAGGAATGGAATAACTCATTCAAAGAAATATTGAAAGCAGTGAGCCTCACCCAAGACACAGCTGCTATAATTCTTGATAAATAGCCAAATTGCCCTCCAAAATGCTTCTATCGTTGCACATGAGATTTTTGTTTAACATGAAAAATGAAAAACTGGATCACCTGACTCAGGAAGAACTTAGTATGTATTATGGCTATTTTCACCTTGTGAGCTTCGCCCTCAGGACTCTCTTTTTCATCTCAGCTTCCTAATAGTCAGGGTGGGCTGCTCCTGTTCTGAGCTCATATGGTCTGAATACATGGCTTAAGTTGGAGATATAGTTAACTGAGCTAGAAAGCAATATGCTTCCTCATCTTTTCTTGAAACAGAACTCCAACCCTTAATCAAAGAGCTAAACAAAGTAACCATTAAATAGCCAAGTAAATAATTCGACGTGATGACTTGTTTTTAAAAAGTAAACTCTTAGGCTTAAATAATAATTAGGTTTCTTGAGAAATAAATGTTTCTATTCTTTTCTCACTAATCCTGAATTATTTTCAAGCACAGCCTAATCCATCCTGATCTTGGTCCTCTGATTAGAATGGGCCATACTAATTGAAGTTAGAATTAAAGTCCTTGCAGGGCTGATGTAAGGACCTATCTGGCTTCCCAGACCAGCAACCTGTTATACTGGCTGTTGAGTCTACTTAACTCTCAGCCTTGGGCTCCCCCCACACACAGAGGCTGAGACCACTTTGGGCCCCAGATAGGCAGACAAGAGGGGCTAGCCACGTGAACTAGACTGTCATCTGTCTCCTCCTGAGGGAGAGGACGGTCCTGGGCATTGAGAGAGAAGCACAATCCTAGCAGAGACTGGAAAAGGATGTTCAAAGGGATGGCAGGAGCCTACCTCCCATTTGTAGCCTTTTTTTTTTAGATTCCACATATAAGCGATATCATATATGTCTTTCTCTGTCTGACTTACTTCACTCAGTATGACAATCTCTAGGTCCATCCATGTTGCTGCAAATGGCATTATTTCATCCTTTTTTTATGGCCGAGTAATATTCCATTGTATCTATGTACCACATCTTCTTTATCCATTCTTCTGTTGATGGACATTTAGGTTGCTTCCATGTCCTGGCTATTGTAAATAGTGCTTCAATGAACATTGGGATGTATGTATCTTTTGGAATTATGGTTTTCTCTGGATATATGTCCAGGAGTGGGATTGCTGGATCATATGGTAGCTCTATTTTTAGTTTTCTAAGGAATCTCCGTACTGTTCTCCATAGTAGCTGTACCAGTTTACATTCCCACCAACAGTGCAGGAGGGTTTCCTTTTCTCCACACCCTCTCCAGCATTTATTGTTTACCTCCCAGTTTGGCTAGACATCAAATATCTGCATCATTGAAAAATCACAAGAGTACCTGAACAATGAATTGGCAACCTTTTTCCTAACTACAGGACTAATCAAAACTCAATATAATAAGTTTCCCTTTACTTCTCTGAATCTCATTTCCTCTTCTATAAACCGGGGTTTAAAAACTCGAAAACTCTGGGGCTTACCTGGTGGCACAGTGGTTAAGAATCCTCCTGCCAATGCAGGAGACACAGGTTCGAGCTCTGGTCCGGGAAGATCCCCCCATGCCGCGGAGCAACTAAGCCGGTGCGCCACAACTACTGAGCCTGCGCTCTAGAGCCCGTGAGCCACAACTACTGAAGCCGGTGCGCCTAGAGCCCGTGCTCCACAACAAGAGAAGCCACCACAATGAGAAGCACCCACACCGCAACGAAGAGCAGCCCTTGCTTGCTGCAACTAAAGAAAGCCCCGCGCAGTGACAAAGACCCAATGCAGCCAAAAAAAAAACCCCCAAAACAAAAAAACCCTCTAACTCTTAGTATTGCTATAAAAACCAAATGAGGTGATAACGTGAAGGTCTCTGAAAACAGATCAAGAAATTATTATTATTCACTTTTTTTTCATTAATAATAATGCAGCTAACATCTATATTGCAATTTACAGTTTACAGTAGTTCTTCTCAAACTCTAATGTGCATATGAATCACTTGGGAGTCTTTTTAAAATGTGGGTCTTAGGTTCAGTAGGTCTGGGACATGAGATTCTGCTGGTGCTGGTTCACACACCACACTTCGAGTAACAAGGGTTTGCAGCAATTTGCAAACATGAAATTTACTAATAGTCGATTCCTGACAGACTTCAAGTCATCAGTATGGAGCGCTGTTAGTGTATCCCACATGTTATATGATCAAAGCTCAAGGTCTGAACCGATTGCTGAAATAGACATCCATGGTGGCCAAGTAAGTGTTGTCTCAGGTTTGACAAACTTCCTGGAAGGTGAGTATCTCAGGAAAAATCCAAGGACAATGGGTCTCTCCTTGTAACCATAGCTTAAGTTAGGGCCCAGAGCTTTGCTCTGATAATTATTTAAACTAAGTTGAGGAAGTGGTGATTTTCATGGGTTTACTGCTCGGCAGGTTCTCTATACCCCAGTGCTGGGGGATGCTTCCCTCTAAAAACATTTATTCTCTCCTGAAAACAGTTTGAAATATGTTTTTTAAAAACTATTGAAAAGATGATGTAAAATTACCAGTAAGGACTATTTTGAGAAAGGAAGATCCCCACGATCCCACCACACAATGGTTTTTATTGTTATAGTTCCTTTCTAGATGACACATCTTTCTGTACTATATTTCCTTGGTTCTAAAATACCATCAAATTTAAGCCTCAGCATTAATTTAGTAAAAACTTTTTAGGGGGAAAAAAAAACCACCACAAGAACCTATTAAGAATGCCCATTGATTGAGATATATTCTGATAGCGGAAACTTTAAAATGTGGGTTAGAATTGTGCCTTAGAGTTGAGGAATATAGTAGGAAAAAAGATATCAATCTATTTTACTTTGCTATATACCAGGAAGTGTTTTAAATTATTTGAGTTTTTGAATCAGAAACACGCTCACCTGGTTCAACATTCAGAGGGTAGAAAAGTTGTCAGTGACTTGTTCCCAAATGTCCACCTCTCTGTCCCCTCCCTAGAGGCCCAGGTGTTTTCAGTCACTTGTTTGCTGGTCAAGAGGTATTTTGTGCTTAGAGCTGCAAGTGAAGTCTTCTATTTTTTGCCCCCTTTTTTACATGAATGGCATCATCTCATACTCTTTTTCCAGGATCTTGCTTTTTCACTTAACAAAATATCAAGATTGAGCCACATCATGCCAAGACCATTCTGATTTCTTTTGTTTTGCTAAGATTACATCACAAGCATTTCTCTATCTTTCTATACAATTGCTATAATTATCCTTCTTGATGACTGTTTGGTTTTGTGGGGTGACTGGGCCGCAATTTAATAACAACTCCCTGTTGTTGGGCATTTAGGTTGTTTCCAGTGTTTGGTTATGACACGGAACACGTGATGACCATTTAGTCATTCAGCAAGTATTTATTTGACAACCATGAGTTGCCATCCTCCAGTGTACCGAAGTGCCCTCCCCCATAGGGCTGACAGTCACACAGTGGGAGTAGCCAGAGAAATGAATAAGAGCACAGAAGTGTCCCCAATCCCCCAAGGGGCCTCTGAGTATAGTCGGGGATCCCACATGGGGAAAAGAGAGATCAAGGTGGCGACAGATCCGCCTACAAGCACTGGCCGGTGTGAATGAATGAGTTGGTTACAGCTTATTCATCAGGCTTGTGAGCTTGATTAACATGCATCCACCTCAGATACAGATCCAACCCCCAGTGCCGACAATGTCACTGCCCAGGATGCCAGTTACGTGAATTTACAGAGGTGTTAAATAAAAAATTACAATGGTTAATACTTTGTAAGCACTTACCATATACTAGGACCACCCTTTAGGAGGTATTATTTTCCCATACATAAGAAAACGAAGGCACTGAGATGTTAAGTAACTTGGAATCAACATAGCTATGATTTAAACCCAGACCACCCAGGTCCCTGACCACCTACACTGTACTGTCCTGAGGAAGGTCATTGGACTCAACCCTGGGGTACAATTTGTCTTTGTTCTGTGAATGCCGGCCCAATCCCTCTCCCTTCTTAAATCTCAACAAGGATAAACTCGGGGTGCCTTTAATTCCCATTTATCGGATGAGCATTTTCCTAGGTTGAGCCTGGCTTTTCTTCCTCTCCAGAGAATTGCCTACCAGTACCTTTGAGGTGGGAGCTCTCCTCCTCCACTGGGGGAGGGGGTGCAGAGCCTCTTCCTACCCTGCAGCCAGACAGTGCAAGGGGACTCAGAGCCTACGGTGGCCCAGACCGCAAGACTCAGACAGCAGGGACCTAGGCGAATCCAATTGGCTCAGACCTGCCCCAACCTTCCATCCCTCTTCCCTCTCATTCCCTGCTTCTCCCAACTACTTCCCCTTGGTTCCCAGACAATTGCCCGCTCCCCCAGACAAAGGCAAGCCTGGATCTCATCAACCAGCACGTTGCTGCAAGCACTGCCCCTTATGCCTTCAGACCCAGCTGCAGAACACATGTAATCAAACTGTCCCAACGATGCCCAGTCTCCTGCCCCATTTCTAATAATTCAATTTCTTCTCCTCTTCACCTCAGAATATTTCAAATGCCAAAACAAATAGCAACTTACAGCAATGGGGACCACCTACAGCAATTCTTCTTTGTTTACTGTAATGGAAGTAACAAGGAAAACAGGAAAGATTGGCAATGAAAACTGGGTTTCCCTCGCACCCTCAAACCCTGGTCCTCCTCAGAAGTAGCCACCGTGAGTAGTTTTGTTTCTGAAATTTTACGTGCATACACATAGGGAATTTTTTTTTCATTTTTGACATAAATGGTAGCATATATATTCTTTGGATCCTTGGGGTTTTTTTTTTTTAATTTTTCCCATTTACCAATATATCTTGGAGAACTTTCCATATGAACAGATCTCCCTTATTCTTTTCTATGGCTGCAGAGAATTACATTATGTGGTAAATGAATATATACCAGAATTAATTTAACTAACTTTCCACTGAGAGATACTTAGGTTACTTCTAGATTTTTGCTATTACAACTGGTGCTGTATTTAACAACCCTGTGCATATATTGGGGTTCTGGGGGGACTCCTGTGGGTATTTCTGCAGAATAAATTCCTACAAGCATTTATTTTAAAACAGATGGTGCCAAACAGCCCACCAGACTGCAGTTTTTCACTAGAGACGGAACAAATAGCTTAGGCTTGATGGTTAAATCATTTAAAATAACCAAGACTCTATTTTATATGAGAGGGCATCTTTATGACTTAAACACACAAGCATATAAACCATAAAGGAAAAGAATGATACATTTCACTACATTAAAATTTTAAACTGCTGTACCATAGAGACATCATAGAAAAGTTAAAAGACAAGCCACAAACTGGGAGAGGATATTTGCAATGCATTCAATGGAGCTATTATTAGTATCAATGTCTACACATTAATAACAGAAGGCAAACGCTGTCCTCACCCCAATGGGGAAAGGCTAAGAATAAGCAATTCAGCGAAGAGGAAGGACAATGAACATATGAAATGACGCCTAGCCTCGTAAATAATCAGGAAAACATCAGTGAGACAACAATAAGATGGTGTCCACACCCTTCCGATTGGCAACATTTAAAAAATCTGGTAATACCAAGAGAAGGGAAGCAATTAGATCTCTTATTGTCTGGGAGCGTAAAATGGCACAACCACTCCAGAGAGCAATTTGGCAACAACTGGTCAAATTGAAGAAGTGCCCTATTTTCCTATTGTGTGTATTCTTGATGGTCTGGCATTTGGCCTCCCTGACTGGGGAGAGACCACCCCTCCCAGGGTTAACCAATTCTTAGTGATAGCAAAGGGCTCAAAGCACACCTTTCATAGCAAAGAAACCAATCCAGAGCCCTTACTCTGAACCACCTCCTTTATCTGGCTGTTATACTCCAGGAAGCAATATTCCTCTGCCTTAATCACCCAGGGCTAGGTTCCAGACAACATGAGACCACCTCTATAGTCCAGAGCCTGCTGACACTATTTAAATCAGCCAGTCCTAAGCTGTTTCTCTGCCCTGCCTTGCCTTTCTTGCAGAAAACACAAACAAGTTTCTGGGCCATGCTTTCCCCTCATCCCGTCTGCCTCCTGACCAAACCTGGTGCTTCCCCATATAGCCCTGCATGGCATGGCAAGCCCTCGTGAATCAGGGTGTAAATAATAAAAATTTTCTTTCATTGGCATTAGCTTCTCCATGTCACCACTCAGTTACTTCCATAAATTAAAATCCCATGGCTACAACTGGTATATCCACATTGTGACCTTGAGAAATACCCATATGATTTAAAGGGAGATGTATAAAAGGGTCCTCACTGTAGCATTGTTGGTTATAGTAAAACAATGGAAACAACCTGAATGTCCATCAGTAAGAGAATAATGAATATGTTGCCCATGGTCTCATAATAGGTTACCAAAGCAGTAACATGGAAAAGACCAGAGCCATGTATCCCAACGCTGAATGAAAACAGCAAACTGCAGAATAAGTCAATGTGTTTGCTTATGTGAAATTTAAAATATTTATAAAACAATACTATATATTGTTTATAAAACATATTCATGTAATAAAAATATAAAAACATGGAAGGGAAAGACTCTCTCCAATCTGGGACATGGTTTTCCCATGGGAGGGAGAATGGGGGTAAAATTAGGGAAGAGTTTGAAGGAGGTTTCACCTCTACCTATGATGTTTCATTTCTTTAAAACCAAGCAAGTATTTGTCCAAGATGTGATGAAATGTTAAGGTTAGTTCAATCTGTCAGGTAGGTACATGGTTGTTTGCTATTCTATTTTCAGTACTTTACTGTATGATTAAGCTGTTTCATAATGAGAATAAGATGTGATTTAGGCTGCATGAATGATCTCAAGGTCATGTAAAAGGACAACATGACCGGGTGCTAGCAAGCTCTGTCCCCCTCTCAAGAGTGTCAAATTTTCTCCTCTCGCCTTGTTTTTTTTTTTTTTAATTACTGACTTTTTAGAAAAGGTGTAAACACTTGCACCCCACAGAGGATATACATATATGTTGATCAAGTATTCAAAAATTAAGTCACAGACCTCAAAAGTCAAGTGCTATATTAGAGAGCTGTTCAATTAATGAGCAGAACCTCACTTGTTTTTCAGGAGGAATAAGGAAGAGAAAAATATTCTATTCTAACAGAAGTAATAGTTGGTAAACAATTTCTAAAAGGTATAATAAAATTCTTCTGAAATTTTCAGAATTTTTATGAATCAGACTTCAGCTATAATAAACTATACCTTAAAGTATTTCTTTTATTTTTCCTAAAAACAAAGAACTAGTTTTTATTTGTTCGTCTCAAGATGATAATTCTACATTTTACTAGAAATACTGAATAGTCCTTGCATTAGTCCTGAGGTTTTCAGCAGCAAATATCAAATGCACAGTGGCTTCAGCAATAAAGGCATTCAATTATCTGATATAACAGGAAGGGTACAAATGGTTTGGGGGTTGGTACAGTCACTCAACAATCTCCTCAAGGACCCAGACTCTTTCTTTCTCTCTCTTCTGCTATCCTCAGTGAAGTAGCCAGCCTCCAAATTGTCCCTTAAGAATCCCCACTTTCTGGTCACATAGACCAACCCTAGCAAAATGTAGGAGGGGTGTGAATATGGCAGAAGGGATGGTTATCACTTCTCACAGTGTTATAAAAAGACTATGGCTTCCACTGGGGGTTCACACTCTCTATCTCTCTTATTCTCTCTCACTCCCTTGCACATCTCACTCTGGGAAAAGCAAGCTGTCATCTTGTGAGCAGCCCAGTGGAGAGGACCATGTGGTGAGGCACTGAAGCTTTCTATCAATAGCCAGCTAAGAACTGATGCCTACCAGCAACCATGAGAGTGTGTTTGGAAGTGGACTGTTCCACCCCAATGACCCTCGAGATGATTGCAACCCTAGCTGTCAGCTTGACTACAACCTAATGAGAGACCCCGAGCCTGGAATTAATCCATTTCTGGATTCCTGATGCTTGGAAACTGTGTAAGATCATAAACATTTGTTATTTGAAGGAACTGAATTTTGAGGTAATTTGTGACACGGCCACAGATAACTAATACACTCAGTGTGGCTGCCTGTTTCCCCTGATGGGTACAAGATGGCTGCCGTAGCGCCATCCTCCATGTTCTCACAGGATAGCATCTCAGGCAGGAAGAAAGGGGGATGGGGTGAAAGGGGCTCTCCTTAGGTACCTTTCTCCTTTTATCAAGGAGGAAAACCTTTGTTGGGAGCCACCCAGCAGATTCACCCTTACTTCTCATTGGCCAAAACTGGGTCTTATGATGGACTCTAGCTGCAAGGGAGACTTGGAAATCGAGTATCTAACCTTTCAGCTGCTCTGTAGGGAAGTGGGCAGGGAACGGTGGGCCGGGAATGGCTGCTGTGTAGTAACAAGTTACCAGCCCTTCTCCCAGTTTTGCTTTGTTTTTGTTTCCGATTCTTTTTTTTTTGGCCACGTGGCACAGCATGCAGGATCGTGGTTCCCCGACCAGGGATCGAACCTGCAACCCCTGCTTTGGGAGTGCAGAGTCTTAACCACTGGACCGCCAGGAAAGTCCTGTCTTTGTTTTCACCTGGCATCATTTAATTTGCTCCTTCATACTCTGTATTCACAGTAACCGGAAGTTAGGCCTCCCTTAGATTCAGGTTAAACACTATTGGCAAGATTACTCATGGGCGGTGCTGTGATCTTCATACTCTCTCACATCGAGAAACAACCACGTTCTTCACTCAATAAACATTTTACAAGATTTAAGTAAAGCGGGGTGCACCATCAATGAAAAGCTAACCCAGAATCTCAATGCCGTCTTTTTCCCTGTGAGATGTGTCCTGAGTGGTCTCACTTATGTTATATTTAGGGAAACTCTAGGTTCTTCTATAAGTTCCTTTTGGGTTGTCTTGTTGGAATTGTGTGTGATAAGCAGTCTCAGTTTCTTGCATGTGATTTCCTCAGAGGCTGATGAGTCAGATGAGTAGCATTAACTTAGTGTAAAACACCTGAAAGGATTATGAGCCGACTTTAAAAATCAAATGCAGAAATGTCAGAATGTGATCCTTTCTTTCTTTCTTTCTTTTTTTGCGGTACGCGGGCCTCTCACTGTTGCGGCCCCTCCCATCGCAGAGCACAGGCCCCGGACGCGCAGGCGCAGCGGCCATGGCCCAGGGGACCAGCCGCTCCGCGGCACGTGGGATCTTCCCGGACCGGGGCACGAACCCGCGTCCCCTGCATCGGCAGGCGCACTCCCAACCCCTGCACCACCAGGGAAGCCCCGTGATCCTTTCTTGATGGCATCCACTTGGAGTTCTTAGGGCTTTGAGCATAATGTCAGGAACAATAGGAAATGAGACGAACCTTCTCAATCACTTAACACCAAGGAACTGAATGGGCGAGTCCTGCGGCCCGCCCCCAGCCCTCCTCAGAGGTGTAGAATACTCCACCAGGGTCAGCGCGTGGGAACATGTTAACAGTTCCAGTGGGGCCTTCCTAAGTGCAATCGTGAATTTCTAGTTTGCTTGTGGCCTAAACCAACAGCCAGGCCTGAAGAGCAAGGTGTCAGGGACCGAGTCAGGACACAGTGCTGTCTTTGAAAGGGTGGTGGGTCCCCAGCCTCCTCGAGGCCCTGCAGTCCATGTAGAACAAGTGGCCTTGCCTCCTATTTCACTGGGAATAGCAAGATGACTGGGAAGGAGCATACCTGTCCAAGGTTGTCTTCCTTCAACATGACCCTGTGCCCACCTCCAACTACTCACCCTTCTCTGCTACTCAATGGCAGGGGTCTCTGTCCCTGTCTCTGGAGCCTTCCCCGCCTCTCCTCCAAAACTCCAGTGTCCTGCTGTCATCTCAGACATGTCCTAAAGTAAACTCATACTCTATCCAGTTTCCCCAGCTCTGTCCCAGTTTCCCCAAAACTGCCAAAGGCAGCCCCACCCCTCCCAGCACCCAGGCTAAAAATGAGGCATCAGCCATGACTCATCCTGCCCATCCAACCCGTCCCCAGGTCTTGAGAGTCTCTGAAGCAATGGCTTCATTAACTTATCTTTTGTCAGCCGCCACCCCGGCTTGGCCACCAACATCCATAGGAGGATAGAGCACTATCCTCCTTCCTCATCCTCCAGCCTGTCTCATTGCCCTTCCAAGACTCTCCTGCCTGAGAACTCTCCTAGCTCCCCCTGCATGTTGCAAATGCAAATGCATCTGCTGACCCCATCTTTCTACTCCACCTTTTCTCCCAGGTCCATCTGTTCCAGAAGCCTTGGCCCTTTCTGACCTTTGATAATGAGACACACCACGTGCCAGGCATTTTACAGCTATATTTTAAATTTTACAGTTCCTGTACAGCATAGGCATTATTGTCCCTTTTATAGATGAGGGAAACTGAGGCCTGGAGCAGTTACCACATGTCACACTGCCTATAAATAGCAGAGATGGGCTTCAACCTACGTCTGTCTGTTCCAAGGCCCTTCATCCTGTGTAACTGGCTGCCATCACACCCCTTCCCTCTCTGTAAGGACCTCATGCTGCTCTTGCCACAATACCCTCCCTCCTCCTTCCACCTTCTTCAAACACCCCAACCCAGAGCTCTACCACATAGCTTCTCTGATGGTTCCAGCCCACACCATTCACACTCATCTCTTAACTTTTCTGGCAGGAATCTCAGCCCTGCACAGTTTGGTACTTAATTATAGACTGCCTTGTATGGGTCTCTGGCTATTTCTCATTTGTCTATCTTGTTCCCAATAAGTGTAGGCGTCTGAGTTCGGGGATGGGTCTTCCACTCCCTCCCATCTCCCAGGACCCCCAGCTCAGAGCTGGACAGGCCAACCGGATTTCCCAGGAAGGAGGCAGGGTCTCAATGTTGCAAAAGCTGATTGGACTCCACCCAGCCCCACCCCACCCTTCACCCCAGCCAGTCGGTTGCCTCAGATCTTTGTGAACATACGTGAGCCTGCCCCGTGTGCGCATGCGCACACGTACACGCAAGCACAGAGACACGGGCGGGCGCGCGTTTTCTCTGTTGCAGACACATTTAGTTAGGAGTTCCCTTCTGAAACAGAGGTAATATACTTGGAAGTACCTACCTGAGATAGAAAACCCCCTCCTGACCGATCACTGGGTGCTGCCCCCAATGTGAAATTCCAATACGGATCAGTAAGGCGGACAGAGTTGGTGGGAGCTCCCCAGGGCGGGTTCAGCATGGCTATCACATCCTAACAGAGTCTGGAGCTGGACTGGGGATTGGGCAGGGGACTTTGTGTGTCGATTTCAATTCTGATCCTGCCTCTAGGTGGCCTGGGCGGGTGTTGAAGGGAGAGACGTGATCTTGCCACTTTGCCGCTTTGCGACCTCCTCAGGCAGTGAAATCTGCCGATTGTAAGGAAGGCCCTCCTTGCCAGGGCCACGTTGCACAGCTCCAGAGGAGCATGACCAGTGCTCCCTGGAGCTAACCCTGGTCCCCCCGCCACCTCCCTTTGGGCTCCAAATCATCTCTCTTCCCTGACCCAGATGCCCCCATACCTGGCGTCCCAAGCTGTTCATCCTTGGGGTTAAATACTGGCATCTCAGACTTCTCATTTCAAAGTGAGAACAGTGCACAGTATGAAGCCCAAGCAGAATGATCGAGATTCCAGATTGATTTCTTCTGGGACATTTAGGATACAGCATAAAGATTCAGGACTTGGAGAGAGGGCACTGACTAAGAGTTAGTGTGTCAGTAAAGGGCCAAGGAGAAAAGAAGGTGGGAGCTGGAGAGGCGGTGGTGGGTGGTGCCCCTGAAGCCAAAACTCTTTTCTTTACAACTTTGCTGGTGGCCAGTCCTAACATGTGAATAAAAAGTGAATAAGCAAAGGGGCACTTATGTAAGAAGAACAAATAAAAATAATTGTGTAACACATCACACAAAGCCTGGAGAAGGATCCCAGGGAAGGGCATCGCTGTGGAGGCATGGGTGCTGTGAGCCGTGTTTCCCTCTGAAACCAGAGCCAACTTGGCATCCCTGCCCCTGCGGGAAGGGGATACCGTCCTCCTGGTGGGAGGTCAGTTCCTTTACTGCAGTGTGCTGGGGAGGAAGGCGCCATCCCATAACCATCGTTGGAGGTTTTGCAACCAGATGAGTAAACCCTTCAGGGCTGAAAGCTGAGCAGCGCACATGCAGGGCCAGGGCGCTGCTCACCCATCAGCGCTTCCTGCACCTCGTCCTGGGCCTGGGCCCTTTACCAGGCTTTGGGGATGACTACTGACGGAGCTCAACAGGCCCAGGCAGCTGCTGCCTGAGCCACCCATGGGTGTCCCAACCGCCTGGGCAGAGACGGCCACATTCCAGGCTCCGGGCTGGCAGGGAGGCTTGGCAGCGAGTTCCGACAGGAGGGCGGCCCGCGCTTGGGCAGGCCAGCACCCCGGGAGGCCCCAGGCTGGGGAGATGGAAGAACAGGTGTTCAAGGGGGACCCAGATACCCCTCATTCCATCTCCTTCTCAGGCAGTGGATTCCTCTCCTTCTACCAGGCCGGGGTGGTGGACGCCTTTCGGGACCTGGCTCCCCGGCTGCTGGAAACGGCCCATCGCTTTGCTGGGACGTCGGCAGGTGCGGTGATTGCAGCCTTGGCCGTCTGTGGGATTGAAATGGGTAAGGTCTTTGTTCTAGGTTCCCTGGGGAGCCTCTGGAGGGATTCCACAAAGCAGAGCCTGAGGATGGCTTGGGGGTGCTTTGGGGAGCAAAGTCATGCCTTCTGAGTGGCAGGAAAGGTGGGTCAAGTGGGACAGCATTTGAGGTTGGGGTCTGCTGGGTCCCAGTCTCTGACCCACTGGATAAGCTTGGAACCGTTTCTCCCTCTCCCTCAACACCCTTACCTGCCATGCCCTTTCCCCCAAGGTCTGCAAGGACCTTTCCCCAAGGTCCCAATTGCACATGCGTGCAATTGGGAGGGAAGGGTGACATGTGTGTGGGACTTGCTCTTTTCACTCAGCAGCATGTTTATAGATTGATCCACGTCACTCCAGTGTACTTCATTCCTTTTAACTGCCATGCAATTTACTACTAACCAGCACTTTCTCTGTATCAGGCACTGTTCTAACTCTTTGGTGTATTAATTCATTCAGTCCTCACAACAACCCTCTGAGGTGAAAACTATTATTATCTCCATTTACAGAGGAGGAAACTGAGTCACAGAAAGCTTAAATAACTTGCCTAAGGTGATACAAACGGTACTTGGTAAAGCTGGTGTTTGAACCTAGCCCGGCCTTTAAGCCACTCTGCTTCTTGACAAAGCAGTGTCAGGGGGCATGGACGCTAGTTGTATGGATACCAGGGTCAGGGAAGCTTCTCTTAGCAGGTGGAATTTGCACACAGACCTGAAGGAGGGGAGGAAGTGAGCCACAAGAATATCTGGGGAGAGCATTCAATGAAGAGGGACACGTGACTTGTATAACATCCTGTCATCAGTTAGAAGCAGAACAAGAACGAGGACTTGGTCTCCTGACTTCCTTCAATCCTCTTTACCTCTTTTACCTCTTTCAGTGTTTATTTCATCAAGACTGTATCACGGTTCATTTAGTCATTCTGTTGATGGACACGGCCAAGTTTTTGTTGTTATAAACAACACTGCAAAGGGTATCCTTGTTTGTGTCTCCCAGGCCCACATGGAATGTTTCCCTAGGGTACACGTCACATGAAATTAACCAGACTTGGCTAAATTACTGTCCAAAGTGGTTGTACCAATTTAACCACTAGCAGCATATATGAGTTCTAATTTCCCCACAATGTCATCAACCTTGGTACTATCAGACTGCAGAGTTTTTTTGTTTTTGTTTTTTTTGGCCGTGCTGCGCAGCTTACAGGATCTCAGTACCCCAGCAAGGGATTAAGCCCAGGCCATGGCAGTGAAAGCCCAGAATCCTAACCACTAGGCCACTGGGGAACTCCCAAGACCACAGAGTTTTAAGTCAATCTGATCAATGTGAAATTATATCTCATTTTATTTTGTTATTTAATCTGTACCTCCTGATAATTAGTGATGTTAAGCATCTCTATGTATTTACCGACCACTTGTGTTTCCTCTTCTGTAACTTACCTGCTCATGACCTTTTCCTGTTTTTTCTACCATTATCCTTTTCTCTTCAACTTGTAGATGTTCTTTATATAGTCTGTACATGAGTCATTTGTCAGTTATGGACATTGCAGCTATCTTATCCCATTCCATGACTTGCCTTTTTATTTGACCATGTCTGTTGTTATTCATAAAATTTCAATTTTGATGCAGTCAGGTGTATCAATAAATCTTTTCCACTTACAATTTGTGTTTTTTAAAATCTTTCTTTGTTACAATGACTTCTTCTATATTTTCTTTCAAAAGTTTTAAAGTTTTGCCTTTTCATATTTAAGTTCATCCATCTGAAATTTATTTTGTGGCTAGTTTGAGGTAGAAATAGAAGTTTTTAATTGTGATAACAAATTACCCCACACTATTTATAGGCAGCCCTTTCCACACTTGTTTGAAATGTTGCCTCTGGCTTATTCAAGTTCCTAGAATCCCAAGAGTCTGTCTCCGGAGTCTCTCTTCTCTTCTTTTGGTGAATTTGTCTATTTCTGCACCAAATCACACTGTTTTGATCACTATAGGCTTATAATAAGGGGTACATCATATATGGCAGTCATCTCCTCCTTTTTCAGTTTCTTCTTCAAATATTGACTATCATTCTTAACCCTCTTTTTCCCCCATGTGAAAAGCTCTATTAGAATTTTGATTAAATTATATCTTCCCATTTATAATATAGTCTATCTATCTCTCTATTTCTTCTGGCCTTTTTTTTTTTTTTTTTTTTTGCCCTTCAATAAAGATCTTGTGTGTCTTTTCTTAGATTTATTAGTTTTTGTTGCTATGGGGAATGGGATTTCTTTTTTCTTTTTTTTTTTTTGGCTGCGTTGGGTCTTCGTTGCTGCACGCGCGCTTTCTCTAGTAGTGGCGAGCGGGGGCTTCTCTTCATTGCAGTGGCTCCTCTCGTGGAGCATGGGCTCTAGGCGTGCAGGCTTCAGTAGTTGTGGCACGTGGGCTCAGTAGTTGTGGCGCACGACCTTAGTTGCTCCACGGCATGTGGGATCTTCCCAGACCAGGGATCGAACCCTTGTCCCCTGCATGGCGCCACCAGGGAAGTCCCGGGATGTCTTTTTCTATGGCATTTTCTAATGTAATTGACTATTGCTGACATAAAGGGATGTGGATGGTTTTTGCTAAATGATATTGTTTTGAGCAACCTCATGAACATTCTTAATAGTTCTAAAAGTTTCTTGGTAGATTATCTCATACTTTATGTGTAAACAATCATACTATCTGCATATAACTAGAGGTTTGTCTCTTTAAAAAAAAATTCTTGAGCTTCCCTGGTGGTGCCGTGGTTAAGAATCTGCCTGCTAATGCCGGGTACATGGGTTCGAGCCCTGGTCCGGGAAGATCCCACATGCTGCGGAGCAAATAAGCCCGTGCGCCACAACTACTGAGCCCTTGTGCCACAGCTACTGAAGCCTGCATGCTTAAAGCCCACGCTCCACAACAAAAGAAGCCACCGCAATGAGAAGCCTGCGCACTGCAACGAAGAGTAGCCCCTGCTCGCCGCAACTAGAGAAAGCCTGAGCGCAGCAACGAAGACCCAATGCAGACAAAAATAAATAAATTAAATTAATAAATTAAAAAAAAATTCTTCAACATGTGGCCCGCAGGCCACTCTCCTCCAGGCCATGCCCCCTCCTCTTGTTCCCAGTCTGGGCTTTCTGTCCTGAGATTGTGTTTTGTTCTGTGGAAGCTTAGACAGCAGTGGGTCCATCTTCTGGCCATATGTGCCTTAGTTCTGTGATAGGGCCAATTTGGGGGCATGTGAAAATGTTTATAAAACACTTAACCCAGTGCCTGGTTTTCATTAAAGATGTGTTAGAGAATGAATGTTTGTTCACTCATTTATTCAGCTGAGGAGAGATGGTCTCCTTGACAACCAGCGCAGAGATTCACGATTTCCAATTTGGGGCTAGGAACTTGCCTCAAAACTGCATTTGCATAACTTTGAAAGATAATTTTGTCTTACCAGAGAATGGGCATTCGGTGGACTTAAAACCCCATCCCCACTTAAGCTACTACTTGGCACCTTCCCCCCTATAAAAACTTCACGGCAAGCCAATTATTCATTCATTCATTCATTCAACGAGTGTTCTTTGAGCATATACTGGGTGCTGCAGAGGATACAGAGATATAATACAAGATGAAACTCCACCCATGCCCTCAAGGAGCTTACAGTCTACTCAAACCCCAAGGTAGTAACCAAGTCGTTACAACACAGAGTTCCAACTGAATGTTAGAAAATTAAAAGGCAGAGGAGTGCAGGCGGAGGGAGCAGACAGCTCCCATCGTGGAAGGCCTCATGGAAGTGACATTTGAGCTAGTGCTTGAAAGGTGAGTAGAAATTTGACGGGTAGAGACAGTTTGAACAGGAGCCTCAGCTTCTAGCCAGGACGCTACATAACGACAGGACAAAGTCATGTGGTGGGGAAATGTGATGCCTCCAGGGAGTGGTGAAGAGTGCAGGTCCCCTGGTGTCAGGGGTTGACGCGAAAGTTTCAGAAAGGCAGCTTTTGACTCGGCAAGCGTTGTCCAAAGTGGGAAAGGGCTATTTTAGAAGCAGGGGAGCACCTGCCCTCCGAGAGGCCCATGGAGAGACTGGGAAACACCTGATTGCTACTGGTGAATCCCCTTCATTTAGCTCGGTGACTGACAGGACCTGTCAACCTGAGATCTCCAGCCTCCCAGACTGAAACCTACAGTGAGAAGTATTTTTTGTATAGAGATCCAGGGTGAACATAAATCTAAAAGAGAAGTTTCATGATAGAAACTTTACCATACTCTATGCTACAATTTTGATATTTTCTTCTAGTCATTGAAGAATTCTTCACTTAGTCAATGGTTCTCAATCTTGCACGTTTGAATCACCTGGGAGCTTTTAAAACGTCCACTGCCCAAGCTTCTCCCCCAAACTAATTAAATCAGGATCTCTGGGGATGGAACCCGGCACCAGTGTTTATTCAACTCCCAGGTGATCCCGGTGTGCAGCCACAGTTAAGCCCCAGTGCACTTTGCAAAACTAAGATGTGCTACCTTCCTGAGACGCCAGGACTGTATGACCAGGCAGTGGAAACGGGTCAGGCATTGCTTATGGAAATCTTTAAAATGCCCACCATAGTCCTGGACTAATGAAAATTCCGTACCTGATTATTAGTGGGATATGTATTTTTCCAGGATAGAGAGAAACAGTTTTCCTACAGTGGCTTTAGACTGGACTAGATTCTGTGAATTCCTCTGGCTGGGTCACAGATGAGGAAGACGGACCTTGGTTCAGGGGCTGGTCCATCCCTTGCCCTTAGCCCAAGTCCACATCCAGTCTGCTTTTCTGAGAAGCCTGTGGAGACCCATGGCTCAGAGCTTCTACTGGCTGTTTTTCTTTTTCTATGGCTTTTAGTATATTCACAAAGTTGTGCATCCAACATCACAATCAGTTATACAACATTTTAATTATCCCCCCGAAGAAACCCCATACCCCTTAGCTGTTAACTTTCAATACCGCCATTCAAGCACCTGACAGCCATTAATCTACTTTGTGTCTCTATAGATTTGCCTATTCTGGACAGTTAATATACATGGAATCATACAATATTTGTCCTTTTGTGTCTGGCTTCTTTCACCTAGCATAATATTTTCTAAACTCATCCGTTGTAGCATGGGTCAGTACTTCACTCCTTTTTATTGTCGAATAATATTACCTTGTGTGGGTATAATACATTTTTAAAATCCATTCATCAGGGAATGTACATTTGGGTTGTTTTTACTTTGGGCTATTATAAATAATGTCATTATGAACATTCATGTACATTTTAAAAACTTTTAAATAACTTTTTTTTTTTTTTTGGCCACACCACGCGGCCTGCGAGATATTAGTTCCCCAACCAGGGATTGAATCCACGCCCCCTGCAGTGGAAGCGCAGAGTTCTAACCACTGGACCACCAGGGATGTCCTTAAATAACTTTTGAAAACGGAAAAATTTCAAACATCTTGGAGAGAATAATATAATGAATCTATTATTCTAATGAATCCTCAAGAACTCATCATCTAACTTTAACAGTTACCAACTAGGTTTCATCTGTATACTCACAACCCTGCTTTGTTTTGTTTTTTTATATTATTTTGAAATAATTTTAAAGCTGCATAGAAGTTGCATGTAGGCTTTGTTTTCTTGCGGGAACATTTTGCAACATGTATCTCTGCAGATAAGGACTGTGAGCCTGAGGAGAAGCCCAGGAGGGTGAGGCTGGTTGGTCTCACGGCACAGAATGGTGCTGGGAAGTACCAGCCTCAGTGGCTGTTCCCCTGCTGAGTGCGGGTGGGACAGGGGACTGAGCTGACTTTTAGCTGAGCTCATCAGGTGACTTTGTTTTGGCCTCTAAAATTAATTGTTTTCCAATACCTCTTATGCTGCCTGCTCAAAAAAGCCAACCCACCAAACTCCCAAACTGCTAAATAAAGTATTAAAAGGGTGGGCCTGATGATGAGGACTGGGATTGAGAGCTCTTCATGTCCAGGATAGTCTCAGGGTGTGTCATATCTCTGTGCCTTTGCTCACGCTGTTCCCTCTCCCTGGGATGCCATCCCCTTTCTTCTCTCCCTGTGTTGCATCTCCCCATCCTCCAAGGCCCACTGCAGATGTCACCTCCTCTGAGAGTCTCTCGTCATTCCCGTCAGGCACTAAGTCCTTGGTGCTCCCACAGCTCGCTCTCGGAGAGCACTTGACTCAGAGACCAGGATCCCCCTGGGAAAGAGCACTTGTCTAGGAAGCAGGCTCTCTGCATTCTGAGAACAAAAGTGTCTACAGTCAGATTGTGAGCCTAGCTTGCCACACACATTATTTTCGCATGGTCTTTCAGAGTAGGGTTTAGTAAGCAGGGAGGTGGTCTTCTAACCAAAGTTGGTCTGACCCCAATGTCCAAACTCTGTCCACCTTCCCTTTCCTCTTGCCCCAGGAATCCAGTCAGCAGTGAGTGGCCTTGGACAGGCCACCCTGAGCCTCAGCTCAGCTACTGAGCAGTGGGAGGGAATAATGCCTGCTGAGCCCTCCCGACAGCTGGCTCTGGGGTCAGCAGTGGGGTCGGCAGTAGTCCCTGGGAACAAGCTTTGCAAACTCGGATTGATACTGCAGTTGCACTGGTTGGGATAGCAGTGACTCAGCAAGACCCGAGAGCATTGCTCGCTCATGTGGCCTTTGCACTCCAGCCCTCCAAGCCTGGTGTGGTGGCTCCACAGAATTAGGACCCAGGTTCCTTCCATCATGTTGGTCACAGCCCAAGAGGGCTCCCCACCATGTCTGCATTCCAGCTAGTTGGGGAAGGAAAAGGGGGGCACACTTCTTCCCTCTAAGGGCAGACCCTGAAGGTGACACACATCACGTCACCTCACATCCTATGGATCAGAACTTAGTTACATGACCACACCTGACTGCAAGGGAGGCTGGGAAATGTAGACTTTATTGTGGGAGGCCATGTGTCCAGCTAAAAATTGGAGGTTCAACTGCTAAGGAAGAAGGGGAGAATAGATACTAGGGACAATTAGCAGTCATTGTCACAATAGCTGTAATTGGATATATGATGATGATGGAAAAACTCTGTCCCTGCTTGGGACCCAGACCTTGACTCCATAACCACCAGGTCAAGTCCAGTGTGTTGGCTGGGAAAGGGCTCAGCTCTGAACCATCAGCAGACTGCCTTCCTGGCGGCTGGCATGTGAGTGCTCCAGTCTTGCTAGGGGTCCTGGGCAGTGCCTCACAGCACCTGCTGTGTCCCCTACCTAGAATGACCTTCTGTTTTTCTCTCCAGAGATAACACCTCTTCCCGACATATCCTCCCATTTTACCCCACTGGATCTCTTTCCATGATTTCGAGTTTACCTATAGAATCTGTCCACCTACTCTAGCACTTGACAGTATCCTGTCTTAATTGTTTCAGATGCTGTGTCTCATCCTATCATCTAGATTGGTTGAGCAATCTAACACCTTACAGGTTCCATGGCTCCCACAAACTTCTGGTCCAACAAGAACTGCCTGATAGACTCCTGACAATTGCTGGCCATTGGCAAGTGTGACACTGAATGTGTCTTTGCAGTTTTTACTTTGGGGTTTACCTGATATGACGAGTAATACTAGAATGTCATAGAAGGAAGGTCAGCGAGTCCAACTCCTCCACTTTATGGATGACTGTGTTTAGACTTTGGAAGAGGAAGTGACTGGTTGGAAGTGGACCTCACTTAGGCCAGTGGTTTCCAAACTGTGTTCTGAGGAACCCCAGGGTTCCATGGGGGCCAAGGTGGGGTTAGGAAGGCTGGAACAGGGGAGCAGGGAAAGGACACACATTGAAGTCCTGGACCCTTACCCCAGCTTCAACGAGTACAACCCTGCTATTGTCCACTCTTTATAAAATTTCTCTTAAAGGAAGTGTTCCAATGATTTTTTTTTTCTGTGCCTCTCCTGATCTCCAATGATTTTATTTTTTTTCTTTTTAAGTTTGAAAGCCACTGTTTGAGTCTAATCTACTTAGTGTGAAGACAGAGAAGTTGAGGACCGGATTCTGGCTGAATTTACAATGATAAAATAGACCATTTGTCCAGTCACTCATTCTAGGTCCTAGGGATCTAGCAGTGAACAAAACAGTCTGCCCTCATGAAGCTGACACTCTTTTCTTGAAATCAAGCCATAAATAACTAAACATGCAGAAAAATATCAGTATGCACGCTCAAAGAAGAAAATAAAGCAGGCGAAGGGTGTGATGAATGATCAAAGGGCAAAATTTCAGGTGGGCTGGGTGGCGAGGCCCACTCTGAGGCGGATGGAAGGGTGGGAGGGCCACGCACTCTGAGAGGAGAGTGTTCCAGGCTGTGAGCTCAGCGGGTGCAACAGCCCTGCACACAGATGTGCTTGCATTTTCAGAAGGAAGACAAGCTGTCTTTCCGGGCAGGAAGTGAGTTCCAAAAGGACCTTGCAAAGCACCTGAGCGGGCCAGACGACAAGTGGGGGCGCCCACCCCACAAATGTGGGCACAGCCGGACCCGGCGCGACTCCTCCCGTGGAGGCAGGGGATGCTACAGGTGTTCTGGTCTGCCTCCCATGCCTGGTCCAGTGCTGCCTTGGGCAGCTCCTGCCACCCCTCCTGAGGCCCCGGAGCCAAGTGTGGCTGAAGTTATTGTCATTGGCAGGTGGCTCAGGTGTGTTCTGGGTAGTGGACCCACTGGGGCCTCAGGGGCGGATGCTGGGAGGACAACACTGCCTCTTGTGAGAACCTTGACTTTGGTGACTTCTTTCCTCAGTCACCCATGTGCCTGTCTTTGTCACTCAGTTGAGGGACAAGACACCCCAGGGTTGATGGAGAACTCATATCCCAGGAAGGAGGGGGACTGGGCTGGTGTTCCAGCTCTGCCACTAATCACTGTGGCTCCTCCGCCCACCAGTGACCTGCCTCCCCCTCAGTTTTCCTATCTGTAATTTGGGAGTGGGGACATATCCCTTGGACGTTACGGTCAGGGACAAAAGAAGTCATGGATGTGCCTGGCAGAGTGCCTAGCAAATATTCATCACAAAATATCTTTGATGAGTGAATGTTGAATAAATGGATCAACAAGTGAAAAGAAAATGATCTTGAAATAGAAAAGCATAGGTAATGCAGCAGTTTTCAAACTTAACTGAAGGACATCCTAGAGAAGTCATTAAACTTATTAAAACAGATTACTGGGCTCCAACCTGGTCTGGTTAATTTTTTTTTTTTTTTTTTTTTTTTTTTGTGGTACGCGGGCCTCTCACTGTTGTGGCCTCTCCCGTTGCAGAGCACAGGCTCCGGACGCGCAGGCTCAGCAGCCATGGCTCACGGGCCCAGCTGCTCCGCGGCATGTGGGATCTCCCCGGACCGGGACATGAACCCGTGTCCCCTGCATCGGCAGGTGGACTCTCAACCACTGTGCCACCAGGGAAGCCCTGGTTAATATTTTTGAATACTTTAATTGTGAGCTCATCTGCACAAGGACTTGGTTTTTCTATGGGAATTCTGTGTGGCTTCGGCGGTGGAAGGACCATCTGAGCTGGTTTGCTTTGGCCCTGGCCAGGCACCCAGGGTTATCAGCAACTCAGGACCAATTTTCATGGTAATCACCCTGTAGGTTGTGTCAGTTCAAGCTCTAAACCACAGGTGATACAGGCTTGGGACTTTGCATTTTTATGGGAGACTTTGTGTTGTTTCACCCAGAGCCCTGCTCAGAGACAAGCCATTGGCACGTTTCATTGGCCCAGCAGCTGTTGGAGGGTCCCAGCTTTAAGCAGCATCTCAGTTCAACTGCCCCTCACACAGTCCAGAATGACAGGCCCTGTGGCTGCCAGTTTCTGGTCTAATAATCACAGCATCAGCTTTCTCTCTCATGGCACTGGCTTTCAGTTCCTTCTTCATTTCTGCTCTTTCTTTCTGTGAAGTCAACCATGTCTCATGATTTTATTTTATATCGTGCTCTTTGTTCGGGTTGTTGTTGTTGATGATGATGATGATGATGATGTTCCTAAAGCTGGAGAAGTTCCTTTTTAGCTTAACACTCTATTACCTGAGCTAGAAGTCTCTCCAAAGTTCTTTAAGACATGAGTAGAACCACCAGTTTTTTCCTGTTGCAGGCGCGTGGGCACGCGCGTGTGTGTTGCCCAGACATAACCTGAAGTTCAGGGCAGGCTGCTAGGTGCACTTTCAGAATCAAAATGTCCTCATCAAAAATCATTCCCGGACTTCTTTATCTGCCTGAGATGACAGTGTTTTCTGTAGAATGAACTCTGCTCTGATTCACATCTTAGTGTCACACTAATAATGCTATTTATCAGGCACTTGAAATGTGCCAGGTACTATGCCCAAAGCTTTGCATAAACCATTTACTTTTATCTTCTCACAATTCTATCAATTAGATACTCTATTTATACCTCTTTTACAAAGTGGGAAACAGGTGTTCAGAGAGATTAGCTAACACGATGAGCCAAGACTGGAATCTTTCTTAATTTCTACATTTCTATATCCTCTCTAATCATGATTTCAGAATTGCTTTGCAAGCAACACCCCAGCTTTCCTACCAGACTCCATGGGCCAAGCAATCATTTGCACATTGGTTAAGAAAGTGAGATCAAATGACATGATGTATGCAAAAAAAAAAAAAACTTTTCGTAAAATGTACAGAAATGACATTGCTGGGTGGTGGTGGCTGTACCTCCTACTACTGTGATGGAATCAGTATCTTTCAGTTCACTGAAAGTAACTTGTGTTTTACATGTTTAACCTCTGAAACCAAATGGATAAAAATTTATTTTACCCAAATGATTCTTTGGACTCAAGTAGAAGACAACTGAATGGAAAATCGGGTGATACTCTGAATGTGTTGGTTACACATTAGAAACATCTAACTATTTGGAAAGCAAGTCATGCATGTGACCTATGTTGATTCATTCCTCTTAAAGCAGTATGTGTTAACTGAGCCCCTGCCGAGTGTCTAACAGCCTTGGTCGATCTATGTTTTTTTTTCACTTTTCTTTTTTGGCCACATGGCATATGGGATCCTAGTTCCCCGACCAGGGATCAAACCTGTGCCCTGTGCAGTGGAAGCACGGAGTCCTAACCACTGGACTGCCAGGGAATTCCCTGTTTTTTCTTTCTTTCTTTTTTTTTTTTCTTACTTTAATAATAATTAACTTGTTATTCTGGAATAATGATAGATTTACAGAAAAGTTGCTGAGATAATACAGATAGCTCCATACATCCTTCACCCAGTTTCCCCTAATGTTACCATCGTATATAACAACAGTACATTTGCCAACCTTCAGACATTAATATTGGTACCTTAGTATTAACTATAGGTTTCACCAATTTTTCTACTGATGTCCTTTTTCTGTCCCAGGATCCAATCCAGCATCCCACACTACATTTGGTGGATCCATTTTTAGTCCAGCTCACTTAGAGAGTATTAAAATAGCGATGTTTTCTTTGCTTCTCTTTGGGATCAAATTCTAATTCCATTTCTAATTCTACAGGGAAAAGAAGCAGACAAATGATAAACAAATCTCCAGGCTGGTTTGACTCTCATTTGAATTAGGAGTTGACTCACCAGTCCTGAGGGTAACTCACCTCTGTCCTCCTGAGATCAACATGTAAAGAAAAAGCTCCTCTTCAGCCCCGGCTCAGGGTCTCGTGTCCATTAATGGGGGGCAAGAGTTAGGACCAGGCTTGACAGAGCAAACTGCTCGGTCAAGCCCCAAGTCCGGCTGAGTCCCTGAAGAATTCCACCTTCCTGACCACCAGCTGGGAAGAGTCCCAGCAGTCCAATAGAGAAGATACTCTTTGATCTCCTCCTTCAGTTCATTCATTCTTTACCATTCATTATTAATTTATTCAGCAAACATTGATTAAGTCCCTACAGTGTGCCAGGTACTGAATTAAGTGCTGGGGATATGACAGGAGCAAAACAGAAATATGGAACATTAAATAGTTCTTTAATTTATTCTTGAATACCTACTAAGTGTTCAACACAGAGCTAGGTTTGGCCACCCCTCGAGGCATCTTAGTTCCCCGACCAGGGATCGAACCCATTCCCCCTGCAGTGGAAACACGGAGTCTTAACTACTGGACTGCCAGGAAAGTCCCAGGAGAAGGGTGTTCTTGATGCAGGTCCTGTCCTCAAGGAATGCGCTAGCCAGAGAGACAGGACAAACCACTGAAGGCAGCCTGAGATAAATGGTGCAGATGGTACGGGGAAAGAGAGAGCTAACAGCAAGGGTGATCAGGGAAGGCTTTAAGGAGAAAGCCCAGATCTTAAGCTGGGCTTTATGGTGAAGTCTGCATAGATAGTAAAAAATAAATAAGTAAATAGAAGTTGTGTAGCAGGAAGAAAAGCAGGATTGTGCACTTTGTGTATACTGATGAGAGAAGAGATTGGCCTGGCTTGGGACGGGTCTCTGGGTGTGCAGACAGAGGAGCATATGTTTGAAGATGTGATTTGAGTTCTGTTGCTCTAAAGAGAGTCTTCCTGTCTCCCAGGGACATCTGAGCCCTTAGGAGATATGCCTAAACTAAATCCTAGAAAGGCAGATCCCAAGAGCCTTTGCAGAGCCACCCTGCTCCCCCTACCTCACTGTGGGAACTGGAGGCTCTGAAGTTGAAGGGCGTGTCCCTGGTGGAGGCAGTGAGCTGTGGTGGAAAGAACACTGGCTTTGGGGCCCTCAGGGGTTGGAGGCCTAGCTCTGCTGTTTTCCAGTGTGTGACCGTAGCCAAGCTACTGGCTGAGCTTCTGTTTCCTCATCTGTAAAGAGGAGATAGCCACAGTACCTACCTCAAAGGGGTGTCATGAAGATTACATGAAACTATGAGGCCTCAGAACCTGGCACAGCACCTGGCACCAAGGAGGTACCAAAGAGTGGTAGCCAGTAAGAGCAGTAAACAGCTGGTGGGACCAAAACCTGTGGTTCCATGAGAACTTCAAGACTCATGTAACATAGGCGGAGGTCTATGTAGGTAGGTAGGTAGGTAACAGACCCCTCCAACTGAAGTCTTGGACAGTTGGGGCAGTGAATACTGCCAGTCAGCAGAAATGAACTTCAACTCTCAGTGGTTCTGAAAGAGGGAGGCATGGGCATTCCTCTGTAGTGGTGCATTAATTTGGGCAAATCTCAAATGAGGAGATGCTCTGAGATGGTCTTTTCTCTTTATAGCAGAGGCTCACCTGGAGGTCCCCTGACCACATACACACAAACACACACACACATATACACTAAGACTGTAGGGTGACTAGTTCACAACATTTGCATTATCCCAGTGTCCCCTCAGTAGTTCAGGGAGAGTCTGTAGGGTAGGACAGGTTACAGCCTGGAGGCGCGCAGTATTGGTTTATACCTTGGAGCAGAATCCCGAATGGACTTCTGGGTCCACCAAAGAAAACAGAGAGAGAAGAGCAGGGGCAATGGTCCTGAGAACTTTGTGAGGTTCCAGAGAACTTTCTAGATACATTCTCTCTGCCTGTTTCATCTCAAGGTAATCAGTAGATCCTTCAGTGGAAAGTTGTGGAGATTGTGTCTAGATTCTGGGGGAGAGGCACATGGGGGCTGAGTGAGGCCCCAGGCCCTGAGAAAAAGCTCCGAGGGCACCTTGACAGGAATCCAGGTGAGGAACCAGTGGCAGGCACTGCTGTTTCCATGGCAACCTGATGTAAGATGATTTGAACGTTTTACACCAATTTTTTGGTAAACTCTTATGGTTAGAAAAAGGTCTCTCTGGAATATTGTTATTATCCATAAGAAGTTTTGTTTTTTTCTTTTTGGTTTTTTAAGTGCTTACTAAGTCAGAGTTGTTTTGCTTTTGGCTAAAGCCAATAATGCATTCAGAACAGAGAAGGAAAATGTGAGTTTTGTCATATATTCTAGTTCCAGTTTCTGCTACCATAGAGAGCATGACCTAGGGTATATCCGGCCTTTATTCATTTCTCCATTTAGCCAGCTAGGCAGTCACCCATTCAGCCATATTTATTGAGCTCAACCTTTATCCTGAGCTGGGTTTCTTACCTGTAAAATGAGAGAATTAGTCTGGTTTAGTATTTTTGACCTAGGCTCCTAGATCCTTAGGAGTTTCAGGGCTGCGCTTTCAGGGCCTACTTTCCTAGGGTTGGCTGGGGCGATTGGGCCTGAGATCCCACTTCCCTTCAACCCAGAACAGCCCTGTTTTTAGTTGTTTTGTAATACACATTAGGTTTTCACTTGTGATTTCTTTTTTTTTTTTTAACGTCTTTATTGGAGTATAATTGCTTTACAATGGTGTGTTAGTTTCTGCTTTATAACAAAGTGAATCAGTTATACATATACATATGTTCCCATATCTCTTCCCTCTTGCGTCTCCCTCCCTCCCACCCTCCCTATCCCACCCCTCCAGGCTGTCACAAAGCACCGAGCTGATCTCCCTGTGCTATGCGGCTGCTTCCCACTAGCTATCTATTTTACATTTGGTGGTGTATATATGTCCATGCCTCTCTCTCGCTTTGTCACAGCTTACCCTTTCCCCTCTCAATATCCTCAAGTCCATTCTCTAGTAGGTCTGTGTCTTTATTCCTGTCTTACCCCTAGGTTCTTCATGACATTTTTTTCCTTAAATTCCATATATATGTGTTAGCATACAGTATTTGTCTTTCTCTTTCTGACTTACTTCACTCTGTATGACAGACTCTAGGTCCATCCACCTCATTACAAATGGCTCAATTTCGTTTCTTTTTATGGCTGAGTAATATTCCATTGTATATATGTGCCACATCTTCTTTATCCATTCATCCAATGATGGACACTTAGGTTGATTCCATCTCCTGGCTATTGTAAATAGAGCTTCAATGAACATTTTGGTACATGACTCTTTTGGAATTATGGTTTTCTCAGGATATATGCCCAGTAGTGGGATTGCTGGGTCATATGGTAGCTCTATTTGTAGTTTTTTAAGGAACCTCCATACTGTTCTCCATAATGGCTGTACCAATTCACATTCCCACCAACAGTGCAAGAGTGTTCCCTTTTCTCCACACCCTCTCCAGCATTTATTGTTTCTAGATTTTTTGATGATGGCCATTCTGACTGGTGTGAGATGATATCTCATTGTAGTTTTGATTTGCATTTCCCTAATGATTAATGATGTTGAGCATTCTTTCATGTGTTTGTTGGCAGTCTGTATATCTTCTTTGGAGAAATGTCTATTTAGGTCTTCTGCCCATTTTTGGATTGGGTTGTTTGTTTTTTTGTTATTGAGCTGCATGAGCTGCTTGTAAATTTTGGTGATTAATCCTTTGCCAGTTACTTCTTTTGCAAATATTTTCTCCCATTCTGAGGGCTGTCTTTTGGTCTTGTTTATGGTTTCCTTTGCTGTGCAAAAGCTTTGAAGTTTCATTAGGTCCCATTTGTTTATTTTTGTTTTTATTTCCATATCTCTAGGAGGTGGGTCAAAAAGGATCTTGCTGTGATTTATGTCATAGAGTGTTCTGCCTATGTTTTCCTCTAAGAGTTTGATAGTTTCTGGCCTTACATTTAGGTCTTTAATCCATTTTGAGCTTATTTTTGTGTATGGTGTTAGGGAGTGATCTAATCTCATACTTTTACATGTACCTGTCCAGTTTTCCCAGCACCACTTATTGAAGAGGCTGTCCTTTCTCCACTGTACATTCCTGCCTCCTTTATCAAAGATAAGGTGACCATATGTGCATGGGCTTATCTCTGGGCTTTCTACCCTGTTCCATTGATCTATCTTTCTGTTTTTGTGCGAGTACCACACTGTCTTGATTACTGTAGATTTGTAGTATAGTCTGAAGTCAGGGAGCTTGATTCCTCCAGCTCCGTTTTTCGTTCTCAAGATTGCTTTGGCTATTCGGGGTCTTTGATGTTTCCATACAAATTGTGAAATTTTTTGTTCTAGTTCTGTGAAAAATGCCAGTGGTAGTTTGATAGGGATTGCATTGAATCTGTAGATTGCTTTGGGTAGTAGAGTCATTTTCACAATGTTGATTCTTCCAATCCAAGAACATGGTATATCTCTCCATCTATTTGTATCATCTTTAATTTCTTTCATCAGTGTCTTATAATTTTCTGCATACAGGTCTTTTGTCTCCTTAGGTAGGTTTATTCCTAGATATTTTATTCTGTTTGTTGCAATGGTAAATGGGAGTGTTTTCTTGATTTCACTTTCAGATTTTTCATCATTAGTGTATAGGAATGCCAGAGATTTCTGTGCATCAATTTTGTATCCTGCTACTTTACCAAATTCGTTGATTAGCTCTAGTAGTTTTCTGGTAGCATCTTTAGGATTCTCTATGTATAGTATCATGTCATCTGCAAACAGTGACAGCTTTACTTCTTCTTTTCCGATTTGGATTCCTTTTATTTCCTTTTCTTCGAACGGAGGCTCCTTGGCTGAAAAATCGCTGCCCTGGAGGGTCTCTATGGACCGTCCAGTGGTGCAGTGGTAACACTGCAGCTTCAAGCCAATTTTTTTTCCAATCAGTACCCTTGCAGTGTAGGATTTAGAAATAAAATGATGAATAAATCACTTCCCCACCCCCCTCCCGCTCAGGGGCTCACTGTCTCTGTGAGGATAAACTGAGATTACAAGTGTGAAAACCTGCTTGGGTAAACGACTGTTGTTAAGATAATATTAATAATAATGATCATAGTGGAATCGGGCAGTCAAGATATACCCACAGGGAAATACAGCCTATAATTCAGCCTACAAGTAGGGATCAGGTAAAAGCAGTTGACTCCCAGGGTCTCCACACAGGGACTCGGAGAATTGCATGGCTTTCCTGGGAACGCGACTCTGCTCGCCAACGCCTCCACAGAGGCTGCCGAGCCCCCTGATTCCCCGGTGCCCACCGCTCCCGCAGGTGGGGGAGCAGGGCCGCAGTGAGAGGGGCCTCACGGTGATTGGCTGAACTGGAAGTTGTTGCTAGGCTACCAGTCCGAGGCAGACTGGGGCCTCTAGTCCCATCCTCCACTGCAGATTCATCCTGCACAGCCAATTTAATTCGGGCACCCTGTGAACGAGATCCCCAGCAGTTTAAATTGTCAGCTGCCAAGTGCCCATCTTTCTAGGATTTAACACTTAGCAAGAGGCTACGTGAGGGAGGGAAAGAGAAGCCCTGTTTTTACACTCTGGGTCACGTTGAATAGCTTCTTCTCTCTCTGGGCTGCAGTGTCCTCCCTTGATTTCTGGTTTCATTCATTTATTCATTATTCATGCATGCATCTATGTTTATTAAGTGCCTGCCATGTTCCATGCACTATATCAAGTGCTAGGGACAAAGGGATGAATGAGATGGAGACCATCCTTGCCCTCATGAAGGGGAAAACATTACGCACTTAAGCATATAAGTGAGATAAACACATATCTATTTCTTTCCTTCCTCGTCAATGATTTTACTAAGCCCCCCTTTTCCCCTACTAAATCTGTAGGGTCCCCCAAGTTGACAGGGTAAGGAGTGCTGCTGTCAACCATGCCTAAACTACGTTACCCCTCACCCATACCCTTACCACTCCCTAAAACCGGGTACATCCTCTTACCTCCACAGTGCTTTTACTTTGTTGTCTTGAACCCACAAGTGAGCCTGAGTGCACCTTTTTTTAAAAAAAAAAATTTATTTATTTATTTTTATTTTTGGCTGCGTTGGGTCTTCGTTGCTGTGCATGGGTTTCTCTCTAGTTGCAGTGAGCGGGGGCTTCTCTTCGTTGCGGAGCACAGGTTCTAGGTGCGCGGGCTTCAGTAGTTGTGGCACATGGGCTTATTTACTCCGTGGCATGTGGCTCACGGGCTCTAGAGCGCAGGCTCAGTAGTTGTGGCACACGGGCTTATTTACTCCGTGGCATGTGGGATCTTCCGGGACCAGGGCTTGAACCCATGTCCCCTGCATTGGCAGGCAGATTCTCAACCACTGCGCCACCAGGGAAGCCCTGAGTGCACCTTGATAAAGATATGGGGCGGAGATCATTGTCCCCTGTTCAAATGAGAAAGCTGAAAGGCCAGAAACATCAAGAAACCCTGTCCATGGTCACATGGAGAATTACTGGCATAACCAGTATTGAGCACTTACTATGTGCCAGCTCTTAAAAAACTATCTTCCTCATAACAACCCAGTAAGGTAAGTATTATTATTATTCCCATTTTATAGGTGGCAAAATTGAGGCTGGAAGAAGTTATTTGACTTGCCAGTGGTGACCCAGATAGTATATGGCAAAGCTAGGATTTGAACCAAATCTCCCTGGCTCCAAAGCCTGAGCTTTTTCCAAGAAATGGGTCTGGTCACAGAAAAGAGTCTCTGAGTGGCTGACACTGGAGTGGCTTCCACATGCCCTTCAAAACCTCCCGGTCCCAGGATCTTATTTAATTTCCTGCTGAAGTTCTTGGCACGCATTTATCAATATAGTTAACTCTGTTATCTATCCATCTATCTGTGATGATCTTGTCTTCAAGTTTTTATTGGGTAATTAAGTCAAGTAACTCTTCCCTGTAAGCATCTCCATCGCCTGCTTTGTTGGGTTTGTATTTTCCTTTGTTCACATACTGAACAAACACCAAGCACCCACCAAGTGTTGTGGGAGGCTTAGTGGGTGTAGGTGAATGGGGCCCATCCCTCCCCTTGAGGAGTTCCCAGCTTAGAGCAAAGTTTCTGAAGGGTCTTCCATGGGCAAAGTGCAGTGATAGGCCATGGAGAGAGGAGGACCACAAACACCTGCCCTCAGAGAATCTCCTGGTTTTGGGAGACAGACCTGCAATTAGATAATAGAAAGGTGTGAAAGGAGGTGGGAGGGAGCAGAAGTGGATGTGGTAAGTGTGGGCTGGGGGTGGGAGCAGCCCGCCTTGAGTTCCCAGTGCTGCTTTTAAATCCCGACTTGCTCTGGCCACTGTGGGACACTGTGTCTCAGAGCCCAGCAGCCTGCAGCTTGGAAGGAGGCCTTTAAACGGGAGAAGGTGCTGGAAAGAACAGAGTTGCATAAAGAAACAAGCTAAATTTATCCCTCCTGGTAGACCCCCAGCAATTGCTATGCTTAACACCTGACTTTCTATCAACAGAGACTTGTTTAACCAGAAGGTTAGCTGCTTTTCTCTGAGAAAGAGAGAGAGAGAGAGGGGAAGAGAGAGAGAGAGAAAGAGGTAGAGACTCTGAAGACAGAGATGCACAGAGAGAGACCTGAGGAGAAGCAAGGAGAGACAGAGGTAAAGGCATCCTTTGGTACACAGCTCCGGTGAGCAGCAGGGAAGAATACTAAACTGGGCACCTGAGTGGGAGAAATCAGGCAATCTCCCACCCCCCTTCCTCCCTGTCTACCTTGCTAATTTCCAGATAGCACCATTTTTCAGATGTAAGTATATAGGAGATGTCTGTGTTATCTTGGCCACTGCTTTGTCCCTGTCACCCGCCACCATCCCTATATAGCTGAGAGTTGACTGTAAGTGGATAATATACAAAAGCAATGATTTAAGTAAGTTTTATAAGACTAAATATGCATGCCTTTGACCTAACATTCCCACCTCCAGGAATTTATCCTACAGAAAGTAATTAAGGACACAGGCAAAGAATTTAGCAAGAGACTATTCATTGCAGCATTGTTTAGAAAAGCAAGGAAACTAAATAGCCAACCCTGTTGGGGACCTGCTCAATAAATAATGGTATAACCTTACAATAGCTGTCCATACTGCCCGTAATTTGGGTTGTAAATGGTTACTTATTGATGTGGAAAGACATGATTTATTAGGTGTAAAAAGCAAGTTACAAAATAGTGTATACAGTATGACTCCATATAAGTATTCTTATAAGTAAGAATAAATACAAAATATATAATCTAGGAAGACATATACCGAATGTTAATCTCTAGGTGGAGGGATTCTAAGACATTAAAATTTTTTTCTTTTTGCTTATCTGCATTAAAAAAAATTTTGTTTTCCACCATGAACATGTATTTCTTGTGCAATGAGAAGAAATTTCCTTCCAGTCGTCCCAGCAAGCGCCTCCTGCTGGGAGTCCAGGAGTGTACGGGCAAGCTGAATCAGGTGCTCCTGGCTCTGAGGCATTGTGGGAAAGGCCACCAACCCTTGTGAGGCCACTTGAAGCTGCTCATTAAGAATTTCCAAAACAGCGAGTCCCCACCCTGTTTCCACTCCCCATCCTGACTGGTCTTGCGGGCAAGAACTCAATGACCCAACACCTTGGTATCAAAATGCTCAGTTGCTTCATAACCTACTGGGGGGTTGGCTGCCGCCCTCCCTTGAAGCAAAACAGTTTGTACAAGTTGGTGCTTGGTAAAGCTAACCTTGCTAAAACTGCAGGGCCTTCCCAGTTAGCCAGGAGCACCCTCCCCTGTAAGGGAGTGATGGCTAAGACGCTGTGTTGATCAGGTCTACTGCCTCTACTACACAGAGGCAGTTGTGATTCTGAATGTTGGAGAGAAAAAGCCGTCACCATGGCAACCCAGGCTGCTCAGCCTCTGGGATCAGTCCAACACTCAGGGAAAGAAGGTGGAGTCTGGAGTCAGAACAAATACTGCCTGGCTGTCTGACCTCGGGTAGGACACTTAGCTTTTCTCTGCCTCAGCTTCTACATCTATAAAATGATACTAAAGTTCCTTATCCTACCCGCTCCCCGGATTAATGAGAAATAATCTGTAAATGGTAAAATGCAAGAGGAGTAGAGCCTCCCTAGCTTTGGTTTGTCCCCAGATTGCTGTGTGTGACCTTGGGCAAATCACTTAAACAGTTCTGTGCTTCAGATGCTGTTTGTAAACAGGAAAGTAACGTGCACTGTGATGGCTTCTCAGATTCATTGTCAGGTGCCCATGAGAATCCCAGAATCTCAGGGTTGGAAGGAATCTTAGCCCTTACCACCCATGCAGGAATCCCTTTGATAAGTTCTCTGACCGAGGTACTTGTCCTGCCTCTGCTTGGTTACCTCCAGTGGCAAAGAGATCATGACTGCACAACTTCCCAGGTAGCTCTCACTGCATGACACTAATTGTAAGAAAGTTCTTCTGTATATGATGTTTTACAATTAAATATTTGTTTAAAATATTACCAGTTCTTTTCAGAGCTATTTCTGCTCCTGATTTTCCCAGTGGGTTTGCACAAGGTAGAAATTAGCAGCAATTGGCCAGAGGCACGTACAGTCCCAGCTCTGAAAGCTTTTAGCTTACTGTAACAGAAGGAGTATGGGTTCCGGGGTCACACACTCTAGGTTAAAATCCCACTTTGTACACTTACTAGATGGTTGACCTTGGGCAACTTATATTAGCTCTCAGAACCTTAGTTTCCTGATCAGTAAGATGAGGATAGAAATACCTACCTCACAGTATTGCTGTGATAGCACTTCTTACTAAGCTTACAACTCTAACTTCCCTGGTAGAATTCTGGGGAATGTGGGGGGCAGGTGGGTTACACCTTCCTCTGCCAGCCCCTGGACAACGCATCTGCCCTCCAAGCCCCATCTGGCACGTGTAGGCCCTCATGTGCCCAGGCTGTGCTCCTCTCAGAAGGAGACAGAAGGTTCACCTCGCCCTCCTGGGAACCCCTGCAGCACAGCCTTGGGTCTGTAATTTAGGGCCTTCTCCCTCTCAGGCCTGTACCAGGGGCCATAAAAGGAAGATGATGCAATGGCTTCAAGACCAAGTTCACCACTCCCTGTAACTCCCCTGCCTCAAGGTCAGCAGCCCCACAGACTTTGCCAGCACTAAGCAAGCATCCCAGGGTGTCACTTGGTGAAGGCTTTCAGCCATATTTAATGGGAATCTCATATGGGGCCAAAAGCCTCTAAGACTCGAAAGAATGCAGTCTGGTGGTGGACTTCAGGCATGGTGATAGGGAAAGCTATCTGGGGTAGAAAAGTGGTCCTCTGCCCTCAACAGGAAGGAGTCAGGACGCCTGACTAGCTGTGGGCTCTCTGGAGCCAGTGACTTCATTCCTCCGTGCCTTGCTTTCCTTGTGTGCAGAATGACAGGTTGTTGCCTGAGACCTTCCCTGCGTCAGAATTATAGGTTTCCCCATTTGTTGGATGCAGGATGAGATGGCGAAATCGCCCTTGACCTCTTTTTGCCACGGGGGCCGCTGAGCTCCCACTCCTCTCTGCTTCCTCCACAGATGAGTACCTCCGAGTCCTCAGTGTGGGTGTGGCCGAGGTGAAGAAATCCTTCTTGGGGCCCTTGTCCCCGTCCTGTAAGGTGGTGCAGATGATGAGGCAGTTTCTGTACCGGGTCCTGCCTGAGGACTCCTACAAGGTCGCCACGGGGAAGCTCCATGTGAGCCTCACCCGGTTCACGGATGGAGAGAGTGTTGTGGTTTCAGAATATACATCCAAGGAAGAGCTCATCGAGGCAAGGGGGCGGGACCTGGGAATAAGGGAGGGGGCGGGGCTCGGAATAAGGGCAGGGCCAGGGAGTGGGGGCAGAGCCCAGGGAGTTGGGACAGGAAAGGAGAGGCTGGCCCTGCTTCTCTTGACGGGCCTCTGGGATGGTCCACTTGTCTGCCTCACTTCCTTCCTTCTGCTTTCTGTCCCCCTAGTTTTTCCCTCCCTTCACCCTCCTGGCATCTATCTCTCTCTGTCAGGCACGCTGTTAGACAAGATGGACACAGAGAAGCCAAAAACTAATCAGACTTGCTCACCATCCTACATTTCAGCACTCAGAGTCTGCCTCCTTTTGCCTCTGTCTTGCCCTCTGCTCTAATCCTGCAGCTTCTCAGAGGCCCATTTGTATTACCAACAGAGGTCCCATGGCTCCTCTAGGGCCTGGACTTCAGTGTTTCCCCACTAAATTACTCCCAGTTTGTGGGAACAGCTTCCCTCCGCCCCCTCCCTTCCACTGGTCCTTGATAAAAAGGACTGTTATCACTAAATGGATTAACACTTAGGAAAGGGGATTCTGACAGTGCATTGTTCTAAGCTCACTAATATACATTTTAGTTATGACTTATTATTGCTGGAGAGTGCTGTGGTTATGTCCAGTTTTCTTTCAGGGCAAGAGTTGAGCTGCATGACCCTCCACCCATATTTCCAATCCCCTCCCCTCCTCTGAATACAAGACCCTCGCCACCCATCCTCACATCCCCACACTGGCATGGCCTTGACCCTGGGGGTTGGGGATGAATAGGCAGGGACATGGATACCTCCTCCAGCTACCTCATGTCCCCTGGGTTTATTAGCACCCAGCTCTTCAAGACTTTTCTCTCCCCAGCCCTCTCCCACCACCTCCCACTCTTACCCATGCCAACCAGAGCAAATCACACAAAGCAGGCCTCTGTGTCTGCACCTGCCGTGCCTCCTGCCTCGTGCCGGATGCCCTTCCCTCCTTCCCACCCCGCTTCACCTGCTTGGTGAGACTCCAGTCACTCCTGCCAGGGAACTTTCCTTCATCACCTGCCTGCCTTGCAACCCCTGGGTTGGGTGCTTCTTCTTTGGGACCACGATGCCCATGCTTACCTCCATCACAGCATCTGTCACCCCATGTACTGTCACCTAATTGCTTGGTCCCCCTCTGAGCATTCCCAAGGGTGGGCATCTCACCCTCCTTTGATTCCAGGCCCAGGCCAGACACACATTAATGGTTTTTGAATCCCATTGGATTCATGGAAATTTGGTGCTAGAAGGAGCCCTGCAGATCATTGAGGCCACTCTCTCCCTTTAAAACTGAGACATCCGGCCCAGCCTGACCAAGTAGGTTACCAAGGATCCAGCCAGGAGCTGAACCTGGGGCTCCACTTCCCAGGGCAGTGACTCCACCTTGGGTTTAAGAAGGGCCAGGCTGATGGTGTCCCAGATGCCCGCAGGTGATCCCTCCCCACCCAGCCCCCAGGCCTTGGGCATCTCAACCCTGCCCTCTCCCCCACAGGCCCTGTACTGCAGCTGCTTTGTCCCTGTGTACTGCGGCCTCATTCCTCCAACTTACCGCGGCGTGGTAAGTACCTCAGTGTGGGAAGGCAGGTGAGCTGGGATCCAGGGGTGCCTCAGGGCCCCTGTGACCCACATTTGGGAGGAATGGTCTCAGAATTCAGTGGGAAGACCAAGAATTGAAAAGGTCCTTGTGGTTTCCTACTCAGAATTCCCAGCGTAGATAGATTTCTGGGGCTTTAAGAAGACCTTCTCCCCCTAAGTTGGGCTTCTCTCTGGACCCACCAACACATTACTGAACCCAGCAAGTCAAGCTTCCACAGGTTTGCCAGATTTCCCCAGTAGGAAAATCCGGTAGGTCTGAGACTCTGTACCTCTAATCAACTTCAGCTGACGCCAGTGCTGCTGGTCCACGGACAGCACTCTGAGTAGGAAGATTTAACCCGTGCCCTCTCCTCATTTTATGTATAGAGAAAATGAGATCCAGAGATTACGAATCAGCTAGTAGATGGACCCCCGTATTGCATGTCATTCATTTAATTCGCAGGCATCCGGAGGGTTAGAGCCTCAGTATCTGTGATCCTTTGTTCACAGCTGAGGAAACAGAAGCCGCAAGAGGGGAAGGGACTTGAGGGTGGACACAGGGTGGTCAGGGGTGCTCTGGAGGGTGTTGAGGGTGTCTGACCTCAACAGAGGGAGGCAGCTTGGACCCAGGGCAGTCTGGAGGAGGGATGTTTCCCAACCCCTCAGACCCACCACATGTGCACCTTCTCAAAAGGCCCTGTGGATGAGCTCCTTTCCCCGGCCCTGCCCTCAGCTGTTAAGGGACTCCACGAGGGGTAACGTGACAGGGAAGCATTCGTTCCTGCTTCATCCAGGGTATGGATGCCCCCGGACCTTGGCGTCAAAGCTTCTCCCAAGGGACCTATTTCTTTGCTCTCCCTGAGTGGGGGAGAGGACCTATGACCCCAGATGAGCATTTCTCACTCTGCCTCCCCCCTCCGCCCTGCAGCGGTACATCGATGGGGCCTTCTCGGGCATGCAGCCCTGCTCCTTCTGGACGGACTCCATCACCATCTCCACCTTCAGTGGTCAGCAGGACATCTGCCCGCAGGACTGCCCCGCCAACATCTGTGACTTCCGCATATTCAACTGCTCTTTCCAGTTCTCCCTGGAGAACATTGCCAGGATGATCCATGCCCTGTTCCCCCCAGACCTGGTGGTAAGAGACAGGAGGGACCTGGGGGGTGGGCAAGGAGAGCCGGAAAGGGTGATGGGGTCTGGAGTGGGATGGGGGAGCCAATGAGGCCCATTCGGTCCATCTCAAACGATCCCTTAAACTTCCTCCTAAAGCTGTATCCCGGCCTTGCTGCCAGCTGGGTATGTGAGCTTGAACAAGGGCCCTAAGTGCTCCAACTCAATTTTCTCCCCTGTAAAGTGAGATGATCTCAGAACCACCGATAGCAATGTTGTCTGAACTCTCCCATTTTGACATACAATGTGGGTTCAACAAACTATGGCCCAGGGGCCAAATCCAGCATGTGACTTGTTTTTATACAGCCTGTGAGCTAAGAATGGACTTTCTATTTTTAAAGCATTGTTTAAAAAAAAAAAAACAAGAAGAAGAAGAAGTGACAGAGACTATATGTGGCCTACGAAGCCCCAAATATTTACTGTTTGGCCTTTTACAGAAAAGGCATTGTGGGCAGTATCTGGTGTAATCCTCCAGCATCCTCTGTGATAGATACTGTTTTATTCCCATTTTACAAGTGAAGAAACTGAGGCTGTGAGAGGTTACATTCACCCAGCCACCCAGCCAGTAAGTGGCAGCACTGGGATTTGAACCCAGTCTCCAAATGCTGCTCTTTATACTGTCCAAATGCACCTTCTCTGGGCCGCACCCTCTCCGGCCCAGGGGAAGCTGATGATCAGCTGTTCTTAGCAGGTACTGAAGGATGGGCACATTTTGAAAAGCTCATCATATAAAGCTTAAGAGCAATGAAAGCAACTGCTTTGGAAGAGGGGACTCTGGGTCTCTCTGTTGCTACAGCCTTAGTTATTTTCCTGGTGCCCCTCCTTGCAGATCCTGCACGATTATTACTACAGAGGGTACGAAGATGCTGTTTCGTACTTGAGGCGGCTGAGTAAGTACTATGTGGTGCCCCGAGGAAGAGGAGGAAAGTGGGGCAAAGACAGGAAGTAGAAGGGCTGGATAGAGGAGCATCTCCCCCCAATTTGTGAACTGGAGGTGCTCTTCACCCAGGAGAGCTGGAAATGGGCAGAGGGACCTGACAGCCTTCATTGTCCAGATGTTACTGTGGCCAGAAATTAGGACCACTGTGGAAAAGGGACTTTAGGTTAACTGATGGGACAGTGTCTAGGGCTTTTGTACAAATGTATTTCTGAATTTAAAAACTATGCTTAGGAAATACATAGCTCATATCTCCCTGGAGCATTCCATTCTCATATCATTACATTTTCTTGCATTTTATTCTCTTTCCAATGAAACAGTATTGTTAATGTAGAACTAGATGTGACTAGTTTATGTTTGTGTGAGACTTTTGAGTGACATATTGATGAACAAATGAGAGAGAAGAGCCCTTGCCCTAAGTTGGTTTGGAAAGCATGGTCCCACCCCTGTGTATCCTCTGTGTATTATCTGGGTGGGAGGAAGATTCCAAAGGCATACACTACACACACTAACTCCATGAAGGCCATGCAAACATCTTTGTTAAAAGGAAAGAAAAAATGCTTTTCTGTATTTAGAATTAATTCCATAGAGCATATTTCCAGAAAAAGGGGATTTCTGGATCAAAGGGTTTACCTAATGTTATATAATAAATTTTTTTTCCATGTTGCCATATGGTCTTTGTAACTGGCTTTTTGGCACCTGTATCATATTCCATCACGGTTGTACAGAATACTTTGATCCTTCTTGGGTTTCCAAATGTTCACTATTATAAACAATGCTGTGGTGAACTTTTTGTGTATGTAGTTTAAAAAATATACTTAAGGAGTGAGATTAAGGGGTTGAATGAGGTTTTTCTCATAGGATATGTACACTTTTTTTCTTCAAAATTGCTTCCTGCTGGGACTTCCCTGGCAGTCCAGCGATTAAGACTCCGTGCTTCCACTGCAGGGGGTGCAGGTTCAATCCCTGGTTGAGGAACTAAGATCCTGCATGCTGCGTGGTGCAGCCAAAACATTGCTTCCTGCTTTCCTAAGCTCCGCTGTCCTAACTCTTTACTTTCTCCTGGGTCCATTCTCCCGACTAGTGGGGTAGGGAGCAGGAGCACAGGATGGAGAGAATGTGGCTCTGGAGGCAAGGAGCCCTGGGCCAGGATCCCCATCCCCCAAGCTGTGTGAGCTCCAGGAAATCACTCTCCCTCTCTGAGTCTTAGTTCCAAATCTGTAAAAAGGGTTTAGATCCTGGTTTTTGACACACCAACTATGTGACCTTGAGCAAGTAATTCATCTCCTGGGGCCTGTTTTCTCATCTGTACAAGGTGGCTGATGGTGGAACCTACCTCTGAGTTTTATTCCTAGCCATGGTCAATCCAGTCCACTGCCCCCTCTGACCTCTCTGCAGACAGACTCCTCCTAACCCTGACTGTCCTCTGACAACTGCCCCATCTTCCACATTTTCACAGGCGACAGCTGTGAAGCCGAGCCCCAGTGTCCAAAAGGAGGACGACCTGAGGGGGGTGGTGGTGGTGGAGATGAGGTCTCACCTACAGAGCTTAGGGAATAGGAGGGTCTGGCTAGGGCCTGTGGTCCTTTCTGCCCCAGGTGGGGAGCCTCTCCATTCTTTCCTCAGTGATGTGTATATCGAGGGCTTGAGGTTTGGGGAGCCCCTGATTTGGTTCTTGGATCTCGGAGCAGACACCAATTCCCTGCCCCAGGAAATCCCGCTACACCTCAGATTGCATCCTGGCTACCTGGCTGCCTCCATACCTGTCTCTCGCCTAGAACTTTTCCTTTCTCTTCCTCTCAGGGCAAGCCCTGGGAAGACTTACAAAGTGGGCTGTTAAGCATCTCTAGTCTTCCCCATTTCTCAGTAGCCCCTTACCCTCTCACCCTCCCCGCTTCCACCCTTAGCTGGTGTGGACATTTTCACAGGTATGAACGGCAGTCTTAAACCCAAGGATGAAACTCTAATAGTAGCATTGCAGGCATCCACTCCTGAATTGGGGCAGTATATGGAGGATGGCAGGTTTTCCCCAATGGCCCTGGAATCACTCCAAGTAGGAACAGACACAACTCATAGGGAGAAAAAAACTCGTGCTGGCTGCCAGCTGTTTTTGCTTCCTCTCCCAATTTGCAAATGTGTGTGTGGCTTTCTCAGTGCAAGTTTCAGCTCCAGCACCTAAATCCTCTTGGGTTTGGTGGGCTTGGAGTTTTCTCCCGGCACCAGATGCAAGCAGGAAATACTGACATAGCCTGAGAAATCCCCACCTACCATCTGGGAACGGAAAACGGAAGTCTGCTCCAGCCTCCTGCCTGCTTTCTGAAAGGGGGTCAGCTCAGGTAGGAAGCCACACCTGCAAGGTGTCACCCTCAGCTCCTCAGCTCACATCGTGGCATCCTCTTTCTCCTCCCTCCTAAGGGTTCACATCTACCTAATTATTCCTGCCACCAGGTGAGCCTCCCTCTCCACCCTTGGCCTCCCCTGACAGCAGCCTTCTACCAAAGGGAAGGACACTGCTTGCTGGCATCCTTGAAGATCCACATTCCCCACACAGACACGTGTACATGGTGAGGTTGGAGCTCAGACGATGCCATGTCTGAAATATCCATCCCATATCCATCCATGCCCGACCAAACTGACCTTCCTCCCTCCCTTCCTCCCACTCACAATTGGGTGAGTTTTGACACAGACACAGACACACAGACACAGACACACACACCTGCGAAACCAGCACCACAATCAAGATAGGGAACAATCCATCATGCCTGAAGTTTCCTCATGCCCCTTTGGGATCCCTCCCACCTTCCCTCATCCCACCATCCCCAAGCAAACCCTGATGTCTTTCTGTCATTATAGATTAATTTGCATTTTTAGAGTTTTTGATAGATGAACTCTTATAGTATGAACTCTTTTTTGTCTGCATTCTTTCACTCAGCATAATTATTCTGAGATTCACCCATGTCATTGCATGGTATAAATAGTTCATTCCTTTTTTGCGTTCCAATCCACTGTATGAATGAATATACCACAGTTCATTTATCCATTCACCTGTTAATGGGCATTTTAGTTGTATCCAATTTGGGGCTGTTATGAATAAAGCTGCTATGTACATTCATGCATGAATTTCTGTATGGACAAATTCTTTCATTTCTCTTGGGTAAATACCCAGGAATGGAATGACCCGATCATATGGTGGATGCATGTTTAACATGTAATGTGTATATGTCTACAAATATATGTATAACATATAATATTTTAATATAAAATGTAATGTATTTAATTGTAGTAAAACACAATAATATAAAAGTTACCATCTTAGCCATTTTAAGCGTACAATTCAGTAGTGTTAAACATACACTGGTGTGCAACCAATCTCCTGAACTTTTCCATCTTGCAAAAATGAAACTCTATACCCATTAACCAACTCTCCTTTTCCGCCACCCCCTAGACCCTGGCAACCACCATTCTATTTCTATGCGTTTGAATACTTTAGGTACCTCATGTAAGTGGAATCATAACAGTATTTGTCTTTTTGTGACTGGTTTATTTCATGTATAACGTCCTCAAGATTCATGCATGTTGTAACATCTGACGGATTTCCTTCCTTAAGGCTAAATAATATTCCATCGTGCATATAGAGCAGATTTTCTTTATCTATTCATTCGTCAGTGGACATTTGGGTTGCTTCCACCTCTTGGCTATTGAGAATAATACTGCAATGAACATGGGTGTGCAGATATCTCTTCGAGATCCTATTTTCAATACTTTTGGATATGTACGGACTGAGAAACATACCCAGAATGTATGTCTAACTTTTTAAGAAGTTACCAAATTGTTTTCTAGAGTGGTTGTACCATTTTACATTCCCAACAGTGAATGAGAATTCCAGCTTCCCCACATTCTCACCAACACTTGGTATGGTCAGTCTTTTTAATATTAACCATTCTAATAGGTATGTGGTAGTATCTTATTGTGGTTTTAATTTGCATTTCCCTAATGACTAATGATGCTGGGCATCTTTTCCTTGGCTTATTAGTTGTTCAAATATATTCTTTGGTGAAGTGTCTGTTCAACTCTTTTGCCCATTTTCCCCTAGACCTTGAATATGCTTTATTTTTTAGAATCATTTTAGATTTACAGAAAAACTGTGAAAATAGTACAGAGAGTTTCCATAGACCCCACATCTAGGTTTCCCTCTTGTTTTAGGTCTCACACTTGTTAGATGTTATAGCATGGTACACACATCATTTGGTGCATAGTATGGTATATTGTTTACAATTAGTGAACCAATGTTGATAAATCGTTACGAGCTAAAGTCCATACTTTATTCAGATTGCCTTAGTTTTTACCTAATGTCCTTCTTCTGACCCAGGATCCCATTCAGGATCCCTCATCACATTTAGTTGTGCTGTCTCCTTAGGCTCCTCTTGTCTGTCACAGTTGCTCAGACTCTCCTTGTTTTTAATGACCTACTGGCCAGGTAGTTTGTAGAATGTCCCTCAGTTGGGATTTGCTTGGTGTTTTTCTCATGATTAGATTGGGGTTGTGGGTTTGCGGGGGAAGGACCACAGAGGCAAAGCGCCATTCTCATCACGTTGTATCAAGGGTACATGCTGTGAGGTGGTGTTTGTCGGGTTTTTCCACTGTAAATCTACTCTTCCTTTCCATACTGTGCTCTTTGGAAGGAAGTCACTAAGAAGTAGGGAGTTATTCTCCACTTCCTTAAGGGCCAAGTATCTACAGAAATTATTGGTAATTCTTCATCATGAGAGATGTGTCTCTTTCTCTGCCTATTCAATCATTTGTTTACCTATTCAATCATTTGTTTATATTAGTATGGACTCGTTGATACTTATTTTATTCTGTGGGTTATTACTTAGTCCTACTTTATTTATTTTCTTACTCAAAGTGTTCCACCTTTGGCCATCGGGAGCCCTTTCTATTGACTCTTTTGCCCATTTATTTTTATTTTTTTTGGCTGCACTGCACACAGCTTATGGGAGCTTGTGGAATCTTAGTTCCCCAACCAAGGATAGAATCTGGTCCCTCAGCAATGAAAGCATAGAGTGCTAACCACTGGACTGCCAGGGAATTCCCATCTTTTGCCCATTTAAAAAATGGAATTATTTGTTTTCTTATTAAGAGCTTTTATGTATTCTAGATAAATGCCCTTTATCAGAAATATGATTTGCAAATAATATTTTCCCCCAGTCTGTGATTTCTCTTTTCAACTCCTTAACAGTGTCTTCTGAAAAGGAGAAGTTTTTTTTTCTCCTCTCCCGCTGCGGAGCACAGGCTCTGGACTTGCAGGCTCAGAGGCCATGGCTCACGGGCCCAGCCACTCTGCGGCATGTGGGATCTTCCTGGACCGGGGCACGAACTCGTGTCCCCTGCATCGGCAGGTGGACTCTCAACCACTGCGCCACCAGGGAAGCCCAAACCAAGGGTCTTTGATGCCACCTGTAAGCCCTTGCATGGTCTGGCCCCTGTGGTCTCCTCAGCCCCATGTCCCATAACAAGTACACCCACCCCTGTTCCACCTACACTGACCTCGCAGGGCCTTGGCTTCCTGCTGCTCTCCCGAACCTGTGACCCTTGTGTGTGCTGTTCGCTCTGCCTGGAATGCTCCTCCTCGTCCCACCCTGACTACCCCCTGGACCCCTCCCCTGTCACGTCTCAGCTCAAACTTCACTCCCTCTGGGAAGCCCTCCCTGCTCCCGTCTCTCCTAGTACCACATTCTTCACTTCCTAGCACTTGTCTTGGTTAAAACTTGAGGTTATTGGAGTGGTTAGTGCCTGCTCCCAGGCTAGACTGTAAGCTCCAAGAGGCCTATTTTTGTCTCCTTCAACTCCTCAGTGCCTGGTATAATGCCTGGCACATATTAGCTGCTCAATAAGTATCCATTGAATAAGTGGATCAAAACACAATCAGAAGGCTTCCCTGGTGGCGCAGTGGTTGAGAGTCCGCCTGCTGATGCAGAGGACATGGGTTCGTGCCCTGGTCCAGGAAGATCCCACATGCTGTGGAGCGGCTGGGCCCGTGAGCCATGGCCGCTGGGCCTGCGCGTCCGGAGCCTGTGCTCTGCAACGGGAGAGGCCACAACAGTGAGAGGCCGGTGTACCGCAAAAAAAACCAAAAACCAAAAACACAATCAGATATTCAATATAAATTCAAGTGAGTAAAGAAAGGCCATTGAAAAGCACTAATCCAGGAGTCTCTGGTGGCCTAGTGGTTAGAATTCTAGGTTTTTGCTGCTGAGGTTCAATCCCTAATTGGGGAACTGAGATCCTGCAAGTTGTGCAGCACAGCAAAAACAGAACAAAAACAATGAAAAGCACTAATCTTGTTTATGAGAATAATTTGGGAAACCATTTTTTGCAAATACTATGCTGATGCCAGGGGATAGTAATGCCACCTGTGACCCCATGCTATTGTTTTTCCTAGATGCTGCTTACCTTAATTCTCCTTCCAAGAGAGTGATTTTCCCCTGGGTAGAAGTGTACTGCCAGATAGAACGCGCCCTTGGCAATGAGTGCCCTGAACACTGTCAACCAAGCCTCCAAACAGAGCGGGCCAGTCCAGAAGAATCCAGACAACTTCACACACAATGGGCTCCCAAAGGGGAAAGAAAAGGTGGCCGTGATCCACCTCTGTCCCCACCTGTGCAGACACCTGAATCCACATGTGAGTGGCCTGTGGCGTCACCTGTTTTACCACCTGCATCGCCACTGGCCTCATCACCATCACATTCTCCAACTGACTTGCCACCTGTAGCACTCCCAGCTGTGCACTTCCTCCCCAGCTCAACACCTGGGCTGTCACCCGTATCACCATCACAGCAGGTACAACTGACTGGATCACCACCCAGATCCCCACCCCCCCAGTCATCTATGTCATCCAGGACGTCCCTGGGGCCTTCCGCTGTGGGCACATCTCCAACATTGCCCCAATGCTCTTCTTCAGCATCACCTGCACAGCCACCTGTGGAGGAACTGGGCCCAGAACAGCCCCAAGGTATGGACCCTTCTGGCTTCTCACAGCTTCCTCATGTCTGGAGCCCGTTGGCAAGTGTGTAACGACATGGTTGCTGATAACATTTGCTTTAGAGGGATGCATTGATGAAGTTAGCCCGTAACTTTAGCGGCTCTACTTGCTATGAGGACAGACCACCACGAGAGGGCAGTGTACTTGACATTTGTTTTTTTCTTCTTTAGTCCAGTGATTCTCAAAGTGTGCTCCCCAACTAGCAGCAATAGCACCACCTGAGAACTTGTTAGAAATGAAAATTCTCAGGCCCTACCACATACCTACTAAACCACAAATTCTAGGGGTGGGACCCAGCTGTCTGCAGTTTTTTTACAAGCCCTCCACATTTGAGAGCGGCTGTTCTAGTAGATTTTTTATTGTGAAAGCTGCTGTGCCAGGGCAATGCTACTCAAGAAGGGGTCTGTGGACCAGTGCCAGTCCCTGAATTATTTGTTACTAGTTCACAATGAAATGAGTACAGAAAGTGAGAGCAAGCATTTAGAAATGTTTATAGCAATACAGTAGAGCTATGACATCTGAGAGCTTGGTCATTTTCCTACTAATTCATTTATATTGTATTTCACAAAGGCGCTAGTCCATTATGGATTGTAAATAGTATTTTAAAAAACTGGTTCTTTACTACAGGTGAAGCACCCCTCTGGGGGCTGCAAAGATGAACTGCTCTTTGCAGAGGGAATGACATGGATACCAACCTCAAAAACGCAAAAGGAATTCTTAAGTACTATATAACTAACAAAAACTGTGTTGAGGGTATTAATAGAGAATAAGATCACATCTCTCTGGGGAGATAAGAAAGGCTTCTTGGAGGTGACATGTGATTTGAAATGGGCAAGATTTTGACAATTATGGTTTGTGGGATCCGACAGAGTAGAAAGAACATTTCAGATTTTGTTTATTCCAGAGGCTCAGGTGCAGAGAAGGAAAGTGCAAGGTATATTCGGGATGAAGAGGATACCTGTTTGGCCACTGTGGGTGGTCTGTGTGGGGACCAAGGGAGAGGGGCCCAAATGATGGACCGAAGCCAGGTTGTAGGGTCCTCATGGTCCACCAGCCAAGCTTCCATAGTTATTACGATAAACAGTAGCACAGGTTAGCAAGGTTGCCTTCTTTGTGGATCTGCCCTGAGTCAGGGCAGACCCCCCCCCTTTCTCTGGAATAGGTTCACTTTGTCTTTTTTTTTTTGTTTTTCTTTTCTTTTCTTTCTTTCCTTTTTTTTTTGAATAGGTTCACTTTGATTCTTTTAACAATGAGACAAAACTATCCGAACATTAAGAGTCAGAAAGTTGTTCAAAGTCTTTCACCTGCTGTCTTCTTCCCTGTTACATGAAATGCATTTATTTTATGTTATCGCACCTGTGCTTAAAGGCAGCCATCTTCAGGGGCCTGAGAACTCCTGGACCCAGAGCTGGCGTTCCTCACTCATATTGGGGGTGGACAGAGGATATGGATAGCCCAGTGGTTCGCGACTGCAGGCCATATGACCCCCCAGGAGACATTTGGCAACATCTGGAGACATTTTTGGTTGTCACCAAGTGGGTAACGTCTAGTTGGGAGAGGCCAGGGACGCTCTTAAACATCCTGCAATGCTCAACCCCTATAACAAAGAATTGCCCGGCCCTTAGCGTCGGTAGTGCTGAGGCTGAGGCAATCCTGTTGGAGCCTCCAGCTGGTTTCAGCAGTGACACCCTAGGCCGCCTGTAGGAACTGGTTAGAGTGGAGCCCCAGGGGTTCACGTTAGCAGTCGTTTGGCAGTGGCCATGTTGTTGTTGGGGGCGGCAGGTGCTGCAGAAAGTCCCAGGAAAATCCATAAACAAAGGAGCCACAAATAGATTTGGGGGAGTGAGGGATATCCAGCAGGTCCCCAAATGAAAGAAGTTCAGAAGAGGAAGTTATTAATTGATGCTATATTATTTTTATTTACATGTATTACATAATTGCATATTAATATTCATGTGTTATATATCCCCCTACTCATCAGAAACATGCAAAGAGCTTACCTAAGGGAATTCCCTGGTGGTCCGCTGGTTAGCATGCAGGCTTTCACTGACGTGGGCCCAGGTTCAATCCCTGGTTGGGGAACTAAGATCCCGCAAGCCAAAAAAACCCAAAAAACAAAAGAAAAGGGAGCTTACTTAAGAACAATGGTCATGAAACTATTTGTATTTCCTATTCCAGCAAAAAAGACAAAAGCATTACATAAAGCAGATGCTAGAAGGTTTAGACCCCTGTGGGGGATTTTCTTGAAAACTTTCCCTGACACAACTGGCTGCTTTTTATGAGGGAATTGCTGATAATATTATATCAAGGGTTAGCTTCAGACCTTCTGCAGATGTCACTGCCCTGGATCTCAGTCAAATCCAACAACATGATTCTGGTCCCAAATACGAGAATTTGAAAGTAAAAGTTCTTTACTGTTTCTGAACATTTCACTTACTTCCTATTGTTATTTCAAAAATGACTAAGTACTCCTCCCCAACCCCATCTCACTCATGTCTCCTATATTTTCATTTTTGGCTGCAGCTCCCTGTGCTTCTTCAAATTCCAAACACACTGTGCCTCTGGCTAATGTGAAGGAAACCATGAGCAAGCCTTATGCAATACAAGTGTCTCCTCAATTGAGAACATGTTCTTTCCTTTGGTCAGGGGAGAGAGCCCAGCTAAGTGATATTTTCCATCTCTTTAGCTGCCCAAGGAGCACTGGGTTCCTTTTCTGGATGTGATTTCAGTCCATCCCCTTACCGTTCGCAAACCACCACTCCCTCTTCTCTCTTCCTCAGTGAAGGCAACGTGTGGGATATGAGCCTATTCATACTGACAGTGTCATTCATTCCCCCCAGTCCCTGCTGTGCACACTGGGGAATGTACCTTCTCTAAATGCAGTGGGAGAGTGTGTACCCCTCCTCATATCTGACTCTCTGTTGATGTCTCCGTTCAAAAGAGCTGGCAGGCATGTTACATTCTAGCCTTTGGTGGATCCTGCACAGTATAAGTTAAGAGACTCTACCAAAAATTTCCCTTAATCCAAATTATTTTCTATCAGCATAAAAAGAGGGCTAATATTCCTATGTTGTAGATTGTCCCCAGAAAATCTTTTTTCATAATGCGCACCAACTGTCTGGGTTGCTGGGTTGTTTAACATGTACTCCATTATTGTCTTTGCAGTGACTGGGAGAGGGCCTGGGGAGCTGTTTCTTGTTTGTTTGTTTTGTTTTTTCCTCTCCGGGAACCGCAATACCCAGACTCCTTTGCTGACTGAATGCCAGTGGGGTTAGCCAGTGGAATGCAGCAGCAGGAGATCAGAGGGTGAATCAAGGGTATTTCTGCCCCCCAACCTCATCCCTTCCTGCCTTGGGGTAGCTCTGGCAGTGACTGAGTTTTTCTATGGCCACAGTTGCAGAGAACAGGGCCTGAGGCACAACTAGAGAGAAGCCCACACACAGAAACGAAAGATCCCACACGCCTCAACAAAGATCCCGCGTGCTGCAACTAAGACCTGACGCAGCCAAATAAATAAATAAATATTAAACAAACAAACAAACAGGCGGGTGCTCATGTGACTCAACAGGTAGCCTTCCTGACTGTTGCCAAACTACAGCTAACGGTCCTGACCAATGTAGGCCTGCTCCTTATATAGCTTTTGACTATACTAGACTGTTGTTGATTTAATCAGTCAACCTTCACTGAGCACCTACTAAGTGCCAAGCACTCTTCTGGGTTCTGGGGATATCAAAGATGAATTCAACTTGATCCCAAACTTTCAAGAATTTACCCCAAAGTTGAACTTTAGACCAAAGACAAGAGTAAAACCAACTAATTTGCCAAACTGTGAGCCCCATATAAACCAAGTCTTAATTTTTTTACTGAACCATAAAATTGTTTTTAAAGGCACGTGCATATATACATACACACTCACAAATTCAAAATGCCAGCCTCAAACCCAAATCAAGCCAGGTATCATCTACAGTTATTTCACAGGATTATTGAAGTATTCTCTGAATGGAACAGACCTTGCTATTTAATTTGCTTCAAGCCTTCATTGGTTGGAAACATTTCTAACTCTTTCTATGAGACATCCAGTCCTGGGTGGGAGTCCCTGGGTAGGCACAGGGATGTATCAGGTAGATGAGGGTCAGAGGCTCACCCTGGCAGCCATAGGCCCACTGCAAAATCTGGGCAAGTAGGTACTTGGTAGGTGGTAGGAAGCAGTATGGTGGGGAGGAAATTCAGAGCTTCTGCAGGAAGTAGGGCAGATCTACGTGCCACTTTCTGGATTAAAGGATGGACAGCAAGGGTGTAGGACCCAGAGGGCAGTTGGTGGTTTCTGGGGTTTGTAGGATCACTGCTGCCTGGGATTAGTCTCACTCTGTTCCTTGGTCTCCATCCCCAAAACTTCCCTGAACTTTGAGTCTGTCTCTAGAAGCTCAGGGTCAGGTTTGGTCATGAGGATGTAGGCAGGTCTGCCATGGGTGTGGGGAAGCTTCCCTGCAGCTAGGAGTGCCCTCTGGAAGCCAGGTCCAGACTCGGGTCTTTGATTCCAGAGCCAGGCCTCTTCCCATACATCAGAGCATTGGGAAGTGTGCAGTTCAGCCAGAGCTACCTTGGTTGATAACCTTCTAGGAATCAAGGTGCTTTATAAAGAAGCAGGCTGTGATAAAAAACAAACAAAACAACATTCATAAGCTGTGGAAAACACTGTTGTCAGTGGGTCACACATCCTGTGTGCGGTGCTCCTTTATAGAACAGGTTATGAAACTGCTTGGGGGCAATTTACCAATTGATTTTAAGCAATTCCATGCTTTGAGTTCAAATACAAGGTTAGTGGGCAGGGAAAAAAGGCTTAAAAATATTAGGCATAGAGAGGTAGGAGTGGTCCAGGAAGAGGAAAGGTCTGTTCCAAAACTACAATCACAAGAGACATTGTCACATCCACAGGCTAGTCCTGTGTAAATTCCTGGTCCCCAGCTGATCTCTCTCCCAGCAGAGGAAAGAGTCTAGAATAAAAGCTTAGGGTAAATCTCCCATACATTAATATGCGTGTGTGTGTGTGTGTGCATGTTTTAAATTAGAAGTTCAAATCCATACTCTGGTGTGGGTTGTATTAGTCAGTTATTGCTGCTATGATAATGCTGTATAACAAATGACCCTCTTCCCCCAAGATCTCAGTGGATTACAAAACAAACTTTTTTTTTTTTTTCCTCTTTCATAGGGCTATGAGTTGGCTGGGATAGCTCTGCTTAGGCTACAGGTTGGGGTCAAGTCTGCTCCCTGTCCCTTTTATTTCCAGGACCAGCAGTAATGCCAGATATGCCCTTCTCCTGGAGCATGGCTAGATATATATATCAGCCTAGCTTTCCTCTGCTAGTCTTATCTGTTCTCAGTGGTCATTGGACTCAGGTTGTGTAACTGATCTCAAAGTAGAGAGACAGATTGAGAAGTTGAGAGACTGCCTACAGGCTACAAATGGAAAAGGAGGAGGTCCACCTTGCTGATTGCTACCCACATCCTTCTAATTGCTGCCAAGTCTGTCAGACTCCCCAAATTTCCACCATTAAAGAGCCCCTCCTTTGAGTTACTATGGAATTAGTAACTTATTAAAAGTTACTAATTCAAAGGTGAATTTAATAATGGCTAAAACTTATAGAGTAGTTATTATGTTCCAAGCACTGTGGCACAGAGAGGTTAAGTAACATGTCCAAAGTCACACAGTTGGTAGATGGCAGAGCCAGGATCTGAATCCAGATCGTCTATCACCAGAATCTTGATGTTGACCAAGTGGTATAGTCTCCTGGGGTAGAAGGAGCACTGGAGTGAGAATCAGAAGTCACAGAGTCTAGTCTAGTTCCTCCATTTGGGCAGGAGAGGCCTGGAGGTGCACTTGGAAACATGGCAGGGGGTAGTTCAGGCTGGCTTATGTGCCATGCTAATGAGATTGAACTTCACCTTTGTTACTGGGGAGTCATCATAGGATTTAAACAACACAATGACACAGTCAGATTTGAAAATTATCCAAGAATGTGCAAGTCCACATCCCAACATTTCTCCAAGATGAGCACTTCAGGTGTCTTCCTGCAGTTTCCCAGAGGGTGCAAGTGACTTGTCCAGGGTCACACAGCAGGTGGAGGAGGGCTTGGAAATCAGGGCTTCCAATTGCTCCTTTTTGTCTCATTTCCCCTCACATGTGCTTAACCTCAACTTCTCGCATCCAGGTCTGCTCCCTGCCCACTCGACTTCTCTCTGCTCTCCACTTCCGAGACAGTTTGGGTCACCTACAGACCTCATCCCAGCCAGATCAAGGAATACAGCTGCCCTGAGGTGTAGAACTCCCCGGTGTGTCCCTGGAGACCAGACACTGCCTGTTCTGTCCCAGGATACTGTGGTGACCTCTGAGCCCTGTTGCCCCAGCTTCCTTTCTACCCCCTGCTTCTTCCTAGTCACGGTCAGGGCCACCACTAGCCCATATAATGCCTTGTACACTGAGAAAACAGCACCCCTTCCTTCAGAACTTGACTGCCAGCTGCTTGAATGTTGTCATAATACACTGATTTCGTTTGAACAATTGACTGCCAACTGCTAGAAAGCTGTATGAATGACATGTATGTATGTCTGTGAAGTGCTTACCCTTTTGTATTGGCAGTGTACCCTTGGGCAGTGTGCAGTCTGAACAACTGTCCTCTGTGCTCTGGAGGCCACTCCACTTCTTCCCTCTTCCTGCAAAACCAAATACCAACCAGACTTTGGCAAGTCAAATAATATTTCAAACACTCTTTTATCAACTCCTGCTCTGCAAATGGAATCCTCCTTTTGCAAAAGACCCTTGTATAATAAAGTGAACCCTCGAACTGGCTTTTGGTATAAATTGAGTTTTCCAATTTCCACGTATTAGCCTGGCTACTTGCTCAGGATGCCCAAGGCATATAAATCTGTGAGGAGTGTTCTCAGTGGAAATAAGGGGAGGGAAGTCCTCAATTCGGGTCTTAGAAATGATGAATTTGTGTCCTTTATCTAGGAAACTGTGAGCCGAGAGAGAAAACTTGAGCTGGAACGGGAAAGAACCTGACGGCCGCAAGGCCAAGGCTTCTCCCGGCTGCTCTCAGACACCCTCCTCTCACCCCAGGCCTTTCGGGGACCTGCGTGCCGCCCACTACCATGCCTGTTGGTGTAGAGGGTCCTGCTTCCCCCAGGCAAGAGCCTTTTTGTCTAAACATCCTCCCAGCTTCCCTGCAGTCCTTCCACTACTCTGCTCTGGACAGACAGATGGATGTCAGCGCAGGCGGGCACTGAAGAGCGAGCAGCACAGCCTCCTCCCAGCTGGCTGGGCTCTGGGCCTTCCTCCCAACCTAGCCTGAGTTCACACTTCTTCAAGATCCTAGCCCCACAAGATCTCATCGACAGGGCAAAACTGTTGCCGGTCAGGCAGAGCTGAGCCATGGACACACTTTCCTGTTTCCTGTGGTGTCAAGAGACCACATCTTCTTCTGTTGCTTGTTTTTTGTTCACAAAGCGTGCAAAAGGCTTGACTTGGAACCAGTGGGCTCCACCTCAGCCGCTCATGGAAGTCCCCAGGTGGGGTTCATCTGGCATGCAGCCTTTACAAGCTCCCGAGGGATTATGTGGTGCAGCTGGGTGGAGTGGGCAGCCCTGGCCTTCATGAAGTCCTCCCATGGTTGTAGAGGAAACGGGAAGCTTTATGTTCCCTTCCCTCCCCTTTCCCAGCCCAAATGAGGGCAGACTCTGTCGGCTCTTCACACCCAAGTGAAAATGGTCCACAAGAAAGATATCTTTGGGACTTCCCTGGTGGCGCAGTGATTAAGAATCTGCTTGCCAATGCAGGGGACTTGGATTCAAGCCCTAGTCTGGGAAGATCCCACATGCCATGGAGCAACTAAGCCCGTGAGCCACAACTACTGAGCCTGTGTGCTACAACTACTGAAACCCATGCACCTAGAGCCTGTGCTCTGCAACAAGAGAAGCCACTGCAACGAGAAGCCCACACACCGCAACGAACAGTAGCCCCTGCTCGCTGTAACTAGACAAAGCCCGCATGCAGCAACGAAGACCCAGCGCAGTCAAATATAAATAAATAAATAAATTTATTAAAAAAAAAAAAGATGTCTTTAACCTCAATTTTTCCAGCCTGTCCAGAAAGGAAAAAAAAAAAAAAGGGTTTCCCTGGTGGTGCAGTGGTTGAGAGTCCGCCTGCCGATGCAGTGGGCATGGGTTCGTGCCCCAGTCCGGGAAGATCCCACATGCCGCGGAGTGGCTGGGCCCGTGAGCCATGGCAGCTGAGCCTGCGCATCTGGAGCCTGTGCTTCGCAACGGGGGAGGCTGCGGCAGTGGGAGGCCCGCATACCGCAAAAAATAAAAAATAAATAAATAAATAAATTTATTTAAAAAAAAAGAAAGACGTCTTTAACCTCAATTTTTCCAACCTGTCCAGAAAAGAAAAAAAAAAAAAAAAAAGAAAGAAAGGGCTTCCCTGGTGGCGCAGTGGTTGAGAGTCCGCCTGCCGATGCAGGGGATATGGGTTCGTGCCCCAGTCTGGGAGGATCCCACATGCTGTGGAGCGGCTGGGCCCATGAACCATGGCCACTGAGCCTGCGCGTCCGGAGCCTGTGCTCCGCAATGGGAGAGGCCACAACAGTGAGAGGCCCACATACAGCAAAATAAATAAATAATAATAATAATAATAACTCACTGCTTCCCAGAGTGCGGATAACCTCTAGCTCCAGCCGAACCCAGTAAGGGAGCCTGGGCTGCCCACAGGCCTCAGATGCATTTGCTTAACAAATCCTAGAATGCTAACCCTGGTGGACTGGGTGGAAGACAGCCCTGAACTGTGGCCCTTGAGAAGGACACGTGCAAATTTAACCCATGGTGGGTGGGAGGCTATGTCACAGAGGCCTGGGTGGAAACTACATTTAACAGGATCATGTCAGGGAACAAGAGTCCACACAAGCCCCCTTCAGATGGTTCTACCTGGAGGAACCTAAGTGTACCTTTGAGAAGCCTGAGAAGAATCAGATCTCAGGTGTTCTTGTACCCTCTGCCTTCTCCAATTCTCCGGCCCAGACCAGTCAAGGGAAGCACCAGGGAGTTACGTGGAGCAGCCCTACTGGCTGCAGTCCTTTTCCCCAGGAAGGTCTTGCTGTTTGCAGGTGACTATGTGCCCAGAGGCCCTGAGACATGTGAGCCAGGGGAGGGAGGATTTCAACCTTGTACAACTCAGGAACACTTATTCCCTGGTGTGCAAGGGAGGATTGAATATAATGTTAACTATTGTTTTAACTCAAAGCCTGTATTTAGGGCCCAGATGCTCTGAGGTAATTAGTGAATTGTTCTTGCATTAGTTCCAGGGTTGCCATAAAAAATACAGGATACCCTGTTAAATTTGAATTTTAGATAAACAGCGAATAATGACCTAGTGTAAGTATGCCCCCAGCATTGCAATTATTTGTTGTGTATCTGAAATTCAAATTTAACTGGGCCACCCACATTTTTCTTTGCTAAATTTGGCAACCCTAATAATTCCTTTCTCCTTTTTATGCCTTAAAAACAACAACAACAATAACAACAACACCACCACTAATGAGTTGTTTTTTGATGCGCCAGTCACTGTGCTTTGAAATCAGGAGGTGTCCCTGAGGCCAGAACACTTCCTGGTCTTCCAAACAAGCATATCTGAATGACACCTACAGTGCAGCCAACTGAATAAATTATGTGTTAAACATAGATGCCCATCTGTTAAGTGAGAGATTAAACAAAAATTTATTTTTAAAACTAGGACATTTAAAACCAACATCTGAAGAAAGTATCAACAGGCCTTCTACATGACGTAGGCATATTTTCAGCCCTGGTGGATCAAGAAAACACATGATAAAAAAAATAAGGGCACATAAGTTGGCACTACACACTGGGGTTGGCCCCAGAGTGCAAAGGCCTTGATTCCCGGTCCAGTGCTCTGGACCAGTGCCTGCTGAGGTAGCTCCCCCATTTCCTCCCTAGCTCCCAGTTTGGAGATAGAACCACTGGTTGCACAATTCCAGTTGAGGACCAAGGCCTCCCAGAGAATGCCTGGCAAAATTGCCTAGATCTCAGGAGCTCCCCCCATTCATTCATTTGGTCAGTACTTAAAGATTGACTCCAGCTCTGTGGGGTGGGTATATTTAGCCACAGAGTGAAAGCACTTACTACCTCTCTTTAGAGAGACTTCAGCATAATAGAGCCAGAAGAGATCTGATGGGTCACTAATCCAGCTCAGAATCCAAGGTCTGGCGAGGAGAGGGAACATGGGATGTGGACAGGGTCTTTATTTTTTTATTTATTTATTTATTTTTTTAGGGAAATTCTGCTTTTTATTCCACACAGGTACCTTTTTGTCAGCATTCCTGGGATATAGAAAACTGAGAAATTACAGGGAAATTAAAAATAGCACAAACACTAATTCTCACATGTGCACACGCCTCACAAGCACACATGGAAAACACATTTGTTTTGTGTGACACAGTTAATGGGAGTAGGGACAATAAATAAGAATGGTCTTTTTTTTTTTTTAACATCTTTATTGGGGTATAATTGCTTTACAACGGTGTGTTAGTTTCTGCTTTATAACAAAGTGAATCAGTTATACATATGTTCCCATATCTCTTCCCTCTTGCGTCTCCCTCCCTCCCACCCTCCCTATCCCACCCCCCCAGGCTGTCACAAAGCACCGAGCCAATATCCCTGTGCCATGTGGCTGCTTCCCACTAGCCGTCTACCTTACTACGTTTGTTAGTGTGTATATGCCCATGACTCTCTCTCGCCCTGTCACAGCTCACCCTTCCCCCTCCCCATAACCTCAAGTCCGTTCTCTAGTAGGTCTGCATCTTTATTCCTGCCTTACCCCTAGGTTCTTCATGACATTTTTTTCCTTAAATTCCATATATATGTGTTAGCATACGGTATTTGTCTTTTTCTTTCTGACTTACTTCACTCTGTATGACAGACTCTAGGTCTATCCACCTCATTACAAATAGCTCAATTTCGTTTCTTTTTATGGCTGAGTAATATTCCATTGTATATAGGTGCCACATCTTCTTTATCCATTCATCCGATGATGGACACTTAGGTTGTTTCCATCTCCGGGCTATTGTAAATAGAGCTGCAATGAATATTTTGGTACATGACTCTTTTTGAATTTTGGTTTTCTCAGGGTATATGCCCAGTAGTGGGATTGCTGGGTCATATGGTAGTTCTATTTGTAGTTTTTTAAGGAACCTCCATACTGTTCTCCATAATGGCTGTACCAATTCACATTCCCACCAACAGTGCAAGAGTGTTCCCTTTTCTCCACACCCTCTCCAGCATTTATTGTTTCTAGATTTTTTGATGATGGCCATTCTGACTGGTGTGAGATGATATCTCATTGTAGTTTTGATTTGCATTTCCCTAATGATTAATGATGTTGAGCATTCTTTCATGTGTTTGTTGGCAGTCTGTATATCTTCTTTGGAGAAATGTCTATTTAGGTCTTCTGCCCATTTTTGGATTGGGTTGTTTGGTTTTTTGTTATTGAGCTGCATGAGCTGCTTGTAAATTTTGGAGATTAATCCTTTGTCGGTTGCTTCATTTGCAAATATTTTCTCCCATTCTGAGGGTTGTCTTTTGGTCTTGTTTATGGTTTCCTTTTCTGTGCAAAAGCTTTGAAGTTTCATTAGGTCCCATTTGTTTATTTTTGTTTTTATTTCCATATCTCTAGGAGGTGGGTCAGAGAGGATTTTGCTGTGATTTATGTCATAGAGTGTTCTGCCTATGTTTTCCTCTACGAGTTTGATAGTTTCTGGCCTTACATTTAGGTCTTTAATCCATTTTGAGCTTATTTTTGTGTATGGTGTTAGGGAGTGATCTAATCTCATACTTTTACATGTACCTGTCCAGTTTTCCCAGCACCACTTATTGAAGAGGCTGTCCTTTCTCCACTGTACATTCCTGCCACCTTTATCAAAGATAAGGTGGTGGACAGGGTCTTGCAGCAAGTTTGGGGCAGGTGAGCAGGGGGAGTCCTGGTCTCCTAACTCCTAGTCCAGTGCTATTGCCCCCCATGGCCTCTGCCTCCAGCTTTGTGGAGGAACATTTCTGCGTTCTCCACTGAGATAAGCTCACAACGGTGCAAGGATGCAGAATGGCTGCCCACTCTTGTCTTCAGTCATGCCTGTGAAGCACTGGATTGGGACATCTTCAGGGTCTTCTGGCTAAAGCCGCCGATGTTTGGATAATTCAGGGAACTTGAGTGCAAAGCATAGCTTTCAATCTGGACTCTGGCTCTGAGGATTTGTGTCATTCTGGGAGGAGAAAAAGAACACAGGTCTTAGCCATAGCCCAATTATGTATGGGTCCCACGCTGATAACAACAGACTTCTCATTAACCCACTAGCTCCCACCTCTGGGGCTTTGCTCACACAGTATCTCCTGCCTGCAGTGTCCTACTGGTCCTTTCTCCCCATCTATAGCTTCTCCATCCTCAAAGGTCAAAATCAATGCCTGCTACTTCCTGGAAGGCTCCTGGAACCAACTTGCTTTATTGACCTCAGTTAGTGCTAATTTGGCATTTAATTGATATTTAATTTTGTCATCAGTAAACATTCTATCCTTTTCCACTAGCAGAACCTTCCACAGGCTCTCATAGCATCTTGCACAGTTAGGCTCATAGGAAGCTCTGAATGTCTACTGGTTGAATAAATAAATGAATGAATGGCTAGTAAAACCAGAAGATGGAGTTAGGGCTACTGAGGATGTCAGAATTGATGTTTCTATAATATCTTTCACAAAGAACTCAGATCACTCCATCAGCTATTACCTAACCCAGTTTAGAGGGCAAATGATCCCTATTCTCCAGGAGAAGACAGTGAGTCTGAGAAAAGAGAGGTCTAAGGTCACGAGGAGTTTCCACTAGGAAAACCATTCGAATGATGAGGTACAAGTATCATGAAATAAGACCAGCTTTCTTGAGAGCCTTATCACATGGCTTCTAAAGGTAATTCCAGGAGGAGAAGACAAAGGGTTCGAATGATGGTGACATCATTGCAGTAAAGGTCTGGTTTCCCAGGGGACAATTTGGATATAGAAGTTCTGGTCCTATGTGTCCAACACCAATAGGACATTTCATTCCTTTAAAATCACAACTTCATTCAGTGGTTTCTGCACTATAGATCTGGTCAAATGTTTGTAAGCAGGTCATCTTAAGAGAATTTGAAAAGAGTAGGGAGATCTCTATTAGAGTCCAACAGAAAATTCAGATTAAAAAAAATGCGTTAAGTTTTATCTCTACAGGAACCATCCTACAGCCTCAGGGAAGGGGGGATTATTAGGAAAAGCATGAAACCAGTCAAAAGAGGGAGTGATGGGGAATCCCCTGGCGGTCCAGTGGTTAGGACTCCAAGCTTCCACTGCAGGGGGCATAGGTTCGATCCCTGGTCGGGGAGCTAAGATCCCCTTATGCCAAAAAAAAAGGCTGAGTGATGGCAGTGGAGAGGCTATTCTTTTTTTTTTTTTAACATCTTTATTGGAGTATAATTGCTTTGCAATGTTGTGTTAGTTTCTGCTGTATCACAAAGTGAATCAGTTATATGTATACATATATCCCCATATCCCCTCCCTCTTGTGCCTCCCTCCCACTCTCCCTATCCCACCCCTCCAGGTGGTCACAAAGCACCGAGCTGATCTCCCTGTGCTATGCGGCTGCTTCCCACTAGCTATCTATTTTACGTTTGGTAGTGTATGTATGTCCATGCCACTCTCTCACTTGTCCCAGCTTACCCTCCCCCCTCCCCATGTCCTCAAGTCCATTCTCTACATCTGCGTCTTGACACCTGTCCTGCACTACTGGGCGTATACCCTGAGAAAACCATAATTCAAAAAAGAGGCTATTCTTAATTAATCAATCAAGGCAAGGTCAGTGAAGAATGGCCTCCAGGAAGCCTTCCAGAACCAAACAGCCCCAGGGATCCTTCTCACCTACCTTATTTGATACGTAATCTTACTTTACGTTGTTCTGTAAATTTTACGACAGTCTCAATTGGAAAGCCAAGCAGCACAACCCATGGAATCATAAGAGGGCAGCTAAGATAGTAGCTGGTCCAACATCCCGTACTGATGTCAAGAAGTGTGAAAATGCACATCCAGTGGGAGACCAAATAAAGAAGATGCTGATTAGCTAATGAGCAGGCAAAGAGGGTGGGGTTTGGAAAAGAAAGAGGCTGCTGTGGTGTAGAATTGTCTCAGAAGGCCTTGACAAGGTGGTGGCGTTTGAGCTGGATCCCAGAAGTCCTGAAGTAAGCAGGGGAGGGGAGAGGGCTGTAGGCAGATCCTTGTGATTGTGAGTCTGTGGCCCCTCATGCCATATTGCCCTTTCTCACCTGCTGGTCCTCCCTGTATGGGAACTGGCTAAAATTCGGTCGCCTGTAGTGTAGGCCCGTGAGGCTGAGGACGGCTTGGTGATTGCTGCCAGCACGTTTGTTAGCCAAGCCAAAGACAAACGGGTAGGGTCTCTTGGGCTCCGTGGAGTGGGCCTCCTGGGGGCGCAGGGTGGCTACGAGCTTTCTGAGGGAAGAGTCTGGGAGCTTGTAGAAAAACTTCTTAAAGCTGGGGTGTTGCCTGAACTGGAAGCAGAAATGAAGGCAGGTCGTCAGTGTTGCCAGCAGAGAGCCCCCTCCCCACAGCCTCTCCCTCCCCCAACTGGATGCAGCCAGGCTGGGTGCCTCATTGTCCCTGGGACAAGCACCCCTTGTTAAATTCATCTACCATCCCCAGCCTCTCAGAATCTGTTCTGCAAGGTAAAACTGTACCAGCAGAACAAAGTGGGGGAAAAAAAAAAAATGTAGGTCTTTAGATTCAGATAACAGATGCTTAAATAGCCTTTACTAGCTGTGTGACCGCTCATGTGTAAAATGGGGGTAATAATATGTGCCTCCCCAACACTGTCGTTGGGGGAAGGAGATGAAGTGAGATAGTTTAATGTTTTATGCAAAGTGGATGTTGGATGAATTTTAGTTCCCACCCTAAGCCTCCTCCTCTTAATACCTAAATGTCTTAAGTTGAGTTCCCCCCAGAGGCAGATCCTGAGACTGGGACTCGGATGCGGCTCACTTATGTGGTAAGTGATCCTGGCAAACACAGATGGGGGAATGGAGACCTCGGGCAAGAATGGGAAGACATCCCACTCAGGCTGGCAGCTGAGCCTGAGCCCCTCGGGGCACTCTGGGAACCCTCGAAGAACACACACCACAGAGTTATCCCTCCAAAGGATAAGGGAGCTGGGGTATGTGTACACCAGCTCGCATCAGCCAGTGGTTGAGGGCTGCTCCTGGGGAGGTGGAGAGTGCTCATTCTGGCCTAACCTGTGGGTGGTAAATGGCTCTGGGGGCCAGTCCTCAGGCAAAGGGACGCAGGTACTGGCAGTTGGGAGCTGGGCCAGGTGCTCTGTGGTGGTAAGGAGAGGCTCTAACAAGGTCAGCTACACTGATGACTCATCTCTGACTTGTGCTCACACGTAACTCCTCTTCATATGTGATCTGCGTTTGTCTCTCCAAGTAGTCTGTGAGGTTTTCAAAGGCAGGGAACCTTATGTTACACTCTACCTAGCAAGGGAAGAAACTCTAATAAAAGTTTGAAAGAATTGGAGACCTTATAATTACTGAAGTGCGTGCCAAAACAGAGTGAACGGCAGATAGCAGAGGACGAGATCAGCGGGACTCAGGGAAGGAGGTTTCCCGGGAGGTGGCTCATGAACTGAACTTCAAGGAGGATTTGGACTGGGGGAGGTCCCGGCTGGCAGGGGGAGCCACATAGGTTTATATTATTTTTAAGTTAACATTGATCTCATCTGCTATGTGTCTGGCATTTTCTATAGATGCACTAACCTTGGCAAGTAGGTATTTATTCCCCATTTTGCAAAAGAGAAAACAGAGGCTCATAGAGGTTAAGGGGCCTACCACGGTCACCCAGATGCAAAGATGGGGACTGAACTTGGGTCCAGTCCTTGTGGAGACTGAGCAATCCTCACCTGCTCCCCCAACTGGCCATCCACTTCTTGGAGAAGGGCCACCAGCTTCTGGATGATCAGCTCCTCTAAGGAAAATAAAGAAGGATTGAGGGATTATTGACATGTTGTTGTGTAATAACCCATCCATCGATTGCAGAAGTATTTTGTCTCTAAAACACAGTACACAGATTAGATATGAAGGGCAAAGAAAAATCTTCCCCTAAACTAGGGCTGGAGCATGTGAGCTTTGTTTTGGTTAGCTGTATAGAAATAGAAGGCAATTCGGCCTGCGGAGCCTCACCTGTCACCACATTCAGCTCCATTCTGACAGATGGGGAAACTGAGACCTTATCCAGGCTACAGAGTAGTCAGGAATGGGAGCTGGGGCCAGGAACAACTCCTCAGAATGTAGGGAGGGCAAATGCCATGGCTGCTGATGCAACGGGAATGTACCATCAGCCTGGGCTATAAAAAGCAAGCAAACTCCTGCTTGCACCGAGAGTTAATTGTAAATACTCAGGACATTTGTCGACCTGTTGTTATAAACTGTCAGCAGCTTGAAATTGGCCGTGGTGGGAATTTTATACCACAGAAATCTGCGAATGCTACAAATCAGGGCTTCCCCCAATCCCCCTGCCCTTACCCAGAGTTCGTTTGCCAGTGCGCCACTGGTTATGAGACCCAGAGCAAGACAGGAATTTTATATGAAACATTCAGGCAAAGCAGTGGCATGTGGTGGGGGTGAAATTACATCCCACAGAATGGACAGGTATTCTCTACCTGAAGAAGGTTGTCCACCTGCAACTCTGCCCCACCAGCGCCTGTTCAAAGGCCAACCCTGTCTCCTCTCTGCCCTTCTAGAGCCTCCTGGGGTACTTGTAAGCTGTCTTCCCAGTTCGCTACTAGGATTCAGGCTGTGAAATCCATGCAAAAGGGAAGCCCCAGGGAAGCTGTCCCAGGAGAGAGCAGGGTGGCACGAACTAGATTCATTTGCTCCATGTGGCTGAGGTCCTGCTTCTGGCTTGTGGCTTCTGGCCTGGGAGGGTGCTTCTGAGGATCCAACTGGCCCCCCTTCTGCAGGCGAGGACTCCTGGAACTCCACATCCTCCGGATCTGAGGGCAAAGAGGAGTTGGTGTGAGTGTGTTTGCACCTGTCTCAAATCCACCAGCACATTGCTGAACCCAGGTTCTGACAAGAAGCTGTCCAAAGGCTCTGGCTCGAGAAGGGTCCTGGTTTCCCAGCCTCCTTGGGAACCCCCAGTCCCACTGGACCTGCCTCAGAGGAGTTCACAGTGCTTTTTGCGCCTCCAGAAATCTCATTCTTTCTTCCAACCACCCCCTTTGCCTCCTCATGGTCTGGGAGGAAAACAAGCAGGCCTACCAACAGGTCCCACCCAGTGAGCCCACTTCCCCTTTAACTCTGCGAGCCTTTGCCAAGTCACTTAGCCTGTCTGAACCTCACTTTCTCCATCTGTCAAATGGGAGTAACAGGACTGACCTCACAGGGTTGTGAGTGGGGGTGTTAAATGAGATAATATGTGTGAACGTGGCAGGCAGCGGGCACTCCATAAATGTCAGGAGAATTTGTTGTACACCAGTGGTCCTCATAGTTCGGTGTAGTGAAAAAACGGAAGCCCAGGCCATATCCTACTTCATCTAACCTGGGTTTCTGTTTTTCTATGAGCTTTCCAGGTGATTCTGACGCATGTATCTGAGGAACAGATGCACTGCTCTCATACCACATTTGTTTTTAGGTGTTTATGGTCGGGGGGGAGGGAAGGTGTGTGTCATAGGGGTGGGTCCTGGCAGCAACCGACCCCTTTCTCCTCTCCACAGCCCTCCCACACCTCCCCACTCAGCTCAGAGCAGAGAGTGAAAGTCAAGACTGCACAGGACACCAAGCAGCTGGCCGACCCTACCCTGGAGAAGCCTAGGGGCCAGAGGCAGCCTCTGTTACCATGGCAATCCCAGGCCCGCTCACCAGGGTTGCTGGAGATAGAGTGTCGATGGCCACCAACACACAGGGGCAGAAAGCTGGGCCTCTTTGACGGTCGGGACTCTGGACTGGCAGCACCTGCAGCAGCCCCTCTCTTGGGCTCCTTCAAGCCATGTTTCTTATGAGAAAAGGCTTTTCTGAAACTGGACTTTTTCTCTTGTGATTTCTTCCTGGAGGTTGGGGCCAGGTTTCCTACAGCCACTTGTGCCTCCTGGACTTGAAGTTGCTGTGGGGGAGATAAGAGAAACTGAGTCAGGGTCCCTTACTTTGAGGAGGTTACAAGTGAGTGGAGGAAAGAGACCATCGCCTGAAACAAACAGACCCACTATGGACCAGAGGGTGTGGCCGGGGGAGAAGGGTGATTGGTGCTCAGAGCTGGGGAAACAAGTACAGCCTGCAGCGGTCAGAGGAGGCTCTGGGAAGGAGAGACTGGAGCCAGGCTCTGGCAAGATGTAGAATTGGGGGAGGGGCAGGGAAGTTATTGTGCCAGGTAGGGGTAGGGGTGTCCATAGTGAGGGTCAGTGTCTACATGGGGAATGTCTTCCTCACCTTGTCTCCCCCCTGCTCCTCTGCATCTTGGAGTAGGTCCATGATCTCCTGGATAAATTCTAAAAAAGAACAAAGCGGTTGCTCACCCTTGAGTGTTGAGAAAAGCCTTTCTATGGTCAGTCTTCATTTCCTAAGGCCCAATGGCTCCCTGGAGGATTCTCACAGGTCTCCAGGGTGGGGTGCTAATGAGCTTGCCTTTAAGGTTGTCTCAGGCCCAACCCATGGGGACCACAGATTCCTCAGAGGTAACCTGCGGGCAGAGCTGGCTTCACGGGAACACATTCACTTATTCATTTACCACTGAGGAAGGGCCTAGATGTGCCTTGTTAGGTGCAGGAAACAGCCGAGGCCCCTGCCTCCAGGAGAAGGTGTCTCAAGACCATAAGGAAAGGCCTGGCCCCCACAAGTCCCCTCACCCCGCTCTTTCCTCCTCTTCTAGGTAGAACAAGGACCCTTCTCAATTCTCCTTCAAGGCACATTTTCTGTGAAAAGCAAACAAGGCAGAATGGGGGAGGTAGGGGAAGCAGATCTTCAGACACACAGAACTGACAGTGATTATATGATCTTAGGCTCGGCTCTGCCAATGATAAAATAATAATAATAGTTATGGCAGCTACCACTGGTTCAGCTTCTCTCCTAAGGCCCCTACACCCTTTCCTACCCTCTTCACTTCTCCTGAGGCTATGCTCTCAAGCTGGGCTACATGACAACAACACTAATAGTCACAGCAAATGGCAGCTGACAACTTATTAGCTGCTCATGGGCACTGCTCTAAATGCATTATCATCATTAATTCATATAGAGCCTCCAACGACTCTAGAGAGTAGGTACTATTATCATCCCCATTTTACAGATGAGGAAACTGAGACCAGAGATGAAGTAGCTTGTCCAAGATCACAAAGCTGGAGAGGTCAGAGCCCAAATTTGAATCCAGGCCCAAAGATCGTACCATCTATCGAGCCCTTGCCATGGGCTGATGCTTTCCTTGTATCGCCTTATGTTGGCCTCACCAAGGAGGATGTTATCACTGTTGTGGTTTTACAGCTGAGACTCAGACAGACTAACAGCAGCCTGGCTCGGGGCCTGTGCTCTGGACCCTGAGCTGCCTCCCCAGCCTGCTTCACTCAGAGGCAGGTAAGGACAGGTCACTGCCTCTCTCTGGTTCAGTTTCTCTTCTGCAAGTAGAGGGGTCAGACCAGACATCTTCCAAGGGGCCTCTGAGAAAAGGAGAGGGGGTACTGACTGAATTCCGAGGCTCTGTCCAGCTGCAGGTCCTCTTCGGGTCCCCGGCTTCCTGCTGGGTTGGAAAGCTCGAAGGGACTTGGATCCCCACCATCTGTAGATAGAGTCTCTTGGACTTCAGGTTTTTCCACACCTGAGAAGAGGAAATGGTGAGTGAGCTTCATCAGTCTGAGGGTGTTAACTAATGCACAGAAGTCAGCAGAGACTCCAGAGTGCACCCTGTGGCTAGTGCGTGCAAAGGCCTTGCTGGGGTGGCGGGGAGCTGCTGGGCAGGGCCGTGGCTCTGATGTACTGAAGACCAAGCTCCCTCATCCCTTTGCACTTCCATACAGCTGCCTTTCCTGGGCTTTGCTCCCCTCTCCTCCCTCCCCTGGAGACCTCATCCCTCCACCATCTTGACTTGATCCATGAATTGGAGAGTAAATGCCTGATGCCCTGGCGCGAATTAAACTCATCACAGCCAGGATCCCCCTACATGAAAATATCTCCCCTTGCGGCCTGAAATCCCACCACTGGGGATCCACTCTTTGGTGTTAAACATTGCCTTCTCCTTTTTAAAGTATACATTCTTCTGGCCAAGATGACCTGCTGGGCTGTTCCTCCCTGACACCCAGGCTGACCCTTTCTCCCTGTAGCTCTGGCTCCATCACTGATGGGCCATGTGACCACAGACACATTCTTTTACCTCCCTAAGCCTCAGTTCCCTCGTCTGTGAAATGAGGATAATAAGATGTAATTCATAAAATGAGAACTGATTGCATATAGATACACAGCAGGGAAGTGTCTCATTTTACAGGCAAGGAGATTGAGGCACAGAGATGGAGCCCAGAACCCAGGTCTCCTGCCTCCCAGGCTCCAGTCCTTCCTGCACATGCTACCCCCTGCCAAGGTGCAGAAGCTGAGGCTACGGAGAGAAGAGGATAGTTGGGGGAAATCTCTGAACACAATTTCCACGAGGGGCTTAGCTGGGTTGCCTAGACAGCGAGGCTTCGTGCGTGGAGGTATCCCTTTTGCCCTCCCCACACTGCTTAGGGCAGAGCAAAAGCCAGAACTGGGATGGCAGCTCTGAAAATGGCCAATGCAAGCCTTGGGGAAGGTTCCAGCGTAGTAGGCAGCTGCAGTGTTGCCGTGGTAACTGTGAGCCTGCTCACCTGGGCTGCTGGAGCTGGAGGGTCGATGGCCACCAACACACAGGGGCAGAAAGCTGGGCCTCTTGGGCGGCCGGGACTCTGGGCTGGAAACATCTGCAGCCTGTGCTCTCTTGGGCTCCTCAAAACCATGTTTCTTATGAGAAAAGGCTTTCTTGAGGCTAGACTTTCTCTCTTGGGGTTTCTTCCTGAAGCCTGGTGCTGGGTTTTGAGGAGCCATCTCTGGCTGAGAGGCTTGATGCTGCTGTGGGGGAGATGAGAGAAACTGGGTCAAGCCCCTGACCTTGAGGAGAGGGGAAAGCTCCCCAAGAAGCAACTGAGGGGCAACCAAGGGCTTCAGGGCGGCCCCAGGCAAGGGAGGTGACAGAGCCTGGAGCAGGGGAGCGCTGAGGCCCAGAAGGACAGGTGGGGCTCGAGCAAGGAGGAGGAGGGGAAGGCAGCAGGCCCCTGGGCATCTGTGCAGACAGTTTGCCCCTCACCTCTTCTTCCCACTGGTCTCCCACTTTTTTGAGAAATCCCGCTATCTTCTGGATGATGGTATCCTCTGGAAGAAAACAAATGCACCCAGTTAATCTTTCTAGATGCACAGAGAATCCTTTCTAATGACTGTCTTGGAGTTCTGAGACCAACTTGGGCCTTCAGGGTCCTCTTAAAACAACTCCTTTAGCACGGAAGGTGGGGTGTGGGAGAAGCACCACATTACAGGGGCTGGTCCTTCTGAGAGAGGCTTGGAAGATCCACAGGCGAAGGGTACTAGACCAAAGCATGAAATTTTATGCAGGAAGTTTCGAGTCAGTCCTTTAAGCATTCAACTTGTGCCCCATGATTTCCTCTGAACATTGCAGATCTGTGCGTATCTACTTGGGGTTTGACAAGCTGTGTGACCTGGGTAAGTCTCTTAATCTCTCTGGGCCTTCATCTCTTCCTCTGTGAAGTGTGGATCATAATCCCCGTCCTGGTTCCCTCAGAAGGCTGTCAGGCCATCAAATGAGAGACTGTGCTTGGAAATATTTTGCAAGGCTAATGTTGATCCAACCTACAAAATTCCAGCAGGGGAAATGATGGAGACCAGGCCTAACTAAGCTGGACAGAGGCACTCCAGCAGGCATGACACAGGTAGCCTGCCCCGTTGGTGCCCCAACTACACTGCCAAGGGTTTACAGAGAAGCCCAAACAACATAAATGGTTTTCTTTGATATTCCAGTCGACCTACCCAAAGACAATGTGCCCAAAGGAGCCTCTGCTTAGTTGCCAGCTGATCAGATTACACAAAAGAAGGTGCAAACAAGATTCCCTCCTCCCAGGCTATCTGCAGGTTTTTTCACCCCTCTCTTCTCTCTCATTTCTAAATCCGGTTAGGCTTTTGTACTTTGACTCAGTCTACCTGACAACTCCCTCTCATGTGAGAAAACAATTATCCTGCAAAATAACCAATTAAATGCCTTTTCGCTATTCTTTGACAGATGCATAGCTTCTCCATTTCATATCGTTTAAAATATGCCCATTCTTGGGACTTTGCTGGTGGTGCAGTGGTTAAGAATCCACCTACCAATGCAGGGGACAGAGGTTTGAGCCCTGGTCCGGGAAGATCCCACATGCTGCGAAGCAACTAAGCCCGTGAGCCACAACTACTGAGTCTGTGTTCTAGAACCTGCGAGCCACAAGTACTGAGCCCGCGTGCCGCAACTACTGAAGCCCGTGCACCTAGAGCCCGTGCTCTGCAACAAGAGAAGCCATCGCAACGAGAAGCCGGCAAACCTCAACAAAGAGTAGCCCCCGCTCGCCGCAACTAGAGGAAGCTCACGCACAGCAACGAAGACCCAACACAGCCAAAAATAAGTAAATAACTTAATTCATTTAAAAAATAAATAAATAAAATATAAAATAAAATATGCCCATTCTTTGTAGGGAATTAGATTAATACAGCATTATTTCTTTTATTAGGGGCAATAACAAGACTATGGTTGTGTATGAGACTGTTCTTATTTCTTGCAGATATGTGCTTAAGATTTAAGGTTGAAGGATCATTTTACTTAAAATGGTTCAGCAACAAAATTATACACACACGAAGCAAATATGGCCAACTGTTAACAATTGTGAGTATATGAGTGTGCATAGAACTACTCTTTCCACTCTTCTCTATATTTAAATATATATGTGTATATATGTGTATGTATATATATGTATATATTCCTTCTATGAGTTTAAAATGACTAAAAAAAAAAAGTCCCATGCTCAACACACAAGGCAGGAGTATTTGCCAGCAGCCAGTCTAATTCCTGAGACTCCCTTCTGTGAAACTCTAATGTAAATGTGACCAGAAGCACCAGAACCGGTGAGATCAGCACACACATTTTGAGAGGTCTAAGCAGGCATCGGGAGCACTTCACCTCGTTTGCCAACAGCTGCCCCAGCTGCAGGCAAAGAGGTCACTAAGAAGATTCTGACTCACTGTCAGGCTTTCCGAGCTCCTCTTCTCCCTGGCGACCTGTGGCTTGGGAAGAAACCTTCCGGACTCCAGCACCTCCACCTTCAAGGAGGGAGAACTGGGGGAGGTCAGAAACTTCCCCTCCTGTAATAAAGATGAAACCAAGTGAGTGGGGCAGTGTGTGGGTGTCAGTGACATTCTTCCAACTTTGTTAATCAACACAATAAAACAGCATAGAATTCACAGCAGGACAGGGACTGCTGGAGCAGCTCTAGGCTTAACCAAAAGAAATCAGAAACCCACCGAGATTTCCATTTGAAAAGAGGCTGCCTCTACCCAGACATCCTTCCCCCCACCCCCAAAATATCTTGGATCTTCCTTGTGTCCCTTCTCCCCCATTAAAAACATGGTGAGTTTTGAGTCCTATAGGGCAAAGCTTCATCTTCCTCCAGCAGCCTGTGGAACATTCAACTCCAGGACGCTAAGCGTCAGAAAAGGAAGGCATCTTGGGGAACAGCGCCTTCATTTTACAAACGAGAATCAAAGGTTCCAGAGAGGGACAGCAACTTGCTCAAGGTCACACAGCAAGTTTATTCCTGATGGAGCCAAGTCTAGAACCTGCACCCCAGAAGCAAGCTGTTTCTGTTTCCCTGTCACCCACCCCCAGTCCTCACATGTAGACTAGTGTTGGTGGGTAGGGCTTCCCTCCTTGATTCCCCTCTGTCTTCCTATTTCTCCCTGGTCCGTGCTCCTCAAACCAGAGTACTTAACAATAACATTTGCCACTTATGAAGCACTTCCCATGTGTCAGCTCTGGGCCATGGCCACCCCCCGAGATAGCAACTGTTATAATCTCCATTGTATCAAGGGGAAGAAAAAATGGAGGCTCAGAGAGGAAAGTCGCCAGCCTCAGGTCACACAGCCAGTGAGTGGTGGAACTGGGGTTTGACCTCAAGTTCTCAGCCACGGTGCTGCTCTGCCTCAGAGAAGTGGTGCTGGACTTCCCTGGTGGCGTGGTGATTGAGAATCCGCCTGCCAATGCAGGGGGACACAGATTCGTGCCCTGGTCCAGGAAGATACCACATGCCGCGGAGCAACTAAGCCCGTGCGCCACAACTACTGAGCCTGCGCTCTAGAGCCCACGTGCCACAACTACTGAAGCCCATGCGCCTAGAGCCCGTGCTCCACAACAAGAGAAGCCACCACAATGAGAAGCCCTCGCACCTCAATGAAGAGTAGCCCCCGCTCGCCGCAACTAGAGAAAGCTCTTGCGCAGCAACGAAGACCCAATGCAGCCAAAAATAAATGATAATAAATAAAATACATATTTTTTAAATCTTATAAAAAAAAAAAAAGAAGTGGTGTCGTTCCTGATAGTGGCCCTACCTTCCAAGCCCCCATCTGTTAAGAGGTTTGAGCAGCCAGCTCAGAGCACCCTAGCCCTTGGGGTGGGGGATGGTGGCTGTGGGGTTACCATAGAAACGGGCATGGTCTGCTCACCCCCAGCTGCTGGGCCCAGATCAGCCTCCTCGCAGCATGAGGCACCAGCCATCTTGGCCTCCTGCCCTTTGGCCTCCTGATCTCGGATGCCCTTGGTTTCCTCAGCACCATGTTTCTTGTGACCGTGTTTCTTGCGGCTGGCCTTCTTGCTGTGGGCTTTCTTCCTGGGAGCTGGCTCGCCCGGTGTCTCGGGGGTTTCTGCAGACTCGGGGAAGCCCTCCTTCCCCTTGGCCCTCTTGTTGGTCTTTTCCTTGGGCTCCTCAGGGCTCGTCCCAAATACGAAGTTCATCATGGTCTTCAGCCACCCCTGCTGGGCCCGACCCTGGGCCTTGTCCTTCTTGGTGTCCTGCGGAGGCCTCTGCTCACTGGGGAGAAACTTCCTGGTCTCCTCTGGGCTGAGGGCTGCAGCCGTGGTGCGCTGAGCCTCCGCAGACTGAGCTGGGCTCTTGGGACATTTGGCCCCATCGCTGGCCGTCCGGCGCAGCAGCCTTCTGGAGGGGCTGGTGGGCCGGGAAATGCACCAGCAGTCCCGCGACTCTGAATCCTTCTGGGGGTTCTGCAGCCTGTCCAGAGACCTGGCTCTCCTCCCTGACAGAGGCTTCCTTGGGCCCCGCGGCGGCTCCATTGCACTGCAACCAAAACAGACAACTCCCTTAGAAGAGGCCTCGGAATCTGCCGGGTGGGCTAGCAGCGCTGACCCATGTGCCCAACCAACCTACCCTTAATGTGAGTACTATCAGCTCTCGAAGCTGTTGTCTCATTTAAATGCCTCAGCATCCCTGGGAGGAAGGGCTACCCTTGTCCCATTTCCCAGAGGAGGAAGCTGATCCACAGGGGGTCATGCCCCAGGTCTCACGGCTAGTCCCCCAGAGCCTCCAGGAGGAACACAGCCCTGCCAACACCTTGATTCTAGTCCATTGAGACTGATTTTGGATTTTCTTTTTTTTTGGCTGCACCGCACAGCTTGCAGGATCTTAGTACTCCAACCAGGGATGGAGCCCCGGCCCCCTGCAGTGGAAGTGTGGAGTCCTAACTACCGGATGGCCAGGGAATTCCCTGAATTTGGACTTCTGACCTCCAGAACCATAAGATAATTGATTCATGTTATTCCAAAGCCACAGAGTTTGTGGTATTTTGTGACAGCAACAATAGGAAATGAATACAGCTGGAGCCAGAGGCCACGTCCTGCCCCTTGGGACTGCGGGCAGCTCCTGCAGCTTTTCTGGCCCAGTGTCTTCATCTGAAATGTGTCTGAGACCTACCTGTCTATCTCACAGGCTGTTAAGAATATTTAACAAGACAGCTCAGTAAATGGCAATTCTGTTCTTCCAATTGCTCAGGTCCAACATTTGAAGTCATCCCTAACTCCTTTCTCTCTCTTGCTCCCCACGTCTGATCCATCAGCAGAGGCTGTTGGCTCTACTTTCAAAGCACACCTGGGGCTTCCCTGGTGGCACAGTGGTTAAGAATTTGTCTGCCAATGCAGGGGGACACAGGTCCGAGCCCTGGTCCGGGAAGATCCCATATGCTGCGGAGCAACTAAGCCTGTGCGCCACGACTACTGAGCCTGCGCTCTAGAGCCCACGAGCCACAACTACTGAAGCCCATGCACCCAGAGCCCACGCTCCACAGCAGGAGAAGCCACTGCAATGAGAAGCCCGCGCACTGCAACAAAGAGCAGCCCCGGCTCGCCACAACTAGAGAAAGGCCATGCACAGCAACGAAGACCTAACGCAGCCAAAAATAAATTAATTAATTAAATAAATTTTAAAAAAAAAGCACACCTGGCCTGGAACCACATCTCCCCTCCTCCTCCACCACCATCCGGTCTAGGCCCCATCTCTGCTCACCTGGACTACTGCAGTCACCTCCTAACTGATCTCCCTGCTCTACCGTTGTCCTCCTTACAGTAACTTCTCCCCTCAGCACCCATGGGAGCTTTTACAAATTAAGTTAGAGCCTGTCACTCTCCTGTCTCCAATGGCTCAAAGTCTAAGTCCTTACAATGGCCAGCAAGGCCCCACTGACCCGGGCCCATCACCTCTCCCGTCCCCTCTTACTCACTTACTCACTCCACTCCCCTCATGCAGCCCTGATTGCTGTCCCTCAGGCCTGCTCCACTTTGGGTCTTCACCCTGGCTGTTCCCTCTTTCTAGACCACCTTACAGTTTGTTCCCTCACTTCCTTCAGGGCTCTGCTCAAATGTCACCTTCCCATAGGGGCCCTCCCATTGCACTCCCATTAGCACACCGTCTCCCCCTTTACTGAACCCCCCGATGTTAGGCAATATCATATCTTTCCGTGTTTAGTGGTTTATTGTCTGAACCTCTCTCCCTCCCCTTTGTCTGTTTTGCTAGGTCTTGTATCCTGAGTACCTAGACCGATGTACTTATTAAACAAAGGAATAAATGTATAACAAACATTTAGTAAACTGAACAATACCTAAGAATGTTTAGTTAACATACAATAAATGAATTTGCACCAGTTCCATCTTAAAGCAGCCCGGGCCCTTCCGTTTTCCATCTAGAATGAAGCAGCTGCCCATGGAAAAGACAAAAGAACCACCTCCTCCTGGGCAGCTTTTTAGTAGGCTGGGGTGTGGGCAGCTCACTTGATTAGTGTGTCTTTAATCTGAAACACCTGGGGCTTTCCAATTTTCCCAGAGTTGCTCAGAAACCCTTTGCCCTTTGGTGGAAGTTAAAAGAAAAATAAAGTATGTTTTGAATCTCAGTCCTGAGCTCCCAGAGATTCCTATGGAGTTTAGATTTATGGATTGCCTAGTCGAATCTGTAATTATAGCCTCATCACGCATTTACTGTTATTTAGTGTATTAAGTATTTACGTATTATGTATCATGTATCTTCTGTGTTTACCAACCGATTCATTACTTTAAAATGTACTCTATTACTATGTCCCACTTAGAGGCAAAAATAAGAACCTGTAATTATGATTTCAGATGTGCAGGGATCCATGTGAATGTGAGGAAGATACATAAATAGAGGGAAGAAAAGGCACAGGGACATAACAGAGCGATTTGAAGGTGACAGCAACAGTCAAGGATGCCTTTCTTCCTTCTAACATGGGTCTTGGGAGGAAGGGTAGGGAGGATGGCTAGAGGCCAGTGGGTACCACCGGCACTGTGGAGTGTCCACACATGGACAGTCTTGGAGGAAATGAGAAAACAAAGAAGCAGGCAATTTGGAAGGCCTTATTTGTTGTTTAATGTTCCTTAAAGGAACACTTGAGTTACATGAAAACTTTTAGCAACACACACCTCTAATTTATCTGGAAATTGACTCATGTTCTTGAAAGCCTCAGAGGCTGCCTTACAGTTGTGCTTCCAAAACGTGACGTTACGTGGGATAAGAAAAGAAATCATAGAAGAAAATATTTTGCTTTCTTCTCATTAATTTCTTTCAACAAACCTTTAATAGGCACCCACTATGTACCGGGAAGTTTGCTCGGTGCTAGGGAACAAGATGCAGGTTGTGCCCTCAAAGAGAATGTTCAATTCTTCACATGGGTGGGAGTGGAGGTGTTAGTAGGTGGTGATGACAGTAATGCTCTATTTCCCTGATAGCTACTCTCTCTCTTTATTATTTTTTATTTTATTATTATTATTATTTTTGGCCGTGCTCTGTGAGGCATGCAGAATTCACGCCCCCTGCAGTGGAAGGGTGAAGTCTTAACCACTGGACCGCCAGGGAAGTCCCTACTTTCTCTCTTTAGTAGCACGTGGTCTTAAGAGACGTTTAGGTCAAAGATCTATTTGATTTTAAGATCCAAGTAAGCTGATCCAGAAATATTCACTAAGGGAATTCCCTGGTGGTCCAGTGGTTAGGGCTCCACGTTTCACAGCCAAGGGCACAGGTTTGATCCCTGGTGGGGGAAGTAAGATCCCACAAGCCCCACAGCTGAAGAAAGAAAAAGAAAAAGAAAAGAAAGAAAGAAAGAGAGAAAGGAAAGAAAGGAAGAGAGAGAGAGAGAAAGAAAGAGAGAGAGAGAGAAAGAAAGAGAGAGAGAAAGAAAGAGAGAGAGAAAGAAAGAAAAAAGAAAGAAAGAAAAAAGGAAAGGAAGGAAGAAAGAAAGGAAGGAAGGAAGAAAGGAAGGAAGAAAAGAAAAAGAAATATTCACTGAATGGTGTCAGGGTTCTCTTTGCTTGCTCCGTATGTTCCTGTGATCAGGGCAAATTGGATGAGGTTGGCAGAGAAGCTGTTCAGTAAGAGAACCGCCAAACCAGCCCCTTTTCTTCCTGTGCTAACTTGGCTCGAGGGGGCCCACCGCAATGAGGGCACAGCATCCTTCCCCAGCTAATGAGAAAAGAGGTGCAGTCATTCCTTAAAAAACTGTCATTGCTATGGAAACGGTTTTCACCATTGCTGATGGTTGCAGCATCCTCCTACTGCATTCAAAGGACACGTTGCTACTTCTAATCAGAGCATCAGTACAATTCCACCTGGCAATGGTTTTCTTCTGTGATGTTTTTTCAAGAAAACTGCCTTGTTTTGACCACCCCTTCCCTGGAACAACAGTGCCCTGAGCCCAGGGGAAGGTGAAGGAGGAGCAACCCCCAGCCCAGAGGCAAGGAGAGGTGGTGTGGGTGATGTGTGATCTTGGCCATCCAAGAGTGTTTCCCCAGTGAAGAGAAACTTCAGAATCTCCCAAGGCCTCCTACCCTAATTCAGTGACCTCTTCCCATTCCTCATCCTCCCTCAAGGTGCTGCAGGGTTTGATACCTCGTCCTCTTACTTCTTCCTGCCACTCTTTCCTCTCTGGGAGGCTGTGACAGAGCTCAGACCCACTCTCCTCCTACCCCCCTGGCCGCTCCTCCTCTGTAATGTTCCAAAGATTCTGTCTTGCAACACTAAGCACAGGATTGAGAGAGTGTGGCTGACCTAGGAGGGCAAACCTACCCTCCCCCAGGGAGACACCCTGGAAGATCTTCTGTAGGGCAGACGTGTCCTCAGACTTTTAAAGTCTCTAAGCCTGAGAAGATGGTGTTTTAATATTACCCCCCCTACACACACGCCATACATACACATGCACACAAATTCTATGTGTGCTGAAATTAAATCTTTCCAGACTTTCTGATTGTAAGACTCTGCCTATCTAGAATTCATCAAAGCAAGTCTTTCTTTTCCTTCCTCTGTTTTCTTGTTTTGTGCCCCTGCTTTGCCTGGGACTTCACCCAAGTTCTGCCTGCCTGTCAGGAAATCCCACCCTGTCTGGTCCATGCTTCCAGACAGTAACCCTGAGACAGCAGCAGACCATAGCTGCATGGAAACCCAGCTGCTCTTGTAAACTTGCTGATTGCCTTGGCAGAAAGTGGGTATCAGGGCAAAGTCCGAGTCTGCTCAGAAATACCCAAGTGATCTGCAGATCACAGGACTTCTGATAAGACATGACGTATACCGGTGACATGTTTAAAAGTAACAACAGCAAAACACCAGAAAAGTTCACAGAGCTGACCTTAAGTTACTGTGGAGCGGAGAGTTTGCCAATTTTTCCCAAGCATGCTACTATTTGGGGTTTATTTTCTAAATTATACCCTGACCTCATCTGTACACAGTTCTCTAATTCATGCACCTGTCATGTTACTTTGTAACTGCTCTGGCACCATTTCCTAGAGGAATTTAGCCACTCCCCTTCTCCCCGCCCCCGCTGGACTTCACACAATAGATACTCAATAAACAGCTGGTTACTCTGAGGGAGAGCGCATGTGGAGCCAGAGTCACACCCACAGACACTCATTGCTGTAGACTGAGAATGTTTGTGTCCCTCTCAAATTCATATGTTGAAACCTAATCCCCAGTGTGATGGTAGTAGGAGGTGGGGCCTTTGGGATAATCAAGTCATTTGAGCAGAGCCCTCATGAAAGGAATTAGTGCCCTTATAAAAGAGGCCCCAAAGTGCTCTCTTGCCACTTCCACCGCATGAGGACACGGAGAGACCTGGTCTTTGAACCAGGAAGCTCTCACCAGACACCGAATCTGTCGGTGCCTGAGTCTTGGACTTCCAGCCTCCAGAACTGTGAGAAATAAATTTCTGTTGTTTATACGCCACCCAGTCTATGATAGTTTGTGATCGCAGCCCAAACGGGCTAAGACGGTCATGTGACCCAGCAACATGCTCATGTATACGGTAAACTTACAAGGACTCATGACACCTTGGAATTCCCCTTACTCCAAGTGTAAAGGAAATAATTATCTGAGTATTTATTTGCTGAATGCCCTTCCTGTCTAAATCCACGTTCCACAGAAAGGGCCCAAGCCTGCCTGGTTTCTGCTGTGTCCACACTGCCTAGGAGGCTCTCAGTGTTTGTGGAAAAAATATACAACACACAGATATGGGCTCACCAGCCACATGACACCCAGCACCTCCTTCATCTTCATGATCTCAATACAACTTGGCCACAGCCCTGGCAACGGGCCAGGCTGGCAGTGGGGGGATTAAGTTTCTGCCGATTAAGAGACTAGACCAGGGTCCTACAGCCTAGAAGGGGAGAGAGTTGGGGCTTGAATCCACTTCTCTGGATTCTAAATTCTTTCTCCCATGCTGAGAGACCTCCCATAAGCACACACACACACACACACACACACACACACAACCACACACACACTTAGAAGTGAGCAAATCTGCTATTTCACACTGACAGAGATAACCCACGTCCACATATGTGCCTGCCGTGACCTGTACCCGTGGAGTCAGACATTCACGTGTGCCCAGGTATTGAAATCTGTGTCCCAGAGGCAAAGATTGTAAACAATCTTTGCGGGGCTCACAGACTCTTGGCTGGAAGCCAGTCAATGGGCTGGAGGGTCAAGGGCTGACCCTGAGCTCACGTTTACTTTTCATCGACACAGGTGAGCCCATGGACACTTTGAACCCCAAGGGTGAGTGCCTGTTCACGCTCAAAGCCTTCCATCTGGGCTCCCGAGATGGTGTGCCTCCCATCCACAGGCCACACGCTCCTGGGAAGACACCTCCAACCTCCACTGGTAGGACTCGAGTGGGGGACAAGGTGGTCAACTCTTCCCTCAACACCAGACCCATCCTGCTCCCATGCCCAGCTCCCAGGTGTTAGATGGGAACAATTCAGGTGTTCCTTCTCCTTTGTGGGGTCCTTAGCAGGTTCCTAGAGTTGGAAGGGACCTAAGAAGTATCCAGCCCACCTCCTGTAGGGTAGGACTGCTTTGCAGACTCGCATGCCCTGTTGGAACCCTTCCTGCAATGGGAACTCACCACCCTTCAAGGCAAATCATTCCGCTGTCAGCCGGCAGGAATTAAGGACAGTCCTCCTTAGACTGAGCTGACTCGGCTGGCAGCAGGCCCTCACGGCCTGAGGAGAGGGCACCTCACCCCGAGTCCTCTCTGTTCCAGCCCATCACCCGATGACCTCAAATCACATTGCTTCTGCACCCATCCCCTGCCTGGGCACCCGTTTCTGGGAACTCCCCAGCTGGTCCTTGTCCACCTCAAAATGTGAGGCCAGGCTGGGACGGAGGGCTCCAGCCACGGGCTGACCACAGCAGGGCCCAGTGGGATTTTGTACAAAGCTTCAGATCACAGAGATATCTGAGCAGCCACGTGGTGCCCCTGTGCGGGTCAGCTCTGCCTGAGCCGACCCACAGCTCAAGGTAAAGAGCTGGACTTGTACCGTCTGCCCAATCCGATTGTCACCGTCAAACACACGTCACCTGGTACCTGTTTTCCAAAATGTTGGGGATTTGCATCTTTTGAGGATCTTTCGAAACCCAAAAGATTGAACTCCCTAATGGTGGAACTTCAGGCCCCATGATACAGCAGTGGGGCAGACTTGCAGGGACAGTGGGGTCATCACACACAAAGCTGGAGAGCTCCAAAAACAACCGCGGCTCCCCTCCATCCAGCACATCTGTGCTATCACCCCGTCTTGTCCTCTATGCAAGACCACAGACCATGCAATGTTATAATCCCCTCTCAAATCCCTGTCAGAGCAGCAGGCCACCAGAACTCTTTTCATAAGATCTCCCTGTCCTTGGGCTAGCTTCCAAGAAACTTAAAATGATAAAATCTTAATCCAGCCATAGGTAATAACAGCGCCCCCATTTATGTGAAGTTTCCCTTTACTATGTACCTTCACATAAAGCCTATAACTTGACCTCTACAACCTCCATTAGGGAAATGAGCAGGAGAGGTATGTAATGTTGTCCCTGTTCTACAGATGAAGAAACTGAGGCCCAGATAAGTGAAGTTCCCTGCTCAGGATTGCTAAACTAGGACTTGAGTTCAGCGCTTCTGTGTCCAAGGTAGTTCAGAGCTCTTTGCATGGCACCTGGTTGAGATCACATCATTGAATTTTCTATCTTTCTAGAGATGAAGAGACTGAAGCCTAGCAAGCTAAAAGCAGCACTGGGACTAGATTCAGGGTCTACCCTCCTTTCAGGACCCCAAGATACCTACCCACTACTCCAGCCTTCAAAGGGGAGACTATCGTTCAACCAACCTCAGATCGTGAAAGTCACTCCTGTCCCAGGGCAATTTTGATCCGTAACTTCCAGCTGGGGGGCTGTGCATTGGGTACTCCCAGCAACGTGTAGGCACCACTCCCTGTCTGCTGTAAGTTGTATCCAGTGAGGGGTAGTAGTCCCAGCTCTCCAAGGGAGAATATGCTGCCTGTTTCCAGATTCAGAAGATGCTTTATCATATGTCCCAGGAGGTGAGCTCATGGGCAGCCAATCCAGGGGCCACCCACTACAGCCCCGTCATCCTATCCCAGGGCTGCTCTCCGCTCCTCCACAGATAAGAGACTTATCTCAGCTACCCTGGAAAAAACAGTTTTGCTTGACAACTTCCTTATTACCCCCAAAGAGAAACCAACGCTCAGAAAACAAACTTAGGCCTGGCTGGAGGAAGGCCAGTCCATGGAATAGAAAAGAAAAACTCTTATGGGAAACACGAGTCAGGGGAAAGGAGGAGGAGGAGGTAGTTTTAGCACCTGCAAACCTTCCTCGGTTCTCTCCAAAGAACTCTGAAGAGGGAATGATCTAGAAAGAAAGGTCATTGTATGTAATATATATTCCTTGACCTGGAGATAAAACTCAGGAGGAGGGGGCTTCCCTGGTGGCGCAGTGGTTGAGAGTCCGCCAGCTGATGCAGGGGACACGGGTTCGTGCCCCGGTCCAGGAAGATCCCACATGCCATGGAGCGGCTGGGCCCGTGAGCCATGGCCGCTGAGCCTGCGCATCCGAAGCCTGTGCTCCACAACTGGAGAGGCCACAACAGTGAGAGGCCCGCGTACCGCAAAAAAAGAAAAAGAAGAAAGAAAAAACAAACTCAGAAGGAGGAGTTGATGAGGAGCATGTTTTCCAAATTCTGCTACCCCTGGTAGGGTTACCATGAGTCTTGACAGAACATTCTCAGAAGTCTTAAAAGTTCACATTTTCACTTTCTGTAGTGCCTGAATTTTTTTTAAAAGCGAATTTATCCATGTTTGTAATCAGAAAAGAAAAACTAGTTTTATTCAAACAAAAGTAAAAAGCTGTCATAAATTCTGTTTTGGTTAATTAAGCCAGGGAGGCATTGTAAAGTAAATACTGAAAGCACTGAGCTTTGGAGTCGCCCAGACTGGAACCATCTGTCAGCTGCGTGACCTCTGGCAGGGGACACAATGTCTCTGAATTAGTTTCTCCCTCGAAAACTGAGTGGCCACCTTAGAGGGTGACCGTAGGGTCAAATGTGATAATGTTCGTAAAGAAAAGAAGAAAATATATTGAGTGTCAAATACTAAGTCAAAGAAGAAAATATAGAGTGTCAAATACTAAGTCCTTTCTGAATATTGAGCCCCTAGTAAATGCTTAATAAAGAGTCAATATTTTATTACTGGTAGCAGAGTTAATGCCTTATTCATTCTGTCAGCAAAGAGCTTTTGGATCCAGCTTTGTGCTGGGTACTGGCTCAACACTGAATTTAGAGAATTTATTAGCCCAAGAATCAGCCCAGATTTCAAACAAGGGTTAAATTATATCCCATATTTTTAATTTATTTAACAAAACTATTTTCTTCCCCATGTCCTCCAGGCCCTGTGTACATCATATATGCTCCTCCTTATTTGAAGGGGAGTAAGCCCCATTGGGCCCTCACGGAGTTCACAGTGTAAGTGGGAAGAGAGACAGACAGGAAATAAATCGTAAAAGCAGGTGGAAGGGAATGGGAGTTATTGTTTCATGGGTACAAATTATCTGTTTGAGGAGATGAAAAAGTTCAAGAGGCAGATGGTGGAGATGGCTGTACAACAATGTGAATGTACTTAAATGCCACTGGGCTACAGACTTGAAAATGGTTAAGATGGTCAATTTTTTTTTTTTTTTTTTTTTGCGGTACATGGGCCTCTCACTGTTGTAGCCTCTCCTGTTGCGGAGCACAGGCTCTGGACACGCAGGCTCAGCAGCCATGGCTCACGGGCCCAGCCGCTCTGCGGCATGTGGGATCTTCCCAGACCGGGGCACGAACCCGTGTCCCCTGCATCGGCAGGCGGACTCTCAACCACTGCACCAGCAGGGAAGCCCAAGATGGTCAATTTTATGTTATGTATATTTTACAATTTTTTTTTAAGGCAGATGGAAGCACAGGGACAGAGAGCCATGAGGGGCATTATGCATGAACCTACCTTATGACCCGGTAATTCCATCTGCAGGTAAATACAATCCCAGGTTCTCGCAGGAGGGAGAACCATCCTGGGGCCAAAATGGGCATTTGGCACCTTCCCTGATCAGGCAGAGCGGCAACCTGGCCCTGTCCTCAGTGCCCAGCAGGGACCAAGCCTTACGTGGGGATCTGTGCAGAGACACTGGCAGCTGCCCATGGCCAGGGTGGCTATGTGATGTGTGAGGCTCAGCAAGCAAGCAAAAGGCCCCTTGTTCAAAAAGTATTAAGAATTTCAAGACAAAGATGGCAGAGCATGAAACCAATCAAAGGTTCTTCTGAGTGTAGAACCTGTGCAACTGTACAGGTCACAGGGCCATGAAGTGGACTCTGATGGGGACAGTTCCCAACCACGTGCCATGAGGAAAGATGACAGAGGAAGGGAGAGAAGGAGACTGAGAGAATATTTTTTTGAAGTTTTTATTTAAGTATAACAAACAGAAAAGTGAATGAATCCTGACTATATGGCTTGATGAATTTTCACAAAGGGAGTAAAGTGTAACCAGCACCCAGATTAAGAAGCAGAACGTCACCAGTACCCTAGAAGCCCCCCTCCTGCTTCTCATAGGTCCCACTATCCTGACTTCTAACACCTTAGATTATTTTTGCTTGTTTGGGGGCTTTATGTAAGTGGGAATTAGATGGCATGTTTACTTTTATGTCTGGCCTTTTTCACCCTATTTCATGTTTGTGAGAGGCAGCCATGCTCCTGTGTGCAGCTGTAGCTGTAAATTCTCAGACTGGTGATACCAAATGTCAGAGAGGATGTGGGGCAACCTGATCTCTCATGTACTGCTGGTGGTGGGAGTGGACCATGGTACAGCTACTTTGGAAAACTGAGTAGTAACATCTAGTAAAGCTGACCCAGCACCTCTACTCTTAGATACGTGCATAACAGAAATGCAGGCACGTGCTCCCCCAAAACAACATTTATAAGACTGCTTACATCAGCACTATTTGTAATAGCCAAAAACTCAAAAACTTGAAACTACTCAAATGCCCCAGAACAATAAGGTGAGTAAATAAATAAATGGTGGTATAGTCACAAAATGGATATTATTTCCCCCTGAGAGGCTGTATATTTGTTTGTTTAGAAAGATTATTTACCCTCTTGTGTGGCCTGAGTGTGCAACACAGAAGATAAACTTGCTCTTGAGTGAAAATGCAGAGGAGTGGGTTGAAGAGAGGGCCCCAGTCTCAGGAGCCATCGGGAGAGTAGTTCTAAGTGACATATTTAAGAGAAGAAGAATTTTCACAAGAGACACTCACACCTGTCTATGTTTGGAGCCTCAATTCCCAGAAATCTGCCCACAACCTGGCAAGAGACTTTGCGTCATGGAAATGGAGCACACGTGCCTTTGGTGACTCCCAGGAACAAAGAGCAAGCGTGTGAAGCACGCTCCTTCCCAGGGCCACACCCTCTACCAGGAATCAACCAATGCAAGGTCCACCCCCCATCTGTGTTTGGACTCCAACCCTCCAAGTTTCCTGGGGCGATGTCTCCTTCCTTCTCCTTGGTGAGACATGCCTGAAAGACTGTGACCTCACTCTTTCCCAAGCCAGGTAAGGACCAAGGACCAAAGTCCCCCGGCCAGAAGGTAGTCTCAGAATAGTCTTTTGGGGGAACTCCCTGGCAGTCCAGTGGTTAGGACTCAGTACTTTCACTGCCAAGGGCCCCAGGGTTCAATCCCTCGTCAGGGAGCTAAGATCCCATAAGCCGTGTGGCGTGGCCAAAAAAAAGTCTTTTGGTTCCTGTGCAAAATAACTGTATTTAGGTCTTGTGCCTAAAGTACTCAATGAATCTCAGTCTGCATTCACACTCGCCTATCTCAATGACTTTTTCTGTCTCCCCAGTGGCTCCCAGAATCTCCCCTCCCTCAGTTGTTTCTGGGTCCCCACTGCAAGTGGGTGACTCAGGCGACTGTGACGATGGCCTGGCTTTGACATTTGCACTGCAGCCCCAGCTCCTTAGCCCCAGTGGGCATACTAAGAAATAGTAGGGACAACAACAGCCATTTGTGAAATGTTTACCACATGTCAGGCCCTTTACATGCATTATTTATTTTTACCCCATAAGAGTGTTTATAAAGTAGATAGTGTTGTTTTACAGATCTGGAAAGTGATGATCAAAATGATAAAATAGCTTTTTGCTGTATCTACTGTGAGAATGAAGACCATTCTCAGCAATCAGACTGTCGACATTCCAGAAAATGTCAACATTACTCTGAAGGGATGCACAGTTATTGTGAAGGGCCCCAGAGGTACCCTGCAGAGGGACTTCAATCACATCAATGTAGAACTTAGTCTCCTTGGAAAGAAAAAGAGGCTCCGGTTGACAAATGTGGGGGATTAGAAAGGAACTGGTGACTGTTTGCACTATCTGTAGCCATGTACAGAGCATGATCAAGGGTGTTACACTGGGCTTCCGTTGCAAGATGAGGTCTGTGTACGCTTACTTCCCCATCAACGTTATTATTCAGGAGAATGCTTCTCTTGTTGAAATCCGGAATTTTTTGGGTGAAAAATATATCCGCAGGGTTCGGATGAGGCCAGGCGTTGCTTGTTCAGTATCTCAAGCCCAGAAAGATGCGTTGATTCTTGAAGGAAACAACACTGAACTTGTGTCAGACTTGGCTGCTTTGATTCAGCAAGCCATAACAGTTAAAAAAAAGGATATCAGAAAATTTTGGGATGGTATTTATGTTTCTGAAAAAGAAACAGTTCAGCAGGCTGAAGAATAAGATCTGAGTGATCCAGCTACAGAAACTGCAAGAGGCCAGACTCATTTGTGATATTTTAAAAATGAATAAAAGCTCTTTTGACTTGGGAAACAAACAAACAAAAAAACAAAACAAAATGATAAACTAAGATGCTTAAGGGACAATGCTAAATGGCCGATTAAAAAAACCTGTTAGTCAATCTCCAAAACATGTCATTAACCATGGGACCCCATTGTTCTGCACCTCAGTTTTCACAGCTGTACAGTGGGAATGTCAACGAAAAAATTAACCAGTCTAGGGAAGAAATGGAAATTTTTATTTGAGCCAAATTGAGGATTATAACCCGGGAACAGCCACTCAGAAAGCTCTGGGGACTGTTCGGCCCATTAGAGGTCAAAGCACAGTTATATAAGGTTTTGAGACAGAGGGCTGTACATTAAGTGACATATTATTGACAGGTGACACAAAGCGAGTAGTGGGTCATGGGTCATGATGGCCCCTTACAAGATTAAGAAGGAATGTTAGAGTTTAAGGAGTGGAGAAAGTTGCTCCTTATGGTTGAGCAGGTATTTCTGCTAGTGGGGAGGTTTGGTCGATGCATAATGCAGACATGTAATGCACAGCAGAGAGGAGAGAGGCAGCCAAAGGACAGAGAAAATTATTTATGTTTAAATTTTCCTTGATTTGCCTTAGAATATGAAATTTTATTTCATCAGCAATAAATGATACTGACCATTCAGAATCACTGGGAAATTTTGGGGAGGCGATCCACATGAGCACTTAGCCTGGGGCACAGAGTTGGCACTTGGGTACAGGCAGGGTTAGGTCTAGAGGAGCCCACAGTGGGGTCTCACCTGAGGGACTGGGGTCCACAACTCTCTCATGGAACTTGCTCCAAGCCTAACAGTGTGAGTGAAGCCAGCTGGAATAATTCCCTGCACTCCTCTTTCCTATGTCCTAAGGTAGACATTGCCCCTCCTCCTATCTCCCCCTCCCGTCGCTCTGGCCAGGCTCTCCCACTCCCTGTATCAAAAAAGAAAGCACTTGGTCAATAATGGCTTACACTAGGGTTTCTCACCGTGGCTCTATTGACATTTTGGATAATTATTTGTTGTGTAGACTGTCCTATGCATTGTGGAATGTTTAGCACCATCCCTGGCCTTTACTCACTAGATGCCAGAAGTAACCCCCTTCCCATGATGAAAACCAAAAATGTCTCCAGACATTGCCAAAGGTCCCCTGGATGTCATCACCTCCAGCTGAGAACTTCTGGCTTACACAATAATAACATGCAATTATCTAATTCAACCAGGAGTCCCTGAAGGTAGGTGTAATTCCAGGTTTGGTGCAGCAGCTCGATGAAGCCAACAGGGACCAGCTTTATGCTGGTGCTCATCACCTCATGATCACAAGGTGGCTGCCACAGAACCCACTGTGCCATCATCACAATTCTATTCAAAGGCAGAGTGGTGGTATCTTTTGTGGCTTCACCTTTAATCTGAAGAGATTTCCCAGACACTTCTCAGCAGATCTCTCTTACGTTTTATTGGCCCAAACCGGTTATATGCCCACCCTTAGCTGCACAGGAGGCTGGGAAAATGACTAGGTGGCCAGAGAGAAGGGGGGGTTGGAAATGCGGTGGGCTCTCCATGATACGGCAATATGGGCAGTCCTCGCACCTGCGGAAATTGTTTTTTTGTCTGCTCTCCTCAATAAACTGTGAGCACCTTTAGGACGGAGCCCTCCTCAGGTTTTCCTCTGCGTCCTCAGGACTTAGCCCAGTGCTCAGCACTACAAAGGTGCTCAATCAATTCTTATTGAAAGAATGAATGAATGAATGAATGAGTGGATGAGTGAATCAATCAATCAGTGATAACACTTCCTTCCTTCCTTGCTTCCATCACTAAGAGGCCTATATATCAGTTATTTATTCATATGCAAACTAAACTTGGTTTAACTAGAAATAAGCCTATCATGCAAATGATAATGCAAACATCTCCCTGTTCCTCCAGCAACAAAGTCTGATCCCTCTGGCCATTGGACTTGCTGTTCTCTTACCCAGAACATTCTTCCTGCCACCTCCCCTCATCCATCTTCACATGGCCAGCTCCCTCTCACTCTGTAGGTCTCTGCTTGGACAGAAACACCTGTGAGAAGCTTTCCCTGAACTCCCCAGTTTGGCTTAGAGGCCTCTACTCTATCCCCCTGGACCTCCCCTTGCGTCCCATCCTAGCACTTGTCACCCTGGGTTGTGACTGTCTCTCTAGCAGGACAGTAAACACCCATGGGGACCAGGACAGCACGTCCTTCACTAGTAGGTTCGCCGTAAACTTTTGGTGATTGAATCATTTATACCAGGGGCTGGCAAAAGTCTTATGTAAAGGAACAGATGGTAAATAATTTCAGCTTTGTGGGCCATATTATCTCTGTTGCCACTATTCAACTCTATGGCTGGAGCAAGAAAGTAGCCATAGGTAACATGAAAACAAATAAGCCTAGCTGTGTTTCAATAAAATTTTATTTATGGGCATTGAATTTGAATTTCATATTAGTTTCACGTCATGAAATATTATTTTTAAAATTTTATTTTATTTAGTTATTTATTTTTATGTAGCACATTCTTATTAGTTATCTATTTTATGCATATTAGTGTATACATGTCAATCCCAGTCTCCCAATTTATCACACCACCACCACCACCCCCGCTTTCCCCACTTGGTATCCACACGTTTGTTCTCTACATCTTCGTCTCTATTTCTGCCTTGCAAACTGGTTCATCTGTACCATTTTTCTAGATTTCACATATATGCATTAATATACGATATTTGTTTTTCTCTTTCTGACTTACTTCACTCTGTATGACAGTCTTTAGGTCCATCCACGTCTCTACAATTGACCCAATGAAATACTATTCTTAAAAAAGTTTTTTTCAACCATCTGAAAAATGTAACAACCATTCTCAAAGACTCTCAGGCCATACAAAAACAGGTGACAAAACATAGTTTACTGACCCTGATTCATACTGAGGGTCACATGCTTTGGGTTTTCCAAATCATTCTAGGGATGCAGCAGGATCACTTAGAGCAATAAATATAACAGTATTTCTTAATATCAAGAAGTAAATTAAACTTGAAAGTACACTAAATGACTTAGCCATCCCATACTTAGACTGTATTTAAGAAATCCAAGATGATTTAAGATTAAGGAATGGTTACTATCAAGGCACCATGTCAATAGGTTTAAACAACTGCTTGACAATTTCTATATGCAATCCTAATGGGAATTTTTAAAACTAGGCATGGAAAGGTATTTCTTTTTTTGTGATAAAAATTAATTATTTATCTTAAAAAATATCCAAAATATTATTTAGATAAATGAAAGTAACCACTGGAAAAACTGAAAACAAACATTGAGACCAGTTGCTCCAGGGCTTGGAAGTGAGGGTAGTTTTCCTGCAATGCTAGACTTCTTCAACTGGGTTTCATGTATTACTATGATGTGTTGAATGTTAGTGAGGCTGTAGGGATACAGGAATTCCATGCTCTGCTGGGGGTGGGGGAGCATGTGGACTGGTGCAGCCATTCTGGACAACAATCAGGCAGTATTAGTGAAAACTGGTGTCCACATTCCCCACGGACTAGCAATTCCACTCCTAGCCGTTCTCACACAGCTATGTAAGGGCACCTGAAAAAGGGTGTCCATGGCAGCACTATTTGTGTTAGCAGGGAGCTGAAAGATCCTGGGAGAAGGACAGATAAAATGTAGTAGATGTACACCCTGGGGAATTATTTTCATATTAGAGACAACTGATTGGATGAACACATAGCAATGCAGAAGTATCCTAGAGATGTAGTGTTTACTGAAAAAAAGTAAGAAACAGAATGAGACGTACCAAATAACATTATGTAAATTAAAAATACAAACAGGCAAAACAACAATGCCAGGTTTGTAAGGACACGTGCAAAAAGATACACATTCAACAATAAACAGGGTTCTTTAGGAAGAGAAAGACATACATGGGATAAACTCTCCCAAAGAGAGTGCAAAAGGGATTGCCTTCCCAGGATCCAGAGCCATTCGCAAAGATAACCAAATAAAAAAAGACTTAGACAGTTGCCCTGAGGGCTGGCCATAGACCCTAACTGCAAATGCAGTGGAATCCACATTTCTGTCTAGCTACATCTAGTCATAAATGGCGTGCAACTGACATTTCTGTCTGGCCATAGTTTGGGATCCCCAACCTGATGATTGTCAAGCCAAGTTCCAAGGACACAAAATGAGACAAACAGAAGGTAAAAGCTATCCCAGGAGAGAAAGGACCAATAACCAATGGATCTGGGTTTGGAAAGGCAGGGACAATATGAAATTTTATTTTTCTCCCTCGACTGGGTACTATAGACAGAGATTCAGGAGAGCTGACTCTGGTAAGAATTCTCACCCTTCACTTGGCTTCTGCCAGTTTTTCTAGGATCCAATCTGCAGGCTCCAAAGTCAGTGGGGTTTAAAATACAGTGTAGCTCTGGTATTTACTAAAATTTGGCAAGGTTTTCCATTACTTCTAAATTTAGTTTCTCCTTGGCTATTTAAGGGAATAACTGGTAGTGAAACAGGAGGGAAGGGGGCAGGGCACAACCTCTAAAATAATGACATAGCCATAGTACATGACAAAAACTAGTGAGAACCAACTAGGTCCAAGATGGCGGAAGATCCGACTTCCAGTAGACCTTGAGCCTCATTATACGCTCATTGTACTATATTAGCATGCTAAATGGCACACCCACCAGCACCATGACAGACCTGAGGCTAACCATAAAAGGCCAAAAGTGGGTGGTGGCCCAACTCCTGGAAATCCCCACCACTTCCCCCAAACAATTGGAATAATCCTCCCACTCATTAGCCTATGAAATTACCAGCCCATAAAAAGTAACCATGCCATATTTTGAGGCTCTCTCTCACCTTCTGAGATGGCCCACACTCTGTCTGTGGAGTGTGTTACTGTCTTCAAAACATCCACTTTTTATGTATCACTTGTCTGAATTCTCTCGCGACGAAGAAAGAACCTCAAATTCACTGGGAACAGTAGCAGTTTACCAGAATATCCCTCAGGGTCCTGTCAGCTATGGGACAGACCAATATGGGGGCCATTCTTTTGAGGGTAGATATGAGGATAACTAACTTGGTGAATTTGTGTTTGCAGTCATGCAGTCTCTTCAGAGTAGAAAGGCAATTCAGACAGAGGATTAGTATCAATAGAATGAGTACCAAGTAAAGGAGGATAGAGGGGAGCCGTAGGTGCTACATCAGCTTCATAGTCTTCTGTTATATGTACCTTTTATATCTTTAATTTTTCATTAGCCTTTTGCAATGAATCTTTCAACGAAGTCTTCAAATTTTTGGAATTTTGAAGCTTCTTGAGGATTTCTGCATGCCAATTAAAATAGCTATCCCATTCTGTTTGTTTGATTTGGGAACGCTTGTCTTCAAATGCACCTCTTAAATGAACGATCTTGTCTAATTGGAACATTCCTCATAATGGCCATTGTAATTCTAGGTTGTCTTCAGTAAGATTGGTCCATGCACATGTGGAGAGACCATAATTTTTTAAACATAAAACTGGCTGGGGTCCCTAAAGAGGGGGCCACCCTTAAAGCATTTAAATGACTGGGATCCCATTTTTGGAGTTTTCCCGAGAGTGAAGCAAAACAGTCCTAGAGAGCCAAAGGGATATGCTCAGGGTTGGAACTTGTGTTTTGTTCCACAGTGTGCCTTTCATGGGATACCCCTTTTTTCTGGCAGATGGCCTTTGCCCTATTTGCCCAACCTATGACCAGGTGTCCCTTGTTGCATGGAATTTTCTTGTGAGTGGTAAGAGGAAAACTGGAAAACTTGCTCACCTGTGACCATTTTATCCTTACACAGGAATCTTGCGCTTGGAGGATGGTTGTCTCTCATATACAGGTGGCGAGCACTCTGGCAGCATTTAGGTGCTCAATCTGTGTTCACCAATTTTAGTTTTTGGTTTGCTCTCAGGAAAATCCACTAGTTTAAATCTAAACCAAGTGTATTCTAATTTAGAAACAAAAAGAGCACTCACCAGAAGGACAATCTGTCCTTATCCAAATCCCGAATAAAGTTGGAGAGTTTGACCAAAAGGAGGGAGGTTGAAAGCCAAGAGGAGACTCACCAAGCCAGAAGAAGAAGGTGACTCTAAGGCGTATTGAGCTTAAGGGGCTTAGTGCAGGTACCTCGCTCAGTTCTGAGAGTCACTGTCCCTTCAGGGGTCATCTCCTTTGGAACCCACTTCTGACACCATTGAATGTCAACCTAAATAAGGAGGTAAACCGAGGCAAGCTCAAATTACCAGAAACTTGAGTTTATTTGGGAGTAGCAGAAGAATTGCAATTTGGGAAATGCATGTTGTAGCAAGCTACAGTCAATTGAGGGTTTGGGAAGGACTCTATTTATGGGCAAGGAGTACAAAGAGTGGGGAAGTCCAGCTAGAGTCCAAGCAGTAAGTTCATTGGCTTAAGGATGGGGAGAGATTCTTGGCAAATGTTCTTTGGTAAGGAGATAAGCCTCAGTCTTCTGTAAATCAGACATTTAATGGAAATCAGTCTTGCTGTTCTTAAGTACTGTTCTTCTGAGGGCGCACGTGTGAGATTCTCCATTTCATATTTTCATTCATATTAGATTGAAATCCTTTATAGATATGGATATGGATTATACAGATATAGAAAGGCAATATTGTTATCACTTGTAAAAATATAATTATACAGCCAGAAAATTGGAACCTACTGAAAACTTTAAGAATAACACAAAAGAGCCTCTGTGCAAAATAAATACACAAAAAAGTCAAATCTTTCTATTTACTGTTATTTACTGTATTTTCTGTTTACTATCTACTGTATTTCTATATAACCACTTAGAAGGTATGATGGCAGAAAATATTCCAGCCACAATAAGCAATTTTAAAATGTTCTAATTACCTCTAAGAAGAAATGCATGAGATCCATAAACGATATGAAAGATGTGAGAAAACACAGAAACATCCATATTCTTGAATGGAAAGCTGATGAAAAAAATGTCAACTCTCTGTTAATTCCTAGTTCATCACATTGCCAATTAAAATTCAAAAGAATTTGACACAGTTAGAATTTAGAAATTGAGGACTTCCCTGGTGGCGCAGTGGTTAAGAATCTGCCTGCCAATGCAGGGCACACGGGCTCGATCCCTGGTCCAGGAAGATTCCACATGCGGTGGAGCAACTAAGCCTATGCGCCATAACTACTGAGCCTGCACTGTAGAGCCTGCGAGCCACAACTACTGAGCCTGCGAGCCACATCTACTGAGCCCGCGTGCCACAACTACTGAAGGCCACTCGCCTAGAGCCTGTGCTCTGCCAACAACAGAAGCCACCACAGTGAGAAGCCTGCACACACACACCTCCTCCCCCACCAACTTAGAGAAAGCCCCCATGCAGCTACGAAGACTCATCGCAGCCAAAAATAAATTTATTTTAAAAATAAATAGAAATTGACAAAATTTCCCTGGCTATATATTTCACTGGAGAATTAACAGATGAGTTTACTATAAAAATTTTGGAAAACAAAAATAATTGAAACGAGGAAGGGACATTTTCTCTGCTGGATAGTAAATGTATTATAAACAAAGAAGTAAAACAAGGCTGCATCCACAAGAATTAATGGGCAAATCAATCAGGAAAAAAAAACAAAGCTCTGAAGCCATTCAAAATACCATACGAATTTATTGAGAAAGAAAGCTCACAAAGCAAAAAGAAGAGGGAATTTATTATGCAGCAAATGATGTTGGAGAAAGTGGCTGAAAATCAGAGGATCAGTTTAGATCTGCACTTTATGCTGTAGTATAAAACACTACTTTCCAGACGAATTAAAGCATTACATATAACAATAACGTCACTTTAAAAAAAAAGGTAGATAACTAAATTTGGATGAAGGGCTTTGTAAGAATAAAAACAATAATGAGAGGCTCGCCCCGCGCCCCGCACTCAGCGGGCTGGACTGTGGCGGCGGCAGCGCTGAGGCTGCGCGCGGGAAGAGGGTCCGGACGCGTCCGCGCTCGGGCCCCGCCGCCCTCACCCGAGTCTCCGGGCGCTGAGAAGGGAGCGGTTCGAGCCCCCGGATGCCCAAGCACACCCATGGCTGCTTCCGACACCGCCCTGCTTCGCTTCTCAGCCGCGGGCCTCGCTCGGCGCTAGACTACTCCGAGGGCTGCTGCACTGTATAGAGAATCCCTGCCGTCAGCCTCGCTTGCCGCCGGGCCCTGCAGGAGCCGCAGGAGCTCGGCGCTCGCCCTTCCTCGAAAATCTCTTGTCAGCGGGTGGGTGCTGCGTCGGCGCGAGAGGCCCCTGGGCTGAGGCGGCGGTAGCTCCTCCGGCTCCCTCACGTCCGCGGGCGGAGACCTCTGGACCCCGCTGAGGAAATTCCGGTCCGCGTTCTTGGGGTCGCAGAGCAGTGAGTGCGCGGCTCCCCAGCGCCGCCCCCACTGCGGCCCTGCAGTCCGTGCCCAGCTCCACCCCCCAGCCCTTGCCCGCGATCGCCGACCCCTCTTGGCCACCGGTTCCTCTTCGCCGCTGTCGAGGGTCAGGTTTTCACCTCCCGTCCCCTACTCCGCCGGCTCCTTTCCCGCAGCCCGGCCCTCTCCCGTTCACCTGCCTCCCCGGCCCTCACCCCGCCCAGCCCCAGACTCCAGTGCATCCCTTTCTTCCCGCCGTCGCGTGGTCTCACCAACCCCAGCTCACTTCTTGAGCCCCATCCTGTTCCCTGCTGTCGTCCCAGTAGGTCAGCGCCGTGAGCTCGCCCCCACCCCACCCCGGGAAGCCCCACTCGAGGGACCGGGCCTCTTCCACCTTGAAAGGAGGGTGGGATCTGGCCGCTGTTTTCCCCAGAGGCCTGGCCCCCAGAAGTGCAGATCTTATGGAAAGTGGGAAGTGGAGGTTCTAGAAGATTCTTGGATTGTTTTCACCTGGATGGGGAATTGGTGTGGGTTATAGAGCATGTCTGGCTCAGAGGCGGCTTGAGGATGGAGTGGTTGGGGAGTGAGGGAGTGGCGGGGGCAGGGGCAATTTTTGTCCCTTGGGTTGGGCTGTGGTTTATTGGAAAACCTCGTTTTCTTCTCTTGACTTCCATCGCTGACAGTTCTTGTGGCAATGTTGATACTTTTCCAATCTGCCAGATGCAACGTCACTGATCGATTTACTTGGAAGTTTTCACACTTCACCTCTCCTTTTTCTTGTTTCAGCAGGAAGCAGTGTGTGATTCTCCTCACAGTGGGGCAAACAGGAGTTGCTGGGGAAATGCTAATTATTGCATTTCTTCTTGAATATTTTCTGATTATATATTTTAGATTCCTGTGAGAGAAGGCTTTAGAATAACAAACATCTCTGTTTTGTAGGATTTCCTTTGGGGTTGGGGAGTAATAGAGAAGGAATAGACTTCATCATCTAATTATCTCAATTAGATTTAAGTATATAATACTATCTTGGCTAAATGATTCTTCTGTGGTTAATATTCCATAGTATCTGATGAGTGAAATTGTTATCTCATTTACCTGATCAGGCTTCTGCTGTGGCTGTAATTTGTATTAGATATAAGGTTCTAATTTTGCGATGGCTGTCTCTAAAATTACTTCTTGTGGTAACTCCAATTTTATGCTGTTATGCAAACTTCACACTCTACAATTTAGAGATTATCATCCTCCGTTGTTTTCCTCACACTTTTCCTGACTATCTTTCAAACTGAGACATTGAGAGATTAGTTCCTCCCAAGTCATCAGACATTGAGTTACCTGCTAGGTGTTTTAAGTTAGGCTATAGAAAACACTTATTTCTTTTGATTGGAAAGAAGATAACCGATATAAATTCAGAGCTTTTATTACTACCTTGAACTATTTATACTAATTTGTATGGCATTAAAGTAGGTTAATAATAGTGGCAAAATTGCTTCCAGTTAGACCAGGAAATCATTTTTCTCCTTTCATACATAATCCTTTCTCCCTGTCCCCCTTACCAAGTCTCCTCTTTGCTTATTTTTCTTGAAGTAAGTATAAACTTGTTTCTTGAAGTAAGCAAAATGTAGTAAGACCTATGAGGTTGATCCTTGTCCAGGCATTTTATGACAATTTCACGACAGTGCCATACATATAGCCTATTGGTCATTATTGTGAAATAGGATCTAAAGTGCTTATTGTGCACTCCAGGGATGTTATTGCCTGCTTATGTTGTGATGCAGAGTTATTTAGTTTGCATGAAAAACCCATTGATCTCTGTCCTAGGAAGACTGTAGTATGAATAGAGATCATAACTTAAGTATCTGCAGGTTTTCTTTGAATTTCTTGAGTTATATTTTAATTTCACATTGCAGAGTTTTATGGCTTCTCATTTCTTAATTTCTTTAAGTCTTTACTAACTCCCCTCCCTTCCACTGTAATTCCTGAAGCCATCGTATATATGTTTTTTTAAGTATACTTGATTTTTTTAGAACAGTTTAAGATTTACAGAAAAATTAAGATTATGCAGATAGCCCCACCCAGTTTCCCATTATTAACATCTTACATTAGTATGGTACATTTGTTATAATTAGTGAACCAATATTGCTACTTTATTAACTGAAATCTGTAGTTTATTCAGACTTCCTTAGTTTTTGTTTTTTTCTGCTTCAGCATTCCATTCAGGATACCACATTACATTTGGTTGTCCTGTCTCCTTAAGCGCCTCTTAAATTTTTTTTTTTTTAGTATCATGTTTACATGATGGAACTGAATGGAACATGGAACTGTGAGGTTAATTATCTTCTGAGGATACTATATTGCCAAGTAATGCCATCCAGTAGCTTTGACAATGAAAGATTGATCTCTGTTTTCACTGGCAGTGTCTGTAGTTTTCTTATACATTAGCAAAGCTCTGTAGAATCTAGGTCATCTTTTTCTTCCTTCCTTCCTTCCTTCCTTCCTTCCTTCCTCCCTCCCTCCCTCCCTTCCTTCCTTCCTTCCTTCCTTCCCTTTTTTGGCTGCGTTGGGTCTTTGTTGATGCATGCCGGCTTTCTCTAATTGCGGTGAGCGGGGCTACTCTTCGTTGTGGTGCTCGGGCTTCTCATCGCGGTGGCTTCTCTTGTTGCGGATCATGGGCTCTAGGCACGCAGGCTTCAGTAATTGTGGCACGTGGGCTCAGTAGTTGTGGCACATGGCCTTGGTTGCTCAACGGCATGTGAGATCTTACCGGACCAGGGCTCGAACCCATGTCCCCTGCATTGGCAGGCGAATTCTTAACCACTGCATCACCAGGGAAGTCCCAGAATCTATGTCATCCTGATGTAACTCTTCATGAATTTTTTATTTTTAGGTTTTAGGATTCCACAATTCACCTTTCAAAGACTATAGCAAAGCCTTGTTTGTCTCCTTAATAGCATTTACCACACTTACAATTCTTATTTTTTTTGTGTTTGTTTTTCTCTATTTCCCACAGCAGAATGCAAGTCCCGTGGTGATTAAAAACTATTATTGTTTTTGTTCATTGTATCCCCAGTGCCTAGAATAGTGCCAGGCTTGTAGTGGGTACTCAGAAAATCTGGTGAATGAATGATGGTTGAATCTAATAGTAACCAAAGCTAGTAGTCTCTTTGCTATAGTGAAGTCTATGTTTTTTCCTTATGCAATTAATAGTTTAACAATAACATTTTATACTTACATTGTTTGATTGTATACAGGGATACTCCAGATCCTCCGGGGGCAGGGAACTCAATAATTTATAGCCTTTAGCACATCACTAAAAAAAAATACGACTGACCAGAATTTTATACTGTTTTTTTTTTGGCTAAAATTGTTTTGTTAAAGTTATTGTTAAATTATTTGCTGTTAGTATAGCACCTAAAATTATGTCAGATGATTATGCAAGACATGTTCATGGAACAGATTTGAAGTTAGGGAGACTGCTTTATTTAGCTTTTCAAAAATTTAAGGTTCTATGCTCTATAATGAAGATGAATTGTTTTCAGTATATGAAGCCTCATGTTGAATTAATGACATCAGTCTTGGTAATCTTCCTGTAAACTCTTATGGTTTCTTTATATTACACTAGTATACATGGTTCAATAAAAGAATGTTGAAATAAAACCAAAAACCAACAATAATGAGAGGAATCACATAAGAACAGAATGGTAGAATTTACAAGTCAAAGTTATAAACTTTTGCCCATCAAAAACACCATAAAAGGTTAAAAGACAAATAACCAAACTAGAAAAAATTATTTGCAATGAATAATACAGGCAATACTCTCCTTATTTTATAAAGGATGCAAAAATAAATACAAATTAAAAGTAATCAATAAGCACATAATACACGTTTAACTTCATTGTCAGTGTTTAACACCACCTCATAAACACAGTTTACTTTCATTTATATATGTTATGACACAACATTAAGTAGAAAAATCAGGATATAAAACTGCATATGCAGAGTAATCCAAATGATGTTAAAACATACACATGAGTTTTTTAGTTTTTGTTTGTTTGTTTGTTTTTAAGCCCCATGACAGGGGACCTCTTAATTTCTTTTTTTTTTTTTGACTTGTGGGATCTTAATTCCCTGACCAGGGAGGGATTGAACCCAGGGCCATGGCAGTGAAAGCGCCGAGTCCTAACCACTGGACCATCAGAGAACACCCTACACGTGTGTTTTTTGGGGTTTTTTTTGCGGTACGCAGGCCTCTCACTGTTGTGGCCTCTCCCGTTGTGGAGCACAGGCTCCAGACGTGCAGGCTCAGTGGCCATGGCTCACGGGCCTAGCCGCTCTGCGGCATGTGGGATCTTCCCGGACCAGGGCACGAACCCGTGTCCCCTGCATCGGCAGGCGGGCTCTCAACCGCTGCGCCACCAGGGAAGCCCATGTGTGTGTGTGTTTTTTTTAATGGAAATACAACCACCTAAATATTTTAGATACCTTTCCTTTGGAATTATAATTTTTTTTTTTTATTCTTTGCCACTTTTCTATAGTAAATGTGTATTATTTATGTATCCTGTTATTGACATTTTTTATATTAATTAATTTATTTTTGGCTGCGTTGGATCTTCATCACTGTGCACGCGCTTTCTCTAGTTGCGGCGAGCGGGGGCTACTCTTTGTTGCAGTATGTGGGTTTCTCATTGCTGTGGCTTCTCTTGCTGTGGAGCACAGGCTCTAGGTGTGCAGGCTTCAGTAGTTGTGGCACACGGGCTCAGTAGTTGTGGCTCACAGGTTCTAGAGCGCAGGCTCAGTAGTTGTGGTGCACGGGCTTAGGTGCTCCGCGACACGTGGGATCTTCCAGGACCAGGGATCGAACGAGTGTCCCCTGCATTGGCAGGCGGATTCCTAACCACTGCACCACCAGGGAAATCCCCTGTTACTGAAAATTAGTTAACAGTATTTCCCTGGCCAGTCCCCACCGGGCAAATTATAGAAATGGCTTGCCCCTTTAGCAAAGAGGGTTTGAAGGGAGGATTCCTGGAGTATCTCCCCCAGTGACAGCTTCCAGTTTGCTATGTCTCACAGGAAGCTTCCTTCCTATCCACATGGGGTCTCAAACATGTCACCCTGAGAAACTCTGGCTATGAGCTGGGCCCTGTCTGTCACAACCTCCCTCCCAAAGAGAATGCCAAGCAGTGACTCTGGCTTTCTGGCCACTGAACAAACCCAAATCAAATCTTCCCATCTGGGAGGGTTCATGGGGAGGACAAGGCCTGGGAGTGACAATAAGCAGAGGGGAAGAGAGGAGTTTCAAGAAGACCCTGTTCCTCAGGAGCTGGCCGCCTGACCCCAGATGCCTGTCTATTTCTCCTTCCATTCAGCATCCCAGTTTCCTTTGCAAATGGGCTTTATTACACCCATCTTCCTGCCAGGTCTAGACTGAAATGATGCAGTTTAGTCCCCAGGAGCTGGGACCTCTTTTACAGATAGGAGGTTTTGCAAATTATTAGGCAAAGAGAGATTTGCAACATGCCAGGAATAATTGCAGTAGCTCGAAGGGCAATGAGAGCAGCAACGGTCCTCAGTCCCAGTGGATCCCTCTCTTTAGTGGGTTGAGCAATGACCCCCAAAAGGATATGTCCAAGTCCTCACCCCTGGAATCTGTGAATGTGACCCTATGGGAAAAAGTGTTTGTGGATGTCATTAAGTTAAGGACCTCAAGATGAGAGATCCTGGATTTAGAGTGGGCCCTAAATCCAATGACAGGTGTTCTTACAAGAGAAAAGCAGAAGGCTATTTTAGATACACAGAGGGAAGAGGGCCACGTAAAGATGGAGGCAGAAATTGGCGTGAAGCATCTACAAACCAACGGATGCCAAGGATTACCATTAGAATCTAGGAGAAAGGCACGGAATGGAGTTTCTCTCAGAGCCTCCAGAGGGAACCAACCCTGTTGAAACCTTGATTTTGGACCTCTGGTCTCCTGTGAAAGAATAAATTGGTTATTTTAAGCCCCCCAATTTGTGGCAATTTGTTACGGTAGCTACAGGGAACTAATATACAGTCTTTCACAGACGGCCGTTCAGCAGTCTCCAGGGTCTCCAGGTGCCGGCATCCCTACCCAGCGAACTCTGATCCAGGTTCACGATTCAGCTGCCCATCTCCTTTGAGTCAGGAACCCACTGGGACAGTCCTCTTCCTGCTGGAGGAAGCACTTAGGGGCACTCACTTTAATTGCCTGTCCAGCAGAAGGGGTGCGTGACAGACAGATGACAGTGCCATCCTGCTACTTTCAAAGTGTTCCCTTTATGGGCTCTAAAAAGTAAGCAAATAAAATGAAATAAAAGAGAAAATAATTCATCTTGAAATAAAAAATGTGAAACCAGTATTGAGGAAACTAAAGCCAAATTTGATCCCTAGAGTGTTACTCACAGCTTTTTTCTGCCCGTAGTGACTTTCATTCTTAGTCAGCGCTGACCTTCCACTTAAGTATGGTGTAGGACCAGGTTTCCACCTGCAGAGGTTGCCCACAAGGTGAGACTTGAGGGCCAGTCTCTTCTGACTGTCCTGAAATTCCCTGGGGATTATCAGATGGTGGGATTTCAGGCACTAGGATCCAACCCAGAAGGAGCTGTGTTTCAAGGAATAAGTGGACCTTCGCATTAGCAGGTGACTGTGCTCTCAATTGATAAGATCACTCTACTTCCACCAGGGAACCAGAAAATGAGCTATCCAGGACAGACTTTGAAAGTCTTATCAAAGCAAGAGCCTTATTGACAGGCAGGCAAGCCTGTTGGGCGAACCTTGCTGAGAGCAGAGCTGTTGCACTGCTATAATAATGCATATCTGTGTATGAGACTTAAAACACCAGGGACCCCATAACACCCCGACACGTGGGAGAGAGTCGCTGTTTTGAATATGCTCTTCTGGGATACTTTTAATAGAAAATAGCATAGTCTCATTTATTATTATTATCATCATCATCTTCACAGATGGGCGCATTCAATATATACTGTTCCACAACTTGCTTTTTTTTTTCCCTAGATGTTCTTGTGGTGGTGGTTCCACAATAAACATTGTCTTAAGGGAGTTTTTGGCCAAAGAGCAGGGAAGACCCCCTTCTCCCTTCCAAGCCCCAGATAGTTTCTTTTTTTAACTCAGTGTGTGAAAGGGTTCAGAACTCCAAGAAACAGTCAATACTCGGGAGGGGTGTTCAGCAATGTCCCTGCATTTCCCATGCAAGGTGACATGAAGAAAATTTCATTTTACACACACTGGCTCCTCAGCCTTCTGCAGATTAACTTTTCTCTTTGAAATTTTCAAAAGCTGGAGTGGAACTCCCAGCCCCCACTCCCAACTCAACTTAGGCAAGCACGGGGCAGGGCGGGGGAGCGACAAGGGGGTGGGCCCGAATCGGCTTGTCCACAGCTAGGTCACCCCTTCCTCTTTTAAACCCAAGGTGGTTGACAATTCGGACATCCAAGTTCAACTTTTCCTTTTCCACCTGAGGCACTGAGAGGTAAGTAAAATTCTCATGACTTAGTGGAAGACATGAAGACTAGAGAATATCCCATGCTTTTAGTTTAATTCCTTGATACAGTTTATATAAATTATATAACCAAACCTAAGCCTCGCTGTGCCATGTTCTCTGAATCACGGTTTTACCAATTTCAAACATTCGTAGACAAGGATAGCATCAACATTTGGCAAAAGACCAAGAGACCCCCCAGCCCTGCACCTGGGGTCCACATGTCCATTCCACGTCACTACTTACAGATCTGCTTTTCTTTACATTAGCTGCATAGTATTTCATTGTATTTATTTATCCAAATCCCACTGCTAGTCATTTGGATTTTTCCAAGCTTTTGTGATTGTAACCCAGTGCTTCGGAGAATCTCTCTTTAGATATATTTTTGTGTTATGTGAGAACATTTCTGAAAGGTATATTCTTAGAAATAGAATGGCTGGGTTAAAAGGGAGACACGTTTAAATCTTTAGTAGACTCTACCGAATTCCCTTCCAAAACTTTGTACCTCTTCACACCTCCAGCTGTGGTTTGTGAATGTGGCTGCTTCTTCCCACTTACAACACCACTGAGCCTGTTCATTGCTGTCAATCCATCAGTCACTCACTCTTGTTTGAATTATTCGATTATTAGTGAAGCTAGGCATCTTCTCAGATGCTTCTTGGACTCTGAGTTTATGCTTGAGTAGCTGGTTCTTTAATTGAAAAAAAATATGCAACTTATCAAGTTATATTGTTTCCTCCAGGAAGTGCTCATTATTCTCAAGAGAATATAAGGAAGCTCTTGCTTCCCATAACGCACAAGAGTTTCTCACTTCCTGTAGAGAAAGCAATTATTCACTTCAGTGTCAGCCAAATGCAAAGCACTTAGAGTCAGATATGAGCACTTCTCAAAGGAAACCACTTCACATTTCAAGGGCTTGTGTCACAGATAGGGCTTCAGGGGTAAATTTGTAGACTTCACAGATGGGAAAAAGTCATTTCACGCTGCAGATACAAATTTTACACAGATACACAAAAAAAGGACCATCAGTTGTTTACCTCAAGTAAGTATTGAGCAAAGTTAAATGTACTTTAATGTATTAAATGTTAAATTTATTTAAATTTTATTAAATATTAAAATCTTGTTTGTCCTGATGATTGACCCCATTCACATTCATCCCAACCTCCTCCAAGGGTCTCTTCCTCTACTTCATAGGCTGGAAGACTGAAAAGTACATTTCCCAGATCTTTCTGTGGATTTAGCTGCTGCTGGAACAAGCAAGATTAAGAGAAGCTGTGTACTTTTTAGCAGCAGGATTCCAGCATGTTGCTTTCTGGTGGTGGTGTTCTGGAACATTGCTGGAGGTTCTACCCGGAACCCACCCCTCCAGCCCTTCCAATGACACTGTAAACCTCTGATTCATTTTCTGCTAAAATTAGCTGACATAGTTTCTGTTTTCCTCCAATTGAACCCTGACTGATACTGCTCACAAATACTTGTCTTGATAGAGCCACGTGAGATATGAGAAAGAAAAGTCTAGACAAATGGCAGTGCAGGCATGAATCACGCTTATTATGATTTTCCTAATAGCACTTTAATCAGATACCTCGTCCCTGTAGGAAATTTGAAAAGCACCTAAAGCGTGCAAAGAATGAGATAACCATCTGTTATTCCACACGAATCAAATATTGATGAGAAGAAAACATTCAGCCCCTCTGAAATGCTGGTCCTAATCATCAGCTGCTGCTGTTTATTTGAATGTGGAATGACCAGCTCAGCCAAGGGGAACCTGGGCTGATTTTGGTGTTCACGTCTAATTTGAGAATGCAGAGCTGCTCCCAGCCACTTCCCAATAATAAGGGAGAAAAGTTGTGGCAACAGAATGTGATAATAATAACTTATCCAATTTGTCTCCTAGTTCTAACCCAGAGACCTGGCAGTAGTAGTGGGAGGCTGAGTATCTGTACTCTTTCTCTCTTCAATCATCCTCCCTGGACCCACACTGACCACTCACCATGCCTGGAGAGGGCCCTTCATATGCCTTTAGCCCAAGCTAACCTGAAGTCTGTTTGTCTATTTATTGAAACTGGGCCTCTTCTTCCCATTTTTCATCCAAGGCCAGAGTTTCCTTCCAGAGACCTCCTTCCTCTGTGTCCAAGAGAAAATAATAATAAAAATAACTATCATTTATTGAATACTCTAAGCTACCATGAAGTTAATCCTTATAAGAACCCTACAAAGTAGAGATTATTTTCATTTTACAGATGAGAGACTCACAGTCAATTTCCTAACATTTCACAGTTCAGAAGAGGTGGAAGCAGGATTCAAACTCACAACAATCAGGATTCAAAGTCTGGGTTTTAACCTTTATGCTGTGTCCCACTCCCGTATCCCTAGGAAAGTGCCCCTGACCTGCTGCTCTCTTAGAGGAAACTGACACTCTACACAGGGGCTTTATTTGCTCCTAAACTCTTTTTCTCTTTAGTAACACCTTTATTGAGCTCTAATTCAGATGCCATAAAGTTCACCATTTTAAAGTGTACAATTCAGCAGTTTTTAGTATATTCATACAGTTGTGTGTCAATTGCCACTGTCAAATTCCAGAACGTTTTCATCACTCTGAAAAGAAATTCCATACCCATTAGCTGTCACTTGCCATTTCCTCCTCCCTCCTGCCCCTGGCAGGTACCAATCTACTGTCTATTTCTATGAATTTGCCTCTTCTGGACATTTCATATAAATGGAATCATACAATAGGTAGCCTTTTGTATTTGCCTTCTTTCACTTAGCATAATGTTTTCAAGGTCATCCATGTTATAGCATGTATCAGAACTTTATTCCTTTTCGTGGCCAAATAATATTCCATTGTGTGGATATGCCATGTTTGTTTGTCCATTATTCAGTTGTTTGTTTCTTTGGGTTGGGGTTTTTTTTGGGGGGAGGGGCTTTATGAATAATGCTGCTATGAACATTTGTGTGTGTATATATATATATTCATAAATGTTCAATTCTCTTGGTTATATGCTTAGGAATGAGATTCCTGGACCATATGGTAAATCTACTTTAGCTTTTTGAGAAAATGCTAAACTGTTTTTTCATAGCAGCTGCATATCTGCAATATATGAGGGTTCCAACTTCTCCACATCCTCTCCAACACTTGTTATTGTCTGTCTTTTTTTTTTTTTTTTTTTGCGGTACGCGGGCCTCCGACTGCTGTGGAATCTCTTGTTGCAGAGCACAGGATCCAGACACGCAGGCTCAGTAGCTGTGGCTTACAGGCCTAGTTGCTCCGCGGCATGTGGGATCTTCCCAGACCAGGACTCGAACCCATGTCCCCTGCATTGGCAGGCAGATTCTCAGCTGCTGCGCCACCAGGGAAGCTCCTCATTGTGGTTTGATTACATTTTCCTTATGATTAATGATGTTGAGCATCTTTTCATGTGCTTATTGGCCATTTTTATATCTTCTTTGGAGAAACATCTATTTAAGTCTTTTGCCCAATTTTTAATTGGGCTGTTTGCCTTTTTTTTTATTAGGTTGTAAGAATTTTTCCTTTATCCTGGATACAAGTCCCTTGTCAGATTCATGATTTGGAGATGTTTTCTCCAATTTTTGTGTTGCCTTTTTAGTTTCTTGGTGGTATCCTTTGAAGCACAAAAGTTTTAAATTTTAATGAAGTCTAATTTGTCATTTTTTTTCTTGTGTTGCTTGTGCTTTTACTGTCATATTTAAGGAACTCTTACTTAATCCAAGGTAATGAAGATTTACTCCTAATTTTTTTCTGAGTATTATGGTTTTAGCTCTTATATTTATGTCTTTGATACATTCTGAGTTAATTTTTGTATATGGTGTGAAGTAAGGGTACAACTTCATTCTTTTGCATGTGGATATCCATTTCTCTCAACACCATTTGTTGAAGAGACTATTCTTTCCCCACTGAATACTTTTGGCATGCTTATTGAAAATCAGTTGCCATAGATGTATGGGTTTATTTCAGGACTCTCAATTCTTTTATTTATTTATTTTTTCAGGACTCTCAATTCTATTCCATTGATCTTCATGTCTATCAGTATGCCAGTACCACACTGTTTTGATTACTGTAGCTTTGCAGTAAGTTTTGAAATCAGGAAATGTGGGTCCTCCAACTTTGTTTTTCTTTTCAAGATTGTTTTGGCTATTGGGGGGTCACTTGCAATTCCATATGACTATTAGTATCAGCGTCTCCATTTCTCTAAAAAAAAGTTTGGAATTTTGATAGGGATTGTACTGGATCTATAGGTCAATTTGAGGAGTTCTGCCACCTTGACAATATTAAATCTTCCCATCCATGAAAATGGGATGTTTGCCCATTTTTAAAAATTCATTTTATTTATTTATTTATTTTGGCTGCAACAGATCTTAGTTGCGGCATGTAGGATCTTTTTTAGTTGTGGCATGTGGACTTCTTAGTTGCAGTATGCAGACTTCTTAGTTGCGCCATGCATGCAGGATCTAGTTCCCCGACCGGGAATCCAACCCCGGCCCCTTGCGTTGGGAGTGCAGAGTCTTAACTATTGGACACCAGGGAAGTCCCTGCCCATTTATTTCGGTCTTCCTTAATTTCTTTCAACAATGCTTTGTAGTTTTCAGAGTATATCTCTAGCACTTTGTTTAAGTTTATTCCTAAATATTTTATTCTTCTTGATACTACTGTAAATAGAATTGCTTTTAAATTTCATTTTCAGATGTTCATTATTAGTTTATAAAAATACAGTTAACTTTTTTAGATTGATCTTGTATCCTGCAACCTTGCTGAGAACCTGATATGCACCCCACCCCCATCCCATGCCACAGGTTGAGAACCTAAGCACGTCACTGGCTGGAGTGGGCAATCATCTGACTGAGGGGAAATCCCTTCCTGATCAGAATTACTGGGATTTCAAGGGCCATATTTAGAACCCTGGGGCTTTCCAGCCAGAGCACTGTGAACAATACACAGGGCTTCCTTGAGTTGGGGTGTTTAGAGTAACCTGGAACGTTAAGGTCTGTTCAGGAGACTTTATGATCTCATTGGTCTTATCTTGTGGCTCCCCCATGGGCAAAGGAAGGGGATAGAGAGGGATAGTCCTGGGCCATGTTGGTCTTCTCCTCCCGGCCTTCCCGTCTGCATGATTCATACCCATTAGGATTGAGTTTTGTTGCACATAACAGAAACTAACAACATTGACTATATCAGGCGTGACTTTTATGGTGGGAACCATAGGCCAAATACAAGGGATCAGGCAGGGATTTCCCGGGTGGTGCAGTGGTTAAGAATCCGCCTGCCACTGCAGGGGACACGGGTTCGAGCCCTGGTCCGGGAGGATCCCACATGCCACAGAGCAACTAAGCCCGTGCGCCACAACTACTTAGCATGTGCACCTAGAGCCCGTGCTCTGCAACAAGAGAAGCCACCACAATGAGAAGCCCGCGCACCACAACGAAGAGTAGCCGCTGCTCACCACAACTAGAGAAAGCCCATGCACAGCAATGAAGACCCAACACAGCCAAAAATAAATAAATAGCAGACTGCAGGGGGAAAGTTGATGTACGTGACGATGACTTGCTTCTACTTTCACAAGCGTTTCACATCTCTGGCAGCTCAATTTAAAACTGGCCCCTTCACTTAACTCTGTCTTAATTTCTTTCATGGTGCTTATCACCACCTGACACCATATGCTGTGTTTCTCACTTACTCATCTGTCTTGGTTACCACTGTATTCCCCAGTTTCTAGAACAGTGCCTAGTGTATCGTAGGTGCTTAATAAATATTTGTGAAGTAAATGAATACATTATTTCATTTGAAGTTTCTCAAGAATATGTGGCAAGTAGGGCAGAAGATGCTGTTACTCATTTTACAGATGTAGAAACAGGCCCAGGAGGCTGACTTCACTAAAAGCCACCAGGGAACTGAGGGAGCCTCAGTCCTTTTGATTCCAAATCAGTGGCTGAGTGTGTGGGTGAGGGTAGATAGACTTTTGACACACCTCTGGCCTCTGCTCAAAAAGTTGGTAAACTACTCAGGGAAAAGGTGATAAGAAAAGCAGATAAGTTACTCCCAACAAAGAGACTGGGAATCTAGGAATTTCAGAAACCATTGCCCTGCTGGTTGGGAAAGGGTGGGTGACATCACTGAACAAGTAGCTTTTTGGTACATTCAATTCCACCCTCACTCCTGCTACTAACTCTGCCCAGAGAGGTGGTGAGCTCCCCATCCCTGTATTCAAGCAGGGGCTGGATGTCTCCTTACAGAGCATGCCTGAGCTGGAGAGTTGTACTCACATCTTAGTAGGAGAGGGCGGGCATGCTCTGTCACAGAACAGACACTCAGCAGAAAGTGGCCCGAACACCAACGCAAGAGGCTTTGCGCCACCTGGTGAACATGGTTTTAAACTGCAGGCTCTTCCATGGAGAGAAGCCTGCAGCCTGAGTGTCCCTAGAATCCTAAGCAGTGAAACCAGACTAGACCACAGGGTTTGTGAGAAATCAGGGGGGCGCCCTGCACTGGGCCAGGCACCAGCAGGCGTCAGAGAGGTCACTAGTACAGGGAGGACTTATTAACAGGACTCAGGAGTTGCTGAGGCATATCCCTGGATTTGGAGGGAACGTGTCCTTCCCACACTTTATTCCGGATTCCTGGGATGACAAACTGGGAAGCTACCTGAGGGCGGGGGAAGGGTGCAGGAGGAGGCTCATTTGTTCATTCCACTCATCTTTGTATTTGGGAGTGACCTTGAATTGTCTTTGCCTAGAAGTAAAAAAACAAAACAAAAAAACCTCCATGTTTTTGCTACATGGGTTTCAGATTCTGATTTTGTCTGCCAAAGTGCATATTTTCATTATGTTTGTCACACTATTATTTGTTTATTATCTTACTGTATCATTTATTATCATCAAAGGCCTCTGTAACTGCGGTAGAAGCCATGATGAGCTCCATGCATTAGCCTTACCACACGGAGTTCATTTAATGTGAACAGACGAGAAAACATCTGAGCGTCAGTGGGCCAGTGCAGCTCCATCTGAGGTGAGTGCTGGATTCTGCTCATCCCTCCTAAAACCCTGAAATGGGCCCCAGCTCCCACCTCAGACTCTGCTCTGGGCAGTGAACCACAGGGCTCAGCTGCCCCTGCGGAGAACGTGCCCCCATCCCCGGCCAGCTGCTCCTGTCACCATTTCTCCTTCCAGTTTCACTTCATTCCTGAGAAAAGAGCACAGTTTTAATAAACTGTCCATCCCAAGCCTAGATCTGGGTGTCAGAGGCCAGTCGGGCTCCTGTGACATGGTGCACAGGGCCAGCACAGGGCCTGGGACCGCACTTCCCAGTAAAGTCTGTTGGGTGAACAACTGAATTCTCCCTGTGGACGGGCTTCAAGCAATGTATTATATCCTCATAGCATCAGCTGCTGCATGAAATAAGTTATGTGCAGGTGGTGCTGTTGGGAGTTTCCCCCTGCATTCCTCATGGGTCAGACACAGGATGGCCCCCTCCCTCTTCCTAAAGGCTCTCTCCTCACCCTCTCAGGGTCTCAGCCCCAATCCTGGTCTGCTTCCCTGTCTGAGTGAGCCAGGCTGACCCCAGCATGAACTTCAGGGACCCCCTCTGCCCTCCCGCAGGGATGGGCCTCTGCAGTCTGCCCTGCTCCCATTTGCCCTGCACCCCACATTCTCCCTGACCCCTCATGATCAGAAGGCCCTCCTCCACACTGCACCTCCAGACTTCACCCCTCCAAAAGGGAAGGAGAAAAACAGAGCAGAAGCCTGTGTGATCTCCTTAGGACACTCTCCCTGCCCCTGCCCCCCAAGCAGAATTCACCAGAGCCACTGCTTTCTCCACATTCACCTCTCAGTGACCTCCCCCTGGGGACTGCAACAAAGTCCGCTCATCAGCTGCTTCTGCTTCCCCCACTGATGTGTGAACTTCCCAAGGGCAGGGCCCAACTCTCCTTTGTATACCACCCCCAGCCCTCCCCATAGGAGCAGTTAATTTACAAGCATTAGGGACTTTAAAAAATTAAGATCACGATTCACATATTTTGAGGACTTCCCCAGCAGTCAGGTGATTAGGACTCCAAGCTGCCACTGCAGGGGCAGAGGTTGGATCCCTGGTCAGGGAACTAAGATCCCGCATGCTGAGTGGTGCAGCCTAAATAAATAAATAAAATTTTAAAAACTAAAAATATTTTTTAAACATGCACATTCTGATTTCAGGCCAACCCACTTCAAAACTCCCCACCCAAATCTTGGGGCTGTCCCAGGAGTGGCTTAGTTCAGAGGTCATCAAACTGAGTGGTCAAGCCAGTGTGGAGGAGGGGACCAAGGGGACCCGACACCAGCATTGCACAGGGCTCCTCCTGAGCCTGGGCCACCTTCACGTTCACCACCAGACCCCGGATGGCTTGGAGGCATCAGGCCCTTGCTCTGTAAGTGTGTGTGTTTTCTGTGTGTCTCTATAAAACTTAAGAGAACACTTGACTAGAAAATGTAGATTAACACCATAGGGAGGAACCAGAGGAAGAAGCCAAGAAAGGCTGTCACAACTAGGATCCTGCATGAGAAAGACGTTGTGTCACCAGCATCAGCCCAGGCTTCCTGCAGTAAGAGCCTTGAGACGTGGCAGGGCCACTAGGATGGGAGAAAGTGCTGGACATTGTACACCTTAAACTTGCACAACATTATACGTCAATCATGTCTCAGTAAAGCTGGGGGGGAAGTGCTAGATCTGGAGCTTTCTTTCAAGAGAAAAAGACTTTGTTGGCAAGAATCCACATAAGGAGGGACTTCCCTGGTGGTCCAGTGGTTAAGACTTTGCCTTCCAATGCAGGGGGTGCGGGTTTGATCCCTGGTTGGGGAGCTAAGATCCCACGTGCCTCGTGGCCAAAAAACCAAAACATAAAACAGAAGTAGTATTGTAACAAATTTAATAAAGACTTTAAAAATGGTCCACATCAAAAAAAATCTTAAAAAAAAAAAAAGAATCCACATAAGGAGAAGGTGGACGTGATGGAGCCCATGCTCCTGGGTTAGTGCTATGAATGGCTTGACTGGATGGAGACAGTGACTTGTATCATGACCTTCTTAATACACTCACTTTTTTTTCATAAACTCTTTATTTCCTGTTGACATTAATGTAATCTGGCAAAAAAAGGACGTGGCTGGCTACTTTTTCAAACCATGGGACTCTATTTCCTGCTTGTTAAGATGATTTGTGAGGAAGTCCATCTTGATATATGTTGTTTTCAGTGACCCCCCCCCCCCCACTTTTCAGGAATTTAATTGTGTAAAAAATGGATGGAAACCCAGAGCTTCCTTTCGTGCCAGGTACACAGGAGGTGCTCAATTAATGTTCATGGAAGGAAAGGCTGAATGAATCCCTTTATTCCTGGCACCCAGGCATCCATCCCAGACCAGGGCCTAAAGTTCCTGGAGAAACGGGGTGCAGCTCAGTCCAGAGCTGAGTGGAGAGTCCAGGGATCTGGGGTCTGGGGTGGTGGACTCTGCTCAAGCCCACTTCTCACTCCTGGCCCCAACGGTCCCAGCGTTGGGTGAGATTTAACACTCCCCCTCCCCCCACCGCCGTAAAGACATAGTCTTTGGGATATGCAGCTGTTGACAACCATTAACACAACAGCAGGCAGATGCCAACATCATAACTGGAAGAAGTGACTTATGACTCCATCCTCTCATTTAAACCTCTACGTCTTGGACCCATGAGATGCGAGACAATTAGAAATGAGGCACCGTGAGGAGGCAGCACGCTGAGCTGGGCTGTATGTCCTTGGGCATGTCACTCCCCCTCTGTGGCCTCAGCTGCCTTGTCTGTAAGAGGAGAGGCTGGACAAGTTGATTTCGATGGTCCCTCCCAGTCCACTTATGTAGTTCTGGGCTGGGGATGATCAGAAAAGCTATGGGGCATGGGTTCATCCTGGAGCAAAGTCAAGGAGATGGAACAGTCTCAGGAAGACTAAAGGGGCCTAGGATTTTCCTGCTAAACCTTTTGGCCAAGGCCCCTGCCTGGCCTCTTCTAGTGTGGAATTGTCCAGGGCCCAAGACGGGACTAAGCCAGGATTTTCCCTGCTTATGAGCAGTCACAGCTTTGAGTCCCAAATCAGCTTCTCGGCTACAGTGACCCAAGGCCAGATCAGGTCCAGCCAGATGGGGGTGGCCGGTGGGGGTGTTTTCCTGACCTGCTGGAGGCAAGAGGCAAAGGTGGTTTCCTCCTTCCAGAAAAGAAGATGCGAATCCAGGAAGTTCTGTTTTCAATGAACTGAAAACACTCCCTTCCCTTTCTCCGCCAGCTTCCCCGGGGTTGCAAGGGCAGAGGCTCTGACCCCATCAGGAGGTACCTGGGGGGCTGGGGAGCATCGAGGAGAAGCTGAACCAATAGCAGAGGCATTTTCATGCTTTAGAGCAGCTTTGCGTTTGCAGAGTTTTCTTAACTCCTTATACGGACGGCAGTCACGTACTTCACAACTACGGTCTTATTCAAGTTTTCTGGGAATCCTGTGATGTCAGGTTAGGAATAGCATCCCCATTTTGCAGATGAGAAACATGAGGCTCCAAAGAGATAGAATAACTTGCCCAAGGTCAATTGGCAGATACGGGTATAGGAGCATAGGAAGCCAGGATGTGGGCGGCGTGGGCGATCTTTACTGGGTCATGATCAGAGTCGCCAAGGACTGAAAACTGAGGACAAGGGAGTTGGGCCAGGTGAAATAAACTGTTTATGAAGATGCTGAGGGCAGAGAGGTAGGGCTATGGCCTCTGCTTGAGAAGTGCCCATCACATTTCGAGGCACTAAAAGAAAACAGGTCACAGCACTGGGTTCGAGGGAAGCATCCCAGCTCTGCAAGCCTCTGCCTCCATTTCCCCATCTTTAAACCTCCGGTGGTTGGTATGTGAATTGAATGAGATAAAATATAGGTAGAACCCTTGGCACAAGGCCTGGCACATGGTAAGCACTTAACTGTCAGGCATCATCATTGTTATCATTACTAAGGTTGACAAAGCAGTAATTCTTTTTTCCATTTCATGCACCAGCCCCCTGAGGGTGGTTTTCATGAGCTTGCCCATTTTGCAGATGAGGAAAACTGAGGCTCAGTGAGGGACTTCTGCTTCCTTCTTCCGTAAATTGAAGGAATTGGGCTGGATGTTCTCTCAGCGACTGGCTTCCTCTCCTGAGCTGGGCAGGTACTAAGGGGCAGGGTAGGGAGAAAGTTCACTCCCTGTGCTCCCACTTAGCAACCAGGGCTGCCCTATCCAAAGAGTGCCCCCACAGTGTCCTGGAAGTGAGGCCTGCCGGTTCTCAGCTGTTCCAGGTCCCCAGGCGGCAGCTTTGAGGTCTGAGACACCAGCTCTGATCCGAGAGTGCAAAACCCAGCTGGGGTTCCCTGCTGCCCTGGGAGGAGGGAGGAACAGCTAGCTGCCTTCGTGGGAGACTCAGTCTCTGACCTGTTGGTGCCCGGTGTCTGGAGTCCACATGTCCTTCACAGAGAGACTTCCAGCATCTCCTCCTTAAAGTCCACTCTGTCCTGCTCCTGGCTCTCCAGAAGCTCCCTGCTGTTGCCCTTGTCCTGATTGATCTTCCTGGGTGTCTTCAGAAATCTGGAATTCAGGCCCCAGCTGCAAATCAGCCCGTGCCCCAGCTGCAGAGGTCTTCCAGGCCACCCCACCCCAGCTCCACTCCACCTGGCATCTTGGCTCCTAGGCCACTCACCTGAACAGGAGTTTCTGCCTGGGTTCCTTCTTAATGATGTTCAGATTATGGTAGGGGCACAAGGCATGTGACATCTTCTCATAGGTCACGTTCACCTGCTTCTGGAAGGAAAAGCAGCCCCACATCACCCCCTACTCCCCACCCTGCTCCTTCCAGGCCTGGGAGGGAGCAGGTTGGACTGGATGGTTTCTTAAGCCCCTCAGCCCAGGGGTCTGTTAGGGAATATGAAAGTTCTCATGCATTGGGAAGGAGAAAGGCAGGGGAAGGCCGGGGTTGGGGGGGGGGGGAAGAAACAATGGGATGGTTCTGTCATCTACTTGACTGAGACCCATGGGCCAGGAGTGAATTGCATGTTGCTTTTAAATGGCAAATGTCACGAGTAGTAACAAATAAATATATAGTTAGTAGGAGAGACAGCATGGTGGGGTAGCATGAGGGCCTTGCCACCTAACTGTGTGGCTTTGACCAAGTCAGGTTTTCCTCTCTCTGGGGAGTGGACTGTGCAGAGTAGGGACAAAGAGGCTGGGCTTTGGTGTCAATTTAAGCTCCAGCTCCACCATTTGGCAGCTGTGTGACCTTGGATAAGTTTCTTTACCTCTCTGCATCTGTTGCCCCAGCTATAAAATGAAAATAAAAACATCAATCTCACAGATTTGTTGTGAGCATTAAATTAGTTAATCCATGAGAGCACTTAGCACAGTGCTTAACATGTGGTCTGTGCTCAGTAAATGGAACTGCTGCCCTTGGGGCCTCAGTTGCCCTCCCTCCAGATAAGCACACCCAAACTTTAGTCATTTGCATCCTTCCAGCCACCAGCACTACCCAGAGGCCACAAAACAGGGTGGCGCCCAGAGCTACATGGTCTGGATTCAGGTCTCTGCTCTGCCACCTACTGGCTGCAAACACTGGGACAAGTTGATACACCGCTCTGTGCCTCAGTTTCCGCATCTGATAATATCCACCCCATGAGGTTGTTGTGAGGACTAAATGAGTTAATACAGGCAAAGCCCTCTGAGCAATGCTTGGCAATCAAATGCTGTGCCATTTTAGGAGATGCTATATATTGCAGATGATCATTATTGGTTTTTTGTTTGTTTTAATTTATTTAACTTATTTATTTATTTTTGGCCGTGTTGGGTCTTTGTTGCTGCGCATGGGCTTTCTCTAATGGCGGCGAGCGGGGGCTACTCTTCGCTGTGGTGCGCAGGGCTTCTCATTGTTGTGGCTTCTCTTGTTGCAGAGCACGGGCTCTAGGCACAAGGGCTTCAGTAGTTGCAGCATGCGGACTTAGTAGTTGCGGCTTGCGGGCTCTAGAGCACAGGCTCAGTAGTTGTGGCGCATTGGCTTAGTTGCTCCACAGCAGGTGGAATCTTTCCGGACCAGGGCTCGAACCCATGTCCCCTGCATTGGCAGGCAGATTCTCAACCACTGCGCCACCAGGGAAGCCTGATCATTATTGTTAATAGTTTTCTTTAAAGACTCTTTTTAACCTAAATGAATTTATTTATAGACTAGCACACTGGTTTTATATCACCACTGTCAATCATGAGATTGACAAAGTAGTTAAATTTTGTCATCCTAATGCTTACTAAAATAAATAATTATTAGAATTTGGAGTAAACCGCCTAAAATCCCCTGGCAGACACCCATTTAGGTATGGGCGCTCCTCACGTTAGGAATGCTGGCCTCGGTCATCCCCAGGCCTTTCCAGCCCTGACAGCTGATGATTCTGCAGGGCCTGAGACCTGGGTTTCTGTCCCAGCTTCCTCCAGGGTACCAGCTTCCTCACCTGGCTTAACAGCAAATGATGCACAATTCATGTAAGCGTGCTTTGAAAGCCTCAAATGCTAAGGAAAGGTGGAATTAAGCAATTAGAAGGCAAGATTCCTGAGTTCCAGGGACAGTCCCCATCCTCAAGAAGTAACTGCCTGTCCCTCGGAATCTCCCAAAATAAAATGATCCCAACAACAGCCACTATGGAGAATATATGGAGGTTCCTTAAAAAACTAAAAATAGAACAACCATATGACCCAGCAATCCCACTACTGGGCATATACCCAGAGAAAACCATAATTCAAAAAGACACATGCACCCCAATGTTCATTGCAGCACTATTTACAATAGCCAGGTCATGGAAGCAACCTAAATACCCATCAACAGACGAATGGATAAAGAAGATGTGGTACATGTATACAATGGAATATTACTCAGCCATAAAAGGGAACGAAATTGGGTCATTTATAGAGACGTGGATGAACCGAGAGATTGTCATACAGAGTGAAGTAAGTCAGAAAAGGAAAAACAAATATCGTATATTAACGCATATATGTGGAACCTAGAAAAATGGTACAGATGAACCAGTTTGCCAGGCTTCTGAGACATAGATGTAGAGAACAAATGTATGGACACCAAGGGGGGAAAGTGAGGGTGGGGAGTGGGGGGATGAATTGGGAGATTGGGATTGACATATATACACTAATATGTATAAAATAGATAACTAATAAGAACCTGCTGTATAAAAACTAAATAAATAAAATTCAAAAAATTTAAGAAAAAAATGATCCCAACACTTCTGGGGCTGCTGGTGAAGCTCCCATCAGTTGAGGCCTGTCCCCTAGTGCTGAGGGGTCCACTGTGGCCCCTGCCCTGTCATGTGTGTTGAGACCATCCTGCCCGCTGACTGAGGTTCACCTTGTGGTTTCCCCAGAATCTGGCAAGCCCATTTGGATCCACAACTCAGAAGATCTTGGCATTATTGTCTTCCCACTTGATGTAGGGCTCGTACCAGGTGTCAGAGAGCAGCTGGTACTTGTAATCCCACAGCAGCTGGCAGTCTGCAGTTGAGCACAGAGGGTGCAGACAGGGCGCCTTCATGGAGCTGTGAGGACGAGCATGAGAAAGGTGCTCTGGGGCTCTCGAAGCCGGGGCCCAGGCGTGCAGCGAGGTGGTGAAGACGACGGTACTAACAGAAACAGCCACACGTGGGGCCTCATTACTCATCTCATTCAATCATCCTGACTCTAACAGGTGGAGACCTTTAACCCCCAGCAAGGGATGAGGAAATGGGCTCAGAGAGGTATGGACATAACCCAGTCACCAGGCTCCTAAGGAGCAGGCGGAATGGGTAGCCTAACCCAGCTCTTCAGACACCAAAGCCAACACCCTTCGCCCGGGGGCAGGTGGCGGGGGCACTGGCCAGTGGCTGGCGGCTGGAACCCTGTCTCCAGGTCCCTCTCTGCCCCTGGCCCAGTCACTCAACCTCCCGGATCTCTATTAAATCAGGATTGTAACATCCATCCTATCCAGCCAGCACCCTAGCAGGAGGTTCTGGAAAATCGAATGTGCTATCATGAAGGGCAAGTGGCAGAGGGAGCCTGGGCGCAAGCTCTTAAGTCCCACCTGGGCCACCTGGCTCGGGCGTGGGGGGCAGGTTACCGGACTTCTTCTGAGCCATAGTTTCGTCGTGTTGGGTGATGTGAGGATTAAGTAACATAATCGACCAAAAGACCCTTAGCACAGTGCCTGGTACAGAGTAAGTGCTCTAAGAATGTTAAGCATTATATTAAAATCAAGTAACTGTGTTTCAGTGACTCCCAGTCACTTTTAACCCAGGAGCTAAGTTTCTGCCCCCTCTGTGGTGTCTTAGGATAAATGTAGTGGCCCCGCCATGACTAGAAAACACACTTTGGGAAGGCAGTCAGCTTATCTGTCAGTCCATCTGGTTACCTGTCTGTTAGTCAGTCCTTTAACAATGAATGCGGAGAAGTATATCACCTGATTAGAGCTCAGGCCCTAGAGTCAGACTGCCTGGATTCACACTTCAATTCTGCCACTTACTGCTGTGTGACCATGGGAAGGTCACTTAACCTCTCTGTGCCTCATTTTCCTTATCTGTAAAATGGGGCTAATAATAATACCAACCTCAGAGGGCTGTTGTGGGGTTAAATAAAAGCCTTAGAACCATGCCTGGCACATAGTAAACACTCAACTATTTAAAAATAAATAAAGTTTTGGGGCTTCCCTGGTGATGCAGTGGTTAAGAATCCGCCTGCCAATGCAGGGGACACTGGTTCGATCCCTGGTCTGGGAAGATCCCACATGCCGCAGAGCAACTAAGCCCGCGAGTCACAACTACTGAAGCCCACATGCCTAGAGCCCGTGCTCCATAACAAGAGAAGCCACCGCAAAGAGAAGCCCACGCACTGCAACAAAGAGTAGCTCCCGCTCGCCACAACTAGAGAAAGCCCACACGCAGCAACAAAGACCCAAAGCAGCCAAAAATAAATTAATTTTTAAAAATTAATTATAAAAATAAAGTTTTAAAGGGGGAGGGGGCATACTCTAGGCCAGTCTGACTGTCTGAACTATGACTGGTAAATCGTCCCTGGCCTGGACATAGGGTGGGCTTGGCGATCCCGGGCAGCACTTTCTGCTTGCTGTGACCAGACTGTGACCAGCACACAGGAGAATTACCCCACACACCACTGCCAAGCACAGACCCTCTCATTCCCCAGATCAAAATAACCCTCCTCCTTGTCACCCACCCCCCTCTGGGACTTAGCCTCAGCACACCTCCCTCCTGTGTGCCAGGGGAGCACAGCCTCCTACTCACCAGTGATCCTGCCATCGATGGGGGCCTGTGGCATCGTGGGGAAGGAGGAGACTCCTTCAGCCCTGCAGCTGAGCTCCACACAGTGAGATAAACTGAGGGACTCCTGCCTGCTGAGGGGCCAGCTGGCCAGGCCAGGGGCATCCACATGGCTCAAAGAGCTGGCAAGCCCCAGGGCTGGTGGCTGCTGCAGGAGGCCCCGATCCCCTCTGCAAGCAGAGGAGCACCATCGATTCTTTGGGCCCAGAGCCTCCCCCAACCCAGACCCCCTCAGTGACATGCGCGGGAGCCCGTGGGGCTGCACTCCTAGTGCTCTCCCCACACCCAGCCCCTGGTTAGGAGGTCAGGGAAGCACTGGAGGGTGTGGGTGAGGGCCAGACAGCCCAGGTGCTAACCCTAGCTCCCAGACAAGTAACTTAGTTTCTCAAACCTGCTCCCTCATCTGTAAAATTGTTCACAAGGCCAAGAGGTGACAGAGCCAGGTCCAGAACCCAGGTGCCGTCTTCATCCACCCAATAACTATTGATGGAGAACCTTCAGTGAGACAGGCATTGTTCTAAGAATGTTGGGGACACATCACTAAACTGAAAAGAGCTTCTGCCCTCATGGAGCTTTATATTCTAGTGGGGTAGGGAGGGGGAGGAAGACAGATGATTAAAATAAAAAAGGAAATAGAAGTAGTATACAATATGGGGGGAAAGGATAAAGCACTACTGTACAAGGCAAATAGGGAATTCTGGGAAATGCCTCACAGACATGATAACATTTGAACAGACACCTAAGGAGGTAGATGAGTGAGCTATGTGGGCATGTAAAGAAGAGATTGCAAGGCAGAGGGAACAGTAAGTGCAAAGGCCCTGAGGCAGGGGTTTCTCTGGCTTGTTCAATGAGCAGGGAGGCTGGTGTGGCTGGAGAAGCATGAGCAAGAGGGAGAGGAGTGGGAGAGGACAGCAGAGGGCAGGGAGGTCGTTGTATGGACTGGGGCTTTGACGAGTGAGATGAGAGCCACTGGAAGATTTTGAGCAAAGAAGTAACATGACCTGACTTATGAATCTCTGGCTACTCTGTTGAGAATAGATCATAGGAGATCAAGGGCAGAAGCAAGGAGACCAGTGAGAAGGTTCTCCAGAGGAGGCAGGGGCTGGACCCTGGGCAGCACTACAGGTGTGTGAAGTGGTTGGATTCTGGGTAGATCTTGAAGGTAGAGCCAGCAGGAGTTGTTGACAGTTGGGATGAGGATGAGAGAGAAAGAAAGTAATCAAAAATGACATCCAGCGTTTTGGCCTGAGCAACTGGAAGGTTGCAGCAGTGAGTAAGGACTGGGAGTGACATGAATAGCCCTGTGTGCAGGTCCCTGGAGACCCTGAGGAGAGCAATTTCCATGGAGAGATCAGGAGGAGAAGAGAGGGATGCCACATAAACAACCCTCTGCTGGAGAGGAGAGCAGAGAAAGGGGGAGATGAGAGGCAAGTCCCCTCGGCTAGAGGACAGTCACAGAGGGCAGGGGTGAGAGTTGGGGAGGCAGGGCAGGGGGAGATGGGGAGCCTGGCCCACAATGCTGCCTCTTTCATCATTTTGCCTGGAAGAAGCTCTGCCCTCTGATGAGGCCAATCTGGGGGAGGGTCTAAGAGAGCCTCCTCACCTTCCAGGCAGCAGGGGAAGGGCTGAGTGGGCACCCTCTGCCTGAAAGCTCTTCCGAAAAAGGGCCCACATGCCACAGCTTGCCGCTGGGTCTTGATGTACTGGAGCAACTCATACAGAACGTCAGCTGAAGCGGGGGGGCGCGGGAGGGCAGGCTGCTGACCAGGTGTCAGCTGGCATGTCCGTCACAAGATTCGTGCTGATGGAGATGCTACGCAGAGGCCTTAGGATGGAAATGGGGAAGGGAGAGGGAGGGAGCAAGACAGCTCCCCACCCCCACCCCCGCTCCCCCCGGTTTGCATCAGAGAAGCCAGTGAGTGCCCCCGACCTGAACCCAGGGAGCGGAGTGGGAAGTCGTCCTTGGTGAGGATGCAAAGGGCTCGGCCGTTCATCTCAAAGTCCTGCTCCCTGGTGTGCTGCAGAGAATACTCCTGCCCAGCCACGCGCAGCCAGTGCAGCTCGTCCTTGTTGCTGGAGAGCATGGGCTGGATGGGGTTGACGGAACCCCAAGGAGGTGCCCAGAGAGGAGGGCTTGGCTACGGGGTGCCTGACTCTCTGGCTCAAATCGCCTCACCTCACAGATGAGACAGAGTTCAGCCTTCAGCATCCGACAAGGCACTGCCAGCCTGGTCGGGTGGCCCAATGGCCACACAGCCTCACAGGCTGTCTGCAGTCTGACTGCCTGCCTTTGTTTCTCCAGAGGCAGAACTACCTGGCTTGACTCCTGGGCTTGCAGTTTGCAAGCCGCAGGCCTGCGTGGGTGTTGGCATCTGGAAAACGGGGCTGGTGGTCGAGAACAGTGGAGCGTGTAAAAGCGGCAGTATTTGGGTGAGCAGGCTGTGTTCATCCCTGCCCTTCCTCTTGAGTTCTCCCCAAACTTCCTTCTTCCCTTTCCATCTGAGCCTCTTCCTCCTGTCCCCACACCCCTCCTCCAAGAGAAGGGTCTCACTTATCCGAGTGTTGAACAATCACTGATCTCAGCCTTTCTGCCAGAAGCTATGTTAGGCGCTGGGGTCAACGGGGAAGTTACAACGTTTCAAGTTGCAGGCTGGAGGGGCAAACAGTGACCTGGAGCCCTTTCAGAGACGAAGAGCCGGTTTACATGATTTGAAGGCTGGGCACCTGCTCTAAAGCTAGGGCGCCTGAAATAGGGCCGGGCACGTGACAGTGGGCCAAGCGGCCCCGCCCCCGCCGTCCAGAATGGAGCCCGGGTCTCGCGGAGCTTGAATTCCCGGCTCGGCGTCTCTTCCCTCCACCCTGGCAGAGTGCCCAGCGCCCGAGGGGAGGGCGGCACGAAGCCCGGCCGCGCCCATGGCCGAACTGCCGCCGCGGGCTGGACTGGCCCCGCCAGCTAAGCCCCGTCCGCCCTCCGGGGCCGCGCGCCAGGTAAGTTGGGCCCGGCCCCGGCGCCGCGTCCCCGGGCCTCCTCTCCCGGCGAGACCAACTTTTGAGGCACAGGGGTTCGCTTCGAGCCGCCCCTGCTCGTTAGGAAGAGCTGCGCGCAGCATCTTCGTCCAGGGGAACTTCGGCCCCTCATCTCGCCCCTGCCCACCGCCCGGCTTGCTCGGGCGGTCCGGGGTGAACAAGGGGCCCGACTTGTGCGTCCTGAGGGGACTCGGGGAGGGGGAGGCGCAGAGTCCGGGCTGGAGTCGCAGGGCTCCTCCTCCTGGCTGCTGGGAATCGAGGGGGTGGTTCGTCTGCGCTGGGTCCCGGGGCTGGACCCCGCTGCGTTGGGACTCAGCCTCTCAGCCTCCTAACCTCCCCTCCCCGCCCCCCTTACAGTAGGTTCCAATAATATTTAATTGCGTCTCGGGCTTAAAACTCATCCATAGTCTCGCAGGTCCCTTGATTCAGCCAAGTCCCTCCGTGCTCCTTCCTCTATTAGATAAAGTACCAGGGAGGAGGGGGCGGGGGAGAGGACTGGAGGGACCCCTGAAGCTCTGGCCTCGGCCGAAAAGGTGCTTCTGATGTTTTCATTTCCCTTGCTGAGCTGCTGCTTCTGGGTTAAATTCATTTTATTGCCTGTTCATTTTTAAAGAAAGACTGACAGAGTTACTCTAATAGATCAAGGGTCTGAGCTCAGAGTAGGTCAAAGGCACTTACAGGTAGATAGGTGAATAAAAATAGAAGGAGGGTTGGCAAGTACAGCCAGGACACCTGTGTTCATAGCATACTAATAAAGGCCAGAATCTCCTCATTTATCTCTGGTGGGAAATGCTGATGGTGTCACAGGATCAAACTCAAACCGCATCCAAACCAGGTGATTTCCCCTGAGCATTCAGTGAAAGGAAGTATCTGTCCATGGTAGGAGTGGCTGGGCAGTTTTGAATGGTCGGATGAGAGGAGCTTGCCTAGAATGGAACTAAAGATCTGCTCACGTGTTCCCGTGTGAAGACGCACATGGGCATCAAACCTATACCGTTCCTATGAATGCTCAGTCTCATGTTTATTCTTCCAGACACACTCCCGGCATCATTTATTGGGAGCAGGAGCCGTTGGGGTCCAGCGAGCTTCCCAGCATGAGACAGGCACTTTCCTAGAGCTTCCAAACAGTTCTTTAAAAATCGTTACTCAGAGGTTTGTGAGTTGTATTTTCATTGCACTTCAGAGACTTCCTGTTTATCTCCCGGTCTCTGGTAACAACATAGCATTTTGTTTGAACCCTTGGTTTGTCTTAAGGAGACCCTGGTTTTGGAGGTTTTGATTAAAAAGTGCCTTGTACTGGACTTCCCTGGTGGCGCAGTGGTTAAGAATCTGCCTGCTAATGTAGGGGACACGGGTTCGAGCCCTGGTCTGGGAAGATCCCACAGGCTGCGGAGCAACTAAGCCCTTGAGGCACAACTACTGAGCCTGCGCGTCTAGAGCCTGTGCTCTGCAACAAGAGAAGCCACGACAATGAGAAGCCCGCGCACCGCGTTGAAGAGTAGCCCGCACCACGTTGAAGAGTAGCCCCCGCTCGCCGCAACTAGAGAAAGCCCACACACAGAAACGAAAACCCAACACAGCCAAAATTAAATAAATTTATTTTAAAAAAAAAAGTGCCTTGTACTACAGGGTTTTTTGATCTGCAGTTGGACTTATGATTTTAAAATACCACATTCCAGTTAGTAGGAAGCAAAGATGTTATCTGTTTCTACAGAAGTTTTATGTAGTATTCCAGGAAATAGAGGCTTTGATTCTTCCCATCATCAGATGATTTGAGCCCATCTTCGTGACCAAACACTTTTACATTATACTGACTAGAAGGAATAATCACAGAGAAAAAAAAATGGGTTGGTGGTGGGATCTTTATTCTCAACTGCATTTGAATCTTTTGGAACCCAACTGAATGTATTTGTATGGTTTGCACCATGCGTTTCTCTGTCTTCTCTTCATGAGTTCCCTCAAAGAGAACACTCTGGACCTCGATGGCCACCTTTATTCACATAAAGGATTTTTCCATTTGGAGTAAACATGTTGGGAGGTGAGGAGTTAATATTGTGTAGAATCAATGTCCCACATTTTCAGAGGGGTCTCAATCCAGAACAAAGAATGAGAAGAGGACTCTGATGGTACCAGCTCTACCGACTGGGAGAAAGTCTCTCTGCCAGTTGGGAAAATCACTTCATGAGTCTTTGTATTTTTAAATCAGAGATATAACCAGAGGATCTGTATTTTATGCATTTTGAAGAGAAAAGAGGCTGAATTTAGCTTCTATATTTACTTTTTCCATTTTTCTCATGTTAATATTTTTTTAAAAAACCAACAAAAACCCCTTTGGATCCCTGCAATAGCCCAAAGTCATACTGCCTTGGCAACAGTAGCTAGTCCACTGGAGTCTCCAGATATCAAGACAGAAAATTTTAAATGCACTTCCAGGGACTTCCCTGGCTGTCCAGTGGTTAAGACTTTGTGCTTCCACTACAGGGGGCACGGGTTCCATCCCTAGTCAGGAAACTAAGATCCCACATGCTGCATGGCTCGGCCAAAAAAACAAAAACATAAAATGCACTTCCAATAAAATGTCACATTTTTAAAGACATTAGAACTGACCTTCCAGGCTTCCCTGCTGGCACAGTGGTTAAGAATCCACCTGCCAAGGCAGGGGACACGGGTTCGAGCCCTGGCCTGGGAAGATCCCACATGCCGCAGAGCAACTAAGCCCGTGCGCCACAACTACTGAGCCTGCTCTCTACAGCCCGCGAGACACAGCTCCTGAGCCCGTTTGCCACAACTACTGAAGCCCGTGCACCTAGAGCCCATGCTCCACAACAAGAGAAGCCACAGCAGTGAGAAGCCCATGCACCGCAACAAAGAGTAGCCCCCGCTCACCACAACTAGAGAAAGCCTGCACGCAGGAACGAAGACCCAATGCAGCCAAAAATAAATTTAATTAATTAATTAATTATTTTTAAAAAAGATCCTTTCGCTTACAGGATCTTAGTTCTCCGACCAGGGATTGAACCCAGGCCCTCGGCGGTGAAAGTGCCTAGTCCTAACCCCTGGACCACCAGGGAATTCCCTAGTAACTAGTTTTTAAAGCTAATGAATTTGTTCTTTAACCCTACTTATCACTTATCAGCAGTGTGTATAACGTGCTGCTTTCCCCCCACCCCCTCAGGCCGTGTCTCTCTCAGGGCTGATTGCAATTCCTACAAGATGCGTTCACTTTATTTTATTTTTTTAACTTTTAATTTTATATTGGGGTATAGCCACTTAACACTGTTGTGATAATTTCAGGTCCACAGCAAAGCAACTCAGCCATACATATACATGTGTCCATTCTCCCCCAAACTCCCCTCCCATCCAGGTTGCCACATAACATTGAGCAGAGTTCTGTGTGCTATACATTAGGTCCTTGTTGGTTATCCATCTTAAATATAGCAGTGTGTACATGTCGATCCCAAACTCCCTGACTATCCCTTCCCCCCGGTAACCATAAATTCGTTCTCTAAGTTTATGAGGCTGTTTCTGTTTTGTAAATGAGTTCCTTTGTATTATTTCTTTTTAGATTCCGCATAGAAGGGATATTGTGATATTTCTCTTTCTCTGTCTGACTTACTTCACTCAGTATGACAGTCTCTAGGTCCATCCATGTTGCTGCAAATGGCATTATTTCATTCTTTTTAATGACTGAGTAATATTCCATTATGTACATGTACCACATCTTCCTTTAACCATTCCTCTGTTGCATGGATGTTTAGGTAGCTTCCATGTCTTGGCTATTGTAAACAGTGCTGCAGTGAACATTGGGGTGCATGTATCCTTTCAGACCATGTTTTTCTCTGGATATATGCCCAGGAGCGGGATTGCAGGGTCATATGGTAGCTCTATTTTTAGTTTTTTAAGGCACCTCCATAGTGGCTGTACTACTTTACATTCCCACCAACAGTGCAAGAGGGTTCCCTTTTCTCCAAACCCTCTCCAGCATTTATTGTTTGTGGATTTTTTGATGATAGCCATTTTGACTGGTGTGAGGTGATATCTCATTGTGGTTTTGATTTGCATTTCTCTAATAATTAGCGATGTTGAACATCTTTTCATGTGCCTCTTGGCCATCTATATATCTTCTTTGGAGAAATGTCTATTTAGGTTTTCTGCCCATTTTTTGATTGGGTTGTTTGTTTTGATGTTATTAAGCCTCATGAGCTGTTTGTAAATTTTGGAGACTAATCCCTTATTGGTCACATCATTTACAAATATTTTCTCCCAATCTGTGTGTTGTCTTTTCATTTTGTTTATGGTTTCCTTTGCTGTGCAAAAGCTTTTGAGTTTAATTAGGTCCCATTTGTTTATTTTTGTTTTTATTTCCATTATTCTCGGAGATGGACCGAAAAAGATATTCCTGTGATTTATGTCAGAGAGTGTTCTGCCTATGTTTTTCTCTAGGAGTTTTATAGTGTCCAGTCTCACATTTAGGTCTTTAATCCATTTTGAGCGTATTTTTGTGTATGGTGTTAAAGAATGATCTAATTTCATTTTTTTACATGTAGCTGGCCAGTTTCCCCAGCACCGTTTGTTGAAAAGACTGTCTTTCCACCATTGTATAGTCTTGCCTCCTTTGTCGTACAGATGCGTTCACTTTAAATCCACCCATTCGCCTGTCTTCTCTTCCAGGTAGCTATAGAGTCCACGGCCTCAAATGGGGACCCCAGGAACAGCTGTCCCCTGCCCTACATCTACGCCTAGCAGCCCAGCGAGTACCTGAAGGCCTTGCTGGCCGTGGGGGAGATTTGCCAGGACTATGACAGGTATGAGACGCCCCATCTCTGTGGGTTCGCATGGCCCCTGACTGACCCTGGGCAGAAGAATGGAAATTAAGTCATTGCTGAGGCTCATGAGGGGACAGAATAAAGCCTGGCCCCAGACGTGTCATCTTCTCCACACCTAGAGAAACTGAGTTTACACCAAGCTCACACTGGGCACCAAAAAAATCCTCTTAGCTTTCTTCTCTTACTTGGCTGGCAGGACCACTGGATAGCAATTTTGGTTTCCCTTTTGTAAGGTTTCAGTATGTGCTTTGCTACGCCAAGTTTGGTGCATGGACCAGCAGTGTAAGGTCACCTAGGAACTTAGAACATCAAGCCCCACTTGAGAATCGGAATCAGCATCTCCAATGTAACACGATTCCCAGATGATTCGTGTGCACTGTGGAGCTGGAGAAGCACCAGTTTAGTGGGCACTGTTCTGTCTGATCCTTACATTAACCCTTCTGTCATGGGTGTTGTTTACCAGCAGAGGAAAACCATGCAGGGAGGTAAAGTGCCCTGTTGCACAGCCAGAAGCAGGATTTAAACCCAGATCCAGCTCATTCCACAGCGTAAGCTCGTAATCATGGATTTCACTGACCTTAAAAGCTATTGGTAACTTTAGCAGAGGGTGTGTGTCTGCCCATGTGCATGTGTGTGTGCCCATACTAGTGTGTGTGTGTTTGTATGTGTGCCTATAGAAAACACGATTTTGAGATCAGATGAGATCAGATCAGTATTATATTTATTTTTACTTGGTGGAAAACATTGACCTTTCCCACTAAGAGAATTCCCTGTAGGAAATGATTTACATAAGTCACATTAAACTGGATTTATTCTGCCTTTCCAGTATTTCCAGACTGAGGTGATGTTGTGCACACTTTTGATCCAGAAGGCTCTTTGAGGGAGAACTAGTGTAAATATAAATATGAGTAAATCTCAGTTGACTGCCTGGCATGATGGTAAAAGAGGGCTAGTTAGTAATGAGCAACAACTAACTGACCTGTTAAACCAGGACAATAAAGTGACTCTGTCCTCTAGTTTCAGAGAGATTTCATGGGATAGCCTGAATTTCTGTTCTTTCTAGTCTCATAATTGGTGATAATCGTATTAAAAACTTGATACCCCAGCACCACAGGGAGTGACACAACCTAGTGACCAGAAGGTGCAGAGAAACCAACAGGACAGGTAATAGGAAAGTTTCCATCAGTGTCCTTCCCGCTGGTGAGTCTCTGGATTCGGCTTGGTCATTGCCAGTAATTCAGATGGGTTTGAAGCCAGTCGGGGATGAATGAACAGGTCCAATCAAATCAGACAGCTCTAAACACTAGGCTCGTAGTGTTTAGAATGGAATGTGCATGGAACCACACTTCCCCTCTTACACATTTGGAATAAAGGGCAATAATAACATTGTGTGTGTGTGTGTGTGTGTGTGTGTGTGTGTGTGTGTGTGTGTGTGTGTGGCCATGCCATGTGGCTTGTGGGATCTTAGTTCTCTGACCAGGGATTGAACCCACGCCTGCAGCAGTGAAAGCGTGGAGTCCTAACCACTGGACTGCCAGGGAATTCCCAATAATAGCATTTTTAATTATCTTGTTGAAGTAATAGTTATACTTGCGATATTGTCTGTAAAGACAATTGGAATCTCAGCTCTGATTTCTTCAGGCCCCAATTCGGGGAGGATTCTTAGAGAGGCTCATGTCATGGAGATTTCTGCCAAGGAGGGAAAAGATGGACAGATTGCGTCCCCACTGTCAGAAACTCCTCCAAATGTCCCCAAGACACCAACACAGTAATTCTCTCCTTCTGTCTATCACGCACACAGTTCATTGAGGGGACAGTCCTTTCCCTAATGTATATCCCTGGCAGCTTTGTCATAAATTAAATGACCTCATATGTGTGGTTTTCTCCTGGGCTCTCTATTCTATTCCTCTGGCCCGTGTGCTTCTTTTTGTGCCATTTCTACACTGTTTGGTTACTGTAGCTTTGTAATATGGTTTCAAGTCAGTGAGTGAGTTTCCTCCAGCTGCTGTTCTTCTTTCTCAGGATCCCCTTGGCTGTTCGGGGTCCTTTGTGGTTCCATGCAAATGTCAGGATTGTTTGTTCAGCCTCTGTGAAAAATTCCATTGGAATTTTGATAGGAATTGCATTGAATGCGCACACTGTTTTGGGTAGAATGGACATTTTAGCACTACTAATTCTTTCCATTCATGAGCACAGGATATCTTTCCATTTATTTGTGTCTTCAGTTTCTTCATCAGATGTCTTAAGGTTTTCAGTGTGCAGCTCTTTCACGTCTTGGGTTAAATTTATTCCTAGGTAGTTGGTTCTTTTGATGTTATTGTAAATGGGATTGTTTTCTTGATTTCTCTCTCTCTGATGGTTCATTATTAGTGTAGAAAAACACAACTGATTTTTGTGTATTGATTTTGTATCCTGCAGCTTTACTGAATTCATTTATTGGTTCTAACAGTTTTTTGGTGATTTAATACAGAAAACTGGAATTAGAAATCCCACTGTTTCTACCACATCCAGGTCATGCACAACACCCAAGACATAGTGGCTACTAATATAATCTTCCCCCAGTGTCCCTTAAAAACGTGTGAAGTCCTACAAGGGTGAATTGCATCATCATTTTGGGTGAGCAGGATCTGGGTAGGGCTTGGTCTCTATAGCAAAGGTTGTTGTCTTCTCTACATTTCTTTCCTTTTATTGACATGACTGTTTTGAAAAGTCATTTATTTACCAGTAATTTCAAACGTATAGAAAATTTAAAATAGCAGTACAAAGTACTCACATTTGCCACTGTACACAAAACACTTCAGTGTCCCAAAATAGGGACACTCTTCCAGGGAACCAGCATGAAACCTCCACATGAGGAAATATCATGGTTTCCACATTATGATGCAATTCACAGGCCCACTTCAACTTTCACCAGCTGCCCCAACTCTAGGGAAATGTCTCTTTTCATTCTGATCCTGTTTTGTTCTTCTGAAATAATGAGTGATACTTTCCCTCATTATCACAACCTTGATGGATTGAAAGTGCATAGGATGAGTAAGATCTGGGTGACCTTTTCTGTATTGTAACATGTATCAGTACTTCATTCCTTTTTTTTTTTTTTTTTTTTTTTTTGCGATACGCGGACCTCTCACTGTTGTGGCCTCTCCCGTTGCGGAGCACAGGCTCCGGACGCGCAGGCTCAGCGGCCATGGCTCACGGGCCCAGCCGCTCCGCGGCATGTGGGATCTTCCCGGACTGGGGCACGAACCTGTGTCCCCTGCATTGGCAGGCAGACTCTCAACCACTGCGCCACCAGGGAAGCCCTTCATTCATTTTTTATTGTGATTAAATGTACATAACATTTACCATTTAAACCATTTTAAGTACACAGTTCTATGGCATTAACCACACTCATATTGTTGTACAAATATCCTCACCATCCACGTTCAGATCTTTTCCATTTTCACCAATGAAACTCTGTAGCCATTAAACACTAATTCCCCTCAGCAACTGCATTCTATTTTCTGCCTTTGAACTTGACTTCTCTGGATACCTCATATAAGTGGAATCATATCATTTTTGTTCTTTTGTGACAGGGCTATTTCACTTATCATAATGGATCAAGGTTAATATATGTTGTAGCACGTGTCAGAATTTCCTTAGTTTTTAAGGATGAATTTTCAGTGCTTTTTGTGTATACCACATTTAGTTTATCCATTCATCCATTGACACTTGGGTTGCTTCCACCTTTTGCTACTGTGATTAATATTGCTATGAAGATGAGCGTACCCGTATCTGTTCCAGTCCCTGCTTTCAATCTTTTGGGTATACCCTGATGTGGAATTGATGGATCATATGTTAATTCTATGTTGAAGTTTTTGAGGAACTGCCGTACTGTTTTCAACAGAGACTATATCATTTCACTTGATTCCTTTTTTTTTTTTTTTTTTTGCGGTACGCGGGCCTCTCACTGTTGTGGCCTCTCCCGTTGCGGAGCACAGGCTCCGGACGCGCAGGCTCAGCGGCCATGGCTCACGGGCCCAGCCGCTCCGCGGCATGTGGGATCCTCCTAGACCGGGGCACGAACCTGTGTCCCCTGCATCGGCAGGCAGACTCTCAACCACTGCGCCACCAGGGAAGCCCTCACTTGATTCCTTTTAAGACAGAATAATATGGATCAGCCTCCATGTCACTTATCCATTTACCCATTGGTGGACATTAGCATTGTTTCTACCTTTTGGCTGTTGTGAACAGTGCTGCTGTCAATAGATGTGTACACCTGTTTTCAATTCTTTGGGTTCTATATCTAGGGGTGGAGTTGTTGAACCATAGATAATTGTATATTCATAGAGTAAACAGAGGTTGCACCATTTTCCATTTCCACAATAAGGTTTAAAAGTTTCAGTGTCTCTGCATTGTTGCCAACATTTGTTATTTTAAATGTTTTTGATTATACCCATTTTAGCATGTGTGAAGGCATTATTACTGCATTGTGGTTTTAAGTTGCATTTCCATCCTATCTTTTCAGCTGCTTGTTGACCATCTGCATGTCTTGTTTGGGGAAGGGTCTATTTAAGTCCTTTGTCCACATTTAAAATTGGGTTATTTGTCTTTGTTGATGAGTTGTAAACGTTCTTGATACACCTGGATAAACACTTATCAGATATAAATATAATGTGAAATTCTTCCATTCTGTGGGCTGTCATTTCACTTTCTAAATTGCATTTTTTTGATGCACAAAGCTTTTTAAGGAAATCTAATTTTTTTCTTTTGGTTGCTGGTTATGAAGGTTTATCTCTATGTTTTATTGGAGATTTTACAGAGTCGTCCCTCAGTATCCATGAGGGATTGGTTCCAGGACACCCCACAGATACCAAAATCCATGGATGCTCAAATCTCTTATATAAAATGATATAGTATTTGCACATAACCTAGGTACATCTTCCTGTATACTTCAGATCATTCCTAGATTGTGTATAAGAACTAATGCAATATAAATGCTATATAAATGTTGTAAAAACAATGTGAATGTTATGTAAATAGTTGCTGGAATGTGGTAAATTCAAGTTTTTCCTTTTGAAACTTTTTGGCATTTTTTTTTCTAATAGTTTTTGATCTGGCATTGGTTGAATCCATTGATGTGGAACCCGTGGATTCAAGGAGCTGAGTAAAATTTTACTTTTTACATTTAAGCCTTTTATGTATTTTGAGATGCTTTTTGTATGTGGTATGAGGTAAGGGTCCAGTTTCATTCCTCTGCATGTGGTTAGCCAGTCACCTAGCACCATTTGTTGAAAACACCATTTCCCCCCATTTTAATGCTGTTGACTGTAGTCTGAAATCTGTTCATCATAGATGAATGGGTTTATTTCTAGGATCTCCATTCAGTTGCATTCATCCATATGTATATCTTCATGCCAGTATCACAGCATTTTATTTAATGTTGCTGTGTGCTGTGTTGATTTTCTTTCTAAGAATTGTTTTAGCTCTTTAGGTTCTCTTGAAATTCCACATTTCAGGGTGTCATATTCTGCTCCCTTTCACATGGATGTACCCCAGTTTGCTTATGCATCATCTACTGAACACATCCTAATTCCTGTAAGGTTTAGACATTATGAGTAGAGGTTCTGTGCATAATAGCATCCTTGTTTTTGTGTGGATACAGTTTTCCAAAGCAGTTGTGTGAATACTGGAGGCATGATGGATGGATCTCAAGATGTGAGACCTCTTTGGCTTTGGAAAATACTGCCAACCTGTATCTCAAGAGGCCGTCTGTGCGTTCCATCAGCAATGAAGAAGAGTTGCTGTTGTTCCCCTTCCTCCAGTAATCGGTAGTGTCATTTTGGGAGGAGGTTAGCAGCTCTAATAGGTGTGTGGTGCTGTCTTGTTGTTTTGTTTATTTATTTTTTAAATTTATTTATTTTTTTTTTTTTGGCTGTGTTGGGTCTTTGTTGCTGCGTGGGCTTTCTCTCTAGTTGCGGCGAGCGGGGACTACTCTTTGTTGCGGTGCACAGGCTTCTCATTGCAGTGGCTTCTCTTGTGGAAGAGCACGGGCTCTAGGCACACGGGCTTCAGTAGTTGTGGCACGCGGGCTCAGTAGTTGTGGCTTGTGGGCTCTAGAGCGCAGGCTCAGTAGTTGTGGCTCACCAGCTTAGTTGCTCCACGGCATGTGGGATCTTCCCGGACCAGGGCTCAAACCCATGTCCCCTGCATTGGCAGGTCGATTCTTAACCACTGCACCACCAGGGAAGTCCCTGTCCTGTTGTTTTAATTTGTAATTCCCTAATGATATATGACATTGATCATATTTTTGTCCACTTATTTATTATCTGTATATCTTCTTTGGTCAGGTGTCTGTTCAGATCTTTACCCATCTGTAATGAAGGTGTTTGCTTTATAGTTGTACAAACTCTTATCAGATATGCATATTGCAAATATTTTTTCTCCCAATCTGTGGCTTGTCTTTTGGTTTTCTGAGAATTTAAAGTTTTAAATTTTTAAAGTCCATGTTCAAAATTTTATTTCTTTTGTGGATAAGCTTTTGAAGTTTTGTGTTAAAATTCACCAAGTCCAAGGTTATGTAGATTTCCTTCTATGTTTTCATCTACAATTTTTATAGTTTTGCATTTTAAATTTGTCTATGGACAATTTTGAGTGAATGTTGGTGTAAGTTGTAAAGTTTGTGCCTACGGTCTTTTGATTGAATATGGTTTCCAATTAACTATTCTATAACTATTTTTGGAGAAGTCATGGGATATGTGGCTCCATTTCAGTTTGAATTTCCAAATTTAGTGGTTTCTGCAGGCTTGCCAGCTGGGAGCATGGGCTTCACAGAACTGAGAGGCTGCGGCCTGCACTTCCCAGCTGGCCAGCAGGTGGCGCCAAGCCTGCCTCTCTGACCCTTGAGGTGCATACACATTCCCTCCCTCCTGTCACAGCCCAGGGTCTGAGTGTCCCCTCCCTCCTGTCACAGCCCATTGCCTTAAGACAATGTTGAAGGTGACCTGAAGGTCCAGAAATCCCCTTACCCTCTGTGTCTGGGAAACCTTCCCTCAAACACCCTTCCCCGCAAAGACTCTGCTGAGACTCAGTATCCCCCCTTTTCTGACCAGGCCACACAGACCCAGTCCCTCCCCCGACTCATCAGCCAGGAAATGACACGCTCCTTCCCAGGATCAGTCAGAAAAATAGCTGGTGACCCACGCATTCCCCTCCTCCCTGGCCCAAACCGTAGCCACTGCCCTCCACCTTGTGCAGAAGCCCCACTCAGGGCATCTCCCCAGTCAGGGCCTCTGATCCATGTGCTGTCAGGCCACCTTTCATGTCAGCCCCACACCCAGACCTTTATACTTGTGTTTACACCTCTCCATGGAGAAACCTCCTTTACCCCAACTATCCAGATGTTTACAGACCTTGTCTCTTTTCCTCCAGCTTTTCAATCTCAGAATTACCTGACTGTCACCACTCATAGTCCCTGCAGAGCCCAGAGATTTCTCCTTGAAGGAAAGGTTCTGGAGAAATCACAGGGATAAATAAAGATGCCCAAGACGGTGAAGAGTGAGTGTTTTCTGGTTAGAATTTTAAAGTGCTCCAACTAATAGATCATTTGCATTCTAATAACATGTTGTTCCTGAATTTTAATGGGGGAAATTCTTTATCTCATAAATATGCCAAGTGGGAAGTCCATTTAAAAAAATGTTATCGAGGTAACTCTGAGGGTTTACAAAGAATGAGGACACAACGTCCTTTGTTCAGACACTGGCTGAGAGCTTCCCGCCAGGAGCCTCAGCCCCTTGGAGGGCGGGGCGGCCACGACCCTCCTCCCACAGGTGGGCCTCCTCAAGTGCATCCTGCACACAGGCCCAATGCCATCACAGAATCCTGAATTGGCCAATGGCGGGCAGCTGGCTAGAGATGCGGACAAGAGAAAACTGCCCAACAGCCTGGGACCACCATGTGGCATGGCCTCAGGACCCTGGTCCAGCGCAACAGCACCTCTGCATAGCCACACACCAGGCCAAGAGCTCTTCTGGTCTGGGATAAGGCAGGAAACTGTGAGTTGAAAGGAGGAGGGCATCCACCAGAGGGCAGACAGCAGAAACAAGAAGAACTTCAGTTCTGCAGCCTGGGGAAGGAAAACCACATTCACAGAAAGATAGACAAAATGAAAAGGCAGAGGACTTTGTACCAGATGAAGGAACAAGATAAAACCCCAGAAAAATAACTAAATGAAGTGGAGCTAGGCAACCTTCCAGAAAAAGAATTCAGAATAATAATAGTGAAGATGATCCATGACCTTGGAAAAAGAATGGAGGCAAAGATCGAGAAGATGCAAGAAATGTTTAGCAAAGTCCTAGAAGAATTAAAGAACAAACACCTAGAAGAATTAAAGAACAAACAAACAGAGATGAACAATACAATAACTGAAATGAAAAATACACTAGAAGGAGTCAATAGCAGAATAACTGAGGCAGAAGAACTGATAAGTGACCTGGAAGACAGAATGGTGGAATTCACTGCCATGGAACAGAAAGAAAAAAGAATAAAAAGAAATGAAAGACAGCCTAAGAAACCTCTGGGACAACATTAAACACGCCAACATTCACATTATAGTGGTCCCAGAAGGAGAAGAGAGAGAGAAAGGACCGGAGAAAATATTTGAAGAGATTATGGTCGAAAAATTCCCTAACATGGGAAAGGAAATAGCCACCCAAATCCAGGAAGCTCAGAGAGTCCCAAGCAGGATAAACCCAAGGAGAAACACACTGAGACACATAGTAATCAAATTGACAAAAATGAAAGACAAAGAAAAATTATTGAAAGCAACAAGGGAAAAACGACAAATAACATACGAGGGAACTCCCATAACGTTAATAGCTGATTTCTCAGCAGAAACTCTGCAAGCCAGAAGGGAGTGGCATGACATATTTAAAGTGATGAAAGGGAAGAACCTACAACCAAGATTACTCTACCCAGCAAGGATCTCATTCAGATTCAGTGGAGAAATCAAAAGTTTTACAGACAAGCAAAAGCTAACAGAATTCAGCACCACCAAACCAGCTCTACACCAAATGCTAAAGGAACTTTTGTAAGTGGGAAACACAAGAGAAGAAAAGGACCTACAAAAACAAACCCATAACGATTAAGAAAATGGTAATAGGAACATACATATTAATAATTACCTTAAACATGAATGGATTAAATGTTCCAACCAAAAGACACAGGCTCGCTGAATGGATATGAAAACAAGACCCATATATATGCTGTGTACAAGAGACCCACTTCAGACCTAGGGACACATACAGACTGAAAGTGAGGGGATGGGAAAAGATATTCCATGCAAATGGAAATAAAAGAAAGCTGGAGTAGCAATACTCATAAAATAGACTTTAAAATAAAGAATGTTACAAAAGAGAATGAAGGACACTACATAATTATCAAGGGATCAATCCAAGAAGAAGCTATAACAATTATAACTATATATGCACCCAACATAGGAGCACCTCAGTACATAAGGCAACTGCTAACAGCTATAAAAGAGGAAACCGACAGTAACACAATAATAGTGGGGGACTTTAACACCTCACTTACACCAATGGACAGATCATCCAGACAGAAAATTAATAAGGAAACACAAGCTTTAAATGACACATTAGACCAGATAGATTTCATTGATATTTATAGGACATTCCATCCAAAAACAGCAGATTACACTTCCTTCTCAAGTGCGCACGGAACGTTCTCCAGGATAGGTCACATCTTGGGTCACAAATCAAGCCTCAGTAAATTTAAGAAAATTGAAATCATATCAAGCATCTTTTCCGACCACAACGCTATGAGATTAGAAATCAATTACAGGGGGAAAAAACGTAAAAAACACAAACACATGGAGGCTAAACAATACGTTAGTAAATGCAAGAGATCACTGAAGAAATCAAAGAGGAAATAAAAAAATACCTAGAGACAAATTACAATGAAAACATGACGATCCAAAACCAGATGCAGCAAAAGCAGTTCTAAGAGGGAAGTTTATGGCAATACAAACCTAACTCAAGAAACAAGAAAAATCTCAAATAAACAATCTAACTTTACACCTAAAGGAGCTAGAGAAAGAAGAACAAACAAAACCCAAAGTTAACAGAAGGAAAGAAATCATAAAGATCAGAGCAGAAATAATGAAATAGAAACAAAGAAAACAATAGCGAAGATCAATAAAACTGAAAGCTGGTTCTTTGAGAAGATAAACAAAATTGATAAACCTTTAGCCAGACTCATCAAAAAAAAGAGGGAGAGGACTCAAATCAATAAAATTAGAAATGAAAAAGGAGAGGTTACAACAGTCACCACAGAATTACAAAGCATCATAAGAGACCACTACAGGCAACTCTATGGCAATAAAATGGACAACCTGGTAGAAATGGACAAATTCTTAGAAAGGTATAACCTTCCAAGACTGAATCAGGAAGAAAGAAAATATGAGCAGACCAATCACAAGTAATGAATTTGAAACTGTGATTAACAATCTTCCAACAAACAAAAGTCCAGGACCAGATGGCTTCACAGGTGAATTCTATTAAACATTTAGAGAGGAGTTAACACCCATCCTTCTCAAACTCTTCCAAAAAGTTGCAGAGGAAGGAACACTCCCAAACTCATTCTATGAGGCCACCATCACCCTGATACCAAAACCAGACAAAGATACTACAAAAAAAGAAAATTACAGACCAATATCACTGATGAATATAGATGCAAAAATCCTCAACAGAATACTAGCAAACAGAATCCAACAACACATTAAAAGGATCATACACCATGATCAAGTGGGGTTTATCCCAGTGATGCAAGAATTCTTCAATATACGCAAATCAATCAATGTGATACACCATATTAACAAATTGAAGAAGAAAAACCATATGATCATCCCAATAGATGCAGAAAAAGCTTTTGACAAAATTCAACACCCATTTATGATAAAAACTCTCCAGAAAGTGGGCATAGAGGGAACCTACCTCAACGTAATAAAGGCCATATGCAACAAACCCACAGCAAGCATCATACTCAAAGGTGAAAAACTGAAAGCATTTCCTCTAAGATCAGGAACAAGACAAGGATGTCCACTCTCGCCACTATTATTCAACATAGTTTTGGAAGTCCTAGACACAGCAATCAGAGAAGAAAAAGAAATAAAAGGAATACAAATTGGAAAAGAAGAAGTAAAACTGTCACTGTTTGCAGATGACATGATACTATACATAGAGAATCCTAAAGATGCTACCAGAAAACTACTAGAGCTAATCAATGAATTTGGTAAAGTTGCAGGATACAAAATTAATGCACAGAAATCTCTTGCATTCCTGTATACTAACAACAAAAGATCAGAAAGAGAAATTAAGGAAACAATCCCATTCACCATTGCAACAAAAAGAATAAAATACCTAGGAATAAACCTATCTAGGGAGACAAAAGACCTGTATGCAGAAAACTGTAAGACACTGATGAAAGAAATTAAAGATGATACCAACAGATGGAGAGATATACCATTTTCTTGGATTGGAAGAATCAATATTGTGAAAATGACTGTACTGCCCAAAGCAATCTACAGATTCAATGCAAGCCCTATCAAATTACCAGTGGCATTTTTTAACATATTATTATTTTTATTGATATTAGTATAGTATTTTTTATAAATTTATTTTTATTTATTATTTTTGGCTGTGTTGGGTCTTTGTTGCTGCACACAGCCTTTCTCTAGTTGCAGCGAGCAGGGGCTACTCTTCGTTGCGGTGTGTGAGCTTCTCTTGTTGCTGAGCACAGGCTCTAGAGCGCATGGGCTTCAGCAGATGTGGCACGTCGGCTAAGTAGTTGTGGCTTGTGGGCTCTAGAGCGCAGGCTCAGTAGTTGTGTGCACAGGCTTAGTTGCTCCACGGCATGTGGGATCTTCCCAGAGCAGGGCTCGAACCCATGTCTCCTGCATTGGCCAGCAGATTCTTAACCACTGAGCCACCAGGGAGGCCCACCAGTGGCATTTTTTACAGAACTAGAACAAAAAATCTTAAAATTTGTATGGAGACACAAAAGACCCTGAATAGCCAAAGCAGTCTTGAGGGAAAAAAACGGAGCTGGAGGAATCAGACTCCCTGACTTCAGACTATACTACAAAACTACAGAAATCAAAACAATATGGTACTGGCACAAAAACAGAAATATAGATCAATGGAACAGCATAGAAATCCCAGAGATTAAACCCATGCACCTATGGTCAACTAATCTATGACAAAGAAGGCAAGGATATACAATGGAGAAAAGATAGTGTCTTCAATAAGTGGTGCTGGGAAAACTTGACAGCTACATGTAAAAGAATGAAATTAGAACACTCCCTAACACCATACACAAAAATAAACTCAAGATGGATCAGAGGGCTTCCCTGGTGGTGCAGTGGTTGAGAGTCTGCCTGCCGATGCAGGGGACACGGGTTCGTGCCCCGGTCTGGGAGGATCCCAAATGCCGCGGAGCGGCTGGGCCCGTGAGCCATGGCCGCTGAGCCTGCACGTCCAGAGCCTGTGCTCTGCAACGGGAAAGGCCACAGCAGTGAGAGGCCAGCATATCGCAAAAAAAAAAAAAAAAAGGATTAGAGACCTAAATGTAAAACTAGACACTATAAAACTCTTAGAGGAAAACATAGGAAGAACTCTTTGACATAAATCACAGCAAGATCTTTTTTGATCCACCTCCTAGAGTAATGGAAATAAAACCAAAAATAAACAAATGGGGCCTAATGAAATTTAAAAGCTTTTGCAAAGCAAAGGAAACTACAAACAAGACGAAAAGACAACCCTCAGAATGGGAGGAAATATTTGCAAACAAATCAACGGACAAAGGATTAATCTCCAAAATATATAAACAGCTCATATAGCTCAATATTAAAAAAACAACCCAATCAAAAAATGGGCAGAAGACCTAAATAGACAATTCTCCAAAGAAGACATACAGATGGCCAAGAAGCACATGAAAAGCTGCTCAACATCACTAATTATTAGAGAAATGCAAATCAAAACTGTAATGAGGTGTCACCTCACACCAGTTAGAATGGGCATCGTCAGAAAATCTGCAGACAGCAAATGCTGGAGAGGGTGTGGAGAAAAGGGTACCCTCTTGCTCTGTTGGTGGGAATGTAAATTGGTACAGCCACTATGGAGAACAGTATGGAGGGTCCTTAAAAAACTAAAAATAGAATTACCATATGACCCAGCACCACTACTGGGCATATACCCAGAGAAAACCATAATTCAAAAAGACACATGCACCCCAATGTTCATTGCAGCACTATTTACAATAGCCAGGTCATGGAAGCAACCTAAATGCCCATCGACAGAGGAATGGATAAAGAGGATGTGGTACATATATACAATGGAATATTACTCAGCCATAAAAAGGAATGAAATTGGGTCATTTGTAGAGTGAATGGATCTAGAGACTGTCATACAGAGTGAAATAAGTCAGAAAGAGAAAAATATCATATATTAATGCATATATGTGGAATCTAGAAAAATGGTACTGATGAACTGGTTTGCAGGGCAGAAATAGAGACACAGATGTAGAGAACAAACGTATGGACACCAAGGGGGGATATCGGCAGGGGTGGAGGGTGATGGTGTGATGAATTGGGAGATTGGGATTGACATGTATACACTAATATGCATAAAATAGATAACTAATAAGAACCTGCTGTATAAAAAAAATAAATAAAATTCAAAAATAAATAAAATAAAGAAAGGAGAGGTGTTTGTGGGGGTGGGGGAGCTTTCAGCTGAAAATTGTTTCTGTTCCCACCCCTGCCACTGGCTTGGTGTTTGGCCTCCAACAAGCCTCTTGCCTGCTTGGCCTCGTTTTTCTCCCCTGTGGAGAAATGAGTTGGATGACAGCTTACTGAGTTTCCTCTGAGTTTGTGGTGCCTCTGTGAGACCCCAGCCCCACAGGCACCTTCCTCCCACTCAGGCACCTAGTGATTTGGGGTCCTCAGCTGATACAATTTTAACAGGTTTCCATCATTTCTTGAGGGAAAAGTGGGAAGGAGGGTGGTTTGTTGCCGAGACGGATCTCTCAGCACCTGGACAGGCAGGACGCTCATTTCCCCTTTAGCTCCGCTGATAACCCTCCACTTTCATCAGCAGGTGAGTGAGTGTGGCTTCTTCTTTCCAAGTATGGTGCAAAATGTAGAATTTCTCCCAAAGAAATTTGACTTTAATGAGAGACTAGATCATAGGAGAGAGTAATTATTTGGATGGTGTGCACGTGCCAGGTTAATTTTAAATCAGCTTTTAGGTCAGTCTGTCTTAATTATTCCATTAACTGTTTTCAACTAGCAATTTCAATAATTGTATTAGCACAATGCCTGTGTAGTATAATTGCTTTTTGGATCCTGTTCATTGTGATCTCAGAGTCAATGCCTGGGCTGTCTCCCTGGGCTGGTGTTAGTGTGAGTGTGTGTGTGAGTATGAGTGTGTGCACACGCACGCTGGTGGGGAGGAGAGCTTTCTCCTTATTTTATTTCTACTGTAGGACCTTGTGTGTTTATCTATTTTATATATAGTAGTTTGTACCTGCTAATTCCAAACTCCTAATTTATCCCTCTCCACCTTTCCCCTTTGGTAACTGTAAGTTTGTTCTCTATGTCTCTGAGTCTGTTTCTTTTTATGTAGATAAGTTCATTGTATCATATTTTAGATTCCACGTATAAGTTATATCATATGGTATTTGTCTTTCTCTTTCTTTTTTTTTTTTTGTCTTTCTCTTTCTGACTGCCCTTAGTATGATAATCTCTAGGTTCACCCATGTTGCTGCAAATGGCATTATTTCATTCTTTTTTATGGCTGAGTAATATTCCTTAGTGGGTATGTACCACATCTTCTTTCTCCATTCATCTGTCGCTGGACATTTAGGTTGCTTCCATGTCTTGGCTATTGTTACTAGTGCTGCTGTGAACATTGGAGTACATGTGTCTTTTCGAATTAGAGTTTTCTCTGGATATATGCCCAGGAGTGGGATTGCTGGATCCTATAGCAACTCTATTTTTAGTTTTTTGAGGAACCTCTATATTGTTCTCCATAGTCACTGGTTGATTTAAAGCCAGCTCACCTGACTTAAAGGGCAGGGCTGACTGATTTAAAGTAGTGGGATAGTCTAGGGAGGGGTGATTGCCCTGGGAGACTTTGAGAGAGAAATACCCCCTCTGTAGGGCACTTCATTGCACTTAGCGGGAGAGGAGGTACGAAATCAGGCTGCAGGTGCCCAAGTCGAGTGCAGCCCCCATAGCTGGGGAGGGAGGTAGGAGGAAAGGCTGAAAGTTGTCATTAGAGCGGATGGCCACTAGAGGGAGCCAGAGCACCGGCAGAGCCACCCGCAGCTCCCCGACTGGACCTCCAGGCTGGGCAATAGGGTTGGAGATGGGGTTGGCGGAACCCCAAGGACGTGCCCAGAGAGGAGGGGTTGGTTACCGGGAGCTTCTGACTCTCCGGCCCAAATTGCCTCACCTCACAGAGGGAAGAGAGGTCAGCCTTCAGCATCCGATGGGGGCACTTCCAGCCTGGTCAGGTGGCCCAGTGGTTGGACAGCCTGAAAGGCTGTCTGCGGTCTGACTGCCCTTTGTTTCTCCAGAGGCGGAACTCTGGACCCAGAAATACCTCGCTTGACTCTTAGGCTTGCAGTTTTCAAGCGGCATTTGGGTGGGTGGGCTGTGCTCATCCCTATGCCCTTTCTCTCAAGAGTTCTCCCCAAACTTCCTTCTTCCCTTTCCATCTGAGCCTCTTCCTCCTGTCCCCACACCCCTGCTGGGGAGACCTGACCTAAAGCTGGGTCACGTGACTTAAAGGTGTCTGATTGAGTTAAAGCCAAATCATGTGACTTTGTTTTCTTCTGATTTGAAAAGAAACTGGACCATTTTCATGGGCCCCTAAAAGTATCAGGGGCCCTGACACTGTGCCTGCTGCGATGAGTCAACCTGGCGTTTCAGTTTGTGTGGTGCCTCTCCTCCCCAGGGCTCTTTATCCCTCGCAGGCCCCCAGCTGTGTAAGGGTGGAAGGAGCTCAGGGCTCATCAGGTCCAGCCTGGCAGGACCAGTTAAGAAAACTGAAGCAGAGGAGGGAAGCAACTGTCCGAGGCCACACCTTGACAGTGACAAGGACTAAGCCAACCTCTGACTGCCAGGTCCCAAAACAACACAAGAAAGAAAACTAGTTTTCATGTTAAAAAAAAAAAAACATGCATTATCACTCCCTCACTCATTCCACCACTGTCTATTGCGCATCAGCCCTGTGCCAGGCACCATGCCACTGCTGGGGACACGGCACAGAGTGAAGCTGACAGGAGGGAGGGACCCCAGTAACCAATGACTATCTAATGACCATCCTGATCAGCGGCACAGAGGGAAAGTGCACTGTGTTACAAACACAGAAAGCAGAGCAACGTAACCCAGCGTAGGAGGAAGGAGAGGTTTCCGCTGTTTATTTGGGGACCTAGGAAAGAATAATAAGAAAAAAGATGTCTGAATTGACCCAAAAATTATTAAAGGGGGAAAAAAAGGAATAGAAGTGACAGTTGGCCTTTGTGATGCTACAAAGCCGCATAATCAAGATCTGACGATATTAACCTAAGATTGACAAGTATCACTGGAAAAGAGAAGGGACCCCACGTGTGTGTATTTGACATTAATTCAGTGGGAAAGGATAGCTAATTTAAGATATGATAAAACCACAACTGGCTCTCTACCTGGGAAAATCTATATTTGGACCCTCACCTCCCACCAGTCACAGAAATCAATTCCAGATGGATTAAGGCCTAATGAATTGAACAATAGAAACCCAAATAGAAGGGGAAGTAAGAAACCATATGATTGAACAAGGGTAACAGAGACTCAACCATGACAGGAAATGCAGAGACTGTAATGAAAGTGAAGCACACATTTGACTACATTAATTTTTGCATATGTGTCAAAAGATACCATAAACAAAACTAAAAGAGGATGGATTTCGGGGAGACACTTGCGATGCAGGTGATAGATAAAATGCCTGTGATCGGTCAAGAGCATCTCTAAATTGATTTTTTTTAAGACAGAAACACCTTACCAGCAATTCACAGTGCAGCAGAATTTCTCAGCCTCAGCACTATAGACACTTTGGACCTGACAGTCCCTTGCTGTGGGCGCTTTGTAAGATGTTTAACAGCATCCCTGGCGTCTACCCCCTAGATGCCAGCAGCACCCCTCCCCCATTCACGAGTTGTGACGACCAAAAATGTCTGCAGACATTGCCACATGTCCCTGGGGAAGGAGAGAAAAACCGCTCAGTTGAGAAGCTCTGCAGTAGAGCAAATCCACTAATAAACATGTGGCAGGATGCCTCAATAGTCAGGGACAGGCACAGGGAAGAATGAGATGTCATTTTAATGATAATATCTACACCTGGCACTAATGCAAGGAAAAGGATGCATGGAGGATGGAAATAGGAATTTAGAGCCTCCAAGGGAGATCAGTCTGGTGATACACAAAGCTGTATGGTGTAAAACTCGGAGACTGCTTGATGGCGTCATGCAGGTGTCAGGGGCGAGCCTGCACGGCCAGCCAGGACTTCCAGGGACTCTGGAGACCAACTGCCAATTTCATTTTGTACATGGTTCCCTAGTCCATGGTATTTGAGACTATCAGCCTGAAAATTCAAAACTACGATTCCGGAGTCAGAGGGGTCTGTTTTCCTGTGTTTGGCCAGAGGATGACGATGGATTCCACACCCCTCTGGCTGTTCTACCTCCATGAAAACGCAAAAACTACACTGAGAGGGAAAAACCTTGAATTTTGAAGACGTGATCAACCACAGATGAGGTCCTGCTCCCAGGTCCAGAGAGATGGGCATGGGACTTCCCAAGCTGTCTCTGAAGGACCCTGAGGTCACACAACCCACAGTAGCACCTGAAACTTTGAAGCCTGTCATCTTTCTGGAGTGTAATTTGGTTTTTCTTTCATTTCTTCGTGCTCACTCCTGCCCTCACCTTTCATCCCCTTGCAGTCAGCTCCTCCAGTCCAGTGGTAAATAAAAGGGACTTCTTTAGTCTGCAAATAATAAATGCTGGAGAGCATGTGGAGAAAAGGGAACCCTCTTACACTGTTGGTGGGAATGTAAATTGGTGCAGCCACTATGGAAAACAGTATGGAGGTTCCTCAAAAAACTAAAAATGGAGTTGCCATATGATTCAGCAATCCCACTCCTGGGCATATAGCAGACAAAACTATAATTCAAAAAGATATATGCACCCCAACGTTCATAGCAGCACTAGTTACAATAGCAAAGACATGGAAGCAAACTAAATGTCCATTGACAGATGAGTGGATAAAGAAGATGTGATACACACACACACAATGGAATATTACCCAGACATTAAAAAGAATGAAATTTGCCGAGAGATTATCATACTAAGTGAAGAAGTAAGTCAGAAAGAGAAAGACGAATACTATATGATATCATTTATATGTGGAATCTAAAATATGACACAAATGAACATATCTATGAAACAGAAACAGAGTCACAGACATAGAGAACAGATATGTGGTTGCAAGGGTTGGGGCTGGGGGAGAAATGGATTGGGATGTGTGGGATGAGCAGATATAAACTATTATATATAGGATGGATAAACAACACTGCCCTACCTTATAGCACAGAGAACTACATTCAATATCCTGTGATAAACCATAATGGAAAAGAATATGAAAAAGAATAGATACATGTATATGTATAACTGAATCACTCTGCTGTACACCTGAAACTAATACAACATTGGTAATCAACTATACTTCAATATAAAATTAAAAGTTTAAAAAATATGAAAAAGAATATATACATGTACAACTGAGTCACTTTGCTGTACAGCAGAAATTAAACACAACTTTGTAAATCAACTATACTTCAATAAAAATTTTTTTTTTAAAAAAGAGACTTTTTTTGTTCCTTGCATCTTCAAAGAATATTAAGGCGAAAAGGCTTTTCCCATAGGACTTGAACCCCAGGATGGGCCAGGTTCCAAGCACTGGGTCAGCCACCAAAGTCTCCATCAAACCCAGAAGTGGGTCGAAGCCCATCACACCAAATTGCTGTTCACTGGATCAGCCACCTAGCTCGGGGCCAAATCCCCAAGCTGGGGGTCTGGGTTCCAGCTCATCCCCTTACCAGCCAAGTCACCTCATTTAAGACACTCATTCTCTCTGAGCCTCAGTTTCCCACTCTGTGAAATGGGATAATAACTCTCCCCCACTGGGCTGTTTGGAGGGCAGTGTGCTGCAGAGGTTAGGCACCCAGGCCACATACTGTACAACCCAGCATTCCCACCCCCAAGTAAAGACCTAAGAGACATGGTGAGTGAGTGCATCCACTGAAAGACATGCATGTGAATGTCCACAGTGACTCTGTTCACAATAGAAAAGAACTGGAAACATCCCAACTCTCCATCAGCCAGAGAATGGACCGTCGAATCGTGATGTTTTCATGCAATGGAATGCTGCCTGGCACTGAACCAGGATGTACAAATGACTTCAACTCATGACACATGAATGAAGCTCAGAGATGCTGCATTGGAGAAAGAAGGCAGATATAGAAATACCATCAAGGGCTTCCCTGGTGGCGCAGTGGTTGAGAGTCCGCCTCCCGATAAAGGGGACACGGGTTCGTGCCCCGGTCCGGGAAGATCCCACATGCCGCGGAGCGGCTGGGCCCATGAGCCATGGCCGCTGAGCCTGCGCGTCCAGAGACTGTGCTCCGCAACAGGAGAGGCCACAACAGTGAGAGGCCCGCGTACCGCAAAAAAAAAAAAAAAAAAAAAAAAAAAAGGTGGTCTGCCTTCTCAGCCTGCTTCATGTTAGAATACATTTTTTTAAAAAAAGAAATACCATCAAGAATAGACAGTGCTGGTACTTCCCTGGTGGTCCAGTGGTTAAGACTCCACGCTTCCACTGCAGTGGGGACACGAGTTCAATCCTTGGTCAGGGAACTAAGATCCCGTTAAGCCACGTGGCGCAGCTAAAGGAAAAAAAAATCAGAATAGTGGTGGCCCTTGCAAGCAGAATTGACTGGAAAGAAGCACAAGGGAACTTTCTGGGGTGTTGGAAATGGTCTAAATCTTGATCTACATCATGGCTACATGGGTGCATACATACATAAAAATTAGTGGAGCTGTACACTTAAAATCTGTCACTTGACTGTATATAAGTTACACGTCAAAAAAAAACAAAGTAAAAGTATAAACGTACAACAACAACAAAAACTACCAATGATGGTGCCAGGCCAGCTGTAAACATTGAGACCTAAATGACTCTGTCTCAATTTCCACATCTCCAAAACGAGGACAATGACAAAAATAGTACCAGCCACACAGGACCATCATGAGGACCCTACGAGTTAGTCAGTTTAAAGACCAGCGTCTGGCATGCGGTGTGTGCTTCCTGAGGCAGGCGGAGCTCCTGTTGGTTGAGGGGAACGCATATAAAATGCTTGGCACTGCCCAGCACACCAAGGAGCTCAACCAATGCTGGCAAGTGTTATCTAAGACTCCCCCAAGAAGTCTCCCTGACCTAGTGATGGATGGGCCTAACCAGGTCTCCCCTTACCAATCTAACCAAACCTCTGGGACCAGCAGAACAGCCCGTGGCTTCTTCTCTTGGCAACAATCCACTGTATTTTCAGTTCCTTCACATCAACCGTCTTTGTCTCTCAAGACTCCAGGCAGATATCACCTTACTCTCCCTGCCCCGGGGGCCTGCTCACTGGGGATTTCCAGCTTGGCTGGCTCCCAGCTTCTGGACAGATATAAACAGAGGTCCTGGCTGCTTGCCCAGGACCCGGTGCAGGGGCTCGAGTGTCTCCCTGAAGAGTCAGCACTCCATCCCCCTGGCTTCCAAAGCAGGGCTGGCTCGGGGGCCTCCCCCCCGCCCCTCCGCAGGTGCCCCCCCGCCACCACCAGCTGGCTCATTGCTGGGCTTCGCGCTTCCTTCTGTACTCACTGCATCCACCACTAGGAGGGCAGCTAGCTCCACAAGGCACACACTTCGCCAGGCTCGGTCACTGCTGTTTCTCCAGCACCTAGAGCAATGCCTGCCACATAGTGTAACAGGTGCTCAGTAAATATAAATTGTCCAAATGAGTGAGATGAGCAGATCAGTGTGGGGCTGGAAAGGCCTCTAGGCATCCTGACCAACCCCCTCTGTGGACCCCCAGATGGCCCTGACCAGGTCTCTCTTCCCACAGCATCCCTTTACTCTCTTGCTCAAGAAACTAACATAACTTCTAACTATCAACTCCATCAAGTCACAACCCCTCTGTCTTGGTTTCAAGACTCCCTCAAGCTGCCCCTCACCCAATCAAAACTACTACTCACTACTCTTCACCACATCTCTGCAGTTTACTAGGTCAAGTGACCTCCAGGAGCAAAAAGAGCTGGACTCATCTTTAGCAACCAAATCAGAACGAACAGCTGGCTCGTACCTACCTATCAGGGTCCCCAGGAGGAATGCGGATGACAATGTAAAGTGCTCAGCTGGCCCCTAAAAATGGGAGCGGTCATCATCTGATGCTGGAGGCTCTTGCTCTGATAGAGTGACAGCTGTAGGGTCTGTGGAACATAGGTTCAAATCCCAGCTCCACCATTTTTACTGGTGGGTGACTATGGACAAGATAATTCACCTCACAGGCCAGTTTTCACATCTGTAAGGTGGGGATAATAAAAGAGCCTACATCCCAGACCTATGGAGGAATTTAATTAGCATATACAATATGCCCAGCACGATACCTGGTCAAGAGTAAAAACTCAACCAACGGGCTTTGTGATGATTATCAGCATCGTCTTTGGGGAGCCTACCTGGAAACAGACCAGCTTGTTTCTCTGCCACGATGACTGTTGTAGCACTACCGTTGTCCTCAGTTTCGTGCATGTCACTGCCTATTCAGAGTCCCCTCCAGTCCGTCACCTCATTGCTTACCCTGGTTGTCTAGGCAGGTACTGCTTTTCTTGGTCATCACACTCAGTTTTATGGTCGTCACCAGCAGGGCCAGCACACACAGTTGTGTCGTGACCTGCGCAAGGGCACCATCTGTGCGGAGGCCGGGGACAGTGGGGAGGCTTGCCTTGGCTTCTTCCCAAAGGAGAGGCCATTTCCATTTGCACAGAAATGCACACGGTCTAGCCCAGCCCCTGAGTTTAGGGAGGAGGAAGCTCTTTGTCCTCAAATGGTTAGTTTGGGGAATCTTCCTTCTGTTTGTTGCTTGATATGTTCCTTTCATTTTCAGGTGATGACAGCACTGTCAAGACTCACAGCGTCCAGAACATTCACTTCTAGTCCCCATTCCTCCCCACTCCACCCCGCCTCTCTCACCTCGCCTGCATCCATCTAACTTACTATTTCTAACATGCCATGATCTAGGACAGTGATTCTCAAACCATTCTGACCTCAACCCGCAGTAAAAATTACATTTTGTGTCATGACCCACACAGCTATATATACATAAAGAGCCAAAACAAAGTATTCATGAAATCACTGCTACCTTTACTCTTTATGATGTGCTCTGATATATTCTATTTCTTTTCTTTTCTTTCTTTTTTTTTTTTGGCTGTGCCACATGGCTTGTGGGATCTTAGTTCCCCCACCAGGGATTGAACCCAGGCCCTTGGCAGTGAGAGTACAGATTCCTAACCACTGAACCCTCATTTTTTGTTATTATTTTTTAAATGGTATTTTAAAAATTATTTATTTATTCATTTATTTATTTATTTGGCTACATCAGGTCTTAGCTATGGCATGCGAGATCTTCATTGTGGCATGAAGGATTTTTCGTTGCGGCACACGGGCTCTTCATTGCAGCACGCGGGCTTCTCTCTAGTTCTGGCGTGCATGGGCTCTAGAGGGCCCATGGGCTCAGTAGTTACGGCACGCAGGCTCTCTAGTTGTGGTGCACGGGCTCCAGAGCATGTGGGCTCAGGAGTTGCGGTGCGCGGGGCTCTCTAGTTATGGAGCTTAGGCTCTAGGCGCGCAGGCTTAGTTGCCCTGCAGCATGTGGGATCTTACTTCCCTGACCAGGGATCGAACCCGCGTCCCCTGCATCCCACTGGACCACCAGGGGAAGTCCCTCCCTCATTTTAAAAAAATACATATCTTGACCCACCAAACTGATTTCACCTCCACAGAGAGACTGAAAATCGCTGTTGGGACAACTGCGTAAAGTGAGATCCTCGGATGCATTTCCAGCAGCCACGGCATCACCCAGGAGTTTATTAGAGATGCAGAATCTCAGGCCCCACCCAGACCTACTGAACCAGAATCTGCATTTCCACATAGCTCCCAGGGGATTCATGTGCACGTGAAAATTTGAGATGCCCTGGTCTAAGATAAAGGGAAGTCATGCTTGCCAGAATGGTATCTATTAAAATAAGTACCTGGGGATTCTGTTATCTGTGAAGGATGTGAACTTGAGCAGGGGCACAAAAAATCTGCTGGAGCTCCCCAAGGGCCCTTTCCCCTATTGTACACCACCAGGGAGTTGCCGAGAGGTGCCTTTCCCCTGCCTGTGACATCTGAAAGTCAGAGGTGGCTCTGTACGTCTTTTCCTGTGGTTTAGTCACAACTAGGAGCTTCAAAAGCCAATTTCAAGACACAAAGATGTCTCAGTCCCTCTACATCCAACAGTGGGAAGTTCACAGATTTTTCCAGGAATAAGCTCCTGGAAAATGAAGAGACTCAGGACCAAGAATTAAGAGTCCTCTAAGGTTCTCCTCAGCAGCAACACTCAGGGTCTTCAGGTCTGACCCGAAGTCCTGTTTTCCTCATCACTACAGCTTGAGCCAGGAATGGAGCCCAAATCGTACCCTCTGTGTAAGCGTTGCCAGACATCTCCTTAGAGCGTTCCTGAGCCCCAAGCTACTGGTCAGTCTTGGCATTTGGACGAAATGAAGCCACAGAGTTTCCTTACAGAGCTCCCTGCTCCTCTCCCCAAATCACACTGCCGCTTCCCTCTGCTGCTCTGAGGTACCAGGGCATCCTCCACGCTCTGGGGTTCTCTCATGTCTGTGAGTCCCCACTTCCCTCTAACCCTGAAAAGATAGGCTCTGTTCCCCATTAAAAGAATGCCAGTCATTTGGGGGCAACAGTGTCATCCCAAGGCCTGTGAAGTCATACACCACATTCTGCTCAATCCTGTCAGCAGCTCAAAAAGCAGGTTGTGTCCAGGAAATCAGAAGGGTGTGAAAATATAAAACAGTGTTCCAGCCCCTGGGGCAACCAAGCAGAAAGTGACTTGGGTGCTTCACAACCCAGGTCAGACGTGCCTGCTCCTAGACCCCCACCCAGATTAAAGACCCAACTGGTGGTCAGCTAGCTGCCTGTCCTATGATTTCCACAGCTTAGGAAGTGCATGTGAAAATCTCTTAGAAGAAAGATTATCCGCAGAACCAAGGTTTGACCTTAGCGTGGAAACCTGTGTGATCTTGAGCTTGTCATTTAGCTTTTCCACCTCTCAGCTCTACCACATAAATACATTAATCTACAGCCTGCTCCATAGTTATGAGTTTCCTTGGGCAAGAGCATTACTTAGGAAAATGAAATGAAAGGTTATAGCCAATATGTTTCCTGTGGTTGTCTTTGAGTGTATTTGATTGTTCTATGTATTCTTATGCTTCTCTGTCATTTCCCTATTCTTGACAATAAGCTGGGCCCGTGAGCCATGGCCGCTGAGCCTGCGCGTCCGGAGCCTGTGCTCCACAGCGGGAGAGGCCACAACAGTGAGAGGCCCGCATGCCGCAAAAAAAACAAAAAAACAAGAAGGTTCCACACGAAGGCAAGGAAAATTAAAAAAAAAAATTTAAATTTAAAAAAAAAAAGTGGATGTGGATATGGATCTTGGAAAGAGAGAAGTGGAGAAAGGCCTTGGAGGTGGGAAGGGGGCCCAGCTCTGGGGGCTTCTGAGGCTCCTAGGGAAATATGTCCAATGGAGAGGGACTGCTAAGGAGAGGAGCCCCTGCGTAGTTGCCTCTGCCAGCTGTGAGGGTGTGGCTTGTGCAGGAACTGCATCTGATTGGTGTAGAGGTGAGAAGGAGGGAGGAGGAGCAGTATATGACACGTAGGGGTTTCGAAGGGATCGAATGAGAGGCTGGAGGTGAGTGAGGTGGAGGAGAGTGAGAGGCGGTGAGGGATGGGTGAGGTTTGGGAATGTGCTGGAAAGTGAGATTTCAGCCAGGCAGAAGGTCTGATAAAATGGGTGTGGAAAGTGAGGTGGTAGAGAAGAGGCAGAGGGCAGGTGGCTCTGTGTGCACACTGCGTGGTTCAGCTGCCAGGCTCTTACCTGCATTACAGGTGGAGGTGAGGGAGCCACCCGGCTGTCCATCGTGAGTGCACCGGTGGCTGCAGCTGCTGGACCCTAGGCCAGCGCTCTCAGGCCCTCCTTCCCCAAACCCCTAACTTGGCCCCCAAAACTGGAAGGTCTCATGGGATGGAATCTCAAATAGCACTGGGAGCTGTGTGCTCAGGTTCCCCGGGCGAGCAGGTGTGCAGGGTGCTCTGGTAGTTGCTGTCCTTCCAGGAAATGAAAACAAAAGAGCGGGATCCAGCTTCCACTCGCATCCTGGTCGGCTCGGGGGAGCACAGGGGCTGGCCCCTGCAGGAGGGGAGACCAGGGTGCCGTGGGCTCGCCCACTGGGAGGCATCGGTCCTGCTCGCATCCTTTCGCAGATGGACAGCCCCTCGGGCATCCTGGCACTGGCTCCCAGGGGAACAGAGGTGGGATTCTGGGGGATCTAGAGAGCTGAGGGAATCCCTGGTCCTGGGCTCGTGACAGCAACAGACCAACTTCATGGCACCAACTTCCTGTTCATCTCTGCAGATGGATAGGAGGGGGCCTCCCATGCTGTCCGCCTGGACCAGGTGTCTCTCCCCTTACGGGTGAGTGACATTCCCAGCTCCGATCCGGCCACGGCCTGCCCTTTGGCCAGGTGGAGGCCCCACCGCCCCATGCCCGAATGCCAGCATCAGTGAGGCTATAATGCTCTTCTGACCTAGACCCAAGTACTCAGTGGATCCCAGCTGCCACCTCTTCCCAGGCCTCTGGCTGCTCCAAGTGTAATACCCACCCACCCATCACCCGTGTGTACCTGCCTTAGCTCCCTCTGCCTTGAGGGGGAGCCCAGAAAGGTTGTAAGCACTAAAGCAAACCCATACACATGGAAGAAAAGGAGGCAAAAAGCCTTAATAACCTGCCAAAAATCTGAAGGTGTAGATGCTGTTGGCTTAGCATTGATAAATCGTGAGCTCCTAGAAACCAGTAAGAACAAGACCAGAAACCCAATAGAAAAATGAGCAATAGGAATATGTATGTATTTGTACATATCTAAAAGGTACATGGTTATTTATTGCAGCATTGCTTATTATACCGAATGATTAGAAACAACCCAGGCATCCGTTAAGAAGGGGCTGATGAAATAAATGATGCTACATCCATTTAACAGAATTCTGTGCATCCTGTCTGACAGAGTTCTCTACGGACCGTGGCAAGCTCTCCAAGAGGTAGTACAGCACGTGGTTAAGAGCCCAGACTCTGAGAACAGCCTGCCTGGCTTGGTAACCCAGATATGTCACTTACTGGCTGTGTGCGCTTGAGCAACTTAGTTACCTTCTGTACTGCCTCTCTCTACTTACTTCTGCCTCAGTTTCCTTAACAGTAAAATAGAGCTAATAATATTGATGATACCTGTATCATGATGTTCTTATGAAGAGTAAATGAGTTAACGTTTGTAAGACAAGTAGAATAGTGCGTGACCACCATGCTAAGCAAAAAAATCAAGGCACATAACAGTGTATATTACATGCTACCTTTTGTGTGTATATATATATTTACTGGTATTTGTACAAAGAAACTCTGGAAGGATATGTAACAAATTTACAAACATAATTGGGATTCAGTATAGAAAATAAGAGCAAGGGTTTTCATTGTAAACCTTTTTATATGGTTTTGATTTTTTTAACCATATGAATAAATAAATGCCTACTCAAAAGAGTTAAAAAAAATAAATAAGAAAGACGTTTTAGGATCTGTTCCCTGCCAGGAAGCCAAAACCTAGGTGATGATAGGCATTGCCTGAGACAGACCTAAAAAATGAAGACATTTCCCGATGCTATATATGATCAAACTACAAAATTATGACCCCATATGAGCAGGAACAAGTGGAATCCCTCCTTCACAAAAGAAATATGCACAGGTGTTTCATGCTCAATAAAATAACCATATTTATTTTATGTTTTAAATTATTAATTTTTTAAATAACACTTTTCCTACAAAGAACTCAAAACGCATATACAGAAGTTATAATTTATAACAACAAATTTTCTTAACACTTGCCATACTTCTCAAAGGGAGGGAGGAATATGAGGTAGACAGAAAGGTAAAAAGAGGACGGGGCACTGCAGGTCTGGACGTGAGCAACGAGAGTGGGGTCAACAGGCTGCTGGAGGGCCTGGTACCCAGGGGAGGGGGCCAGGAGAAAGCACCAATTCCTGTGACCTCTGGTTTGGGGATGAGGTTCAATTTTCCTCATAAGAGGAAATGTTCAAGGTTTCCTTACAAGGAGCACTGGGACTATCCACAGCGCTGGTGTTTCCTAAGCAGCAAGGCCTCCTGGGTTCCTAAGTTCCTTGGGCTCTACCATGGGGCAGTCATAGACATCTCATCGCTGGTTGACCAGTGAACAGACAAATGGCCAGTGAGTCCGCAGTTCTCCAACAATCAGGCACAAAGCAACAATGGTGGGTGAAAACAGAGGAGGTAGAGACGGGTCTTCTTCCCATCTGCCCCAGTGGGATGCATATTTTCTCAGAGGGTAGAAGGAAAGCAGAACCTGACATTTACATTCCTTTTACATCACATGGTTATTCCAGAGAAAGCGCAACAACATGTGAACTCCTCCAAAGAAAACTAAGACAAAATGAGCCAGGATAGCTCTGTCTTCTTGTTGAAAATCCTGTTTAAAAAGAGAGCAAGAAAGAGGTTAAATTTGTTTTTTAAGTGATAAAATAATCCAAAGTTAGAAGTTCGGTATTGATATTAATTCAATCAATGCCACAGACAAGCATCTAGGGCTGCTTCATGAAGTGTATGAGTGGAAGAATATCTTAGTCTGTTCCATAATGTCCATACCCTCCACAGCACCTTGGGAAGTTTTCCTCTGGACGTTTTCCCATCTTCACCATCAGCAAATAGGGGCACTCTTTTCAGGGTTGATTAACCTCTTTCTCTGGCTTCCCAGAGCACTTTCTTAGTCCTTTCAAAGAAGTAAGGGAGTCTGCTTTGGGGTTGGAAGAACAGACTTAGATGGTGAAGAGGGGTGAATATGAGCAAAGTTGGAAGTGACGACCACAGCAGATTTCTGGAGCTGTAAGTAAATGCCACTGTTTTTATGGGAGTATCAGGAGAAGAAGGCTGGGGGCCAGACAGAAAGGGCTCTCCCCGGCCCTGCCCTCCTCCTGCAGTCTGTTCTCAACCCAGCAGCCTCGGGGACTGTTGCGACGCGGCCCCTCTGCTCAGTGCTCTCCAGTGGTTCGGCCGCACTCAAAAGAGCCCTTACAGTGACCTCAAGGCCCTGCCACCCACCTCTCTGACCATATCTTTACAGCTTTCTGCATTACTCAGCTTCAGCCACCCTGGCCTCCTTGCTATTCTTCAAATATGCCAGACATGCCCCTGCCTCAGTCTTTGCTATTCACCTGCCTCCACTGCTCTCTCCCCAGGTCCACGGACCCTCCCCTACCTCTGTCAAGGTTTTGCTCAGAAGGCACCTTCAGTGAGGCCTTCCCTTAAAACTGCAAATCCCCCAACACTCCTCATGACTATCTGATAAACTATATTCTTTGTTTGTTTGTTTATTGTTTGTCTCCACGAGATCAGGGAAGTTTTCTCTTTTGATCACTGCCATATCTCCAGCACTTAAATGGAGCCTGAGACATAGTAGGTGCTCAATAAATATTAGTGGACTGAATGAATGAATGCATGATAAACCATTAGCATCAGGCTAAGGAATTTAGACTTTGTCCTATCAATAACTGGAAATCATGAAAGAACTTTTTTTCTCCTTTTATAGTTGATATCAGTTACAAGAATTGAATGAATTTCCTTCCAGCAAGGCAGACAAGAAAACGTGTAGAGCACTGAGTCAGATGCTCGTATATTTAAATTCCAGTTTTGGCCACTTAGTTGCTGAGTAACCTTGGATAGGATATCTAATCTCTCTGAACCTCAAATACCTCTCCTGAAATACCTGTTCCACTAATTCATAGAGTTATTTGGAAAATTAAATGAAACACATAAGAGTATCTCAGAGTACGTGGAAGAAAATGTTTAATAAATGTTCGTTTCCCTCTTGTCTTTCTAACAAACTAAGAAATTCCTTATACGTTACTGTCAGGGTCCCAGAGAAAACAGATGGCATACTCAAATTAGGAATAATTCAGGGAAGGTCAGATAAAGACACTGTCTACAAAAGTTGGGGGAGGAGGCATAAGGGTAGGCTGGCAACAGCAGAGTTGTTGCCGCTCCTAGGCCTGTAGGGACAGGGAGGGGGAAGTTTCTAGAACCCAGGAGCGAGTCCTGTGGAGAAAAATTTCAGAGACACATTTAAGATCGTAAAAGCAACAGGAAGACTATATTTTATATATTATTTATTTGGTTGCACCAGGTCTTAGTTGCGGCTCGCCGGCTCCTTAGTTGCGGCTCGCGGGCTCCTTAGTTGCAACACGTGGGCTCCTTAGTCGTGGCATGCGAACTCTTAGTTGAGGCATGCGTGTGGGATCTAGTTCCCTGGCCAGGGATCGAACCCAGCCCCCTGCATTGGGAGCACGGAGTCTTAACCACTGAACCACCAGGGAAGTCCCAAGACTATTTTTAAACACACTTTGGGCTTCCCTGGTGGCGCAGTGGTTGAGAGTCCACCTGCCGATGCAGGGGACACGGGTTCGTGCCCCGGTCCGGGAAGATCCCACATGCCGCGGAGCGTCTGGGCCTGTGAGCCATGGCCGCTGAGCCTGCGCGTCCGGAGCCTGTGCTCCGCAACGGGAGAGGCCACAACAGTGAGAGGCGCGCGTACCAAAAAAAAAAAAAAAACAAAACCCAAAAAAGACCAGGTCCTCGAACCAGAACCCCTCAAAACTAGATGGCAAAATAGAAGATGTTATTTTGAGAATCAAGGCCTATTTGAAAACACAGAACACTTGCTTAAGTGAAAAGAATAAGAAGTCAAGCTATGTGATAGCTCAAGGACAATCAATTTGGTAGACAAAAATACACCTTGGTGAGCTCCTTGTCGGGGAGTTCCAAGAGCAAGAATAAAAGTTTCTTTAAATACATCAAAAGCAGGAAGATATCTGGAGAATCAATGTGACCACTTGATTAAACAAAGTACAAAAGGTGAATAAATGACTATATGAAAGAAATATACCACGCCGGATTTGAAATTCTGTTATAGTTGCTTGAGGTAAGCCTTAAGTAGCAGAGTAAATCATGCATTTGACTGTTTAGCATTTTAGAGGCAAACTTCGGAGGAATTTTTAAAAATATTCTGTGGTCTATTTAAAGTGTTCTAAAATGCAATTTTGCAGTACAAGACAAGATTACTTTAAAAGTCTAGGTCAAAGCTAGCTTTGTAAAATGTTGCAAGAAAATCTAGGGCAGGCATACAGATAGACATATAGATCAATGGAATAGAATTGAGAGTCCAGAAATAAACCCCAAAATTTACAGTTAGTTGATTTTCAACAAGGGTGCCAAGGCAATTCAGTAGGAAAGAAGTAGTCTTTTCAACAGAGGGTGCTGTGACAACTGAATACCCACGTGCGAAAGAATGAAGGTGAACTTTTAATTCATACCATATACAAAAAATGAACTCTAAATGGGTCAAAGGCCTAAATTTAAGAGCTAAAAGTCAATCTCTTGAAAGAAAACATAGGTATAAATCTTCATGACTTTGGATTAGGCAATGGTTTCTTAGATATGACCCCAAAAGCACTAGCAACAAAAGAAAAATAGATAAATTGAAATTCATCAAAATTGAAAACTTTTGCACTTCCATGAACATCAAGAAGGTGAAAGACATAAAACGAGGTGAAAGACGAACTTCAGAATGGGAGAAAATATATCTGATAAGGAACTTACATCTAGAATATATAAAGAACTCCAACAACCCAATTTAAAAATGGGCCAAGGATCTGAATAGACATTTCTCCAAAGAGTTACACAGATGACCAATAAGCACATGAAAAGATGCACAACATTAACCATCAGGGAAGTGCAAATCAAACCCACAACGAGATTCTACTTCACACCCACTAGGCTGACTATAATCAAAAAGACAGTTAACAATAAATTTTGACAAGAATGTGGAGAAACAGGAACCCTTGTACCCTGCTGGTGGGCCACAATGTAAATAGTGCAGCCCCTTCGGAAAATGGTCTGGAAGTTCCTCAAAAAGTTAAATATAAAGTTGTCATATGACCCAGCAATTCCACTCCTAGGTATGTACTCAAAAGAACTGAAAACATGCCTACACAAAAACTTCTACACACATGTTCATAGCATCATTATTTATAATAGTCAAAAAGTGGAAACAACCCAAACGTTCATCAAGTGATGAATGGATAAACAAAATGTGATATATACATACAGAAGAATATTATTCAGCAATAAAAAGAGATGAAGTACTGATTCATGCTACAACGTGGATGAACCTTGAAAAAAATATTGTGTTAAGTGAAAGAAGCCAAACGTAAAGACAACATATTATATTAGTCCCCTTATATGAAATTCCAGAATAGGCAAATCCAGAGAGACAGAACATAGATTGGTGGGGCCAGGGGGGGAAATGGGAGGAAACGAGAAGGGACTACTATTGGATTTGAGGTGTCTTTCTGGAGTGATGAAAATGTTCTAAAATTGATTGTGATGACTGGCTGTACAGCTCTATGAATATACTACAAACCATTTATTATACTCTTGAAATGGGTGAATTGTATGTTATGTGAATTTTATTTCTCAAAGTTATTATTTTTTTAAAAAAGAAAAGTGTCAGTTTATTAAGTTGCAGAGGTAAATTTAAAACATAAGTAAATTACAACTTAAAAGGTAAGGGAAAAAAAATCATTACCAAAAAAAAAGGTAAGGGAGGGAAAGAAAAGAAAAATGGAAGAATGGAAGAGGTGGTTACATGGAGACGTGACTTCCTGATTGGGTTGAGGTAAACTTAGAAAATAGGTGGTTGTGATTTGTCCTACTCTGTTCTCCTCTTCAGAGGAAAAATTAGAAGGAACCAGGTGTATTCAAAATGTTAGCTAACAAAGAAGCAGAAAAGTTGAACTAAGGACTTGCCCAGAATTCATAAAGCATGGTCATCAGTGAAAACTATAGAAGAAGCTGGAGCATGGAAGGGTGGTGGAGAGTATCATGAGTGCCCTGTAATAAATGATACACAGCAAAGAAGTGTTCAACTCCAAATAGTGAAAGGGCAAAGGCCAGAAACAAATTAATATTTTGGCTTCAATAACATCTATTGATCATTTTCTGTGGGTCAGTCTCTATTCCAAGTGATTTACATAGATTCTCTCTCTTAATGTTCACAACAGCCTATTCTCTGCACCGTGCAGCCAGGCTTCATTCTAAACGTAAATCAGCACATGGCACTCTCCTGCTCTCCCTCCCCAGAAGCTTCCTTTATACTTGGCGCAAAACCCAAACACCTTACCCCTGTCTCTAGGACGGAGGCCAACTCCTGGACTTCAACACCCCCGACTCCAGCCAATCTGGCCTCCTTGTTGTTCCTATCCCAAGGACTTTGCCCTCCCAGTTTCCTCTGTCTGGAACACTTCCCCCCCAGGTATTCCCATGGCTCACTCCCTCACTTCCAGCCTCTGCTCAAATATCACCTCCCCAGAGAGGGCCTTCCCTGATGGCCCATCCAAAGTCACTCTCCATCACTCGGTATCCCCTAGAGTCTAGTCATCTGCTTTACTGTTTGTCTCTCCTACATTATGAGTCCTATGACAGCAGGCTCATCTTCCATTCCTGCTCTCTGCCTGGAACTGAGTCTGGCACATAGTAGGCACTCAATAAATATTTGTTGGAGTGAAATTGGTCTATCAGTATTTTATTTGTGTTTGTTTCTTTCTTACTTTCAGTAACATTATTGCTGGGACCTTCCATTCTTGTTTTGTCTCAGGGAATGTTTTATTTGAGGGCATGGCTGAGTACTGCCACATTTGGACCAGAGCATAGAAGAGGGCCTGGCACTCCCTGAAGTCAGCATGATGGTAGCAGCAGTGATAAACAAGAAATCACCACAGGTACCTGTCCTGTGATGCATTTAAGGGGAGGAAGTTGGGCTCTGAGGGGCAGCCACCCCCCTACCACAGAGCCCCACGTGATCATTCTCTAGCTGCTGCCAACTGCAGGTTGTTCTGGAGGAAAACTAAGTGGGCTGTGGATTTCATCACCCCTAAGATTTGAAACAGTAATCATTATTCTTTCCTGTTTCCCTTATATCTCTTACAATAATCAGGAGAAACAAAGAAATCAGGGGGAGTTGGGCTTAGGTCATAACCTGGTTTGGTTCAAGGAGGATGACCACCATCTAAGGCAAAGGTTCTCCTCCCTGACGGAGTGTTAGATTCACCTGGACTAATCTCTCAAGGTGGGGCCCAGCATCTGTAATTCTTAAAACTTCACAGGTGAATCTAACCTGCATCCTAGTTTGAGGGTATGGAGCAAAGTTTCTCACACTTCAATGTGCACTCAAATCTCCTAGGGTGTGTGTAAAACGGTAAATTCTGATTCCAGAGTTGTGGGCTGGGGCCCGAGATTGTGCACATCTGACCAGCTGCCAAATGATGCTGATGCTGCTGGTCCATGGACCACACAGTTTGAGTAGCAAGTGTGAGATCTAATACTGGCTTTGACCCAGGTTCACAATTTTCAGATCTAATGCTTGGTAATCCAGTCATCATTAATCTGTGTGTTCTGCTAATTCCTGGGCATCCCAGCCACTTGACAGCCATTGTTCTGTTTGTTCTTTCCTCCTCCCTGACAGGCCCTTACTGGGGAAACTGAATTCTCACCTCTTGAACCATTCTATGATCGATGTTGTCCCCGATGTTTCTCAGCTGCCTGGCCAACTTGTGGATTATTTCCTCCTGGTGATGGTTCTGGCCAATGCTATTCTCCTTGGGCTGAGAAGGTGGGTTGTGATCTGCATAAGAATTCAAAGAGAAAACTCCATCAACTCTGTAAATCACTCACCACTAGTCACTTAAAACTGTCTTAGACAAGGAGAGGGATGAAATCCCAGCATCATAATGACTATCGAAAAGCAAAGCCTTGCACTGGAATAGGTCAACTCTGTCCAGTAGAAATATAATTCAAGCTACATATGAATTTTAAATGTTCTACTGGTAAAATCAGGTAAAAATAATTTTAGTAATATATTTTACTTAGGACAATATATCCAAAGTATTATCACTGTAACGCAAAATCAATATAAAATTATTAATGATATGTTTTACATTCTTTATTATGTTTAAGTTTTCAAAATCCAGTGTTTATTTTATACTTAGAGCACATCTCAATCCAGATATCAACTAATTTCATTGGAAAACCTTGTATTTTGATTTCATGAAGTTTACAGTTAAAAAGTAAATTCGTATATCCAAGTTGTTCCAAACATACCTAAAACTTCTCCAACAATTAAGTATCAGTTTTTTAAACTTAAATTAATTAAAATTAAATAAAACTTAAAATTCAGTTCCTCAATTGCACCGGCCACATTTCAAGTGCTCTATTATTTTCCAAGTATTGAATTTTTAATATCCAGAAGGAAAAAGTATCTCACTTTATGCTGAAAAGTTCTGTGGATATATACATATCCACACAGAGTTCTGAAAATAAAATTGTAGTCTAAATGACCTAGTGGGGAGTTTGGAAAAATCTCATGGTTAATCTTTTTGAAAGAATAATTCCTTCATAAAGCAAATAATAAGCCTCAATGTATTGGAACTCTTAAAAATATTGTTGTATGTTGAGCATCCTTCAGTTGCAATTAGGAAAACTTTTAAGCAGATATGCCTCTAAGGTTTTATAAGTGCTTTTCCACTGCCAGCTATAATGTGAATATTTTCTTTTCTCAAATGATGGTCATCCTTTTATAATCTTGATTTTGTTCACTAAAACTAGAGGTCTAGGGCCTTCTGGTTCAAGACTGAGCACAAGCACTGACCTCTCCCATTTCTACTAGTCCTAGTCTTCTCCCAAGACCCCACCAAAATGAAAGTATAAAAAAGAGTAAAACCACAACAGTGAAGAGAATGGGAAGCAGGATCAAGAGCAGATGAGAGATCTGTGTACGTTTCTAGAAGGCAGAAAGCAGAGAAGACAAGATATGGACAAGTGAGCCAGACAGAGAAAGTGCCAAGAACCCACGACAGGAAACCCAGTTACTCCACCAAGACCCTGAAGCTGGGAAAGGGAGACATGCCATTGACTGTAGTTCTGATGAGGATCAACTGTACCACTTGGTACCCTTGACAGCCCCAGCCCACTAGACCCATCAGATTTCAGGTAAAAAATCCAGATCACTCTTCTCTAATAGAGGAGAACAAATCTTGTGGAGAAAACTAAAACTTCTTTATGAATGTTGGTGCCTTGGGTTAAAGGTCTCCTTGTTCTGGCATTTGAGGGACCTGGGGCCAGAAAGCCAGCTGCCCTAACTCATCACCCTAAAGCTCCCCCAACTCAGAGCCCCCATTTGAGTCCCCACTCAGTGAGGAGCCCTGGAGAAGCAGTTAGGCATAGTGGTAAGATTCTGAAGCCAGATCATTTGGGTTCAAATGTAAAATCCACTACAGATAAAACTATGTAACCTGGGAAAGTTATTTAATCTCTCGATGCCTCAGTTTCTTCAACTGTAAAATGGGAATGATAATGTATTATTTTATCAATTCTAAGATTTTTTAATGCCTCCAAAACAGAATGTGTTTTATAGTCTATGGCATGTCATAGTCCAACAGCATTGTTTACCTTCTTAGCAGGAAACAAAATTATAGTACATTTTACAATTGATGGAATATTAAACTTAATGAGATACCACAGTAACTACCTTGTAGAGGTGTTATTGAGATGATTAAATGAATTAATATATTTGACTTGTGCAGGACAGCACCTGGAACGTGGTGGCTACTGCTACCACCTGGGGAAACAGTCCTACTCACATAACAACAGAAAAAACCCACACCAGCTAACCGGTCAGTATTTCTTTAATATAACAAAAGATCACCAGGCAACTGAGAAGAACCACAGAATGAAAGAGAAATGCCAGATAAACAACCAAAACAGTAACACTGAAGAAAACAGATATAATTCAAGGAACAGAAGGGAATGTTTGCAAATTCTAATGTATATGTTTAGAGAGAGTTAAGAAAATATTACATTTAGGAAACAAAAGAGAATGCTATGAAAAAAGAATAAACCTACAACAAAATCTTTCAGATTTAATAATATGATTGCTAAAATTAAAAATACAACTGATGGTCTGAAAAAATAAAGTCGAGGAAATCACTCAGAAAAAAATCAGAAATTTTAAAATATGAGAGAAAAGATAGGTGATACAGAGAACCAATATGGAAAGACCAGCATCTGATTAATGGGTCACAGAGGGACTTCCCTGGTGGTCCAGTGGTTAAGAATCCGCCTTCCAATGCAGGGGACACAGGTTCGATCCCTGTTTGGGGAATTAAGATCCCACATGCCATGGGGCAACTAAGCCCACGTGCCACAACTACTGAGCCCGTGCACTCTAGAGCCCACACGCCACAAGTACTGAGCCCGTGTGCTCTGGAGCCTGCGCACCACAACTAGAGAGAAGCCCGCATGCCACAAAAGAGCCCTCACGCCACAACTAAAGATCCCGTATGCCGCAATGAAGATCCTGTGTGCTGCAACTAAGACCCGACGCAGCCACGTAAATAAATATTAAAAAAAAAAAAAAAAAAAAAGAGTCACAGAAAGAGAGAAATAGAGGGGGGAAATTGTCATAAGACAACTTCCCAGAACTAAAGGACACCAAACTTCAGATTAGAAAGTCCCACCAAAAAACAGAAAACCCCACCAAGTTCTCAGGACAACAAATGGGGAAATAAAATCCTCACCTCTGGAGCATATCGATATTTCAAAATACCAAGCATAAGGAGATGCTAAAATTCTCCAAAGAGAAACATGGATTAGTTTGATCACTGATTTTCCATCAATAATGGGTACTAGAATATAGTAGAACAATTAATGCCCTCAAGGATTTTATAAAAAATTATTTTCAACCTAGAAGTCTCTGCCTATCTAATTCTCAATAATTTGTGAGAGGTGAAGAAAGACATTTGCAGACATGCAAGGACTCAAGAAGTTGTTCTCCCATGCACAATTTCTTAGGAAGCCTCTTCAGAAAGTTTTCCAGTAAAGCAGAGTACGACTAAACCAAGAAAAAGAAGATTTAGCAAAAGGTGGATCCAACGGTGTACCATACCTAGAGAGTGATGAGATTAGAGCAAAAGAACGGCTCTAAAAGGGAAGTCCCTGAGGAAAGGGAGATTTGGTAGAAGAGATAGTATGGTTGAAAATTTGGGGAAACTTGAAGATATCATAACTACAAATCATGTGAGGAGGGGCAGAGAGGCAATGAGAAAGTCCAGAAAACAATAAAAGGTCGTACAGGAAGTTTATGGTCCAAAGTGAAGTCAATTAAAATGTGGCTTAGTTTAAACTGAAGGAATTGTTTTATAGTTTCTTCCAAAAGGTATTCCTCTGTGTTAAACTTTACAGTACTTTACCTGCATCACTAGTGATGAAATAAAATTCATATTTTATGGCAGACAAGAAAAATTTAAACATAAAACTTTTCTTTGCCTGTTTCGGCCTCCTCCTTCCCTTTTAGTGTATATTGTGAATCTGCAGTAACCAGACCTCCCTAGGAGATAACCTTCCTTGTTACTCTTATAAGGGGCCACCATAACCCATGACCCACTACTTGTAGATCTGGGTTATGTAAATTGTCAACAATATGTCATTTAATGTACAGCCTCCTGTCTCAAAAACTTACATAACTGTGCTTTGACCTTTAACAGGCAGAACAGTTCTCAGAGCTTTCTGAGAGGCTGTTCCCGGGTTATAATCCTCAATTTGGCTCAAATAAAATTTTCCATTTCTTTCTTAGATCGACCAATTAATTTTTTTTCAACACTAGGCATAATTTTAAGCAATCACAGCTTTAATCCCCTATTTCATTACTGGGAGGTGATTATTCTCAGGGAAAGTCATTTAAGTACATATGGACTCTATTGCTGGTAGTGACCACTCCTGAATCCCAGAGTGTTAAGAGAGTATGAAGAGTATTTGCACAACCTTTTTTTTTTTTTCTTGTTTCTTGAGGTAGGCTTGTATTGCTATAAACTTCCCTCTTAGAACTGCTTTTGCTGCATCCCCATAGTTTTTGGATCGTCGTGTTTTCATTTTCATTTGTCTCTAGGTATTTTTTGATTCCTCTTTGATTTCTTCAGTGATCTCTTGGTTATTTAGTAACATATTGTTTAGTCTCCATGTGTTTGTGTTTTTAACATTTTTTTCCCTGTAATTGATTTCTAATTTCATAGCGTTGTGGTCAGAAAAGATGCTTGATATGATTTCAATTTTCTTAAATTTACTGAGGCTTGATTTGTGACCCAAGATGTGATCTATCCTGGAGAATATTCCATGCGCACTTGAGAAGAAAGTGTAATCTGCTGTTTTTGGATGGAATGTCCTATAAATATCAATTAAATCTATCTGGTCTATTGTGTCATTTAAAGTTTGTGTTTCCTTATTAATTTTCTGTTTGGATGATCTGTCCATTGGTGTAAGTGAGGTGTTAAAGTCCCCCACTCTTATTGTATTACTTTCAATTTCCTCTTTTATAGCTGTTAGCAGTTGCCTTATGTACTGAGGTGCTCCTATATTAGGTGCATATATATTTATAATTGTTATATCTTCTCCTTGGATTGTTCCCTTGATCATTATGTAGTGTCCTTCCTTGTCTCTTGTAACATTCTTTATTTTAAAGTCTATTTTATCTGATATGAGTATTGCTACTCCAGCTTGCTTTTGATTTCCATTTGCATGGAATATCTTTTTCCAACCCATCACTTTCGGTCTGTATGTGTCCCTAGGTCTGAAGTGGGTCTCTTGTAGACAGCATATATATGGGTCTTGTTTTTGTATCCATTCAGTGAGCCTGTGTCTTCTGTTTGGAGCATTTAATCCATTCATGTTTAAGGTAATTATTGATATGTATGTTCCTATTACCATTTTCTTAATTGTTATGGGTTTGTTTTTGTAGGTCCTTTTCTTCTCTTGTGTTTCCCACTTACAGAAGTTCCTTTAGCATTTGTTGTAGAGCTGGTTTGGTGGTGAATTCTCTTAGCTTTTGCTTGTCTGTAAAGCTTTTGATTTCTCCATCAAATCTGAATGAGATCCTCGCAGGGTAGAGTAATCTTGGCTGTAGGTTCTTCCCTTTCATCACTTTAAATATGTCATGCCACTCCCTTCTGGCTTGTAGAGTTTCTGCTGAGAAATCAGCTGTTAACCTTATGGGAGTTCCCTTGTATGTTATTTGTCATTTTTCCCTTGTTGCTTTCAATAATTTTTCTTTAATTTTTGCCAATTTGATTACTATGTGTCTTGGCGTGTTTCTCCTTGGGTTTATCCTGCCTGGAACTCTCTGTGCTTCCTGGACTTGGGTGGCTATTTCCTTTCCCATGTCAGGGAAGTTTTTGACTATAATCTCTTCAAATATTTTCTCAGGACCTTTCTCTCTCTCTTCTCCTTCTGGGACCCCTATAATGTGAAGGTTTTTGCATTTTATGTTGTCCCAGAGGTCTCTTAGGCTGTCTTCATTTCTTTTCACTCTTTTTTCTTTATTCTGTTCCACGGCAGTGAATTCCACCATTCTGTCTTCCAGGTCACTTATCCGTTCTTCTGCCTCAGTTATTCTGCTATTGATTCCTTCTAGTGTATTTTTCGTTTCAGTTATTGTATTGTTCATCTCTGTTTGTTTGTTTTTTAATTCTCCTAGGTCTTTGTTAAACATTTCTTGCAACTTCTCAATCTTTGCCTCCATTCTTTTTCTGAGGTCCTGGATCATCTTCACTATCATTATTCTGAATTCTTTTTCTGGAAGGGTGCCTATCTCCACTTCATTTAGTTGTTTTTCTGGGGTTTTATCTTGTTCCTTCATCTGGTACATAGCCCTCTGCCTCTTCATCTTGTCTATCTTTCTGTGAATGTGGTTTTTGTTCCACAGGCTGCAGGATTGTAGTTCTTCCTTGCACAACCTTTTACCTTTGTAAAATAACAAGTGGACAAGAGGGTATTGGAAGTCTTGGCCTCTCCATATGCTGGACCATCTGCTTCCAGATTGGAAAACACATGCCTCCCTTTTTCAGAAACACACCACCTCCATGGAACTCAAGGCTTTGTCTCAAACTCAATGTGACCTCTTCTTCAAGTAAGGAAAGTGGCTTCTTTTAGGAGAGCGTGAAGCCATTAGCTAGTGCTTAAGAGTCAGTCATTTTGAACATTTTAATCTTTCAAGTATAAAATCAACAGTAATTGCCCCGTCTCAAAGGACACACCCTCTCAGAATCAATTAAACATATTATAGTTGAATGTCCGATTGTTAACAGTACCTAATCTGAATAATAATTTCCAAAAAATGTGCTTACATTTAGCAGGACTACTAGTCAATCTCAGGAAGGCTCAAAGTCTCTTACCAAGGACACGCTGCTCCTTTAAAAAAGGATTACCAGTATCACCCAGGATTGAAGAACAACAAAAGGGAATTAGTCACACAATGAGAATGAAAGGAAGTTTGCACAACTGAAGCGTGAATTGGAGCTACCAGACTAGACTTGGCATCAGTAAGTGTAGACTACTCTTCCAAGAGGTGCCCTGACGAAGGAATGAGAGAGAATGGACAGTAGCTAGAGGAAGAGGTGTGTTGAAGGAATTCTCTAAGTTGGGAGTCTTGAGCAGGTTTGTAGGTTGAGGAGAGGAATTAGCGCAGGAGTGATGGAAAATGGAAGGTAGAGTAGGGCAAATTGTTGAGGCGGAGTCCCAGAGGTTTAGGAGAAATGAGAATGAAAATGTGAGGAAGGATAAATTTTGAATAGGGTGGGGGGGTTCTTCCCTTCCTTTGAGATAGGATAGAAAGAGAGAAGATGTGATGCTCATGTAAGGAAGACTGCAATAAGGGCTAAGGAGATTAAGGTGTTTACCCCAATGACGTCAGTTTTGTCCATGAAGCAGAGAACTCAACCATCTGCTGAGAAAGAGGGGAATCCTGAAGTGGCTAAAATTAGTCACCAACAGAAATGGAAAAAAGAAAACTGACCAGAGCTAAAGACCACCATCACGCCCCCAAAAAAAGAAAGAAAAAATACGTATATATGATCTTGATGTGCATTCTCTTTCCAGCTGGCAAGAGTCCTAAACTTGGATCTAAAGAAAAGAAAATTGTATCCTATCCTCACATAGGAGAAAGTCTTGACTCAGTTACTTTCTAATTTCCTGTTCTTAGATTCTCTGTGCCTCAGTTTCCTCATTTGTCAAAAGGGACTTTAAGATTATTCTTAATATTAAACAATAATGTTCATGAAGTACCTGGTATACAATAAGTCCTATGTCATATGTCTTAGCTACTACCACTGGACTTGGTGTTAGACTATATTTACATAGATACAATAACGTAAACCAAGATTGTTGGTTTTTAAATTTTAGAATCAACTGATGGAAAAAACATGGAAGAGTTGGTTGTGGCTGGAAGACAGAATGTATATGTTAAAACTCCAGCTAATAAAAATTAAAAAGTACAGTTGTGCCTTGGTATCGAGGGGCATTGTTTCCAGAACACTCTCCCCTCCCCTGGCAGATACCAAAATCCGAGGATGCTCAAGTCCTTTATATGAAGTGATGAACCTGGCTGGGTTCAAAAGTAAAGAGCTCTGAGGGCAAGGGTCCCCAGAGCTCCAGGACGCTACACAGAATAGAGTGGGAGGGATGAGATGGGGGCAGGGAGAGCCAGGGTCTCAGTGCATGAATTCACCTCAGCCAAGGGTAAGCTCCTAAGGAGGTGGCTTAGATAGTAGGTGAAATATATGGCCCTTTGATCAAAATTGCAACCATATTTCCTGTCATTTCAGTTTCTACTGTTGTTTCAAGAGTATCTCACCTCAAGCCATTTTGGAATGGCACCCTAACAATTAACTGACACCCCAGCAAGGATAATTTGACAATTACCTGAGAAAAGATGAAGGCACCAGTGAGGGCTGAGAGTCCACGCAAGAGGGAAGGTGCCCAGAGAGAAGAAAGGGCAACCGAGTGGGGACACCCTCCAAACGAATAGCATCTACTTCAAAATGGCTTTAGGGCCAGCCCTACCTGTGCCAATCAAAAGCATAATGATTTGCAACTATTATTTTACCTGATTAATTGTCACCTGGGGAATACAAAATCTAGTATCTGCAGTAGAAAGATGGAATACAAGTTGGATAAGTTTCAGTAATGGACGTTGGGAGAAATGAAGGAGCTGTAAGGATGCCAACAAGCCTTGGGTATCCCAGTTGGGTAGGCAAAGGGGCAGAGAAGGAAGGACCTAGAGATAGGATGCAGCAAAAGATTGTGCCCAAAGCAAGAGGTGTGTTTTCCATTCCGGAACTCAACATAATAACTATTTGTATTTTGTGTATGTCTGACCAACTAAGTGGCAAAACCCTTGAGCACATGTATCTATTTCATAACTGGAACCTAGCTCAGTGCCCTACACAGATATTGTTGATTATGATTATAAAGTTGCATAAGGGGGTGGAGAGAATGGGACAGAAAAGGGTTGGAGGAAAACGGTTGGCTACTCTGTAAGTTGATCTAAGGACAGCCCTACCTTTTCCTTTGTCGTGAAGACAGCTCTCCTTTCATTTAAAGTTGCAAAATAGCAATAATAATGCACATTCACATATTTTAAACTCTTGGTATAGAACCTTATCAAAATCCTGGAGACCCTCTCACAATTGGTGGTGGAAGTGTAAATTGGTACAACCTCTGTGGGGGGCAATGTATCTATCAAATTTTACAAATGCAAATGTGCATGAGGTTATCTATTGCAGCATTGGTTTCAATATTAAGTGTTTGGAAACAACCCAAATGTATATCAGTAGGAAACTACTTAAATAAATGATGGTGTATCCACACTATGGAATATTATGCCACTATAAATAAGAATTAGGAAGCTCTGTAAGTATTAATGCAGAGAGAGCTCCAGATCATAGTGTTAAGTGAGAAAACAAGTAAAAACAGTGTGTTTAATGTGCTACCTTTGTCTAAAAAGGGAGGGGTATATAAATTTATATTCACAATTGTTCATATTTGCAAAAAGAACCTCTGGAAGAATACCCAAGAATCTAAAACAGTGGCTACCTATGATAGGAATTGAGCAGATGGGGGACAAGAATGCAGGAGAGACTTTTCACTATATGCCTTTTCTTATTCTTTAGTTTCCCAACCTTGAAAGTGTATTTTTTTTTTAAGAAAACACTTATATAGCACTTATAATGTGTCAGCCACTGTTGCAAGCCATTTAAAATAAGTAATGCATTACTATTATTATTAACATAAATACTTATTCACATTTTAATTTTAAAGCTATCCCAGAATTGTCATCATTGTACTGAGATTATGCAGAAAAATATCTTTGTTCGTAGGAGACAATATGTGGAATTACTTGGAGATCAAGTTAGTTATGTCTGAAACTTTATCTCAAATGGTTTAGCAAAGCAAAACATCTGTGTATGCATTCATGAGTATGTGCCTTTGTGTGTGTATGTGTGTGTGGAGAGACAGAGAGACAGAAAGCAAATGTGGCCAAAAAAATGGTAAATCCATGTGAAGAGTATATGCATAACCATAGACTTATCTGTGCAACTTTTGTGTAGATTTTAAATTTTCCAAGGTCAACATTGGAGGGGAAAAGTATCTTAGAAAAGTCCTTAAAACTTAAATAAAACATTTCCATTTAGCTTCTACAGAGTCTTTGGACTGGTTTTCAGTGCCCTTAGAATAATCTCAACTTATCTGTCCGTCCTCCTCACTCTTCTTCTTGAACCTTATGCTCTAACTAAACTGTATCTCCATTCGACCAAATCTTACCTGTGAAGCATATCTCAAAAATTACTTTCTCTAAGTTACCTTTTTTGAGTCTTCCAAAATAATGTAATCTCTCACCACTTCGAATATCTATAGCACTTTCAGTTCTATTGGATACATCGTAGTCTAGATTTTGTTACGATCATTGCATGTTTTCATTACGTAAAATGACAGAGATGATTATGCACATTAGATGTGTATATTAGCATACTTACCTATTGGATACACATTGTCTATAACAATAATTATGGGTTACCATTACTCCCTAAGGACTTGGAATTGAAAGAAAAAATTGTCTTCTGACAGCTAAAAGGCAAGATCAATGTGTGTTTAGTGGAAATAGGTGAGATGGACAGTCATTGGAAGGGGAGAAGCTACTAGCTCTCCCTCGAACAAGCCATTCCCTCTGCCTGCAACTTGCACCCTCCTTAACCCCCTCAGGTCTCAGTCTTGGGTTACGTCTCAAGGGAAGCCTTCTCTAACCTCCCTAGTAGGTCAAAGCCCCATTACAGCATCTGGACCTCTTCTTAGCACGTATCACATTATATTTAACATTGGTGTGTGTAATTGACTGCTATCTGCCTCCTTTACCAGACTGTCTGCTCCAGGAAGGAAGGGGCTGTTACTGTTTTTGTTCACCATTGTCACCCCAGAACCTAGCACAGTGCCTAGAATATAGTAAGCCCTAGTATTTTTTTTTTATGAATAAAAAAAGTAAATGTGTCCATCTAGAGGAGGAAAGGGAGAGGTGGTGAGCCTTAGAAGCACCAAAAAAAAAAAAAAAAAAAAAAAGGCAAAATGAGCATCCAGGCACTCTCAAAGGGAGAAAGAAGCTGAATAACTGGACCCTCTACTGACTTCTACAATTAATATATCCCATTTACACTAGCTATATATATGTGTATGCATACGTATACATGTGTGTGTTTATATATATTTATTTTAATTTTTTGGCCATGCCACGCGGCTTGTGGGATCTTAGTTCTCCAACCAGGGATTGAACCCGGGCCCCTTGCAGTGGCAGCACAGAGCCCTAACCACTGGACCACCAGGGAATTCCCCTATGTGTGTGTAAATATTTTTAATTCTGCCCTTTCCTATCAATACTTATTACATTTTTAGAGGTGGGCAGGGCCTCTTTCCACTTTTAATCATTTTTGTTTTCCCAAGAGTGTCTAATTTATCTTAAATGATGTATCAGGATGGTTGCTCTGGACTTCCCAAAATCCTACCCACCACCTCAACTTTTCTAAGAAGTGTCTTTAATTCCCCATACAAATACTATGGGTTGTTTTTTTCCCCAAAGAGTTATGTTCATACGTGTAGTGTAGATGTCCCCAAAGTAACAGATAAATTTGGGCTTCAGTGAGGACAAAAGCCACTAAGGGGAGAAAGGGACCTTCTCGATCAGCTTCTTCATTAAGAGTTTTACTTTGGGCAGTACTTGCGCTATCTATCTTAAATAACCTATCTATCTAATCTATCTCTATCATCTATCTATCTCATCCATCGTCCATCCATCCAATCAGGTTCCCAGCAGGAGAACTTCGCAGGGTCGTCTGTGCGACCTCCCACACCTGGGCAGACTCCGCGCCCAGCTGCGCTGCTCAGACCCGTTCTCCGGCTGGCAAAGCGCTTGGGGCAGGGCTGGCGGTAGAAGTCACGTGGGCGGCTGTGACCAATGGGAAGCTCAGACGGCGCACGTTGGCCGTAGGCGGTCTCCCGCGCCAGAGATGGTGCGTCTGGCTGGTTCCCTGCCTCAGAGTACAGTGAGACGGAGGGAGGCGGGGCACCCGGAATATACCGCCCGGTGCCTCCGATGACCCTGGCGTTAGCGTTCTCGACGCCGGAATAACAATTCTATGTCCCTCTCACACCGCACCTCTCAGTCTGCACATCCCCCATTCCTTTAGTGATACCGTAAAATAGAAGAGGAGAAAAGCACTGCTTCCTCCTGAGCCTGTCAGGGAAGGAAATTGGGCGGGGAGGGGCGGTGGTGGAGGTGGATTGTGTCTGCTACCACCTCTAATCGGGGCTTCCCTCATTCCTGTTCGGCGGTCGTTGAATGCACACTGATGATGCACCAGTCGAAAATGCCAGGCGCAATTAAGATTTTACATACATAGTAAAACGAGAGCTCTAAGCGAGAAAACAAACAGGTAGATTAGGTTGTTGGCTGTTACTCCCTAACTCGAAGGTAGTAGCATTATTAATTCTTCACCCTGCTTCTGCTTTTGAGGTGAAGCTGTAATTAGGAAAGCTTTTGGGGTAAATGTGGCAACGGCGCACAGTGCACCTCAGTTTCGTGAGGGTCCTGTGAGGCTTAAGTAGTATAGTGGGTGTGAAAACATTGGAAAGGTTTACAATAAAATACAAGCTCTAGAAGAGTGCACAACTTTATGAATATACTAAAAATCACTGAATTGTGTGCTTTAAAAGTTTGAACTTTATGGTGTATGAATTACATCTCAATTTAAAAAAGCAAAATATACGTTCTAGAAGGTATTCATAGATGACACAGTCTCAGGCTTTGAGAAATCATTGTTGACACCTGCCCAGATGAAAATTCGATATTTTAGTCGATTGAGTTCTTTCTAGAAAATGGATACTATATTTGATATGGTGGCAAGCATCTATCAGGATGCTTGAAATTTCCACTTTCTCAGTGGCATGTAATTCTTTTAAATTAGAGAATAGTTTGAGATTAATCTTAATAATTCCTTTCAGGTGTCTAGCATATTTTTAATCTAAAATCTTTTTTAAAAGTCTAAAACCTCACACATATAACCCTAACACTCTTTAATGCTTTTCAAAACATAACATTTTAATTTTCCGACATTTTGGGGCATTTAGGAATCACACCTTTAGTTTATTTTATTTTGTGGTACGCGGGCCTCTCACTGTTGTGGCCTCTCCCGTTGTGGAGCACAGGCTCCGGACACGCAGGCTCAGCAGCCATGGCTCACGGGCCCAGTCGCTCTGCGACATGTGGGATCTTCCTGGACCGGGGCACGAACCCGTGTCCCCTGCATCGGCAGGCGGACTCTCAACCACTGCGCCACCAGGGAAGCCCATCACACCTTTTTGAAAAACAAAATTTCACGTTTATCCTTCCCTCATGTTCCTTCCTATACTGACAAAATCAAGAAGGAACCTAAACTGCATTTTCCCTACCTTAACAATGCAGACATTTTCAGGTCAAGTTTAAACATTAACTTTTTTTTTTTTTGCGGTACGCGGGCCTCTCACTGTTGTGGCCTCTCCCGTTGCGGAGCACAGGCTCCGGACGCGCAGGCTCAGCGGCCATGGCTCACGGGCCCAGCCGCTCCGCGGCATGTGGGATCTTCCCGGACCGGGGCATGAACCCACGTCCCCTGCATCGGCAGGCGGACTCTCAACCACTGCGCCACCAGGGAAGCCCTAAACATTAACTTTTATGAAAAGATAAATTTGATCTATTTCAGTCAATTTGGAATCATCTTACTTATTTGTCACATCAATGATTCAGGGCTTATAGAAACTAAGAGATTTATACCATGAAGCAAAGTCAGTTTTAGATTTTTCTATGTAAGAACTTTGATGAATAGATTTATGACTCACTACTTATAGTTAATGTTTAATTTTATATCCTCAATATCAAGAAAAATACAAGCTAAGTAGAATATTTAACTTAGTTTAATACAAATAATATCTTACCTGGGTTCCTTGACATGGCTGAAACTGGCTGCGAGCTGACAAGTCCGGTCATGTAAGCCTTCTGAAAATTGTATTTCAACCACAGTGATTTGCAACAATTTGTTACTTTCGGAGAGAGATTCAGAAGTTGTTTACGTTCACAAACAATGGCATCATGTTTTTTCTTCTTCATGTTTTTTCCCTGTTGAAAAAATATATTTTCAGAGGATTTCCCCCATTTCTCAGTATATATTTGGTATGTTAGATGAATAGTGATGTTGTAACACAGGCAGCCTTTATTCCGTATATGAAAGGGTTTTGGATTTGGGTGGAAAATGGAACAGGGTGATCTCTAAGTTCTTTTTCAACTTAAGTAAACATCTTTCCATGTTGTTTGGTCTTTAGATCTGCTACACCACCCTGCAGCCTCATCTCCCAGCAGTTTTTCGTCATCTTTTTTTTTTTTTTTTTTTCGGTACGCGGGCCTCTCACTGTTGTGGCCTCTCCCGTTGCGGAGCACAGGCTCCGGACGCGCAGGCTCAGCGGCCATGGCTCACGGGCCCAGCCGCTCCGCGGCATGTGGGATCTTCCCGGACCGGGGCACAAACCCGTGTCCCCTGCATCGGCAGGCGGACTCTCAACCACTGCGCCACCAGGGAAGCCCCGTCATCTTTTTAATAGCTACATTCCGTCAAGGGAACAGTCTAAATTAGTACACATAGAAGAAAAGAGACAAATTAGAAGCCAAAAGAAAAATAGATTAAAAAAAATAATAAAAAACCTAGGGACTTCCCTGGTGGTGCAGTGGTTAAGAATCTGCCTGCCAATGCAGGGGACACGGGTTCGAGCCCTGGTCCAGAAAGATCCCACATGCTGCGGAGCAACTGGGCCCGTGCACCACAGCTACTGAGCCTGCTCTCTAGAGTCCGCAAGCCACAACTACTGAGCCTGTGAGCCACAACTACTGAAGCCTGTGTGCCCTAGGGCCTGCGAGCCACAACTATTGAGCCCGCATGCCACAACTACTGAAGCCTGCGTGCCTAGAGCCTATGCTTCGCAACAAGAGAAGCCACCACAATGAGAAGCCTGCGCACCACAACGAAGAGCAGCCCCTGCTCACCGCAACTAGAGAAAAGCCTGGGTGCAGCAATGAAGATCCAATGCAGCCAATAAATAAATAAATTTATTTTAAAAAAAAAAACCTAGACAGGTGGGGAAGGTTGGAGATGGAATACATTCTTCGTCCTATTTTGGTGTATCTGTGCGTGCATGAGTTTCCTCCCCAGAATGATTCTTGTATTCCCTCTTTAATCCTCCATAAACACACAGTCCATCTCTACAGACACTAATGAAGGCTATTCTGTGCTCAGTACTCCCCCTTTTTTCTAATATTGAAGCGCCAATCCAATAATTTGAAGAATTGAAGATTTTCATTGTCTATTAGTGCACTTAATTATCTTATTCTAAAGGTTGGCCACAGAGTTTCACTTGCTATTTTACCTTGTAAATCTAAGCAGTTACCAGAAAGTAAAGGAATGGATGAGAGGTCAGACCATAAAAAACAACTAAAGAGGTAGCAGGATAGGTCTTCAGGAGCCTCAGATGAGTACTATCCAATAAAAATTTGTGAACCACATACGTAATGTTAAGTTTTCTAGTGGCTACATTAAAAAAGTGAAAAGTAACAGGTAAAATTAATTTTAATAATATACTTTATTTAACCAAATGTATCCCTAAATAAATCCCAATGTTATCATTTCAACAGGTAGTCAATATAATTATTAATGAAATATTTTATATTCTCATTAATGTAAGTCTTCAAAATCTGGTATGTATTTTATACTTGCAGCACATCTCAATTCAGCCACATTTCTGGTGCTCAGTAGCTACATTTGGCCAGTGGCTACTGTACTGGACAGTAAATGCAATAAAGCGGTATTGCAGCTTTAGAGGAAGAAGCAAGAATTGAAAAGAAATGGCTTTTAGAGAAAGACAATAAGCAGCTATCTCAGCTAGAAAAACCAAGGTAGGGGAAATCATCAAGTAAAATTCTGATTCATCATTTTTCAAATGTACCACATTTTCCAGTGTAGAATGCTATTACAAATTTTGATTATTGTAATTTGGGCCAGATTAGGAGAGAGGGAGTTGTGGGATGAAGGGTAGTGTGTGCCTGGGCATTTTTAGTGCCTTAGGCTGCCTGACATTTTAATTATACTCATCAGGTAATCTTCTAACCTTAATTTGATTTCTCAAGTAAACTTTTCAATGGGAAAAGGATATCCTCTACAGCAAATGCATCAGAACCAGATCAGCCCTGGATAAAATTATTAAATTACTAAATGGGCAAAGTTGACAATCAAGATGTAGTTTCGGGGCAAGAGTCTTACTTGAAAGAGCTTGCTGACAGCCTTACCCATCAGCACATTGTGAAACTGTCATTTTGTACTGGGTGTTCACATGACATTGCTAGATAACTGAGAATAAAATATATAACCATGGTCTTTTTTTATTAATTAATTTATTTTTAAATTTTGGCTGTGTTGGGTCTTCGTTGCTGTGCGCGGGCTTTCTCTAGTTGCAGCAAGTGAAGGCTACTCTTCGTTGCAGTGCGCGGGCTTCTCATTTCGGTGGCTTCTCTTGTTACAGAGCACGGGCTCTAGGTGTGAAGGCTTCAGTAGTTGTGGCACGCAGGCTCAGTGGTTATGGCTTGAGGGCTGTAGAGTGCAGGCTCAGTTGTTGTGATGCACGGGCTTAGTTGCTCCGCGGCATGTGGGATCTTCCTGGACCAGGGCTCCAACCAGTGTCCCCTGCATTGGCAGGCGGATTCTTCACCACTGCACCACCAGGGAAGTCCCTAACTGTGGTCTTTTTTTTTAGAAATTGACATTTTAAAAAATAAATTTATTTATTTTATTTACTTATTTTTGTGCTGGGTCTTCGTTGTAGCACTCGGGCTTTTCATTGCGGTGGCTTGTTGCGGAGCACGGGCTCTAGGCGGACGGGGTTCAGTAGTTGTGGCACGTGGGCTCAGTAGTTGTGGCTTGTGGGCTCTAGAGTGCAGGCTCAGTAGTTGTGGCACACGGGCTTAGTTGCTCCGCAGCATGTGGGATCTTCCCAAATCAGGGCTCGAACCTGTGTCCCCTGAATTGGCAGGTGGACTCCCAGCCACTGTGCCACCAGGGAAGTCCCTAACCATGGTCTTTTAATATAAACAATCGAGAATGTTGGACTTTATTTTCCCCAGATAGGTTTGTATTTTAATACAATTATTACCAAACAGTTCTACAGGATGTTATGAGATATTTATTGAAAAATAATCAATGCTAATTATACAGCCATCTTTCAGTATCCATGGAGGATTGATTCCAGGATCCCCCTTGGATATCAAATCCACAGATGCTCAAGTACCTTATATAACATGGCACAGTATTTACATATAACCTATGCACATCCTCCCATATACTTTAAATCATCTCTAGACTACTTATAATACCTAATACAATGTAAATGCCATGTAAATAGTTATAAATATAATGTAAATGCTATGTAAATAGTTGACAGTCCACAGCAAATTCAAAGTGTTGCTTGTTGAAACTTTCTGGAATTTTTTTTTCCCGAATATTTTCCATCTACAATTGGTTGAATCCAAGGATGCAGAACCAGTGGATACAGAGAGCCAACTATATTTTTCATCTAAAATTTATTTTTAAATATATCTAAGAAAAACACTATGCTCTTTTATATAGTTGTTAGTATAACTGCCTTTAGAAAATTCTGTGCCTACCTGAAAACTTTAGGAAATCCCAGGATTCTCTAAAGCATAATAATGGGAGACACATGGAAGCCTAAGCAATCATTGAGCTGATATATGTTGTCTATTTAATAATCATTGGTTTATGTTATTAGGTATCTTATTTCAAAATATATTTATGATATTTTTCACTTAATAAAGTTGTTTTATCTACTTTGTTTGGAGGTTGTTCTAATATAACGTTTTAAATATATGTGAGTGAAGTTTTTATCATTTCTTGCAGCAACTAATTCATCTATGGATTCATATTTTGCTGTCTATGTGTGGTAAGCTGAATAATGGTTCCCCCAAAGATGCCCACATCCTAATTCCCAGAACCTGCGAATATTTTCCTTTACGTGGCAAAATGGACTTAGCATATGTGGTTAAATTAAGGCTGTTGAGAAGCAGAGATTATCCTGGGTTATCTGGGCCTGGCCTAGTCATATAGGTCTTTATAAGAGGGAGGCAGGAGAGTCAGAGTCAGAGAATGAGATGGAAGCAGAGGTCAGAGTAATCTGAGAAAGGGTCTATCATCAATTCTCGGCCTTTTGGCTAAGATCAAGTGTAGAAAGGGTCTATGAGCCAAGGAATGCAGGCAGCCTCTAGAAGCTAAAAAAGGCATGGAAACTGATTCTCTCCTAAAGCCTCCAGAAGGAATGCAGCCCTGCCAACTCATTTTAGACTTTCAACCTCCAGAACCATAAGATAATAAATTTGTGTTGTTTTAGGCCACTCAGTCTATGGTAATTTGAAACAGAAGGAATAGAAAACTTATAAAATATGTTATTTGAGCACAATATTGTATTATTGCCAGTACATGATAATTTAAAAAGTGTTCATTATAAAATAAATTTGCGAGATGGACAAGAGCCCATATTATAGTGTTTTCATATCAATAATTAGACAATTATAATAACTAGGATTGTTGAACTCTAAATAACTACTTATTGGTGGCAGCAATACATTAATTATTAAATTATTTATTTAATTTATTTAACATTAATTTATAAATTAAGCTACAAATCTTTATAGCGAGCAATGTATGTTATCAACAATGAAAAACATATATGGACCCCCTACTGAATACCAGGCATTACCCTAGAAGCTAGCAGTTAACAGGACAGAAATGGTGCCTTGCCTTGTGGAGGTGACAGTCTAGCAGAGGAGATAGGCATATATACTAATTAGAGTCATGGCAGGTATTATGAGAATCTACCATGGGTAGTGTACCTAACCTAGTCTGGGTGGTCAGGAAGGATTTATCTATGAATGATGTTTAAACAGGGACCTAAAAGATGACTTGGAATTGGCCAGGAGGGAAGATGAGGGAGGGGAAAAGGTCTCAGAAAGCTGGGATGTAAAAGCCCAGCAGCAGTAAAGAATTCAAGGCATTTGAAGAACTAAAAATAAAAACAGTGAAGGCTTTTCAATTCAGGGTAGTTGAGATCTTCCCCACACCACTTCCCTCAAAAATAAAAAGGAGGGAAAAAAACCCAGAAACACAAATTTCATCTTTATTGAACTGGTAATCATCCCAAACTACAATGCATGAAAATGGAAAATGGATGGAGGGTGATAAAGGACTTAGCAGACCCAAGCAAGTTCACGTCTAAGTGGTGGGGAAGACAAAACCAAGGAGAAGCAAGGCAGGTCACCAGAAGGGACCCTGGAAAGACTCAGGAATTGGAAGCAGGTAAGACACAGGAGGAAATTAGAGGAGCGGAGATGGAAGGAGTGTAGTGTTGAAAAGAGAGATTTGTTTGAAAATGTGTTTAAGAAGTGGTCAGATCCCCAGGTCCCGACTCCACCTGATATAATCAGGCTACTACTTTTACCTGCATGTGAAACAAGAAATGCCACCTCTGGAGAAAGTAAGTCTGAGGAGTTCTAGATGTGGGAACATCGGCATACATCAGAATGGGAGTGAGATGTCTTACTGAATAGAGAGGAATTAAGTCTGAATCTGAAAATGAGACACCCAGGCCTCTTCTCTTGCTCACATACAGAACTTCACAGCCAAGTTCTACTCTCAAGCAGAAAATAAAGTGTGCTTCTCAGGAAAAATTAACCATGCCAGAGAAAAGAGCCCTGACATTTAGGGGACCCATAGGAAAAGCCTACGGTGAATCCCTTCAATTGACAAAACTCAAACACACACTCGGAGCATCCAATCAGCTTTTAGGACTTTACTCTTAAAATATAAGTGGACAAAAATCATCAGATACTTCAACATAAAAAAATTTAAAACCTTCAACATGTGAGAATCAGGGGGGAGAGGAATCACAGGAAATAGAGACAATGCAAGGAACATAAAAATACTTCAAAGAAAGCATAGTATCAGAAAAATATATCCATGGAACAAGAACAGGATGCTAAAAGAAGAAATAACCTAAGAGCAAGAAAGAGCAACTGGAAATAAAAATACTGTAATAATTAAAATTCAGTAAAAATTTATATACTGAAAGATAAAGACAAAGAAATCCTCAAAGTAGAATGGCCTTGGAAATTGTTACAGGTCTGAAGGAATCATGAGAACATTTTGCAAGCTAACTGATCTCTGTTTTACAATTGGTATTATAGGGAGATAAAATGGTGGGCAGATGGGGAGCACTACCGTAGATTAAAAGAGGCTAAAGAAATAAAACAACCAAATGCGATATGTGAACTTTGGATCCTAGTTTAAAAAAAAAAAAAAAAGGCTATAAAAAAGTGTTCTAAGGTCCTTGCATTGTCCAAGGAGAGGTAAAAATATAAATTTAAATTTGTTATACTTAGAGAGTTATACTTTTTATATGATATAAAATTAGATATATGTGATTATTGGCCTCATTTCTTTACCCTGCATCCACATCTCTGCCATGGCTTCATGAGCCTGGGGCAGGAGTGACAGTGTGCTAGTTTTAAACCTACGCCCGAAGAAGCCTGATGTGTTTCTGCTTTGCCCTTTCGCACCTCTGCCATCTCCATGGGAAGAGTTTTCCCTGGGTAACTGCTGCCCTTCAGACTGAACATCAGAAAGAGTGCAAAACAAAAGACAGCAAAACATCAACAGGCTAGAATTAGATTCTTTTTTTACCCTGCCTTTCTCCCAGAGAAAGAGAATTAGCGCTTCTTTATTCCACTCCCTATTTTCCAAATTTACTAAAGGAGCATAAATTAGTTTCATTCTCAGAAAGAAAAAAGTTACTAAAGAAATGAAATCATGAATTCTTTTTGCAGAGTAATGCATATTTGTTTCTCCCAAGAAATGAATTTATCAGAGTGCCTTGCACACAGTGGATGGGCAATAAATATTTGTAGAATGAAAAAAGGAACTCCCTTAACTCACCTCTCCTGGCTTCTGCTGCGATTCTCTTTGTTCTTAGCCTTTCTCTCCCTTCTAAGACTAGCTTCCTCCCTCTCCCACTCCCAGTTTCTCTCTCCCTTTCTGATTCTTCCTTCTCCTTCCCTACCTCTTTGTCATTCTCTCTTTTCCTTCTCCCTAACTCTAATTTTCTCCTCCTATACTTCTCTCCTTTCCTTTTTCCTTCCCCCTTTTTTCTTTTTAGTTTGATATTGCCTCCCCCTTTCGTTTTTCTCTCCTTTCCCCTTCTCCTTAACTGGGATTTCTCCTTCTTAGCTAGACGTAATAAATAGTTATTTATTATGTTTATTGAAAGTGTATTATTTATAGAAATTTATCCTGTTTTTAGCATTTAAATAATTTTAAAATATATCTGTATGTGTACTTAATTTTTAGGAGCTATTTTAATAACACATTAAAAACTAAATTAAGTTGCTTTTTAATTATGTGTGACTCTCCTTTGACTTTTCAGTGGTTCAGTGGCTCTGGGTAGAAGAGTTTCACCACCCTTATTTTTATTTATTTATTTTTTTTCCTTTTTTGGCTGCATTGGGTCTTCATTGCTATGCGCCATATTTCTCTAGTTGCGGCGAGCGGGGGCTACTCTTCATTGCGGTGTGCGGGCTTCTCACTGCGGTGGCTTCTCTTGTTGCAGAGCACAGGCTCTAGGCAGCGGGCTTCAGTAGTTGCGGCTCGTGGGCTCTAGAGTGCAGGCTCAGTAGTTGTGGCGCACGGGCTTAGTTGCTTTGTGGCGCGTGGGATCTTCCCAGACCAGGGCTCGAACCCGTGTCCCCTGCATTGGCAGGTGGATACTTAACTACTGTGCCACCAGGGAAGCCCCAACCACCCTTATTTTATACCTTTTCAAAAAAGGAAATGTTCGGGATTTCCCTGGCAGTCCAGTGGTTAGGACTCTGCACTCTCACTGCCGAGGGTCTGGGAACAAAAATCCCGCAAGCCATGCAGAGCGGCCCCCCAAAATAAACCTTAAAAAAAAAAAGAAATGTCCTCCAGTGACCTTCAAATCTTCAAAAGTCTCCTTACTTGGACAGACAATATTTTCACATGTAACCAAGGTCATCTTTCGGAACTTTTGGAACCTAGGCCAAATTCCACTTCCTGATCCACCTTCCCATATATATTTCTCTCCAAGTAGAATCAGTTTACAATGAGCATTTTGGGCAAACTTGAAAGAAAATAAATCACAATCATGCGTTGGTCACTGATCCTCTTAAGACCTTAGATTCCTTCTCATCAAGTGAAAACCTTGGCACTGATGATTTCTAAGGCCCCTTTCACATTTGGCATTTCATGACTGAATCCTAAAGAATGGAATTTCTAAAAGGGAAACATGAGGCCCAAAGGGCGGATTTTCTAAGGAATCCTAGAATTTCAAAGCTTGAAATTGCTCTCTTCAACCTTGTTTATATATTACCATCATGTGATTAAAAATCAAAGAGCAGCTAAGGAAGGACTCAGTAATTCCTAATAATTCCTTCCAGATCCAGCCTAGGAAAGAGAGAGAGAGAGAGAGAGAGAGAGAGAGAGAGAGAGAGAGAGAGAGAGAGAGTGTGTGTGTGTGTGTGTGTGTGTGTGTGTGTTTGCAACCTCTTAAGAATTAGAATCTATGAGGGTACTTACGGTACCGTTAAAAAAAAAAGGGCTAAGAGGGGCTTCCCTGGTGGCGCAGTGGTTGAAAGTCCGCCTGCCGATGCAGGGCACACGGGTTCGTGCCCCGTTCCGGGAGGATCCCACGTGCCGCGGAGCGGCTAGGCTCGTGAGCCATGGCCGCTGAGCCTGCAAGTCAGCCTGTGCTCCGCAACGGAAGAGGCCACAACAGTGAGAGGCCCGCGTACAACAAAAAAAAAAAAAAAAAAAAAAGCGCTAAGAAAAGGACATATTTGACAGAGAACCAAATGTCCCCTTAAGAAAAGATGTTAAATTCTCTTTAAAATAATAACTATTGTTGTCAATTATTATGAATAAAAGGAGGAAATACTGAAAATATCTTGTCACTATAAAATATTTTTATTTTCATTCAAACTGCATCGTAAATGCTAAGGAGGGCTTCCCTGGTGACGCAGTGGTTGAGAGTCCGCCTGCTGATGCGGGGGACGCGGGCTCGTGCCCTGGTCCGGGAAGATCCCACATGCTGTGGAGCGGCTGGGCCCGTGAGCCATGGCCGCTGAGCTTGTGCGTCCGGAGCCTGTGCTCCACAACGGGAGAGGCCACAACAGTGAGAGGCCCGCATACCGCAAAAAAAAAAAAAAAAAAAAAAAAAGTCATAAATGCTAAGGAAACCTATATATATATATATTATTGGAGTATAATTGCTCTACAATGTTGTGTTAGTTTCTGCTGTACAATGAATTGAATCAGCTATATGTATACCTATACCTCCTCCCTCTTGGACCTCCCTCCCACCCCCGCCATCCCACCCATCTAGGTCATCACAGAGCACCAAGCTGAGCTTCCTGTGCTTTATAGCATGTTCCTGCTAGCTATCTATTTTACGCATGGTAGTGTATAAACCAGTATATTTTGATATACAAACAATTTACAATTGACATTAAGGAGGTCAATTTTATCTCACAAAAAAGTCTTTCGGTGTTCCTTTTAAAGATAATGTTGGTTTGGATGGAGTGTGTATATAACATTAATACTAATAGAGCCTTAAAATTTTCTAGTGCTTTGAGGTTATAAAATACTTTCGTATACACTTTGATTATGTTTTCTTCCTTCCACAACCTCATGGCAGAGGTAGGTCAGTTATCTTACAGACTGGGAAACCCAAGCTTATGGGTGACTTGCTCAGTTAGTAACTGGTGGAATGACCTCAAACTGAGGTCATCTGGCTCTTTTTCCAATGTTTTGTTCTTTGTTTTTTCACCACGTCATACTGCCTTATGAATCTGATGCCACTTCATGTTTCTGTACTTCCTTTTCATGTACCTTGTACATTCACAAATATTGACTTATTTCCAGGTAGGCGTCACAACTCCAAATAAGCAAGAACAGTTTGTTTGGGCTCCTTGTCGACAAGCAGAAGAAACCTTTCTGAATTTGCCTAGTTCCTATTATTTATCTTATTGTTTATCTGTTTGTTTTTCATTACAAAGTTTCTCAGAGAGCAAAGGTAAGGGGCCAGCACACATGCTTTGGTAAACAGATTTTGGTTTTTTTTCAGTTATTGAAAGTTTGGCGAAAGGAGGAAGTGTGATTTGAGCAAAGTAAAAGAACCTGGAGGTTTTATGTGTTGGCTCAGTGGGTGACTGGAATCTGTTTTGTGAGCCTAAATGTCACTGGTTCAAATCCTAGTTTGAAGAATGTATATTTTGGGGCTTGTCTTTTTGTTTGCTTTTTCAAATGCAGTTGTTGGGTTTTTTAAATATTTATTTATTTATTTATTTATTTGTGCTGGGTCTTTTAGTTGTGGCAGGTGGGCTCCTTAGTTGTGGAATGCAAAAACTCTTAGTTGCAGCATGCATGTGGGATCTAGTTCCCCTACCAGGGATCCAACTCAGGCCCCCTGCATTAGGATTGCAGAGTCTTAGCCACTGCACCACCAGGAAAGTCCCTCAAATGCAGTTTATTTAAAACACATGTAAGGGTAACAAAAAAAAAGAAAACTTCCCAGCATTCTCAGTATTGGGTTCAAGAATGAGACTTGTGGGGACTTCCCTGGTGGTCCGGTGGTTAAGAATCCACCTTCCAATGAAGGGGACGTGGGTTTGACCCCTGGTAGGGGAACTAAAATCCCACATGCTGCGGGGCAACTAAGCCCGCGGGCCTCAAATACTGAACCCTCTGAAGCCCACACACTGCAACAAAGAGGCTACGTGCCACAATGAAAGACCCCGCATGTCACAACTAAGACCTGACACAGCCAAATAAATAAATTTAAAAAGAAAAAGAATGAAACTTGTGTGTTCGTAAACAGGGGCACTGTGAGTGGTCAGAGCTGGTGCACCAGACTGGAAGGTCAGAGTCTGTTTGTAAACTGATAACAAGAGTAATGAGAGATGAACCTATCATCAGTTTACACACGGCCTCTGCGGAAGCCCGGGCTAACATGTACATTTTCTGACTCCCCATTCTGAACCCCACAGGACTTCTATTTACAGAGGTTTATTTGATTCTTGAATCTCAAGTTGAGCATTCTATTCTATGTACTTTTAAAAAGTCATAGAGGGACTTCCCTGGTGGCACAGTGGTTAAGAATCTGCCTGCCAATGCAGGGGACATGGGTTCGAGCCCTAGTCCGGGAAGATCCCACATGCCGTGGAGCAACTAAGCCCATGAGCCACAACTACTGAGCCTGTGCTCTAGAGCCCGTGTGCCGCAACTACTGAAGCCCACGCGCCTAGAGCCCGTGCTCCGCAACAACTGAAGCCCACGCGCCTAGAGCCCGTGCTCCGCAACAAGAGAAGCCACTGCAATGAGAAGCCCGTGCACTGCAACCAAGAGTAGTCCCCACTCTCTGCAACTAGAGAAAGCCCATGCAGCAACGAAGACCCAATGCAGCCAAAAATAAATAAATAAATAATAAAATTTAAAAAAAAATTCATAGAATTCTGAGATGAATTGTCTTGGCGTGTGGGTGGGAAAGGAGGGAGTTCATGCCCCCAACAAAATCTCAATGGGAAATGTTAATAGATTACTCTCCTGACAGTTATTGGAATTTAACAATTAAGCTTCAAGAAATTGTTTTAGTATCCTTACCTTTCATCACTCCATTTTACCCCTTTTCTCTAACACTCAAAATATACTCTACTACCGACATGTCCATTACCTTCTAAAAAAAGGACAATATCTAAATAAAATTCCCCCATTATATTACAATGTGGAATATCTTTCAAAAGTTTTTTAAAGCATTTATTTTTCTTTTTAAAGTAATTTAACCTTAATATTGATATTTTCCCAGGAAACCAAATGGATACATTTGCAAATAGCTCAGTGTGAAGAAAATATATTTCAGCTCTTGGGTAGGACTGGCCTCTAGCTCCAAACTTTTTCTTTAAAAAAATTTTTTAGCACAAAAAAACCCACAGACACAGGAGACAACACAAAGAAAATGTTTGCCTTAATCACTTATTCTAAGGCAAACACCCTTGTAACTACCACCAGGTCAGAAACAACTTCCCTACCTACCCTTGGAAGCCCCTTCTGTAGTCACTTCCCAGTCACAACTGTTTCACCACCAACAACGGCAGCGAATAAGTAACCATTATCCTAACCTTTACAGTAAACATTTCACTTCCTTTCTCTTACATGGTTTTACCACCCAAATGTTCTCCCATAGACAGAATAGTTTCCTCCCTACACACATATATACACTTTTTAAAAACTTGAGATATCTTTTGTCTTTTTTTTTAACTTTACAATTTTTCTCCTGAAGAAAAGAGGCCTTTTGACCTGTAGAGTCTCCCGCAGTCAGGACTTTGCAGATTGCGTGATCACGGTGCAGTTCAACATGTCCCTCTGTTCTCTGTTTCCTACGAATTGGCAGCTGGATCTCAAGCCTAGACCCGATTTAGGTTCGATCCCTGTAGCAGCATTTTAGGTGGTAGTGTGGTCTTCCCTCAGGAGGCACATAATGTCTAGTTCTCTCTTTTTATGATCTTAGGAGCTGTTGATGCATAATGCCTATATCTATTAATTCACAGGGGTTTGCAAAAGTGCGATATTCTCTTTTTTACTTAATAGTGGAATATTTTGATGTAGATTCACTTCCCCTTATCTCCTATTTGGTTACCCAAATAACCAAACTTAACATTTTTAAGTTCCCTTAGAGGAGAGATCCTGCAATCATCATCTATGTAACTCTCTTGGGGTCCTACACCTTTGGACTGTGGCTATATGTTTGTTGAATTTGCAGATGAAACAATCCCCATAAATGAGACTAAAAGGCATAGTGAAGTTTTATGTAAAGCAGATGTACATTAATAAGGATTTAGTAGAAAATTCCAGCCACTAGAAACTTAAAATTCTTGCTTCTCTGGTTGATTATGTACTCAAGGTCCAGTCTGTTTCCTGCTGGTCATAAAGCTTTGTGACTTTCATGAAGAGATTGTTGATGAAGGTGAACTGATGAAAGTGAAGTGAAAAAGATTCTTGTGAATCTACTTTGGGTCAATATACGGAGTTCTGGCCCCTCTCTAAAAAGTCAAAAATTAAATAATTTACATCTGTATTTATATTTCATCTATATTTGAGCACAATTTTGGACTTCCAAACAAAAGTGATTATTCTTTCAAAAAGTCTCATTTGATATGTCTGCAGTGATCTAGAGATTATACAACCTAAAGCATTTAAAAAATTGTTTTTGCAAATGTAATTATTTTGAGAGAGTTCAAAAATCTTGGGATTTTGGGGTTGTTTTTATATTTACTACATATGAAGTAGTACGCAGAAAGGATAATTCATTTTTTATATGATAATTGATAATAGCTATTACTTTTAAAATATTTTCATTCTAAATCAACCTTAAATTAGTTGGTTTGTGTTAACAGTTGATAACATTTAAGGTGACACCTGGAAGTGCTCAGTTCACCTGGAAGCAATTAGGTGGAGCTGGCGGGCAAGAACTTTGGGGTCAGATGGTCTGAGTTCTCAGCCCACCAGCACCACTTAGTAGTTTAATGACCTTAGTTACTTTACTTGTTTATGTCTTGTTTTCCTCATTTGTGAATCTGAGTAGTAAAATCTATCTCCCAGGTGTCAACCAAAAAATAATGCAGGAGGCTGCAGATAAGAAAAGTTTATTTGGGGTCTTAAGAATTGCAGCTGGGGAGACACAGATTTGGGTAACCCCAAAGGAGTGTTCCTGGGAAGAAAAAGAATCGGGCTTACAAAGACAAAAAGCCACGAGGTTGTTAAAAGTTGCCTTGTGAGAATTGTGATTGACTCTGACTCGAGTCATACAATATTTGTCCTTAAGGAATCATGAGGGTTTTTTTTGTTTTTTGTTTTTTTTTTTTTGGCGGTACGCGGACCCCTCACTGTTTTGGCCTTTCCTGTTGCGGAGCACAGGCTCCGGACGCGCAGGCTCAACGGCCATGGCTCACGGGCCCAGCGGGATCCTCCCGGACCAGGGCACGAACCCGTGTCCCCTGCATTGGCAGGCAGACTCTCAACCACTGCGCCACCAGGGCAAGCCCCCAACTTCATTTTGATTTTCCTTTCACACAGGGCTGTTGAGAAATTTAAGTCACGTGAAATATTGGGAAAAGTGCTTTGTAATATTTACTGGTAGTAGATGTTATATTTAAGGAACTTAAATAACACAGTTAATCAAATAAACTGAATTGGCTATTATGACAATTGAAAATTTCAGGCCTCCCAATTTGACATTAGAGAGGTTTCAGCTCCAGGGACTTCCCTGGTGGTCTGGTGGGTAAGACTCCACACTCCCAATGCAGGGGGCCCAAGTTTGATCCCTGGTTAGGGAATTAGATCCTACATGCCTGCTGCAACTAAGAGTTTGCATGCTAGAACACGTATGATCATCATCCCACATGCCACAGCTAAGACCCGGCACAGAGAAAATAAATAAATATTTTTAAAAATAATAATAAAGAAAGGTTTCAGTTCTAGATACATCTGAGAGATTCAGATTTTGGAGATGCATTAAATTAGAAATAAAATGGTAAAAATCAGCATACACCTCTGCTTTCTGTGACTCTACATTTTTCATACTCCATCTGCTTGATGTCTACCCAAAAAAAGTACCAGGACTAATATGCTATTCATTATATGAGATTAGCGACAAGAATAGAACCATTTAGTCTTAACGACTGATTAAAAGACACAGTAGTTAGCCTAATTCTCCAACGTTGGGGCCAGATTTTTATATATTACAAATCTGCAGAGAGAAACCCTTCCAGAAAGGAAGCATTTGTTTCAAGAACTGTCTTGCATGAACATCAGAAAAGTTTTTTCTTCCTTTGGAGTCAGAGGACGTAACGTTGTACTTTATAGAAATGGAAATAAAGGCATTAGTTTGAATAATTATATTACTTTGGTTGTAAAATTTGGATCCTATAACACATTCAAATTGGTTTATATTTAGTTTTACTATTGAACACTGTGACAGAGACGACGCTGTGTTCATCAAATCTTTTTTCTTGTTCATTTTCCCTCAGCACACAGGAAGTTATACCTCCTAGCCTTCTTAGAGTCAAGTCAGGTTTGGCCGGGTGACTAGTTCAGGCCAATGAAACATCAGCAGAAGTGAAAGGTCCACATCCAGAAGAGGCAAAGAAAAGCCCTTGCAGGATTCTCCAGTCTAGCTCTTCTGGCATCCCTGATGTGAAACCTCGTGTTGGGTTGGCAGAGCCAGAAATGGAAGCAGCTGGGAATGCTGTGTCACCACGTGAAGGTGAGCTGCCCTGTAGAGTCACCTGACCTATTAGTGACCTACAGGTGACTAGTGCAGCACCTAGCCCATCCTGATTCAAACACAGTACTGGATGTTTTAGTCATTGTAAGTGAAGTGAAAGAATAGAAATGGGGACTGACCCTCTACACCTCTAAGATAAAATTACAATGAACAAATTTATAGCTTCAGTTTTTTAAAGTTGTTGCCCTTAATAAGGCAATTTTACTATACAAGTATCTGGCAACCATTTGCAACCTACTGGAATGAGGTATTTTCTTATATTCCTTCCATTTCAAACCTAATCATAATCATTAGCCCCAAATTAGTTTTTAGACTCTTAAGTAATGAAAAAGAAGTTGACTCAAAATTTAAGAAATCGTGCTATTATTAACTTAATTGGTTTTCAACAATTTTAAAACAAAATAGTTTGCATAACCAGTATAACTTTTTATTTAACTAGTATAACTTTTAAAAGTACAAAAACCAGTAGAAATCATGACAGAAAGGACTGATGCTATTTCTTTTACGCTTTATAGGTCATGGACTGTACATAGATACTTTTTTGAGTGTTGAAATATTTTACTAGTAACACAACCAATTTTCCAATAATTTGCTTTAGGTTGATTAAAAATGTGTAATTCAGCTTTATTTGCTATACTATGTAGTTTCCTTAAACTCAAGGTTTGAGAAAAACGTGGAGTTTTCCTCCCTCCTCTAGGTCAGAATGCATATCCGGGAGAGGGATTTCCAAGCAAAAGGTGTTTAAGGAAGTCCATTATTCTCACTACCTCCTCCCCCCAAACGTATGTAAAGATCTGGGCTCCACAATTTTCTAAAAGCATTGGCTGTCCCGGGGCTGCGCGAGCTTGTTTCACAATTCAGATAACTACTAACTTTTCCGTTTCAGACTTTTAATAATTGAAAGAGGGTATCCGCAGCTCAGAAATCGATCTACCGTGGCTGTGCAGCGGTGAGAGCGTCCTGCGTGGGCCGCGGGGGCGTGTCGGGAAGGAAAAGGGACACCCTGCGGCGCGCTGCCCAGGGGGTTGGCCGGAGCCCGGCCTTCCCGGCGTGCCCCGCGCGCCGAAGGGGGACTCTTAACGTGAAGCGCCGGGTGACTCAGCCGTGTGGCCGCGCGGGCCGGGGCGGGGGCTGGGGGGCGCGCGCCGCTGCGGCCCGGGCGGTCCGAGGGGCGGCTGCTTGCGGCGCCGTGTGCGCGCGCCTCCCGGGCGGATTCGGCCCCCGAGCGCGAGAGCGCGGCGGGGAGCTTCAGGTAAGTGGCGGCACGAGACCGTTCGCCTCGAAGACCCGGCGGGCCGAGTGCGGCAGCGGGCCTGGCCCCGGAAGGTGCCTTTGTGTCGTGGGTAGGGGGCCGACTCCTCAGGACGCCGCTCGGGCGGCAGCCCGCCGGGTCGGACCCCCAGTTTGAAAGCCCGCGGGGCTACAGTCATCTCGAGGCACAACGTTGGCAAATGGGTTCCAGGCGCCAGTTTCCGTGCTGAGGGTAAAGCTTGGTAATCCGGGGAAGAAGGGGGGTCGCCTTGTGTGGAAATCGTCAACACAGTCGTGGGGACAACTAAAGTATAACTTGACTTTCCTGCAGGCCTTTGGTGTTTTGAATCCCAACAGAAGAGGAATGATGAGAGCCCCGGAGTGTTTATTGATAAAACATTTGCAGACGTGTTTTTTCTGGCAGTTAATTGAATCATTAAAAATTAGGTAGTTGGTCGGACTTCTCGCTCTTTGCACCCCTGCTTCAGTCTTCCTTCTCTGCCACCCACAAATTACTAGCTTTCATCAGTGCCTCTGAGTGTAGAAGAGCTGGGGGAGCCTCAACTGGTAATTTTCTTTTAAATAAAACCTTACTTTTTATAGCGTTTAGTGTTTTCGGGTTTAAAAGCCTAGTTCTGCACTATCAAAAAAAATAACCTTCTATTTTGGAGTTTGTGATTCTTTCTGAAAATTCCTGGATTGATCCGATTTATTTTTAAAGGAGAAAGCAGTGAACAAACTAACAGGATAAACAGACTGAGGAACTGTTGAACCAGTTTATGAAAATGAATTTTCCAGGCCCTTTGATTGTGCCCCTGTTAGCTGTTAAACAACTAGCTGCAGCTGTTACCTGAGAAATTAAGGTTCTTTTTTTAATGGTCCTCCAAACAGTGTTGTAGTTATAGCAGTTGAATTTGAAGAATCCGGTGAAGAACTCCACCCTTAACTCCTCTTCCCCACCCCCCGACCCAAATTCTGGGACAGTAGTTCTCAAACATAAGTTTGCTCCTTAAAAGTACCAATACCCCTCCCAGAATTTTTTTGTATAATTTTTAAAATTGTTTATACAATTTTTAAAGGTTACTTTCCATTTACAGTTATTACCAAATATTGGCTCTACTCCCCGTGTTGTACAGTACATCCTTGAGCCTTACACCCAATAGTTTGTACCTCCCACTCCCCCAGCCCTATATTATTCCACCCCCACCTGGTAACCACTTGTTTTTTCTCTGTATCTGTGAGTCTGCTTCTTTTTTGTTATATTCACTGGTGTGCTGTATTTTTTTTAGATTACACATGTAAGTGATATCATACAGTATTCGTCTTTCTCTGACTTTTCACTTAGCATAATGCCCTCCAGGTCCATCCATGTTGCTGCAAATGGCAAAATTTCATTCTTTTTTTATGATTGAGTAGTAGTCCATTGTGTGTGTGTGTGTGTGTGTGTGTGTGTGTGTGTATTCTACATCTTCTTTATCCATTCATCTATTGATGGACACTTAGGTTGCTTCCATATCTTGGTAATTGTAAATAATGCTGCTGTGAACATTAGGGTACATATATCTTTTCCAATTAGTGATTTTGTTTTTTTCAGATATATAGCCAGTAGTGGAATTGCTGGGTCATATGGTAGTTCTGTTTTAGTTTTTTGAGAAACCTCCATACTGTTTTCCACAGTGGCTGCACCAATTTACATTCGCACCAACAGTGTACAAGGGTTCCTTTTTCTCCACATCCTTGCCAACATGTTTTATTTGTGTTCTTTTTGATGATAGTTGTTCTGACAGGTGTGAGGTGATATCTCATGTGGTTTTGATTTGTACCTCTCCCAGAAATTTGATTCTGGAGATCAGTGATGGGTTTCCGAGTCTGCATTTTAAGCAAGCACCCCCTCCCTTGGTCTGTTATTGGTGATCCAGGGACCACACTTTGAGAAACACCAAAATAGGGTTGCTCTGAGAATTTTTAGAACTGCCCAACTTCCTTATCCCTTTATTGATTTACTCTCCCCTGCCCCCTAACCAATCATAAGCCAAGAAGATCTGACTCTTTGGAAGGAAACTTTAGAAAAGATAGTGCTTTCTTGGACTCTGACACCAGGGTAGGAAATACTTTCATACATATTATAATATTGCCTTAGAGATAGTCTGTGCCTGGTAATCTGTCCTTTTACCTTCTGGGAGCTGCTTCCAGTAGCATCAGCTCATAAGTTATGCCATTAGGCTAAATCTTCCCCCCTCCCAACTAATTTAGTCTCCTTCCCCTTAGAACCAGGACAGCCAGTGCCTCGTATTTCCCATTGCCTTGAGCTCTCAGATTTCCTGGTATGTAGCAGTACCAGTAGCATTTATGAGGGCTTTCAGGTCATCTGAACATTAATTCAGTCATCAGATACCCCAGTAACGCCTGTTTTGTGCAAAGCACTGTAGTAGGCCATTTTAGCAACAACATTGCAAAGATGTCATAGAGTTGCCTTGCGCCCTTGAGGTAGATAGGAGGGCTGGATAACCTCTGCTCCCAAAGCTTTTTGTTTCTTAGTTCTTCTTCAAATAGATGTGTAGGGATGAGATTAGAGTTAGACTGTGTGTTTCTGACTTTTTTTCTGTCTTTGGTTTCTTCTTGGCATCTCATTTTTCTTACTAATCTTTTTCTGTTGATTCACAAAATACCATGTCTTTCCTTCTATAGCCCTGGGCTTTCCGATTATTGTGTCTTACTCTGCCCCTGAATCTGAACATGCCTACTCCTCCTTGGCTAACTGGAGTAAAGTTTAGGGAAATTGTTGGCATACTGAATGATTTCTAGTTGGAAGACCCAGAGTCATGGAAACATGAGGCTTAGAGCTATAAGGGAACCTATTACAAATTTATCTATTGCAATCCTCTTGCCTTTTAAGATGAGGAATCTGAGAGATGAGACGGCAGAGTGAGGACTCCTGGCTCCTAGCCCAGTGTTCTTTCCACTAAATCATCTCAAGAAAAATGCTTCAAAAATGGAAAAGGCGGGCTTCCCTGGTGGCACAGTGGTTGAGAGTCCGCCTGCCAATGCAGGGGACACGGGTTCGTGGCCCGGTCTGGGAAGATCCCACATGCCGCGGAGCGGCTGGGCCCGTGAGCCATAGCCGCTGAGCCTGCGCGTCTGGAGCCTGTGCTCCGCAACGGGAGAGGCCATAACAGTGAGAGGGCTGCGTACCGCAAAAAAAAAAAAAAAAGGAAAAGGCTTAGAGAAGTTCAGTTATAAGTAGATAAAGAAAACTGAGAGACTTTCACATGAGTACAGAAGCAGTATTTGGAAAAATGGAGATTGAAGGAGAGTATTTTCTAACCACATAAATCAGGAAGATTGGGAACACTAAAATAAGGAACTCTGAAGCTTGGAATAAGTAGTACTAGAACAAATAAGAGCAATTAGTTACCTTGTAATCCCAAGAAATGTTATGAACTCGGTATTTTTTTAAAAATTTGGTAAAGGTTAAAGTAAGTACATTGGTGAATTTTTATTAAATGTTAGATGTTTGAGCAATGTCCAGAATCTTTTGAAGTTGTCGCATAACTGTACTGTTGTCCTTACCCAAGTTATTAGGTATCTCTGTGGGAGACAGAATATAAGACTGATCTAACTGCTAATCTGATTCAATATACTTCTTATGAGAAATGAGATTATTGGAATAATATATGCATTTCTGGAATCATAGGAAGGAAAGAAATATGGATGAAAGAAGAGAACCCTTTGCTATTTTTGCTTAGAGTCCCCAAAGTAGACATTGTTTTTTGTTTTTTGAAATACATTTATTTATTTATTTATTTTTGGTGGCATTTGGGTCTTTGTTGTTGCGCCCGGGCGTTCTCTAGTTGCGGCGAGCAGGGGCTACTCTTCGTTGCTGTGCGTGGGCTTCTCTTTGTTGCGGAGCACAGGCTCTAGGCGTGTGGGCTTCAGTAGTTGTGACACGCAGCTCTAGACCGCAGGCTCAGTAGTTGTGGCTCATGGGCTTAGTTGCTCCGCAGCATGTGGGATCTTCCCAGACCAGGGCTTGAACCCGTGTCACCTGCATTGGCAGGTGGATTCTTTTTTTTTTAATTTAAAATTTTTATTTTATTTATGTTTCTGGCTGTGTTGGGTCTTTGTTGCTATGCGCGGGCTTTCTCTAGTTGCGGTGAGTGGGGACTATTCTTTGTTGAGGGGTGCAGGCTTCTCATTGTGGTGGCTTCTCTTGTTGTGGAGCACAGGCTCTAGGTGCGCGGGCTCAGTAGGTATGGCTAGGGGGCTCAGTAGTTGTGGCTCATGGGCTGTAGAGCGCAGGCTCAGTAGTTGTGGCGCACGGGCTTAATTGCTCCATGGCATTGGGATCTTCCCTGGCCAGGGTTCGAACCTGTGTCCCCTGCATTGGCAGGCGGATTCTTAACCACTGCGCCACCAGGGAAGTCCATCCCAAAGTAGACATTGTTGGATTGTTCTTGTATATTCATGAAAGTAGAATTAGAAATAGTAAGGACTTAGTAATTAGTAGACATTGTTATGTTCCAGACACTGCGCTAAATGTTTTTACATCTATTGCCTCATTTAATTATCTCCATTTTATAGCCAAGGAATCTAAGACACAAAGAGCTTAAGTTTGCCCAAAGTCATACACCATGTAAGTGGCAGAGCCAGCATTCAAATTTAAACTAACTCCAAAGCCATTACAATTTATGCTCAATAGTGCCCTCATTATACTTCATTGGGCAGTGGTTAAGAATGTGGGCTTTGGAGCCAATTTTAACTGGGTTTAAGTCTTAGTACCTTCATTTACTAGCTTGGATATTCATCAGTTTCTATGTCTCCGAAAAAGAGGTTGTAATAGTACCTACCTCAGAGGGTTATTAGGATTGGGTTAATTCATGTAAAATGCTTTGATTTGCACCTGACTATTGTGAGTTCCCAGGAGATGCTGGCTGTTAACTGTTTTTTTTTTAAATATTTTAATTTAAGAAGATATTTTCTTTAGATTCAGATTGTCCTTTCCAGCATTGAAATATTAAGGCTTTTATGATAAGTATAGATATAAATTAAACTATCTCTGTTCTTACTATAACATGGAGGCGGGGCTTACTAACATTTTGGAAAGCACTGGGGTGTAGTAGAAAGATCTGTGACATGATTTGGTTAAGAAGATTATTAAAGAAAGTTCACCTTCCTTAGAATAAAAGAGCTAATGATCTACACTTCTATATGAAGATCACAGTCCATACCTTAAAACCATGTAAGATGCCTTCAGTGTGTTGCCCTAAATCTCTTTTTTTGTGGGAGAGGGTAAAATTTAATTTCTGCAGTTGTATCTGTGTATTAGTTTGCTAGGACTGCCCTAACGAAGTACCACAAACTGTGTGACTTAAACAACAGAAATTTATTTTCCCACAATCCTGGAGGCTGGAAGCCCAAGTTCAAGATGTTGGCGGGGTTGGTTTCTTCTGAGGCCTCTCTCCTTGGCTTGGAGGTGGCTGCCTTCTCCTCCCTGTGTCTTCACATGGTCAGTCTTCCCTCTGTGCCTGTATGTGTCCTCATCTCCTCTACTTAAAAGGACACCATTTGTATTGGATTAGGGCCCACCCTAATGACTTCATTTAATCTTAATCACCTCTTTAAGGCCCTATTTCCAGTCACATTCTGAGGATTTAGGGTAATGGACTTCAACATATGAATTTTGAGGGAAACACAATTTAATTTAGCTCATAACAATCTGTTTAGGGAATTAAATGTCAGGTAATCTGAATGTTCCATTGCCCTAATTGTTGAGCACCCTCTGACTTGGGATTCCAGCATCATCCTTTATCCTGTGCCTACCCACCTGTCCTACCTTCTGCCTGTTGCTTAGAACCATGCTTGCTGTTGAGTACCCTAAGAAGCACACCATGCCTCCACATTAAGCCCTTGTGTTGGATTAAGCTACCAAGATTATTCTGTCATCCTATTGAATAATCTGCTTGAGAAACTATTTCATGTTTTTAACCTGAATTCCTAATTTGTCTTATATTCCTAATATTTCTTCTTTAATCTAGATGGAAAAATGTCCAAATCTCTTTAGTAATATATCATTTTCTTCTGAAACTTTAAAAAATTTCTTTTAAACTGTTCTAAGCTTTAAAAATACTCCAGGGGCTTCCCTGGTGGCGCAGTGGTTGAGAGTCTGCCTGCCAATGCAGGGGACACGGGTTCGTGCCCCGGTCTGGGAAGATCCCACGTGCCGCGGAGCGGCTGGGCCCGTGAGCCGTGGCCACTGAGCCTGCGCGTCCGGAGCCTGTGCTCCGCATTGGGAGAGGCCACAACAGTGGGAGGCCCGCGTACCGCTAAAAAAAAAAAAAAAAAAAAATACTCCAAAAAAAAAATACTCCAACATTTTCTTGAAGAGTTCCCTGTTTTTACAGATACATTTTCCTTTCTCATTTTAAAAGTAATAACACATTCATTTTAGAGACTTTGGCATACTCAATAAAACAATTTTTAAAAATCACATATGATAAGCCTACAATTAAGGGAGAATAGTTGTTTATATTTTTAATCTTTTTTTCTGTGACTATACTTATTATTTCAACCTGCCCTTTTTAAGTCTAGTTTATCAGTACTGTTTCATGCTGTTTTAGTTATTATTCTAAAACTTTTTTAGCCTTTCAGCATATGAATTATATTGATTTTAGAATGTTAAGTCAACCTTTGCCATATGTATTATCCTTTTTGATGTATCTGGGTTTGATTTTTTAATAATTTGTATAGGATTTTGTGCTTATGAGAAAAAGTCATCTGTAATGCTTTTTGGTAATGTTCTTGTCAGGTTTGGGGTCAGTATTATGCTGGCCTCAGAAAATGAATTGGGATATAGGTTCTCTTTTTCTGTTCTCTGGAAGCGTTTGTATAAGATTGATGTAATTTCTTCCTTAAAGGCGTGGACGAATTTGCTAGTCAGGCCACTTGGTCCTGAAGTTTTCTTTGAAGGACAGTTTTAATTATGGAATATGGTTCTGTGTAGTATTTATATATCATCGAAGTAATCTATGTCATCTATCTATTTGTATATAAATATACACACATGTATATTAAGCTGCTTATTGAAGGGAGTTGATGTATACATTGTGGAGACTGGACTAGGCCATCAGGAACGCAGGCTGGGACTCTAGGGCAGGAGTTGAAGCTGCATTCCAGTCAGATTTCTTCTTCCTCAGAGAAACCTCAGTTCTGCCCTTAAAGCCTTTCAGTTGTTGGATCAGGCCCACCCACATTATCTAGGATAATCTTCTTTACTTAAACTAAAATAATTAAAGACTTTAATCACATCTACCAAATACCTTCACAGTAACATGTAGATTAGTGTTTGATTGAATAACTAGGACTGTAGCCTCAAGGGTTGCCGTATAAAACTGACCATCACAGCTTCTCTGCAGTCTTGGCTATCTTACTAGTTGTCTAATGCCTTCAAACAAATGGAGTTTATTTTGGTTTTTGTTTTCTGTTTTACCCATCCCATTCTGATAATTGCATTATTCCAGGGCATAGGACTTGCCAATGCGTGGAAGTCACGGTGGGTGTGGGGAGGAAGGCAGACTTCAACTTGGCACAAGGAAAAAAAAAATTTTTTTCCCTTGAGGATTGCTGGGCACCAATAGGGTGAGCTAAGCAAGAGATTCCTTATTTTGGGATTTTTTAGGTAGGATGGACTGAACTAATAGAAGTGTTTTTGTAGTCCTAGATGGAAGGTGATTTGGGACCCAGATTTTTTTTGAGATTTATGATTGGTAAAATTGTGGGGGGAAGTTGGGAGCCCATCATCAGGTTGCCAGCCTTTTAGGACATTAAAAAAAAAATCTGACTATCATTTTCTGTCACCATTATGTTGTAAAAGAAAAGACATTTAATATCAGAAAAGAAGTAAAGATTTAATTTAGGTACCAAGAAAGCATTACACTAATATATACCATAATTTTCAATTCACATTTTAATATTTTTGAAATCAGGCTGTATCTTAAAATCATGTATATATTTAATATAATAGTGCTTTCCTGAAACGCTGTTATTATATTGATGTCTTAGGCAATGTCACGTGTCTTAGAACTGGGATAATAATTGTGTGTGTGTGTGCCCGCCCCCATGTGTTACATCATCTCCACTGTCCTCATTTTTGCTAAGAGTCGGTGAAAACTTTTGATGCTAATTGATACTGGTCCTTGAACCATCTTCTGACACAGTGATTTTGGATTGTCTCCAGAATTTTCAATGTTTGTTCTATTGCTACAGTACCGATCCATGGATCTGTCCCCTAAGACCTTCCGATCTTTTCTTACTGTACAAAAACTTAGCTCTTTCTTATAAAATGGCCTACTGTATTGAGTAATACATTTAAAAAAATTTAATTGCACTCCCTTGTACTGTTTAAAGACATTATTGCTAATAGTATATCTCTTGGATATTTCCTGGAAGTTTGCCATTAAGTAATCTTTAACAGATTGTGTATCTCTTCCTATAGAGAGTTTTAGATAATAGCAAGCAGAAGAGCGCCCTGGACATTAGGGACCTCATATGTTGACTGGCTTTTTCTTAGGAGTCATGAGCTTTGCCTGGTCTGTTATGTACCTTGGATTGTTCCTAGCTTAAAGGTGTCATTAGAATGACCATAACTAGTTGAATCCATCAAAAGATAGAAGCACCTGTGTAGAAATTTACAGAATTTGATCTACCCTGTTTTTAGGTAATAAAGTTGAAAGTTACAGCAGAATTAGGTAAGGTCTTAATTTGAACTTGGGGAACTCAGATTGTAAAATCAACCCCTATCTGGAGTTAATTGATTTAGAGGTCATCTCAAAGCAACTATTTAAACAGAAAAGGTGCTAGGTGTGCCTGTTACTGGCACAGAAAGGTCATATGTCCTGGCTCCAGACCTTGGGCTTGAAATCATATCTCCAAACCTGTGAAACTTACGTAGAATTCATGAAGTAAATCAGACCTATAAGGAGAGGTAACACAGCTTGAGGGTAACATGCATTTGACTCGAGCCAGAAGCCTGGATTTTGAAGCCTGGCTCTACTATTTATTAGCTATGTGACTGTGGGAACTTAACCTCTTTCTTCCTCAGTTTCCTCATCTGTAAATAGGGGTAACAATAGTACCTACTTCATAAAAGTTTTTTTTTTTAGTATTAAGTTAAATTATATAAAGTACTTAGAATAATATGTAGCACATGATATATGTTAAATCAGTGAAGTTTAAGTCCATCTGGACTTAAGATGGAATGTTTGTGGTGATTCGGCATATTGAAGAATCTCAACTGATTGATTTGGTTCCAGTGTAAAATGTGTTCTTGAGTAACTGGGTTTAGATTTGATTATTAGTTTAAGGATATAAGAAAACTTTGCATTTTGAAAGAGTGTTGCAATATTTAAGAACTTCTTGAGATATACTAGATTCAAAAGTTTACTTTTTTAGGATTTACTAAAGGTTTTTTGAGTACTTAAAGATTTGCTTGGGAGGCAATTAAAGTGCTAAAACAAGAAAAGAACATATTAAGATGATAAGTATAGTTTAAAATGTTTGGCAATATCAAACTTAGGATCGTGGTTTTAGGGGATTAAACTATATTTGTCTTATTTTATCTTTTAAACTGAGTAGTGAGTAAAAATATTATTGTTATTTAAGTCTTTTTTTAATAGGTAATTTGATAAAGTTGTAAAGGAAACTGTTTAAAGGCCTTTAGGCAGTTATAAATTGAATGTAAGGTCTTAAGTCTTAATTTAAATCCAAATGACTGTAATATAGTCTCTTCTGGCACAAAAGCTGTTCTTGGGCATAAGTTATATTGACAAAAAGGTACTAAGGGCGGTAAGTTAGGGATGTCAAGTAGAGAAGAGGAAAATATATCCAAGCGGTTATAATCTTGTCACTGCTGTCCTTCTGCCTTTTTTTTTTTTTTTTTTTTTTTTGCGGTACGCGGGCCTCTCACTGATGTGGCCTCTCCCGTTGCGGAGCACAGGCTCAGTGGCCATGGCTCACGGGCCTAGCCGCTCCGCATCATGCGGGATCCTCCCGGACCGGGGCACGAACCCGTGTCCCCCGCATCGGCAGGTGGACTCTCAACCACTGCACCACCAGGGAAGCCCTGTCCTTGTGCTTTTATCTGCCAGCTTGCTAGCCTGGCCTCAGCAATTCATAGAGGAAAATGAAGGAGAAGGGATGTGGAATCAGAGGCGTTCCTGCCTTTCTGTGGAATTGGAATGCCCTCTTCTCTCCTTTATCTCTTCTCTTGTTACGGCTTTCTTCCAAGGTAGAAATGAGGAAGAGAAATGGTTCTGGCAACAGATATCTTCAAATGTTATGCCTTGCCCAACTTGTATAGTTTTTTTGCCTTAAATTCTATTTCCTAGCCTATTAATGTAGTTTCACCAAGTTCTTGGGTATTTCCCTTTTCTCCCCATCCTTTGTGCATTTTTCTGTTGGGTTAGTTTCATGCATTTTCATAAGCCCTTGAATATTGTGATAATAACTCTTTGTAAAAGTCTGTTGCAAATACAGTTTTTCAAGTATTTTTTTTCCTTTATAGGATTCCTTGCCATACAAAAGTTTAAAAAAAATTTTGTAGTTAGATTTGTCTTTCTCTTCTTTTTTAGCTTTTGGGTTTTTTGGTCTTGATTAAAAAGGCCTCCCTACTCTAAGTTTGTAATCTCCTAGAATATTCTTTAAAAAGAATATTGTTGTGGTTCAGTCTCTCATTCATGAGATGAAAGGGTATACCAGATGAGTTGTTCCCAAACATAGCTAGTCCACAGGATCAGCTGAGGAGTTTGTTAAAAATTCACATTCTTGGGACTTCCCTGGCAGTCCAGTGGTTAAGACTCCGCGCTTCCACTGCAGGGGCATGGGTTCGATCCCTGGTCAGGAAACTAAGATCCCACATGAAAAAAAAAAATTCACATTCTCAGATCCACCCTAGACCTACTAAATCAGAATCTCTGGGGAACAGGGCCAAAGAATGTTTTTAACAAGTTCTGCTAGGTGATTCTGATTATCAGCTAGACTTGAGAACCACTGGACAAAATAATCACTAAGGTCTCTTCTGATCCTGAAATATCACTTTTCTGTATTTTGTAACTCTTGTGTTTCACATTCTCAACAACTAGGATTGTAAGCTCTTTGAAAGTAGGCAGGACTGTGTCTTAGGTACTACCCTTCTTGCTGTCAACCCACAGAGATCCTTTCATGCCTAGACAATTCCAATACCCTCTTACTCTTCTAGTCCATCTGTGGTTGTATTTATCTTAAAGCAACATGTTGAACATGACACTTCTCTGTGTAAAAACTTTGGCTACAAGACAAAGTCCTAACTCTATTTTACTTTATAACTCAAGGCCTCCGTAAGCTAGCTCCAGCTTGGTTTTCAACCTTATCTTCTAGGGCTGTTGTATACAGCCATCTAAGTCGTGCGTTGTACAGCTCCTTAAATGATGGTGTGCATGGGGTTCCCTGAAGTCGTATGGTATGGTGATTCTGATTTCTCCCACCCTTCACTCTAACCTGGTTGCTCTCCCCACAGCCTGCACTCCTTCATATAGTATAAAGCCTGTTCACACTTACTCTCCTGCTTATTATACACCATTCACCCTGTCTAAAATGCTCTTTCCTTTTTTCTCTATCAAAGTTCTACCTATTAACATCTAAGAGTGGAGTATTAAACAGCCATTAAAAAGAATGAGGAAGACTTCTAATCACTCCTATGGAGTGAATTTGAGATACATTGTTAAGTACAAATAGCAAAGTACAGAACTGGATACGGTATTCCATCTTTTGTATAAGAAAAAGAATTAAGAATTTATATGTATATACACACATTATGCTTATTTCTATAAATAGAAACATGAAAGATAAACAAATTAATAAAACTAGTTATCTGTAGGGAATAGATAGGAAAATATTGGAGGGAAAGGGGAAGGGAGAGACACTTCTCTGAGCATTCCTTTTTTGTAACACTTTAACTTTTGAAGAATGTAAATGTTTTACATATTCAAAAATTAAATTTAAAAATAATGAAAAATAAGCTATAATTGAGTGTTTAAAAATGAACCTAAATTACAGGACATACAGAGAAAAAATAAAAATTAAATAACTTGACGTAGCACACTGACTACATCCCTAGTGGGGTATACTTTAAGGACAAAAAGAATTGACCCCCAAAAGACTTAAACTCAGTAGGTTTATTGTTAGTAATATTAATGTTATAATTTAAAAACTAGTTTATGAACCAAGATTTTCATTGTGAGAGAAAAGATATAGTACTAATATAAAGTAAGTAAAAAAACCATAATGTTGAATTTGAGTTGAAAATATCAATATAAACTCTTTTTTTTTCTTTTTTTTAATCCCCAACTTTGCTTCTAGACCATTTCAGGAGACAATGACATCTCAATAGCTATGAAGACACCTAGTGCTCAGATCCTGATTTATAAATGCTTTTGTCCACTAAAAGGAACAAAGGCTTCAGGGAGGAATAGCTGACTCTAGGTCTCGGTCAGAGATGGTAAAAGGTGAGCTTAGACAAATCTTGTACAAAATAAAGTAGAATAGAATAAAATAAAATAAAATTCCTCTCATGCAAATAAAAAATAAAGCTGCTATGAACTTTCATTAAAAAAAGAAAAATCTTGTACAGGAAGTAGCCTTATCAGCCAGTAGAATTGGGGTTAAATGACACAGATGAAGGCTTGAAGGGAACCATATTAGCCATAACTGGGACTATTTATTTTATTTGGTTGTGCTGGGTCTATTTGGTTGTGGCAGGCGGGCTCCTTAGTTGTGGCATGTGGGCTCCTTAATTTTGGCTCGCAGGCTCCTTAGTTGTGTCATGTGAGTTAGTTGCGGCATGCATGTGGGATCTAGTTCTCTGACCAGGGATCGAACCCAGGCCCCCTGCATTGGGAGCAAAGAGTCTTAACCACTGTGCCACCAGGGAAGTCCCACCTGGGACAATTTGAACCAAAAATTGGACAATTTGAAAACATATGATGGTAATGGATTGTTATAATACATTAGATTAAAACAGATCTTTGAGTTCATAATAATACTTAAAAGGAAGATAAAGGGAGAGTGAAGAAATAGTTCTACTTAACAGAAGAATGCTAGACAATAAATGTAGGAGGAATGATAAAGTTAGAAAGTCATCATTTTGTAGTCCCAAATGTAATAATTGATTCAGGCAAGAATCATCAATAGATGCTAAAACCACTGGGTGAAAAGTTATTGGGAGATAGGGTATTAGATCTCTCTTTACAATGGATAGACCTATAGTCACCACTTTAACCACATGATCAAACTTATCCCCTGTAGTGGGATAGCCTGGCATTATGTGCCTCTGATGTGATGGCATTTGGAAGACTCACCTGTCACCTATACATGTACATATTCTTGTTTAAGAAAATTAAATTTGTATCTGATCACGTGGAAACAATCAGATGGATGTTAGAACTGACCTAGACTTTAAATTTTTAAAAAAATTTATTTTTATTTTATTTTTTTTATTGAAGTATAGTCTATTTACAATATTGTGTTAGTTTCAGGTGTACAGCAAAGTGATTCAATTATGTTTTTTCAGATTATTTTCCATTACAGTTATTATAAGATACTGAATATAGTTCTGTGTTATATAGTGAATCCTTGTTGCTTATCTGTTTTATGTATAGTAGTTTGTATCTGTTAATCCCATACTCCTAATTTATCCTCCCCCCCTTTCCCCTTTGATAGCCTTAAGTTTGTTTTCCATGTCTGTGAGTCTGTCTCTGTTTTGTATATAGGTTCATTTGTATTATTTTTCAAATTCCACATATAAGTGGTATTATAATATTTGTCTTTGGCTTACTTAGTATGATACTCTCTAGGTCTAACCATGTTGCTGCAAATGGCAATATTTCATTCTTTTTTATGGCTGAATAATATTCCATTGTGTGTGTGTAGATATCTACCAGTCATCTGTTGATGGGCCCTTGGGTAGTTTCCATGTCTTGGGTATTGTAAATAGTGCTGCTGTAAACATTTGGGTGCATGTATCTTTTTGAATTAGAGTTTTTGTCTTTTCTGAATATATGCCCAGGAGTGGATCATATGGTAGCTCTATTTTTAGCGTGGAACCTCCATACTGCTTTCCATAGTAGCTGCACTAATTTACATTCCTACCAACAGTGTAGGAGGGTTCCCTTTTCGGACCTAGGCTTTTTTAAAAAGTCAATTTCATGTAAAACAAAACAATCCCCCCCAAATTGCGGGTGGTGGTGGTGGTATAGAATATGCAAGATTAAAAAACTCAGAAAAACCAAATGTAAGGAATGAGCCTTGATTGAATTATGGATCCAAAAAAAAAGGTTCTGAAAGAAAATATGAGGCCAGTTGTGTAAATTTGATTATGGGTTATATATTAGTATTATGGAATTGTTCATTTTCTTAGATGTGAAAACAGTACTGTTGTGTTTTTTAAGAGAATGTTCTCAGAATATGCTTGCTAAAGTAACTGGGTGAAGTGTTGTGATGTCTGTAACTTTAAAGTGATTCAGAAAAATGTGTGTGGTGGGAGAGCACAGGCTCACACACAAATGAGGCAGATAATCATTGGTAAGTCTGGCGGATATATAAGATTTTACTGATTGTAATGATTTTTTCCATTTTCCTGTAGATTTGAAAAGTTTCAAAATAAAAAGTTGAGGAGAAAATCTTATCTTTACTTCAGAGCCCAGCTCAGATTTTGTCTCATATGAAGACTTCCTTTTCCCAACCATACAATCTAGAGGTGATTTTCTCTAACTTTTATGTTTATCTTAAAACCTGAATGCCACATGAGAGCTACCTGAGAAGTTGACTTTTTTAAAAATTATAAATTCCCAGACCCCACTGTAAAGACAGGCCCGAGAATCTGGAACCACTGGTTTGAATCACTTACTCTGTATTTATTACATAAATTTGCTTATCTTTTTCATATATCCCCACCTAACCAGTCGGAGCTTAGGGCTAACCCTTGAAAATGTTGCTCATTGTGTCCCGCAGTGCTGGCACAAAGTGCCATGTGCCTTCCACACAGTAGGTGTTTGGAAAATATATGCTGACTGTATATGTTGACTGTTGATAATCTGAAGAGACTACCAGAAACTTCTCTATAATTTTGAGAGATTTTAAAAAAAGAAACCTAGCTGATAAAAGTGCTTTTAGTCAGTACAAAAGGTCCATTAGAAAACTGTACAGTTTTTAGTTCTAAAACTACAGGTTTGGTTTACAGAAATAACATGTTTGTTATCAGCAAATGTTTGGAATTAAGACTTAACAGTGGTGGGCTTCCCTGGTGGCGCAGTGGTTGAGAGTCCGCCTGCCGATGCAGGGGACACGGGTTCGTGCCCCGGTCTGGGAAGATCCCACATACCGCGGAGCAGCTGGGCCCGTGAGCCATGGCCAGTGAGGCTGCGTGTCCGGAGCCTGTGCTCCACAACGGGAGAGCCCACAACAGTGAGGGGCCCACGTACTGCAAAAAAAAAAAAAAAAAAAAAAGAGCTGTCTGTCAGTCCTCTAGTTAGGAGAGAGTTCTAAATCATGCATATTCCTGTCTTCCAGGATTTCTCCCTGATCAAGCAGACAGTTCAGGATACAGAGTCCAAGGATGAATGTTCACCGTGGCACTGAGAGCGACAGGTTACTGTGGCAGGAGGCCAGCTGCCTGATGGATGAAGCCTCAGCTGCAGCCCAAGAAAGAGAAGCAAATAGCCCGGCTTCTTCTGGTCTTCAAAATCTTACTTATCCTCTAGGTCCCAGGAATGATGGTACGATGATTAGATCTTGACTTAATGTGGAGGGCTTTCTGACACCTCAGCACCTATTCTGCCCAGAAGGCATAAATGTTCTTAATAAATAAAATATCCAGTTAATTAGCTTCGCTTATATACCACAGTTATATAAATCTATCACAAAAAACCTCCACTTATTTAATCAGTTTAGTACATCTAACTTGGTAATGGTATAAGAAAAATAGTCTCAGGCTTGGAGTCAGAAGACAGATTCACATTCTAGCTCTGCTGCTTATCAGCTGTAACCATGGATGAGATCCTTAATCTTTCTGAGCCCTGCTTTCTTAATCTAGAAAACAAGGTTGTTAATAATTCTTCTTACTTCACAAGGCTAGAAGACTGTTGAGTTAATGGATGTGAAGGCTCTTGGTAAATTGTCAGGTTCTTTTTAACTTTTATGGAAAACAATAGCAACAATAATAATAGCAATTACCATTTATTGAGCACTCACTGTGCTAGAAACTTTACTGTTTTTAGATCAAGGGAGGCAAACTGTGGTCAAATCTGAACCACTGCCTGTTTTTGTAAATAAAATTTTGAAACACAGCCATCATGCCCATTTGTTTACATACTGTCTATATGGCTGCTTTCCTTCTATAGTGGCAGAGACTGTGACCCACAAAGCTCAAAATATTTACTTTTTAGCCCTTCACAGAAAGTTTGCTGATCCCTGCTTAGATTAATCCTCCTGTTACAGATGAGGAAACTGAAGCTTCAAAAGCTTAGGCATAACTTGCTCAGGTTCACACTGCCGGGAGGTAGGGGACTGGGTGGGATTTAAACCTGTCTTTCTGGCCACCGTTCGCTGTTATTTTATATATATCAACGGACAAAAAAGCAGTGTGACTGCCACCCTAGAGTGCCCCATTACGGAGAATTTATGCAATGAGTCTCTTTTCCTACTCACCCATTTAAGCAGGGTGGAATCTGAGGCATCCTTCAGGAATCAACCCAATTTAATTGCGTCATAGCTGGGGGAAAATCAAGTGCTCTAAAGAGCTGAATAAGTTAGGTGCCTACTTTCATTTTTAAGAATAGCACTTCGAGCGTTGAAAGCCTGTCTTGGTGATTAAAGCGTTTCTTGCTACAAGCTTGCCCATGGATTGTGTGGAAACTTAGCTCTTTGTAAGTTGAAAATTTATCAGAAGCTCTAGGATATGATCCCTAAACAGGATTTTGGTCTAGATTTTGGTTTCCTTTTCTCTAGAAGCAAATGGGGAAAAAATTGAGTGTACTCTAGCTAACAATGAATTATTGTATACAAACTTAAAATACATGAAGGGCGGGAGTGAGACATTAAGTTGTATCTATAACATTTTATTTCTTTCCAATGTAGGAAAATGTTAGCTAGCCAAATCTAGGTGATGTATACATATTGTATTAACTCTGCTTTGGTATATTTGAAATTTTTCATTAAATAAAAAAAAACATTTTAATATTTCAGGAGAACTCCCTATTTAAAAGAATCTTCTAAAAAAAAAAGTACAGCTATATAATAAAAGCAGCAAACATCAACTAAAAAAAAAGAATCTTCTGGTAATCCTTTTGAAAATACTTTCCCCTGATTCTCTTCTATATACATCCAGATTTCATATATTTAGTTTTGAGCCTGTTTACATGATGTGGTATTAATACATTTTTAAGTGCTCTCACATACTTTATTTCAGTTGATAGTCAAACCAATCCTGTGAGGTAGGTGGAGTGAACATTATTTTCATTTTACAGATGATTAATCAGGTTTAGAAAAATCAAATAAATTACTTAAACAAAATGGCTCTTTGGTGATACTAGGACAAAAACTCAGGTTCCATGAATGAATTCTAATCCAAGACCATCTGCACTGGAACTTTTCTGTTGAGAGCAAGACCTGCCTGTTCAAAAAACGGTGTTGGTAATGTTAGGATTCTCCTATGTGTAGTGAAAATGCATTTTTCAGTGAATTTCTAGGAAAAGTGACAATTAGAGACTATCACTATCCTTTCTGGAAAATAACATTTAGAAACGTTTTTTAAGAATGTGGAAAACAAATAGTTTTGGCTAACAGAGTTATCAAGTTCCTTAAATAAAACACAGGAAATATGAGTGTTATAAATGAGATAGAAGTGAAAGCGGAAATAAAAAAGCGATGCCTCTGTGAAACAAGACTAGGGAAGGTTAAGCAGTATGGCAGAGGATTGCTTGTTTTCCACAGAAATGCTTCTCTAGTGTTTAATTATTTTTAACCATGTGTGTAGTTTACTTTAAAATTGTTTAATCGTTCTATTTTAAAGTGTAGGCATTACTGCCTTGATTCTCTCCTCCCCAGCGTGCACACACACACACACACACACACACACACACACACACAGAAGAAAAAGTTCAGGGGGATCCAGTATGAGTCTCTAGTTTGTGTTTTTTCTTTACGTGTTTTAGGCAAGAGTTTTTGCGTAAGGATACTTAAAGTTTGGGTTTTTTTGTTTGTGTAATGGTTTTTGTTCTTGTTTTCTTTAAAGAGGACAAGGTTTATTTTTCCCCAGGGCTTTTTGCTGTCAAGTTATTTTGGTTTGTTTGTATGATCTTTTAGACCTTCCACTTGACTCTGCCTCTCAGCCAGCAAATCTTCAGTTCCCTCACATGATGCCACTTCCTGAAGACATCAAAGGCTCTTGCTTCCAAAGTGGGAATAAACGGAACCATGAACCCTTCATCGCTCCAGAACGATTTGGAAACAGCACTGTGGGCTTTGGCAGTAACGTTCATTCTCAGGCACCAGAGAAAGTGACACTTCTCGTAGATGGCACACGTTTTGTTGTCAATCCACAAATTTTCACTGCTCATCCGGATACCATGTTGGGAAGGTAATTGATAATAATTTCCTTCCACATTCACTCTGTCCTCTGTGAATAGAAATACTTGCTATTTGCCTTGCATTAGATTTGAGCATAAAAACATTTCATTGCTTATTTTTCTACCTTCATACTTTTGCGAGACAGAGGACATAAAAACCTTATATGTGTTGGTGATTTTGGGGGGTGGGTACTTTCATTTACAAAGCCAGTATAGTGAAATAAGCCCCCCTACAAAAGGGAGTGCAAAAGGTCCAAATGGTGTCAATTTCTAATGCCTCCACTACTATTCAAGTTTTCTGAAACTGGATCCTTGTATCTGGCTGTTTTGTTTGATGATTGCTCTCTTTATTCTTCGTGTTCCTTCCTCTGTGTTGCTTCATTCAGACTATCGTCTTACCCTCCCCTCACCATCTCCTGCCTCCAGCTTTTTAGGGTTAGAGTTTAGGAATGGAAGGAGTCTACTGACGAGGAGCGCTGTCCAGGAAGTACTTTTAGAGCCTGGGCTGGGAGTTAGGAGATCTCTTTCTGGCCAACTGTAGACCTTAACATGAAGAGCAGATTGGGGTAAGAGTAAAATCATTTGAGTGTATACACACACAAACATTTGGCTTTTGAGGATTTCATCTAGTACTTGAAAGTGGATCTAACCTCACTCTGACTTTGAACTAATTTGAACTGAATTAGAAATCAGAATGGACCACACTAACTTGCTGAATTTTAGGCTAAGTGGAATCTAGCTGTTCAAATATGTGTGTACTTAAACATATACATACAAATTCATGATGAACCATTTTTAACCAGAGCCAAACGTATATATTTCTTAAACATCTGAATTAAGATAGAACATTAAAACATTTTCTAAATTGGCCCTATATCAGACTTGACTTCATGTCCTCAGTCTTGGTATCGCCACCATTTCCCCCCAGGCCCTTCCAGAAAGGCATTCCTCAGGGTAGGCTGTCTGTCTGAAGTAGGTTGCCTCCAAAAGTAGCGCTCAAGAAAAGAAAAGCAAGCATTTTCTGGGTAATAGACCCCTTTATCTACATGGTTCATCAGCTGAGTCAGCCGAGGTCATGAATTCTGAGTTTCTTAGGTTTGTTCTGTCCTGTGGCTACGTAGAGTATTCATAAGCCTAGCCAGTGAGCTTACAGATGTGGGCCACTGGTCACAAGGGGGACAAACTAAGAAGCTGAGAGTGGATTAATGCAGATCCGTGCCACTACTGGATGAATGACTCTAAGGGGGGATTATATTTATGGCATGTTCACTATTTTGATTCATAGCTGTCTCAGCTACACTTCAACCGGAACATTCCAGAAAAATGTCAGCATCCTTTGAAGACTACTTTTATCTAAATGGATTTCTTATGTATGGTGTAGTGATTTGGAAAGCATGTGAGTCTTTTTCAGACCTTGGAAAACAGCCAGTTCAGGGTGGAGGATAACAGTTTCGAACAGTTGGACAGCAGGGCTTCCCAACAGGTTAAGGAAGGAAAAGGCAGTGAGTCCCCAGTGGGCCAGCTGAAGATACCAGCACCTGCCTGTCCTGGCTTCTCCTTCCACAGCTCCTACACAGATGTGCAGCAGGAGTAGTAGAAGTCATGGGGCCAGTTTTACTGGAGGGGATCTGAGAGAGAGAGGAAGGATGGGAAAAGATGAATATAAAAGCAAGACTTCCTCCCTGTGCCCTCATGAGCTCTGAATTCATGCCCAGAGCAGGCCTGCCTCTCTGAAATATGTCAAATTGCTGATGATCCTAATACCTACCCTCCTTTTCTACTTGACCTGAAATTCCCGTCATTAGTTACTCCTTGGATTGAAGAATGGCATTTTCCCCAGAGTTACGCCATTAAAATCTACCAGGAAAGGGAAAGCAGTAACATCTGCACCTACTAATACAGATTCATCTATCAGATTAGATATTGAAAAGCAAAACTCAGAAATATCAAGGATGGTGTGCTGGATAGGTACATGCTGATGGGTGAGAAGGAGGAGACTCTGTCTTCCTGAGCTGCCGGTGCGTGGGCAGGTTCCTGGGCGCTGCGGAGGGCGTGAGAGGCGACTGTCACACCCTCCAGACACTTTCCAAGGGCCACCTCTGCAGGTGCTGTTCTACTTTCTTTGCTGTCGCAGAAGCTCGCTACGGTGGACTGTGAGGGCTTGCTGCTTTGTTCCTCTTGCACTCAAACACTGAAAGCAATTGCTGCCCTCTTTTCCTATCTGAAGGGAGTTTCCTAAGACTTGAGTGTGTCGTATAGGGGTTGAGTCCTAGTGCTGTGTTTTTAACTTACACTGAAAGAGTGGAACGGAGTCTTCCAGAATGAGGTGAAGAAGGGAGAAGTCTCATCTGTGAAGAATCCTGTTGCAGCGGGTAACATTGTTGCCCGGGTATTTTTCAGGATGTTTGGACCAGGAAGAGAGTACAACTTCACACGGCCCAATGAGAAGGGCGAGTATGAGATTGCCGAAGGAATCAGTGCAACTGTATTTCGAACGGTGCTGGTGTGTAGTGGCCTTGTTACATCATCTTCCCTGGGGGCGTGCATGGTCAGAAGCCTTGAGAGTTCCATCAGACTGTGTTCTGACTTTAGGGTTTCTCATTTCTAGTTATTGCCTTTCCCACTTTATTTTCTGTTTCTATAATTCTTAAGTCCTTGCTTGTGTGAGCTCAGTCAGGTATCAAGTTGTGATTAAACATGTCAAGATGGCCAGGAGCCACTTTGCTATCTAATGAATCACCAACTTGGTGATAGTTCTAGTAACCCATCACTTTAATAGAACCAGGAATGAGTAGGGGGTTGAAGAGGGAATTTTTCATGTTGTTCTTTGCCTACATTTCTTCTTCCTAATTTATTTATAGGATTATTACAAAACTGGTATCATCAATTGTCCTGATGGCATCTCTATCCCAGACCTTAGAGATACGTGCGATTATCTCTGCATTAACTTTGACTTCAACACTATCCGATGTCAAGATCTGAGTAAGTGCAGGAGAAGCTGCCAGCTGCGTTTGAGCAGCTGAACTTTGAGTGTGCTTGGAATTGACATTTTTTAATACTAAACAGAAAGCGTTTCAAGTGTGGGTTGAAAATCATCTGTAGAGGCAGAGACGTGGTACTAACCATTCCCTGTCTTGTTTCAAAGCTCTGTGAGAAGTGGAGTAAACAAGAGAACATGTAGTGGGTTCTAAGTCTAGCTTGACCCCGTGAGTCACCAAGCTAATTGCTTCCCCTCTTGGGACCTTGGTGTCCCAACTCTTTAACAAATAAGGATACTGATCCTCAGATATGAGGGAAGGTTCACTAATAAAGTCACACAACATAAATCGGCTGGGTTCTTCTTACAGTTTATCATTATTATTAACTTAGTGTTTAAGTGCTTTATATATGTAAACTTGCATAAGTTTCACAATTGACCCGTGAAAGATAGGTGATAATCTCACTTACCAAATGAGAAGATGGAGAAATTAGCTTGTTCAAAGCTCTAAACATTAAAGCTGGGATTAGAACTGATTGTCTGAATATAAACTCCATGCACTTGTCATTACCTAGGCTTCCTGAAATGATTTTAAAATTCTTTGAAGTTCATGGTACATTTCCCTGCATATTCCATGAAGTTCTCTAGATGTGTGGTGTCTCTACTGAGTCTAGTACACACTTAGAGCAAGTCCCTTGGTGTCGCCAAACTTGGTATCATTCCTCTTCTGTGGTACTCTATGAAGTTGCGGTCCAGAGCATCTTCAGAAGAGGTACTATAAAGAGTCATCCCCAAATGATGGTTGTCTCTTGTAGAATTAATGTTTATGTTCTGACATTGCATGTCAAGAAAACCACAGTTGATCAGAATGCTCAGGGTTTATTAAACAGGAGGAGATTGGTAGAATGTGAAAAGTATCTAACGTAATAGCCTTGGTGTAGGAGACATACCCTGCCTTTAAATGGGCCACTTCTCTGGACCTTATCAATGATAACAGCTGTTACCTCATAGTCTTTTCACTCCAGTAATTACCTGCATTTGAGCAGAGAGGATGTTCACTTGCCTTTTGTCTCCCAGGTGCTTTACTGCATGAACTGTCTAACGACGGCGCTCACAAGCAGTTTGATCACTACCTCGAAGAGCTGATCCTGCCCATCATGGTGGGCTGTGCCAAGAAAGGGGAGCGAGAATGCCACATCGTCGTGCTGACGGACGAGGATTCTGTGGACTGGGACGAAGACCACCCCCCACCCATGGGGGAGGAGTATTCCCAAAGTAGGAGCCCCTTGCATGATGTACCTGTTTCCAGCAAGAAATGTGCTGCCCAGAGTGGCAGCTAAATCCTAGAACCAGTGTGACTGTCGCTGTTGAGCTGGTGATGAGCACACTCACCTGGATGAGGGTCTTTCCTGCTGGGGAGCACAGGGAACATCGTTATACTTCCCATGCCTACCGCTGGTGTCTGGTACTGTGTCAGTACTGCGGCAGCACATTAAGTGGTGGTGTCATTCTTCTCTCCATTTGTTTCACTTTAAATCCTTTTGAATTGGTAGTAATTCAAAATTCAGAAAATACAAAAGGAAAAGTCTTATTCCCACCCCGCCTCATCTACCCAGTTTTCCTCCTCAGTTTCTTTTATATTCTTTCAGATTTATTCAGTGCACATACATAAGCAATTGCATGTTCTTTTCCTAAATGATACCATATTGTAGAGACTGTTCTATATCATGTCTTACATTAAAAGCTTCCACAATCTTTTTTATGGCTGAATAGTATTCCATTGCATGATTGTGCTATAATTGATTTAACCAGCCCTTTTGATGACCATTTAAGCTCTAAATTATAAATAATGCTGCAGTGAATATCTTTTTAAACAAAGTCTTTCACACATGTGTATCTCTACAGAATAATATTCCTAGAAATGAAATTTCTGTATCAAAAGCTTTGTGCTTTTATGATTTTGATAAAATTTGCCAAATTCTCTTTCATAAAGGTTGAGCCAGTTTATACTCACAAGACAATATATGATGGGTTTGTTTCCCATATGCTCACCAAGACAGAGTTTCACTGAACTTTTATCCTTGCCACTCTGATACGTGAAAAACAGCATCTCACTTGAGTTTTAATTTGCATTTCTCACTTCATGAATGAGATTGAACATCTTTTTAAGAGTCATTTTCATTTCCTTTTCTGTTAACTGTAATCATGCCTTTTGCCCATTACAAAATTGGATTGTTAGTCTTTTCCTTAATGATTTGTAAAATCTATTTGTGACCACTGTCTGTATAGACAAGGAAATTAGCCCTTTGTAATATGAGTTGCAAATATTTTTCCCAGTTGGTTGTCTTCTTAGTTTTGTTTGGTGTTTTTGGATAAGCAGAGATTTTTTTTTATGTAATCAAGTGTATCAGTTTTTCTTTTATGACTTCTAGGTTTTATGTCATATCCAGAAAGGTCTTTCCTACCCTGAGACTATAAAAATTTCTTGTATGGTTTCTTTCTTAAGGTTGATTTATTATTTAACATTTAATCTGTGATCCATATGGATTTTTTGGCATCAGGGCTCAGGTCATTAGTCTGAATATGTTAGCTCATCTCCTTCCTCTTACAGAGATGTTCACTCCGTGACTAACCCCAGATTTTTTTTCCCCCCAGTTCTTTATAGCTCTAAGCTCTATAGATTTTTCAAATATATTGAGAATCGGGATGTCGCTAAAACAGTGTTAAAGGAACGGGGCCTGAAAAACATTCGCATTGGAATTGAAGGTAAGAACATCCCAATCAATATTCAGCTTGCATGGCTCATGGAGTAGGTTGGATCTGTGGCCACAGCTTTTGTCCTTAAAACCTGGCTTCCAAGGGCCTAGAGAATAGACACACATGGAAACTACATTCCTACCCAAGTTTGAAGATTCCTATTTTTGTTTTAGTTTGCCCTTACATTTCCTTGTCATTTTATTTCCAGTTGAAAATGCTTTAAAGCAGCTGTAGGAATAAGTTCCAGTTTACTGCCTCAGGATAAAGAGCAGTGAGGACTAGGCACTGGGCGGGTAAATGTAGCAGAGCTCGTGGGCTCACCAAGTGGGAGGGCCAGCCGTTTAGCCAACAATCTTGATGAGGATCTTTCTGCGATCTGGAAGGGTCCTTCTGAAAACTATAACTTGGAGACTCATTTTATTCCACTACCACCTTTGGGGAGTGTCTGGATATATTGACAAAACTGCTTTAAATGATTTGAGCAATGGCTCCCAACCTGTGGTCTCCGTGGAAGGGTATTGGAGACTGATTCCTGGAGAGTGCTGAAGCCATTCTGGTCTCCCCTCCATGGGTCTTTGACTCTTGTGTTTTGCTACTCTAGCTGTCTTAATATTGCTCACAGAACCTGTCGTTGTATCCAGCTTAAGTTGGAACTTAACGTTGGAAGAGATTTTTGATATCATGTATTAAACCTCTTTCTACTGTGTCCTCCTTTGTCTCTGTGGAAACCACAGGGACAGAGTGACAGGGATCACTCCATTTCCCACAGCAGCCCATCAAACTGTCCTACCACGAGAATATTCTTCCACATATATAATAGATAACCTCCTCCCTCTTCTGTCGTCCTTCTAGTTCTAGCCTGTGAAGATAATATACTCTGCATAAGATTTCTCCCATATCCCTGTAACTGACTTTCAGATATTTTAGGCAGCATCCCAGTTTTTTCTTTAGGCTTAAACATTTTGCATTTCCTTAACTACTTCTCATACAGGTTGCCCTCTAAGCAATAGAATTAGAGGACTAGAGTAACCATGCCCCAGTAGGATTTTTGTTCTATAGTATTGAAGCCAGTAAAATAAAGACTTCTGAAATTAGTAGGCGGCTTCTCCCCCTTCCATTAGAAGGGATAAAATTTTTGTTACTTCCCTTCTAAGGACAAGACCTACTAACCTGAGCAGGAGAGAAGCAAGCATGTAGGTGGCTGGGCCTCAGAGAACGTGGTCACTTCCCTGTAGTTTTCACATAGTCTTGGGATTTGGGAGGAAATTCATGTGGTTAGGAAGAAGGAAGTATGGAAACCAGCGTGAGCAATTTGCTGGGGTCATGATGGCTTTTTTCCCATTTCAGGTTATCCTACCTGTAAAGAAAAAATTAAGAGGAGACCTGGTGGCCGGTCTGAAGTGATCTATAATTACGTGCAGCGCCCCTTTATCCAGATGTCATGGGAAAAAGAAGAAGGAAAGAGTCGCCATGTGGATTTCCAGTGTGTTCGAAGCAAATCCCTCACTAACCTGGTAGCTGCTGGAGAAGATGTCTTGGAGGACCAAGAGATATTAATGCACCACCCACCTCAAGTGGATGAACTTGACCGGCTAAACGCCCCACTTTCTCAGATGGCTTCTAACGACTTTCAGGATTAGGGGCAGCTGTGGGCCCCTCTGCCGGCCTTTTCTCTGACTGGGATGCCCATAGCCAATCCTCCCCATGGTTTGTCTCACACTAAGTAGGAGACATGCTTCTCCCCCCTCCTTTCCTTTTCTACCATAATTAATGTGTGTCCTTTTCAGTAAGTCTGTTGCCTCCGGCAGGAGATTAAAAAGGACTCACTGGTAATTAAGCTACCAGCTTTGCAGCAGCCCTGGTAACTTGAAAATTTTGGGTCTGGTGCTGTTCACCGAGTCTGCATAACTGCAAAAGCAGGAAAGGAGGTCAAGACTCCTGTTGCCTCATATTCAGCAAAGCAGTTCTCATCCTTTACACTCTGTTCTTGGCTTTTGTTTATTTGGTTTTATACTAGGCAAATTACTTAGCAGCAAAGGGACCAAACTTAGAAGGAGACAATCTCTATCTTCTACAAGCAGGCACTAATTGGATGCCCATTAGAGGTTAGTGGAGATACCATCCTGGTGGCCTCTGTGCCCAGGTTGCATCTGGGAAGAAATAGGCTCTCATTCAAAATGTCCAAAGGAAATTCTTAGGAGCTTCAGTTCAGTTTTTTTTTTATTATTATTGCAATGAACAATCCAAAACCTCACAGATTCTTTGACAGGAAGGATAATGTATGACAATGTTTATGAAACCTTTTTAGCTTCAAGGTTTTTGACCCTAAACAAATTGATTATTCATTTGGAGTGAAATTCACACTTTGATTATCCTGGCTTGGAATCTGGTGTGAAGCCATAGGTCTTCACCCTAGGCCAGCATGCTGTAGGTGTGGCTAGGAGACCTTAGATATGGCTTAAAAGGCTTTCAAGATGAAGGCAATGATTTCTCAGAAGTGCTCAGTTTCTCAGTAGAAAGACTAGTAAGAGCTCGGTGGGTAGGGCTGGGGGTGAATCTGGGTGGGAAAACGTCACCTGCCTAGACTTTGTCTCAGTGCAGGGATTTTCGTTGTATATTCTTTTCATACTATGGAATATTTTTAGGTATCAGGATATTTTAATTTTTGAAATAGCCTATCAGCTGCTCACACTGGGTAAAAAAACCATACTAATGTCATCTCCAAAGGAAGAATGAGTTGAAGGGAAATTAGGCCTAGTCATTTTGATTGATCTGTCAGCTCTGGGTTAACAGTACATGGTGTGTGACAACCCAGATCACTCCTCTGGGTACTGTAACCACCTCCCCTGATGTCTCCATGGCTGTTAACAGTAGAGCTAAATTTAGATTCTAGAGTCAGATGTGTCTTGAGATCTTTCCCATTTTATGGTAGAGGTTGGCCTTCCAATCACCTACCCTGAGCATGTACAAAGAGACACATAGTTTCCTTCAAGTTCTCTAAGAACAGGACTGGTTTTCTTAAATTCCATTTCCACAAGATACTATAGGGCAAACTACTTGATGCCATTTTATGACCTCCCTAGTCAGAATTCTCCAAAGGTGAAGTCAGATTGGGTGTTGACAGCTACTCTTTCCAGGCTTGAAGAACAAGAGTGTGTGACCAGGGCCAGTGTCACAGGGGACATCAATGCTGTGTTCCTTATTCAGAAAAATCAGTAGTAAGGGGTTAAACCGAGCCATCCCCCAGCTACAGTTATTCTGATTATCATTGGCATCCATTTGTAAGGCTGATGGCCAGGGTTAATGTTTAGGGTTAACGTTATTTTGTAGCCAGGGGTAGTTTTATTCCTGTGAAAAGAATTGGCTGTTTGAGGTCAGGTTTGGCTTTGACCTTACTGGTACTACATTCATACCCACGACCAGCCAGGATAATTGTTTAATGGTGCTTCCTTTACGCTTTGTGGTTGACTTCCATGCTATCACAAAGGAAATTTAACTTTTGTGTAGACTATAATAAGTATGTATAATTTCTGTTTTATAGCTTAATATAACATTTAAGGGTAGACATGTCTCAGCTAACACTCTAAAACTTATTAGTCATTGCTTAGGTAAAAAGCTAGGTATGAAAGTGTGGCATGTACTTAACACTTTGTTCTACGTAAATGATTAATTTCCTCCGGCTTCAAAAACCAGGTCTTTTTTTCCCCCAAAATTGGGTTAACGTGCTTTCAGCCCCAACCCTTAGGGTTCGAGTGAGCTGGAGATCTGTGGAGGTAAATCTGCCAGTGTTGCCAGGTGGTGGTGACGGAGGGAAAAGCTGGGCCCACAGGTTCCCTCTGGCGGAGAGGACATTTCTTCTGTACCCCACGCCCTTCCAGCCTGGAGCGCAGCATCACTGTAATTAGGTGGCTCCTTTCAGCCACAGCAGCTCTGTTCCCAGGGCCAGGACATCCCGTGGCGACAGGACCTCGCAGTTCTCGCAGGAACAAGAGCTGGGTTGCAGTCATTCCCTTCAGAGTCAGTTAGTTACTGGCCAGCTGGGCAACAGGTATTTCTAATTAAAAAGGTGAAACTCAGGTTTGGTGGTTTTTTCCTAAGTGCCTAAATAAGTAAGCCAGGCTGTTTATACAGAAACATTTTCGTAAGAAAATGTTTTTACCCAGACTGTCTTATTCAGAGGTATCTATCTCAGCAGGCCAAGATAAACCTGAATTTGAGGTTTAGGATCTGAGTTTGTGTCTGCATCAAATCATGTATTGTTGATTAGGAAACATTTGCCATTAAGGAATTGGGAGCAGGCAAGGAGACAGTGTTAAAATGTGTCTGATGAGATTACTTAATGGTTTCTCCAAAGTGGAGAAAAGGTATTAAAAGAATGACAGTAAAAAAAAGGTAAGGAAGCTAGAAAGTAGCTGGATTTATTGCATGATATGCAGTAGCCAGTATTAATAACTAAATTCTGTGTGATACCTAAGGTATACAGGTCTATGAAAATACTGTGGCATAAGCCCAGAAAGGATGGATAGTGTTCCAGCAGGTCCTTCTGTTAAGTAAAAACAATCAGAGCAGAGGCTTTAATGTCAAAGAGTGATGGGAGCCTTTATCGAGTAATAGTCAATAGAAAGTTAAGAATCAGTGATTTATTCAATGCCACTTCTTGCCATCATTTTGAAATGGTTAAACTGGGCATAGTTCAGAAAGCAAACCTGATACCTTTATGGGAGATGGAGCCACATCCGTGCTCTGGGTGGGATCACCTCTGCAAGAGAACATTACATTTTCTCTCAAAGGCAAAATGCTTGTAGGTTTTGCCTCTTTACTTTGTATTTAAAGTTGCACTTGTTCACCTACCAGTGTTTACGAAATCCTATATTTGGGATGCTTTTTCTATAATAAAATGTTATCATTTGTGTCCATGTTGTTGTTTTTTAGCAGAAAATAATATTGGAACTCAAGATGTTAAAGGGGACGGAGAGTAGCAGCAGCACGTGGACTGCCCAGGAGAGGCTCTTTCCTACAGCAGCCGGCGGGGGCGCGGCTGGCCTGGAGCCTGTATGTGCTTTTCCCACCCTGCTATTTCTTATAATTCACAGGTTCCAGAGCCATAATGGTCTGCTCTCTTTTGAGTTTCTGGTTAACTTGCATTCAAGACCCCTTGAACCCTCAAATCCAACCAAGTAGTACCCCACAAAACCAAATGTAAATTTGAAAGGTAAGATGACTCGCAAACTTCTGTGTTCTACTTTTGGTTTCAAGCAAGTGAAGAAGCATGGCAGGCATGAAAGGCAGCTTAAGAAGGTAGGGCAGGGTCCAGGCAGGTCCCTGGGAAACACTGCTTTGGGGCATCTTGCTCATCCTCTGCTAATTCGGCCCTCTTCTAGTCAGGTGCCTCCTGAGCTCCCCTCAGCACACTTGGCCTGAGCAGCTTACTGGTGACACTGACAACTTGAAGGGGTGCTGAAGCCAGCCAGGGCCTCCCTGGCAGGCCTGCCTTTGTCAGCACAGAGGTTAAGAACATGCTCTGAAGGCATGGCCCATTGAGTATGTTCAGTGCCAAGTGCTGCTTGGTCACAGGGACATGCTGACTAGGACACAGTTCCTCCCTTCAGAGGGCTCTTATAATTGCACAAAGACAGATTCATAAATAGTCCAGGTCACTCAGGAAGCGCATAAGGATGGAGTAGCCAGTTTTTACTATGAAAATTAGAGGAGAGTTCACAGGAGGGTTCTATACATGACACATGAACCAAACTGTGAAAGACAAATACTAGTCGTTTTGGATTCATGAATCCAAAAGGAAGTATTCCAGACCAACGCAACCGTATAAGCAAAAATGCGAAAGTGCACTAGTTGCTTATTGTCATCAGGGAAGAGGATGGTGGGGGCAGGGGGAGGATAGTAATGCAGAGATAGGCCAGAGTAAGGAAGGGCCCTTGTACCTCAGACAAAGGTGTTTGGTCTCATTATATAAGCTCTCAGGAGCCTGAAGGATTTTATGCAGGAGAATAACATGATCAGACTTGAAATTTAAGAGTTTCTTTGGCAGCAGAGAGGACGACAGACTTGAAAGGGGAAGGACCAGGGACAAAGGTCAGCTAAGAGACCACAACAATGGACTCAGCAAGGAATGATGAAGACACTGGTAGGATGGACAATCATGCCCCAGAATTATATACGTTTACTGATGGGAATCATGTAAGAAATTTCTGGCTTGGACAGCAGGTAGAATGAGCTAGAAAAAAGGCTGTGGAGGCAAGAGGAGCTCCATAAGGACAGTTGGCACCTGTAAGAGGCCTTCCAGGTGGCAATTTCTAATAGGCACTCGGCTACATGGGATCTAGAGTTCTGGGGAGAGATCCAGGCAGGATGGTCATTTTGCAGATCTCACCACAAAAACGGCAGCTGAAGCCACAGTATGGGGGAGATCACACGAGTGAAAAAAAGGCAAAGGCATTGCTCTGAGGAGCACCAGCATTTGGGCAGTGGCAGAGGAACTACCAAGAAGGAAGTCAGAGAGGTGGGAGGAGAGTTTTTTGTTTTAACTCAACAGTGTGAGTGCAGCAGGGTGGTCAGGTAGATGAGGGCTGAAGAGAAGCCAGTGGATGTGGCAGTTAGGACGCCAGTGAACAGAGGAGTGATTATTAAAATTAGTACTAGCACGTTTTGCACATGGGATAATTAATACTAATGTGTTTCACACAAGGGGAAGAAACCAGACTGAAGTGAGAGGGAAATGAAGTAACGAAAGTGACTGGAGAGTGTTTTTCAGGAAGCAAGACTTACTCATAGCTCCACACCTCTGTCACAGCACGGGACAATACCTACCAGCCTCCCAAATCCTGCACTGCTCACCTTACCCTCTGCCAAATCACTGCTACTTACTAACACCTCTGGGAAGCTTCCTCAACCTTCCCAACAACTCAGGGTTGGCTTCATAGTACTGTTACAGCAACACTAACATACTAATAACTTTATAGTTGATGCTGCAATTCTGTTAAGCCAACTTTGTGGCTGGGAAGTCTCTCCTCAAACTGATCTGTGGTTCAGAACCACAGTGGGCTTCCCTATTGCATCCCCAGTGTACCTGGGATTGAGCTCTGTATTTTATGAATGCTTAAGTATTATGTGGGCAAGATGTTTTTCTCTGAAAATATGCCTAAAGAGCAGCGTGGAGGCTTGTTTTTAAGTCAGTGTTGGTTTTGACAGATCATTCCAGGGAAATGGTTGCTAACTAGGAAAGGAAAATACCATTCACTGAATCCTTTTGCATTCAATTCAAAACACCGTTTGGGTTACACACAGAGGCCCAGGAGAGAGTAACAGGAGAAGGTGATCCAGGAAATATGCTTTCCAAGGAAATGATTCAGAGAAACAGTAGTAGCAATCAGTGGCAGAGGTTTCCTACACTATACAGATGAGCGTTAAAATTAGCAATCTGCTATTTCACAGCCTGACCATTAATCCCAAAGGATTCCCCTCACTTTTGAAATTCTTAAATAGGTACTGAAGAAAATTCTGATGTACTCCTGAATCAAGGAGTCTGAATGACATCAGCATTGTTTCATTTTAGTATGCAGTACAGTTCAAGTTCTATTATTTTCTAACTTCTCCTAAGAGACAGGACACAGAATTATCTGTGAATAGGACCAACACTGAGCCAGTGGTTCCCGACATGTTTCTTGAAACTCATGAGCCTTGGAATGACAATACATTGTTAGGCTGCATTTAACTAACCTCTGCCTGCAGTTCCCACCCTGGTTGGTCTTTGCCCCTTCCTCTTTGCCTGAGGGTCCTTTTCCTGACCCAGAGAAGGAGGTAAGAAGTGGGACCCATAAGACTCCTTAAATCTACATCCAGAGACAGAGCCCTGCTCTGGTGGACACAGGGAGCTGAGAAGTCCATCCTGGGAGCTTGTGAGATTCCTGGTCAACCCCAGGCTGAAAAAAAATGGGGCTGAGCTACAAACAAACAGTTGTATAAAGGGTCCACCAGTTTACAGAACTTTTGTCGGCAGGTTTCCCCTTGGCCTAACTGCACTTACTGCAAGAGTGCCCACTGCCCAGTAACACTGAGCCAGGTGAAAAGAGCATAGACGTGAGGCCAACAGAAGACAGTCTCTTTACATGAACTCCAGTTCAGAAGACTTGTTCTCAGGGAACAAAAAAGCAGGTCCCATCTTCCCTGAGATGGTAAAGCATTTTGCCTAAAGGTGGTCTTCAGCGTTTAACGGTTTGCAGACAAAAGGGTCAGAGGAAGCCATCAGCACTCTGGCTCTTTGAATTACGAGCCACAGACTTATACTATTGTTTTCACACAGTTTATTCAGACATTTAAAAGTTAAAATGTGGGCATTCCCCCCCAAAAACAAATTATCCCCTGCCACTCCCCAACACACAGACTACCTACCACCCTCCCATTACCTCTCATTGTCCATGCTTACCACATACTCTTGCAAAACACATAGGGGTCAAGACCCCAACTATTTGGTAATCCAAAGAAGCTACAAAGTTACACAAAAGAATCTCACTTCCTTTTCACTAGCAAACCATGAATGAAAGAATAAGGGGAAACACATTACCTTCATCCAGAGTTAATATTTCCCTAATATTCTTTTTTCTTCCTCTAAGACATTAAAACCCAAAGCAGTTTCACTTACTACTGTAACTCTGATAGTCCATTTTTCTTTTTCTTTTCTGAATGGCTAAGCTAGGACGTACTTTCCTTTCATAGCTGATGTTAACAACCTCAAGACTGGCAGAAAGCAGTCTCCCAGCTGTGGCTTGGCTATGACACTCTGCAACAGGCAAAGTTACCACATAGGTGCAAATGATGCTTTAAGAGTTATCAAAATTTTTAAAAGTAATAATGCATTAATATGGAGCCTCCACATTCTTCTGATGCAGCAAAAGTCCTCTAAAGGCGGTGGCAGCTGTGAAAGAAAAGGCACTTTGTGCTAAAATTCAGAGGGTCTCTCTAGAGAACACCACAGCAGAGAGGCCTGGTCAGCCCAGGCCTGCACGTGACCCTTTAGGGTGAAGAGGACCATCCCCCAGGAAGGCATCTGCAAAGGAAAAATTTGTAATCATGATTCCAAGGCAAAATGGTTACTTAAAGTTGGGAGAGGAGAAATACTAAGAGGATACAAATACAGTTGCACCAAAGATTGAGGCGTGAACTTCGCACGGATTTGCAGGCTGGCTCTGCGCTTTGTATTGGGCTCGTTCCTTCACCACTTGCAGGGAGGTCTGGACACGGAGCAGGAGCAGCACCTTAGCCAAGAGGGTTCGAGGCCTCCTGCTTCTGCCTGGGCTCTCCTTGCTGTGTTCCCAGGAATAAACCGAGGTCCTTTTGGCAGCACTTGTGGGTATTGCTAGTCCACGGCAACATCCAAAGGGATTTTCTAATACAGCCGTGAAGAGAAAGTGAGGGTTTTCCACGTGATCCAGGACTCCTTGGCAATCAATGCCCAGTGGCTTTTTGGGCCTTCTAAGAGCAACAAAGGATCAAGCTGGTATCTTCCCATCAACACTCAGAAAAGCAGCGTGAGTATTTCAGATGGGTAGAAGGAAATCAAAATGGACTGAGGGTCTTTATCCTAGTACCATAAATAAAGTGCACCATGAATGGAGGCTATAAAAAGCTACTTGCCCGAGGCTGAGGTTTGGGGAGAAACTACCACCGTCACCCACTCAGAATGGTGGATCATTTCCTTCAGCCAGAATGCTGGCTACTGAAGCTTTCTTTATTGCTTTGTTTCCTTAGTACTATGGAACTTTTAGCTGTAAAGAAAAAAAATACTTGGTGGGCTTGGTAGCAAGCATATGTCACAAAATCACAGGAATTGGCTGATACTCAGTAAGTATATGTTACAATCTCAATGCTGGATGATGGCTGTTTTTCCCCCTTCATTCTGATGAACTTAGGAAAACTCAAGTTTTTTTAAAACATCAAATTGGCTCATGATGCTTCTAAAGAAGCAGGACAGCCGTTAATGGCTGATGTAGTAAAAATGGTTGTCTTTGTTCTACAGGTCATCAGATGCATCATGGAAGAGAATCCACTTACTATCACATTTCAGGAGTTTACCATGACACGTTGGTAGGTTCCATAAACTTCTTCGAAGCTCTTTCAAAACAGTTATGTGAGAAGAAAACCATGATGTTGTACAAAGAACTGCTCGATTTAGGATCCCATTTCAAGGAAACTACTTTGCTGCTTTCATGTAGGAAGGTATTGCCCCCCGCGCAGTCAGACCCTCAAAGCGCTTGTATGTGTAATTGATGAAGACCCAGTCTTTGTTCTTGTAGTCAGTGTCAGGGTGATTACTTGTTGCCACTGGGAAAGAAACAGATGTGAGAGTTGATTCACTGCCTTACCTTGATGGACTACTCAGTACTGACACTCAGTACATGACATTCTGAAGAACATATCACAGCTTCTATCTGGGAAAAGTTATTTTTCACTCTGCGAAATTTCTACATTTGCCTGCCTATGTTCTCTGAACCTCATGTTTTTCACAATATTTTAAAAGTTTTATTTTCTCATTTCTGTCATTTCAGATTACCTAACCTTTAATTTAATAAATAACAAGAGAACAAATCTTTGTGGTTCACCCATCCAGCTGAGCAGGCTGAATATGGGTGTTTGTATTCACTACTTTCCATTCAACAAGGTCTCACTGCTGCCCTGCATTAACACTGGAAAAATACTTACAAAGAGCCTGCAGTTCCTCTCCATGTTCTCTACCCTGATTTGTAAACATCACCCCAAAATTTGGGGGAAATAATGCACTTATAAGGCAGCCTGAGGCAGTGGTAGAATTACCTGTTGGCTTAAGAATATCAGATTCTGGAAACTCATCGAAGTTTGAGGTATCATCAATGCTTTTGATTTCAATAGATATTGCAGCAGGCCTCTCTCTGCCAAGGACAGACATGCCAAAAATTACTACGGTTAGTAAACATATGGATCACAAGTAATCAAGTCTTTCTCCAAAAAAGACCCCTGGTCTGACAAGGGAAGACTGTCCACTGGCAGGCAGCATTAATTTCCTTTGAAAAGCTTATGACCACTGACCAACCACACCAGCTGACTACAACCAAACAAAACTATGATGAAAAAAATGTAACAATTATTCATAGCTAGGAAGAAAGACAAGAAAAATAAGGAGAGATTAAAATCCAAAGTTAGCACACTCTCCCTGACAGCCTGCCCTGTCTGCTGAAAAGGGAAACTGAACCTCTAAATGCCCCCTCGTGCAGGGCTCTGCCCCTCTTCTACCAGAAGTGCCAACGAAGTAGAGTGGCTAAAAGGCAAAGGTAGAAATCACAAGCATGCGAATTCGAACACTACTATGAAATGGATGACAACTTCATCTTCTGCTCAACCAATGAATGCTGAGGAGGGAGGTCTGTGCAGCGCAGGCAGCTCTCTGCGAGCCCTGTCCGCAAGTTTCACGTTTCCCCTCCACTCCCCCTCTGCGCCCTTCCCCACTCTATGCTTCTTCCACTCCTCTCTTCCTTCGCTGTCTCCCAGTGATAGCCTCCACCCTAGGGGCAGGGACAGTCCTGCTGGTGGCTCCTAACACTAGAGAAGTTGGTGTGTTCTTGGTAAAAGCAAGTGCAACACAATGCTTAGGTGGTCCTTTCACCATGGAATCCAAAGTTCACTTCACTTTGGAAATGACTGCTGGCTTCAACGTGTCCCATGGCACATGGGTGACAGGAAACCCCAACTCCCAATCCTCGCCATGAATGAAAATCAGGAAAAGACCCTGAATTTCTAAGAAGCTCTCTTCCCATACTTGGCTTGCCAGTAGTGGTGCTTCTAAATTAGTATTAAGCAAACTACAGACTTTCTGAAATTATCCTGAAACTTTGTATACGGATATACCTGATATGTTCCCAGTCAACACCTTCAAAAAAAGAGTTACTTTTGATTTCCTCAACTCCAGGGGCTCCAATTCTATGTTCCCATTCACAGCAGAATCTGGAAAAGACAGAGGCCTTTCAGCATACCTCAAGTAGTCTCTTCAGAAAAAGAAAAGGAGAAATGGGAGGAAGGAGGGACCAACCCAGGAAATGATGAAAATTTTTAAAAACAGATTCACTCATGTTGAAAAGCCTGGCTGGGGGACAGGGGAAATGTTCTCTGATACCTCAAAATTAGATCCTTGGCTTTCTCAGAAATAGGAACTTCTGGAGGAAAAGTCAAAGTTTCTTTCCAGTTCATCACCTTCTTATATGTCTCTTGAGGGGTCTCAGAACAGAAAGGTGGGTAGCCTGTAATAAAAAGGGAACTTCGGAGCTCTCACATCCCAGAACTTTGAATCTGAGATTATTCCCCTTAATCTGATTCTAATATATCTTTAATGATCCTATATGTCCTTCCCTACATGACATGGACAGGATTTCCACTCACCCCAGGAAACATCTAAACCAATTGTTCATTTTCCCCCAAACTCCTAAACCCAAAGTGAAGTTGTGCTTCTGGTACCACTAGGGAGCCAGCTACTAGCTGGAGCTGGAAAAAGGAAGGAGGACAGAAGCAGAGTTGCAGAGGCGGGGCTCACTGTGCCCAAAGAGGAAAACGAAAGGATGAAACAACATCATTAAGAAATGACTCCATTCTAGGAATATCCTTATTTGGGAAAAGTGACCACCATGCCTCTCTTTGAGAACTACAGGTGAGAAGGATAGTCACCGTAATACTCCACCTGCCCTCTACACAGACCACATCCGCCTCCACAGGCACGCGTCCAGTGTTCCCAAAGACAACACAGCCAGACGATGCCACACCAGTCATTCACACAGATTCACTCAGGGCCACCACGGACAGATGGGCTCTCCTAGTGCTCAGGCATATGGCCAGCCCCACAGATGTGTCCCCTAAATACACAGACATACCAATCAACAGGGAGAGAGGTACGAGGGGTCCATGCTCTGAAGGCTTTGAGAGAGAAGGGGGGACAGCAACTAAGAAGTAGAGTGCTCGAGACACAGCCCAGTGAAGGCTCTCTGTATACAATGGGTGTTTAATAAATGCCAGTGAATGAAAGAGTTGCTAGATGGAGAGGATGGAAAAGTCGAAGAAAACCATGATAAATGATCAACAAAGCCACGAGAGGATGCCAGGGAGCCATAATATAGTGGGATACATTTGATGGCCCAGCGTTTTCTACCTAGGAAACTTCACTTTAAAAGACGAGGGGGGAAAAGTGCTCTTAGATGACCCCCACCTGAAACAGTCTATTATCAACATAGGACTCTTTCCTGACTGCACAGAAAAAGTCCTCTGAAAGCACGCAACTTACCAATAAGCATTTCATACATGATCACCCCCAGCGACCACCAATCACAGAGCTTGTTGTACCCGGTCTGCATGAACACCTCAGGAGCAATGTAGTCAGGAGTGCCTACTGTGGAGAAGGCCTGAAACATGTACACACATCAGGAAGCCCAGCAGGAAGATGGGTGCCCAGAGTTCTGTTCTAGAGACCAAAGGCTACAAGTATCACCTAGAGCTACCCACAAACTAAATAAGCAGGATGGCCCAGCAGCTTAATGGCAAGTCTGGCTTGCCAGAGAACTTCCAAAATGAAAATAAAGCTTTGTCAGTGAGGTGAGAGACCATTCACTAGGTCAAAGGTATCTGTCGTAGCAACTAGTACCATAACTGAGCACCCAGTAAGTGCCAGGCCCTGTATTCCTTTTATGCTTATGAGCCTATGACAAAACTCAGCAAAGAGAACCTTATTCGCCCAACTTTGCAGATAAAACTCTGACACCCAAAACGGCTTTGCCCAAGGCCTCAGAACTAGTTAACTGGCAGAGCCTGGTTTGGAAATTAAATATCTTGCTCAAAACCATCCCTCTTTCCACCTCTTTAATTTGGAAAATCATAAAGGGAAACTTTATTATCAAAAGCTAAAGTTATAACCTATTGGTCAAAGGTTTATAAGTATCTGCTTATCAAACTGAAACATTTATGTAACTAGTTCTTAGAATTTTCTAAATTCAAGTAATCTACTCTCATATACCAGGACTACAATACTAGGGGAATTACAGTCAAAAAGCCTTCCTGTGCTCAGCATTTGAGGGCTTACCACATGGAAGGCTCTAATCTAAGTGCTTTCCATATTATACAACTTCTAAAGTTAAAAGCTACAGCTGTGTGGACTTTTAAAAATACTTATTATGAAATACTGCAAATATACAGAAAAAAAAGCAGACAATACAACATCCATGTATACATTACCCATGTTAAAGAGAGGTTAATAATCTGTGATATTTGTCTCAGATCATTCCTTTTTAAAAGAAACAAAACTACAGAAATGATTAAAGCCAGAATCCTCCTCTCCCCACTGAAGTCATAACTATCCTGAAATCATAACTACCCCTGTGCTATGCCTGTATTGATATTTGTATAAATGACATATAATTTCTTGTATATTTCAACTTTTAATAAAGGGTTGCATACCGTACTGCATTATTCTATAGTGCTAAAACTTGTTTTTACTCCATATTATGATTTTGAGATTTATTCATATAGCTCTAGTTCACCAATTTCACTGCTGTACACTATTCCATTATACAAATGTCACAATGTTTTTTATACATTCTTCTCTAAATAAACACTTACATTGCTTCCAATGTTTCACTAATAACAAGTAACACCTGAATAAACATTCTTGTAACACGTCCTGGGCACTGGGTAGTATTGCTGGGTCTTGCATCATGAGCATCTTCAACTTAATCAGACATCATCCAGTTGTCCTCCAAGGTGGTTACATCTATTTAACATGCCCAGTGGGATGAGCTCCTAGTGCTCCACTTTCACCAACACTTGTCTTTGTCAGACTCTTAAATTTTTACCAATCTGATGAACATGAAATAGGATCTTGCTGTTTTAATTTGCATTTCCCTTATTTCTAGTAAGGTTGAGTGCATATTCATATGTTAATTAGCCATTCAGTTCTTTTTTCTGTGAATTACTACTGTTCGGATCCTTTGATCATTAGTTGTTTTTTTCAGTTGCATCATCTTTTTTCTTACTGATTCCTTGGAATTCTTTCTTTTTTAGCTTTTCTTTTTGGCCTCACGGCTTGTGGGATCTTAGTTCCCCGACCAGAGATCGAACCCTGGCCCTGGCAGTGAAAATGTGGAGTCCTAACCACTGGACCACCAGGGAATTCCCTCGTAGTAATTCTTTATGAATCCAAGGCATTAATCCTGATTCATCAGAACATTAATCCTTTATAGTTTTATATATTGCAAATATCTTCTCCCAGACTGAGGCTTATCATTTTTTTTTGAGGCTTATCATTTTTATTATGATTTTTTAAATTTGTTACATACCAAAAAATTACCAAATTATGAAGCATAATAAAATGAATACCCATGAGTCCAAATGAAGAACCAAAATATGTATCACTGATATTATTCAAGCTAACAGTGTACCCACCAGCCCATCCTCCTGCCTCTCCTCCTAACCCCCATGCTCAATTTTATGTTTATCATTCCTCTGCCTTTATCTTTTTTATTTTTATTTTTTGGCCACACCACGCGGCATGCAGGATCTTAGTTCCCCGACCAGGGAACTGAACCCATGCCCCCTGCAGTGGAAGTATGGAATCCTAACCACTGGACAGACAGGGAATTCCACTCCTCTGCTTTTAAAAAGTAATTTTGGGGCTTCCCTGGTGCCGCAGTGGTTGAGAGTCCACCTGCCGACACAGAGGACACGGGTTCGTGCCCCGATCCAGGAAGATCCCACATGCCGCAGAGCGGCTGGGCCTGTGAGCCATGGCCGCTGAGCCTGCGCGTCCGGAGCCTGTGCTCTGCAACGGGAGAGGCCACAACAGTGAGAGGCCCGCGTACCGCAAAAAAAAAAAAAAAAAAAAAAAAAAAGTAGCAGGCAGGGTGAACAATTATATACGTTAGGCTTAACCTAGAGCAATAAATTTATATTAACTAATATTAACCTTCAACTTGGTACTAGCTGAATGGGATCACTTACGACAGGTCAAAAGCACAGGGCTAACTGACCTTTTTGTGTGTGTGTGTGTGTGTGTGTGTGTGTGTGTGTGTGGTTCACGGGCCTCTCACTGTTGTGGCCTCTCCCATTGCGGAGCACAGGCTCCAGACGCGCAGGCTCCGCGGCATGTGGGATCTTCCCGGACTGGGGCATGAACCCGTGTCCCCTGCATCAGCAGGCAGACTCTCAACCACTGCGCCACCAGGGAAGCCCTAACTGACCTTTTGAAGACTGAAAGTTAGCTTTATTTTCTTCAAGTTATCAGAGGAGGTCATATGAGGATGACCACTTCTACTATAGATAGAGTAAAAAGGCAAGAACCTTAACCACAGCATGAGAACCTAAGTTTATTCAGATTAAAAAACATTAACTATTAAATAACACTTAACTCCAAATATGGAACTTGGGACATTTCCTTCCTTATAGACCTATAAGGGGTTCCTAGTAAGTCTGACATGACCCTTTGGCATATGTCAAAGGGCATAAAGCTTCTCAGAGTACAAGAATAATTTAAGGTATTTAAGCTTAATTACCCCCAAAATTACAGTCGCCAAAGGTTAAATCTTAGTTTGCTTTAAAAAAAAATTTTTTTAATCACAGAAGATTCCTTACCTTTTGTTACCCTCCAAAACATAATTATCAGTCTCCCAATAATGCAGGAGCTACTGTTTAAGAAATAGTCTCTTAGAGGGTCTCAACTTTCACTGCACAGTAGAATCACCCAGAGCCCTTTTAAAAATCAGATAAGATACCGAGACTGTATACCCCAAACCAACTGCACCAGAATCTCTTGGGGTGGGACCCAGCATCAGTAAGTTCTGAAGTTCCCTAGGTGATTCTGGTATGTAGCCAAGGCTAAGATCTACTGCTCTATGAGAGACATAATAGAAGCGCCTGACCAAATCTGCTCCTGACATTCCCTAATCCTTAACAAACTATGAAAAGAAGGCCATGATGTGACTAGCTATACCAAACTTAAGTATCCCCAAGTTAATGTTAGAAAAGATATCACAGATTAATTTCATTTTCTACATTTCCAAAACCCAGGTTTAACATAAAAATCATAATATTCAAAGCATGGTCTTGAGACCCACTGATGGGCCTTAAATGAATCCAAAAAATGCAAGCCTTTCTTTTGATTCTTTCTTAATCCTAAGGCTTCCACTTTCACATATGACTAACAGGTACTTAGTAGCAACCTACTAAATGAGTTATTAAAGATACTATAGAGAACTCTAATTCACTATTTTACTAAGAAGTCTGGCCAAAACACTGTATTTGGCAAACCTGCCAAGTTACAACTGTATACACCAACAAGCAGAAGTGCCACTATTTCTAGCGAATACACATGCATGATCATCATTCCAAGTTAGTCATAGTTTTCCATCCCTGCTATTCTTGCTTTCTAATGACCAACTGCTATAGTTTAGCTTTACTATTTTCAATTTGCCATTGGGTTTCTAGGAAAGCCTAAGTATGTAGTGATACACATTTCTATTATATCTGGTCAATAATTCTCCAATAACTAGACACTGGGATATGTGCATTGCATTTTATGAACCAATGAGTCAGAATAAAAGTTTGCCTAGACAGCAGTATTTCACTGGTGAATTTGTACTATTTAAATAAATTCCAACATGCTATTGATATCAAGGTAAATGCAATAATGTTACTTATTTTTAAGCTTGTGGGGCATAATTTTATGTGTATATACTCAAATACTAGTAAAGTAAGCATTTCCCTTAAATTTCTCTCCAGTTTTTATCACCAAGTTCCTTTTTCCACCATAAAGTAGGAAAGGGTGGGGCAGGTGAACTGATTTGACTCAGTGAATCAAACTTTTTAAAGTTTGAGAACCACAGCCTTAAAGCTCTGGGTAGGTATTTGTACTTAGTTTCATTTTGCGAGAACTCCATCTTAAATATAACCCCTTTACCACCATAAACATAGGGAAAAGGTAAAACAGGAAGGAAAGGGGTTGTCACCAATGTAAAAGGTCAGAATGAGGTCATCCACTGAAAATGTCACAACCAGAACAACCTCATATTATCTGCCCTCCTTCAAAAGATTACTTTTGGCGCTACCAACATAATGACAGTGCTCTATTAAGGTAATTTAAAACAAGGAATAGGTAAGCTGCAAACATTTATCAAATGCAAATTTATGTGCATACTTTTAAACTGATTCATACTTGGTTTGTAGCATTTAAGAAGCCACAAATATTACTTACTAGCTGACGTCTGTTTCTTTTCCAGGTTTCTGCTTTCCTTTTGGAATTCATGTTCTGAAAAGCTAAAAGCAGAGAACACAAGTTCTAATCAAAGTTCAGGAATAAAGTTTACTACTTTTTTAGGCTCTGGTTCAAGCCACATGAGACCCTCAAGTCTTGCTTTTCTGCCCATACATCAATAACTCTGGATGACACATTTCCCAGCAAATTCATAAGCCCAAATCAGAGGCTCTAAAGCATTAACTCAAAGAATCACACAATAAGAGTTGTAAGCCACACTTCTATGTGGATCAGGTGGCCAGAGAGGACACGGACAGACCTTAAACAAAATTACAGGGAATTTAATCAGAATCACAGGGAATTCAGTCTCATCAGAAGCAAAGGTCCCAAAGTGGACCTAAAACATTCACAACTTCTCAAAATTACTATCAAATTTCCAACAGTAGTAACTTACATAATCAGAGACTTCTGAATATATAATACACTATGGACATAAGCTTCTCAAGGATGAACTGTAATTTTACTACAGAGTTTCAATGGTTTGATAGAGTGAAAGTAACTCATAAACTTCTTTCTGCCATGACAGAAAGAAGCACCAAGGATAAATATAATCTGGAGTTGTTCCCAGGACTCTTTCCTCTACTACTTTTGCTTGCCTGCTCCTTATTCATCCCTTGTAACCTTCTCAAGAGCTCCAAAGAATGCTCTTTTGGACATCTGCCTTTAACACATTTGGTAGCCTTCATCTTGCCTCACCATATAGTACAAATCACAGGCAAACCTGGGAAGGTATTTTTACTCTCTAAAGACTCAAACTGTGAGAATCTCCTAATCCATCCCACATATTTTGGTTACCAGGGGAACAGCTCCCAGTTAAGGGATAAAAAGGCTAACATCACTGTTGAACACTTACTGAAATCACTGGGGAGGCTGTGGTTCAGATTCCTATAAAATTCTGTCCTATGTGCTTTTTTCAGTCCTGTGCAAAGGCCAAAGTCAGAAAGTTTCACGTGGCCCTATGGGGAGGAAACAAGGTAATGAATGGATGAACATTCATGGATGTGGAACAGAACATTATCTTCTCCAGCTCTGTGCAGTATCCATTGCAGCTCCACAGCCAAAGGATGCTGCTTTTTCTTTTACTACAGGGAGAAATATATAATAGCAAACAAATTCTTTAAAGATCACCCCAAATCCTATTATACAAATAAAAGTATTTTCATTTTTGCACATTACCTTTGTTTTTGTCCAAATATAAACTTTAAAACTAGTTGAAGCCTCCATGGCATCTAACTTTTTTTTCACTTTTTTAAAATATTGAAATATAGTTGGCATACAATATTATATTAGTGTCAGGTGTATCCACAGCATCTAATTTTACTTCTTAAACTAACTCAATCAAATATTCTTCTGTTTCTTCAAAATCATCTTTAATGTCTACATAATATTCAAATGACTTAGTACATCACTGTCTACCTATCCCCCAATACTGGATGTTTAATCCACTCTCAAAGCACCCCTGTGCCAGAGAGGGCCTGTGTTCCCAACCCTAATCACGCACGGTACAGAAGATGGTCTTAATAAATGGCTGTTAAGTGATGAGTAAATAAACAAATCTTTGTTCATATAGCTTTTTCCCCACATGAGTTATTTCATCAGAATAAATGCCAAGGAGTAAACTATTCCAAAGACAAAGGGAATAAACTTTATTGCACAGTTATTGACAAATACTGCCACACTGTATTCCAATCATAAGTCTCTGACTTTATCATTCTCTTCAAAGAAAACTCACACCTCCTGTGAGCCAGGCACCATGCCTTTAAGTGTGCTGTCTCATTCTTAAGCCACACTTCAGACTCAAGAGTCATTAAATGACTTTGGGGTGAAATGGCAGAACCAAAGCCAGAAATCAATGCTCTCTCTCTCCAGACCAGGATTACTTAACCTCTCCAACCCCCTGATCTCATCTGGAAAATGGGAATAATGATATCTTCCTGGCAAGAATGATGGGAATTAATGCATGTAAGTAAGGCTCCTAACCTGGTACCTGGCACATGCCTAGCCCTAAGGAAGAGGAAGGTGTTCTTGGGGTGGTGAGATTTTCCTTGCAGGACATTTGGTCCATGCCAAAAGGTCGTTGATACTTGGCTCTGTCCAAAACCATTTGGCATGGACACTTTGGATTGGACCAAATTGCAAGGAACTTTTTGCATGGACCAAACGTCTTATGAACATTTTAGACAGGACCAAGTGTCCACTAACCAAAATTTTAAGTAGATAAGGAGGTAAAACCAAAAACAGTGGAGGGACTCCTGATGCTCAGGGATCTATACTGCTTGCTCAAGGTCACACAATTAAAAGTGATGTGGCCAAGGTCTGAGCTCCAACGACTCATCTGTGGTCTTTCCATGATACCACCTTCCTTCAGTCCGTAGGGTCAGGTTTTTGGAGGTTTTTTTTATCCCATTAGGGGGGTGTGTGTGTGTATGTCTATCTGTCTGTCTTTGGTAAACCACCAAAGACAAAAGACAGCTTTGGGCCTGCTAACCTAGTATCTTCCTTTAAGACTTGCAAATAACCTGTTCTGCAAGCCAAGGAAGTGTTTTATAGTTCTCATAATTACATGATTTACCTGGACACCTCCAAGAAAAAGTGTCTTAAAAAGCAGTGCCGGGGCTTCCCTGGTGGCGCAGAGGTTATGAATCTGCCTGCCAATGCCGGGGACATGGGTTCGAGCCCTGGTCCAGGAAGATCCCACATGCTGCGGAGCAACTAAGCCCGTGCGCCACAGCTACTGAGCCTGTGCTCTAGAGCCTGCAAGCCACAACTACTGAGCCCATGCACCACATCTACTGAAGCCCATGCTCCACAATGAGAAGCCACCACAATGAGAAACCCACGCACCGCAACGAAGAGTAGCCCCTGCTCGCCACAACTAGAGAAAGCCTGCGCACAGCAACGAAGACCCAACGCAGTCAAAAATAAATAAATAAATTTATTTTTAAAAAAAAGCAGTGCCTGGAGCAAGTGCTATTCAAACCTAAATTTTCAGGGAACTCTGTAGCTCTTCTGAGTACACAGGAGGAACTCAAAATGTCTCCATTTTCCCTTCTATAATCTATATGGCTAAACACATATATGAGCTCTCCTCTACAAGTCTGGGCTAGCATATGGTAGAGAGCATGTCTGCACCAAACAGGGTTCCCAAATCCACCTCAGCTAGACTGAGTCCCCAAGCTCTTGGCCTTCAGTATGTTTGCTGACCTTGAACACAGACTACGGCCTACAACTAAGCGAGAACTAAGGCACCTGGGGTACAGGACCAAGGCATCTGAACCCAAGACCACACAAAGTAGGGCTACTGCTTTGTTAAAAATATATCTGGGACTTCCCTGATGGCGCAGTGGTTAAGAATCCGCCTACCAATGCAGGGGAAACGGGTTTGATCCGTTCGGTCCGGGAAGATCCCACATGCGGTGGAGCAACTAAGTCCGACAGCCACAACTACTGAGCCCACACGCTGCAACTACTGAAGCCTGCGCGTCTAGAGCCCGTGCTCCACAACAAGAGAAGCCACCGCAATGAGAAGCCCACGCACCGCAACGAAGAGTAGCCCCCACTCACTGCAACTAGAGAAAGCTCACGTGCAGCAATGAAGACTCCAGGGAGCCAAAAATAAATTAATTAAAAAAAAATAAAACCCTTCTATCAGGCACAGTTTAAAATATATATATATATATGTATCTGAACTTAAGGACAGAAAAATAATTTCATATACATTAACATTTTAAAAGCAGAATACCAAGCTATTTACTTTTACGATGCTAACTAACTGTACATAAACTGACACAAACAGAAAAGGTACTGAAGCTATTTTACTAGAACAGTGGTGATCTTCGAACGATAACATTACAGGTATTTTTCTTCTTTATAGCTCTCTGTATTGTTCAAACTTTCCACTACGTATAGACATTATTCTTAAAATAAAGAAAAAAACTATTAACTAGAAGAAATTATCTGACAAACCTCCTACCCTCTTTAAAGAGAAAGATTAAGGTTTTCAAAGAAAGTAGACCAAAACTTCAGATTTTTCAAAGACTGTTATCAAAAGACAGTAAGAGAGGGCTTCCCTGGTGGCGCAGTGGTTGAGAGTCCGCCTGCCGATGCAGGGGACACGGGTTTGTGCCCCGGTCCGGGAAGATCCCACATGCCGCGGAGCGGCTGGGCCCATGAGCCATGGCCGCTGAGCCTGCGCGTCCGGAGCCTGTGCTCCGCAACGGGCGAGGCCACAACAGTGAGAGGCCCGCGTAATGCAAAAAAAAAGAAAAAAAAGACAGTAAGAAAGAAAAATACCCTAGGAGTTAAATTTACTTTCCTACTTTAAAGAAAAATTCAGTCTAGACAACAATTCTATGTACCAGAACACAACAACCTAGAATTTTAGAGCTGGAAGAGACTTTGGAGCTTCTCTGGATCAATATATTCACTTTATAGATAAGTGAGATCCAGACAGTGGAAGAACTTGCCAAGGAGCACCCAACAATTTAGCAGCACAGGGATTCTCTTCTGATTTGCTGTGAGTTTAAGAATCAGGCAACTAACCTCATTTGCATGTCTAAAGATGACTAAAAAGACGCCATCACAGAGACTGAGTAGGACTCTGCCTTAAGCAGAGGGCACAGGATTTGGAACCTGAACTTTGTAGCAGATTATTGTTGCTGTCGCCTCACTTCCTGGTTCTTGGCTGGGATCCTCAACAGATGAGGTTGCCCAACAAAAGGGTTCTCAATAGGTGATGCATTAGTATAGTTAATTATATGCTAAGAGAAGATGACTATCTTTGGCTTTATTACAAAATAACTTAAATCAATTTTATTCTTCATCATTTTCCAAAATGTTCTTTATCTTTACGAGGAACTGTTCAGTCAAATTATGGAATTCATAAGCCTTTCAGAGAAAGTAAGTAAAAGCAAACTTACCTGTAAGAAAAAGAAAAAACTGTACCGGGTAGCTCACAGCTCCCCTACTGTGATTACTGCAAGCCACGCAGGTGTTAAAGCAGAGGCTGCTCAGACAGGTAAAGACACGCTGATCAGGCTGCTACTCCCCACAGTACCTTGCTGTCCAGGAGAAGGTTGTCTGGTTTGATGTCTCTGTGGATGAATCCGAGTTGGTGGATGGAGTCTATGGCTAATACTGTCTCTGCTGCATAAAACTGAGTCTCCTCTTCTGTCAGTGTGTCTTTCTTCATCAGCAGGGTCATCATGTCCCCTGGAAACAAGATACAAAGTACACACACACACACAAAACAACACACGAATAAATGCCAGTTTTCAATGTGTCTCCCCTATCTGCCAATGTAAGGCGGTGCTAAACAGGCCTCTGCTCTGTCCCAGAGATTACCCACTATGGGCGGAAATGCCCAATATGAGCAGAAATAGTAAGCAGTTTCTAACACTTACAAGGTAAAATTCACAGCCAGGGATTGCACAACACTTTCACCTAAGCTAACTGATGCTGACCCCTGAGCTGTGATTTCCCTTTTACTTTGGAGAAAGAAAGGAAATTCCTCTCACACTAAAATAAATAAGTAAGTAGACAGATAAATAAATTTGCTTAAGATAATTTTTTGGACTGGGGAAAAAGCTACTTTACTTTCTACTTTGCACAAATATCTGCAAACTTCTCTCTACCTAGAACCAAATGGCATTTCCACATAGGCTGCACTGCCATTATCAGAGAGAGGCTGAAATGCCAAACAACAAAAACATAAAAATTCTGGGAGGCTGAGAACAAGCTCTCCAATGTTTATTCACAGAACACTAGAACATAAATTAAAAGGTGGGATTTAGGTAGCAAAGTGTTACTCAACAAAAGCTAAATATGAACTGAAAATGCTACAGACTAGGATGTGTAATAGCTGCCTCCCAAAAGTACACGGTGAACACGTCCCTAGATCAGTTGGGTTTTTTCTCCAGTGTTTTATTGTAGGTACTTAAATATATACCAAAATGCTTTATGCAACTTTTACAACATAACATCAGTATTTTAGCAGTTAAAAGGTAACCTTAGTTTTCTGCAAAGTCAAAATTTAATTATTTCTGCTTAATACCATCAACATAAAATGGTGAAAAAAAGATTCTGATCCTAACTCAACAGTCAGACAAAAGGAAAGCAAAGGAAATATGAATAAGCAGTTCAAAGCTAAAAGAAACAGGAAATATTCAGTTTAGATCGCATAGGAAGACATTTATATTAGAAAACAGGGAAAAGAGATAGAAACCTCTGATTTTAATAGAGCGCCGTGCTGCTTTTTAAATTTAATTTATAACTTTGGGGGAAGTTTTGTATTCTTGGAGAAAAGTGGATATTTTACCCTTGGGCAAAAATTAAGCCATTTATTAAAATGCTCCTTTTTGCCCCAAAACTTGAAAAACATGATTGCCTTATTACTCCTGGCAGCCAGGCATTCAATCTGGAGGCACATCAGAGACTCAGGCTAGCTCTAAGTTATCTGTGAGGCCTTAGCGCTGTGGCCCGACCTGTGTGGGCCTTGCCCAGATGATCAGAGCGCTCAGGCCAGGCAGTCTATGGCTCTGCAGGCCAGCTCCACCAGGTGCAAAGGGCAGGGTCCAGGAGATAAGAGAGTCTATGGAAGATGGTGCAGGTAAGGTTTGAGGAGACACATGTCAAGGGGCTGGCTGGTTGCTGAACTGGTTCTTACTCCCGTTTAACGACTGGCATCTAAATGTTAAAAAGTTTCTCCTCATTCTATCAGATAGATTCTTTTCTAGCCTTCATCAGTTGTTAATAAAAAGTTATTGATGACCCTAAATCTAAACTAAAGGTTGTCACAAGATCAAATATTACACCACAATTATATTAGTTTTGCTATAGAAGCAAAAAAGAAAAAGTTTTCTTTCTTTCCTACCAGTGTGCTCACAGTTTGTCTGCTCACTGGGAAACAGACTGTGTTCCCCAGAACAGATGCATGCTCTGTTCTGGGTGTACTTTGGAGCTGTCTCAGACGATGCACATGCCGAGTTACATAAAACTTGAAATCTCAGAAATGAGAAACTGATTGTGGCTACTAATATAGGTAATGAGAAATTCACTTCTTATAAGTTATAGAAAAAAAGTTGAAGCAAAGAATGTAATAGCTTCAATTCTGTCACTGGGGTAACTAATTATACATGATTCCACTGACAGGAGGGCAGGCAAAGCCCCTAGTTTATTCCTATATATTTAGAAAGAAAAAGAAAAGAAAGAAATATCCATCTGAAATTATGAGAATGAAGGAGAAGGTTACTTTTACGGCCCTAAAGCTGCAGAAAGGCACCCCAGCACAGACAGGTTACTGACCTCCTTACAGACCTAAAAAGATACAGAAAGCAACTTTGTGAGCACGATTAAAAGTAGAAAGGAGGGTTAATTGATGTGATAGAGAAACCACAAAACAAAAAGGAAAAATGACCTTTCATCGTCAAGTAATTACCTCCAGGCAGGAACTCCATGATTAGGTAGAGGTTTAGCTTATCCTGAAAACTATAGAACATTTTCACAACCCACAAACTGTCTGCCTCCACTAGAATGTCACGCTCCGCACGAATGTGGCCAACCTGGAGGTACACGCATTTGATTAATGACAAGCCTTGCTCTGCTTTATTAGACTGTATATTTGTTTAAACAATTTAAATACTGTTTTGAGTATTAAACTGTGAAGATACAAAAGATCTAATTTATGCTTAGGCAAACCTACTAACTCAAAATTGACAACATTTGACTTGAAGGTATTCAGTGATGAAAACTTGAGTGATGAAAGGCTTAAAAAATGGCAAAATCAATGGCTTGAATGCAAAGGGAAACTTTAACAGTGCTATAAATGGAACCTTTGATTAGTTAAAATTACCATCCTTTTGCATATCTTTTTGTCCTAATAATCCTTTTTGATAGAAACAAGTCCCCAAGATGAGACTCTCTAAACACATCCTCCCTCAGGTCTTCAATGACATCTGCAAAGACAATGCCCTGGTTGACAATTCCAGAATACTCTGATGCCACAGCATTCAGTTCACTGCTGTGCACACAGGATGTGCTCGATCAGTTCTTACTGAACTTAAATAAAAGAACACCTAAGAAAAGTTGTAGATTCAAATTTATGACCTTGCCGTTTTCTATTTTTACTGAAATATCTAGCGAGGAAGACCAAGTTGCCAAACGTTCGGGAGAATTAATTTATTATTATCAAGTTTACCTTATCTACTTTAAGCATATAATAGTAATCAAAACACTGCTGCATATTATCAAGTCCCACCCCCTCTCCTCTTATATAAAGTGTCACAAGATGCAAAACTGGGTTGAATCAGGTCTAAATTTATTAAGACCCAGTCCAATCCTTGAATAGAGGTTTTGACCTTAACATATGTTCCAGGGCTGGACCTCCTAGAATATGTTCAGAGGTAAAGATATACCAAGTTCACAAGCCGGCACTTCTATTGGCAAACTCAGCCCATGGTTTTTGTTTTGAGACAATGTGCTGTATGCTTGTTTGTTTTACTGGGATGTCTTTACCAAAGACACAGATCCCAGCCCTCTCTCCTGTCTTACACCTAACCTGCCTCATTCTTCCATGCTAACTCCCACAGGCCTAAAAGTATTTGAGTTTTCAGTTTCTACCAAAATTGTTCTTTAGGAAATTTTTAAATAAATTCAATGTCTTAAAACAGGGGTCCCCAGTACCCATCTGCAGCCTGTTAGGAACCGGGCCGCACAGCAGTAGGCGAGCAAGCGAAGCTTCATCTGCCGCTCCCCATCACTCCCCATCGCTTGCATTACCACCTGAAACATCCCACCTCCCCCCGCCAGTCCGTGGAAAGATTGTCTGCCATGAAACTGGTCCCTGGTGCCAAAAAGGGTGGGGACCGCTGTCTTAGAAAATTTACATTTTTACATCTCTACTTATGGTATGAGGGTGGGAAAAATGGAAGAGGATAAGGGTGATAAGGAACAGTGCTATAAAATCATGAAGAAGCCAAGTAATGCTCTGAGGAAATGCTCATGCCAAAAATGCATTGCTAAAATGCAGACCTGGCTATGACCCAGTCAATTACTACACGAAGACCATACACGGCAGCATTCACCCACCTCTGCTTCCCTTGTCTCCTGTTAAGGCCTCTACCTACTGTAGGGATGTACGGAAAAGAACAGACACTACCACTGCCACTTGTCACTCGCCTTAGAGGGCAGGATGGTGACTGCAACATTCTCAGTTTGTCACAGGGAAAGCTACAGGTACTGTGACCACACCTTGCCCTTCTCTTCTGGGGCTGAGACAGCAGCTAAGAACCTCAAGATCTAGGGGTGGAGTCAGGTGATTTTAGGGTAGGGGTGGGAAGAGCCAGAGGTGCAACTCACACCAGAGGTTCCCTTTCCCCTGTTCCATAAATATTGAATGGGGTGGGGGAATCACATGCTAGCTGCTACCCTGGGCACTAGGGAAGCAGAGATGAAAGTCAGTCTTTGGTTCCATCCTGACACTATACTGGCATCACAACTGGAGGTTTTCCTTTTGCACTGGAAGAGAAACATGAAGAGACTAGCTACATGCTGGTCTCTTATCCTTTAAAATTTATTTTCCAGGTAGCAGAAATTTCCATCTTGTGGGACAGAATAACAACCTGAACTCTCAGTGGGTAGCTGTAATTCCTGCTCAGTTTTGTAAGAGCAAGCAAAAACTTTTCCTCTGGATAAGCCACCTATACCTACAAAAAGTTAGGCTCTGAATCTATACTTTGTCAGCCCCACCCAGAAGTGATGGATTTGCCCCACAAAGCTGCTGCATGCTTCCTCAAGAAGGCTGACCCAGGTAGAGTCTGTGGCCAGAAACTTTAATTGGACCACACTGAGATCAAACTTAAAGAGCTGAGTCCATCAGCAAGGTGAACTACTAATTTAAGTTAATGCATCATTTAAAATCTTAATTTTAAACATTAAAATTTTTAACAGAACAGACATGTCCTTTATTTTCATGTAGAAAACTTTTAGAAACTGATTTTGAGGAAGGTACAGTACTTGAGCAAATGTTTTTACACAATATGTTTGGATCATCCTGTTACCACTTCTGTTACCTCTGGCACATGCTATGAAGGATTAATAAGTCAAACTCATGATGTGTACTTCTCTTTACAATTTTATTCTGAACGGTAATCACTGGATAAAGGAAGATTTTGAGTCTTGCTTAAAACTATAGGAAATATATCTTGTAAAAATAGAATTTACTTGTGAAATACAAAATATACTGACTAATCAATACAGCCTTACATTTTCCTTTTCAAGATTAACTGAAACTCTTTCAGTGCCTACACCCATATCACACACTAATTTTTAGATATAAATTAATAGGGCTAGTGTGCATTTTGAATAAGGTTGGCGTTAGCATAAACTATACTGTCTGAAGATATACTGCCAGGGTATTTGATACTCTCGACCAAAATTCCTGAGAGTCTAAAGCTTCTGGGTAATATCGGAAAATTAAAGAGAAAATTAAAATCCCAAATTTTGAGCTGGCGCTTAAATGAAGGGCAGAGAAGCCTTGGTGATTACACCTCCTCTCGAGCAGCAGGAAGGACTGGGTGTGGGGCTGGTCTCCATCCCGGCTCTTAGGCTCTGTTTCCAGAGGTCTCATTTCCATGGGGTCTCTCTGCCCTCCTGTAGCAACTGGTATTCTACAGGATATTTGCAGGTGTCACCCATTACAATCTGTTCTTAAGCAACCTGCTAAATTAAATTAGATTTATAGAAAGTCTGCATTTTCATTTTTAATGTATTGTCCAATATTTAAAAATCTTAGTTTATTCTACATGAAGTACTTAATGCATCTTATAAATCTATTTGCAAAGTAGGTTTGAGGTTTTAGAAAGTATCCTTAATCATTAAAGGAGAATCTGCATTGCTCTGCCTTTTGCATTATATTTTTTCAAATGCATTCCAAAAGAAGACTGGTCTTAGGTAGTGATGAGCCACTGAGAAGACCCAACTTTGGTTTGCATGTACAGAATGAAGCAATGTAAGACACGTTTTAGATCGCAAATTCTAAATTCTAATTGCTAAGCCTCAGTTCCAAGGTGTATATACAACTTCTATCTCTCAGCATTCAGTAAGGAACATGCTACCACAGTAAGAAACACCTCAAAAAAAGCCTCCTGATGACAAGGACAGCTCGTGATCGACTGGGAGACACAAATATCAGATATTTCTCTAGTAGGTTTTCAACTTTAAAAAGTCTGCACATGGTGTAGAGGCATTATTTGTACTTTTAAAATACATGTAACTCCTTCTTTTGGGGAGAAAGAAAAGTAATATTACATGTATATTCATACATGACAGGGCTAAAGAAAACTAAAATAGGAATATACACTTCAATTAAGCAAAAAGAACAGTTCTAGGAGACAGAAATTCACAAGCTGACTAAAATCGCTGCTTCAATTGTGCTCTTACCTGTTCTTTTTCAAGCATATCTGCTTTACGGAGTATTTTCATTGCATACACATGCCCTGTATCTTTCTTCTGAACAAGCCGCACCTAAAAGTTATAAAGATATGCCAAAAGTTCACAATGCCAAGCTAATGCTTTCATGTGTTATAGGAAGTAATGTTTAAACTGGAAAAGTACTGTAATTTTTATGTAAGCAACTAGCAATAACAAAGCAGAAGAAAATGCTTTTCAATGTTCCAAAATGGATATATTACACACAGTGAAGTCAGTGCTGGAAACATACTCAAATATCTCCACATCTGAACAGCTCTGGCTCCCTAGCTGAACAAACCAATCTAATTTTAAACCCTCACTGTGGGAATTCCCTGGCAATCCAGTGGTTAAGACTTGGGGCTTTCACTTGCAAAGGGCCCGGGTTCAAACCCTGGTCGGGGAACTAAGATCCCGAAAGCCACGTGGCATGGCCATAAAGAAAAAAACAAACCCTCACTCTGGAACTTAAGGACTCATTAAACCCATGGCACATGTCAAGCAGTCAGCTCAGAAAACCTAAGGAAATGATTACAACAATGTTTAAAACAATAGCAAAAGCTCAGGTATAGAAAAAAAAAATGCCTGGAAGCATTATTAATAGGATAATAGCATAATTAGGGAAATAATAGCATTAATAGCATAATCAGGGAAGTAGAGTTTTCTGCAGTTCTTTCTCTTTTCTATTTTCAATTTTTTTTTTTAGAGAGAACAGATAATTCATGATGAAAAGAAAATAAATGGTCTGCAAACCCAAACAAAACTTCTTGGAAATTTCCTGCACATCCTCCCCCTCTTCCCCCAAGATATGTATGTTTTCTTCTCCCTGCACCATTCTTTATGTTCTCCTCGAGTCCCACGTCCCCTCCTCACTGAACAGAAAGCTCTTTTAGAGGTGGTCCTGTACCTTTCCCTCTCTCAAGGGGCCAACACGGATTCTGAACCATGAGGGATCAATTTATCTTTCACCTGTGCCTTTGAATATGTACTCACATTTCCCCTAGGTACTGGTTTTTAATACTATGCTGCTCCTTTTATACAATGATAATGAAACTAACACATCAGTAGGTCATCCACTTTGGGCATTTTCCATGAATGGAGATGATCTTGCATGGGCTCATTCAAACCCTCCCCAACAGACTGCTCTTGTGACCAAGCAGGATGCACATGCAAGACCAGCTGGGACGAAGCTGCAAATGCTTTCACTCTATACCACCACTTACATAACTTATTTCTATAAATTCTGTCACCTAGGGCCATCTTTTTAGAGCTGTACCAATCTGGCGGGAAGAAATAAAGGGTGGAGATATGCTGTGAGTTTGCTCCTGGAGAGGCAGTGTAGTGCAAAAAGCAAGACCTTCAAGATCAGGAAGACCTAGGCCCTGCTTCTGGTACCCCTGCTCAATGGTTATGTGATGCTGGAACATTACATATCCCCTCGGAGTCTTAATCTCATCGTGTATAAAATGAGTTACTGTCATGATTCTAGGAGAAAAGCACTCAGTAAATAATAAATATTGATTTCTTTCTACCTTTCAACTCTCCCTTTAGATCAATACTTAAAGCATCAACATCATCTCTGGAAAAGCAGAGAACAACCAGATCCCTGGGACAGTGGAGAGGGGAAGAAAAAGAAGACAGAACACTTAAGATGTGGGGCTGGCATGCTTGACCCACGCACTCCATACTTCCGTTATATCAAGAATCATGAGCTCATGGTGTTAGAAGCTTTGAAGTTCTGTGGTATTTCTGTATTTGACAAGTCACTGTGGTTTTTTTACCTCACCAAATGCTCCTCTGCCTATTACTTTTAAGGACTCAAAATCTTCCAATCCAAGTCTTGTTCTCTTCAAACGAAGAAACTCTGTTTCCTTCCGAGCATGTGCTGATCTCCTGAGTCGTTTCTAATGTTTAAATAAAGAGGGAGAGAGGTGGGAAGGGGAGGAGTTGGAACTCTGAAACTCTGCAACAAAGTTGTATTTGTGGTTTAACCCACCTGCAAAGCAGGGCCACACCAGACTAAGCATCATCTGTTCATACATGAAAGCACCACAGAATGACCCTTACGAGATCACTCCTCCCTTCCCAGGCCTTCAGATACAATAACCAAGCCATACTGAACAGACGGTGCCTCCTCTGAGGGCTGACTAACCTACATCAACAATCGACTTTTCTAAAGCTTCTAATGAAGGAAGGATAAACAACCAACATTTTCCTTTAACCCTCCTTATATAAAAGTGTGGTTTTTAAATTTCCCTCTGGACTTTCTTTACAGATTGTGGTTCATTTTATGCATTAACTTTCTACTGTTCCTACAAGTCTTGGGTATTTTTCACCATTTTCCTGGGTTCTATGATTCATTCCTCGTTTTGAAAGCATTTCCACTGTCATTTCAGTTCCTTACATGGTTTCGAGTTAACTATATTTTCTGCTACATCTGTGGGCATTGGAGGGAAGGGCTGATTTGAGAGAGATTTTGCCTTGACAAAGATTTTAGAAATTTGCCCCACTTCTATGGAGCCTTTTCAGTGAATTAAAAATGCTATAATTTGCTTTTTTTTAATTTTAATTTTATTTCATCTCTTTCTTTTCTTGGAGTTCTAAAGCTAATTAATTTATTACAACAGAGCCTAGAGAAGTCATCCTCTCCTGGTACTTAATAATTAACTTCTCCCTCTGCATGAGTATCTAAATCCAGAAGCACACCAGCCCTCATAATTTCCTGTTATTGAGTCAAAGTCACTCCCCTGTGCACCAAGGCTAACAACTTGCTGGATAAGATATGATCTGCCATGCTGGGTTTCAAGGAAAATTTTTTCAATATTAATTACCTCTTCATCTTTTAGGCCTTCTTCTTCCATCACTTTTTCTAACTTCTTTTGTCTAAAAATAAATAAAGACATATGAAATAACATTTGAATGATAACTTTCCGTTATCTATATGCAAACAATTTTTTTTACTGATAAAAACAGGTAAATCTCAAAATGCTTCATTAAAACAACAAATTACAATTATTAAGACAAATAAAAAGATTCTCACCCTTTGTTAGTTCTACATTTTGACAAAAATTATATGTTAATGCAACAAAGAATCTTATTTCAAAATGAAAAGTTCTCTTTTTTTGGTAACATTTCCTCCTTAACAAACCACAGACAGCTGGTGTTTGATAACCTCTTCTATCAGGGCGTTTCTCTCCTTGTCCCTGACTGAAATCTACTTCCTTTACTTTCACATCTTCCTCCTCCTCCCTGCCACAAGCAAAGAGTAATAACAACAAAGGTAAACACAGAATTTGGAGATTCAAGGGGGGGGGGGGAATGTTCAAAAAAGATGACTGGCACTGCTGTTAAATCTTAAGACTCTAAATCCTTGGAGTACTAAACTTTAGAAACTGCATCCAAGAATGTTTTTGATCTGTATTCTCATACTGATTTGATAAAACTAAAAGAAACAAGTAAAACTTCCTTACAACAAATTCCACACAACTTTTATTTATTCAGCATAATAAATGAAAGCACATGGGCTGGAATCTCCTCTATCACTTATCAGCAATCCAGACAACAGGCATGCTGAGCAGAGCAGGGAAGAAGTACAAGGTACACGAAGCAACAGCCTGTGGTCTAGCGCAGCTGAGGCACACACAACTTGCAATGCCACACTAAGGTTGGCTCTTAGTCTGTAGACCTCAGAGCTATCAGAGACTTGTGCACAAAGGAGTGGTGTGATGAGGTTTCTATTTCAGAATGGCAGCCCAAAGTAATGAGCTGATGGACTGGCAGGGAAAGCAACTGACAAAGACGGAGGCAAACTGGAAGCTATCGTTAGTCCGACGGACAATAAATACCTGGAACTAGGGCTGGAAACCTAGAATGAAGTGAACAGAGCTACTGCAAAGATAACCAACTGGCTGAAGGAGTCAAGGGAACAGTCTTAGAATTTCTTGTGTGGGAGGATAATGATGCCACTAACCAAGACAGGAAGCACAGAGAGAGGAACATGGGAAGATAATGAGTTTTATTTTAGTCAATGAGTATTTATTGCTATAATAGTATTTAGTTAAAATGAATATTTTTATTTAATTATATTTAATTACTGTTAGAAATCATATTATAGTACAAATCCACAGGCTGAGATGATAAACAAGAATTTGTGTCCAAACTCCCAGGAAGTGAGAAGATCTACTCTGACCGTGACGGGAAGAAGAAAGCATCTGCATGGCTCCCAGTCTGCTCACTTTTCTTCTAGTTCCCAGAATATTTTGGGATATGCATCTTTGTGTGCATATGTATTGGAGGGAGAAGGCTGTACTATTGGCAATTTCAGGAGTGAAAATTATTCCATTTCCATGGTTAAATAGTTGAAGTAGGGAAGAATAAGAAGAGTCAATGCATGGCAGGAACTATAAGAACTCAACCATGGTCAGCTCCTTTTGCGCCTTGAGTATCAAACACCATCATACTTTCTGACTATATATTCTTTGAATGACCACACCAGACTGTGACAGCAGTCCAATGTGCTATCACACAATGTGTGTCACAGAGACAGCCCAAATTTTAAAACTAAACTGGACAGTATTCTACAGCTCTGTTGCAAGTGTAATTAAACTGGTCTCAGTAGATAACCTGCCTGAGAGTAAAGTTAACAGAATCAACACCTTGAACACAATCAGATTCTTTTCTTCTTTTTGGCCGCGCCACGCGACTTACGAGATGTGAGATCTTAGTCCCCTGACCAGGGATTGAACCCAGGGCCTCAGGCGTGAGAGCTCGGAGTCCTAACCACTGGACTGCCAGGGAATTCCCCTCAGATTCTTTCATTAGAGAAAGTATCCAGAAAAAGCCTCTATCATGCAAAATTATCCATGGTAATGATTTATTGGGACCAAGCAACAAAGATCTTGAAGACGCAAAAATGGCAAACACGGTGACGTCTTACAAAAGGCTTACAAGTGACATCCTCCGTAAGACAATACCAAGGAATTACTAACTTGGTTAGACTCACGTTGGCATTGTGATGACAAGAAAATGGCCATATTTTTGGAGATGCATACTGAAGTACGTAAGATTGAAATGACAGATGTTTGAAATTTGCTTTAAAACACAATAGCAAGAAAGAATAAAATGGAATAAATGAAACAAATTTAGCAAAGTCTTGATAATTACTGAATCTGAGGGATGACTATATGGGGGCTCATTGTATTAGTCTTTCTACGCATGTGTTTAAAAATGCCCACAATGATTAAGAAAGGCAGGCCCCTCCACCACATGTCTCTCTGGTCGCAGGGCCCCCGCAAGCTAACACTCCAGCCTTTGATGAGGCCTCTTCAGCTCAACTCCAGTGTTCCAAAGCAGAACCCTGGGAGGGAGAGGCACTTTCACACACAGAGGCCACACCCAACCCCACCCAGCAAGGCTTCCGGGAGTGAGCTCCATTTATTATCATGGGAGACCATTTCCCACGTGAGATGGTAAGTTCTTTTGAAGGCAGGGACCACATCTGAATCCTCCTTCTCCACTAAGAATAATGCTTTGTACACAGCAACTTTTTAAGATGTATGTTGCTAAATTAAAAAAAAAAAGAAAGAAAGAAAGAAAAAAGGTCGGAACATGTCACAATGTACACACACATTCATGACTACTTCTTTTAATTAGCCCCCTTCACTACACCTAATTTAGACTCGCCTCCAAGCACAGCTTGATTCAGAGGCAGCAGGGATGGGAGGAAAAGGCTAGTCCACTCTACAAGCAAGTTGAGTAGACAATATTTCTAATTTCTGCTGATGACACACTTAAAATAATCAGGAAAAATGGTATAGAAATAAACAGTGGGCATCTCCATGATCAAAACTGAATTCTCAAGAAATACCCTAAAAATGATTACACAAAATTTTAAAAATCTCAACAAATTACTTTTGTTTGACTGATATCTAGTCAGTGAATATCATTAGATAAGTCTAGACTTAACCATTTCTGGGGCCCAAATAAAACTGACACTTGCTCACTAGTAATAATCACACATTGCAACTCAGTATCAGATCAGACTAAAAGCAAACAGTTAGGAAAACCTGGGTAAGAATATGGAAGAGAAGCAGCAGAAAATGCTGGTTCTCAGAGGGTAAAATGCAGGATAGTTCTTATTTGATTTAGAGGGAGAGCATACAATTATTGCCTATTGAATTAGGCTTTTATGGCTTTAATTAATCCACCAAAATAGTATTCATAAAGAACAGAAACAACACAGAATATTGTAAAAAGAAATGCCAGCTGCCTCAGTTTTGATTTCAAACTGCTCAAATTATCCAAACCATTAATTTTCTATGAACAACTAGGCAATTATCAACACCTATTTCTCTTATGTGTACCTAGGATCACATAAGAGAACAGGAGAATTGCTGTTCCTGGAGAAGCTTACCACAGAGGCCACTATTGAAGGCAAACACAGATTAAAAAAAAGAATATGAACTTGCACTACTGAAGGGATTCAGTTTACCATCTATAAGTAGCTTTACTAAGCATTCTGCCACACTGTACAATGGGCACTAGACTCAAGGAATTTAACTGTGTTGAAACCAATATGTAGAACTTACTGTAGTGTTTCTATGAAACAGCCCAATGTTCTCATATTCTACCTTTATACAGAAAACAATTTGCAAATGATTTTTTTCTTCTGTCTTTAGGCTTTGGTCTCATTTCCCCTGCAGTAAATCCTTTGTTCAAATATAACCCAGTGTTCTACTATAAATGGAACAGCACAAAAGTTGCATATAAGTGGGAGAAATACTAGAGATTTTAAAGGCAACAAGACAAGGCATATACAAACAAAATAAAATTTTGTATTACAACATGATCTCTTTTATTAGCCCTCAAATTTACTAGCCTAATACCTATTATTTCAAACTGCTCATCATATATTAGCCATATACCCATAATAAAATGTTTCTTTACCATCAATTGTCTCATATCATTAAAACTCTGCTTATTTATCAAGGTTCTGTGACTTTTCCCCCATAACATCAAAACACTTGAAACTCCATTTCTGACAGTTCTAATTTTAGTTTACTTACTACTGTGGAAGCACCTGACAATCACTGTTTTTCTTTCTTTTTTTGTTAATTTTTAATTTTTGATACAATTTTGAAAGCTTAAAATCCATTTACAGTTATTACAAAATATTGGCTGTATTCCCCATGTTGTACGATATATCCTTGTAGCCTATCTTACACCCAATAGTTCATACCTCCCACTCCCCTCCCCAAACTGCCCCCCCTTACTGGTAACCACTGGTTTGTTCTCTATATCTGTGAGTCTGTTTTTTTTTTTTTTGTAATTTTATTTATTTTGGGCTGCATTGGGTCTTCATTGCGGCGCGCGGGCTTTCTCTAGTTGTGGCGAGTGGGGGCTACTCTTTGTTGTGGTGCGCGGGCTTCTCATTGCGGTGGCTTCTCCTTGCTGTGGAGCATGGGCTCTAGGCACATGGGCTTCAGTAGTTGTGGCACGTGGGCTCAGTAGTTGTGGTGCACAGGCTTAGTTTCTCTGTGGCATGTGGGATCTTCTCGGACCAGGGATCGAACCTGGGTCCCCTGCATTGGCAGGTGGATTCTTAACCACTACGCCAGGGAAGTCCTCTTTTTTTGTTATATTCACTGGTTTGTGGTAGTTTTTAGATTCCAAATATAAATGATATCATACAGTATTTTTCTTTCTCTGACTTATTTCATTTAGCATAATGCCTTCCAAGTCCATTCATGTTGCTGCAAATGGCAAAATTTCATACCTGTTTATGCCTGAGTAGTATTCCATTCTGTGTGTATGTATATATGTACATAAACAGCATCTTCTTCATCCATTCATCTGTTGATGGACAATTAGGTTGCTTCCCTATCTTGACAATTGTAAATAATGCTGCCATGAACACTGGGGTGCATTTATCTTCTCTAATTAGTGACTTTGGGTTTTTTTTCAGATATATACCCAGGAGTAGAACTGCTGGGTCATATGGTAGCTCTATTTTTAGCTTTTTGAGAAACCTGCATACTGTTTTCCACAGTGGCTGCATCAATTTACATTCCCACAGACAGCGTATGAGGGTTCCCTTTGCTCCACATCTTCACCAACATTTGTTACTTGTATTCTTTTTTTTTTTTACTTGTATTCTTTTTGATGATAGCCATTCTGACAGGTGTGAGGTGATATCTCATTGTGTGTTTTTTTTTAACATCTTTATTGGAGTATAATTGCTTTACAACGGTTTGTTAGTTTCTGCTTTATAACAAAGTGAATCAGTTATACATATACATATGTTCCCACATCTCTTCTGTCTTGCATCTCCCTCCCTCCCACCCTCCCTATCCCACCCCTCTAGGTGGTCACAAAGCACCGAGCTGATCTCCCTGTGCTACGCGGCTGCTTCCCACGAGCTATCTATTTTACGTTGGTAGTGTATATATGTCCATGCCACTCTCTCACTTTGTCACAGCTTACCCTTCCCCCTCCCCATATCCTCAAGTCCATTCTCTAGTAGGTCTGTGTCTTTATTCCCATCTTACCCCTAGGTTCTTCATGACCTTTTTTTTTCTTTTTTTTTCTCTTAGATTCCATATATATGTGTTAGCATAAGGTATTTCAGAAAGAAAAAAACAAATACCGTATGCCAACACATATATAGAGAACCTCACTGTGGTTTTGATTTCCATTTCTCTGATGATTAGCTATGCTGAGCATCTTTTCATGTGCCTGTTGGCCATCTGCATTTCCTCTTTCAGGTGTCTGTTCAGTTCTTCTGCCCATTTTCTTTTTGTTTTTTTTTTTTTTGGCCATGGCTCACGGGCCCAGCTGCTCCGCGGCATGTGGGATCTTCCCAGACCGGGGCACGAACCCGTGTCCCCTGCATCGGCAGGCGGACTCTCAACCACTGCGCCACCAAGGAAGCCCTTCTGCCCATTTTTTAATTGTGTTGTTTGATTTTTTGATGTTGAATTATATGAGTTGTTTATATACTGTTTTTCTTTTTTAATTTTCTAGGGGTGATAAAACCTGAAATAAAATAGTCTTATCAAATTGTATCAACAAACTCAAGAACAAGTATCAACTCATGTCCAAAAAAGAGGGCACTAGAGAAATGCAAAAAATACAATGAGATACCACCTCACAACGGTCAGAATGGCCATCATCAAAAAATCTACAAACAATAAATGCTGGAGATGTTGTGGAGAAAAGAGAACCCTCCTACACCGCTGGTGGGAATGTAAATTGGTACAAGCATTATGGAGAACGGTATGGAGGTTCCTTAAAAAACTAAATATAGAACTACCATATGATCCAGCAATCCCACTCCTAGGCATATATCCAGAGAAAACCATAATTCGAAAAGATACATGCACCCCAATGTTCACTGCAGCACTATTTACAATAGCCAAGACATGGAAGCAACCTAAATGTCCATCGATAGAGGAATGGATAAAGAAGATGTGGTATATAAATATACAATGGAATATTACTCAGCCATAAAAAAAAATAATGCCATTTGCAGCAACAAGGATGGACCTAGAGATTATCATGCTAAGTAAAGTCAGTCAGAGAAAGACAAACATCATATGGTTATCACCTACATGTGGTATCTAATTTAAAAAATGATACAAATGAACTTATTTACAAAAATAGAAATGGACTCACAGATCTTGAAATCAAACTTATGGTTACCAAAGGGGATACGTGGGGGGAAGTGAAAAATCAGGAGATTGGGATTAACATATACACACTATTATACATAAAACAGATAACTAACAAGCACCTACTGTATAGCATAGGGAACTCTACTCAATATTCTATAATAACTTATATGGGAAAAGAATCAGAAAAAGAATGGATATATATATATATATGTATAACTAATTCACTCTGCTGTACACCTGAAACTAACATAGCATTGTAAATCAACTATACTCCAATAAAAATTTTTAAAAATAAAAAACAGGGGCCTCCCTGGTGGCGCAGTGGTTGAGAGTCCGCCTGCCGATGCAGGGGACACGGGTTCGTGTCCCGGTCCGGGAGGATCATCCACATGCCGCGGAGCAGCTGGGCCCGTGAGCCATGGCCGCTGAGCCTGCGCATCCGGAGCCTGTGCTCCACAACGGGAGAGGCCACAACAGTGAGAGGCCCGCGTACCGCAAAAAAAATAAATAAATAAATTTAAAAAATAAATAAAAAACAGAACAGCAACAAAAAAAGAGGGCGCTAGGGCTTCCCTGGTGGCGCAGTTGTTGAGAGTCCGCCTGCTGATGCAGGGTACACGGGTTCGTGCCCCGGTCCGGGAAGATTCCACATGCTGCGGAGCGGCTAGGCCCGTGAGCCTATGGCCGCTGAGCCTGCGCGTCCTGCGCGTCCAGAGCCTGTGCTCCGCAACGGGAGAGGAGGCCACAACAGTGAGAGGCCCGCCTACCGCAAAAATAAATAAATAAATAAAAATTTTAAAAAAAGAGGGCGCTAAAAAGATTAACAAGGAAATACTAATTCTGAAAAGTTCAAAGTATCTACTGTTTTTTTAAATGAAAAATAATGGTGATTTGATAACAAAAATTACAAAAACATTCTAATCATCTTAAATGTCTAACATTCTCTTTTTACTGTGCTTTGATTAATTTGGTCTTCAAGAAAAGAAAAACCATGAAAGCTTCTGAAAGGTCCTTCCATCTTGAGAATAAAACAAAAAAAGCACTGATTTCAACCAATTTTTGGGGTGCAATCTTAGTGTAAATCAAAATATAACACTTATTAACAAAGTAAATAAAACCATGTATCATCTTGTTCCTGGAGAATGTGATACATATCAATGATGCACCACAGGGCAGAGCCAGTAGGATTAAAAACCAACTGACTGGGCTTCCCTGGTGGCACAGTGGTTAGAATCCGCCTGCCAATGCAGGGGACGCGGGTTCAAGCCCTGGTACAGGAAGATCCCACACGCCGCAGAGCAATGAAGCCCATGAGCCACAACTACTGAGCCTACGCTCTAGAGCCCGTGTGCCACAACTACTGAGCCTGCGAGCCACAACTACTGAAGCCCGCGCGCCTAGAGCCTGTGCTCTGCAACAAGAGAACCCACTGCAATAAGAAGCCCGCGCACCACAAATAAGAGTAGCCCCTGCTCGCCACGACTAGAGAAAGCCCGCACGCAGCAACGAAGACCCAACGCAGCCAAAAATAAATAAATTAATTAATTTTAAAAAAACACCCGGGCTTCCCTGGTGGTGCAGTGGTTGGGAATCCGCCTGCCGATGCAGGGGACACGGGTTCGTGCCCTGGTCCGGGAGGATCCCACATGCCGCGGAGCCGCTGGGCCCGTGAGCCATGGCCGCTGGGCCTGCGCGTCCGGAGCCTGTGCTCCGCGGCGGGAGAGGCCACAGCAGTGAGAGGCCCGCGTACCGCAAAAAAAAAAAAAAAACCAACTGACTATTATCAAATAAGACAAGTAACTTAATGAGAACTCATAAGCATTTGCTTTGTAACTACAATTCCAGAAGCTCTGATTTCAAAAGAGTGGCTGTATTTGAAAATAACCATCTCCAACAGGTTTCACATGCCTAGAGATAGAGTGTGCAAATTTATTTTTGAATTCCCCATGATCCTAACAAAGAGCATTGTACAGGCTCTTGTTTGTCCCAGTGAACAACAGCTAGCCACCACCAGGTATAAAGTATCTTGCTATTCCGCATACAGAGCTGCATATTTAAGGTCAAGTCATATATCCCATTTAAATTATGATCTACACCCTCCTGCAGAAAGCTGTTGCAAATAAATCCTTATCCAAACGTTAGCACACTGAATCCAGCAACACAGAAAGAGAATAATGCATTATGACCAAGAGAGTTTACCCCGGGAACGGAAGGTTAGTTTAACATTCAAAAATCAGTCCAGGGCTTCCCCGCTGGCGCAGTGGTTGGGAGTCCGTCTGCTGATGCAGGGGACACTGGTTCGTGCCCCGGTCCGGGAGGATCCCGCATGCCGCGGAGCGGCTGGGCCGGTGGGCCATGGCCGCTGAGCCTGCGCGTCCGGAGCCTGTGCGCCGCAACGGGAGAGGCCGCAGCAGTGAGAGGCCCACGTACCGCAAAAAAAAAAAAAAAAAAAAAAAAAACCCACAAAAATCAGTCCATGTAATTCACCACAGTGAGAGAATAAAGGAGAAAAAACAGTATGATCATTTCAAAGATGCAGAAAAAGCATTTGACAAAATTCAACATCCACTCATGATAAAAACTCTCAGTCTCATAGGAACAGAAGGAAACTTCCCCAACCTATGAAGAGCATCTTTGAAAAAGCTACATTAACATCACAACAGTGAAACAGTGCTTTCCCACTTAAATCAGGAACAAAAGATGTCTACTCCCACCACTTACATTCAACATTGTACCTGAAATCCTAGCCAATGTAAAAAGGCAAGACAAAGAAAGAAAAGTTGTACAGATTGGAAAGGAAGACACAAAACTCCCTATTTGGCTATGACATGATTGTTCACATAGAAAATCCTAAGGAATCTACAAAAAAGCTACGAGAATAAGTAAATTAGCAAGTCACAGGGTATAAGGTCAAAACACAAAATTCAGTTATAGTTCTATATGCTAGCAGCAAACAAGTGGAACATGAAATTTTAAATATCCACTTACAATAGCATCAAAAAACTCCAAAAATACTAGGAATAGACAAACAAAAGACATGAAAGACCTCCACCCTAAAACTACAAAATACTGCTGAGAAAAATTAAAGACCTAACAAAATGGAGAGATAAGCCTCAGAAGATTCAATATTAAGATGTCAACTCTCCCTCAAACTGATCTACAGATTCAATACAATTATAACCATAATTCCATCAGGCTTTTCTGTAGAAACTGACAAGCTGATTCTAAAATTTATATGGAAATTCAAAGAACCTAGAATATCCAAAGCAATCTCGAAAAAAAACAGGAACAACAAAGTTGAGGACTTACAGTTTCTGACTTCAAAACTTACCACAAAGCTACCGTAATAAAAAAATCTGATACTGGCATAGGGACAGACAAATAAATCAATGAAACAGAATAAAGAGCCCAGACACAGGTACACAATTACACAGTACTTGATTTTCAAAAGTGCCAAAGCAACCTAATGGGGAAAAGAAAATCTTTGCAACAAATAGTGCTTAAATAACTGGATATCCATAAGGAAAATAAATAAATAAATCTCAAACCCCACCTCATACCATACACTTATTAACTCAAGATGGATCATATAAATGTAAAAACTAAATCTATAAAACTTCCAGAAGAAAACATAAGAGAATATCTTCATAACTTAGGGGTAGGCAAAGGTTTCTTAGAGGTCACAGAATGCAATAACTACAAAAGAAAAAAATGCCAAATTAGATGAACAGGAAAGCACAGACTGGGAAACCTTTGCAAAACACAGCTACGACAAAGAACCAGTATCTAAGATATAAAAAGAACTCCTAAAACTCAATGGTCAAAAAATTTGAACACTTCACAAAGGAAAATACACAAATGGCCAAAAAAAGCACATAAAGAAAAATGTTCAATATCATTAATTATCAGAGAAATGCAAATTAAAACAATGAGGGACTCCCCTGGTGGCGCAGTGGTTAAGAATCTGCCTGCCAATGCTGGGGACTCAGGTCCCACATGCTGCGGAGCAACTAAGCCCCTGCAACACAGCTGCTGAGCCTGCGCTCTGGAGTCCGCACGCCTCAACACGAGAAGCCACCGCACTAAGAGGCCCATGCACTGCAACAAAGGGTAGCCCCCGCTCGCCGCAACTGGAGAAAGCCAGTGCCCAGCAATTAAGACCCAACACAGCCAAAAGTAAATAAATTTATTTTAAAAAAAAAAAGAGCAAGCGTTTAAAAATAAAATAAAACAACAATGAAATGCCACTAAGCATCCACAAGAATAGCTAAAGTTAAAAGACTGACAACACAAATGTTAAAAAATATATATAAAGCAACTAGAACTCTCATACACTGTTGGTAATATTTTAGAAAAAGGTCTAGCAGTTTCTTATAAAACCAAACATATACCTATGTATGTTTACAAACCAGCCATTCCACTCCTAAATATTAACCTAAGAAATGAAAACAAACGTTCACAAAAAGATCTGTACACAAATGTTCAGAGAAACTTATTCAAAACAGCCCAAAACTTTAAAATGCCCAGATTTTTATCAACAAAAGAATATATAAACAAACTATGGTAGTCATAAAAGAGAATGGTACTCAGCAATATAAAGGAACAAACTATGCACACAAAAGCAACATGGATGAACCTTGAAAACATGAGGCTGAGTGCAAGATGCCTTATTCAAAAGAATCCATTATACATGTCCCATTTGTATGGAATAGACAATATTAATCTATGGTAGAAACAAAATCACAACAGTGGCGTGGGGTTGAAGGAGAATCTCCAGGGATGAACTTTCTGGGATGATGGTAATATTCTATGTCTCGATAGGGGTTTAAGTTATACAGGTGTATGTATTTGTCAAAACTCCGAAACGTACCCTTAAGGTGGTGCATTTCATTCTATACAGATTTTCCACTCTCTTAAAATATATATAGAAAACTCCATTTGTTATACAAGCAGAAATATTCAAAAGTAAAACATATAGACATCTGCAGCATACTTTGAAGTACAAGCAAAAAGTTAAGATGAATTAATGAATGGATAAAGGAATGGATAGATCGGTATGTGATAAAACAACAGATAATAGTAGAATCTATATGATGTCTAGGTATTCACTGTATAATTCTTTCAATTTTTCTGTACTTTTGAATATTTTCATAATAAAATATTGGGAAAAAAATTTTAATTATGAGTTACTACATGGATAGTGCACACTAGATCAGTAACAATAGTTGCTACTGTAATAGGGAAGAACTTTTTGTATTCTATTACAAGTTAATCACTAAAGGGATGTTGCCTATAAGCTTAAATTATACATAAATGCCCATCTCTGGGAACCCAGGTAATGAGCATTAAGCTAAAATACCTTTGTTTAGTTCACAGGAAACATCCTGACCAGGCCCACCTGTGAATGAATGACTGCAGGGAGGAAGAAATGAACACAACGCCTCCGGAGAATGATTGGAACTAGGAAATGTTTGACTTTACTCCCTTCCAATACAAAAGGAGCCTCAGGCAAGATGGTTCTTTAGGGGCAAACCACCTTCTCGGTTTGCTGGCTTTCTGAATAAAGCCGCTATTTCTTGCCCTCAACAACTCATCTCTCAATTTATTGGCCTGTTGTGCAGCGAGCAGTATGAGATTGGACTCGGTAATGCTACAACCCCATTAACTATGTGATTACTGTGTGAAGCACTTTGGTGGGTACTCATATATGTTTTATCTAATCCCCACAGCAATCCTGCAAGGCAAGTAGTAGTATCCCCATTTTCCAGATGGGACAGCTGATACGCAGGAAGACTAAGCACTTGTTCCGACCTCATACAGCTACTAAATGGTAACGGCAGGATTCTAAACCCAGATCTGGCTCCATAAGGTTTGCTCTTTCCATTACATCACACTGCCTTCACAATGAACTCTAAGGTTTTGGCCCAATTAATTTTTTTATACTACCATGAAATTTTATGTTATTGACTAGTATCAGAAATAAGTGGGTTAATAGCAAGGGCTTTGGAAATCAGTGACACTGTCATTCCACTGTACTCGAATAGGCTGTAACACGGCTGCTGCTATTCTTGTCTCCTTTCAACCATATTATGAATGTGATTTATGATACTAGATATGGATGCCAAAACCATGACACAATTTTCTCAAAATTCTTTACCTCATTTCTCGTTCTTCATGTTGAGCGATAAGGTTGCTATAAAAATTCTCCAGTGTCACTTTGGTCATTGTCACCCTTTCCTTTGTGTGATTACTCATGGCCGAGCAAGGTGTTGAGCCTGTCATTGCCATGGCTGCTAGAAACAAAAAAAAAAAGAGGTATTAGTTTTGGAGTTAGAATCCACCAATTATGCACTCTCTTACCCTATTGGTAGGAATGTAAATTGACCCAAGTTTTCTGGAGGACAAACAACATATAACAAAAAACAGACAAACATAATACTTGGTGAAAATAAGTATACATTAATGTTTTTTGACCCGGAAATATCATCCCTAGGTATAAGGCCTACAGAAACTGTCACACAGGCTCTTAAGGGAACATGCACAAGGATGTGCATTACAGAGGATGTTCACTATGCCATCACCTGTGTTATGAGAAGTTGGAGGCAATTCAGTAAGCAAATCATAAATAAAATGTTGTGGATGCATACAAAGAAATACCATACAACAGTCAGAAGCCAATCTACCTGTATCTAAAAGCAACATGAATATATCTTTAAAGCATAGTGTTGCATTTTTTAAAAAGAAGAGAACAAGGTTACCATACCAGATACATATATTAAGAATATATAACATAGACAGTACAATTCTTTGCCATCCAGGAATCTACCTTGAAGAAATCAAAGACCCATAAGGATTCATACACAAGGGGATTCAATGCAGCATTGTAATGACAAAGAAAAACTAGAAGTAACTTGAATAACCAACAACAGAACTGATTAAATTATGGGAAAGTCCTACAATGAAATTAATATGCAGACAATTAAAATATGCTCAGGGATTCCCTGGTGGCGCAGTGGTTGAGAGTCCGCCTGCTGACGCAGGGGACAGGGGTTTGTGCCCCGGTCCAGGAGGATCCCACATGCCGCAGAGCAGCTCGGCCCGTGAGCCATGGCCGCTGAGCCTGCGCTCTGCAACAGGAGAGGCCACAACAGTGAGAGGCCCACGTACAGCAAAAAAAAAAAAAAAAAAAAAAAAATGCTCAAACGTTTAATGTCAGGGAAAATATTTCCAGTCTAAGTGAAAAAGAATAGGTTAAAAAAAAGAATGTATACCATTTTATGTGTTTACTGTATATGCACAGAATTATTAGAAATATATATCAAAATGTTAGTGGCCTAACTCTAGGCAGTGAGAATACAATAGATCATTTTATTCTCGTTTTCCACATTTTCTACATTTTCTTCAATGAGTGTGTACTATTACCATTAAGTTACCAAGAACTTTTAAATTTACAATTTCTATAGTTTAAAAAAATCTATGACTAAAATCTTCATCTATAGGTATATATGTACTGTGACATGGCTTATGGTTATTTGATAGACGTTTACCGTCTAGTTGAATTGACAAGTTAAAACAAAGACCTATGATGGAAACAATATTACAAAAGAAAAAACCTGAATCATAATTTCAGTGATGGAAGATATCTCAAAAACAAGAGACCCTAACCTCCTAGTTTTACATATTTGAAAACTGATACCAACAAGGTTTAAATAGCTTACAGAACTTTTTTCCCCACCTAAATTTAAATCTCATTTGCCCTAAATATTTTTTGCCAACCTACATTGTCACACCTCGCCAAACTGTTCACCAACCTTGACTTGCTCCAGCATTGGCAATAATGCTCAATATTTTATCCTTATCATGCCTTCCTCCTACAGGACCTGCCTCTAAGTCTATCTTTTCATCCCAATATGAAGCTGAGTAAAAATCAGGAGGGGCCAAGGGTCATTTTCAAGGACTTTTAAATTGTTTTGTAGATTAAACTTAGGCTTTTAAGGAATGTGCAAACACTTATTATTACTAAGAAAACAGACTTAACACTAAGCAATTTTATAAAAAGATACTCAGGGAAAATCACAAAGAATACTGTCATCAGAGAAAAGATTCAAAATCAAGGCTCTACTTCAAAGTCAAACATTTTGATTCATGATGAGCCAATATGATCAGTAATCACAAATTCAAGATATTGAACTCATCCTTACCTTACTATAAAATGTTACTTTTTATGGGAAAGTTTCTGCTAACACCAAAGCAAACTCAAATGTTTTTAGGCTATCAGTGGAATTTTTTTTAAAACCTCTGTTTGGTTTATGACGCTCGGGTGTGGTTCCTTATTTGTCAGCCTGTACCCCCTCCACCCACAATGAAAACCACATGTACTTTAAGTTTGGTGAAGAAATTTTAAAAGCAGATTTAAAAACAAGTCTGAAGTGAGAGAGCCCTTAGTACTCCTCCTTCGTCAGAAAATTTCTGGAGAATGTCTCTGTTTCTTTCTTTCTCTCTCTCTCTCTCTCTCTCTCTCTCTATATATATATATTTACATTTTAACAAATGAAATTATTTCCACATAAAAATACAACTAGAGAGTGTTTAAGACAAACAGCGCCTTCCATATAATAGGCAATTAGTAAACGTAAGTTGAGCAAGTTAATGATTTTCAGGTGTCAACAAAGGTAAAGAACAAAATTACATGTACATTGACGGGTATATAAAATCTGGGGCACAAACATTTTGACCCATTTAAGTCACTACCATGACTTCCTAACCTTTGTAAAAGATCAACAGATTAAGTGCACTCAAAGAAACTCATATAGCAGGCCAACAATGTTCTAGCTGAATGGTTTCCAACCTTCATATAGTCTCTGATGTAATGGCAAAGGTTGCACTGTCCTTCCCTTTGATGATTCTTCAAACCTCCTCCCCCTCCTCTTCATCCGCTCATAAAAGGGTTAGCCTAATTCTAATAACCTTTCATCAAAAGTTACAATTTCAGGTTTCCCTGGTAGCGCAGTGGTTGAGAGTCCGCCTGCCGATGCAGGGGACACGGGTTCGTGCCCTGGCCTGGGAAGATCCCACGTGCTGCGGAGCAGCTGGGCCCGTGAGCCATGGCCGCTGAGCCTGCGTCCGGAGCCTGTGCTCTGCAACGGGAGAGACCACAACAGTGAGCGGCCCGCGTACCGCAAAAAAATAAAAAATAAAAAAAAATAAAAAGTTACAATTACTAGTGCCCTACAGCAATTTATAGGTTTAGTGGGCCAACCAAGTACTTTACAGGGCTTTGCCTAAAGCTTTTGACAATTTAAGCCTTCTTGCCCTGACCTATAGGCCACTGGAGGCCTCTGCCCTATTTGTTTCATTCTCCAACTCAGAATTAAGAAATAACAGGTACGTAAGAAATTCTTAAAAGTTAAAAAAAAATTAACAAAAGAATGTGATCCTCATAAGTCAGGGCAAACGTTAAAAGGAGATCAAATGAAAACTACTGTTATATTCAATCTAGATAGTTACGCATGATTAACTGATTGACTTTAAAATGGTACCCTGTTAACTCCATAAATACCCCCTTTTCTCACCAAAATTCTTTATTTCTTTGTGACTGACAACCCAATATTCGGACAATTCAACACTGGGGCTGAGACTATTCCTTACGAGTTACATATCTAATTCCTCCTACTGAACTAACTGTAAGCCACTGGAGAGCAAGCACCCTATCTTTTACTACTTTTAATATCCTTCCCCATATCATGCACAGTGCTATGCATAGTTAAGTACCTTATAAAAGATCTGCTAGGAAAACACTGGTCTCTTATGTCCATTACCCGGAGCTGAAAATATGTATGTATGACTGGGGTAGGGTTAGGACATGGAATGGTTTTCTATACAGAGTTGGATAGAGCTCTTCTCCTCGTCTTATGAGGAAGCTGCCATCTAACGCTTGGGTGGACAGTGGAGCCTGTTATTGTGGCGGTGGTTGTTTTGTGCTTAGGGAAACCACATCCACTGCCTGGCTAATTCTAAGTCAGAGCCAAAGGGAGCTGAAAGGGAGAGGAAGCACGGGGCTTCTTCACTCCAGCCTTCCTCTGTACACTTCAAAAAGAACAAGTTTCTCTTTGTGTCGTTTAGTCAACTGGGAGATCTGGTCTCTCTACTTGCCGTTCTGCATGCTTTCTCTAAGTCTTTCTGTACAGACTTTGCTCCAAGTTCTAACTGGCATTCTTTCTCCACTCATCTTAAAAGAAGAGTCTTCATTAAATTTCCCTGTGGTTTAGAGGCAGCTTCTCTGAAGGCCAGTACCCTAAGATTGACCATCAGGAAGGGGGCAGACACAAAGGTACCAACATCTCTGCCTCACACAACACCTCTCAGGTTCTTAGAAAAAAGACAAGGAGGTGAACATTTATAACGACCGACATCCCGAAGGGCACTGAGCAGACAAAGCAGGCAACACGGAAAGAAAGCGTGGCTCCCCGCCCCAACTGCACACGAAGACAGAGTGGACGGGGTGGGGAGCCTGGGACTGGGAAAACGTGCAGAGGACCGACAAGGAGCCTCTGGAAGCCAGGAGGAGGGAGACTGTCAGGAGGGGCCGAAAGGGCAGGGCTGGAAACAGGACGCCAGCGGGAAGGGGAAAACCCCGAAAAGAGTCGGGGGAAGAGGAGAGAAGGGAAAAGCCAGGGATGGACCGAAGACAACAGCAGCTAGACACTCACCAGAGCCCCAGGGGAGGCAGGGCTGAGGGCAGCCGACAGCCGCAAACGCCGGCCGGGCCAGCAGTCTCGACGTGAGTAGAAGCGAAACCCCAGCACCAGCAGCCAGCCGACCAGAGGAGGGGACGGGACGCCCGAGGGGCTCTGAGGTAGGGTCCGAGGAGCGGTTACGGGTGCGAACAACAGGAAGCGCCCCAACTGCCGGAAAAGACGGCAAGCGGAGGGGCCAAGGCGGCCCGGTCCCTCACGGCGGAGACTGTTGCCGCGGCGGCCAGGCGCCCAGACTGCGCAAGCGTTACTTCCCCGCGAAGCGGTGGCGATTTCAGGTCTGCGCGTGCGCGGCCCCGCCCCTCCTCGCCTTATTCCAGCAGGAGAGGCTGGGTTGAGCGCGGAAGTGTGAGGTGTGGAGCCTTCTCGGGGTGGGCGGAGCTGGGCTCGGGGGAGGGTCTTTTTATTTTTATTTTGAAATAATTATAAGCTCACAAAAAGTTGCAAAATTAGTACAAAGAGGTCCCTTTTACCCATCACCCACCCAGCTTCCCTCAACATCTTACGTAACTATACTACATTATCAAAACCAGGAAATTAACATTGGCGGGATACAATTGACTAGACCAATGCAATTAACTAGGTTACAAATCTGACTCAGATTTAACCAGTTTGGCATGCACTCATTTGTGCGTGTGCGTGTGGGTGCGTGCTCGCGTTCATGTGTAGCTCCATGAAGTTTTATCACCTGTGTAATCTTGGTCCCCCACCTTCTCTTGATTTTCATCATAAATAGGTCCGCTGGAGGCCTTGGCATCCCAGTGTGTACAGAAGAACCTGCTTTTCAAGGCTACCTAGCCGCTTAGTCCATCCCACCCCTTGAGTCAAAGAGGTCCCAAGCCTTTGGTCACTCACTGGTTCCTTGAGAGTGGAGTGCAGTGCTCTTAACCGGAAAGTGTCAGGCTCCTGGAAACAAAGATGAATAAGACATGGTCCCTGCCTGCCTTCAATAGAGGCCATGTAGGCAGAGAAAGAAGCGTGTGTGCAAGTCATTCATTAGTGTGTTTTGTGATATTAGGGTACCCCCACGCTCTTGTGTAACTATGTGAGACCATAGGGCTTAGTTTTATCCTTCAAGCTTGGAGTCCCAGGCTTTGTTTCCTTAATGGTCTTAAAAACATAGGCTTTCCTTTTTCATCTTTCTAGACTTCAAAGCCTAGTTTCCTTTTGTCTTAGCACACAAAAACCACTCCGCCGGGGCTTCCCTGGTGGCTCAGTGGTTAAGAATCCGCCTGCCAAAGCAGGGGACTCGGGTTCAAGCCCTGGTCTCGGAAGATCCCACATGCCGCGGAGCAACTACGCCTGAGCGCCACAACTACTGAGCCTGTGTTCTAGAGCCCGTGAGCCACAACTACTGAGCCCACGTGCTGTAACTACTGAAGCCCGCGTGCCTAGAGCCTGTGCTCCACAACAAGAGAAGCCACCACAATGAGAAGCCCGCAAACCACAAGAGTAGCCCCCGCTCGACAAAACTAAAGAAAGCCTGCGTGCAACGAAGACCTAATGCAGCCACGAATAAATAAATTTATTTTTTAAAAAATACCACTTCACCTTTCATTCTCCTTGCCCAGAGGCCCTTCTCCCTCAGTGCCTTTTGTCAAAGTTCTCCCCATCCTTAACGACTTAGTCACAATGCCAGACGTTTGCATAGCTCTTTTCAGTCTAAAAACCACGTGCAAACACTTAATCTCCGGTGATCCTCACAGCTCTTCTTCCATTTTAATTGAGGCATAATTGACATACAGCACTGCATAAATTTGTGTACAACATAATGCTTTGACTTACATACCTCATGAAATGATTATCACAATAAGTTTAGTAAACACACATCATCTCATATAAATACAAAATTAAAAAAACAAAACTTTCATATATAACGTACAGCAGTGTAAATTATATTTATCATGGTGTGCATTACATCCCTAGTACTTGTGTTATCCTATAACTGGAAGTTTGTACCTTTTGACCACCTCATCCACCTCCCCCTCCCCACCTCACAAATCTGATCCTTTTTTCTATGAGTTTGTTCGTTTATTTGTTTTTGAAGTATAATTGATCTATATTATATTAGTTCCTGTTATACAACACACAGTTTCAATATTTCTGTACATTTCAAAATGATGTAAGTCTAATTACAAGTGTCACCATACAAAGATATTACATAGTTATTGACTATATTCTCCACACTGTACATTTCAGACTCATGACTCATTTATTTTGCAACTAAAAGTTTGTACCTCTTAATCTCCCTCACCTTTTTCCCCCACCTGCCTCCCCTCTAGCAACCACCTATTTGTTCTATCTATAACTCTGTTTCTGTTTCATGTTTGTTCATTTATATTTATTTTAGATTCCACATATAAGTGAAATCATACAGTATTTGCCTTTGTCTTTAGATTCTACATATAAGTGAAATCATACAGTATTTGTCTTTGTCGGACTTATTTCACTTAGCATAATACCCTCTAGGTCCATCCATGTTGTTGCAAATGGCAAAGTTTTATTCTTTTTCATGGCTGAGTAATATTCATATGTGTATGAATATTATACACACACACAAACATACCATCTTCTTTATCCATTCATCTATTGATGGGCACTTAGGTTGCTTCCATATCTTGGCTATTGTAAATAATGCTGCAATGAACATAGGAATGCATATATCTTTTCTAATTAGTATTCTTGTTTTCTTTGGATAAATACCCAGGAGTGGAAGATGCATCAAATGCTGGTTCTATTTTTTTAATTTTTTGAGAAATCTCCATACTGTTTTCCATAGTGGCTGCACCAATTTACATTCCCACCAATGCATGAGGATTCCCTTCTCTCCACATCCTGGTGTCTTTTTTTTTTTTTTTTTTTTGGCTGCATTGAGTCTTTGTTGCGGTCTGTGCGCTTCTCATTGCAGTGGCTTCTCTTGTTGCAGAGCACAGGCTATAGGCGCAGGGGCTTCAGTAGTTGCAGCATGCCGGTTCAGCAGTTGTGGCATGCAGGCCCTAGAGCATGTGGGCTTCAGTAGTTGTGGTTCCCGGGCTCTAGAGCGCAGGCTCAGTAGTTGTGGCTTACGGACTTAGTTGCTCCGCAGCATATGGGATCTTCCAGGACCAGGGTTCGAACCTGTGTCCCCTGCATTGGCAGGTGGATTCTTAACCATTGCACCACCAGGGAAATCCCCTGTTGTCTTTTTGAGAGCAGCTATTCGATCTTCACAGCTCTTTGGCAGGTCTCAAAGGATAAGATTTTTGTTGTTTTTTCTTTTAACTTTTCAAGATCAAGGTCTTGCCCTTTACTTTTTTTTTTTAAGATTTATTTATTTATTTTTGGCTGCATTGGGTCTTCGTTGCTGCACTCGGGCTTTTCTCTAGTTGCAGAGAGCAGGGGCTACTCTTTGTTGTGGTGCACGGACTTCTCATTGAGGTGGCTTCTCTTGCTGTGGAGCACAGGCTCTAGGCACGCGGGCTCAGTAGTTCTGGTGCACGGGCTTAGTTGCTCTGCGGCATGTGGGATTTTCCCAGACCAGGGCTCAAACCCGTGTCCCCTGCACTGGTAGGCAGATTCTTTAACCACTGTGCCACCAGAGAAGTCCTTGCCCTTTACTTTTATTTTTGCTTTTTTTTTCTAACTTATTTATTTTTTTAACTTTTATTTTATATTGGACTATATCTGGTTTACAATGTTGTGTTAGTTTCAGGTGTACAGCAAAGTGATTCAGTTATACATATATATATATTCTTTTTCAAATTATTTTCTCACTTTGTTTATTATAGAATATTGAGCAGAGTTCCCTGTGTTATACAGTAGGTCCTTGTTGGTTACAAGGGATACGTTTTTAGTGCTAAAGAGAAAACCACAGGCCCAAAATGGCATCACTTGTGCTAAAGCCCATGATAATAAACTTAGATTTGATACCTGATCTAATTGCAGTTTCCACCTTCCCTCGGTAATGTAATCTCAATCATCCAGCCTGGAATATTCTGGTCAGCACCAGTGAGGTAATCTGTCACTTGGACCCTCTCCATCTCCCCCACAACTCCCACAAAGGAAGAAGATGGAATCTGCATGATTGAACCTCACCCTTTCCCCAAAATATGGTGATCTGGCCTAAAGCAACTCTTTCTTTTCTTTTGCTAATAGCTTCCTTGCCCCACCCTCCTCCTGACCACAAAAACCTTCCATTTTGTACAACCCATTAGAGCACCTTTCTGTTTACTAGCTGGAATGCTGCCTGATTCATGAAGATTGAACAAAGCCAATAGATCTTCAGATTTATTTGGTGGAATTTTTGTTTTTTTAACAACAGATAAAGTAACTAACACTTGGGGAAGCAAAGTGACTTGCCTGAATTCTCACAGCTGGGAAGCCAAGTAGTGAAGCAGGGAACCCCATTTTCTAACTGAAAATTCACTGTTCTTTCTGCTTTCCCTTTTCCTTCCTCGAAAGCCCAGCTCAAACCTTATCTTCTCCTTGGAGCCTTCCCAGTTTCAGGAGAGGAATTTTGTTCTCCACCCTCTATAGTCCTACATTAATTTATCTGTATCCCAACTCTAATAAATACTAAAGGTTTCCTCAAAATAATCTAGCCAAAATATGCTGATCTAGCCCTTCATGGACCCAAATGGTGACATTTTACCATGACTCCATTAAGTGTAGTGGACATTTGTCATTCTTTTTGATGACCTAGCTCCTGAATCCCTTTCAAGTATTTCCCACTTCTCACTATCAAAACTGAAAATTACAGGTAGTCTCTTTCCTAGACTCCCCTGCAGCTAGAGAGTGGGCATAAAAACCTAAGTGCCACCAATCACTTTTTCCACCCTGACCCCCCACCTGTGGGATGGAAATTAGGGTGACCTGATCCTACTCTTGCAGGACTCAGCCTCATTTGCCTCACTCTAAAACTCTGGTGTTGTCAGACCCAGCCCTTATTTTATTTTATTTTATTTATTTATTTTTGGGCCTTGTGGCATGTGGGATCTTAGTTCCCTGACCAGGGATCGAACCCATGCCCCCTGTAGTGGAAGCAAGGAGTCTTAACCACTGGACCAACAGGAACGACCCTGGCCTTTATTATAAATGTTGATATTTCATTCATCATGGATATTTTTTGCATTAATTTTTATTTTTTTAATATTGCATTCCCTGGTGGCGCAGTGGTTGAGAGTCCGCCTGCCGATGCAGGGGACACGGGTTCGTGCCCCGGTCTGGGAAGATCCCACATGCCGCGGAGCGGCTGGGCCCGTGAGCCATGGCCGCTGAGCCTGCGCGTCCGGAGCCTGTGCTCCGCAACGGGAGAGGCCACAACAGTGAGAGGCCCGCACACCACAAAAAAAAAAAAAAAAAAAAAAAAAAATATTACCTTAATTACTGATTTTTTGCCACCTTCATAAATCTTATACCAAGGTGAGTGTCTGACTCACCACACCCTACTTCAGGTCCTGGAAAGATCACCCTGAATCCATTCTGATGAGAGTGGTGGTGGCCCCATATAATGTCTAGAGACCTCCACAGGGGTCTCATTGGCCAGAATTGCATCACATGGCCACCCTTCCTGGGAGAGCAGACTCAGCTTTTTATGATCTGTTAGGGAGGCAAGGAAAAAAGAGGTTAAGAATGTATATTGGCTGATACAGTCAATAATGTTTGCCATGGCAGTATATATTACTTTGCTGTTCTCTTTTAATCTAATCTACTAATCTAAATGGACAGCAGACATATAGCAGGACCCTTATTAATTGACTTCTGTTTATTAATTAATTGACACTGAAACAGAGTCATTCCCTTTGTATTTTCTATTCTATGTTAACTCTGCCTTATAATTTTTTAAAATAAATTTATTTATTTATTTTTGGCTGCATTGGGTCTTAGTTGCTGCACGTGGGCTTTCTCTAGTTGCAGTGAGCAGGGGCTACTCTTTGTTGCGGTGCACGGGCTTTTCATTGCAGTGGCCTCTCGTTGCAGAGCAAGGGCCCTAGGCGCGCAGGCTCAGTAGTTGTGGCGCACGGGCTTAGCTGCTCAGCAGCATGTGGGATCTTCCCAGACCAGGGCTCGAACCTGTGTCCCCTGCGTTGGCAGGCAGGTTCTTAACCACTGAGCCACCAGGGAAGTCTCTGCCTTCTTATAAATACAATATAATTCACCTAATCCAAGCTTCTCAGTTTTATAACAGATTTCTCTAAAAACTCTTGGAATGAACAACCTTATAGGATACTAAGTTATTCTTCATCCCCTTGGGACTTGAATTACTTGGTTTGAATATTAGCACTTCTTTTGTCTTGCTCCTTTCCTAACTTTCAGACCCATTAGACTTTCCCTTCTCTTTAAACTTTGCTCTAAATTGTTCTTTGTCCCAAAGGAATCACCTGCTTCTCCTCCATCAAGCTAACCTGTGATTGCTTCACCAGCTGAAGCTCAGGCTCTTGGCAAAGACCACAGTCCTCTAGAGAACAGACGTCTTACCCCCTGGCAGTGTGTATCCAACCCACTGGGGGCCATGACAGCAATTGCCTCTGAATATTCCCTCCAATGAGGGAAGGAACTGTACTTGGTGCCTGCTAGCCCTGGGCTTCTCAAACTTCAACATGCAAACAAATCCCCTGGGATTCAGCTAAAATGCAGATTCTGATTCAGAAGGTCTGGGGCTGAGCTGAGATTCTGCATTTCAAAGAAGCTCCCAGGTTATTCTAATGCTGCTGGTCCACATACCTTGGAGTTACAAGCAATTTAAATGTATATCTAAGTGAAAAATATGAAGGGGAAAGTGCCCACAATCCAGCAGCTCTATGTCCCTACCAGGGCAGAGACTGAGGCAACTGACGCACCTAGGGCACAGTATTCAAGGAGGCCCTCAAGTTCAGGTGCGGCCCCTGCGCTTGCATGATCCTGAGAGTGTGTTTCCTTTCATTGTGAGTCCTAACTCCTCACTTGCCCATCCTAGTCCCAGCCCCAGCCCTGGTCACTACCAAGTAACATTTTGGTGGGTATCCCTTCAGAGTACTTTCTTACTTTTTTTAAAAACATTATTTTATGTTTTGTTTATTTTAGTGAACTCCATTTAGCAACTACATGGCCTCATCTGACTGAAAGTATCATTGTGGATAATAATGTTTATTTGGGAGTATGTTGAGTAGTACATTGAGATTCACAAATTTCGGTAGAATAAATTAACTGCCAAGAAGTTAGTAGTTTTCCTTTTTCTTTATATCAGTTTCAGGTGTACAGATTACTTTCTAATACACACATAAACACATATGGGATCATACTGTATATGATTATAGTGTATGTAATTATACCTACAATATTTTGCATGCAGTATTATACTCTTATTATCTGTCCATTTATATCTGTTATGATATTTTAAAATCCTCAAGCTCTGACAGCTTAATCCCAATAAATTCATTTAATAATCCTTTTCCTCAGAAATGTGCATAGTTGGGACCTCCCTGGTGGTCCAGTGGTTAAGAATCTACCTTCCGATGCAGGGGACGGGGGTTCAATCCCTGGTCGGAGAACTAAGATCCCACATGCCACGGGGCAACTAAGCCCATGTGCCACAACTACTGAGCCTTTGTGCCACAACTACAGAGCCCACGTGCTCTGGAGCCCGTGCGCTGCAACGAAGAGCCCAAGTGCCACAACTAAGACCCGACACAGCCAAAAATAAATAAATAAAAAAGAAATATTAAAAAAAGAAATGTGTGTAGTTGCACAACATTGTAAATTAACTATATTTCAATTTAAAAAAAATGTGCATAGTTACCTGCTCTGAGTGGAAGAATTATGAGTGGTTATTATTTCTTTCTTATACTTTTCTGTACTTTCCAAATTTTCCATATTGGACCCACATAACTTTTTTTTTTTTTTTTTTTTTTGCGGCACGCGGGCCTCTCACTGTTGTGGCCTCTCCCATTGCGGAGCACAGGCTCCGGACGCGCAGGCTCAGCGGCCATAGGCTCACGGGCCCAGCTGCTCCGTGGCATGTGGGATCTTCCCGGATCGGGGCACGAACCCGTGTCCTCTGCCTCGGCAGGAGGACTCTCAACCACTGTGCCACCAGGGAAGCCCCCCACATAACTTTTAATTTAGTTTTTATTTTTATCAAAGTAATACACATATGGACTTAAAAAAGACCAAATGATCTACAAGATTTATAATGATAAACAGCAGCTACTTGCCCACCCACTCCCACTGGAGTCAATCAGCAAGCAGCTGCTTTCAATGCTTTTAGTTGTTTCTTCTGCTATTTATCTCCTTGTTTCTAAATAATATTGCTTTTTCTCAAATTTTCAATTTTATATTTTTTAACTTCCTCAGTGAAGATGAGGATTTGACTTACTTACACCACAACTTCCATATAACTTCTTCCATCACTGTCATTTTCCTTAAACCGATATTCAGCATTTATTCTCCAAAGAAGATATACAGAGGGCCAACAGGCACATGAAAAGATGCTCAACATTGCTAATTATTAGAGAAATGCAAATCAAAACTACAATGAGGTATCACCTCACACCAGGCAGAATGGCCATCATCAAAAAGTCTACAAAATAATAAATGCTGGAGAGGATGTGGAGAAAAGGGAACCTTCCTACACTGTTGGTGGGAATGTAAATTGGTGCAGCCATTATGGAGAACAGTATGGAGTTTCCTTAAAAAACTAAAAACAGAGTTACCACATGATCCTGCAATGCCACTCCTGGGCGTATATCTGGAAAAGACAAAAACTATAATTTGAAAAGATGCCTGCACCCCAGTTGATAGCAGCACTGCTTACAATAGCCAAGACATGAAAGAAACCTAAGTGTCCATTGACAGATGAATAAATAAAGAAGATGTGGTAAATATATACAATGGAATATTACTCAGCCATAAAAAGGAAATAGTGCCATTTGAAGCAACATGGATGGACCTAGAGATTATCATACCAAGTGAAGTAAGTCAGACAGAGAAAGACAAATATCATATGATATCACTTATACATGGAATCTTAAAAAATGATACAAATGAACTTATTTACAAAACAGAAATAGACTCACAGATATAGAAAACAAATTTATGGTTACCAAAGAGAAAAGAGAAGGAATAAATTAGGAGCTTGGGATTAACAGATACACACTACTATATATAAAATATATAAACAGCAAGGATCTACTGTGTAGCACAGGGAACTATATTCAATATCTTGTAATAACCTATAATGGAAAAGAATCTGAAAAAGAATATATATGTATTTCTTTTATATATATATATATATATATATATATGTAAAACTTTGCTATACACCTGAAACTAACACATTGTTAATCAGCTATACTTCGATAAAAAAAATTTTTTTAATTCAGTGTTTATAACTGAACCAAATGAGGCAGAATAATTACTCTGTCTTCTTTGCCACTTTTTGTTTTCTCTGGAGTTAAAAATTGCTTCAATTTTTTCCCTTGCACAGTTTTATTTTAAAGTATCTATCACTGGCTTATCTGCAAGCTCTCTGCCAAACTGGAAATCTCGTATCAGATTATGGTCAAACAGCTCCATTTTTTTCTCTAGGGTCATCCTTCCTAGAGCCCTCTGTATTAATCAGGCTTCTCCAGAGAAACAGAAGCAATAGGGTAAAGAGAGAAAGAGACAGTTTGTTTTAAGGATTGTGGGGGCTGGCAAATTCTAAATCTGTAGGGCAGGCTGGAAACTCAGGCAAGAGGTGATGTTGTAATCTTAAGTCTGAAATCCACAGGGTAGCCCAGTAGGCTGGAAACTCAGGCAGGATTTCTATGTCATCATCTTGATGCAAAATTCCTTCTTCCTTTGGAAACCTCAGCCTTTGCCCATAAGGCTTTCAACTGACTGAATGAGACCCACCCACATTATGGAGGGTAATCTGCTTAACTTAACAGTCAAGTAATTATAAATGTTAATAATATTTAAAATATACATTCACGGCAACATCTAGACTAGTGTTTGACCAAACTGGGCATCATAACCTAGACAAATTGACACATAAAATTAACCATCACACCCTCCATTATGGTAAGTAATCTGTCTCCCATCTTGTTCATTTTTTTCTCTTTGGTGTTTCCTTCCCACTTAATTTCATGGCCTTCTCTTTTTAAATTTCAACCATAGCAACAGTTAATATTTCCCAGGTAAATTAAGACAACCCATCAAAGAACTGGTGCTAAGGTAGAAGGAGTGGGTGGGAGAGTCAGTGGGTACCTCCTCCACCCCCATCCAGCTGCCTTCTCATCTCCATGTCTTTCTCACTGACCCAGGAGAGCACGAGGGGACAGCATATACTATGGGGTAACTGCCAATAACGAAGGCTGGTCAGGAGAAAAAGAATTTATTTGCAGCTGCAATTCTTCAGGGAAGCATTAGTATAATCAGCTGGCCCTGCAATAGCCACCTGACTGGTCATTTTTAATGCTTAGGCCACAAACCTGAAAACTCAAAGGAAGTGCTAAATGTAAAAGCAGCTTTTCGTATTGTTGCTTGATTTCAGACTTACAGACATGCCAACACATAGTACAATGATAGTTTTGATCATATGATTTTGCCTGCTTAGAGTCTTTCTTTAAACTAAATGCTTAATGATGAGGCCAAAATAATTGAGAAGTCTTAAGAAATACAGATTTTAAATTAATTTTTTCCAAGTGACTCTGTGTGTGTGTGTGTGTGTGTGTGTGTGTGTGTGTGTGTGTCATGATGAGTCAATGTTTCTTTGGGAATTGAGGGTGGAAAATCTCAAAAACAAATGCAGGATGTGAAGTGGGGCAGGTCCAGCACCCAAATAATGCATAAACTTTTCCTACCTGCCTGTTTGGGAGTGAAAACATTAGGAGGGAGGGAATTAAACCAACCTTTTGCAGCAAGGAGAGAAAGAGAACTATAATTTCTGAACAAAGAGAGTGACAGAAACAAATTTCCCAAAGCAAAAATAAATCTGACTTCACTGTGCTTAGACGGGAAATTTCCTGTAAAACAAGGGAGTTTCTGAGGCTCCCACTGTTGAAAGGTTTTTTTTCAATTGGTGGGGTGGAGAGCTGCATGAATCACAAGACTCTCAGGCTCCCTTAGGAATGTGTTCAATCTTCCCATGTTTACAGAGGCCCCAGAACTGTCCTAATTGCCAAATGATAACTGATCTCATGTATTCCCTAAAAACAGAGGTATGCGAATCCCACTTGTTCTAAGTAAAGGTAATAGGACACACTAAAGTGTTCCATGTGCATAAGTTTGGAAAACGCTAGGTTAAGTAAAATTAAGTGTTTCTTTTTTCACTTTTTTTTTTTTTTTTTGGCTGCGCCACACGACTTGCAGGATCTCAGTTCCCCAACCAGGGAGTGAACCCAGCCACGGCAGTGAAAAAGGCCAAGACCTAACACGTGGACCGCCAGGGAATTCCCTATTTGAGTTTCTTTACTGCAGGATTTCTTAGGTCCATAAATACCATTGTGATTCTCCATTGGGAACGTTTATTGTACAGGATACCCCAAATTCATCTGAGATGTTTCATGGAGCACTAATTAACACTTCCCTAAACTAGTGCTCTGAGGAACACAGATCTAGTCATCATCATCAGCGTGTGTGTGTGTGTGTGTGTGTGTGTGTGTGTGTGTGTGTGTGTGTGTGTGTGGTCGTAGGAGACAAGGGCCAAGATCACTTGATGGTTCTTGTTGTAACTTCAGGTCAAAGGAGCAAAAGGTGACCCAACAGTCCATAGCCATTTCCTGGCCTTGAAAAATGATCTCATAAATTCCCCTTTAGTTCTAAACTGCTAACAACTGTTTCAGACCCCAGTCATATCAGAGAACCTAGAGATCACTTCGTCTAATCCTTCCATTTTGTGATGTGAAAACCGGCCTAAGGAGAGGAATTAAGTTGCCCGGCGTCACAGGTGAATTAAATTGCAAAGTTCGGTTAGAACCAGCTTACCTGTCTTCCTGTCCATTGATCTTTGTCCTGCTCTGTGGTGCCTCTTCATATGACTGAATCCACAAACTAGCAAGGGGCTGTTACTGCATGATTTTGACAAATCTGTCTATAATCAAAAACAAGATCTAAGGCCAGCTAATGGCCCATGTTATCTCAAACAAATCTCAGTATGACAAAATAACTCCGACTGTCGTGGGCATTTGAAGCAGCAGGATTTGACCTGTGGTTTCAACACCAGATTCTTAATTTATTTCTGAGCCCATAGCCTCATAATGTCTTCCTTGAAAACTGAATTGTAAGTCATGTAGATGTCAATGGTCCATCTCTCTTTTAAATAGGTTTTATTGTTCAAAAAAACAGTTCAAGGATTATAAAAAGTTCAAAGTGAAAAATCTCATTCCTACCCCTGTCTCCCACCCTCCCATTTCTCACCTTCCCTCTCCATATAGTTAGCCATTGGTATTAGTGTTTTGTGTATCCTTTCTTCATATCTTCATGCAGATATGGATAGAGAGACTATTTTTTCTCCCTTATTTACACAAAGTGGCATTATCTCTTCGTTAGGCACAACTCTTCCCCTTTAGCCTTAGTCTCCTCATTTAGAAAAAAGAGGATTGGGGCTTCCCTGGTGACACAGTGGTCAAGAATCCGCCTGCCAATGCAGGGGACATGGGTCAGAACCCTGGTCCGGGAAGATCCTACATGCCTCGGCGCACTAAGCCCGTGTGCCACAACTACTGAGCCTGTGCTCTAGAGCCTGTGAGCCACAAGTACTGAGCCCATGTGCCACAATTACTGAAGCCCAGGCACCTAGAGCCCGTGATCTACAACAAGAAAAGCCACCGCAATGAGAAGCCCACACACTTGACAATGTTTGGCCTTTTGGAAGGTCACACTTGCATGGCTGGTTTTGTTGGTGACCTCAAATTTAGAGCACTCGGGGTGTGGCTTGCAGACTCTGGTATTTCATGCTTTAAGAAAATCCAATACACAAATGTCAACATTTCCAAAGCAAATTAGGGAATGACTTTGTGTTACAAACGAACCTGGCATAATGATTCACCAAAGGCATCTTTTATGTATTTACATATATTTATTAAATAAATAATACTTGGTACAACATTCAGAAGAGTGTGCAATGCAAACTCTCTGCCTTGATCCCAGGACACTGAGCTCTCCTCCCCATGGGCCACCTTTGTCACCAGTGTCTTGTTTTCTTCCGTATTCTTTGTATATGCAGACATATCCTATAGGTCCTTTTCTGAGAAGAGCACTCCAAATGCACGGCTTTGCACTTTGTACTTTTCACTGAAAAAGATATCTCGGAAATCAGGACAAGTAGAACTGCCTCATTCTTTTTTTAAGGGTTGTATAATCCAGTGATGGATATACCAAAATAAATTAATCTAAAAGGGGTCGTTAGGGAATTCCCTGGCGGTCCAGTGGTTAGGACTTGGCACTTTCATTGCCAGGGCCCGGGTTCAATCCCTGGTGGAGGGACTAAGATCCTGTAATAATATAATAATAATAATAATGATGATGATGATGAAAGGGGTCATTCGTTTTTAACAGTGAACTCCATTCGTCCATTCATAACCTGATTTAATCCCTAAAGTCCTGTTTTCAGTTGCACTCTGTTATAGGCACGAGATTCTCTCAGGGTGCTTCCATTTCTGTGCAAACAGAGCAGGCATCAGTGCCTACGGACGAACTTGTGCCAAACAGAAGCTCACAGTTTTCACCTCCTAAATCTTTTTTTTTTTTCCAACAAAAGGTCTCACATATTTTTTTCTGAGCCAACCTACTAGTGCAGAAACATAGAAACAAAGAGAAAAATCATTTTCCCAATAAAACACATCCAGCTATCCAGATAGTGATGTTTTCAGAGTGATATGGTAAGAAGCAAGTGACTTGATACAGAAAAAATATGCGTGCCATCTCATGTGCGATTCCTTATAGAGCCAGCTTGATTCTTCTCCAACGTCCCTTCTTGGAGTTGTATCTGATTTTATTACCAGTTTTCATCCGAATCCACTGGGGAATGGGACGATTCTGCTTTTGTTTCTTAGCCAGGAATTGCTTGATCCTGAAAGTCTTGTGAGAAGACATGGTGAAGAGCAGAGTCCTCACCTCCTAAATCTTAAAGTTGAATTTCAGACTGCTTCAAGATCCTCAAAGCTTAATCTCTCTCTTTTTTTTTTTTTTGGCCATGCCACGTGGCTTGCAGGATCTTAGTTTCCTGACCAGGAATTGAACCCAGGCCCCACTGCAGTGGAAGCGCAGAGTCCTAACCACTGGACTGCCAGGGAACTCCCCTCAAAGCTTAATCTTCCTAATTTTTAGAGTAAGTTTTTCCCTCTCCTAATTTTTACAATAAGCTCCTTTCTCTCTCTCTCCACCTGCTCCTCATTACTGAAGCTGAACAAACTAATGTAGCATTTTTATTTAAGCACCGAGCTTTTGACACCTGCCTCATTCTCTGAGGCTCTGGTGACCACTAGCAGCTTTTAGCCCAGGCAGTCCCCAGCTCTGCCCTCATAACAAGAAAACTTCTCTACAGTCATACTCACTCAGTTAATATATGACTGATTGGTTGGTTGAATGACAGAATCAGGCACTATATACTCAATAAATAGTAGTATTATGATTATATCCTCTGTTTTTTTTTTTTTTGGTGCCCCAACTCAAAGAAAGAAGACATGACATCCATGAATATTTTATAATCCTAATCCTAGTTGACCTCTTATTTCACTTCAAATACTCACTTCTCTTAGTTCTGTGACATGACATTCTCCTGCTTTTCTTCCTACCTTCTGAGTTTCCTTTGCTGATTCTTCTTCCTCTACTGGGCCTTTCCCCCAAGTTGGGCTCTTTGTCCTCTTATTTCTCGCTGAGGCATGTCAATGACTCCTGGGACTCCAGAGACAAACACTGTGTTCTGATGAACCCCAGATGGATGTTATCAGCCCATATCCCTCTCTGAGCTCCAGACCCATGAATCCAACTGCCTCCCTGTCATCTCTTCCTGAACTGACTGAGATGAAGCCTCTGCCACCTAGAGGAATGAGAGCTCAAAACAGAAATAAAGGTACTGGGATGTAAGGTTTTGCTGACACGTGGGGAAGCTGTACCGACTCTACTAGCTGTTTCAGATCTCTTCTATGTTTTTCAATTCTTTGATTTTACTAACCCTTCCCATCCACTGACCCACCCCAATTAGCAGATCCTATCTCCTCCCGCTTCACAGAGGCCATTAGACAGCTCCCTCACCTCTGCCACCAAATCTACGATTTCTCCAGCCTTTTCTCCTCCTATTTAGGCCAGTTTCCTACCTGAGCTTTGGCTCGTGTCACTTCCTAGTTCCCCAGGGGTCTTTTGCTAATGAGAGTCCCCCCTCTCCATCCTCTCTTCTTTACCTGCCCTCTACTTGCTGCTTCCTATCAATGTTTACACATGTTCAAAGGTTCCCCAACCTTTTAAAAGCCTTTTCCTTTGACTCCCTATCCAGCTCCTACTACTGCCCTTTACCATTCCCTTCACAGCCAAATTTCATGAAAATTTGTCTGTTTATTCCTACCATCTTTATTTCTACACCCCCCACATCTCAGCCTCCTGCAATTTTTTTTTCTCCCCACAATCTGCTGAATCTATTCTTGACAAAGTCAACACAATGTCTTCCGTATTCTTTAATCCAACGGTCCTCATGTTGCTTTGACTTTTCTGCAGCATCTGCTGCTATTGAGCAGTCCCTTCTCCTTTCCTTGCTCTTTGCCTCACGACACTGTTTCATAAGTGGTTCTGGGTAGCTCACTGGGTAATTGCCAGCCCAGGGACTGTATTTTCTTTCTACCTTCACAAACACCTAGTTACCTCTATCTCACCCTTCGGGTCTCAGCTCAGGGTGCCCTTCCCTCTCTGCACAGACCAGTCCACACGGCTTCCTGTGCTTTGCCTGACTAGCCATTATCACAGATTACAATTAGATGTGTAGGGTCACTCTACACCCCTAGATTTTCCTTTGAGTCATATCTAATTTCCAGGGACTCTGGTGGTGACAGGACATGGGGGAGAGTGGCTTTCTGCTCCTGAATATCACCTGTTATGCTGGCCAAGCTGAAATGTACCGAGAGGTCACAGTCCTCATGAATGCTAGTTTAAAGGGATCTGAATGCTTCCCTTCATCCTCCTCACATATTTAAATTTTTTTCCATATGTTTTTCCAGACTTTGTCCAAAGTGATCATTAGGAATGATTAAAGCAGCAGTCTCTGAGGGTGGCCTGATAGTGGTCACACAGCCTCTTTGTATGAAATTTTCCCTAGCAACCATCGAAGACACAAAAACAGTTATCAGGGCACTCCTATCATCCTGGTTCCTAACTCCACCCCAGAAGGCCTGGTCCAGTTACGGGGGCACAGCACCGGGCCTTGTGTGGAATGTACAAGCTCCCCAGCCACACTCTCCTCAAGTCTGGGAACATTGATCTCATCTAGAGGTCCAGTAGACTCTTGCAGACCTTCAGTGTTGTCTCTGTACATGAGTCCTTTCTGCTTCCCAAAGTCAGAAAAAGACTCCTCTTTCAGATGGGTCCACCCTTCCCTGAGTTGAGACAACAAAAATTTAGTTCACCGAATGGGGGTAAAGGCCATGGAGAAAAGAAAATCCTGTGGACAAAAGCCACCAGTTAATATTCCAAAGTAGCCTCCTGACATAGTACTGCAGATCAGAATAGAGGGAAATAGGGGTTTGGAGGCGATAGATGAATCCAGAAGTGCCTGATGCCCTTAGCAGATAAACAGATATGGCAGAAGGAAAGAAATCGTTTTGCCAGTGAGTAGAAAAAGAAGGGCTGTTTCATCTTCAGCTTTACACAGAGGAATTTCTGGGGAAAAATGGGAACAGTCTGTGATTGCTGAATTACAAAGGGTATGAATCATTTGTAAATATTAAGAAAAATAAAACGTGCTTATGCCTAAATGTAGCTAGCAAGAAACTTAATAATCACCCATATGTCTCCCCTTAATTATCGAATTAATCTAATTACTTCCTACCATCTTTTGACCCTTCTCTTCCCACACTTCCCCACTTATTATTTTTTACCTAAATGACACAACAGTCACCCGAAACAAAAAACCCACAGATAACCAAGAGAAGCCACACGTTTGAGAAAGACTCCTGTTATATTTTCATGTCACTCTATATTAACATACCTCCTTTTTTTAGAATCTCAAACTCTGAGAGGAGAATATAAGATGTAACTGGAAGGCAAAGTGACCTCATGCGTTTCTGGAAATACTGTTGGTTCTCCAAGGGGCAGGAAGCCGACTCCAGAGGCCTCTTGCTTTTTGATAATCCCTCAGGACACAGCAGAACAACAAGCATAAAATGTCTGAATACAGGTGACTAAAACTTGACTCTACCAGGATGGAGTTTGTCCAGCTGCCTCCTCTCTCAATGCCAAAATGCACCTTGAATGCCCCTTTTTGGTTTATTGAGAAAGATCTTAAACAGTTCAATATTTTTTCTTCTTATTGACATCCACACAGTGGAAATCTGGCCTTTGGGGGCCCCTGCAGCTGACTTTCTCCCATGATACGCTCTCTATATCTGCCTTTGTTTTTGAATACTCTGCTTTCTTATTCTCACTTATACTTCTCTTTGGAGAGAGGGCTTTGGAGAAACCAAAATAATTGGACTCCAGGGAGAGCTGAGTTACAGAGCTGAGGTGTAAATGCACTGACAAAATACTTTTTCTCCATATCGTGTTTTTATTTCAAAACCTTGCTTAAAAACTGTTTTCTAATTGAAGTATTCTATTTTTTAATTATTATTATTGCTATTAACAATTACTTATTGAGTACCTAATTAGTGAACATCGTACTAGGCTCTTCAGCTAGGTCCTTTCAGCTGATCGTCTGGCATCCATGAGAAATAGGAACTGCTACACCTATTTCAGAGATTAGAAAACAGAGTGTCAGAAAGAAAGGGCTAGGGACTTTCCTGGTGGCGCAGTGATTAAGAATCTGCCTGTCAGTTCAGGGGACACAGGTTCGAACCCTGGTCCGGGAAGATCCCACATGCCGCAGAGCAACTAAGCCCACGTGCTACAACTACTGAACCTGTGCTCTAGAGCCCGCGAGCCACAACTACTGAAGCCGGCGCGCCTAGAGCCCATGCTCCGCTACACGAGAAGCCACCATACCACAATGAAGAGTAGCCCCCGCTCACCGCAACTAGAGAAAGTCCGCGCACAGTAATGAAGACCCAATGCAGCCAAAAAATAAATAAATTTTTTAAAATTTTGTAAAAAAGAAAAGAAATAAAGGGCAGACAGAGGCAAATAAGCAGAAAGCTAAGGAAACTTAAGGCACAGGGCCCTCTCTTACATGGGCCCCTTTCAAGGCGCGGCACTTAATTCTGAATACATGAGCTCTATTCTTCTCCTTAGGAAGAGATTTCAAAATTGCATAAAGCTTCAGTTCCCACAAAGACTGGATCTGTCCCTGGTGTGGAGCCAGTATGTGAACTCAGAATTATCTGACTTGGAAGTCTACGCTCTTCACAGAGAACTATTGTTGATTATGAAATATGAGTCAGAAAATATAACTTCTGCTCCCTAAATCTGCCGTAACCTCGAACACTCCAATAATCTTAATAGAGCACTCTGTTCAAATACCACTTGAATCACTCCTTTGGAGAATCAGAGACATCTATCAGCAGATACTCACTTACCACCATGTGGCAGGTGGGATAAGAGAGGCCTTGTAAGAGAGTAGTTCAAAGGACTGTCTTTGAAGCTGGCTCCCTGGGTTAGAATCCTGGTTCTCCCACTTTATCCCTACCTGTGTGTGCTTAGGCAAGTTATTTAACCTCTCTGTGCCAGAATTTCCTCTTCTGAAAAATGGGTACAATAACAGTTTCTACCTCATAGGAGTTTGTGTGTGTGTCTGTACATATATTAAGCAAGTTAAAAGGGTTTTTCAAACTGCAGGTCAAGACTCATCAGTTGGTCATGAAATCAACTTAATGGGTTAACTGCATTTTTAAAAAAAAAATGAAATAGAATCAGAATACAATCTAACAGAAGATATCAGAATGCATTGCACACAGTCAGGGTAGGTAATTATTTTCTGAAATCTTTGGCTTCCATTGTGTATGTATAAGTGTGCTGCATTGCTTTGTAAAATGTATTTCTTATGGTGAGTCACCACCCAAAAGGTTTGAAAACCTGAGTGAATACAGGCAAAGCAATTAGAAGTATACGAGGTGGGCTTCCCTGGTGATGTAGTGGTTGAGAATCTGCCTGCCAATGCAGGGGACACTGGTTCAAGCCCTGGTCCGGGAAGATCCCACATGCTGCGGAGCAGCTAAGCCCGTGCGCCACAACTGCTGAGCCTGTGCTCTAGAGCCCGTGAGCCACAACCACTGAGCCCGTGTGCTGCAACTACTGAAGCCCACATACCTAGAGCCTGTGCTCCACAACAAGAGAAGCCACCACAATGAGAAGCCCGCACAGCACAACGAAGAGTAGCCCCTGCTCGCTGCAATTAGAGAAAGCCCACACACAGCAACGAAGACCCAACACAGCCAAAAAAATAAATTAATTAAAAACAAAAAAAGAAGTATACAAGGCTTCAAGGCCTGGGAATAATTCTCTATGCCTCTCAGTTCTGTCATCTGGATCTGAAGCGCCATCCTCTGAGCCATCCTTCCTTTTTCCTGAAAGGTGCACATGTTTACAGCTAAGTAGTTTTATCAGCCTGCTTCCTGTCTGGAGAATTTTGGGGGTACAACTTCTTTCATTTTATCTTCTTTTTGTCCCTTTCAGTTCAAGCTGTCAATGTTTCTGCTAGTATAAAATTCTCAAGAGTCTTGTGGGCCTCCTGTGCATGTCATGGGAATTCACTCCAGTAGACAAGAGGCTCTTCCTCTTACCTTTCCTGAATAATTTCATCTCTATTTTTTTCTTTTGTTGAGATGGCTGATGGGATCTGTGAGTCACACCCTTAATCTCTTCAAAGAGCCTTTTCGGTCTACTACAAAGCTGCTGTGAACATTCATGTATAAGTCTTTGTATGGACGTATGCTTTCACTTCTCTTAGGTAACTATCCTGGAGTGAAATGGCTGAGTCATATGGTGGGTATATGTTTAATTTTTCTTTCTTTAAATTAATTATTTTTTGGCTGCATTGGGTCTTCCTTGCTGTGTGCGGGCTTTCTCTAGGTGAGGCAAGCAGGGGCCACTCTTCCTTGTGGTGTGTGGGCCTCTCATTGCGGTGGCTTCTCTTGTTGCGGAGCATGGGCTATAGAGAGCACGGGCTTCAGTAGTTGCGGTGCGTGGGCTCAGTAGTTGTGGCTTGCAGGCTCGGTAGTTGTGGTGCACGGGCTTAGTTGCTCTGCAGCATGTGGGATCTTCCCCGACCAGGGCTCGAACCCCTGTCCCCTGCATTGGCAGGCCAATTCTTAACCACTGAGCCACCAGGGAAGTCCCTGTTTAACTTCTAAAGAAATCTCTAAACTGTTTTCCAAAGAGGTTGTACATTTTACATTCCCACCAGCATTCCAATTACTTCATATCCTCACCAACATTTAGTATGGACAGGCTTTTTAATTTTAACCATTCTAATGGGGGGATTACCTAATGATTTTAACAGCAGTTCACAATATTTGCTTGAACCAAATTCATTAGAGCTTGCAAAATGCTGATTTATTATTTCTGCATTGATTAGCTGGCATTCTTTAGTAAAACAGACCTTTCTCTCATAAACTGAGATTATGTAGTTACCCTAAATATAGTGCCCATTAGAAAGGAGGTTAAATGTTTAATTCCTTCCCTTTAATTGCCAGTTTTCAAAACAAAGAGTTATTTTAATCCTTACATACCTTTTTTTTTACATACCTTTTTGATTCAAGTAGGTCATTCTTGTTTTCCTATTTTGCAATATGAAAGATATGACTATGAGACTCAAAAGAGCTTAAGGAAATTGCTTAAGATCTCAATCTCAGCCAACAATCAAAAATCCTGATAAGAGTTTGCTTCTAAAATAAAAGTCTTGGTTGCCAAGGTACTTTGAAGACTCGTCACAGTATGCCTGTACTGGGCGCCTGCTTCCTAGTAACGTGCTCAGATTTACTGAGAAACATCTCATCTCCCCGCCATTAACTCCTTCCCTGACAGCAGGGTCATTACCCTGAGTGTCTCACAGGCTGTTGTGCTGCCCTTCCCAGCACCTGCTGGCGTGAGGCAGAAGCTGAACACTGCGGCGCAACAGGCCTGGAATACTTTCCTTTGCCAGGAAAGACCCTTCACTGACTTCTGTCTGAGCAGGCTGCTTTTCTCTCAGAAATTAGAATTAATTAGGGCTGACCTCCTGGGCTCTTTTCCGAGCAAGGATGGGGCAGAAAGTAGCAAGTGGCAGAAAAGCCAGGAACCTGAAAGTGGGTTTAGATGGTGGAGTCAGTAAGGGACACAGAAGTTAAGGGGTAGATGGAGTGACTGACATTCAGCTGGAAGGCTCTGGAACAGAGGTAGCAGTTGCTAAAATGTTCAAATACATCTGTGTTCTTCCATAAATAGCTGCTGCTCTGTGAACTCCCCACCCATACCCCAGTGCCTGTCTTCTTCCCACCTTGGCACCCAGTCTCTTCTCTCATAACCCTCCCATGACTGTTTTGATTAGCTAGGGTCCAGGCTGAACTAAGGTTAAATATTTTGAAATAACTGCCCTGGGTGTGGACACAAAATGGATTGGAATTCTCACTGGTGTGACCTGGCACCTATACTCTAACTTGAACACGAACATGGTGTTGTCAACCACTGTTGAGACAGCCTAGATGCTGCCTACCCTTGGGGTCATGCACTCGTGGGTACTGGGTTGTGAGGTCACATGTATTTCTTACTCTTGGGATCAAAAGTTTGAAAAACCCAAACTAGGGCATACCAGGCAAAGGAGGCTGAATGCAGAGGTACACAGCTTGGTTTCTGGAAAGGAAAGACAAGATGACTAGGCGGTAGGCCAGGCCGGAATGAAGGCTGTGCGACTCACGGTCAGTCAAGAGTGGCCGGGAAGCAGTGAGAGTCAGATGTGGGGCACAGGATGGGAAGATAGTGAATTGGAGGTCTGAAGTACATTAGGGATAAAAGAAGGAAGCATGTGTATTGGATGTATGGTTCAGGCATGAAGGAATAATCACCCCACCAAAGATAAAGCAAAGAACTTAAGTCCTGAAAGTAGAGGAGGTTCCTCATGGACAGACACATACAGGGAGCCAGGAAGAGACTAGGAAGGAATTCTAAGGGCTCCCTGCATTAGTAGGCAGTGGAGAAAGAAGCACTCTGAAGGGCACTGAGAAGGAGGAGCCAGAGAGCTGGGAACTTGCAAAACTGGGAGGAGACAGAAATGCAAGAGTAAGGGCTTAACAGGTTGAAATATAATAGGTCAAGTAAAATAAAGGCCTCCAGATCCCTGGGGTGCCTCAGAAGTAGAATGGGCCTATGGTTAGTATCCTGACTGCAGGGGCAAGCCTTGCTTGGTAATTCTGAACTCTAGGATCTTGGGCAAGTGACTTAAATTCTTGTGACTCAGTTTTTTAATCTATAAAATGGAGATAATAGTAGGAATTCCCTGGCAGTCCAGTGGTTAGGACTCGATGCTTTCACTGCCTTGGGCCAGATTCAATCCCTGGTCAGGGAACTGAGATCCCTCAAGCCATGCGGTGCGGCCAAGAAAAAAAAAAGAAAACATAAAACAGATAAAATAAGAACATCTACCTCAGAGAGTTTCAAAAATTAGATGAGAGAGAGAGAGAGAGAGACTCTCTGAACCGGGTTTAAAATGTTATTCATGCAACATATAAGCATATGCTAAATTATGATAACTATGGTACCAGCTACCTAAAATTTTTTATACTTTCTGGGCTTGAGTTTCCTTGCATTGGTGTATAAACTCTAGAAACACAAGAAAGAGGAAAGAAAGAAAGACAGCCATGAAGGAGCTGAATAAAGACAAATCTCTTTCTAATCACAGAATCAAGCACATATTAAATGGGGAATTCCCTGGCGGTCCAGTGGTTAGGACTCGGCGCTTCCACTGCTGTGGCCCAAGTTCAATCCCTGGTCAGGGAACTAAGATCCCACAAGCTGTGCAGTGTGGCAAAAAAAAAAAAAAAAAAGCACACATTAGAAATTGTGACATTGGTACCTCCACTCTGCCCTCTTCAGTTGCTTTTTGTGGTTGTTTTTGAGACTAAACTTGCTTCCCTGTATTTGTGACTTTCAGAGCACAAGCCAGGGTCACTAAAATAAAGATTTCTCACCCACTAGCTGCACAAGCAATACTTTTATTCTGGCCTGGATCTTTTTCCCGACTTCTTTGTGGGCCCGAGAACCAAATAAGGTAATACACTGAGGCAGGCATGGAAGTTCAGGCGCCACCGAGGGGGGAAGAGGGTGGAGCTGAAATCAGAAAAGGAGGCTCAGGAACTGAGCTGACTCAGGAGGCCGGGCGCAGCGAGGAAGGACCACTCTTCACGTGACACTTTGTTCCTTAGGGTTCCCGGAGGAACGTGGGGAGCTGAAAAAAAACACACACACCCAGAGACATCAAAGGCAGTCTTTCCAAATGGCTAAAGTTTCTGAGCATTACTGCTTTCCACTCAAGTTATCACCAGGCTTCAGAGCCAGACTTGGGGTTTGAATCCAATCTCCATCCCTTACAAGCTGTGTGACCTCGGGCAACTTACTAAACCTCTCTGTATCCCAGTTTCCACTTACTTTAAATGCTATAATAGGGCTTCCCTGGTGGCGCAGTGGTTAAGCATCCACCTGCCAATGCAGGGGACACAGGTTCGATCCCTGGTCTGGGAAGATCCCACATGCCACGGAGCAACTAAGCCCGTGCGCCACAACTACTGAGCCTGTGCTCTAGAGCCCATGAGCCATAATTACCGAGCCAGCGTGCAGCAACTACCGAAGCCTGCATGCATAGAGCCCATGCTCAGCAACAGGAGAAGCCACTGCAATGGTAAAGCCCACCTGCCGCAAAAAAGAGTAGCCCCCGCTCGCTGCAACCAGAGAAAGCCCACGTGCAGCAATGAAGACCCAATGCAGGCAAAAATAAATAAATAAAATTTAAAAATTTGTAATAAATAAATGGTACAATAGGGAAATTCCCTGGCGGTCCAGTGGTTAAGACTCACGCTTCCACTGCGGGGGGTGCGGGTTTGATCCCTGGTCAGGGCACAACCCTCATGCCACACGGTGCGGCCAAAAAAAAAAAAAATCTAAATGCTACAATTACATTTTATAAATCCGGTAAATTCCAGAGAAAACTACAGAGTGAAAATTATTGCGTGTGCTGTCGGGGGAGCTGCTGCTGCATGTGGAGAAAGGTATTTGGTGGGGGAGCGGGCAGTGCCAGGGGAATAGAATTACTCACATGCTCTCAGCTAACTCACAAACTTCAGTTGTCATGTGACATATCCCCAGACTAGGAGAAATTAGATAATCAACTGATGAGTATTGGAAAGTAATTATGGACCAATTTAAAATGAAAGTTTTAAACCCAAGTTATTTTGGCTCTTCAGTAAAAAGAACTTTCATTAATTTTCATTAAATGTAATTATAAAATATTAGACCATACAGAGAAACAAATAGCCAAAAAAAGAGGAATCTTCATCTTACCACCTAGAGGTAAATGCTATTATTCTGGTATATAAGCTTTCCTACTATTTCTCTGAGTCTATATGTGTGTGTGTGTGTGTGTGTGTGTGTATGTATATAGGGCATATGCACACACGTATAATACTTACATATTTGAAAAATAAATCATACCTGCATTGTTCTGTAACCTGCGTGGGTTTCTGTGGGGGTTATTTGGTGGTGGTTGTGCGGGGAGAGTGTTAAGAATAGTTGTGAATCCTCTTAAAGTCCACTATGTGGCCACCAGCCTTCTCAGTTTCCTTACACACATAATTCCTCTTTGCTGATTCAGTGTTTCCCAACCTTTTTGATTCTGTAACACACTTTAAGAGGACTAAACTTTCCCAGGACACAGCATGGTGAATGAAAGGAAGTATAACCTGAATAGAGCCATAAACTATAACCTGAAATGAACAGGTTATAGTTCATAAATGAACACATTATAACCTCATTTGCTGGCCCTGCCCCTTAAAGTTTAAAACAAAAACAAACAATGAAAGCTCATGAAGCAAGCTACAGAATTTTATCTGGAGAATAAAGCTTTATCTGGGTGTATTTGTAATTTAAATTCTGAAATATGTGGCAAGCAATCAGCAGCAATCTAGACATCCTAGGGAATGTACATCAACTATACTTCAATAAAAATAATAAAAATAAAATAAAGTAAGGGACTTCCCTGGTGGCACAGTGGTTAAGACTCCGCGCTCCCAATGCAGGGGGACCGGGTTCGATCCCTGGTCAGGGAACTAGAGCCACATGCATGCCGCAACTAAGAGTTCGCATGCCACAATTAAGGAGCTGGTGAGCCGCAACTAAGGAGCCTGCAAGCTGCAACTAAGGAGCCCCCATGCTGCAACTAAGACCCAATGCAACCAAATAATAAATAAATATTTTTTTAAAAATGAAAAACAAAATAAAATAAAGTAAAAGACATGCTAGGGAAGGCTGAAAAGAGACCAGGAGCAGGGGGTGCAATTCTGGGGTTCCCTACCTTCCAACCTCCCTTTGCTCTAAGATCAATGCTGGAAAGATTATGGCAGAGCCTCTGGGCAAGTGTGGGGAGGGCTGGGAATGAGAGCTTTACACTCATTTTTGATGAACATTTATCATCTTTTATGTGTCAGGCTGGCTTCAGGCTTGTGACAGGAAGGGATCTTGTGGCTGAGAAGAGGTTTAGGAAGAAGCTGGGAGCCAGCCTGTCTCTTCCAAGTTACATGAATATAAATGTTCTGTAAATGTTCTATAAAATGCTACACTATTTTGATATCATCAACAGCATAATTATTCTTTTTCTTTCTCGTCTTGCTCTCCTCTTGTGGATTCTCTCCTTTTCTTTTCCTTTTCTTTTTTTGACCTTTTTTAAAGTTTTTTTGATGTGGACCACTTTTTAAAAACTAAATTTATTTATTATTTATTTTTGGCTGCATTGGGTCTTGCTGCGTGCAGGCTTTCTCTAGTCGAGGCGAGCGGGGACTACTCTTCATTGTGGTGCACCATCTTCTCATTGCAGTGGCTTCTTTTGTTGCGGAGCATGGGCTCTAGGCATGTGGGCTTCAGTAGTTGCAGCACGTAGGATCAGTAGTTGGGGCTTGCGTGCTCTAGGGCGCAGGATCAGTAGTTGTGGCGCACAGGGCCTAGTTGCTCCATGGCATGTGGAATCCTCCGGGACCAGGGCTCGAACCCGTGTCTCCTGCATTGGCAGGCAGACTCTCAACCACTGCACCAACAGGGAAACCCCACCTGCACTTTTGAACACAGAGCTACAAATGTAGGCGTTCCCACAATCCCCGTAGGTTTGATATTCACCAGAATGACTCACAGAACTCAAGAAACCACTATACCTCCTGTTCCATTTTTATCATAAAGGATACAGATCAGGAACAGCCAAATAGACAGATGCACTGGGCAAGGTATGGGAGGGTCCCCGACACAGTACTTCTGTGCCTTCTCCTCGTAGAATCAGGGTGCATCACCCCTCCAGCATATCAATGTTTTCACCAACCAGGAAGCTCCACTGAGCTTCAGTCCATGGTGTTTAATGCGAGTGTCATTGCATAGGCTAGATTGATTAAATCAATGGCTCCATGATTGAATTCAATCTCCAGCTCCTCTCCTCTCTCCAGAGATTGGGCTGGCTCAAAGCCCCAACCCTCTAATCATGTGGTTGCTCAGGAAATTCCAAGGGTTTTAGAAGCTCAGTGCCAGGAACCTGGGACAAAGACCAGACAAATTATTTTTCACACAACAGTTGCCTTTTCACTTTCTTAAAGAGCACTCTCTTAATGCTCTTTATTGCACAAACATTTTTAATTTTGATAAAGTTCAACTTTATTTTTTCTTTTGTTGCTTGTGCTTTTGGTGCCATATCTAGGAATCCATTGTCAAATCCAAGGTCATGAAGATTTGCCCCTATGTTTCACTGTAAGAGTTTTATGGTTTTAGATCTAATACTTCGGTGGTTGATGCATTTGCAGTTAATTTTTGTATATGGTATGAGGTAGGGGTTCAACTTCACTTTGTTTTTCATGTGGATATCAGTTGTCACAACACCATTTGTTTTGAAGAGACTATTCTTTCCCCATTGAAAAGTCTTGGCCTGTGGCCCTTGTCAAAAATCAATTGATTATAGATGTATGAGTTTATTTCTGGACTCTCAATTCTATTCCAATCGTCTATATGTCTATCCTTATGCTAGTACCACAATGTATTGATTACTGTAACTTTGTAGTAAGTTTTGAAATTGGGAAGTGTGAGTCCTCCAAATTTTTTCTTATTTCTCAATATTAATTTTGGCTTTTCCACTTCTGCATAAAGTCTCTTGGAATTTTGGTAGGGATTGCACTGAATCTGTAGATTGCTTTGTGTACTACTGCATATCTTAACGATATTAAGTCTTCTAATCCATGAATAGGGGATATCTTTCTTGTTACAATTTTAAGTCTGCTATGATACACCTTTGAAGTATTTCAGGGAATTAACTGTACTGAATGTACAAATGTTGCTTGATACATTTAAAGGAATGAAATCAGTCAAGTGTGTAAATAAAGTTAATTGTTTAGGGAAATTCTGCTTAACTTCTGATTCTATTAAAGATTTATCTAAGGACAGTGGGAATTATTATTTTTAGAAATTTATTTTTAATTTATTTATTACTTTTGGCTGTGTTGGGTCTTCGTTGCTGTGCTGCGGGCTTTCTCTAGTTGCGGCAAGTGGGGGGCTACTCTTCGTTGTGGTCCCCAGGCTTCTTATTGCGGTGGCTTCTCTTGCAGAGCACGGGTTCTAGACACGCGGGCTTCAGTAGTTGTGGCGCACGGGCTTAGTTGCTTGCTCCACGGCATGTGGGATCTTCCCGGACCCAGGCTCGAACCCATGTCCCCTGCATTGGCAGGCGGATTCTTAACCACTGCGCCACCAGGGAAGCCCGGAATTATTGATCTTATTTAAAAATTAGGTTCTTAGAAAATAAAATAACAATGATTGGAAATTTACCTTAACCTTACAGAAAGAATTGGATTTCAGAATTTGAAACTTTGATAAATTTAATATTAATCAAAACACTAGAATCAATCATTATTCCTTTCCAGGCACAAGAACACTACTCAGAAAATAAAAAGTCCAGGGAGGGAATTCCCTGGTGGTCCAGTGATTAGGACTCCGTGCTTCCAGTGCAGGGTGCACTGGTTTGATCCCTGGCTGGAGAACTAAGATCCCGCAAACTGCTCAGCACAGCTAAAAAAAGAAAAGAAAAGAAAAGAAAAGAAAGGAAAAGAAAAGAAAAGAAATCACACATAAGAACATCTCTTACTCATAAGTATACCTCCTAAAGATTCCTAACCACCGTTAGATATTCCCCCAATATCCCACCTCTCAGAAGTGATGAATGTTAACTTTTGGAGGGGGGGAAAATCTCCTGAGTGCACATACTTCTAACATACCATTATAGCAGCTCTCTGAGCCTTCCAGAGAGAAATATAATAAGTACCCAATTAATGTTTATTGACTGAATGAAAGTGATTGATTCAGCTTTGCTTCACTGAAAGCACTTAGTAGGCACTTTGTAAACACTTGTTGATATACGAATAAATAGACGTATAACATGGACATTTTACATATTAATGAAATTTCAAAATTATTCCTCACTTTGTGCTTCAACCACACTGGCGTATTTTTTTTTTAATTCCTCTAACTTACTACAGGAACTTTACATATTCTGTACCCTCTTCCAGGAACATTCTCTCACTGCTCTCACAAACTTTGCCAGATATCTCCGGCTTCTGCTAAATCATCACTTCCTCCAGGAAGCCTTCTTTGGTTTACCTAATCAGGCCAATCTTTCCTATGACATGTTCTTAAGACACCATTTCCCTTTTCAGACCATTTTCTACATAAATAATTTCACAACCACTTGTGAGATTCTTTTTTCTAATTCCCCTCTATGTTGGAACTTAGCCCCATGATGGTAGCCTGAGACTCTGTTTTGGCTTACTACTTTTTCCTCCAAATCCATCTCAGTGTTTGGACAATAGAAGGCACCTAACAAATACTTCTTGACTGAATGAATGATTGTTAAATATGTGATATGATCTAAAAAACTGTTTCGGGGAATAATATAAAAATACCTAAAAGGTGGCACCTCAAAGGATCAAGGCAATTAGGCTTAAAAAAAAAACTTTAAGGGCTTCCCTGGTGGCACAGAGGTTAAGAATCCACTTGCCAATGCAGGGGACACAGGTTCCAGCCCTGGTCTGGGAAGATCCCACATGCTGCAGAGCAACTAAGCCCGTAAGCCACAACTACTGAGCCTGTGCTCTAGAGCCCGCAAGCCACAACTGCTGAAGCCTATGCGCCTAGAGCCTGTGCTCCACAACAAGAGAAGCCATTGCAATGAGAAGCCCGCGCACTGCAACGAAGAGTAGTCCCTGCTCGCTGCAACTAGAGAAAGCCCGCATGCAGCAACGAAGACCCAACACAGCCAAAAATAAAATAAATTTTAAAAAATAAATAAATTAAAAACAAAAACAAAAACTTTAATCTATGTGATTTGCAGAAACACTATTTTCACATAGTTGTCCCGGATATTGAATTAAAACGAGTTTTTAAATGATTATTTGTTGGAATTGTGTGAGGTTATTTTCCATTTGTCCCTGTAGATCAACACTGTCCAACAGATATGTGAGCCACACATGTAATTTTAAGTGCTCTAGTAGCCACAGTCAAAAAGTACAAAGAGGGCTTCCCTGGTGGTGCAGTGGTTGAGAGTCCGCATGCCGATCGATGCAGAGGACACAGGTTCGTGCCCCGGTCCGGGAAGATCCCACATGCTGCGGAGTGGCTAGGCCCGTGAGCCATGGCCGCTGAGCCTGCGCGTCCGGAGCCTGTGCTCCGCAATGGGAGAGGACACAACAGTGAGAGGCCCGCCTACCGCAAAAAAAAAAAAAAAATTCATCTGTTTCTTTATATATCTTTTTTTTTTTTCAGCTGCACCGCTTGGCTTGTGGGATTTTATTTCCCCAACCAGGGATTGAACCCAGGTCCTTGGCAGTGACAGCGCAGAGTCCTAACAGATGAATTTAACTGTAATAATATAGTTTATTTAACCCAGTACATAAAAAATAATTTCGACATGTAATCAATATAAACATTACATTCTTTTTTAATACCAAATGTTTGAAATCCAGCATGTATTTTACATTTACAATACATCTCAATTTGGACTCAAATAACCACATGAGCCTAGTGGTGGTTGTATTGGACAATACAACCCTAGATCAATTCCCAGTCTTTGCCTTCCTCTGTGCCCTGGGAGGCTGACTTGGGCTTGCATCACCCAGCTCTCTTGCCCTCAGTTTTCCAGATAGCTTTGGGCAATAGAAGGCACCATCAAAAGATGGGACTATAGGAAGAGAAAGTAGTCCAGTTATTTCATCTCTGGTCACCCCCAACCCCTGCCCGAACTGGGCTGCCACGTTTCCTCTACCTAAGGCCATTATGGCCTCTCTTCATAGCTACAGCATTTGTCTGGTTCTGGTAACCCTGCTCCCTTCCATGACCCATTCAGCCTAAGAGCTGCCTCTGGGAGTTCCTCCCTCCTCTGTGGGTTTCCTTAACCCTGCCCATAATTCTATAAATAATTACCTCTTCAGTTAACCATTTGTTGAGTATGTCATCTGCTTCCTACGAGGACACTGACTGAACCAAGTAGTTAAAAAACTATAGGTCTACACTTTTATTAGATTTTCCTTCATGGATACTGGAAGTCAATCACAATACTGAATGTTTTAATTCTTATACATAGATGTCAATGCCTGGCCATCAGTAATTCTTTTTTCTTAAAAAAAAAAAGCACTCAGGACTTCCCTGGCAGTCCAGTGGTTAAGACACTACGCTTCCAATGCAGGGGGCCCGGGTTTGATCCCCGGTTGGGGAACTAAGATCCCACATGCTACATGCTATGCAGTGTGTCCAAAAAAACAAAAAAAGAAAAAAGAAAAAAATACAAATCTCGGGGCTTCCCTGGTGGGGCAGTGGTTGAGAGTCCGCCTGCCGAAGCAGGGGACACGGGTTCATGCCCCGGTCCGAGAAGATCCCACATGCCGCAGAGCGGCTAGGCCCGTGAGCCATGGCTGCTAAGCCTGCGCGTCTGGAGCCTGTGCTCCGCGACGGGAGAGGCCACAACAGTGAAAGGCCCACGTATTGCAAAAAAAAAAAAAAACAAATCTGGGAATTCCTTGGCAGTCCAGTGGTTAGGACTTTGCACTTTCACTGCTGAGGTCAGGGGTTCCATCCCTGATCACGTGAACTAGGATCCCGCAAGCTGCACGGCAAAGCCAAAAATTAAAAAAGCACTTAACCTACTGTATAGCACAGGGAACTATACTCAATATTATGTTTTTTTTTTAATTTTTATTTATTTATTTATTCATTTATTTATTTTCGGCTGCATTGGGTCTTCCTTGCTGCGCGGGCTGTCTCTAGTTGTGGCGAGCAGGGGCTACTCTTAACTGCGGTGCGTGGGCTTCTCATTGCGGTGGCTTCTCTTGTTGCAGAGCACGGGCTCTAGGCGTGTGGGCTTCAGTAGTTGAGGCATGTGGGCTCAGTAGTTATGGCACACGGGCTTAGCTGCTCCATGGCATGTGGGATCTTCCTGGACCAGGGCTGGAACCTGTGTCTCCTGCATGGGCAGGCAGATTCTTAACCACTGCACCACCAGGGAAGTCCTAGATTTTTTTGTTTTTGGCCATACCGCACACCATGTGGGATCTTAGTTTCCCAACCAGGGATGGAACCCACACCCCCTGCAGTGGAAGGGAGGAGTTTTTTTTTTTTTTTTAATTTATTTATTGTTTTGGCTGCATTGGGTCTTCGTTGTTGTGCATGAGCTTTCTCTAATTGCAGTGAGGGGGGGCTATTCTTCATTGCAGTGCGCAGGCTTCTCATTGTGGTGGCTTCTCTTGTTGCAGAGCATGAGCTCTAGGTGCATGGGCTTCAGTAGTTGCGGCATGCAGGCTCAGTAGTTGTGGCTCACGGGCTTAGTTGCTCCGCGGTATGTGGCATCTTCCTGCACCAGGGATCGAACCCATGTCCCCTGCATTGGCAGGTGTATTCTCAACCACTGCGCCAGCAGGGAAGCCCTGGAAGGGAGGAGTCTTAACCACTGGATTGCCAGGGAAGTCCTAGAATTTTTAATTTTATTTTTTGGCCGCGCCACACAGCTTGCCGGAGATCCCTGACCAGGGATTGAACCCAGGCCATGGCTGTGAAAGTGCCAAGTCCTAACCACTGGACCACCAGGGAATTCCTTTTACTCAATATTTTTAAATAAACTATAAAGAAAAAGAATCTGGGGGGACTTCCCTGGTGGTCCAGTAGTTAAGTATCCACCTTCCAATGAAGGGGACTTGGGTTCCAATGAAGGGCCCTGGTCAGGGAAATAAGATCCCATATGCTGCAGGGCAACTAAGCCCGCGTGACACAGCTACTGAGCTCGCGTGCCTCAACTAGAGAGCCCACGTGCAGCAAACTACAGAGCCCACGCTCTCTGGAGCCCCTGCACCACAATTATAGAGCCCACTCGCCCTGGAGCCCGCGTGCCAGAACTAGAGAGAGAAAACCCGCAAGCCACAACTAAGACCAACGCAGACAAGGAAAAAAAAGAATCTGGAAAAGAATATATGTATACCTACATACATATATATATATATATATAACCGAATCACTGTACGGTACACCTGAAAGTAACCCCACACTGTAAATCAACTATACTTCAATTTTTTTTTAATTAAGAAGAAGCACTTAGGGGCTTCCCCAGTGGCACAGTGGTTAAGAATCCGCCTGCCATTGCAGGGGACACAGGTTCGATCCCTGGTCCAAGAAGATCCCACATGCCGCGGAGCAACTAAGCCCGTGCACCACAACTACTGAGCCTGCACTCTAGAGCCCGCGAGCCACAACTACTGAGCCCATGCACCACAACTACTGAAGCCTGGATGCCTAGAGCCCATACTCCGTAACAAGAGAAGCCACTGCAATGAGAAGCCCACGCACCACAATGAAGAGTAGGCCCCGCTCACCACAACTAGGAAAGCCCGCACACAGCAACAAAGACCCAACGCAGCCAAAAATAACTAAATAAAATAAATAAATTTTTTAAAAAAAGAAAAAAAGAAAAAGCACTTAAATTGGTAACAGGTGAATTTTAGAAATGGACAATAACTTAGAGCCATGGTTCTTGACTTGAGGTAGTGAGATGTCAGAGTAATTTCTGTATTTGGAATCCTTCTGTTCATAAGTGACAGGAAAAAAAACCAACTCAAAGTGGCTTAGGCAAATCAGAGGAAGAGGTAGGGGACATGTATGTTCAAACAACTGGGAATCTCAAAAGTGGAATTGGGTCAGGGCTTCTTAAACAAGAGTTTTAGAGCTCGTTATTCCCCATCTGTCAGCTCTCCCTCTCTTTAGGTTGGGTCCACTGCAGGCTGCTTCCTCCCTACTAGAAGGAGGATGGCTGGCAAGTTCAGGACCCCACTAGTCGGAGGAAAGGAACACACCTCTCTCTGGCTGGCCTAGCAGCAGTGCTGGCAAGATAGCTACTGGTTCATGGAATTAATACTGTACATCAATAATTACTGCTGCTCTTATAAATTTATATGGACATTTTTGGCAGTGTACAACTTACAGAGTCTTAAATTGGCAGGGTTTCTGTAAAAAAGATAATAGATTATGGCTATAATGCAGCTAATACAGAACCTGATGATAAAAAGTTAGCCCCAGGGCTTCCCTGGTGGCGCAGTGGTTGAGAGTCTGCCTGCCGATGCAGGGGACACGGGTTCGTGTCCCGGTCCGGGAAGATCCCACATGCCGCGGAGCGGCTGGGCCCGTGAGCCATGGCCGCTGAGCCTGCACGTCCGGAGCCTGTGCTCCTTAATGGGAGAGGCCATAACATTGAGAGGCCCATGTACCGCAAAAAAAAAAAAAAAAAAAAAAAAGTTAGCCCCAGGGAGTTATCCTTAGAGTTCAAATTTGCAATCACTTTAACCAGAAGCCCTAGCACAATTTTATGGCTTGTAAAAAATATGGAAAATAAAAATTGTTAAAATCTTACATTCTACACTTAGATTGTGGCTATTTAAAATTCTAAAATTACTGAAATTTCTAAAGTTACAAGTCCCATTAGCTGACAGGTCTGATTGGATTAGTCATCCATTCCTGAACTAATGGGGGTGGGGCGGGCCACTAAGAACCAGGATGATTTAACTAGGGATGCTCATGTCTCTATCCCTAAAAAAGTGGGGTGTAGGACCCAACCACACCTAAATCAATAACGTGGTCTACTGTGAGAATGGTAGTTCCTCAGAGAAAATCAAAGGATGTTTGTTTACTACCACATATGATCCCCATTCTTTGTCTAAGAAATTCTGCTATGTCCCGTTGAAGCTTCCTATGGTTCTAGGGTCTAGACAAGAGTGGTTGATGGTCGAATAAATTTAAAGGAACATTAAAATATTCCATAATTTAAATGGATAGTTACTTGGCTGCAGTTACTAGAAGATAGAAAGTGTGTGTGGATGGCCAGAGGAGGTTCAAAACGTATTTGAGAATACAGTTGGAGGGATTAAGAGTGCTCCATTGAGGACTGCCCTGGTGGCACAGTGGTTAAGAAACCGCCTGCCAATGCAGGGTTCGATCCCTGGTCTGGGAAGATCCCACATGCCGCAGAGCAACTAAGCCTGTGCACCACGACTACTGAGCCTGCGCCCTAGAGCCCAAGAGCCACAACTACTGAGCCCGTGTGCCACAACTACTGAGCCCACACACTGCAACTACTGAAGCCCACGCACCTAGAGCCCGTGCTCTGCAACAAGAGAAGCCACCACAATGCGAAGCCCGCGCACAGCAACAAAGAGTAGCCCCTGCTCGCTGCAACTAGAGAAAGCCCGCGTACAGCAACAAAGATGCGACACAGCCAAAAATAAAATATAATGAGTTAAAAAAAAAGAGTGCTCCATTGAAAGATGCATGCTAGACTAGCATTATACGCACAAACAACAACAAAAATAGGAAAAATGGTGGAAAAGAATGGGATACTTTGGGATACTAAAGAATGAGATGTGAAAAGAACACAGAATTTTTTTGAGCAAATATTGTGCCAGCTTATTTACATAATTTCTTTTAATTAATTAAATAATTAAACAAATAAGTTTTGATCACCTGCTGTGTGTCAGGCTTGTTTCCAGGCCCTGGGGATGCAGGTGTGACCGCAATAGACCAAAGTTGAAGTTCCTGTGAGGGTAGACAGCACATAACAACCCTGCATTGATGTAATTATCCCATTTTACAAAGAAGAAAGTAATCTTGAGAGAGGGTAAGGGACTCTTCTCCAGACACTTTAGCAGTAAGTAACAGCAGTACTGTGGTCCAAATCTAGGACTGTCTGACTTCAAAAAGGCTTCGCTTTGATAGAAGGAAATAAAAAGAGGAGAAAAACTTACAGAGCAGGAGGGGAGCAAATCAAAGCAAATATAAGTGAGCCAGAAGAGAAAAACAATTACAGAAGGAAAGAAAAGTAAGAAGAGAAACAGAAAGGTTTTGCTAGAATCCCTCACCTGGGAAACACCCCAGGGTAAGGCCAGCTCAGAGCCTGGCTCAACAACTGCAGTTCCCATTCCCCCTCTTTCCTTGGGAGTATGAAATCCCCATTTTACACGTGTGAAAACTAAGGCTCAGAGGCATTAAATCTTTGTATTTTTCCCCCACTATGGATAAATCGTTTACAGGCACAATAAGAGAATATCTGGGAGAAACAAAACAAGTAAATAATTGGTATATCTTTCAGCTAATGGTGGAAAAATACAAGTTATCGTTTCTCTTGAGAGCAGATTTAAATAAGTTTTAGCAATAAGTCAGACTTCACAGAAAGAGGGTAGGGAACACCAGCAAAACTGAACTCACTGTTCCGGCGAAGGAGATTTTGGTGATTTTTCTGACACCATCGCGGTATTTCTCTCCCAACAGTTAATCTTGTGGCTCGGTTTTTTTTAGGTGAAGTGGGAAACAGAGGAAGGTGTGAGCGACCCATGGACCCCACCCCTGCCCCCGGTGCGGGGTTGGGGGGCTGAATTTAAATTCAATCTTCTTCAGGAACTTCCTTGTACTTCTACTTGCTAAAGGTGACAGTTTCCGCATGGCCTGACCGGTCTCATTTGCGTTTGCGTTTCTATTAAACATTTCAGGAGTCCAGGATGATGCCCCATCGTCTCCGCCAAATCCTGCAGTTTGGGTGAGGGGTGGGAAACCAGCCAGAGTTCGGCGGACTTTCCAGGTTTGGGCTTTTCCCTAAGTGTGGGACCCCGGTGGGCACAATCTGGTGACAGCTCGCTCACAAACAGCTCCTTGACCTTGGGAGCAATTTCGAAGCACGTTTGTAAACGTGACGATCTTAGTTCCAGCCTCACCGCTCACGAGGATGAAGTAATCAGTGAATTCATCTAATACTTTAAACTTATTAGAAGCAAAACGCTCTATCAGTGTTTGGGAGTGACGGCGGAGGTGTTATTAAACTCCAGCCTATTTGGATGTGAGGGACAGGGGACTGAGAATAACTCAGAGGTCAGCAGCTGGGGAATTACACCCGAGGGAAGCTCCGGGCCTGAGACAACCTGAGCCCGACGCTGCTACCCTCCACAGACAAGGCGGTACAACCAAAGCGCGCTCCCAGCAACGCTGTTCTCGCTGAGTTTGTAGCCATTACGTCACAGCCTCCTCCGCCCCTCATTGGGCGAGCCCGTCCAGTCATGTGACTACAGCATGGCCTATAAATAAGGGCGAGGAGACGGCGGTGGTCCGCCATTTCGTGGACGACGGGTGTGGGAGAGCATCTGTCGGTGCCAGGCGCGAGGGGACCAGGAAGACCCAGCTGGGGGTGTGTGGATTTGAGCCTACGCGTTTCTAACCCGAGGTCTCGGTAAGTGACCAGCGACTAAAGGAATGAGGTGGGAAACGGGCCTTAACGGGACCGAAGTGGGGCCAGGCCCAATGGCGGCGCCGGATTGAGACAAAGAGACGCTGCCGCCATTTTGTGACGTTCAGCACGGGGCGGTGGCGGGGGCCCCCGGCCCCTCGGAGGATATATCCAGGTCTCAAAGTGGAGGTGTTTTTAACTCTTCACTGGGGGCGTGAACCGGAAAGTGAGATTGCCCGAGAGTTGAGGCGAAGGAGGACTCGGTAGTCCGTCGTACTCCGGGCCGCGGCTTTTCAATTTATGGCGCCTTTTTTTTTTTAGGCCCCGCGTTTTCTTAGGTAGCTGCTCATGATTTTTTTCCTCAAGTCAGTAATCAAGATTGGGCCTTTCGATCCATCCCTAGTAAATGATTTCTGTACTCATCTTCATTTTTATGTTCTTCTAACTTGTTATAGTCTGAACCCAATCACTTTTATTTTTTTAAACCGCTCTTCCTTGAGCTGTTTTGTTCTTGTAGCTCTTTGCATTAATACGTAGGCCTGTAACTGGTCACGGTAAAGTTTTTGGAAAAAGGAAAAGAACCCATTTCCCGGCAATGGTTTGGTCTCATAACTCTCCTGGGTGCAGGGTGGGGTCACACAAATAGGATGTGTCTGGACTGGCTTGTTTAATTGGATAAGCCCAGAGAGAGAAGAAAGTGGTTCTTGAGCTGAGTTCTTGGACTGGCTGCTCTTTTATGCAGTTGATACTGGCCTGTAAGTTGATTAGATTCATTGCTGAGACGACTTCGTAAGTACTTAAGATTTATCAAAGCCCCCTAAGTGCCTAAATTCTTGTATAACAACTTTTTTCCCCTGAGGTGAATTAACGTAAGATTCATTTTAAAGTGCACAATTCAGAGGTTATTAAGTACATTCGCAATGTTATGCAGCTACCATCTCTCTAGTTCTAACCCGTTTTATACCCCCTAAGGTGACCCGTACACATAAGCAGCCACTTCCCTTTTGCCCTGTCCCCTTTTCCTCCACCAGCCCCTGGTAGCTACTGATCTACTTCTGGATTTACTCATTTTGGATATTACACATGTACAGAATCGTAATATGTGCACTTGTGTGTCTGGTATCTGTAACTTAGCATGCTTTCAAGTTTCATCCACGTTTGTAGCATTTATGGGTACTTCATTCCTGAATAGTACTCCATTGTATGGATAATATATTTTGCTTATCCACTTACCTGTTGCTGGACATTTGGGTTAACACTTTTTGGGTGTTGAGAATAGAATGAGGTACATCTTTTAATAACAAGTTTGTCTTGCTGCTTGAGGAATGAAGCTGGTTAACTTCTGGCCTGTGAAGGCACATTAGTATCACGTTTCTAGTGGTTTGTCTTCAGCGAGTTGTATTTGCTTTTGAGTAGGCTGTCCTACTTTTCTAGGTGTTTTCTGTTTAGTTTTTTAAGATTAATTTGAAATAGGTAAAGTCCTTAACTCAGTTTCCACTTTGTGGTAAATGCTCCTCCAGTGTGTTGTTTCCCCTCACTCTTCAAGGAGGCTTTTTTTTTTTCTTAGGCAATCTGTGCTGGTTTCCATGCAGTTATCGGTAACTGTTTAAAGGGTAGTGCTTTTAGTGTTGGGGGGTTTTAGTATTTTTGAATTCTTTCTTAAGGATCTGTTTTTCACTGTGTGGATTATGATATTTGGGGTTTTTTTTTTGTTTTTTTACAGAAATGCATCGTGATTCCTGTCCGTTGGACTGTAAAGTTTATGTAGGTAATCTTGGAAACAATGGTAACAAGACTGAATTGGAACGAGCTTTTGGCTATTATGGACCACTCCGAAGTGTGTGGGTTGCTAGAAACCCTCCTGGCTTTGCTTTTGTTGAATTTGAAGATCCTCGAGATGCAGCCGATGCTGTCCGAGAGCTAGATGGGAGGTAATTAATTGATTAATTTATACTAATGATAAATAATGTTGATCGTGTTTTAATATTTAAAATCTCTAGGATACGTGGCTTGTAGATGGCTTCTTGGCTATCTGAAATTGATGTTACTGGAGATTTACATAAACCTTTTCTGACAATCAAAGGAGTGAACAGTTTTAGTGTAGATACCTAGGAAAAGTTTCTTTTTATTCAGTTGGCCATTGAAGAAAATAATTTTAACGGTCAGTTCTTGGTGGGTGGATAGCTGCATATGGTTGAAACATTTTAATCTAAATGCACCACAAAGCATCAACTGTGTTGTCACCTTTGAATTGTTTCTAAAATAATTGTGGAATCAGACATTTCTCTTATGGCCACAAACTGATTGTAGGTGGATGATGGTTACGTGGGTTTATTGTACTATTATCTTTTACATGTTGGAAATAATTTTGTTTAGGAACTGTGGCTCATACAGCTATTTCCCTTTGCATTTACAATGGTCTGTTAGCTGGCTGATAAGCAACACCTGAGTCTTAACAGTGAACAGGTGTTGCCCTTCTGCTTCCTGGCATTTGAAAACCGTTGGATTTCATGAAAACAAGGAAAATAATCCTTAAGATCCAAAAATTAAAGGGTCTGAGAGTTGGCTGTAAAGCTGTAAAAAAGGTCATTATTCTAAGCAGGTTACAGAAACATTTTTCCAGGGCCCCACCTCTTGCCAGTCACTGTCCACATATGGTGAATTATCTAAACATAATGGTTGTGGACCAGTGAAAAGGTGGGAAATAACTGCCCTTTTTTTTTTCCTCCTGTTCTCAGTAGTCTTATGTGTCAAGTATTGTGTGTGATGATTGAGGGGAGAGGGAGATGTAAAATGGCCAGAATGCTTCTGTCTTAACTTACTGCTACTTACCTGGCGGGGGGCGGGGGGGGTTGGGGAGGAGAGGAGACCAACGGATACACAGAGTAAGATTGGTAAACAGTTGTTGCAGCCTCAAAGGAAGAAGTCGAAACAGGATGTACAGATGAACTAGTTCTGGGAGGATGAATCCAGGCGTTTTCACACTTAAATTGCACCTGTTAACATTGAGTCCAGTGATCAGACTAACGGCAATAAAATGTGAGGAAGTTGGTTTCCTTTACTAGAAAAAATAAGGGAACTAAAACTTGCTTTGGTATTAAGGATTCTGCAGACATTAAGATGTATTTTTTGCAAAGAAGCTAGCTATAGGAGTGGGGGTTTTTTCCCCTTGCTTTAATCTCCTAGAAGGACAGTTGGGCTGCTTTAAATTTAACGTTTCTTCTCCTCCTAGAACACTATGTGGCTGCCGAGTAAGAGTGGAACTGTCGAATGGTGAAAAGAGAAGTCGAAATCGTGGCCCACCTCCTTCTTGGGGTCGTCGCCCTCGAGATGATTATCGGAGGAGGAGTCCTCCACCGCGCCGCAGGTACTTAGAGAGAGCGTGTTTAGAGGTATTGGTGTAATGGAGTAGCTAATAGGAGCAGGTATTTCTCTTAAAGTTTGTTGGTGGGTTTTAAATTTTGAGGAATCAGGTTTTTATGAAACATTTGCTGGGTGTAGTTTGGGATATGTGAGTTGTGCTGAGTGTTGGCTTGTCTTTAGGTCATTGTTCATGTTGGTAGTCAGTAACTTCTATCTTGGATCTATCTTCTAGTTCATCTTCTAGTTGCATCTTTCCAAGTCTTCCCTTATACTTCAATTTAGGCCTTTTTCCATTTCTTGACTCCATAATGACAAACATTACATTCAACTCTAGCTCTTCACAAAAATGTGTTTTCTATTAGCACGATTGTAATATTTATCAAGCAGGCAGCTGTTTTAATGTTACAACTGGTAAAGTAGAAATCATTCTGAAACTAACTTAAGTCACTGACCAATAAAGGGGGCTAAAGTAATCCCAGTCATCTGTTCTTCAAACCCAAATAGGAGAGAATGCAGTTTTTTTTATAATTGAAAATGGCATCATTCTTGGACCAGGCAGTATTGTCTGGATGCTAACTCCACATCTCCTCAGACCTCCAAATAGTTTCTGTAGGACTGAATTTACCTCTTACAGGTGAGTGAAGTCCTAGGAGATAGGAGTTCAAAATCTTGCCCCTTTTGCTGTTTTGAAAAACAAAACACACTGTTGCCCATCATAATAAAGAGTATTTGTTAGCTAATAGATGGTTGTACTGATGGCTTGTTTTTCATTTTTTTTTTGTGCTTTTTGGTCCATCTATTAATAAAAATGAACCCCGTTACAGAGTCACCATCATGTCTCTTCTCACCACCCTCTGAGTCTGCATTAGCCAGTCAACTAGCCCTTTCAGCGTCATGTGACCAGCGCGCCCCATTCAGCTTGGCTGGTGTCGTTTCACATGACCCAGGCATGGCCAGTCGTCAGGTTGCACCGCCCTTTGGTTCCCGAGCATGCTGTTTTCTCTCAGCCTTCTCTCCAACCTTAACCAAATCGGCAGCAGCCACCTCGACCGCCCACACATTCCTGGCCAATCAGCTCAGCTGTTTATTTACCAAATGTCTTCACAACAACTACAGCAGCAGCCTTCGGCTAACAAAAAAGCAGGAAAAATCCACAACACCCCCTTCGCCAACCAACTAAATCCAACGCAACATCTGGCAAAACCTTTTCAGCAAATTCTTCCTGGCCGTCAGTCCGGCAGCCTCACCTCACCATTTCTAGCTTGTTGAAACCCAAAAACTAGTAAGTTTTTCCTGCTTATACAGTTTACTGCTGGTTAAAATAAGGAGTAAGCGGCTTAAAGTAATTCTTTTTTTCTGGATCAAAGGCTGGCTGTGCATAATTGAATGGTAACGTACATATATATATTGCTTGAATAAAACTTTTAAGGGTGATAGGGAACTCATAATGTAACTAGACCTTCAAGTGAAACTTATTTGCATGTGTGAGATGCCAAACTAAAAATTTTAATAACTCTAACAGATTTAGCTTTCCTTTCTAGCAAAAATTTGTTGAATCCTATCACCTTTAAATGGTTTTACTAACAGTTTTCAAAATTTTTAAATTATGGGGGTGAAGTGGGCCAAGCTAAGGTAATTTTGATAAGCCTAAACACACTCTTAAATGTGATGATCACAAATGCAGTTCTAATGTAGCACTTAATGGCATCAGTATTTACACCTAGCGCGTTTTCACAAAATTACACTATCCACCTGGTACCTAAGTCTTGTCATGGACTTGCAGGTTTGCATGGGTTCCAAATACTGGTTTATGGTACTGTTTTTGGAACTACTTGTGGGACTACATTTTGGTGTGGTGTTTGGGTAGTGAAGTTAGTTTGACATGAAGTTTTGCATTGGACAGATCTGCTGTGAAGCATTCTTTGTTAAAGTGAATCCATGGTTGGAATACCTGCTTTTCACTTGAGCTTTTGGTTCCTTAATCCTTCTGTGCCTTTTTTTTCTTTTCTTTTTTTAAAAAAAATTTTTTTTTATTTTTTGGACGATGGGTGCCAGTTCTTCGGCACATTCACTGGGCCCAACAGTGAGATTGAAAAGTTGGGAAATGCCTCACGCCATAAATGCTAATTGACAATTGGCCTAATTTCCCTGTTTTCTGCTTTTAGATCTCCAAGACGGAGAAGCTTCTCCCGCAGCCGGAGCAGGTGAATAACCTTTTTTGGGGGCCACATTCTCAGAAGTGGGAGTGTCTGTGCTATTCCTAAGCTGTTTCCCAAATGACTTGGTTAATGGTGATAGACCTTGACTTCAGTAATGAATCAACTGGCATAGCTTTTAGCTTTCAGAAACTTCTCTTATAAGTATTTGTTGTGTATAATCCTGAATGGCACTGTTTTTCTTTTCCCTCTGACTTCAGGTCCCTTTCTAGAGATAGGAGAAGAGAGAGATCACTGTCCCGGGAGAGAAATCACAAGCCGTCCCGATCTTTCTCTAGGTCTCGTAGGTAAGATCTTTAATGACCTGAGCCATTTAAGACCTTGCATACATAATGTATTAAAAGTAGAAATAGGTCTTCTCTTAAGCCACTTGGATAAAAATTTTACAACTTTTTCCCATAAAAATCTTTTGATGTTTTGTCAGAGTGTAACGGAGTTACAGGTGTAACTTCTGTTTTTCTGTTTATCAGCCGATCTAGGTCAAATGAAAGGAAATAGAAGACCAGTTTGCAAGAGGAGTGGTGTACAGGAAATAACTTCATTTGACAGGAGTATGTACAGAAAATTCAAGTTTTGTTTGAGACTTCATAAGCTTGGTGCATTTTTAAAATGTTTTAGCTGTTCACATTTGTTTGTCTCTTGGAACAGTGACACATAAAGATGTAATTCTCTATGGTTTGAAATGGATCATATGAGGCATGTAATATCAAGAATTGTTACTTTACAATGTTCCCTTAAGCAAAATTGAATTTGCTTTGAATTTTTAGTCTTGCACAGACTGATAATAAACCTCTAACTTCTGCCCAGCTAAAGTGTGATGTTTAATATTACGGAAACAAAACTGGCAAAAATTGAAAAGACTCTGTAGCTGGGATATGGTATGCAGCTGTAGTTAAGCGGTCTTTAAAAGCTGCTGTGAAAACAAGCCAGCAGGTAAAAATTAAAGCTGCACCCTTAAACTAGATTAGAGGTTTAAAAATTCCACTAGTCTTCACACCGGACAAGAGGTTGTCCAGTGGGTTTAGAATCTAAGAAGTTTCAAGAAAGTTAGTTTACCTTCTGTGATTGCTGTATATGGATACCTAGCTCTTTGTAATATTATTTGGAAATTTGAGACTATTCAAGATACCTATGTCCTGCCAGTTTAAGGGTACATTGTAGAGCTGAACTTTGAGTTACTGTGCAAGATTTTTTTTTTCATGCTGTCATTTGTAATATGTTTTGTGAGAATCCTTGGGATTAAAGTTTTGGTTACAAATTGTTGTTTAACCTGAAAGCCTGTTTTTCCTTGCAAAACTAAAATCTGAGCTTGGTACCAATCAAGTCCAGGTATAACATTCCTATTGGAAGCCATACTTACATTTTCTTGTAAAGTGCTTTTGAAAATAAAATATTAACGTAATTGTGTAATAGTTGAACCCACTATTACCATATTTCTTGTCCCATAGAAGGCAGTTGGTTACACAGATCTTATTCTGTAAGAAACACAATTTGAGGCTTTTGAAGTGAAGGAAATTTTTGGTTGTCCACCTAAGCGATGATACATTTTTAGGAGTAGAAGCCAGTTCAAAGTCCTTGATATTCAGTGACCAACATTTTAAAATATATCCACCTGATACATTATAATCCAAAGTTGCTGGTTTAAAAAAAAAATTAGCATGAATACGTTCCACAAAGCTTTTAAAAATTGCTTCCATTTTATATAATTTGAGGTGTTGCATGGGGATTCTAAATTGATCCATCATGATGTGAAATTCACTATATGGTTCAAATGTAACAGTGCAGAATTGAATATGGAGGCATGCATAACCTTCCTCTTAGAAATCTAGAGGAGTTGTAATTTCAAATTTTTGTGCAATTAGATTAAATCATAATGCAACAGTCTTTTGGCTTAGTTTCCTTAAATGTGCTGTTTAAAGATAGTTTTGGATTATGCTGTACTGACATTAATATGAAAGATAAGTCATTATATTAATCTATAAGGATGTTTTATAAGATGCAGATCCTAAACAAATTATTTCCAGTGGTCCTTCTTCACCCTTCATGCACATATCAAGGGAGGGAGAGTCCTGGGTGTCAGAGGGGGAGAATTGGTGTCAGTGGAGTTAAGTATGAGCCTCGTTACAGAAGATACTTTTAAGACTGGCTATTGATTTACTGGGAGCTCGGGCTTTGGGCCTTTGTCTTCTGGCATTTCATAGCTTAAAACCTTTGTTGGGGTCAAGCAAGGCAAGATAGCTAAGAATTCATGGAAGTAATTCGGTACATCAATATTACACTGCTCTTATAAATCTACATGGGCATTTTTGGCAGTATACAACTTGCAGAGTCTTAAATTGGAAGGGTTTCTGTAAAAAGGATAGTGGATTGTAGCTATAAAGTGGCTAATACAGACCTGATATTAAAATTAACCTCTAGGATTTATCCTTAGGGTCCAAATTTGCAATCACTTTAACCAGAAACCCTAGCACAATTTTATGGCTTGTTTAAAAATATGGAAGATAGAAATCGTTAAAACCTTACATTCTGGCTATTAAAACGTTCTCTACTGTAATTTCTGAAATTAACAAGTCCCGTTGGCCAGTTTTGTCTTGCATTCTCAGTTGAATATGATACTGAAAGTAGTCACAGAAAGTTTGACTTGTGGTGTAATGATTACAGGTGTTCACTAGAGGTCACTATTAATACTTGGTGATAATTTAAGGAACATATCTAAGGATTATAGTTGGTTTTTATGCTTTCAAGAATAGTTAATATTCTGTGGTTCTCAGTTCATTGTGGGTTATTTCTGACCTCCATGTCTTAAGCAGAAAGGTAAAGACAAAGATAAATTAGCCAGAGAAATTTTATTTTTATGAGATGTAGATACCTTTTATCTACTGTTTCTATGGCTTTTTACAGTTCCTTAAAAGATCATGTGATCAGTAGATGGCATCACCACCTTTTAAGACTCACGCATGTCTGGATGGAAAGTCCTGGTTGCTTTTATTGTAGAGTTATAGTTTATATTCTTACAGTGCTTTATCAGGAATGGACTTTTCCAGGCCTACTGACTCATTTTTCCATCCCTGGTTATATAGGAACCACTGGTTTAGTACTTTGTATTAGTGTGCTTTTATTTTCAGAATCCCCAACATGATTTAGTTGTCAGACCTGGTTGGTGGTAATGTCTTCCAGTTGTATATTTTTGTACTAGACTGTTGCCTTCTGGTTTTCCTTTTTTTTTTTTTTTTTTGAGACTATGGAAGATTTTATAATTAAAGTAGCTGAAGAAAAACTGGGTTGGAGTATATTTTTATCAAAACATTCTGATAGTGTTGAATTCAATTTTATATGTCCACACAAGTTCTCTTCATCTTACTTTATTAAATTCGTTGGATACTTCAAACAAATTCAGCTGTATACAGCACACTTTAGAGAAGATAGAAAATTTGAAAGAGATATTGAAAATTTGTCTTGATAAACCTGGTATAACTGCTTAATTTTGTTGTACAAATTTTTGCTTATTGGAATTGCAGAAATTCATAATATGGTATTCTCATCATTTTGTATCCCAGTTCTTCCTCTAACTACCTGGATGGAAGATGTGACAACAGCCAAAATGTTTCCCAGACTAATACATGAAATACATGTGTAGAACATTACTTCTCATCCTTAGTTTTTCCTTGGTTCTTCTCTGACATACATAAAACATTGTATTATATGATTATTTTACTAAAGTCTTAGAATCTGGCCACTTAGTGCCTTAGCTGTTAGTACATGTATGTACTTGGTCTTGAAGTGAAAATCTCTGGAAACATTGATACTTAGCTTCCTTGATAGTCTCATTTGGAGAGGTCCTGAGATGGAGAATATTTCCTTTATTTCCAGAGCAAAATTACACCTTCCAGAAAAGTAGTCTGTAGGTGACTTTTCCCCTCTTTTTGAAGTCCTATTCACTTGTGAATTGGCATTTTTTCTTCAGTACATAACTCATTCAGATTTCATTTGGGGGCAACTTAGCATTCTTTAGAGGTCATTTTTTTTTTTTGTGGTACGCAGGCCTCTCACTGTTGTGGCCTCTCCCGTTGCGGAGCACAGGCTCCAGACGCGCAGGCTCAGCGGCCATGGCGCACGGGCCCAGCCACTCCGCGGCATGTGGGATCTTCCCGTACTGGGGCACGAACCTGTGTCCCCTGCATCGGCAGGCGGACTGTCAACCACTGCGCCACCAGGGAAGCCCTAGAGGTCATTTTTTTGTTAAGTCCCAAAACCTCAAATCAGAGCCAAGAGGGAAAGTTGCTGAAAAACTGCTTAATGAATGCTGCCTTGGAGGGGGGTGGAGGTGGCTGTTTGTATTGAACATTTGGAAAGAGGAATGGAAATGCTCAGTATATCATCATCAGTATATCAAGTTTTGAGAGCTGAAAGTTATTTTTGAGAGAATAACTCCCGCAGGAAACAATTTCTAAATCCTTTTAAACTTAGGCAGCTAGTACTTTTAACCCAATCCAGCTGGCTCTCTGCCACCAGAATTTTTTATAATGAGAATTTATTTTTAGTTTAGATAAAATCCATGTTAAGCTTCAATAAGAGTGCTTTGCAAATAAATACAAATTGGAATGTTGATTTGTTATTTAATCCTTTTCGTATCACACCTTCCCCACATGGTAGTCTATGACACAGGCATTTAATGGGGAATGGGGTACAGTGATAGGGCATAATACCAGCTCAGTATCTCAAAACCGGTAATATTTGACTTGTGTTCAATATTAGGATGTTGGGACCTTGAACTAAATGTAAGTTCACCCCTGTTTTAGATTAGGATAAGTTAAGAGGTGTTGGTTGTAGGGCTTTTAAATACCCTAAGAGAAAGGCTCTTGGATCTTGAGGTGGCAAATAATCTTGAGAGTGCTTTGTAAAGCCCCTTACCTAGAAGTGGAAAACGAGTGAATTGAGTCAGATGGTAAGGGCTGTGTACTAAAGGCAGAGCTCGCAGTTAAAGGCTATGTGAAGAATGAAGTGAAGAAGTGAGTGTGAGTACCTTAATCATAAAGTAGAAGAGGGCAGGAGTACATAACTGCTTGGCGGTAAAAGTGAAAGGATTCTAAAACCATGAATTTACACCAATTCCAGTTTAATGATTTTTTGACTTTCCTTCAGCCCTATTGCCATTACAAGCAGTGTGGGATAATTTGTCCAGCTTTAGTACTGGCAGGAAGGCCAAGAAGTTGGGAGTGTTACTGCCCTAATGAAAAGGCTGGCTCATGTGTCCCAGCTGTCTGGGGTTTAATGGGGACAGGAAATTCACTGAACTGGCAATCCTGGTTGGTTTTCAGTTGGCAATGTATAGCAGTCCGTTTGAAATGAAAGTGGCTTCCAGAAGTGAGGTTGGAAGTAGAAGTTGCCCACTTTGTAAACAGAGTAGGTGAACACTGATAGTTCGGAGAGGGCTAAGAAAGTAACTTCCTTTTCAGGTGCTGGAAGCTCGGGTGAAAACTGGTGGAGTAGTCAGGAAGTTTAAAAACAATTTTTTTTGCCCCATCTCTGCCCCACCATGCCTACTCACTCTGGCCAGCTATATCGTCCAGGAAAGGAAGTTTTGTTTTTGAGTGCAGCTCTGCCAAACACTATCCTTTTTCTTACGTAATGCTTAATCACTTGGGAGGTGAGTATCCCTGTTAAACAGAGGGCAGAAAAGCTCCTCATACATAATTCCTCATCCTACCAAGCAAGTACGAACACTCTTGGACTTATTGACGATTCGAGGTGATTTTTTTTGACTACGGTGGTGAAAAAGCAATAGGCTTAAACTATGAATTTTGATCTCCTTGGCTAGTGATGTTTGGCAGTATACTTTTTTTTTTTTTTGCGGTACGGACGCGCAGGCACAGCGGCCGAGGCTCAAGGGCCCAGCCGCTCCGCGGCATGTGGGATCCTCCCCGACCGGGGCACGAACCCGCGTCCCCTGCATCGGCAGGTGGACTCAGCCACTGCGCCACCAGGGAAGCCCCGGCAGTATACTCTTGGTGCAGGGGCAGCAAGCCAAGCAGTGGCTCCCAGTCAGCTATGTGATCACGAGAATAAACGACAAATACACTTAAAAAGCATTCTGGACTCATACACCCAATTTTGTTTTTCGCTTTCTGTATTCAGTGAGTTACATGAGAGATTCAGTACTTTATGTTAGATGATTTTGCCCAACTGTAGGCTAATGTAAGTGTTCTGAACACGTTTAAGGTAGGCTAGATTAAACTGTGATGTTGGTAGGTTAGATGTGTTAATTAAATGTGGTTTTGACTTGTATTTTCAATTTATGACTGGTTTATCAAGATGTAACCCCATCATAAGTTGAGGAAGATCTGTAGTGTATTCAGCACTGAGACCATACTTGGTTTTCTGCTCACTGCATTTTTATTTTACAACCCAATCATAAGATGCCACTTAGTGACTGTCATGTTTATGGTAAAAGTAAATTGTACAGACACTGGAGAAGACTTACCTCCTTTCTAGAGGTAACTTGTTAAATTTGTTTTCTAGAAAGTTAGGCATACTGTAATGAGCAAGTATTTATACAGCTAAAATGCTAATCTTAGCTTTATCCTTATTACACATTTGAAGCATGCACATCTGAGGTTTATGTACATGTCATCTGGGCAAGTACCACAACTGTTAGGCAGTCAAGGTATTTCTTGCCAAAGGCCTACCTGGCTTAATTTAATGACTAATGCTTAATTTAATGACTAAAATGTCACTGTCAAGGATGACAAAGCTGTGCTAATGTGGATGGGTTGACATTGATTCCGTCTGTCCATGTTCACTATTAACCTTGTGTCATGGGCATGCTTCAAAGCTATGACTAGTTGCTATGGCAACTCCGGTCTCCTGGTCTTGACATCACCCTTATAGGAATGTGGGAACATTGGTGAGTATTGCATTTTATATGAGGACCGGTAAACATCAAACTTACATTTGGGGCCTTTTAATTTTTTCAACTTTATAGAGAAAAGTGCACACTTTTTTTTCTTTTCTTTTTTTTTTTTTAATGGAGTCTTAGAACACCCCAGAATTCCATGGCCAGACAAGGCTGTTGCAGAGATGAACACACCTCTGGTTTCAAAAGTGGGTGGTTGAAGTTAATGCAGCATTTCTTAGTTGCTGGAGGAAGAAAATACTGGTTAAGCAGGTACATTCAAGTGATCAATTAGATTTTGACAGTGGACCTGGTGATTAAAGCTATTGAATTGCCTTCAGCAGCTGCAGCCTATTGACCTGGAAGAACACTCCATTCCTTTCCTCAAATGATTTGGATTCTCATAGAGGTGAATGGAAAGAAGGGTTTTTTTAAGTGCATCATCCAAGATTGGTTCCTGAACCAGGGCCAACTTTTTGGACTTGACAGCAGGTGACAAGAAGAAAATAATTTAAAAGGGTATATCAGTAATACGGTGAATGTACTCATCCTAGTATAGAGAAGGCTGGACAAGTTGTCCAAGGTCACAGCCCAGGAGTGATTGAGCTGTAATGGTGTAACCCAAGTTGCAAGACCACTTAACTGGAAGTGGCCTTAGAGTCCATAGTCCCAGTTCTATGTTTAGAGATGAGAAGGTGGATTTGCCCAAGGTCACGCAGGGGCACCATGGCAGAGCTGGAACAAGGATTGCCCCAACAGCTAATGAAGTGCTAGTTCAGGGAGGAGTATAATGTTAAGGCCTTCAGGCTTTGAAGCCAGTAGCCAGGGTTTGAATCCTGGCTTCCTCACTTATAGCTCAATGACCAGCTGCATAATTTTTGACACTTCCATTTTTCTCATCCATAAAATGGGTAATAATAGAAAATAATTACCTCCTGAAAATATCTTGAGAACACAGTGATGTGATGCATATATGGCACTCAACACAAAGTGACACTGCTCAGTAAGCATTAGCTGTTATGTGGCAGGCTAACACTGGTATGCAGTAAGCACTCAAGGAATGGCTTTTAAGCAAAACTGACCCATTTTGGTGCTGGGCAAGCAAGAGCGCCCCCAGTGCATTCTTGCATTCCCCAGTGCATACGAAGAGTGTTTCCACTGACCCTGGTCCTTACCCACTTTTGAGTCCACTGTCCAGTTTGAGTTGAAGGGGCATGGATTTGAGGGGTCCAAGGTCAAGAGGGACATTTGTGGTAAAAGGGGTCTGGGCAGATTTCAAGAAAGGGGTTTCTGAAGTCACAGGGATAGGCAGGTGGGAAGGATAAGATGAAGGATTAAAACCGCTAGATGGCTCTTTAAAAATGGGTTTTCACATTGGCCCAGCCTGTATTCAAATTTCCATCTTCTGGCTGTGTGTCTGGGACAAGTCACATCTTAATTTCTTATTTGTAAAGTTGGGGATAACAAAAACACCTCAGAGGGCATTAAACTGGTCACTCTTTGTTTATGTCTGGTATTTTCCACTCTTTGCTGGAATCACATGGGGGAACTTTTGAAAACTAATACCTGGGCCCAGCCTCCAGAGGTTATGATTTAGTTTGTCTGGGCTGGGAGCTTGGTATCGGAATGCTTTAAAAGTTCCCCAGGTGATTCTAAGGAGCAGTCAGGATTAAGACCTGTTTCTGATCCCACAGTAGTCCTGTGGGTCTGTCTCCTCCCTATGCCAGTTCTCCCAGGCCTCCCCGTATATGGAGCAAGGCACATCCCTGTTCTTTCCCTGCTGGGAAAGGCAGCTCTGGTTCTGTTCTGTATAGAGGCTGTGAAGCCGGATTGAAAACTCCTAGCATTCCCTGGGTGCTTGCCTTGGTGTCACCTAGCCGCTGGATGAGATTGCTTTCACCAGAAAATGCTTTGTTCCTTCATTTATCAAGCTGGTTGCTGGTGCTGGGGTTATCCCTTGAGCAAGGTGTGGGAGAGAAAATGTAGACCAGAAAGGGAGCTGAAATTGAATTACCGTGCGCTGAGCACACGTATGGTGCTTTTTCTCATCAACTCTGTGATGCTGGGGTTCTCTCTCATTTACTCAAGAAGCTCAGACAGGGAGAGTGGTCTCAACCATATCAGACTGGGGCCCCCTTTCTGTAAAAAAAAAATTTTGAAATGATCCTTCACTAATCTGAAGTGAAACCCATTTTCTACACTATTTAAAAACAAACAAGATGAAGCCTTTAATATAAAAAAGGAAAGCAGTTTATAAAATATTATGTATTTCTGTATATTAGGCATGACTGCTAGAAGACATAAGTCAGATGCTTGAACCCACTTGAAGCTATTCCATACTTGCCCTATAAGAAAATTAAGAGTGAAGGCACATATAGACATCAGAATAAAAACTACAGTCAGGGGGGTTTCCCTGGTGGCGCAGTGGTTGAGAGTCCGCCTGCCGATGCAGGGGACACGGGTTCGTGCCCCGGTCCGGGAGGATCCTGCATGCCGCGGAGCGGCTGGGCCCATGAGCCATGGACGCTGAGCCTGCGCTGGGCCCATGAGCCATGGACACTGAGCCTGCGCGTCCGGAGCCTGTGCTCCGCAGTGGGAGAGGCCACAACAGTGAGAGACCTGCGTACCGCAAAAAAAAAAAAAACTACAGTCAGGAAGTAATGATAGATCAGACTTATTTGAATGATAGGAGAGAGGGAGAAATAAGCTTAACTGAAGTAGGGATAACATGCCAAGACAAATAGACTGCTGAATTGGAGAAATGAGAAAGTACAGTATTCTCACAAATGAGCTGGGCCTTAAAACTATAATGTCAAAAAATAAACTCACAACGGGACTTTCCTGGTGGTCCAGTGGTTAAGACTCCACACTTCTTTTCCGGTCAGCAGCCTGAGGTGACCTCTAAAAATGGTTCGCTATTCACTTGACCCAGAAAACCCCACAAAATCATGCAAGTCGAGAGGTTCAAATCTTCGTGTTCACTTTAAGAACACTCGTGAAACAGCCCAGGCCATTGAGGGTATGCATATCTGAAAAGCCACCAAGTATCTGAAGGATGTTACCTTAAAGAAGCAATGTGTGCCATTCCGTTGTTACAATGGTGGAGCTGGTAGGTGTGCCCAGGCCAAACAGTGGGGCTGGACGCAGGGTTGGTGGCCCAAAAAGAGTGCTTAATTTTTACTGCACATGCTCAAAAATGCAGAGAGTAATGCTGAACTGTAGGGCTTAGATGTAGATTCTCTGGTCATTGAGCATATCCAGGTGAACAAAGCCCCCAAGATGCGGCGCAGGACTTACAGAGCTCATGGTCGGATCAACCCATACATGAGCTCTCCCTGCCACATTGAGATGATCCTTACTGAAAAATAACAGATTGTTCCTAAATCAGAAGAGGAGGTTGCCCAGAAGAAAAAGATATCCCAGAAGAAATTGAAGAAACAAAAACTTATGGCCTGGGAATAAATGCTGCAAAAAATAAATGCAAATAAAAGTAAAAAAAAAAAAAAAAAAAGACTCCACACTTCCACTGAAGGGTGCACGGTTGGATCCCTGGTCGGGGGAACTAAGATCCCTCATGCTGCAAGGCCAAAAAACCAAAACAAACAAACAAAAAAACCAAACCTCACAACATGGGGCAGGGGGAGGGGAGTAAATTAAAAAGTACCTATCCCATGGGGTTGTTATGAAGGTTTAAGTGAATTAATACATGAAATGTGCTTAAAACAGTTCCTGGCACTTAAACACAGTTTAAGTATTAAATAGTATATATCCTTTGATAGAAGGGGAATGACAATTAGAAAAAAATTTAGTGCAAATGCACAGGGTAAAGTACTCAATTACTTCTAGACAGTGGCTTTATTCCATTTAATCATTCTTTCTTTAATGGCTTTATGCAGGTGCTTTTAATATTTTCTACCTGTAGTTGGTTCAGACCCGTGGGCATGGGTAATTCTTTGTATACCAGACATCGAGTACCTCTGTCCCCTTCCCCTAAAGTCAGTTAGCTCCCTGGCCAGTGTGACCACCATAAAAAAAAAAAAAATCAGTTCCCCAGGCACCCACTAGGAGGCAGTACTGCCCTGTTGAGAATACTAAGCCAAATTCTTTGCCTGAGGTCACATACCTGTTTAGTAGAATTGCATCTCCACTGACTCCAAAGTCTTTTTTTCCACTATGATAGTAACAATAAAGATAGTAATAAAGACAATAGTGATAATAATTAGCATTCCTTGAACTCATGCCAGCATTTTACTAAATGTTTTACATATATATACCACCAGCTCACTTAAAACTCACCATTTGAGGGCAGTTTCTCATTTTGCAGATGAAGAAACCAAGGCTTAGGTCCAAGACCCATGTTAAGTGTTCTGCGTAGAAGAGGTTGCACTTGAGCTAAGTGTTGAAGAATGGGATTGGCATAGAAAGCTGGTTATATAAAGAAAAAAACCACATGCATAAAAGCAAAGGCATGAAACTTCAAGATTTTACATGGACTGACAACTTTAAGACCCCATGAATTTATTCAGGGTTTAGAATTGGAGATTGGTAGAAAGTCAGAGCTAGAGGGGAACTTAGAGTTCATCAGGGATTGGTGATTTTCAAACTTGAAAACTAGCCAAATCTTTTTGGAATGAAATCTTATATATAATAACTATAAAATATATAAAACAATTTAAATGATATTGTTATAAAAAGTATAAGTTCTAGTAGATAATATTCACTTATAAAGATAGGAAAAATAATGTTGTTTTGATGAATGCGGTATTAGATTGACCTCAGAACCCAGTTTTTCCTGTTTTGGTTGTACAGAGAAGTGAATATAATAGGTAACATTTTAAAACACCTCATTTTGCAATCCCATAAGTGACAGGATAGGAAGGTCTACCCCAAAACCACCTAGAAACACAGATTCACTTCAGTATATTAATAGCCATATGGTTGAACGGGTTTAATGTTTAAAAAAATACTTTGAAAAATCATTAGATACACATGTATATATTTTAAACAAACAAATGTCTGTGAGACTCCTGTAGCACCATGTGAGAATTCCTTATGCTGCCCTCGTCTTTACTCTGCAGACAAAGAGCCTGAGGTGAAGGGACAGGGGAGTGAGTTGCTCAGACTCATGGGGCCCAGCTAGGGCCATCTCTGGGCACTCAGCCTCCTGAGTCCCAGCCCAGTGCTCCTTCTGAGAGACCAGTCGACATCTGGTGTGGCAGCATGCCACAGCCTGGCTGTACAACCCCTCACCTGAGAGGGCCCTTGGCTGCTTGCCCATCTCCCTGGCAGATAAAGCCTCAGACAGAGGGCAAACAGTACCTGGCTCCAGGAGTCAGTGCAGGTCTGATTCATGCAGTGGTTTGTGCCTGTGCCAGCCATGAAGGCTGTCTCCTGATCCTCTGCTCATTTTCATCACTTCCCTCACTGTGGCCAGACTGGGACTCTTGAGCAACAGGCAGACACCTGTGAGCTTGGGAATGGTGTTGGCTCTTTTAAGGAGGGTTTTCCAGGCCACAATGGGACTTGTCTGTCCCATCCCCCTGGGCAGCTCAGAGCATTGCCCCATCAACGTCAGTTTCAGTATCAGGGTGGGGCGGCATGATGGGGTGGGGTGCTGTGTTACCAGGGCGCAGACACATTGGCAGCAGATGGTGCCTCTGGAGCATGGGAGAACAGGTGGGCTACCTACCACCAGGATTTCAAAAATACCATTTATCAGCATTTGCCTTTTGAAAGATGCAATTTGCTTACAAATGGCAAGACATTTAAAAATTTAATTTGCTCTTTTTTTCAGAGAAGCATATTAAGTCATTATTAGGAGATTTTTTCTTTTTTTTTGTGGTACGCGGGCCTCTCACTGTTGTGGCCTCTCCCATTGCGGACCACAGGCTCCGCTCGCGCAGGCTCAGCGGCCATGGCTCACGGGCCCAGCCGCTCTGCGGCATGTGGGATCTTCCCAGACCGGGGCACGAACCCACGTCCCCTGCATCGGCAGGTGGACTCTCAACCACTGCGTCACCAGGGAAGCCCTAGGAGGTATTTTTAATCACAGTATATTAGCATTTTTGTTTACAGAATGCATTCTGTTGCTACTGAAGAGAATACCATGAGCAAGCAATGTTTTTATACAGAAACAAATGTTTTAAAAGTAGGTTCAGACACTGAAACCTTTGGCTAGACACAGGCTGTTATTTAATAATAAATTAACCTGACCTTGACTCAGAACAGGTGCCCCAGAAGCAGGTTCGTAGAGTATCGCTCTGCTGGGAAAGGCTCTTCTTCGAGGCTCTATGGTCACGTTGCAGGAGAGGGAGAAGGTTCTGCTTTCTTCCAGAGTTGAAGGGATGACCTTGATCAAATCGTTGTGCATTTGTATACCCGCTCCTGGCACGTCACCGTGGCCTCTCGTGACAGTGAAGCCTTTGACTTCTCTGGGAACTCAGTACCCACAGCTAAGAAGTGGGAGCTACACTGCTTCCCTTCCAGGCTTGTTGGGACAAAACCTGAGGTAACGCGTGTAAAGCTTCAACAACTCTGCCTGGCACAAAGGAAGTCCCAAAAGTTGCCAAGCTCAGCGTTTTTCACATGAGCTCTACTCCATCCCCTTTAATTACTCATTTTTAATTCAAAGGTAATCCATGATGTGGTAGAAAAAAGAGAGAATACATAAACAAAAAAAGGAAGAAAGGGACCCAATAGTTTCTGGTTTTCCTGAGTTTTTTTCTATCCTGTTTTCTTTATTCTGTGTGCTCGGAATGGGAAGTGTCCTCATTTGTGTTTAGGGAGTGTTAGAGAGGTGATATCATGGCCCCACTTTGCAAATGAGGAAACTGAATCCAGAAAGAAGAAGTGCCTTTCCCAAGGTCACGAAGACAGTAGGAACGTTAAGTCAGGTTTGAAACCCACAGCCTGTGAGTCCGAGCCCAGCACTCGTTTCAGGACCAGGAGGGGCCTCAGAGGTGCCGTGCACTGAGGTGTCCACAGGTGAGTCTCAGACACCTGCTCCTGAACCCCCATGTGTGCAGGGAGCCTGTGCCCATGATATCGTATTTCCCTCATGATGACTTGAGGTACTCAAAACCATTCCCCACTGAAGATAAATTCCTATTTTGTAGCCTGCCCAGTCCTGGGAGTGGGCAGGCTGTGAGTAAACAACTCACCTAAGTAGGTTTTTTTTTATTATTATTAATTTATTTACTTATTTTGGCTGCGTTGGGTCTTTGTTGCTGCGCATGGGCTTTCACTGGTTGTGGTGAGCGGGGGCTACTCTTCGTTGTGGTGCTCCAGCTTCTTGTTGCGGTGGCTTCTCTTGTTGTGGAGCATGGCCTCTAGGCACACGGGCCTCAGTAGTTGCAGCATGTGGGCTCAGTAGTTGTGGCTCGTGGGCTCTAGAGTGCAGGCTCAGTAGTTGTGGCGCACGGGATTAGTTGCTCCGCGGCATGTGGGATCTTCCCGGACCAGGGCTTGAACCCGTGTCCCCTGTGTTGGCAGTCTTAACCACTGCGCCACCAGGGAAGCCCTAAGTAGGGTTTTTAGGTGCCTCAGTTTTGCTTTCCCAGGGATACTGGGTTGGCACTGTCCTTAGTCTTGCAAGCACGTAAGTACTGTCCTTCTGGGCTTTTCCCTCACTTTATTTTTAAGATTTATTTTTGGGACTTCCTGGTCCGGGAAGATCCCACATGCCGCGGAACAACTAAGCCCGTGTGCCACAACTACTGAGCCTGCACTCTAGAGCCCACGAGCCACAACTACTGAAGCCCGTGTGCCTAGAGCCCGTGCTCTGCAACAAGAGAAGCCACCGCAATGAGAAGCCTGTGCACCACAACGAAGAGTAACCCCTGCTCGATGCAACCTAAGAAAGCCCGCGTGCAGCAATGGAGACCCGATGCAGCGAAAAATAAATATATATATATTTTAAATTTTTTATTTATTTTTGGCTGCATCAGTCTTAGTTGCGGCATGAGGAATCTTCGTTGCAGCCTGCAAGCTTCTCTCCAGTTGTGGCCCACAGGCTTCTCTCTAGTCGTGGTGTGTGGGTTTTCTCTTAGTTGTGGTGTGCAGGTTCCAGGGCACGTGGGCTCTGTAGTTGTGGCGCTCGGGTTCCAGAGCACGTGGGCTCTGTAATTTGCAGCCCGTAGGCTCCCTAGTTGAGGTGTGCAAGCTCAGTAGTTGTGGCGTGCAGGCATAGTTGCCTGTGGCACATGGGATCTTAGTTCCCTGAAAATGGCCCACAGTGTCCTTCCAGCTGAATTCTGACTCAGCCTCATCCACTGCTTCAGGCAGAGGCACCCCTTGATCAGATACAAGTTTGCTACACTGGGACCAAATGGCCTGCAAGGTCTTTTCCAGCACTCACTAGGACTTGCCAAGACCAGAAAAAGAATAAGGTTTTCTATAAGGATGGCAGGTCCAGACAGTCTATTTCCTGGAGGGGAAAGGAAAAATGTTAAATGCATACAGCGGCTGACAATTCATCCAAGGCGGCATCAGACTTTTTAACAGCCTTTTTGTTCTACAGCGGTCAGGCAAGTGTTAATATTTGACTAAGATTTGAATAGTCTCTGAAAACTTAGTCCTCAAACAACTCTGTTAATAGTTACTATTCCCATTGCACAGATGTGGAAACTGAAGCTTAGAGAAGCTAAATAACTTACCTCAGAGTGAGGAAATGCCACAGCCAGGACTAGAACCCAAGGCCTGACTCCTTAGGCCCAAGCTCTTCCAGCACATCTCAGCTGTGTGTATGTGCTATTAGCAGGGCTGGCATTGGGATTCACATTGATTCAGAGGCTGCATGGATACCCACGAAACCCCTGGAGGAAGCAAGTTCTTTCTCAGAGAAGGCCAGTGGGTGTAAAGGAGAAGGATGCCAATGAGAAATGAACACTGCCAGGGCCAGAAGTTGTCTGTGCAATGGCCACTGGGTCACCTTTCGTCATTCAGAGCAACATCAAGAAGGTTTTGCATAACATTTCCAGGTTGCACAATGGGGCTCGAAGTCCTATGGCTGTCTCTGGTGGGAAGAGCACAGCATTCAGAGTCTGGAGACCTGGATTTGGCTTCTGTTGGCTTCCAGCAATACTGTATTACAAGCCTGTGCACATTACTTGGCTCCTTGGGCCTTGGTCTTGTCATCTGTAAAACAGGAACATGGGGCTATTATAGGATTTAAATGGAAAAAAAACCAACAATCTTTAATGAAAGCTTCGTAGGTGCCCAGCACTGTTCACCGGCATTAACTTATTTAGTCTTCACAGCAACCCTCAGAGACTAGGTGTTATTACTGTCTTCAGGTTAAAAAAGAGGCACAGTTAAGTAACTTGCCCAGTATTACACAGCAGCAAGTGGGGAAGCTGGAATTGGAACCTAGACAGTCCATTAGATGAATAAATGAATTCTAGGGCTGGTGAATCCTAGACAACACCTTTCTGAGTGTCAAAGACTATTCAAGGTAGATGGGCCCTTAGAAGGGCCTTAGTTTAAGGACTGTTTAGCAGATAAGGAATCCATGGGTCAGAGGGTGAAAAACCTGCAGGATGTCTTGGTAAGTCTGTGGCAGAACTGAGGTGAGGATCCAGGCCTCTGGGCAGCCTTGCCTAGTCGGGGCACCCATGGTCCACAATCCTGAGGTTATGTTCTAGGAAACACAACTCAGTGAAAAAGTGCAGTCACTTCCATAATCACTAATGCAGAGAGACTCAGTGAACACTTAAGGCACTTCCACTCTCGGACACATTGTATCCATTAACCCTTTCCCAAACACTTTAAATAACACTGTTAGGAAAATGGTAATGAAAGAATAAGGCACTAGGCAATGCTGTGTGATAACACATACCTACAAAACCCTGCACTTAGAATACATACAAATAAAAGGATATACTAGAATGGCTGCCTACGCAGCAGGGGATTGGGAGTGACCTACACGGTAAAGGGGAATACATAAAACAAGAGGGGACAAGCCAGGATTAGTGATGACTGTGAGCCATCATCTGGGGAGTAGGATTGACTCATCCCACTGCACTGGAGGGCCAAAAATAAAACTGAGTAAAATAAGACACGAGATGAAATCACTTTGCCTGAAACATATTGGCTCTGGGCTCAAGGAGGAAAAGCGGGCACACATCCTGGGCTGCCTCACCAAAGGCAGAGGCCTGGAAGTGTCCCTGAGTGGAGTGAGTCAGGTCAAGGGGAGAGCCAGTTACACGTATGTCTGTGAGCTCAAGCCTACCACACACTGGTCCAAGTGGCACACCCACCCATCTCCCATGCCAACGGACTGTGCCTGGGAAGATCAGGTGAAGGAAGAGGGCATCTTCATTTACTCAGCTTGCCCACTGTAGATGGGACAGTTGGATGCAGACCTCCCCTAACAGCCCACCTGGCGACTGGAACCTCCCAGGGAAGCGGGTATCCCCTGAGCACAGAGCCCACAGTTCTGGGCTCGGGTCACAAGGTGGCAGCATGGTGAAGAAAGCTGGTTCTCAACTCCATACAGAGGATATCCAGGTTTGCCTGTGAGCACAGGAAGAGGGGGGACCATGGTCCTTAAAGAGCGAGAGTGGCTCATTTATTAAACATGAAATGAGGCAGAAGCCTGTAACTCCAGTGGCTGGGAAAGGGCATTAAGGAGAGGCAGGCATGATTTTCTAGAAAGTAGTCCTCACCCATGAACCACCACAGTGGTGAGTGACTCTGTCTGTATGTGTGTCTATAGGTGAACGTGTATGATTGAGTATGTCTGGTGTGTGTGTGTGACTAGTGTAATGCTGAGTGTGTGACTGTACATTGAGTGTGAGTGTGTGACTATGAGTCTGGGGGTGGGGGAAGAGGGAAGCAGCAGGCTCAGGTGTTGCCAGAGAGGCTAGGAGGAAACTATAAAACTGGCGATGCCCTCTTTATCAGGAAGCACTTCTGGGTCAATAAGGGCAGAGCACAAAGTTCACACAGATAGTAGTGACTGGAAGGCAGGAAGCATGGCAATGGTATTGGAGAGGCGGTGGTGGTGCTCTCTTGGGATGGGAAGGGCACATACTAAACTTCGCTTAGTTCTAGACTCAGACAATGGACTCTGGGCCCAGGTTCCAACCAGCCTGGCCATTTTCAAATGGTGCAGGTGGAACAGTTAACCTTCCTGGGCTTCAGGTTCACCACCTGTAAAATGGCAGAAATAATTGGGCCTGCCTTCCTGGCTGTGTGTGAGGATTAAAAGAGAGCTATGTATGTAATGTATGAGAAGAAGGCCTAATGTGTGATGAGTGTGTGCCTGCTGGTTGTGGAGAAAACATGAAATTATGCTATTCAAGGAGGCCCATGGACAGCCTGGTCCATAAATGCCACTAGTAAGGTCAATCTCCTGTTCTCCGCCCACCCTCGGCCTTCTGAAAAGGATCTTCCTGATGGTGCTGTGGTCCTTCAGGAAGTGGCAGTGCCCTGTCTCTGGGGAAGGGGGGAGTTTGCAGGGGACAAGCTTGCCTGGAAGAGGCTGTTAGGCCTACAACCTTCTAGATCCAACTCCAGCTGACACCGCACACTCCAGGCAGTTTAGAATATTGACTCACGCAAACTCGCGCTCAAGTTTTGCCCTTGTTTTTCCTTCTTATTAAGGACTGGGTGGAGAGCATTTGGTGTCACCAGGGATTACTTTGAAACTACCGCCTCACATTGGGAGCTGGCTTGAGTCAACTGGTCACCATGGAATTTCTTTTTTTAGTGCACAGACAGCCAAGTTACAGGCAGCTGTTGCCCCGTGCAGGGCGGAAAGTGGCCTACTGACGTAGAGCTGCCTAGCTCGTATTTCTTGGGCAAACAGATGCCATGTCTCTCAACTCACCAATTAGGAAGCCCAGAAACTGGTTTAGAGACCACGTGTCTAGTTATGTCTAGTTATTCAGGTGGCTTCACTTGGGAAGCACTCTGAATGTCAAAGCCACAAGATAAAGGACATATATAGTAGCTGGGGGTCTCCACTTCTTAGGGGCCACCCCAGGAGGTGGTGAACATTAAGTGCCAAGTCAGCAAGGAAACTCTGTTTTGGAGCCAAAGCGTTAAAAAACACCAGCCACAAACCACTGAGGCTTTACTGAGTGCTTGTTTTGTGCAGGTTCTGAGTCTGGGGAAGGCCTCTGAGGGGAGGGGAAGCTGGAGCTGGAAATTCAAAGTAGTAGGAGGAATTACACTGGATGGGGTAAGGCCCTTCAAGAAGCAGGAATGGCATGAGCAAAGGCATTGAGGTACAAATGTATAAAGTGTGTTACAGGGAAGAGTTAGGTTAGAACAGAGAATTTACAACAATAAATTAACACACATTCATTAAGCGTCTACTATGTGCTAGACACTGTTCGAGTCACCCGGATGAAGTTGGTGACAAAACAAAAATCCCTCCTCTATGGACAGCGTAGTGAATAGCAACAATATAAATAATAATAGCTCACATTTATTGAGAGCTTACTACATACCTAGCACTGTCTTAAGTACTTTATTTACTCATTTAATCCTTAAAACATCCACATAACGTAGGTATGGTTATTATCTCTAGTCCAAAGATGAGGAAGTGTTGGCACTGAGTGGTGGAGGCAGAATTCAAACCCAGAGCCCATGCTCTCACTGAGACATTCCACTACTCCACTAACCTCAGTGAGAAAGGGTGAGAGGTCAGGTTGCCAGGTAACATGCTCTGGTCTGGATGGTGTGAATGGTGGGCAGGGAGAGTAGGGATCTGGGGGCATTGTGTGCAGTCAACTGGAGAGGCATGTGGCTGTAAGGACTTGGGGGTTCAGGGGGCAGTGAATCCCTCTGGCCTCGCTGAGTAGGGGGAAAGGAGTGAAGACAGAGAAGAATCAGTAGATAAGGTCTGGGACATTCCTTAGGTCATAGTTTGTCTGGAATTAATGAACTTGGTAGAAATTATTCTGTCCTCAGCAAAGAGGACTGACTACCAGTTTACTGTGGATTATTCTTTGTATTATCATTAACTGCAAATCATGAGGGGTGAGGGGGCCTTTCTGGTGGGTCAAGTCCTGAGCCCAAAACAAAGGGGCTCTAAGGGTCTCCCAGACTTGGCCAGAAGATGTGATGATGTACGCAATGTCCAGTCTTGGTCCTTCTCTCCAAACTCCATCAGCTAATCCTCAAACCCAGTGTTCAGGTTAAGTCGCAGACCCACTCCCATTCTCCCCCATCCCCTGTCCCCTCATCTCCAGCCCTGCCCTGCAGGTCCCTTCACATTTCTTCATCAGAAATCCCAATGCCAGCCCCTCTTGGTGGCCAGCCTGCAGGTCTCTGTGCATGGCTGGAGCCCTGCTTTTGTGTGGGTGATACCACTGCTTTTGCCTCCCTGCCTGCCAACCACTGCCATGCCTGCTCCAGACTTGCAGAAGCACAAGCCAGATCCCTGTTTCAACCTTTTCCAGTTTTCAGCCATGTTTCCTGAACGGATATAAAATTTCACTCCGGTTTAGGTAAGAGCAGCCAACTTTATTTTGGCTGCCACCACTCAGCTGCTGCCAGTGCAGCCTCCTAGAGTCCCCCTCCCTGCACCTGCACGCACACCCTCTTGGCTACACGGTTTTGCCAAGCCTTCTCCTTGCTGGGTTCTGTCTCAGGGAAAGTCCTGTCCCCTGGACTCCCAGAAGAGCCTGGATCCTCAGGCACAATGCCCCCACTGTGTGTCCCTAAGCCCTCCCCTCCCCCTCCCTCCCTCCCTCTGCTCTGACCCTCCATACACAACTCCAACTTCATGCATATATCCCCTCTGGGGCAGGGTGGGGTCCAGGGGTCAGGTACTCTTGTGAGTTGGCAACAATGTTAACAACAAATTTCAAGATTGCCCTTTAAGAATATCCTCAGCCAGGCATAGACCTTGACAGCTGGGGATTCTCGCCTGGGAATTTTTCCAGTATTCTGCCAGCTGTTTCTTCTCTTTCTGTGGTTTTATTATTTTTCTTTCTGTTCCAACTCCTCCTTTCGCTTTCAGTATGGTAGCTCAGGCCAAATGGCGGTAGAGGGTGGGGACCTGGCAATGGCTGAGGTAGGAGCTGCGGCCATGGTCAGCTGTGCCAAAGGAGGGGAAGGGTTGGGATGAAGGAGGAAACGGGAGTGGAACACAGGAAGTGAGACCAGCAGCAGGGTGGCCTCTTGTTTTTCTGGTGATCTTCATGTCATTCAGCTCTGGGCATAGGGCCTTGTCTCCTCCTGGCCCCTGTCAAAAATGCACATTTGCTACTTGGGACAGTGACACATTAACCCAGTAACACCAATTCACTTGTCAGATGTGCTAGCTGTTGCCTAACAGAGCAGAGACCAAGGAGAAGGGCACATGGAAGAGATAAGTTGTGAAGAAGAGTGTAGGAAGGGTTGGGTGCATGGAGCACATGTTTGGGGAGGTACCATGGCACCTCTGAGCAGGCAGGAGGTGCCAGACACCCCAGGGATTTGGGTAAAAGTGATGAACTCCTACCTAGGAGAACTTTTTTCACTACATAATTAGGCTCCAAGAGGGTGGGTAGGGTGAGTAGAGACCCTTGGTGAGATCATTTCCCTAATGTGATGTTAGTATCACAGCATTTGCTTGTGTTATGGGGCCTCCACAGTGGGTCCCCTGGAAAACTTCCTGATGGGACAGCCACAGGCCTCCAGCTTCAGATAAGGATTAAACTCAGCTGTGTGTAACAGAAAAGCAAAATAAGTGGCTTAAACCAGAGAGTGCTTTATTTTTCCCTCATGTACAAGAATTGTGGAAACAGTCCTGAGCATTTTAAAAGCAAGACTTAAAGGACTAGAGACATCCAGATATCCCTCACCTTCCTGACTCTACTTCAGAGATATTCCCAAGCAGACAGCTCATTCTGTTTAGAGCTTGATAAATGTGTCCTGCATGGGCTTCCTTCTCCCCCTGTCTCATGGCCCTATGTGCTTCCTGGGCTCACCTCCCAAATTCTTATCTGGGGGTCTACATCTGAGGGACCCCCAACCAAGGTACTAATATTAGTGAGCACTTACTGCATTTGAGGTATTGTCTCATTTTTTCCTCAACCCTGTCTGGTGGGTTGCCTCCATTAAGTCCCATTCTAGGAATGAAGCTATAACTTGCTCAAGGTCACCCACCATTAGAGCCAAGACTCAAAAAACTGTTAATTTTGTGATATCTCCTTGGAATGGATTCCTAGACCTGAATTCCCAAGTCAGATAATGCACATTTTCAGGCTTTTGATCTGTTCTGCCAAACGGCCCCTGAGTAAAGTCAAGCCTACTGCCCCACCCTACCAGCAGTGTGGGGGATGACTTGCTTCTCATGTCCTCACTGTCAAGGGCTCCTAGCTCTTTTCAACTCAGCCCCTTGAGGCCATTCCTCCAAAATATGTATTTTTTTAAATGCAGAAAGCATTAATATTAACTAACCTGTTAGCCTTGTACTAGCAGACATACAATATGTACCTGCGAGTTGAACTGAAGAGATGGAACCAAGTGGACAAGCTCCTACCCTGAGCAGAACAGTTTTCCTGGGAGGGCAGCTTTTGCCCATCTCCCCTCCATGGAGCCAGGTGGGCGGAGGTGCCTAGGTGGGCAGATGGGAAAGGGAGAGAAAGGATCAAGAAGGAAGGGCACCTAATGGCCACTGTGTGGTAAGGCCTGGGGAGGGAATCTTTGCACAACTTTGCTCTCTTCCACCACATTCCTTTTCTTTGCAGAAATACTGCTGAGCTGGGGGGTGGCAGCAAACAGCCCCCTAACTCTTCCCCTTAGATGTTTGAATAAACTGAGGGTAGCAGGAAAGCATGTAGAGATTCACTGGAATTCCTCTCTCACCAGCATGTGAAGCTGCTGTTTCAGATGTCCTTGGTGAGCAGGGAACCCTACCAATGGCTCCAGGATGGGGCTGTGCCTGCCTGACCCCTTTCTAATAAAACTCTACTAGGCTTTATAGTATCCAAAACACTTTCACATCAAGGAACTCCTCTGATCCTTCTTCAACTTGTAAAGCGGGCTGAGCCAGAGTATCATTATCCCCATTTTACAGATGGGTAAAGTTGAGGCTCTGATTAAAATGATGGTTCAATGTCACATGCTATATTATAAATCAAGATTTCTGTAGCCTTGCTGGGAGTTCTCTGGAGGTTCAGTGGTTAGGACTTAGCACTTTCACTGCTGTGGGCCCAGGTTCAATCCCTGCTTGGGGAAGCAAGAACCTGCAAGCCACATGATGCAGTACCCACCGCCCCCCCCCAAAAAAAAAGATTTCTGTAGCCTTGCCTACTAATTATCATAAGCACGTACTGTGTGGGGCCCTTTGTCCAAGTTATGTCTTTTAGTCCTCACAAAACCCTCTTAGGTGGATAGTCAACTGCATCTGGCAGAGCTGATATTTGAACCTGGGCCTTCAGACTTCATAAGTAAGGGGTTCTCAAAATGTGGTCCCCAGACCAGGAGCATCAGCCAGGAACTTAGAAGAAATGCACATTCTTGGGTCCTGCCCCAGAACTACTGAATTGGAAAACTGGGATGAGGCTTGGCAGTCTATGGTTTAACATGCCCTCCAAGTAATTCTGATGCATGCTCAAATTTGAGAATTGCTGTCCTAATACATTCTTTTAACTCAGTGGATTTTAATCCTGACTGCACCATGGAATCACTTGAGCGCTTTAATAAATACCAATGCTGGGCCAGACCAGAATCTCTGACCAGCCCTGAGGTGGGGCTCAGGCATCAGTATTTTTAGAAACTCGTCATGTGTATTTCACTGCCTTTGACATGCACCAGGGAGGTAAGCCCTGGAATGCTCCACAGTTTACCAGAAGGTTCTAAAGTAGAACAGGGCAGCCTATACCAGGGAATCCTGGAAGGACTGAAGGAAGACTTGGTGTCCAGGAATGAGAGACTCTGGGGGCTTAGCCTCTCCTTGAGATGCATCCATGCGGGTCCAGGAAGCCTGCAGCCCTGGTAGGGCCCAGAGCACCCTGTTTGTCTTGGCATTTTCCCAAGTAGGCAGTTCTGTGTGGAGCTGCAGCTCTTTTGTTTGTGTGGTTTAGCTGTTGGCCCAGTTTTTCCAGGGCTGATTAGATATCCCTGCAAGCAGCACATCCCTCTCTAGTCCACAGTATTGCTGAAAAGGGGCTGAAGCAGCTGTTTCCCATTAGAGTTCAGGCAAAGAAAGGGTGTGGGGTGCTGGCTCTTGCTTCTACCTGTATCACTTTGGGCCTCAGGTTCGAGTATCTGATAAGTAGCAGTCAGGGTCCAGCCAGGAGCCAGAAACCACACCAGTCACTTCAACAGAGAGAATCTAATATAAAGAATTATTAAGTACTTGAAGAATTGAAAAGACAAAGAGAGAATATCAAAGTATCAGTGGGTCACAACCACAGGAAGCAGTAGGGCTTCCCTAGGGCTGGAGAAACAAAGGGAAAAGGCTGCAGTCGTTAAAACTTAGAAGCTTGGAGGACGGCTGGCCTTGCAGCTGAAATCCAGAGCTTTGGAGAAGGGGTGCCAGCTGGTGGTGCTGGTGTCCCTGAGGGGAAACCATTAGGTTGGTTCTGTGAATATTGGGAAAAAAATGCAAACTGGAATCAGCTGAAATGAACTGCGGCCATCTGGGGGGAAAAAGCATTGCTAGGTAGGGGAATGTTGGGGCAGCTGGATTTCCAATTGTCTAACTTCTCTCCACCCTTGGAGACCCTCCATACTCACCTCAGGCTCACTCCCTCCCATCTCTCAGTTTTCTTCTTTTTAGGACCAATCCCAAACGTTGCTGGTTCAATCAATAAGCCTTTACTGAACACCTGTTATGCCCCAGGCCCCAGGGTCTGGGTGGCAGATACAGTAACAGCACCCACATTCATTGGAGTACACTTACCTGCCTGACCCTGCTCTAAGCATCTCACACGCATTAACTCGTGTACTATTACCCTCATTTTACAGATGGGGAAACCAAGGCACAGAGACATTTAGTAACTTGCCTGAGGTTATTTAGCTAGTAAGCGGCAGAGCCTGAATATGAACCCAATCAGTGTGGCTCCACAACACACATTCTTCACCAAGTCACCTCATTACCTCAAGTCCTAGAGAGACAGACATATAAACAGTTAATTGCAGCACAAGGTAGAGAATGTCATGTGGTGACGGCCTCACAGAGGTGGTAAACTCATTTCATCCGTCCATTCAATAAATCTTTAGACAGGGGTGCAATGGAGCAGGAACAGACATTCTACCTACTCTTGGGAAGCCTAAAATGGAGACACAGAGGTTAATCAAATTTTAACACCCGAAAAAGTTAGGTCCAATAAACAGGATCCCTTTGCTATGAAAACTGTAATCACAGAGATTTGTCATAAACGTAGAAAATGAGAGAAAGCTGACTCCCGGAGGAAGTAATGGTTGGGCTGGGGCAGATGAGTGGGAGTTAATCAAATGAAGAAAACAAAAGAGTTCCAGGCAGAGGGAATAGTATGTGCAAAGGCTCTGGGGTTGGTAGGAAGTGGTAAGCATGAGAACTGGAAGTCCTGCCCCTGATCTTTGGCCAGCTGACCTTGGCCAGCCCTCTCAGGCATGTAGCCCACCTGTTTGGAGCCCTATGGCTAACTCTTCCTGGATCATACTGCAGGCTGGCCATCCTCTGCTAGTGTAGATCCCAGCCTCCCTCAGCTCCAAGTGATAGGGCTGGCCTCAGGGGCCTCCTAAGGGAGGACTAAAAAAGCCCCAAAGCTGGAAGCTGGTATAGTGACTGATAGAAACAGTCTTGTCAGATAGGGAGTGGGGCAAGTCCCCAGTGAGTCTTTGGAGAACTAGTGGAGGAGTACACCATATAAATGACCTTTGTAAAAAGAAGGCTCAGAGCAGCTGGAGGCACAAAAGGGCGATGATCACCAGAGCCTCAACTGGGAGTCTTAGAGCACTCAACTCATACCAATTAACTCCTACTCCTTGACCCAGTGAGAAGGCAATGATTAAGCCTATTTTACAGGGCAGGGAAAGGCAAAGCTGTAAAGGAAAGTTGCTGTTTGAGGTGGCTTCTAGGCTTGACCCTTTTGGGAGGCAGCTGGGCCTTTAGAGAATGAGATTCTAAGGAACTATGTGGAGATTTTGTGACGATTCAGAGAGCCTCTGGGATAAGTGGGTAAGACCCTAGCTTCCTAATGGGTCAGGAAAGGGGGAGAGACAGACTAGAGGGAAGAAAGGGAACTTCCTCTTCCCAGGTTTCTCAGTGTCTCCTCTCTGCCTTGTTTACAGAAAACAAAGTGCCTTTGGCTGTCTCTGGACGGGTTCCCTTGAAGCAATTAGAGCAACCATAGTCAATGCTTCAAGGAGGGCACCCTCCGTCCCCATTCTGCCACTGACACAGCAAGGGTGAAGGACCAACCGGGGGCCCCATGCTGGAATCTGTTGGGATCTGCATGCCTGAGGTCCCCAGCTCTCCAACCCCACCCTAGGCAGCTCTGAAAGCTACCCAAAGCCTTCCAAGTTTCCAGGGGCCCAACCTTAATCAAGCACTGAGGGCTGTGTCATCCTCATCACTAGGAACATCTGATGAGGAGGAACACTGAATGGGCCTCTCTGATTCCCAATGGGAAAACAAGCCCCTCCCTTCCTGACCCTCCCGCCCCCCTCCCCACGCCTGCCTGAGGTATGCCTTTTATCAGAACCACCCAACAAGAGGCACTAAACAAAGTGTGAATTCTCTGAAGCTCCCTTCAGGGGCAAGGGTGAGGGTGTGTGCACAAATCCCTGTTGTATCCTGTTGGGTTGGGGGGCCCTGCAGGATGCCACCACCCATCTGCCATGTTGCCTAGGCCCTGGGACTACTGGAAGACAGGGGAACTATCTGATGGGATGACATGGGCCAAGACCCAAGGTCGTGGGTAGAGATTCAGTGGCTGATAGAGGGGCAGCCCCCACTGATTTATGGGGGTCCAAAGACTCTTTATCTTAATACCCCTTGCATGCCACCTTTCCTACCAGCCTGCTGCACTGCTTGGGTGGCAGAGGGGGGTTCTTTTTCCCTCCTCTACTTTGTTCCCACCAGCCTCACACCAGGTCTGGGGGGTGTACTGGAACCAGCTCATACAGGCTTGCAAGAGCCAATTGCTAAATATTCAGGAATTTTGTGAGCTGGTTGTTAAACAGAGCCATCATTAAAAATTAAACTATATGAATCAGTGTCTCTCAGCCTTTTGTTCATTACTGCCTCCTAAGGAAACTTTTTAGACATTTTCCCCCTAATCTCCTACCACCCTCCCTGTGAAATTTTAATATCACAGATATATTGTATGTCTGTTTATGCACTGGATGTATATTTGTGCTTTATATTTACATAAGAAGAGTAAGACTTTTTCATCCCCTGCCAAGAACCAATTTTCACCTCTGTTGTAAATGCATGATATAAACACATAATTAAATAAATTATATTAAAAACAAAAGTAATATATATTCAAAATTCATCCCTTCCTAGTAAGGTGTTATGGAAAAACCCGAATGAACTTTCTGGCCAACCCAATACTACAATTGACTCTTTTGAAATTATTGATGTATCTCTTTTTCCCCTGGAGAGCTGGTTGTTCAACATTTACCAGTCCAACACTGGGCAAATATTTTAGAAAAATAACAGACACTTTGAGATGTGGTCAAAGAAAGAGAGGCTTGTCTATAGCAAAAACCTCACTTGAAGATGTATGAGAGAACATGGAGAATTCTAGTGGATGCAGGGAGAAGAGCAAAGAGGAGTCTGGAGAGAGAAAAGACCCTCTGGTGCTGACTCCAAATCGGCTGAAGGGTGTTTCTCATGAAAAGTTTAAAAAGGGGGGCTTCCCTGGTGGCACAGTGGTTGAGAGTCCGCCTGCCGATGCAGGGGACACAGGTTCGTGCCCCAGTCTGGCAAGATCCCACATGCCGCGGAGCGGCTGGGCCCGTGAGCGATGGCCCGCTGAGCCTACGCTCCGCAACGGGAGAGGCCACAACAGTGAGAGGCCCGCGTACCGCAAAAAAAAAAAAAGGGGGTAAAAAGTGTGTATGTTGTGGGGAGCAGGTGTATGTATGTGTGTGTGTATATATAATCTACATCCTCATGCTCTAAGAGTGTTTGTGATTAGCAATTGCTTGCTTTTTCCTGAGGTGTAGTGTACACCTTTACACACCACCATTGGGGTCAAGAGGCATAAAACTGAGACGCCCCCATACCCACTGTCCCTTTCCTTCCCAGGGTCTCATGTCTAGAGTAAACATCTGAATCTCTATTCTGAATGGCATACTGGGCCCTACGCAGAGCACAGAGAAGCTGACAATGTTGTTTGGCCTTGAGTAGAGGGAGGAGACAAGACTTTCACACACAGATACACAATGTGGAAGCACTGAATCACTCTTTCCTTTCCCGGCCCCAGTTTCCTCACCAATGAAATGGGAAGGGTGGACTGAATTCTCAGGAGGACCTTCCAGTTCTCACTGTCCTTGTCTGTAAAGCTATCTTCTCTTCCATCCACCTGGACAAAGCTATGAGGTCCTGCCTAAGCACTGCCTCCTCCCTCTCCTCTGCCCTCACTCATCTCCCATCTGCCTGCAGGATGGCCTTTTAAAACTCAGCCCAGCTCCATCGTCTCCCATGAAATCCAAAAGTCTACAATATGTGAGAGAGTGGAACATGAACTCAAATGCTGTGCCATTACTTGTCAACTGGAGGACTACAAGCCATTACCAAACTCTCCCAACACCAGCTTCCTTGTGTTCAAAACAGGAATAAGGCCCACAGGGCCCAGCCTGGGGTAAAGATGCATGAGCTAGTGCTCTGCACATAGATTCTTGTTATGGACTCAACTGTTCCCTCCCAAATTCATATGTTGAAGCCCTATCCCCCAGTACCTTAGAATCCAATCTATCTGGTGTCCTCATAGGAAGAGATTAGGATACATAGACACCAGGGGTGTGTGTGTACAGAGGGAGGACCATGTGAAGAGGCAGCAAGAAGACAGCCATCTGCAAGCCAAGGACAGAGGTCTCAGGAGAAATCAAGCCTTCTGTCACCTTAATCTTAGAATTCCAGCCCCCAGAAGTGTGATGAAGTAAATTTGTTCAGGCCACCCTGTCTGTGGTATTTTGTTACAGCAGCCCTAATATAGTCCTTAAGAGGCACCGATTCTTTCTGCCTTTAATTTGTGTCAGCTTTGTCTTATGTGTGGAAAGTCTTGTTCCTCTGCTTATAAATGACTGAAGGGTGAGATCCAGGTGCGTGTACCTTTTCCTGTGTCCCCAAAGGGCACAGTTCAATGCCAGGCACAAAGTGTACACAGTCGGACCTCCTTCCTCACTGTCTGCTTCCCACCTGCGGACAAGGGTGGGGGGGACCCAGCTGCCATCCATAAAGGTGCTTTTCAAACTGCAGGTCATGGAGTCAATTTAGTGAGTCACATGAGCACTTTTCAAAAATAATGACACAGAATAGCAGAGAACAGAAAATGCTAGAGTGCATCTCAGGCAGAAAGGGGAAGCGTTATTTTATGAAACTTCCATTTGTTTTTACATATTTGTAAATAAACAAAAAATAATTACCAACTATTCTAAGTGCTGTGAATTATGTCTGGTTACTGCATTGTGGTATTAAATGCATTTCTTAATATGAGTTACAATCCCCCAAATCTGAAAAAACACGCCCGCTACCAGAATTGTTCAGTTTCTCTTTGAGTGAGTTTATCATTGAAAAGCCAATGAGCTGTTCAGGGGAGGCCTGGGGTGGTGTAGGGGCAAGGACCTGAATGGGAGGAGTCACTTTGTCTAGGCCAGTAGCCATGGAGCCCTGCCCTTGGGTACTTTCCTCTCTGTGTCCTAGAAAAAGTAACATAACTTCACTGGGCCTCAGTTTCCCCATCTGTAAAAGGGGACTTATAAAACCTCTCATAGGGATGCTGTGAGGATTACCAGGAGCCAAGGAACCTGAAGATACTCACTCACTGATGTAAGAGATAGTTATTTTTTTTTATTTCATCATTTTGTTATTTCATCATTTCATTCAGCTCTGTCTACTCTAATAGGTAAATTGTTTCTTTCCTCTTCCACAGCAGGAGAAGGGAATGCACTTGCCCCTCACCCCTCAGGAATCCCTGGTTGGGGGTGGGCCAGGGTTGAAAGGGTATCCAGAAAGGTATTTCAGAGGCTAAATCCCAAAGTGAGACCCCCCTAAGGATTTTATGCAGAGAAAATCAAGTTCTGGTATATTCTCAAATCAGCTTCCCAAGAGCAGTCAATGTCCCAAGAGTCCAGGAGAAGGAGTAGCCTCTCACCCTTTATCCAGGAATGAGAGAGGATCTGGGCCTGTTACCACCCCTCTGCTCTGGCTGGGTTCCCAGGAATATTGCCTGCAAGCCCTGAGTCACTGCTAGAAGCCATCCTGGGCCCCTGGGAATGCAGGGTTGGGACAGCTTTTCCCAAGATGGTCCCCTGAACCTGGTGGTCCAGCACCCCCTCCCTTATCCAGATTGCTTCTCTCCATGACACATCTATCTTATCTGGGCCGAGGCCTTTCTGAAACCCATGTTGGCAAACCTGCTTCCAAGGAGGGAACTTAGACATGAGTGGAATATCTGGAATTCCTAGAGGGTTTATAACCCAGCAACTGGAACAGGTGTAGGTAGCTGACCCCTACCCCTACCCTGGCTCTTACCCTGCCTCCAGCTCCTGCATTTGTCTCCCCTCTCTGGCCCCAGAGCCACATCTAGGTCACCATCCTGACCTCCATCCCCTGGTTCAGAGCAGAGAGCACTGGATACAGAGTTGAAGCTCTGTTTCTAGACCTAGCGCTGCTTCTGAGTGGCCTCAGGTAGTCCACCTCACCTCTCTGGGTCTCAGCTCCCTCACCTGTAAAACAAATGGGCTGGTGGGGGATGGGCTGGTATTTAACTTTCTGTAAGAGTCAAATCTTTAACTGTTCTTTCTAAAATTCTAGGAAATGAACTAGAGGAGCTAAAACCATGCTTGTTTGCTCCCCAAAGAGAGAATCGGGCACTTGTGTTCCTGGGGATGTAGTCGGAGTTTCCAAGCCATCAGACCAGTTTCTGGGGTTTGGAATCTGGTTGATGGGGCAGGGGTGGGCAGCCTTTCTGCAGCCTGCACCAGCAGGGTGCAGAACCTGGACTGTCCAGGGTGTACCAAAGTCTGGGACAGGGTTGGGGGAGTGGCCTTTCCCCCACAACAGCTGCACTCTGCACCTAACTTCTCCTTGGCAGTCTTCACTAGCCATTCTCCCTTTTCTTCCTTTGTCTCAACTCAGAGACCCTCTGCCTTATTATTTTTAATGTGGTATTATCTTTTTTATTTTTTTTGCGGTACGTGGGCATCTCACTGTTGCGGCCTCTCCCATTGCGGAGCACAGGCTCCGGACGCGCAGGCTCAGCGGCCATGGCTCACGGGCCCAGCTGCTCCGTGGCATATGGGATCTTGCCGGACCGGGGCACGAATCCGTGTCCCCTGCATTGGCAGGCGGGCTCTCAACCACTGCGCCACCAGGGAAGCCCTAATGTGGTATTATCTTTAATTAAGTACAAAGACTTTTCCAATCATGTCACCTAGAGATCATTTTATCCACTGCTCTGTTGGCCGCCAGTCTCTTGTCTCTCTCCTCAGCAATGGTAAGGAGGATACCTTTTCCATGGGGAAGACAGATCCATGATTTGTTGCCTTTGCCAGTAATGAAAATGTTGGAGAGCCGGGTGGCAAAGCTGTTGCCATTATCATCTTTCACATGAACTACATCAAAAGAACGAGGAATGTCCCTTCTAGTTGGTGACCAATTCTTCCCACGTTAGCACCTCCAGTCACCATGAACAGGTTACCAGTGTCAAAGTTGATGAAATCATTAATCTTGCCAGTCTCCAAATCAATTTGAATTGTGTCATTCACCTTGATGAGGGAATCAGGGTAGCAGATGGTGCGAACATCATGGGTCACCAGATAAGTGATTCCTTTTGTCCCCACAAAGATCTTTCTCATTTTGCACAACTTATACTTGGCCTCCTCAGGTATAATATGATGAACAGCAAAGCGACCCTTGGTGTCATAGATGAGACAAAAATTCTCTCCAGTCTTGTCAATGCTCATGACTTCTATAAAACCAGCAGGGTAGGTTATAATCAGTGTGCACCTGGCCATCAATCTTAATGAAATGCTGCATGCAGATCTTCTTTACTTCATCTCCTGTTAGGGCATACTTAAGTCTGTTCCTTAGGAAAATGATTAGGGGGAGATATTCCCTCAGCTTGTGGGGACCAATAGATGGACAAGGAGCAAACACACCAACCAGTCAGTTTATCCAGCATCCAATGCTTTGGAACTGCTACGCGCTTCAGGTGCTTCTTGGGACCATAAGCCATGACTGCACTAGGCATGAAAAGAGCCCCTTTGCCTTATTTTGAAGATACCCATTGTCCAGGGCTTATCAGAGTGACCCCCAAACTTCACCCACTCAAATCTGCCCCCAGATCATTCCTAAGTGTCACCCCCGACCTTGCCCAACTGTTCTTTATGAGTTAGGAAGCCAACAAACAGCCTCTCTGGGCTAGAGTTTCACTTTGGTGAAATTAATCCTCAAAAAAGAGGCCCTCAACTGCTGTTCTCCTCTGTGAAGCCTGCCCTGACCAATAGCCTCACTCCAGAACCTTTTCCCCTTTCCTCCACACCAGACATTCAATTATTTAATCATTTATCTACTCAGTGTATACTGAATGCCAGCTACCTACCCTGTGCTCTGCTGGGTGCTGGGATAAGGAAAGCAAAAACAGACCCAGCTCCTCCTCCTCGGGAGTTTAGGGCCTGGTGGGCAGAGCCCTGGTGGGCTCTTCTTACATATCCCTTCCTCCTTGCTCCCCTCCCAGCCCCCACTAGCTCCCAAGACCAGCTTCCAAGGACAGCACCTTGTCTTATGCATATTTGTTTCTCAACACACAGCACATGTCTGTTATCCAGTAGGCCTTCAATATATTACAGATTACATATGAGTGGCCAAAAACGGAAATTGGTTTATCGCTGAGGCTGGTTCTAACTCTGTTATAGGGTTAACAAAAGATGGAGAAAGTAATTAAGGCTAGTCACTGGGTTAAATCATATGCTGCTGCTGCTAGCCAACAGAATGCAATTTGGCCGTATCTATCAATTATAAATGCATTCACTTTTTGACCCAGCAATTCCACTTCTAGAAGTTTATTCCACAGATGGATGCTCACACATGAAAAATGATATACGTACAATGTTAGTCACTGTAGTATTGTTTGCAACAGATTGGAAATAACTTGAATATTCATCGATGGGGTCTAATATTTTTTTTAAAAATTAATTTATTTATTTATGGCTGCATTGGGTCTTCGTTGCTGCTTGTGGGCTTTCTCTAGTTGCGGTGCGCGGGCTTCTCATTGCAGTGGCTTCTCTTGTTGCGGAGCATAGGCTCTAGAGCACAGGCTCAGTAGCTGTGGCGCACGGGCTTAGCTGTTCTGAGGCATGTGGGATCTTCTCAGACCAGGGCTCAAACCCATGTCCCCTGCACAGGGGGATTCTTAACCACTGCGCCACCAGGGAAGTCCCCTAATTTTTTTTTTTTTAAATTGAGGTATAGTTGATGTATAATACTATATAAGTTTCCAGTGTACAACACAGTGGCTCACAATTTTTAAAGGTTATATTCCACCTATAGTTATTATAAAATATTGGCTATATTCCCTGTGTTTTACTATATATCCTTGTACAATAGCTTATTTATATTATAGATAGTAGTTTGTACCCATACCCATACCCCTACCTTGCCTCTCCACCATGGGGCCTAGTTTAATACATTATGCTACACTACGTAAAGCAGAATCCTGTGTGGTGTTAAAAAAAAAAAAAAAAAGGGAGGGAGACGCAAGAGGGAAGAGATATGGGGATATATGTATACGTGTGACTGATTCACTTTGTTATGGGGCAGAAGCTAATACACCATTGTAGAGCAATTATACTCCAATGAAAATGTTAAAAAAAAAAAAAAAAGAATGAGGAAGCTCTGTTTGAATATAAATAGGAAGTCCTCTGAGATATACTCGAGTTTAAAAAGGTGAGAATAGTTCATTATTCTTTGTGTAAAAAATGAAAAGATAGGGAAGAATATAATTAAGTATAATGTATTTGTTTAGATATGCATAGAAGGGTGCTTCAGGAGGAGGGTCCACAAGGAACAGGTAACAGTGGGTACTGCGGAAGGAAAAATTGGCAAATGAGAAACAGGTGGGAAAAAACCTTTCCATAGTATCCTTCGAATTTTTTGAATATTGTACTATGTAAATGTGTTACCTATTAAAAGTTAAAATAGGGCTTCCCTGGTGGCGCAGTGGTTGACAGTCCGCCTGCTGATGCAGGGTATACGGGTTCGTGCCCCGGTCCAGGAAGATCCCACATGCCGTGGAGCGGCTAGGCCCGTGAGCCATGGCCACTGAGCCTGCACGTCCGGAGGCTGTGCTCCGCAACGGCCACAACAGTGAGAGGCCCGCGTACCGCAAAAAATAAATAAATAAAAATTAAAATAAAAATAAGGGACTTCCCTGGCGGTCCAGCTGTTAAGACTCCGCGCTTCCAATGCAGGGGGTGGGGGTTTGATCCCTGGAGCTAAGATCCCATATGCCAAGGGGTGCAGCCAAAAATAAAATAAATAAATAAAAAGTAAACATTAACAAATAAATAAAATAAAAATAAAGTTAATGATAAAGACTATGAGGCAACATGGGGAAATACTAATAAGGTAGGTGGGAAAAAAGAAAAAAATACTGTATTCAGTAGGATTACAGCTATGTAAAAAAATGCATGTTAAAATTTCCATCTGTGGAAGGAACATTCTAAGTAATTTTTATTTCCTTCTGTTTCTGAAATTTTTTTCCATAAATTTCTGTAATAAACATATATTGCTTTTATTAGAGAAAACTTGTAACAGAAAATACATATATACTAACAGAATGGAACATTCTGTATAACCGCAATTATGAAAAAAGGTATTGAAAAAGACTGGAAGAAAATACGCAAAATGTTCACAGGGTTGTCTCTGGGTGCGAGATATTAGGTAATGTTTAAAATATTACAATATTTTGTATTACATTTGTGGTGGATTGAAGGAAGGAAGGTAGAAAGGAAGGAAATCTAATGGAAGGTAATTCTTCAAAATAACAGTAAGATTATGGGTCATTTTTGTTGCGTTGTTCAGTTTTTCAAACCTTCCTTTATTTGGTTTTGTTATTTTTACAGGAATAACACCCTCACTGCTGCAGAGTGGGATTCCACTCCCCAAAATCCTGCTCATTTGTACTAAAGAGCTAGAGTTCCTAGTTGCTTGTTATTCATTCCAAGTAATAAGGCCCAAGGGGTTGCTCTGGATAGTGGGAGATTGCTACTGGTGACACAGTAGTTACTGGGGAGAAAAAGCAAAGCATCAGAGAACCCTTAGGCCCTTAACATGTCTCAGTTGGCAAACATTTATGAAGCCCTGACTGCTAGGTTTGGTGCTGGGAGAGTATAGCTTTCTAGGTGAGTATGTTTCATGCACAGATGTAAGGAGAGTCCTTAAGGAGGTCTGAACAGAAGCCTGGCAAGATCAGGCCTTGTAGGCAGTGACCAACTTTGCCACTGGACAAAATTAGGCCTGTCCAAGGGTTGAACCCTCACTGGTCCTCACCTGCCTTGCCATAGTGAGCATGTGTCCACTCATAATCTTCTTGGAGGAAGGACACTGTTAGTGATTACAAGGCAAATTGCCCAAGAAAGGTTTTGGTCATTCAAACTCAGAGACCTGGTTTCTGATTCTGGTTCTGCTATTAACCAGCTATGGGACCTTGGACAAGTAATCCTACCTTTATGAGCCTCATCTCTTCATCTGTAAAATGGGGAGAATCATAATAATTATGAATAGTACCTGCCCTGACTACCTCCCACAGTTTCTGTGAGGATCAGGTGACAGACACAGTGTATATAAAAAGCACTTTAAAAGTATAAAGGATTTCAGCTGATGAATGGATAAAAAAAACGTAGTACATCGATACAATGGAATACTATTTAATCTTTAAAAGGAAAGAAGTACTGATACATGACAACATGGATAAACCTTGAAAACATTTTGCTAACTGAAAGAAGCCAGAGGCCACATATTGTACGATTCCACTTCCATGAAATATCCAGAATAGGCAAATCCATAAAGACAGAAAGCAGATTAATGGTTGCCAGTGGCTGGGGGGGAGGGATAAACGGAGAGTGACCAACGGGTTCAGGGTTTCCTTTTGAGGTGAGGAAATGTTCAGGAACTAGATAGTGGCAATGGTTGCAAAACATTGTGAGTGTACTAAATGCCAATGAGGTGCATACTTTAAATGGTTAAAATGATAAATTTTATATGTATTTTACCACAATTTTTTAAAACTTAAAAACAGTATAAATGATGATTCAAATCTGAGTTTATTATGATTATTATTTCCACAATTAATAATCAAAAGCATTAGATGTTTAGAATTTCAGGGTTCTTCATCTATACTAGGGCAGTGTGAGAAGTGACTAGAAAAAGGAAAAAAGAAAAAGAAGGAAATCCCTTACAGAAAGTGGGCAGAGTCCCAGGGATATGAACCCTTGGCCCAGGAGAAGTGTGACCATTGGAGAAACCCAGAATGCCAAGGCCAGGGAAGCACGCTCTCAAAACCATCTGGGTGGGCTTATCCTTTAATTTGGTGGCTATGTGGTTCCTTTGGGAAGATTTAATCTCCAGCTTCTTGCCCCCAAACCGTTTCCCAGCCAGCCTAGAAGAGTGTTCTCTGGTTCTTGCCCTGAAGGCAAAGGGCAGCTTCCTGGACCCAAAGGGGCCCTAACCAGGCTTAGCTCCTGAATGACCCTAGACCCATAAGGTTTCAGAGCTGGAGAGACTCCTGGATGAAGAATTCTTGATAACAATGGTGTGACTTTTTTTTTTTTTTTAAACAGCCAGAAGGAAATCTTGGCAAGATTAGTAGACTTCCCCATGCTGTTGACACCACAGAAAGTGACCACATAAGGGCACTGATGATGCTGGGCATCCATGATATCCTGGAGCATGTCTACAAGGCACTGTGGCTGTAGAATCTGCACCAGGGACTCTTAGAGAGCTTCCTTTACAGTGGAAGTCACCGTGCTGAATGCCCCCATCACCTTACCTTCCAGCTTGTTTGCCACAGATTCAGAGTTGCACTGCAATGTCTGCTGCCATGTTCTTAGCGATGAGATGGTCATGCATCTTGTCCAGCAGAGATTCCATGTCTTCACGACTCAAGCTCTTCTAACCCTCAAGGCCCTTCAGCATCCCAAACATGCCACCCAGAGTCCCCTTGGTAGCACTAGGTTTGGTGGAGTTTTGAGCAGCCCCTTCGTCATCTGAGCTGCTGCAGTCTAGATCCTGAAGCTGCCTCCCAGACCCAGTCCCTCGAATCAAGCTGATGTCCTCGGGCGGGGCCCCTCAGGGGCTCCATTGGTGGTGAGAGTGCAATAGTCCAGGACTTCCCTGTTAGCAGTGCCACCCAGTGCCCACATCCGGGGCACTTTTTTGCCCTTCTCCTTGGGAGCATCTGACTTACTGGACTTTCCAGACTTCTCCATACCCCTCCCATGCTTCTGAATGAACTCTTCTCACTTCCTGCGGATCAGTTCCTCTTTGGAAAGTTCTATCCCATTTTCAGGCCCCACTGGGAGACCTGACTGTTCTGCAGGGACTGCTTTGCTGGTAGCCAAAGGGCCATCAGAACCTTCCTTCTTGGCCCCCTTTCTTTTTGTTTTTTGCTGTTGTTTTTTCCCAAGGCTTTTCAGCCTGTGTCTCTTTTTTCTTTTTGTGAATTTTATTTTATTTACTTTTTTATACAGCAGGTTCTTATTAGTTATCCATTTTATACATGTTAGTGTATATATGTCAATCCTAATCTCCTAATTCATCACAACAATGGTGTGACATTTTGATGACAGGACACTCAGATGTACAAAGAAGACATTATTTTTTTTTCCCATTTCCTGAGACTGATTTAATCTGTCTCATGAATCCACACCTCAGGGAGTGGGAACTGAGAAGGGAGGGGACAACTTGCCAATTAGGCATCTTGGTCTGCTTCCATTTCAACTGCATCTAACAGATAAATATTCAGTCACCTCATTAAAAGGACCATTTCTCCCTTCCCTCCCCCTATGTACCTTAGGGAAGGGTCAGTTCTCAGTCTCGAAACCTACTGCCCCCCCCATCCCTCTCCTTCTCCTTTTCACAATGCACCAGGGCTTGAGGGGCGGGCATACCCTCTCTGCCAGGATTTCCTAAACTTCCCGGACAAGAGTAGCTGGGCACTGGCTTAAAATGTTCCTTCAGAGGCTCCCATCCTGGACAGTCTCATCAAGTAATTTGGGGTGTGACCCAGGAATCTGAGTTTAGTTCTCTCCCGGGAAGTTAGAGAAATACTGCTCTGTGCCATATACTGAGTTCTCTGTAGCCTGGCTTACAGTAACCTCCTTAATGGTCAAGTCCTCCAAGCTCACTTAAGGGAGTGGTAGCTTAAAACATTTATAAAATCATTTCTTTCTCCCCATAGCCTGTCTTTCAAGATTATTGCCTTACAAGGAGGCCCCCATCACCACCAACAAAGGGAAACTTGTTAACTGAAGGACAGCAATGCCTTTGTTGTACAAATTTGTATCTGCTCCTCTTCTGATGTTCCAGAAACCTGTTGATTCTGGCCTGGGGAGCCCCAGGGGTCAATATGATTAACGGAGCTGTGCTTTCAAAAATCTATTTTAAAATCCCCATTCACTAATAACAATATCTAACATTCATCAAAAACTTACTATGTACAAGGCGTTGTGTTGCATGCATTCACGTATTATCTTCTTCAGTCTTCAGAGCAACCGTACACTGTAACTGTACCCACTTTACAGATAAAGAAACTGAGGTGCATAGGGGTTAAACAACTTTCCCAGGGTCACACCACTAATATTGGAAAAGACAGGATTTGAACTGATGTTTGGGTAATTTTAAGGGTTCTTTTAATCACAAAGATACTCCTTCCCTACTTGAGTCTGAGGCCTCTTGGAAACTGTCTGGTCCAGCCTTCCTATTTTATAGGTGTGGAGATCCAGGATGTGAGAGGGAAAATGACTTGCCCAAGGACACAGAGCTAGTCAGCAGCAAGGCTGGGAATGGACCCCAGGCCTGGAACTCCTGATCCAGTGCTCCACCCCTCAGCCTCTGTGCCTCGGTGCTGGCATTCGACATGCAACACACGACATTTAGTAACCGCTGCTGTACAGAGTGCTGAACTGCCTGAGGACAGTGAGAGTCTTCACGGGACCAAGATCTGCCTGATGGTTTCATAGTTTCACTAGGTTCTTAAAATGAGAGGGGGCCCATCCAAGAGCTTCAATGCTGTTACACTGTAAATTTCTATTCACTGATTTCTAACATGCACATTTCTTGGTATGTCTCCAAACCATCTACAGTCTCTCTGTTCTGCAGATTTTTAGGAATCTGGTGATTTTTAGAAAAAGGTATAGCTGGTGGCCCCATCAGGGCAGACCTGGACCCATAAAGGCTTGTTTCGCCTTTGCAAGGTGCAAAGCCCTGAGGCAGGGAACTCCTTTGAGGCTGTGAGTAACTGGGGTGAGAAACCTTTTGACCTCTAGCCACAGGATCTTTGTCCCAGCACATTTCACAACTTGGAAACGGAGCTCTGACTCCCAGTGGAGGAAGCAAGGGAGTTCATGTTTAGTGAGTGGCTGCAATGAGGCCTGTGTTAAGTATTTAATTCCCACCTTCACCCTGCAATATTATCCTCATTTTACAGAAGAAGAAATCAAAGTTCAGAGAGGGTAATTTGCCTGAGGTCTCACAGCTTTTAGATCAGTTGACCTAGAATTTGAACTCAGAGTCTGCTGGACTCTGGAGACTCTGTAGGACACCATGGAGCCATCAAGGGTGAAATGCCACCTGCAAGTGTTACCAAGGCCTGTAGGTCTCACCATCTGCTGCCAGACATGGTTCTTGTTCATTCTCCCTCATTCTTGATGCTTCCCTGGGCTGCCACTTCCTGATTATGTGCTACTCTTATCTGGTCATGCTTGTGCCCATCTCAGCTTTCATTTTCTGTCCAGGAGTTAACAGCCTTAATGAGAAGGTGTTCTAGAGGTCAATCACTACATGCACACTCACACTCTTTCTGGGGTACTCCTTACCTCAAAATTGCACCTGTCTGCCCTGGGATGGACACCTGACCAAGGTCAGTTCAGGTATAATTAGCCCAGATGCTTGTGCTTTGTGGGGTCTTATTTAGCAAAGAGGAGTTGTTTTAATCAGATGTTTTTTCAAGAAATGGAAACTGGGTACTGAATCAGTAGTAGCACTTGAATTATAAAGATTGAGATTAGAAAGGGGACTAGGAAGTGGGAAAAGATGTGACAACCCACTTCTGAAATGATGAATAACTAAGACTATGTAGTGAGAAAAGAATATAGTATATGTGCAGAGAGTGGTAGAAAAGCTGCAAATACATAGATTATATATATTTGTATATATATATTATATATCTATATTTGTATATATAGTATATATTTGTATATATAATATATATTATGTATACATATATTTTACACATCCAAAAATAGCTGCAGTTCCCATGAGGCCATGCTGTGTAGCAGTTCCTGTTCTTGGATTCCCATAATCCTGTGTCCTTTCATTAAACCCCCCTTTCCTGAGGTAAAATGAATGGGTTTCTTCCCTTCCTTGAAACCAAAGAAGTTTTGTCTAGAGCAGGAGGAAACTTGAAATAATTTATAAGGTTTGAACTTCCTTACAATTGACAAAGGACACCTTTGGGTTAAGAGGTCTCAGAGGGCTCCAACCAACAAGTCACACAGAACAACTTTTAAGCAGTGAGTAAAAAGTAGTCACGTAGTTTTCCAGTTATCTATTGCTATGAATGATACCACCCAAACTTAGAGGCTTAAAACAACCATCACTCTTTTGCTCATTAAATCCATAACTTGGGCAGGCTCAACAGGGACAGCTTGGAAAGCTTGTTTCTGCTCCACCTGGCCTCAGCCAGGGTGGCTCAAAGGCTTGAGCCGGACTCACCAGAAGGCTCACTCACTTATGCACTCACTCATCCACAAGGTAGATTAGTGCTGGCTGCTGAATGGGGCCTCAGCTGGGGCTCTGTCAGACACCTACCCAGGGCCTCTCCATGTGGTTTCTCCCCTTCCTTGTGGCATAGTGATTAGGTTCCAAGAATAAGCATTCCCAGAGGTGGAAGCTGTATCATCTTTTATGACCTTGGAAGTCACATAACATCATGGACACACTCAGATTCAAGAGAAGAAAGCATACATGATGCCAACATGACACTGTAAGGAGAACATGCTGGAAGGGGTATATTGTGGTGCCCATTTTCAGAAAATATAATCTGTCACATATAGCTAATGAGCTATAGACATTAGGAGGATGGAGAAAACCCCTGACCTATGTTCAGACAAATGCACATTAAATCACTAACAGATTAAGAGCTTCAGTAAAATTGCTGCTGCAGTGAGACAGAATTATAAAAAGCAGAGAGAAATATAAAGTACAGCATGTGGGAACATTTAACGCAGGTGCAAACAGCCTAGTAGACCTCAGTAACCCCTGGGAGTCTTACTATCTAAAAGCACACTAATGTTGAACCTGAACTATCTGTTAAGAAGGGAGGGATGGGGTGATACACTTTGGAACAACTTACATCAGAAATCATTAAAATAATGTTTTGTTTTGTTTTGTTTTTTTTTAATGTTTTGGTTTTTAAATGGATAACTTCAAAACAGATTAACTTTCTTTTGTGATGACAAATAAATATCACTATAGTATCCTATAATTATTTTATGTTTTACTTTTCAATAAGAAAGAGCAACCTACCTTATAGTTCTCTTGGAGATATTCCATTATCTCCTAGCCTCTAATGCTGTGCCAGATAAGTCTGCTGTTACTCTTAGCTCCTTTGTAGGTCATCTGTTTTACTTCCCTGGTTGCATTTAGGATGGGATAGTTTTTCTTTGTCTTTTGTGTACTGTATTTGCTCTTACACATATGTCTGCCTGTGGAATTAAAGAAAAATTCTGCTCAGAGTTCAATATTATTCTTCAATCTGATGATACATGTTGCATAATAAAGATTTTGGTCTTTTTCCTAGGTTCTGGGGAGGGAGCTTCTGAACCCTTCCTGATTTTCCTGAGTGATAGGGGTGTCTATGTTAACCATGGTGGTAGGGCCCTCAGACCAAACCTGAGTTTATGTTAATGAGTGACTCAGGATTGGGGCTGGTCACAACAGAAAGACCAATAATGTGATTAGAGGGTTGGGGATTTGAGCCATGTGATATCAGCTCAACTTCCTCCTGGAAGAGAAGGTGGGCTGGAGATTGAGTTCAGTCAATCATGCATATATAATGAAATCCCAATAAAAACTCTGGACACTCGAAGCTTGGGTGAGCCTCCTGGTTGGTGAATGTATTGGTGTCCTGGGAAGATGATACATCCAGATTCCACAGAGAAGGGGCAGGGAAGGTCCATGTTTGGTATCCTCCCAGACCTCATCCTATATGTCTCTTTATTTGGCTGACTCTGAGTTGTATCCTTTATAATAAAACCATAATCATAAAGTATAGCACTTTCCTAAGTTCTATAAATAATCCTAGCAAATTATGGAACCTGAGGGGGTCATGGGCACCCTGAATTTGCAGCCGATTGGTCAGAAGTGAGCATGGCCTGGGGACCCTTGAGCTTGCAGCTGGTGTAGGTAGAGTAGGGCAGTCTTACTGGGGACTGTGCCCTTAACCTGTGGAGGCTGCACTAACTCTGGGTTACTGCCAGAACTGCACAGCAGTATTGCACACATCTTTCTTCACTCTGGAAAGATTTCAGTGTTAGACACATGTGCTCAGCAAATACTACACTGGGTTACTGAAAAACCTGTAATGACTCCCCATTACCTGTTGTTCCAAGAGGAGCAAACTGGGGTTCCTCTTCCTGACATCAAAGACATGCCATTAACTATAGGAGAAATAATGTCATACCTTTGATATAGAAGTAAAACAGTAAAAAATAGAGGCAGTGTGGTAGATGGCATTACTGTTCCTTTAGTGTACACTACTGGTGCTCGGTCCAAATTTTCTCAGATCTCTTTTCAGGTTCTGTTCCCTTTCCTGATTTCTGGGTGATTTTGTTTCCAAGAGCCATGCACCTGTGATTCTTTTTGAAGGGTTGGTCCAGGGCTGCTGGAACTGCTTCACCCACATTCAGAAAGCCAGAAGTATCCTTAGAACAGTCCTTAACCGATGACTGACAGCTGTGGAAATATGAAAGCCCAGCTCCCTTGCCTTGAGTTGGGATGAACTCTGAGGTATAATTTGTACCCAGAACCCCCTCTGGATAAGGCTCAGACCAGGACTTGGCCTGAAATTATACCCTTACTTAGCTTTGTCTCCTTTCCTGTCCTGCTCCTCCATTCCTTTTCCAGATTCTCCCAGAACACTTCCTTAATAGATCACTTAACCCACAAATCCTTGACTCAGGGTCTGCTTCTGGGAACATAACCTAAAACAGTTCCCTGTTATTCACTACCCAGCAGGTTGCCATGTGACTTGCAGTGCCTGGGGAGAGGCGGAATCTATTTCTCAGCCCTCCTTGAGTCAAGCTTGGCCACGTGATGTGCTTTGACCAATGGAATGTGATGAGAAGTATGTCACACATTACTTGAATCTTAAGAATCATCACATGGTACTAGAATTGTTTTTTTCTCTGGGGGAAAGGCCAAGATAGGAGCTGCTCCTTCAGCCTGGGTTCCAGAATAAGATGTGTGAAGCAGAACCATATTTGACGCATAGCTAACATGTAATGTGAGCAAGAATAAACCTTTGTTATTGTAAGACACTGAAATTTGTGGGTTATTACTGCAGTATAACCTAACGTATGTAATACAGGCAGTGTAGTTAAGAGCATGTGTCCTTGAGTTAAAGCCAAACTGAGGTCAAAGCCAAACTCTACCACTTACTATCTGTATAACCTTGGCCAACTTATTCAGCCTCTCCAAGCCTCAGTTCCTCCATTTGCAAAATGGAGATAGCAATGACATCTACCTCATAAGGTTGTTGTGGGGATTAAATGAGTTAACACATATAAAGTACTTCAAACAGTACTGATAAATGCTTGACTAATATTAACTAAAGTGAACTACAACTATGAACCATGATAACACATCCCCCAGTTTTCAGTGTTTTCTCCCACAACCACTGAGCTTGTTGGTTGCCTCCCCAGCATCCATTCCACTCTTCCCTCAGTCTCGATTTCTGTTTGGGGATCTATGTGGCTCTGAACTGATTTCACTGTGACTTCACTTGGCCTAAGATAAATCAAACAACTAATAGTGTCCTGGTAAACTGGATCCCAGGAGGGCGCAAGGAGGGAAGCCAATTTTCATGGTGTAAATTCTCCCTCCATGGCCAATTTCAAGCTACCAATGGTTTAACAACTGACTTGCAAAAATTTTGGAATATTTAAGTCACGTGGAGAGCCAGTACAAGCCGGCTCCAGCACACCATATGCCACCCCTCTAGCCATAATACATAAGCGCAAGCTCCTCCAATCAGTGAGAATCTCAGGACATCTGCAACTCTAATCAAACATAAACAATTCCCCTGAATTTTGCAAAATATAAAAGAGCTTTCCAAAGTGTATTAGGTTGAACATATGAAATCGCCAACACTAGTTTTGATCTACATAGAAGGCGATTTCATATGATTCAGCCTAAGGGATCAAATACAGAGGAAAATATGGCAGAAGAAAGAAAGAGGAAGGAATGAAGCAAGATGGAAGAAGGAAGGAGAGGAGGAGGAGTTAGATGCCACCAGAAGCAAATCTGAAGAACGACCATATGGAGCTTAAAAAGAGATGGTAATCCTTCACTCCACGACGGGTATTAAATATAATTTTGGACAACCAGCTTCTTCATTATTCGATTACACACCCTCTGGGAAGTATCATTACACCATACAAGCTTATCTAACATCTTCATTCTTTCAACCTTGTTTTCATAGCACTGAACCGTGATTCCCTCCCTTTCCATCAAGGGCGAGAAACTCAGAAAGGTCTGAGGAGAGATTTTTGGCAAGCACCTTTCGACAGGTTTTGGGGGAAACTCGGTCACGCTATTTGGGGAATTCCATTTCCCGTGGCCTTTTCCCTCGTCATAAATTACTGCAGCAAGCTGGGGAGTTAGGGGCCCTAGCCGGGCGGACTCCTACACCTCTCGGAACCTGAGGTAACTCACCTGTGTGGGGGGGATTAGAAGGCCCCTCAGGGGCTGGCCGTGAGGATTAAACGATAAAATACACTTGCGAGGCACGGCACTCGACAGGAGCCATTAAGTAGGACAATTTAAACACCGAGCGGCTCTTACAGAGCGCAGCAAGGGAGGAAAAAGACGCCGCCACCGCACACGCCTCTGCCTCAGCCGCTTCCCGGCGGCCTCCGCGGTGGGCGTGGCCCCGCTTCCCAGAAGGGCCCGCAGGCGGGTCACGGGACAAGAGATCCGGCGCCAGCGCATTGAGGCGGCGGCGCCCTAGGCCCTGCCCCATAGCGGAGGAGTCCACAGTGCCTGTGCTCTCCAGCCACCTCCTACAGCCCATCCCATAGGAGCAGCATCTACACGTGGACACCGCACAGCCGGCATGCATACACTAGCCCACACCTCCGCACACGACCACACCCTCTGCTTTGGGCCCACACAGGGCACACACCTCCCCAGCGGAGCAGAGCCCACGCGGCACGGTGCTGGGAGCATATGCAGAACACAACGCAGTGCATCTGCACACAGACGGCACGTCTCAACCTCCACACGGAGTGCAGAACTCCCAACATACACCCAGCCTTCGCTCTGCTTACCAAAGACATGCGTGCATCCCATGACACACCAAAAACATAGGACACACAACACACAGCGTACCACTTCACAGGCGCAGACTACAAACACCATGTATTTTGAGTTGTACACACCACCACATGGAGGTCGACTTCACACACACACACCACAACGCACTGGCCCCCCTCACCCACATGACATGCATACATTACACACTACACCAGACACAAAATATACACTTAAACCCCTGCTGTAAAGAACACGCATTCATCGCCCACATGCTTATATTACCCATACCACACTAAATACGGCATGCTGAAGAAGCCCTGCGCATCCTACAGACACATGCGTATATCACATCATTACACACTCAGCAACATATTCCCAACACAAAAAACCCCAATGTATCAACAGACCCATGCTACACCCACTGTGCACAAACATGAATAATCACACGTACCCACACCTCAGCACGCTGGACATGTGTATATGCCACACCAGACAAAAATCACACCCACACCTGACCCACTGAACCCCCAGGGACACCTGTGGTGCCCAGCCATCTCTGTGTACTTGAGACTTGTCTGATTTTAACATTGAAAGTCCTAAGTCCCAGGAAACGCTTCCATTTGGGGGAATCCAGAATGGTAGTCACCCCACACACTGTTCAAATGAATCAGGCCAGGACCCTCAGTTAATACCAGTGATAAAAGCAAGCTGCTCTGGGGGCAAAGAGATAGGGGGCCGGAGTGGCCCAGAGCTAAGGAGACCCTCAGGAGTGGCTCCCATCCACATCCACCACCACCCTTTGTCTATAGAAAGAGTGCAGCTAGGGAGGAAATGCCCTAAAAAACAAAGTTACTATCAGCACCTTCCAAAAAAAGGAAAGAGGCAGAGTCCTAACCACACCTAACTTTGGGGTTTTACCCTTGGCAAAGCACTTTTACTCAACTTACCTCATTAGATCCTTACAAAAACCTGTGAGGTAGGTAGTGTAGGTGCTATTATGACAATGATGCTGAAAAGCACAGGCACCTGCTTGAGGTCACACAGTACAGGTCAGGCAGAGCAAGTTTGGAAGAAGTCCCATCTCCGTGTTCACCCCACCCAGGCTTCCCCCTTCCTGCGGGCTGTCTGCACAGTCCTCCCTCCCCCCATCCTGGCTGATGCACAGCGGCTAGAATCAAGAAGCCACCTGTCTTGAGCCACTGCCTTCAAAAGTCTTTCATTCCCTCCCATTAGGGCAAGATGCCCTGGCTGCCCCACCCTCAGGGTGGATTAGGCCTCTGCCTCCCTGCTGGGATTTAAAGTACATCAAAAGAGATCCTTGCATCAAAATAGCTCTCATAGGCCCTGTCTGGTAGCTTGAAATCACACCAGGAGAGACCCCTTTTAGGTAAAGGCATTGTACCTTGATGGCCCTTGTTCAAAATGCATCTGTATCCCTGGGAGAGACTTCCACGCTACAGCCTCAGCACCTTAGCTGGCGTTGTCTCCTCTGTCACAAAGTGCGTTGCAACAGACATTGCCTAATGCCGGCTTGCGGATGAAACTGGATTGTCTCTAGCAAGTCCTGTGGGAATGGGGCGCAGGATGACAAAAGTTTGATCGTGGCTGAGGGAGGGTGTGAGAAGGGTGCAGAGTGACCTGGAGAGGGGAAAACAGGACAACAGACGTACGGGATGTTGAAAAGGATGGGGACACACCCTTGGCAGGAGTGCAGGAGGAGACCCTGAGTCTAAGAAGGAAGGCAAAGGGAATGCCATGAGCTTTCTAGAGATGACAGGAAGTAGAAGAGGGCCGAGTGTATAGGGTGGGCATATATGGGGGTGGAGAGATTGGTGGGAGAGGGCTGTTTATGAGGAGGCCCCTGGGGAGGGGGCTGTTTGTGGGGGACATTCTGGTTCATTGCTGGTGGCACCCTGAGCAGGTCACTTGAGCATTCACAAATTATTCCTCTGTGGAAGTTGCAGAAGAAAATGTAAAGATGTGGGAAAATGTTTGTGATGTATTGATAAGTAAGAAAAAAGGAGGTTACAAGACAGGACATACAGTGGGATCCCTATTTTGTAACACTGGCTGGAAAGACACCAAAATGTTAGCTCTAGTTATCTCTGCTGTAGTGAGAATGACTTGCATTTCTTCTTGGAGCCTTTCTGTATTTTCCAGATTTTCTACAATAAACTTGAAATGTGATTTTTGTGCGTTATCAGGAAGGGTTCTTTTAGAGAAACGTTCATTGACTATTTATTGAGTTCTTATTAAATTCTGCAGTGCTGGCACCACACATGATGAAGAGAAAAGTAAGCCACGGCCATTGCTTTCAGATTACCCTTAAATCCAGTCATGGCACAGGGGTACAGTTCAGTGCACAAGAATGTGGCCACTGGAACCAGGCTGCCTGGGTTCAAGTCCCTCTTTTGCAGCCTCCTAGCTGTGGGACCTAGGCAAGTGGCTTGACCTTTCTGTGTTTTGGTTGCCTCATCTGTAAAATGGGGATAATAATAGCACCTGTAAGGATCAGTTGAGCTGATACATGTGACCACTTAGAGGAGCAGCTGGCACAGGGTAATCACGACCTAAGTGTTAGCTGTTATTGTTATTAGTGGTTAAAAGATTTACCTCTGGAGCCAGCTTGCCTGGGTTCAAATCCTTGTTCTGTCGCTGTCTGGCTTGGGCAAATGATTTAATCTCTATCTCTACTTCAGTTTCCTAATTTTTTTTTTTTTTTTTTTTTTTTGCGGTACGCGGGCCTCTCACTGTTGTGGCCTCTCCCGTTGCGCAGCACAGGCTCCGGACGCGCAGGCTCAGCGGCCATGGCTCACGGGCCCAACCACTCCGCGGCATGTGGGATCTTCCCGGACCGGGGCACGAGCCCGTGTCCCCTACATCAGCAGGCGGACTCTCAACCACTGCGCCACCAGGGAAGCCCCCAGTTTCCTATTCTTTAAAATGGGGATGAAAGTAATGGTATCTCATTCATAGAGCTGTTATGAAAACTCACCAAGTGACTATGGACAAAGTACTTAGAACAGTACCTGGCACATAGGAAGCGCTCAATAAGTGTGAGCCTCCTTAATACTAATTATTACTATTATTACCATTATTATTAATACTGGGGGAGGCAGGGATTAGAGCACCATCAACCAGAGCACCCTCTGTACAGCCAGTGGGGTGGGGGTGGGGCCCCAGCACGCATGAGACAGGCTGATCCGGGCCCTGCAAGATGGTTCCATCCACTCTCTCTTGCCTTTCCTGTGTTGTCCTCTAGCCCAGGTTATTCTGGTCCTTTAAGTTTTAAAACTGTAGGCCAGGTACCACTCCTTGCACATACACTACCACCTCCCTGATCCTTGTTTAGCTACACACAGCGTGGATTTATGGTGAGCTAATGAAGGCAGGCTTCCAGGACTTTCATTTGCGTGGGAAGTGCTCTGGCAATACTATATTTATAATTGTGTCTTCTTTTTCTTATAGAGGACTTCTATCATCACATAAACTTAAGCGCCACCTGGATCCTCCCTTGGTTTTAGGAAGGGGGTTCCTAACTCAGACTTCCAAGTCCCCATCTGCTGAAATCTAACCCCTTTCTTTAACTGGACCTGGTCACAGAAACCTATCTGGGTAGGACTTTTACCTATGTGAGCCTGTTCTCCTTTGTTATTGGTGCATAGTATTTTGTGTCTCCTTTTGCAGGCATAGCCTCTACCCATCACCATTTGGACTGGTAAGATCATGAATGAATGAATGAAAAAACGAAAAAGTGAGTGAGTGAATGAATATACTCTGGTTCTGTTTTGTTCTCAAGGAAAACCAGCAGAAAAATGGCTTAGTTCTGGGGTGGAGCAAAGCCCTTGGCAGACAGGACAAACTGGAAGGCCTTTTTTTTTTTGCGGTACGCGGGCCTCCCACTGCCGTGGCCTCTCCCGTTGCGGAGCACAGGCTCCGGACGCGCAGGCTCAGCGGCCATGGCTCACGGGCCCAGCCGCTCCGCAGCATGTGGGATCTTCCCGGACTGGGGCACGAACCCGCGTCCCCTGCATCGGCAGGCGGACTCTCAACCACTGCGCCACCAGGGAAGCCCAAGACATTTCTTCATACTCTTCGTGATGGTTTTGTGTACCCCAGCTTTACCTCTGTGACTGTTAGTTCTGGGAAGGTGGGGACTTCCATGTCGCATCCCTGACAAACACTCACAGCTGAAGAGTTGGGATGTTAAACAGGTGTGAAGGTTTTGTGTCAACTTGGTGCCCAGTTGTTTGGTCAAACACCAGTCTAGATGTTGCTGTGAAGGTATTTTTTAGATGTGATTAACATTTACATCAATAGACACTGAATAAAGCTGATTAACATAATTTGGTTCGATTAGCATAATGTGATTGAGCCTCATCCAATCAGTTGAAGGCCTAAGAGAAAAGACTGAGGTCCATCTTCTCACTCCTACCACCACCAGGAAGAAGGATTCTGCCACTAGACTGCCTTCAGACTCAAGACTGCAACATCAGTTCCTGTTGAAATTGCCATTCAGCCAGTCTGCCTTACAGATTATGGACTTGCCAGCCTGCACAACCAAGTGAGCCAATTCTTTACATAAATTTCTGTCCCTCTGTCTGTCTCTCTCTCTCTACATATATACATATGTATATTAGAGAGAGAGGAAGAGAGAGAGAGAGAGAGATGTGTTATATTTCTCTGGAGAACCCTAATACAGTAGGTCTGAATGTAAGTTGTTTTCTTCCTTGGTAAACCATGCTTAATGTGAATGACTTTGCATGATCTAAGTGGTCGGACAGGTGCATGAGGTCTGGGAGACCTCATCAGGTCTTCTTGTCTCTCCCTCAACTTCTGAGCAGGCTTGGACTTAAACTTGCAGTCACAAATAAGCATTAGGAATGAAGATCTGACTCCTCCTCTGCTAACCCCCCCACCCCTGATAGTGTGAATACCTTACACTCCAGACTTAGGGTGACCCATCATCCTGTTTGCCTGCAGTTGAGAGGTTACTTGGATGTGGAACTTAAAATGTTAACACTCAGGGCTTCCCTGGTGGCGCAGTGGTTGAGAGTCCGCCTGCTGATGCAGGGGACACAGGTTCGTGACCCGGTCCAGGAGGATCCCACATGCTGCGGAGTGGCTGGGCCCATGAGCCATGGCCGCTGAACCTACGCGTCCGGAGCCTGTGCTCCACAATGGGAGAGGCCACAGCAGTGAGAGGCCCGCATACGGCAAAAAAAAAAAAAAAAAAAAAGTTAAAACTCAGACCAAGGGTCATCCTATACAGAGCCTTGATGGAGGGAAGATGTTGCAAAATACATGGTACATGCACCTCATTACTTGTCTAAAATTTGAAAAGTTCTGCATTCTGAAACCCATTTGTCCCCACATGTTTTGGATGAAGGACTGTGGATCTGGCTGATCATAGACTATCTCTGGAAGGAGGCACAAGCAACCAGCCACAGCCTCTGGGAAGGAAATGGAAGGCGGGAGGGCAGGGATAGGAGGGAGTTTTCACTGCATATCATTTTGTATCTTTTGACTGTGTTATCTCCTCCAAAAATAAATACAGGAAATTATGGGAAAACAAAACTCTCTCTACTTTTGACTAAACTACAAATAGAATTTTTTAAAATTTTGAAAAAATAAATTACCTTGCTGCTGTTATTGATGCTATCAAAGCAATATTTGTATTCCTGATTCTGCTGATTCCAGTGTATCCTGTTCTCAGAGCTGCTTGTCTGTTGAGCCCTGATTTGGGAGTCAAGAGACTTGTTTTTCATTTTCTGAGCTGAGTGCTGGGTAGGTCTTTCCTGGAGCAGCAGGTGGACCCTTGCTCTTGCTTCAGCAGCATGCTCCACAGCCCCAGGCCAGTTTTTCCCTGGTTGGTAGTTGTTATTATTATTTTGAAACACCAAGAACAATCATGCAAAGCAAGTAGAAACAGGCTGGGTCAGCTGAAAATGCCCACATGCTCCCGCCTTGGGTCTCCCGTGATATAATTAGCTGGTTTTATCCAGCGGTGAGTGGGAGGCTTGCACCGGGCAAGGCCAGAGGATGATGCAACCAAAGGCAAGCCCGGGCAAGGCCGAGCCTGAGCTGTGCTGGCCAAAGATGCTGATGTGTTACACTGGGGCGGGTGGGGTGGGGGGGTGGAGGTGGGGGGCGTTGGAATAGGAGGGGTGGTTCAGAGCTGCAGGGGTGCGGGTGACCCAACTGCCCAGAAGGTAAAGCTGGCCTGCGCACTAAGCCTGGAGCTCCCACCCCACCTGCCCCTTCTCCCTTCCCCCATTCCCATTTAGTGACAGAATCTATTCTTGGTTCTCTCATTCTCAACCAGAAGGAACGGTCTGCTGAGAACTTCTAGAGGTAAGAAAGGGGACCCTGTGCATGGACAGATTAAATCAGGGTTCCCAAAGCCGTGAGGCTGGAGGGTGGGGAGGTTTCAGTTATTAGGGAGATTTTTCAAAATACCTGTATACTTGTGTAGCTGGTTGACTCTCACACAATTTTAATTCAGTAGGTCCAGATGGGGCCAGAAATTGGAATAGGTTTTTAATTGTGTTAATTATTATTTTAAATGGAGTTAACTATTAAAATATATTACAAGGAATAAGCCTACCTTGCACCCAGAGTTGTACATAGCACAACTCCAGGGGGCGCTGTCCACACAGACTCAGATGGTGCTAATGGTGCCCACGGAGGTAGGTGGCACAGGGGACCTGCTTCCCTTCCCAGAGGCAACCACTGTCATTGTTTCTTGTGTCTTCTTCTAGAAAGAGTCTGTGTATTTGTAGGACCTGAACATTTTTCAAAAGGGGGTTCCCTTTCTCCCATTCCCTGTGTTGAGAATTCCTGAGCTGGAGGGAAAATGGTCTAAAGGATGGAGTTCAGGCATCTGCAAAGTGATAAGGGAGGATTGGGCCTTCCCTGAAGTCTCACCACAGCAGGCTCCCTCCCCGCCCCCCCAGGTTCAGGCTGGGTCCCACACAGCCCACCAAGAACCTGTCAGGGTCTCTATACCTGCATTTCAGACAATAAAAGGCTTTTTCTTAGTAATCCTCCTAGGCCCCCAGGAGGTTTTCAGATGGATTTGCTGAGTAGGGGATTTTCCTGCATTTCAGTCCAGTGACTTCTCAGCAGACTTTGATGTTGACTAGTCAAAACAAAACAAACCTATGTACCAGAAGGGGGAAATTGGGTCCTGCTGTGTGACTTTAGACAAGTCACACTGTCTCTTTGTGTCCTGGTTTCCTCCTCTGGGAACTGGGGAGCATCATGTCTACCTCGTTTTTTTTCCAACCTCTCAGCAAAGGTTGTAAGATCATGGATATGAAAGTACCCGTTTTATAGATGAAGATATTGAGGTCCAAGGTCATGCAGCTCAGAGGTCATGCACTGTTCTTCTCGTAGCCAGGTCCGGAAACTCGGCAGGAAAAAACTCTCTTGTGGGAAGAGGGGGAAGAGGAAAGGGTTCTCATCTGCCTCGCTCCTCTGCTGTGGCAGAGATGGCTAGCAGCTTATCACACATTTGTGCCCCCATCGGGGACTACACAGACCCTTGATCTAAGTGGGACCGCATGACAAGTTCTTACCAATGGAATGTGGGTGGGAAATGATGCGTGTTACTTCTGAACCAGGTGTGAAGAAATGCATATACCTTCTTGATGTTCTTTCTCTTTCCTCCAGCTGGAAGCAGAGATCCTGATGCCTTAGGGCATGGTGGAGCCACAGGATGGAAAGGGCCTGAGTCCCTGAATTATCACATGGAGATCAGCTACTTGCCAACCAGAACGCCTTAATTGTATTCATATGTGAGTGAGAAAGAAACTTCTATTGGGCTGTCACTGTAATTTGAGAGTTTATTTATTACAATGGCTAGTGTCATTCTAACACACACTCCCACTTTTCTTCCTAAGTCCAGCACTGAGCTGCTCGCATGTACCCAAAAGGAGACGTCGGTAATCATTCCTCACAGCAGGTGCAGGGTTGTTAAAAACCACTGAGGGTGGGGAGAGGGAGGCATAATCTCCCTTTAGCTCTGAACTTCGGGCCACCAGCATTTGGGGATTGGGTTTGCAGCTGTTGCATTCCACAGTGGCTCTGGTGGCATCTTGACTATGTGTGACACTCAGTGCCATCCTAGGGGAGCAAAGATAAGGACAAGCAGCTGATAGGAGGGGGAACAGAGAGGGTGGGGCCACAGCCAGAGCCCTGGCTCTGCCCTGACTCTCTCTGCCTGTGTCATCTCAGCCAAAGCCAGCACCTCTTGGGGCCTCCATTCCACCATCTGTAACATGAGTCTAAAACACCCATCCAGGATGGAGAGGAGTCAGATAATGGATCTGAAATCCTGAAATGACTTTCTAAGACTCCACACTGCTATGCAATCAGAGGATCCAAACCCAAGACCCTCAGAACTTTGATGGGCCTTTTTCTTGGGAGGGGCTTAAAAATAATTTGTTAGGAAAGAAAGAAGTGAAAGAATGCATAATTCCTACTTTTTGGGAATCATTCAGAAGGCTGTTCTGAGCTAAAGATCCTGGGAGAGGGATGCCTTGGGCGCTTTGAAGGCTGGCTCAGAGGACTGAACTCAGTGTCTGTGGGCAGTTCCTCTTGTCACCAAATGTCTACCCACAGGTGGCCAGTATATCTGAAATTCCACCATTAGTGCTTCATTCCTTTGGATTCCTTTTTATTCTTCCACAAAAATGCAAGCAATGATAATCCCAAACATGTGTGCAGTGCTTTAGACTTTTCCCAGTAATCCTGAAAGACACAGACAGGTCCAAACGCCAAGTGCAGGTGCTTCACCAATCATTTTTCTTCTGACAGGAAGATTGTGGGGCAATTCTACTACTAGGTGTATGTCCAAGAGAAACTCTTGCATGTGTGACCCAAAGACATGGATAAGAATAATTAGGACTTCCCTGGCAGTCCAGTGGTTAAGACTTCCCCTTCCAATGCAGGGGGTGTGGGTTCGATCCCTGGTTGGGGAGCTGGGATCCCACATGCCTTGTGGCCAAAAACCCAAAACATAAAACAGAAGCAGTGTAGTAACAAATTCAATAAATACTTTTAAAAAAATGGTCCAAAAGCAGAAACTAACACACCATTGTAAAGCAATTATACTCCAATAAAGATGTTAAAAAAAAATGGTCCACATCAAAAAAATCTTTAAAAAAAATAATTATAGCAGCCCTATGCATAATAATAGAAAACTGGAAATAACCAAAGTGCCCATTTACAGGAGAAGGGAATCACTGGATGTTAAATAACAGTGAAAATGATTGAGCCCTGTTTTAATTATCTATTGCTGCATAACAGGCCATGTTAAAACATAGTGGTGGGACTTCCCTGGCGGTCCAGTGGTTAAGACTTCGCCTTCCAGTGCAGGGGGTGCAGTTCAATGCCTGGTCAGGGAGCTGGGATCCCACATGTCTTGCGGCCAAAAGACCAAAACACGTAAAACAGAAGCAATATTGTAACAAAATTCAATAAAGACTTAAAAAAATCATAGTGGCAACGACGATCATTTATTTGCTCACAATTCTACAATTTAGGCAGGGGCTCATTGGGGATGGCTTGTCTCTACTCCATGTGGCTTCAACTGGGGAGGATTAACTGAGGGTGAAATATCAACTTTTAAAATGGTCCTCTCATGTGGTTGGCATGTTGATGCTGGCGGTCAGCTAGGAGATCACTTGGAGCTATTGTGCATGGGGGAGTAGCCTTGGTTATCTTGCATGTGGCCTCCACATGACTTCTCTCAGCATGGTGGTCTCAGAGTAATCAAAATTCTCACGTGGTGTCTCAAGTTCCTCAAGAATGCAAAAGCAGAAGTTGCTAGACCTTATTAAGGGTTAGACCTAGAACAGGCACAGAATTACCCATTCTATTGGCTAAAAGAGTCATAAGCCAGACAGATTCAAGGGGAGGCAACGTCAAGAGAGTGCAAATGCCCAGAGCTGTACTTCATTGGGTGCCACAGACTTGCACAAACCGCAATCACCGATAGCCATATGGATAAATCTTAGGTAGGTTATGCTGCAGGAACAAAGAAGCTTCACATTTCACTGACTTCATATAACAAAAGATGATTTCTTTCTCACATACAAGTTGGTGGGGTGCTTGGCTCCACACAGCCACTCGGGAAATTAGGCTGAGGGAGGATCTGCCGTAGTGAGGTGGCACCATCTGGGACATGAGACCTCACTTTTGCCACAGCCAGGGAGGACAGAAAGGCTGGAGAATTTCACTTGACCTCAGTTCCAAGGAGGAAAATGTCACTTATGTTCACATTTCATTGGCTAGAACCAGTCACGTTACCCAGTCTAAACTACAAGGAGGGGCTGGGAAATGTAGGCGAGCACGTAGAAAAGTGGAAGAGCATTACTGTCTTGGTCACATGTGATAAAACTACTGAAAACAAAAGAAAGTTCAACATAAAATAGTGTACACTGCAAGATAGTGTTTATTTTGGGGTAGGGGAGGAAGGGTCAGCATAGGAGAGGAAATCACAGGAAGGTATCAATGATTTGTAATGTTCTAATTCTTGGGTTGAGCAGTGAGTGTTAATTATATTATTTTTTAATGAATACATGAGTAAACAGATGAATGAATAAATAAAAGAGAGTGCTGAGAAGCAGAGGCACTGAAGCCTAACCTCAGAGTGCAGGCCAAAAATGGCTCTTCCATAAATATTCACTGAGATTAGGCTGAGGCTGCTAGGCCTTGAAGGTACAAAGATGAATAAAATATGGGCTCATCCTCTCTAGGTTCCCATCTCAGAGGATGCAGTAGGCACATGAACCAGGCAAGCCAGTAAAGCACAGTGGAGTGTATTGCTTACCAGGGGCTCTGGGAGCCAGAGGAAGCCCTGAGAAAGCCTTGCCCCAAGGGGTCATATAGGTCGGGTCATGAAGGATCAGTAGGAGTTCAATGGGTGGAGAAAGGAGTGGAGGTGGGGCATATTGGTCAGGAATACTCATTCCAAGAAGAAGGAACAATATGTGCAAAGGCACAGGGAGCCCTTCACTCCTCAGGTGGCCTGTGTTCACAACATTCCCTCACCACCTTCTAGTCCCTAAATGATATGATCAACACATTCACACTGTGCTGTGCCACCCAGAACCCTCTGCAGGATTCAGGCACTCATCTGCCGTGCTGATTTCTATGTGCCAGGCACTATGCTAAGCATTTTGCCTATATGATCTTATTTAATGAAGAACAGAACTTAATACTATAGAAATGAATTTCTAATGGTGAAATTTCAGGCTTAGACAAGGTGAAATTGCTAGCTCAGGGAAGCTGGAAGTATTTGGCACAAATTCTGTCACAAATTCTTCTACCTCACTGTATGGTCAATTCTGATCTTTGTACTGGCTGGGTAAAACCCCCAGAAGGTCGGGGGGTGGAGTTGGGGGAGCTCCCAATCTCATTCTTCCTTTAAAAAAAAGCAAGCGGGACTTCTGCTCAATAATATAATAATGTCTCTGTTCTGCCACTTCTCTGGGGGTCTCACTTCTTGGGAGCCTGTGTGGAAGTGAATTCCACTGAAAGCTGACAGCCCCTGTTAGGGACTCCGCAGGCCTTTTCTGAGAAAACAGTGACATTGTTCCCAGCACTTCCCCCTGCTTTCTGGGCAGCTCCTGTGGCCACCATTGAGCCTTCCTCACATCCTCCTTCTTCAGGCTAGGGCTTCTACCTTTCCTTTCCGTCATCACGTCCCTCCTGGATGGGGGCTGACCTGGATCCTCCGGCCTCTCAGGCTGAGTCTCCCTACATCCCTAAGCTGCCTGCTTCCTTGGGAGCAGGCCCGGGCAGCAGGCTGTGGTCCTGACTAGCATTCAGGCCCTCAGGAACATGTCCTAACATGTTGAGCCCTGGCATAGAAGAAGCTGGTGGCTGTTTTGTCCTTGGGGCTTCCTGCTTTCAGAGAAGAGGGGGGTGGTAGGAGACAGGAGACCCCCAGAGACCCTAGGGAGACCATGGTCTGAGTTCCTCTGAACAGAATATGTGATTTGCAGCAGATCCCTTGGGACTGGCCTGGGATCTAGTGTGTGTGTGTGTGTGTGTGTGTGTGTGTGTGTGTGTGTGTGTGTTTTGGGAGTTAGATCTTGCATGTGGCTTCTAACAACCTGCTTCTTTGCTTCTTCAGGGCAGAAGTCCTCCTTTAAAAGCATACCTGGCTACACATTCAAGTGTATGGTTGGAAACTTTTTTTTTTAAGTGCTGAACAGTACTAGACACTCAGTAGGTGCTTAATAAATATTTGTTGAATTCTGTTGTGGTGGTGGTGGTGAGCTAGAAGTTATAAAAAAAAATTCACTTCCCAACAAAAACAACAAAAAGAATTATTTCATTGTGAAGCTCAGGACCACAAAACTTTAAATAATTCAATACAAGCCTTCATTAAATTTTTTTCCCAAAGTAAACAGACAGACAATGTCAAGTCTATCTGAAATGTCTGAAAGCCAAGGGGATTCAAGGCAGTTGGAGGATATGCCCGTCTTCTGCTGGACATTTGACAACCCAGCCTTTGGGTGGTGTGGGTACGGGTGTGTTGGAGGTGGGGAGGGTGGAACTGGGGAGGGTGGAACTGGGGGAGAAGGGGGCTGGTCCTGGGATCTTGGCCTTTTAGAGGTCCTTCTGAAGTCCTGGCCTGATTCCAAAATTAGGTAGGCAAGGGGGTCTGGTAATGTGCCCTCCTACCCCTACCCAGGCTCTTGTCCCAGCAGTAGAGGAGAAGGAGGTCTGTCTTTCCTGAGGTCAGCTGCATTAGAGGAAATAGACTGGGCATGTCTGGGCAGAGATTTCCAGACACTGAACAGCCCTAGATGTCAGTAATTGTAGCTGTTCCAAGCCTGGATTCTATTTCTTAGTAGATTTCTGTTCAGATTAACACTCTGTTCTCTGCAATTTTTTAAAAGGAGAAACTGCAAATGTTTTAGGTGAAGGAGGAAGCAAAGGTGGGGTGCAAGTGGGGCTAGGGGTGTGGAACAGCGGGGCACCTCACTTGCTTTTGTATCTGTCAGAAGCACCAGTGGACGTTTCCAGAATTGTCTTTCATCAGTATACTGCCTCAGTATACTGCCTCGAAATGAGGGGTGCAGGGCATTTCCCTCATTCTAGAGCCACTGAAACAGAGAGGGCAACAAGCAGAGGGCTCTGGATGAGAGACAAAAGGCCTATGTTCCAGCCATCGCCATTTATTTGCTGTGTTATGAGTCAGGCCACTGAACTCTGAGCCTCGGTTTCCCAGCAGCGTATGTGGGCTGTGTGGGGACTACCCAGGAGCTAACTCACCCACCAAATCTTTCTCCCCTTCCTAGCCATCAAATCTGCTGCAATCACAGAGCTTTCTTCTGCTGAGGTGAGAGGGAGGTGGGTGTAGGGAGTGAGGACGAGGGGGTGGGAAAGTCAGTTCAGTGTCCCATTTCCCCTGGAGACCAGGTTGGCCCTTTCTTAGCAGCGTGCCCAGTCCTCTCTTCCCTGGAGCATTTGACAAATAACTTCTCATCCCTTTAGTTCTGTGGGCCTCGGTTTCCTTATCTGTGAAATAAAGGGAATTGAATCCTTTCTGGCCTCCAAGAATGCTTCATTGGGGTCTCTGGGTGCCTCAGGTAATGGGCAGAGGTGCTGTAGTGAGGAATCCATGGGAATAGAGGTGGTGTAGTGGGGCTTTTCTGGGAATTGCAAAGTGAGGTGTGTTTTTTTTAAATCATTTAAGGATTTTTATTTATTAATGACACTCCTCATGGTCTATTCAACTGCTTTGGGTAAACCCTTGCCCAGAGTCAGTTGGTGGTGGGCCAGAGAGGGGGCTCCTCGGTCCTGTACTTACAATGTCGTCCCCTCCGGAGGAGCGGCAACTCACTCCCCAACTGACAAAAACAGATTTGGAGCGCAGTTCGTGGGGAAATGTGTCAAGCGTACAAACCCAGGCGCGGGTAGTGGGGAGAGGGAAGCGCCCTCCTGCAGCACGCGAGGTTGGCCGCAGAGGTTTCCAGAGCGCTGTTGCGAGCGCACGGGAGCCGCAGTTGTCCCCCCAGAGGCCGGTCCCCGGCGCGCTGTGGGCGGAGCGGCCGGTCCCGCCTCCAGCCCTTTTATAAGGGGAATGCAGGCGGCGCCAGCTTAGGTGTGAGCAGCTGCCCGAGTCGGTAGCTGGGCGACGAGGAGCTGGGAGCGGATTCACTGAGACACCGAGACCCTCAGAGGAGGTGAGAGAGCCAGGTCAGGCAAGAGGGAATCCCGGGCTGCGGCTCTGAGCTGAGCCGAGCGTGTCCGCGTGTGGTCCGCGCACCTCCGTGGGTGTATGTCCGCAGCAGCGTGTGTGTACTGTGTTCACAGGTGAATGGCGTGCGTGGGTCCGTGCTTGGGGCTCGGTTTTGCGCACACCCGAGTCTATATGTGCGCGTGGGACAGGGGCCGGGATGTGTCGGAGATTCCGGGCGGGGAGAGGGAGCACTAATTTCAGAGATCCCCGCCACGCTCCCTCCGCTTGAAGCTCAGCTGGGGCGAGGGACGGCGTGGACCGGGCGGAGGGTGAGCTCGGGGCCCCAGGCTTGGTGCGCTTGCGGCGTGGGGATGAAGCCCTGTCCGCGGAGGGGTCCGGGAGGGGTGGGGAAAGCCGAGCCGAGCAGGTTCATCTGGGATCCGCTCCCGGGCGGCTCTCGGATCCAATCGGTGCCATCCCGGCCCAGAACCGAGGTCTGGGTCCCCAACGCTGCCGTGTCCGCCAATAGGCTGGGCGCTGAGGTCAGCGCGGGCTGTGTCTCCGGCCCTTGGGAACGTGTCGGGACACGTCCCTTAAGGGCTAGCGAGGAGGTGACTCACGGTGACAAGAAGACCCCAGGGAACGGGGCCGGGTGAGGTCAGATCCCCGCCAGGGCTGGGAGACGGCGGCTCCTCCAGAAGTCCCCTTCCCTGCCTCTCCACGGTCTCTGTCCCCCCATCAGCACAGTGACCTATTTGGCTGGCACAGAGTGTTCCCAGGGAAGCCGGGACACCAGGAGGTCCAGGACCGGGTGTCCGGTCCCCGCCCCGCGGCGCGCCCTCGAGGACCCGGAGCCGCGGCCCGGCGCTGAGTGGCCTTGCGCCAGCCAGTCAGTTAGGGAAGCACATAAACCGGACCTACGTCTGTCCCACCGCTGCCGGGAGAACCCCGGCCCAGCCTGCCCTTGGGTCGGACGGACGGATTCAGGGGCGGGGGCCGAGCCCTGCTCTGCGGGGCGGCGGGGCACACAGCCCCCGCCAAGGGAGGAAGGGGGTGAGGGGTCGTGTCTTTGAGGGATGGGGCTTCGGGGTGCGACGCCGCTCCAGACCTCCGTCGCCTGCATTCGGGGGCTCCGGGCGCCCCCAACCTAGTCCAGAATTCCCTCTCCGAGGGCGACACGGTTGAGCAGGAGGGCGAGTCGCCCTTCGGGCGCCGCCGCCCAGCGCGGACCACGGTGCGTCCGCCTTGTCTGCCTTGTCAGGGGCCCCCGGGGACACGCGCCCTCCCCGTGGGGACGAGAATCTTGGAACTGGTTTGGTACTTTAGGGCGCCCAGGCAGCTCCCTCCTTCCTTCCCTTCCTCCACGTTGCGTTTCGGGGAGGACTTAAGAGCGGTTTTGTTTTCGTTGCTCCCGTCTATTTTTATTTTCCAGGGATCTGACTCATCCCCTGCTTTGGGCGTGGAGATAAGGTGGAGGGACCAGATCTCGGCGCGCCTGTGCTTGCGGTGTGTGTGTGTGTGTGTGTGTGTGCGCGCGCGCGCGTGTGTGTCACAAGAGACGGCGCGAGAGCGCGCGGTTTCCCAACAGTGGCGGGGGTTTTGGAAGCCTAGCTGGCTCAGCGTGACGTGTTCGCGGCTCCCGCTCCCCCTCCCGCTCCCCCTCCTCACCCTGGGGTGACGTGCAGCCGGAGTGGAAGCGAAGTTTTGGCGGGCTGGGAGCTCTTTGCAGGAAACTGACTCATCACTACTCCCTGCCGCTGTCCCAGGCTCTGCCCACGCACCTCCCATCCCGCGCGTGATTTCCTGTAGACCAGCGCCCCCTTCTGGCCCCAGCGCTAATAGCAAACACGCCTTCCCGCGGAAGGAGGCTTCACCCGCCTTTGCTTCCCGCCGCTATTCCAGTGCTGATCTGAGGTCGCTCCCCCGCCTCTTAAAAAGAGTACCCTATTGGTTCAGCAGTGTTTACTGAGAGCTAACCATTTATTTGAGTATGAAAATATGGTTGAAGTCGAAGGCAGGAAGGCCAACAAAGGAAGCTATTCTCAGTTACTTGTTTGTAAAACAAGGGTTTTTGTTTGTTTTCTCAGGTGGGAGTTATAATAATGGGCATGAGAGAAGATTTTGGTGGGGAGCCTATGAGAGCCATAAGGGAAGGGGTAGCAGAAGTAGAGAGGGTCCCTGCCTGGATTCTGGTCCCATCTTCAGCTCCTAGAAGCTAGGGAATATCCAGCTCCCTGATAAAGCCCTAGGTGGGCTTCTCCTCCATGTACCAATGAAGAACTGAGATCCATAGTGTCTATTCAGGACATTCTGTGTGTCCCCTCTTGGCTGGTACCCCAAACATGCCCATCTGGAGAGCTGTCAAACATTTGAATTTAATTGGTCTGGGGAAGGAGGGGCCTGTCAGTCTACATTTTGAAAAAGCTCAAGTGGCTCTCTGGTTAAGAAACCTCAAAATTAGAGAGGGAGTAGGGTTCAACACCAGAGCACAGAACCCAGGGCATTCAGGCCTGGGTTCAAATCCTGGCTGTGCCACTTGTGAGCTGTGTGACCTTGGGGAAGTTACTTAACTTCTCTGCACCTTGGTTACCTCTTCGGTAAAAGAGCTAATGTACTCACTTTTTCAGAAAATTAATATTTGTAAACTTCTTAGAACAGGCCTTGGCACATAAAATATAAAAATAAATCTCAATCCTTCCCTGAAGAGAGTGAGCAAAGGTTATTTGTGGGCTTTGCCCACTGCACTATGTTACCCCTCTCTATGTGGCAGTGGCCCTTGATCCTTTTAACTGTGTGGTTTTGGGGCAAGTCTCATAACTCCTGCCCTTTTAACTTGATCTGAGGTCACCTAGTGCCTCCCCTCCCCTATCAGCTAAGACATTGCGTTGAGGGCTCCACTCACTGTGAGAGGTGGAGTGTGGAGGGGTAGGTGTGGTGTGGGTTCAGGGCTTCCTGTCCCAGGAGGTCACGCAGCAGAACTTTCACCCTCAGAGCCTGAAAAGCAGGACTTGTCCCCAGAAAACCCAGTCCCTGTCAAGGTCGTGCAGGAGCTCATCCTGGAGTCAGGCCGGAGCAGGGCAGGTAGGTGCCAGCACTCCCTCACGGGCAAACTCATCCTTAGTTTTCCCTCTCCTGACGTGGGAGGAGAGGAACCAGGTAGACGGGTGCCTTTAATTTTCTTTGCCTGAAAAATGGGTTCTTTGGATGCAGGCAAAATGGGGCAGGGGCTTCCATGTTGTCTAGACTTCAGGTCACCTCATGTGCCTGGCAGGATGTGGCTCAGCCTGGGAGAAGTCATCTCCCTGCCCTGCCCTGCCTAGTTGCTCCTCACCCCCAGGCTGCCTGCATGATGACATCCTTGGGAAAGGCCCTCAGCGCACAACACCTGTCAGCTGCTGTCTGAAGGAGGCAGTGGCCCAGGTGGAGTGATGGGGAGGAGCTCAGGCAGAACTAAAGGCAGAGAGAAATAATAATAATATTTTCCAAGCACTTCTATATACTAGGTACTGCTCTAAGCACATTATCTACATTAACTCAGTTAATCCTCACATCTGTCCTCTGAGACATTCACTATTGCTGTCTCCATTTTATAGATGAGGAAACTAGAGCCCAGAGAAGTGAAGCCACTTGTCCAGGTTCACCCAGCAGAGCCTGGATTCCAACCCAGGTGGCCTGGTTCCAGAGCCCTCACTTTTAACCACCAAGATACAGCCTCCCAACTCTGTTCCATCTGCCTTGCCTGGAGGGACCCACGGATCAACTGCTTGAGCATGCTTCTACAGCCCTGCTTTAGACTTGCATGCAGTCCCATTTTACAGATGAGGAAATTGAGGCCGAAAGACGTTAAGTGACTTTTTTAAAGTTGAGATAGTAAGTGGCAGAGCTAGGACTAGAACCCAGGTGTTTTTATTTTTATTTATTCATTTTTTAGAAGATGTTGGGGGTAGGAGTTTATTAATTAATTTATTTATCTTTGCTGTGTTGGGTCTTCGTTTCTGTGCGAGGGCTTTCTCTAGTTGTGGCAAGCGAGGCCACTCTTCGCGGTGCGCGGGCCTCTCACTATCGCGGCCTCTCCCGTTGCGGAGCACAGGCTCCAGACGCGCAGGCTCAGTAGTTGTGGCTCACAGGCTTAGTTGCTCCGCAGCATGTGGGATCCTCTCAGACCAGGGCTCGAACCTGTGTCCCCTGCATTAGCAGGCAGATTCTCAACCACTGCGCCACCAGGGAAGCCCTAGAACCCAGGTGTTTTTTACCCCAAAGTCCAGGGTGGTTTTAAGTAGCTGAGCAGGATTACTCCACATGAGCATCTAGATGGAGGGTTTCAGGAGGCTCGAGGAGCTGTCCATTTACTTGGGAATTGACCTCCTGGCCAGGTCTGGGGTTAGGAAACTGCTGGACTCTGGCAATTCACACAGACTTGGGGCATTCACACCCATGAGGGACACCTCAGGGGGGAAAACAAATTCATTTTACCTGATAATACCTGGTGGTAAACAGGACCCTGATCCCTGCTATTGCAATAAACCTGCCTTTGTTGACATACATAAACTTGCCCTTCAGCTGCCTGCTTCCCCAGTGACCTTGGGGTGCCAGGCTGGCTGAGCTCTGCCCCAGCCCTGTGTGTGTTGCTGGGGTGTTGGGAGAGCCTGTGGGAGGGAAGTGGGGGGAAATTAGCTGGAAGGAACCAGAGTGATCGTCTCACCTCACGTTCTAGTAGGAAGACCTCGCCTGAGGTTACAGAGTGAAGCACGGCCGGGTAAGGGAGGGTCTGATTTCTCCAGTGACCAGGGTCTTACTTGTGTTCCAGCTGCAGGCACCATGTCAGAGCCATCCAGGGATGCCCATCAGATCCCACGCGGCAGCAAGGCGTGCCGCCGCCTCTTTGGCCCGGTGGACAGTGAGCAGCTGCGCCGGGACTGCGACGCCCTGATGGCCAGCTGCGTGCAGGAGGCCCGAGATCGATGGAACTTCGACTTTGTCACCGAGACCCCTCTGGAGGGTGACTTCGCCTGGGAGCGCGTGAGGGGCCTTGGCCTGCCCAAGCTCTACCTGCCTGCAGGGCCCCGGGGGACCCGGGACGACCTGGGAGGGGGCAAGTGGCCGAGCACCTCATCTGCCCTGCTGCAGGGGACATCTCAGGAGGACCACGTGGACCTGTCACTGTCCTGCACGCTCGTGCCTCGCTCCCCAGAGCGGCCTGAGGGGTCCCCGGGAGGGCCGGGCACCTCCCAGGGACGAAAACGGCGACAGACCAGCATGACAGGTGAGGACAAGTGCAGAGAAGGATACTGCAAGGGATCAAGACTCCCAGAATTCATGGTGCAAGGGCTGAACTATCTGGCCCAGCTTCCTCATACCTCAGAGTGGGAAACAGGCCCAGAGAGGGGAAGTAACTTGCCTGAGGTCACACAGCTAGCCTGCTGCCAAGAACAACCAGCTAACATTTATTTGGAACATTGATTATATGCCAAGCCCTTTGCTAAGTTTCTAGATTTCTTTCAGTCCTTATAGCAATCCTATACCATAAGACATTATTGCCATCCTTCTGTAGGCAAAGAAACAAGGCCCAGAGAGGTAGAATGATTTGCCTAAGGTCCCGCAATGAATTTGCAGTGGAGAGAAAGCTAATGAGAATTTCCCGGCTGTCCTATTCAAACTTAACTCCCCTTCCCCAACACACATACACACCTCCAGCCCCCCTTCCCTGCCTATTTTTCTCTTTTTGACACTTTTTAAACTATCAACGGCTACTTCCTTATCTTGATATTGTCCATCTCCCCAACTAGGATATTATCTCCACAAGAAAGGAATCTGTAGCTCTGTTGTTCATTGCTGAATCCTCAGCACCTAGGATGGTATCTGACACATAGCAGGTGCTTGAGGAAAACTGAATGAATGATACTGACATTTGAACGCTAAGTATGCCAGGCCTTTGACCAAAGTCTTTTGCCAGGCCTTCGACCAAAGTCTTTTTTTTTTTTAATTTTTTACTTTAAAATTTTATTATTATTACTGTTATTATTATTATTATTATTTGGCTTCACCATGCACGGCTTGCAGGATCTTAGTTCACTGACCAAGGATTGGACCTGGGCCCTTGGCAGTGAAAGTGTGGAATCCTAACCACTGGACCGCCAGGGAATTCCCCATCAACCAAAGTCTTTTAGAGAGCATTTCATTTAATCCTCAGAGCACCATACCCGTGTTATCCTCATTTTATAGGTGAGGAAAATGAGGCTTGGAGAGATGCAGCCAAGAATTCCACAGCTAATTTGCAGCTGGGTCAGAACTAATACTGATAATGATAATAATAATAATAGCTAACTTTATACAGCCCAGGCATTGTGCAGAACATTTTTCATGGATTATCTAATGCAATCCCCAGAGCAGTGCTCTCCGATAGAACTTTGTAAAGATGCAAATGTCCAGTGCCGCTGGCCACACATGGCCGCCAAGTACTTGACATCTGGCTAGTGTGACCGAGGAATTGAATTTTGCATTTTGTTTAACGTTAGTTAATTTAAATAACCACATAGGATTAGTGGCTACTGTATAGGGCAGCTTGCCTTACAGCCGGCCCATGGGCGTAGGTCCTATTATTAATCACATCTGTGAAGTACGGTGGGATGCTCTGGAAATGCTCCTCTGGGAGATGGGCCAGAAGTTGCCACAGTTCTTCCCTGGACTTGGCAGTGTGTCCCTCTGGCCCTGGGGAGGGGTCCCTGGCCCCTCTGCAGTTTGCCTTGGATGGGTGGTTCTGCTGGGCCCTCTTCCTCCTGGCCTGGCTGACTTCTGTTCTCTCTCCTCAGATTTCTATCACTCTAAACGCCGGCTGATCAGCTCCAAGAGGAAGCCCTAACCCAGCCGCTGGAAGCTAGGTCATCCTGGAAACAAGGGGGCCACTGTAGGCCTCTTCTACATCTTTTGCCTGATTCCTTCAGTTTGTGTGTCTTAATTATTATTTGTGTTTTAATTTAAACTCCTCCTCATGTATATACCCTGCTTGCCCCCACCCTCCTCAGACCCCCAGCCTCTGGCATTAGAATTATTTAAAAAAAAATTAGGTAGCAGAAAACTAGGCTTATTAGAGTGCTAGGTATTTTTATTATGTGAACTCTTATTTAAGCCCTCCTCATCCTTTGCTGTCCATTTCCTCTCTCCCTGAGGTACGGTGAGGCTGGCACGACCCTCACCAGCTGGGTGGTACTCTCTGGAGGTACCTGGCTCCCTCCCCTCACCGTCTGATGAGTATTACAAAGTTCTACCCCTTTCCCGCATTCTCAGACCTGAATTCCTTATAATTTGAGAAGTGAACAGATAGCACTTTGAAGGGGACCCAACAGAGTGGGGAGCATCATCGAAACTTTGAGGTCCCCTCACTCCCCTCGAAGGTTGGGCAGGGTGACCTTGAAGTGGGCACAGCCTGGAACAGGCCTGGGGATTTGATACCCTCGTGGCCCTTGATAACCCCCTCGGTCCCGTGAAGGTGTGGGGAAGGTCGGGTCCCGTAGCAGACCACCCCACCTCCCCTCCACCCGTGGGGGAGCCGGCCTCAGTGTTTGGCTTCGCCTTCCCCTGCACTTTTCTAGGGGCCCCAGAGGCCCCTCTTTCCCAGTTGGGCTCTCAGTCCCTCTCTGCTCCTCTCCCTTCCTCCATGTCCTTTCCCTTTTGTACCTTCTCAGCCCTGGGTGGCAACTCCGGGGTGCCTGTCCCCCAACTCAGTGGACTGGAAGGGGAAGGGGCACGCTAGAAGTAGGGTTCCCCAGTTCTACCTCAGGCAGCTCAAGCAGTGACCACCCCCTCCTCTTAGCTCTTGGGGTGGTGGTCCTGGATGGTCAGACAGGCCTCCTTGAATGGGGATCTCTCTGTGTGAGGGGTATGTGGGTGAGAAGCAGGAGGGAGATTGTGACACCAGCCCCTGGAACTCATCCAAGGACGTTTTCCATTTGCCCCACCCCTCCCCCATTTCATTGCACTTTGAATAGCAACTGAACAAGGAGTTAGGTGTTTTATGATGGCGGGAGTAGAGGCTATGGATAGGGCACACTAAGTGGGTGGATATGGGCCCAGGAGCTGTGAGTTGTTGTCTTTCCTGGCACTGAACCACTTGGTGGCTCTGACCCCAGACACCTTCCAGCTCCTGTAACATCCTGGCCTGGACTGTTTTCTCCTGGCTCCCATATGTCCTGGTTCTTCTGTCTCCACCTAGACTGTAAACCTCTCAAGGGCAGAGAATAAGTCCTGTACTGCCCTGTGTCCTTCAAAGCCCCTCCCACAGTGCTGGATATACAGTAGGTGCTCAATAAATATTTCTGGTGACTTCACTTGTAATATTACTGTTGTCGTCAATATACCTTGTTATTTATAAGAACAAGTAGGTGGAGGTTTTTTGGATTTTTTTTTTTTTTTTTTTTTTTTTTTTTTTTTTTTGCTGTACGCAGGCCTCTCACTGCTGTGGCCTCTCCCGTCACGGAGCACAGGCTCCGGATGCGCAGGCTCAGCAGCCATGGCTCACGGGCCCAGCCACTCTGCGGCATGTGGGATCTTCCCGGACCGGGGCACAAACCCGTGTCCCCTGCATCAGCAGGCGGACTCTCAACCACTGCGCCACCAGGGAAGCCCTGGATTGTTTTTATAATTTAAAAAATTAAGCACTTAAATTTTAAAAATGCAGAAAGCTTAGCAAATAGAAAGACCAAGACTACAGAACAAAAAGCAGACAACAATAACAAAACAAAATAATAAATCATCACACCTCTGTAGAGTGCCACTGTCAACATTTTGGTTTCTTGTGTGTGTGGTTTTTTTAGTAAAGAATATATTGTTACTCATCAGGGAAATGCAAATTAAAACCACAATAAGATACACACCTACCAGAATGACTAAGATGAAAAACACTGACAATGCCAAACGTTGGCAAGGATTTGGAGCAACTGGAACTCTTATACCTTCTGATGGAACTATAAACTATTTTAACTACTTTGGAAAACTCTTTGGCAATATCTCCTGAAGATGCCTTCCCTCATGCCTGCCCCGTGACCAGGAATTCTATTCTTAGGTTTGTTCTCAAGAGAAATGAGTACACATTTCTGCCAAAAGACATGTTCATAGCAGCATTATTCATAACAGAGCCAAACCAGAAACAACCTAAATGTCCATAACATAAGAAAAGATACATAAGTTGTGGTATCTGTATATAGTGGAATACTATATGACATTAAAAAGAACAAAGTACTCTTACTGCATCTTCTGATTACCTATTCATAGTTAACAACCCTAAGACTTAGTAGCTTAAAACAATAATGATCTGTTCGCTCTGGATTGTGCAATTTGGTCAAGAACTACTTTTCAAATGCTGACTAATTCTCTGCTGTACAGGGCGTGGCTTTGCTCCAGAATCCTAGGGGTCTGAGATGAGGCTCTGCCTTTGGGGCTTTTGGAGACTTTACACTGTTTACTTATCGCCCATGGATATTTCTAGTATCGTGGGATATGCTGGGCCATACATCCCAAGCGCTTGCCCCATATCAAGGACCTATTGCAGAGCCTCTTTTGCTCTGGACTCCACTTAATCAAGTCATAGAGTATATGGGTTGGATCAGTATTTAGTATACTGCCTCCAAAATCCTTATTGGCCACCAGCGCTATGCCTCTTTTTAGTGGTAGGATGTCCACAGTATAATAACTTGTCCTTTACTATAGAGGGAGTGTCTCAGCATGCCCCAACTCATTTGACCATTTAAAACTTAACTAATGGGGCTTCCCTGGTGGCGCAGTGGTTAAGAAACTGTCTGCCAATGCAAGGGACACAGGTTCGAGCCCTGGCCCGGGGAGATCCCACATGCCGTGGAGCAACTAAGCCTGTGTGCCACAACTACTGAAGCCTGTGTGCCTAGAGTCTGCACTCCACAACAAGAGAAGCCACCGCAATGAGAAGCCTGTGCACCGCAACAGAGTAGCCCCCGCTCACCGCAACTAGAGAAAGCCCGCGCACAGCAACAAAGACCCAACACAGCCAAAACAAACAAATTTATTTTAAAAAAAAACTAACATGATAGGTTTCTGAATATTTGTGTGGAATGTGGTCATGACCCACTTTTTTTTTTTTTTTGGTTTTGTTGGGCTTTGTCTTCGTTGCTGCCCGTGGGCTTTCTCTAGTTGTGGTGAGTGGGGTCTACTCTTTGTTGCGGTGCATGGGCTTCTCATCGTGGTGGCTTCTCTTGTTGCGGAGCACGGGCTCTAGGTGTGCAGACTTCAGTAGTTGTGGTGCGCAGGCTTCAGTAGTTGTGGCTCGTGGGCTCTAGAGCACAGGCTTAGTAGTTGTGGCACATGGGCTTAGTTGCTCTGCGGCATGTGGGATCTTCCCGGACCAGGGCTCGAACCTGTGTCCCCTGCGTTGGCAGGCGGATTCTTAACCACTGTGCCACCAGGGAAGTCCTCATGACACACTTTTGATCTGCTTTTCTGATATGGATTGGAAAGAATGCATTGGCCGTATTATTAGCTTCTTACAGTCAGAGGCCGCGGAGACTATTCTAGTAAAGATACCATATCTGATATAATGGCTGCCATTAGGGCTGCCTCATGGATAATCATCAATCACCATGTTACATTTGGTTTCTGTAAGAGCAAGATGGGGGGTAGATTGGGAAACACTCTGTGTCCTTTACGTTTTTGAAGGTAGGACTAACCTTTGTAATTCCACCAGGGCTGTGGTCTTGCTTCTGATTTACTATCTTGACCAGTGGGATAACTTAAGAGACTGCTACTCAGTCCTTTCCCTAATGGCTCTTATTCCACAGATTAGGGAACCATTGTGAGGGTTCTGTTAGCTGCTAAGTACATCCACACCAATTTGCATTCAGGGGCTAGGAAATAGCCACAGACTCATTGGACCCATCGGACTCCGAGAGGGAGCCACGCTGCATGGCTGTGGGATCTTAGTTCCCCAACCAGGAATTGAACCCGAGCCCTCGGCAGTGAGAGCACAGAGCTCTAACCACTGGACTGCCAGGGAATTCCCCAGGATGTTTCATCGTGAATCAAGAGAGAGGCCTCAATAAACATTCTCTCTAGCAATCTTGTATTCCTCATCTCCCTCAGCCCCAGTCCCATACCCCTGAGATCTCTTCCATGTGTTTCCCTGTTCCTAGCAATACATACCAGCCACACCTGTAGCTTTTTGCTAAGTTGTTTCCTCCAGTAGCAGGGACTGTACTTTCCTGCTTGGGCAACGCTGAGACCTGACCCAATTATTGGTCTAAGAGAAGTGGCTGGCGAACCCCTACTCTGTGGACCAACTGACCATTTTGGTATAAAGTTTGACTTCAATATAGACACACCCATTTGCTTGTTGCCTGTGGCTGTTTTTTTAAGTAGTACAAAAGCAGAAATGAGTAGTTGCGACAGAGACCACTTGGCCCACAAACCTAAAATATTTACTCTCTTGTCCTTAAGGTGTTTTGCTGACTCTTGTCTAGAGGCAGAGAGGGGAGGTGGGGTGAATCTTCATGTGACGGGAGAGTGTTCTCCTCTAGAGAGGGAGGGGGCATTCTGCAGGCCTGGAGGGCTCAGGGGAAGCTGGGAGTATAAGGTTCATCCGTACAAACATCTCCATTCCAGGACCAGCTGTGGCTGTGCATCCGGTCTCTCTTGTAGCTCCACCACCTTTATACTAGATCCTGGCGCTGATTATCAGCACAGACTGCTCTTGGGCCACAGGAGATGAGGGCCATTTAGAATGCTCTGATGGGGGTCTCCTGTCCCACACAGCCTGCCCTGAGTTGAGTCTGTGATTCTCCTTCTTCAAGACTTCTAGGGCAGTCAACAGAAGCCAGCCAACCTTGCAATCCTCATAATTACCATGGCCCCATATCTTTCTGTACCTCTCCCCGGTCTGCCTCCCACAGCTGGGTCTCTGTCACCATGAGGCTGCAGCCTATGTGGGGTTGGGGGTTATCACCGCCCCACTCACTGCTGGCATCGGGCCTCCATTGTCATCTCACTGGTGAGGGATCCATTTTCAGAAGCCCTCCTGCCATTTCTGCTACCAACTTAGACTTTTTTCCCTCAAAAGCAACCTGAGACAAGGACGTATGTGTAGGTGGTTTACTTGGGAGTAAAGTGGGAGAGCGGAAGCTGGAAGCACAAGTGGGAGAGCGGAGAGTGCGGGACAGGAAAGGAGAAAGCCACTGGAGGTGCTGGTGAGCAAGTTCTGCTGTGTCCACCTGGGAGCTCTGAGGAGACCGTGTGGAATGCGCCCTAGGATTGTCCCAGGGGGTACTTGCCTGGGTATCTCTCAGGTACTTAAGCACTGACGCCAGCCATGGCTGACTGAGGGCAGCCTCCAGGAGCAAGTTCAGGTTGCTCCCTGGGTGGATCTAGTTCCTGTGATGCCAGAGAAAATGAGAAGGATGCAAGCGTTTGAGGTGAGAAGCTATATCCCTGTCAGGAACTATTAACCACAACTTCCAGTGAACACAGACATGGGCCTGGGGATGCAGGTGGGGCATCAGCAGTGGCTGCTATAACTACGCTTCAGCCAGCCTAGGGCCCAGGTGAGCAAGCTGGCAAAAATCACTGTAGCTTTACCCCCTCCCACCCAGCTTACAGAAACACGAGCACCCTGAGGGTTGGTCTTTGCCTCTTGTATTCACTGCTGTATCCCAACACCTAGAAAGTTCCCAGCATATCATAGGTGCTCAATAAATATTTTTTGAATGATTCACTGCAGCTTGAATTTCCGTCTTGACCTGAGCATTTGTCTCCCAAACTCCACCCCAGCCCCAATCCTCAACCCTATCCGCCCCCCGCCCCGATCCCAGCTCTCACTTCACTGCCCCTCATCACTCAACAGCCAGTCTGGCGTGTGAACAAGGCCACCTGAAAATTGCTAGGATGGAGAAGTTGGAGGTTCTCTCAGTCTCCTATTAACAAGCACAAAAGTAACAACAGCTGGGCTTCCCTGGTGGCGCAGTTGGTTGAGAGTCCGCCTGCCGATGTAGGGGACACGGGTTCGTGCCCCGGCCTGGGAAGATCCCACATGCCGCGGAGCGGCTGGGCCCGTGAGCCATGGCCACTGAGCCTGCGCGTCTGGAGCCTGTTGCTCCGCAACAGGAGAGGCCACAACAGTGAGAGGCCCGCGTACCGCAAAATAAAAAAATAAATAAAAAAAACAAACAAACCATCAAAAACAAAACAAAACAAAACAAAAAAAACCCCACAAAGTAACAACAGCTGACATTGATTATCATCTGCCTAACACGGTTCCAAATGCTTTATATGGGTTTATATAGCACTGAATCCTTACAATACACAACCAAGGTGGGCACTATTATGGCCTCTGTTTTACAGATAAGAAATTGAGGCAACAAACCTTTACATCACTTGCCTGAGGTCACACCCCTATGAAGTGGTGGGGCACCAGGATATTCACGCTGATGACCCAGGTCATATTGCCTGTTCAGTAACCCAGAAAGGGGAAGTGCCTCGCCCAGGGCCACTGCTGCCATGACAACTCTTCAGAGGAGGCTTTAGGGCACCTGTCTTCTTCTGTGTCCCTCCTCAGTCTTTGATGTAACTTAGGTTTTCTCAGTCTTAGGTAAAGCTGTATCCCAACAGTAAATGCTGGAGAGGGTGTGGAGAAAGGGAAGTCCTCTTGCTCTGTTGGTGGGAATGTAAATTGAAACAGCCACTATGGAGAACAGTCTGGAGGTTCCTTAAAAAACTAGAAATAGAACTACCATATGACCCAGCAATCCCACTACTGTGCATATACCCTGAGAAAACCATAATTCAAAAAGAAACATGTACCACAATGTTCATTGCAGTACTATTTACAATAGCCAGGTCATGGAAGCAACCTAAGTGTCCATCGACAGATGAATGGATAAAGAAGATGTGGTACATATACACAATGGAATAAAAAGCCATAAAAAGGAATGAAACTGGGTCATTTATAGAGACGTGGATGGACCTAGAGTCTGTCATACAGAGTGAAGTAAGTCAGAAAGAGAAAAACAAATATCGTATATTAAGGCATATATGTGGAATCTAGAAAAATGATACAGATGAACCTAACTGCAGGGCAAGAATGGAGACACAGACATAGAGAATGGACTTGTGGCCATGGTGGGGAGGGGGAAGGGGGTGAGATGAATTGGGAGATTGGGATTGACATATATACACTACCATGTGTGAAATAGATAGCTAGTGGGAACATGTTGTATAGCACAGGGAGCTCAGCTCGGTGCTCTGTGGTGACCTAGATGGGTGGGATGGGGGTGGGGAGGGAGGTCCAAGAGGGAGGAGATATATGTATACATATAGATGTTTCACTTCTTTGTATAGAAGAAACTAACACAACATTGTAAAGCAACTATACCCCAATTAAAAAAACAACAACAATATCTTTTGAAGGTTATTCCATATCAGTCTACCCGGATCTTTCTCATTTTCCATCATATGCACGTATCAGAACTTATTTAACTAGTTTCCTGTTGGTGGAAATTTAGGTTGTTTCCAATCCTCTGCTACGACAGACAATGCTGTAATGAATATCCTTTTAAATCGTCATTTTGTACATCACCCATAGGACAAATGACTAGAACTGAAATTGCTGAGTAAAAAGCTTTTTGCATTTTAAATGTTGATAGATATTATCACATTACTTTTCATGAAAGGTGTACTGGTTTATGTTCTTACAAAAAATCTGTGAAAATGTTTTTCTACATCCTTTACAACATGGTACGTTATTTTTTTGTTTGTTTTGTTTTGTTTTACCAACTGGATAACTTAAAATGCTATCTCATTGTAGTTTTTTTTAAAATTTATTTTATTATGAGTGAAGGTAAACATTTTTTCATGTGTCTAAAAGCCATATTTTTTCCCATGCATGTCTATTCATATATGATAACAATTTCTCTAATGCATTATTGGTTTTACATTGATCTGCAAGAGCTCATGATATAAAAAGGAAATTAGCTTACTTTCTGTGCTATTTTTTCTTAGTTTGTTTGCCTTTTTATTTGTCAATGGTAATTTTTTTTGTTCTTGCCATTCATTTGTTTTCTTTTTTTCTTTAAAAATTTCTATCTGGTGGATTGCCTCAGTCTTTTATTTTATGGCTTCTAATGCTTTTTGATATGGCTGGAAAGGCCTTAAATGCTCCAAGAGTATTTTTTAAATTATCCAATAATTTCTTTTGGCATTTGTTCAAACATACACAAAAGTAGAGAGAAGAATAGAAGGAGCCAGAGTTACCCTCATCAACTTCAACAACAGTCAGAATAGGGCAGGGCCAGTCTCATTTCACCTACGTCCCACACATTCCCCCATCCCTTGACTATTTTGAAGCAAATTGCAAACAACATATAATTGTACGATTTTTTTTAATGCTGAAACTTTTGATCTGGAATTATTTTAGAGTTAGAGCTCCAACTTTGTTTTCTGCAGATACCTAACCCATTCTTCCCACAGTTTACTGAATAAACCATTGTTTCTCCATTGATTTGGGTTTTTTTAAGTTTATTTTTTAAACATATTTATTTATTTGTTTTTTGTTTCTTTGTTTATATTTATTTTGGCTGCACTGGGTCTCAGCGGCAGTGCGCGGGATCTTTGTTGTGGCATGCGGGATCTTTAGTTGTGGCACGCGAACTCTTAGTTGCGGCATGCATGCAGGATCTAGTTCCCCAATCAGGGATTGAACCCGGGCCCCCTGCATTGGGAGCACGGAGTTTCACCCACTGGACCACCAGGGAAGTCCCTCTCCACTGATTTGAAGTCCCTCTCCACTGATTTGAAATGCCACCATTATCATACAATAAATTCCCATATATAGTGAGTCTGTTCCTTTCTATTCTTATTTATTTATTTATGGTTGCGTTGGGTCTTCATTGCTGCTCGCGGGCTTTCCCTAGTTGCAGTGAGTGGGGGCTACTCTTTGTTGTGGTGCGCAGGCTTCGCATTGTGGTGGCTTCTCTTGTTGTGGAGCACAGGCTCTAGGCTCACGGGCTTCAGTAGTTGTGGCATGTGGGCTCAGTAGTTGTGGCTCATGGGCTCTAGAGCACAGACTCAGTAGTTGTGGTGCATGGGCTTAGTTGCTCCGTGGCATATGGGATCTTCCCGGACCAGGGCTTGAACCCGTGTCCCCTGAATTGGCAGGTGGATTTTTAACCACTGCGCCACCAGGGAAGTCCCCCTTTCTATTCTTTATTTTGTCCCATCAGTCCATCCATTTATATTTTTGCTCCAGTACCATGCAGTTCTGATGGATGTAGCTCTACAATATATTTTGGTGTTAGGTTAGACATTCCCTAAAAGATGCTTTGGGTGTGGGCCTCCCCTGGATTTTGAAGACGTGGTCTGAGAATGAGGATCTGAGGTAAGCCATGGTGTATACACTCAGTTTTAGCCATAACTGTGCCCTTCAACACTTTTGCTGGGATAAGGTGAGGCATCACTCTGGCAACCAGAGACTCGGGTCCTAGTTCTGTCTTTGCCACTGAGAACTGGATGACCTTACCCTGAAGAGCTTCTGTGGCTCCCCATCAGCTCCAGCTTTCTCCAGTTCTAAGATTGTAGGGCTAGGGCTCCTTGGGAGTACCAGGCAAGATGGCGAAAGTGTAACCAGTGGTCACTTTGACAGGAAGTCCCATAGATTAACACAGGAGATTGGCTCCTCGGGGAACGGAAAGAGTGATTAAGCAAGACTCAAGACTGTTAACAGTTCCAGAGCTCGTGGGCTCCTGGAGGCAGTTGTTGCCTCATTACCGGGTCCAGGAGGCACGGGGCTGCATGCACGATTGGGAGTCTCTGAGAGGTGGGAGCTACCCTGGAGTTGCAATGCTTCTTTTCTTTGGCGGGGTGAGGATTGGGGAGGGAGCTGTGGTCCCCACCCAGCTCCTGGAACGAGGTGCAAAGGGCTAAGCCCTTTTCTCATGAATTTGGACCTCTCTGCATCTAGCAGAAGGCACTTGGGCAGGAGACTTGAATAGATTACCTACCCTTAAATGGCCATGTGACCCTGGGCAAGTCACCTGGCTTCTCAGAGCCTCGGTTTCCCTATCAGGTTAGTGGGGGGAAGGGAGAGGATAAATATACTAGGAGGTCTCTGAGACCCACTGACATGGACAATTTGGGTTCTGTGACTATCACTATTACTTATAGTTATTGTAGTAGTTGGAGTGAAGAGCTTACCCAGTTCCTCAGCCCTTTGGAGAGAGAATGATGGAACTGGGAGAGGCCCTAAGGCAATCACAGATGCTGTGATTCTGTCCCTGTCCCCTACAGCATCCTTCTTACAAGACTCTCCCCTTCCTGAGGGAAAGCCTGTGGTGCCTGCTTGCTGAACCGAATCCTACAGTGGGGAGCTGATTTCTGGGATGCCTGGGAGCAGGATTCATTTGCCCTCAAGTCTGGCCTCAAACTTTATACGATTTCTTGGGCGAGGAAGTGGGGAGAGGTAGTAGTGCTGGGGGTGCGTGTATGTATGTGTGCTCCTGGCCAGGATGAGGTTTCCCACTTTTACAAGGATGAGGTAATGATGATCAATAAGGGGAATGTGGGGACTTCCCTGGCGGTCCAGTGATTAGGACTCTGCGCTTCTGCTGCTGGGAGTCTGGGTTCGATCCCTGGCTGGGAAACTACGATCCCACAAGACACAGCACTTGGCCAAAAAAATAATAATAATAAGGGGAATATGGCAGAGGAGAGGCCTCTGAAGGAGGGCTGCCCCTGCGGGCTGACTCTGAGGGTGTTGTTCTGAGTGACTCTGAGAGGGCAGGGACCTTCGTAGACGCCAGCAGCCGTGAGGGGTGTCCTGTCTGACTGTGAGAGTTGACCGTGAGGGCGGTGTGTGTGTGTGTGTGTGTGTGTGTGTGTGTGTGTGCGCGTGCGCGCACATATATGTGCGCACACACATGTACACACGTGAGGACTGACCGAAGGGCGTCCCCATTGTCTCTGAGTGGCCATACCTGGCCATGATGGGGGCATAGACTGTTTTTAGGCGTACGTTGCAAAGCCGTGAGGGGGCAGTCCACTGTCCCTGACTGATGGTGACAGGTATGTTGAGACAGAACTGGCGGTAGGTCACCTGCTGCCTTTCTGCCCTAGGCCTCCTGACAGGCAAGGAGGGGGCCACCAAGTACCCTCTAGGGAGAGAAGGATTGACAGACTCAGAGGGCTGATGCTGAGGCCTTTGGCGTAGTGGGGACTGGTGAGGTGTCCAGGAAGTGCTGCTTTCTTACAAAGTGCCAGGGGACTGATGGAAATAGGGTGCAGCTCGACTAGGAACTCCCGGACAGTGATGTCAAGAGCATCCCATGTCCTGCGATGTGGTCGCAGGGAATCTATTTCGGGATTCTAACTCCCTTCACTTGTGGGAGCCTGACAGACTCAGTGATGTGACACCCACATCACAGTAGACTCTTCCCCCAGCACTTCAGTTCTAGAAGCTTCCGCACTGGGAATCTTATCTTGCTGCCTCATGTGTGTGTTATCTCATGTGTGTGTTATCTCTGTCAACAGAAGTACACGTGGAACTTAAGTTCCCAAGTCTCATGACCCGAGCAAAGCCTGCCCATTCTGCCCTGTTCCAAAGCCCTGTCCCATCATGGCTGCTCTGCCAGGTGTCTGTGATCCACAGAGGGGCCTCCTGTCCGCCGAGGAGGTACCTCTCCAAGGAGTGGTCTTGGAGCAAGTCTGTCCCATGACAAACCAGGAGAGTGGATCTGGTGCCAGATTTGCTTCTGACATCATGGCTTGGGCAGGTCTCTGCCTTTCGGAGCCTACCTCCCTGAGTTTCCTCATCTGCTGAGTGGGGATAAATCGTATCTGTACAGCACCCAACTTTTATGAGACGCAGATGGAATTTCACCCTCATCCATGTTGTCACCACAATTGTCATGGCTAACTTTACCCAGTGGTTGCTGTTTTCGGGGCATAGCTGTGAGCGCTTTACATGGATTATATATTCAACAGATATTTGCTAAGCGCCAGCTGTATGCAAGGCACTGTTCTAGGCATTTGGGATAGAGCAGTGAATGAAAGAGTAAATTCCTTACTCCCATGAGGCTTCTGTTTCAGTAAGAGGAGACGCAAATTTTACCAAATAAATGAATAAAAATACTCTATTCTGGGAAGGGGACAAGCGCTAAGAGAAAATAAGGCCAGGGAACTTCCCTGGTGGTCCAGTGGTTAAGAATTTGTGTTTCCACTGCAGGGGGCATGGGTTCAATCCCTGGTCGGGGAACTAAGATCCCCAATCAAAAATAAATAAGTAAATTAATTTAAAATAAAAAGAAAGTAAGTAAAGCCAGAAGGGAGGTGGGCTCTGCTGGGAATGGGAAGGGGTGTTTCCACTTCAATTGTCTCCTCTCATCTTCACAACAACCCTGTGTGGTAGATATTAGTCTCATGTTCCAGTGAGGAGACTAAGGCACAGGGATGTTATGTGACTTGCCCAAGGTCACACAGCCAGTGAGCGGCAGGGCTCAGGAGGCAGAGTCTGTCTGACTCTAAAGCAATGGGACTAGAAGTCACTGCCTCTCTTGGCCACTTTTTCCACATTTATGGGTCGAGAGGGTGGGTTGGACTCTCTTCTGGTACTGACACTCAGTGAGTGTTTCTTTGATTACAATACACAAGGCCCAAGGCCGAGCCCACTGGAGGGTCGTGGGGTCATGGACGGAGGGAACTCCCCTCTTAGGGGGATGGTGAGTGAGGATGGATATTGACCTCTGGGTGTGGACAGATGCACCCCAAGGAGGGGTGTGTATCTCATCATTGTTTCCAGGGGCAACATTAAGGGTGATGGGGGAGTGGGAGATACTAGCAGAAGGACAGTTAGATTTGTGGAGGAAATTCTCTATTCTAACCCCTGGAATCTCATTCTTGGCTTCCCCCCCACCGGTGTTTTGTTTTTGTTTTTTTGGCCAAACCATGGCTTGCGGAATTTCAGTTCCCCGACCAGGGATTGAACCTGGGCCCCGGCAGTGAGAGCATGAAGTCCTAACTACTGGACCACCAGGGAATTCCTATCTCCCCTGCCTTTTATTAAGAAATCTTTCAAATCTACAAAGGAGTTGAGCAAATAGTTCAATGAATGCTATTGGACAGATGGCTAACAATTTGCCCCATTTACTCTCCCCCTCCCACCCACACTTACGTCCTGTTCATTTGCTTATGTATTTACTTAGAACCATTTGAAAGTGAAATGCAGACATTATACACTTCAGCATGGATCCCGTAAAGACAAAGAGATTCTTCTACATGATCACAACACTTGTACCACACCTAAGAAATTCCACATTGCTCAGTGAATATCGTCTAATATGAAGTCCATATTCAAATTTCCCCATTTGCCCCCAAAATGTCCCTTATTCCTACTGTGTTTTTGTTTTTTTTTTTTTAATTAATTAATTAATTTATTTTTGGCTGCATTGGATCTTCGTTGCTGTGCACGGGCTTTCTCTAGTTGCGGCGAGTGGGGGCTACTCTTTCGTTCCGGTGTGCAGGCTTCTCATTGTGGTGGCTTCTCTTGTTGCAGAGCATGGGCTCTAGGCGTGCGGGCTTTAGTAGTTGTGGCATGTGGGCTCAGTAGTTGTGCCTCACGGGCTCTAGAGCACGGGCTCAGTAGTTGTGGCGCACGGGCTCAGTTGCTCCGCAGCCTGTGGGATCTTCCCGGACCACGGCTCAAACCCATGTCCCCTGCATTGGCAGGTGGATTCCCAACCACTGCGCCATCTGGGAAGCCCCCTACTGTTTTGTTTTTTGAAGGGAAATCCAATTAACGATTGTATAATATATTCAGGTGCCATTTATCTTTATTCTCTTGAATATAGAACAGTCCCCCTGCTTTATTTTTTCTTTTACGACACTAATCTTTTTTTGAGTCTACTCAGTTATCTAGTAGAACAACCCGCATTCTGAAGGACAGTGTGTGTCAGCGGAGGAAACAGTGAGTAACTGAGGGTCCAACACTTGCCCAGAGCAAGGCTGGGTATCATGAGGCGATCCAGGGTTAAAACTGATCTCTCCTGCCCTGGAACTCACTGCTAAATTATGTCACCTCCCCCAGGAAGTCCTCCCTGATAGGCACTAGCGAGTTGTTCCTTTCGCAGTGCTCTCACAGCACTTGGCATACAGGTCTACTGCCCCTTCCACACTGTGCTGTAATTAATTTTGTGTCTTCTTCTGCATGAGGTTATGTGAGTGCCTCTAGGGGAGACCAGGAGTTAGTCCACCCCTATAACTACAGGGCCAGGGGCTCCACTTGGGTATGTAGGTTGTGTCCTGTACAAGGGTACCTGACCAAGGGGGTGAGTGGGGACTGGAATCCAGCCCACAGTCCACTTGCCAACCCGTGGGCCCTGGCACTGGGCTGCATCTGCCCAGAGGAAGGGGCACTTTTCCTAATTTGCCTAATGGAGCCTCACACGTCACAGCAGGCTCGTTTTCCACTGTGCTGGCATTCGGTCGGTGCTCAGTGAACAGCTGTTGCTTAAATGCATGCTAGATCTTGGGAAGGGTTTGGGCAGAAGAGATGTTCTGGTAACTGTTCTTTGGGGGAAAAAACCCCTGACTTGTAGCATTTGCTGATTCCCATGGTGTAAATACTCCCACAGCGGGTGATTGCAGGCCGCTGATTGGGAAGAGAGGTACCCAATTGGCTCTTGCAAAGCTCTAATGTGTGCCTCCAGCACACCACTGTGGTTTTACATCTATAATCTTAAAGCTGCATCTGAAGCAGACTTTGAAGGCCCCGAGAGAGAGACAGAAAGAGATATGGAGAGAAACAGGTAGAGAGAAAAAGCAGAAAGGGAAGAGAAAGAGGCAATAACTGATAAGGAGTCAGAGACTCTACTTCACTTTTAAAGTTTGGGGCCTCCCCAAGGGTGAGGAATTGCTTCATTGAGGTTCTATGCAACCTGTGTGAAGGAACTTGCCCAAGGGGAGGCTAGACCAGTGGCTCCAGACTCCTGCAATGAGCCCATTGTCCCTGAGGCAGAGTCCACGATCCCTCCACTCAGCCTGTCTGTGACCTTTGACCCCAACAGGAAAAGTCCAGGGTGGGTGTAGTGCTCTTGCTTCATCAGTCCCTTCACACATGCTGTTCACTGCTTCTAAATCTTACCCGCTTCCTTTAGAGCTTGGCTCAAGTCTCAGCACCTGCAGGAAGCTGCCTATGTGCACATCAAACCCTTCCCACCCTATACAGTTTATGTGCCCCAGACTTATTCTCACCTCCCCCTCGCCACTCCCCACTAGGACCAGACTCTACTCCTTCCAGACTCCAGCCTCCTTCTCTCTTACCTTGAGGTCTCACCTGGACAAATCCTTATCCATCAAAATCCTTATCAATGGACTGACCTTGAGTGACAGATGAAAGTAGCCCAATTAATGAATTTGACAACCCTTACTTGAGCACCTACTATGTGCTAGGGAGCTGGGAGCAGTGTGGACCGAGGCACAGAATAATATTCCTATAGGGGGAGCCCAGAACATCATGGGGTCACAGATAAAGGGGCATGAACCCTGCTTGAAGCATGGAGGAGCTTCAAGGAGGAGGTTAGACTCTAAGGTGAAGGGGGAAGAGGTATCAGCTAGGCAAGGGGATGAGAGAATCAGGGAGGTTTGGGGCAAAGGGAGCAAGCGTGCGAGGGAATCTGGCATTCCAGGAATGGCGAGTGGTTCAGAAAGGATGACATGGACCATGATGGGATGCAGAGGTGAGGGGGTGAAGGATGCGCATGTCTTGAAAGGCCATAAAAGCCATGTGGGGGAGCTACGGATTCCCTGGTGCATATGTGGAAGGAGTAGAGAAACGTTGTTAAGGAGGAAAAAGAGGTTGGAGGCCAGGTGAGGCTGAGAGAGGGAGGAAGGGAGGATGGAGAGAGCCCCTGCTGGAAGCTGTGATGTGAGGGGATAAGCTGGTAGAGCAGCAAGTTGCTTCTTTCTGGTCTTTCAGACAGTGAGATCCTGGACCATCCTGTGTAACCACCCCCAAGTAAGGCAATAGAACCTATGATGGCTGGAGAAGACTTTTTTTTTTTGGCTGCGTTGGGTCTTCGTTGCTGCCGTGGGCTTTCTCTAGTTGCCGCAAGCGGGGGCTACTCTTCGTTGCAGTGCGCGGGCTTCTCACTGCGCTGGCTTCTCTTGTTGCAGAGCACGGGCTCTAGGCACGCAGGCTTTAGTAGTTGCAGCATGTGGGCTCAGTAGTTACGGCATGCAGGACCTAGAGCGCGCAGGCTTCAGTAGTTGTGGTGTGTGGGCTCGGTAGTTGTGGTTCGTGGGCTCTAGACTGGAGGCTCAGTAGCTGTGGCACACTGGCTTAGTTGCTCCACGGCATCTGGGATCTTCCAGGACCAGGGATCAAACCTATGTCCCTTGCATTGGCAGGTGGATTCTTAACCACTACGCCACCAGGGAAGTCCCAGAGAAGACTTTTGACAGTTGAACAGAGAATTGAAGGAGATGAGGGCATGTGGATACCTCAGGGAAGAGCATTCCAGGCGAGGGAACAGAAAGGGCAAAGGCCCTGAGCGGGATGTGTGGGAGGCCGTCAGCTGGGGGTGGGTGATGAGTCAGAGAGGCCAGCGCAGGTCAGATCAGGCAGGGCTTCATCAGCCACCGTGGATTTTCTCCAGGGGTGATGGGGAGTCATGGGAGAGTTTCGAGCAGGGAGTGACTGTGTTCAGCAGCCCAGTGTCCCCTCACCTCTCTGTCCCCAGGCCAAAGCACCATGGAGAGTGGACAGAGAGTGCCCCGAAAGAGCCGGAAGCTAGGCTCCAGCCGCCGGCGGCAGATGCGAGAGCCAGCTGATGGCCAGGATGCCTCTGTGGCCCCCGAGCCAGAGTCCTGGTCCTCCCAGTCAGCTGCAGAACTGCAGGGCTTCTTCCAGGACTGTGGTGCCCAGGAGAGGGGCTTTGTCACTCGAGAGGATCTGGCGGTGAGTCCAAGGCCCCATCCCCCTGAATCCCTTTTCCACAGCCTTCTGAGACTCCCCATCCCAGGAAAGCAGAGCTTGCCTGCTGTTTTCGCTTTCTCTCATCTCAAATTTGCTCTTAGGAAAGGCTAGGAATTTGTTCATACTAATGTGTAAATGATTGATAAGGCCTTTTGTGTTACCCTCTTCCAGAAATATTTGCATATTAACAAAGGAAAGGTTTTAGGCCAAAGAAGTAACTTGAGAATGGTATAATTTATTTTTATTTTTTTTAATTTTTTTACATCTTTATTGGAGTATAATTGCTTTACAATGGTGTGTTAGTTTCTGCTTTATAACAAAGTGAATCAGTTATACATATACATATGTTCCCATATCTCTTCCCTCTTGCGTCTCCCTCCCTCCCACCCTCCCTATCCCACCCCTCCAGGTGGTCACAAAGCACCCAGCTGATCTCCCTGTGCTATGCGGCTGCTTCCCACTAGCTATCTACCTTACGTTTGGTAGTGTATATATGTCCATGCCCCTCTCTCGCTTTGTCACAGCTTACCCTTCCCCCTCCCCATATCCTCAAGTCCATTCTCTAGTAGGTCTGTGTCTTTATTCCTGTCTTACTCCTAGGTTCTTCATGACATTTTTTTTTTTTTCTTAAATTGCAAATGGTATAATTTTAGGCCCACTGAGCAGGGAAGTTTATCTTGGGGAGCAGTCAGGGCCATGGAAATCAAACAATGTCAATGACTGCAAACTTCAATGCAACAGAAGACCAGCCAAGGTTGTACATGCCAAGAAGTAATCTTAGGCTGTGAGCTAGACCAAGATTGGCTGGATTTTTTTTTTTTTTTTTGGTTTCTCTTCATTTTCTACAAAGGGTCCTATGTGGGCTGCCGGAGTCTCACTGGACCTGTTGTCTCCTCCTGATACTGCTCTATGCTCAAGACTTTGTTCTTCCCCCATCAAAACTGACCCTTCTTATATTCTACCCTCAGGCCCACAAAAAAATACAAATGGCTGATGTTAACATATAATTTTCAAAATGGTTAAAAAAAAAGACTTTTGAGTAAATATAAAATCAATACTTATCAAAGATCTATCTAATTCATTATTATTATCAATCAGTGAGGGAACCAGTAAGATGTTAGGACAGGTTCAAGGACCATTTGAGAAGCTGGAATATTTATAGGCAATTTGACAGAAGAGTGTTAGGATAAGTTTGCTGAGTTCAGTTTTAAAAATGGCTAATGTCCAACAGGCCATAAATCTTTGGGGTTATCTGTACTACTAGGCAAAAATTATTTTCACCTCTCCTGGACAAAATCTACAAGTTAACAAGTAACTTCGATAAGTCTGGGACTTCTAATGAAAGGTAAACAATGAGATGAACTAAGTGCATTCCTCTCGTCTAGACAACACTTGGGTAGTCTTTACCCCCATATGGTATTGAAAGGATGTGCTGTCTACCTTTTTGCCTTATTTCCAAGTTTCAGATAATTTCCTGTGATCATAAATAATCTCCAAAGTTTTTTATTTTTGACATAAAACACTCTGATCTCAGTTGATTTGGCTCGATCATTTCCTTAGATGCAGTGAGGGAGCAAATAAAGCATGTGGACCTCCTGGACTGGGCTCTGCAAATCTAGAGTTTTGAAGTATTGAGCCATTTTAGCTTCTGTCCAGAAGTTTTCATATGGAATCTTAAGTTGGACTTTTAAAACCTCTGTTATTCGCTCTTCTACCTAGAGTGACCATCTGTCCCAGTTTGCCTGGGCTGGAGGGGTACCTGGGATGTGGGACTTTCAGTGTTGAAACTGGGAAAGTCTTGGGCAAACTGGAACAAGTTGGCCTCCCTACTAATATAGAAACCAAGCATAAGACTTTCTCTAGCATCTTTCACCTGCAGCACCTATAAATGTGAGGGACTTTCTCCCTTCTTGAGGTTCCCAATTTTTCTAAGGTCCCTCTCCTGCCCAGAAGTAACCTTCCTTATCACCTGTTCCCAGGCCAGCTTCCTGAGAGAGCTTTGCAGGCATTGCTTCGACAAGTGCACCTTACAGTGGACTTGTCACAATTGATTAAATGAGAATCATCTTTTAATACAACATCCAGTTACACAACTGATCTATTCAACTATATCCCAGTAAAAAGGAGGACAGATTCTTATTGAAACTGTGTAAATAACTATATTGCCAGAGAAAGGAAAGAGATTCAGGAAAAGTATTGAAGTATTGGTTTCTGAATCAGGAGGGGGTCAGTGAGATTCAGATACCATTTAAAATGTTAAATTTCAGTTTATGAAAGCATAATTTCCTAAACTGAAGGTTAGAGACAGCTCAAGAAGACAGAGAGAAGATTTCCTCATACATCCATAAAAATAAAACAATAAAAAAATAATATCAACTATATTCCCAGCAAATAACCACAGCTCGATTTCCTTTAACGATTCATTCAGTTCCATGTAATTAATTCTTCATCTACTGGGTCTTGAGTGAGCTGGCTGCTTCTGGACTGAAAAGAGTCCTAGAAATTGTGATCCACTGGCTCGGTCTGAAGGTCGGCTAATGCCAGCTTGGAATCCTGTACCCAAGTAAAGCATCAATAGTTCGTAGAACCTGGTACAGTCCTTTTCCACAAGACTTTGAGTGTGTGCTTTGTGGAAGACACAAACTACCCTGCAGCTTGTAACCAAGCCTTCAGGCAAGGGTAGGAAAGCAGAAATGTGTTTAGTAATGAGACTGAAAGCCTGTAGTTATTACAGTAACTAATAATATCAGAATGGAAGAGAGTAAAATGCTCTATTGGGATATGGTATATAACTATTTCATAAGAGTTTGATTAGTGTTTCCCCTGAAGATAAGAACATATTTTGCATAGTAAAGACATTGAGAAATCTCTAGGGCCTTCCCCTAAAGCATGCAGTTTCTGAAATATTTATATTAAGAGTGTTTTACCTATGTAAACTTAGCCTAGGAAAGGCTGAATATCTTTTCTGATCTGACAGTTCTTCCCACGATGCTCTTATAATAGTGTTGAGGTACTTAATAAATAAAGAGAAAGGTATCCTGACATTTTAATTTTATTTTTTTCTAAACTTAGGATCTGATGTTGGGAAGGCAAAACCAAAAGAGCCATCACAGAAGATAGGGCACTAGATTAAGATAGAATCATGGGATCCTGGGCTTCCCTGGTGGCGCAGTGGTTGAGAGTCCACCTGCCGATACAGGGGACACGGGTTCATGCCCCGGTCCGGGAAGATCCCACATGCCGCGGAGCGGCTGGGCCCGTGAGCCATGGCTGCTGAGCCTGCGCGTCAGGAGAGGCCACAACAGTGAGAGGCCCGCAGAATCATGGGATCCTGGGAAATAGTACTTGGTTTCCTATTTAATCAAAGTGACAATAAAATAAAACATTTTGAAATAAACATAGAAGGCAACACTATTGCAAGGATATTTAGCTCTTTTATAGGCGAAGTGGCTCTGTTTTTTGTTTTAAAGAAAATTAGAACACGATAAAGCCAAAATAAAGCAGAGAAAATTATTCTGCTGAGACATGGAATCAGTTTTCCGGGCAACTTACACAGAAGATTAATAGTCACCCCTTTTTATCCCTTGCCTAGAGCTCTAAGACCAATTTATCATTTTAATAGAGATGGAGCCAAATTCTAGTTTTGCATTAATATAACATGTGGCAGTAAAACTTTCACAAGATTGATTGATTTTTTTTAAACAAATTTATTTATTTGGCCGTGTTGGGTCTTCGCTGCTGCGCACAGGCTTTCTCTAGTTGTGGCGAGCAGAGTCTACTCTTCGTTGCGGTACGCGGACTTCTCATTGCGGTGGCTTCTCTTGTGGAGCACGGGCTCTAGGCACCCGGGCTTCTGTAGTTGTGGCACACGGGCTCAGTTGTTGTGGCTCGTGGGCTCTAGAGCACAGGCTCAGTAGTTGTGGCGCATGGGCTTAGTTGCTCCGTGGCATGTGGGATCTTCCAGACCAGGGCTCGAACCCATGTCTCCTGCATTGGCAGGTGGATTCTTAACCACTGCACCACCAGGGAAGTCCTAAACCAATTTAATTTAATTTGTCAAAGATTCACCTTAATTATCTGAACCTGGCTCCTTAAAAGTTTTCTGAGTTAGCAATTTCTTGTAAGAGGGATTTTTTTTTAAGTCCAGCACATTTAAAGCATTAGAAGTTCAGTTTTTTTTTTTTTTTCTGTGACTTTGGGGGCCATTAGATTTATATAAACACTTATTTGTCTCTACAAACCAATCCACACAGAACCCCTGTGAGAGATGTAGAACTCTAAGTCATTAATACCCAGATACAGAAAAATATTCACACTCACAATGAGAGTTAAGGGCCATTCTGAATTACAGACATGTAGACACACAGACAGGGCTTCTTTTCTCCAACCCTAGCCACAGGTCAAAAGTAAACACAGAAACAAAAACTCTCCAGTTCAGATTTCAAAGAGCTGTTCTCCTCCCCAGCGGGCTCAAAATTCTTAACCGATTTGAGGTCACACCTAGAAAAACAAACACACCACCACCAACAACAAAGGATTAGCAAACCAGATTTTCCGTTGTCTCTCAACCAACAGACACTAGGTCTCCTTCATGTATCCCATGGAGATCTCCAAATGGTCAGTCCATAAAACGGAATTCCCCATCATGGCTACCACCAAAACCAGAAGCAGAAAATCAGTAAAAACAAAAATGTAAAAACTAGAGAAACAGAGTCAGCAAACTTAAAGTTCTGTCACACTTGAGATTCCCTTCAAGAGCCAATGAAAAAAGTTCCTGGGTTCCCAGAGTCCATCTGGGGCTCTTTTTCCAGCAATGCAGTTTACTGAGTTCTGACAGCTGAGTCCACGGGGGCATCTCCATGAACCTCCAAAACTGTCAAAGTAGAATTTCCAAAAAGGTAAAATCATGACCCTTGGACAAAAATAAAATGAGTCTATACCAGAGGTTTTATTTAACTCATTTATTAATGAGAAATGTTATGAATGGTTGAAAGAGCATTTTAAAAGCTGGACAATTTAACAAAGAAATGTTAGAATCGGATTGCTGAGATAGATTTTTTTAAAGTTGGTTAATGTACAACAGGCCATAAATCTTTGGGGTTATCTGTTCTGTCAGACAAAAGTTATTTACATCTCTCCTGGACAAAATCTACAAGTTAACGTGTGACTTCATTTAGTCTGGGGCCCCTAATCAGTACCATGTGTTGAATTAAGTACATTCACAGAATCTAGAAGATGCTTGGGTGGCCTTGGTTCCCCTGTAGAATACTGAAAGGATGTGCTGTCCACTTTTTGTACTTATTTTCAAGTTTTAGATAATTTTCTGTTCGGTATTCATTGCATTTTATTTATAGAAGTGAAAACAGAGCCAAAAAATGTCCAAGAATAGGGGAAAAGTTAAGTACTTTTGGAACACCCATTCAAGAGTATGAAGGAGCAATTTCAATGAGAGTTACGGATATGAAGAAATTATGGATAAGAAAAAGGTTCAGCATTATATACATCATAATATGATTGCAGCTATGTAAAATATATGCATCTGGGAAAGGTGGGATGGAATTATTTTCATATGAGGAAAGGAGGACACCTTTATTTCTTGCTTCTTCCACCCTGTTGTCTGGAATAGAGATTTTTGAGTTCCGGAGGCTTCTTGCACCTTCATGTAGAGGGTGGAACTGAGGGACAGTTAAGCCTCGAGCTTGAAGTCTGAGGCCCTGCAGACATAGTGGAGCTGCCACAGCAGCCCTGGCCCGAATACTTCAGATTACTTATCTCAACTTTTATTATTTAAGCCTCAGCTATTTGAGTTTTTCTGTTATCGTTTGTTAGTTTGTTTTTGCTGAATGCATCTGAGCCTAATCCTAACCCATATGTAATAAAAAAATAATCTAGGATTCATTCTGTATTTAACATGAACAAGCAACTCTGAGTTTTTTTTTTTAAATAAATTTATTTATTTATTTATTTTATTCTTGGCTGCATTGGGTCTTCTTGCTGTGTGTGGGCTTTCTCTAGTTGCAGTGAGTGGGGGCTACTCTTCATTGCGGTGCGTGGGCTTCTCATTGTGGTGGCTTCTCTTGTTGTGGAGCACGGGCTCTAGGCGCATGGGCTTCAGTAGTTGTGGTACATGGGCTCAGTAGTTGTGGCTCATGGGCTCTAGAGTGCAGGCTCAGTAGTTGTGGCTCACGGGCTTAGTTGTTCCGCGGCATGTGGGATCCTCCTGGAGCAGGGCTCAAACCCGTGTCCCCTGCATAGGCAGGCGGACTCCTAACCACTGTACCACCAGGGAAGTCCTCCAAGTTCGAATTAAAATTTTAAACTAGATATTAATATTTTAATGCAGAACATAGTCTGTTATACTGCATCACTGAATAGTTTTAGATAATTTTTTTTTTTTGGTGGTACGTGGGCCTCTCACTGTTGTGGCCTCTCCCGTTGCGGAGCACAGGCTCTGGACGCGCAGGCTCAGCGGCCATGGCTCACGGGCCCAGCCGCTCCGCGGCATGTAGGATCTTCCCAGACAAGGGCACAAACCCGTGTCCCCTGCATTGGCAGGTGGACTCTCAACCACTGCGCCACCAGCGAAGCCCAGTTTTAGATAATTTTTGAATAAATAATTTTTGAATAATAAACACATTCTGGGGAAATTTGGCTACTGTCCTTTATTAGAGTCCTAAAGGGATGAGACTCAGAACAGGTAGGTTTTGATGTTGGATGGAGGAAGGGAAAAGGTGTGGATGAAGTTCAAGGCACTGCTGAGAGGGCGGCCTTGGATAGGGTCCAAGAGCCTCAAGGGTCTGCCTTGAGGTCAGGTTGGCGGTGGGACTCCAAAACTGGGGAGAGGGGAGGTGGAGATGGCTACAGACAAACACCCTCTTCTTTTCTGAGGGTGGCCCAGAGCCCTCCCCAGTGGGAACAGTGCCTAACTTACCTCTTCCTTGCAGGTGGCCAAGTTCAGCTTCCTGGGCAGCAAGGAGGAGCCAGGGATGATCTTTGACTGGGTGGATGTGGAGCGGAAGGGACGCCTCTCCCTTGAAGAATTCAGCTCTGGGCTCAGTATGTCTGTCCTGGGAGGGCCTCTGGGGAGTGTGCCCAGCATGAGGCGAGGCTGGGCAGACAGGAAAGACCCCAGGACTCCCTACCAATCACAGGACCTTCATAACATGCCCAAGGGCAGTTCTGGGCATGGATAATGATACAGATTTCTGTGGAGACAAGACCACTTAGCCTGAGTGGGAAGGCAGTTGGTTCGACGCAGAGCTGAGCCTGAAGACTCTAGCCCAGGAGACTTGACTTCCTTTCCACCAGAGAGAGCAGTTTATTAGCTGGCAGCTCCCCTGAGCATCCCCCTCCTCCAGAGAGGCCTCCAGGCTTGCTTTCTGATACCTCCCTTGTCATCTCCCCAGTAAATCTTTCCCTTGAGCAAGAGGTTAAGCACCACCTGTTCTTGAGACCACAGGCCTTGTTTCTGCCTGAAGAAGGTCACATTCTAGCTTTGGTTAAAGGAAATCAAGGCCCCAGGGAGCAGCAGAGGGTGATGTTTAGTGGGTGGGGGCTTCCCTGGCCCTTCCTTAGCCCTCACTGGCCAAGGTTACTCCAACACCGGCTTCTCAAGACATGCCCAGAAAGACCTAATGACACCAAAGCCGGAGATGGACAATATTCCTGCTGAGCTTGATGGGGGAAGACCTTCTGGCCCAGCGAATGGAAGGAATGGTGTCCTTGCAGAGACCCTGAAAAGCACTGTTCAGCTTTTAAAGTCTGCAAAGCCATCTGGAGTTCTCAGGTCTGCTGAGTGTCCAAGAGTTTGGGGGACAACAAGAAGGGAGGCCAGGAATCTGCATTTATAGGTTGGGGCCGCCCCAGGAGGTGGTTGCTCCAGTTCTGATGATTGAGAAACCAGGAGTAGGGAAGGGAAATGAGGGTCTGGAATCGGGAGTGGGGCAGAGGGAACGTTTTGTCCATGTAGCCCCAAGAGGCCATCTTCACATCTGTGTCCATTGTGCCCACTATACTGGGGACTTCCCAAGGTCTATGGAACAAAATTCAACCCCCTTCCCAGGGCCTACAGGCCAGCACCATCCAGACCCTTCCAATCTCTTGGGCTCACTCAATACCACTCGCCTCCTCCAGCATGCCAATCTTGCTCTTACCTCAGGGCATTTTCATGTGCTGCTCTCTCAGCCTGGAATATGCTTCCCTAGAAATCCACATTGCTTGTTCCTTCTTGTTAGTCACATCTCAGTTCCAGTGTCACTTCCTCAGGACACTCCTGACCACCCCCTCTAAAGTAGACTCTATCTAGTCTCTCAGTGGAAATTACCCTGTTCATTCCTTTAGCTCACTTGGCACATCTACTTAAAAAAAAAAAAAGTGTCCTTTTCAGCATTCATAGACTGTCAGCTCCACCAGGGCAGGGATTTTGGCCAATTTTGTCCCTAGCACATAGTAGATGCTCAATAAATATCCCTTGACTGAGTGAAAAGACTGTGTTGGCCACCGTGGAGCTGCTGTGTGACTTCCAGCAAGTCTTTTGGCCTCTCTGGACCTCAGATGTTCATCTGTAAAAGGGACACCGTGTCTACCTTGAGTAGACTCCAAAGGTTGATGTGAGGAATGTATGACACTGGCCCTGTAAAATGTGACTGACACAGATATAATGATTTTCCCAATGACTGGAGCAAGGCAAGGTGGGAGGTCAAGGGACTGAGCCGAGCCCCACTCTGCTCCCTTCTGCACCCCTCTGTCTCACAGAGAGCATCTTTGGCTCTAGCCCGAGCACCCACAAGCTCCACAGAAGGAGGCCACAGTCCTTCAAGCGAGGATCTGTAGCCACCAGCTTCCCAGTGCAGGAGGCCGACGCTGAGGAGAAGGAGGCGTTCTTTGCCTTCATGGAGCAACTGGAAGCCAGCCACTCACTTCCCGAGTAAGGCCAGCATGGTTGTGGGTGCAGGGAGAGCTACTGCTGGTCAGTGGGGGTGAGGACTCTCCCGGACACAAGGTCGAATGGGAGCCGCCAGGTAGAGCTGGGCAGAAATCCTGGTTTAGCCACTTGTTAGCTGTGCGACTGCGGGCAAGTAGCCTAACCTCCGACCTCTGTTTCCCCGGCCACAGAGTGAGCATAAGAGCTGCTGTGGGATTAAAGCCACGTGTGGAGAAAGCCTACCCACTAGGAGTCCATCCCACTCAACCTCTCCCTCCCTGTCCTGACCTACATGGTCACTCCTCAGAAGGATTAGCGAGTTGAAGGGTCAGCTCCCTAAGGGGACTCAATTCTTAAAAATACAAAGCTCCCCGAGGGTGCCAAAAAGAGGGTCCTCCAGGGGTATGATGGGGGATGCTTTTCAGGCATGGTGATGCTTTGAGTTGGGCAGGACTGGAGACAGGAGAGCTTGGAGACTGCCTCAGGCTCTGGGCTTTTGGCGTTCACTCATGCTTAGAGAAGGGGCTCCTGCCTAGAAATGCCCCTCTCACACCCCCCAGGTCCCACTGGGTCTGTTAGAACCAGCAAGGGAATCACCCTCGCCTGTCTGCCCAGGTTCTCCCAGGTTCTCCCACCCCGCAGGGCTCTGTGAGGACAAGCTCTCGGAGGGTGGGGCAGCTGTTGTGGGGCAGGGAGGGTGGGATTGGGGTGCAGCCTGGCGGGACAGGTGTGGTGGGGAGTGATTTACCCACTTGGCAGCTTTGCCCTGGGCTCAGCCCTCAGGCATCTGTCTTCATGACTTAGTTAAATCCATGTGAAAGCAGCATTTACTGAGTGCCAACTGGGTGCCAGACCCCAAGCCGGTGCTTTCACTGGGTGTGTCTCATTCTCCAGTGGCCGTTTTACAAATAAGTTCAGAGAGGGCATGGGACTTGCTAAAGGTCACACAGCTAGAGTGGGAGAAGAGAGAAGACAGATGGAAGCCCTGGGCCATCGGACTCCCAAGTTCCCCCACCCCACAATTAATCACCAAACCATAGAGAGACAAAGTGTTGTGGGGATTCACGAAGGGAAAGGGCACCACTGGGAAAGGTTCCTGGGGGAGGTGGCATTTGAGCTTCATCTTGTAGGGTGTAAATAGATTTTCGTGGCCCAGGTGCCCAAGTCTCTTGGAGTGTTGCCATTAAAACCGAGGAGTGGGGCTCCCCCTGCCTCCTGGTCCCGCCCCGTGTCTAATCTCTGGCTATCCTCCCCTCCCAGGCAGGCGGAAATCTGGCAGCTATGGAAGAAGCTGCAGCAGGAGGAGCCCCAGCTGACAGGCAACCTGGAGGGCTTTCTGGCCAAGATGAACAGTCGCCTGCAGGAAGCACGGACTGACAAGGAGGTTCTGGAACTGACCCTGAGGAAGTGAGTTGGGGCCGGGGTGCCTTGCCTGGTGTTGGCACACAGTGGGTGCTCTTTACATCTTAGTTGAATCTTAATCGAATTCTCTCAGTTCCAAAGAATGGAGGCCAGGCGTCCACTGCAGGGCTTGGGAGCCAGACGGGCAGAGCTGAACTGGAAGAAGGGGTGACAAAGGGGACCTATTGGGGAGGACAGACTTAGGCCTTCAGCCAAAGAGGGAATGGTCAGTGTGTCTTGGTGCAGGGCCACTGTGGCACCTAACCCCAGGTCACCACTCACATAGATTACAATGCGTGTGGTGATCCTGGGGTTGGTATGGGCACAGCCTTGCCAGGGGCTCTGAGTTATGGGGTTAGGAGGACAGCAACAGCGGGAAGTGGGGACAGAGTGATGGGGCTTTGGGGACTATGAGACAGGGCCACAGGAACCAACATCTTGATGATGGTTATGGGAGTCGGCATGACGGGATCAGATGATCAATATCAAGGGCACATATGTCAGGAGCTGTTACTGGGATGACTGTTCTCAGGGCGACGGGGGTCAGTGGCCGCTGGCAGAGTGAGGTGGACAGTAGCATAGACTGCAAACCCAGGCCCAGACCACCTCTGCCAGCAGCAGGGTCCCAGGGTGCTGATGGGCTGCCTGGTCCCACCCCCCACCCCTTCCAGGCGGGACTCTGACCACCATCGCGAGGTCCAGCAGCTCTATGAGGAGATGGAGCAGCAAATCCGGCAGGAGAAGCAGCAGCTGCAGGCTGAGGTAGGCTCTCCGCGACAGCCAACCTCTCCCCCGGTCCTGAACTCCCCTGCTGGCCAAGCAGCGGGCCGGCCACTGGCCAGTGTGGGGCAGCAGGAGGCTGCTGGGAGGAGATCTTCTCACATCCCTGAGCTCGTATTCCTCAGAGAGGTGGGGTGGGGAGTGTTGAGCCTGGGCCCCCTGCTCACCTCTGCCAGGTCTCGCGTGTCTCCCGGAGCCACTCCTGCTCTCTGGGTTTCTGTCTCCTATTGCCTGAGCCAGGGCAGCTGTCCTAGACCCCTCCTTGTTGAGACATCCTGGACCCTGCACCCTAGGCCTGGGTGGAGGTGAAGTGTGGGGAGAGCCAGCCCAGCCCAGCTGGGTCTTAGATTCGGCAATACAGGGGCTGAGACCTTTCTGCTCCCCAGAGCGACGCCCGGGGCCTGGCCCTCAGCTCCCAGATGCAGGAGGTCCTGGAGGCCAAGGAACGCGCGGTGCAGCGCCTGACTGAGGGCCAGAAGGAGGTGAGTGACGGGTTTCCCCGGGAGCCCAATTTCTGATGATTCACAGACCCTGACACCCATCTCCTGAGGGTTCCCTGGGCTCATTGGGCTCCTGCATCAGAGCTGGCCCCTAGGAAAGCGATGTCTCTGGCCTTTTTCTGAGGCTGGGTACTGCAGTGGAAGTACTGGGACATGAGTCAGAAGGTCCAAGTTCAAATTCCTGCTGTTCCAATTAAAAACCATGCAAATCCGAGGAAATAATTTTGCTTGCCCTGGCCTTAGTTTCTCCATCTGTAAAATGGGAATAGCCACATCTACTGCATCTCCCCAGCTAGTTGTGTCAAATGAGGTAATAAATGGGAAAGCATTTTGAAACAGGAAAGCACTGGGCAAATACAAAGTCTCAGCATTGGAGAAGCTTGGTGATAGGGTGGTATTCAACTTCCATCTCCATTGTCAGCTGAGTGACCTTGGGCAGGTTTTTAACCTCTCTGACCCCTGGTTTCCTTATCAGAGAAATGGAGATCAGAACTTTTGCCTTAGAAGGCTGCTGTGATGATGAGAGATACTGTATTTGAGGGCCTAAGACGGTGCCTGGCTGGTAGTAGGTGCTTTACATATGACAGTTGTTACTGTCGCTGAACCTGACCTAGCTTCCTGGTCAGAATACCTGCTACCCCAACACCTCAGGTCTCATAACCTATGGTCACTTCCAGTTGGCATTGTGCTAAGCCTTTGGGTCTGAGACCCTGCCCCATTGTCTCCTCCCTCCTCAACTTTCAGACCACTGACCTTAGTAAAATCACCATCTGTTGTAACCAGGACAACCTGCATTCTTGCAGCACTGGACCAGGTTCCCAGTCTTCCCCACTGTTGCCTTGGCTGGTCCTGCTACCTGGTCTCACCCTCCTGACATGGGTTGATTTCCCAGGTGCCTCTGCAGTAGCTGCTCCTTGGAAACTGAGGCGGGCCCCTTCTGCCAAGGGAAGAGGTTAGACTTTCCACATGGGACCATTTTGTCCTGTCCCCTGTGGATGTGAAGCCTCTCCCCCCAAGGCTATTCATTCCTTCACCCAACAACTATTTATGGTGCAACCACTATGTGCCAGGCACTGTTCTAGGTTCTGAGGAACATAATAGACACAAATAACTCCTGTCCGTAGAGTTATTGTCTAGTCAGAGAGAGAGATGATAAACTAAATAAGCAAGTAAAATCTATAACATATTAGATAGTGAAAGTGCTAAGGAGAATAAAGTAAAGCAGGGCAGGGGGACAGAAGGGTTTTGATAGGGGAGTCAAGGAAGGCCTCATTAAGATGATGACTTGGAGGAAAGACCTGAAGGAGGTGAGGAGTGGACCATGTGGTATCTGGGGGAAGAGCAGTCCAGGCAGAGGGAATAGCAAGTGCAAAGGCCCTGAGGTGGGTATGATGTGCTGTGAATGTTCAAGGACCAGCAAAGAGACCTGTGGGCTGGAACAGACTGAGGGAGCAGGTGGGGGAGGAGGTGGTAGTGGGAGAGAAGGTCAGAGATGTAACAGAGGTGGGGTTGGGGGGGGAGACTGTGCAAGGCCTTGGAGGCTATCGTGAGGCCTTTACCTTCCATACGGCATGGTCAAGAAGCTCTCCATCTCCCAGTCTTGTGACCTGCTGTTGGATCAGGAGCTACCTGCAGACCAGATGCGCTCAGAGAGGAGCAGCCACTGCAGAACGCTGAGCAGAGGAGGGTGTGATCCCATGTATGCTTCAGGCCCTTGCGGTGCTGGCAGTGTGTGTTTCTTACACAGTTCCCTCTCTCTTCCCCATCCCCCAAATTCCAATGTCTCTCCCGGGTGGGAGGTAATGGAGCTAATTAGGCCAGTGAGGGGGTAACAGCCGCCCCCCGCCCCAATCCTATGTTTTAAGCTGGGTGTCCAGGAGCCTGGAGTCTGTGCCCCACAGTGGCCTTGGGAGGCTGTTTGTTCCCCTGAAGGGCACCTGGGCTTCCCTCCTCCTCACCCTCCACCTCCTGCAGCTGGAGGCCCAGCTTTACCGCCTCAGCAGCACACACCAGGAGGCCAGCTCGGAGAACCAGCAGCTTCGGGAGGCCCAGCGTGACCTGGCTGGGAGGCTGGAAGAGGTGCGGGGGCAGCTGCAGGTGACCAGGGAGCACCTGAACGCCACCAAGGGCCGTGTGTCCTGGCAGATGGAGGAGGAACCGAGGCAAGTAGCTGCCACCCCTGGGCTAGGCTGGAGACCAGGGGCTTCCTGGAAGAGGGGAGGGCGGCTCTGAGTTCTCTGAGGCTCTGCTCAGTGCCCAGAGCACACAGACTCCCTCCTTAAACCTCACAACAGCCCTGCCAGGCTAGGATTATCATGCCCATTTCTCAGACGAGGAGACAGATGGGGGAAAGTCATGTGCCCAGACACACATGACATATGAATCACACAGCTGGGATTCACACACACACAGACACACACACACACACACACACACACACACACACACACAGAGATGCACACACACACAGGCTAGTGCAGTGCTGGATCCCTGGTGGATACAGCACCCACTCTACTCGTTACAGGTCGGAGGAGTGGGATGGGCCAGAAGAGTAGGGAAGGCTTCCTGGAGGAGGTGAGGCTCCATATAGGCCTGGAAGGATGAGCAGGATTGGAGGTGGGGAAGGGTAGGGAGTGTGTGCCAGGACAGAAGCACTGCCAAAGGGAAGACTGGGAGGAAGGACTAGCGGTGAGGTGCGCACCCAGTGGTGATGGATGCCGACAGTGTAGGTGTGACCTCTACCCGCCCCTCCCCTGACCTTAGCTTCCCGCACCCTTTCTAGTGTCCCCAGAGCAGGTGAGGAGAAGGCGTCAGTCTCCTCTGAGGAGGCTCCCCTGCCTGGACTGACTGGGGACAGCGATGACTGGGACCAGCTCCTCAGCAGCTTCAGCAGCACCCGCCTCAGTGCCCTGCAGCTCTCCAGGAGCCCACCCCCAGCTCCGAGAGCCTCCTCAGGCCCCCGGACACCCCAAGCGGTCAGGCAGATCTCCATCCCGGAGCCGCGTGCTTCTCTCTTTGGTCAGGAGCCACCTTCAGATCCAGATGGGTCTCCAGGAAGCCCCCCTGGGGTGCCTTCCGGGACTGAGGAAGAGAAAGGAGTGAACCCAGAGGGGCAGGACATCAGCCCAGAGCAGACTGGAGAGCCCCCCAGCCTGGAACCTAAGGAGGAGTCAGGGCCTAGCCCTGGGGTCCACTTCCGCTGGGGGCTTCCAGGTGCTCCAGCTGGGGAGTCAGGGGGCCTGGTGGCAGCTGTGCTCAAAGTGCTCATTCCTTTGGAGGATGGGGCCCCTCCTCATGTGACCTCTCCCCCTCCCCAGGCCCCAGCTGGGCCCAGTGAACAGTTCCAGGCCTCATACCCAGATGACGAGGGCTCCGGGCCTGGGCCTGTCCCAGCCAAGCCACCCAGGCAGAGAGAGGCCCTCCATCAGGACCCACATGCCGCTGGATCTGAGCCAGGGCTGGGGTCCTCAGGAGCCGGAGCCCTCACAGCAGGGCTGGATGAGCCCTCCCAGGGCCTGGAGCCTGTGGGTCAGGTTCTCACTGAGAGATTGGAGCAGGGCAAGCTGAGCCCAGATGCACAGGCGGGCCATCCTGGGGGACTACAGGAAGCTCACAGCCAGGTCCTTGGGCCTGAAGGGCTGCCTGCCCTACCCCACCAGAGTCCGGAAGAGGAGCCCAGGGCTGACGAAAGGAAAGCAGGGGACCAGGGAGGGCAGGATTTCAGGTCAGAGCTGTCCGTTGAGGCTCATGGCCTGAAAACTGGGCACCCGGAACTCCCCGAGCACGATTCCCCACCTGCTCCTCTCCCACCTGACAGAGCACAGGCTCAGGCTGAGGCACAAGCCCCAGCTCCTGAAAAACCATCACCTTCAAGGGGCTCTCCCCACACAGGGGCTCAGCCTGGGGATGCAGCAGGGCCCCATGAGCCCACACAAACCCTCCCCACCAGGGCTGAGCTGGAAGCCCAGCCCAGGCCCCAACCTACAACCGCTCACGCAGTAGAAGAACCAGGGCCCCTTCAATCCAGGGAGCCAAGGGCAGAGAACAGTCCTGAAGATCCAGGAATGGACTCCAGAGGCATTGGGCTGACCCCATCCCCAGGGGACTGCACGGCCAGTGAGCCTTTGGCCAATCCTGATTACGCCTTCCACGTCATCTTCCTGGGAGACTCGAATGTGGGCAAAACATCCTTCCTGCACCTGCTGCACCAGAACACCTTCGCCACTGGGCTGACAGCTACTGTGGGTAAGGGCCACCTGGGGAGGGCGGCAGAGGAGGGAGGGGAGACCTGGGGGACCAGGCTGAAGAGCTGGAGCAGGCCCAGAGCAAGCCATCCCTGAGGAAGCTGTAGGTTCTGCCCTCACCACAGGTCCTGCATTAGACATTATTTTATATGGGCATAATCTGGCTATTTTACTAATCATCTCTAATTACAGGTAATTGGCTTTTTCTGCATTGATCTGATTAGCTAATAATTGCCACATCAACAAAGCACCCTGCAATTTAGCTGCCAGCACTGGCTGATGGTGAAAATAAGCAGGTCTCCCGCCACGTGGCCCCTGGGCAGGCCACCGCAGGGTCCCTGCTGCTTGAATTTGCTCAGGACCAACCCTAGGCCAGTCAGCCAGACTGTGGCAGGAAGTGGCCTTTGGCAAGTTGAATATTTTACGCAGAATGTATTTGTAGAGTGGGGTAAGTTAGGAACACAGATCCCTGAGCTCAAAACCCGGCTCTGCCACTTACTAGTGGTATGAACTTGAGCAAATTATTTAACCCCTCTGAGCATAATGGGGGCAACAGTAGTGCTGACCTCATAGAGGGGCTGTGAGAATTGGTTCAGTTAATACATACCAAGTTCTCGGAATAATAAATGGCATGTATTAAGTGCTCAATATTAGTTATTTTTATGGTTATTATTATAAGTAAATTTTTGATAATGTCTAATTCAGTGGCTTTTGCAAATGAAATGTCCCATAGCACAAAGCCTCCTCTCTCTAAAAATATTGGGATATGTGGCCACTTGAACATTGCATAGAGCCACAGAAAAGAGCTGTGGGAACAGCCAGCTTAGGAGCAAAGTCGGAATGGTCCACGTCTTTGTGTCCCACCAGCGTGTGTGCTGATGGGGATCAGTGCTAGACCAGTGGATAAAGTTCTCAAACTTTATGTAAGAGATGCCCCCCAGGACAAGTTCTTGAAATTTTCTCTGCCAATTAAAAATGCAGACTTGTCAGGAAAAGGGGACCCATAGGAGGCCTGGTCTGATGTTGAACAGGGTCACAGGGTCTGCAAGGCCACCATCCTTAATCACCTAAGCTACGGGTTACTGACCACCTACAATGCACCAGGCATACACGCCTTATTCCTTACATCAGCCCTCCCTGTGATTGAGCCTCTCCCATTATTATGTGGTAAGAAGTTTCCACAAAATTCAGTAGAGAAAAATACAGATTGCATAACTGTAAAAAGACAAGGCAACTTTGCATGCACTGCTAGCCAGCTGGGAGGACCTGAGATCCAGGTGTGTGATCCAAATCTGTCCCACTGCTAGCTGTGGGTTGGTGCCCTTGGTGGCTGTCATCCATCTGGTTTAACTATCATTGGGGATGATTCCAGCTTCCTCAGCCATAAACATTTCCCCACTCAGCATCACCCTGCTCCATTCCCACCCCCCTTTCTCACCTGCCTCCATTTGAGAACAGGGCTGGTGGAGGACCAGAGCCAGAGCCAGAGCCCATCAAATTATAGCTGATTGTGCATTTTTTTGAGGCTTCTCCGTATCTGCCCCCATTTTACAGATGAGGAGGACAAAGAATTGAAGACCCAGTTAAATTTCTTGCCCTACCTGGGCCCCAAAGTTCATACCCAGGGCCACCTGCCTTCAAAGCACACGCCCCCACTCCAGAAGTTTTACCCTCTTATGGGTTCAGCCTTGCCCTCTCCCTGGGGTTGTTCATGTAAAACAGCAGATTCCTTGGGAAGCTGAAAACATTATATTTCTAACAGTTTTTGTGGTTAAGTTGTGACATGTTTCGGGGAGGGTGCGGGGATACATGGGTGGATTGAGGAGGGTGATGGGCAGGGAGGTGGAAAGTGGGAGTAAAGTTACTAAATGCAAGGGTTTAGTTAGGGTTAGGGTTGCTCAATAGATCACACAGTGGGTATTTAAGCAGAGGCTGGATATCATCACAGGGGGTTGGATTGGATAACCTCAGAAGTTCCTGCAGACCCTGGGCTTCCTTAGACCTGGAGGAAAGGGGGCAGTAAGGAGAAATGGAGGGACTTCCCTGGCAGTTAAGGGACGCTGCGCTTCCATTGCAGGGGACACGGGTTCGATCCCTAGTCGGGAACTAAGATCCTGCATCCCGTATGGCACGTGGTGCGGCCAAAAAAAAGAGAAGTGGATGCTACAGACAGACTTTTGCTTCAGCATTTTGCTGAGGTCAGGGCTCCCATCTGCCACTTCTCCCAGTTTCCTGTGGAGAGCATGGGTGTGGGGGATGGTCTGTGGCTTCAGTCACCACCAGGGACAGCAGCAGTTGCTTCTGGGGGCTGCATGAGAGACCTAGACCTTGAGGAAGGTCTTACCAGCTCAGGGATAATATGAGGAGATGCCCCTTTCCGGAGCTGGTCTGGGCCCTGCAGTGGGCTCAGCATGGACAAAGCAGCCCCTCTCTGACAGCCCCACCCGGCCTGGTGTCCCTGGGAAGTGGAGGTTGGCTGGAAGGTGCTCCCCAAAGATTCCAAACCTCCCTGGGACTTCACTGTTACTACCATATTTCCAGGCACAGGAGGTGTCTAGAACCATGACACAGGGAAGGGTGGGTCTGTGAAATTTGAGGAGCTGGGGCTCAGGGAGATGAGAATTCATAGTGATAATAAAAATTACCACCTCCTAAGCACCCCCTAGAAATTAGGCTGAACCTTGGACATAAGTCATTTAATCCTCCCAACCACCCAGTGATGTGGGTCTTTTTAAATTGCCACCTTGCAGATGAGGAAGGAAGGCTCAGAGAGGTGAAGTGACTTGCCTGAGGTCACACAGCCAGTATAGCAGCAGAAGGTGGACAACTCACGGCCCAACTGGTCATCCTTGAAGCCAACATTCCTTCCACCCTCCCAGGCTGCTGTCTGGGTAAAGGGGGAAGATACATGCAATAATTAGGAATGAAACAAGAAGTATTATAAAAAATAAATTAACAAAACTGATTTTCCTGAGTAGCCTGAGGAATAAACACTGCCGTGCAGTTGAGAAGACAGATTTTTTTTGTAGAGGTAAAAACAATGCAAGGTGCCTCACGCTGGCCAACTCTCAGGGCGGGAGTGCAGTGGGAGCTGCGTGGTCAGGGAAGGCTTCATAGAGGATGTGGGCCCTCAAGTATGGATGGGATTTGGAGAGCAAAAGGGAAGCCCAGCAGCTGGAGGTTCCCATCCCACCCTGGCTGGTACTGGGGACAGGTATGTATTCAGGCAGGCCTCAGCTGCAAGTCTGGGATGGTAACTTGAAGTCAAGTAAGCTTGACTCTCCTCTGTGTGTCCTAGGAGTGGATTTTCGGGTCATAAACCTGCTGGTGGACAACAAGCGCTTTGTGCTGCAGCTCTGGGACACAGCTGGCCAGGAGAGGTAACGAGCACTGTCGACATTAGTGGCTGAGTCTGGGCTGCAGAGGAGTGGAGTGCAACCCCGACCCTGAGGAGTCCAATATGGGCTAAGAGGCAACCAAGTGCAAATGCAGCTTCTACCCCTGATGATTCAGGAGGTCAGGGATGGAGAGATGAGTCCAGATCCCATGCAGGAGACAGGACAGCAGACCCAGAGTTCCCCTCAGCATGGCAGGGCACCTGTGATGGCCATCCCAACAGGGGACAGCCACCCAATCGCTTGTCCTTCTGAAAACGCTGGCTTTTCACTTTCTGGTTAAGCCGTAGTGATCAAAACTGAAAAGGCACATCTTCTGTGACCCAGAAGTTCTACTTCTAGAAATTCATTCTATTGATGAACTCATACATGACTATAATATCAAAGGGACCAAGACTGTTCATAGCAACATTGTATATATTATGAAACATTGGAAACAAACTAAACATCATCAGTAATGGACCAGTTAAATATATTAGAGTCTCTCCACACAATAGAATATTATGAACACAAAAAAGATGGAGGACCCTCTTTATGTACCAATAGGGAAATATCTTCAAGACATTTTATTATGTGGATAAAACAAAGTACAGAATACTGAATATTAATAGGTACAGTGTTTTACACTGTATTTGTTTAAACAGTATGTATATGGGTATATGTGTGTGTGTGTACATATACATTTATGTATCAATATATATATATAATACCTCTGGGAAACTATTTAAGAAATGGGTAAAATAAACTTCTTGCTATCAAAAAAAAAAAAAATGGGGAACTCTGGCTGCCTCTGGGGGTGGCTGCAGGATGAGGGTGGGGTTGGCTGAGAGAGACTTTTCACGGGGTGCCCTTTGGTACCTTCTGAAATTTGAGCCATGAGGACTGTTACCTATTAACAATAAGCACACTGTAAGAAGGAAAATACATGCACGTTCTCTTTGGGAAGCAATTAGAAGCAGATGGAGTGGCTGAGGCCTAGAGAGGTCAGGGCTTGGGGTCAGGCCGCCTGGCATGGCCTGATGCGGACTCTCTGGGTAGGTACCACAGCATGACGCGGCAGCTGCTCCGCAAGGCTGATGGAGTGGTGCTCATGTACGACGTCACCTCCCAGGAGAGCTTTGCCCATGTGCGCTACTGGCTGGACTGTCTCCAGGTGAGCTGATGGCTGCTGGGGTTGGCCCCAGTGTGTGGAGTCAAGAGGGAAGCTGTATCCTTTCCACTCCCTCTTTTCTCCCAGGATTACAAATGACACAGCAAACATATGGGTGACATAATCTACTGAGGGTATGTGGCTGGATGGGCTGGGAACATAGTAGTACAAAGAAACTACAACCACATAGTACGGCCTCCAAAACAAACTCTTTCCTTTATCCTATGACCATTTTTTCCTATATACAGAAGCTCTGTGATGTCTTCTTAACACCTGGGGATAATGCAAGTCTAGTGCCACTCTAGGTAATCATTCCTCTGTTCACACATCTCTAGTTCTTTCCCCCACGTACTTACTTGCTGTATGTATACATGCTGAAATTCTGCAGTATGTGCTAGCACAGAAGAGGGGTATGAAGAAAGACATGTTGTCTTCTCTCTAGAAGTTTCTAGTCTAGTTGAAGAGGTGCAAGAGAAGCAGGATAAGGTGATACATGAGGGGAGCTGGGTTCTGGGTTCTGATAAGACCTGGGTTTGTATCCCAACTATCCCATCCCAACTCTGTGACCTTGGAGAAGTGACTTAAACTCTCTGAACTTCAATTTCCCAACTTTTCTCATAGAGCAGTTGTGAGGATTAACTGATATAACTGCTTTCAGCACAGCACCTGGTATACAGTAAACTCTCAGTAAACAGAAGCTATTATTATTATTATCCATGAAACAATTAGGAGATGAGCCAAGGCAGCCTGCATAGTCAAATGCTGGGCTGCTCAATACAGGCAGGAAAGAGGAGCATGGACAGGAGCAATCTAGGAAGGCTTCCTGGGGGAGGTGACTTTGAGGTTGGCCTTGGAAAGTGGGTGACATGTTTGCAGGCAGAGAGGTTCACTGCAGATGGAAGGGAAAGTGTCAGAGGTGGGAAGAGTGTGGAGTGGGTGTGATATGGAAAGGTGGGCATGTGTGGAGGGAAGTGGCACACAGTCAGCTTCCTGGAGAGTATGGCCAAATCTACCCAGGGCCTGGCACACAGCAGGCACTCAACATGTGTTGCTGAGGGAAGATGTTCTGTGCACAGGATGCAGTGTCTGACAGCGTGGTCATCCTTCTCTTGGGAAACAAGACAGACTGTGAGGAGGATCGGCAAGTGTCCACCGAGGCTGGGCAGCAACTGGCCCAGGTGAGTACCTGGGCATCAGCCCCTCCCCCAGCCTGGGTTGGGCAGACCCCTCCCTGGAGGGTAATGAATAGGTCACCCTGGCTGATACCACAGAGAAGGATCCATTCCTGCCCTTGCTCCATCAAAGACCGACAGCCTCCCACACACCCGGGGCCTAAGACCCAAACACGAGAAGGTAACAGTGGGCATGACGTTGAACCTCACTGTTGAATTAGCAAATCCCCACAGTGTCCCTACCTAACTAAAAATATCTTCAGAGTCAAAATCTTTTTAAGCTTCACTTAAAATTCCCAATCAAATCTTAATTTTATCTGTGGTCTCCAATTAACATAACATTCCTTCTAATTTATTCTATCTTAAGACCCAAATTCTTCCCTGGGAAGATTGCATCAAAAGCCCTGTCACCAGACAGCGGACAGTGGATACTATTTATTTATGAATAGAACTGAACTACATTCCAGAAAATCTGGAGAATAATAAAGGTGGAACAAAGACTTTCGCTCCCTGCCCTACCTCTGACACCACCCCTCTTGGCATTTCCATATCGTATTTCCTTCCTGTTTCTTCTCTAGTTTCTCCTGATCATGAGGTCATCATTGTGACTCCTGGTTGGTGGGAACTTTTTCCTCTTAAAAGTAGTAGCTAAAAAAAAAAAAAAAAAAAAAAAAAGTAGTAGCTCATCTCCTTGACACAGTAATTCCTCCTCTAGCAATTTATCCTAAGGAAAGAGTCAGAAATAATAATTCTTAAGAGAATGACATACTGGATACCTGTGTATTATGTATAATTGAACATTTGTATGAGGATATTCTTTACAGTGTTATTTATAAGAGCAAACCTTTGGTGGTTATTTGTGGAGCTTCATGTGAGAGGCTAGCATTTGCCATTAAGAATCCTGTTCTAAAAAATATTTAAGGGTGTGGAGGAAATGCTTACAATATAACGTGAAGTCAGAAAAGCAGCTGCATCTCTGGGTATAGGTTAGGTTGAATCAGTCAAATCTGATATTTGACTGTTTGGTGTCTATCAAAACAGCACTTTCATATGTTTAACCTAAAGTATAACGACGTTTAGCCCACCCCCTCACCCCCCAATAAAAGGGTTATATAAAACACAATGGAAATATATACTCAAACACTAACAAGAGTGTTTTATATTTTGTATTTCTACTTTTTTAAGCTATATTTTCAAATATTTCCCCCAATTAAATATTTTTAAAATTAAAAATACATAGAACTAATGACTTAAAAATGTCCCCAAGGACACTTCTCCAAGTTGGGACACAGACTTCCCACCATCACTTTGAATGCTGTGGAGTTTTCTAGGTGGCATCGTTGATACCTTGTCCAGCCAGGGTGGAGAGACAGTGGGCAGAGGGGCAAGGCTGGGGGCCATGGGCCACAAGGAGACGGAGATGGGCTGCCTCACCGGTTGGGGTTGCCTGGGGGTGTACTGGGTGGGACTCTGTCTGATGATCAGGTCTTTGGTGGTGGGCACTGCCACCTAGACTCTCAGTGGTCTCCCCCATGGCACCTGTACCCCTATCTGTCTGGCTGCAGGAACTGGGGGTCTCCTTTGGAGAGTGCAGTGCTGCCCTGGGTCACAACATCCTGGAGCCTGTGGTGAACCTGGCCCGGTGAGTGCCGCCCTGCTGCTTCCCACCCAGAATCTTCTGGACAGCCTTCAGCTGACTCATGTGGGAGGGGAAGGCCCATTCTGAGGAAGCACCTGTGAAAGCACAGGGCTCAGGAGTCTGGGGAAGGAGAGAGAACATTGCACGGAGTCTCCTCACTCCAATTCTACCAGTCCTGTTAGCTGCATCACCTCTGGGAAATCTCCCGTCCCCTCTCTGAGCCTTGGTGCAGTGGCCGAGGGGCCGGGTTTGATCCCTGGTTGGGGAACTAAAATCCCACAAGCCAAGCGGTGCGGCAAAAAAATAGTAATAATAATGCAGTGCATTTAGAGTAAAATCAAAATGCCTCTCAGTGGCCTGTATTGGCTCCAGTGCCATCTCCCTGCCTGCGCCCCCCCCCCCATAAGCTTCAGCCGCTCAGAGGGACCCTCCCTGACCACACCCCCTCCCACCGCTATGATTACCTTCTCTGTGTCCTTCAAAGCCCTTCTTGAAAAAAAAACAAAAAAGCCCCTCTTGACAAACTGTAGCTACACATGCATTTGTCTGTTTTCTTTTTGCTGCCTGCCTTCCCTACCAGGCTGTAGCTCCAGGAGGGCAGGGTCATGTCTGTTTTGTTCAGCCCCTCCTCCTGGGGCCTGGCACATACTAGGTGTTCAATAAATGAATGAAGTGAGTGAGGGGGGAGGGGTATTAGACCAGATGATCTCTGGGCCCCTTCTCTGACAAAGCAGCTAGAGTGAGCTTGCTAAACTTCAATCCTGATCACGCCAGATCCCTCCGACAGGAAACTGCTCAGTGGCTTCCCTTTGCTTTAGGATAAAAGCCCAAGTTCCTGAATGTGGCTTCCTGGCCGGCAGAGCCCTGAATCCCTGCTGCCTCCAAGGCTTCTTTCTGGCCATTTAGTCCTTAGGCTCTGTGATTTAGGACAGAGCCAGGCACACAGTAAATATATTGTGAATAAATGAATGAACGAAGGGGCTTTGCTTCCCCAACCCCCAAGCTCTCGCTCGACGCTGAGCTTTTGCCCTCTGCCTAGAACACACCCTTCCCTCTTTTCTGCTAGTGAACCCTTGTCCACTGCTCAGTCTCAGCTCCATCTCTGCCTCCTTGTTCCCTAAATCCCTCCAGGACCTGGTGTGAAGTCCCTCTGTGTGCCTCCCCATTCCTGGGTCCTGATCGCCCCTTCCCCTCTCTGTCTCTCTCACTACTCAAGGCAAGGACATGATGGCTTCATTGTCATAATCAGAGTCCCTTGCGCCTGGCACACAGTAGGCTACAGAGAATGCCAGAAAAGAGACAGGAGGCCGAAGTCTCCGTGGCCCCATTTTTCTGGTGCCATGTGGAACGTAGGACAGGGGCACAGCAGCTGGGAGAGAGGAAGCTCCGGGGGGCAGCCCCCCAGCTGCACCCGTGGGCCCCTCCCTGCTGCCCCTGGGAGGTGAGAGAGAGGACTGATGCCCAGGCATCTTCACGCAGGTCACTCAAGATGCAAGAAGACCGCCTGAAGGGCTCACTGGTGGAGGTGGCCCCCGAGAGGCCACCCAAGAGAGCTGGCTGCTGCTCCTGAGCACCTGGCCTGGCCAGGGTAGGCGGGCCACCTCCCTGGGTTTCCTGTTCCTCGGGTCCTGTCCCACCTGCCTGGACACAGCAATGACAGAGACAGCCAGCTTGGAAGTTCAGGAAAATCCTCCTCGGGTCAGGACTTGGATCCCAGGGGAGTGGCTGCACTAACGCTGCCCTTTGTACTCCAAAGGACTTTTCTGAGTAATAAGACTGGTAGTGGGGGGAGGGGGGAGGTTAAAACTCTTTAAAGAAAGAAGAGTCTAGAAAAGTGACTTAAGGAAAATACACCACAATATTGGCAAAACATCTCTGGGTGGTAAAATTACAAGGTAAATGTGTGAGGGTGTTTTCCTTCTTATATGTATTTGTATTTTCAGATCTTCTATAATGATTGGGTATTGCTTGTGTAGTCAGAAATAAGAGCAAATGTGGAAGCGTGGGAGAGAAACTTTTCAAAGAACTTGCTTTGGTGCTGATTACAAATTGATATGGCCTGTTAATCGCAAAGTACACTGTTTATTAAAGCAGCCCCACTGTTCCGTGCGTGGCAAAGCCGGTGAACCTTGTCACACTCACTGTATCTGTTTGCAAGCATGGGGTTCTTTCGAGCAGAAGCCGATTCCTGGGGAAGAGCGATGTTCTGATGGCCCCTGATATGCTCCATCCCCCCTGTCTCCCTGAGCCCCAACCCCACACTCTTTCCCCAAGATGTGCCTCTAAGGGGCCACATTTGGGGATCCCACTCCTGTCCCCATGCCATGGTGCCCCTGGTGCAGCCCTCTGCCTTGAGGTGTCAATCTCCGGATATACTTGAGGAGCAGCTGGGGTGTGGCTGGTGGAGCCTGGGGAGCCGCAGGGGAAACTGGATTCAGATTATTCAAGGGTCCCTCTTTGGAGCGTTTGTGAGAGTTCCCAGAATTGCACAACATTTGCCTCCTGAAAGGTGGCTGCACATTACAGCCCGGAGCTGGGAATTTCAGTGCCCTTAGGGAGAGTGCTTTGAGAGTCTCAGACAGCCTCTTGGTGTTGGACTATCTCCTGTCATCTGTGTTTGCTGTAAATGTCGATTGTGTCATCTTACCGTTAACCAAAATAATGCTCACCAGGTACTGCGGTCCAGTGTGGGCAGGGTGCTGAGTTTGGTACTTTGTAATCATTCAGGTACTGGTGACTTCCTCAGCTGAATCAGAGGAAACCTCAGTTGCATAGACACAAGCAAATACAGTTCCGGAGGCAGAGGGTAAGAGAGAGAGAATGAAGGAGAAAGAGGAGGGAATGAGATAGAGGAAAGAGACCTCCAATCAATTTAATCAGAGTCTCCACTCTTGGCCCCTATCCCTCTGCTCACTTCTAAAAGACTGAGCTCTCTGTCACTAAAGGCTTACAAGCCAAAGCCAGGTAACACTTGGCAAAGAGGTGAGGTGGGAAAGATTCAGGTATCAGAAGCCACCAGAGGGTTAGATTAGATGCCCTTAATGGATCCCATTCAATCTCTAGACTAGTAAAGGCAGAATGATTCCTGTGATCCAGCCATTTCTCTTACTGGTCCCGCTCACTGATTCTTTCTTAGCTCCAATGTCTTCTCCCTTCCTGGATCCTGTCAGCCCACAAGCCTCCTTCTGTTCTGAGCAGGTTCTAGGCTGTAGTAGGCTCAGAGAAAGACAGAGACAGACAGAGAGACAGGGAGAGGTGAGCTGGAGTAAATGATGCCTGGCCCTGGCTGAGAGTCGGGGGTGGGGCAGGTCCTACTGTTGCTAATGGCTCTGTCTCAGGGGTCTGGGGATCTGGCAGGCACCAGCATCTCTGTCCTATGGGCCAGTGAGTTAATGAGGCAGGTAGGCAGGGTGTGATTCCTGGGGGAGCCAGTAGAGTGGATAGAGCCCTTATTCTTTGGGGGATCCAGTATAGAAATGGCCTCTCTGCCTGCCCCTCCCATCTCAGCTCTGATCCCACCTCAGGCAGCTAGCTCAAGTTCCTTGGAGGTGGGGTGCTAGAAGGGACTGCACACCTGCCCAGAGGCCTCTCCTGGCTTTCTCTGGCTGGATCCAGCTTCTGTGCAGAGTACAGCTGCGGAGGGGGCGCTAGACTTTCCTGGTGTCAAAGGGCTCCAAGTCACTAAGCAGGGCCCGGGAACCTCAGAGCAGCACAAGGCAGGTGAGGAGAGCAGCAGGAGGGACTCAAGGTAGACTTCAGAGTGAACTTCCAGGCAAGTGCTGAGTTCTTAGGGCATGTCAGCCAAGGGGGCTCTGGTCATAACTTAGCTTGAGGCTGATTAAGAAATGGAGGGTGGGACTAGGTTGATGGGTCTCAGGGTGTGGAATAAGAAGGGGAGGGCAGGGGGATAAGATGGAGCCTGGGCAGGGGTGTCAGAGAAGAGAGCTTTTTGGAACTGAGGCTGGGCAGGATCAGAACAATAGCCATCATTTACCAAGCACCTACTATGTGCCAGGCACTGTTCTGAGCACTTAGCTTGTATTACCTCATTTAATCCTCACATCAACCCTCTAAGATGGGGCCTGTTATTATCCCCATTTTACAGATAAGGAAAGTTAGGCATAGAAGATTGAGTAGATTGCCCACAGTTACATAGCTCAGCAAGTGGTTGAGCAAGGTTTTAACCCCAGGCTCCAGTGCCCCATAAGCTTAACCCTGAAGTTATAGAGCTTCTTATAGGAAGGTATGGATGCTTAGACAGAGCAGGGGCAAGGTCCTTCGAGCCTTCTCCTTTTCCTTATCCCTTTCCCTCCCCTCCTCTCCAATCATATTTCATATTATTAGCAGGCAAGCCTGGGCCATGTAGGAGAAATAAAAAAGCAATGACAAATGCCTAGAGAGTGGCTCAGGAACACTGTCCTTCCCCTGCAGCCCCTGGAACCAGAGTCTGAGATCTGCGGCTTTGGCGGCAGAATTTATAGAGACCCCCTCTGGTCTCTTCTCAGCTGTTTTCAGGCAAGTGGCTGTCGTTGGGTCCCGGAGACCAAGCAAGTCCTCCAGGCAGGGTTCTGCAGGAGGGACCTAGGGGACCCCCAGCCCTGGCTCTGAGCCAACTACCAGAGGGGTTTTCCAGCCTCCACCCCCGGTGTAGGAGAAAAGGGGATGACGACATCAGCCCCTGAGCCAACTCTGGGATGCCTTGACCCCATCTCCCAGCCTGAGTTCTCTCATTTGGGGGCTCCCCATGTCCTCAGCTTATGGGATGGAGTAGGGGTGAGGAGGAAGATCTGACAGCTGGGGTGCAGCACTTCCCCCCGCCCCCCGCCAGGTAACCCGCATAGCATGACCGTAGAGGCAGTGGTTCCCTCTGATATGCTCCATCGCCCCTGTCTCCCTGAGCCCCAACCCCACTCTCTTTCCAAACCAAGATGTGCCTCTAAGGCGCCACATTTGGGGATCCCACTCCTGGCCCCATGCCATGGTGCCCCTGGTGCAGCCCTCTGCCTTGAGGTGTCAATCTCCGGATACACTTGAGGAGCAGCTGGGGTGTGGCTGGTGGAGCCTGGGGAGCCGCAGGGGAAACTGGATTCAGATTATTCAGGTTCCCAAGCTGGTCTTTCAAAACTGTCAAAGCCCAAACCAATCAAATCGGGTCTTTGGGGGTGTGACCCATGTATTAGTATTTTTGAAACTCCTCAACTGATCCCAATGTGTAGACATGCTTGGGAACCACTGGTTGGGGCTTTATACCTTCTCAAAGCACTTGCACATTCATTTTCCCACTTGAACTTCAAATTAAAACTTGCTCATTTTTGTAAAGCAATTATACTTCAATAAAGATATAAAAAAAAACTTGCTCATTTCACAGGCAGGGCAAGGTTTTGTTAAATATATATATATATATATATATATATATATATACACACAATAAATAAATATATATACTAAATATATATGCTAAATACGTAAATAATGTTTATCAGATTCAATTTGTACTCCCTGCAGAAATTTTAGAAACACAGAAATTAAAAAGAAGAAAATGAAAATTACCTGAATCTCATCCTTTAGTGACAGTTACTGTTGACACCTGTTTTGTTTCCTTTATTTCCTCGTTTCCTTAAAGTTGAGGAAACTGAGGTAGAGAAACATGAGGTAACTTTCCCGAGATCATGGAGCTCCCAAGGAGCAGGGTCAGGATTTGAACCCAGGGAATTGATGGGTTGTTGTGAGGTCTAAAGGGGCTGGTGCATGCCAAGGGCACCCACTGTGTGCAGGGGTCTGTGAAAGGAGGGGGCTCAACAGGGAAAGAGGGAGGCAGCCCTCGGGCAGGTTTCTATCCTGTCCTTGTGTGTCCAGAGAAGGAGCATGGAGGCCAACACCACGTCCACCGCCGGGCTCACAGCTACACCTGAGCGACTGCTCCGACTCCTCTTTGCCGGGGTCTGTGGCCTCGTCCCCAGGTGGGGCTGCTGGCGGTGGGCCGGGGTCTGGGCGCCCCCCACCCACTCCTCACCTTGACCAACAGCCTCACGGCGAGCATCACGCTGTCTGACCTGCTCTTCCTGGCCGGCGTGGTGCCTGTGCTCCTGCTGAGCTTCCTGTGGCAGGACTGGTGGCTGGGACCCACCATCTGCACCATCAGCCAGGCTGCCAACACCACCACCATGTTCTGCACCTTCTATGGCATGGTGGCCATGGCTCTTCTGTGCCACGTGGCAGTGGCCTGGCCTGACGCGGCCCTCCCGTCTGGCCTGGGTGTCCGCCTGCTGCTCTGTGGGGCCACGTGGCTCCTGGGCCTCACTGCATTGCTACCCAACTGGCTGCTCCAGCGAGTGGTCGTGGAGGAGGAGGCCCAGGCCTGCCTCTTGCTCCTGAACCCTGCTCAGACCTCCTGCTACTTCACCCTGCTGGGAGCTCTGGCCTTCCTGCCTTGCATGATGGGGCTGGGCTCCTCTTTCAGCCACCTGGGCTGGCTCATGTGGAGACATACCCGTAGCCCCAGGGGGTAGAACATCTGGGAGCACCGGGAGAACACAGGGCTCATCCTTGTGGTGCCGGTGGTCTTCATGCAGATGTGGGGACCCTGCTCTGTGCTAGGCTATGTGGCAGCTGTGGGTGACCTGCCTGCCATGCTGGTGGCTTTTGTGGCATCCAGCCTCTCCACCATCCTGGCCTACTCCAACTGTGCTGTCAGCCCCATCCTCTGCTTCTACCTCTCTTGCCCCTTCCAGGCAAGGCTCAGGGACCTCTTCTGCAGGCCAATGGCAGCCAGGCATCCCAGGGATGTGGGAGGGGCTGGTGTGGCGATAGAGAGAATCCAGCCTGGACATAACAGGGCCCCAGGAAGCCTATGGGGTCTGGCGGGGGTCTGAGAGGTTAGGCTGATGGGAGAGCTGAGATTCAAGAGAGGTGGGGAGACCCCTATGACATAGATCCCATCCCCTCCATTTTACCAGTTGGGAGACTAAGATCCAGAGAGGGCAGGCGTAGCCCAGCAAAGGTGACACAGCAATTAAATGGCAACTAGGTCGCTGATCCCATTCCACCTTGGGGCTCAGACGGATAACTATAGGCTCCATTACTTTCTAGTAGTATGACTTGAACAAGTCCCTTGACCTCTCTATGCCTCAGTTTTCTCATCTGGAAAATAGGATCATGATAGTACCTTCTTGATGGTGTTGTTATGAAGGTAAACTTTCTTAATACATATAAAGTGCTTAGAAGAATGCTTGGTACTTAGTAAGTACATATGAGTGTTGGTCATTACTATTATTATAATCTTATTTTTATTAATTCAGGGGCATTTGAAGTGAGAGTGGTAAAGGGACTTCTAAAGGCAGAGAAGTGGGTAGAAGAATGATCTGGGGGCTGATCATTCTTGGGGTCCTCAATCCTGGGGTAAGGCCTGGGGATTGAATGGGCTGCCTGGGTAGAGGCTCACAGCCCAGGGGGACCCTTCAGTTGCCTCTCCCTTCTCTGCCTGTCCTCCCCCAGCTCTGTCCCACACACACCTCTCAGCCCAATAAAGGAATATCATAAAGTAAAGTCAAAATGGAGCCGTGAGTCTGGGCCTGTGAATTTCCAAACGCCCTCCTTTCTTCTCTGTGGTTTCTCTTCCTGATGTGGCAGGGGCAGGGGCCCCTTTTGAGGCCCCTTCCTTCTCTCCAGAGGCAACTGGAGGTCTTCACCTCTCCTACCCCATCCCCTCTGAGAAGTTCCCCAACTCCATGACCTCCTCTGGCCTCCTGGGAAAAAGCCTCAGGCTTTTGTGTTGGTCTGGGAACCAGGGAGACTGTCTCTACTGAAATTCCCAAGACAACATGTTCTGCTTGGTGATAGTGTTACAGCCAAACACTCACACACACACCCTGACCCCATGGTCAAAACGCTTAGAAAACATTGGGATGAACCAAGTCAAAATAGTCTCTTTGCCACAGGACTAATCAAAGCCTCTAATACCCTGAAGGCCATGGGGACTCTCTGAGAGGGGCTCAGAGTGGGCAGTTTCCCAAAACCCATGCCAGGGAACCAGTGTTCCGTGGAACACACCTTGGGAAAGAACCCAGCTACCGTGTTGAGCACAGTAAAGACACTCTCGGTGCACCAGTGGCAGCGGCTCTGAGCCTCGACTGCCCTGCCAGGCGGCCTTCTCCTCCCGATGCTTTCCCACGGGAGCCCAAGGTGAGGTAAAAATGGGCTGCTGGTTATGGGAACTTTCTTCTTCTCGAGCTATGACTCCAGCCGGTATCCACTCAAAGTGGATCGGAATGCAAGTCAGAGGGGCATCTAATTATAAGGACCGTGGTGAATCAGCTCTAATTTACCATAAAATCATCTAAGAAGCAAGCAAGTCCCAAACTTTGGTATAATTAACACCAATTTCTTGTGATGTGCTGGTTGGGAAAGGCTGCCTGGAGGGCTCATCTGAGAGCAAACTCACCCAGAGAAGGGAGAAATCCCCTTTCCCTGTGATCCTGGTCCCTCATGGTCACAGGGACTTATATGTGAAGAGGGACAAGGAGGAAAGTGGTGTTTACTGTGCACCTAGTGCAGCAGGCCCTGGGAATGTCACACGCTTCATGCGTGCACATCTACGTGTCACTCTGACCACACAACGATCCCGCAAGGGAGGAGTGACAGTCCCATCACACAGAGGAGCAGTAAGTCATCCTGGGCACATGACCTGTGTGGCATTTAGGCTGCCCCAAGAGCCCCGCTTTGGTGGCCACAGATCCTGGTCCCTCTCATTGGTTTGGTGTTGATACCCCAGGGTGGTGGGATCTCCTTGCTTATTGCTCCAGAGCAGGGGTTAGGCCCATGAGGGTGCAACTGTGTGTGAGACAGTGTCTCCAACCTGAGCAGGGCCTGGCACTAATGCTCAGTAAATACTTGTTGAGAGATGAGTGATCAGATGCAGTAAAGTCACCCACGGAATAATCTGATCACGTTACTCACCTCTCTCACCTCCTCAGTGGCTCCCTGATTCACTCAGAGTAATGCTGAAGGCCTTTCTGTGGCCTGCAAGGCCCTGCACATTCCAGATTCTTTACCCCCAACCCCATCTCCTGCATTCTCCCCTCCTTAATGCAGCTTCAACCACACTGGCCTCCTTAATGTTCTTCAAACACACCTCAGGGCCTTTACACTTGCTGCTCCTTCTCCTTGGAGCCCTTGTGCCTCAGATATCAGCATGCCTCCCTCTCTCATTTCCTCGGGGCTCATCTAACTGTCATCTCCTCAGAAAGGCCCTCCTTCCCTGACCACCTCATCTAAAATATCACCCTGTCATTCTCTATCCTCTTATTCTCTTATTTTTCTTTGTGACTCTTATCACCACCAGAAATTACATTATTTGCCTATTATGTGCTTACTGTGTTTCCCCTGTCCTATTTGTGTGTCTGTTGTAAGTTCCATGCGGAGACAGGGCCTATGTTTTGTTCATTGCTGCATCCTCAGTGCCTAGCATAGACCCTGGCACACAGTAGTTGCTCAGTACATTTTTTTGAACAAAAGGATGGAAGAAAGAGAGAGGAGAACCTGAACTCTGTCACACAGCAACATCTGTGCTATTTTTCACAGGAGAAAGGAAAACAAGGAACTTTAGTAAAAGAACCAAATTTACTTCAGTTTAAGGCAAATTCCACACAGAGACTGTCTTAGAGACAGGCACAGGACCAGACAGCATAGAAACACCACCATCATGCATGACAGGAAGGGAAGCAGCGTCTGGCAACAGACGGGGTGGGGCCTGGTCTCCACCCAGGAACGGGAGGTTCAGTGGGCTGAGGAGCCCCATGCGGCAGGAGGGACTGGCATGCATGACCATGTGGGTAAAGGCTGGGCAGCTGGGTGGGCCCAGGGATGAGATCATCTTTCTCACCTTTCCCACAGCAGGGGCAAGGGCTCAGGCTCAGATGCCAGAGCCCAAGGCTGAAGGACGAGGGTGGATTTAGGGTGATGGGATGGAACAGGGTGACCCTAAAACCAAGACGGCCTTAAGGGGTTGCACTGGTGAGGAGTGGGATGGGGGAAGCTGGGCGTGGGATGAATGTGGACTCTCAGGGTATCAGAGCTAAAGGTAAACCCAGGGCCATCTGGTCAACCCTCTTGCCTTACAGATGTGGAAACTGAGACCCAGAAGGTAGAAAGGACTTGTTCAGGTTCCCACAGCCGGCAATGGCTGGAGGCAGGACTTGAACCCAGGACTCCCATCCCCTATCCCCATAGGCAGTGTGGGAGTGCTGGAGCTGGGCTGCTTCTTGCCCAGGCCTCCAGGTGGGCAGCAGAAGATGGTGCCCCAAGGACCCTGGGCAGTCTCCGGGGAGAAAGGGGGATTCCTGGGGCCAGGAGCCAACTGTGGAGGTACCTACGGGCTCAGACCAGGGAGAGGCCTGTGGATCTGTGTTCTAGAACCAGCGTCATACTGGGCTTGAGAGGCACCAGAAACGACTCTGTGCCTGAAAAGTCTCCATTCCTTGCCCACCATGTGGCCTCCATCTACTATCACAGCATCCCCTTCATGGGTCTGTAGGACTCCCAATTCATGCAAGGGTCCCAAGGAGGGGTCACATGTTTAGGCACTCCTGCAAACCCAGCAGCCTCACAGGGTTCACCGGAAATGGGACAGGATAGATACTGGGTGGGGGTCAGGGGCCAGGTATAGGAGTAGACACCACAGGAGGAGGGGAGGGAGAAGGGGGCCTGGAGGTGGGAGGCTTAGCCCAGGCTTCAGGGTGATATAGGAGCAGACGGGACTACCCAGGTAATAGCTCAGGTGGGCTGAGCGGGACCCCAGTCGTCCTGATTAACATCTTCCTGGCTGGTCCAGAACCAGGTGTCAATGAAAGGAGAGAAGAGCAGGGGCCCAGATCCCCACCTCCACCACCCGTACCCCCAAACTCTAGGGGCTTGGGCAGTATGGGAAGGAGTCTCCAGAAGCCCCACCCCCTGTGGGCCTCCCAGGCACACGTGTTCCAAAGGCTGGGCAGGATGGTCTGTAGCTGGGTCTGGGTACCCCGCCTCCCTTTCTACTGGCCTAAGCCCCAGCCATCTGAGCAGACAAGGCTCAGATGTGCGTGTGCAGGGGGGAAGCAGGGGGCGTGCGGGTGGGGGACTGCGGGGGCGAGCGCTCTGGGGCCGCGGGCAGGGTGCGAGGGCGGATGCCCTGCGCCTTCATGTAGGACACCAGCTGGTCAGGAATCTCAGCCAGCACATCGCGGGCCAGGCGCGCCATGCTCAGCACGTGGTTGCCCGTGCGGTCCACATAGTCCCTGAAGGGCACAAACTGTCCAGTAGGGGAGGCAGGGTCAGGCGAGGTCTCCCTCTGGACACCAGTCCCCCAAATCTCCAGGTCTGGGATCCTGTCCCACTTCTCCCCAGCCTCTGCCCACTTCACTCAAGCCCTCCCCGTCATGGTGAATTCTCTGAGGGACTGTATCATAGTCCCTGTTCTGTCATTCACTCAACAAATAACTTACTGCACACCTATTCATGCCAGGAAACAATACACCACTGAACAAGATCCCTTCATCTCTGCAGTCTTGGCACCAAGCACAGGCATTTAGCAGGCACTCAGGAAATGCTGAAGGAATCCCCTGGCTTCTGGAAAATGGGCCCTGCGGGTCTCCTCCCACCTCTCCTGCAGGGTGCTCTCTGTCTCTGCTTCTGCTCTTCCCTTTCTGGGCCAACACCTACAGTCGGGCCCCTCTGGCTTTATCCCAGGAGATGTCTGCCCCCCTTCCCAGTGCCTCAGGCTCACTCCTGCCTCCAGGCCTTTGCATACACAGGTCCCACCTCCCAGACTGCCCTTGCTCCAGTTTCTAGCTCCCTGTCTTTGGTCTCCACACCTGGAATGGCCCCTCCCCCTTAATTTTTTTAATGGGGGAGGGGGTGGTATGGAGAATGTTGGGTTTTTTATTCTGAATCTCCTAAGCACTAGGGACTCCGTGTGCAAGAGATTCACAGAGGGATGTGCTTACTGACGTGCATTCTGAGGCTTGACTGGACTGGGATTCCCTGAGGACAAAGACCTGTCTGCTCGTTACATTTGCCATCCTACATGGAGACGTTGGTATTGATTCAATCAACCAAGCAACATTCGTTCTTGGAAAGGGCTGCAGCAACACTAAAGACACCTCCCCCCGCTTCATGGGGTTTGCCATCTCACTTAGGAAGGCAGCCCAGCAGAAAATAACAGAAGGCACAAGTAATTAGGCCTCTGTGCTCTACAGGAGACCCTGGAGGCCTGGGGCTTAGGGAGGGCATGGCAGACCATTCCAGTCAGGGCAACACAGTGTTAGGGGTGAGTCTCAGACGTGGTAGAGGTGGGTCCAGCCCTAAGACTGACTCCTGTTTCCTTCTGTGTGGCCAAGCCATTCTAGGGCTCCCAGTGCCTCCTTCCAGGGCCCCTTTCCAGAGAAGCCCCTAGAAGGGGGAGTTAGGTCAGCCTGCCTAGAGGGGCTCTTGCATTTTCTGTGGGGCAGGCAGGGTCTGGACTTCACCTGGACAATGTCCCGCTCGGCCAGCTTTCCCCGGGAGGAGATCCGCACGTCATCACCATCCAGCTCCACCATGGCTGTGGGGGGGGAGGGGCAAAGGCATGGGGTGGGGGGACTAATTGGTGGGCACCTGGGCCTGGCAGGACAGAGACCGCCAGCCCAGACCCCCACGTTAGAGATGAGAAAACTGAGGCCAGGAGATAGGAGGAGCCCAATCACGTGAGTCTCTGACTTCTAGCCCATGGTGCCACTCCCCCACCCTCCACAGGCTCCCAGGGTGGAGCAGGGAGGAGTGACTTGGGGCCTCCTCCCCACAGCCTTGGTGTGTGGGTGTGCGGTACACACCTTGACACACCCCTCCCTGTGCAAACAAACGCACACTCACACCCTGCCTGCTCATCCAGATAGCTGCACACACCCCAGTGTGAGCTCTCACTCTTTTGGGAGGGGACATTTCCAAGGGCCTGAAGCCTCTGGGGGGAACATCTAGGGGGGTGGGGACTCACCATCAAACTCTGCCTGGCCCACTCCGATGATGATGATAGACATGGGGAGTTTGGCAGCCTGGGAGACAACATGGGAGGTAGGCGGGGTGGTACCCAGCCGAGGCGCCAGTTACAAGAAACGGGAGATCACAGGTAAGGACAGGAAGGGGTGAGTCAAAAGAAGAAAGGCAGGAGGACAGGGAGGAAATGGAAGAGAGAAGGATGGAGACACACAGAGAAACACAGAAAAGGGGGAGGAGGAAGGAGAGAGGATAGCCAAGGATACAGGGATACCAGAGAGGAAGAGGGGGTGGAGAGGGCAGGAGGGAGAGGGAGAAATGGGTCATAGGTTTGCTTCTGCAAGACACTCCTGTCCCCTCTTCTGCCTCTGGACCTCCGTCATGTGGGACAGCTTTTACGTGGGCCCAGAGGGAGGGCCAGCTGTGGCTGGGGCCCCTATATAGGGAGACGACCCGGTAGGGAGAGCCATGTTCCTGGGCCTCCCGCTCCTTGGACCTCCCTCCTCTTCTACCTGGCCAAGCCAGGCTGGGGTTTGGGGCAGCAGCCCTAGAGATGGGTTAATGAGGGCACCATGGGAGTCTGGATGGAGTGGACCATCCAGTGTGATGAAGAGGTAGGTAGAGAGCTCGCCAGCCAGATCCTTTATCAGCCGGAACACCCTCCACCCCCAAAACCCTACTGCTGGCCCTCTAGGCTCTACAGCAAGAAGCCAGGAGTGGTCCCAAAGAGGGCAGGGAGAGGAGAAGTCATGCCCCAAGGGTTTCCCTAAAGGAGGGGGGGAGGTGCACCCCCAGGTTTCCCCATGCTCCATCCCCATCCCTGCTCACATTGACGATAGCCTCCTTGGTCTGTGCCATGTCTGAAATGACCCCATCCGTGATGATGAGCAGCACCGAGTACTGGGAGCCATCCTGCACCTCGGCCGCATTCCTGGGGCAGGGTGGGGTCAGAGGTCTGTCTGGTGGGACGCTGGGCGTGTCATCCCCCCAACACAAGGACCCTTAACACTAGTGGGGACAGCTCTTCGGTGGGAGGGGGTCTCTTTAGGGTCAGGCCTCCCTGAAAAGCAAATCAGTGGGAAGGGACACTCCCTCCCGCCTTCCCGGGAGGACAGTGGTAGAAGGAAGCACCTTGCAAGCTGTGGGGATGGTCCAGTGACCGCCACACTCACCTGGCCACATGGGTGACCACGGGGGCGAAGTTGGTGGGGCCGTAGAGCTGCACCGTGCGCAGGCTGTGGTGGTAGGCCTCCAGGATGCCATCGATGCCACAGCATGAGGGGTTCTCCTGGTTGCCGTTCTGGGGGCACAGAGGGCAAGGAGCCTGAGCCCAGGAAGGAAGGAGGGATGGGAAGGAGGAAAGCTGGGTGGTCTGTGGGGGCAGAGCCAGGGTTGGGGAGGTCAGCAGGCCTGGGCTCTCCTAGACTCTTCTCTGGTGGGGCTTCGGAGGCTCGGGGCAGGGGAGGGAGCACTCGGGGCCCACCGTGAAGGGCAGCACATGCTCTAGGTGAGCAGGGTCCAGACCTGCTCCTTGCCCTACTCCCTGTACCTGCTCAGACAGCATCCCCCTGACCCCCAGAGCCCTGGATGCCTAGGGAACCTCGGGCAAACCCACCACCCCCTAAAATGACTGCAGAGTCTGAGCTGCTCTGGAAGGGCCAGGAGCTGCTCCATCCTCCTGTGTCCTGTGCCCAGCACAGTGCCTGGCACCCTACGGGCATGGGAGGGACATTTGCTGTGAGTGATCCAGCAACCGACTGAGTGTCCCCAGCTCATGGGAGGGAGGGAAAGGAGGTGGCCTGAGGAGCCATCTCTACAGGGCCCCCATTTCAGACCAACCCAGGGAACTCCTGGAACTACCCACAGTTGTCCATACCCAACCCACAACCTTTTAGCCTCATTTCTGGGGCCTTGGGGAATAGTTCAGCCACATCCCCACTCCACCTCCACCTGGGTCTTGTTAGGAAAAGAAGGGCAGAGCCCACTGTGGACGGCTTCAGACTTGGAGGGGACGTGCTCGTGACTGAGGTGGGGAGTGGGTTTCTGGAAGCTCTGACACAAGCTCCCCTACATCCAGCAGGCAGCCTACCTCTGCAAAGACTGCACCTCAAGTCCCTAGGCGGGCAGGATGGGAATGCCCCCCACACCAGGCCCGTCACCACACCCCCAGCCTGGTCAGCCCTCAGCCCTTTCTCCCAGGACCTCCTACCAGCGGGAACTCATGGGATACCCTGCCGTCAGGGGGTAGTTTGGCCCCAAAGCCAAGGGCGGGGAACATCTTGTCGCTGTCGTAGTGCTGGATGATCTCCCCGACGGCGGTCAGTGCAAGTGCGTAGGCGTTCAGCTGGTAGGGACTCATATAGTGCAGAGACGTGGACTGCGAGGGGTTCCCTGCAAGACAGGCCATGGGGACATTTGCCGGCCTGGACACTCCAAGTCACCAGGCTCAGAATGCGGTGTCCAAGGGAACCATTTTCTTTCTCTCTTACCACACATTCAATCCTTTAGCAAATCATGGCTGCTAAACCCTCAGAATACATCCAGAATCCCACCTATACTTCTCCCCTCCTCCATGATACCACCCTCTTGCTCATAGGACTACAGCAGCCCAATCTCCGTCTTTCCACCCTTGTGTCCATACTCAGCATACCAGCCAGAGTGAGTCTATGTCAAAACTCAGGCAGCTAATCACACCTCTTCTCTGCTCAAAATGCCCCAGTGCTCCCGTCTCACCAGGAATTAAATCTGAAGTCCTTACAAGGGCCCACAAAACCCCACTTGATCTGGCCTGCGGTTACCCCTCTCCTCATCTTCTACCATCCTGTCACTCACTCAGTTCTGGTCTCTCACCATTCCCACCTCAGGGCCTCGGCAAAGGCTGTTTCTTCTGCTCTGGGACGCTTTTCCACAGATGTGCACATGGCTTGCTCCCTCACCTCTTGAGGTCTGCTGTGGTCTTCCCCGAGCAGCCTATTGAAAGTTACAGCCTCCTCCATACTCCCTATCCCTCTTCCTGACTTGTTTTTCTCCACAGCCCTTGTCACCACTAATATTGTCCATATTTTAGTTACTCGTTTATTAACAAGAGGCAGTACAGCACAGACAGCCAAGTATTAATCCTTTCTGCCTCCTACCAGCTGTGTGATCCTGCGTAAGTTTCTTAACCACTCAGCCTCAGTCTCCTCATCTGTAGAATGGGGGTAATAACAGTCCCCACCTCACAGAACTGTTGTGAGGATTAAACAGATGTTATTATAACTCTCCTCACTGTTATGAATACTACGGCCCCTCCCAGCTCTGACATCCCACCACTCTGTGATGGGAGGGCCCGCAGCCATGAGGGGGGGTGTTTCTGACACACCTGTGGAGTACGAGACCTGGGCATCTTCTGATTGGCACAAAAATGAGCATTGAGCACTGCTAATGGGGGTCCAGAGTCCAAGGAAGGTTGTGATGTTTCTAACAGTGTAAAGTTTGGCATTGATTGCTCCCGGCCACTTGGTCACAGCCCGACACTGGAGAATGTCAGAGGAGGAAGGAAGCCCGAGCAAGGGTGAGGATCGGAGCTCCTGGGCATTCCTGCCTCCCTGAGGACCACAAGGCTCAGTCTTGCCTCTGGCTCTCCCCTCTAGCTTGTGGGGTGAACTGCACAGGGGCTGTGCAATCTGATCCTGTGAGGAAATACCTCTGCTCCAGGGCTCTCCATGGGCCCAGAGAAGCTGTCCTATTGCCCTAAGGAGAGTGGGTATCCTCAAGGGCAAGGCTGTGGCTCAGGGTATGTAGGCCCAGAGGCCAGATTTGTTAGTGACCATGATCCAATCTGGGGGTACCTTCGCCACCTTGGCTGCATCTTTGGTCCTCTAGGCCTAAGTTCCTCCTCTGCGGTGAGGATGAGGCCAGAGGGTATGGGAGATCTGCTCCAAGCTAGGGCCAACTACCACAGCCCTGAAAAGCCCTCCCCTTTCCAGGCCCCCAGCCCCCATTCAGCTCCTCTGCCCATGCCCCCACTCACCATTGGAGGCTGTGAAATCGATGGCCACCGTGAAGTTGATCTGGGTCCTAGAAGAGGAAGAACAGCAGGAGAGTAACCTGGACAAAGGCAGGCCTGTACTGGACAGGGAGCGAGAAACCTGGCTTCCACCCCAGCCCCACTGCTTGTCAGGTATGTAGCCTTGGTGAAGTCACTCATCTCCAGTTCTGGAAAACCGGGATAGTATCATCAGCTACACCCTCCCCCAAAGGGCTGTTGTCAGCATCAAAAGAGTTAGGCAGTGTGACAGCTCTCTGAAGATGATTATGTTCTGCTGGGCACATGGCTGTGATTTCTTATTTCCTCTCCAAACCCTGCCCCTGAGTCCACCTGAGGCCAGTGAAGTAGGGTTTCCCTGTGTTCCTGGCGCAAATTTGGAGTCAGATTCAGGGTTAAAACTTATTTGGCAAAAAAGAAAGACAAAAAGGCATTGTGCATCTCCTGAGGGAAGAACAAATGAAGCTGTCTTGCCAAAAAACTGAACTGGAATCTAACTGAGCTTCCAGAACTATCTACTCGTTGTTTAGAGGAAACGCAGGGGATAGAGGAATATGTTAAATGACACCATGGGGGATGCGGCCAGTAAAAGCCAGTCTGTGGGTCTGTGGGAAATTCTGTAGGAGCGCTACTGGAAGAGCACCCACGGACCAGCAGAATCAGGATCACCTGGGAATCTGTGAGGAGTCTCAGGCCCCCCGTGGACCTACTGAATCCAAATCCCTTGGTGCGGTGCAGGAATCTCTTTTAGCAAATCCTTCAGGTGCTTGGGGGAATCACAAGATGAAAAGATAATTAGGAATTCCCTGGCAGTCCAGTGATTAGGACTGGGCACTTTTACTGCCGTGGCAACTAATCCCGTGCGCCACAACTACTGAGCCTGTGCTCTAGAGCCCGTGAGCCACAACTACTGAAGCCCACACGCCTAGAGCCGTGCTCTGCAGCAAAGGGAAGCCACCACAATGAGAAGCCTGCGCACTGCAACAAAGAGTAGCCCCACTCGCCGCAACTAGAGAAAGCCCGCGCGCAGCAGCGGAGACCCAATGCAGCCAAAAATAAATAAATAAATTTATTTTTTTAAAAAAAAAGATGAGGCAGGGCTCACCTCACCTGCATTTAGAAGATGGTCCCTATCAGAAAGCACAGCCCTCTTTCCACTTCATCACAGCTGAGCTGCTGCTCAGGGACCCTTCAATCTCCAGGAAACGTGAGGGACATGGTTAGCAGGAGACCCCACCCAGGGTCTGCTGGCCAGAGACAGTCCTCCCCACACTCTTTCCCCCTCGTCCACTGCCTGGGGACAGAGCATTCAGTAGACTCCAAGCTCTGAGGGAGAAGGAGCCACAAGACGACAAGAGGTGGTTCTGGCCTGCAGGACTACAGCTGAGGGACATTGTTGGCCTGGCTCTTCCAAATAAAGGGTGAGGGGAGAGTCAGGCTTTTTTTTTACTCCTTAAGTAAAAACCCTGCTCTGGGTTCTGAAACAGTTCAGAGAAGGAAGGGACTGGATAGCAGCTACTTTTGTGGAAAAGGTACTCCTTGCAGGCTGCTCAGCAACTAGCTCCATCTCGGACTCTGACGTGGGGGCAGAGGAACCCACAGCCTTCCTCCTGGTCCAGGGTGGCGGGGGAGGGAGGCCAGGCAGGAGAGAATCCCTAGACAGAGGCCTCCAGCAGCTGCCTGCCTGGACACACACATCGGCCTCTCACTCAGGTTCTCCAGAGTGTGAAGACAGCAGAGGACGAAAGCCAGGGCTTGCCTCTGTGAGCTCCTTCTCAATGAGACAGCACCCAGCCCTTCAACTCATCCATCTCTATCACACCTCACCTGGGAGCTGCGAGGTGGGTTCATTACTATGGAAGAAATGTGGCATGTGGTGACGGAAAGAACCCTGCTACCGACTAAGTGCTGGGGCCTTGGACACGTCATGTAAAATGGAGATGATCATCTTCACCCAGCCCACTGTGTTCTGTAAATTGGGGGCACTATGCAAATGAGAAGGATAAACAGGATGAGGATTGTTTGAAAATTACCATGGAATATAAGGGGTGGTTGCTTAATAGATGGAGAGCAGATAGAGCAGATTTGATGGGGGAAGGGAGCCAGGGCAGGGCCTGGAGAAGGCATGGAGGAGGGGCAGGAAAGCCTGTGGGTGACTGCAGGAAGGTCATGTGCTCAGGGGGTAGGAGGAGAGCTCGAAACCTGGACGCTGCAGGCTCAAGGCAGCAGGGAGCCTTGTCATGAGAAAGTAAGTGTGGCTTCCCAGGGCCTGACTTTTCCCTCTGCCCCAGAGAACCAGGCGGCCAAGAACCCGCTTGGCTGGGATAAGCCTTTGGCAACCGCCCTGCCTGTCTCCTTTCCAGACAGGTGTAATCACTCACCTGGCTGCACCTGTGGGCTCGGCTACCCACACCCGGCCCTGGCACCTGTCCTGGCAGGGAGCGTGCTGGGTAGGACCTCACCTTGGAGTCAGGCTCTCTTTCCATGAGCTGTTGGCTGGAGCCACCAGGCTTCTCTGCCTGCCTGGATGCTGACCCTTCTGGTTCTTTCTGCTCCTTAAACTTGTGTTTGACCATCCCTGGCTCATTTCCCAGTTCTTCCTGCCCTTTGTAGGTCTCTAATGACACTGGGAAGGTTAATCACTGCCCGCCCCCCACCAGAGAGACCATCGGTATCAGAAGCTCAGAGCAGGAAGGAACCTTAGAATTCACTTAATTCCAACTCTCTGTGCAGAGGAGACTGATGCCCAGGGAGGGAGAGTGATGTGCCCAAAGTAACCCAGCAAATTCAAGGCAAAGGGGGGCCTAGGGCCTGGGCCTCCTGCCTCCTAGACCGGGGCTCTTTCCACCTCCCTAAGCCCATTTCTCTTTGTCATGGAGTCCCTACCACCTGCAGGTCCCATCTCGGTACAGGGACCTCACGGGACCCAGGCTGGCCTCCGCGGCTCAGTAGTGCCCTCTGCAGCCACTCAGGATCAGGGGCATGCAGGGCTCTGCGTGAGTTGTCTGAGGGTCTGCTCAGAGCCCACGATCGCGGTCTTCGGCCATGGCCTTGAAGAGGCCAGGTGGGGCCAGAGCTGCTCATGTCGATGTGCGGGGCCCCTTCCCTCTCCCTGAGGCCGAAGAAACCAGGCTGCATCTCTTCTCACCCTCCTTTGATGTAGTCAAGAAATGTGCACTCTGACTCCACAGCAAAAGAAAGCAGTGTGACCTTGAAAACAAAAAGACGCTTGGTCAGCGGGGAGCACTAGGCAGAGGGAGAGCATTGCTGACAGCTATGGAGCACCCAGCACGCGCCAGCATTTGCCTGCTTCATTGCAAACAGTGCCCACAACAACTCTGTGAGGTACTATTATTATCTCCATTCTACAAGCAAGGAAACTGAGGCTCAAAGAAGCGATGCGGTGTGTCCAAGGACACTACCAGGACATGGCCGAGTGAGATGGGAACCCAGGTCCGTCTGGAGCCAGACCCTGTGCTCTTGACCTTGATGCCAACTGCATCTTTGGAAGGGCCCTGTCTCTGTCACTGGAGTACAGGGGCTCAAGCCAAGGAATCGAGTTTCCCCTGAGTGGACACAGGTGTGGAGTGTTGGGGGGGGGGTCTTCCTGACATAGGACTAAGATCTGTCAATGCTGACAAGCTCCATGCTTCCGTGTTCCGCTAACTGTTAATCCTGAAATGTGTCTCTTTGGTCCGCAATTGTTTTAAATCTTACTTGTCCCACCTCATCCCTCCAGCATCTTGATCTCTACCCTCTCAGACACAAGACCCTCTTGCTAAACAGCCTGTCCTTTCCCTGGAGGTAACTGAGCATCTGGGGCCCCCTCTCCCAAGCAGAGGTCTCTTGATCTATGCCCCTGGCAGTTCTCTGGCAACAGCTTTCCAAAGACAGGTAGCTACCTGGCAGCTCTTTATGAAAATGATTTAGGATGGTGGAAACAAGTGAAAAGGTTGGCAGCTAAAATCAATTCAATGAGGGAAGATTGGGGCAGGGAACCTTTTACTTGTGTCAGACAACTCCACTCTAGGATTTGGGGTGGCCCCTCCTGGTACAGATTCAGTCATCTTTATCAACTCAGTGGGAGGCCAGGTAGTGCCTCTGCTTGACAAAGGGGACCAGCCATTAGCCTGAATAATGGGAGGGTCTGTGAGTACTGAGCTGGGCCTTGGAGACCCCCACTCGCTGTGGTTACAGTGTTAGGCACCTGGATGGACAAAGCCTCCTTTCTCTAGGAATGGACTATGACAGTGGCCTCTACTCTGACTGTGGTCACTAGACTCCCTGGGAAGCTTTTAAAACATCTTGCAGCTGGAGTGAGGACCCCAAACCAATAATATGAGGATTTCTGGGATAGGGCTCCAGCCCTGGATTTTTTTTTTTTTTTTTTTTTTTAGCTCCTCACATGAGTCTAACCTGCAGCCAGAGTTGAACCCTGCTCCAGGCACTGGGACGAAGTAATTGCCTAACTTGCCTGGCCATATGGATTGACCCAGGGACTTGGTACTCAAAGTACAGTCCCCGAACAACAGTATCAGAATCACCTTGATGCTGAGTAGAAACGCAGATTCTTGGCATTTTAACAAGATCCCCAGGAGACTCTGCACATAGTAAGTAAGGTATGAGAAGCACAAAATACAGATTTCTGGGGTCCAGCCTGGCTTTCCTAAAATAGAACCCCAGGGAACTGGCCTGGGCATCTGTATTTTAACAAGCATCCTGGACCCTGAGTGATTTTTTTATGGTAAAGATTAGGAAATACTGGAGCAAGGGAAAGTCAGGAGACCTCAGCCCAGTCCTGCTCTGTCGCTAACTCACTGTGTGACCTGAGACAAATCACATCTCCTCTCTGGGCCTCAGTCTCTTTATCTCTAAAGTAAGAAAGCTGGATGAGATCAGTGGTTTTCAACCTTTTTTTTTTCAGCTGTACATCTAATATTTCTTAGCTGGGGAACGTGTTGCCTCTCCTAGGGGCATTTGGGAATGTGAGGGAGAGTTTTGGGGTCTCACAATGACTGGGGCTGTATTGCTAGCTATGGGCTGAGGCCAGGGGTGCTAAGCATCCCACCATGTATGGGGAAGTCCTGTGAGACAAAGAATTATTCTTCCCCAAATACTGATAGCATCCCCACTGAGAAACACTGCAGCTTCAGACAAAAGAACTATCACTCCAAGCCTGCGTGTGAAACAATTACAATCAGAGAAGCAGTGGTCAGCCCCCTCTGAAGGAGCAGAGTACTTTGCAGTTTACAGTCCTGCATCTCCCATGTGTCTGCCACAGCCACCCTGTGCATTAAGCAGGGGAGGGATGATGTATTAGCCCCATTTTACAGATGGAGAAAATAAGGTTCCTTGGAGGAACGCTGGAGTTCCCTGTCTGTGACCTCTTCTAGTCTGGAGTTGCAGTTGGCCTGACTCAAATGGCTACATCTGGCTGTATTAGGTGATGGGGCTGTGGCCCTCTAGAGTGGGAGGGACACGAAGGGTACAGACTTGGGTGCGTTTGCACTGCAAAGACATTGGTTTGTTCTATAAATGCACTGGTGGACTCCACCTCAGGGCCTTTGCACATGCTGATCCCTACAGCTAGAATTCTTTTTCCTCAATATCCTCAATACTTGCTCCTTCACCTTCTTTAAATCTCTGCTCAAATGTAACCTTCTCAGAGAAGCTTTCCTTGACTACTCTAAATAAAATAGTAGTTTCATCTCTTGCATTCCCTATCCATTTACCTCACCCTACTTCCTCCCACAGCAATCACAACCACCTGACACACACAGGTATTTGTGTGTATATTCGTGTTGTCTCCCCCCCACTAGACAATAAGCACCAGGAGGGCAGGGATTTGGGTCTTTCTTGTTCCCAGCTGTATCCCTCGTGTCTGGAAAGGCACCTGGCACATGGTAGCACACAGTAAATATTTGTTGAAGAAAGGCACGAATGTCCTGAAGATCAGCCCCCAGAAGCCACTGGGCCAGTATAATCCCAGCATGGTCATGGTTAAGCAGGGGTACAGCCCACAACAGCTGCAAGCTCTGAATTTAATTGTTGTGCTCACTGCCATGTCTACCACCTTCTAGCTCTGTGACCTTGGTTGAGTCACTTCCCTGCTTGCAGCCTTGGTTTCCGCTTTCATGATGAGGTGATGATAATGTCTGCCTCTTAAGGAAACAACCTGTGAAAAGCACCTAAATGGGGAATTTCCCAGAGGGCCCAATAAATGCGACTCTTTTTCCTCTTCCTTCCACAGGAAGTCCCCATGGTAGTTTCTCTCTGGGATTTCTCATTCTGTATCACAGGGCCTGATGTGTCTCTTACACATCTACCTCGTGTTGCTCCATCGGCCCCATCCCTCCCCACCCCTAACCCTCCAGGTCTCGTTCCCACACCCCGCAGGAGCACACACAGACACACATGACTCCTGCCACCAGACCTAGTTCGGGATGTCTACACCCATGGCAGAAAGGGGGTGGCTACTCACTGTGCCAGAATTCACATATTTCTTTTTCTTCATTTTCTTTTTCGGGTTTACCACCTGCAGAAAAAAACGGTGACCAGGTAAGAAGGAGCGTTTCCAAGCAGTCAGGGCTGGGCGTGGCCCTGAAGGCAGGAGAGAGGGAGGAGTCGTGGGTGACTAGGTAGACACAGAAGGAAGAACGAACTGGATTTCGGGCACAGGTGGGAAGTGCAGGTGGGAGGCTAGCAGGCTGTGCAGGTGGAAACTGAGAGCCTGGGGAGAGAAGCCCAGAACAACCTTGGAGCCACCACAGGCATGAAAGTCACCCAGATGACATGGTGCTCACTGGCATTCACGGGACGACAGCTTGCTAGGCAGCCTGTCGAAATGAGGGCACACTGCAGCCCCAAGACTACACTGCGCCTCAGTTTCCCAATCTGTTCTATGAGGGTGTGGAACTTTTAGAATTTACCGGATCTCGAACTTTTACCCCAAAGTAGCCCTCCCAGTGGAGGAGAATGAACACGGACTCCTGGGGGCCTGGGCATCGCCGAAAAATCTGGCCACAAGCACATTTCTTTGAAGTCTGCTCTGTTATCTTTAAATCTGCCTGTATGCCACATTTCCACTCTCTAATTATAACTGTTTTAATATTAAAGCACTGTTTTGTTCTCAGATCTTCTGTGAAGTGGGCACTGAGAAAGCATCCTGTTTGTTCTGAGGTTTCATGCATAACCTGGCACACAGCCCCTCCCCCATCCCACCCCCACCCCACCCCACCAGCCTCTCCAGCCCTAAGCGGCTGCACCCCCTAGGGGCCAGCCTAGCAACCTCCCAACTCCTGAGCTGGAGTTCTAAGCCTCCTCCTCTCCCTCTCCTCACATCCCCAGGGTCTCCAGGGCAGGTGTGGGGTCTGCCCTCCTGTGCAAGGGGCACTGAGGGGCTCCCAGGACCAGCAGCTGTGCTGGCTCTGGATACAGTGGTAAGACATTGCCCCCATTCCTGAGGACATCGTGGTCTTTGAGGGGGCAGGAAGTATGATAAACAGGTAATAGGTATGGGAGTGGGGTGGGGGGTAGAGCAGGAGCACCAAGGAGAGGCATCCACTTCAGACCCTGGGGTAGAGTGGGTGTGCAGGTGGGGGCTTCCTGAGGCAAGAACAGCAAAGGGAACCCCAAGGGAGGCACAAGCACAAATGAAGCCACGGAGACTGAGACAGCATGGAGGTTCAGAGAGCCTCAGATGGCATGATGGGGCTGAGAGTGGGGATGGGTAGAGGGGAGCGGACAGCGCTAGACCGCAGGGGCTCCTAGAGCTGTGATGTATACGGCTGCTTACACACGCCCTCCCCCGCCCCCCCAGTTGCACATAGACTGCGGGTCACTGGGGCATGGCACCCGTGTGAAGGAGCTTGGACTCCCCTTGTAGGTAAAGGTCCCTTTAGGATCTCAGCTGGTGTGGAGTCTCCCCCCTCCCCTGTGCGAACCAGGCAGAGGCAGTGGGTGACATGCACAGTCGGGGGTTAAGCAGGGCAGCAATGTGGTCAATTACAATTTTGGAGGAATATTTGGTTACTGACTGGAGGACGGAAGGAGGTGGAAAGGCCATTATGGGGCTGTCACAAAGTCCCTACACAGGGGAGACAGTGACAGTGGGGGTAGACGGGAATGAAGGGGACAAATGTCAGGATATTTAGGTAGCAGGAGGAGTAGGATTCAGTCATGGACTGGGTGTGGGATGAGGGGCAGGAGGTGTCAAGGATGCCTCCCCAGGTGCCATGGCCGCTGTGATGACAACACAGGAGGAGGAGCTGGCTGGCCAGGGGGAGAGGAGGGCTGCAGGGACTTTAGCCAGTGCATTCAGTTTGGGAAGGCTGAGTCTAAGGAGTGGCCAGAAGACAGCTGGGCATATGCGTTGGACACCCAGGCTGATGCTGGGGCCTGAGATGAGGATCTTTCCTGGCAGAAGCCTGTTCTCTCTTCAGGCACTTCTGACTCTAGAAGGGCCTTCCTGAGCCCAAACCGGCCTCCCAGGGATGCCCTCCATGGTGCAAGGCCTGCCCCGGGGCTGCCAGAGTTAATTCCTTTTCTACCTGATGGCGTTTCAGATGTGTAAAGACAGCACTTCTTTTTGCCAGTGCTGCAGTTTCTCTCATTGATTGCAAGGGGGCAGGGACCAATGACTGAGAAAACAAGTCACTGAAGCCTGAGAGATCGTGGCCTCATCTGAGCCTGTCAAGCATCCTTAGAATCAAACTCCAGGAGACCTGACCCCTTCCCTTCACTTCCCTAAAAATGTCCTTAAAAGAGTCCAGGGCTTCCCTGGTGGCACAGTGGTTGAGAGTGTGCCTGCCGATGCAGGGGACACGGGTTCGTGCCCCGGTCCGGGAGGATCCCACATGCCTCGGAGCGGCTGGGCCCGTGAGCCATGGCCGCTGGGCCTGCGCGTCCAGAGCCTGTGCTCTGCAACGGGAGGGGCCGCGGCGGTGAGAGGCCCGCGTACCGCTAAAAAAAAAAAAAAAAGAGTCCAAAGACAGAGCGTGCTTCTCTCTGCCTGGGTGAGGGGACAGAGACGGCTCCGTCCTTTGTCCTTACAAATAGCAAAGCAATTAACTATGAGGATCATGGCTCTTTCAAAGAAATCCATCACGTTCCATTCTCACAAATAGCCTTGTTCAATTGAATTCAGTGTGAATGTATAATAAGCACCTACTGTGTGCCCAGGAGGGCCCAGGCCAATGTGACCAGGGCAACAGGAAGGGCTGTCACTTTGTCTGCCCTTGGGGAGCTTCAGTCTAGTTGGAACACAAGACCTGCCCACTCGGAACAGAGATACAGGTTGAGGGAGTAGATGCATACAGGGATTAGGGTTCAGAGATGGGAGTCAAAGCCAGCTCTAGCTGAGTGATGTAAGGATAGACCCAGTTTGTAGGATGGTTGTGAAATGTAAATCTCCTGGCACCCAAGCGCTCAACAGATGAAACTAGGAGATAGCACTGACGTAATGCTCACTAGTGGCCAGACATTGTTCTAGTAACTTATTTAATTCTCAGTGTGCATGGCACAGAGTGGGGCAAGAACTCAGCCAGGGTCGCAGGGCTAATACATGGTGGAGTCAGGATATGAACCCCAGGCTGTAAATTAGGGTTATAAGTATCTGCAGTTCAGTAGGTCTGGCATGAACTATGCTGTCCATGAAGTTCATAAGTGGGAGAAAATAGGCCACCAGAGGAGTAGGACCTGAGCTAGATGTGGAAGGTGGGAGGGTATCCTGAGAGGGAGCACACACACAGGCAAAGGCTCAGCAGTAGAAAGTGTCCTTGGAGGGCAGATGATATTATCTCCAGAGAGACCGGGTGTCTTGTCCAAGGTTCTCTGGTCTAGATGGAGGTATCCTGATTCCTGTTCCTCTCTTTCCTTCCAGAAAAGAGAAGATATTCTGCAGGCCCTGAGACTGCTCTGATTAAAGGCAGAAGGCTACTTGAACTCAGGACCTCAGGTCTTGGGCCTAGAACCTTCTGACACTGTTCCCCACCCTCTGCCCACCTGCACTTCTATTCCCCCTCCTTGTTGGAAGAGCTCTCTCAGGGGGGGCACTATAACTCAATGATTTGGAGTCAGATAAGCTTAGGTTGTTTGCCTCTCGAGTCTGCCACTTACTGGGCTTTGGTCAAGTCCCCTCACTTTTCTGCGATTCAGTCTCCTTAACTGTGAAATGGGACAATAACACCCACCTCACAGGAGAACATGCAAAAACCCCAGCCACGGGCTTCCCTGGTGACGCAGTGGTTGAGAGTCCACCTGCCGATGCAGGGGACACGGGTTCGTGCCCCAGTCCGGGAAGATCCCACATGCCATGGAGCGGCTGGACCCGTGAGCCATGGCCGCTGAGCCTGCGCGTCCGGAGCCTGTGCTCCGCAACGGGAGAGGCCACAACAGTGAGAGGCCCGCGTACCGCAAAAAAACAAACAAAAAAACCCAGCCATGGCTCACTGTTAGTCCTCAGCAACTGGGAGCTACATATAGTCAGAGCAAACCCCAGCCTTCAGGTGTCTGCCTCACCTCATAGATGTTGAATTGGCTCTGCCCGCGGGCCAGCTCCCGGTAACTTGTGGTGAACTCCCCAATGAAGTCATGGCTGCAAGGGAAAGTTGCTGCTGAACGGCGAGGCCCAGGCTGTGCGCTGCCTCTGCTCATCCCCCCGCCTCTCATGTCCCTTCCCCTGGCTCTCAGTTCTGCCCGGGGCCTCTGCTCCAGGGGTACACACCAGCAGAGAGGGTGGGCCCCTGGGAAGAGTCCAGTGTCACCCATGGAGCAAGAAACCCAACAGACACCCAGCAAAGAGCAGGATCCTGGAGAATAGGACCCACTTCTAATACTTGGATTCTTATTTGAACGAACGAGCAATAGTATGTATTTTGGGGACAACTGGGGAAATTTGAACATGAAATGAATATTAGATGGTATTCAAGAATTATTGTTCAATGTGTCAGGTGCAATAATGACATTTGTAGTTATTTAGAAAAATGCCCTTATTTTTTAGACATTCTCAATGAGATATTTAGAGGTAAAAATGCCATGAACTGTAACTTAAACTACATCAAAACATAGATAAGGCAACTATGGCAACAGGTAACACTTGTTAGATTCAGGTATAGGCTTAAAGTGTTCATTAAACTCTTCTCTCTACTTTTCTGTGTACTTGACATTTTTCCAATAACATTTTTTGAAAAGACAATGAGCTTTAGGTCCGTCCAGGCAGCTTGAGGTGTTTTCTGCAGTGTTTACACCTTCTGCATCTCTGCCCCACAAGCATGTGTTGACAGTAAGTGCAGCAAAACCTTGTACAAAGCAGAACTCCCATCTGCCCTGCGGTTGGCTGCCTTTCACCACCACTCTCCCTGATAGAGGGCAGTGGTTAACATGCTGGCCAGGAATGCCTGCTGGAGTGTGATGCCCAGGAGGTACCCCTGGGGCCTTGCCCCACCTTGAGTCCACACTGTCTTTTGTCTACATATTTACAGCTCTCAGCATTCAGACTATGAGCTCCTTGATGGTGGGACCCAATGGCATCTGGTAGCTGTCTCCAGCTTCCCTGGTAAAGGAAAGGTATGGGGAACTCCAGGGTAAGGTGATGAGGTGAATCGTGGGTGGAAGCCTGAAGCTGACTTGCCTGTGATGTGGTTAAAGCGAAGAGAGGAGGGGACAGAGTGAGCTGGCAGAGTAGTGTTGGCACTAGAGTTTCTCTACAGGAAGGTGTTGGGCAGGTGAGCTCCTTGGAAGGAGCTCCGGCCTAACTTAGAGCTGTACTTGCACAGCCCTTTATGGCATCCCCCATCCATGTCACAGACTTGATAGGCACCAGTGGAGATCAGAGGGCTTAAAGCCCCTCTATGACCCCCCTGGTAGCACCACAGGATGGAGGGCTCACAAAAGTCAGGAAGTATGACATACTTGGATTTGGTTGGATTTGGTTCAACAGACAAGCAGGAGCCGGTGAGGGTTCTACTAAAGTTGTGAGAGGCCTGTTCTGTTCCTCGTCTATGAATTCCCAGTGATACTGGCTCCTTGGGGGCACTTAGATACACAGAAGAGGAAGCCCCTGGCCTCCCCAAGGTTAGGCTCAGCCCTACTCAGGCTCTGCCTTACCACTCCGGGGTCCATTCATATGCTCGCCTTTCCCATATCCCACTCCGTCAGCCCTGCTCCCCACAAACAGCTCCTCTGAGGAGTCAAGGGCCTCCTGCTAGATTTCAGGGAGTCTCTGAGAGCCAAGCTCATCTTCTGCACTTCAGTCACCACACGATGCTTAGCCTCACACAGAGAACGTGGTCATGAATGCTCAGGAGGTCACTAATATCTGCCTGTACCTTAGAACATGCACATTTCAGAAAATCCTACATTCTTCCAAATGTGGGGAGATTTTAGACACTGGCTGGCCGCTAGGCAGCTGTTTGAGGAAAAGAGGCCTCTTACACCCCTTGCACCATGTCCTGCAGGACACAGGCCCTCTGGTGCCTCAGTGGAGCTGGGCACGGAAGAGCCACAGAGGCAGTGGTCCCTCCACAGGAAACCCAGGCCCCTCACCCCACAAGCTGCCATGGGTGGGGACCTGGGCATAGCTCTCTCCATGAGAGGGCAAGATCCACCTTCCTCCCAGGGGCTGTCCCCCTCCTTGCTCACCTTCTGTCCTTCTGCCAGCTTACCTGCCATCTCGATCCCAGTCGTATACCTCCACCTTGATGGTCCTGTAAGGCAAAGGGCCCATGGTGGGATGGACTTGACCCAGCACCTGCGTAGCCTGAGAATGGGGCCACCTGCGTGGCCTTCTCACGCTCCTGGGCCAAAAGGGGATGGAGGAACACCCACCTGGCTCTGAGGGCCCTCGGTGAAGAGGCAGCAGCCCAGGAGACAAAGGAACTATCTTGAAGCCTTTAAAGGTCTTAGGGACAGAGGCAGCTCCAAAGCTGCACTGGGACTTCCCTGAATTTCAGGGAAGATGTAGAAAGGCAGCCTCAGACTTCAGTTCACCCCACCTTCTCTTGGCCACCCCAGATGGGGCACAGATCCCAGCATGAAGCCATACTGCAGTTTATCAGGGGTGGGGCCGTTAGAGTGTGAGTGTGGTGCTCCGTAGATCCAAGGCCTAAGCAGGGTGGGCTCTCCTGGTGGGACCCTGGGGTTCAAGGAGTCTGAGTGGTGGGGAGCTACCCCGCATGTCAGGGATGGACCCAGGGGTCCTGACTCAGGATGGCCTGCTGAGCTTTTCCATGCCAGACTGGCTCCTGAGTGAGGGTGTAATTATCTTCACATTTTAGCCTGTCTGCTTTAATTAGTTTGTTTTGACTCCTGAGCTTGGGGCTGGGCTTTGGGAGCCCATTTTATTTTTAGCCTGTTTCTATGGCAACAGGCTAGCAGACCAGAGGCAGAGGAGGGAGGTGGAGGTTGCAGGTTAACCCTTGGTACCAGCAGTCCTCCAGGGATGCCCAGGGATGGGGCAGATGCCCGGGTCCCTCTGCAGGGTCAGGGTCTGGAGAGGTGGAAGAGGCATGGGGGAGCTGGGTCTCCAGCCTTCAGTTCTAAATGGGGCACACAGAGGCGGCTGCCCAGGCCCGTGTTCTATGAATATCTCATCATTTGGCCCATGGCCGCGGCCCATCTCCTCAAGTCTGCAGGGAGCCGGCCTTGGAGTTCCAGAACCCCCAGAAGGAGGCGCTGTCTCCCTTCAGATGAGCCTCCATGGGGCATGGGGGTGGGATGCGGATTCTCCCGCATCAGGGTAGAAACTGTTCAGGAAATGAAGGGATGCCCAGTACGTTGTGCAGCAACTGGATTTTTGTTACCAAAATGTAAAATGGGGCAGGCATAGAAGCCCACCATTTAGAGGAATCCTTTAAATTTTTGTGAAAAACAAAAAACTATGTCTCTCTGAGGAGAATTATTATGGAAAGAAAAATAAAATCTAGGCCTCTGAAGGTAGGCTGGTGATCTGGAAAGAGTAGAAAGTGTCTGGGGTGTGGACTTGGATGCTGGGCCATTTGCACTGGGACCTGGAGATGTCGCTTAACCTCTCTGAGCCACAAAATCATTTTAAAGTAGGGATAATAACGGCCCTACAGAATAGCTGTGGAGACAAATTGGTAAAACTGCCTGGCATGCGTTGGATCTCTATAAACATGCCTCCTGGGCTTCCCTGGTGATGCAGTGGCTGGAAATCCGTCTGCCAGTGCAGGGGACACGGATTCCATCCCTGGTCCGGGAAGATCCCACATGCTGCGGAGCAACTAAGCCCGTGCGCCACAACTGCTGAGCCTGCTCTCTAGAGCCCGCGAGCCACAACTACTGAAGCCCACGTGCCTAGAGCCCGTGCTTTGCAACAAGAGAAGCCACCGCAATGACAAGCCCGCGCACCGCAAGGGAGACACAACACAGCCCAAAAGAAATTAAAACAAAAAAAAAGCCTCCTCTCCACTTTAGCATTTGGGCCACACCTGGGATAGTTTTGTTTGTTTGTTTTTTTACAATAAATTTATTTATTTTATTATATTTATTTATTGTTTCTGGCTGCATTGGGTCTTCATTGCTGTGCGCGTGCTTTTCTCTGGTTGTGGCGAGCAGGGGCTACTCTTCGTTGCGGTTCGTGGGCTTCTCATTGCAGTGGCTTCTCTTGTTGCGGAGCACGGGCTCTAGGCACGTGGGCTTCAGTAGTTGTGGCACGTGGGCTCAGTAGTTGTGGCACGTGGGCACACCACAACAACGGACCACCAACACCAGTCCCTCAGGTGACTAGATCAGTGACAGCCAATGTGTTCAGAGGCTATAGGAGGACCCCAGTCATAGCCACGGCCTTGGATACCCAAAAAAATCACTGGGGAGAATTTTTTTTTAATCTCACTGCCAGAAGGCGTGATTTAATTGGTCTGGATAGGGCTCAGGCACAGGTAGTTTTTAAAAGTCCCCTGGCTGATTCTAATGTGCTTCCAGAGCCACTAACCTCTCCAGATGAAATTAACTGGTTTTCAAACTTGGTTACACATCGGATCCCCCAGGGAGCTTTAGCAATCCTGATGCTGATGCCTCACCCCAGAGATTCAGAATCAATTGTTCTGGGGGTGCAGCCTGTGCAGGGGAATTGTTAAAAGCTCCTCAGGGGGGCTTCCCTGGTGGCGCAGTCGTTGAGAATCTGCCTGCCAATGCAGGGGACACGGGTTCGAGCCCTGATCTGGGAAGATCCCACATGCCGCGGAGTAACTGGGCCCGTGAGCCACAACTACTGAGCCTGCGCGTCTGGAGCCTGTGCTCCGCAACAAGAGAGGCTGCGACAGTGAGAGGCCCGCGCACCGCGATGAAGAGAGGCCCCCGCTCACCGCAACTAGAGAAAGCCCTCGCGCAGAAATGAAGACCCAACACAGCCTAAATAAAAATTAAAAAAAAAAAAAAAAGCTCCTCAGGGGATTTGAACTTGCAGCTGAGGTTGAGACCACTGAGTATGAGATTCCTGTGCCAACTCACCCCAGTAGCAATCACAGCCAAGGCTCCAGGGATGGCTGCAGGGAGTCAGATTAGCTCGGAGACCAAAATCTCCAGAACTGGGGAAGAAGGAGGTGCCCAGAGGCAGGGGAAGGCAGAAGCAAAAGCCAGACACAGCTGGTCAGTAGCAGCACCAGGCCTCTTGGCAGGGAGCCAGTGTCCTGTGGGTCTCTGAATGCGTGGGGCAGGAGTGACAGAGCAGGGTGTGTGAGCCCCAGCAGGCCAGCAAGGATGGGGAACGCTGGCAAAGACTCCAGGCTTGCCCCCCAGCACACCAAGCAGCTCTGTCCATAGCCTCCTCTGAACCGAGCTGTAGGTCTGCTCCTAATGAGCCTCTCCCTCTCCCAGGCAGGGAAAACAGGAAAGGGTATGTTTCCCTGATGCTTACAAGTCCCGAGGGCCGACAGGCCTTGAGGGGTTCACCCTAAACTAACTGAGTCAGTCCATTACTCTGAGAAGCTGCTGGGAGGAAGAAGAGTATCGAGCCTCACAGGCCCAGGCAGTGAGGCTTGATGGCAGAGGTGCTGTGCAACCCCAGCTGTACTGCACTGACTGTGGCCTGTGTCTGAGTTCAGCTTGTGCATGTGTGAACCAGGGATAAGACACTCCTAACTGAAGCCATAGTATTGGGCCCAGCCCCTCCCGGTGCTCAGCGTGTGGTGGGGTTCAAAGGAGAAGCAACTGGTTCAATCCAGGGGGCCGAAGTTTGGGTGATGTGACAGCCCCCCAGCTCCTGGGAACCCTCTCCCTTCTCCAGGTGAAGACCCAGTACGCTTAACACCCTTTTAAAACCTACTTATTCACCATGAAGGTGTGAGTGAGTGATAGCAGCCCGACCCAGAGGAATTTGGTTTAACAGGGACAAATCCTCAAGTCGCAGAATATTCAAGGACAGAGCAGGGGGACTTCAGGGAAGGCAGGAGAAGTGCTTTCATCACCCTTCACCTCACTTCACCCCACTGGAGGGCTAGATTAATTCTGACCCTGAGTCCACTTCCTCTGACTCAGGTTCTGCTCAGCTGGGTCACTTGGGTTTGGTCTTGTGTGGACTGGAAACACAGCAAAGGCAGGGGGACCCCAAACCAGGGGAACCCCAAATTAGAGGGTCAGCCCAGAAGTGACTTCTGGAGAAGGGACATGCACCTTCTCCTTGCCCTGGCAAATGACATAATCTGTGGTCCTCCGTTTCCCCATCTGTGAAATGGGCATGTCATTAGTACCCATCTTCTAGGGTTATTGTGAAATTTAAACTCACAAAATAAGATACTGTATTTAAACCAATTAGGACACAATTTGGCCCATGTCCTAAAGACTCACTAAAGCTTAATGAGATTAACTCGTTTCCACCCCCATCATTCCAAGAAAACGGCCCTTTCTCAGCAGATCCCTGGTTCTCACCCCCTGGCCCTCTTTTTCACAATAGTAAGTTGATATTTCTGTTTGAACTCTCTTCTCTCAGCTCCCTGACTATGGCTGCCCTCCCCCTGGTCCCTTCTTATCTCTCTGACATCCCCCTACTCCTGACCTCTGCCAGCCCCCCTCCTGGGGACTCCCAGACCTCTGTTCTCCTCTCCCCTGGGAAGAACACCACTGTACCTGTCCCATAGCCACACAGTCTGGCTCCCTGTCACACTTCCCATTTCCACTAGTGGTACCATCGTCTCTCATCCTCCAAACTCCAAACCCTAATAATCTCTACGTCTCTTTCACTCCCATATCCAGGCAGCTGTCAAGGCCTTTTGAGTCTTCCTTCTACCTCCTATCTCGAAGCAGACCTGCTCAAGCCCCTGAGCAAACTCTCCTAGAGCTGTCCTCCAAGTGTCCCACCCCACTCACCCCACGCCTTGACCATTCATCAGCAGAGCGCTGGAGTTTAAGAACACAGATCCTAGAGCCAGCCTGCTTGGGTCCAGATTCTGATGCTACTGGCAGTAAGACCCTGGGTGAGTTACTTAACCTCTCTGGGCCTCAGTTTCCTTACCTACGAGATGTGGATAGTATTTGTACCTTTTCCAGAAGAGGTACTAATTGTTGGGAGGATTAAATTAGTTCACATACATCAATTACCTCAGAAGTGCCACAGGAGCCTTTGCTGTTATTATTATGACCCATGTCTCCCACCTTGGCCTGGGAGCAACCTCAGAAGGAAACTTGGGTCTGAGAGCTCACTGTGTCCACAGCACCCAACACGGTGTCTGGCGCCCGGCTGGCCTGGAAGACAGGGCTGCTGGATTAAACCCAATGTGTACTGTGAGACTTCAAGAGGTGCCTCGGAAGTAGAGGAAAGCGGCCTTGTTTTCCTGAACAAGGCCCACCCTGTCCTGCCCTACGGGGGCCTCCCAAATGCCTGCACCTCCTGAGTGGCTGTTGTGTATGTGGGTGACCCTAGGGCTCAGCAGGGGGCAGGTCTGCTCGCTTACCAGGCCAGTGTGACACACCTGACACCTCCATTAGCACCACTGTCAGTCACATCACAGTTAATCTGTCCCTGGCTTTGGAGGAGGGCCCAAGCTGCCCAGCCATCCTGGAGGGAAACCAGTCCAGGGCTCAGCCTGGGAGGGGGATGGGAGCCCACCTGGGCTTTCCGCAAAGCCTGCACCTTCCCCCCACACCCGCACCTCCTCCGATGGCTGATCGGAGAGCCCAGGCCTCTGAGCTGGGCTGACCTCCTTACAAGGCTGGATTCTGAGGCCCTAGGAGGCCTTCCCTGGGATGCGGGTTGTGGGGGGTCAGCTGGACAAACCCCGAAACCTCTAGGCAGTGCGGTCGGAAATCCCAATTCCTTCCACCCCTATGAGAATGGAGCTGCCATGTTCTCCCATACCCCAACCTTGAATTTCCGCTCCCTTCCTCTCTATCCCAACCATTTTTCCTACATCCCTTGTCCCCAGGAACTGACACTGCCCCCGCAACCTTCCACCCTGCCCTGAGCCTCCTTTAGACCCTGTTGCTTCAACCCCTCCCATTCCCCACCACTCCAGAAGCCCCAGGAACTGGCTAGACATGGAACGGGGGTTTGTTTGGCTGAAATGCCTATTTTTGTTTCCAGTCTCATTTTGCACAACTATTTAACTGTCTAAAATATACGTGTGCACATCTGAGCTCCCTGTAAGCCCCCTGAAGACAGAAATGTGGCTACATTCCCTTGAATGCCACACAGCTGGAGGCGCAGTGCTGAGCACATCGTAGGTGCTCAATGACCACCTATGGAACAGACTGTGGCTTTTCTGTCCCAGCCGAGGCAGGAAAAGAAGCCACTTCATCTCCTGGATCAGCAGCCTAATAGGGAGAGAGACAGGGATGCCTGGAGGCCATCCGTCTGCTCATTCCTGTCCCCTCACCCCACTGCACATACCCTGTCAGTAGCCACTGTGAACAGAGTGCCAGGGAGCCCATGCCAATGCCACCAGCCAGGATGCCCTGAGGTATCTGTTCTGACACCCTAGGGCTCCTGTCAGAGTGGCCAGCAGAGGCCCAGCTTCCTCAGGGCTGCCTGGACAGCCCTGCCCGAGAAGCCCCTGCCAGCTCGCCCACCTGCTATAGCAACCACCAGGAAACCAGGCTGGGTTCTTGTGACTTAACACAGACCAATACCGTGTTACAGCTCCCATCCTACGTGTCCCCTCTCCCCCCTACATTTGCCACAATTTGTAATTATATGTTTCTTTGTGCAATTATTGGATTAATGTCTGCCTGCCCCACTAGCATATAAACTCCAAGAGGTTGGGTGAAGGGTGAAGACTGTGTGTTTTGTTTCCTCCTGACTTCCCAGCATCTAGTGCAGTGCCTGTCACATGGTAGGGCATCAATTAACGTTTGTGGATGAAATGCTGAACGGCATTTTATGTATACCAGAGCCTTACATGTAGGTTGTGAGCTTCAAAGCAGCCCTACAAGGTAGGTGGATGTTTAGGTACCCAGTTTACAGATAAGGAAACTGAGGCTCAGACAGGTCAAAGTTTGCCCAGGTTGAGAGTGCTTTTTCGTCACAGAGTCAGGATTGGAAACTAGGTATCTGTATCTATACTCAACAATCTACACTCAAACAATGATGAGGTGTATTATGAGTAGGCTTTGTAGCGTCAAAAAATTCCATGAGCTGTTTGCACTGCAATCCTCATCCCCATTTATGGCAACTCACCTGGCAGCACATATCCTGGGATCCTGACTCCCCAGAGTCTCTCAGTCAGGAGTTGGGGCTGCTGGGGACCAAGTCACCTCTACGTGCATCTAGAGCCGCCATCTGGCCCCCACCTGCCCCTCACTGGGCACAGTGAAAAGACCAGCAACTGAGCTCCGGGCAGGGCGCCCAACAGACACCAGGGCTTCTCTGAAATCCTTGGTACCTCCCATCCCCCCAACCTGGGAGGGCTTCCACCAATGGGAAAGTCAGACCCGGAGGAAAAAAGGCGGGGTGTGGTGAGGGAAGGGCAGGGAGCCAGAGGGATCCCCAGTTCCACCCTGTGCAGGGCCACCAGCACGCAGCTCCAGGAGGCTCTGCTCGCTTGTACTGATGGGATGGCCCTCATCAACGTGACCGTGCCCCCCGCACCTGTGCTTGGGGACAGGGGACATTTTCTCATCTCACCGATCATAGTCCCCGTTGCAGAGGGCTCTCACAGGAATGGAGAAAGTTTGCCAGACTGGGTTTAGGGTGTTCTTCATGACCTCAGTCTTGTGGCAGATGGTGAACCTGGCAAAGAAGAGAGGGAAGTCTGTCAGTCCTGACTCCAAGGGAGGCAGAATTCAGATCACCAGAGGGGCTGGCTTGTTAATCTCTGCAGTTGCCAGACAGTAGAAACAATGGCTTCGTGAGGTGATGAGCTGCCTGTCACTAGCAGCATCCAGGTAGAAGCTAGACAGCCATTCCTTTTTTTTTTATCTTTGTATAAACTTCAGTTTATTTTATTTTTTTAACATTTTTATTGGAGTATAATTGCTTTACAATGGTGTGTTAGTTTCTGTTGTATAACAAAGTGAATCAGCTATATATATACATATATCCCCATATCTCCTCCCTCTTGCATCTCCCTCCCACCCTCCCTATCCCACCCCTCTAGGTGGTCACAAAGCACCGAGCTGATCTCCCTGTGCTACACAGCTGCTTCCCACTAGCTATCTATTTTACATTTGGTAGTGTATATATGTCCATGCCACTCTCTCACTTCTTCCCAGCTTACCCGTCCCCCTCCCCGTGTCCTCAAGTCCATTCTCTACATCTGCGTCTTTATTCCTAGACAGCCATTTCTTGATAACACTACAAAAAGGATTCCTGCACCAGGTAAGAGTGTCAGGAGATGTGGCTCTGGCCCCTGTTCTCTGCGTGACCTTGAGCAAGACTGTCCCCCTCTCGGCCTCTATTTCCTCGCCTGTAAACCCAGGGAGTTGGCCACTATTAGACTTCCTTCATCTGAGATCCATGGAAGGATCTGGAGATGGGCTTTAGGGGTCTGTGAACCCTTGAAATCGTCAGTGGAACTGGGTGCCTGAGTTTCATGTGCTTGCTGTTCCCCTGTCTGAAGGACTCTCTCCCAAATTTCCATGTTAACGGCTCACCTCCTTACTTCCTTCAGGTTTCACTCAACTGTCATCTCTTTGACATGAGCACCTGCCCTGAGAACCATTATCTAAAATTTATACCCCCTGGTCCCCTGACTCTGAGATATCCTAGTCCCTTTCCATACTGCTTTTTCCATCCCATCTGTCACCATTTGACATTTGACATGGTCTGTCTTTCTCCTTATTTCTTTCATAGTCTGTCACTAAAATGTAAGCTCCATAAGGGCAAGGGTTTGTCTTCCTTGTTCACTGGTATATCTCTAGTGCCCAGAATAGCACCTGGCACTTAGTAAGGTGTTCATGTAATATTTTTTTCAGAATGAACTAATGAATAAATGTATTTCTCAGAGGAGAGTTTCCATAGCTCTCACTGGCATTTCAAGCCAGTAAAATTAAAGCCCCTGGCTTAGATGATCTCTAAGACCCTTTCAGCTCTTGTAGTCTGAATCCATGAGCTTGCTTTGCAAACTGAAAGTGCAGAATTGGCTTAATCCCAGCTGGGCCCCGATCCAGCGCCCCTGCCCACTCCCCATGCCGTGCCTGACTGGCCCCGCCGTGGAAGCCTGCCCTGCCACGTGGAGGGGCAGCGAGAAGCCAGAGAGGAGCTCAGGGCAGGGGCTGTCCCCATGAGATTTCCCAGCATCCACCCCAGCTACCTCCTGGCTTGGAAAGGTCACCCAGGAAGGTGCCTGGGCACCGCCCATACCCACACAGCCTGTGCCATTTCTTCTCTGGCAATTTTCAAGTCAAAATGTCATTCCTGTCACCATGGCTCAGCGTTTCTCTTCTGTGCTCCTTCTCGCCCACCCACTGGAGTGTGAGGTACATGTGGGAGACCTCCCCACACACTCCAGAGCTGGTGATGGGGACAGGAATGGGGACGGGGAAAGGAGGGGCCACAGCTGCCCATGGCTGGGGCAGTAGGTCGGGCAGGAAGAGGAGCCTGGACTGGGGGAGGAGGCAGGAGCAGCAACTGGTGGTGAAGGGAGGAAGGTTCGCACCCTGCAGGAGCCCTAACCTCCCACCTGCAACAGTCGCACAGACCTGCTGTGGACCCTCCCCGTCTCCCCACCTCTTTGGAACCACTGCCTTCTCTAGCTCCTCTCGCTTGCCAGCCAAACTGCCTGACCAAGTCTTCTAAGCTATTAGCCTCATTTCCTCCCTAGGTCTTTCTTCCTGAGCCCTGTATGGTCTGTTTTCTGCTTCAGACTCTTGCCTGAAACCACTTTCTTTAAACTCCCCCAAGCCCCCCGCCTTTTCCATCACTAAATCCACAGGCCCCTCGATCCCCTATTGTACTTGCCATGGGGGACAAGGCCCTAGTGTGGAAATGGTCCCTGCAGTCATCTCCCAGCTCAACTCAATTCATTTCAACACACACTCGGGACGTGGCCGTGGGGTGAGGGTGTGAACCAACGGGGTCAGACAGATGTGGGCTCCGGTCCCAGGACCACTACCTCCAGCTGTGCAGCCCTGGGCACGTGACTGAGCTTCCCAAAGAACCGTAACTAACGCTGCCAGATCCTGTTCTAATAACCCGAATTAACTCATTTAATCCTCACGGCTTCCCTGGGAGGGAGGTGTTATGATTCTCCCCATCACACACACCAAGAAACTGAAACGCAGAGGGTAGGGCCCCACTGTCCAGAATGGTAGCCACTAGCCTCACGTGGCTATTTACATTTAAATTAACTAAAATGAAATGAAATAAAAAATTCAGTTCCTCTGTCGCACTAGCCCCTTTCAAGGGCTCAGCAGCTATACGTGGCTGATGGCGACCATAAGGGACAGTGAGATACAGAACATCTCCACCATCACATAAAGTTCCATTCGGTTAGACACGTGCCTAAAATTACAGAGTTAATGATTGGCAGCGACTGGCCGAGCCCGGCTCTCCATCACCACATTCTTGCTCCCAGACCAGTGATTCTGATTGAAGAAGACAAGGTATATGCAGTGCCAGGAGCACGGGTGCTCCGTGGATGCTTCCTGCCCTTTTCCCTCCTGGCGTGGCAGGCCTGACATTTCACTCCCTGTGGTCCCTCTGGATCGGTTTCTCCGGTTGCCCTTGGTGTCCCCTCACCCCAGACAGAGCCAGCCCATGCTTCAAGTGAAACTCACCCCCAAATAAACCCCCATCGCCTGCCCCATCTGACCAGCTCCTTTGCCATTTTCAACAGTCTGGGTTCCCCGCAGCTCGTCTGCCAGGGAGGGGGCGGTGGGCGGTCCCCACCCAAGTTCCGCAGAGCCAGGTCTTGCCCTGCCCTTTTGCCCATGTCCTCCCCTCCCTGCCTCCTCCCCTGCATTTCCACAGCTCGCCTGGCGCAGCACCTCCCACCTGTTCACCGCGTCAGTCACGAGTCTCTCCCTCTCCCCCGCCCCCTCCCCACCCAACCTACACACCGCTCTGCTAGAATAATCATTGGCAAACACTCTGCAACATGTCCATCTCCTGTTCCACAACCCAAATCCCTCCCTCCTGCTGGCCAGTCAGCCTTCGCCGCTGAGACAAGCCCTGGGGCGGCCCCTGCCCTCCTTTCTGGAGGGGACTTGCATGGACATTTCCATGGGCACCCAGAACATTACTCAGACCTTTTCCTCCCTCCCTCAAATCAAGTCAAAGTCAACAAGAATTATTTAAAGAAATCCTGCTAAGAGTCCTATGGTGAGACAAAGGATCCTTTTGTTATGCAAATTATCGTACCTAATTTCCCTTGTTTTGTACGCTCGTTTAAAGATCAGTTTTCCCTTCGACTGAAACATACCTCCTCCCTGCTGCTGCCCTGCCCCCCAACACACACACACACAAACACACACACACACACACGCACGCATGCACACGCACACACACGCACACACCCAGAATTTCAGATTCTAGGGGACTTAGCGAGGCCTCCCTGCCCTCTGTTCAGGGCACACTTGCTTTGCACACACTGTTTCTCTAGTATGTTATTCTTCCCTGCTCCTCCCCCCACCCCCAAACCCCAAACCCCGTGGACCCATTTTTTTCCTCTCCTTCAAAACCTTCTTCCTAGTTCCCTTCTCCAGCAGCGTTTCTCTAATTAACCTCCCTGGCCCCATCGCTTCCTCATTCTGCAGAATCCCAGCTAAGCAGCTGCAGCCTTCCAGAGCTGTGGTGCTTAGAGACCATGGAGACCACCTAATCTAACCAGATCATTTTACTGATGAGAAAACAGGCCCAGAGAGGGGGCATACTTGTCTAGGGTCACAGAGCGGGTTGGAAAAGAGGACTTACGTCCCAAGACCCTCAACCTAGAATCTGTCCCTCTGTGTACATCACTGACCTCTTACATTGCCCAACGAGTTGTCTTTCCATCATATTGTGGGTGGCTTCCAGATTAGGGAGAGGAGAGAAGGAAATGGAGGCTTCAAAGATGGGAGAGATTTTGAATGAAGTCTGGGGCCAAGGGGGGAAGGGGGTCCAGATTTGCCATGCTGAGTAGGAAGTAGTGGGGGGAATATGTGTAGTGGGGTGTTAGGAAGGCTGTGCGTGAGCGAGGACAAGGCTTAGAGATGTAGACTGATGCATGTGGAAGAAGGAATAGACTATCAGAGGGGCCCCTCATTCCTGCCCTAGCCCTGTTTTTGCCCGCTCCCTCCATCTCTGACATGCCCAGCGCCAGCCATTTAGTAATGACCCTCAGAATGGCACTGTGGGCTTGCAGTCTGCCCCTTATCCCCCACCAGCCCCATCTGCGTGGCCAGGGTACTACCTTGGAGCCCCTGACTTCCACCCAGAGCCCCTGCCCTCTCTAGAGCAGGGGCCTCAGGGCAGCAGCAGGAGGAGATGGCCCAAGCCACCCCCGCCCGGCAAGTCACCACAGTCCATCCCTCCCCCCAAAGCCCATGCCCCCAGAAGTGGGGGTGAAGCGTTGCCGGAGAACTCACGTTCCATCCTCGTTGCTTCTGTAGAACACCAAGAAGGGGTCAGACTTCCCAAAGAAATCTTTCTTGTCCAGCTTGTTGGCACAGAACTGCATTGTGGCGACATCCTGGTGGGAAGGAGGGAGAAGAGGGGTGTGAGTCACAGAAGGCTGGAGGGGGGCCCCGTCCCTACGGGGACACAGCCCCAGGGCCTGGGGATTCTGGGCCCCAAGCCAGTTAGAAAGGACAGCAGCTCCTGCCCTGCACCACGTGCCAGGCCCTGAGCTAACACTTAGGAGGGTCTCATTTCATCTTCAAACAACCCCACCCGGCAGGTCTGGTGGAGCAGCCGGGCAGTGAAGCAGGTGGATTCTGGAGCCGGCTGCCCCAGTTTGAATCCTGGCTCTACCACTTTGTAGCTGTGTGACCAGGCAAGGGAGGTAACCTCTCAGAGCCTCAGTTTCCCCTCTGTAACATGGGGCTGATTGCAGTACACACTTCAAAGTGCTGTGGTGAGGGCTGAATGAGATCAAGTATGCGAAGTCTGGAGCGGAGTGCAGGCACGTCACCCACTCGGTCAAGGTTCATGCACAAGGTATCATCACTATTGTACTGAGTGGCTCAGAGAGAGGTGCAATGACTAACTCAAGCCACTCTGAGCTTGGTCACCTAACCCCAAGCCCTAACCCCAAGCCCTCGCTGGCCACATCGCCTCACTCCCTTACATGACTGTATGGTTCCTAGAGGACATTCAAGTTTACGTATCACTTTCACATGCACTGACTCACAAGAGGCTCATCTAACCCTGAGGTAGCTATAGCTGGACCATGACCCCCCCATTTTACAGCTGAGGAGCCTAAAGCTCAGAGCAGGGAGCAACCCCTACAAGTTTATCAAACAGAGCCCTGGGTTTCTGACTCCCCTGACTAGTTCACAGCTTTGGCTGACCCAGACCTAACACTCAACCCAAGAGCATAAGGAAGGTACCAGGCCTAGTGAGAATCGGTTGACCTCTCCTCTCACACGGCTCCTAGCCGCTCAGCTCGCTGCAGCCAGCAGGGCACTGGGCAGAGATGCCCCCGTGTCCTCCTCTTTGCCCATCCCCGTGTGGTCTCTTCAACCTGAAAGCTCTGCATCCCGACAAGTCAGCTGCCAACCGGCCAGAGCTCAAGGCTCTGTCAATAGTCCCTGGGGCCTGGCCTGGCCCTTGAGGGAAGCGAGGCAGGAAGCAAGCCACCCAGCTCTCTCACGCTGCCCGCTTCCTCTCAGTGGCGAAGAGGGTCTCTGGAGATCAGTGTCCTACAGCCCAGTGAGGACCAAAATGCTGGCAGGGATGAAGATGCAACCTCTCACAGCTTGAAGGACATGGTCAAAGGTTGGGGCAGTGGGTACGATATAATGGTTAAGAATATGGTCTCTGGAGCCAGGCTGCCTGCTTCCGTTCCATCCCCTCACTAGCTGTGTGACCTAGGGCAAGTTACTCACCCTCTCTGTGCTCAGTTTCCTCATCTGTAAAATGGGGTACAGGCAAGGCCCACCTCATAGGCTTGTGAGAATGAAATGAGTTAATTGAGTACAGCGCTGAGAACAGTATATTGCACACACTAAGTACTGTGTGTGTACAAGTTATGATGATTTGGATATTTCTCCCCTCCCCCCGCCCACTGTGTGTGGTCTCTGTCCCTGCCCCACTCCCACCTCTACCACCTCATATGCCTTCCCTCAAGGACATCTGACAACAGCAAACAGAGCATCCCTCCATTCACTGGCTCATTCATTCATTCAACAAACATGTATTAGACACCATCTGTGTGGGCCTGTCACTGAACTCAGTGCTTTACAGCCTTATCATATTTAGTCCTCAGAATAATCCTTTGTTGCTTTTTACAAATGAGGACGCTGGGGGTTGGGGGAGCTAGGTAACCTGCCCAACATCACCAGCTGGCAACTGGTGGAACAGAAATTCAACATGTATGAACTCAACATGATTTCAAAGTCATGCCTCTTCCAGCACAGAGCACACTATAGTTCACAAGACCCGCTTCCCTGTATCTTTAGAGTCGCTGATTTCTTCTGACTCGGGTCAGGGCTGGATTCGGGTTGGCCTGGGCTGAGAGGGTCTCCTGAAGGGAGGCCCTGAGGGGCAGTGCTGGGGCACAGTGGCCAGCACACGGAGGCGCCCAGGTAATGATGGCTTTTATCATGTCCCTCAGCATCGCCCACCTGAGAGGGACAAGGAGGCCGGATTGGGGGCTTCCAAGGCCTAGAAGCCCCGGAATCTGAGAGCCTCCTGAGGAATCTAGGACTTCAGACCTGGAATAGAGAATGGCTGACTTACCGAGCACTTACTCGATGCCAGGTGCTGTGTTAAGCCTTCTCTTTACACATATTATTTTACTGAATCCTCATTATAACAGTATGAAGTAACTCCTCTAGTCTCCCAGTTTACAGATGAGGAAACTGAGGCTTTTAGAGGTCGTCCAAGATCACACAGTGGTGGTAACAAAGGCAGTTAGACTTCAGGGCTTTCCCTCACACCCTCCCAGAAAGATATCTAGCCTTCTAAGTCCATCCCCAGCAGTCACTATCTTTCCCCAGGAGAAAGTTCCAATCCCATCCCATGCTGGATGGAGGGAGCACTTTAAACGCCTCCCTGGGGAGTTCCATCCCAAGGCCTAGAAAGAGGAGGAAGCCTAGGACCTGGTAGGCTCCTCCTGGCACTGGCTATATAATTTGTGGGACCCAGTAAAAAGGGAAAATGTGAGGTCCTTTGTTCAAAGAGTATTAAGAGATTTCAAGACTGTAATAGCAGAACATTAAACCAAGAGCAGGTCCTGTGTGACTGAACAGATCACATGCCCATAAAGTGGGCCCTGGCTCCTCCCCATGGATGGAACCATCAGCGGCATCAGAAAACAGACCAGACTTTGCCGAGTAGGAGCCCCAGCAAGGAATGCAAAGCTCTGAGTTCTAGTTTGTCCCAGCAGTCCTTCAAGCCCTCTGAGCCTGTCTTCTCATCTATAAAGTGACGCATTGGACAGGATGATCACCACTGTCCTTTTCAACTGGGCGGTTTAGGTCTTGGCGCTGATGCCACAGGGAGCGTACTGGGAAAGGGGCGGCATCTAGGGAAGGCTGGTGCTCAGGGGACAGTCTGGGGATCCAGGATCCCTCCAGCATAGCTTGGTGGTTATCACAGTGACCTCTCCCACATCTGGAGGTCACCTGTGTGACACCTTCACCTGAATGGATACAGGCAAGCTGCACATGACACCTATACTGGTTGACTATGAAATACACACATATATTTGAAACAACCAAAACAGATGCCACAAAATCCAGAGGCAAAGCTCTTATTTTTCCTTCCTAGAAGGACCCCTGCGGGCCCTGCAAGGTCAGGGAGGGGAGCAGGAATATCAGAAAAATATTAATGCAGAACTTAATAGACCCTAACTTCCAGGACTATTTAGTGCTCCACTGGGAGGGCCATGGTCCCAGCACAGCACCTGACAGAGAGAACAGTACAAAGGAGCCACAGACACCTGGTTGGAACCCCAGCTCTGCCATCTCCTAGCTGAGCAGCCTGGGGCAAGCAATTTAACCTAAGTCTTGGTATTCTCCTCTGGAAAAATGGAGTAATAATGCCCCCTGTGAGACTGTTGGGAAGACCAAGGGAGATGATATATGTTAAGTACCAGTCCACAGTGCCCAGCATAGAACAGCTAAAAGAATAGAAGCCAACACTCGCCAAGTGCCATCTACTCCCGGGCTGACCCATATGGAATTGCCAATGTTCAACTCGTGTTTATCTACGATAACTGCAATCGTTATTCCCATTTTAAAGCTGAGGAGACTGAGGCACAGAGAAGTTAATACCCTTTCCTGAAGCTACAAAGCTTAGTAAGAGGAGAAGCTTGGAGTGAAACAAGACAGTCTGGCTCCAAAGATTAATAGCTGAGATTCCAAATGATGACCCCAAATCATCAAGATAAGTTTAGTTATGTTTTGTAGCCTCAGTTTGAGAAGTCAGAGAAGTGTGAAATCCATTTTAGAAAAGTCTCCTCTATGCAAGCTAGCTAAAAAAAAAAAAGACTGACTCTGAAATTCATCTAACTGGAAACATCCACCAGTGAGCCACATCTCATTCCCCCACCCCACCCCCATGGCAAATATGTGTGAGGCATTGCTGGGAGCTTATTTTGTTCTTCAACATGATTTGCCTTCCCTATCGCCACCCAGACCCAGAGACATTCGCCAAAAGCCCATTATGATAAACTGTATGGGGCCATTGTCAAATCCATGGGCGTAAGACAGAACTTCAGAGAGCTTTCTAGGCTATAACCAAGGCAAGGTTCCTCCCTAATGGGTGTGTGGCCCATGGGGAGCCTGTGAGACAAGGAGCATGGAGCTGCTTGGGGACTTGCTTTTGAAGGTGCTTCTGGGTTATGTCAATAGTCCTATTTACTATGCTTCAACTGTTCCCCTTAAATAAGGGTTAATGAATGAATCAACACTTGATATACATGTGACCCCAGGAAGAGGCTAGGGAAGCGGCAATAAAATGTACTGGGCCAGCAGGATCAGGGAGCAGCAAATTCTGGCTGAGGGTCAGAGGTCCTGCTGTTTGACATTCTCAGCCTGGCAGTGGGGCTCTCTGAACACATGATATGCCTGTCCCAAACCAGAAGCATCTCTGGAATCAACTGCAGAGATGATAAAACAGCTCCCGCAATATATAATTTTCTGCAATTTCTGCCTTTTCACCCTATCTTTTAAAAAAACATATTAAGTTCTTCTAAAACAGCAGGATTGCCTCAATTTGCATCTTTCCGCATGTTAATCAGGCTGCTTGGGAGACCACAGCAAACAGCCTTTCTCTCTGGGATGGTGGCCTGGCCCAACTCTAGCATGTTAGGCCTCCCTGACCCAGGAGGTCAGCAAGTGGGCTGAAGGCTGGGAGAGGGTAGCAACGTGCCGGGGGTGGGGGGTGGTGAATGGAAGGCTGCTCTGGCTTGGGTCTTGCTGGCAGCCCCCAGGATCAGAGCAAGGATAAGGCAAGTGCAAAATTTAAGGGATTCCAAAAATCTCAATAATGAAAGATTTTAATGAGATTTTTTTTTAAAGATTTTTTTGATGTGGACCATTTTTAAAGTCTTTATTGAATGTTACAATATTGCTTCTGTTTTATGTTTTGGTGTTTTGGCTGCGAGCCATATGGGATCTTAGCTCCCCCACCAGGGATCAAACTCGCACCCCCTGCATTAGAAGGTGAAATCTCAAACACTGGACTGCCAGGGAAGTCCCTAATGCGATATTTTAAAAAATCAAAATCAATGCAAAAATCCATGATACATAAAATATCAAAAATCTGAATAAAGCCATTTTACAGATGAAGAAACTGAGGCACAGAGAGGTCAAGTAACCTGCCCAGGGTCACAGAGCTCGTAAGCAATGGCATTTGGTCTGGATCCAGAGCCCAAGTTCTAACCACTTTGCCCTACTGCTCACATGCTGTACCCTAAGAAGCACTTTTAAATAGATGGTGGAACCATGGTGACATTTACTGTCTTCTCTTTAATATTTGCTGCATTTTCCAAATTTCCTGGAATTAGTACATTGCCTTTTTTAGTCTGAAAAAAGAAGACATTGATTAAAAAGAAAAAACCTATATGGGAAAAGGATCCGAAAAAAGAATGGATATATATATATATGTATCACTGAATCACTTTGTTGTACACCTGAAACTAAAACAATATTGTAAATCAACTATACTCCAATATAAAATAAAAATTAAATTAAAAAATAAAGAATCATTAGCCACAACTCTGAAATTTAGCATTCCCATAGGGAGAAACACAACTCAGAGCTGGGGGTGATTCCGTGACCAGTGACCTTCAGAAGGGCTTCTGCATTCATAGAGGGGCCCAGAGCCCCCGCCTGCCTGGGGTGTAGGCATTCAGGGATAGAAGCAAAGACTCCATAGGCTAGAGTTTATTCTAATGCAGATGGTGAGTATTAAAGTTGGTCTAGGAGGCTAGGCCTGTCGCTACACATTGACGGGAATAACCACCTTGAGGTCAAGCTGGTTTTTCTCTCCTGTCTTAATGACTGACTTCTCAAGCAATCCAATCAGTTGTGTAACTGTTGATTTGGTCATTCAGAGGCTGAATACTCCAGATTGACCGTTTTTCCTCCTGCTCATTGAGCCTGTGTGTCTGGCATACTAACCAAAATCCATCAACTAAAGTTCAAAGAAAAATGGAACAATTCAGCTATGAGGATGTTCACTGCAGTAATAATTATACTGTTTCCTTTAAGAGAATAGCTTTAATAAATTATGGCCCATCCATAAACAGAAAAGTGATATACAGCTATTAAAAATGTCTTCCAAGAATATCTAGTGACATGGGAAAATAAATCTGGTTACCATATTCTACTAATTATAAGAAAAAACTATATATTTGTACGCCCAGAAAAAAAGCCTTGGAGGAAATGCATCAAAATGGCAACAGTGATTATCTCTTGTTGATGTTTGTATTCTTTGTATTTTCCAACTGTCTGTTAGAAACATGTTATTTTTCTAGCATCAGGAAAAGTGTTTTTGTTCTGTTTTCTTTCATTCTGTTTTTTTTTAACCAGAAAGATAATTTCTAAGACCAAAACATTACAAATTAACTTTTTTAAAAGGTGATGTCTGAATCCTGATCATTTATCATGAAGGACACTTACACCTGTGCTGGCCACACACATCAACCTGCATATTCTGACACTCAGAAAACCTTCACCACTACCCCCCACTTCACCTTACCTCTTTCTTCCTACCTTTCTCCCTCCGTCCCAGGACTCTTCCTGAGCCTCCCATATAGAGACACTGGGCTCTCTCTGAAGTTTGTCTTTAGAACAATGAGAGTTCTGACTTTAACAGGATTCAAAGCTAAGCTCCCTGGCCACAAGGTCCCACACAACCTGGCCTCCACACTCACCCACACCCTTGCCTCTCTGATGTCACTCATCACTCTTTTCCTGCTCCTGGGCCTTTGCAAGAGCTAACCTCTTTGCCTGGATCCATCTCCCCCCAGGTAGCTGCAAGGGCTCACTGCCTCACCTGTATGTATTTTGGAATAGTGTATAGTATATCCATGAATTTTCCTTCAAGATACTAAAGAGTGCTATAAAATATTTGTTATAAAAAGGAGGCAGGGGGGCTTCCCTGGTGGTACAGTGGTTAAGAATCCTCCTGCCAATGCAGGGGACACGGGTTCGTGCCCCGGTCCGGGAAGATCTCACGTGCCGCGGAGCGGCTAGGCCCGTGAGCCACAACTACTGAGCCTGCGCGTCTGGAGCCTGTGCTCCGCAACGGGAGAGGCCGCGACAGTGAGAGGCCCGCGCACCGCGATGAAGAGTGGCCCCCGCTCGCCGCAACTGGAGAAAGCCCTTGCAAGAAACGAAGACCCAATACAGCCAAAAATAAATAAATAAATAAATAAATAAATGTATTTTAAAAAAAAAAAGAGGCAGGGTTGAGGACCACTGCTGTGCTGTGATTGCTGGTTGGCAATTTCTGTCTCTCTCTCTCATACTAAATTGGAAACTCTGGGAGGGCATGAACTGAGCCAAAGCATATCTGATGAAATGAAATGAATGAATACACGAGCAGGCTGTTGATACCTAAAAGGGGTGGGGGAGGGGCAGCTGCAGTGTGAAGCTTTGACTCCCTTGGCTTGTGAGAGGTGAGCCACACTTTTGCCAGTGTGTACAGGGACCTGACTGGGAGGCAGTGAGAATGTGCATCCGGCCAGGACCTCCTGACTCCAGAGCAAGGCTGGTCTGGGTGGCTGGCAGCCCTAAGGGTAGCTAAGGGTCTGGGGAGGGGAAGGCAAGGAGCTATCTGCTCCCTGCACCTGCAACACCCCACTGCCTCTCTCCAGAAGCCCAGCCACTCACGCCTGCTAAAGGCTACTGGCCTGACAAAGACCACAAAGCCCACAGCTGTTCCGTGTACCATGAAGACTCGGGACTTCCCTGGGTGAGGGAAAGACTCCCTGAACCAAGGCTTGGGCTAGAATCCTGCAGTCTTAGGCAGGTCACTTCAACCTCTCTGCATCTGTGCACTGGGTTACTCACACCTACCCAGCCCTGAGCCCCATGGTGATAATCAAATAGACTGTTAACATGAGAGTCTTGGTCAACTGTGAGGACTATGCAAATATTGCTCAGTATTACACGGAAAAATCATTGTTTTACTGATGAGCATAATGAACTCTTGGGTCATTCAGAGCCCCTTCAGGAGATTAACTCGTCGTTGTCAATATCAAGTATCACTGAATAATATTTTGGATCAAATTCGGATTGTTGGCACTTTCTTGGTGTTTAAATTCCAGATGAGAAGGGCTTTTCTATAACCCATCAAAGCATGCTGGTGACCCGCTGGAGTCTACTCTAATCTTTTGCTGGTCCCTGCCCGCCCACACCATCCCCATGGATGAAGGGAGGGTTTGTCTGCTTTGGCAGAATATATCCATTTGAGCAGGAAGCCCTGCTCTGGTGAAAAACCATCTCTCAGACTCCACCCTCTTCCTTTGATCCTCCTACTGAATGCTGGAATGACAGAAGCAAAGCCGTTCAGATGTAATTATTTTAATTCAGCCAGATGCTGGGAATTAGTCTCTTTTCCTTGCAAGTATTCTAGGGAAAGACAGAACTCAGCCAAAGATGCCCCAAAAGAAAAGGAGCTGACAATATCAAGAGGAAGGGAGGGAGCCCCCCCCAACCCCCACTTGCTCTGAAACAGCTTAAATCAAAGAAACTGCTGTCATCCCTGGATGAAGGCGGGGAAGGGAGGAGTGGGGAAGGAGGAGGAGGAGGCAGAGCCTAAGGGGTATTAAACCCAGACTGTTTACCAATCCCGGAAAAGAAGACCAATAACAGCACCAAGCATTGTCCAGAGCTTTAGAATTTCCAAAGCAATTTCACTTGCATTACTTTATTTAATTATAAACTAGGGAGGAAGTCACCAACTGAGTTATAAGCATGGGGGCAAACTGAATCTAGGCTTCAGGGAATTCAGATTCAACCTTTCCCAGACACCCACTAGGAGCCCAGCCCCTGCTAGGCACAGTCCCTTCACAATCTCCTTTAATCCTCACTGCCACCCTATCCGCCCCAGCATACATGTGGGGAAACTGAGGCTCAGGAAGCTTGAACAGAAGCTCTAGTCTACGCATCAGCTGCATTCTCTCCCTTGTTGGGACTCTAACAGCGTTGAGGTCGCCAGCATATATAGGCATAGGAGTTTTCATCATCACCTGCTTCCTATTCATTCAGTCACAGATTCACAAAAGAACCCCTGTGATCACCTACTGCACGCCACGCCCTCTCCTGGGTGTATACGAGGGGGAGGTTTAGTCCTGCGGTCAAGTTCCTCCAGACCCACTGAGGTAAACAGACAAGTAGAGAAACCAGATTGAGCAATTGTGTTTGAGATGATTTGGTCATTGTTATACTGCCCTGTCCTAACAATTCTGTGTCTTATTCTCCAACTGGAAGGCCCTGAAAGCAGAGTTTGGGGCACTACAGCCTAGTCATTAAAGACCCTGGCTCTAGGACCAGACTGCCTGGGCTCACATCTCTTCTACTCAGTGGCTGTGTGACCTTGGGCAGGTCCCTTAACCTCTCTGTAAAATGAGGACCATATACATCAGATATTATAATACATCATTCTACGGATTACATTACATATTATAATACATCAGATAAATAAACTGATACTATATACCACTTAGCACAGTGTGTGTCTCAGAATAATCGCTCAATTAATATTGGCTACCAATTTATACCTCCATACACACCAGTAGTTCTCAAAGTATGGACCAGGAACCCCCAAGGGAGTCCACGAGGCCAAAGCTATTTTCATAATAATGCTGATAAGACATGGAGTTTTCTAGAAGTTATCCAACAGTGATATCATAACAGATTGACTGCAGAAGCTGATATGAAAATCCAGCTCTTCTGTTAAGCCAGACGTTAAAGTGATTTTTTAAAATATAAAGCAAAGCACTCTTCTCAATAAATGAATTTTATTTTGGAAAATATAGTTATTTTTCAAAAAAGATGTTACTTCTGTTAACCTATAATGGGTTAAATTATTGTTATTTTTAAATGAATTAATACATAATTTAAATTTCTTTTTTTTTTTTTTTTGGCAGCACTATGCTGCCGCATGTGGGATCTCAATTCCCCAACCAGGGATTGAACCTGCGCCCCTACAGTGGAAGCACGGAGTCTTAACCACTGCACTGCCAGGGAAGTCCCTCAATTTTAACTTCTAATATGGTAAATACTGATAGCTAATGGATACGATAGTTATACTGCCTTCCCAGGAAGGTCAGAAAATGCTGTTTCTCCTCATCCCTCCCAGGCCCTCTAATCTGAGCTGGATCCAGCCCCATAAGGAAGCTGAGTTCCCAGGTTACCCCAGAATTGGTCTTGTGCTCACACTGTCGCTGTCTCCTCCTTTTCTCCTTATGACCCTCTATGTTCTCACCTGTGGCTCCTAATTAACCTAAGGGGCATGCAAGCCTGGGTAGTTTAGGGGAATAAGCCTGGGTTTCAGAATCAGGCTGACCTGGATTAGAACCCTGGCTCTACCACTTATTGTCCTTGAACAGGTGATTAGCCTCTCTGAACCTCACTTTCCTCATCCATAAAATGGGAATAACAATGGTTACCCTACCTCTTAGGATTGTTGTCAGAAGTAGTGATAACATGTAAAATGCCCAGACATTGACAGACAGAAACTATCACCATTACTGCATTTTATCAGCATTATTAGCTATTGGGTCCCCTGAGTCCCTTCTTGGGTGCTCAGCTACCTGCCAGCTGTCCCCATCTCCTTCTTTTCCACAGTCCCACAGAAGAAGCAAAACAAAGGGATTTTTGCTAGGATTGCAGACTCTGGCTTCCCAACACACACACACACACACACACACACACACACACACACACACACCCCACATGCTCTCTCTCCCTCAGCCCCATGCAGGGGTGTCACCCTACTCCAGAGCTAAAAGTGAAAAATGACAACTAAATGCCAAGCGCCCAGGCTCCAAGAAAAGGCCCCTCTGTTGCTAGTGTCAGTGCCAAGGCAGTCTTGGCTCAAGGACAAGTGAGCGGTGGCCATGATGGGGAGTGGACCAGGGCTCCCAGCCCAGCTCTGCTGCTGACTGTGGGCGAGTTTCCTCCTGTCTCTGGGCCTCAGCTCATCTGTAAAAAGGGAAGACACCTTCTAGCTCCGATGTTGTGGACTTCTACGACAGCCAGGTCAGACTGAGGAGCCCTGTCTTCCCCCAGTCCCTCCAATGACACACAACGGTCACAGAGAGGCCAGCTTGCTCTCTGTCACTGCTTCAACCCCACCCCCACCAGGTCCTGTCCTGGAGTCCCTCTGCCACTCACCCTGCAGTTGCTGAGCTCCTCAGCGGACAGGATGATGGTGCCACATTTCTTCCCTGGGACACCACTGGGAGAGGAGAAGATGAAAGAATGGAAAGTCAGACAAAGACAGAGCCACAAGCCTGAACTCTCCCTGAATCAGCCCTCTTCATCCTCCTCCCGCCACCCCCAACCATCCAGCAGATCTGCCCCAAAGCCCCTAAGAAGACACAGTCTCCTGTGGCCTAGGGCACTGCTTCCTGGGCCAGGCCCCCAGGCCTGGAGCTGCCCCGCCCCCTGCTCCCCAAGAGCCCGCCAAGAAGGGTACTGTCTGCAGTGAAAGTCCTAGAATTGGAAAAGCATCCAGACTCACCCGGAGGCTTCCAGACCAGTGGTCCTCAAACTTTCCATCCAAAGACCACTTCTGTGGGCAAAAGACCTCGTGGGCTAGCCACCCCACCCTGCACCCAGCTGATCCCCAGAGTCCTGGAACATTCCAGCTCTGAGCCACTCTGATTCATCGTAGGTGAGAGAGCAGTAAAAGGGGGTAAAGCAGGAGGGCTGGTATACTCTTGGTGGCAGCTTGCCGGGCCCTCTCCCATGGCTCCCTCCCCTTAAACTTCTTGGCTGGGGTCTCTCTGGGGGAGAGAGATCCCGGCCAACCATGTGCCTCCTCTGTGAGGGAGGCAACCGGGACATGAAGTCAACCCACCCAGAGAATCCCCTCTAGGAGGGCAATTCCCAGGGTGGAGCTCTACCCAGGGGATCTGCACTACCTCTTCCTTTGATCAGGAGGGCCCCCTCCCCCAGGCACCATCCCATCCCATTCCGATTGTTTAGGACTAACCCAGGGGGGTCCCAGTGCAGCCAGGGGCCACTGGGAGGGAGAAGAAAATGGCACGTTGTCCAGTAGCTGTGTGACTTTGGGCTCACTACGACACCTCTCTGAATCTCAGTTTCATGGCCCATAAAATGGGTGTAATTGTAGCATCCATTTTACTAACTAATATGCACACACACAGTGCCTGGCACAGAGAAGGCCCTCAAGAGCACCATTTCTCTCCCTGCCTGGTTTCCTTTACAATCGTGCAAAGCTGATAAAATCTAGCCCCACAATTGGGCCAGCCTCAGGGTCACCAGCATGTTGACTGTGGATCACATTTTGAGAACCACTGATGGAGCTCTCCCCAGTGCCAGCTCTTAAAGGGAGAGGTTCTCAAACAGGGGAGGCATGGGAGCCGGCCCTGAGGGCTGATGAGACAGCCCAAATCTCTCCAAATCAGGTGAGCAGAGCAGAGGCTGCATCTCGAGGTTCCCCTGCCATAGGCAGGTGGCGGTGCCTGACAGCCTGTCCCCCTAGACTTGGGCAGCTGAGTTGAGTAACCCAAAGCCCCTCCCTACCTCCCCCGCCCCCCAATCTGGCCCTCCTTGCTAGTAAAGATTGATTTGTTTGACCAGGGAGATAGAATCCTCACACCAGCCTCCTCTGTCCAATGGTTCTCCATCTGCTCCTCTCTTTGCCTCTTAGCCCCTCTTCTATTTCCAATCTTTCCTTCCACGCTCTCAAGCCCCAGTCTGCTCCCACCTGCTCGCTTGGCCTCTCTCTCTCTCTCTCCCTCCCTCCCTCCATCCTTCTGGTCTTTCTTGCTCTCCCTTTCTGTTTCTCTCTCTGACTCCTGCTCCCTCTCCAATTGCTGCTTCTCTACTCTTCTTATAAATTAGCATCCATATACTTCCTGGGCTGTGAGCATCCCTGGGTCCCCTGAAGGCCTCTTTCCCACATCCCGCTAGGCTGGTGGCCAATCCAGCTGTTGGGACCCCAACTTCTAGGAGCCCTCTGCAAAGGCCAGTGGAGCTTTGCTTACTCAGCCAAAGTGCTCGTCTCCAGAGGCACCTCCAGGCTGGTCCCCCAAGCAGATGCTCCCTACCCTGGCTCCCCGACCCCTGCCAGGTGAGGACCCTTTCTCCAACCAGGAGAGGAAAGGGAAAGAGTGGGAGGGTCTTGGTTGCCATATCTGCGTGAGGCCAGCCAAAAGCAGATGTTCAGGGTGGGGGCTGGAGGAACAAGGCCAGCCTGCCACAGCTGGTAAGCAAATGCGGAGAGTAAGGATGTAGCGGAACCTACTCTGTGAGCAGGCTGACATCCAGCAGTGGAAGCGACGGAGAAGAAGATGGGGAGGAGATGAAGAGAAGAGAGGGGAAGGGTTAGAGGAGGTGGGAGGTGGAAGAAAACTGGCCGGGAGAGAGGAAGGGAAGGAAGAGTGCCCAGCCCCTGCTGATTCCCAGAAACAGCCCCTACCTCTAAGCCCCACCCTGCTCCCTGAAGTCCTATGAGCCATTGGGGCTGGGGATGCTGGAGCTCTAGCCTGGACGGGGGGAGGGCCAGCTGCGGAGTGGCCCAAAGTGCCACTTTAGGAGGGACCCAGGACCCTCTCTGTGTCCCTGACCAGGGCTAAAGGCACAGTGGTAGGAGCAGGGACTGGGCCAGGACTCTGAGGCCCCCTCTGCAGAGCTGGCTGAATGTCTGAGGACCCCAGGGCTAGAGATGTCTGGTGGCCTACCCGTTGGATACAGCTGGCATGGGTTTGCCTGTCCTGGAATTCAGGCTGAATGCTCCTATTCTGTGGAGAGAGAGAGGGCAGGTCATGAGCTGAGTATCCCCATTCTGAGAGGCCAGAGCACTTGGCATCTAGATTCTTGGAGACAGGTTTCTGTTCTGGGTCAAACATCAAACCAGGACCAAGAGCCACAGGCCAGAGGAAGGAGAGGTTTTCTTCCCAAACCTTGTTGTGAAGCCCCGGGCAGCTCCACCCCAGGGGTTCTCAAAGTGTGGTCCCCAGGCAAGCAGCATCACAGCCCCTAGAAATGTGTTAGAAATGTAAATTCTCAGGCCCTTGCCCAGACCTGGGGTTGGAGCCCAGTAGTCTGTACTAAACAAGCCCTCCAGGTGATGCTGATGCCTGCTACAGTTTGAGAACCTCTGCTCTACCTCTTTGAGCCTCAGTGTTCGGGCTGTGAAATGGGGAGATTGCTGAGATAATCACATGAGGCCATGGAGACAAAAGACTGTCTGGTTCAGAACAGATGCCCAATGAAAGGGAGCCCTTCATAGGTCTAGCCTGGGAGACAACTAGACTTACACACATGAAAACTTCATGTGTCTTCAGTGGGGAGAGTAGATCCCCCTCCTTCACCAACACCCAGCATCTCAGCATTTTAGATCCCGCTTACCCTTTAAGGCTCCTCTCAGTAGCCATCCCCTATCCCAAGTCTTCCTTGATCCCACTTGAAGGTGTGTCCCTCCACCAAAGGTGGGTCAGGGGACAGCACAGACCCAAATAACTCATGTGCATTTGATCCAGGCAGTGGGGAGCTGAGAGGGGCCGACACAAACTCACTTCCGGGACCCCAAACTCTATAAACTTCAGAGCCCCCAAACATAAGTTTACTACCTGTTCTCAATAAATGATAGCTATTTATCACTATCTTCTGTGAACCCAGAGGAGGAGACGTTTGTGGGGATAGTGAGGCCTTTCTGGGGACCCTGAAGTTGCCACACAGTTACTGGGGGTCAGAGACAAGGGCCTGGGAGAGAGACCAGCCCCCCACCCCCACACAATAACACATTCTGCAGTTATTGATCACGGTGAGGGGACAGCATCCAGTGTGAACTTGGCAGAAGCAAGTGCAGGGCTTTTCTGCCCACCCTGCCCTATGACCTGGACACTTGTCTTAGTGTGAAGGCCTCTCTTGCCTGGGCCCTACTCCTGGGGCTTCCTGAAACAGGGACAAGAGAGGTCACCCCATCACCTGGCCAACCTGGCTGGTCCCTGAAGCCACCCTCAGGCTCCACTGTGACAAGCCTTGGGACTCCACATCCCAGAGCCTGCTCAGTGTAATAGTCTTCCCCTAAAAGCACTTAAAACCCTATGATGCAAGGGCAGGGTGGGATAGGGAGGGCCTCACCATGCCCAGCTCTGGCCTCAACAAGGTATGAACAATCTGAGGAATACTCTTTGTGAGTAGATCCCTGGGTTCAAATCCCAGCTCTTCTACTTCCTAGTTGTGTGGCCTTGGGCAAATCAATTTCCCTCTCTGGGCTTCAGTTTCTTCCCCTGTACAATGATGGGGTGGGGTGTGAGAGTGGGGTAGATAGTATCTTGGGCCATGCTAAGGAACATGGGGTTCTAATAACTGAGCCAGGGTCCCTCCAAGATAACTGGGTTAAAAGCCCTGCAAGGGCAAGGCCCATGAGGTCTCCTTATTTCCGATTGTCTGTTATGACTGGCTGACTGCTTTGCCCCTCCCCTGAGCCAGCCCTCAGCAGGGATGAACAGGAAGTTGGCCCATCACTGAGGAAGCAAACCAGACAGGTCCCACTCCCCTGAACACTTACGTGAGGGACTTCTCCAGGCGGCTCCCAGGGGACCCCACAATCTCTCCAAGGGTGCAGAAGGCCTGGCCCAGAAAATCCTGCACATCCAGGGTACAGAAAAGACCACCGTCACCCACTCTGTTCACAGCCATCCCACCTCCTCCATCACCTCACCCCTGGAAGTATGAGGGCTCTGAAATGACAGGATGCAGCATCAGACACATTCTGTGTCACAGTGAAGCCCAAGGCCAACTCAGAGTTTGGCATTTAAGAGACTTTCAGAATTGCTGGGCAGGCATTGGCGGAACTCACGTGTTTGGATAAATCAGGACTCTTGGAGTCAACATCATATCTGCAGGGAACACAGAGAGATGGTGAAGGCAGCTGGGGCATCCTGCCCCAAATTGCCTGACTTCTTGAGCTGAGCCAGGACCCCTGCTCCCCCAAAACCAGGCACCAACACAGTGGATATTTCTGGGAGTAATAGCAGGGAGATGCAAATGGGAGCCTTCTAAGGTGCTAGTCTGCCTCTTGATCTGGGTGGTAAATGGATATCAAAATGCATCATTGGGATAACACTATTAAGATTTGGGCACTTCACTATATATGTTATACCTCATTAAAAATTGAAAAAATAAAATAAACTTGCTCTGCCACCCTGGCTGGTTCACAGATACCTGAGCCACCCTGCTCTTCACTGACTGTTCTCCCACCTTCCCAGCTAAGGCTCAGCTGCCCTTGGACTTCAGTACCTTGCCTTTGACCTTCCCTGATTGTTCCCTTTTGCTCAGGCCTGCCCAACCTGCCCTCAGGCCTGAGCACTCAGGAAAGAGGGAGGCATGAATACCTGTACCTCAGCCCGCCACAGGCAGCTGATCCTGCAGCTGGGCACCTCTCTTCACCTGGGGCTGGCTCACCCACAGCCTCACCTGCAGCCCTTCCCTCCTGCATTCCGCCTCTACTCACACTGGCCATCTCTGCAGCCAAACAGTCATTCTAGGCACAGACAACTCCTACTGAGGGGCAGTCGTCATTGTGCCAGTCCCCTTCCCTGAGCACTTTCTCTCTCCAAAGTGTCACCAGGTGACTTCCCTACAATGGGCTGCATTGACTGCTCTGGGCCTCAAGTCCTTCTATTGCTGCCTCCAAAGCCATTTCCTTTCACTGCATTTTTTTCCTTTGCTCTCTCAGGTGCCAACCCCTCTTTTCTTCCCCACTCAGTCCACAATTCTCTAGAGCACAATCCTTTCTAATCACCTTAGACCCTGAAAATACAACAAAACATCACTCCTCCACCTGCTCATCAGACTAAAATCCCACCATCATCCTTAACCTCAGGAGAGGGGCACTCTGCATCTTTGTGATAAACACACAGATGCTTTGAGCCCCATCAGCCAAGTTACCTCTGCAGGAGGGGAAACTGGAGGAGACCCTCTCCCAGAACAAGCTTTGACAGAGGGAGAAGTCAATGGGGAGCTGGGGGGAAAGTGCTCCCCAGAATTAGAGCTGGGTTGCCCCCAAGATCTTTCCTCACCACCCCCCGAATCAGGTAGCTTGCCCAGCACCCTCCCACACTGAGACAAATGGGGGGGTGCCTTTGTTCCCCCTCCCACCTCCTTTCCACCTCCTGATGAAGGTGGGGCTGGATTCAGCTAATTGTCACTTTTATCCTAGGCCAACCCTGAGCTTCTCTACGATCACAGCTCCCCGCTACCTTCCCTCGTGAGGAAACTCCCGCCCCACTATAGGTCCTGTAGCCCCACCTCCCATCCATGGTTCCTTCCCCAGCTCCATCCTCAGCACGATCTTCTACTTACAGGTCAAAACGGAGGTTCTGCTTCTCCTCGAAGAAGTAATCCACGATGAATTTGCGCACAAAGTCGGGATTGAGTGTGTTGTCGATGACTTCAGTGCGTCCGAACTACAAGAGGAGATGGGGCGTGGATCTCACGGCCAGGCTGGTGGAACAGGGGAGCACTGGGCTCGGAGCCCCTCAGTCCTGAACCCGGTAATGATGGAAGCCACGCCTCTCCCAGCTCCTGCCCCCACCCCCCCCATCAAGGGGAGAGCTCCCACATCTAACAGTGGAAGCTGTCCACCTATGGCTCCAATCTCCATTGTCACTTTATTCTCCCTTTCTCTATATAGGCTCCACTCAAGTGAGATGGTTTTGATACCTGGATACCTGAGCAGGCCCTTCACTTGTTCACCTCACTGCCTTTGCCTAGGCTGTGTCCTCCACCTGGCCTCCCCTTCTCAGCCAATGGCACATCCTCCAATCCTTCAAGGTCTGCTGTTAATGCTGCCTCCTCCAGGAAATCTTCCTGATTCCTCCAACCAGAGAATTACTTCTCTCTGAGCCACCACTGAACTTGTGCCACCTCTATGACCACCTTCCTTCTCTGACTGATTCCGCATTAGGTGTGTATTGATTTGATGCCACAATTGTAAATGCAAGGCAGAGACAGGGACTGTGGGATCTTTTAAGGTCCCATCTCGTGGCATTCATGCCCTTGTGCAATCCCCTCCCCTTGAATATGGGCTGGAGCTAGTGACTCACTTCTAATGAAGACTGGACTAGAGCACAAGTCACTTCCAAGGTTATGTTATAAACGACTATGGCTTCCGTCTTAGGCGCCCCCTCTCTCTTGCTTGCTCACTTTGATGAAACCACATGCCATGATGTGAGCTGCCCTATGGGGAGACCCATGTGGCAAAGAACCAAGGCTATCAGCCAACCCACCCCTGAGAATCTAAATCTTACCAAGAACCACTGAGTGAACTTAGAAGTGGATCCTGCCCCAGCTGAACCTTGAGAAGCCTGAGGCCCTGGCCAACACCTTGACTACAGCCTTGTGAGAGACCCTGACGTAAAGGATTCCACAGAGCTACACCCAGATCCATGACCCTGTTGTTTAAGTGGCTAAGCTGTGGGCTAATTTGTTACTCAGCAGTGCATAACTAATTCAGAGACTTAACTTTCTTGGTAACCCCTGCAACATATACACTAGAGTTTGGCACACACTGGACACTCAATAATTATATCCCATTAAACTCCCTGAATGACTTAAAGCAAGTCACTCCCCACTTCTGGGCATGAGAATTACTTAAAGTGTTTGTTAAAACATAGATTGTAGGTTCTGATTCAGTGGGTTTAGGATGAGGGCTAAGAATCTGTACTTGTTTTTTTTTTTAATTTATTTTTATTTATTTATTTTTTGTGATATGCAGGCCTCTCACTGTTGCGGCCTCTCCCATTGCGGAGCACAGGCTCCAGACGCGCAGGCTCAGCGGCCATGGCTCACGGGCCCAGCCGCTCCGCGGCATGTGGGATCCTCCTGGACCGGGGCACGAACCCATGTCCCCTGCATCGGCAGGTGGACTCTCAACCACTGCGCAACCAGGGAAGCCCTGTACTTCTTTTTTTTAAATAAATTTATTTATTTATTTTTGGCTGCGTTGGGTCTTCGTTGCTGCGCGCGGGTTTTCTCTAGTTGTGGTGAGCGGGGGCCACTCTTTGTTGTGGTGAGCAGGCCTCTCATCACGGAGGCCTCTCTTGCTGCGGAGCACGGGGTCTTCAGTAGCTGTGGCACGCGGGCTCAGCAGCTGCGGCACACGGGCTCAGTTGCTCCGCGGAACGTGGGATCCTCCCAGACCAGGGCTCAAACCCATGTCCCCTGCACCGGCAGGCGGATTCTTAACCACTGTGCCACCAGGGAAGCCCAGAATCTGTACTTCTAAAAATGCAGGTGACACTGATGTTGCTGGTGCAGGGACCTCCCTTGGAGAACCACTGGGCTAGACTGTGGTTCACAGGGCTGGGAGCTCCCAGGAGCCTTCCCATGTCATGGAGGGGGGGCAGTGTGGGCACCGTTCCGGGCTACCAGTTCCATCAAAGCAGCTCTTTTACGTCTTCAATCCACTAGATAATTTTGGTGAGATTTTATTTTTAAAAAGGGACATGGGTCTAAAAGATAAAGTGCAAAAGCACTGTACACTCCATGGTGGTAGGGCATGATATTCCCCAAACTAAACAAGATAGGCAGACAAAATGAAAATATTTTAAATAGGTTGTCAATCATTCTTAACATGTTTCCAGTTGTCTGGGACATAGCTAGGTGTCCCCTTCTCCCCTGAAGTAAGTTAGAAACCTGCACAGAGAACCTCCCACCCAGGGCAGTGTGGGGTCATCTGGGGAACACTAGATGTGGCACCTTCCTGCCCTCAGGCTCACAGCGAATCAATCTCTCATTCCCATCAATTCCATCAGCTAAATCTCTCCCCTCTCCCTGCCTCCTCTGCCGTGGCCTTGGTCAGGACTCTTCATTTTCTCGCCTCAATCACTGCAATAGCCACCTCCTGGCAGGTACCCCAGGTAGGCCAATCGCTAATGCTTAAGGACTCAGCTCCCCGAAAGTCCAGCTCTCTAACTCCCACCCCTTCTCTTGCACTCCCATAATCCTCCTCATATCCCTATGGCTGCACTCATCACAAGACCTAATAATGATCTACTCTTTCCATCCCACTAGACTGAGCTTCTCAAGCAATGGGTTGGCGGGGATCCAAGTTTTCCTCATCTTTGCAGCTCAGGACCTGACACAGTGTTTAACAGAGTCACAGGCTCACAGTCCCACATGATTATAGCACCAGCAGCTGCAGTAAACACTTCACACCATATTACCTTATTTAATCCTTTTATGGCAGGCTTCCCTATTTTATGGATGAGAAAATGAAAGCACCAAAAAGCCAAGTAATTTGTCCAGGGTCACATGGCTAATAATTGCTGACTTCAAGGCACGACCCAGGCATTCTGGCTCACGTTCTCTAAGCCATGTTACCCTACATATAAGGTCCTGAGGGCAAGGACAGCGGAAGCCCACTGCTCCCAGTGACTGGTATACAGTAGGTACTCATTGTTGAATGAAGAAAGGTTGAATGAGGAAATCGATGAGAGGGTTTGAGTCCCAACTTCATCACAAGCTGATTGTGTGACTTGATCGGAGACTTTCAAAGCCTCAGTTTCCTCATCAGAAGATGGAGAATAATACTCATTCTGCTTGCTTCTTAGAGTTATCCAACTCAATCCAATTATGAATTCAACAGTTTTTAAGCACTTATAAAGTAGGCCAGGCAGTGTGGTGGGTGCTGGGTTACAAACATAAATAGAACACGAATCCTGTACTTAAGGACTTCTCTATCATAGGTGGGACAACTCAAACAAATAACTACAATACAGTGTGACAACACTGTTAACGGAACTATATACAAAGGTCTAAGGCAGGGTGCTCCACCCTAGCTGGGGAAGTGTGAAAGTTATTAAAATGTACAAAAAAGCAGATCACTGGGCATCCTGTTTCCCATACTAGTCCAGGTATCTGATTTCATAGAGGTCTGCATCGTTCATTATCTCTGAGTTACTTTACAACTCCGTAAATTACAGAAAGCATAGAGTAATGCAGATGATTTTATCCATAGAAATGCAAATGGATTTTCCTCAGTGGAATGCAATTGATTATTTGATTATTACCCTGTGGATACAGACCAATTTTGCAGCTATTTGTAAATTCATTTCAGTATTCCTGATTTCATATATGTGTGTGTTGTTGGAATTATTTGAACCAGTTATAACATCTTTCTGGGTCCCTCGTTGATTAATAAGTTGAATAAATCTTTGCCGTGTGTTCATTTTATATTTCTATGGGAATCGTGATTTTGTCTTTAAAAAAACGTATCCTTTAACAGGAGATTTTTTAAAATACCCATGCTTGGAATTCCCTGGAGGTCCAGTGGTTAGGACCCTGCGCTTTCACTGCCAAGGGTGAGGGTTCAATCCCTGGTAGGGGAATTAAAATCCCACGAGCCATGAGGAGCGGCAAAAAAGACAAACAAACAAAAAAACCCATCCATGCTCAAGCCCTACCACAGGCCAATTAAATCCGAATCTCAATGGGTGGGGCCTGAACAACTGTATTTTTTAAAAGTTTCCTACATGATTCTAAGATGCAGATGGAGTTGAGAACCACAGATTCTCAGTAGGAACATGGTAGGAGGAAGGAAGAAAACTAACATTTACTGAGCCCCTTACTGAATGCTTAGTAGATCAAGTGGATCATTGAATTACTGCATTCAATTCTCACAAAAACCCTGTGACCATTTACCCATTTTACAAGTGAGAAAACTGAAAATCAGAGAGGTTAAGTGACTTGCCCAAGCTCACACCAGCTAGGCACAGCTGGGATCTAAACCTAAGAATGTCTAACTCCAAAGCTCATTTTATATTTATATATACATATATATATGTATATATATATATATTTTTTTAATTTGAAGATCTAATTGGCTTTATTAAATGACTCACGAATCGGGCAGCATCTCATCTAGGAAGCACAGAGATACTCCCCAAGGCTTATTATATTTTTACCTCATCTAACTGCCAAGAGTCCTCAAGCATTATGAAAGCCAAATAAAGATGAGGTTTACTTCACAAGCATTTATAGAAGCCTCCCTGTGTGCAAGGCCATGGTAAGGACATTGAGTTGAATAAGACTGGGTTCCTGCCCCACCCCACAAATTCCATAACGATCTTATAACCCTGGTTGCAAAACAGTTCCTGCATTTTCCTCTCCTGCCCTTTCTAATTCTTAATCCCGTGTGTCTTCAGATGCAAAGAAAATTTCTCCTAATAGCTTTCTAGAATGTAGACTATTCCAGGAAAACACCCAGGTTCGAGAGAATCCTCTTAAGAAAGGGACCTACCTCCTCCTCAATGCACTGCCTTCCTCTCTCAAACACAATAAAAATTCCCTCCGGCAGAATTTTATATAAACCCCAGCCCAGAAGAGGCAAGTATTCCTTTGTGCATCCTTCCATCTCCCTCCACTCCCGGCAGAGACTCCAAGGAAAACACCCATTAGGGAAGATGACAGCGCTGCTTTTAAAATGGCACTTGAAGCGCAATAGGGGGGAATTCCCTAGAGATTGATCTCTGCTGGAGAAGAAAATGGAGTTCCCCTGGAAACAGGACACGGAGGGGGACTCCAAGGGCACCCAATATCTCCTAGAGCAGGAAAGGGGACAAGTGAGCCTGGCTGGGCGGTGATAAATTACCAGGACCAGGGGTAATTAACATATATGCACATCCTAAACTACTGCGAATGAAATCTTAAACCCAGGGACTTACTAAAGATGTTTTATAGCCTTCATTACTTGGGCTAATAACAAAGGGAAAAAAATGTGAAAACTTGAATTTTAAAAATCCAAGAAGCCACTGGGTCCGTGTCGGATCCAATTTATACCCCTATTAATGACGGTCAGATCACAGCTGAACTGACGTTTTTTTTTAAAAAAAAAGAAAAAATTAATTTGGTTGTATTTCGTTCTACATAGAGAATTAGAGATTTCAAGCCAGAAGGGACTTGGAGAGATGAGGTTTTAGCAAGCAGCGGGAAGCACGCAAAGGCACGAGATCTGACTCTGCTAAGGGGGGCTTGGGGAGGAGGGGAAGGTAGGTTAACCCCTCACCACTCTGTAATCCTGAGCCAAGCCAGCCCTGAACGCCCTTCCAGGTCCCTGGAAGGGCCTGTCCCTCCCTCCATTCCATTCTGAAGCCCTTTGTCCACACTTGGTCTCTAAGGATGGGAGGGGGCCTGACACTGCTCAAGTCTGGGGCACAGACCACCAAACACTGGTAGGCACAGGAATTCTCTGATTAACAAAGCTGCAGGGAAGCCCCAAATCTGCTTTGTTTTACCAAGTAATTCTGATGCAGAGAATCCTAGAGAATTGTTGGGTAGGTGGCAAGTGTGGACTGGGGAGGCTGTGGTATGAAATTGGGGAAGGGGCTGAGCAGTCGGGGAGGTGAGGGGACTATGACCCCAGGGGCTGGGACAGCCTCCCAGAGAGGAGAAAGTACAAATGAGAAATAAGCCTGGAAATTAGGGTATTCACCCTCTGAAAAGCTTACTTCTTGTCCCTGGCAACAAAACTCAGTGGGAAAAGCTCCTGACATGTCACAAAAGATGCTCCCAAGGGTTCCTAAAACCCCTATGACTAAGTCCCAAGAATATCAATTAAGCAGCATTAATTACATATCATCAGTTTGAGCGAGACCCTCAGAGGGGAGGCAGACTTGAAACTTCTGTGAGGACTAAATTAAGTGGCTCCCAGGGGCTGTGCTACACATAGAAGTCGAGATTTATGGGGGCAGGTGGGCAGCTGTCCCACCAAACTGCCCTGGGACAAGGGCCAGTGCAAGGCTGGGATTGAGAACCCAGGTCAGGCAGTAAGGTCTTCCCTTCCCACATCCAACTACAAGGCCGGGAAGGGGCAAGCCTGTGTCAAGACATGGGCCTCCTGACCTGCAGGGGGCACTGAGCTGGCAGTTAGTCCTAGACTGATTTGGAGGCTTGTTCTCCATGCCGGAGAGTCTCCTGCTGCCGCCCCACCCTGCCCAGCTCCTTCTCCATTCCAGGAGATTGCTTCCCAATCAAACTCCATCACCTGGTTCCCTTGCTCTGTGGGTTCCAGTTGGGTTTGGCCAGTGGGAGGCACTGGCAGATGGCAGATGGCAGATGGGAGACGGGAGATGAGAGAATGTGGGCTATTTCCTCCGTCTCTGGCCCAGTCTCAGCACCACGGTTCTGGGAGGGGCTGTTCCCCCCACACCCACCACCACGCTCACCTCTCACTCACACACAATAACATTGTCTCCTCCCACTGCCCCTTCAAGCCTGGGTGGAAACAGCTCCCTGTTGTTGCCAGGCCCTGGGTGCTGCACTGTCCCTGTGGGTGTCCTCAACCTCACCCATACCTTTGAAAGAAATCCATTAAATCTCTTCAGTGAAAACAACTGAGTAGAATTCTCTCTCCTGCTGGGACCCTGACTGATATATTTTCTCTCTCACAAACACATTCACACACTCATACCATTTCCAACTCACCTGAACACAAACCAAGAACGGTCCCCACCCCCACCCCATTCTTCTTAGACACAGTAACATTCATGTCACCAGTAAAGTGTGTGACTCCTGCCCATGCAGCCTAGGTACCCAAGGTCTGTGACAGCCCTCAGAGATGCAGGGTCCCAACCCAGCCATCCTACCTGTGGGCCTTGGTGGGGACTCTCAGGGTCCAGGGCTCTCACCACAGCCTCTGCTTTGTAGAAAGTAGCCATCCCGGCCCCATCCACACAGATGTCAGAGAGCCCAGCAGGGAAGGGCAACCGCTAGATTAGAACCAGCTCTGAGTGGGCTGTGACACCCTGAAATTGAATGCAAATATCTGTACATGTCCTCATTTTCTGGGGAGAGAAGCCATGGTTTTCATCAATTTCTCAAAGGGAAGCAGAAAGCTTTAAGAACCACTAATTCTAGCTTTGGAAGGCAGATCTTGGGGGTTCGCACATAAGGCAGTAAAGTGAAGTAGTTAATAGAGCAGTCTGAGGCCAGGCTTCCTGGTTTCAAATCCTGGCTCTGCTATTCACTGGCTGTGTGACCTTGGCCAAATCCCTTTGTTAGGGAACAGTTGACCGAAACTGTCCACCTTGGCCAGGCACCATGATAACCACTTGCATAAGTTTCTCACAACAGGAGGTCCTGATAAGGAACATGGTACTGCTGCTGAAAACTAACTGAGAGAATATGGGAGGGGCCAAAGAGAGAGGGGAGATGCCAGCCCATAATACGTCTTGTAAAACTAACTGGAAGAATTTGGGAGGGGCCAAAAGGAAGGAGGAGACGCCAGCCCATAATATGTCCTACTAACCTCCCAGAATCCTTTCGCTGGAATCCATCTTGGCTGAGAGATGCACGCACCACCAGGAAGGACCCTGAGTCAGACCAAGTCTGGGCCAAGCAAGATGACTGGCCAGAGACAACCCGGCAACTAACCCCATTACCATAAAACCTGAGACTGTGAGCCATGAGGCAGAGCAGTTCTCCTGGGTTCCCTTACCCTGCTGCTCTCCACCCAGGCGCCCCGTCCCAATAAAGTCTTTTGCTTTGTCAGTGTGTGTGTCTCCTCAGACAATTAATTTCTGAGTGTTAGACAAGAGCCCACCCTTGGGCCCTGGAAGGGGTCCCCCTTCCTGCAACACCTTCACCTCTTTGCCTTAATTTCCTCTTCCATAAAATGGAAATGACCATTTATCCACACTTTATAGAGTTGTTAGAGGCTTAAATGATTTAGTGTATGTAATATACTTAGAAGAGAGCCTGGGACATAAAACATGCTCTGTAAATTTGTGATTCCACACTCTGGTTCTTTATAAATCCCAAACCCTGGCCCAGCCACCCAGGAGGTATAGATCTCCCAAGTCTCTGAACTCAGCCCTGTCTCTGAGATGCTCCTGGCCCTAACCGCTAACATTTCCTACCCATCTTCCATGCCTGAGAAGGTTTCTATCCTCCATCTAAAGGGGTCCTCTGTGCTTAAGTCCCCTGGAGGTCCCAGTTCTGTGTGGTTTCTCTCCAAATAACTTCCACATACAGGGTAAGGCTGAGGGGAAAATTCAGGGCTGGCCCTTTGCTCTTACAAACTAGCTGCTCCATTAAGATCAAGGTTCTGCCCTCCCTGTGGGCTCCCCTCAACACCTACCAATGCGCAGGCCTCAGTTAGAAAAAAGGAAGTAGAATGTGTAAATTTTGCTTAGCCACCCAGGCCTAGAGAAGAAAATTCACTCTGGCCACTGCAGGAAAGGGAAGGCAGGAGGACCCCTTGGGCAAGGAGGCTGCTAGTGAGAATGGGGGGAGTGGTGCCCTTGGCCCACTCATCCCCAGCTCAGACACTGGAGATGCAGAACAAAGGCAGCCTGGGAAGAGGCTCTCTCTGTTGCTTCCAGATTTCCAAAATCTGGTCCTCTTCTTCTTCCTCACAACCCACTTGCTGGGGGCAGTGACAGCAAGCAGCTCAGGGATGTCTCCCAACATGTCGGTCAACTCCCCACAGATGCCCATGGCTGGAGCCAGGGAGGTGCAGAGGGGTAGCCAGGCCAGTGGCCCAGAAGCCCCACTGGCCAGGGTTCTGTTACTTATTATCTATGTGAGACCACCTGGGTAACCCCTCGGAAGGTGCATTTCCCCATCGCTAAAACAGAACATCCTTCCTTCTCCAGGGGAAGGCTAGAGGGAAATGTGCATGAAAGGCTGCGCAGAGCATCTGCTGCCCAGTTGGTCTTCAATACTGATAACAACTGTCACCAAGCCCTACCAGGTGCCAGGTGCTAAGTGTTTTCCATATATTAACTCATTTAATATTCATAATAACTTTATGAGGCAGTACTATTATCATCTTCATTTTACAGAAAAGTAAACTAAGATAAGGCTCAGAGAGACTGAGTGACTTGCCCAAGGTCACACAGCTAATGGGTGGAAGGAACAGGATTCAAACTCAGGCATTCTGGCTCCTAATCAATTAGGAGTTGATTGAGTCACTCAACAATAAGAGGTTAATACTGTGAATGAGGCTGGGAATATGTCCTATCAGTCTTTACCCCAGCCCAACCTCTGAACTTCTTCAGTGCTGACTGTCCCTTCCACCTGGTTAATTCTTCCTGTGGAATTGGGTGGTTCTACAGGTCAGGTGGCACAGGTGAGCGCCCCGATCTATTCCTCTGCTCAACCTCCACACCACCTCTAACCCCTACACACACACACACACACACACACACACACACACACACACACACACCACAGTCCTGGTCCTTCCTATGATTTCTGTGAACATTCATTGACTAACAAGTTGACTCAGAACTGAAGATTTTAGGGCCAGAAGGAACCAAATCCTCTCAACCAATGAGAAAAGAGAGGCAGGGAAGCGGGGATGGGGTGCTCTGACAGAGGTCACATAGCTGATTAGGAAACGGGCAGTGACAAGAGCCCAGGCCAGGCGGGGCTCTGGCTCTGAGCAGTGCCCTCTTGTCCCAGAAGCCTGTCTATGCCCCCCTCTCCCAGGTTTCTCCCTTCCATCAAATCCTCCTCCTCCTTCCGCTTTGTATCGTGACTTCTCATCTTCACAACACTTCCACACATTCATGATCTCATTTAACCCCCCACTGACCCCCATGGAGATGATTTTATTATCATCCCCATTTTACACATGAAGAAGCAGAGCTCCAGGAGGCCCGGGGGGAGGGCCAGGGCTCCCAGGAGTGACAGGATCACGGTGTTCACTGCGATCCTCTGCCTCAGTAGTGAGTGGGTGGCTCTGCAAGCCTGAACAATCTTAACGGCCCCTGATTTAAGCAGCTCTTGCCTTTTTACAAATTACAGCTGCATGAAGCCTCAGAGACCTTCCCCCCCGCAGCTGCGAAGCCCCCAGTGACTGTGCTGGCCAGGACAGAAGGAGGCCAGAGCTGACAGGCTGCTCTCTACCTCCAAGCTGCCCACCCTTCCCCAGCCGGAGCTCCCCTATAATTTTCATATATTACTGATGGCTCCTTAACAGCAGATTCTAACATCTTGCTGCAGACCCCAGCCCCTGGATCCTCATGAATCATGTTCACTGGGATTAAAATTAGAGGCCAGAAATCTATCTGACTCAAATACAAATAGGACGAGGGAATCTGCTTGGCTCTGGGAATAGGGGACTGGGTGGGTGTCCAGGGCTGGGGAGAATGGCCAGAGGTCTGGGCATCAGGCAGGAGGGCATGGGTTGTGCAGAGGGGCACAGAAGTCCCATGCCAGGTCCACCACCGTCTTGGGTCTGGAAATTTCTCTCAGGTTCTCTCACGGGAGGGGTCCAGGATCCTGTGGCCATCTCTTCCTTAGAGAATAAGGAAAACGAGGCCCAGAGAAAGCATGGGGCTTACCTAAAGGCACACGGAGTGAACCATGACTTCTGTGGCCTGGTGGCTTCCCAGACCATTTCCTGTTTTGTCAAGGCCTCTAGGTGAGGAAGGGCAGAGGGGGAGATGGGGTGCCTGAGGCTCCAATGGCCTTCCCAGTGCTCAGGCCTGGACAGAGAAGGTTCCTGTTCTGGCCCCAGACACCAGCAGTGGCCTGTGAAATTTTATCAAGCTTTATAATAAAAGACTTCCTGCCAAAAAGCTTAGTTCCTAATTAGCCATTTTTTCCGATAATCTGTTAAATTGTCCCAGCTCCTGGGGGAGTGGCCCTTTTACCAATAAGCCCGGCTGCCAACCTGCCGGCAAAACACTCTCCACTGGCTTGTGCTTCTGGTCCTGCCTGAGCAGCCGCTTTTGAGGGAATGGGGAAGCCTGAGAAAGCCTGTCACAATAGCACCTGTCCCCCAGCACACCCCAAAATGTCTATGGTTCCTATCAAATGGCATCATGACATCTGACATGATAGCATCAGTGGTCCCTTCCTTATACACCATCAGTGAAATGATAGCATCGGTGGTTTCTCACTTAAGGGCTTCTTACAGGAAGAGCCATTATTGAGCATTCTCTACGTGCCAGCCCCTTTACATGAGTTAACTCCTTTAATCCTCACAGTAGGCTTTTGAGCCTAAGCATTTGCCTAAGCGCCCCAGCTGGGAAGGTGGTGGCCTGGATTTGGACCCAGTTACCTTGACTTCAGAGCCCGCGCTCTCAACAGTTCAGCTGCAGCTATGAAGTGTGCCTGGACACTAACGCCACGGAATAAATAGATTTATCAGCTACCAAGGGACCTGGCCTAGATCCTCGGGGTTTACTAGAAAGGCAGACTCCTTTCTTTAAAGGGAATCTTAGGCTCCTGTCTAATGTATCACACAGAACTAACAAACACCTCTGGCTGAATGGGGGAAGGGGTGGCAGGAGCCACACACAGATTCACAGTTGGACCCTGAGGCACCACATCAAACCCTGGAGCCAGAAAAGCCCATTTTGAAAGTCAGTGGCCTGGGCAGATGAAAGGAGCCTGGACTCAGACTCAAGACCACATCACACCCCGGCTCTGCCACTTGCTAGCAGTCACTGGGCGAAGCAAGGACCCCTCCATCCAATTGCTTCCTCAGCTGGGATGTGGTGAGGGCCAAGGCAGATCACACGGTGCTGCTGGGGTGGAGACTGCATGGGCAGTAGGAATGTCAGTCATCCTCCTATTGAGGATCAGCAGGACGGGGGACAGAGCCGCCTCATAGCTTTGTCTGACTGTATTGCATAATAATACTATTTAAAGTATTGAGCACAACAAGGCACTGAGGTGATTCTGTCATTACGTCCCATCACAGACCAGTGAGCAGGCATCAGGGTCCCAGGGTCCCATTTTGCTGATGAAAAAAACTAGGACTGAGAGAGGTTATGGGGAGTGGAAAAGACAGGATCTGAAGGGACATTGTAAGCAGGTTCTAAAGCCCTAACCTTAAAACTGGGAAAAGGTACCTGTGGACTCACCTGGTCCCTGAAGTAAGGCCTTGGTCCTAGACTGCCTGCTCCTGATGACAGGGAGTCAAGGCCCTGGAAATGCAGCTGTGTGACAAGAGCAAAAACCACTAAAGGCTGCCCAAGGGACCCAAGGCTCAAGAGGGACCTTTCTTTGCAGAGGCAGACTCCTCTCTGCAAAAAGGGGAGAGTCGGAAAGCCAACCCCATGCTGGCCTGGGAATCCACCTCCTAGCGAGGCTTGCCTCCTGCTTTGGGCTTTAGTAACAATAACGGTCCATTCATTACTTTAAATCTTTTGATAAAGGTCTACATTTTATGACGGGGGCCAGGTCCTGTTCTGGTCATCAGGGATCCCAACTGGGCTCACAGCCTAGTGGGCGGAAGGTCATTTCATTTCACACTTAAACTCTTGGCCATTGGATCAAGCGGATCCCCACTGCCCTTGCCCACCCCATCTCATCCCAGGAGCTCCACAAACACTGCAAATTGTCTTCCTGCGGCTGCCCTTTCCCCTACAATCTGCTCTGCACACAGGGGACAGAGTTATCTTTCTGAAACATAAACCAGGCTACATCACTCCCCTGCTCAAAACCCTCAAATAGCTTCTCATCACACTTAGAGCAGTGTCTGAACTCCTACATGGCCTACAAAGCCCTGCAGGATCTGCCCGTGCAACCTCTGTGACCATACGGCCCACTGTCTTTATTATTCACACCACTCAAACTGTACCAGTCTTTCTTTTGGTCCTTTGATGAAAAGAGCTTGTTCCCACCTTGGGGCCTCTGCACTCGCTGCTCCCTCTGCCTGGAACCTCCCCACCACCAGACTAATGCATGGCACCACTTGGGACTCAACTCGCATCACCAGCCCCTCAGCAGGGCCTCCCCTGATGCCCCTTTAACTAAGGCAGCTCCCTTTTCCCAGGTCACTGTCTCATCACACTGTCTTATCTTTTTCACAGCACTGATCAACCAGTACCTGAAATTATCCAATTTCTTTGCTGACTACACTAAGCCTCTCCAGAGCATGGACTCTGCCTGTCTTGTTCTCCACTGTATGCCTGGATCACTGTATGGCATATAGTAAGTGCTCAATAAATGCCAGTTCCCTGACTACTGATTCTGGAAACCGTGATAAAATCTAAGACCACATACTCCCAACAGGGCTCCCAGGGGGGCGCCGCCCTCCCCTCTGGAGCTGACCTCTAACCTCCCTCCAGCACACACTGGGCTGCAGTTGGACTAAGTCACAGCCAGCTAGCTCATGGACACGCAGGCCATTCCCACCCCCAGGTTTTGCTCATGTCAGGTCCCATTCCTGGAATGCCCTTTCCTCCTCTCACCATCCTTCAAGTCCAAAGTATGGTGTTGTCTCCCCCTGGAAGCCTCCCTAGCCCTCTTGATCTCTCCCTGCTGTGAAGTGCTGAGAATTCATGTCTAAACTACTTGGGAGGCTCTTGGACTAGTTGTGGTCTGAAACTTGGGGCCTCAGAGAGGATCTGTTCCAACACCCTCAACAAGATGAATAAATGAGGCTTTTAAATCCTTCTATAGGGCTTCCCTTGTGGCGCAGTGGTTAAGAATCCGTCTGCCAATGCAGGGGACACGGGTTCGAGCCCTGGTCCAGGAAGATCCCACGTGTCGCGGAGCAACTAATCCCATGCGCCACAACTACTGAGCCTGTGTTCTAGAGCCCATGAGCCACAACTACCGAGACCACGTGCTGCAGCTACTGAAGCCTGCGAGCCTAGAGCCCATGGTCCGCAACAAGAGAAGCCACCGCTCGCCGCAACTAGAGAAAGCCTGCATGCAGCAACAAAGACCCAACACAGCCAAAAAATTAAAATAAATAAAATAAAATTTAAAAGATAAATAAATAAATCCTTCTATATATGTGTCTGTTCTCCCCAGCTCCCTGTAAGGTCTCTGAGGGCAGGGACCTCCCTGCTACAGCTTTGCACCCTGGAGGATACCACAGGGTCTTACCTAAGTTACTTCCCTTCTCTTGGCCTCCACACTGCTATTTATAGGATGGGCTACCTGAGATAAAGTATATAAACTGCCTGGTACATTGCCCGGCACCATCAGTGATCTATTAACAAGAGCTATCTTTTACCAAGTGCCTACCTGGCTCCTCCAACTTATCCTATGTTATCTCAAATCCTTATACAATCCAGAAGGTAAGTATTGTTAGTTGTCCATATTACATGTGAGGAATCTGAGGCTCAGAGGGGATAAGTGTCTAGGCCACACAGCTCTAAGTACCAGGGTCCTGAAACAAACCCAGGTTTGTCTGACTCTTAAAAGTGCTCAGGATCCCACCCCTCCTCCGTGGTCTAGGCATAATCTGTACCTGCCTGCAAAGTTGTTATAAGGATTAGGGATGATGAGTATGAGATGCTGGACACATGGCAGGCACTCAGTAAAGGATGCCTGTTGTCACACAGATTTTCCATACATCTTGGTTGATTCTTTGAGTAGCTTAAATAATCAGAGTTATCAAGGAGTAATCATGGCTGCTGGGACAGAGGTGTCTGGGGAGCTCAGAGACAGCTTAGGGTGGATCAGAGCTGGCTAAAGGAAAGGGCATGGTGGAGTATTTCCTCTGGAGGAATAGAGTGAGGGTGGGCAGTACACCAGACTGGGGGCTATGAGTGTTTGGATGCAGGGAGAGGGACAGAGCTAAGAAGAGCTTCTTCCCTAAGATAGCGGGTAACAGGCCCTGAGGTAGGGAGGGAAAAGCCTGGAGTCAAACAGCTTGGGTTTTGTTCTACTGTCTGTAACACATTATTTTAGATTATTTTTTAATGAGTTTCATCCATCTTATGAGTGGGAGTTACATTTGAAAGACCCTAATTAGGAGGCCTCACCTCTAATACGTTATCTCCTGGGTACTGGAGAGCCCTATTAACAGAGGGATGTTAGCAATGATTTTTCACAACCAACAGGAAGGGGTAGTGAGACACCTGGATGGTTAGGACTGCTGTACAAGCACTTAAGCACTTGCACAAGCAGGGAGTGAGAATCTGCAGAGACGTGACCTCACGCCTTGGGAGTGGGCCTGGGCTTCTGATACCCCTGGGTTCTCCCACAGATGGAGCCTGCTGTGGCCTGATCCTTACCAACCCTGGAACATCATCCCTTGGCCAACTTTCAGAAGGCTTTCAGGCAAGAGGCAGGCCCAGGGACCTCTCTGAGCTTGTAAGGACAGGTGTGTGACTAGCGGCCACTTACTAATATTAGATTAGAGTCTAACCTTAACTGTTAGACCATATGAAATTGCCAAAATTTTCAAATTGCAGATTCATACGGTTCAATCTAACTCACAGGTGCGTGAGGCAGAAATCAGCCTGAGACCTGCTTTCACGGTTGTGTAGGCCCTGGCGTCGAGGTTGAGCGGAAGCAGAGATGTGCATGTATCCACCCCTGACTGTGGGAGGCTGCAGGTCTCTGCCCCAAAGACCTGGCAGCTGTGGTTAGGTGGCTTCATAACAGATTGAGTCCCAGCCCCACACTGATGAACTGCATGGCCTTACACAAGCCACTTCAGCTTTTCCCGTCTCAGTTCCTACCTGTGATCTGGGCCAATCACATCTCCTCACAGTTGGCTGCAGCATTAGGGATGCGCCAGCAGAGCACACAGCAAGGGCTGAATCCATGGTAGTTCCTGGCTTATGGCCATGCTTAGGGTAGTCCAAATGGGAGAGGCTCTAACACCAGGCTAAGAAGTTGATGTTTTGTCTTAGAGCCTTGAGAAATGGGTGAATTCCTGAGCTGTCATTTGGACAGCCACAGGAAAAAGCCCTCTTCTGTTCAGGAGGAGCTAAAAAGGAGACTTTGGGGATGAGCCTGGGGGTGAACTTTGGGGCCAGAGCCAGGGAGGATAGTCGGGGTCTGATAGGGGGCAGGAGGCAGACAGGCCACCACCAGAGAGGCAGAGTTTTGTGGGCAGACTGAGAGGAGATACCCAGGATAAACACCAGCAGGGGACAAAGGCGTCACAGAGTCTGGGAGTGGGTCTCCTGCACCATCCGCAGCCACCATCCTCGTGGCCAGTATGTCATGCTACAATGCTCTAGGCACGACACAGGGATGACATCCCTGTGTCCGGCCTTTCCTGAAAGAGCCCCTTCTGATGAGGGACTCCTCACACACATGGTTGGGATGCTTCCCTTCAACTCCCTCTCCCCCTGGAAGCCCTCACTCCTTGGAGCGAATCAGGTCCTACAGCCCCAGGCTGAGGAGGGAACTCGGGTTTCCCAGGAAGCTTGAGTATTTGAGAATGTTGGCTGTTGCTCCTGGGTTCCTGGTGCGGGCAGGGTTGGTTTAGTTCCCAGGGTCTCCAAGTGTGGTCATTCCCCCTGTGAAGGGCGCCCAGGGGCCCGAGCTGGGCAATGGCACACTGCAGTTGATATTTCCAGGCATTTCACAAGCATTATCTTAGTTAGTCCTTCCAAGAAGCTCTCCTAACCCCATTTTACAGATGAGTAAGATGAGACTTGGAGAAGATAAATACCTCACCCAGGTCACGTGGTAAATCTCAGAGCTGGGATGGGCATCAAGTTCAGGGTGTCATCTGACAAGGTATTTGACTGTTATTCATGACGTCCTTAGGGACCAGACGCAGAAATACGAGATGGGTTATAACAAAGTTATGCAGATCCTAGGTGGCTGAACAGCACTCCCCAAAGGTCAGCTAGGTAACTGAGATCAATCTGGGAAAAGGTCTCTAGTGGAGGACCACAGCACTCCATCCCGTTCAACCCCTATCACTCGCGTGGACAATGACTGCCCCTGACCCAGGACCAGGAGGCACAACCATAATTCAACGTGATCTTCACAGACCATAACAACAGACTGGATCTGCCAAATGACATGTAACAGAGATAAATGTAAAATTTCACATTTAGATTCAAAAACTCAATTGCCAAATCTGAGCTGGAGGAATTCTGTTTGGATAGCAGCTTGTTTGAGGAGGATACAGGAGCCCCCAAACTCAATATGAAGTAAGTCGAAGACACCTGCCAAAAAGGCCAGTGGAATTCTAGGTAATGTCGATAGATATATAACCCTTGGAAACAAACACACAGAATGCATGATTGTCTAGTCCAAGCCCCTGTGAGGAGGGAGCCAGCCCACGATGCTCTGAGCTGGAGAAGGGAATGGTGCAGGACACACACTTTGGGAAGAACATTGACAAATGGACGTGTGTTCCAGGGAGTGTGCCCAGATTAGCAAAGGGACAAGAGACAGTTATATAAAGAGGAACTCTTGATAGAAATGGTCACATTCTAGGTCTGCCCCAAAGCGTACTAACAGGGCCATGTGAGCTGTCCTCAAACATTGAAAGAATATGTGGGGGACTTCCCTGGTGGCACAGTGATTAAGAATCTGCCTGCCAATGCAGGGGACACAGGTTTGAGCCCTGGTCTGGGAAGACCCCACATGCCGCAGAGCAACTAAGCCTGTGAGCCACAACTACTGAGCCTGCGCTCTAGAGCCCGCGAGCCACAACTACTGAGCCTGCATGCCACAACTACTGAAGCCCACGCACCTAGAGCCTGTGCTCCACAACAAGAGAAGCTGCTGCAATGAGAAGCCCGTGCACTGCAACGAAGAGTAGCCCCTGCTTGCTGCAATTAGAGGAAGCCCTCGCACAGCAACGAAGACCCAACACAGCCAAAAATAAATAAATTAAAGAAATAAATTTTTTTTAAAAAATAAAGAATATGTGAATGAGAAAATCAACTTACTTGCACATCTAAGGAGTGTGGAATTAGGAACGAGTGGAATTATGCCCTTTATGTATAACTCTATTATAGTTCTGACGTCATGTTCTAGAAACTACTTTCACATTAACCACTCTGTGCTTCAGTTTCCTGTTTTGTTAAATGAGGCCAATAATAATAATAACAGTAATAATGCTGCTGCTACCTCCTTCACAGGTTTGTTGTGAGGATCAAATGAGTTACTACAGTAAATGCTTTTTAGAACAGTGCCTGGTACATCACTGTTAGATATGTTTGCTATTAGCATTACTATTGCAGTTATTGTTGTTTTTGTTACCTCCCTGAATTGAAAGTGAGCTCTGGCTGTAGATAGTGTCTGGTCACCCTTTGTGTCCCCAGCATTCATCTCCCAGCACACAGTAAGTTGAGCCAAATTTATGTGGAGGCTCATGTCAAGATGCTCCGAGGAAGATCATCCCGAATATTCAGAGATGAACTGTCATTCCCAGCTGGTGTTAAGATGTTCAGCAGGCTGAGGTTGCTCAAAAATAGACTGAGCGCTCAGGCAGGGACATGTGGGCGTGGCGGCTGGGGCCACATGCTCTGCAGGTGGTGTGGGTTGATCAGCGGGACACCCTAAGATTCCATGATCTCCTCCTTTCTGAAGGGCCCTTAGCCTGGACAGCCACCTGGCAAGGGAGGGGCAGGAATCACCTCTACACTTTTCTTTTTTTTTCTTTTTTTTGGCTGTGGGGCTTGTGGGATCTTATTTCCCCAACCGGGGATTGAACCCTCACCCTCGTCAGTGAAATCATGGAGTCCTAACCACTGGACTGCCAAGGAATTCCCAATGTGAAATTCATTATTATTATTATTATTTGCTGCACCCCTACACTTTTCAAATGGGGAACCAAGCACAGCTCCCTCTTCCTAGTGACAGAGTTTCTGGGACTCCTCCTACCTGGCCATCCTGCCTCTCCTGGGACATGCAGAAGGGCTTAGTAAGCCTTGATGCAAATAGTGGTCGATTTCCTGGGCTAAAATTACATCTTGAGTCAATTTTCACAAAGTTCAGTGACAGATTTAGGTGATGGGAAGACGGAGCTTTCTCAGAAGGCATTACAATGACCCAAACGGTTAAAATCAGCTGAAACCAGGCAGCCAGGGGCTGCGAGAGCAGCTTTCATCCTTCTGTGGTCTTATGCAAACATGGGAGACCCTGCCTAGGGAAACTGCTGTGCTTGCACTTGACTCCCTCCGGCCATGGAATGAGTATCTCTTGGCCAAGATTCCACTAACAGAGAGTTTTTGCAATGAACTAGCAGGTGGAGCCATGGGAATGGGTTCATGTTTACTAGGAAAAACAGGCTTCCATCCCAGGGACAGTTCCATAGAGATGGATCTGGATTATTCTTTAAACTCTCCCTTCCTGATACTTTCCTCTGCAGGTCACACAAAGAATCAGGCAAAGTAGGGCCTTGATATGTTTGAGGGTATCTTTCCTCCTACAGAAATAGCTTGAAGCCTGTGTCCCAGGGGTAGCCCATGCAACAGAGCTCTGCCACCGTCACCCCTGAAGGCTGGGCATGGCGCTGATGGTCTCTTGTAAATGGGGTCAGTCTCCTCTCTGACATTCTGACCCTATGACCCCAGCAGTCCTCAGCCTGAGAGTCAGGAGCTCCCTTCAGCTGCCTCTCCCTGTATCTTACCAGCCTCACACCCTGAACACCAGCCTCACTCATCTGCTCACCCTCTGTTTTGGATGGTCTCCGTTGGCCCTCTGGATCTACTTCCAGCCCTTCCCCACCCTGCTCTATGCCCGGGAGGCCGACCTGTGTGGACTGGATCAACAGCCGCCCCCCACTCTAAGTCTTCCAGTGGGGTTCCACCAATGGGAGGTGAAGGCAGGAGAGCAGAGGGTGGGGAGAGAGTGAGGTTGCCCAGGCTGACCATGTCCCTCCACTGAGGGCCCCTGCTCCTGTAGACAAGCTCCCTTGGGGTTCCAGGAACCACTCCCACCCCTTACCTCCTCAGGCCTGGAGTAGTCCCACTGTCCCCAGCCCCTGTGATTCACCAGCCCACGTTGGTTTCCCTGAACCCCACCCACTCCTTTATAATTAGCCCTGTATTATATCTCCCAACTCTGCAGGACCTGGACTGGCCTGCTTACTCCAGCCACCTCCATGCCTTTGCTTTCACCACCATCTTTTTTTTTACAAATTTACTTATCTATTTATTTATCTATCTATTTATTTATTTAGGCTGCGTTGGGTCTTTGTTGCTGTGTGCGGGCTTTCTCTAGTTGCAGCGAGCAGGGGCTACTCTTCGCTGCAGTGCGCAGGCTTCGCATTGCAGTGGCTTCTCTTGTTGCGGAGCACAGGTTCTAGGCACACGGGCTTCAGTAGTTGTGGCACGTGGGCTCAGTAGTTGTGGCTTGTGGGCTCTAGAGCACAAGCTCAGTAATTGTGGCACACGGGCTTAGTGGCTCCACGGCATGTGGGAATCTTCCCGGACCAGGGCTCAAACCCACGTCCCCTGAATTGGCAGGTGGATTCTTAACCACTGCGCCACCAGGGAAGCCCTCACCACCATCTTTGATGCTGGGCCCTTGTGTATGCCCCCCGGCTTCACTGAAACCCAGATCGACTCAACTCCTCCAAGTGGACGCTGCCACTGCACTGGGGTCCAGCACCCTGATTCCAACACATGAGGCCAATCCTGCTCCTCTATAGGATGAGGAGGGTGAACCAGCTGAGCCCTGAAGTTCCTTCCAACCCACATTCTCCCCTGCTCCACATCATGCATCCCTTAGCCAGATGGCTGGTGTTGGGGTTCAAATTCCACTGAAAAATCCAAATGACATTCTGGCTGTAACTTTCTCTCCTCTGAACTCCCATTCTCATCAATACCTCTCATCACATCCTCTGTTAGCATTATTCATGCATGGGAATCTCCCCTTCTAGGCTGCAAACTCCCTAGTTCCATCTTGCGCTTCTGGTGAAACACTTTTCTTTCGGCCTATCTCCCTCCTCCCCCCGCCCAATCTCAAGAATGCTTACTGTTGTAAATATTGACTGAAATGGGGGAGGGACCAGTAAGGCCCGGACACTCTGGATGATGTTGTACAATGATATTTACCAGACAATGACTACACAGCAGGTATGTTATATCCATCATCTCGCTTTGCCCTCACCACAGGCCTACAAGGTAGGCGTTACTCCCGTATTACATATGTGGAAACACAGAGGTTAAAAGCAACTTGTTCCAGGGGACTTCCCCGGTCGTCCAGTGGTAAAGAATCCACCTTCCAATGCAGAGGACGTGGGTTCGAGCCCTGGTCTGGGAAGGAAGATCCCACATGCCCTTGGGCAACTAAGCCCACGCACCACAACTACTGAGCTCGCGCACCTCAACGAGAGACCCCACGTGCCGCAAACTACAGAGCCCACTTGCTCTGGAGCCCACACGCCACAGCGAAGAACCCACACACCGCAACAAAAGATCCTGTATGTCTCAATGAAGATCCCAAGTGCCACAACTAAGACCCTATGCAGCCAAAAAATAAAGAAATAAAGAAAAACAAATAAATAAACACTGTGATTAAAAAAAACAGGGACTCCCCTGGTGGCTCAGTGGTTAAGAATCCGCCTGCCAATGCAGGGGACATGGGTTCGAGCCCTGGTCCAGGAAGATCCCACATGATGTGGAGCAACTAAGCCCACGCACCACAACTACAGAGCCTGCATGCCACAACTACTGAAGCCCACGTGTCTAGAGCCCATGCTCCACAGCAAGATAAGCCACGGCAATGAGAAGCCCACACACTGCAACAAAGAGCAGCCCCCGCTCACTGCAACTAGAGAAAGCCTGTGCGCAGCAGTGAAGACCCAACACAGTCAAAAATAAATAAATTAATTAATTAATGGGAAAAAAATAAATTAATTTTAAAAAAGAGTAACTTGTTCCAGAAAGGGCTGGAGCCAGAAGTGAAAGCACAGGTGTATCTGATTCCAAGGCCTATCACCCGTTCCTCTGCTCCACCCTGCAGTGTGTGTGATAACAAGACGCAACATGGGGATTTCCCTGGCAGTCCAGTGGTTAAGACTCTGCACTTCCACTGCAGTGGGCATGGGTTCAATCTCTGGTTGGGGAACTCAGATCCCGCATGCCGCAAGGCACAGCCAAAAAAAAAAAGATGCAACGTGGGCCCTGACCCAAATGAGACAAGTCTCATTACAGGATGTAATTAAGGGTTCATGGAGCAGCACCCTTCTGAAGAGCCCTTCCAGACTTTCCTGAATGAATCACCGAGACGTTAGGACATTACTGTTCTCTATGAAGCTCGGCCAAAAGGTCTCAAAAGTAATTAGTTCCTTTAAGCTAAACATTTCCCCAGCAATCTGGTTTACGCTTTAATTGGCTTAGAGTATTGGAGAGGGAGAAAAAGTCAACTTTAGCCCAGCCCCTGCGGAAATATTTCCCATACATTTTATGGATAAAATTCATTCCCTTTGGCCGCTTGCTTCTGCCAAGCCTGAGGGAGGGCAGATCAGGGAGCAGGGCAGGTGATGCTCCAGTCAGTCCACCAACGAGGAAGGGGAGGTTCATTTCTGAAGTCTGAATTACTGAAGCTTTACTGGCCGTTCTCATTCTCATCAAGTCACCTGGGACCACCGCCCCTGTGGGCTCTTGGCTTTGGTCATCTCATGCACCACTCCTCTTCCTTCCCTTTCCGCAGGCCCTGGGGTCTGGACCTGTGTCCTTCTGCTCTTTGGAGCTGCCTCTGTTCCATTAGTCATTGGTACTTCCCTCTCTCAGTGGAGACACCAAGCTGAGTCTCTATCCGGAGCCCCTGGGCCTCCCTCCCAGGTCTGGGTAGAGAAGGGCATGGATCGGGCTGCCAAGGTCAAATTCCCTCTCGTCCCATCCTTGGGCCTCTTCTGATCACCAGAAGGAGTGAGCACAGCTATGAAGGTCAAGGGAAACTCCCTTCAGCTCTGAGTCCAGTAAATTCACCCCCACCTCCTCAACCCTGGAAGAAAACATTCTTCACCTCCCAGACTTTGACCTCATCCTTGCTTGGCCAGATCCTCTTCTCTAAGAGTAAGGAGGTCTGCTCCTTCTTTGTTCAGACAGGAGCCAGGGGCTGCAAGGACCCTCCCCCTTGACTAGTTCCCCCTTTTATTCTCTGCACCTGAAAACCAGCTGGCACAGAAGGTCTAAGGGAAGAAGGAAGCAGAGACGGGAACGAGACAACAGCTGCCACATCCTTGCCAGCCTCTGTCACCTGGCTCCTTTTCCTAATCCAGTCATTCCTTCAACAGCCATTTATTAACACCTACTGTGTGCTGGGCAACTTTCCAGGTGCTCAAAATGTAAGAGTTAATGACAGATGAAAATCCTTGCCCTCATGGAGCTGACACATGACAAACAAAATAAATAAGTAAACCAGAGTATCGTTTATGGCTTATGGTGAAAAGTGATAAGGAGGCAAAATTAAGCAGGAAAGGGTGGAGAGGCTGAAATGTTAGATGGGGTAGCCAAGGGAAGACCTTGATAGGGTGATGTCTGAGCCAAGATCTGAGGGAACTGTGGAGGGGCCACGTGAACATCTGGGGAAAGAGCATTCCAGGAAGAAGGAACAGCAAGTACAAAGGTCTTGAGGCAGGAAGAGGCAGGTGTGGCTGGAGTGGAGTGATGGAGGGGATGAGCAGGAGGGAATGGGTCAGTCAGGTAAAGGAAGTCAGATCCTGTAGGGCCTGTTGGGTCACCACAGAGACTTTAGTTTTGCAAGATGGGAGCTACCGGATGGTTCTGAACAGAGGAGGGACAGAATTTGACTTGGGTTTTAATAGGATTCCTCTGGCTTTTGGGTGGGGAATAGACTGAAGGTATCTAGCAGCCACCCACTAAAAGTGTCTGTGATTCTTAAGAGCGAGCACTTCAAGTCTGCCCTCTCCTTAAACACCCTATCACAAGGGGCAAAAGGCCTCTGGTGGGGACAATGGAATTGAGACAAGGCTGGAAAAGCGGGCCATCCTGAGTTACGGCAGAGCTTGGACGTCAGACTAAGCAGCTGAGACTTGATTCAAAGAAGAGGGGAGTCACCAAAGGTTTCTGAGCAGGGGAATCACCTAACTAAAGCCACACTCACTCACATTAGTCAAAAACCACGGGAAGGCTGCTCTGGCTGAGACATGGTGCTAGAGGCTGTACCCATGTCTCTGGTCATGATCTTGGTGGGCCTGGACTCCCTGTCTCCCCCCTCAGACTGGGGCTCCCTGAGGACAGGAACTTTCTCTCCACCTTTAGTCTCTTCTTGCATCAGCAAGGACAAGTCTCTGCACACCTTACTATCCTTCACGGGGGTTTAGATGCTGAAGTTGGAAACACATCAGGTGGGATGACTGTAGAGTTAGATGCACAGACAGACAGACAATCAGGAACAGGCTGATGTTTCCACGGTGGGAGAGGGGCTGTACCTACCTCCCGCCACTGCTTGTTCTCCATCCCTTGAGTATACATGACGCATACTGTGAGGAGAGGAGAGAAAAAAGGGTTAACAGCCCAGGCCAAGAGGAAGGTGTGGGCCCCAGATGCAGAGGGCCCTGGAGGGTCAGGCGCCTCAGGACACTACGGCCTGGGTAGCAGTGTTGGGTCTGGGTGGGGTCGGCTTGGAGGAGGGGGCCCAGAATATAGGTGTGTCTGGGAGGGGCACCCACCCTTTGGGAGGAGGGCCGGGGTCACTCACATCTAGGCTAGAGCAAGTGTAAAGTGTGAGGCAGGTAGACAGGTGTGCATGACGGAGGACTGAGTGGCAGAGGTGTGGCAGGAGAGAGCATCTGAAACCCGCTTGTCCCTTTAGAGCCCAAGGTGGCCTCATGGGGCCTATTATTATCATCAGCCCCACTTCCCTGATGGGGAAACTGAGGATCAGAGGAGGTCAATGAGTTGTCTGAGGTCATATACTTGAGCAGCATTGCTTAGGGCTAGAACCCTGGGCTCCAAAATCAGTGCTCATCCCCCTAGGCCACAGACATTTGGGGATCTTAAATGCACTGGTTTCCCTGGGGCTGAGACCTTCTGAGCCCTCCCTACCCACTTGGTTGTGTTGAGGCTTCACAAGTACGGGGCTGGGAAGGGTCAGACCTCCAAGTTTTCTTTCTCCAGACAGTATCTGTGAAACATTAGATAGCCTTGATGTACTGGGAACGATGCCTAGTACATAGTGAGCACTCAGTACAGGCTCCTGTGTTGGCTACTGTAGTAGTCATAATGCCGTCGTAGCAAAGGAAACTATAAACAAAACAAAAAGACAGTCTACATACAGACTGGGAGAAAAGATTTGCAAATGATGCGACCAACAGGTCTTAATTTCCAAATATACAAACAGCTCCTACAGCTCAATAACAGAAAAAGCAAACAACCCAATCAAAAAATGGGCAGAAGACCTAAATAGACATTTCTCCAGAGAAGACATACAGATGGTCAATAGACACATGAAAAGAGGCTCAACATCGCTAATTATTAGAGAAATGCAAATCAAAACTACAGTGAGGTATCACCTCACACCAGTCAGAATGGCCATCATCAAAAAGTCTACAAAGAAGAAATGCTGGAGAGGGTGTGGAGGAAAGGGAATACTCCTACACTGTCGGTGGGAATGTAAATTGGTATAGCCAATATGGAAAACAATATGGAGGTGCCTTTAAAAACTAAAAATAGGGCTTCCCTGGTGGCTCAGTGGTTGGGGGTCTGCCTGTCGATGCAGGGGATGCGGGTTCGTGCCCCGGTCCGGGAGGGTCCCGCATGCTGCGGAGCGGTTGGGCCCGTGAGCCATGTCTGCTGGGCCTGCACGTCCAGAGCCTGTGCTCCGCGGCGGGAGAGGCCACGGCAGTGAGAAGCCCGCATACGGCAAAAAAAAAAACAAAAAACAAAACACAAAAAACTAAAAATAGAGCTACCATACGATCCAGCAATCCCACTCCTGGGCATACATCTGGAGAAAACTCTAATTTGAAAAGATACATGCACCCCAATGTTCATAGCAGCACTAGTTACAATAGCCAAGGCATGGAAGCAACCTAAATGTCCATGGACAGATGAATGGATAAAGAAGATGTGGTACACATATATGGTGGAATATTAGCCACAAAAAGAATGAAATAATGCCATTTGCAGCAACATGGATGGACCTAGAGATTATCATACTAAGTGAAGTAAGTCAGACAGAGAAAGAGAACTATCATATGATATCATTTATGTGTAGAATCTAAAAAGTGATACAAATGAACTTATTTACAAAGCAGAAATAGACTCACAGATATAGAAAACAAACTTATGGTTACCAAAGGGGAAAGGTAGGGGGGAGGGATAAATTAGAAGTTTGGAATTAATACTATATATAAAATAGTTAAACAACAAGGTCCTACTGTATAGCACAGGGAAGTATATTCAATATCTTGGAATAAACTATCATGGAAAAGAAAAAAATAAAACAATGCCGTTGCTGTTGTTGTTACTGTTATTACTGTCAGTGCAGGACTTACATGGGTCAGACTTGGAGAACATGTCTTTGTCCAAAAGGTTCCTGAAAGAGGGGGAGAGAGCAGGAGTTAGCACAGCCCAAGGATCTCAGGGGATTCAGGCTGTTACTGAGATCCAGAGGCTGCCTCGGGCCTGGCTTCAGGCAAATGGGAAGCAGGAGGCTCCTTCAGCACAGTTTATTAGGGGTCATTGGAGCTGGCTGGGCCCCAGAGGTTCCTCAGCTCAGCTCCTAGGGTGTGTGGTGCTTCCTGCTTCTCACCCCCTGCCACCAACACACACTCCTGTGGGCCCTGGTGCCCTGGATCCCACAGCCCCTTGCTCTTGGGCCGTAACACAATCTGCCCAATGTTGTAGAAATTGTTCTAGAAATTCTCCTTTTACCACTTCTCTGTCTCTGAAAAAATAAAGTGAAATCAAGCCACTAATGTACCATTCTCTCAGGGCTCTACTTACAGCCAGTTTATTCAATCATCTCACCTGTGCCAGTGGATTAATTAATGATACCTCCCAGGGGATGCAGACTCATTTGAACAGGGTCCTTTTGTGGTCAAGGCCAGAGCTAACACATGGTCCTAACAATTAGACGTGAACTCATGCAGCAAGATGACTGGGAATTCCCTGGTGGTCCAGTGGTTAGGGCTCCGCGCTCTTATTCCCAGAGTCCCAGGTTCAATCCCTGGTTGGGGAACTAAGATTTTGCAAGCCACACAGCGTGGCCAAAAAAACAAACAAACAAAAAATGATGGACACAATGTTTGGAGGCAGAGAGCTCTCACAACAGGAGCGGAGCCCCTCCTTCCCTGCCTCTGTGCAATCGTGGCTCCTACTCACTGAACCCCAGGCACTGCGCTAAGCGTTCTGCAAATATTAGCTCCCAATTCTCACTCTGTCCTGCAAGATCAGTACTGGGTAAGCATTATCCCATCTCACAGATGGGAGATCATAGGGAGATCAGGCAAGGGCATCTCCTGCACATCTGGTGTCCCTCACTCCACAGTGACCCACTGCTGTCAGGAAGCAACATGGCTCAAAGAAAACTTGGTCTCTGGCTGGGAAGTGACTTAACCTCTCTGAGTCTGTTTCCTCATCTGTACAATAGAGAGAAGAGTGCCAGCTCTGAAGGTTGCTGATGCTCGGCCCTACCCCTTCAGCCCTCCTAGTTCCTGTACACACCCACAGTTTCCTCCTACTTCTCTTCCAAGGGCTTTCTCGGGGAGGCAGGGCTGCAAATACCAGGAAGTTTACACTCCCCACGGCAGCCAATGATGGGCAGGAGTTGGAGGATAAATGCCCGGCTTCCTGACTCCCCCCGGGACAGCTCTGAGCTGTGCTTCACACAGCCTCCCAGAGGTGCCCACCGGGAGACCCACTCATTGAAGACCCTTGTTGACTCGAGCAAGGGCTTTATTTGCTGAAGGGGCTTCCTGTGAGCCCTCCCACCTGTTGGAGCTACTGACTCCTTCATACACTGTCCTAAGGTCAAGCTCTGCCCTTGCCAACCATCTTACCCATGTCCCACTTGCCTCCCAGATGTCCCCGGGGGTCTTCTCGTCCCCTCCTCCACTCCCCTACTCCCCCACGGGCCCCGATGTCCCTTGCACCCTTTCCCCAGAGAGGAGAAACACTAGGCTATGTGGCTTCCTGCCGGCCAACTCCAAATATCAGAGCTGGATGGGCCCCTCAGGATCATCTGTTCCACCTTCTCCTTGAGGAGGGGGAAACTGAGGTCCAGGGAGGGTCAGGGAGTAGCCATGCTGCACAAGCAGTGGCAAAGCCAGAAAGGTCTAGAAGGAGACCTCACCCTAAGTCACCATCACTGAAGCCATCAGCAGTGACAGCCTGTCTGGACAACTTGACCCACAGTCAACCCCACCACCCATGCTCCCCACTCTGAGGTGGGAGCCAAAGACCAACCAACAGACAGATAGATGCAACAGCAGCCTGGTGCCAGGATACGGCATCCTCTGCTACCCGGGGAGGTCCCAGATGGTGCTCATCAATCATACCAGCTCTGGTCCCCGACCAGATTCCCATCCTCTGCTCCAGTCTCTTCATTCAGGGTCCTCTCCCCAGAGGCAGCTACCCTGCTAGCCCTCTATGACCCAAAGGCACAGGACCCTTCTGCTGGCCTCCATCACCCCTCTCTCAGACCTGCTCCCAGCGGCTGTCCCTTTGGAAACCTTCTGATAAACCTCCCAGCCCACTGCCGTGAGCATCAGATGAAATGATACACAGGCAGCTCTGAAAAGTAGGCAGCAGGAGCTACAGGTAAGATACCAATTTGATGTATGCTCATCCACACCGAGATGGGCTGACCTGGGCCTGGGCTGACCCTCCCCTCCTGTAGTGTGCTAGGATTCGGGGCAGGAGTGTCTGTCTTGATTTAAACAAAGGACAAAATGCCTAAATTCCAAAGATGCCTCTACAGTGGTGGAACTTGAGATGCGGTGAGGAGCTGGAAAGTAATACAGAGGGTTGGGGGATGGAGGAAGAGGGGGCGGGGTGAGGGGGACTCCTACTAAAGCAAGTGCTGAAGTTTATCTTTGAATTCTGTAATGAAATTCTATAATTACATAAAATTCTAGAATGTTCAATCTGGAAGGAACCTCAGAGGTCACCTTTTCTAATTCCTTTATAAATCAGGAGTGTGAGACTCGGAGAGAAGGCAATTGACTTCTCCAAGGTCTGTGCCTCCTCCAAGTTTATTTCTGGAACTCAGGTTCAGTCATGTCTAAGCTAGTGAGAAAGAGAGTGAGACCGTGTGTGTGTGTGTGTGTGTGTGTGTGTGTGTGTGTGTGTGTGAGAGAGAGAGAGAGAGAGAGAGAGAGAGAGAGAGAGAGAGAGAGAGAAAGAGAGAGGGAGAGATTGACAGAAAGAGAGAGAGATACAGATATGGGGTCTTATCTTGAAAGAGAAGCAGATGGGACCTGCCTGGGCGAGAGGCACACAGCTGGACTAAGAAATAGAACCCAGCCACCTAGCTTCGGTGGCTCCCTGCCCAGTGACCCTCCGGACTCTCACTGAGCCGCGTGGCATGGGTCATCCTGGCTATGGCACCTGAAGATAATGCAAACCCTCTTCCCCCTACTCTGCTGAGATCATCCTTACCATCCTTCCAGAACCATTCCTGTTCATTCTCCTCAATTCTGCCTTCCTTGGACAGACACTGACCAACAACCATTTCCTCTGAGCTCTCTCTGGCCTGTACTGTGCCATCCTCTGACTTATAGGACCCGTTACCATACTCAGCACACCCTGGACTGCAAAATCAGGGGTGCCTCTGTCTCTCACACGGGGCAGGGTCCCCAACTCTGCTCCAGGCCAGCCTAGCACCTGACCCAGAACAGGGTCCTGGCAAATTGGATGGATGAAGGAAAACCAAAAGGAATGGCCAATGGGTGAGCAAGCCCCTTGTCTCCCAACATGGTCATGCTCAGGGCCGGCCCCTATACTTCCTCTTAGCTGTAGAGCCTAATGGTTAAGTATATGGACTGCAGTCAGATAAGCTGGGTTCACATCCCACCTCTGGACAAGTTACTTGCCGTCCTGTGCCTCAGTTTCCCCACCTGTAAAGTGGAGTTAGAACACAGTTCCTCCCTTAGGACTGCTGTGGAGCACTTGGACAGAGTGAGGCGCATCACACAGGTGAGTCTTCATCACCGGCCTGGTGCTGAGCGGAGCGGTCATTCTCCTGGTGGGTGCTCAGGCTCACGTGGTGACAAAGGAGAGACGGGACAGGTGACACAAGCCACTTCTCCTTACAGGTCCCAGGAAGCCCATCCCATCACATACACTCCCAGTGCCCTGTTGGGGTTGATCCACTGAGGACTCCAAGGCTCAGAGATGGTGAGTGACTTGCCCACAGGCACAGAGCCAGTAAGAAGCCAAGGGGTAAAAAACCAGGTCTTCCAACGCGAAGCAGGGCTCAAACCGCAAGGACACAGAGAGACCAGACCATACGTGCTTTTCTCCACTATCTTTCTTTGGAGAGCTCAAAGAGACTTTTTTCCAACAGGCAAATGTATTTTTCCCCCCCCAAAAAGCATAAAATTCTTCAGATGTCCTAGTGACAGCCTAAAGCTTGGCTTCTTTTGTTCCTTAAATCAAGATCAGGGAGCAGAGCAAAATGCTCTTATCCTCACTGCTCTCCCCCCCAAAATCATTTCAAAAACAGTTGCAGGAAGAACGACCATGCACTGGGCGTTGAGAAGACCCCACCAAAGACAGAAAGCACTGGAAAGGCTGAAATGAGAACTGCCTGGTGCTAAAGGACAGGGCCTGAGGGTGACACCTTCGCAATGAGAAGCTTACAAGAGTCAGAATACAAGCTGGGGCTCTCCAGTCAGAAAGAGGAAGAGATGCAGCCCTCCGCTCAGGGAATCTTGTCTGAGGAAAAACAGCAATGCCATCAGGGAGCTGCAGCCTGAGGGGAGACCCAGCCTTGTCCTCAGGGAGCCCCAGTCTGAGGGGAGACACAGCCCCGCCCCCGGGGAGCCCTGGTCTGAGGGGAGACACAGCCCCGTCCTCGGGAAGCCCCGGTCTGAGGGGAGACACAGCCCCGTCCTCAGGTAGCCCCGGTCTGAGGGGAGAGGCAGCCCCGCCCCCGGGGGCCCCAGTCTGAGGGGAGACACAGCCCCGCCCCCGGGGAGCCCCGGTCTGAGGGGAGACGCAGCCCCGTCCTCGGGAAGCCCCGGTCTGAGGGGAGACACAGCCCCGCCCCCGGGGAGCCCCGGTCTGAGGGGAGACACAGCCCCGCCCCCGGGGAGCCCCGGTCTGAGGGGAGAACAGCCCTGTCCTCAGCAAGCCCTAGTCTGAGGGGAGACACAGCCCCGTCCTCAGGTAGCCCCTGTCTGAGGGGAGACGCAGCCCCGCCCCCGGGGGCCCCAGTCTGAGGGGAGACACAGCCCCGCCCCCGGGGAGCCCCGGTCTGAGGGGAGACACAGCCCCGTCCTCGGGAAGCCCCGGTCTGAGGGGAGAACAGCCCTGTCCTCAGCGAGCCCTAGTCTGAGGAGAAACACAGCCCTGTCCTCAGGGAGCCCCGGTCTGAGGGGAGACACAGCCCCGTCCTCGGGAAGCCCTGGTCTGAGGGGAGACACAGCCCCGCCCCCGGGGGCCCCAGTCTGAGGGGAGAAACGGGCCCGCCCTCAGGGAGCCCCAGTCTGAGGGCAGTCACAGCCCTGTCCTCGGGGAGCCCCGGTCCTCGGGGAGACACAGCCCCGCCCCCGGGGAGCCCCGGTCTGACGGGAGAACAGCCCTGTCCTCAGCAAGCCCTAGTCTGAGGGGAGACACAGCCCCGTCCTCAGGTAGCCCCGGTCTGAGGGGAGACACAGCCCCGCCCCCGGGGAGCCCCGGTCTGAGGGGAGAACAGCCCTGTCCTCAGCAAGCCCTAGTCTGAGGGGAGACACAGCCCTGTCCTCAGGGAGCCCCCGGTCTGAGGGGAAACACGGCCCCGCCCTCAGGGGGCCCCAGTTTGAGGGGAGACACGGCCCCGTCCTCGGGAAGCCCCGGTCTGAGGGGAAACACGGCCCCGCCCTCAGGGGGGACCCAGTCTGAGGGGAGACACAGCCCCGCCCCCGGGGAGCCCCGGTCTGAGGGGAGAACAGCCCTGTCCTCAGGGAGCCCCCGGTCTGAGGGGAAACACGGCCCCGCCCTCAGGGGGCCCCAGTCTGAGCGGAGTCACAGCCCCGTCCTCGGGAAGCCCCGGTCTGAGGGGAGACACAGCCCCGTCCTCGGGTAGCCCCGGTCTGAGGGGAGACGCAGTCCTGCCTCAGGGAGTCCCACTTTGAGGGGAGACACAGCCTGACCCTTATGGATCCCCAGCCTGTGGAAACACAATCCTACCCTCTGGGAGCCTCAGTCTGAGAGGGAGAAAACAGCCTTGCCTTTAGGAGGCCTACTCTGAGGGGAAATACAGCCCTCACTTCAGGGAGCAAAAGTCTGAGGGGAGACAGAGCCCTGCCCTCAGGGAGTCCCAGTCTGAGAAGAGACACAGCCGTGCCTCAGGAAGTCCGAGCGGGGAGACACAGTCCCTCCGGTGCTAAATTACTCAGTGAACTGATTATCACACGTTCAGGTTGTCTCTAAACGAAGCCCATACACGCTCCGTGGATTTACTAGCAAATGACTCTGGCTATAGAATAAAAGGAAACACACCAAGAACACTCATCTCAGCTTTTCCTGGACTGGCGGTCCCTAATAGAGGTCCATGGATCCCCCTGAAACTATAAGCAAAATGTGGCATATTGGTCCATATGGATGCATTCTTTTTTTTGCAGAATTTTCATCATATTCCCAAAGAGCTTCCTGAGGTTCAAAGGCTAAGGAAATATGGGAGTTTTTTGTTTGTTTGTTTTGGTTTTTTTTTTTTAATTAATTAATTTATTTTTGGCTGCGTCGGGTCTTAGTTGCGGTGCACGGGCTTCTCTGTAGTTGTGGTGCACAGACTCAGAGCGTGAGGGCTCTTCGTTGTGATGCGTGGGCTCTCTAGTTATCGTGTGCGGGCTCAGTAGTTGTGGCGCAAAGGATTAGTTGCCCCGGGGCATGTGGGATCTTAGTTCTCCGACCAGGGATGGAACCCGCGTCCCCTGAATTAGAAGGTGGATTCTTAACCGCTGGACCACCAGGGAAGTCCCCAAAAATATGGTTTAACTTCTTTGCAACAAGCCTCCCTAAGCATCCCTCCAACCTCTGACAAAAAGTTGGTGGTGATGAGCACATAGCTTGGATCTTCAATGCTGGGTCCAAAACCCAGCTCTACCCCTTAGCTGTATGACCTCACTTAGCCTCTCTATGCATCAGTATCCCCATCTGTAAAGTGGGAGTAATAACAGTCCCTCTCTCCTACAGGTTTTCTGAGAATTAATGGAGTTCATATATGCAAAACAGAACAGTGTCTGGCACATACTAACTTGCATTTAAGTGCCTGGCATACAATAAATGCTCACAAAAGCCCTGTGGAGAATAAGGTGGCTTCTAGGGAATCCCCATGTTCTCCCCTCCCTGCTCCCTACTGCTGGGCTTGATCAGGACCTCGAGCACCTTCATGTCCTCGCCCAGCAGGGTCCACCTGCCTGTTGTATAGCCTTCGTTGAGGAGAGCAGACTGGGGACAGGTAAACCACTATCAGGGAGAAACAGGAATCCTGAAGAGGCTGGAGAGACCCCGAAGCTTGAGGGGCCCTCCAGATGCACCCTATTTCTCCATGGAGCACTTTAACACCAAACATCTGGTTAACCCCAAGCAGGCAAAGAGGGTGGGAGGGGGCCACATTAACCGTGGATATAATCGGCACCAAATCCTTTGTTGTGTACTTAACCTGTGACACCCTGTTCACCCTACGTATCAATGCTGGGAGGTAGACATTGCCTCATTGTACAGGCAAGACAGCTGGGGCTGAGGTGTGCCAGGGTCACCCAGCTTGCCAGGAGCACCAAAAACTGAACTCTGAAGTCGGAGACCATTCAGAGGTGCCTGCATTACTAAAATCCAGGGTCTCCCAAAACCCCACCAGCAGCGCCCCTCACATCCTCACTCTCCCGTTTCCTACCCCCAGCTTCATCAGGGGTGCTCTCAAAGGAACTGCTGAAGAGGACTGGAGGGCTTCCCATCTCTCCCTGCCCTGCTCCTTGTCCTAACAGGCAGAAGTAATCCCAGGAAAGGAGAGGGACCTTGGCATCCAGCCCCTGGCACTCGCCCATCTCCCCTTTCAAATCCTGTTCCTCACTCCCGTGCACTGTCTCCCTGCCAGGCAACCTCAGCAAGGTCTAAAAGGCAATTTTCACGTGGCTTAAAGAGCTCTCCTTCCTGGAGCTATTTGCATTTTTGTTATTATTAATTATTGTAATAACTGTCCCTCTTAAGCTACGTGACCGAGGAAAAACAGCCTGAGCTCTGGCCTCAGATCCATTCAAACTAGAATCTCCACACAGCCACATGGTAATTCTGTGACCTTGCACAAGCTACTTAACCTCAGTTTCCTCATCTGTGCACGCAGTCACATACCTGCCTTGTGCAGTTGTGAAGCCAATAGCTTACAACAGATATGTAGGAAGTGTGCTTGATTTTTCTCTCCCTCACGCCCACCCCCCCATCCCATTCATCAAGTCTTAAAATTTCTCCTACTGGGAGCACTAGGCTAGGCCAGCAGAGGTGAGTGACATTAGGAGACAGAGGCACCTTGCAATGTTTTGGAATCACACTAAGTCTTTTTTTCTTGACCAGGAAACTAGCAGGAAAAGAGGTTGTCAGGGGTCCAGCCAAGCTGTGCTTGGAAAATCAGTCCCCAGTCACTTAACACTGGCTGTCCACTGACTGCAGGAAAATCTGAGGAGTCAGTCCTCAAAGACACCAAACTCGAGGCCCCTTGTAGCCCCAGGGATCTCAGGTAGTCTGTGGGTCACCTGGAAAGCCTCCTTGTGGCAGAGGCCATGGCTGTCCACCCAGCAAGCATTCCTCACTCCCTTCCTAATAGAATCCACGCTGGTTCAGTTATCTGATGCAGATGGCCTAAAGTCAGAGAAGGTAGGCTCCTGTCCTTTGTTGCTGTTGACTGATTGTGTATCCCCCCAAATTTATACATTGAAACACTAACCCCCAATGTGCTGGTATTGTAGATGAGGTCTGTGGGAGGTAACTAGGGTTATTTGAGGTCATGAGGGTGGGTCCTTCATGATGGGATTAGTGCCCTTATAAGAAGAGCTTGCTCTCTGCTCTCACCTTCTCTCTCTGCCATGCGAGCACAGTGAGAAGGTGGCCATCTGAGGCCAGGAAAGAGGGCTTACCAGAATGTGACACCCTGATCTTGGACCTCCATCCTTGAAAACTGAGATATAAATTTTTCTTTCTCTTGTTTAAGTCACCCAGTCTACGGTACTTTGTTTTGCCAGCCAAACTGACTAATATACTGGCCTGGGGTGGACATGAGACCTGCCTTTGGCCACTGAAATAGAAGGGGAAGTCTGCTGAGAGATTTGGGGAGCGACTGTGCTTTCTAGATAAAAAGAAATTTTCAGAGAGAGGCCTTTGGTCCAATGTCTTTCTTCCTGTCTTTGGATATGGTTGTGATACCTAGAAAAGAGGCAGTCATTTTGTAACAATGAGGCCCACCATTTAGATGATGGCAGAATAGAAAGATAGCTGCATCCTTGATGGCAAAGTGAGCTGACAGATTGGAACTGAGATAACCTACGTAGAGACTCACTGTGATCTGAGAAAAATAAATGTATTTTGGGCTTGACCTACCATCAGATTTTCTGTTACCTACAGCCAAAGCATTCCTAACTGAATCTGATTCCTCTGTGCCCAAAACTTGTTCCAGCCTTATTCCCCTCACCTCCTCCCCACCCTCTCTTCCCAATGGTAGGTCATCTCCAGCAATGGACTTAGGTCTGAGCAGGGAGACCTGTGGGCTGGAAGAGGACAGATGGTAAGCTACTACCCTATGGTCTAGATGCCAGGGAAGGCCAGCTGGAATCCCATGACTCTCTCTGGTCTCTGCTCCCTAGGGATTCCTCTGGTTCTGGGTTTGCCTGGCATCCCTGAGCAAGGAAGGCCTCTCATCCTTGGAGATAGAGTACCTACTTCTTGGCTACATCTACCATGGTTGGTACCCAGGCCCTACCATGATTCTCATCCTTGGAGACCCCAATCCTCAAACTCAAGAGGCTCTCAAGGTTTTGAAGTCTGAGGAAACTGGATTTGGATCCCCTTCTCCAAAACACACTAACTGTACAGCCTTGGGCCGGTTCCTTAGCCTGAGCCCCGATTTCCTAATCAGCAAAAAGGGAAAAATACTACTAGTATCTTTCTAGTTCATAGGATTGTTGTAAGCTTAAAAAAGATGCAGTAATTGGGGTAGGCAGAAATCTAAGATGGTCCCTGCGATTCCCACCCCCGGTGTGCAAGCCTGCACAATCCCTTCCCCTTGAGTGTGAGTAGGACCTGGGAATATGATAGGATACTCACTTCTGTTACTTTATATCAAGTAGCAGACTCTGGAGAGATTATCCCGCTGGCTTTGAAGAGGGAAGCTGCCATGTTGTGAGAGGCCCACATGGCTGGACCTGAGGGCAGCCTGTAGGAGCTAAGAGCCCCAAACCAACAACCAAAAAGAACACAGGACTTTAACCTTACAGCTGCAAGGAATTAAACTCTGCCAGCAACCTAAATGAGCTTGGCTTAGACCCCAAGCCTCAGATGAGATCATAGCCCCTGCAGGCACCTTGATTTCAGCTTGGAGAGACCCAGAGCAGACAAGTCAGCTGTGCTGTGCCTGGGCTTCCGACCTACAGAAACTGTGAGGTAATAAATGGCTGTTGTTTCAAGCTCTAGGACTATGGTGATTTGTTATGCAGCAATTGAAAACTAATATAATAGTCTGAGTTTGCACCAAGTTGCTATTTGAGTAGGTTAAAAACAGCTGAGTACAGGCAATTGCATATGGTTCAGCCTAGTACAGATGTTAATGCCTGGCATGTAGTAAGCACTCAATAAATCCCACTGTTTTTATTCCTCTGGCTCCACTAAACAGTATCTTAATGTAGTCAGTGGCTGAAGAGACCTCTTTTTCCTAGCAATGGCTCTAACAGCTGCCACACTGCCCCCAGGCTCCTCCTTTCCCCAAAGCCACCCTCCCCCTGCCTGTCAGAAGACAGTGTTCTGAGCCCATTCACACCCCTTCTGAGAGGCTGAGGGCACAGCTCTTGAGCTAGGCTGCCTCTCCAAAACGCCAACCTGAACAGACAGCAGAAAACAACATCTCTGGGGCAGAGGCAACAGCTGCCCACCAGCCCCACGTCAGCTGGAGGGGAGAGGGCAGCTGCTTGAGAGATCCCAGCAGGGCTAAGCCACCACCTGCCTCTGGACTGTCCCCTCCTTGCCTTCCCTGTGGGTCTCAGGAGCCCCGCCATGTAGAATCGTTCAGTGGTTCTGCCAGCAAGACCCCGCGGAAGCGCACAGGTTTCCTGTTACATAAAAAATGCAAATTGCTCTTTCTAACCAACACGCTGGTCTGGATCCCTGCATCAGACGAGGCATAGAGAAATAGTGGGGCCCTTGGGAACAGGACACTGGACAGGTGAGTTTTGACTGGGTCTGCAGGGAGGCTAATAAAGTCAGGAAAGGTTTGGAACAGACCAACAGAGAAAAGAGAAGCTCGTGGCTCACACTTTCTACGATGTCTGCTGGAATCTGGTTTCACAAACCATCTACCTTACTCCCAAAACAACCCCTCAGAATCTCTAAATGTACACAGTATGTCAAATATATGTCAATAAAGCTGGGGGTGGGGGGAAATAGAACTTTCTAGATGGATCAGATCTCCAGGACCCAAACAAACCAGCTATAGAGACAGATTTTTATTTACTTTCAGGTGTCAAATAATAGGCAACATAAATTACTATTCATGGCTTAATCCATTTAATCCTTCTACTGTGATAAGGATTACTACACTTACTTTACAGGTGAGGAAACCACAGCCCAAGTTAAGTGCTTTACCCAAAATCACAGGGATTTGAACCCAGGTAGACAGACCCCATAGACTCATGTTCTTACAAGCATTGAGCCAGACAACCAGAGGCTTTAAAATCTTTGGTCCGAGTTTACCAAAATCAGTGAAAACAATTGTTTGGGAGTAGACTATAGATTAGCCCAGGAGACACCCAACACAAAGAAGCAGGGGCCCAAACACATCCATCCCACAGTGTCACCTGCCTTCAGCAGAGGCCTGGATGGGCCTCTGCTGTGGTCCTGTGCTAGGGCTCAGACATGCCCCTGTGCCAGGCAGCTTTGCTCAGCTAGGAGTGTCCTAGGATAGGCATGGTGGGGGTCAGGTCCTCCCCTAGGCAACAGCAGAGACCTCCTAGGGCTGCAGGGGATGGCAGGGACCTTCCTAAGGAGCAGAAGGGAAGGGAACTAGCTCCCAGGAATGCTAGTTTCCAGTTCCTTTGAAACACTGGCCCCCTCATCCCCAGCTGCCCATTCTGAAGCCCCCTGGAGCTCTCAGTCCACCAACCCCTCTGCCTGCCCTACTATTCCCTGCCCACCAGCAGGTGTCACCTAGATGCTCAGGGCAGGGGCACCCTGTAGCCTCCTCCCCCGGGGCTCAGTCAATGCTGACCATGAGATGCAGGGGAGGAGGCCTTGGCTCTCATTAACTGGTGGCCATGGAGTATAGAATATGCTGGAGAAAGCCATTCTGTGCAGCTCTCCCTCCTCCCCATCCTCCTCCTCCTTGCCTCCTTTTCCTTTTCTCTCTCTCCCTCTCTCGATCTGTTCTAGAAACTGGATAGTTAGACCTGGTTGAGGCAAACAGATGGATTTACAATTTCTAGTTTATCCACATTGTTTTCTTGCCTCCCTTCCGTTCCAGGTGACTCCTCCCTCCTCACCCCTTCCTACCAAAACTCATTATTCCCCACTCTCTGGCTTTTGGGAGGGCAGGAGCAGAGCCTGGGTCATGCCCTTCTCAGGTTGATGTCCCATGGAAGGGAATGAACACCAGGGTTGGTCCCAGAACCACATCCCCCAGGAACTCAACCGCATCCCTAGGTACTGCTTAGGCAAACGGTTTGAGTCTTTGGACACCTCTGCTTCCAGAGAGCAAACAGGAGGGGCCAAGTGCTACTGCCTTACAATAATCACTGTTGTTATTTATTGAGCACCTACTGTGTGTGAAGCAAGTGCAAAGCAGCATGCTGGATGCTTCATGATCCTCTACTCCTGTAAATTAAGTCCTCCAACAGTATTCGGTGAGGACCTGCTACATGCCAGCCATGCTTCCAAGCATGAGGGGTACCTCTGTGAATAAGGTTTCTCCACGAATAACAGGTTCGTTGTTTGCACTTGACAAATGGGGGAAAGCGAGGCTAAAAGTTTGCCCCAAGTGGTGGAGCAGATTCCATTTTAAAGTATCTGATTCCAAAGCCACAATGCCCTGTGCCCTCTGCCTCCTCTGGGTTCGTGGGTCTGAGTCAGGGTGGGGATCGCTGCCCTCAAATGCTTACAAAGTTGCTTTGGGGGAAGAGGAATGAAGTCTGCACACCTGAGATGTCTTCAGAGGTTTTGTGCTCAATATGTGAGAGACCCGGTGGCCCAGGCTGAGTGCTCAGGACCCAGGGAACACGGAAGGCAGTGATTTGGGCTGCGTGTCTCTCAAGGGTGAGAAGGATGGCTGGAAGTGGGGAGCACGAGGCCGGGCTTTTCAGGATGGGGGGACACGAACTGGCAGAGATGAAGGCAGGGTGAGATATGGATGGAGACTGTGCTGTTCAGAGGCTCTGAGGTGAAAAGCCTCCCGAGACAGCTCCGACACAGGCGTGACTGAAGGCTGGGAAGGAGCATCTGGCGCAGGGCCATGCACCAGCAGGGAAGGGAGGACAGGCTGGGGCAGCTGTGGATGGCTGAGGAGGTGAGGCCGGAGCTAATGGGCAGTCAGGAATCTCCCAGCAGAGTAATGGCAAGATGCAAATGGCCTTGGGAGATAATTCTGACAAAACCGTATGTGGGGCCATAGGGGAGACATGTGGGATTATCACAGGAGCCCCCAGAAGGGCCTGATGCAGGGGCCAGCTATGTTCAACTTCATCAGCCCTCACTCCCACTCACCCTAAACCGCAGCCCCCCCGCCAAGTCCTTCCCTATTTCACATCCCAGCCCAGTTCCCCTGGCTCCATCTACACCTCCCCAATGCCACAACTTGGGAACACAGGGTTGGGGGTGCCATGAGGGTGGGTGAAAGGTCTGATCAAAGAGAGGCCTGGGCGATTTGGAACAAGTGCACACCCAGGACCCCGGAAATGCTGTTGGTCACTTGGGGCAGGGGAATGGCATTTCCAGCAGAAACTCAAGAGGTAGCCTCTGCGTAGGCCACAGTGCCCCCTCACAATCCCAGCAAGGCAGTGACCCTAGGCCAGCCACAGGGTGCCTGCACTAGGGATAAATTCCCCCTTCCCCACTTGTATCCCTTACTGCCTGTGGCAGCCTTCCTCTCACATAGGAGAACCTGGGGGAGACCCAGCTTAGATGAAGAAGTGACTCCCAAAGCCTGTGTGACACGACTGAGGATTTGGGGGTGGCAGCCCACAAAAACTCGCCTCCCCCTCCCCTGCTGGACTCTAAAATTCCACACTCATCGTTCTAGTCCTTTGGCTTAAGATTTTGTACCCCCAGTTATTGTTTTTTTAATGGTGCAACTTTAAGTCGTTATCAATTATCCACATCTCAGGACGAATGAGTCAATCTGATCCTTTCCTGAGAGTCAGTTTTGCTGTTGGAGGTGAAGAAAGGCTTTCAAATCCTGGGGTCTAGAATGGTGGGTGGGTAAGGGAGGAGAGGGTGAGGGTGTTGGGGCAAAGGAGGGGGGAGAAGAGAGGGAAGGAGGGCACAAAAGGCAGAGGCTGGGCACGCCTGGGAGGGATGAGGCAGATCATTCTCTTCTGGATTTGGGGAGGGGATGATCAGAAATAGACTGCTGTGAAGACCCTGCTATGTCTTTTCACTACCTCCCTCTCCCCAAACGGGCGTCTGGACCCCCGTTCCTGTGTCTTCTCTCCTCGCAACAACAGCCCAGAGTGCAAACTTTCTGGGATACGACCCTAAGCCTGGCTTCCCATTCCGCGGTCGCCACCCGTGGCTGGGCAGGGGCTCTTGCAGGACAGGCAAAGGGGCGTCCTGGAGAAGAGGTCACTCTGTAAGGGGGCGCACGGAGGTAGATGGTCGGAGCCAAAGGGGCGCAGGGCCTCCGGGGCCAGGGGCGGGGCCGGGGGCCAGGACCAGCGGGCGGCTCACCTGCAGGACACGGTGATCTCCACCTTGGTGGCCGGGATGCTGCCCGCCAAGGAGTCGAACTCGCTCAGCGACGCCATGTCCTCGGGCTGCTCCATAGCCCACCGCGCCCTCCACCCCAAATTAGTAAATCCCTGCGCGATTCACGCCTCCTCCGGAGCAACCGAAACCCTGGGCTCTCCCCCAACTCCGGAGCCGGGGCTGGGCGGCAAAGGGAGGAAAGAGGAGAGCGAAGAGGGGGCGTGGGAAGTGAGAGAGGGAAGCGGGGCGGAGGGAGCGGGGGCAGAGGATACAGGAGGGGGCGCGGGTGACGCGACGAGGAGGCTGGGGGCCCAGCGGAGAGGCGCAAAGAGCACAGAGAGCTGAGGCGCAGCCGGGAGAGGCGGAGGAGCGCGGGCAGAGGGCACCGGGAGGGACGCGCGGAGTCGTGGAGGGGGCACCGGGAGAGGGGCGGGGAGCTTGGGGCGGGGACAGAAAGGGTGCAGGAGAAGGAGAGGGGTGTGGGGGGCCGGATGGGGCGTGAGCTGCGGGGGTGGCCGAACTCAGGCAGCGCGGAGCGAGCCCGGAGCGCAGGGGCTGCGGCGCCTCTCGCTGGGTCTCCGCGGCGGGGGTGGGGACGCGGCTGCGAGCGCCACTTCCTCGGCTCGGGCTCTGGCTCCGGGGCTCCCGGGCTGCGGGAAAATCAAATCTGCCCGAAGCCGCCGCCTCCCGCCACCCGGGGCGGGCTGCGCGCCGGGTGCGCGAGCGCCGGAGGGGACGCCCGCAGGGGCCGGGGCGGGGCCGCGGGCGGGGTCTGCGCGCTAGTGCGAGTGTGTCCGTGCGAGCATGTGAATCTCTGTGCGTGTGGCGGGCGTGGAGACGCGGCTCCAGATGCTGTGAGCCTGGGGAGTGACAGCTAGAGATGGTCTCGGCCGTGCGCGTCTCCGTCTGCGCCCGCCCTCCACTCCCCACCTCCCTGAGGGGTCTCCATCTCCGAGGAGGGAAAGGGATGTGTGAACCAAGGGGCATCTGTATGAGAAGGGTCTATGCGGAGCGGGGGTGGGGAGGGACCTGTGCAAAAGAGACAGCAACCCCCAACCAGAGGTTTGGAGGGGGGGATCTTTGCTGAGGGTGCGCTCCAACGGAGGGCAGGTCTCAGTCCAGAAACAGATTACACATCTCCTGGGGAAGCATGTGGGGCCGACCCCGGTGTCTGGAGGAGCCGCCTCGGTTTCCCAGTGAGGGTCCTTAGGCCTAGGCAGAGTGGGTGCATGGGCGCTCCCCCATCCGCCTCTGGTTCTCGCCGGGCCTGGCCACGCGGAGTCAGCCACCTAAGCCACGCGACAGTGCCCTCCCCATCCCCGGCCCGTCGTGACCACACGGCTTAACCAGCCCCCAGGTCTAGAAGCTTCCTCCAGCCAGACAGAGGGCGGCCCGAGATCCTCGGGGGTTCTCTGCAACCTGCACCAAGTAGGCGCCTGCTGTGTGCTGGGCTCTGATCCCAGCCGTGGGAGCGAGGAGAGAGTCGAGGCACCTCTCAGGCGGGCCCCCTCCCAGCCAGGCCCGTTGCGGCCCCACCCTGCCCCAGTTTCGCCCTTCTGGGTTTGCTGCGCTGTGGCGTCTCTCCAGGGCTTCGCACAGAGGGTCGTCTCCAGGAAATCTCCAGCGACCCCTTCTCAGCCTCAGTCTCACCCTTGCGGAGCTGAAACCTCCTCCGCGCCCACCGCCGGGCGGGCGTTTGGACGCGACGCGCCCCTGTGCCCCGGGGAGGGGTCCTGGCGAGGCCTAGAGCCTGAGGCTGGCCCTGGAAAAGCCACGCCCCGCGGGCCTGGCTTTGGCAGCTGGGCCTTAACAGGCGCCTCGAGATTCTGTTTGAAGTCAATTCCCAGAACATCAGATACAGCCAGAGTCAAAGATAAATAAGAACACATTCATCGGCCCGGGTTAAGTGTTTTCCTTTTACCCATGGCTCAGGATTGGCTGCACTGTGTTCTGCAACCTGGGACCCGACAGCAAGAACAAAGGCGCTGGGATGCCCAGGGCAGCGGGGGCTTGCTGCGTCAGAAGGCTCCACTCTCCGGTTTGGGCTTAAGACCCTCTCTGCAGGATAAGTCGGGCCTCCTTTTCTGAAGGATGCAAAACTGGGCTTGGACTCTCTGTTCCCTCCCCCCACCCCATACCTGTCCTACACATGTTCCAGACATACTTGTGGAATATGTTATCCATTCATTCTACCAGTATTTACAGAATACCTGCCCTGTGCCTGGCCAGGTGCTAGGGCCCCTTGGAAAACTTCCTTGGTAACAGTGATAACCACCATTCCGTTTTCGAAGAGACTATCCTGGGCCAGACACCATGCTTAATTTTTAAGATATTATTTGCGTACTACAAAATTCCACCATTTTGTGTACAATTCAGTGGTTTTAAATATATTCACAAGGACTATGCGTGAGTATAAATTCTCAAAATAAGTACAGGCATGAGGTATTATTATCCCAGGGAAGCTAAGTAACTCGCCCATGATCACCCAGCTGGGAACTGGCAGAGTGAGAATTTGAACCCCAGCCATTGAGACCAAAGCCTGACTGAACAAACCTTGACTGCCTCCTAGGATGGGGCCAGATGATGGAGGGTCTTAAAAGTCATCCATGAAATTAGGCCCAGTTGAGGAGGACAACAGGTGGGACCCACTGTAGGTAATTAAGCAGGTGAGTGGTGAGACTGAAGTTCTACCACATAACCTCGTAATGTGACAGCATCTGGTCACATAACCTTGTAATGTGACAGCATCCCCTGATTCTCTTTCTAGAAAAATTCTGGAACTTGTCTGTTTCTCTCCGTTCCCCCTCAGTCATTGCATTTCCATGGCTGGCTCTTTGGGGAAAAAAAATTATACTGGGCACCGTCTCTGTGCTAGGTGCTGTGTTAGGCTCAGAGAATAAAGAGGTGAAAAGGACATAGTATCTGTCCCCAAAGAGTTCCAGGCCAGTGGGGACCCCAGGACATGCAGAAAATAAATGACAATGCAGCATGAGGAATGCTGTTGAGGTAGGTATAAAGGGCCCAGAGAGTAGAGAAGAGTGACCAACAGCTCTACCCCAGGAATGGGCACAAGGGAGGGTCAGGAGCAACTGCAAAAAGGAGGTGACACTGAGATGGACATTGATGATGTCTGTTTGGTTCCCTCAGAAGCAGACCCCGAGAGAAAGATTTAAATGTGAGCAGGTTATTGGGGAGATTAAGGAAATGCTATGTGGGGAGTGTGGAGGTGAGGTAAGGAAGGCAGCCTATAAGGGTGGTTTATCAAACCAGTTATCACTGTGGGCAACTAAGGCTCATTCCCACTGAGAAGCTCTAGGAGACCATACAAAACACACCTCACACTTAGCCCACCAGAGGGGCGAGGGAGCAGGGGTATGTATACACCAACTTTCATCAGTCACTGGCTCAGTGGCTGAGGGCCGCTTCTGGAGGGCTTTAAGTCCCTGACACTTCTGGCCTGACCAGCACAAAGTGGCAATGCAGGTTCCAGAAGCCAGAGAAAGCATCAGGCAAAGAAGTACAGGTGCTGACAGTTGGATGTGGGGCTGGAGTGCACTGAAGTGGTAAAGGTGAGGGTACAGACAGGACAGTGGCTGCTACGGATGATGAACTAACTTCTGCCTGGAAGACAAGGCTGAACAGGTGCTCCTGGCAGGGGACCAGCATGATTAAGGGCCAGAGAGCTGTGTTTGGGGACCCTAGTGTGGCTGGAGCACAGGATGAAAGTGGCAGAGATAGAATATGAGGGCAGAAGGTGAGAGGCCATGATGCAAGGCCATGGGCCTTGGCCTCCTCTGGGCACAGAGGCTTTTCAGAAGGGGACACTGAAGGAGAGGTGGTCTGAAAGACACCCCATAGTTACATAGCTAACCAGTGACCGCAGAACACAAAACTTGCTGATCAGACCCAGAGCAAAACGCTCACAGTGCTCGCGCAAATGAATTGCTGATGGTTCAAAAGCAGTCTATGGGTGTTGACATTGGAGAGGTCATTTCTTCTTTGAGGGATATGATAGTGTCAAGTAACTGAGGTCACCTGTGATATTTAGGCAAGCCAGCCGGCAGGCCATCAGGCACTGCAGACGTGTTGTCTGGGCCTGGCAACCAGATTAGAGCCAACCACAGCTCTGCCCACCCCACCATGTAACCAATGCTTGTCCCTCTGATTACAAACTGTGAGCACAGAATGGGCCATGTCCAGAAGATTTGGAATAATCAGCATCAGCGTTTTGTCTTTGCCATCCAAGACTGCAAACATACTCTCATCTGACCTAATCCGCAGTGTTAATGACGGCAGAGCAATTTCGAGAGGCAACCCGCAGCATTGATAAGGAGAGGAAAAGCACCACAGGGCTTGGGAGGCAGAGCTCACAGATGAGGCAGCTGCTGTCTTCCACCCTCCCCCAGGCCTGTCGTGTAAATGCTGCCCTCAGATCTGCCCTGTTTGAGGCTGGGGATGGTAAGACAAAAGGAACACAGAGGAGCAGAAGAGATATGGGAACATATGTGTATATATAACTGATTCATTTTGTTGTGAAGCTGAAACTAACATACCATTGTAAAGCAATTATACTCCAATAAAGATGTTAAAAAAAAAAAAAAAAAAAAAAGAAGATGGAGTGAGCATGGGACAGGGGAGTGGGGGCTAACCATACTGCACCTCAGAACAAGCTGGAAAAAGGCCTTCTTTACTTTGGGTAAATGCATCCCTGAGCCAGCCAGGGCACATGGCTTGTGGAGCAGACTATGGGCTTGATTTGAGCCTCCACTTACTCCCTTGGCTGGGTGCCCCTGTGAGGTGAATGCCCTGCACCACTGTACATGGGAGCCCTGGGGAGATGGAAAGACAGAGGGCGTGACAGGAACCTGAAACCACTGTGGCAGTAGAGAGGTAGGGGAGATGCAGTGTCTGATTCCATCCATTAATAGAAATGCTAGAAGGGGCTTGGTTGGAGACCATCTAGGTTAAACCCCTTCTTTCACTCAAAAGTTTAGAGAGGGGGAGTAAAGGACTCAAGGTCACCTGACTCTTCCCTCAATAAGAAACTCCACTAATAACAGCAAGGTCCGGCACCCAAGTGCAGTGCGGACCTGCCTGAGAAGGTCTGAGGAGCAGCCATGTTCTGCTGGGGTGGAGGAAGAGGCACAAGCTGGCCACAGGGCTCCCCACACCTCCAGCCCCCATTCCTCCTGGAGATGCCCCACCATCCCAACTGGAACCCCACCCTGCCCCTCCTTTCTGCCTCTCCCCACATCACAGCATGGCTAGATCAGTCATCTGGGCAAAGGGAAGCCCCAGGGCCTTCCAGCTGCTGGTGCAGCAGCCTTTCCCGCCCCTAGGATCCCATCTGCGCCCCCCACTCCCACCCCTGGGCTTCCTCTCTCACTTCTCTTGTGCTCCTCCTTCCAGCCTCTCCTGTTTTTCCAAGTGAGGGAGGCCTCCCTGCCTTTTCAGTCTAGCTACTAGAATCTTCACACCAGACAGGGGATCCACTTGAAACCAGAGTCGGGTTATGTCACTCCTCTGCTTCAGACCCTGCCCTGGCTTCCATCTCTCTCTGTGGTAAAAGGACTTGATGGGCCATGGGCTCTGTGACCTCTCTGACTTCATCTCGTCCTTCTCTCCCCCTCACAGTCCTCACCCCAGCCACACTGGCCTCTTTATGGGCCCTGCAGGCCCCTGTCTCAGGGCCTTTGTACCTACTGTTCCTTCAGCCTAGAACACTTGTCCCGGGTCACCCAGGTCTCTGCCCAAATGCCCTCCCTGCAGGGGGCTTTCCTTGGCCACACTACCTAACACAGTACCTTGTTACTCTCAGCCCCCTGACCCTCCTTTATTTTTCCTCAGAGCAGTACCCTGAGGTACTGTATTGTATGTTCCCCCACGAGAATACAAGTTTTATGCAAGCAAGAACTTTGCCTTGTTCATGGTTACACTCCCAGCTCCAAAGGCAGTGCCTAGCACGTAATAGGTGCTCAGTTGATCGTATGACTACATGAAAAGTTCATCTCTCCCCTCTGAAACACTGACTCCTTCATGAGGACCCTTGGCTTCCACCTAGCAGTCCCAAACAGGGCCCAAGTCTTCACTACCACATACATCTCACATCTAGCCTTCCATTTATTGAGCAAGCATTTATTGAGCATCTATTACGAATTCAGTTGTTGAATTGACAACTATCAGATTGAGAATCTCTGGGCTCCTTGACCAGTAGCACAGAGAAGGGAAGGGATTCTTTTTTTTTTTTTTTTTTGTGGTACGTGGGCCTCTCACTGTTGTGGCCTCTCCCGTTGCAGAGCACAGGCTCCGGACGCGCAGGCTCAGTGGCCATGGCTCACGGGCCCAGCCGCTCTGCGGCATGTGGGATCTTCCCGGACCAGGGCATGAACCCGTGTTCCCTGCATCGGCAGGTGAACTCTCAACCACTGCGCCACCAGGGAAGCCCGGGAAGGGATTCTTATCTATTTATTTTGTTTACTGAGAACCTACCATGTAATAAGCTTAGCAATAAGAATTTAACATCCATCACACACTGAATCCTCACAATAACTATGACGCTATTGTCTCGTTTGATAAAACTTTACTACCCTGTGCAGTGAGCTGGGCTAGTTCACTGCCAGGGATAGAGAGATGAGGGAGACCCAGTCTCCTCAGAAGCCCTGTCCAGTGGAGTTGGAGCACTCGTTTTGAGTTATGCTGTAGGAATCTGTAGAATACGGGCCTTAACTTGCCCAAGCTCTCACGGATAAGTGGCAGAGACAGGATGCAAACCCAGGACTGTGTGAGACCAAAGCCCCTGTCTTCGCCTGACACCAGCCTCTCTTGTTCCAATCTTCACTCAGGGCTTGTCTAGGTGACTCAGTGTCTGCAAGACAGCCCCTCGCATGTCCATGGGACCTAGTCCCAGCACCATGTGATCTGTGCTCAGAGCCTTGTCCCTTCCACTTTTCACCCTGTCCAGCATAGACATCACAGCGTGTCACTGTGCACCCTCCCCCTGCCACACACACACATTTAACCCAGTATTTAGCTCAGTATTGTTAGTTGCGGTATTGGAAACCTCAGTGCTGCAAAGGACTTGTAAGATAATGCAACTCACTTCGATTTTACAAATCTGAAGACTGAGTCCTAGAGAGGGAAAGAAATTGGCCCAAGGTTGTTTTGCTAATAAGCAGCAACTGGAGGTAAAAACTAACAGGAGTTCAGATTAGAATCAACTCCTAGACCTTTTTTCTCACCTCAGCTCCTTCAAGAAGGGATGGGTCCCCTTGACTTTATTTATAAATGCAAGTGTCCTATCTCTGGGCCTTTTGCGATAAGGGCCAATGTGAACCTCCATCTCCCCACCCCCACCATCAGCCTTTTACACCCAACCAGGACCAGCCACATGGTTGCCCCCGGCCTTTCTTCCTGCCATTTCCTCTCCACCAGGCCCACATTCTACCCTTCTTTCAGGTAAAATCTCTTCCAGAAAGCTAGCCTGGATTCACCCAAGGTCACCGAGTTTCTCCTTCCACTGAACCTCCAAAACACTTCTCTTAGGTAGACACTTCTCTCTTCTCCTGCCTAGCAGGGGGCGTGCCCTGAAGGTCTTGGTCTTGGATCTTGGTCCTCCACAGCCTAGCCTTTCCCAGGCCTCAGCTTCCCTCTCTTCCTTTTTGCTGGATTTAATTACATTTGAATATATTACCCCCCAGTCAGCCAGTCTGCTCCTGGGCCTCCTGAACTCTCTCTCCACTTGATATCAGCCCATTTCCTCTTATTTTCGCATCTTGGGAACTGGAGAATGAATCCTCGCACTTGAACCTTCAGAAGCTTAAAAGCAGCCTATGTCCCTCCCTGCAGTCCCAGCCTCCCACCGACACACTTGATGATTTCCTGATTGGCCTGGGTGAGGGATGAAACAGCTGGACTTTCAACTGGAAAGGCTTGATCGAGTCTATTCCCCCAAATCCCTCCCATTTCTCCCCTGCCACAGTTGTTTGAGGGTCTGCCTAGGCCTCAGGACTCTGTGCCCCTCCCCACCTCAGGCTGATGGGGTGGGGCAGGGGGCTATTTCCCACCCCACCCCCGCCCTCGGATTTTCCCTACACTGCTGCTCCTTAGCATGTCCCCTGGCTGTACCTGCCCTGGGCAGTCTGAAAAGCCACCAAGGGTGAAACATTCTTTTTTTTTTCCCCAAGCGCTAAATTCATTTTCATGCCAAGCTGCTTTTATCTGCCTGCCTGGCTGCTGAAGAAAACTGAAACGTGCACAAAATGCCACGAGCCTGGCTTTGTGTGGAAGCTGAAGTCCCAGTGGCCCTGCCCCTGGAGCCCGTCTGCTTGCATCTCCAGCTGCCTGATGTGATTTCCCTGAGTTTTATTAACTCTGGGCCCTGCACTGAGAGAGGAGCTCATCAGACACACTTCACATCTTGCCTCCTCCACCCCTGGCTAAGAAAAGTTGCTCTGATTACAGTAAGTATGTGTTCCCCAGTTCTCTGATAATTCTATCAGGAGCCAGGGTGAGGCTCAGGTGTCAGGGTTGGGGAGCTGCTGCTGACAGCCTCTCAGAGGCCGCCTGCCCGCCTGCCTGGAGGCAAGAGGCAGTGCTGGGTTGTCTCCATTCCAACCATTCATGTTATGACCTTGAACCCCTCATTCTATCTCTGCTTCTCAGGTTCCCCTAGCTTAAAAAATGGGGATGATGATACCCATACGCCCATCCCCTCCAAACTGGTATAAGAGTCCAATTAGATGAGAATGTGCTACAAGAAAATACCATCATAAAACTGCCCAGGTTTAGACCAGAGAAACCAAGTCTGGCCTTCTCATTCCATAGGTGGAAAAACTATGGCTCAAGGAAGTTGCCAAGGTTACACAATGACCTGGCTCGAAAACCAGCTTCTATATTTTCTGAGCTGGAGGGAGGAGGGGGCAGAGAATGGTATGGAAACCAATCCTGTGGGAGTTTCGGGTATGACCGAGGGAGACAGCAGACCCCAAGCCTGAAGCTCAGCTCTGCCAAAACCCAGCCATCTGACATGGAGCTTCATCCATGAAACGGATTCATCTATGAAACGGACATTATGATGTCTTGTTCACAGGCCTTCAGAGGATTAAATGGAATAATACATGTAAAGCACCTGGCATGTGGTATGTTCCCCAAACATGAGTTTCTTCCCTTCTCGTTTTCTCTTAAAGTATCACAAATGCTTTCAAAAAGGGGAGGCACAAAGGGAACATTTTCTCTTAGAGCTGAATGTTTCCAAAGACAGTTGTGAACCTTGGACTCCCTTTCCTTGGGGGCTTTCCTTATACAGTGAATGTGAAATGGCCGTCTTCCCCGTCAGCATAACGAGGAAGTAGAAATATTGCTTTCTGCCTCCTTCCCCACCACCTCTGCTGTACAAGAGCTTCCTCACAGGTACTCAGGCCAGCAGCTTTTAATGAAGCTGTGGCCAGATCCTCACAAAGAGGAAAGTGAGTCTATGAGATTAGCTGAGTGGTGAGGCTAATACAGTTATGATCCAATAAACACACTGATTAGGGTCATTTGTGCTCCTTTCCTCCCTCCCTCCTTCTCCCCCTCCTGCTGTGCCTTGGCAGGCCTAGTGCAGGCTCTGCTTAGAAGGGTCTTGGAGATAACTAAGGCTGGAGCCTCCCAGCCAGCTTGGGCTGAGGATGCTCTAGGATGGAGAGACTGCAAGGCAGGAGTTTCGGGTCCTAATGCCTACCCTGCCACCAGATCATTCTCTTTTTCTGCACCTCATCTTCCTCCTCTGTACGTCAAAGGTAGAGATAAAAGGGCTAAACTTGGGATCAGAAGTTCTCAAGTTCAAGTCCTAGACATGCCTTTTACTAGCCCTGCAACACTGGGCCTGTTATTCCATACATTCATTCACTTTGTACAAAGCTCAGTGCTACTTGTCTTTGGTCCGCAGTCTGCTCACCTGCAAATGGGCATAATAATGCCAACCTCAGAAGATGGCTTTGGAGATTAAGAGAAAAATACATATAAGCAGCTTCCACAGACCATGGAACAGAGAAAGGACAATAATTTCTTCTAAGGTTCTTTTTTTTTAAAATAAATTTATTCACTTATTTACTTTTGGCTGCATTGGGTCTTTGCTACTGCATGCGGACTTTCTCTAGTTGCGGCGAGCGGGCTTCTCATTGTGGTGGCTTCTCTTGTTGCTGAGCACAGGCTCTAGGAGCACGGGATTCAGTAGTTGTGGCACGTGGGCTCAGCAGTTGTGGCGCACGGGCTTAGTTGCTCCACGGCATGTGGGATCTTCCCAGACCAGGGCTCGAACCTGTGTCCCCTGCACTGGCAGGCGGATTCTTACCCACTGCGTCACCAGGGAAGTCCTCTAAGTTTCCTTCTGGTTGACTCTGAAAATATTTGCTATTGCTGGGCCTAAAAGAGGGGCTCCAAGATTACTTGCTGAATGAATGGCTTCAACTGTAAAGTGCAATATTAAGTGGCTAAGAGGGAGCTGGCTCTTTACAATGAGGCATGCTACAGAACCAGGCCCCGGGCACAGGGGCTCAAGCACCCTCACCATGCACGGAGGGCTTCTCCTCCATCTAGTCCAGTAGACAGGAAAGAGGGCTGGCGGGCCTGTGCCGACAGAGTCTTCCCAGGCCTTTTCAATGCCAGGCTGATGTCTCAATTCTGGCCCCACTCAGTCTGAGCAGCTGCTGGTTTTCCACACCGAAGGGGTGCCAGGCCTGGCTTAGAATCATGAAAAGGCATTGGTAGGCATCTGCCGTTTGAAGAAGCTGCAAGGCTAAACTGTATTCACACTGGCCTCTAGTGGCAAATTTCCAAAACAGCATTCTAAATGGAAATTCGGCAGCTGAAGGAATCTTCTCAGAATGACCTAGATTCAGAAATTTAGGGCTAATGGGGCCTTGCTCTGATCTTCGTTTGATGAATGAGAAAACCAAGTTTCAGAGGTAAAGTGATTCACCCAAGGTCACACAAAAGCCTCACATCTCACTGTCCACAAACCTGACCCAAAACTGGCCATCTGTGGTTTCAGACAGTTAGGGATCATGGATTACCTACTTGGAAGAACAAATAAGGACCCATTTTTCAAAATCAGACCAAGCCGGCCTTAGAGTGAGACCCTAACATGTTTTCTTCCCCTATACTTTGCTTCCTTTTTTTGTTTTTCTCCCCTCTTTTATCTGTAAAAAAAATGTTGCTGGAAGATCCCTATCCGATATTTACCTGAAAAATAGTAATCTACCCTACAGGCAACAGGGCTCTGAGGCCATGAAGTGCTTTGTAGGCAGTAAACTCTGCCACTTAAACAAATGTGCTCTTCAATGTTTCCTCCTCCACACGTTGCAAGAATGTAGTGCCAGAAGGGGCCACGGTGACAGCTCAGATTGGCTCGAGGATCTGAGGGTAGGAATCGTTTCCCTTGTGCAGGGAAAGCTATTTTGACATATTCTGGAGACACAGTCCAAAAATAAATCAAGCTGAGGACTTCCACAGGGCTTAGTGGAAAGGCTTTGCTACCATACCAGCTAAAGCCTGGGTTTGGAGACTTGGGGTAATGCTATTATTTCTGCAAATGGATCTCAAATCTTTTCCTGACAGAGAACAATTTTTAATTTGATTTATTCAGCAATAACCTCAAAGAATTGCATAAGGTGCTAAGAGAACTCCCAGAGGGGAATAAGACAAGGGCTTTTGCTCTCAGAGGTTAGCCCAGCGGGAGGGAGAGGTGTGCAAGGTCAGGCTGCTGAAACGTTGGTGTGAAAAGGCAGAAGTATGTGGTGGCTTCGAGGGCCGCCGGTAATAAGGACAGCTGTTTCCTAAATGCTGGTCCCTGTTCTAAGTACCTGCTCTAGCTCATTTAATCTTCACAATAGCCTTATGAGGTTAGGACCATTATCCTCATTTTATAGTTGAGGAAACTAAGGCACAGAGAGATTAAGAAACTATTAATAGTTCATCACACTGCTGCTAAGCGGTGAAGCTGGGCTCTGAACTCTGGCAGTCTGGTTCCAGAGCCCTTTATCCTCAATGTCGTAATTGCTGATGACCTCTCCCCTGAACTTCTGTGATATCTACTGAACCATACCATCTCACCCACTCTGGTACCCTCACAGGATCTCAGTGTCACACATGGCCTGATGTCCGCGGTGTACTAAATGGGAACGGAAGGTGGAAGAGCATTGTTTCTTAAAGCTCAATCTTAGCAGCCAAAGCCAAGAGCTTTGAACCCCTTCCGTTTTCTAAGACCACTACTGGTCTAGGAGGCAGAAGAAAAGGTTACTGTCCTGATTGCTCCATGCTCTAGGAACCACTCCCCACCCCAATTTCATGTTGACAAACATGACCTTTAGGCTCTCACCACTCAAAGTGTAGTATCTGGACCAGCAGTCACCATCTCCTGGGAGCTGGTTAGAAACCCAGAATCTCTAGTCGGATGCTGAATCCGGATCTGCTTTCTAGCAGGCTCCCCAGTGATTCTTGAGTGTGGCAAAGAGTGAGAAGCCCTGGGCTAAGACCCTTGGGGGCCACGCACTTTCCAGTCTGGGTACCAAACTTCTAACCCATCCCATGGGCAGTTGTTTGAAGGCTTCTTTCGTTGGCTTATCTACTCCCAACTTCAAGCCTTCTCTAAAAAGTCTGGAATCTCCTACCCTTCCCACCAAAGCTATATATCTCCTGTCCCTTGATTAGCTCTCACAGTCCCACAACCTATCTTCATTAATCTCCACCTAAGTTACAAACTCATCCTGCATTCTCTGTGTAACCTACCTTCACCTTGATCTATTTGAGCTGTGACTGAAATGAGCTATCTGTGCCCTAGCACACCCCACTTCCACAAGACTTGTCGTAACTGTACTTTTCCAGAGAGGGTGTAGACACTCGTATGACAAAGGGATCAACCAGGATTCCTTTTACACAAGCTCCCTTTACACAGAGTCAGGAATTTCTATATCTCTGGCTAACTGGCAGAATCACTGGAAACTGAAACAGTTCAAGTTTTACTCTTTGAGGTCACATCCTTTATGAAAACTGGCATATGTTGCATGTGTGATCACCTTGGCATACATTTGGTATATTATCCAGAAACAAGGAGCTGTGCCCGTGTAGCTCTTCCCAGTGTAATCACAACCTTCTTTACTTCTCAAAGTAGCGATAATACGTTTCCACCTCTCTCAATGACCTGGGTGAAAGCAGGGATTTTCAGGATTATAATTCTGGAAGGTCAGTGGTTGAGTGTCTTATTCCTTGCTCCTAGAGGTGGGTCCAATTATGTCCACCCAGTCCAGGCTGAAAGAAATGTATTTCTATTTTCCCAGAATAGTACTCTATACCCCAAAACCATCTCTGGGAGGTTACAAAGTCATTTATATAGTTTGTTGATGGGTTCTGCTTTTTTGTTTTTCAGAGAAAAGAGACAGAAAGATGGAGAAAGAGGCTGAACATGGGGAAGGCTTGGGGAACAGAACCTTGTTTGGCCATTCCATAAAGTAAATCACCATTTCCAAAATATGTAGAGTGATAAGGATGAACAGTTAAGCTATAATCCCCTTTTCAATCAACAAACAACCCATTTAAGAAAACAAACACAATGGGGCTTCCCTGGTGGCACAGTGGTTGAGAGTCTGCCTGCCGATGCAGGGGACACGGGTTCGTGCCCCGGTCCGGGAAGATCCCACATGTCGCGGAGCGGCTGCGCCCGTGAGCCATGGCCTCTGAGCCTGCGCGTCCGGAGCCTGTGCTCCGCAATGGGAGAGGCCACAACAGTGAGAGGCCCGCGTACCGCAAAAAAAAGAAAAAGAAAACAAACACCACAACACATTTTGCCTCTGGGCTTGTGATGACATGCAGGTGTATCTCTTCCAAGTTCAGGGAATGGTTCAGGTCTCTCAGCACATCCACTTGGTTAATCTACAGGGGATTCCCCCTCACTCAGAAATGCTAATCAACATCACTTACTTCTTTCTTTTGTGTTGCTTTTTTAAAGTCAAACCTATTATTGGATGGGAGAAGTCTACTAGAGATGCAAAAACCTAAAATGATATGAAAACTTTAGTATCAGTCCTGCAATACTACTTGAAAGGGTTCAGAGGTCCAAATGGCTGTTAGAACCTCATACAATATTTAAAATCAAACTACAGCAGTGATTTCAACCATCAATGGCATTTTATTTTGGAAGTTCTATGTATTCCATAGGTATTAACTTCCTTTCTCTCACCGCCCCCTCCCTAAAAAAATCAGAAAGATTAAAAAATATATATATAAAATCTCTTACCTAGTTTCTCTAAAGTCTTAGGTTAAAAAACTTAAGTGGTGGGCTTCCCTGGTGGCGCAGTGGTTGAGAGTCCGCCTGCCGATGCAAGGGACACAGGTTCGTGCCCCAGTCCAGGAAGATCCCACATGCCGCAGAGCAGCTATGCCCGTGAGCCACGGCCCGCTGAGCCTGCGCGTCTGGAGCCTGTGCTCCGCAACGGGAGAGGCCACAACAGTGAGAGGCCCGCGTACCGCAAAAAAAAAAAAAAAAAACTTAAGTGGTGCTTCTCCTTTATGAGGATACTGCTTTTTAAGAATTCATAGTCTTTCCATATGCTCACTATAGATTTCTACTCCTTCCTGGGGAAAAAACGGTCAATGCTTCTGCTTCTTTTTAATAAATTAATTTCTCAATTATTACACATTATCATTCCCCACTTGACACATTCTTAGAAACTTGATTGTTGGATGCATTTTTCACTTGGCAAAAATTCAATGTGGCTTTGCGTGGGATGTCTAAGTGTCGGAAACAGCAGTGTTGATGTTCTGGTTTTGAGAGGGAAAATATATAGAGAGATGCATACAATCCCTGGAAGAACAAAGGCAAAGGACTGAAATAGGGGGTGCACACAGTTAAGAAGGCTGATAGACACTACTTGGTTTTGAATTCTACAGCTGTCAGCCACCAAAGACTGCAGTGTAGCCCAGAATATAAATTTCTGCAAGAAGAGGCTGGTTAGGCACTGCGAAATGACAGAGTTGGCTTCATTTCGTTCCAAGTGTATAGAGCAGATACACACAAGAAGGAGCAGTATGGGTCATTTGCAGTGAGCAGTAACCTGTGAACAATCACGCATGGGCATTTCTGCAAATGCTCTGTCAACACAGGCACTGGGGAAGAGAAAAGAAGCATCCTATTAAAATACACTTCCATCTCTAACTCACCCAAGACCCCAGGCCTCCTCAGCGCCTCAGATTTGCAAGACCAAAATGCAGTTTAGAGTTACGTGTCATTTTAGGTCATCTGGAAACTGGTTCACTGGGGCCATCTCAGAAGACCTGGGTGTGCCCAAGAGTGCAGCAAGTCTACCCAGAAGGGTATGCCTTAATGATCTTGACATCGTCCACAGGACGGTCCTGGGAGTTTGTTTCCACCATTCCTACTCGATTCACCATTCCTATACCCTGGCACACACGGCCAAAAATGGTGTGCTTGCCGTCAAGCCACTGGGTGGGAGCCAGGGTCACAAAGAACTGGCTGCCGTTGGTGTCTGGCCCGGCATTGGCCATTGCGAGAATTCCAGCCCCTGGCGGGAAAAAGGGAGAGAGGAAAGAGTATGAATAACCCCCATAGCTCCAGCCTGGATCTGCAACACCAGCCTAGGGATAAAAAGAAGCCAGACCAACCACCCGACCAGACAACCTTCCCCTCAGGGCAGGCACTCTGCCCTTGCACAAGGGCTAACAACTGCACTACCCGATGGCCTCATCTTCCTTGTCTTCACCTACTCCCTAGCCTCTATCCATGATGATCCCTGCTAAACCCTGGACCATGTTCTCAATTCCCCTCAAAAATTCAAGAAGGTCAACTGCTTCTTTGAGGAAGCTGGTAACAGCAACATTCAACAAGTAGTTAGAATCAAGATCACTCAGATCGGCACTCTGAATCGCTCAGGACTCTTGAGGCCGCTTGCTCTAACCCACCAGAGCTCTTTGTGGCTCTGCAGCTGGGCAGCTACACGGCACCAGGCCACGGTGTCAGGCATTCACCTTGAATCACAGCCAAAAGAATGAGCTTTTAAAATCCACTCCCTCTTCCTACCCAGTCCAGACAGGTCATATACCTACCTGTGAATTTCAAGTCTGGATGAAGTTCATCTTCAAACTGCTTGCCATAGATAGATGCACCACCTCGACCTGCCAGTTAGAAGACAGGAAACCAATCAGCCCACATTCCACCTCACACCAAGAACTACGGTCCAGGGTTAAATGACTTTTGGAGTACAGGCAAGGAAAATCAGTGAGCACGCCTAGCACTGTGCTAAGTACGCTGCAACTACACAGCCCAGCAGCAGAATCAAGCATTGGCACAGCACATTCAAATCACTGGTTTCATTTAGGTAAGACGTTTCTTTTCAAAATAACACTGAGTGCTTTTTTCCTGCTTATGAAAGTAATACATTTTCACTGTCAAAATGTAGAAAACATAGATCATTATCAAAGGAACATTAAAGTCCCCTGTAATCTAACCATCTACAAATAACCACCATTCATGGTTTGACGTGTTAAGAGGTTTCCTAATTTTTTACATTTTTATGGGTACTTTAGACAGGAGTGCTCCAAGTCCTAACCCTATGCCCATCACAGACACTGCTAATCAATCAGCACTCTTCCCTGCTGAGCTTAGACTGGCCTCTGAATCCTTACCAACCCAGAAATCCAGGCAGCCATTTTTAATGGATCAGATGCGGCATAAGAATTGAAACCTATTTGTCATCCTTAACCTAGATGAAGGAAAATAAAATTCATTTAAGTCAAAGATAACTAGCTTAAGGAGAAACAAGGACAGTGCTGGGTGGCAATGTGGCAGAAAAGAATAATCTTACAGTAGGGAGAATTCATTGGGAGGAGAAGCAGTATGCTGTAAGGAGAATATGAAGAAACATGGCATTGGGAATGATTTGCTAGCAACATCACAGGTTATTTATATATCCACAAGAGTCCATACCCTTGCTGTTCTGGGCACCCAGGTTTTGTTGTTAGAGAAAAATGATACGTTAAATAAGATTTTTCCATAGGAAAAAATGTCCTAATAGGAGATAGCTCTCTTAATTATTTAGTCAACCATATGTCTTGTTGAACTACTTTGGTTTCTCCAAGTTGACCAGTCAAGACAAAACAGCCTGAAACAAAGTGAACAGATTTATCAGCTTACTCTGCTTGCCTGGCAGACAGGCAACAGGCCAGAGGCAAGGAGCTCACTTCCTCTTACAGCCTGCTGTGAAAGTAGCATGTTAAAGCACCATGTCCACCCCCAGAGGCCCCTGGGCCCTGCTAAGGTGTTTCCATGGTAAAAAATCCTTTGCTGTGTCTTTTAGGATGCTCCACCACAGGGAGCCTGTCACAGCCCCCGGTTCAGGAAGAAAACGCTGTTCTCATGCAAAGAGGAATGGGGGTGAATGTTAACAGAGTTGGGGAAACCTCCCACCTGGCCCAGGCTACCCATGCTTCTGGAAAATTACTGAACTACCAAACTATGTAAAAATTCATTCCAAAAATTCCAACATGCCAGTATACCTCCAAACAGCAATTATATAACCAGTATGTTCCCTCTGACTACAGAGTCAAGGTTCCTGCTTGAGCTTGGGGTGGGGGGTTGGTTAGTAGAAGTGCTAGGGCTGAAGATGAGAGAGGAGAAAGAGGGCTATGGGGACAAACTAAGGTCAAGCCCTACCTCCAGGGCTTGAATGAGCATGACGAGGATGAAACTCAGCAGTGCACTGTCTGTCTGCAGGCTGAGCCTTGGAAGTGTGATCTCTGCAAGCCAAGGACTGCCAGAACCTCAGGGCCCCACTCTCCAGGAACTGAAACCGAACATATGAATGGCACCACAAACAGGATAGGCCAGTCAAGAGCCACAGATAAAGCCTGGGGGCTTAAGCAATCGGAAGGAGATGAGAGGAAAGGGCATGGAAGCCCCACTTCACTCACTAGGCATAGTTTGACCAACTGCAAGTAGTTTGGGCCTCGAAGGCACCATTTAATCATAATATGTTATCTTTTCATAACCTAATTCAACTCAGTAGGGTTTGCAGCAAATTGTCAGAAAGACAAATAATTCCAATCAAAACATTCCTTTGGGCATGCGGAATAGTGGAGAAATGGACAGGGAGTGATTAAAGAGTTCTCCGGTGCACAGCAGGCAACAGATGTCAATGATCACATATAAAGCCAAACATTAGGAAGCTCTGTGGTAAAAACGTGCTGTGTGCCTCCTCTAGTACAGATACAAGGGAGACAGGCACAGGCCTGTTTTCCAAACTCTGTGCCCTCAAAGTCCTTCCACTCTTCTGCCCTCTCCTTTAAACATTTATTCAATGTATTTAATATTTCAGACATAAAAAGATACAAAGAATAATACGACAAACAACTGTGCAGCCTCCCCTCAAGAAATAAAGTGTGGCCAATCCAGTCGAAGACCCCAGGCACACACACCCTGTTTCCCTACCCCAACTCCACCACTCCCCCAAGAGCTAACAACTGCTGTGAAGGATCTCATCTTCCTCTCGGGTCACCACTACCCTTTCTGACCAGGAGTTTGTCATTTCCGTGCATTTTCTTTTCTACTACATATTGTATGTATCCCTAAACAAATGTACTGTTGTTTGCATGTTTTTAGGTTTATATAAATGGTATTATACTCTATATATTCTTCTTCAGTTAGCTTTTTTTGGGTCACCACTGTAGGTGATATTCATCCATTTTGTTCCATGCAGCTCTCTGTAGCATTCGTTCCACTAAATGATTACAACACCATCTTTTCTCACGGTGATGGATAGTTAGGATCTTTCCATTGTTTTTGGTATCATAAACCATGCTGCAATACCATTCTTATACTGTCTCCCAAACACAAGTGCAGGAGCTCTCAGGGACTATACCTCATGGGGGATATGCAGGCTCACAGTGTATCAGCATTTCACCATTACTAGATTTCCCCAACTATCTTGCCAGAAGTGGCCCCAATGTGCGCCCCACCCACAGTGCTCTCACTCTTACCCTTACTGCTCGAGGTCCTTTTGCCAGGCTTTTTCTAATGTTTGTCGGTCTGAAAGGTGTCAGATCTCTTGTGTGTCTTAAACTGCGTTTCCCTGAAGCTGTGCGTAATTTCCTGTTTACTGGCTATTTAGCTTCCCTCCTGTCAACAGCCACATTTCTACCGAGTGGTTTCACATTTTAAAATTTATATATTTTTATTAGCAGGATTATTCTAGATACTAATCCTTTGTCAGTTAATGCTTTTGCAAATACTTTTTTCCAGTTTACTTTTTTCACTTTTTTTTTCTGCTTTATAACAAAGTGAATCAGTTATACATATACATATGTTCCCGTATCTCTTCCCTCTTGCGTCTCCCTCCCTCCCACCCTCCCTATCCCACCCCTCCAGGCGGTCACAAAGCACCGAGCTGATCTCCCTGTGCTATGTGGCTGCTTCCCACTAGCTATCTACCTTACGTTTGGTAGTGTATATATGTCCATGCCTCTCTCTCGCTTTGTCACAGCTTACCCTTCCCTCTCCCCATATCCTCAAGTCCATTCTCTAGTAGGTCTGTGTCTTTATTCCTGTCTTACCCCTAGGTTCTTCATGACATTTTTTTCCCTTAAATTCCATATATATGTGTTAGCATACAGTATTTGTCTTTCTCTTTCTGACTTACTTCACTCTGTATGACAGACTCTAGGTCTATCCACCTCATTACAAATAGCTCAATTTCGTTTCTTTTTATGGCTGAGTAATATTCCATTGTATATAGGTGCCACATCTTCTTTATCCATTCATCCGATGATGGACACTTAGGTTGTTTCCATCTCCGGGCTATTGTAAATAGAGCTGCAATGAACATTTTAGTACATGACTCTTTTTGAATTATGGTTTTCTCTGGGTATATGCCCAGTAGTGGGATTGCTGGGTCATATGGTAGTTCTATTTGTAGTTTTTTAAGGAACCTCCATACTGTTCTCCACTGTGGCTGTATCAATTTACATTCCCACCAACAGTGCAAGAGGATTCCCTTTTCTCCACACGCTCTTCAGCATTTATTGTTTCTAGATTTTTTGATGATGGCCATTCTGACTGGTGTGAGATGATATCTCATTGTAGTTTTGATTTGCATTTCTCTAATGATTAATGATGTTGAGCATTCTTTCATGTGTTTGTTGGCAGTCTGTATATCTTCTTTGGAGAAATGTCTATTTAGGTCTTCTGCCCATTTTTGGATTGGGTTGTTTGTTTTTTTGTTATTGAGCTGCATGAACTGCTTATAAATTTTGGAGATTAATCCTGTATCAGTTGCTTCATTTGCAAATATTATCTCCCATTCTGAGGGTTGTCTTTTGGTCTTGTTTATGGTTTCCTTTGCTGTGCCAAAGCTTTGAAGTTTCATTAGGTCCCATTTGTTTATTTTTGTTTTTATTTCCATTTCTCTAGGAGGTGAGTCAAAAAGGATCTTGCTGTGATTTATGTCATAGAGTGTTCTGCCTATGTTTTCCTCTAAGAGTTTGATAGTTTCTGGCCTTACATTTAGGTCTTTAATCCATTTTGAGCTTATTTTTGTGTATGGTGTTAGGGAGTGTTCTAATCTCATACTTTTACATGTACCTGTCCAGTTTTCCCAGCACCACTTATTGAAGAGGCTGTCCTTTCTCCACTGTACATTCCTGCCTCCTATATCAAAGAAAAGGTGACCATATGTGCGTGGGTTTATCTCTGGGCTTTCTATCCTGTTCCATTGATCTATCTTTCTGTTTTGGTGCCAGTACCATACTGTCTTGATTACTGTAGCTTTGTAGTACAGTCTGAAGTCAGGGAGCCTGATTCCTCCAGCTCCGTTTTTCGTTCTCAAGGTTGCTTTGGCTATTCGGGGTCTTTGGTGTTTCCATATAAATTGTGCAATTTTTTGTTCTAGTTCTGTGAAAAATGCCAGTAGTAGTTTGATAGGGATTGCACTGAATCTGTAGATTGCTTTGGGTAGTAGAGTCATTTTCACAATGTTGATTCTTCCAATCCAAGAACATGGTATACCTCTCCATCTATTTGTATCATCTTTAATTTCTTTCATCAGTGTCTTATAATTTTCTGCATACAGGTCTTTTGTCTCCTTAGGTAGGTTTATTCCTAGATATTTTATTCTTTTTGTTGCAATGGTAAATGGGAATGTTTTCTTGATTTCACTTTCAGATTTTTCATTAGTGTATAGGAATGCCAGAGATTTCTGTGCATTAATTTTGTATCCTGCTACTTTACCAAATTCATTGATTAGCTCTAGTAGTTTTCTGGTAGCATCTTTAGGATTCTTTATGTATAGTATCATGTCATCTGCAAACAGTGACAGCTTTACTTCTTCTTTTCTGATTTGGATTCCTTTTATTTCCTTTTCTTCTGTGATTGCTGTGGCTAAAACTTCCAAAACTATGTTGAATAAGAGTGGTGAGAGTGGGCAAACTTATCTTGTTCCTGATCTTAGCGGAAATGCTTTCAGTTTTTCACCATTGAGGACGATGTTGGCTGTGTGTTTGTCATATATGGCCTTTATTATGTTGAGGAAAGTTCACCTCTATGCCTACTTTCTGCAGGGTTTTTATCATAAATATGTGTTAAATTTTGTTCAAAGCTTTCTCTGCATCTATTGAGATGATCATGTGGTTTTTCTCCTTCAATTTGTTAATATGGTTTATCACATTGATTGTTTTGCATATATTGAAGAATTCTTGCATTCCTGGAATAAACCCCACTTGATCATGGTGTATGATCCTTTTAAGGTGCTGTTGGATTCTGTTTGCTAGTATTTTGTTGAGGATTTTTGCATCTATGTTCATCAGTGATATTGGCCTGTAGTTTTCTCTCTTTGTGACATCTTTGTCTGGTTTTGGTATCAAGGTGATGGTGGCCTCGTAGAATGAGTTTGGGAGTGTTCCTCCCTCTGCTATATTTTGGAAGAGTTTGAGAAGGATAGGTGTTAGCTCTTCTCTGAATGTTTGGAGGAAGGTGATCTCCGCGTCTTACTCTTCCACCATCTTCCTACTTTTTTCACTCTTTTAATGGGATCTTCTCATGCAAAGAATTTTTTGCAGTTGAAATTCCTTAATCTTTTTCTTTATGATCTGTGCTTTCTGTTTCTTTAAAAAACAAAAACAAAAAACCTGTCTTATCCCCAAGACTGCTCTGATGTGCTTCCTCCTTCTCCTGCTCACTGACTGTAGAAACCTCTCAAGATGAACTAGAGTGGCATCTAAGACATGGAGAGTGGTCTCTTACACAAAGATTACCATACTTGGTGCTACCTGTGCCTACCACTCCCATGCCACAGCTGATGGAATCACGGATTAATATCCAGCCCTAAAGCAGCCACAGGTCAGCCAGTTAGCCATTAGGAGGCCCACGTGAAAGCTCTACCTGGGGCATTCGACACAAGAAGGCAACTAACCAAACCAATCAAAGCCTCTCTTCCAGCAAGAGAGCCTCTAACAGATACCGCAGATATCCTCTGAGCATTTCCAACCCCTTCTCCATGGCCTACCTCAACCTCAGAGACAAAAAAGGCAGGTACTGACCAGTCCCGTTTGCAGCTAGGGGTAGCCAGATGACCCAGTTCTGACTTACTGACATAAACAGAAGCCACTGAGTAGAGCTTCTAGGAAAGCTATAGCTTTCCTGATTAAAAAAGGACAACACACTCCTGTCTTTCACCCACAGCTCTTTCCTCATCTTCCTTCTTTGAAAGCAGAGGTGATGTCAGGAGCAGCAGCAGCCACCTGGCAACCATAAGACAAGTTTGAGACCAAAGGCCAACACACTGAGAATGCTGCAGTGGAAGGACACAGCAAGCCTGGGTCCCTGACAACTCTGCTGGGCAGATGAACCAGTGCCTGCAACCGCTTACCTCCTGACATTTTGTTATGTGAGAAAAACAAAAGCTCTCTTTGTTTAAGCCTCTGTGGTTGAGTTTTCTGTTACTTGCAGCCAGAAGCATCCCAAATTGATACAATCACTTTGTTAGTAACAGCAGAAAGGGTGAACTGACTAGTGGAGCTACTATTGGATTACCAGGGCAAATGCCAGATACCAGATCTAACACAGCAAACAATACTACAGTTCTCCAAGAAGCTTTAGCTCTTAAGATAGAGTCCTCTCTTCCTCACTTGCCTTTGGGGTCAGAGAGATCTGGATTTCGGTTCCCACTCCACCACTTACTAGCTGTGTAACCTTAAGCAATATACTTACCCTCTCTAAGCCCCAGTTTCCTTGTCCAAAAAATAGGAACAGTAGTAGCACTTATGTCTCATAGGACTGTTAAAAGAATTAAATAAGACAATGCATGGAAACCATGTAGTATATAACATGAAGCAAACACAGTAGTATCAGTGATGATGAGCCTCCTTTAACTCAGATAATCTGAGCATTTTCTTTGAGAGACAACTGCAGGTTGTGACCAACAGTCCACCTTGGGAGGCAGTCTGCCCAAGTTTACACCAGTTCCTCTGTCTTCAAACCTCCACCATTCCCCCTCTGCTCCTTGCTCTTTGTGGATAACTTTGCTTCTTATTTCACTGAGAAAAAGGAAGAGAGCTTTCACATGTTCTCATCACCAAATCCACTTTCCTTCCTACATCTCTACCCATTTACCTTGCTTCATCCATTATTAATACACTATATAAATAAATTGTTCGAATGACTATCCCACCACCACATACTAATCAATCCCATTCACCTTTAAGGAACTTTACAGCTACAATTTTCCCTTCTCCTGTATCAGTTTTTCTTTCTGAGAGATCACTCCTATCAGCATAAAAACATGGTATTACTATTTCACATTTTGGAAAAACGACAACAACACTGTCTTCCAAGTATCTCCCCATTTCTCTTCATCAATTTCCAGAAAAAACCCATCCCACTTCTTCTCCAGCCTCTTGAACGCTCTCCATTCAGATGTTTGCCCTCACCACTTCCCTGAAACTGCTCTTGTCAAGGTCATCAGAACCACCACGTTGTCATTAAATCCACTGGTCAATCCTCAGGCCTCACCCTGCCTGATCCAACAGCAGCATCAGACAGTTGATGTCACCTTTCTTGAAATCCCACCTTACTGGCAGCTCTTCATTTTCCTCTACTGGCTCCTTCTCCACTTCCCTCTCTCCTTTCACAGACGTTAGACCTGCACTGTTATGTGAAGACTTCTCCTTCCAACACTTGCTCCCTCCCCCCTTTACCTTTCACAAGTGTTACCCCATTAAATCTCTTGGATTTCTCACTCTGTCTTGGCATGTGCTTCCCAGAGGACCAGAACCAACAGAACCCCTATCACCATAGTGCAAACTATAAGCTTTAGCTTTGACAACAATGAAAGTTTCTAATTCATCTCCCTGCTTCCGGCCTTGCCTCCTGCTTTCCACACCAGTCTATTCTGTATGTGGAAGTCAGGGGATCCTTTTAAAACAAGTCTCATCATGGCAGCCCTCTGCTCAAAATCCTCCAGTGACATTTCATCACACTTCAGACAAAGTCCAAAGTCTTCATCACAACTTACAAGACTTTTCATGATCTGGTTCTCTGATACCTCCTGCCACTCTCCCCCTCACTCACCTGCTCCAGCCACAGTGGCCTCTGTGCTGTTTCTTGCAGAGCACATTCTGGTTCTAAGACCTCTGACTGCCGTTCCCTCTGGATTGTCCTTGTCTCTGACATTCTCATGGTTCATTACTTTATTTTATCCAGAGCTCTGCTCAAATTCCTTCTTATCAGAGAAGTCTTCCCTAATCACACTATCCACAGTAGCACCTCCCTCACTATCCCAGTGGTTCTCAACCAGGGGTGACTCTGCCCCCTGGGGACACTGAACAATGCGTGGAGACATTTTTGGCTGTCACACCGAGGACTTGTACTGGCATCTAGGGAGTGGAGGTCAGGGATGCAGCTGAACATTCTACAATACACAGGACGGCCCCCACAACAAAGAATTATCCAGCTTAAAATGTCAGTACTGCCAAGGCTGAGAATCCCTGCTCTAACCCCTTTTCCATATCATTTGTCATGTACAACCTGACAGTGTACTACATACTTATTTGTTCACTGCCTCTCCCACCAGAATGAGAGTTCCATAAGGGCTTTCTTATTCATTATTTTATCCCCAGCTCTTAGAATAATGCCTGGAGTCCAACAGACATTTGTTAAATGAATTAACAACCAAAATAAATAATAAACACCCATACTTTTTTGAGCTCCTATTTTGTGTTGAACCTGTGCTAACAATTTTATAAACATCTGCTCGTTTACTACTCACAACAACCCTCATGAGGTACATATACCCACACTCCCCATTTATATATAAGAAGGCTCAGCGAGGTCACATAAGTTGTCTAACATAACACTTAGTAAGTGTTCGTGTGAAGCCAAGATTCAACCCCAAGCCCAGCGGGCTCCACAACCCTCTGTTCACCCCCACACTACACTACCTTGCCGTATATCACGGCTGGATTAAATGACCTCACACATTTTTCTTATCAAGAGTCCCATATGGTCCCCGAATGATGCTAATTCAAATCTGAACTCCCGTCTGGGAGTCTCCACGAACTGGCCCAATCTTAACCCCCATGCTGTCTCCTACTACTCTGTGCACTCTGCCCCAAACTGCTCCTCCCTTACTCTCCCCTAAGCATGCAGTTCGGGGGTCTTAGAAATCACATTTTATGCATCTGTCCTGGGCGTGGAGAGGTGGCTGGGTCACGTCACAGAGCCAGTCCAGCATGAGACGTGACACCTGGGGTGGTGGGTTCTCCTTCACACCCTACAGGTGTGTCACTTGTGCCTCCATTCTGTATTCACTCTTCTTCCTAAATCTATCAATAAAATGCCCTTCCCTGTCCTGTCCAAAGTTAAAATTCTACACTTCCTTCAAGGCCCACCTCAAAATATTACTCCATCCCATTCTAACCCCATTCCACTGTACTTTTTCTCTCATTATGAATTATTCCAACAAATGTTCTATACATAATCCATAGCATACCACAATGCATTTGCATATTTATCATATTATTACTTTCTAGTTGTCTCTTATAATGAATACACTGTCTTCTTGGCAGGGCAGGGTTCTCTGCAACGAAGAGAAAAATGCCTTGGTTTCTAATGCTTAAATACTCCTCACAGGCCTTAGAATAGTACAGGATACCCCACAGATTCTTAGCAAATATTCATCAAATGAATAAAATTAACAAGAGCTTGCTGTTCAACACGTTAAATTTCAGGTGTTCCTGGAGCTACTAAGAGGTGAGATGAAATCAGAATGAGGGTGACACACAGCATAATCAGCACGTAATTAATCACTGTAATCACGGCAGCTGGTGAGCACTGTGAGGCTAAGTGCAGAGCTGGAAACGTGAAAGGAAGAGCTTGATAGGATGCCATGTCTTATAGGAAGAGGATAAAGAGAAGAAGTTAGTAGAAAACAGAGAAAAGACATTCAGAGGGCTAAGAGAAGATCCAGCATAGAGTTATTACAATAAAGGAAATTTAAAAGAAGAAAAATGGTTTAAAATGAAGCAGGAGGTCAAAGACATCTGAATTGAGAAAACATCCGGCAAAGGTGTATCAGAAAGACCCTGGAGGACTTCCCTGGTGGCACAGTGGTTAAGAATCCTCCTGCTAATGCAGGGGACACGGGTTCGATCCCTGGTCTGGGAAGATCCCACATGCCACGGAGCAACTAAGCCCGTGTGCCACAACTACTGAGCCCGTGCTCTAGAGCCCACGAGCCACAACTACTGAGCCAATGTGCCACAACTACTGAAGCCCTCGCGCCTAGAGCCCGTGCTCCACAACAAGAGAAGCCACCACAATGAGAAACCCACACACCACAATGAAGAGTAGCCCCTGCTCACCACAACTAGAAAAGCCTGCACGCAGCAACGAAGACACAATGCAGCCAAAAATTAATTAATTAATTAAAAAAAAAAAAAGAAAGAAAGACATGGAAAGTATAGTTCCAGAGGAGCCGGACTGAGGGACAGAAAGGATACATCGGGGATAGAAAAGCTACATCGACCTGCTGAAGAGCCCAGAATGCCACATGCTGGTCATCTGAGATGTTAAGCAAAAATTACGTTACCTAGTCAGCCAGCAGTCCATACTAGTGACCCAGGAGGGCCTAACTCCTGTTTGCCTTCCACCATAAGCCTGCCAACAGGCTTAGCTCAACCAGTCACTATACTTGAGGCTGGACACAATTATCTGGAAATCTTTTGAGTGATTCAATTTCATTAAAATTACCTCATGGAAATGTGACATTATGAAGGATTGCAAACTAATTACAGAAATACAGGGAAGCTCTGACAAGAGCACTCACATCTGAGTCACTTCCAATTCTTGTACACTAATCAAGAACTCTCAGTTCACTGGTGTTATGAACTAAAATTTTATCTCATAACAACAAGAAAGAGGAAGAAGACAGGAAAGAAGTACAACAAAGTGTTGACAGGACATTTTCAGATAAAGAAAGTGGACTGAAGCAGAATTAGACTCAGCCTTCCCCAATAACTGATGAAGCAAACACAAAAAATTCACTTTCTTTCAAAGCCAAAAATTCATCAGCAACAACCAAATAAGAAAAAGGAGACAAACTTATTCCAATGATTCTGAAAAGAGTCAGTCAGGGAAAGAAATAAGAGATCCTTCTGCCTGCACTTCTGAAAAGTAGTAATCAGGAAAGGAGGAGTGTCACCCACAGAATTCTTACAAATACCCTCCAATTTTGAGAAGCCAACAAGGGGAGTGGGTGAACAACCCTGAAGAAGTTAAGAAGCCCTTGAAGACAGAAGCCCACACACCACAGGCGCTCAGGAGTGGCAGGTCAGGATAATAGCAACGACCACCTTAGTCAGGTGGAGGAACACAGGGCCATGACAGGGATCAGGACATGCTACTCCAAAATAAGGCACCCTGGCATAATGAGTATTTCAAGTTGAAGGAATGTGAGAAACAGCAGGTGCAGGAAGGACTTTCTGACATTCCTCTGAAGTGGGTCATAAGACTCTCAAATGAGAGGTCCCCTCCATATACTTGGAGGAAAGGAACATCCCTACTTTCATGAAAGAGGGACACCCAAGAGGAATCTGAATGAACAAGCCTTGCTAAGTCTCCCCTAGTTTACTACACTGAGCTTATACTCATACCCCTTTTGTCCGTTCACATTTTCCCACAACTTTCCACTCTATCAAACCTAGCCTAAAAACGCTCAAGGTAACCCCTTCCTCAGGTCTTCATTTTCCTATAAAGGAAATGTCATGCAGAACTAATATTAAATAAATTTGTATGCTTTTCTCTCACTAATATGTCTTCTGTTATAGAAACCCAGCTGAAAACGAAAAAAAGGTATGAGGCCTCTTTTTCCTCTGCTACAGCTGTACTCAGGGGCTACCCAGGGCCTGGGGTGGGGGTAGAGGGACACCACCGGCATGGAGTCTGGGAAGATAGAACAGAAGTCAGCCCTCCCACAGGGGCTCACTGTGGGCTGAGCTGGTGTTCTCTCCCACACCCTCAGCAGGCTAGAATAAAATGGAAAGAAAGCAACCTAGCATTTGGGATGGGGAAGATGACTGGTCCCACAAAGGTAGGGAGAGTGACAAAGAGAATCCACTTACACTGTACCCAAGCAAATAAAAGATAAGGTCAATGCAGGTTCCGACGTTAAGCATGGATTTGACAACAAGAAATGGCACGGAGACTATGCAAACATACACAACAAATGGAAGGAGAAAAAAGGGAGAAAATATGGGCTTCCCTGGTGGCGCAGTGGTTGAGAGTCCGCCTGCCGATGCAGGGTCCACGGGTTTGTGCCCCGGTCCAGGAAGATCCCACATGCTGCAGAGCGGCTGGGCCCGTGAGCCATGGCCGCTGAGCCTGCGCGTCCGGAGCCTGTGCTCCGCAACGGGAGAGGCCACAACAGTGAGAGGCCTGCGTACCGGGAAAAAAAAAAAAAAAGAAGGGAGAAAATATAATCCAAGAAGGGCTTCTCCATGGTTGTCTCAGCTACAGATGCTTCAACAAAAAATAAGAATCCAAGAAAACAAGAGCTCAAAGACAAGATAACAAATCAACAGAATAAGGTGAAAAGATTGCAGAGCTGAGAAAACAGACTGAGAGCCAAATGACACCAAGACAGCTCTAATAAATAAATTAGAGCAGTAAAGAACAGAATAGACAGGCCTCAAAACTGAATAAGGCACAGAGTAAAGGTCTGAGATTATTTCAGTGGATGCAGGAAAAAATAGAAAAACATCATCTAACTTACTCAGGAGAAATGTGACAGATATGGAAGGCAAAGGCAATGAAATAAAGAATAACTAGTTTCCTGAAACAGAAAATCCAGTAAGTGTAACAGAGAAAATATTCAGAAATACAAATAAAAAAATTTCCCTGAACTGAAGGAAGGAGTAAATCTGGCCTCAGTATTCTCCAAAGCCATGTTCAAAACCAGAAGGCAATGGAGCAGAATTGTCTAAAAAGATCTGAGAGAATTAGTCTGGCCCAAGAACAGTAAATAAGTCATGATCTTTTTTTTTTTTTTTTTTTTTGCGGTACGCGGGCCTCTCACTGTTGTGGCCTCTCCCGCCGCGGAGCACAGGCTCCAGACGCGCAGACTCAGCAGCCATGGCTCACGGGCCCAGCCGCTCCATGGCATGTGGGATCTTCCCGGACCGGGGCACGAACCCGTGTCCCCTGCATCGGCAGGCGGACTCTCAACCACTGCGCCACCAGGGAAGCCCCATGATCTTTTTCAACTATAAGTGTAACTGGCAGAAATTCTCAAACATGATTGAGTTTAAAAATATAACACCTTCCAGCCCTTGCAATAAAAACCACTCAACAATAAATTCTGCCTTTTACCACTTGTGAATAGAAAAGCCTAGTGGTGAGCACTGAACCCTCTGAAATGTAGAACCCACACTGTAACTGAGGGACTCACGGGTGCAGAATGGAAAATGCTGTAAACTCTGATAAGGAAAAATAAAACTAACAACAAAAAAGTGGGAGCAAGGGAGGGAGGACAGGTGTGAGATAACAGAAAAAAAGATGTATCTATATATACAGAGCCTCTAAAACCTTTGTAAATTCCTAAGTGGTAAGAACACCAGGAGCATCTCTTGTTCTAATATTTGGTCTTTGACCCTATCCCTGACACGGGGCTCCTGAAACCCTTATAAATTCCTAAGTGATTAGAGCACTAGGACCATCTTTTGTTCTAATGAGGTGACTCTGGGTGGATCCTGGATGGGGGCTGGTCACCAGAAAGACCAAGTCATGATTAGAAGCTTGGAATTTTCAGTGCCTGCCCCACCCCCTTCTCCAGAGAGGGAAGGAGGGGAGAAAGGCTAGAAATGGAGCTAATAATTGATCATGCCTACATGAGGAAGCCTCCATAAAATCCCAATAGTACAGGGTTTATAGAGTTTCAAAGCAGACGAACACATCCACCCTGGGAGGGTGATGCACCCCAAATCCATGGGGACAGAATTTCCCATTCTCAGCACCTTCCCAGACCTCACCTGAAGCATCTCTGTTCATCTGTATCCCTTACAATATCCTTTAATAAACTGGTAAATGTAAGTAAGCACTTAGGTTTCCCTGAGTTCTCTGACCTGCTCTAGCAAATTAATCAAACACAGCTGGTGTCACAGGGAACTGCTTGTTGTGGGGGAAAAATTCCATACATTTGGTGACCAGAAGTGTCAGTGAAGTGTTCTGTGCGACCATATAAAAGTAAAGGAAAAACCCAGGAGGGAAGAACTGAGTTTTTCCCAACATAGGAAGCAAGTAAAACTAAGTTTTCCCTAAACAATACGAATGGGTAGAAATTTAAGTACTAAGTGTCTCATCTTTCACAGCAGGAAGTCAATTTTTCTGTTAAGTATATACAAAATTAAATAAAATACTTTTTGTTTTAAAAACAATAGCATGCATGACATAGCCTATTCTCTTGAAATTATTTCCATCTAGCTAGTTATCCATCATTTTAACTAGGTATCTGAAATGAAAGATGTCTAGAATAATGGCCGCCAAAAGTTAACGTTCATCATTTCTGAGAGGTGGGACATTGGGGGAGTAGCTAATGGTGGTTAGGAATCTTTAGGAGCTAAACTTATGAGTGCTTTTTTTTTTCCTTTTCTTTTCTTTTTTGGCCACGCCGCGTGGCTTGCGGGATCTTAGCTCCCCAACCAGAGAGTCCTAACCACTGGACCACAAGGAAATTCCCTCTTATGAGTGATTTTTCCATTCTTTTTTCTACTTTCCTCTATATTCTATATTTTGAAATGCGTCCATATATATTGAAAAAATAGAATGCCTCTTCATCATAAAGGATAAAGGACAACTGAGAATGACAAGGAAGAAAAAGACTGAGAAAAAACTGCCACAGAGAGAACCAAGCTTATTTAAAGGCAAAAGAGCAGGAATAGGAATTAGCAGAGAGAAAATGCAGACTGGGAAGCAAGGGCCCTTGAAACTTATAAATGTTGGCATCTACCAATTTCACTAATAAATCCCAACTCAACAATGATAACTCCCAAATTCATACCTCCATCCCCAACCTTTCCATGAACTCCACACTCATATCCCATTAATCAACATTTCCACCAGAAGATCTGACAAGCATTTCAAACATAGTGTGTCCAGAACCAAAACCAAATTTTTGATGTTCCCCCTCCAAACATGCTCCTCTCTCCACCTTCACATTTCACTAAACTCCAGTTAAAACCCTTGAAGTCATCCTTGACCATCTCTTTCTCACACGCCTGTCCTTCCCAGCTTCCAACCTCAGCACTGGCTCCATTTCTATCAAAACATAAGCTGAATCCAGTCACTTCTCACCACCGTCTATACTGTTAGGCTAGTCCAACCACATATATCTAGACTGGATGACTACAGCAGCTTTCTAACTGGTTCCCAGCTCTCACTCTTGCCCCACATCATCTATTCGCCAAACAGCAGTCAGAGTGACCTTTTTTTTTTTTTGGCTATGCCACACAGCATGTGGGATCTTAGTTCCCTGACGACCAGCGATCGAACCCGTGCCCCCTGCAGTGGAAGCACAGACCCCTAACCACTGGACTGCCAGGGAATTCCCAGAGTGATCTTTTTAAAGAATAAGTCAGATCATGTCACTCCTTTGCTCAAAACCTTCTAATGGCTCCCATCTTATTCAGAATAAAACCCAAAGTCTCTACTATGCCCTACAAGGTCCTACATGATCTCCTATCTAGGCTCCTGACTCACAGCCTCTGGGTCTACTCTTCCCTCCATGGGAATGTTCTTCTCTCAGTCACAAGGTTCATTCCTTCACTTCCTTCAGATCTCTGTTCCAACCACATCTTTCAGACAGGACTTCCCTGACCTTTCTACTAAAATCCCATCCCCACATCCTTTTCCTGCTTTATTGAGAGCAGGAAGTTTTTTGTTGTTTTTTTTTTTCTCTAGGCACAGCCATATCCCAGAGCTCAGAAAAATATATGACACAAGGCAGGTGCTCAGTATTTGTTAAATGAATGAATCAATCTAAGAACCCACTATTTTCTTTTCCTCAAAACACTGAAAATGTCCTTCTTTCCTCCTGATTATCCAGACTACTCTATGCATTACTATAATTCAGGCAAACATTATTTGCTCTTAGTAAGCAATACACGGAAGTTATGAGAAACTCTATAAAGTCCGGGAGTCAAGATTGGTTTCTGGTCAATTCCACTTGTGTGTGTTTGGGGAAGGGGGTGTGCTAGCAAGGGCAGAAGTAGTCACCCAGTCCCTGGTATGTGGAAGAGAGCCCTGGCTACCTTCTACTCAGTTATAACAGCATGAGGCTTCAGAAACTAACGTTGACTTAACTGTACCTGTCCCTGTTGGGTCACCTCCCTGGATCATGAAGTCTTTGATGATTCTGTGGAATTTGGTGCCATTGTAGTAACCTCGACGAGCCAATTCAGCAAAGTTCTTACAAGTCTTTGGAGCATGCTTCCAGTACAGCTCCAGCACGATGATCCCCATGCTGCAGGGGGAGAGGACAGTAGAGCTCCAGTCAAGAACAAGGTCACAGCAGACAGAAACGTTATGGGACTGCTCCATGACTCTTCCTTTTCAAGCTTATAAATCATGAAATTATGATAAACATCAGATTTCATGCTCAGCAAAGGAAAACAACACAATGCAAATAACATAAACACAGATACCTCCTTTGAGTAAACCATGCAGGGGCTTCTGGTACTTCTTTTAAGCAAAATAACCATGGACAACTAAAAATTCTAACACCTTGTATACAAGAAATCACTGATCATTGGAAACCAATATAACCAACCCCTGAATTAGGGGAAAAAAATCTTACACTTAATTTGTCATTTTTTTTAAGTTGGACATTAAAAAATTGGGAATTCAAATTTATTTATACATATATAAGTTTCTGGGTGGGGGTGGAAAGTGGGTAAATGGGAGACAGGAAGGTTTTCAGTGAATATCTTTTTTAAGCTTTTGTAGTTTAGAGCTATGTAAATTACTACCTATTCATTAAAAAAACTAATGGGGAAAAAAAAAGGTACAGTTTGTGTGTATTTAGGAAGGGTACAACAAAGGCAAAATCTGATTACTTCAAAGCTTTATACCTGCCCAATGTGATAAGTGCTTTTCCCCTAGAAGTAGTGCTAAGGAAAAGGAAGAAGTAAGACTTAGGACAGGTGCCTTCCCCTCCATTTCATCACTCACCTAGACTTTAAGCTCCAAGAATGTGTGAACTGAGTCAACTCTGTATAGCCTGAATACCCAGTGCCAAGCACAGTGTAAGCACTCTATTAATAAATGTACTATGTGCTAGAACATAGCTTTCTAAAAGCCTTTCTACTGGCAATTCATCCTTCACACTCCTAACATTCAACACGGATTAACAACTACTCTGTGCAAGATACAGTTCTAAGTGCTTTTCCTCTCACGGAGCAACATTCTGGTGGATATTTGTAAAATACAGGGAATACCTTTTTGGAATGGCAATCAGAAAATACCTATACAAGTTTGAAATGTGCATACCTTTTGACAGCAATTTCAACTTCTAAGTTTCTATTCTATGGAGAAACTTACAAAAATGCTTAAGAATACAATATGTGCAAGGATGTTTATGCCAGTATTTGTCCTAACAAAAAAAAATATGAGAAGCAATTTAAGTCTTCAAAGAGGGAATGACTAAATTATGAAATATCCATACTACGGAAGGCTGCATGTACTAGTGTGCGAAAGAAAAGCAAATTACAGAAAAAATATATATATATAATATGTTCATACAATCTTATTATTGTTTAAAAATAGAACATAAAAGAGATGCCTATGTGTACAGAGAAAAAGATCTGGATGGTCATCCAACAAACTATTAATGGTATTTTTACAGAGAGGAGTTGCTTTCACTTCTTATTCTATACACTTCTACAACTGCTTGGATTTAAATTTTGATTTATGTTGTAATTAAAAAAACTAACAGGTGAATTCAGAAATAACATACTTTCAACTTGAGGCCAGAAAAAGTAGAATTTTCTCATTAAGAAGGTGGGGAAAATGGCCAAGGGGCAAGAGCAGCATCTGAGAGAACTGTGCTCTGATGGAAAAGCAGCATGGGCAAGAATAGAAAGATGGAAAGACGATGGCTGGACCTTGGCTGCTGATGTGAGAACAGCAGATGTAGGGAGAGAGGTAGGCAAAGGCCAGGATGAAGGTCATACTACAGAATTTCAATTTTATACTGTTGTAGTAGTAAGAAGTTACTTAAGGTTATTTGTCCTACTTTGGAAAGATCACTTTTAACTTTTTCCAAGGGGGCAATGGAATGAATGGGGCTAAAGAACCTAGCACGTGAGGCAGACAGACCAGGCTCCAAATGAGGTTCCCCTACTTACTAGCTACATGGGTTTAATCAAGCCATTTCCTCTGCAAATTTTGACATTTCTCCTGCTAAAACTGGAGAGAAGCTGGAATTGTACCTACATGATCTGAGTTGCTAAGAGGATTAAACTAAATGTGATGCTACACATCAGGGGCACGGCACTAGCTGTTTGTGCTCAATATTATCACTCTTTGATAGGAGAGAATAAATGTGCTTCTTCCTGTTCTCCTAAAAATCTGTTTATACAACTGTGCTACTTACAACCTTAATATTTACAAATCTGTCTCCTTCACTATACTGTAAGCTTCTAAAGGCAAGGCTGTGTTTTATCCACCTCTGACCCTCAGATCCTACGTCCCCGGCCTGTAGATTCAATACACGTTAGTTGAATGAAAGGATGAATGAACGGAGGGGTGAGAGGAAGGCAATCGGGCCTCTGTCGCTAAAGTCTCAGCGCGAGTCGGTGCGGAGCTCGGACGCGGGCAGCGGCGGTCCCCACTCAGCCCTCAGGCCGCCCCCACGACCGCGGCTCCACGAGGAGGTCGGCCTCCCGAAAGAGCGCGCCGGGAACCCAGCCCCGAGGCTAAGCCTGGGCTCCGCGTCGCCTCCGCCAGCCCAGGCCCAGAGGCCAGACCCTCACCTGGTCTCCAAGTATACGTTGGGCGGCTGCCAGGAGTCTGGAGGGATCGCCGCCATAGCTAAGCTGGGGGAAACCTCCCGTAGCAATTGTTACTTCCGGCGATTCGCCTGGGACCCGATTCGCCGGGTACCCGCCGCCGCGGCACACACTTCCGGTTCCCGCCATTCACCTCGAGCGATGCCAAAATTTGGGTGCTTGAGACGAGGAAGGGGAGGGACCCCCACCTCCAAGGACGAGAATCTGGGGTGCAAGGCGAAAGCAAGCTGTCCACAAGGACGGAGAAAAGTGCAAGCTCTATAAAAGGTGGCCTCCTAGTGGAGAGAGGCCGCGCCACTCTCCGGACGCTCTGATTGGTTCTTTTAGGCGTGGAAGGCGTGACCAACCAGCAAATCTGCACTTCTATTGGCGTTAAATCCTAACCTTTCATTTGGAAGAATTCACTAAGTCCTACAGTCTAAGGAGAGGAAGAGTGGAAGGGAATAGAGATGAGAGACGCCAGTAACTAACGCTTGTAAGGCGCTGTATATTTACAGAGCACTTGAACATTATAATCTACTGCGCAAAACAATCATATAAAGTAGATGTTGTTATTCCCATTTTTCAGATGTGAAAACTGAGACTCAGCAATTAAATGACTTATTTGTCCATAGCCATACAGCAAATCAGAGCTTCTAGACTCCAAAGGCAGAGTCTGGAGAGAGGGGAGAGGGAAGGACAGGGAAGAAAATGAGAGATAAGGAAAGGGAGAGACAGGAGAATGAAGATCAAATAGATTAGGGCTAGAGCAAGGCTTAGAGTGACTGTGGCTGGGATAGATGATGCCCCAAGGTTGTTAGAGTTTGCTCAGGATCAAAGAGAAGCAAAGTAGAGGCAATGAGATGAGGTTTGGAGGGAGGACAAAAAAGAAATGGGGTAAATAAACATATAGTAAATGCTTTGCACACCACTTAATGATGATGGCTAAATGAATGCTTACTTTGTGCCTGGCATCCAGCTAAGGACTATTGTGTACTTTCACATTGTTAAAAATCAAACACAAATGGAGCCCAGACTTGGAAATTCCCTGAGCAGACAAATCAGATTAGTCATACAAGTAAAACTTAATTTAGCTTATTCTGTAAAACAAGCAAAACTTAACTTGGGCCCCTTCTTGTTAATGCCTCTGAAAATCATAAACGAAACCTAAACTTCCCCAAAATTAATGTGAGGTAACCACTTTTAACCCATTCCCTATCACTAGGAAAACTCTTAATAGTATAACCAACCACTGTGAAGAATAAACAACCACTGTCTCCTCACTGTATAAGCTGCTTTATAAAAATATACCTTTGAGCCTCTTTCCATGTTCTGAGTGCCCCAGTTTGCAAACTGTTGTGTGTATGTGTGTGTGTGTGTGTGATTGTGTGTGTGTGCAATAAACTTTTACTACTATTCCAGTGATCCAGTGTTTTACTTCTGCTATTTCTGAAAATTTTAAAAAACTGAGGTACAGGGACTTCCTTGCTGGCACAGTGGTTAAGAATCCGCCTGCCAATGCAGGGGACACGGGTTCGATCCCTCGTCTGTGAAGATCCCACATGCCACACAGCAACTAAGCCCACGTGCCACAACTACTGAAACCCCTGAGCCTAGAGCCCGTGCTCCACAACAAGAGAAGCCACAGCAATGAGAAGCCTGCGCACCGCAACGAAGAGTAGCCCCCTCTTGCCGCAACTAGAGAAAGCCCGTATGCAGAAATGAAGACCCAACGCAGCCAAAGATTAAAACAAATTTTTTTTTAAACTGAGGTACAGGGGTTTCCTGGTGGCACAGTGGTTGAGAATCTGCCAGCCAACGCAGGGGACACGGGTTCGAGCCCTGGTCTGGGAAGATCCCACATGCCGCAGAGCAACTAGGCCCGTGAGCCACAACTACTGAGCCTGCGCGTCTGCAGCCTGTGCTCCACAACAAGAGAGGCCGCAACAGTGAGAGGCCCGCCCGCCGCAACTAGAGAAAGCCCTCGCACAGAAACGAAGACCGAACACAGACATAAATAAATAAATAAATAAATAAAAATTAAAAAGCAAAAACCGAGGTACAGTCGATTTACAGTATTTTGTAAGTTTCAGGTGTATAACCTAGTGATTCACAATATTTAAAAGTTTTACTCCACTTATAGTTATTATAAAATATTGCTCTATTCCCTGTGCTATGCAATATATCCTTGTAGCTTATTTCTGAACTTTTGACAACACTTAATCTTCAAACCCACAGGAGGTAGATATGACTATTCCCTTTTTACTTTGAGGAAACTGAGGCTTACAGAGATTAAATAATTTGCTCAAAGTACCACAGCTGTGAGCCTGTGCTCTTGACCACAGTTCAATCCTAGTTTCCTTAATTGTCAAGCAGGAATAAGGGTATACAAGGTTGTAAAGGTCAAAGTAGACAGTGAGCTCCTTGAAAGTATAACTGTGCCTCCTTCATCTTTGTGCCCTCCTTGAAGAGGACTGAACATAGGATGCTCAGGTTTCATTGAATGACTAGTGGACAGAAAATAGCTTTTTAGACTGATGAGTGTTGTGCTAATGTAAGGTATAATTAATTTTAGACTTCCTGCAGTTTTGTGTTATGACCCTTGAGCTGGATGGAAAAGTTTTCATCATTGGTCCTTTCTGTCTGTTATCTGAGTTTCCTTTCTTTGGACTTTATGTAGTTCCTTACTGTATATCTTGGGAGGCTTAGGGTAAAATGAGGATGTATTGGGGTTTAACACAAGAATAAGACAGCGTCTTGCTGGCTCATTCCAAATCCTTCCTCAAGAGACTCAGTATTTGTTGGCCTTTTTGTCCCCAAGAGAACATTAGGTGTCAGTGACTTCAGGACACAGTTGACAAAGAGGCGTGGATTCCTTTTCTAAATTCACTATTGAATTGTAGCTTGTATAATACTTCATTTATTCTGTATCTAAGCTTAATGTGTCTTCTGAATAAATGTCCCTTACTAAAAACAAAATTATAAACTTTTACAGAAACATCATTTTTTGAGCTGGAAACCTGAAGATCATCCTCTTTCTCTCTGCTCCCTATGAGTGACACATCAAGACGTGTCAGTTCTTTTTTCCAAAGATCCCCAAATTGTATCCCTTCCTTCCCACTCCCACCGCTGTTTCAGACCTTTAACACAGGATTATTTCAGAAGCCCCTTTGCTGGGTTCCCTGCCTTTTGGCTTCCCCCCACTAATACATCTTACACACAGCAGCCAAAGCCCTCCTCCCGAAATACTACAAGATATTGCCATGAAGTATTAAATGGCTTCCCTTTGCCCATTAAAGTCCCAAATCACTTGGCCTGGGCTTGAAGGCTCTTCATCATTGACCACTCACTGACTTCTCCAGCCTGATTTCCTATTATTTTATTATCCAAGCCTTAAATGTGGCACCAGCATTCCCACTTCCAGACCTCTGCCCAAGCTAGTCCTTTTCCTTGCAATGCTTTCCCAAACTTCGCCCATGTCCTTGTTCCAACTCCTTCAGAAAACCTCTCTACTCTTCCTGTCTACAGCAGACTCTCTCCCCTTCTCTCTTCTTGGTCTTTAATTCAGTGACGCCTTCCATCGTTGTCTAACTGCTTGTGTCAGATTTTCTTCTCACCGAGAAGATTGTTAACAGCCCATGTTAGGGACCATGTCCTAATTCAGTTCAGCTCAACATTCACACGGCCTGTTCCACACCAGAACCTGAACAGAGGGAGCTTCCAGTGTAATCTCGAGCAATTTAACCTTTCCATAAACTTCAGCTTGTTTGGTATGAGGGTAAATGGAGGTTGATGAAGCAGTTTCGCGAATGTAAAGTCCTTTGTAATGTCTGGCAAAGAGTAAACTCTCAATTAACATTAATGAGTGGGCAGTGTGTAAATCTGAGTGATTTGTTTGCCTGCCTTTCTTTTAGATCCCAAGGGTAAGGGCCTGCCCACCATTTACATTATCCCTCCCACTCCCACCCCTTAATGCCTAACACGCTGCCTGGCACGTAGTAGGCTCAGCAAACGCTCATTGAATGAATCAGTTCAGCCATGAAGTCCGTGGTAGCCCACGAAGAGGAGAAACCCTGGCAAGAACTGAAGAGGACCGAGGAGCAAGAAACAACGCCAGGGGGAGCAGGAACCCGTTCTCTCCAGATCTCGCGAGAGTTCCCGAGCGCTCCGAGTCTTTGTGCTTTCGGCTTCTGACGGAAGCGTGGGGCGGGTAGAAAGAGCGCTGCCTCGCCTTTGGCGTAGGAGTTGCTTCCGGGTTGCGCGCCCGGAAGCAGGAAGTTGTCGGCCTATGCTCCACGCCCGGCAGTTTAGTGTCCCCGAGGCGGGAGGAGCCCGAGGGGGCGCGGGCTCCGCATGTGAGTGACTGGGGCCCGAGGCCGGGAGGGGGGAGGCAGCTTCGTGACAGCCTCGTCACCGCACCCGTCTATGACATCCTCGCGCAGCCCACCTTTCGGGGCCACTGCCACTCCTGCCCCTGCGCTGACCCCTTTTCTGAGCCTTTGGCGTTTTGCAGACTGACGGCATCCTCCTGCAACTCCCCCGGGGTCGATTCCCTTGTGACTTTTCCTCTTTTTTTCCTTGGCTCTGCCGGGGTGAGCAAAGCGAGTTCGACCCTAATTGAACTTGTTTCGCGGGCGTCATCAGCAGTGTCCAACACAGCGGTGCTAGCAAAGTCTAGATTTCACTGCCCTTTTGACAGATTTCTAATATTTTTTCTTTTTGGTAGGTTGAGAGTAGATTCCCCGCCCCCCCTCCGAAACATCTTTTTCTAATAATTGTTAGGGAGAGAATGCTTTTTTAAAGTGTGATCTTGGTATATGATAAACATGGCATCTCGGATTTCAGAAAGGAATATGACTTGGTTTATTAACCCAAGTAAATGAGCTGTTTGTAATCTCCTTTTAGAACAAGGAAGTTTGCCTGCCTCGTGTTCCGCGTAGTATTTTAAGACCATTAACCCTTCAAGCCACACTTTTTCTGGTCTAAGAGCCTGCATAGCCTTGGTATTCACCAGTATACTTCTTTTAAAGTATTTGGTCGTCTCCTTATAATAGAGACTATTCCCAGATACTTATTATTCTGGCTTTTTCTGTTTGCTCATTTAGTTGTTCCCATGGTGAAATGTTCTTTGGGCATCTCTCCCTTAATAAGTTTGCTTATTTGAGTTTGAGTTATCACAGTTTCCCTCTAAGGAACAACATGCCTTAACCAAATTTAGCTTTGCTACATTGAAGTTTTACGCGCATGCTCAGCGGCCATGGCTCACGGGCCCAGCCGCTCCGCGGCACATGGGATCCTCCCGGACCGGGGCACAAACCCGCGTCCCCTGCATCGGCAGGCGAACTCTCAACCACTGCGCCACCAGGGAAGCCCTACATTGAAGTTTTGACTGAAGTTCACATCGCCCAGCTTGAATACTATAGGCCCTGTTTACCCTTTCTGCTTTGGACCAAAACAATTTTCAAGACCCAGTGTGAATCCCTATTCTTCCACAGCTGCTCTCAAACTCCACAAAAAATATCCAAGTGTAAAGTTCCTAACTTGCTCACCTAACCTCTCATTAGGCTGATGTATTTTTAAAAAATAAGAAGAAAAAGTAAAATAAATGAACCATTACTTACATCAAATTAGTTTGAGAACAGAATGATCACTTTAGGTCCTTTCTATAAATTTGTTCAACAGACACTGATAAGGTTCCATGTCTCTGAGGTGAATTTCCATGTCTGTTATTTGTGTTGTTATTTTCTCCACTTATCTCTGCTTTCAAGAAACAATTTAGTGTGAGAGGAAGACAAGGAAGTAGATGTAATACAAAATGATAGAGTTGTGTTTAAGGTTCATAGGGCAAAAATGAAGGTTGGGATAGCGTTCAGTCATTGGGCAAAGCACTGGGGGCTAGGTTTTGTAAGCAAAGGAAATTATGTGTACAAAAGCAAAAAGATGTGAAATAGTATGGCAATGAAAACTGTGAGGGAGGAATGGGAAATGAGACTGAACAGGTAGGCAGTAACCAGATCATAAAGGGCCATGCTAAGTAATTTGGACTTCATCTTATAATAATTATTAAGTATTTAATTTGGGTATTGAGACATGTTTTCGATACATCACCTTATAATCCCTTAACAACATGGTTGGAAAGACACAATTATCCTCATTTTATAAATGAAAACTCTGAGGCTTAAAGAGGGTAAACAGTGACTCATGGCCACACAGTAGATGGAGAATCCAGTATTTGCATTCAGCTTTTTCTAACTCTGGTGCCTGTGTTCTTAACCACCATGCTAAATTGTTCCCTAGCAGGGCATGGGAAGTCAAGGAGGGTGCTTTAAATAGATGAGCAATGTGCACCAATTTGTGTTTTAGAAAAATAACTTGTAGAGGATGGATCAGAAAGGAGAAAGAGGATTGGAAATATAGAGATTAAATATATCTTTGTGGTGGTGTGTGGGAGAGATGTTGAGGGCCTTGACTGCCGCTCACATAGAGCTGAAGAGGTGATGAATGTGAGACCTATACAGGATGTAGAATTGAGGATTTGGTGATTGGTTCATTAGTGGGGATGAAGAAGCAGGAGGAGAGGTTTTAAATTTGGAGAACTGGTGTTTCCATTAATTAAGAAAAGGAATATAGTAGGAGAAATGGTTTGCAGAGGAAAAATAAGTCAGGAACACATTACATATAGGGGACTATAGGAAATTTGGGCCAGGATGTCTGGTAGGTAGTTAGATAGATGGGTCTTGAGTTTTGGAGAGAGTTCTAGACTGGAGAAGAGATTTGGAAATCACTAATAGCTGGTGGTTAAAGCCATGGAGGGAATGAGACAGTCAAGGACAACCATGATGAATACCAACATTCCGGGACATAGACTCAGAAGAGAACAAGAGAATTATGCCAGGGTTTGAGAGCCCTTGAGGGAGATAATGGGTAGCAATGGCAGCTGCTGCAGAGAGGTCAGATAAGGTGTTAACTGAAAAAACGTCCTTTGGACTTGGCATGTGTAGAAAGCCTTTGGTGACCTTAGTGAGAGCAGTATCAGTGGCATGAGGGGGTCAGAAACGAATGGTGACCTGAGAAACAAGAAGGTGAAGTGATACTTTTTTTTTTTTTAAGGGAGCTTGGCTCTGAAGGGAGGAAGAGTATGAGCTCTGGAAATCTGAAGAGGAAGGATTTTTTTTTTTTAATGGTAGAAACTAGAAGTGGTGAAGATAGGAATAAGTAGAAATATGTTTAAAGATGTGGGGATTCCTGCTTCAAATATGTCAATGTCATAAAAGGCCAGAAAAAAAAACACACACACACACACCAGCATCTATTGTAGATTTAAGTAGACCAAAGAGACATGACAGCTCACTGTGATAATGTGATCATTGGTTGGATCCTAGACTTCTAAAAAGTTATATGGCTTGCCTTTCTTTCTTTCTTATTTTTTTGGACCTTTGGGGGAAATTTGACTGTGGACTAGATATTAGGTGATGTTAGAGAATTACTCATTTTAATAGCTATGATTCTGGAGCAGAATCACCCCAGTTGAGATTCCACTGTTCCACAGCAATGTCTCCTAATTGTGAGGTGTGTCTGTAATCAGCAGGGAAGAGGTTTGAAATCTGCACCTGGGTCCCATTCCCAAGGTTCTGACAATTCAGTATATCCAAGGTGGTGCATGATACCTTGATTTTTGCAACTCTGCAAGTGATTCTGCCTGTGCCCTTGCAGGTGTAAGCCACTGTTAAGAGTCAAGCACGCTCATCGGAACTTCCCTCTGTGGCAAAGCTCATTTCTGCCAGAGTTGGACCTTCTTTCTGGAGGTAAAGGGATTGCCATGAAGCTTCAGCTGATTTCACTCAGTCTAAATGAATATACTTGATGCTTAGCCATGATTTTGTGTGGTTTTTTTTTAAGGGACAAGTTTTTTGTTTTTGTTTTTAATACAAACTGTCGTGTTAAGGGTTGACTTTCAGCAGATCGCAGCAAGGGAGCTGCTCTATAGTCTGACCTAAAGGGACAAGATTTTTTTGTCGTTTAATTAACGTCATAGCCACTAGATGCCAGTAGTAGCCTCAAGTGTGACCATCACAAATGTCTCCAGACTTTCCAAATATCCCCTCAGGGGCAGAGTTGCCTCCAGTTGAGAACCACTGATCTTACCAAAGGCGAAAGGAAGGCTTTTTATCAAGACCTCCATGTGCTCTTGAAAACTTCACTAAATTATTAGTAACTACCCTTCTGATAACTTGAGAAATGTGTCAGAATCTCGGAGAAGAAGGATGTACAGCTTGCAAAAATATATGTATTCAGTATCATATTACCATTGTGTACTTGAAATAAAAAAAAAAAACCCTATTTGCAACACAAACTGGGAGTTTAATGAGATTTTTATGCGTATCAAAAGTGGGCAGATGTTTACAAAGATTGTGAAACAGTCTTCAAAACCGATGATAGTTGGTTCTCCTTTTAGCCTCACCTGCACTTCTTTCCCCTTCACGGTGCCCCTAAGTGCACACCAATGTGACGTTCTCTTCTCCCTGAGGATACCTACAGGTGCCCCCATCTCTCAAATCTTTAAAGTTTTTTACTGGAATTTTTTTTTTAGAATTCCCACTGCTTTCCTTTTCTGGTCCTCTACTGAGTTTTAATGGATTTTGACTGGGTATTGTTGGATAATTTATTGTAGCTTGCTTGCTTGCTTGGAATATCTTTGTTCATTTAAACAGGAAAATGCTGTGTCTCTGGAATCACTGGTCACAAAAGCAAGATGTGAAAAATATTGTAATAAGTTATTGCTTTATTCTTTTTTCAGGAATCATTGTAGTCGATCACTTTCCAGTTTTCAACCACTCATTTGTGATAATCCAGGGACACGGTGTTGTGGTTTTCGGAACTGCCTGCTCAGAATAGGAACATACTTGGTAAGGGAGGCAGCGTGCATAAAGATTAAAAGCACCAGCCCTGAAGTCAGGCACACTTGTGTTCACATCCTGGCGAGTTATGAAACCTTTCTGAGCCTTAGTTTCCACATCTGTGAAACGGGATTAATCACACTTACCTTATGGGATTGCTGTGACGATTTACTGAGATAATGTTTCTGCAGTGCTTAGCACAACACCTGGCATATCAGATGGCATAACAAGAATGCATTTGGACATAAGGCTTTAACTTCTAATGTATTGAATTTTTTCTGCTTCCTGAAATATTCATATACTCCTAGAATTTTAGAGCTAGAGGAAACTTGAAAAATTTTCTGGTTCAATCCTCTTATCTTTTGGATGAGGAAATAGACCGAGTGACTTAGGCAAAATCGTAGCAATGAGTGTAATAAATGCCACAACAGGGTAAGTTCAGATTCTATAAGTACACATTTTACAACATCTTTATTGAGATATAATTTCTATGCCATGAAATTCACCATGAAATTCATTATAAAATGTACAATTCAGTGGTTTTTGTATATTCACAAAGTTGTGCAACCATCACAATTTGTTTTGAACATTTTTGTCACTCCAGGAAGAAACCCTATATTAACAGTCACTCCCCATTCCTCCCCACCCCCTCCCCTAGGCAGCCCCTAATTAATCTATTTTCTGTCTCTATAGATTTGCCTATCCTTGACTTTTCATATAAATGCAGTCATGTAATACGTAGTCTTTTGTGACTGTCTTCCTTCACTTAGCATAATGTTTTCAAGGTTCATCCATGTTGTAGCATGTATCAGTACTTTATTCCTTTTTATTGTCCAGTAATATTCCATGGTATGAATATTATTGATGTATGGATATTATTAATATCCATTTTGTGTATCCATTTATGGACATTTGGGTTGCTTCCATTTTTGAGCTATTGTGAATAATGCTGCTTAAACGATCACATACAAGTTTTTGTGTGGATATTTGTTTTGAATTATCATGGGTACATACACGTGGAATTCCTGGGTCATATGGTAACTCTACATTTGAGTTTTTGAGGAACTGCCAAACTGTTTTCCAAAGCAGCTGCATCATTTTACATTCCCAGCCACAGTGTACAAGAGTTCCACTGCCAGCACTTGTTATTATCTGACTTTTTGATTGTAGTCACCCCAGTGGGTGAGAAGTGGTATCTTATTGTGGTTTTGATTTGCACTTCCTTGATGGCTAATGATGTTAAACATCTTTTCATGAGTTTGTTGGCCATTTGTATATCTTCTGTGGAGAAATATCTATTCAAATACTTTGCCCATTTTTAATTGGGTATTTGTCTTTTTATAATTGAGTTGTAAGAATTCTTTATGAACTGTGAATACCTGTCCCTTAACAGAAATATGATTTGCAAATATTCCCCCCCATTCTGTAGGTTGTCGTTTTACTTTCTTGATGGTATCATCTGAAGCATAAAAATTGTTAATTGTGATGCAGTCCAATTTATTTTTCTTTTGTTACTTGTGCTTTTGGTGTCATATCTAAGAAGCCATTGCCTAATCCAGTGTTATAAAAATTTCCCCCTTTGTTTTCTTCTAAGAGTTTTATAGTTTAACTCTTAAGTTGAGGTCTTTTATCAGTTTTGAGTTAATTTTTGTCTGTGGTATAAAGAAGCATCCAACTTCATTCTTTTGCATGTGGATATGCAGTTGTCCCAGCACCATTTGTGGAAAATACACATTTTATTTTATTTGGCCACGCCACACAGCTTGTGGGATCTTAGTTCCCCGACCAGGGATTGAACCTGGGCCCTTAGCAGTGAAAGCGCTGAGTCCCAACCACTGGACCACCACGGAATTCCCAAAACTACACATTTTAAAATAGAGTTTTCACCATCCTTTTACCTGAACCTTGAAATGAAGGCCTTTGTGGTCTTAAAAAAACAGTTTGAGCAACGGCAGAGAGTTTGGAGAAAGGTTGTGTCCCCTTTAATGTGGGGTTCCTCCCTCCCTCCCCCAATCCCCAAAGTCTAGATTACCTGCCTGTTAATCCACCATTAGAAGTCTGATTCTGATTTAGTTGGTCTTGGGTTGGGGCCCTGGTATGAGCATTCATTAAAAGCTCTCTAGGTGATTCTAATGTGCAGGCACAGTTAAGAACCAGTGAAGTAAAAGGTTAATAGAAAGAGGACCAAAGGGAAGGAGTCATCAGAGGAGGCATTGTTAGAAGAGGAGCTATGCCGGGATGTGTGCTGGTTTGTGGCAGTGCAGACCCCTTCTGCTGGAGCTTCATGACTGTTGTCCTCTGTTCTACAGGGGGCAGCATCTCCTTACTGAGGAAATAGTTGTACCATGTCAGTGCTTTTTGATCTTAGCAACACCTTGGGGATGAAATATGTGAAATAAGAGGACCCTCTGCAATGTAAAAGCAAGAAAATAACAACAACAACAAAACCCAACCAACAGAAGAGAGCACAGATCCCAAGCACTGCTTTTCCTCCTACAAATGAAGAAAAACATTGTTCTGTAGCACAAGCACTTTTTAAAAAGAACTTTTTTATTTCATTTTACAAATGATACAGAGAATTCTATTTTGCCTTTAATTTTTGTCTTTTATTCTGTGGCCACTGTGAAACATGATACAGAGAGAATTCTTTTTTGCCTTTGATTCTATGGCCACTGTGAAACAATCTGGCTTTAAAATAACTATTAGAATGCAAATTGAATTTTGAAATGAGTTATAGATCTTAGGCCTTTAAGTATGTAAAATATAAACAGAATGTCCTTTATTGTCTGAGATTGTATTTGCAGAAAAGCATGAGAACTGCAACCTGCTAAGTCTGAAGCGCTACCATGCCATGGTTTTGTGTTGTCTGAAATTCTTGGTCTGTCAGGAACAAAGCATATCAATGTGTTCCTCTGTAAATCTTGCCTTCAGTGATAAGTTCCTCCCCTTGTGTTGCTAAAAGGTTCATCTGATGTGAAAGGAGAGAAATAATTGATCAACAACACTTTCCATATTCCATTTCTTTTTATTTTAGTAAATTACCAGCAGCAGATCTCCTGTGATTGGTTTCAGAAATCATTTTGGATGGCACTGGTGTTTCTGAGTCCCATTAGGGATTTATTGTGCCCTGGACAGGTATTCCTCAAAGTGTTTGGAAACCAGTGCTGGCCTGTGAACCATTTATTACTAGCCCACAATTAAAAAACACTTAAAAACTTGTATTGCATCTTGACATTGTCTCAGTGTATTCATTGTGTTTTACAGAAGAATTGTTCCTTCCCCACAGGTGGTCAAAAAGCTGGTCAAAAAGCACTGTTCTATAGGAAGTAACTTTGTGGAGGAAGTACTTTAAAGAAACCATCTTTCTTTTTGCATTCATTTTCTTTCTCTCTCAGGGATTTTGTATTAGAAGACATGGATCTTGCTGCTAATGAGCTCAGCATTTATGACAAACTTTCAGAGACTGTTGATTTGGTAAGACAGACGGGCCATCAGTGTGGCATGTCAGAGAAAGCAATTGAAAAATTTATCAGACAGCTACTGGAAAAGAATGAACCTCAGAGGGGGCCACCCCAGTATCCCCTCCTTCTAGCTGTGTACAAGGTAAAGATGTGTTCTGACTTGGAAATAGCTTAGAGCACAAACTCTTCAACATTCTCCCCAAATATTACTGTTGACTGATTCCACCACTGAACCTTGGTTTTTCTATGAATAAATTGGCCTTTACTCTTTGTTACGATGTGTTATTAGCAAATTTGATTACTTTGTTAAATGTTCTAGATGAAAGATGTGTATTTATCATTAACTGTATCTGTGTATATTTTTAAATGATGGACATAGCCCCTGGTCTGTATGATAAAAGCTTGGTGAGCCTTGCAGTCCTCACAGTTCTCAAGCTTTAAATGCTTTCAGAAGTGAATGTCAATGGCTTGTTTATGAAAATGGAGTAGTTCTTAAAGCACACTGGAAATAGTAGAACATGCCTGTTTTTTTTCCTTGGCCTAAAAGTATTTTGTTTGCTGTAACAATTATTAATCCATTTCCTGTCTTTCCTTGTAGGTCGTCGTAACCCTGGGATTAATCTTGCTCACTGCCTACTTTGTGATTCAACCTTTCAGCCCATTACCACCTGAACCAGTGCTTTCTGGAGCTCATACCTGGCGCTCACTCATCCATCACATCCGGCTGATGTCTTTGCCTATTACCAAGAAGTATATGCCAGAAAATAAGGGAGTTCCTCTGCATGGGGGTGATGCAGACAGACCCTTTCCAGGTAGAATACTGCATTTGTTATTTATTAGATACGGCTTTTTTGGCAGTATATCATGAGAAAGGAAATAACATTTACTGACATCTAATGAGAGACACTTTCCCTATGTTGTCTCATTTAATTCAATCCTCAGGGAAACTCTATGGGATGGGTTTTATTACCCCATTTTGCAGATTGAGAAACTGAGGCTCAGAGGATTAAGAAGCTTGTCAGAGAAACACACCGGGTGGAGCCAAATTCAAGCCCCCTGATTATAAAACACACATGATGGGGATGAGTGTTTTCGCTCATAGGAGGGATTTGAGTGTATCTTACTCTACTGTTTTCTCTCCTGTGATCCCTATCCATAATAGATTTTAATAAATAGCTATTGGTTTATTGAAAGCATCTGAGTCCGTATCCTCTAATAATCCTTAGCCCGTTGGCTAGGTTTTTGTCTAGGTATATCCCTCTCTTTCAATTGAGTCTTTTCTCTCTGTTTCACAGTTCACTATGTAGTGCTCCTGCGTATACAATTTTGCCAATAAGTTGAATTAAAGAAGCACTTAAATTTAGTAACAATGTATCAATGGTAGCATAGGAATTCCTGGTCCGATAGACCATTTGAGGAGTTCCCTTTTGAGAATAGTGTAATGTGGTAAGATTCGAAATTTACTTTTGAGAAAGAATAAGGGGGTGTTATTTGGGGATTTTATTTTATTCATTTATTATTGTTTTATCTTAGTGTTTATCTTATTTGCCTGTATGAAGGAATATGTAAGTTAATATCACAAATGGATTATAGAACTTTTTGTTTAACTGTGTTCTGAAACCTTTAGGCTTCAGCATAACTGTTGAGGAAGTATGTTTTCTCTTCAGTGTTTTCAAAAAATATTTAGCAGTTGAAACTAAGCTTTATAATCATAATGCTACTCTTTAAGCCAAGATCTAATCAGTCATAAAAATCATCACTTGGTTTGGGTCTCCTTTGAAAGCTATTTTTGTGCACTTGAGGAAATCATGGAAAGATTTCGAGAATTATATCAAAATCAGAGGAAAGGAACATTGTAAAACAAAAACCCAGCCTCGTAAGTTTTTTTAAAAAAATCAACTTATGTATTTAAACGTTTAAATTCCAAATATATAACTTTCTTGTATTTACTGGGGAGGTTGTTTTTGAAACAACAAAGCTCAAAAAAATGAAGTTTCCAGCTCCTATCAGGAAGGTCCAGAGCATGTAGGGGAAAGAGCCAGGGAAACGTGTCAGTTAGGCCAGCCTGTGCTGCTGCCTCGGATGCATCTGCCTCCTTTCCTGTCTTCCCCTCACAGCCTCCCTAACGTCATTTTCTACTCTTTGGCACATGAGATGAAGTCAACAATTTTTAGGACCAAGTTGATGGCACCTACTTTCTTTCTCCCCATCTTATAAAGCACATCTCCACAGACTGTTGAGTTAAGCAATAATAGTCAACGGACAGTGATTGCTCATTCTGTGTATCGGAGTTTAAAAAGTCAAGAAACATAGGTGTCTTGTCAACAAGCCAGGTTGTTTGGCCACTCCAAATGAATATTTTGCCTTGCAGATAGAAATAAAAATGAGTCCTTAGAGCTCACTTGTAAAGAGAGAGCATTGGAAGGGTGTGGTTTTAGGTCTTTAATGTTGTTGATTCTATTAAAGTGCTGCTTTTACTTGTAAATGGAGATACTGCACCCTATTTTCCTATGTGTGATAATTCTGGGAAGCTGTAGACATGTAAAACTAACAGCATTTTGCTTAGCACTTGGAAGGAAACTTAAGAATGCATAATTAAGTGGTGAATAGAAACATATTGGGGAGAACTAGGTATAAGAAGGGCAAACTGCTGGGCCTGAAAGAGGGCCAGAAAAGTAAAAAATATATAACTCATTCCTATTGTCATGGTACCCCAAAGCAGCTGCCTTTCAGTTAGGACTACTTAGCAATACCTTTAAAGTAGATGTCGAGGGAGAATGTAAAGTGAATGTAGCTCCCATGGGAAAGCCCTTCAGCGTATTGTTTCCTTAAGGGCTGGCCTAATGCTCCCGGGGATCATCTGACACTCCTTGAAGGGAGCAGCAGTGACCTACCAGCTTCACCACCTCCAGTGCTGCTAGGTTTCTTCCCGACCACTGGTGGGTTTTCCGCTTGACTCTACCCAGGGAACAAAAGGCAACAGAAGTTGTTCTTTTTCTAAGTTTCAGCCTTGGGTAGGATACCCTGCCCCTAACTCCTCTTCATGGAGTGAATGAAGTGACTCTGCAGTGAGTCATGTAAACATCCCACTCTGCAGCAGAAAATAAGCTGACTTATTTAGTACTTACCAGACGCCAGGCCCTGTTCAAAGGGCTTTCCATATATTGGCTCATTTGATCTTTACAATATCCCTATGCAGTAGGTTCTGGTTTTATGTCTGTTTTACAGATGAAGACACTGAAGTAGAGTGCAATTAGCTCACTTGCCTGATCTAATAAGGCTAGTTAGTCATGGAACCATGATTTGAACCTAGGCCGCCCATCTTCAGGGTCTGAGCTCTTAACCTCTGATATGAGTAGTTTGTAGCTACATGGTATACCTGAAGAGTCTAGCTGTAAGTTTGATTTTGGAATTCAACACTCTTTCAGGTCACCAGATGCCTTCTCTCTCAGCTCCCTAGTCCCCGAAGAAATAAGGTTCTTTCTGGCTGGTACTGCACGTCCAAAAATAAATGGTCCTCCAAGCCATTGGCCCTTTAGAATTTTCCTGAACTAGTCTTTTCCTAGGCATTCAGCCCAGCTCATCCTCCCAGTCTGCACTCTTATAGGTAAGGTTTGACTTACTGTTTGACTAAGTCCTTTCTCTTATTAACCTGCAGTTTTCTCTTCACATTCACATTCTTAGTTCTTACCCACCCCCGCCCCTGGCCTCATATCTTTATATCTGCTTTGACCCTGCCAGCCACCCTTTTGGCTTTCACCCTTCTGTGGAATCCTTGAGTCTTAGAGCTCAAAAGGAACTTTATAGAGTTGACCTGGTACATACCCCTGTTTTTTAAAGAGGAAATTGAAACCAGGAGAGGTGAAATAGCTTGCTTACCCAGCTAGATGTGACAGACTAGCACTTGAACCTTAGTTTCTTTAGTCTAGCACATTACAATTACTGCCTGCTGCCTCTGCCCTCATTCAAGCCAGGTTCCAGAATGTTAGGCCCAACCATTTTGTTTACTTGGGGCATTTATAATTTGTAATTGTAACATCCATATATACTGAGGAGGCCTGGGACAGTTCTCACATACAGTGAGAAGCTGCATCTCTGTATCTGTACTGCATAATTGGAACTTTATGTACCCATGAACTTTCAAGGGAAGGTTGAAGTAGATCTACCAATATCAAGGAGTTTGGGGAATAGCAGATCATTCACTGACTTAGAACTAAGGTAAGAACCTAATCAGAATTGGAGTCCAGGCCAATGCTCAGCGTGAAATGCTAGGACCTGTTTATTTACAAATAAAAGAGTAAAGTGATAACAGCTCTGTCGGGCACTTACAGTATACTTGGCACTATGCTGTATACTGTGCCATGTATTCTTCAGTCTTCACATTAGTCACGAAAGGTAGTTATTTTTATGTCCATTTCAAAGATGAGGAAGCTGATGAGCAAGGGGGTTGACTAACTTGCCAAAAGTCTCACATTTAGAGACAAATTTTTATACAAGGAGAACTTATAAAAATAGATGGACTCTCTGGTTTGGAATGGTTCAAACGTGTTGCTTCCTGAAGGCAAAGCTGTTGGCGAGATGATTTCTTGGGTTCCTTCCATCCCTACGGTGTATGAAAGTGGCTCTGGGCCTATTACCACCCATGCAGGGGGCCTGGCCAAGGTCAAGACTTCACCCCTGCCTCATGCCCAGGATGCTAGAAGTGCTAAGCAAAACAAGCTGCTGGAGAGTAGCCTGATTAAATACTGAGCACGTACCAGTGAAAGTCACAGAGACTTTGTCGTGGACTTTTGCAGGGTTTTCTTGGATACGTTTCTAATATGAGAAATCTAAGAAATCATGAGGTTATATTTATTTAATCCTTATTTTGAGGTTTCTCCAAGTTCAGATTACTTGTTTGATTTTTCTCCCCATGGACTTAATCCTATTGTTAAAGCTTCTGAAAAGTCAAGGTTTCATTCATTCATTCATTCATTCATTCATTCAGTGAGTGTGTATTCAGACCCTACTGTACACCAGCAACTGTTCTCAACAGAGCAGTGAACAAAACAGTCCCCCTCCTCTTGCGGGGCTAGTCTTGGCTTTGTGCCTTTCTTCTTCTCTATCCTTTTTACCCAGAGGGAGGTTTTTTTGGTCCTGGAAAGAAATCTGTTTTTTATTTTTTATTTTTTTGCTTTTCACCAGATTAATAGTCTGTGTAAAAGGACTCTCTCCGCTTAGAATTCCAGAGTATGTTATGGTTGTCCACAGCGAGCCAGCCTGAGTGCGTTTTCTTTGTAAACAACTCTCAGGCACCAGGAAGCCTCCTGACAGTCTTGGCTCGCCATTGTTCTGCAGAGTGCCCAACTCGCAGAGAAGGCTGGGCGGTTACAGTTTCTGCCTTTCTTAACTTCAAGGCTGTGTTTTGTCTGCAAGACCATTTTTGACACCTCAGACAGCAAAATGATTCCATAATCACGGTGAGAATTTGGAATACAGACCATGGTGTTCTATTGAACTCTTAGACGTGGAGTTTCACTTCTTTGTCACACCTTTTTTTTTAGTATGAAATAGCTAGTATAAGAAGGATATCTTGCATAAAGAAGCCTTGGAAATCAAAAGAAAGTTAGGAAGTCGCTATCCAGCTTCCACTCGCCTTTCTGTCTGGTGCTGGAGGAGTGGATAGAAGCAGAGGAGGGCTGCAGAGAAGTGAGATGCAGCATGTTAGGTAATTGAAGAAAAGTTGTGGCCTGGGTTGGCATGGGATGGTTTGCTGTGTGCTGCTGGCTGTTTTCTAGCATGGGACTTTGATCACTCTGTGGTATGTTGGCTCCAGCCAGTTGTATAGTGCACACATCAGATAAAACCTTTTCAGATAGATGGAGGCCAAGTTGAAGTCTGGGCACTTCTCCTTGTTTTTGGAAATTCTATGCGAAGGGGAGAAAGAGCCCCAACTGTACACTGCCCCCTACTCACTGCCTGGCCATTCCTCAGTCCCTCAGACCACATATAAGCACAATTCTTTATCCACCTTGAGGACGAAGCCTGCAGAGAAATCAAAAGTAGCTCTTCCTCTTGCAGTGTGCTCCCCTAATTCAGATGGATGGTATAAACTACCCCTTTCCAGTGATCCTTTTTCCTCATCACTCCCCTCTTCCTTGGCTGGCCGCCAGCCTAGCCACAGTGCCTCTTCTTCTGTCGGGTACCTCTCCAGGGGCCTGCCTTCCAAGATGACTGAACTCTACATTAAAAGGTAACAATCTTAGCTTGAGTTTTCATGGTTTCCAAAGACCTTTTTTTTTAAAAAAAATTTAGTTTATATTGAAGCATAGTTGTTAACAATGTTGTGTTAGTTTCAGGTGTACAGCAAAGTGATTTAGTTATACATATACATATATCTATTCCACCCCTCTCCCCTGCCATGCCGCACGGCTTGCAGGATCTTAGTTCCCTGACCAGGGATTGAACCTGGGCCCTCGGCAGTTAAAATGTGGAGTCCTAACCACTGGACCACGAGGGAATTCCCTCCAAAGACATTTTTATTTGGAAAATAACATAAAACATTTACATACAGGGACTTCCCTGGCAGTCCAGTGGTTAAGACTCTGTGCTTCCAATGCAGGGGGCGAGGGTTCAATCCCTAGCAGGGAACTAGGATCCCACATGCCGTCCGGCGCAGCCAAAAAAAACGCTTACATACGAAAACAAAAAAAGAGGTATGAGATTTTTGATTTTTAAAAATATACTTCTAATGAAGTGAATTTTCTCACCTCTATCCCTCTAACTCTTCCACCCAAGCAGCCACTGGTAATAATTTGATATACATCTTTCTGAATTTTTCCATGGCTGTACAGATAGCTATACTTAATATCTACAAATATAAAATAGTTTTTGAGTCACACATGCAAGAAAGGGCTTATGTCCATATTTTTGGCTAGACACATTGTATTAGTTTCCAAGGCTGTCGTAACAAAGTACCAAAGGCAGGTGGGTTAAAACAGTAGAAATTAATTTTCTCACAGTTCTGGAGGCTAGAAGTCCAAAATCAAGGTGTTTTAGGGCTCTTCTCCTTCTCAACGGCTCTAGGGAAGAATCCTTCTTTGCCTCTTCCAGGTTCTGGTGGTTGCCATCAATCCTTGGCATTCCTTAGCTGTGGTAGCATAACTCCAGTCCCCATCTCTGCAGGGCCATCTTCCCACTGTGTGTCATTGTGCGTCCTCTCCTCTTCTAATAAGGACACCATTTAGATTGAAATTAGGACCAACCCTACTTCAGTATCACCTGATGTTTAATTACATCTGCAAGGACCCTATTTTCAAATATGGTCATCTTCTGAGGTTCCAGAAGGACTTCAATTTTAAGGGGGACGCTATTCAACCCAGTATACACACTTTTCAGGATTTTATATTATTCCATTCTGTGAGTATTCCATAATTGAACAGTTTCTAGATTTTTTACTATTATAAAAAAAAGACTTGGGACATTCATATACACACACTTTTATATACATACACTATTATTTCTGTAAGATAGATTCTCGGAAGTAGAATAGCTGGGTCAAAGATCAGTCACATTTTACATTTTAATAAATACTAACAAATTATCTATGTAAACTTACACCGATGTGTAACTTTTATTAACAGCATATGTAGATCATCAACACTGGATATTGCCGTTGTTTTGCCAGTCAAGAAACTGAAAAGTGGTATCTCACTTTAAGTCACCTTTTAGTGGAGTTGGATGTCTTTTCATGTGTTTCTTTTAGGCCATTTGTGTTTATTTTTCGTGAATTACTTGTTCATATTATCTACACAGAGAGAGCAAAGCAATGCCCTTTCCCTCTAGTCCTGCCCTCCTCATGTGTGGCACAAAGAGAGGCTCGAGCTCTCCAGTGACCCATGAGCAGTCAGAGGTGAGGGTCCTCAGGTCCACAGTCTGCCCAGTGTCTGTCACATGAGGCTCTTTCTCTGACTCTATCTGTGCCCTGAGGGGAGTATCCGCTGTAGATTTTAAGCCGTGACCATACTTCGTGATTCATTTGCATTACCCCGGCATGCCTTCTGGCACTTAAGTATTTCCCAGAGTTAATTTGTCAGGGGGCGGGTTGTTGCCTGTTGCCATTCTCACACATTTTCTCTTCTAGATGAACTTTAGAATGCCGTGGTCACAACCCCACCCCATCTGCACCTTCACCAGTAAGAGACTCTGATGGGATACTATCCAAGTTGTATTAAGGTTCATATATGTATTTTTTGAGTAGACTTGACATCTTTATGATATTTAGTCTTCCCATCGAGGATCATGGTATGATATGTTTATTTAGGTCTTATTTTATATCCTTCAGTAAAATTTTCTAGTTTTACCTTTCTTGTTAAATTTATTGCCAGTTTTTATCAATGAGATCATTTTCCATTTCCATTTTTAAATGATTATGGTCAGCACTGTAAGAACACTATTGATGTTTACATGTCTACAGATCTCTATCTTGTGTTCTGCCACCTTGTTAAATTATCTGTTATTGTTTTCTTTTCCTTTCTTGACTTTCTTTGGGTTTTCTTCCTCCACCTGCTTTTCACATATCTCTACCTGTTAATCCCAAGAATATCTAAAGCTCAGAATAAAACTAAAATAAGTTACAGTTAAAATAATCTCTTGATACCCTTAGGTTCAGAACTGCCTGCTACTAGCCCATGAAGCACCTCTGTATAAATTAGAAGAATTTCTCCTGACACTTTACTCTTATCTCCTGGGAAGATTGTCATAATTAATTGATTCATTTGGAATATGACACATTACTACAGAAAAATGTGATGATAAGTATATGCAGCTCTCCAGTGTCTCCCTTAGATGAGGAGCTCTTGCGCCATCTCAGCCTGCACAGACATTCTCCATAGTGCTGCTTAGAGCCATAGATGTGTTATCACTGCCTCCAGAATCACCCCTTTCTTCCCAAGCCCACTACCTCAGTTAAGACTCTCGTTATAGGGACTTCCCTGGCAGTCCAGTGGTTAAGACTCCGTGCTTCCAGTGCAGGGGCGTGTGGGATCAATCCCTGGTTGGGGAACTAAGATCCCACATGCTGCACATTGCGGCCAAAAAAAAAATTTTTTTTTAAAAGAAAAAAGACTCTCGTATTTCACCTCTCATCACAGTACAACCCCTCCCTCCCCCAAAAAAGGACAAAAACAAAGTATAACCGGGTCTTCCTCTTCCCAGCCTCTCTCTTCCAGGACACCCTAGTCACAATCCAGAATAACCTTCCTAGAAGGAAGCCCTAGAAGTCCTCATCACGGTCTTCCTCAGCAGCCTCTCTCCTCTAAACCCGCCCCACCGCATCCCCTGTGCTCTTCCCACTGCACCCAGGTGCCTCGGTAATTCCTCTTGCCTCTCAGTCTCAGTCTGCTCATCTGTAAAATGAGAATAGCAGTGCCTCCTCAGTAATTATGTGGTAAAGAGTAAACGATATATTACCTGCAGAAATGACTCGTATTGGGCTTGGCGCTGAGCACGTTAGTTTTCTTTCCGCTTCCTACCCCCTCCCTCACAAGTACTTTGGAAATGGAAATGCTGTATAATTGTAACATGTTGTTATGATTATTTATGCCTCATTGTATGTCCATTACCCAGAGTTCTTGTATTTTGGCAAGAATTCATCATATTTGACCTCTAATAAGGAACATTTGAAAATATTCCAGAAGGGGAAAAAAACACTTTAATTGCAGCCTGAGTATGCCACTGGAAAAAAAAAGCATACTGCAGCCTCAGTGTGCCACTGAAACAAGTTCCACGAAAGGGCTTTCTGCTGCCCCCGGAGGCTCATGGTGAACACTGTGTGTGCCAAGGTGTGCGTAGTCCCCTGGATGAGAAGAGTGGGTGGCAACTGCCTCAGGGAAACACAGGTTCTGTCTGCAGGAGACGGAGGATGCTCAGGAGACGTGCTGAGAACAAACACAGCCCTCCCCCCGATGAGGATTTCTTATACTGCACGACTGCTGCCTTCTGCTGACTACAGAAAATGTTTTGTGGTTAAGAGTCGGTTTCCACATGTGTTTATTGGTTTAAAGAACTGACTTGGTTTCGGCCACATTTGGTTGTCTGTCGTCTTTTGTTGTAGGCTCTCTCCTGATTGGGTTTCCATTGGGTTTTAATCAGAAACCATGTGGTGAAACATTTTGGATTCAAATTAGAGTTTATCAGAAACATCTATCTCAATTCTCTAGCATATTTTTTTTACATGAAATGTTCTCTGTTAACTATAGCAGATTCAAGAAAACTGAGATGTTGGGATTCTGGGCAGTCAACAATGGCCACTCAAAAGACCTGCTATGTTACATTAGCCTCCCAGCATGTATGCTTCAAATACTAAAATTAAAGTGGTATATGGTTACGTTGTATCTGGTCCCTTAGAATTAGTTGTGAATAAAGTCAATCACAAACTCAATTATATGTAATGATTTAATATAAAGCAATTTAACATTAAATATCTCAGTTCTTTTACTACTAATCAAATGAGTAAAAATATGAACATTTAAATGAACTAAAGGGAGATGGTGATTTGTTAGTTGAGGTATTTGAAAAGCCCTACTTGTTTGAAACACATGTGAACAGTTACAACTCTTTCTTGACCAATACAGTACTGTCTACTATACTTTAACTTTTATGTGTGACTCAGAACAGGAAGTTGTTGGTTAGAAAGCTACTACTTGTCTCTCTAAATCCCTTCTGTAAGCAATAAAGTAGCAGTGATATATGATAAAACTAGCATAGTAAAATGTTAATGGTAGAACCTAGGTAGTGGATATACTGATATCTACTGCAAAATTCTTTCAACTTTACTGTATTCTGGAAATCTTTCATAATAAAATATTGGGGGAAAATTCATCTTAAAAAAAAAAGGAAAGAAACATCTATCTCAGAGAACACAGGTGAAACCCAGAATGGAACAGAAAGCAAACAAGAAATAATGTAATAATAATATGAACAGAATAGTCTCAGAGGGAAGGAACACAGAGAAACTGAGAAGAGCTGCATAGAAACAGAGCCAACCCCTCACAGAAGGACCAGAGAAAGGTGTGGGGAGCCAGCAAGCTGTCACATCAGGGTCTGGGTGGGGCATTCTTCTAGTTCTGACCAACCTGCAGTCCTTGGGGCTAGAAACCATGATTAGTAGCCCCTACCCACCCTGAGCTCGGACAGAGTGCTCAACGGGCAGATGCAGTTCACTACTCCAAAGATGGGCCCCTGAAAAGTCCTGTCTCTCCTTTCCATCCCTACTGTCTGTGCCCTTTTCTCAGTTTTCCTTCCCAGAGCCGTCCTGGCCTCCACTTGTACTTGTGAACCCAGGGCCTAGGGTGTCAGAGAAGACATGCATGCAGAGGGGCTCATCACTGACGATGGGACCACCCTTCCTGCCTGCCCCTCCCCCATGTGCTGTAGCCGGGTCAGACCTATGGGTTGCAGGTTAGAAAACGGTGGAAGAACTGCATCTCCAACCCCATGTCTCCAAATATAGCTCCTCAAACTGTTCGACTTCAGTTGTTGATTTCACTTAGGAGATACTTGTATGTGTTAAAAAATATTTTCCACAAAGCCTAGAAGAGTATACAGAGAAAAGTACCTCTCCTTTCCACCTCTGGCCCCTAAGCCCTCTGTTCCCTTCTCTGGGGTTAATGTATTTGATATGTACCTTTTTTTTGATATGTACCTTTTCAGAGGTCACAGTGATAACACTGTTAGCTTTTAAAATTATTCTTATGTCTTTCTGCTTCCATTGCTGTGGCGACTAGATTTACCAGCTCTATCTGCTTTCTCCATATCTCATCCTCTCTCAGACTTTGACCCCTGGTGGACCAATGAGTGTGAGCAGAATGAGTCGGACCCCATCCCTGCCAACTGCACCGGCTGTGCCCAGAAATTACCCCTCAAGGTGATGCTCCTGGAAGACACCCCAAGGAAATTTGAGAGACTCCATCCTCTGGTGATCAAGGTGAGCAAGAAGGCAGATTCTCCCACTGATCGATTACCCATTTCATGGCTAGGAAACATCAAGCGCTGTGACATTCGTGATTAGTAATTCCGTGTTGTCTTGTTGCACTTTTGTTTTCTGCCTTGCCAAGACCGGACAACCCCTGTCATCTGAGGGGCTTCAGCGCTTTTTGTGCCAGTACCCTGAGGTTGCAGAAGGCTTCACCGAAGGGTTTTTCACCAAGTGGTGGCGCTGCTTTCCTGAACGGTGGTTCCCGTTTCCTTACCCATGGTGAGTGTGGAAAGGGCCGCTCAGCGTGCATGTGTGCAGAGAGGGGGCAGACCAAATGTCAGAACCGTACTATGGATAATTACTGCCAAGATGCTACTATGCCCAGCACTGTGCAAGCACTTTACAATATACTCTTTAAGTCAAATGATACTCAGGGGTGCACTGTTGCAAACTTGATGAGAGAAAGTGGGTGAGTCCAAAGAGGTGTGTCAAGAGGGGCACCACTGTGGTGGACACCGAGATTGCCTGATAGACTCATAATTTACTTCTAAGTATGTGTTTAGCATTTGTGTTCATGCTGAGTGGGTCCTGAGCATTGAGGACTGCAGAGAGAGCACAAAGAATAAAAGGGAAAGTTATTTCTTGGCAGCCAGGCTGTGTGCCTTGGTACTGAGTATCTGTTACTCATTGGTGATGCTCATAATAGCTCTGGGAAGTAGGAATTATCACTGTCATTTTTCAGATCAGAAAAGTGGGAATCAGGTTAAGTACCTTGCTTAAGGTCACCCAGCCAGAATTGAGACCCAGGTCTATCTCCTTGTTCCTTGCTGTGTCCTATAGAAGACATGGTCTGTTTCTTCAGGTGAAGTTGTTTTCTAGAAGAAAAGGAAGGCCAGTGTACTTCTAGAACCATTCCAAAGAGAATTAAAACTGCTTTTTCAGGCCTTTTGTTGGATGATTTCTGTGCTTCTGCCTTTCTTTAAATGCCGTTTATTTATATGATCAAATACTCGGTGTAACAAGCTGATACAGGCTTCCTCCCTCATGCTGCTCCACCTCAGAAGGTTCACGACTTTTGCTTCCTCCCCCTCCCTTCTTCTATCTTGCCCTGTCTGCTGTTACTTCAGTCTCTTTGCCAAGAGAGGATGAATGGAGTGTTTCTTTTCTCCCTCTATATGTTGTTTTAGCTGGATTTTATAAACACCCCACCCACACAGACAAATCATGGCAGTAGAGTTTGTGTGTGTGTGTACATTTTACTATTAATTGATTTGGCATGACTGTTCTTCATGGACCTAATACTTCAGATATTGTCCTGACATTTTTCCCTCTTCACCCACCGCCCACAGTTTTCCCACCCTTGCCGAGCTCTCTGTTAGTCACGGAGTTAGGCTGGCTTGCCCAGTTTAACTACATTTTTCTCTTTTACACATTTTACAGGAGAAGACCTCTGAACAGATCACACCTTTTACGTGAGCTTTTTCCTGTGTTCACCTACCTGCCGTTTCCAAAAGAAGCCTCCTTGAAAAAGTGCTTCTTTCTTCAACCAGAACCTATTGTGGGGAGTAAGGTAGGAAATTTTGAGAGGACTTGGCTCTAGAATTTTTCTCATTTGGTACCTGGGCTGATGTCATAAAGCCTTCCCTGTGTGTCAACTTAGGGGGTGAATTGAGGGGTCAGCCACATAATCTAAAGTTCTCTCCTCCTCCTGCTTGCCAACAGACCTGACTTTTTACTGAAGACACACTTACAGAAAGTCTAGTTACCTTGCAGATGTATTTCCTGCCCTTAACACCTGGGGGCAAGTTACTTTTCTATATTAAAGGAAGTAAAATCCTAAAATTTGAAGGGTCCTGAGCATCCCGTTAGTCTGACTTCCCTACCTCCAAGTAGAAAGCAGGCAGACTATGAATGAATAGTATGTAAATGAATAGTCCAGCTTACTCATTTTATAGAGAAGGAAACTGAGCCCCAGAGAGAGTGTCATTTGCCCAAGGACACAGCAAGTTAATAAGAGGTCTCTCCTCACCCTCCACTCCCAGGTTGGCTTTCCCCAGAAAAAAACAAATGAGAAACTTCAGATAGAGAACCGGGAAAGCAAAAAGCTTGGGAGCATGGAGAGGTTTGGGAATAAAAAGGCTGACAAGCCTGTGCCTGAGGCAGGCAGCCCAGTGTGTGTGGTAGTGGTTCTCATCTCAGTCCGTGGCCAAGTACCCAGAGCCCACATTTACCGTCTCTGGGGCCAGCGGACTGGGCATAGCTGTTCTGTGTTTGTGTCTGTTTACTTTTCTCTGAATTGCTCTTTTTTTGAGTCTCATTCCTGAAGAAGGTTTTTGAGCCTGGATTGGTTTGGAATAATTAAAAGGATGAATTTTCCTTTATTAAAAAATTAAATTTGCTGAACTGTGACCCTACCAACTCTGGGTTGTGTCTTTAACCTCCTGACACTATTGTTTGGCTCCAATTTGCTGAATCGTGTTAAAGGAATTTCAAAGCCTTTAAAAACAATCCTTCCATCTAGAAGTAAGAACTTCTGTCTGCCAGCTGTAGGGTGGAGGTGCTGGGCTGTTGCCTCAGATTTTAAAGAAGTTTATCCTGCTGTTTTCGGCTAGAACTCGGGGCCCTAGTATGATTTCATCTTCATAATTATGATATAATTCTGGGTGAGGGCCTTGATCTTTATCTTGGGTTTTCCCACTTGAACCTTAAGTTAATTTCACCAGTCTGCTTAACAGGGACACCAAGGAGCCCAGCCAAAGGGTTAAATACACAGTTACACAGACTGTCAGAGTCATCTTGTTGCAGTTCTCAAGGATGTTTTGGGAAGGGGAGTGGCCCAAATAGTCAAAAATCCTGAGAGTCTGATTTCTTAGAGCATCTGTTCCCCACCCTGGCCCAGGCTGTCCTTCCTCCACAGCCTTGTTACTCCTCCCTTGGTCCACATCCCTGTGCCCTGGACCCTGGTAAAGTCACATGTCTGTGGGCCCAGAATTCAAGAGGAAGCCTTGGGATAGAAGATAAGCAGTGGGGGCTGATTGTTGAGAGGCCCTGGGGGAAGGGGTGAGGGGCTCCAAGGCCCACTTTACCCACCCCACGGTGTTGCCTAGGGCTGGCCCACTCCATCCCGTTGTCAGTTCCTCCTCATCCTGAATGTGGAGGAACATGGTCCCACCCCCCTCAGGCCTATATGAAACAGAGATACATCCACTTATTTTTGTCTTCTGGGATTTTTTCAAGACTGCATATGTCAGGGCTTCTGCCAGTGTTACTACCAGTTAGTCACAGGCCAGCTCAAGACACTAGTCCTCCTTCTGTCACTATAGCAGCAGTTGAAATGGCTCTAGCGTTTCCATGGACACAGAGTCATGGCCAGGGCCTGTGGGAGCAACCAAGAGACCAGGGTTGGGAAGCAGGAGAAGATAGGGCCACATCCCAAGGCTCTAGAGGACCCAAGCGGTGAAGGAAAAACCAGGATGTGGCCCAGGGAGTCAGACTTCTTACCCCTGCTTTATAAGGGCATATAAAGAGCTTCCCTAGAGGGCAGGGGCTGGGAGGAGGGGGAAGAGGGGAGGGAACGGGAGACGCTAGGGTTTTCTCTCACCATCTAGACAGGAAGAGAAGCCTGAGCAAGACCAACCTCTCCCTTTATCTCTACTCCCTGCCCCTCCCCAACCCCAGGGTTCACAGCTCTACCTGGTGCACAGCAGGTTGCACCTAATGCCTGTTGGTAGCAGTATTATGCCCTCAGGAGTGCACCTGTGTACTCCTGTGTACACAGGAGTGCACCTGTGTAGGTGTATATCCTGTTATCTCCTTAGCTTTCAAAATCAGAGGCTGATCTTACTGTCATTAGTTTTTAATCAGTAGCAACATGTATCTGCTCACTTGAGTCTTGCCAAAAAGTATAAACTTGAACTTGCTGCTGTCAAAAGCCTAACAGTAAGTGATAATGTTCCATGGACCGTTGTCCGAAGGATATGCAAACTATCTATCTGGGTCAAACCAGACCCTCAGAAGATTGCCTATTTAGATCACCACGTGTTGGCCTCTGCTAGACTTTTGTTAAAATACAATTAGATACTTTGCCTTTGACCTACTTTGAAACTGTGGCTAGAAATAGTTGTGAATTATGAAGCTCGTGCCGTTTCTGCTACAGGGCTGTCATTGAGGATGCTGCCCACAAAACTACACGATGTCTCTTTAGGAAAAACCATAGAAGAAATCTTACCCTGGTCTCAGTACCAGGAGATGCCATACTTAGGAGGAACTAGTTTGTTTTTGTCTTTTGGACGTAACTGTGAATTGTGTTCTTGGTACTGTTTTCCTCTTTGCTTAGGCTGCGAGGAAGCTCAGAGCCATATGTGTAAGAGTTTTTGTGTATTACTGTCCCGTGCTCAGGGGTTTTATTTTGTTTTCCTTTCCTTCCTTTTCTTCCCCCATGTCTTTTCCTCCAGATGCATAGGATGCATGACCTGTTTACCATTGGCAGCGGCGAGGCCATGTTGCAACTCATCCCTCCCTTCCAGTGCCGAAGACATTGCCAGTCCATGGCGATGCCACTAGAGCCAGGGGATATTGGTAGGTGGAGCCTCCGGCGGGCAAGGTCACTGGAGGGTGTTTTTACTTTTTAACTCAAAAAACATTCTAAAAATTAAATATTGCCTTCACAAAGATTCATTAAGTAGAGTCAAAATAGCATTCTTTTATTAAAAACGTCAATATTTATGCTTAGATGTAGTGAGAAAATGTAGCAGAGAGAAATGTCTTGTATGCACATTTAGAATGTATGTGTCCATTGGCTTTATTTATTTATTTTTTTGGCCACACCACGTGGCTTGTGGGATTTTAGTTCCCCGACCAGGGATCGAACCCAGTTCCTCAGCAGTGAGAGCATGGAGTCCTAACCACTGGACTGCCAGGGAATTCCCTCCATTGGCTTTAGAGATTTCAATTTAGAAAGAATTATTATGGGGAGTATTTAGAGTGATCCTTTATTTTACGGATAAGGAGACTGAGATCCAGAGAGGAGAGGTGACCACCTCAAGGCCCCACCATCAGTTAGGCAAAGCATCAGTGTTAAGTGACTCCTTTCACTGAGTCAGGCCAGATGAGGTACAGTTCAGATTTGAGGAAAGCCTTTCTGTGCCTATTTTGCTAATAAAATGATGCAGGCAGGATGTAAGGGCAGCAGCCATCCAAGGAAATACTGCCTCCCGTGTGTGTCCCACAGCCAGGTCACAGCTTCACAGTCATCACTCACCCTTGGCTCCATGATTTCCCAATGTGACTTGTTCTGTACCTGATATTCTAAAAATCCGTTCCAAAGACACAGCCTTGAATCAACTGCTGTCAGTAGCTGTCAGTTTGACAGTGGAATTTCCTTGGCAGAAGCACATAAATCAGCAAGCATCACCATCATCCTCCTTGTTTTTCTTGCCTCACAAAACCTAGGGGAGCCCTGGAGTTCCTGGCAGAGCCCAGACTGGTTTTCCAGTTGATTTCTTTTAATTTTATCTATTCGGAAGACCCCAATCCCTAGAAACCTCTCATCTTATTTGGAGGTCGGATGCAGACTGCGAACTGCCAAACTTTAACCCAACCAAGTTACATAACTTTTATTTCCATTTAAAAATGAAAAAATAAAAATAATGCACAAATTAAGCATTAACCGATAATGGAGCACAGCTGGTCTGGCACTTGAGAATTACTGCGGAAAAGAGGATTCTTATGTGGAAATTATTCCAAAACCGTCTTCCTTTAGTGGAGTGACGCTGCACAAGTCTGTATGGCATTCTGGGTTTGGAGTGTGTAGTTGTGCTTGAAAAAGTTTCTGTCTTATGTTCTACAAATGCCTGACAGTTCAGACAACTACAGAAACACTTGAGTTATCCAAATTCCATGTTTTCGGCTCCCACAAGCATCCAGAATGCCAATTATAGAATTAGGGAAAAAGAAAAAAAGATGGGTGAGTGGTGTGATCCAAGAAGCTTTGCGCCACAAAGGCTGCTACGGCTGGTCCAGAACAGCTTAAAATCCAGAGCCTGTTGCTTGTTGTGCTGTGACCAGCAGACTGCTGACCAGAGGGGAAAGAGCCCTGTGGTCGGCAGTGTCCATGAAGGCCAGCACATGACAGGAACGTCGAGAACTAATGGAGACCGACCAGAGCAAGGGGAAGCGGGCAAGTCAGGAGAAGAGTGGAGGTGGAGAGGGCAGAGGAGGACAGTGGACACTTGAAGCAGCGGCAGAAATAGAAGCAGTGGCCGCAGCTGCCACAGTGAAAAATGAGGGCAAGAAAGCAGACCCTGACAGTGGAGGAGACTAATTTAGTGGCTGTAGGACAGGTGGCAGCTCCTGCACCTAAGAGACCCTTAAGAATAGCACTGTGAGAAGCAGGTTCTGTGTTTTTTGACAAAATAAGCATTATCCTGTGAAAGCGGAGGGGAAGGGGATCACCAGAAAACCTGTGACGGGCGGCGTTTTCAAGAATGACGTGGGTGTCAGTCGGGCATCAGAGGTTGATGCTGGTGAGCCCACACACCTGCCATGATGGTACAGTCACGGCTCGTAGTAACCTTTCTGGAGTCACCAAGTAGAGGGCACATCCGTTCAGCGCTGTCAGTTTAAAGATGGGTGGTATATATCATTCTCTAGAAATGTTTCCATCAGGAAGTTATTGAAGTGTTAAAATTGTGTAACTTTACCTTCCTAGCCTATTCCTGTCGCTCAAATGATATAGGTCAGTGTTTCCTAATCGATTCTTCGGATCACTCATGACCCTAGGGGGCAAACAGGAGCCCCTTGGAGAGACCCTTGGCAAATAGGGCTCTTGAGTCATTGACTTTGGGAAATGCCTGTCTTGTTGAAACATAGTATACATTAGTGTACAAAAGGCTCTGAGAAGCCTTGGAGAAATCCAGTGTTTTTCAAACTTACTTGACCAGGGAACCCTTTTTCCTTGGACTATTTTATGGGATGCTACTGTCTGCAGAATACAATTTAGGAAATACTGGTTTGGGTTAATCTGGAAGTTCTGTAATGAGACCATATTATGTATAACCTCAGGAGAATTGGATAGGGGGTCCTGGCGCCCCTCAGAACCCGTTCTGTCTTCTTGCTGAGAAAAATGAGACCTGAGAATTGATGTCCCATATCAGCCTTATCTAGAGCATCCTGCTTTTGTAAACCTGCTGAATGGTGATTCACAATTACCCAGGTGAGGGCTGGTGATGAAGCACTTTGGTTCATAGTGGCTCCCATTGGCTGTCAGGTTACAGAGAGGACTGATAATAACTGGGGATACTTATGCCAAGAAGAGCTAAAAGACCTCCAGAGCAAGCATTGCCTCTGAGTCTGTAGGTGAATCTGAGGGCAGCTCTGGTGGGCCTGCCTTGCTCGTGCCCACGGGTAGGCCTGACATTCACATGCTTCCCTTGTTCGTGTCTCCCTTCAAGGCTATGCTGGCGCCACCCACTGGAAGGTCTACATTATAGCCAGAGGGGTCCAGCCTTTGGTCATTTGTGATGGAACCGCCCTCTCAGAACTGTAGGAAACAGAACTAAAGGAACAGGTTTGAGAGCTGAAGACCGGATCGAAAGGGGGAAAATAAAAACAAAAAACGATGAAACCACTTTACAGGGGTTGGTTGCTTAGTTGCCTGCCCTGTGCATGCGTGTGTGAGCCAGTTGTGTGCTGGAAGCAAAGGCCAGAGCCCAGCCCTCCCAACTCTTCCAGCCCAGTTGCTTGGCCAGGACCTTGCCAATACCCATCTGTGAGAGACTGGCCTCTTCCAGGCCTTTTGGCACCAAAGCCTTGAGGCTGCCCTTCAGGCAGGGAGCACGGTCGATACCTTCCCTCACTTGCATGACATGATCCCCTCTGCTGGCTCCCTGGCCACGAGAGGGCAGTCACCAGGTCCTGACTTTAGAGCCATCCTCTACCAGGTGGGCCTGCCTGTCCTCTCTTCCTGGTCACACCACCCTGTACTTTTTTTGGAAAGCCATGGATGATTAAAGAAGTCATTGCAGTTTCCCAAGCAGAATGGAATCTAGAACCGGTGAAAAAGGATCAAATAACCTCAAACTGCACTCAAGAAGTGCACTTCTTTCCCAGTGTCCATGGCTCTTGGAGTATCAGCGATGCCAATGCCAGGTCGGAGTCTGATTGTAATTGAAATGGTAATTCCTAAGGTAATTCTTGTCTCCATTCTATCAGTTCTTATGCCTCTCCCCTCCCTCCCCTTGTCCCTTGCCTATCTGGATGGCTTCTCAGAAGTTGAGCTCCTGGTCTCCCTCCCTTGGATGGGCCAGCGCCCTTTACTGCTGAGGCAGCACTGCTCTTGTCAACTATGTTGCTTTTACCAAATGTCTTCGGAGCGGGAGAGGGTGCCTCCCCGGGTTTGATCTTTAGGGTCCAACTTTCTGCAGGAAAGATGTTTTACAGACGTGTCAAGCTGATGTTGTAATGTGGTTGGGGAAGGAACTCCAGACCCAGAGTCTTGGCCAGCTGGGCGTACGACTGTGTGACCCTCTGTCTTGAAATGATTTCTCTCTCTGTACTGGGAGCCAAGGTGAGGTGTTTTTATTTTTTGTGAAATTATAAAATCATGTTCTTTTTTTTTTTTTTTTTTTTTTTTTTTTTGCGGTACACGGGCCTCTCACTGTTGTGGCCTCTCCCATTGCAGAGCACAGGCTCCGGACGCGCAGGCTCAGCAGCCATGGCTCACGGGCCCAGCCACTCCGCGGCATGTGGGATCTTCCCGGACTGGGGCACGAACCCGTGTCCCCTGCATCGGCAGGCGGACTCTCAACCACTGCGCCACCAGGGAAGCCCAAATCATGTTCTTTTGATTGGATGATTCACTATGCTCATTGTTTTCCCCAAGTGCTTTTAGTGTGTCTTAAGTGTGTAAAGAAGGACACTCTTTTCTTGTTTCCTTTTTCCCTTTATTATTCCTTTATCGACTCTTAAAAATCTGGCTTCTGAAAATGCCATTGCCAAGTTGAAGAAAAAGCAAACCACACTGCAGCCCTGGTTCTGAACTGCAGAAATCAAACAGATACTGGAGGTGTCTGTGTCGAGTTACAGACCAGAGGCAGACAGTGGTGAGGGAAGAGGGTGGGTGTGACTCCTTATGGGGTCTTCATCCTTGCAGGCACCCCTGCACCTTGTCCCCAGGCCCTCTTTCTCTACACATCTCACGAGCAGCAGTGAGGATCGTCAGGTGCTTGAGTGGCCTATGTGTGGGCTTGTAAAGGACATGGAGGGTTCGCAGAGTCCAGGGTGGAAAAGCTCAGAGCTTCCTCCACGGTCTTGAGTGAAACTAGGATGAATTGTACCTGAGGGAATTTTTCCTTAAAAGAATCAGGCCTTGTGTGAATTGATACAGGAAAAACAAAACTTTGTGTCCATATGAAAGTCATGCTGCTAAGCAGTTACAATTTAAGAGGTTTTAGATCAGAGAGATCATTTGGAGGCCAGCTTTGTGCAAGTTTTTTGAGCCTTTCCAGTGTCCTTACCCCTACTGCATAAGGGGAAGGTTTATACATAAACAAGTTCTTCAGAGGCCTCTCAGCGTTTTTCTTAAATTAGGTCCTCTGGGTTAACAAAAGACAGGGTTCCTTAGGAGCAAAGTAACTGTTTTGTTGATGGAAATTTCTGTTTTTATGAATTACCCTGTGTTCCTTCCCCATTTTACTCCAGCCCTTTACACCTTAAATGTTCATAAAATACCTTCCTCAGCTCAAAACTGAAAAACCCTTGTATGTGTTGGTGTTCTGAGTCATCCTCTGGGAGGTCCCCTGAGCTGTCTACAGTTCAACAAAGAATGGTATGGCAGCAGATAAGTAGAGACTTTTTAAAATCATTTAAAAATATGTCCAGTTCAGAATTGAATATAGATTTATGTTAGGGGAGAAGTTCTCCAAAGAGGTTTTCCACTTTTAATTACTGGATACTGAGAAGTAATTCACCTTTTTCTCAAGGTAATTCTGAAAAGCAGAATCTACCACTGACCAGTCAATGATCAATGGGTTGCCGGCCAATTCCTTTCTAGTTATCCAAGTCTTTGTGTGAGGGTGCCGCAGGATCTCCCCTGCTCACCTAGCTCTCAGCTCCTCCATTGAAGCAGCAAAAGTCCCTCCACGTTTCCCGGTGTGGGAAAAGGGTCATAAAGATGAGGAAACAGGGTCGGGGGGCTGGTGGGACCACATAACTCCCCATCTCTACCACCACAGTAAGAGCAAAACCGCAGAGCTTGCTTTAAACAGAGGGACTTGCTCTCGTGAATTTGAGTTGTTTAGTAAGAGGTCACATGGCGGTGACCTCCGCGCATGGGTTAGGTTCCCTTTCTTGTCAGCTCCCAGAGCAGAGGCTCGTGTCCCCAGATTTCAGCTCTCAGGGGAGAAAGGCTGCTTTGACACCAGTTTGAAGTATTATATCCAGGTGTCCTGAGGTCCCCAGGAGTCAGGTGTTGAACAGACTCTACACCTGTTCTGGCTTATGAAGAGAGGTAGAACTTATCCTCTCGCCACTCTCAATTTTTCAAGGAAAGGAGAGAGTGAAATAACTGGTTTATGAAAACAGAATCTGCCTCTTCGGCAAAATACAAAACGTCTATGAAGTGGACAAATTTGGGGTCATTTTCTGAGAGAAAGAAATAGTAACATTTGTCCAGTCCATTCCAGCTTGAGTGTCTTGAGGGGCTTCCCTGGTGGCACAGTGGTTTAGAATCCGCCTGCCAATGCAGGCGACATGGGTTCAAGCCCTGGTCTGGGAAGATTCCACATGCCGCAGAGCAGCTAAGCCCATGCACCACAACTACTGAGCCCGTGCGCCACAACTACTGAGCCTGCGCGCCTAGAGCCCGTGCTCCGCAACAAGGAGAAGCCACCGCAATGAGAAGCCCATGCACCACAGAGAAAAGTAGCCCCTGCTCGCTACAACTAGAGACAGCCCGCGTGCAGCAACAAAGACCCAACACAGCCAAAAAAAAAAATTAATTAATTAATTAAAAAAAAAAGTGTCTCGATATACATGATCTCTGATCTTTTGTCAGTCCTGTAAAGCAGGTATTAGATCCTCATTTTACAAGTAAAGAAACAGGACAGTCCTGGGGCTGAGGACTGTCCTGTAGATGGCTGGTTCCACCAATAATGGTTCCACATTATTTTCCTGCTACAGCAAGTATGGTGCCCAGGAATGAAGCTGTGGGTTTAATTGACTCAGGTGTGCCCAGCCAGGTAGGAGAACCTAGGGGCAGGGTCAGCAAGCCGGGAACTCTTCAGGGTTTGTTTTCAAAACTGTTTTAGCCAGAAATGGAGAGAATCTAACAGATGACTTTTGTAAAAAGCCTTTCACTTTTTCCCTCCCCATCTGAAAGCTCTTTTAAGAGTGAATGTGGCTGGAACACAACCATGTCCAGCCATCTTCCCATCACCACAAGTTTCCAGATGTGTGACCAGAAGAAGGACTCTGCCCAATTCCGGTTGTGGGTCCCCTTGGAGTTTACATCACTTGTTTTTGAGTTCTCGGTTTTCTATTCCCTTCTTCCAAAACCCAGCATATACCTCAGCGTAGGAACAATTATTTTAAAACAAAATAGTTCCTCAGCTGCAGGTGATGGCCTCAATCATTTTAGTACAGTCTAGATGATATTTTGCTCATTAACCAGTGCCTTCCATTGTGAAAATTCAAAACCTCAAAGCAGATGTTTGCTTCTCATCTAATCCTTGTCCAGCAGAAGGCCAGGTCGTAGGGGAAAGTGAAGTCTGGTTGCAAGGAGAAAGACGCTCTTGTCTACCTTTTGAGAATCAATTATTAAACAGGAATCTCTTAGGCTTTTGAGTTCTCCTATCGATGGAAGAAAAACTCTCCTGAGTTACAAGTTCCACACTCATTAACTTTCATTTTTAAACTTTTTCACCCACTAAAATTGGTTGAAGGACGGGAGTGCCAGAGATGTGCTTTAAAATAGCATTTTGGTTTGAGAGCCTCTCCACGTTTGGACCTGCGTATATTGGGTCCAGAGCAGACGCATATCTGAGCCAGGAGGCTATGAAGGTCAGGCGCTTATGGAGAGAGCCCTGTCACAAATGAAAAATGGGAGGCTCTGGGAACGTGCTGTGTCGCCATCAGCCTCCCCATATCTCCAGCAGCTTCTTCTGCAAAAGCATCTCAGAGAAGATGGACGGGCGGTCTCCCTTGTGCACCACATCCGAGTCCACCCACCGGGCGCAACGTGGCTTTAAGTGCTGGCCTTGGTGAGAAACCTTCCAGCCAGCTCGTCTATGGTCCAGGTCCTCTAGTGTCTGGTTTCCCTGTCCTGCGTAATTTAAGCATTAGAGCTATAAATCTGTTATTTCTCCCTCTCTGGAGACTGTGAAATGTCCAGCCCTCTTCAGAATAGTAGAGAGAAGAAATGTTAACTGCAAGTGGAGGCCTGGAACTGTCCAGACATGGTGGGGCTGCCCACAGGCCATTCCTCCTGTCTTCATGCAGCTGAAATCTGTCAGTCAGCCCACATCAATCCAAGAGTGAGCCACAGCTGCAAGCACCCGTGCTGAGGAGGGAAACCAATTTAGAGTTTCAGACAGAAATTGGAGTGTTGGGACATCTGCTTTGTGCCAGGCATAATTGTCCTCATTATTCCTAACAACAGCTCTGTGGGGTAGGTGAGGTCAGCAGTGTCCCACCCTTCAAACTTCAGCCCCTCAGAGCACTTCCAGCCTGTCAAGGAACAAACTCGCACTTAACCTATGAAAATTGGTGACGGAAACTGACAGACCTGTGGCATTCCCAGAGAAGCCCCAGCCTCATAGGCGACTTTCCCTCCAAACTTCTCTCCATAGTTTCACCCTCAGAAAAGTGCTGGCTGTGGTCTCTTCCTCCCCCTCCCTCCTGGGGAAAGGTCAGTAACAGACGCCTAGGCTGGGGGAGAACACTGGAGAGGCAAAGGGAAGCAGGAACTCAGTGCTCAGCCTCTTCCCCGCCGCCATCAGGGACGGGAGCCAGGACGGCTGCAGCTCGTCTTCAGGGAACCAGGGTGGTGGGCCTGGGTGGTCCCAGTGAGCAGAGGAAGGGGGACACCTGTTCCGCCACGAGTGCTCCAAATGGTCTAAGCTCTTACTCTGTGTTCAGTGTGGAATGTTGACCATAACTTAATGTCCTGCAAACTTGTAAAGAATGTATGTAAATTAAAGTTTTATGTAACAAAAATTTTTACTTTTTGCAATTAAAAGTGTGTACATTGGTTGATAAGAACTTTCCTGTACTTGATGTCATTCTTTGGTTTCCAGTTTTCTCTTCGCCCGTAACTCGGAGACTTGTAGCCACATCCTACTCGTGAGGCAGGCCTCAAGGCTCTTCTGTGGGCCTCCGGGTTACCTGTCCACATGGGCCTTGGTCCTTCTAACACCTACACCCGGCTTTGTACTCGCCTGCGTTCACAGATTCTTCTGTTATCCCTGTTCTAACCCTTTGCCCACAATGACTTCTGATCTCCTGTTCCATGAGTTCTCAAATCTCAGTCCTCCTGTTAATACTCTCCCCTGTTCTTGCACTCTGCCCAAAATTCAAATGAGACCCTCAACGCCATTTTCCTTCTCCCAGACGGCTGCACACGGCCCAGGTGCCCTCACAGTGTCACTTCATCCGTGGATGTCCTTGGTCCTTGCAGGAGGACAGCCAGGCCCCCTTGCTGGCTCACCCCCGCTGCCACAAGATTAGGGCCACTCAGCACTCAACTCAATCGAGATTTGATTTAAGTCATTTTTGTGTGTTCATTTTTTTATAATTTCTTTTTAATATATGCATAGTTTTATATAAATGCATAAATATGGCCATTTCGTATATAGTGTTTAGTATCCTGTTTTCTTTTATTACTTGCTGCACCCTTCTCCCTCCCTTCCCATGTCAGGTAAATGTAATATATACACAGCCATACCCTGCCATGTATCTTTCCACACTTTCTTCCTTGTTCTCTAATCACAATCAGAAATCATAAGATTTTTGTCATTGCTTTGCCAATATTGGGATCATATTACAGGCACTTGATGTTTCTTGCTTTTCTTACTCAATACCCCACAGAGTTCTCTTCAAGTCAGCTGGCATAGCTCTCTAATCCATTCTTTTTAATGGCTAATATTCCATGGTATGAATTCAACCGTTGTCTTGTTGGTAAGTCACATCCTGTTAAATGATTATCCGGATTATAAGTCAAGAAGTCTGCAGTTAATTTTTAAAATACTTGTTTTTAAAAAATGTATATCCCTTCTCATTTGCTCCAAGTCTCATGTAGGTTCTTCAAAAATTATCCCATTCCACAGTGCTATTCATTTACCTGCTTGAAAACTGCACTTCAACATAAATAAATAGGTAGATAGATAAATAAATAAATAAAAGTAAGGCTTGATTCCATGGAAAAAGGTGGCAGAGTTGCCTGTTTTCAGTCCTTTTCTTTCTCAATCCCTCTGTAGCCCTTGACACTGACCTGTGGAAAACACCTCCCTCCCTCGGCTTCTGTGAAACTCACTACTCCCCTCCTGAACCTCCTCTTTCCAATTGTCTCCGCTGTAGGATCTTCTGCCTGTCTCTGAAACACTGGTCTCCCCTACCAGTCTGCCCTTGGGTTCTCCTCTTTTCTTTCTCCCCGGGAGAGATCTCAACTCTGTGCTTTACCTTCCACCCATGGGCAACCTCCGTGCCCAGCCCACTTCTCACTTGAGCTCTAGTCCTGTAAATCCAAGTGTCAGGAGCTCATCTCCATCAGCTGTCTCCCAAAGCACCTCTGCTTCTGGTCAGGACCAAGCTCTGGAGGGTTTGCCTCCTTGTCACATGTCCAACCCCCTGGCTACTGCCTCAGTTTAGAACCTTGCTGTTTCACTCCTAGGCTTTGCCAGTAATTGCCTAATATGTTTCTTTTTTTTTAGGCGGTGAATTCATGACTTTATTTTTTTTCCAGTTTTTTTTTAATTGGAGTATAATTGCTTTACCATGTTGTGTTAGTTTCTGCTGTACAATGAAGTGAATCAGCTGTATATATACCTATATCCCCTCCCTCTTGGACCTCCCTCCCACCCCCCGACCCCCCACCTCATTTGTTTCTCACGCACATCCCACCATCCCAATTCACCGTCCACTTAGCTGCCGCAGTGATCTTTCTAAAGCACGTGTTACTTCACTTCCGTGCTCAGCACTCCTCAATGGCTCTCCCTTACCCACAAGACAAGAAGTCCTGGCTGGCCCCTCCAGCCTCATTCCACTTCTTGGCTTTGCCTCCCCTCCTCATCTCCTGTGTCCCACCTCTACTAGACCATCCATAATTCCTAGAAGCATCCAGGCTATGTGTGTGTTTTGTGTGTGTGTGTGTGTGTGTGTGTGTGTGTGTGTGTTAAGAGCAGTTTTAGGTTCATAGCAAAACTGAACAAAAAGTTCAGAGAGTTCCTGTATACCCCCGGTCCCACACAGGCACAGCTTCCCCACCACTGACTTCCTGCACCACAGTGGTACATCTGTCACAATCAGTGAACCTACACTGACACTTCATCACCCAGAATCCATAGTCCATTTGCATTAGGGGTCACACTTGGTGTTCTACATTCTGTGGGTTTGGACAAATGTATACTGACATGTATCCATCATTATAGTATCATACACAATATAATATATAGAATAGTTTCACTGCCCTAAAAAATACTCTGTGCTCTGCCACTTCAACCCTCCCTCCCTGTTAACCCCTGGCCACCACTGATCTTTTTACTGTCTCCATAGTTCTGCCTTTTCCAGAGTGTCATATAGTTGACATCAATCACACAATATGTAGCCTTTTCAGACTGGTTTCTTTCACTTAGAAATATGCATTTGAGTTTTCTCCATGTCTTTTCATAGCTTGAAAGCTCATTTCTTTTTAGCGCTGAATGATATTCCATTGAATGTACCACAGTTTATCCATTCACCTACTTGGTTGCTTCCAAGTTTTGGCAATTATGAGTAAAGCTTCTGTGAACATCCATGTGCAGGTTTTTGTAGGGACATAAGTTTTCAAGTCCCTTGGGTAATACCCAAAAAGCACAATTGCTGGATTGTATGATAAGAGTAATGTTTAGTTTTGTAAGAAACTGCCAAGCTCTTATAAAGTGTCTGTACCATTTTGCATTTCCACTGATAATGAATGAGAGTTCCTGTGCTCTTCATCCTCATCAGCATTAGGTGTTGTCAGCGTTCTGGATTTTGGCCAGTTTAATAGTTGTATAGTGATACCTCATTGTTTTAATTTGCAGTTCCCTATAACATATGATGTTGAACATCTTTTCATATGCTTACTTGCCATCTGTGTATCTTCTTCAGTGAGGTGTCTGTTCAGACCTTGGCCCCTTTTGTAATCAGGTAGTTCATTTTTTTATTGTTGAGTTTTAAGACTATGTATATTTTGGATAATAGTCCTTGATCAAACGTATGTTTTCGTAAATATTTTCTCCCAGTTGGTGTCTTCTCATTCTCTTGACATTATCTTTCATAGTGCAGAAATTCAAAATTTTAATGAAGTCCAGCCTATCAATTGTTTCTTTCATGGATCATGCCTCTAGTGTTGAATCCAAAAAGTCATCCCCATACCCAAGGTCACCTAGGTTTTCACCTATGTTATCTTCTAGGAGTTTTATAGTTTTGCATTTTACATTTAGGTCCATGACCCATTTTGAGTTAATTTTTATGAAGGGTATAAGGTCTGGGTCTAGATTCTTTTTTTTTTTTTTGCGTTACACGGGCCTCTCACCGCTGTGGCCTCTCCCATCGCGGAGCACAGGCTCCGGACACGCAGGCTCAGCGGCCATGGCTCACGGGCCCAGCCGCTCCGCGGCATGCGGGATCTTCCTGGACCAGGGCACAAACCCACATCCCCTGCACCGGCAGGCGGACTCTCAACCACTGCTCCACGACGGAAGCCCTAGATTCATTTTTTGGCGTGTGTGTGTCCAGTTCTTTCAGCACCATTTGTTGAAAATACTATCTTTGCTTCATTGTATTGCCTTTGCTCATTCGTCAAAGATCAATTTGCCATATTTATGTGGATCTATTTCTGGGCTTCCTACTCTGCTCTATTGATACTTTGTCTCTTCTTTTTCCAATACCACATTGTTTTGATTACTGTAGCTTTATAGTAAGTCTTGAGGTCCAGTATTGTCAGTTGTCTGACTTTATTCTTCTCCAATATTGAGTTGGCTATTCTGGGTCCTTTGCCTTTCGTAAACTTCAGAATCAGTTTGTCGAAATTCACAAAATAACTTGCTGGAATTTTGATTGAGATTGCGTTGACTCTGCAGATCTAGTTGCATCCAGGTTGTTTTAAATTAGAAGTTATAATTCCTATCCCATGATAATATTTTTATACTCCAATATGTCCTTTTGCTCAGTTTGAATTCCATTGTATTAGGGCACATTCCTTCAACATGACACATGTACTTTAGGCTTTCTTAATAAATCAAACTGACAAGCCTCTAGGTACCATGTTGAAGATAGATATTTCACCAATCTTATTTTTTCATAATAATGACTTTGTTATTTCTATAAAAATGATTCATCTTATAAAGAATTGAAGACAGTTTGAGCTTATGAAAACCTCCACCCAGCGATAACTACTGACTTTAGGTGAACAGCATTCTAGGTATCTCGAGGGTATTTCTAGTTAGAAGGCTAGATAGAAATGCTTTTATTAAAATGGGCCCAGTCATGCCATTTAAAGAATAAAAACACTACATCAATTTTATGTGAATGTAACAGAAGAAAAAGAAAGTGAAGTAGACATTTCTTTCCCACGAAAAAAAAAAAATTAATTCCTAAAAGATCTCTGTGAAGTTAAGATGATGAGAAACATTGAGAAACTACAGCTGTTCTTAATAAGGTTTCCTTTTTAGATGTCATGGTTCAAGGCTCTGAAGATAAGGGAATAGCCTGCTCTTTTACCAACCTTATCTCTTCCTCTACTTCCCAATTTGTGTGAATTATAACTACATTGACATTATCAGGGTCTATTGCATTTCCTTCTGCTCTGAAACCATAATTCTCAGAGTTATTTAGCCTTCATTTTATATTTAAAATGATTTGTGACTCATCACCAGTACTTTTACCATCACTTCTTCATTCCTGAGTTGTTTTTAAACTCTCAGTTGGCTGAATCATCACTAAGTTTTTCAAGGATGGCTCATCAACGCTGTGTTTTCTGTATTTGAGAATGTTTCTGTGGTCTTTGTGCTTGAATATGACTTGGCTGAGTAAAATATTCTTGCATCACATTTCCTTTTGCTCAGAACTTCGGAGGCATTTCTCCATTGTCATTTGGCAGCATTGACTGTTGGTAGGGACAAGACAGGCCAGCCTAAGATTCCCCTTTAAAATGAAGGTGCCTTTCTTTTTTTCTTTCTTATTCTTCCTCCCCTCCCCCCTGCTCCTCATTCTTCTTGCTCTCCTTCTTCTCCTTTCCTCCTCCTCCTTTTTTTTCCCCCCCCAAATAAATGTATTTATTTATTTATTTGGCTGCGTTGGGTCTTCGTTGCTGTGCGAGGGCTTTCTCTAGTGGCGGCGTGCGGGGGCTACTCTTTGTTGTGGTACGCGGGCTTCTCATTGCGGTGGCTTCTCTTGTTGAGGAGCATGGGCTCTAGGCACGCAGGCTTCAGTAGTCGTGGCATGCAGGCTCAGTAGTTGTGGCTCGCGGGGTGTAGAGCGCAGGCACAGTAGTTGTGGCGCACGGGCTTAGTTGCTCCGCGGCATGTGGGATCTTCCTGGACCAGGGCTCGAACCCGTGTCCCCTGCATTGGCAAGCGGATTCTTAACCACTGCGCCACCAGGGAAGTCCTCCTCCTTCTTCTTCATCTATGTGCCTGAAGAATTCTTTCTTTCTTGTTTATCAGTTTTTCCTGGAAAAAGGTGTGCGCTTTTTTTTTTTTTTTTTTGGCCACACTGCGCATGGCTTGGGGGATCTTAGTTCTCCGACCAGGGATTGAACCCGGGCCCCTGCAGTGAAAGCGCCAAGTCCTAACCACTGGACTGCCAGGGAATTCCCAAAGTGTGCTCTTTTGAGTTGCAATTCCATTCTTCATTCTGGGGAAGGTGGTTTGTATTTTCTTTAAAATGACTACTTTTTCTTTTCCATTTGTTAGGTTCTCTGTTTCAGATTCTATATTTATTCCTTTGTTTCATTGTCTTGATCTTTTATGACTAGTGTCTTCTCTTTTTTAATACTTACCTTTTTTTCTCAAAAGGAAGAAAAAAGCCATCTTACGAAGTTCTCTCAATGGTCTGTGGTTCCAAAGAATGGAGCCATTTTCTCTCTGTGTTCATCGTGGGCAGAGGGAAGTGTAGGGACTCAGCTCAGCCCGAGAAGCGCACGATTTACCCACAGCTTGTGGGCTGGCTGGAGGCTGGCCTGACCTTGGGGCCCCACTCTTGGCAAAGATAGTGAAGATTCCCTGATTGACTTTCACGCCTGATTGACTTTCACGCCTTCTAGGTTAAATCTCTTTAGAAAAATCTCAGAGTTACCCAAACAGAATAAAAATGTCCTTTCTTATTTTGGGGAAAGATTTGCACCGACATCTAAAATAACCCCATTTAAGCTTTTGAAATGGTGTATAGTAGAACTTCGGTGTCTATCCAGAGATCAGTACCTACGCTGTCATCACAGGGTAAAAAAAAATATTCAGTATGTAAATAAAACGGGGGAAAAAAAAAAGATGAACTGCTTTCTCAGTTGCCTGCAAAGCAGAGGCAGAGTTCTTTAGCAGGCCTGCTTGCACAAATGCAAATGTTGAGATGACTTTCCGTAATGTATAAAAGCAAACTCGGCCAGGCACTGATCATGAAATGAACTCACAAATGACTGTACACAGCTGGTGTAAATCAGTGCCACCCGGCAAAACAGAGGAGCCCGATCAGGGCTTGGTTGTTGCTTTTCTTGAATTCTTTCTTAATATATCTGTTTTTTTTAAAAAAATGATTCTGTCAACTGGGATTATTACACTGCATAATGATATTTTTTATGTCCAAACATATGAATAAAATTACTTTCTCACCATGTATATTATGGTTATACATGCTTTCTGAAAGTGAATTAACACAGAAATAAATCTGTGATGTCAAGAATGTACATTAACCTGTTCGGGCCTTATAAATATGTAAAAATAGCATCTAGCTTTTTGCCTCTCTGTGGAGGTATACTATCTTATGCTGAATCTAGAACTGAACATTTTGTGTATTAGCATATACAATTACATTTACTTGATACAGTTGAACAATAATTTTTTTTTCTTTTTTTTTGTGGTACACGCGCCTCTCACTGTTGTGGCCTCTCCCATTGCGGAGCACAGGCTCCGGACGCACAGGCTCAGTGGCCATGGCTCACGGGCCTAGCCGCTCCGCGGCATGTGGGATCTTCCCGGACTGGGGCACGAACCCGTGTCCCCTGCATCGGCAGGCGGACTCTTAACCACTGTGCCACCAGGGAAGCCCTAACAATAATTTTTAAAATACCATGTGTTGGGTGTTGTACCTGGTGGTCTAGGGAATACAATAAAAGGCTTTAATGTAGTCTTATTATGAATACCATAAAAAAACTTACCTTTTTTCTCATTTACCATGATTATCTTAAGTCTTCCCTCCATATCAGTTTATTTTTCAGCCATATCTACTCAGTTTCTTGTTACTTCTGATATGTTAGTTTTATAAAAGTGCCATCAGTTTGTTACCTTTTTATCTCGTTCTGTCATTTCACCTTTGCTTACTTCTTGAATTCATGTTGTTGTTAATTTTTTTTAATTTTATTTTATTATTTTTGATTGCGTTGGGTCTTCATTGCTGTGCACGGGCTTTCTCTAGTTGTGGCGAGCTGTGGCTACTCTTCATTGTGGTGAGCAGCGGCTACTCTTCATTGTGGTGCGAGGGCTTCTCATTGCGGTGGCTTCTCTTGTTGTGGAGCACAGGCTGTAGGCGCGTGGGCTTCAGTAGTTGCAGCACATGGGCTAAGTAGTTGCGACACGTGGGCCCTAGAGTGCAAGGGCTTCAGTAGTTGCGGCTTGTGGGCTCAGTAGTTGTGGCTCGCGGGCTCTAGAGTGCAGGCTCAGTAGTTGTGGCGCACGGGCTTAGTTGCTCCTTGGCATGTGGGATCTTCCCAGCCCAGGGATTGAACCCATGTCTCCTGCATTGGCAGGCGGATTCTCAACCACTGCGCCACCAGGGAAGTCCCGTTAAATTTTTCTGTAGTTCAAAATGCTGTAGGAAAATTTTTTTCTGTTCCTTGGGTTACATGTTTTTCTAGACTTGGTTTTCATCGATCACATACATGTTCCTTTCTTTCATATATTTCTGTAGCTACCCTGCCATTTCTTTTCAATGTCTCATGCTTAACATGGCAGCTCTGGCCAAACCTTTTGTTTGTTTCTGTATAATCTGGGTACATTCTCAATTCTAACAGCGTCTGTACCCACCACTAAGATTTTACAAATGCTAACGTTTTACCATATTAACGAAGTATTGACTTATGCAACCCATTTAGCACTTGCCACAAAAGCCCCATCTTTGCACTTTCTTACCTGAGGATCCTCCTCACCAGGTAGACAGCTGAGACTCTCTCTCCCTGTCTTCCTGACCTCGAGTCGACTTTCTCTGTCTTCACTCTGTTCTGATCAGGAACTCATATTTTCTCAACTTCCTACCATATTCCATGTTCTTGTTTAAAAAAAAAAAAAATCCTTATTTTCCATCCCCACAAAGTGAAAGTACTGAAAACTTAAGTTAATGAAAACCTTGTAAATCTAAGAAACTACAGCATTAGTGTAAAAGCCAACTCAATAGTCCCTTCCTTTTCATCCACTCAGGCACATACCCACACACAGGGCCTCCTTGCCCCTCAGGAGCCTCCCCCTGAGGTGGAAGGGCCAGGGACTCAGGAGCCAAAGGCCTCAGTAGGAATCCCACTTCTGGCTTGCTGGGACACTGACCTTCGGGAGTTCCACTGACCTCTCTGGTTTTGGTTTCCTCATCCCTAAATCAATGCAGCTAATCCTGTCTTCGGAACATCAGTATAAAGATACCTGAGACCAGGTATGTGAAGGGCCCAGCTCTGTCCCTGCACAGATCAGGGACTCGGTGTATTCTCCCACTTTCCTCTCATCCTCAGCCTGTGTCCTCTCTCAGTTAGCTTCTGCCCTCCACTGCGGACAGCCCTCCTCCAGCCTCAAGAGCCATCCTTGAAATCACAGGCAGAGCTAGACCAGACCCCAAAGGTTCTCTAATCACCCCTCCCTTTTTATGAATAGGTAAAGCTGAGGCCCGTAGTTGGTGGCTGAATCAAGAGTGGAAGAACCCACCCAGTGCTCCCGACCACCAGTCCTCTTAGGTTGATGGAAATACTGTCTTTCTGCTCCCCGGTACCCTGCATAGTCCTCTCCTTGGCTCCCCTTAGCCCAGTTCCATCCTGAACCCTCGGTAAAAATCACCTGAAGATATCACCTCCCAGCCTCCCACCAAGCTCAGCCTTCATCCTCTTTGCTGGCTCCCAGCATTTAATGCTTTCCTTCACCCTGTCTGGCCCGGGTTTGTGGAACAAGGACAAAGCTCGTTCTTTTCAGCTGAATTCATCGCCAGCTCCTTCGAGAGGCTGGGTCCTTCAATGTTCTGTCAGAGGCCCCATGCTGCTCTCCTGCCCTCTGGTTCCCTAAGGCGGATCATGTGGACAGAGGCAGCCACATTCTCCTTCCACCCACACAGATCCCTTCCTGGCTGAGGACAAAACTCTACACAGATGTGCAGCCAACAGCATACTTACGAGGCTTCGGAGAGAACTGTCTTGGCCCAGAAGATACTTCTTGGCCCTCAGGCTCCCCAACTCCTGCCCGACCCCCAGTGCCTGCAGGTCTGTCCTCTGCCAGTCTCCAGGCATCTTGAGTCGAGCTGTGCAGAGCACCAAAGGCTGGCTGTACGTGTTATGTTTTAGTCTAGATATCCTTGGGGTTACAGAAAAGAACGTGGTCCCAGCCCCTTGAGGTTTAAAAATCTTGTTGTGGAGACATGGGGATCAAGTGTAAAGTGCACTTTAAGAACTAAATACTGGGAAGTAAGATGCTCTCTGAGAATTAAACCGTATCAATACAAGATGAATTAGATGCAAAGCCACATGAAGGAATGGTTTCCAGACTTGACTGAAATCAGAATGGAGATATAACACAGAGAAACATTAATGTAAAGATTGTGCCCATCAGAAAATGGAGAGAGTGGCCACCGGTGGAAGCCCAGAAAAGGGAGAGCCTTGGAGGCAGAGGCTGGTGGTGCCCATCTGACTGGGGAGACAATGCCCCCCAGGTGGTTGGCATAACTGGCCTTACCCACACCTCCCTGGATTCCAAAGCTTCATCCATGCTAAGCTGCCAGGGGAGTGCAGAAAGCTGGGAGCAGGGGGTGGGGGGCAGGGGTGGACTGGAGTCGCTGGTGAAAGCCAGGCTGTGAGCTCCATGAGGACACTGCTCTTCACGAGCGTTTCCTGAATGAATGCTGCAGGATGAAAACTACCCCAGAGAACGTGAGGCCTGAGCTGGACCCTCAAATATGTTAAAGGACTTAGGTATGTGGACGAGGGGCAGGAAAATAGATATTCCAGAATGGGTGCTTTGCATGGAAAATGAAGGCACAGAAGTAGGGAGAGCACGATGTGTGCAGAGGACCAGAAGGAGGCTGGCAAACACAGCGAGTCCTAGGGTAGGGCCAGGTTGTGAGATCAGATGCCATGCAGTGGGAGCCATTGAGTTCCTCAGAAGGAATGACACAGGATGAAAGTGGTGTTTGAGTATCATCAGCCTGGCTGGGCTGCTGACAGGTGCCAGGAAAGGAATGGGAATGTGGGGGGCAGAGACCGGGGGCCAGGCAGTTAGCTAGGAGGCTGTGGAATAACCCACATCAGGGTCATGGGACTGTTTGCCACAGCAGGCACTAGAAATAAAGTTGGGAAAGACCGGCAGGGATATGTACAAAAAGCACTGCTGCAGCATCGTTTGTATTATTGAAAACAAAACAAAACAAAAAGGAAACAACCCAAATGTCCATCAGTAGGAAAACAGGTAGATGGCTGTGTATTCATATAGTAGAATACTGTACAGCAGGGAAAATGATCAGGGAGCTCTACATGCCTCGATGTCAAGAAATCTTAGGAAGGAAAGAGGGAAGAGGGAAAGAAGGGAAAAACAAGTTTTAGAAGGATCTAACCCATGCTGTCCAATGCAGTAGCCACAAGCTACATGTGGCTATCTAAGCTTAAATTAATTAAAATAAAAATGCAGTTCCTTAGCCCCACTAGCCACATTTCAAGTGCTTGATAACCACATGCAATTAGTGGCTACCATACTGGATGGTGCAGATAACATTTCCACCATCATAGAGAGTTCCTTTGGACAGCGCTGACCTTTTAAAACATACAAAACAATATTACATATTGTGCCTGGATAAGGAATGTATAGTAAAAGTACAATGGAGATCATGCAAATGTCGAACAAATTCAGACAGTGGTATGCCTGGGAAGGTGAGTGTTAGGATCAGAGAAGGGACACTAGGGGCTTCCATGTTTTATCTCCGAAGCCAGGTGGTGGCCAGATGAGTGCTCATTATATTATCATCTATACTTTCCTATGCCTTAAGCATTTCATAATAAATACATTTTTAAAGAAGATGGACTGGGACTTCCCTGGTGGCACAGTGGTTAAGAATCCGCCTGCCAATGCAGGGGACATGGGTTTGATCCCTGGTCCTGGAAGAACCCACATGCCACGGACCAACTAAGCCCATGCGCCACAACTACTGAGCCTGTGCTCTAGAGCCCGCGTGCTGCAACTACTGAAGCTCGCATGCCTAAGAGCCCATGCTCCGAAATAAAAGAAGCCACCGCAATGAGAAGCCCACACACCGCAACGAAGAGTAGCCACTGCTTGCCACAACTAGAGAAAGCCCGAGTGCAGCAACGAAGACCCAGTGCAGCCAAAAAAAAAGAAAAAAGAAGAAGATTGGAATGGACCTGAAGGACAATGTGATGAAGACTGCGTACAGGCCAGGCAGGAGACAAAAATGGCTTGAATTTTTTGCCTGGAAAATGGCAGGAGGAAGGGGGTGGTGCTGCCTGTGGGGATATCTGACCTTCCTCATTCTGGTATCCACACCGTCCCACGTGTACCATTCAGCCACTCCCTTGTTGCCATCACCATCCTCCATCCTCATAGACACTCTTCTCTGGTCCTCGTCGCCCTGGTTACCTGGCCTCCAGACAGCTGTGACGGGGGCAGGCACAAACACCTGTAGAGGCTGGCCCCCTGCTGGTCACACACACACCTCCAGGTGGCCCTCCTGCTGGCCCAGACTTAGCTCCCACAATTCTGACCACAGGCTCCTTCACCCCAGCTCCAAAACCAAGCCGGCCCACACTCCTACAGAGGGCCATTCATGTCCCATTAGTGTCCCAGCAAGGCCTGGGACAGCTGTGCTCTGTCAGGAATTTGCACCAGGAAGCCAGTGGCCCAGGGGAGGTCTGGGCCAGGCGCCCAGCCCTGCTGAGGCCAAGAGTCTCCGGGATACAGGCTTTGGGCCTTAGCTGAGCTTGGTATTTCAGGGGAGAGAGGGAGACTCCGACCCCAGTGGGCTGGGCGCTGGGACCTGGTCATGATTCGGGGCTGGCTGGGTCAGCTAGGCTCTCCTCTTTGGAGCCATTTGTTGTGGCCCCCACTGTGGTGGGGATGCTCTCTCCTCAGAGCCCCTAGTCCCTATTCCCAAAGCAAGAAACCCTAGACCAGGAAATTAGTTAGCAGATCCCATTCTGCCCCTGTTGAGGCACCTGGGGACCTCCTGCCTCTTTCCACTGAGTCAAAACAGCTACCATTTATCAAGTGCTACGTATTTGACATTAATTTTATTGAATCATCCCTGCAAGTCTCTGAGGAAGGTGGTATTATCCCATTTTACATATGAACAAAGTGAGGGTTGAGGGGGTAAATGATTTGCCCAGCTAATGTATGACAGTCATGCTTAGAATGTGGATGTGTCTGACCTGTTTTCACCTCTGAACTCTCTTGACCCCCTTTTCCTCTCCCTTCCTCTGACACTCACCCTGCCTCCCTGCCCTTCAGTCTGTCTCTCCCTCCCCAACCGTTCTCTGAACCTCTGTGTGACTCCCTCCTCTGCTCCTTTCTCTTTGCCCCATTTCCCATCTCCCCTACTCCCTCTCCTTCCCTGACCCAGAAACACAAAGATAATTCACTATACAGTGAATTGTGTACCATCAAGTGGCTGGGACTGCAAAAGCCAGGCTTCCAGGGTTTGGATTCAGTGCCGGTGACCTTTCGTTTCCACGAGAACACGGAATGTGGCATCCAGCAATCTGACCTGAGCCTGACGTGTAAATTCTAATTAAAGAGCAAGCTGAGCTACAATGGTGAGAATAGGAACTAAGAAAATAATATCCACAATATAAGAAAAAGCCTTGCGCCCAAAGGCAAATGGTTCACCTGATGTCTAACTTTGAGAACGGGGTAAGTTACACCACAGCTACTCTGTGGAATATCTTGCGAACATTGCAAAGTGGTAGTTAGAAAGATATGAGCAAGTTGGAGAAATTATAACTACCTAGAAAAAAAAAAGTCACAACCCAACATTGTACATGTGCTATTCCTTCATTAAGGAAAGAAAAAGGAAACATACTAGGACTGTGCTTCTCAAATTGTCAGTGGTAAAGGATGAGTTTGTGTTTTTAAAATTTCCAGTCCATTACAAACCAACAGTTTTGTAAAATACCATAAAAATAAACGACAAACATGTATGCGTCAAAGGACGAGCATCTAAAATTGTACTTTTTTTTTTTTTGTGGTACGCGGGCCTCTCACTGTTGTGGTCTCTCCTGTTGCAGAGCACAGGCTCCGGACGCGCAGGCTCAGCAGCCATGGCTCACAGGCCTAGCCGCTCCGCGGCATGTGGGATCTTCCTGGATCGGGGCACGAACCCGGGTCCCCTGCATCGGCAGGTGGACTCCCAAGCACTGCGCCACCAGGGAAGCCCTAAAATTATACTTTTTTTAAAACTTGCAAAACTAAACAGTCAAAAAACACACAAAACAATCCAATTCGAAATGAACAAAAGACATGAACAGACACTTCACCAAAGAGGATGGCAAATAAGCACATGAAAAGATGTTCACTATCATTATCCACTAGGATATGCAGAGTAAAACCACAATGAGATCTCACTGCACACCGATTAAAATGACCACATCGGGCTTCCCTGGTGGCGCAGTGGTTGAGAGTCCGCCTGCCAATGTAGGGGACGCGGGTTCGTGCCCCGGTCCGGGAGGATCCCACATGCCGCGGAGCGGCTGCGCCTGTGGGCCATGGCCGCTGAGCCTGCGCGTCCGGAGCCTGTGCTCCGCGACGGGAGAGGCCACAGCGGTGAGAGGCCCGCGTACCGCAAAAAAAAAAAAAAAAAAAAAAATGACCACATCAGTTTCCTAGGGCTGCATAACAAACTACCACAAACTGGGCAGCTTAAAACAACAACATAAAACATTAAAAAACATTATTATTATTAGAAAAGCAAAATGAAAACTAGATATACAAGATGCAAGCTGGGGACTTCCCTGGTGGCACAATGGTTAAGAATCCGCCTGCCAGTGCAGGAGACACGGGTTCGAGCCCTTGTCCGGGAAGATCCCACATGCCGCGGAGCAACTAAGCCCGTGCGCCACAACTACTGAGCCCACGCTCTAGGGCCCGCAAGCCACAACTCCTGAGCCTGCGTGCCGCAACTACTGAGGTCTGCGCGCCTAGAGCCCCTGCTCTGCAACAAAAGAAGCCACCGCAATGAGAAGCCTGCGCACCGCGAGAAAGAGTAGCCCCCGCTCACCGCAACTAGAGAAAGACTGCGCGCAGCAATGAAGACCCAACACAGCCAATAATTAATTAATTAATTAATTTTTTTAAAAAGATGCAAGCCTCAATTTTTGAATAAGGTGTTCAGCAGACATAAAACAACTATGTCAAATTGCCGTAAGAGTTCCTCAATGCCCACTCTTGTTTTCTGCACCTGTTGTGCTGAGAAGCAGTAGTGAACATCTGGCAGAATGGCACTGGGCTGTTGACCACACTTTGAGTAGCACCTGCTCAAAGACGAGAAGCAAATACTAGAGGTGGAATTTTTTTTTCCCCTCTTTGGCTTAATTTTTTGTTGTGGAATTATATTGCTATTCACAATGAAACAATTTAAGGAATTCCCTGGCAGTCCAGTGGTTAGGACTCCACTTTCACTGTGGGGGCCCAGGTTCAATCCCTGGTCGCGGAACTAAGATCCTGCAAGCCGCCTGGTGCAGCCAAAAAAAAAGAAACGATTTAAGGCATGTATAGATAGTAACACAAAATAAATTTCCCCCGCGTTCTGGTTAAAGAGAAAAACACAGTTGATGTAAACCACAGCCAATCCTGCCCTCTCCTCCTCCCCTAACTTCACCTCCTGTCCTCCACTCCTCTCTCTCCCCAGTCTGCTTGCCCTCAACCTCCCTCTCTCCCCAGTGGCAGGTCCCAGGCTCTGGTGCACCCCTCCTCAGCCCCCAACATTGAGGAAATCACTTCACCTCTCTGAGCATCAGTTTCCTCGTGTGTGGTGATTATGAGACCCACCTCAGAGCTGTCATATGAGGAGTAAATGAGGTCACCCACACAGCAAGGACTCTGAGCACTGTGTGGGCATGTGCATGTACAGAGTAGGGCCCTCTGGCTGCGTGCAGCGGTCCGCAAACACTCGGGCCAGCTCTGGTCGGCCTCCCAGTCTTGTTCCATCTCACCCTCCCCTCTCAGGCAAACCAGGCTCCTTCTCCACCTCCTCAGTCTGCATCCTCTAACCTCCAAGGGTGCATGTCCTCCCCGTCCAGCTGTGAGATCCGCCAGGCCAAGGGGGTTTTTCCCCAGAGGAAAAGCCAGGCCAGGCTGCTGTATTTTTTTCTCTACTACAACTTGAGGCCCTGTAATTTCTCCCACCTGTAATAATAATAATAATAATAATAATAATAATAATAATAATAATAATAATAATAATGAATACATTCATACTGGCTAACTCAATGAGCACTTAGTATGTGCCAGGCATTATCGCAAGCCCTATCAGTATACTAACTCATTTAACGCTCATGACCATCCTATGAGGTAGGTTCTGTTCTAAGCCCAATTTACAGAAACTGAGGCCAGCAAGCAGGGAAATAACTTGCCCAAGGCCACCCAGATGATAAGCCCCATGCACTTAGCCGCAATGCTCTACACGTTTCCTGGCAGTTTCCCTGCTTCGTGATGGTGGGGACCAGTTCTGTCTTATTCACCCAGCTCAGTGCCTGGCACAAGGAGAAGCTCTGTAAATCTTTGTTGAATGAACAGATGAATGAATGGGTGAATAAATGCTGCTCATTGGGCTATCTTAACCAGTTTTATGTGTATAGTTCACTGAAAGTGCAGGCTTCAAGGATCCCAGCTAAACTCCAGAGTACTGGTTCCCACTTCCTACCTCATGCAAGGGCAGGGACCAAGGCCAAGACCTTGGTCCCTGCCCTTGCATGGTCATTACAATGCAAGTGCTTGGCCACTGGGCCTATTTCCCTTCCAATACACCCACCTCAGAGCTCCTGCTATATCAACTCACTCACCACTCTGCTTTTCTGCTCTCTCTTGATGTCAAAAACAGACACATTCTATTTTCTACATATTCAGAGCAGGAAGGGTCCCAGCATCCCACTTCCAAATGAGCACCTCAAGCACATGCAAGCCACAATTGTATCCATAGTGAAAAGCCTATTCCAAGGCTGGGTGGTTGTCTACTGTTACTGAGAGCCTACTATGTGCCAGTTACTGTACTGGGTGCTTTTTATACATTTGATCTCATTTAATCCTCCTTCCAGTTCCGTTAGGTAGATACTATTACTGTCACGGGTTCAGTTGAGAAAACTGCCAAAAACACAGCTAGAAAAGGAAGAGAACCAGGATTCAGACTTAGGTTGGCCCAACCTTTGCCAAATACATCTTGTCTTCCTCCATTCTGCCACACGCCGCCTGTTGCTTCCTCACCTTGCCCAGTCCTCTGGGGGTAGGATCCATGTGACTCCCTTCTTGTTACCTGTCCTCAGCACCCAGTGGGTGTGACCTGGGGTGCAAGCAGTCGTTGCAGAGGTTACTGTGATTTTGCCCCTGGAGACCTGTCCACAACTCAGGAGGGACTGCGGAACTCACACAGCTCTTGGCCTGAGCCCCTGTTACCAAGCGAAAGGAGGCTTTAGCCAAGGACTCTGAGGGGAGATTAATGCTGGGAGTGGACGCAACTCTGGTCGGGACCCAAGCACCCAGCCCTCCCCGAGACATTGTTTGAACTGGGCCAGGCCACCAGACACAGCCCCTCCCGCCCGCCCCAGCCAGGGTGGTGCTTGTGTGGGAAGGACTTTAACTCCAGCTGCCAGACCCCTGAACGGGAGAGGCAGAGAGGACTGGCCAACATGCACAACTTCCGCAGCCTCCTGGCCCGTCTGCTGCTGCCGCTGCTACTGCTGGGGGCTGCCATGGGCCCTGCCGGAGCCCTCAGTGATGATGAAAAACACGTGATGGTGGAGCTGCACAATCTCTACCGATCCCAGGTGTCCCCACCGGCCGCCAACATGCTGCAAATGGTAAGTGTGGCCAGGGCCCCCACCAACCCCTTTCACGGCGTGAGTGGAAGCTATCTCGGGGATTCATCTCTCCGGCAGGAACAGAGTCCCTGACATTGTAGAATTCACAGGCCCCCATAAGCAGCCTCATTATACAGATGAGGAAACTGAGGCTCAGAGAGACTTGCTGGTCCCTCAGGGGCTTGTATGTCCCATAGCTGGTAGACCCAGGCCTGAAAGCCCTGCTCCCTGATCCAATGACCCCTTCCCAGCCCTTCCTAAAATGCATGTGCCCCTGGGAGGGGGAACACAGGAAGTTCCTAACACCTTGGTGAAACAATCTTTCAGATACCTTCCAAGGAGATGAGAAGAAAAAATAGGGCAGCAGGATGAGTCCCAGCACCCAGGGTAGGAGGGCTGTACTAAGGAGGTGGGGTGAGAACAGGAACCAGAAGTAGACAGGGCTCTGAATCACACAGATCAAAATCTGTCTCGACCACTCACAAGGCCTGTGATTTGGGGTAAGTCCCTTAACCTAGTAAGGACCCTCAGTTTCCCATCTGTAAAATGATGTCATAATTAGAGCTACATAAACATCAACATAGACAGAATCTCACAGATATAATATTGAATGGGGGAAAATGAAATCTAAAAGAAGTACACATACATATATTTTTAGTATAGTAGGGTATATTTACATGAAAGAGATAAAGTGAGAAATTCACCCCCTTCCTGCCCTCCCTGAGGGCTACACTGGCCCTTATTCTCCAGTCACCCTTGGGTGAGGGGCAGTGTCCAGGGACCCCCTAGCTGTTGCCTGAGAGCAAGGTTGCACCAGGCGTCCAAGACCAGAGTTCTAACAGCTCTGTCCAATCAGCTGAAGTGACTCTGGGTGAACCCTTTACCTTCAAAGGCGTCTGTTTCCTGATCACATGGTACGGGCAGTCCCTGCCCTGAGGGTCAGACAGGATGACCTATGAAAAAGATCTAGGAAGGGCTCCACGGATGCACACAGCACCGCCCTTCACAGCCCTGTCGGCCTTGGCAACCAGGAATTGCAGACAACGAACTAGGAGCTCCCGATTCTGTTACCAGCTCTGCCAACAGTTCCCCAGTTGAGGCCTGGAACACATTGTTGGGCCTCAGTTTCCCCATCTGTAGGTCCCTGATGCCCTAGAGTCTTGCTGGCTGAGGCTGGGGGCTACACAGGCTGCAAGCTGCTTTGTAGACAGAGATGGACCTCAGGAGTGGGGCAACATTCTAGGAAGCAGTTCAGATATTGATGGGATATGCTGCTGCCTGGTAGGAAGTGATCTGAGGAGGGGAAGATAAGGCTGGACTGGGACACTAGGATAAATTAGGGACAAGGCGTAGGCTCAGCTTCAGCAGTGGTAAATATAGAGACTCTGGAGTCAGATGGCCTGGGTTCAAATCTTGACTTTGCTATTTATTAGCTATGTGACCTCAGCCAAGTTACTTAACCTCTCTGTGCCCCAACTGTAAATCAGGGATGATAACACTATAATAACTCCCTTGTAGAGTGGTTGAAAGGATGAAATGAGTGACTATATGTAAAGCATTTAGAACAGGGCCTGGCACACAGTAAGTGCGCAAAAAGTGTTTGATAACAAAAGAGGGAATGGATCCAGGGTGAAGCAGGTGGGGGTTATCACAGATTCTTCTCTCTCCCTCAGCCTCCAAGTCTAATCATCACCACTTTTACCTCCCAGAAGGTTCAATTTTTCTTGAATCCTATCTCCCCCCCACCCCTCCGCCACCTCTTTGACACAACCCTGGTTCAGTCTTTCATTTCTTTTCCCACGGAATTCTAGAACAGCCTCTACCCGCTTTCTCAGCCTCTGGCTTCTACTACCAGGATGAATGATCCAACACACTGGCCTGACCCTTTTCAAAACCCTTCCATGGCTCGCATTGGCTCCCTGCTGCCTCCAGATAAAGCCCCAGCTCCTGAGAAGCCCCACTCTATGTGTCTGGCCTTGTCTACCTCTCCAGCCTCCTCTCCTTCACACTTTCTCCTTGAGTAACCCGAGCAGCTTATCTTTCCCCCACCAAAACGTTTCCCGTCTCCATGCCTTTATTCATGTTTGCCCTCTGTTCAGGATGCCTTTCCCCTCTCCACCTGGCCAATGCCTCATCTTTTAACACTTAGCTTAATGTCTCCTTCTCCATCCTCAGGTTGCACTAAATGGCCCTCTTTTGGTGCCCCTATACTACCCATCGCATATCTGTCAGTTACCACATGGTGGCCCAGTTAACAGTTTATGACACTGGGAACTTGGGCTTCTTAGTCCTTGCTGTCACCCCAGGGCTGGCATAGTGCTCAGGACTGTTGAATGAATGAGTGGATGAATGAATGGACTTACTTTCAGATGGTGACCAAGTGGCCAGTGAGGGTGGGTACCTTGACTCTTGAACCTCCACAGGGGTCTCTGGACAACTGAGAAGCCTTAAGACTCACAGGAATGACTCTCTAATGGTGGGACTCCAGGCATCCAGTCAGGATGGAAATTACAGCCGAGCTCTGTAGGAGAGACTGCTTTAAGCAGGGCTGTGTCTCAGTCATCAACAGCTGAGAAATGTCTGTTGAGCACCTGCTCTGGGCCAGCACTGGGCCAGACATGCTGAAGGAGCTTACAGTCTAGTCTGGAGCCCCGAAGGTCATCCCAGACACCCTGAGCCTGGTCCCCAGCACCCTGCCCCTTTCCCGCTCCCTATCCTCCACTACTACCAATTTGAGAGAGCCTCAGGGACCAGTGACTTGGGACAAAAATGCCCACAGAGGGAAAGGGATTCACCTGAGTTTACAGCATTTTACTATCCCAGCCCAATGCTCCCATCCGTACCCCAGGCAGCTGCTCCTGAGAACCCTGGGAGGGGGGGTGGGTGTGGCCACACAGCCCCCTCCCCTCGGGGTCACCCAAGCTCTTGGTACTTTATGGGCTGTCTGGCTCCCACCGCTGGCAGGCCCCCAGAGGGTGGAGCAAGAGTTGCTGCCAGGCCATCCATTTCTAGGAGAGGCCAAGGACAGTTTAATGGGATCCAGGCCTCCTTCCTCAATCTCTTGGTCAGATGCCTTGTTAATCTGTCTTCCCACCCACACTGGGCCCATCCTTCCAGCCTGGGACACAGAACCTCAGAGGCCCTCTAACCTGAAATGCCCCCTCCCACCATCTCACCTGAGGTCCTCCCTGGAGAACACTGCCTTTGGGACCTGACAGCTCTTTGGGCCACCAAGGCTCTGAAAATAGGCCTCTCAGCGAGGGTCACACACACACACTTAATTTTCTTGGGGAAAGGGGTTGTCCAGTTGACAAGAGAGCAACTGGGAGGGAAGCCCAGAGCTGGTAAAGCTGGGCTATCCCAAGGGGAGAGTGGGAGGTTAAAGGGGGTGCTGGCCCCTCAAGTAAGATTTCTGGTGGGTGGGTAGAGGGAGTGGAATGGCTGAATAAACAACCCAGCCCCGGAACATCTCACTGGACATCGTGTGTGCTTCAGAACAGTTCAGGCAGCCCTGGCAGGGGCATCACCACCCACCTTGCAAATAGAATGATATTAGTATTAATTAATAATCCCATTATCAAAAACATCATCTCATTTTTTCTTCCCAAAGTCCTATGAGAGTTCAGAAAGTTAGGCAATCTGTCTACACAGATTGCCTAACTGTGTTAGGCACAGCTGGTGAATGGTCCCAAGTTTGCCTAACCCCGTGGCCTGGGATGGTACCCTCCCACCTCCCCACAGAAGCGCCCCATCAGCACAGCTGTGTTCCAGATCATGTCCACGAGTCACCCTGCAAGGAGGGGAGGGTCTTCGGCCTCCAGAGGCCCCCCAGAACACCCTCCACCTTCTTTTCTGATCCTCACCCAATTTGGACATCCTTACCTCCCTCTCCCACCCTCCTTTCCCGCCTCCACTGAGCCCGAGGCGTCCTCACCTCCCCCTCACAACCTGACCCGCAGAGGTGGGACGAGGAGCTGGCCGCCTTCGCCAAGGCCTATGCGCAGCAGTGCGTGTGGGGCCACAACAAGGAGCGCGGGCGTCGCGGCGAGAACCTGTTCGCCATCACGGACGAGGGCCTGGACGTGCCGCTGGCCATGGAGGAGTGGCACCACGAGCGCGAGCACTACAACCTCAGCGCCGCCACCTGCGCCACAGGCCAGATGTGCGGCCACTACACGCAGGTGCGAAGCTGGACGGGCGGGCGGGGCCACAGGGCAATGGGCGGGGCCGGGAAGGGCCGGGCGGGGCCACCTCTCCAGTCAGAGCCCGGGAGTCCGTAAGCCCCGTTTGCATCCTTCATAAAAGTCATCTCTCCACAGGAATTCATGTGTTGTCCAGGCCCCCAACGAAGTCTGCTTCTCAGACTGTCTAAACCATTTTCAGTTGTCTCTTTAAAAACCACAATCTTCTGAAAACCTAGGCGGCCCCTCTCGGCCTCCTGGTCCTGAAGAGACCTGAATTAGGTGTCCCAGAGCCTTTTTCCTGGAAGGTAGTTACTGTGCCAGGCGATCCTGATCGAGCTCTAAGCAGTCTCGTCCTCTGGCCGAGGTTACACACGGCTGTTTGCCCCAGCAGTGAAGGGCTTCCCCCTGCCTTCGGTCTTCTCTCTCTCACTGTCCCTCTTGTCATTTCTCAGAGTGTCTAAGTTGCTGCTTCCAATCTGCCAGGGACTGATAAAGCAAATACACAATTTTTCTTCTGCCTTGAAAAACTACATACGAAATAAGAGAGTAAGCTGTCACCAAGTGAACGTTTCAGAGAGCCTTCCGAGAGCATTTCCTGCCTCTTGCTATGTCAGGGTTTTATTGCATTTTGTAAGTTTGAGTTTGCAGACAAGGGGCATAGGGGTGTGTGTAGGGGGATTAACATTAGTGTTATTGAATTCTTTTTTTTTCTTCCCAATGCTTATTTGTTGTTCAAACAATAACATGACAAATTTTAAAAAAGGAAAAAGGAAATGAACCAACCATCTTCCCACCCATATCCACCAATTCCATTTTCCAGTGTTTCTTTGGGTGGTATTTTTAGTGCTGATCTTTAGAGAAGGAAATCCTAACATCACCCACCCAGATCAGGAAGTTGTGAGGCCCCAGCCCTCCCTGCCCCCTTCTCTCTCTTCCCTGCCACCTCTCACACTCCCCGTACATACATCCTCCTGCAGGAATTGCTGTCAGTGCCCAGCAGGAGTCGGGCTGCCCCATCTCTACCCCTGTGTTCTCTAAGGCTGAGTGCTTGTGCATTCTGGGGTCATTTCTGCCTGGGAGATGCTCGACAGTGGTCCCTCGGGAATTCTCAGCTGATTCAAGCAGCAAGACCCCAATCCTGGGGAGTTGTGCAGAATTAACAGCAAGAGCCAGATCTCACAACAAAAAACGGGCCTCAGTTTGAGTGACTCCTGGGCAGACTGGGCCTAGAAATAGCAAAGGGAGGCTATATTGGCTTGTCTCAGCCAATGGCAGGGCACAAAGTTTGTTTTGACTTTTTAAAGTTTATACTTAAGACAGAACGCCTTCTACCAGTTAGGAGACCCGCACTTAGAAATGGCAGGGCAGGTCCCTGCTTACTTATGATTTGGGGGGAAGTTTTACTTCCAAAATGGCTCCTCCTGTTCCCTTCCTTGGCCTTTGCTTGTTGCTGATGTTTAAGATTCTCCCATTTGAGATTCATTCCTTTGTATATCCCTTGTTTAAAATGCAAGGGCCTCTAGAAGGAGCCCACAGGAAGAATTCATGAGGGTCTATCAAAGGGGAAGGTTTTCAGAGGGAGAGTCCTAGTGAAATAGTGTGTGTGGTTGGTAGAGGAGAGTAGGCTGCTTGGGACAAATTTCCCCCCAAGCCCCCTGTTCAGAGTTTTGTCCTGAAGCTGTGTGTCCTCAGGGACTTGGATCTTACATATAGGGTTCCTCCTCTCCTCACTCATAGAAGGCTGATGTAGAGAGACACTAGCTAGGAGCCATCTTGCGCAGGCTAAACTGTTGGGTTTTCCCTCCTTCAGGTGGTCTGGGCCAAGACAGAGAGGATTGGTTGTGGTGCCCACTTCTGTGAGAAGCTCCAGGGCGTTGAGGAGACCGATATCCACTTGCTGGTTTGCAACTATGAGCCCCCGTGAGTGGGGAGGGAGCCCTGGGGGAAGGGGGTGGGCAGAGCCAAGGGGAGGGCTGAGCTGGACACAGTCAAGGAGGAGGAAGGGGGCCAATCTTGGGTCCATACCCTATACCCTTGGAGGAGCTGCGAGGGCACCCATGGGAGTCTGCTCTTACTGGCCCGGCAAGTTAGTGTAGGGCAAGTAAGACCCAGGGAGCGCTTCCAGACTAGGTGTGTGTATGAGGGATAGGGACAGGGGTTGGCAGGGACACCCCTCCCCCCAGCATCCTCCTCCCCTCCTGCAGGGGGAACGTGAAGGGGCAGAGGCCCTACCAGGAGGGAACTCCATGCTCCCAATGTCCCTTGGGCTACCACTGTGAAAACTCCCTGTGTGGTGAGTCCGGGGTGGGGTGGGGTGGGGTGGGGGGAGGCAGGTGAGGCAGGGGACTGGATGGTCTGGTGTCTTCCAAGACTCCAGAGTGGTGCGTGGGCCAGGGGAGGAACCCTCAGCGGCCCCACCCCATCCGGGTTCCCAAGCCCGCTTTACCTGCTTTGCCCTCCTTGCGCACCACTTTGGCGCCCTGGCATTCCAAGTGAACAGCTTACTACCCTCCAAGCAGAGGGTAGAGGAGAGTTGGGGGCTCCTTAGCATAGGGGGTGCGGGGGTGGAGGTGGGGGGCGTGGCCAGATGGGTGGTCAGAGGGACTCCAAAGGCCAGGCCTGCAATGCAATGGGTGTTTTAGGAACAGGAATCCAGCGGGAGAAATCCCCTGAAAAAGTGGAAATGCGTGTGTAGAGAGGGGAAGACTTGGACAAGGAGGTGGATGGAGGGGCAACTGTCAGTCACAAGAAATAACATGTATTATCAATGAGGGACATACTCACTGGAGAGGGTGTGTGCATGTGTGTTTGTGTGTCTTTGTAGGACATTTGATCACCTCACCTTGATTGCGGTGGGGTGAGGGATGCGGGGCCCTGCTTGCAGCACTAATGCCAGGCCTTGTGTCTCTTATCAGAACCCATCAGAGGCCCGGAAGAGGCTCAGGATTTGCCTTACCTAGTAACTGAGGCCCCATCTTCCCTGGCAACAGAAGCCTCAGGCTCTAGGAAAGAGGGTATCACTTCTTCCTTAGCAACGGAAACTCCATCCTTCTTGGTAACAGAGGTCTCAGGCTCCCTGGCAACAAACGCTCTACCTGCTGTAGAAACCAAGGCCCCATCTTCCTTAGTAACAGAAGACTCCCCTTCCATGGCAACAGAGGCTCCACCTTCCTTAGCAACTGAGGTCCCTTCCTTTTTGGCAACTCACAGCCTACTCTATTTGGATGAGAGACCGGCTACCCTCCCCAAATCAACCCATGATCCTACCCCCAAATCAGCAGATAAAGAGGCCAGCAGTACAAGAATGCCCTCCAGGAGCCCAGAGAGTTCTCTGCAGCCCAAGATGTCCTTGACGGGGACATGGGAGCCGCTACCCCACACCCAGGAGGAGGGCAAGGCTGAGGCCGAGTCGCCTCATTCCAGTGAGATCTTGGCCTCAGTTTTTCCAGCGCAGGACAAGCCAGGTGAGCTGCAGGCCACACTGGAGCACAAGGGACACACCTCCTCCAAGTCCCTGTCCAACTCCCCCAGTGCCTCTGCCACCGCTAATGCCATGGGTGGGCGTACCCTGGCCCTGCAGTCCTCCTTGCCAGGTAAGGCCTGTAGCGCCCGTCCTACCTTCCCTCCTGGCTCCAGAATGTCAGCACCCTGCCTCTAGTATAGATGATACAGGCACGGCGGGGCATGCACCCTCCGAGTAGGAGCTTCCTCCCTGGCTGCTGGGCCCCACGTGCATGCCTTGGTAAGGTGGGTGGGAGGTCAGGCAGAGCTGTCTCCAGGCTGAGGCAAAGCCTCTCCCTTCCTGCAGGCGCAGAGGGCCCTGAAAAGCATGGCATCAAGTCAGGGTTGAACTCGAGCCCTGGGCACGGCTGGGGCCTCCTCCTGGGACTGCTGCTACTGCCTCCCCTGGTGCTGGCTGGAATCTTCTGAAGGGGTCACCACTCAAAGGCAAGGCCTCATGGGGGGGACCCTAGCCTCATGCCCACTCTGGATTGTCTTTCTCCAATAAGAGACCACAGCTTCCTGGAAGGTCCTCTCTGTGGCCCAGCAGCCCCCTTCACCCCAGCCAGACTCCAGGCCAGAGGCCTTGTGCCCTCAGGAGGCCTCGACAGGGACAATCCTTGGCACTGCCCCAGGATGCCTCTGCCTTTGGGGAGGTCCACCCCTCAGCCAGCTGCAGATTGTTCTGAGCAGTGTTCCTGTGGCCTATGCCCACTCTCCAGCTGTCCTGTGGCCACAGTCCTGCTCTTCCAGGGACAGAAGATCGCAGGGCTTCCCAGGAACCCCTCAGCCCCTTCCAGTCCCCTGGCCTCTTCCTTGAGCCATTGGAGTCTAAGGCTGTTCCCAGGAGTGCTTCCTGCCTTCCCAGGGTGAAGAGGTCAGCTGTCCTCCTGCCACCTCCCCCACCCTGTCCCCAGCCCGCCAAACAAGACATTTCTTGGCTGAAGTCCCTCTGGAAGGGAAAGGCTGCAGGGCATGTGCCTCATCCACAGACATCTTTGCGGGCATGGGGCCTGGCCACTGCGAGCTCAGGTTGCTGCCCACTGACTGCATGTGTCTGGACCCCTTCTGTTCCTCCCATCTCAGTCTGGGGGGGGCGGTGAGTGAGGACTCTGGGGAGGTCCCTGCCTGCCTGGCCTTAGGTTGTCTGCCTGGGCAAGGTAAAGGTTCTCCCTGAGTATCCGGTCCCCTAACTTTCCTGTTTAGCAGGCAGCGGGTGTCGTGAGGGGCAGATGAAGGACAAGCCCCATCTGAGAGGAGTTCTATGGGTGGGGCAGGCAGGGACCAGGGAAGGGAGGCAGCCCCTGACTCCTGAATAAAAGCCTGTGTAAGAGGACCAGTCGCCATGCTTGTGAGCAACAAAGGGGGCAAGGGAGGGCTCTTGGGCGGGGGGCCCTGAGAGGCTCACCTCTTCCCCTACTGACTCATGGCAACTGTTCCTTCTTCACACGCCCTCTCCCCCAAACATTCCATTTAGTTCTTTGAGGCACTTTTCCTTTCCTTCCTAACCCCCGACCCCAAATCTTCAGGTAGCCGGCGGAAAGGGGCTAGGGCCAAGGGTTGGCGAAGGGTGCTGGTCTGACTCTCCCAGCTCTGGGAGTCACTAGTGAAGCCTAGCTGGGTTCATGACCCAGGATCAAGGAGTGGCATACGACCTCTTCACAGGGGTCCTGCTGCCCACGCCCACCCAGGACACAAGGTCTGAAATGTACCTCAGCATGGTTTTTCCAACCCTTGGTGCTTAGAGGAGTCCTGAGAAAGGGCTCTGGAGTCCCAGACACCCTCCAGGGAAGCACAGGATTGTCCCGAAGTGCTGTGGAGCAGGAAAGCACAAGTGTGTGAGTAGGGATAGCAATGGTAGGTGATGAGGGCAGCCTGGGACCCAGCTGGGGCTGGTGGGGAGGGGCAGCTAAACAGGAAGCATACAAATCAGTCCAGGGCTGAAGGCTGTGTGTGTGTGTATGAGATGATAGAATGTATCTCCATTAAGGTATAACTCATATAACTTAAGATTCACTCATTTAAAGTGTACCACTCAGTGGTTTTTAGTATATTCACAGGGTTGTGCAACCATCACCACAATTTGGGAACATTTTTATCACCCCAAAGAGAAACCCCACACCCCTCAGCAGTCACTTCCCATTTTCCCTCCACGCCCCCCAGCCCTTGCCCTAAGCAATCACTAATCTATTGTCTCTATGGGTTTGTCTATTCTGACTTTTTTTTTTGCGGTACGCGGGCCTCTCACTGTTGTGGCCTCTCCCGTTGCGGAGCACAGGCTCCGGATGCGCAGGCTCAGCGGCCATGGCTCACGGGCCCAGCCGCTCCGCGGCATGTGGGATCTTCCTGGACCCGGGCACCAACCCGCGTCTCCTGCATCGGCAGGTGGACTCTCAACCACTGCGCCACCAAGGAAGCCCTATTCTGACATTTTATATAAATAGAATCATACAATATGTGGCCTTTGCGTCTGGCTTCTTTCACTTAGCATATTTTCAGGTTCATCCATGTTGTAACATGAGATAGTACTTTATTCCTTTTTACTACCAAGTAATATTCCTTTGTATGGAATATATTTTATTTATCCATTTATCAATTGTTGGGCACTTGGCTTGTTTCCACATTTTGGCTATTATAAATAATGCTGCTACAAACATTCATGTAAAAGTTTTTGTATGGCAATGTCTTCATTTCTCTTGGGTACATACTAGGAGTGGTATCATTTGGCTACTCTGATCATATAGTAACTCTATGTTTAACTTTTTCAGGAACTGCCAGACTACTTTCCAAAGTGGCTGCACTATTTTACATTCCCACCAGCAATGTACAAGGGTTTCAATTTCTCCACACTACCAACACTTGTTACTGTCTTTTTCGATTATAGTCATTCTAGTGAGTGTGAAGTAGTATCTTGCTGTGGTTTTGACGTTCATTTCCCTGATGGCTAATGATGTTGAGCATCTCTCCACGTGCTTAGTGGCCATCTGTGTATCTTCTTTGGAGAAGTATCTACTCAAGTCTTTTGCCCATTTTTTAATTGGGGTATTTGTCTTTTTATTATTGAGTTGTAGGAATTCTTTACATATTCTAGATACAAGTCCCTTATCAGATATATGATTTGCAAACATTTTCTCTCATTCTGTGGGTTGTCTTTTCAATTTTTCTTGATATCCTTCAAACCCAAAAGCTGTTAATTTTGAGGACTTCCGACTTATTTTTTTCTTTTGCTGCTTGTGCTTTTCGTGTTACATCTAAGAAACCATTGCCTAATCCAACGTCATGAAGATTTATATCTGTGTTTTAAAATTTTTACGTTAATTGTGTGAATTAAAGTGTGAATGTTTCTTTCTGGACTCCCAATCATATTCCATTGATTTATGTATCTATCTTTATGCTAATGCCACACCATCTTGATTACTGTAGCATTGTAGTTAAGTTTTGAAATTGCGAAGTGCAAGTCCTTCAACTTTGTTTTTTTTCAAGACTGTGAATTTCCAGTCTTTTTTCAAGACCCTTGAACTTCCATATAAATTTTAGGATCAGCTTGTCAAATTTCTGCAAAGAAGTCAGCTGAGATTTTGATAGGGATTATGTAATCCACCATTTTAGCAATGTTAAGGCTTCCGATCCATGAACATGGGATGTCTTTCCACTTATTTAGGTCTTCTTTACTTTCTTTCAACAATGTGTTATAATTTTCAAAATATAAGTTTTGTAATTCTTTTATTAAATTTGTATTTTATTAATTTTTACGCTATTATAAATGAAATTGTTTCACTAATTGCATTTTCACTTTGCAAGTGTATAGAAATACAATTGATTTTTGTACATCAATTTTATATCCTGCAACCTTGGTGAATTCATTTATTAGTTATAACAGTATTTTTAGTGGATTCTTTAGGATTTTCAATACAAGATCATGTCATCTGCAGAGACAGTTTTGCTTCTGCCTTTCTAACACAGATATTTCATTTTCTTTCCCAGTTGCCTGGGCTAGACCCTCCAGTACAATGTTGACTAACGGCAAGAGCAGAGCCTTGTCTTGTTCCTGATCTCAGGGGGAAAAACATTAGGTGTTTCACCATTTGGTATAATATTAATTACGAGTTTTTCATAGATGCCATTTACTAGGTTGAGGAAGCTCCCTTCTCTTTTTAGGTTTTTGAATGTTTTCATCATGAAGGGATGTTGAATTTTGTTAAACACTTCTCCTGTGTCCATTGAGATGATTGTGTGGTTTTGTTCCTTCTATGGACAGAATGTATTACATTAATTGATTTTCAGATGCTGACCCTGCTTGCCTTCCTGAGGGGGGAAGGGCGTCCCTCCCTTTGTGGGCCTGTCTTTGCAAGCTAGTCCCAAGTTCTATGAGGTGGTCAGGTGAGGTAGCCTCTGGGCAGAGCCAGACTGTGGAGGCCCAAACCCATCTTTCTCAGTTTTGGGGTGGAATGTACCAGCCTCCTGCAAAGCAAGAACACCTGTTTCCAGCACTCAGGTTCCAGCCCAACCTGTCATATGAGAAAACCTACTAAGACCAGCAGCAGGAATCTCTTTGGAAATTTTCTGGGGTAAATAACAGAAGCCAAGACATGGTATCCCATAGTAGTGAGGGAGGGGAGGAGAATGGGAGGGCATGTTCAAAAGGAGGGCAGGGGGCTGGCACTCTGAGGCCTCGAGGACCAGAGTAGGGCAGGTCTGCTCCCGCACTCTGCTGCGTGACTCCCAGGCATCTGGGCACTGGCGCGGCAACAAGGGCTACAGTAGAGCCCTGCAAAGACCACCACTGCCACCTCGGGCTTCATCACAGGGGGTCCCAAAAGGCCTGTCAGAGGACATTCCAGCTTTGTCCATTGCAATTAGGTTTTCCAGGAGGGGAGGGAGGTAACTGGGTCCCCACAGGGACATTCCCACTCCTGTCACCCCTCCTTTTGCTGACAGCTCAGCTCCCCGCACCTACCCCCCAAACCCTCCACCCTCCACACCCCTCCCCCACCAATTCAACCCAATCTCCTTTCTCAGATAAGGACCCTGTCACTCTAGTTTCCAGGACTGAGAGGAAACATGCCAGGTGCTAGGGAGGGTTGGGGGAGGGGAGCAGGTGAGGCTTCAGCCCTCAAAGAATGAAAGGTTCAGGAGACAAAGGGAGCACTTACCATACACAACACACGCACCTTAATACTGAACTGAAAATGGTTAGGAATAAAAACCTGTACTTAGCTCAACTAAAAACCGAGACAGAGCATCAAAGGTGATTTTCTTGCTGTTTCTGGGTGGAAGATAACCTGGGAAATGTAGTCAAGACCCTGAAATTCAGAAATTCAGAAATCCCAGGGTATTACCTGGGAACGGCACTGCCTCCCCTCAAAGTGACTCGAAAGGCCCACCCAGGCTGGCTCTTTACCTTGGCTTCTCCAGACACCTAGGAGGAGGTGGCTGTCAGAGGGAGGGGCTGTTCAGGACCAGCTCAGCTCAGACTCCTGAATCTGGGGGACCACAGGAAGGAATTGCTGCAAAAACAGGACTTGAGGGTGGAGCAATGGGAAGAAAAGTTACCCCAGGGCAGTGGTCAGTGCCATGGGAAACCACACTGGGCTAGAGAAAGGTCATGTGCCGTGCAGCAGACACACCTCTAAAGGGCCTTCCTCCTCTACAGAACTGGTGCTAGCGAGGCCTGGCCTGCTCACCTTGCCGTGTGCTTTCCCTCCCTGCCACTTCAGCTGTCTGAAGCGAGTGTGAGATCTTAGTAACCCCCACCAATGTACATTTACAGGATACCTGCACAGGCATGCTCCTGTGTTCCTGGGGAACAAGGATACGTAAGGTAAACTGGGGCAGCTGTTACTAGGCCAATGGGGAAAACCAGTTCTGCAAAAGCATCCCGGGGCCTTCCCTGGGCATGACCCAGCCCATACCTGTGAGGAAGTATGACCAAAGTCCCAAAGTCCAGCTCTCCGAAGCCATCTCCCCTACAGCAAGGGCAGAGAAACATTTGGGGAACCAAGCTGGCCCTCAACTGGTATTAAAACCCATCAGCTGGAAGCCCACGGTCTCTAGGGGCCAGCAGGTTCCATTTGTAAGTTCTGCCTGTTTATAGGCAAAAGCAAATGTTGGGCAGAAGCAAATGAAGGGAGCTTTGCCTTTTCCAGAGAAGGCCAAGCTCAGTGCTTCAGCTGGGCCTGTGTCCACTCCTTCTGCTGTAACCACGGGACTGCTACACCAACCGACTTGGTAAAACCCCACAATGTCATCTGCAAACAGTCTGAGAGGACAGCTGGGGGTTTGGGTGGAACATTTTCTGAAGCTGGGAGGACCTTTAGAGCTCCTGTCTCCCTGGGAAGAGGTCTAGGCACTAGCTGTTGCTCTGTGAACTGGAGTCTCGGCTTGTCTAATTCAGAAAACCACCCAATGATCTGAGCCTTCGCCCTGCCCCCCCCAACACCCCCCCGGCCTGCCTTCCGGCTGATCTACACCAAGCCCGGGCACTTCTCATGCCCAGGCCAGGCTGCCCCTAGTCCTGTCACTTTACACACAACCCTTCTCACACAACCACAAAGGACTGAGAAAGACCCTGCAGACAGTTAAGCTCATAAAAATAAGAGACTCCCCACAAAGCTCCAAACCACCACCAATGAATTTATTTGAGGGAGAAAGGGTCAAATCTTATTAGGAACTTTAAACTGGATAGGAAAAGACACTGATCTGCCTAACATCTGGGTGTTCACAAGTGCACAGGTAACCATATCCTGCACGTAAGGCATCACCATTAAACCAATGAACATTTGACGAGAAGGACACGTTCTGAGCAGTCACATGATTTCCCTTTCAGAAGGTGCTGCCTCATCAGAAAAGTAGTGTTGAGAAAAACGAAGACAGTCTCCTAGCAAAGGCCTGGACATGACAGCGGCCTCGTGAAAGGGGATCACACCTTATTTACAAAGCAAGAGAGCGACACTCCCAGCTGAGCTGCAGGATGAGAGCTGGGGCTGACTCCAGGGGTGTGAATGGGGGTTGGGACCTGACTTCATGAGCCTTTGCTCATCCAACGTGGGCCTCCACAAGCCATTCTTCGGCCCCCTGCACAAGACAGACTCAGGAAATCTGCAAAGTAGGGGGATTCTGCCCCAATTTCCCAGCCCCACCCCACCTCCCCCAGGTCTAACAGTGACCAATCCACTGGACGCAGCCTCACCCCCACCCAACCCCTACTTCTGGACAGACACATGGCATATATGGAAACCGAAGCCCAGCTGTGCTGGAGCACATCTAGGTGCTGCTGGGTTGGCTGTCTTACAGGTGCCCCGAGATGATCAGGCCTCACCCACGGTGGCCAGGCTGAGAGAGCGTGTTTTTTTTTAGGTGATTCAGGTTACTCCAGGGCAAAGCACGATCCTGATGACACCCGGCGGAAAAGCAGGCTGGAGCCTCGAAAGAGCTGGCCCTGGATTGGAAGGAGCAGTAGGGTCAGTGAAAGGGAGGCCATGCTTCTCATCCCACCCCAGAGCCAGGCCAGCGAAAGACAAAGAAGGGTCCAGTAGCTCAGAGACCCCAGAGTCGGAGATAGAGGGCCTAGGTTTGCATTCCTGAGGGCAAAGTCAGAATCTGCTCTGTGCTGAAGCACAAGGGAGCAGTTTACTTCATGCCACAGGGTGCCCAATATATATATTTTTTAATTTATTTATTTTTGGCTGTGTTGTGTCTTCGTTGCTGTGCACGGCCTTTTCTCTGGTTGCGGCGAGTGGGGGCTACTCTTCGTTGAGGTGTGCGGGCTTGTCACTGCGGTGGCTCCTCTTGTTGCGGAGCACAGGCTCTAGGCGCACGGGCTTCAGTAGTTGTGGCGCACGGGCTCAGTAGTGTGGCGCACAGGCTTAGTTGCTCCGCGGCATGTGGGATCTTCCTGGACCAGGGCTCAAACCCGTGTCCCCTGCATTGGCAGGCGGATTCTCAACCACTGCGCCACCAGGGAAGTCCCGGGTGTCCAGTATTCACCGGGCTACTGAGTAGGAAACCCCCAGAGGAGACTCACTGCCCTCTGGCTTCAGAGCCCAAGTGGACTGGGGCTCCTCCAATATTAGAGGATGTGATGCATGTAGGACCAACTGGATTCGCTGGAAGGCCTGCGTCTGTCTCTGGCCTCCCTGCTTTCCTCCTATCCGTCCTTTTCTCAACCTTGAGGCCAGTCAGTGTGCTAGCTCCTCCTGCCCAGGCCACTGCCCCATTTTACTCTGAAGTCAACCAAGGTCAGGAAAAGTCAGGGATCTGTCCTGGGCCAGCCACCTGGATCCTTAACCCAGAGCTCCAGCCAGCAGGAGGGTGCTTGGGCATAGAACACAAAGACTTCAAGACTGGCAGACTCAGGAAATCTGCAAAGTAAGGGGATTCTGCCCCAATTCCCCAGCCCCACCCCACCTTCCCCAAGTCTAACAGTGACCAATCCACTGGACGCAGCCTCACCTCTCAGAAGGTGCTGCCTAGGCACTAGCTGTTGCTCTGTGAACTGGAGTCTTGGCTTGTCTAATTCAGAAAACCACCCAATGACCCGAGCCTTCGCCCTGCCCCGCCCCAACACCCCCCCCCCCCGGCTTGCCGCCTGGCTGATCTACACCAAGCCCGGGCACTTCTCATGCCCAGCCAGGCTGCCCCTAGTCCTGTCACTTTACACAAAACCCTTCTCACACAACCACAAAGGACTGAGAAAGACCCTGCAGACAGTTAAGCTCATAAAAATAAGAGACTCCCCACAAAGCTTGCCAAGCTCACCACATGGCCCAGCTCCACCCTCAGGCTCTCCTGGGCACCTGGGGCATCCTGCGCGGGTAGAGGGAGGGGCCGGCCTCCAACATGCCAGGTGTGTTTTCATCCCAGGTTACTTGAGGTATAAGAAGTTCTTGGGCTTCACCACCTACCCTGTGGGCTCCCTCATACTTGTTCTAAGAGTCTTGGAGAGTTGAAGAAAAGAAGACCTTGTCTGATGTGTAATTCTTAAGTAAATTCAGATCTGACAACCTCAAACCCCTTCTACAGGTTACAGAAAAAAACAGAATGAACTTTTTGGCCAATCCAATAAAATAAAGTGAAAATTTAATTTAAATGCCTCAAACCAAAAGTCTACATCCTCTTTATCCTCCTTACAACATCGGATTCCATGACAACCCCTTAACTTTCCATGTAATGAAGAGTCCACAAAACCTTTCCATCTGACTGATGTGGAAAAGTGAGAAAAGCCTCCCTGGAGAGCAGGCTTACCTGCACACTCAGGTACTTCCAGCAGTGGATCCAGGATTTGAACACTGGGGAATAAGGGGGTAGCCCGGCCTGCAGCCTGCGGGGAAGGAGAGCATGTTAGATCCAGAGAACAGCGGGAGACAGATCAGCTAAGGAAAAGGAGCCCTCGTGAAGAAATGGCTTGGGGCTGCCACCACCCCCATACCAAACCACAGGTTCCTCCCAAAGGGGTGTGATGAATCCCAGAGGAAGCCAGGGGCCTGGTGGGCCAAGCCCACACATAGAGCAGGTGGGAGGGGGCAGGGCACTGGACGGGCTCAGCCAGGTCCCCCCAGCAGCCTTGGCAGGGTGCCTGCAGAGGGGCACACACCTACCCGCAGTTATTCACGGCCATGAGATCACCGACCAGCAGGAAGGGGTAGGTCAGCATGCTCACTGCGATCTGCAGGGAGACCTGAGGGTCAGTGAGCCCACCTACCACCAGCCCCCGACCCGGGCTCCAGGAGCAGGCACACCCTAGACCGAGGCCTGCCTCCAGCCATCTCCAGAGCTGGCCTCTGAAGCCCCGCCCAGGCCCCCAGCTCAGTGGGAAGAGCAGCTGGCCAGACTTACCCCCATCACAAATTTAGTGTAGCTCCGGATGGCCAGGGCCTGGCTGAACTGCAAAGACAAAAAGGGAGACTGGTTTGCCCCAGGTACCTGGGGATGCAGACTTCAAACATGCAGGCCCCCGCCCCGCCTACGCTGCCTGGTCTGCAGCCCCTTCACCTCGCCCTCCGCACTGGCCTCACACCCCCTCTGCACTCAGCTCCTCACATGCCCGCGGCACACGCTGCGCTCCCTTTCAGGGCCTGCCAGCAGCTTCAGTGGCCTGGCAGTCAGAGCCAAGAGAAGATCTGGGAGGCAGAAGTGGGATATCTGGACTGGAGGGCCTTCTGTGACCCAGCCAGGGATGGTGAGTGGAAGAGACGAGGTAGGTGGGATCATGGGCTGTGGCCTACGTAACCTCCTCCGAGCTGTAAGCTGCGAGGGCTGGGCTTTTGTTTGCCTTGATCAGTGCCTGCCCAGGGCTCAGCGCACAGTAAGTGCTTACTGAATGGAAAGTCAGGCACCCATCTGAACCGCACACAGAATCCTGGGTCCTGTAGCATAAGGTGAAGGGCAACCCTGGGCTTACTGCCACCCTACCTCACCAAACTCTCGCCCCCTTCAGGCCCCAACTCCTGAATTCAACTTTGCCCATGAAACAGCACTGAACTACAAAGGGTGACTACCTATCCCTCAGCTTCCTGTGACATGGCCATCCCACCCGATGGATGCCCTGCAACCCTGGGCGGAGATTTGCTCAGCCCTCTGCGTGAGTGGCAGCCTCATCTTAGCCTTTAAGCCACACACAGAAAAGCACGTGAAAAATACTCTCAGTGAAGTGTCGACTGCTGTTCTCAGTGAGGTAAGTGCAGTAGCCCCTGGTCAAACACCTGCCCACCTGGACTGGAGGAACCAATCAGCTGTGGGACACCCCTCCCCCTCAAGGCACCCCAGCTGTCCCAGGCTTGTTCTGTATGTGAAGGCAGTAGCTGACCCACCCATAACGCCCTTGAGAAAGGGGCATTGTGCTACTGTAACTGCAGGTGGGAGCTGCTCTCTATGGAGCAACTGTTATCTGCTCACATTAAAAGGCCAGTAAGACTCACCTACCCAATTCAAATGGCCAGTTTCCCTCTGCCCCAGCTGCGAGCTCTCAGAGGAACCCCTCACCACAGACTCTTTCCCAGACCGCCCCCACCCCGGAACTGCCATTCTGGGGCCCAGACACAGACACACGAAGACTATGAACCCCACCCACCCCAACGAAGTGATTCTGGCAGACAGGTCCCCAATCCCTCACCCAGCCTCCGATGGTGGGTGATTCCCACTGTCAGAATGTCTGGCTCCCAGGAACCCCTGCCTATCACTGCTCCCCAACTCTTATCTTGGGTCAGGCCGAACCAGCTGACCTATGAGATCCCCAGAAACCTTTCCTCAACAAGTGCCTTTTAGAAGGACCAAGACCTCCCCGTGCCTGACCCAATCTGCCGAGGTCTGTGCATACCAGGCTGTGTAGACCACTGCTAACAAGAGTGGGGTGCACCTGCATGGGACACTTCCTAGCTGACTGAAGCACCCTCAGCCTGGCCCAGGGAAAGACCTAGTCCCAGCCCTGTCAATTCGCAGGCAAGGGCCCCAGGAGAGCCCTTCAATCTCTGGGTCTCATCTGTCTGTAAAACAGGATGTTATACCTGCTCTGTTCCTTTCACAACTGAGGTGCTGCCAGGATCAAATGTCATAATGTTCACTAAAGGGCTTGAAAAAGCCTAAAACACTGAGCGGAAGTTCAAGGGTTATTATTAGCTGGTCTACATCCTGATTTACCAGGGATCCCTAGTTTGGTTTGGGTCACTGCCTCAAACTAGCCATGGATAAGCTAGGGTCTGTTTGACCTAAAGCTGCCCAGGGACGGGCATTCCAAAAACCCCTCTATGTCTTGTTAGCGATCTCCTCTCTCGAGGCCGTTCTCCTCGGAGGCAAAGCTGACCCAGGGACAACCAGAGTCTTCTCCTCAGACCCCTCCCCAGAGGCCCTCTCCAGCCCTAGGGGCCCAGTACTCAGAATCCCAAAGTCCTCAAGTCTGCCCCAGACCCTGGGCATCAGCAGTACATGGAAAGATGGACAAGTCCTTGTTCCAACCAACCTGGGAACCTGGATTCTGGTCGTTCCCCAGCCCCCCTGGGGTGTCACTCACGCTGTCATCCACCAGGTAGGCATTGATGAAGTGGGCCAGCAGGTTACAGCCCCACAAGAAAACCACATCTCCCAGGAGGTGAGGGATTAAGCCGCTAAAAAACAAGGTGAGCAAAGATGAGCAGGGGAGGGAAGAGAACATTTCCTGGGGGCTCCACACCCAGGAAGCAGACAAGGATGTTCCAAGCTCAAAACTTCAGCATATCCACCAGCAGCACCTCGGGAAGGAAGGCCGCAGGGGCCACATGGGCCAGCAGCTACCCACAGCAGGAAAGCAGTGTTCCTTTCTCCACAGGGAGTGGGGGCGGTATGTGTGTTATATGCTACATCTGACAGCACAAGTTAATGGTCTCACAAGCGGTGTTCAAACCACAGAAGCTGGGCCTTAAGATGTGAATGGTGCAAAATCCGGGATTTTCCAATGCAGATTATGAAAGAGTACCTACACGTTAGCCGTCTTCTCCTGGCCTTTTTACCCAATCCACTCTCACAAAACACTTTGCTCAGTGCACCTGTATTCACCCCTGGAATGTTCCACTAAAAACATTCCATACAAGCTTTTACAAGGAGGGCTGACTTTTAAAGTGATGGCCTTTAGAATGCGCATCTCTACACACTAATGTGAAGTTTCCCTAAAACACAGTGCTGAGGGCAAAAAGCCAGATTGAGACCAGTGGGTCCTGTGTGATACTTGTGGGTTTGGGTTTTTTTTTTCTTTTTATTTATTTATTTTTGGCTGCATTGGGTCTTTGTTGCTTTGTGCGAGCTTTTCTCTAGTTGCGGCGAGCGGGGGGGCTACTCTTCGTTGCAGTGCGTGGGCTTCTCATTGTGGTGGCTTGTCTTGTTGTGGAGCACGGGCTCTAGGCGCGCGGGCTTCAGTAGTTGTGGTGCACAGGCGTAGTTGCTCCGCGGCATGTGGGATCTTCCCGGAGCAGGGCTCGAACCCATGTCCCCTGCATTGGCAGGCGGATTCTTAACCACTGCACCACCAGGGAAGCCCTTGTGGGTTTTTTTTTTTGAATGTGTTTATTTGCTTGTTTAGATATAGAAGGACATGGAAAGATCTCCAGGAAAACAGCTATCTCTTGGAGAGAGGACACAGAATTATGATATTTGAACTTTCAAAAATCTTATTTCAAAATATTTGAAAGTTCAAAATACCTGTAACACATCTATGATATGAGAGATATAAATAAAGTGAACCTTCATGAATGCAATTTCCAATCCTGTTGCTTCCACCTGTGCTCAGACTGACTTTTCACAGGTACACTCAGTGCTTTCTGAGTATGTACATCACCTGTTCTACAAACACGTGAAGAAAAAAAAAGAACCCAATGGGTAAGGTATCTGTTGTGTGGGAATCCTACTCACACACCAGAAAAGAATGTATACAATGTGTGAAAAACACCAGAGGTGGTGATATGTAGTGTTTTAGGGTCTGAAGCACCAGTCACACAAGCAAATATTTATTCACACACATATATATGCACACCCATACATATGTGTACATATACATAGACATGAATATACATATGAATATGTGCGTATATAAATCAAGGTTTATCGACCTTGACACTATTGCCCTTCAGGTCTGGACGATTCTTTGTCATGGGGGCTGACCTCTGCACTGCAGGATGTTTAGCAGCATCCCTGGTCTCCACCCACTAGATCCCAGCTGTGACCATCAACAGATGTCTCCAGACATTACAGATGTCCCCTGGAGCAAAATCACCTCCTAGTGAGAAGCACATATACACACACGCCTACACACAGAACACCTGGCCGATGATGAAACCACAAGATGAGTTAACAGAGCCCCATGTCTAGTGTACTGTGTATTTAACAGCATGTGTCTCTGCCTAGACCTTAAAAAAGCAAAACAAAAAATATTTGTCAGGCCTGGACTTTGGGTTCTGTTTGTAGTTTACAGTCTTTTCGGTGTGAGCTTTCTTTACAGGTGGAGTAAGATGGGTGTGAGACACCAAGGAGGGCAGGGGGTCCGGGGCCCTCAGGAGACTGTGTGCCCTGAAGACATCTGCTCTGCAGAAACACAGGCCCAGCACAGCCAGGTCTTGACTTTTTAAGAGAAACCAGAAATAGGGATTGTTTTGTGAAACAACCTAAATGTTGAATATGAAGAACTAATTTCTCAGAAGTGCTATGTCAAACAGGATCCATCAGCTGGAGTCAGCCTGTGAGCTGCCAGGGCTTGACCTTCAGCCCGTGTCACAGATTTTCAGTGACTTTTCAGCAGTGAAACCAAGGATGAGGGAAGACCTGAAGACCAGCCTCGTGCCCACCCCCAGCCCTGGAGCACATGGACGGGGACAGTGGGGTCGGGGGTGCGGTTTTGGCCACCCCCACCCCCAGCGTGCTGGACAAACAGTACCATTTCTGTGTAAGCCGCAATGTGGACAGAGCTGGGCAGCTTTGTTCCCGATGATCCGTAGCGCGCATAGGCCATGGAGCTCTACGGGCCAAGGAGCAGCTGCTCAGGCAGGGACAGAGCCCTGTGGTTAGTCTGAGGCCAACAGCTGTGGCCTGAGGGCTGAGAATGCGCCTGTTAGTAGAGCCATGCTCCGTGGCCAGTTACGGGGTGTATAAACTCACGTACACAAAGAATCCCAGCAGCCCCTCTTCTTTGAAAATCTTCCCAATGGAGCTCAACACGCCGCTGTGGAGAACACAGGGATACAACGTCACCCGGGCACCTTGGAGAAGCCCATGCCCTGGTGTGAAGCAGAGCCTGCCACCCTTGCTCAGAGCCATCCAGTCCTGGCCGGGATGGGGAGGGGGCATTCTCTGTCACCAGGCAGAACCCAAGTGTAGATGATTACAGCTCTGTTGGGGAGTGAGAGGACGTCTACGCAGTTTATGGAGACTGGGGAAACCCAACCACCCACAGGGGCAGAACCCCAGTTCTCTGCTGCTTTTTTCTATGGATCTGGAATGTAGGAATGAACCTTCTAGCCTGGGCTGCTGCAGAGGCGACGGGACCTTCTCCTGCCTGGCTCTAGTGCTTACTTCTGGCTGAACAACCTTCTGGCAAAGAAGCCTGCATGTCCCACAGAGAGAGGAGGAGAGGTGGCGAGTGGAGAGAAGCACCTTCCCAGAGGGCAGAGAAGGAATACAGGGCCCTGCAGCAGGAGGCCCCGTGATCAGACTGCACAGACGCAGCTTGGGAAAAGGCATCTGGCTCTCCCCAGCAGGGAACTCGGGGATGCGTACCCTGCCCACTGCAGCCTGTTAGAGATCACAGGACAGGCTGGGATGTCTTAGGTGTGAAATGCAAAGGAGGCTCAAGTGCAACCTCTGTGACCTGTGACAATGCCAAGTGACCTGTTCTGCATAGAGGCTCTGCGAAGCCAAGAGGGCCAGGGTAGCCTAGGAGAAAGACGGTGGGAGCCAGAGCCCTGCCAGGCCCCGCTACCCTTCCTCTCAGGACAGTGGCTCAGCCCACTGGGTTCTAAGCCCACTGGGGGAATGGGCCAATTTCCCATTAGTGAACTCAAAATGAGGCACCATGGCAGCCAAGCTTCCTGGGGCAGTGGCCCCAAGGACAGCAGCAGAAAACAACTGAACCCAGGAAATAAGAATCTGAGCGAGGAAGGATAACAGATGCATGTACTCCTGCCACGAGCCTCCAGGACCCACCTCCTGTCCTGCACTGAGCCTCAGAGGGGCAGGGAGGGCACAAGTGCCACAGGGAAGGACTGTGTCAACACACCTATGCCCCTACAGATCCAGCTCAGTGTCAGGCATGGCAGGTGCTGGGTAAATATTTGGTAAACAATGGAAGGGCCAAGCCCCAAGGCCACGGGGTAGACGGCCGCTTAGGAGAGGATGAAACAAACTCTAAGCTGGCTTCTGTGACAGCTGGAAAAAGGGCTAGGGCATAACCTAGGGGGTCTAGGAGGGAACCCCGCCAGGACTCCTAATCCAACTGGACTCCTGTCCCACTCACCCCTCTGCAGGGCATCTAGGCTCATCCAGGGCTGCCCCAGACAAGAGAGGGAGAAAATACCCCTGGACCCAGACTATGGAAGCCACTACCCCATTCCTCTGAAGCTGGCACACAAGAAATAGGGCAGAAAAGGGGCAGCAGCTGACCACAGTATGGCCTGTCCTGGCAGACTCTGAATAGTGACAGGGCCACTCCTGCCAACCCTAAGAATTACCCACCTGTACTTGGCCTCCCGTCCCACAAACTGGACCATGCAGCGCATTGAGATGACTGAGGAAAGAGAAAACACAAACAGGTGACATGGTGGCCAAAGCCCAAGACTCCCCAGCTATGGGTGGGGTGCCCGGCACAGTGGCCACTGCACAACACGGCCCGTGTCAGAGCGCGGGAGGGGAGGAGGGCCCCTGGGATTCCCCATCACACCCCATGACCACGGCATCCCATTTCTTCTGGCTGGGAAGAGCCCCAGCTCCCTTTGGACTGAACTCCCGGCCAATTCCAGTGATACTACTTCCCAGTAATTCTACCGCTGCCCGTCTACAGCCCATGAGGGGTCACCCCACGGCTGACATGCAGTCTCCAATGGGGCGGCTCACCATGCAGGGGGTGGGCCAGCATGCGGGACACGCACTGCATCATCATCTCATAGGAGGTCTGCAAGAGAGCAGAGGGCGGGGACTTGGTCTGGCCTGTCTCTGGAAGTGGTGCTCACTGGGAGCTATAAGCACTTACATGGGAAAAACTGGGATCTGCAGCACCCATGTGGGGTCGGTCTACCTCAGATGGCCCCCCTTGTCACCCACACAAAATTCCCTCTGCCCAGGACTGCTGCCAGGTCCCAGGCCAGGTCCCGTGGCGGCTGAGAGGCTTTCTGTGATTCCCTGCAGTGGCCCTGCTGGGGCTCCTTCCACATCCCACTCCACTGTGCACACAGCAGGCCCCAACTGTGACTGTTCAGTGACCTGCCCAACTGGGCAGTGAGAGATAATCAGGCTCTCCTCTCCAATTCCAGGTACCCACCTCCTTCACCACTTTCTTCAGAGAAGTCTTCATGTCGTCTTTGTTGGCAACCTGCTCAATCTCATCTGGAGGGAAAACCTGAGATGCAAAGAGCAAAGGTGGATCAAAAGCAAAATACAGGTGTGCCTCTTCGATGTAACTTTGAAGGGATGGAGAGGGCAGGAAACAGCTCCTACTATTTTCCTGGCCATGTCCATTAGCTGGGCCCACCTTGGGTAACCCCCTGGGGCTGGAGCTAGGGGGGAGAAAGTCCCTGCCTAGTGTCACATTTGTAAGAAAGCAGGCAGATGGTGAGGCAGGGGCCTTTCCAATTGAGGAGACTCGGCGTTGGACCACCAGGGCTTGGAGTCTGGCTTTGGTGCTGGGGTGGAGCCCTGACCAGTCTGGGAACCGAGAAGCAGGACCGGTGCACATGGCTGCCTCCAGGGGTGGCAGGGGGCTCAGGGGAACCTCGGGCAACCGGTCCTGGCTTCACCCCGGGCTCACCTTCTTCATGCTGCCCCGGGTCACGGTGGAGAGGGCGTTGGACATCAGCCGGGGGCTCAGGCCTCGGAATAGCCCTATCTTCCCATCCACTTGCACAATGTACTTGGCTACAAGAAAGCAGAGGTGGCAGCGTCACGTTCAGCCCAGACGCACCCACTCCTGGGTCACATTCACACCCAGACCAGACGCAGCTTGTCCTTCTTCAGTACCTGCTGACTTCAGTCACGGAAGGGAAGCACCGTCCAGGACCCCGGAAGCAATCGGGCCCCACCCCCAAACACCTTTTCTAGCCCATTTCTTTTTGTAAAACCTTCAAAACATATTTTTCTGACAAAGAAGTTCATACGTTTTTCTTTTTGTAGCTTGGAAAATCTACTTGGCAAACTTAGCTACAGTTTCTCAACTCGGCAACTTAAGTGATGCAACCTAGGAACCAATTCTGTTGCTTATAAAAAATGTTTTTCTCTGGGAAAAGAAAAAATGGAAAAAGGCAACCACAAGTGATGATGAAGTTTGCAACCTAAGGCAGGGGAAAAAGGAAAAGGAAGGGCTGCCAGGGGAAAGGCTCTAGAGTGTCCTTTGAGCATGCCACGGAGAGGGCCATCCCCACCTTGTCACTGTGCTGCATCCAGGATCCCACCTGGCACTTACTGGCATTTATTAATTACAGGGGGGAAAGCCAGTGGAGAAGTAACTAAAACAGAGGCACCAACGAACTATTCTACAGAAAAAAACTTAAGTGGTCAGGGAAGCTGGACCCTGACCCTGTTTGAGTCAGTGTTTTTTTGTTTGGGTCTTTAAAAGGATACTTTCTTAATGTTTTGCTGTTTTATTCAATATCAACTTTTAAATGATGTTCAAAAAGGAAACGTATTTTTATAAACCTGCATACCTGGAAGCTGGCAGAACATTCCCTCAGACAATGTGCTCCCCTCGAGCCAAGACTTTAGCTCTCCAGCACCGCACAGTGGCGGGAACCAGCAAGGGAGGGTGCCGTTCTCTCCTCTGCCACATGTCTGCCAACAGCAATTCCATGTGGCAGCTGTATGGGCTTCCCCTGGTCCCGAGAGCACCTGGTACCTGCTTGTTTGGCTTCCTGAGATTGGGGTGGTGCTGGAAAGACAGGAGTAGGAGGAGAGAGGACACTGGGCGACGTGGCCAGGACGCCCTGCTTCACGGAGTGAACAGGCAGAAAGAAGGTTTATTTTGGGGGAGGGGAGCGCCAGTCAGCAGAAGGGAGAGGTGGCGGGATAACGCCTGAGTGTGGTCTCCAGCAGGACACTTAACCTCTTTCCATCCAATTTCCTAGCCAGAAAAAAAGGGAGTAAGGACCCCTATTTCTCCCCATCTCAGAGCTGAATTACGAACAAGTGAGAACAGACAAAGGTATGCAGAAACGTCTACAGAGGCCTTTGTGGGCCCAAAGGGCCCCCTGGCTGGCAAGGGGCTCCATCATTCCATGGTTTCTCTGTGGTCCCTGAAAACTCTCCAGGAAGTTCCTTCTGGGAGACCACCAAAGAATGTCATGGCAGCTGTGGCGCTGTTCATAGCTGAGGGGGAGTAGTAGACCCCGTCCAGACAGTCGCTAGACAGCCAGACAGCTGAGCCCCTCCCCAACACCAGGAGTCTGCTTACACCATCTGCGCTGAAACAACATTTATATAAATGGTGGGGGGCGGGGGGAGCACCTCAGAACTCTGCTCATCTTTGCAAGAGGCAGTAAGGTGATTGTCAAGACCCCTCTGCCCTGAGTCCTTTCGGGAATGACTGTGTGACATGAACAGAGATGATCTGGGTCCCAACCTCTCTACGGCTAGAGCCTGCATAGTGGTGTATGGAGGAATCACACGTAGGGGTCGGCAGCCTGCCATCCTGGCCCCCCGCAAATCCAGCGTCGCTCTGCATACCGGCTTCGTTGCACTACAGTGGGGGGTGCCTCCCTGAGTCTGTGACGTCCTCCTTCCCCACGCTGACAACTTTTAAGTGAAACAAATACGAACAGTTTCCCCGCAAAATGACATGTTCCACCTGGCTCTATACTGTACTCAACAATGAGGTGGCAAAACTAGAAGGGAAACATGACATCAGATTCTGCCAGCAGGGTGTGAAGTGAAAAAAAGGTGACAGGAGGCGAGGCCCCAAGTTATTTGGCAGAAAGAAAGATTTTCAGAGAAGATGCTAGACTGACTAAACAGATAAGATGAGCAGAGGTGGAGGGAGCATGAGAGGGTCAGCCTGGCTGTGAACACAGAGAGCAAAGGCACATTTAAAGAATTCTGGGGAGTTCCCTGGTGGCTAGTGGTTAGGATTCCAGGCTTTCACTGACATGACTCGGGTTCAATCCCTGGTCGGGGAACTGAGATCCTGCAAGCCATGTGGTGTGACCAAAAAAATAAAAAATAAAAAAAATAAAGAAGTCTGGGAAGGGTGGGGACTGGGAGAGGGACAGGGATGGTGGATCTGAAACGGCCTTGGCCAGCTGGGGGTCAGGGAATGAGCAGCACAGGCAGCTGGTGGGCTTTGCTGGCATCAGGGAAGCTCCACCGTGGTGGGCTTCCTGATGGAGAGACCCTCTGGCAGGCAAGGCTGCAGGGGGCGGAGGGGGCGGGTGCTTGTATGGAGGGCCTGGGCATGAAGAAGCTGATAAGGAGTATGGGGCCAGAGCAGTTAGCAGCCTTCCTGAGCTCGAGCAGCTCAAGAGGGCACACCAGGGGTGAAGCCAAGACCCACCATGTACTGTTCTACACCCAGGGGATGGAGACGTCTGAGTGAGTAGGCACCACTGCCTGAGGAATGCAGGGGAACAGGACAAAGGAAAAGAACCCAGGAGGCCCCAATGGGCCTCCTGCTGGAGGAGCAGAAAAGCAAAAGAACTGCTAAAAGGGCAGCCAGACTGCTCAGAAGGCAAAGAAAAAAACAAAAAAAAAAACGGAAATCCGCCCCCTACCCCTGCTTCCAGGCACAGCCTGGACCTGTCTCCCTATCCTGCTGCCTGGGCTGACAGCTGGCAGCTCACACAGAGGAGCTGGACCAAAGCTGTGTTGGTCAGCTGCTCCCATCCTGACACCCTGCTGCCTCTGACCCCTCTTCCATGCCAGCTCTGACTCTGGGTGCCCCATGCTGCCCGGTGTGCTCCCCAGGGCCACCTGGGCCTGTTCCCTGTTTGACGTTTCTTTTTTGTCTCTCTCTTTTTTGTCTCTCTCGGTGTGGGCTTTCCTGCCTGGGAAGCACACTCACCGTAGGTGAAGAAGCTCGGCAGGTAGAGGACCTTCCTCCCCAGCACATTGGTCCCAATGGTGGGGGGCATCGGCTCATGACCTACCTTCAGAATCAACAAATACAAAGGGAAAGTCAGATTCTACCGTTGATTCAGTCTCACTACTTCTCACCTTTCCCAGGCCTCTAACTCTTCTCCCACAGAATTTAATGCTATTTCTGTTGATGTTTTCCCCATCAAAACATACCCAAAATTTCATCAGTGTCTATTACTATCAACATCGTGTAATCTCCCAATGCACAGAAATGTCCAGTCCCAGATACCTTACCATAATCCAAGTCACACCATCCCTCAACATTCTTACCTTCCAATTCCAGATATTTCCAGTGCAGAACCCCTCCCCCATGTTTATGTACTTCAAACCCCATGCTCATCTCAGAAAAAACTCTCAGTTAATTCTCATCGCCAGGTTAAAACATCAGTCCAGTCTCAATCTCAAATGTGGCAACACCAAAACACATCACACCCAAATCTCAGCCCCAAACTTCAGATAGCTCATTCACCCCACACTCAAATTTCTTACTGTACCCACTGCAGATGTTGACAAATCTGTCCCTCTCACTCCCAGCCACCTCGAATCCCAGCTGCTCCTCAAACAATTCCTCAACTGTGATCTAATCTTGATCACCCCATATCCCTGTGACAGAATGACCCCCTCATTTCTGCAGGGTTATCATAGTTCTTGCTGTATAGATGCTGGTTATAATTAAGGTATGTGTTAAACTCATGGGTGGGTGAAGGACCAAGCCACCCAAGCCTCTGTGAGGAGGAGAGGTTTCTCCTGAGGGGTGAGGCCATTTGTTATGCTGCCGATTAATGAGAAGATTCTCTGCTGCCAGGCAAGGGGCAAGGTGTCTAGGAGACCAGCGCCTTAGTGGAGTGTGAGAAGGCCCTTCCCTGGCAGGGGACCAGGGCCGTAGCCCTGTCCCTCAGAGCAGGCCAGACAAATCCATGGACCAGAGGAGCTCCTCTTGGATGTGGAAGAGGGTAGAAACAGCAGGGTTGGGAAGCTCTGCCTTCAATAGAACTAGGTATGCTTCCAGCGTTTTCTGGGCTCAATTTCCTTTCTTCCTCACCTTAGTCAAGTGTTTTGAAGTTCAGGCTGTCCCTTATGGATGGGATTCTGAGCTACATGACAGATTACTGATCATAAATTAAGAAACTCCCTCCACGATGGAGAACTTCTTAAAAGAAAAACATCTAGCCCAGGGAAGTTGAAGGAAAGGGATGGCCAGGTGAACCAAGCAGTTAGCCCTCCCCTTCCAGACCTTTCCCCTTCTGGGTTAAAAGCTCGAAGGTTCTGAGGTTAGTTTTGCTTTGATTTTGTTCTCTCACACAGGCAGCATTCCATTTACACCCTCAACTCCAAGTCTGAGCCAATGTCCTTTTGCTGCCTTATCCATTCCAGTCACAACAACTGGGGAGGCCCATCGATTCCAATTTCACCCGTAAACCTGCTTGTTCCCTTCATCCTGTATCCCCATGGCTCCCAAATCTGTTGAGTCTATTTTCTTAACTTCCACCTGTGTTATCAAAGGCACGCTGACCCTATCTCACTCCTATTCCCTTCACTCTCAAGTTCTAATTATTTGTTCCCAAGTCTACTCACCCAATTTCATCCCCAAATCTGTTAACCCAGTCCTAACCACAGCCAAAGCTGTGGTTCTATACCATATACCGGCAGAGCCAGTCCCTCAAATCTCTAACACCCATGAGCCCTGATCTCAGGCACTGCATTCTTACTCACTTAATCGGGACAGCCCCCAGATCTGCCAATCCAATCCTGCCATGTACCCCCAAACTGAGATCTTCCTTTTTGCAAGATGTTATCTCTGATTCCCAAGCTATACACATTAACATTTCACCCTCAAGGACCTCCCTGGTGGCACAGTGGTTAAGAATCCGCCTGCCAATGCAGGGGACACGGGTTCAATCCCTGGTCCAGGAAGATCCCACATGCTGTGGAGCAACCAAGCCCATGCGCCACAACTACTGAGCCCGCGCTCCGCAGCAAGAGAAGCCACCGCAGTGAGAAGCCCGTGCACCGCAACGAAGAATAGCCCCCGCTCACCACAACTAGAGAAAGCCCGCGTGCAGCGATGAAGACCCAACACAGCCAAAAAAAAAATTAATTAATTAAAAAAAAAAGACTTCACCCTCAAATATGTTACACTCAGCACCAGCTGCGTTCACATCGGGTAGACCACCTGTCACCCCAACTGGGCTCACCCATCAGTATCCACCCCCCATACAGTTCTTCTCACCCTCTGGACTTCCTCATTCCCCAATTCCCTATCCTCCTTCATTCTCCATTCTCTCTCATTCCTCAACTGCCTTTCCAAGTGACCCTTATTTCAATTTTCTTCTCCTGTAAACCAAACCTACCAAGGTCCAAATGATGGAGCCACTTCCAGGTTCCTTCACATGGAGCACCCCCCCCATTCCTTGTACTCCAACATCCTCCATTCCACAGACACTCCTATCAGCCACCCTGAAGTCCCAGCCCTCACCCAATCTCACTCCATCATCCTTGCTTCTCATCTCAAGTACCACCAGTTCCAAAGCCTCAATTTCTCTCCCAAAGCTGGCATCTCTATTGCTGCAAATACAACCTGAATTTTTATAAGTAAAGGAGCCCTCACTCCCAAATCACAACCAAACGCCAGTCTCGACCTTCCCCCATCAGCCATTTCCAAATCTCAGTCACGATTAGATTCTAGTCAGGCACCGTAATGTCCCTGAAGGAATCTCGTTCTTTGTCACGTTCCTTGTCACACTCCAAAATCCACTGCCCCCATTCCTCAGATTTCAATTACTCCTATTCTCAAGTCCCTCTCATTCCAACTGTATCTCCCATTCTCAGTCCATTATCAGGACAGTAAATCTGATACCCATTTGCCTCAACTCAAATCAAATCTCGTTTTGGTTAGGTCTCCATCTCAAACAACCCCCCCCCCCCCGCAACTTAACTGAAAATTCTAGGCTAAATCTTCAGATATTAGTCCAAGCCCAAACCATCCACATCTACATTGTGCTCATCTCAGTCATGCCCACCTAATTCTGCCAAATGCACTCCCTCCACCTCAGCTCGGGCACCCCCTTCCAGTTCCATCTCTCCCTTTCTTAAGCAGCCCAATTCATCTGTAAGGCACTGCTGGTCCCACCAAATATGCCAAGTGCCCCTGCATGCCTCGATTCCAGAGACTTCCTACCATGGCCTCATTTTCTGCCAGCCCCTACACATCCTGCTACCCTGTGTTCCAACTGGTCCTTCTGCCCAATTCCACTACGCCCATACCCCTCAGCCCATCCCCCCATACAGCTCCCACCCCCAACCGTGAATTCAATGTTCTCCTCCAAATGCGTCATCCCTTTCCCCCTAAAAGCCTCCTGGCTTCCCATTCCAAAGAAATCACCACTACCCCTCCCCCACTGCGTCGCCCTATCTGTTCCCCTCCCCCAAAGCACGTCATCCTGTCCCCTCCTCCCATCAAATCTGTCGTCGCCATCAAATCCAGAGCCCCCATCTCCTGTAAACCAACTCGTCTCCGCCTCTCCCACCAAATTCCGTCACCGTTAAATCCAGTGCCCCGGTCCCCTCCTCCCCGGAGTCTGATGCCCCTTTTTCTTTCCTAAAATTTTGGCCATGACTCCCAGTCCTTTGTTCCCCCACCCCAAACCGCTTTAAATCCATCTCTATCAAATCCAGAGCTCTTGCTCCCCTTCACCCTAAATATGTGCTCATCTTCTGAATATTCTGCCTTGGCCCCCAATCTTCCTACCCACCCAATCGCCCAAACTTCCCACCCCTCCCCCAATTCTGTTGTTTTTTCTTTCACCCCAAAATGCTGCCACTTCCCTCCTAGTCCAAGTCCATCGCCTCCATTCTTTCGTCTCCCAAAGCTACCTCTCCGTTCCATCGCCCCCTCCCCTGCACCCCCAAATCCCTTGTTCCTTCCACCCTCTCCCAAATCTGTCGCTGACCCCTTTGCCCCCTTCTCCTGCATCCCCAAACCCATGCCCCCTGCATCCCCAAATCCCTCACCGTTTTCTTCCTCTCCCGCTCCTTCTGCGCACCAACCCGCCGTCCCCGCCCCTCTCCTCAAATCCGTCGCCATCGACTCCCCCACCCCCATCTTCCTCCAGATACTGGCCTGTCACCTTCTTATCAGCCCCCACCTCCCTATGGCGCCCCTGGTCCCACACCTGGATGAGCAGCTTCACGTAGAGCAACGGGTGACTGAGCGCCGTCACTCCGGCGCCCAGCGCCACGAAAAGAGCCTCGGTGGTCGGGGCGTTGTCCCCGGAGCCCAGGCCCCCGGATGCGCCGTCCATCCTGCGCGCCGAGGGTTGCGCCGCAGGCCGAGGGTGGCGTGGATGTGCGCGGTGAGCAGGCGGCGGATCGCGAGCCCGGGCCTCGACCCCCGCCGCCGCTCCGCCGCGAGCTCCAGCTCCTGCTCCGGCTCCCGCCATCCCCGCGGCACCGCCGCGAGCCCAGGGCGCCACTTCCGGGTCGGAAGCCCCCATGGCAAGGGGCGGCGAGGTCACTCCCCCGTCACGTGACGGGACGGGCGCCTGCCCCTCGCGGCGTCAGGGGGCGGGGCCGGGCCGCACCACTCGCGGCCGCGGGGGAGTGCAGGAGTGTAGGCGAGGCGGTCGGTAAGCGATGGATGCGGTCCCCGGGCGGGGTCGGGTCCTGGCTCAGTGCTGGGGTGTGAGCCGGGGGTCAGTGGTCGCGGGCGACCGGGCCGTGGGTTCGGAGGTTGTGAAGGCGGCCGCAGGCCCGGGCGCTCCCCCGGGATCCCCGGAGAGCGGCAGGGGCGGGGCTCGTAGGTTCTGGAAGCCAGATGCCCCCAATATGGTCTGAGGCGCTTCCAATCCCCCACCCAGGCTTCGGGAGTTTTCTCCGCAGTTCTGGGCCCGCCTTTTTGCGGCCCTGTTCCCGGGCCCCGCTGCCTGCGAGGCTTCCCACTGCAGGCCGAGTCCCTTCGCGCTCGCCAGCCTTGTCTCACCCCTTTGCCCTCCCCACCACACCAAATCCATTTGCACCTCGAAGGTTGTGGTCCTCCTCCTTTGCAGTTGACCATTCGCCAACCTGCCTTAGAGCTCATGGTTAGAAAATGTGTTTTGCCCTATTTACTTCACTGGGTCTGAAGGTTTTATTTAGTCCTTCAGTGTGAGCACACGCAAGAGTTCTGCTAGGCGCCGATAGTCTAGTCGTTAGGTAATAAAAACGAATAATAACTGGCTCTTAAATCGCACTTATTTGTGCCACCTTTTGAAGTGCTTTGCAGCAAGATAACTAAAGTATGTTCCTCTCAGCAGCCCTGTGAGCAAGGTGTTTATTCCAGCACGTGCCCTGTTCATGTTTGTCACTGTGCCCATCCCCTGCAAGAACACCTAAAGCCTGCTAGTTGTGGAGGTGCTCAATAAAAGTTTCTGTTTCAACGGAAAGAAAGCAAGTATCCCAAGAGTCGGCAGGGACACAGCAATGGGTGACCTGATCCCTTTGTCTGTATTTATCCTGTGTTCGTTGTGAGAAAGTTCTTTAGAACAGACATCTGCCTTCTGACCCCTTAATCCGGGTTTGAAGTCTGCCCTTCCTGCCTCCCTTCCTGCCTCGCCCCCTGTAAAGCCACCTCCCGGCTGGCTACTCCTGACAACAAATACTCTGTACACTTTCCACATCTCAATCCTGTCAGTCCGCCTTCCTCACTTGCTCTCTCCCTCACGCTGGCCTCTCTAACCCAGGTTTGTTCTGGTCTGAGTCACTGGAAAGCCTCCTAGCCCTTTCATGTTACAGTGTTTGCCTCTTCAAACACAGCTTTCATCAAACCTACCTCCCACCCCCAGGAGCACTTTAATTGACTTCCTTTTGCCTGGATTCTGATTTAGCTTCCTTAACAGGGACCTTAAAGTCAGCTTCATCCACAGCCTCATCTAACGTTACAGCGCCTTACTAACTCCACCCGGAAGAGTGGAGTTACCTTCCTTCTGAAACTTCCTCACACAAACCTTCTCCTCCTCTGGGCTTTTCCTCCCCATGTTTCTGCGGCTCTCTGTTTTTCCTTCTGAACCCCATAGTGTGTCCACCATTAGGCTTTTTACTCTGCCTTACGTAGTTATCTTACTTTTTGTGTGTAAAGCAGCTACATTGTGTTGCATTGTTTTGTATCTTTGCACCAACTATGGTGATATACATATAGTAAATGTTCAGTGAATTGTTTTTAAGTAATTGAACAGTTTAGCCCAAGAAATTAAACTAAAAATAGGTCAATTAAAGCTGTTAGATCTCTAGGGAATGAAGTGGAAGCAAATGCAAAACTGCCCTGTAGCTATGTTTCCACAACTCAGGGCTCATAGGGACAAAAAGCGGAAGAAAAAAAAAATCCTCACGATAAAAATACTACAAACCACTCAAAAACACATTCCATTACAAGAGTAAGTGCGCAAAACAGGAGGATTAATACTCGTGGGAACTTGATGTAATAAGCAATCTGAAAGAAACTTTAAGGGGAAAACGGTAGTTTTCAAATGAAGGCAAAGATAAAGAATAGAAAGTGCTGAAAAAAATAGAAAAGGACATTGTGAAAAAAGAAGAGGTATATTTGGAAAGGAATCAAATAGCTCATCTAGAAATGAAAAGTATACTCACTGAAATGATTGAAAGAAAATCTTGCTCAGTATTCCCTCTACTGAGCAACCTGGCAGTATGTACTCAGAGCTATGAAGCAGTTAGCTCTGGGCTGGTTAGTGCCTCCCTGTGACTGCCTCCTCACAGGGCTTACCGTGCAGCACTGTGGCTGCCTGCTTTCCTGTCAGTCTCCTCATTAGACTGTAAGTTCTTGGAGTCCAGGGACTATCCTATTCATGGTTGGCACAGTGCCTGGCACGTGGTAGAAGACCACTAAATATTTGCTAGAAAATGAATGAGCAAATATACTTTTAACAGTTGTACAAAGTTATTTATGGTAGCACCACTTAAAGAATGAAAACTTGGACTTCCCTGGTGGCACAGTGGTTAAGAATCTGCCTGCCAATGCAGGGGACACGTGTTTGATCCCTGGTCCGGGAAGAACCCACATGCTGCGGAGCAACTGTGCCCGTGCGCCACAACTACTAAGCCTGCGCTCTAGAGCCTGCGAGCCGCAACTACTGAGCCCACTTGCTGCAACTACTGAAGCCCACGCACCTAGAGCCCGTGCTCCGTAACAGGAGAAGCCACTGCAAGGAGAAGACCGCACACCGCAACGAAGAGTAGCCCCTGGTCACCACAACTAGAGAAAGCCTGCACGCAGCAATGAAGATCCAATGCAGCCAAAAATAAATTTAAAAAAAAAAGAATGAAAACTTTAGGGGGCTTCCCTGGTGGCGCAGCAGTTAAGAATCCGCCTGCCAATTCAGGGGACATGGGTTTGAGCCCCGGTCCAGGAAGATCCCAAATGCCATGGAGCAACTAAGCCCACGCGCCACAGCTACTGAGCCTGTGCTCTAGAGCCCACGAGCCACAACTACTGAGCCCATGTACCGCAGTTACTGAAGCCCGTGTGCCTAGAGTCCATGCTCTGCAACAAGAGAAGCCACCGCAATGAGAAGCCCGTGCACTGCAACAAAGAGTAGCCCCCACTCACCACAACTAGATAAACCCCGCGCACAGCAACAAAGACCCAACGCAGCCAAAAAAATAAAGAAAGAAAATTTTAAAAAAAAGAATGGGAACTTTAGGAAGACCCATATGCCCCAAAGTAGGATCAAACAAACAGTAGAGAATTAACAAGAAATATTACTCTTGGTAATCCAGTGGTTAGGACTTGGTGCTTTCACTGTCGTGGCCCAGGTTCAGTCCCTGGTTGGGGAACTAAGATCCTGCAAGCCTCGCGGTGCAGCCAGGAAAAAAGAAAAAAAAAGAAATAAAGAATACTGTTGAGAATTGCCAGGTATATAGATCACCAGTCCCCGGGATCCTGTGGGGAACTACTGTTACAATGAAAAGAGAGAATACAAAATAGTAAGTACCCATTGTTGCAACTAAGTTGACATCACACAAACCAGGTCAGGAAGGAACTTGAGGTGATGCCAAGGCCAGCATGAGAGTTCAGGCCTCACCTGGGGAAGCGCAGGTGTCAGAATTTATCCTGGTATAAAGAAGATGGGTTTGTCTGGATGCAGGCTCCCTGTTGACTAGTTCTGAGCAAGAACGTTCTGGCTGCTGCCTCTGTTCACCTGCTTGCCTGGGGTAGGGGTGGGGAGCACTGGCCTTCCGTCTGTACTGAATTCCTGGGGTCCCATACTCACCTTAACTCAGGAATCACCTCTTGTCCTAATTAGGCTAAAAGAAGGTACATTATAACTGTCATCTCAGGAATTCTGGCATATCGTGCAGGTCACCAGATGTATTGGCATGCGAGATCACTAAGCCTTCTGGGAGAAACATGGAAGACAGCTAAGGGACCAATAGGTCCCAAGGCCTTGGGATGAAGCCTACAAGAGTGAAGACGGGGAAATGGGGCCTCTACACTCTGGGGAGACATGGTGTGTCATGGTGAGCACAGTACTCACCCCAGCGTCAGAAAGGATGAAATGCCTGGTTGGTGTTCTGCTCTATCGTCCTCCTCTTGGTGGAGAAAGGTGAGTCCATTTAAATCTCTTGTGCCCAATGTCTGTTTATCCTGAGAGGTGGGAAGAAATTTTCTTCTCCTGCAGTGAAAATCAAACATTAATGGGCCATTGCCCCAAGTCTGGGTGAGTTTGGGGATTAAGACGATATCAAGACTTTTCATTCAGTGGAAGAATATTTAGCACTGAAAAGACATGAGCTATTGATATGGGCAATGACATGGGTGAGTCTCAAAAACATTATTCTAAGTGAAATAGTCCAGGCAAAAAAGAGCACATGTTGTATGATTCCATTTATATGAAGTTGTAAAACAGGCAAAATTAATCTGTGGGGATAAAAATCAGAACAGTGGTTACCTATGGAAGAATGACTGGAAAGAGGCATGAGGAACTTTCTGGGAGGAATAAAAGCATTCTTCATCTTGACTAGGGTGGTAGTTATGTGAGTAGGTACACTAGTAAAAGCTCACCAAACTGTACTCTTAAAATCTGGGCATTTTCTTGTAAGACCGTTATTCCTTAATTAAGGAAGAAATATTTCAGGACTAAGATTCTTGTTTCCTTTTAGTGGGTATCTAAGGGTTTTAAAGGGTCAAAATGTCTATTGCACACATTCATGTGAATTCTTACATAACTAGAAAAACAAAACTATTCCCTTCTCCACTGCTTCCCCATCAGCCTGTGGCAGGGTCTGTATCCTTATGTGCAGTGGTGTGCTGCTAAGTGTTTAATAACTGGCTTTCTAGGAAAAGAAAAGCCCTGATTCGTAGCACTTGCTGATTCACGTAATGTAAATATTCTCACCATGGCTGATTTCATGCTGCTAGTGAGGTGTCACTGAGCACAGACTTGGGAAGAAATGGGTACAGTTGACTTTCGCAAGCCAGTAGGAGCCAGCTCCAGCACACCCTTGCGGCAAGCCTTTATTGCAAAGCTTCCGGGGAGTCTTGGCGGAGCTGAGGGAGCAGCTGTTAAGCGGTGTGAGGCTCTGAGGTGAGCAGCCATTTCCTATTAGCTTGAACGTGAAGGATGGCAGGAAGGAAGGGACACTGCTCTCAAGTGGTCGTGTAAATACAACCCCGTTGTAAGAGGGGTCAGCCTTGCAAGATATAGCAGTTCAGCAGCTGTATAACTGGGGTTAGCAATCTGCTGGCAGCATTTGGATTTTCAAGTGAAAATATGGGTTATTTCGTTTAAAATTCCTGAATTCTCTTGGGGAGAACAAAGAGCAAAATCCTGTACCAGGGAGACGCAAGAGGGAAGAGATATGGGAACATATGTATATGTATAACTGATTCACTTTGTTATAAAGCAGAAACTAACACACCATTGTAAAGCAATTATACCCCAATAAAGATGTTAAAAAAAAGAAAAATCCAGTACCGGAGGGCCTGCACTCCCTCCTGACAAGAACAGGTTGTAACAGGATAAAAGCTGCCCCCGTGAGAAGGGCATGGGTTCTCCACCCATCTCTGCATCTCAACAACACACCTGCTGCAACCAGGGGTTTGCCTACATGGCTCTAGTTGGAATTTGAGTTTGTAAATCCTGGTTTAGATTGTGTAGTCTCTAAGAATTAGTTTGGTTTCTGGTAGAACAGTGTGTGTGTGTGTGTGTGTGTGTGTGTGTGTGTGTGTGTGTGTGTGTGTGTGTGTGTGTGTGTGTGTGTAGACTGTTAACCTGCTGGGTGAGCTGAAGAATATCCATGCACAGCTACAATCCTCCCAGTTGGAGGAACCAGACTTGGCATCTTAGGGTACTCACGTTCACTCTGGGTGCTCTTGAGACACCAACAGACAACAGAACCTGGCCAGGGCATTGCCTGGACCCCTGATTCCCAATTCTCACTGAACATTAGAATCACTAAAGGAGTTTAAAAAAAAAAAAAAACTCAGCCTAGACAGTTGACTAAGAATCTCCGGGGATAGAGTCTGGAAATCAAAATGTTTTAGGGAAGCTCTACAGATGATCCCAATATGTTTTTTGGATTTTTTGTTTTTGTTTTTGTTTTTTTTAATGAAGGCACCAGTTAAAGGTGCTTTTTCCTTGGACCAAAGGAAGAGTCACATGTAGCATCCAGCTTAAGTTCTCTTTCCTCCTCAGGTTGTAGTTCCCAGTCCTTCCTATAAGAAAGGGGCAGGACAGTGAGAGAGGTGTGGCTTGCTCACCCCCACCGCTTCTGGGGACCAGGTAGAAGTTGCATCTCGTTCAGAAGACTAGGGCCAGGGTTCCAGCAGGGACTAGAGGCAGAATGAACTTTGGCTCGCAGTGAAGCTGGGTGCCCTGTGAGAGTTCAGAAGGGACAGAAAGTAAAAATGCCCCTTGAGTCCTTCAACCAATATTTATTGAGCACCTACTATGTGCCAAGCATTGTTGCAGTTACTGGGGATATAGCAGTAAGCAAAATAGACAAAAATGCCTGCTTCATGGAGCTGGCATTCTAATGGGGGAGACAATAAACATAATAAAGAAATCAGTATATGAGAAAGAGACAAGTGAGAAAAATAAAGCAGAGGAGGGGGACTGGAAATATGTAGTGGTATTACAATTTGGGGAGTATATAGGGGTGAGGAAAGCCCTTGGTGAGAAGCTAACACTTAAGCAAAGATTTAAAGGAGGCGAGAGGGTGAGCCAGGTGGGTATATGGCAGAAGAGAGTTCTAGATCGAAGGAATGGCACATGCAAAGACCCTGAGGTGAGAGTTTGTCTGGTAGGTTGGAGGGCAGAGAGGAGGTCAAGTCCCTAGAGCAGAGTGAGGGGGGGATAGTGGTGGAATTGAGGTCAGGGAGTTGGGCCTTGTAGGCCATTGTCTGTGGACTTGGCTATGACACCCAATGACACATAAATTGGAGAGATCCCTAATGTAGACCAGACAAAGGTGGCCCTTGAAAAGTGTGGGGAAACTGAGGCTAGAGTCACGGACATTCAGTCAGCTTTCTTTCTGATTTGCCCTATGGGGGACTGGGACTGTGATGGGGGGTCACCGAACTCTGAGATGGGTGGAAAACTGCAGGGTGTATGTATGTGTCACCCTGAGGGGCTGGGGCTTGGGGGAGGAGGCGGGACAGGGCTGGGGCTTGTTGGAACCTGGTCAAGGTGGAGGGCAGACGATGGAGGAAAGAGAACCCTACACTCTTCCACGACCCCTTCCTACATGCTCAGAGTGTCCTACTCCCTATTCAGGAAAGATTTGTGGAGGGCTGCTATGTGGCAGGCACTGTGCTAACTTCTGGGACACAGAGACACATAAGCCAAGGTCCTGTCCCCTCAGGGTCTTGTAAAGTCTACAGCCTCTGGCACGATTTTAAGAGTGTCATTTGTCACATTCCCTCACGTTCCTAGCACTGGGGCTGTTTGCTGAAAGGAAAGAATGAAGAGAGAATCCTGGTGGGAAGAAAGAAGGAATCATGCAGCTCTTTGATGGGAGCAATGGATTTTAGTGGTTCGTTATGTAACAGTTCTCCCAGAAGTATGCAAAAGAGGAGCTCTGCGACAGAGAAGATGCGCTGATGGTGGATCTCCGGCGAGTGGAGAATAACTCCTGCTGGCGTGTGGGGAGATGGGCAGCAGTAGCTCAGGCGGGGAAGTGCTCATGGGAGAAAGGTCACCGGTGGGCAGGGCAGCTGGCTGTGCGGAAACAATCTGTTCTTTCTCCACTCGAAACCTGTCGATTCTCTCCAAGCCGCTCATGTTTCTCCAGCAGGCCTCAAGAAAGGCCCACAGCTGTTTGAAGATAAAAGGAGCCTGACCTAGGGTGTGAGGCCCCACCTGCTGGCCGTGTGCTCTGAGAAGCCGCCGCCTAGCACCATTCCTGGGCTTGGGCCTTCCCTTGCTGGCTCCCATCTGGCGCCTCCCTGCCCGGTCCCCGTTCCGGGGGTGTGGGCGTAGCTCGGCCTCCTGCGTGTTCCCTGTTAGGCCAGCCCTGCTGCTGCTTCACCCACCTGGCTGGCTCCTCATTCCGGCTTTCCCAGGACACCACCCTAGGTACCACCTGAGGCCAGCTTCTGGTGACCTTGAGGCCTTCTTGAATAGCAGGACGGGGCCAGGGCCTGCCGCAAGGCTGGCCCAATCCCTGAGAGTACCAAGTCTGAAACTAGATCATTCACACGCCGAAGAAGAAGAAAGAGTTGTTTATGTTCCTCACTGACGTCCTCCTGGCCACCCACGTCAGGACTGATAACGTTTGCTGTCTTGTCTTTCAGGCCTCTGCACCCCTAGAACGGACCTTCCCCTGGCTCACGTGGAGGGAGGTTGATTTTGCCACCCTGTGTTCCTCAAGGCGCTAATGGGCTCTGAATAATCACACCGCACGGACTGACAGTACAAATTAGGAACACCCAGAGCACAAAGGGGCAGGGGGCACACAGAAGGGGAAATACGGGAAGCTTCCTGGGAAGGTGAACAGCAGGAAGCAGGGCTGCCTGAGCCTGGCATCCAGGCCTGCTGATGGGCAGCCGGCAGCACCAAGCTCTCCCAGAAGATAGGAAGATAAATGCCAGAGGGACTGAACGGGAAAATGCTGGCTGTTTGGAGGAGGGGACAGAGGAGACTAGTCTATGAGGGAGGCGAGCTTTTTTCATCTCTCCTCCTCCAAGCCAGGGACTGCTGAGGAAAGCCCACCCCTCCACTGGCACTGGTGGTGTGGCCTCTGCTCATCGCATGACGACCCAGACAGCCCACACCCCCAACCTGGTCAGGGCCTCCCCAAGCCTCGAGCCTCCTAGGGGCTAGAAGACTGAGGGGGAGGGGGAGGCTGCGAGGGGAGGAGCGGCAAGGGCTGCACCAGACACTGGAGCAGGTTTCAGCCAGCTGCCGGCATCTCCCCTGGATCTGTGTCATCCCTCACTCACAGGCCTGTCTGTCACAGGCCATTAAGTTCTTGGCAGGTGCTATGTTAGGCTGAGGCTGCACGCCAGGTTGGGGGCAAGGGGGTCCCAGGGAACAAGCCAGCCTGTCCTCTCTGGGCCTTGGCTCACTGGGGATACCTGCTCCTCTGGGGAGTCCTCACTCTCCCCTGAAAAAGCCACACCCTCACACACCCCTGGAGATCACACATATGTCTCTCTCTCTCTCTCTCTCTCTCTCTCTCTCTCTCTCTCTCTCTCTCTCTCTCTCTCTCTCTCTCTCTCACACACACACACACACACACACACACACACACACACACACACACACACACACACACACAAAACATCCAGGTCCCAAATGTTGACATTTCCTCCCTGGCAGCCCCCAAATGCCCTCTGCTGCCCCAGGGCTGCCAGTGAGAGGCCCTTTGGGTGCCCCTAGTCTGCACACAGAGCCCCATTTGCATCCCAGGGCAGAGCTTTCTTGCCAGCCAGCCAGCTTGTCTGCCATGTGACTGCCCAGCCCTACAGTTCATGCTTGGGCATCCCTCCCTCTTTCCCTCTGTCTGGGCTGCAGGAACTGAGCTCTTCCATCCTCCTTAAGGCTTGAAAGCAGAACTAAGAGAAGAGAAAGCATGAGGCTTATCTATGCCAAGGACCCCAAAAGCCCTGAAATGGACGCCTCCACTCAGAGAGAGATGTGTTCACGACCATTGAATCAGGGCCTACTCTGCATAAATAAAATTCAGTTCATGTGAAAGCACCTCAGCTCAGCAGACAAAGCCTGCCAGGGACAGGCTCCTGGGGCCCCCTCAGCCCATGTCCTGCCATTCCCCAGTCCCTAGACACTCCAATGTGCTGGACTCCCTGCCCTTATTCCTAGTCTCTCCCTGGTCTCTCAAGCCCACACCACTTCCTTCTGCTTTGAATGCCTTTTCCCACCTTCTCAACCTGGAGAGTTTACTCATCCTTCATCCTTCAGGCTGCCTCTGCTAGGAAGCCTTCCTTGATAGCACCCTCTGCTCTCTGCAGACTTCAGTGCCCCTTCTTTGGGTGTTCACAGCTTCCCTGTTCAAAGCATTTCCCACATTGTATTTCAGTTGTTAACAGGCCCATCTTCCTCCTTAGACTATTAGCTAAGGGGCAGGGGACAGTGTTTAATCCATAACCTCTACCATAGGGCTGACACATAGTAGATGCTCAAGAAATACTTGCCAACTGAATGCATGACTTAATGAATGGGGCAGAAGAGATCCAAGTAAACAGAGAAGAACACCAGGTCTCTGAGGAGGGAAAGGAATGCCAACGGTAGATATCAAGGAAGGCTTCCTGGAGGAAGTAAATAAGCTGTTGACAGGGTGGAGACATTCCAGGCAAAAGGAACTGATTGGTCGGGGTGGGGGGGTGCAGGGGAGCCATAGAAAAGGTCTTCTGTCAGGAATAACATTCACTGAGCACCTTCTCTGTACCAGGCCTTACTCTAAACCCTTACACATGGTATTATTTAATCTTCACAACAACCATAGGAGATTGGCACTGTAATTATCCCCATTTCACAGATGAAGAAAGTGAAGTTCAGTTACTGGCCCAAGGAGTTTAGGTCAGATTTGATGAGAGAAGCAGAACAACCAGAAGTGATACAGAATATGGGATTTGACCTTATGCAATGGGGCAGCTACTTAAAGAACTGATGCTTCTGAGTCTAAAATCCTCATGGCAGGCAGTGAGGAAGGGAAGATGGATGTGAAATTGGGGAGAACAAGAAGGAACTGAACCATTGAGGAAGGGCTGGGACTCTGGAGGATGAACAGGCAGCCACGCCGAGACAACTTCGGTGACACAAGTGACCTGCAGAAGAAGTTGGCACCCTTTGTCCTGGAGCTAAACACATACCCGGCCTAGGACTAGACAAGCTGAAGGAGGTCGGCAGAGAACCCACAGATCTGCATCAACACGCGTGAACTGCAACACCGCAGGAGCCCTGCACCAACCACACAGGAGCAAGCACGGCTGCTGCGTCCGCCCCTGCCACCATGGTCAGCTTGCAGGAAAGGGAATTCTGGAACTGTGGTTCAGCTTAGCTCAGCTGACACAGCCCAGAGCTACCACTCAAGGTCCCAACCCAGACCTACATGTGTATAAGGAAGAAATGGCTGGGAAGTTGATCAGAGCCAAACCAGGGGGTCTTGGCAGCACTCCAAGGAATTTGGGATTCCTTCTGTGGGATAACAGTGCTGATTTTCGAGACTGTGTGTTGAGTTGGAAGCGAAGGTGGGACATGCCCCTGGTGATGTCCTGAAGGTGTTGGGCATATTCAGGTTGGGGTGGGAGACAGGAAGAGATGCCTGTGGAACCCTGAGATAGATTCTGAATTGAGTGGAAGAGGCTGTGTGTAAATGAGGGAACCAGAAGCTGAGCCTTGGGTGGTGCCTATAGGCGAGAAACAAGTCAGGCAGAAGGGCTGGCAGAACTGTGAGGGCCGAGGTCAGGGAGGTGGGAGGACCAGGGAAGCAGAGCCCTGGAAGACATTTTTTGGGTGTGGGCATCTTGGCCCTCCTTCTTGGGCAGATGTAGCTCTGATGGTGCCTGTGCCATGTTTGGAGTTGGGCATTTAGTGTGGCCTCCTGCTGGTGCCCCTACCCACTCTCCCCCACCTCTGTGAGGGGCAGGTCCAGATGCTGCTCTGGAAGCCCAAGGCGCTGGCAGCTGAGGGGTGAGATAAGCCTCTGGGCTCAGGGTGTGATGTTTGTCCATCCTGCATGCCTTCTGAGGCCCCACTGGGTGCAGGACACTGGGCTTGGCTGGGGACCAGCCAGGAAGCATGGGCACCTGGGCCCTGCAAGCCGGGAGCTAGCGTACAGTCTGGTGGGAGGCAGAGGAGGAAACTGGGCCCTGCAGTGGAGGAGAGAGGAGCACGAAGGAGGGTGGTCTCCCCAGACTTGGGAAGAATCCAGGAAGAAGTGGCATTTAAAGACGAATCCGATCAAGCCCCTAGATCTAATCACATTGACAGGAAATCCAGGGGCCAGCTCTGCAGTCAGCAGACTGTGAGACCTGTAGGGCCAGGAACCCAGTGTCCTCATAGCCATGTTGTGTGGGAAAACAAAGAACAAGTTGAACCTGTGGATGAAAACTGAGTTAATAGACAGAACAGCCCATTGTAACATGTGGACCTTATTTGGATCCTGATTTTTTAAAAAAATGGTGATCGGTTAGTCTGCTCAGGCTGCCATAACAAAATACCATAGACTGGGAAGCTTAAAAACAACAGAAATTTATTTCTCACAGTTCTGGAGGCTTGAAGTCCCTGATCAAGGTGTGGCAGGTTCTGTTTCTGGTGAGGACTCTCTTCCTAGCTTGTAGACGGCCACTTAGTCTCAGGTGCCCGTTCCTTGGAGTGTGCAGGGGTGTGTGTTGGGGGGTGGTGTGGAGAGAGAGATCTCTTGCCCGTCTTATAAGGCCACCAACCCTATCAGATTAGGGCCTCACTCTCATGACCTCATTTAGCCTTAATTACCTCCTAAAGGCCCTCTTTCCAAATTCAGCCACAATGGAGATTAGGGCTTCAATATGTGAATTCGGAGGGACACAGTTCAGTTCATAGCAGATGACATTTATGAAGCATTGGCACTTTGCTGACTGGGTATTTGATTATATTGAGGAATTACTGCTAAATATCTCTTGGGGTATGATAATGGTAAAGTGTTTCACATATATACACATACATGCATATAACATGTAAAATATATATATGTATGCATGTATAGAATAATATTGGCGTTATATGTACTGTGATATGTACACAGTACATTATATGTACATTATGTGTACAGTTTTGCACACAGGAGTATATATATTTCCTTATTTTTTATTTATTTATTTTTGGCTGCATTGGGTCTCCTTTCCATCCCAGCCTCCAGTTTACACTCAGGAGGGCAGTCCTTTTTCCTAGCTCCTATCATATCTTTTTGGAGATATTCTACAGACAACACACAAATGTATGTGCAAAACTACCTTCCTTTTTTTTTCTGTATAATATAAATGGTAGCGTATAATGTTGTTCTGCATCGTATTTCTCTTTTTTCTACTTTATCTTTAAAATCATGTCAGATTAGTGCATAAAATTTCATACTGTGGGGCTTCCCTGGTGGCGCAGTGGTTGAGAGTCCGCCTGACGATGCAGGGGACATGCGTTCGTGCCCTGGTCCGGGAAGATCCCACATGCCATGGAGCGGCTGAGCCCGTGAGCCGTGGCCGCTGAGCCTGCGCGTCCGGAGCCTGTGCTCCGCAACGGGAGAGGCCACAACAGTGAGAGGCCCACGTACCGCCAAAAAAAAAAAAAATTTCATACTGTGTAATGGCTCTACTGTATAAACGTACCGTAAATTCATGTAACGTTTTAAGTTGCTGCCAATTTATGTGCTATCATAACCAAGGCTACACTGAATACTTTGTAGACCTAACATTTTTGCACACAGAAAGAAATATATTTGTATAGGCAACAGGAAGAAATGAGAACGCTGGATCAAAGTGCATGTGCATTTAAAATTTTTTTAATTGATTAATTAATTTATTTTATTTTTGGCTGCGTTGGGTCTTTGTTGCCGTGCGCGGGCTTTCTTTAGTCGCGGTAAGCGGGAGCTACTCTTCGTTGTGGTGTGCGGGCTTCTCATTGCGGTGGCTTCTCTTGTTGCAGAGCACGGGCTCTAGGCACGCGGGCTTCAGAAGTTGTGGCTCGTGGGCTCTAGACCGCAGGCTCAGTAGTTGTGGCGCACGGACTTAGTTGCTCCGCGGCATGTGGGATCTTCCTGGACCAGGGCTCGAACCCATGTCCCCTGCATTGGCAGGCGGATGCTTAACCACTGTGCCACGAGGGAAGCCTCCTTATTTTTTAGATATGCACCAAAATATTTGTGGGTGAAATCATCTGATTTGCTTCAGAATGGTCTGGGAAGGGGAAGTGAATGTGACTATAAATGGAGCCGGGCTGACCATGAGCTGATGGTTGTTTGTTGGGTCTGGGTCATGAGTTCATGGGGGTGCATCGTATTATTCTACTTTTGCATATGTTCTAAATTCTCCATAACAAAAAGTATAAACAAAAAGTGAGGAGGATTATTGTGATTTAGGGTTGGGGGGAGAAGCCAGGCATCTGCTAGAAGAAATTGCTCAGGCAGAGCTCTGAGGGAGTGAGGCTTTTGGGTGTGTGAGGCCCCAGTATTTCACAGGCACTGGAGCGTGAAGCTGTGCCAGGTGCTTCGGGTACCAAGATGACTGAGGCTCAGTCCCTACCCTCCAGGACAAAGACCAGTCTCAATGGAGGGCCCCGGCTCAGGGCAAGCGAGACCAGAACCCAGTGGGAGAGCCCTGAAGGGCCTGTGAAGCTTGAATAAGGGGAACAGAAGCAGTTATCATTGTTCTGGAAGTGCTGGGAGACCAAGTGGTAAAAGGAGGCATCAGGCAGAGACCACCCAGTGTGCTAGGAATAGGGAAGCCTGAGGATGGAGCATCAAGAATGTGACCATCCAGGCTCCCAACCAAATCTTTGCTGGAATTGTAGGAAACTGACCTTCGCTTTAGAAATCTGACTTCTTTTTGCGTTCTTACTAGGTGACTTTGGGCAAGTTACTTAAACCCTCTGATCCTCAGTTTTTTCTTCTGTAAAATGGGGATCGTAATAGGGCCCACCCCATAAGGTTGCTGTGGTATTAAATGAGAAAATATTTCTAAACCACTGAAAAGAGTTTGTGTTAGTTATTATTATCATCAGAGTTTCAGGGAGGAAGTTGCCTTCCTTTGGGGCAAGAAGGTGGAGACATCAGTTATTAAAATGAGAGAACCCCAGTGGGGAGGTGGGAACACCATATTACTCTTCTCTGCCAGCCCCTAATAGGTTTGTGATTTATTTTTAATTTAAAAAGCTGTTTTCTTACAGTGGTGAGCAGGGTCAGATGCAGAAAAGAAGTTGTAGAGAAAGGACCAAATAAAATCCACTGGACCTTGTGAGAAGGTGTGGTTGGCCAGAGTGGTGAGTGTCTCAGGCCAAGAGCCCAGTTCCAGAAACTCCCTCTAGGCCCCTGTTGCCCTCTTGGGGTGGCTTCTGGAACAGGGGGTCTATAGGAGTGAAAGGTCAGGCCCCGTGGGGATGGGGTGGGGCCCAAGCAGGCTCCTCCCTCTGTAGGGAGCGCCCGCCTTTCCCCTTCAAGGCTGTGGCTCTGGGACCACTTCCTCTTTCCTCACTCTGAAGCAGGGAGCAGGCCTGCTGAGGCCTCAGGAAAAACGGGACTCCAGGATGCCTTAGCACACCTGTGACCCCAGGTGGGGGTGGCTGAGTGTGCTGGTTGGAGACCTCTCTCCCTGCTTCAGGGGTAGCTGAGGACCACCTTGGAGGCCTGCAGGATGGAGGGGGCGAGTAAGGAGAAGCTGTCATCTGTGTCCAGTCTGGCGACTGCGTTTGAGAATAGCAGGTACGGGGTAGTGGAGGTGGGAAGGGTCACCTTGGCCAACTGGCAGTCTCCCTCGAGCTCCTCTGCCCACCCCTGGCCCTTGGGCAGCCCAGACCCTCCCAGTCTCCAGGCTAAGGAGCAGGGCTGGGGCCACCTTGGACCCTCACAGTGAGCAGTTCTCTCTCTGGGCCCTGTCCTGCACACCTCCTCCTGTCTGGGCAGTGCCCATGTCCCTCGGCCGTGGGTTCTTAGAGCATGGGAGAGTGTTGTTGGGGCACCAGGCCTGCGCAGGGGTGAGAGCATGTGTGTTGATGTGTTGGGGAGAGTCCAGACGTGTGTGTAATTATGAGTGAGCGTGGGTGGACCAGATGCCGTGTTTGGGCTGCAGAACTCCACCCGTTGTCTCTCCAGCAGAAATAATAGCTAATACTTATCAAGTGCTTACTCCCTATGAGTAGGATAACCATACAATTTATCATTCAGACCAGGACACAATGGAAACTGAATGCCATTAAATTTTTTTGGTGGGAGGGAGGGAACAATAGGAAAGGTTGAGACTGTCACAGGCAAACTGGGATATGTGGTCAGCCTACCTATAGGGTACTGTTCTAAGTGCGTTTGCTACTTATTTCATTTAATCATCTAACAGCCTATTAGGGGTAGGTTCCATCTCTATACCCATCTTACAGATGAGAAAGGGGAGGCACAGAGAGGTGGGGAGGCTTTAAGTGCTTTAAGTTCATGGGCAAGGAGCAATGCAGGGGCTTCCATCTGAAGGGAAAAGCCTGAAGCGGATGTGTAGAGGTCATTGTGTGTCTGTATGTGACATTAATCCATTCTGCAGGCATTTCTTAAGCCCAGGACTGTGTTAGGGATTGTGACTGTTGTAAGTAGGGTTCTCTGGAAATAGACTCCGGGGTAGAGATTTGCTTCAGGAAATTTGCTGGGGAGGCTTTTGGGAACAATACCTGTGTGGGTGAGGGAGGCAGCTTTGGGCACAGGGAGAGGTTGAACTGCCGAGCACTTGCCACAGAGGCTGCAGCCTGTCCCAGAGAGCTCTGGAGCTGGAGGCCTTTCAGGCTGTTCCAGATGAGGCAAAGGGCTAGGTCTTTGTACCCTCACATGGACTAGTCATTGGATGTGGACTTGACCTTAGATGAGGTAGCTCTCTTCCGGAGAGGGCAATTCCCAGGGAGGGACCCAGTCAATAACCTGTCAGCCACCATACCACCAGAAGCTAGGGGAAGAGTGCCTCAGTGCTGAGGGGGTGTGGGTGGCACAGCACAGCATCGCACAGGAACTGCATCAGATGCAGGAGCCTAAAGAATGATCCCTGCCCGGAGGACTTCTGTCTTTGGTGCTAAGCTCATGGAATGACCATGATGCCAGGTCATGGACAATAGATATCCTGGGAGGGGCCTTGACGCTCTGCTGAGTGTACTCAGAGCAGGCAAAGCCTCCTGTGGGCTTCATGGTGGAGGCAGCATAGACGTGGACCTAGAAGGGCAGTTCAGCTTCCTGAGCTGGTGACCTGACCCTGCCTCTCCCAGAGGGCTTTGCCGGGCACGTTCCGTTCAGCACCGAGGACAGCTCTAGGCAGCACCTTCCTGGACCACCACCCCACTCAACATGCCAGGCGTGCCCGGTGGAGACCCTCAGCATGTGTGCTCTGCCTAGGCAGCACTTCTAGCAGGAGGAGGCAGCCCTCAGAACATTTGGGGTCAGAGGAGGTCTTGTCGGGAGGATGAGAGTCACCTCTTACTGTGTGAGGGGACCCATGCCAGCTGCCTTGGCCTGAGCTTTCTTGTGAGTCACTTCCTTTCAGTGCCTTAACTGATCTGAAACTGAGGGGTGAAGAGGAAACAGAAGCTGGCCTGGGCACTTGGGGAGAAATGCAGAAGCTGAAACCAAATGTAGAACAGAAAGCCTGAGACTCAGCTAATTCCGTTAGCTGCAGACCAGACCAGTGCGCTGAGGAACCGTGGTGCACTGGGGTGCCAGAGAGGAGCCATGGGGGACTGGGTCCCAATCCTCTCTCTGCCACCAACCAGGGTGTGATGTGGGGCAGGTCATGTTGACTCTCTGTACCCGTTTCTCCTTGACTCACATGCGGAGGGGCAGTTTAAGGCTCAGGCTCGGGAGCCAGCCTGCCTGATCTGAATCCCACCTCTGCCCCCCTCTTGCTGCAAGATCCTCTCTTTTCCTAGCTGCAGAATAGGGGTAATGAGAAACTTTCTCACAGAGTTTTGAAGATTTTGTACCTGTCTGGTCCTCCATTCCCCAGCCTGCCTTTCTTATAAGGGTGCCCACCCTGTGCTGTCACCACAAGCCCTTCCACACCAAAGGGAATGGGTCCCAGCCCAAGTCGTTGGATATATTCCTTGATGGTGGCCTCTGTTATCTAAAGAACTTAACTGGCCTACAAATCCAATAGGTAGGATAACAAAGCCACACTACAAAAGCTCATCCCTGGAGGGAGAGGGAAACTGATCCCAGGCTGGCTTTTCCCACCACTAGAGGTGTGGAGGGCATAGCTCACACTGAAAAGCCCCAGCTTTATCAGCTCTGCCCTCCCTTTAGAGTGTTCCATGGCTCCCACCTTCCCTCGATATATCAGTTACTAGGATTTTAGGGGATTTCCTGCTTACAGAGACTTAAAACCAGGGGTGAGGTCCACAGGCGAGGTGATCTGGGAGGGCACTTAAAACCCTCTATGTGCAAAAAGAAGGGTTCCTAGCTGCATTTTAAACAAGGAAGTGTGTTGTTCCCCGGAAAACAAGACACAGTCTACACTGACTCATTTTGAAGACTGGAGTTCCCTCCAAGAGAGGTGTTGGGGAGGGAAGTAGAAGTCTCAGTGAGTTCTTCCTGTGCACCAGGTACTCAGAGGCCAGTGAACATCTGTGATTTGCATTAATTGCCCCCAAATCCCCACCAGAGAGGTGCTATTCTTCTCCCTACTCTACAGGCTGGAAACCCTCAGGTCTGCTGTCTTCTCCTCAGGACCCCGGGAGCAGCACCCAGAGTCCACGGCCTGGAGGCTGGGCATCACCACCCTGGGTGCAGGCCTCCTTCACCCACAGGGCCATGGGATAAGCCCACCGTGGAGGAGGCCGTGGACTCCGGGCCCAGGACGGTCAGCAGGAGGTATCTGAGCTCCCTGAAGAACAAGCTGTCCAGCAGGGACTGGAGGAAATCTTGCCAGGATAGGACCTGCCCCGGCCCAGGGACACAGGTGCCCGAGGGGTAGAAGTGGGGAGCTGGGTGGGGGCCCCTCCACTGACCTCCTTCCCACACATTCTCTCCCAGCCAGAGCCAGCACTTCCCCAGGTGGGGTCTTGTGTGACCAGAGATCAGCTGAAAGCTAGATTCACACCCACCGCACCCTTAACGGCCTTTGATTAAGTGTCTACTATGCGCCCCGCTGCTGGCATTATTTCTCATACCCCTCACTATAGGAGTCTTTTAGGCATGGAAATTGAAACTCAGACAGCTTAAGGAACTTGTCCAAGGCCACACAACTTGGAACCTAGTACCTTTCCCAGGGGCGGCCTCCATTCACCCACTGAAGGAGGCAACAGTGCCAACTAGAAATAGAGGTCAGCGCTAATTCCTGCCCTCAGACTCATCCTGGGCAGGTCACCTCCCTTCTCTGGGTTTCAGTTTTCTTGTCTGTGGAATTTAAGAGCTCGGCTGCACGTGGCTGTGCACCCTGGAGCCGGACTACCAGGGTACACGTCCCAGCTCTTCTGCTTACTATGTGACCTGGGGCAAATCTCTTTAACCCCTTTGTGCTTGTTTCCTCATTTATAAAATGGGGATGGTGATCATAGTAGTACATACTATGTATACTGGTTATCAGTTGCTGCATAACAAACTACGCCAAAATGTGGAGACCAAAATGTGGAGTTTATTATTTCTGACAGTTTTGTGGGTTGATTGGAATGCTATTGGATGGTTTTTCTGTTGGTCTCACTTGGAGTTTGTCTTAGCTCAGGATGCCATAGCAAAATACCACAGACTAGGTGACTTAAACAGCAGAAGTGCATTTTCGCACAGCTCTGCAGACTGGACATCCAAGATCAAGGTGCTGGCAGGGTTGGTTTCTGGTGAGGCTCCCTTCCTGGCTTGTAGATGGCCATCTTCTCACTATGTCCTCACACGACCTTTCCTCTGTTCACATGCTCTCTTGGTGTCCCTCCCTCTTCTTATAAGGACACCAGTCTTAGTGGATTAGGCTCTACCCTTCTATCTCAATTAACTTAATTACTAAAAGCCCTATTTCCAAAATATAGTCACATTGGAGGTTAGGGCTTCAATGTATTTATCTGGGGACACAATTCAGTCCATAACAGGGTCTCTCAAGTGGCTGCAGTCAGATGTTGGCTGGGGTGGGAATGCCCAAGATAGCTCATCTCCCAAGCCTGGTGCCTGGGCAGGGACAGCTGGAAAGCTGTCCTGAGCTGGGGTGCTGGCACGGCTGGACCCCTGGCTCCCTCTCATTGTAGTCCCAGGGCCTCTCCTCTCCATGTGGCCTCTCCATCAGGGCAGCTAGACCTCCAGATGTGGTAGTTCGTGGCTCCCAACAGAGCACAGGTGGAAGCTTCCAGGCCTCTTAAGTCTTAGGCCCAGAACTGGCGCAGCCTCACTCTGCCCCATCCTCTCAGTTAAATCGATCCCAGCGCCAGCCCAGATGAGCTGCAGGAGGGCATGAATCCTGGGAGGTATGTTTCACTGGGGCATCTTTGGATACTGCTCCCATCAGAGCAGACCAAAGCTCTCCTTCTCCTTCTCCTCCCAACTCCCCTGCAGGAGCCTGAGGAGAAGAGGATCGTCCAGGAGCTGCTGGAGACAGAGCAGGCCTATGTGGCACGCCTCCACCTGCTAGACCAGGCCAGTGGCCAGGACGCCCGCTCCTGAGCCCCAGCACCTGGGTGTCCTCACCTCACCCCTGCTCTCCCTTCTGACCCACCTCACAAGAGCTGAGAGTTAGGACCTCGGGGTTTGATCCTAGGAAGCCTTAGTCTTTTTAACTCCATTGGCTGGAGTTCAGGCAGAAATCGGGATTTAGCTCATTAGCCCCACTCCTGGTTCCACTGTTAGTGCCTGGGCTGGTCTCACAGGAGTGGAGAACACACCAGCCAGTCCTTCCAGGCCCCACACAGCATCCTCATCTGTCATTCCAACTCCCAACATCCTCACCACTGTTAGCCCTTCACACTTTCTTAAGGAGCCCTAAGGCGAGAGGGTTAAATCACTGAACATCAGCAGTGGGATCTTGAGCCTGGCGAAGTCCAAGACTTGACAGACACAAGATAGGCCCATTTCTGACATTCATCAGCTGCCAGCCTTTGGCCAAGTCCCTGTGTCTCTAGGCCTTGGTTTGCGCATCTGTGAAGTGGCCGGAATACAATCTTCCCTGCTTCTCTCTCTTCCCAGGGTTTTTGTGAGATTGATGGGAGATTAAGGAGGTGGAAGCATTCAGCAAGCTGGGGAGGGACCCCAAAGCCCCTGGGACTGTGCTTGTCTCCCCCTGGGCTGTGTTGGGGGTGGAGGTCCTTCTCTGCCACAGGCCCAGTGACCCAGCTGCGGCTGTAGGTGTTCTTCCAGGAGCTGCTGAAGGAGGCCCGCAGCAGCAAGGCCTTCCCCGAGGATGTGGTCAGGCTCATCTTCTCCAACACCGCCTCCATCTACCAGTTCCATGCACAGTTCTTCCTCCCAGAGCTGCAGCAGCGGCTGGACAACTGGTGAGGTCCAGCAGGAGCCCCTGAGGCCCCCTGACCACAGCCCTGGTCAGGTCCGGTTGCAGCCCCCAGGGAACTGGGTCTGGCCTATTATGCCCCTGCCCTTGCTGTGTGACCATGACTCTCCTCCTCTGGGCTTGCTCTGTCTGCACAGTGAGGGGCTTGGACGAGGCGTGTGTGTGTGTGTGTGTGTGTGTGTGTGTGTGTGTGTGTGTGTGTGTGTGTGTGTGTGTGTGTGTGTGTGTCCTGGAGAAGGGGATGGATCAGGTCCTCACTAGGCTGAGTGACTTAGGAGGCAGTGGAAATAACCAGCACTAACTGAGTGTTTCCTACTTGCCCTGCCTTGGGCTTTACACCTATTAACTCGCTTAATCTTCACATCAGCCTGCTGTGTGATGATGACATCGTGGTTATGCAGGAACCCCTCTCTGTTTTCAGAGATGACTACTAAAGTATTTAGTGCTGAAATTAGTATCTTGCCAAAGAAATGCCATGATGTCTGGTATGTCCTTTAAAATTCTTTGTTAAAAAAGAATCTTAGTAATTGTTAAGTGCAGGGACAGATATATAGGGGTTCGTTATTATATTCTTTTTATTTTATGATTGCTTAAAATTTTTTGCAATATTTTTTTTTGAAAAAAACAACCCTGTGAGGTTGCCTACCATCATGCCCAGTTTTTTCAGATGGGAAAATTAAGGTATAGAGAGGCTAGGTGACTGGTCCAAGAACACACAGCTAGAGTAAGTGGTGCGGTTGGAAATCAGACTCAGGCGGGCCAGCTCCAGATGGTCAGTCCTTACCGCTCTGCTGTAACAGTTCCTGGGTCGAATGACCTTTTCTTACCTCTCTGAGCCTGGATTTCCTCTTCTCTAAGATGGGCCATTGACTGTCCCTCCTCCCGCACGCAGGGTTGTGAGAATTAAATGAGATGAGACATGCACGGAATCTTGGGCAGTGCTTGGCATGTGGCCCTTATTATTGTTACATGAACAAGTATCAGGTGGTTATTGAACGCCTGTTGTGGGCCTGACACTGTACTGGGCCTTTGGGGGAATCCAATCCGTGGGAGAGAGCAGCATCTGCCCTCAGGGGGCTCACAGTCTAAGGGGGAGTGAACCACACACATGTGTGAGGATGACACGCCCCCCTATACCTGCACCCAGAAGTGCCGCAGAAAGGCTGTGTTGGGGGGTGAGGGGAGCCTTACCTAACCTGACCCTGTCTGGAGTTAAGAGAAGAGGTCCCCAGACTGAGGGCAGTACCTGGTGCCCCTCCGGCAGGACGACCACCCCCCGCATTGGCGACGTGATCCAGAAGCTGGCCCCCTTCCTGAAGATGTACAGTGAGTATGTCAAGAACTTTGAGCGAGCCGCTGAGCTGCTGGCCACCTGGAGTGACAAGTCTCCACCCTTCCAGGAGGTTATCACCCGCATTCAGGTGAGGCTGGGGTGGGGGCGGGGCAGAGCCTGCACTGCCACCCCAGTGTGCAGTGGCTCAGGTTCCCCAGTGATTTGGGCCACCTCCCTGGCTCAGTTGCTGCGCACTCCCCCGACCCTCAGGGGCAGCCTGACCTACCCCTTCCCCCCTCACCCCCACGCTCTCCCTCCCCCCTCCCTCCCCAAGAGCAGCGAGGCCTCAGGCAGCCTGACCCTGCAGCACCACATGCTGGAACCTGTGCAGAGAATCCCACGCTACGAGCTGCTGCTCAAGGAGTATGTCCAGAAGCTGCCAGCCCAGGCCCCAGACCTGGCTGATGCCCAGAGTGAGGACACCCCCAGGGAATCCAGGGGGTTGGGGAGGTTCGAGCCACTTCCATAATTTATGGAGCACCTGCTAAAATGGTTATGATGACCATCGGCCATCAACATTGACCGCTTATACTTCGTAGACATTGTCTATAGTATCAGCCACTTTTTTATAGACATTAAGGCCCAGAGAGGTTAAGTGACTTGCTCAAGATCACACAGCCAAAAAGGAACAGAGCTGGGATTTGAAACCATGCCTTCACCCTCTGGATCTGGGGGGCATTGAAAGTCACAGAAGCCAACGGCCTAAGCCCTGTCTTTTGGTGGCTTCTAGTCTCTCCACTCTGGGTGGGAAATGGCCCCCATCATCCAAATACCTCATGTGCCAGGCTACAGGGGAAGGCTGCTCCTGGGGGTGCTCATGGCAGGCCCTGAGGCCACTTGATTAAGCCTCAAGGACCTCCTGCCTCAGCCACAAGCCCCGTATTTTCAGGGGGTAACTCTGGCCCTGCCCCCATTTCAGAAGCCCTTGACATGATCTTCTCAGCCGCTCAGCACTCCAACGCAGCCATCACTGAGATGGTGAGCATCCCAGCCCTCGGAATAGAAGCAGCAGGCATCCCCAGGGGCCCTGTCACCTCCTCCCTGCAGCTCTCAGCCTCCCCCAACCCACCCAGGTCTCTGTATCTCCTCATCCCCTGATCCTTCCTCACGACACCTGGCCCACCTCCCCCTCACACCCTGTCCCTGTCCACACAAGGCAAACCTTCCAGAAGCAGGCAGGCCCTGCCTGGCCTCGGCTGAAGGTACACCTCCTGTCCCCAGGAGCGGCTGCAGGAACTGTGGGAAGTGTACCAGCGCCTGGGCCTGGAGGACGACCTAGTAGACCCCTCCAACACCCTGCTGCGCGAGGGCCCTGTCCTCAAGATCTCCTTCCGCCGCATCGGCCCCATGGAGCGCTACCTTTTCTTGGTAGGGGGATGCTGGGGGGCCTGCCCCACACTGGGGAGGGAAGTCCACGGGCCCTCTGCCCCAGGTTCTGCCTGCCTGGCATCTACCCAGCTGGCACTGCAGGATGAACAGGGACAAACCTGCTTCTCTATCCTTCTCTACTTTGGCACCCAGGTGACTTGGGACAAGTCACGTGCTACCTCCAGGCCTCAGGAATTTCTAACTGAGGGGGTTCCCAGACATGCCCTGGGAAGCAACAGAGTCAGAATTTGAACCCAGTCTGTTTGGCTCCAAAGCCTGTGGTATCAATCTATGCTCTAGAGAGTGTACAGCAGGAGGGAATTAGGTTGGCTGCTAGGAAGAACTGCCCTGGTTTGCACTGAAGAAGCCAGGGTGTCTCCTGGAAACTGGTCCCACCTGAAGGTTTTGGGGAGGGAGCTACAATCTCTCATAAGCCCCTGCCACCCTTGGCCCCTGTGAGAAAGGCCTCGTAGGTTTCTGAGGTCTGATGTGGTCCCTTGATGCCCACAGGTAGGGCAGTCCTTCAGTGACCTACCTGTTGGATTGGGGCTAGACAACCACTTCCTTAGCACACCTGTGAGGTCCTGTGAGCTGGCCCAGCGGGTGGCGAGAGGGGAGGGAGACCCAGTGGGGCTCAGCCCACGCCCAGGGAAGCCTGCCTGATTGTCCTTCCTGCCCTTGCCACTGTGCACACACTCATGCTTGTGTCTCTTGCAGTTCAACAACATGCTGCTCTACTGTGTGCCCAGGGTCATCCAGGTGGGCGCCCAATTCCAGGTCAGGACCCGTATCGACGTGGCCAGCATGAAGGTAAGAGGCACCCCAACCACCTTCGGGCTTTACCCCAAGGGTGGGACCGAGTATGCGGAGTAGCAGGAGGGGCCAACCTGAGTCTCAGGTCCGGGGCAACATGAAGGTGGAAAAGCTTTGGGGTTAGATCTCTCCCACCTGGCCTCCCAGCCGTCCTGTCCAGGGCCCTTCCCAGCTCCCAGCTTTGCTCTGCTTTCCCTACCATCTACCCCAGTATTTTGAAAACTTTAATACATGCATGAATCCCCTGGGAGTCTTGTTAAAATGTGGGTTCTGATTCAGGAGGTCTGGAGAGGGGCCGGAGATTCTGCATTTCTAACCAGCTCCTGGGTGATACCAGTACTGCAGCTCCCCAGGCCATACTTTGAGTAGGAAGGGTCTCCACTTTCAGCTCAGCTGCTGACTTGGGTGTGTCCCCATCCAGAGATGGCCACAAATGGGCGGAGACAGCACAGCAGTCCATAGTAGTGCCCATCGACTGGGCGGTCACTGTGGGTTGGGTTGGGCCCTAAATCATCCCACTGGATCCTCTTAACAGCCCTGTGATGTAGGGGCTGTTATTATCCCCTGCATTTTTTTGGTTTTTAAAAATCTTTAAAAAATAATAACTTTATTACCTAAAAATATAGATAATACACATTCCCAAATCAAACTATATCAAAAATATATGCAATATATATTGCATATATATACACCCCATCCCCTAGTTCCCCTTCCTGGAGGCAGCCTTTGCTTCTTGTGAGGCCTTCCAGAGGTAGTCTTTGCATACACACACTAATAATATATTCATTATGGCTTCCTTACTTTTGTTTCACATAAACAGTGAGACTATTTTTCACATACACTATTCTGCACTTGACTTTTTTAACTAACTACTAATTCTAGAGGTGCTTGGAAGTCAGTTCATTAGGAGCTTCCTCATCCTTTTGCATAGCTGCGTAGCATCCCAGCATGTGGATGTACAGTAATTTGTTCAGCCAGTCCTCTACTGACAGACATTTAGATTGTTCTCTGTTGTCAGTGTCTGCAAATGAGACTGCAGTGAATAACTGTGTACAGTATGCCTGTGTGTAAGTATATCTGTAGTTAATCCCACTTTTAAAAGGAAATAAAGTGGTACGTCCAGACAATGGAATATTATTCCGTAATAAAAAGAGATGAGCTATTAAGCCATGAAGAAACATGGAGGAAACTTAAATGCATATCACTAAGTGAAAGACGCCTATCTGAAAAGGCCACATGTATACATACATACTTTGTATAATACTATGTGATTCCAGTGATATGACATTCTGGAAAAGGCAAAACTATGGAGACAGCAAGAGGGTCAGTGGTTACCAGTAGTTGGGGGAAGAGAGGGATGAACGTGGAGGATTTTAAGGGCAGTAAAACTATTTTGTATGGTACTATAATGGTAGATAACAGTCATTACACATTTATCCAAACCCACAGAATTTACAACACCAAGAGTGAACCCTGATGTAAACTATGAACCTTGGGTAATAATGATGTGTCAGTGTAGATTCATTGATTCTAATAAATGTACCATTCTGGTGGGGGAATGGTATTAATGGAGGAGGCTGTGCATATGTGGGCTCAGGGAGTATATGGGAAATCTCTGTACCTTCCTCTTAATTATGCTGTGAACCTAAAACTGATCTTAAAAAAAAAAGTCTTTTTTAAAAATAAAAAAAACCCAAGGCCCAGAAAGATTAAGTAACTTGCTTGGGGGTCACACAGCAAATCCTGGTTTGCATGATCAAACTCAGGTATAACAGAGTCCAGAGCCTCTGTACCTAACCAGCATACTATACAATCTCCTACTAAGGCTTCAACCTGGAAAGATAAAGCATAGGATGGAATTGAAGGCATAGTGGAGGAAATGGGAGGGGAAACTTCTTGACAGCCCCTCTGATCGCTCCTGAGTCCTGGTGGCTGGGGCTGGAAGAAGCAGAGGTCAGATCTGGCCTATCTTGGTACCCTTCCATCTCCCCCTTCCCTATCCCTATTGACTCCCCCTCCCCCCACCCATCTCCCAGGATCTGCAGCAGGAGAGAGCTGCAGGCAGAACTCGAACCAGGATACTTCCGCCTCTGGAGAACCCCTGAGCCTCTGAGAGCCCCCAGCAGGAGGGCCTTGCCCCTGCTGCTGACTGGGCTTGCCTGGTGTTTGGGGCTGAATCAAGGGCTTGGGGGTGGGGTGTAGCCTGCGGGTGATGAGGGCTGATGGAGGGACTTGGGCAACTTCTGGGGCTTCACAGCCCGTCCCCCATATCTCAGCTGACTGAGTTCCTCTAGGAATGCAGCCCCCCCACCCTGCGTCATCCAGCTTTCCTAACTGAAGTGGCCAGAATGTCCCAGAGGCTAGGGTGCGTGCAAGCTTGTACATCTGGGAGCCTTGGTGAGCGAGACTGAGAAAGGCAGGTTATGGAGAGTTAAAGACAGAGAAATGGAGACAGGCAGCCCTGTCTTAGGACTGGCAGAGACCCAGGCATAGAAAAAGAGAGGCAGAGATTGATAGATAGAAAAGCCAAGAAATATGGAGACCACAACAGACTATCGTAAAGAGAAAATACATAGAAATGGGCCTGACAGTGTCAGATGCTCAGGGTATGTGCCGAGGGCTCCCAGGCCCAGTGTGTGCTGGGTTCCTGGCGTCTCCAGTCCCAGTGAACATAGTCCCTACAGGGCGTGTCTGGTGCTCTGGTGGCCGCACAGCGCCCACTCCTGGATGGCACGGGCCTGGCAGGAGCAGAGCTGTCCACCTACCCGCATTTGTGCAGGAATCATTTCCTGAGTCTAAGGTTTGGAGGCGGGTCTGACCTTTGACCACCATGATGGCTCCCACTGGCCGTGACCCCCTGGCCTCCTCCTTCCTGAGTGTCAAGGAGGCCTAGTTCTCAGCAGCTGATTTGCCCCCCAGGGTCTGACTTGGTCCTATCGTTGTGCCATCCTGTACAGGGCCAGCCGGGGAAGAAGGAAGGGGTAAGGGTACATATGTACTCAGCGTCTCCATGGACAACTGTGCAGGTTGTGCACTGTGCAAGCACACCTCAACTAAGATGAGCACACCTCATCCACAGACAACAGCATAGATTGCATATTTACAGTTCTCACTGTCCGGCAGATGGCAGTCAAGTGTCTGGTTCAACAAACCAGATACTTGACTGAATGTTACGCCAGTTTGCCAACAGATGTCAGTAAAGTGTTTTGAGGAAGGGGTGTCTTTCTCTAATTAGCACAAAGGCACTGTGTGGGCTGGCAGGAGCCTGAACCGGCCAAGTCTGGTGGTTCAGCCTGGGTATTGCGGAGCTCGGGGAATTGTCCTCTAGAAACCTTCATCCTGCCCCTCTGCAGAGGTGGTCCCTCAGGTCAGGGACTCTTCCCACTTCCCCTTTTTCTATCAAAAGCATCATGTTTCTTCCTGGCCGTGGACTCCAGACCTTAGATTTCTCCCTTCTTTTCTCGCTCCCCTCTCCTTCACCCAATCAGGCATGGAGTCTTGCCAGATTCCAGATACTGTTCCCCAGGTAGAAACCTTTTCTCTCTCCAGGCAGGCATGGACCACTCAGGGAATCCCTCCCTAACTGGCCTCTGGGCTGCTGGTGTGTCCTATTTTCCCAGCCCTTCGACCCTTATAAATAGCTGCTGGAGTGGCTTTCCCAAACACCTGTCTCCACAGGAGCTTCTCCATTTATAAACCCTTAGAGCCTCCCCATTGTCAAGGGTATCAAGTGCAAATCACATCAGGCCCCTTCTAGAGGGAACGGACTGGTTCTGTGGGCCCAAGAGGTAGACTAGGCCTAATATGAGGAAGGATGTTCCCAGAGTCATGCTCTCTGAGGTGTGGTGGGCCGCCTGAAAGTGTGCCAAGGCCTGGTCACCTCGTGGCAAGGAGCCCGCAGAGGGGCCCACATGTCAGGTGGATTCAGTGACAACAAAATTCCTCCATGCTAGGCCCTTGGGCTCTAGGTCTGTATCTTAGCTTCCCTTTGTGACTCTGTCTCCACATTGCCTGGGAGAAGTCTGTGCTTACTGGGCTCTGGGAGTGGGGTGGAAATAGATGTGCTTCTGCTTTACCCTTGGGGACCAAAAACCGTAATTTGAATCTTCATTATGCTCTTTAGATGCTGTGTTTCCTCAAGCAGGTCTCTTGCCCTCTCTGATCTTCATTTTCTCATCTCCCAAATGAGGGTGATAATATCTACCTGTCCAGACTGCTGTGACGATTTTCTTTAACTTTTTATTCTGGACACTTTTAAGCTGAGAAAATGGTACAATGAACCCCCATATACTCATCACCTGGCTAAAACTGGTTTACTCAGCAATCCCCTTCTTAATCCCCTTTTCCAATGGATTATATAAGAGCAAATCTCAGACACATAATCATTTCACCTATAAATACTTCAGTATGTCTCTTTAAGAAATAAGAACTCTTTTTTTTGCCCTAAAAGTTGCCAACAGTACCATTATTACATCTAACAAATTAATGATAATTAGTTAATAACGTTAAGATCCCTTGGTTTTCCTTGACTGTCTCATAATTGTCTTCTCACAGCTGATCTGTTTGAATCATTTGTAATATGCTTCTTACATCCCCTTTTATCCATTATACCTCCCTCTCCTAGTTTTTCTCTCATTTATTAGTTGAAGAAATCAAATCATTTCTCTGGTAGAGTTTCTCACAGTCTGGATTTTGCTGACCGCACCCCTGTGGTGTCATTCAGCATGTCCCTCGGTCCCACATAATTCTTGTAAACTGGTAGGTAACCATAGATTCAGCTGTGCCAGGGGACTGTAGCTGTTGACAGGTACTGCCTTCAGGGGCACATGATGGCCATTAAACATTAGAGATTAGTGGGTTCAGCAGTTGTGCTGATTAAATGAGAACATGTGTGGGGTGCTCAGTGGCTGTCGCATAGTAAGTGCTCTGTGACGGGTGGCTTTCATAACGGACTCGGGACCTGTGGAGTTCTGGGACAAGGATGGTAAAAGACAGGAAGTGGGGCGGGGGTCTGTTGGATCCGTGAATTGGGTGATCAATTCCTTCATTCACTCTATGGGGTAAAAGGGTCTTGTTCTAGGCCGTACATCTGATCTTGAAAAAGCTGTGTCCCCAAACCCAATTTGTGACCCAGTTTCCATTTTGGGTGACTCCTTTGTCAGGAGCCGTCACCCCTACCTCACACTGGGCCAACTTATCTACTAAGGTTCCAGGAGCCCTAAGTCCCATTTGCTGCACAGGGTGAGGCCAGATTGCAGGCGCATTTGCCTGGCTTGATGGGATTAGGGAGCAGTTGAACAAGCTCCCTATCCTTGTCTCTAATTTGAATTGTCCTTGGGGCACAGTTCACCTACCTCCCTGCCACAGTACCTGGGGAGCGGGTGGGCGAGTCTGAGCAGTCTCTCCCTCCCATTCCGAGCAGGTGCGGGAGCTGACTGACGCTGAGTTCCCCCACTCCTTCCTGGTGTCCGGGAAGCAGCGCACCCTGGAGCTGCGGGCCCGGTAGGCAGGCAGGCTGAGGGCCGGGTGAGATGGGAAAACTGGGAGGGGCTGCTCTCCTCAACACCTGTGTTCACTTTCCAAGCAGGTCCCAGGAGGAAATGATCTCCTGGTTGCAGGTATCAGAATGCTCCAGGGCCCCTAGGATTCTGACCTCCCTACCCAGGCTGCGGGGGAGAGAGGGATGCTGTGTGTGTGTGTGTGTGTGTGTGTGTGTGTGTGTGTGTGTGTGAGTGCACACCCGCCTGCTTGCTCCCTGTTCTTCCTCAAAGTTGCTCTGTAGTAGTTGGAGTCAGACCTGGGTTCAAATCTTGCTGCCTCTCACTGCCTAGCTGGGTGGCCTGGGGCGAGTCACTTAATGTCTCTGAGCCTCAGTTTTCACATCTGTAATGTGGGGCTAATATTTTCTCCTCCCTTAAATCAGGCAATGTACACTTAGAATCTAACCCCTAGCACCCAGTAGGCTTTTAGCAATGTTTGTGGAATGTGTAGATGGATTCACAGATGAGCAAGCCCTTCCTGCCGCCCCCCAACCACCTCCCTGTGCTCTGCCCCTTGCCCCAGGCCTGCCAAGCGGCCATTGACCAAATCGAGAAGCGGAATGAAACCTTCAAAGCTGCGGTCCAGAGCCCTGAGGGAGACACCCAGGAGCAGGAGGTAAATGAAGGCTCTGTATCCCTCCTGGAGCCGCCAGCCTTACACAGGAATGATTCCCTCTCTTTGTTCTACCTAGGCCAGCTTGGAGGGCTGGAGAGTGTCACCCACCATGAATGATTTGAAGGGATCAGGGGAAGCTTACACACGCCAACATCACCCTACTCAGAAACTCAATGCCAAAGATTCCCCCATTAGCAAAAAATTCCTTTGGGAGGCTGTATGTGCAACTACCGCTAGGAAGGATTTTACATCTATATGTATAACTCGGGCTGTGGGGGTGGTGTGTGTGCAGGTTTGGGTTTTTCTTTTTTCTTTTTTTTTTGCTATCTTTCAAGAGTTCTTTATTTATCTCTATTAATTCATGCTCCAAGGGCAGGGACTGGTCCTCAGTTTGAAAGAATCAGAATTGACTATGTCAGCAAACAAAAGCAAATCAGTCTCTGAATCTTTTATAATGTGCAGTGAGTATGTCTGCCCTATGCTCTAGAGAGACAACATCTATTTTCAAGGCTGATAGCTATAGGAAGATGCTTGAAAAGACAGTCCAGAAAAAAGGAAACACAAGAGACGCTAGGAGAACTGTCTCCCAAAATTTATCTTTTTTTTTTTTTGGAATTTTAAAATTTAATTTTATTCATTTTTTATACAGCAGGTTCTTATTAATCTATTTTATACAGATTAGTGTATACACGTCAATCCCAATCTCCTAATTCATCCCACCACCACTCCCCCACCCCCGCCACTTTCCCCCCTTGGTGTCCATACGTTTGTTCTCTACATCTGTGTCTCTATTTCTGCCCTGCAAACCAGTTCATCTGTACCATTTTTCTAGGTTCCACATATATGCATTAATATACGATACTTGTTTTTCTCTTTCTGATTTACTTCACTCTGTATGACAGTCTCTAGATCCATCCACGTCTCTACAAATGACCCAATTTCGTTCCTTTTTATGGCTGAGTACTATTCCATCGTATATATGTACCACATCTTCTTTATCCATTCGTCTGTCAGTGGGCATTTAGGTTGCTTCCATGACCTGGCTATATTGTAAATAGTGCTGCAGTGAACATTGGGGTGCATGTGTCTTTTTGAATTATGGTTTTCTCTGGGTATATGCCCAGTAGTGGGATTGCTGGGTCATAAGATAGTTCTATTTTTAGTTTTCTAAGGAGCCTTCATACTGTTCTCCATAGTGGCTGTATCAATTTACATTCCCACCAACAGTGCAAGAGGATTCCCTTTTCTCCACACCCTCTCCAACATTTGCTGTTTGCAGATTTTCTGATGATACCCACTCTAACTGATGTGAGGTGATACCTCATTGTAGTCTTGATTTGCATTTTTCTAACAATTAGTGATGTTGAGCAGCTTTTCATGTGCTTCTTGGCCATCTGTATGTCTTCTTTGGAGAAATGTCTATTTAGGTCTTCTGCCCATTTTTTGATTGGGTTGTTTGTTTTTGTAATATTGAATGGCATGAGCTGTTTATATATTTTGGAGATTAATCCTTTGTCCATTGATTCATTTGCAAATATTTTCTCCCATTCTGAGGGTTGTCTTTTCGTCTTGTTTGTAGTTTCCTTTGCTTTGCAAAAGCTTTTAAGTTTCATTAGGTCCCATTTGTTTATTTTTGTTTTTATTTCCATTACTCTAGGAGGTGGATCAAAGAAGATCTTGCTGTGATTTGTGTCAAACAGTGTTCTTCCTATGTTTTCCTCTAAGAGTTTTATAGTGTCCAGTCTTACATTTAGGTCTCTAATCCATTTTGAGTCTATTTTTGTGTATGGTGTTAGGGAGTGTTCTAATTTCATTCTTTTACATGTAGCTGTCCAGTTTTCCCAGCACCACTTATTGAACAGACTGTCTTTTCTCCATTGTATATCCTTGCCTCCTTTGTCATAGATTAGTTGACCATAGGTGTGTGGGTTTATCTCTGGGCTTTCTATCCTGTTCCATTTATCTGTATTTCTGTTTTTGTGCCAGTACCATATTGCCTTGATTACTGTAGCTTTGTAGTATAGTCTGAAGTCAGGGAGTCTGATTCCTCCAGCTCCGTTTTTTTCCCTCAAAAGTGCTTTGGCTATTCGGGATCTTCTATGTCTCCATACAAATTTTAAGATTTTTTTGTTCTAGTTCTGTAAAAAATGCCACTGGTAATTTGATAGGAATTGCATTGAATCTGTAGATTGCTTTGGGTAGTATAGTCACTTTCACAATATTCATTCTTGCAATCCAAGAACATGGTATATCTCTCCATCTGTTTGTGTCATCTTTGATTTCTTTCATCAGTGTCTTATAGTTTTCTGAGTACAGGTCTTTTACCTCCTTAAGTAGGTTTATTCCTAGGTATTTTATTACTTTTGTTGCAATGGTGAATGGGATTGTTTCCTTAATTTCTCTTTCTGATCTTTCGTTGTTAGTATATAGGAATGCAAGAGATTTCTGTGCATTAACTTTGTATCCTGCAACTTTACTAGATTCATTGATTAGCTCTAGTAGTTTTCTGGTGGCATCTTTAGGATTCTCTATGTATAGTATCATGTCATCTGCAAACAGTGACAGATTTACTTCTTTTCCAGTTTGTATTCCTTTTTCTTTTTTTTTTTCGTACGCAGGCCTCTCACTGTTGTGGCCTCTCCCGTTGCCGAGCACAGGCTCTGGACACGCAGGCTCAGTGGCCATGGCTCACGGGCCCAGCCGCTCCGCGGCATGTGGGATCTTCCCGGACCAGGGCACGAACCCATGTCGCCTGCATCGGCAGGCAGACTCTCAACCACTGCGCCACCAGAGAAGCCCTTGTATTCCTTTTATTTCTTTTTCTTCTCTGATTGCCATGGCTAGGACTTTGTCTTGTTCCTGATCTCAGAGGAAATGCTTTCAGTTTTTCACCATTGAGAATGATGTTTGCTCTGGGTTTGTCATATATGGCCTTTATTATGTTGAGGTAGTTTCCCTCTGTGCCCACTTTCTGGAGAAGTTTTATGATAAATGGGTGTTGAATTTTGTCAAAAGCTTTTTCTGCATCTATTGAGATGATCATATGGATGGTTTTTCTTCTTCAGTGGTGTATCACATTGACTGATTTGCATATATTGAAGAATCCTTGCATCCCTGGGATAAATCCCACTTGATCATGGTGTATGATCCTTTTAATGTGTTGTTGCATTCTGTTTGCTAGTATTTTGTTGAGGAGTTTTGCATCTATATTCATCAGTGATATTGGTCTGTAATTTTCTTTTTTTGTAGTATCTTTGTCTGGTTTTGGTATCAGCATGATGATGGCCTCATAGAATGAGTTTGGGAGTGTTCCTTCCTCTGCAATATTTTGGAAGAGTTTGAGAAGGATGGGTGTTAGCTCTTCTGTAAATGTTTGATAGAATTCACCTGTGAAGCCATCTGGTCCTGGACTTTTGTTTGTTGGAAGACTTTTAATCACAGTTTCAATTTCATTACTTGTGATTGGTCTGTTCATATTTTCTATTTCTTCCTGGTTTGGTCTTGGAAGGTTATACCTTTCTAAGAATTTGTCCATTTCTTCCAGGTTGTCCATTTTATTGTCATAGAGTTGCCTGTAGTAGTCTCTTATGATGCTTTTGTATTTCTGCGCTGTCCGTTGTAACTTCCCCTTTTTCTTTTCTAATTTTATTGATTTGAGTCCTCTCCCTCTTTTTCTTGATGAGTCTGGCTAAAGGTTTATCAATTTTGTTCATTTTCTCAAAGAACCAGCTTTTAGTTTTATTGATCTTTGCTATTATTTTCTTTGTTTCTATTTCATTTATTTCTGCTCTGATCATTATGATTTCTTTCCTTCTACTAATTTTGGGTTTTGTTTGTTCTTTCTCTAGTTCCTTTAGGTGTAAGGTTAGATTGTTTATTTGAGATGTTTCTTGTTTCTTGAGGTAGGCTTGTATTGCTATAAACTTCCCTCTTAGAACTGCTTTTGCTGCATCGCATAGGTTTTGGATTGTCATGTTTTCGTTGTAATATGTCTCTAGGTATTTTTTTATTTCCTCTTTGATTTCTTCAGTGATCTCTTGGTTATTTAATAACGTATTGTTTAGCCTCCATGTGTTTGTGTTTTTTCCCTGTAACTGTTTTCTAATCTCATAGTGTTGTGGACAGAAAAGATGCTTGATATGATTTCAATTTTCTTAAATTTACCAAGGCTTGATTTGTGACCCAAGATGTGATCTATCCTGGAGAATGTTCCGTGTGTACTTGAGAAGAAAGTGTAATCTGCTGTTTTTGAATGGAATGTCCTATAAATATCAATTAAATCTATCTGGTCTATTGTGTCATTTAAAGCTTGTGTTTCCTTATTAATTTTCTGTTTGGATGATCTGTCCACTGGTGTAAGTGAGGTGTTAAAGTCCCCCACTATTATTGTGTTACTGTTGATTTCCTCTTTTATAGCTGTTAGCAGTTGCCTTATGTATTGAGGTGCTCCTATGTTGGGTGCATATATATTTATAATTGCTTTAGCTTCTTCTTGGATTGATCCCTTGATCATTATGTAGTATCCTTCCTTGTCTCTTGTAACATTCTTTATTTTATTTTATTTTATTTATTTATTTATTTTGCGGTACGCAGGCCTCTCACTGCTGTGGCCTCTCCCATTGCGGAGCACAGGCTCCGGACACGCAGGCTCAGCGGCCATGGCTCACGGGCCCAGCCGCTCCGCGGCACATGGGATCTTCCCGCACCAGGGCACGAACCCGTGTCCCCTGCATCGACAGACGGACTCTCAACCACTGCGCCACCAGGGAAGCCCAACATTCTTTATTTTAAAGTCTATTTTATCTGATATGAGTATTGCTACTCCAGTTTTCTTTTGATTTCCATTTGCATGGAGTATCTTTTTCCATCCCCTCACTTTCAGTCTGTACGTGTCCCTAGGTCTGAAGTGGGTCTCTTGTAGACAAGATATATATGGGTATTGTTTTTGTATCCATTCAGCAAGCCTGTGTCTTTTGGTTGGAGCATTTAATCCATTCACGTTTAAGGTAATTATCGATATGTATGTTCCTATTACCATTTTCTTAATTGTTTTGGGTTTGTTTTTGTAGGCCCTTTTCTTCTCTTGTGTTTCCCACTTAGAGAAGTTCCTTTAGCATTTGTTGTAGAACTGGTTTGGTGATGCTGAATTCTCTTAGCTTTTGCTTGTCTGTAAAGCTTTTGATTTCTGCATTCAATCTGAATGAGATCCTTGCCAGGTAGAGTAATCTTGGTTGTAGGTTCTTCCCTTTCATCACTTTAAATATATCATGCCACTCCCTTCTGGCTTGCAGAGTTTCTGCTGAGAAATCAGCTATTAACATTATGGGAGTTCCCTTGTATGTTGTCATTTTTCCCTTGTTGCTTTCAGTAATTTTTCTTTGTCTTTAATTTTTGTTAGTTTGATTACTATGTATCTTGGCGTGTTTCTGCTTGTGTTTTTCCTGCCTGGGACTCTCTGTGCTTCCTGGACTTGGGTGGCTATTTCCTTTCCCATGTTAGGGAAGTTTTCGACTATAATCTCTTCAAATATTTTCTCAGGAACTTTCTCTCTTCTCCTTCTGGGACCCCTATAATGCAAATGTTGTTGAGTTTAGTGTTGTCCCAGTGGTCTCTTAGGCTGTCTTCATTTCTTTCCATTCTTTTCTCTTTATTTTGTTCTGCAGCAGTGAATTCCACCATTCTGTCTTCCAGGTCACTCATCCGTTCTTCTGCCTCAGTTATTCTGCTATTGATTCCTTCTAGTGTATTTTTCATTTCAGTTATTGTATTGTTCATCTCTGTTTGTTTGTTCTTTAATTCTTCTAGGTGTTTGTTAATTCTTCTACGTCTTTTTTTTTTTTTTTTTTTCTCTTCTAGGTCTTTGTTAAACATTTCTTGCACCTTCTCGATCTTTGCCTCCATTCTTTTTCTGAGGTCCTGGATCATCTTCACTATCATTATTCTGAATTCTTTTTCTGGAAGGTTGCCTATCTGCACTTCATTTAGTTGTTTTTCTTGGGTTTTATCTTGTTCCTTCATCTGGTACATAGCGCTCTGCCTTTTCATTTTGTCTATCTTTCTGTGAATGTGGTTTTCGTTCCACAGGCTGCAGGATTGTAGTTCTTCTTGCTTCTGCTATCTGCCCTCTGGTGGATGAAGCTATCTAAGAGGCTTGTGCAAGCTTCCTGATGGGAGGGACTGGTGGTGGGTAGAGCTAGGTATTGCTCTGGTGGGCAGAGCTCAGTAAAACTTTAATTCACTTGTCTACTGATGTGTGGGGCTGGGTTCCCTCCCTGTTGGTTGTTTGGCCTGAGGCGACCCAACACTGGAGCCTACCCAGCTCTTTGGTGGGGCTAATGGCAGACCCTGGGAGGGCTCATGCCAAGGAGTTCTTCCCAGAACTTCTGCTGCCAGTGTCCTTGTCCTCACAGTGAGCTATAGCCACCCCCCACCTCTGCAGGAGACCCTCCAACACTAGCAGGTAGGTCTGGTTCAGTCTCCTATGGGGTCACTGCTCCTTCCCCTTGGTCCCGATGCACACACTACTTCGTGTGTGCCCTCCAAGAGTGGAGTCTCTGTTTCCCCCAGTCCTGTCGAAGTCCTGCAATCAAATCCCGCTAGCCTTCAAAGTCTGATTCTCTAGGAATTCCTCCTCCTGTGGCCGGACCCCCAGGTTGGGAAGCCTCACGTGGGGCTCAGAACCTTCACTGCAGTGGGTGGGCTTCTGTGGTGTAAGTGTTCTCCAGTTTGTGAGTCACCCCCCAGCAGTTATGGGATTTGCTTTTATTGTGGTTGTGCCCCTCCTGCTGTCTCATTGCGGCTTCTCCTTTGTCTGTGGATGTGGGGTATCTTTTCTGGCAAGTTCTGTTGTCTTCCTGTGGATGATTGTTCAGCAGTTAGTCGTGATTCCGTTGTTCTCGCAAGAGGGAGTGAGCGCATGCCCAGGTTTGGGTTTTGAAAGTGCCTGAAAAATGTGAGACCAAGGGAAGGTGGAAGGCAGGTGGGGTGGTAGTTATGGAGAGCGTCTGTGACTTGATTTCACATCTGAGCTCTGAACTCTGGCCTGCTGGGTGTCTTTGCTGAGTCCCTTGACCTCTCTGGGGCTCAGTTTCCTCACCTGTAAAATAGGGCTCATAGTAACTGACCTCCCCTTTACGTGGTCTTTATTCATCCAGTCCACTTCACATGGAAGCCACCGGGAAACATAGCACACATGATCTCTGCCACAAGCAGGTGGGTACAGGGGGTCCTGAAGTACCCACCCTGCCACCCCACAGCTGCAGTCCGAGGAGCTGGGCCTCCGGGCGCCGCAGTGGGTCCGTGACAAGATGGTGACCATGTGTATGCGCTGCCAGGAGCCCTTCAACGCCCTGATGCGCCGCCGCCACCACTGCCGGGCCTGCGGCTACGTGAGTACCCACCTCGGCCTCTGCCTTCCCAGCTCAGGCCCTGCCCTCCCATCCCTGCCAACCCTGCCCGCTTCAACCAGTACAGCCAGAAGTGCTGGGCACTAACTGTGCCAGGCGTGTGAGTTACCTGTTTCTGGGGCCTCATGGTGCCCACGTGTGAAGCAGGTCGGCTGTTTGCCCCATTCTGCAGGTAGGACACAAGGCTCAGACAGGTTAAGCGACCTGTTCAAGACACTCCCCAAAGCTGACCCTATTCATTCGTCTGCTTCCTCACCACCATTTCCCAAGACCCCCAGGGCCCAGCACCAGGAAATGGTCTCCAGTTCCTGGGTGGGGGCACCCAAATCCTTCAGCCCCTGTCGGGCCTTTCATCCACCACCTCATCAGCCCCACACCTGTTACTCACCCACCCCTCACCGTCCTCTTTTCTTGACCGACCTCAGCTAACTGTCCCCTCCTCTTCTTGGCAAACCCTCAGCACTCCAGCACCTGCTCGGTTCTGCTGCTAACTCTGCCCGCCAGGTTCAAGCCTCAGCTTCCTCACCTGTACAATGGGGGTTAGTAACACCTACCTCCAGGGTGGTAGTAAGGACTCAACAAAAGAAGGTTCACCCCCTTCCCTCTCCTTGTCCCCCTTTCCTTCCCTCTCCTTAATCACTTGGGCAGCCTCACTCAGAGGAACAGCCACCAGCTGAATTGAGGAAGGAACCACTCCTCCCTCTTGTCAGCTCAGGCCCAGTTATCAGAGGCAGATCTTGCTTTGCTTTTTAAGCACTTGCTGTACTTGAGCTGTTCTCTGTTGACATTACAACCCTCTCCATTTACTCTGCAAACAGAGAAGCCCTTTAATGACCTCCGTCTTTAATGACCTCGGGGGACAGGAGGAGACCAGCTGGGCAGGTTGGGGCCAGTCAGCGAGGCGTCCCCAAATGTGTTAAACTGCAATCAGGACACAAAGTAAATTTCTAGGACTGGGACACACCTATGTTCGTGTAAGTGAGTTTCATATCAGAGCCAAATAGAAAGGATCTGGGGATTAGCTTCCATTTTCGGTGAGTCACATCAGTAAACAAGAGTTGAGTCTACTCACGCTTGTAACTTTGTAAGTAGTTTCTAAAAAATTATTTTAAATAGTTAAGAAATACAAAGAGGCACAAAGAACAATATAACAACACTCATGTACCTGCCTTCCAGGTACAAAAAAGAAATAAAATATTCTGAGAACTAAATGAAATGTATGATCCATGACTGAATCCTGGATGGGAAAAACAGAACCAGAAACAGAAGTCATTACTGGGACCACTGGGGGAAATTTGATTATGAAGCATATATAGGTAACAATATTGTATCGATGTTAAATTTCCTGTGTGTGATCATGACATCGTAGATAGGGAGGAGAATGCCCTTGTTCTTAGGAGACACCAGCTACATATTTGAGGGTGATGTGACATGATGACTGTAATTTAAACTCAAATGGTTCAGAAAAAATATATATATGTATGTGTGTGTGTGTGTGTGTGTGTATAGAGAGAGAAAGAGAAAGAGAGAGAGAAAGGGAGAGAGGGATAAATCAAAAGTGGCAAAAATGTTCACAATTCGTGAATTTGGTGGTGGGGGTATCACTGTATTATTTCAACTTGTCTTCAGGTTTGAAATTTTTCAAAATAAAAAGTTGGTAGAGGAGAGGAGAAAATAAATACTTGCTAATTGTATTTAAAAATTTTAAATCTCAATAAAAAACAAAATAAAATATTCTCAAGGTAGCTGAAGCCCTGTGTGTGGGGCTGTGTGAGGCACCCGATTCTGGGGTTTCTCCTGCCCGTGTGAACGTTTGTACTCTGTGAGTCATCCTTTCGTGGTTGGGTGCCCAGTTTCTGCCTCCCCGCCTGCCAGACAGGAATCCTGGTGATGGTGGGGCAAGCCCAGGCCTTCCCCTGTGGCTCCCTCCCAGGCCACGTGCTGTGCTGGGCACACAGACCGGCTACCTGATGAATAACCCTTCGTCCAAGTCTCTATCTCTTGCCCCCATTTCCAATCCCACATCCTGGACTCACTGTGACACTCCAGTCTTCTGGAAGTCACATCCTGCAGTGCCTGTGTTTCTCCCCAGGTTTTCTCATGCCTCTTTCACCCGATCTCCCCAGCCTGATCTGTGATGGCCTTCTTGGGGACGTCTCCGTGGTGGGCTGGGGGCCGGGCGCCACTCCACAGACTCCACATGGCGGGTCTTCCTGGCAGAAACAGCCAGCCCATCATTTTTGTATCAGAACACGTTTGACTCTAGGATTGGGTGGACTGCAAAATCTGCATGACTCTTAATGCTAAACTGTAGAACCGTAAAGACACCTTCTGTTTGAGGAGGGCCAGTTGCTGCCAGAGAGCTCTGTGGCCTTCATCAAGTCACTGTCCCCTCGTTGCAGGTGAGAGTAAAAGTCCCAGGGCTGGTCACCTGGTGGGGTTGCTGGGAGTCATGTGAGATGACAGAGGGGAGAGAGAGCGCTCAGAGAAGTGATCAGATGCAAGGGGTGTGCACAGGTCAAGCCCCCGGGATCAGTAGCTGCCCTCACAACGGGGAACGTGAAGGGAGAGAGGTTGAGCTCCTGCAGTGGGGGCCAGGCCTCAAGCCCCCAGCTGCGGGCCCTCTCCCCCTGCACTGCAGCCTCCAGGTGGCTGGGCCTCTGCCAGCGCAGGGGATGCCCAGCTCTGCCTCCATCCCTCTCCTGAAGCTTTCTTTTTCTTCCTCTGGTCTCGTGTTGCTCTCACGTCCCCACCTCCTGAGCCAAGGCACGAACGGGGACCTCCGTGCCTCACCTCAGCCCCCAAGCCCCTCCTGCCTGTCCTCCCCCAGGTGGTGTGTGCCAGGTGCTCCGACTACCGGGCTGAGCTCAAATATGATGACAACAGGCCCAGCCGAGTCTGTTTAGACTGCTACACGTTCCTCACCGGAAATGTGCTCCCTGAGGACAAGGAGGACAAGAGGCGTGGCATCCTGGAGGTGAGGGCCGGTTTCCTCTACTAGGCAAATGTGTGCACGGCCTCACCAAGTGCTGGCACTGTCCTCGGTGCTGAGGAACAAGCCTGCCGTGGTCACACTCCCCGTCCTTCTCTCTCTGCCCACAGACAGCACCCCCGACGGAACACCCCCCCACCCCGGCCCGGCCCTGGCCAAATAAAACAGAGCTGCGCCTGTCACCAAATAGGAGCAACTTTTGGCTCCAGGCTGTGGCCCAGGCTCTCCACCTTTCCTCTGCATCCTCATCCGATAATCGCACGGCCCCTCTGGACCACTCCTGTTCATATCCCCATGCCCTGCCCTAGCAGTCCCAGGAGGTGAAAAGAGCTGGTGCGGCTGATTCCATTTTACAGATGGGGATACTGAGGCTGCAGGTCAGAGTCCCACTGCAGGGAAGAGGCAGCCTGGAGACTCCATTGTAATTGGAAGGGACTTCAGGGACCAGCTGGTTGGAGACCCAGGCCCAGAGAAGTGACCAAGGTCACACAGCGAGTTAGGAACCAGCTCTCTGATCTCTACCACAGATGTTCTCTGCTGTCCTTGGGGCTGAGCCACTCCCCACCCCCAGCCCCAGGCACTCGCACTGCTGGTCAGCACCTCTGGGGCACTGGCACCCAGCCTAGACACTGGTTACCCCCGCCCCTCTGCCACTCCCTCATTAAAGCCAGGTTGACATCCCACTGTCCTTGGGAGGTGGGAGAAGACCCCAGCCTATTCCAGCTGAACACAGCTCCCAGGTTCAAGTTGGTTCCTTTCCACTGACATCTGCCCACTTTGCAATCCTCCCTCATTCTTCTAGGCCCCGGCCCTGCCCATGCCCTCCCCAATCACTAGACCATACCACACAGCTTTTGCTCCTGGAGAGAGGGGATGGTCTGCCCCTTTTCAGGCTCCAGTTCTGTTCCCTGGGGCAGCTCTCAGGGGATAAGCCCTCCGAGCACCTGCGCAGAGGTCAGGCTGGCTGAGGTTTGACTGCAGCTCTGCCACTGGCCAGCTCTGTGACTGCAAGTCCCTGATGGGACCTCTCTGAGCCTCAGGGACAAATAACACCTCCTTGCACCGTTGCCGAAAGGTTTAGAAAGAGTGATTTCTAATGACCGACATCTGTCAGGTAGTGGGTGCTCTGTTCCCTGACAGCCCCTCTCTCTGGTTTCAGAAAGGAGCTGCAGCGGGGTCCGAGCAGAGCCTAATGTGCAGCTTCCTACAGCTCTTCGGGGACAAGTGGGGCAAAAGCGGGTCCCGGGGCTGGTGCGTGATCCCGCGGGATGACCCCCTCGTGCTCTATGTCTACGCTGCCCCCCAGGTAATGCCACGCCCCGCCCCTCCTCACAGTATGTGTGTGTGTCAGGGGTGGCGGTGGGGGTGAGTACTGTTGGCCCCATAAGTCAGATGAGGCTCAATGAGGACCTGGTTCCCTCAAGTCACAGGGTTAGTGGCTTTCAGAGCTGGGCCCAGACTCCAGGTCATGACTGCTTTGCCCTCAGGGGGTGACCAGTCCTCTTCCTCAATGCCCTCCTGCCACCCCATCCCACTTCATGGGTTTTTGGGGGGCAAGAGGCAGGTGTGTGCCTGGTACCTTCCAAACAGCCGTCTGAGGCAGTGGCGCTGAATGGGAGGACAGCAGCCCACAGTTCTGCCCTCCCCTCCCAGGACATGAGGGCCCACACCTCCATCCCCCTGCTGGGCTACCAGGTGACCGCTGGGCCCCAGGCGGACCCCCGGGTCTTCCAGCTGCAACAGTCAGGCCAGCTCTACACCTTCAAGGCCGAAACCGAGGAGCTGAAGGATCGCTGGGTGAAGGCCATGGAGCGGGCGGCCAGCGGCTTGAGCCCCGGGGGGCCCAACGACAGGGACCTGTCTGACTAAGCTACAGCGGGGCCCTCTCCCCCTCAGAGCCCTGCTCCTGCCACACACGGGCTGACACTTCAGCTGACCCACCACCCCAAGCTGAGCTTTCAAAGAATTGATTTCCAGTCGTCTGTGTTCAGAGCGTGTGTCCTGATTTGAGATTCAGAACACATGGGTTCATTCCTTTGGGGAGGGGATGACGAAGCATCCCAGTTTGCCCAGGGCCGAGGGGATTCCTGGAACATGGGACTTCCAGTGCTAAAACTAAGAAAGTCCCAGGTAACCCAGGACTGTTGGTCACCAATGTGGTTCACAGGCTGGCTGCACGTATGTATCACCTGGGAAGCTTTAAAAGATACCAACAAATAAATATAAACTAAAAATTCAAACACTACAAGGCCTGGATCCATCACCAAAGATTTCTGATTTGACTGGTCTGGGATGGGGAGGCATGGGTATGTTTCAGGAGTACCCATAGGAGTCTGATGCGCAGCCTAGGTCATCCGGATGAAGAACAAAGCAAGCAAACTACCAAGTGCTAGGCATGAGATTAATAATAATAACAAATACCAGACATCTACTGAGGCAGGCACTGTTCTAAGTGTTCTACGTGGATTATCTTGTTTTACCTTCAGGACTTATAATCCCCATTTTCCAGATGAGGACACTGAGTCTTAGAGAGGTTTAGTCATTGGCTCAAGGTCACACAGCTGGTGGATGCCAGAGCCAGGTTTTAACGTAGTGTACTAAGGTGAAGGCTCTGTCCATCGGGTAGCAGAGCAATTGGCTGAGCAGAAAAGGAGAGGAAAGGGGGAAGGAAATGGGGAAAGACAGGAGAGGAAAGGTAGGAGCAGGAGGAGAGGGCAGGAGCATTTCTGGCTGGTGGGTGAGGCTGCTTTTTCATAAGAGACCACCAGGGGGTGGCAATGACCAGCAGGCCACATCCAGGGACCCCAGCCGGGGCCCTGACACCCGAAGCCACTTCCATCAGGCCCAGCTGCTGCTGGGCTGCTCTGCCCCTGATGAAGGTGAGACAGACCAGTCATAGATCTTTGTCCCCTTCTAGGCCCAGCAGTTTGCCTACCCCCACCCCCCAACCTGAGGCCACCTCCCTTCCGTAGGGTTTTTTTTTTTTTTTTGCAGTACGCGGGCCTCTCACTGTTGTGGCCTCTCCCGTTGTGGAGCGCAGGCTCCGGACACGCAGGCTCAGCGGCCATGGCTCACGGGCCCAGCCGCTCCGCAGCATGTGGGATCTTCCCGGACCGGGGCACGAACCCGCGTCCGCTGCATCGGCAGGCGGACTCTCAACCACTGCGCCACCAGGGAAGCCCCGTAGGGTATTTTTTAAAGCCCAAGAAAACCTAATTGGCATGATCTCTCTGGGGACCAGTCTGACCTGGCCATAAGTTCATTCCTTAATTCAACAAATATTTGTTGAGCATCTTCTTTGAGCCAAATGTAGTACCTATACTGGGGGTACAGCAGTGAAGGAGACAGACAACATTTCTGCCTTCATGGAGTTTATATTCTTATTCAACAAAATAAATACATAAAAGGTAGAACATATCAGATGTGATGAGTGCTCAAACAGAGTGACAAACCATCCAGACTTTCCTAGTTTTAAAAGTAAAAGTCTTGAGAAGACCTCAGACCTCCCAAAAGGCAAGGAACCCCCCACGTACCTGGTTAGGGCAAAAGAAAAAACTAAACAGAGACAAAAGGATAGGGACGGGTCCTGCACCAGCGGGAGAGAGCTGTGAAGGAGGAAAAGTGTCCACACACTAGGAAGCCCCTTCGCGGGTGGAGACTTCGGGAGGCGGAGTGGGGGAGCTTGGGAGCCGCGGAGGAGAGCACAGCAACAGGGGTGCGGAGGGCAAAGCGGACAGATTCCAGCGCAGAGGATCGGGCCGACCGGAACTCACCAGCCGAGAGGCTTGTCTGCTCGCCCGCCTGGGCGGGCGGGACTGGGAGCTGAGGCTCCGGCTTTTGTCGGAGCGCCGGGAGAGGACTGAGGTTGGCGGCGTGAACACAGGCTGCAGGGCGTTAGTGCACCGCGGCTAGCCGGGAGAGAGTCTGGGGAAAAGTCTGGACCTGCCGAAGAGGCAAGAGACTTTTACGTCCCTCTTTGTTTCCTGGTGCACGAGGAGAGGGGATTGAGAACGCTGCTTGAGAGAGCTCCGGGGACGGGCGCGAGCCGCGGCTGAAAGTGCGGAGCCCAGAGACGGACATGAGACGCTGAGGCCGCTGCTGCCGCCGCCAGGAGGCCTGTGTGCGAAAACAGGTCACTGGCCACACGCCCTTCCGGAGAGCCTGTGCAGCCCGCCACTGCCAGGGTCCCGGGATCCAGGGACGGCTCCCCCGGGAGAACGCACGGCGCGCCTCAGGCTGCAACGTCACGCCGGCCTCTGCCGCCGCAGGCCCGCCCCACACTCCGTGACCCTCCCTACCCCCCGGCCTGAGTGAGCCAGAGCCTCCGAATCAGCGGCTCCTTAAACCCCGTCCTGTCTGAGCAAAGAACAGACGCCCTCCGGCGACCTACACGCACAGGCGGGGCCAAATCCAAAGCTGAGCCCCTGGGAACTGTGAGAACAAAGAAGAGAAAGGGAAATCTCTCCCAGCAGCCTCAGGAGCAGCGGATTAAAGCTCCACAATCAACTTGATATACCCTGCATCTGTGGAATACCTGAATAGACAACGAATCATCCCAAATTAAGGAGCCCTGTGGATGAAAGGCTCTTGGTGCTGCAGCCAGGAGTCAGTGCTGTGCCTCTGAGGTGGGAGAGCCAACTTCAGGACACTGGTCCACAAGAGGCCTCCCAGCTGCACATAATATCAAACAGCAAAAATCTCCCAGAGATCTCCATCTCAACGCCAGCACCCAGCTTCACTCAACGACCAGCAAGCTACAGTGCTGGACATCCTATGCCAAACAACTAGCAAGACAGGAACACAACCCCACCCATTAGCAGAGGCTGCCCAAAATCATAATAAGTCTACAGACACCCCAAAACACACCACCAGACGTGGACCTGCCCACCAGAAAGACAAGATCCAGCCTCATCCACCAGAACACAGGCACTAGTCCCCTCCACCAGGAAGCCTACACAACCCACTGAACCAACCTTAGCCACTGGGGACAGACACAAAAAACAACAGGAACTACGAACCTTCAGCCTGCAAAAAAGGAGACCCCAAACACAGTAAGATAAGCAAAATGAAAAGACAGAAAAACACACAGCAGATGAAGGAGCAAGATAAAAACCCACTAGACCTAACAAATGAAGAGGAAATAGGCAGTCTACCTGAAAAAGAATTCAGAATAATGATAGTAAGGTTGATCCGAAATCTTGGAGATAGAATGGACAATAGAATGGACAAATTGCAAGAATCAGTTAACAAGGACCTAGAAGAACTAAAGATGAAACAAGCAACGATGAACAACACAATAAATGAAATTAAAAGTACTCTAGATGGGATCAATAGCAGAATAACTGAGGCAGAAGAACGGATAAGTGACCTGGAAGATAAAATAGTGGAAATAACTACTGCAGAGCAGAATAAAGAAAAAAGAATGAAAAGAACTGAGGACAGTCTCAGAGACCTCTGGGACAACATTAAACGCACCAATATTCGAATTATAGGGGTTCCAGAAGAAGAAGAGAAAAAGAAAGGGACTGAGAAAATATTTGAAGAGATTATAGTTGAAAACTTCCCTAATATGGGAAAGGAAATAGTTAATCAAGTCCAGGAAGAACAGAGAGTCCCATACAGGATAAATCCAAGGAGAAATACGCCAAGACACATATTAATCAAACTATCAAAAATTAAATACAAAGAAAACATATTAAAAGCAGCAAGGGAAAAACAACAAATAACACAGAAGGGAATCCCCATAAGGTTAACAGCTGATTTTTCAGCAGAAACTCTGCAAGCCAGAAGGGAGTGGCAGGACATATTGAAAGTGTTGAAGGAGAAAAACCTGCAACCAAGATTACTCTACCCAGCAAGGATCTCATTCAGATTTGATGGAGAAATTAAAACCTTTACAGACAAGCAAAAGCTGAGAGAGTTCAGCACCACCAAACCAGCTCTACAACAACTGCTAAAGGAACTTCTCTAGGCAAGAAACACAAAAGAAGGAAAAGACCTACAATAACAAACCCAAAACAATTAAGAAAATGGGAATGGGAACACACATATCGATAATTACCTTAAATGTAAATGGACTAAATGCTCCCACCAAAAGACACAGATTGGCTGAATGGATACAAAAACAAGACCCATATATTTGCTGTCTACAAGAGACCCACTTCAGACCTAGAGACACATACAGACTGAAAGTAAGGGGATGGAAAAAGGTATTTCATGCAAATGGAAACCAAAAGAAAGCTGGAGTAGCAATTCTCATATCAGACAAAATAGACTTTAAAACAAAGACTATTAGAAGAGACAAAGAAGGACACTACATAATGATCAAGGGATCGATCCAAGAGGAAGATATAACAATTGTAAATATTTATGCACCCAACATAGGTGCACCTCAATACATAAGGCAAATACTGACAACCATATAAGGGGAAATCGACAGTAACACATTCATAGTAGGGGACTTCAACACCCCACTTTCACCAATGGACAGATCATCCAACATGAAAATAAATAAGGAAACACAAGCTTTAAATGATACATTAAACGAGATGGAGTTAATTGATATTTATAGGACATTCCATCCAAAAACAACAGAATACACATTTTTCTCAAGTGCTCATGGAACATTCTCCAGGATAGATCATATCTTGGGTCACAAATCAAGCCTTGGTAAATTTAAGAAAATTGAAATTGTATCAAGTATCTTTTCCGACCACAACGCTATGAGACTCGATATCAATTACAGGAGAAGATCTGTAAAAAATACAAACACATGAAGGCTAAACAATACACTACTTAATAACGAAGTGATCACTGAAGAAATCAAAGAGGAAATCAAAAAATACCTAGAAACAAATGACAATGGAGACACGACGACTCAAAATCTATGGGATGCAGCAAAAGCAGTTCTAAGAGGGAAGTTTATAGCAATACAATCTTACCTTAAGAAACAGGAAACATCTCGAATAAACAACCTAACCTTGCACCTAAAGCAATTAGAGAAAGAAGAACAAAAAAACCCCAAAGTTAGCAGGAGGAAAGAAATCATAAAAATCAGATCAGAAATAAAAAAAAAAAAAAAAGTAAAAGTCTTAAGTCTCAAGAAACCCCTCAGTTCCAGGCAAACCAGGATGGTTCATCACTCTAGTGGAAGAAAAAAAAGCAAGAAAGGGAGCAGAGGGGGAATAGGATGTGTGTGTGAAAAACACACATGTTTGAAAAACAACATCAAGGAAAGAAGAAAGGGAGGGAAACACACAGATGTCTGGGAGAAGAGCATTCCAGGTGGAGGGAACAGCAAGTGCAAAGGTCCTGAGGTGGGAGCCTGCTTGGTACATGCAAAGAACAGTGAGGAGGTCAGTGTGGCTGAAGTGGAGTGGGCAGGAAGGAGATCAGAGGAGAAGACATCAAATCATCACTAAACTAAGGGTGGGGGTCAGTAGAGGCAGGGCTGAATGAGATGGGGAGTCTTGGGGGGAATCTGATTTGTTTTAACAGACTCCCTCCTGCCGCTTGTTGAAATGGACTGAAAGGAATGAAGGTAGAAGCAGTTGAGAGGCTGCCACTACCATCAAGTGAGAGAGAAGGAGGCTTATATCAGGGTTGGAACAGTGAAGGTGGTGAGAAGGGCTAGGATTCTGGGTATATTTTGAAGGTAGAGTGGAGGAGACTCCCCTATACAATGAATGTGGTGGGAGAGAAAGAGGGAGCCAAAGGTGACTCTAAGGCCTCTGACCTGAGAACAAGGTGGTGGGGTGCAGCTGCCACTAACTGAGATGAGGAGACCATGGAAGGGGCAGTTTGGGGGATAGCGACACACCAGGAGCTCTCACATGGACGAGTTACAGCTGAGGTGCCCACTCACGGCCTCAGCCAGTAGTCAGGTATCTGAGCTCAGGCACCAGGTCTAGGCTGGGGCTGTAAACATGAGAGCTGTCATCCAGAGACGGGGTTTAAAGCGTGTGTGTGAAACGGAAGGAAGGGGTCCAACATTTGAACTGTGCACATGCCCAAATTCTAGGCATTAGCACCCTGACATTCTAGCTGCACACACCCCAACATTCTAACCCTTCGACCTGCAGTTACAATTCTGAGAATTTACCCCAAGGAGACAAATCAGTGTGACAAGACTCACGCACATTATTTACACTAGTCTCCCAAACTGGAAACTGTAAATATCCATCCAAAGGAGACTCAGCAAATAAACTCACGCCCACGGAGAGGGAACCTGTGGCAAACTGCTGCGTACACACAGTGGAGAACCGTGCCGCTGTTCAATGAGAAGGCTTCAATCTTAATGAACTCACCTAGGAAGATGCCTGTGAGGTGTTAAGTGGGCGATAACTACAGAAGGAGCTAACATTTTAAAACACTCACTCTGTGTCAAGCACTGGATTAAGGCCTTGGTGGAGATGATTGCACTTAATTCATAATAGCATTAGAAGTAGACACTATACCAAATCCTCATTTTACAGATGAGGAAACCAAAGCAACGATGGTTGAGTAAAACTTGCTTGTGGTCACATAACATGGGGTAGAAGAGGTAGCATTCCAGCCCACTGGGCTGTGGATGAAGATACTTCACATCTGCACCAACTAAAGGGGTCCACGACGCATTTTACAAGTGGCCGTTTTGCTTTCTTCTTTACATGCTTGTGGTATTTGAATGTTTTTTCAATATGAGGTATTATTCTATAATCACAAGAACAAAAGTGCCTTTCCTGTGTTAAGGGAACAATAAAAGAAGGACCAGGGGCTTCCCTGGTGGCTCAGTGGTTGAGAGTCCGCCTGCCGATGCAGGGGACACGGGTTCGTGCCCCAGTCCGGGAGGATCCCACATGCCGTGGGGCGGCTGGGCCCGTGAGGCATGGCCGCTGAGCCTGCGCATCCGGAGCCTGTGCTCCGCAACGAGAGGCCGCAACAGTGAGAGGCCCGCGTACCGCAAAAAAAAAAAAAAAAAAAAAAGGACCAAAGGAAAACTCACCCACCCTGCCCTCCTTCCCGGGATCCTGAGCTGCCACCATGTGGGATCACTAGGCATCAGTGCCAGAGCCGAGAGGCTGGGTACCCCAGCGGCCGCTGGGAAACGCAACCTGGAAGCACTGGCCGGAATGGAGTGCTTATTCCATGAATGAGTGTGACGATGTGGAAACGTGCAGTGACCAGAGGGTAGAGCAGAGCCTGGACCTGGCAGAACTCAGGGTCTCACCAGAAAGCCATGGACACCAAGAGGGTGCCAGCCTCAAGGCTTCTCTCCTGGGAGTTCAAAGAGGCCCGTGTGGCCTGGGGGAGCCTCTGCCCTTCCCTGGCTGCATCTCACCCTGGCTTTGCTCACACAGTGACCCTGTTTGTCCCAGGCTCATGGTCTACATCAGGAAGGGAAGACTCTAAGGGGTTCAAATTTTCACTCCTGAAGCTCCTTACATCTAAAAGGCTGGAGGCTCCCCTAGCAGTCTGGCGGCTCTGGTGCCCACGTGCCCTGACCCTGGAAGGGGAGCTGGGGGTGGGGGGAGGGAAGGCTGGCAGATACCAGGGTGGGGGCATCTCTGGAGGGCCTCGTGGACCCTGAGTCAGCGGAAGACCTTGCCCCTCTCTGCCTTCCCTCCTGGTCCTGGGGCTCCAGGAATGGCATTCACTCATTCATTCACTCATTTCTTCCTACATTCATTATTGCTAGAATTATTGAGTATTTACTATGCAGTCAGCACTGGGCACACGTCATCTCATTCATTCAGTAACAGCCTTTTGGCATCGGTTCGACTGTCCACATTTTACATACAGATGAGGAAGGTAAAACCAGTCAAGGCTAAATAACTTGTCCATGGTCAACCAGGCTGTAGGTAATGAACCCAGACTCAAACCCTGGCTCGTCTTATTCCGAAGTCCGCCCGTAGCCAGCACTGGGGGGCAGTATCCCCAGTGGTTAGTGGGTCCAGGCCTCCACACAGCTCTGCCACTTACTGGCTATATTGTCTTGGGTGAGACTTCATTACTCTGGGCTGGGGTTTCCTCACCTGGCAAAGGGGGCTAACCATGGTCCTACCTTCCTGGGGACTGCGGGGGAGGGGGTCCAGCACTCAGAGCAGTGGTGGCCACGTGTGATTATTACAGGCGTTCACCGTTTCACTCTGTGCTGTCTGCCTCTATGCACTGCAATGCACATATTCATGGAGTATCTGGGAATACAAAGTGGAGTAAATCATAGGCCCTGCTCTTAGGGAGCTCAGTGTCTCGGTCATTTAAATCACCTGGGAAGCTTTTGAAAGACTCCCAATGCTCAGGCTGCACCCCAAGGCCATTAAATCAGAACCCCTCATTTGGCTGGGCTGTAACATCAGCATTTTAAAGCTCACCAGTGGTTCTGATGAACAGTCCCTTCAGAAAGGGCAGGACCAGTTCTTGAGCTTGGGAACCCTGGCTCAGGTCCCCAGGGGTTCCCTAGCAATGGTTAGTCTGAGTGGGGAATGGGGGAAGTGGCCTTACTATGGCACTAAATGAGTTAGGATTTATTGACGCATAATTTACATACAGTAGAATCCACCATTTATAAAACAGTTCTATGAGTTTTGGCCAAAGGTACAGTCACGCAACCACTACCACAATCAAGACATAGAACAGCTCTATCACCCCAAGAAGTTTCCCCGTGCTGCCCCTTTGTAGTCATCCTCTCCCCTCACCCTCTGGTCCCTGGCACTCACTGCTCTGTTCTCTGACCTGTCGTTTTGTCTCTTCCAGGATGTCATGTATTTGGAATCATACAGTACGGAGACTTTTGGGTCTGGCTCCTTTTACTCAGCCTCATGTATTTGAGACTCGTCCACGTTGTTCATGGACCAGCACTTTGTTCCTTTCCATTGCTGAGTAGTATCCCTTAAGTGGGTGTACCGTGGTTTGCTTACCCTTTACCAGCTGAAGGACCTTTGGGTTATTTGTGGTTTGGGACAATTATGAATAGTGCTGCTATGAACTATAAACATTCATGTTCAGGTTTTTTTTGTGGTCATACATTTTCATTTCTCTAAGGTAAATACCTAAAATTGGATCACTGGGTCATATGGTAAGTGTATGATTACCTCTCTCAGAAACCGCCAAGCTGTCTTCCAGGGTGACTGTACCATTTTGTATTCCCATCATCAGCGATCAGAGTTTCCCATTGTGCACATCTTTGCCAGCATTTGACACAGGCAGGGTTTTTGTTTGTTTGTTAAAACATTTATTTATTTATTTATTTAATTGGCTGCCCCAGGTCTTAGTTGCGGCATGCGGGATCTTTAGTTGAGGCATGTGCACTCTTAGTTGTGGCGTGTAGGATCTAGTTCCCTGTCCAGGGATCAAACCCGGGCCCCCTGCATTGGGAGCATGGAGTCTCAGCCACTGCACCAACAGGGAAGTCCCTGTTTGTTTTAAATTTTAGCCATTCTGGTGGGTGTGTAGTGCTTACAACTTTTTAAGCTTATGAATGTATCAAAAATATCGTGTTGTACATCTTTAATCTATACAATTTTTATTTGTCAATTATACCTCAATAAAGCTGGCGGGAGTTTATGAATGTAATGAAATAAGGGCCTGTAATAGTAAATATTTTGCAAACATAATCATTTAAGGCCCTATTATGTGCCAGACGGTATCCTAATCCTTCCAAAATCCTAGGGGCAGCTTGTATCATGGGGAGGGCACCCATGACAGTCTAAAAGTCTCAAATCCCAACTCTGTGGTGGGCTTGCTGTGGGACGTTGGGCACATCACTCAGTGTCTCTGAGCCTCCATTTATTTATTGTAAATAGATTGAGCAATGCCCCCTTGCATGCTTGGTGTGAAAACCAAAGGAGATAATGCAGGGAAAGCTCCTGGCCCACAGGAGGGGCTCAACAGCTGGGAGTTGTTATTAGCTACGCTCTTTATGTAGCAACATTCTTGGGATAATTTGTTCCAGCAGCAAGTCTAGTTGCTTCTGCCTTCAGGATATATTCCAGATGGAGCCTCCTCGCACCCCACACCTCTCACACAGCCACCTCTCTGGTCCAGGCCACCATGTCCTCTCTCAGGTGACTGATTGCAAGAGCTGCTCTCCGGCTCCTGCACTCATACACTCACCCCCTGGTGGTCGTACTCCAAACAGCAGACACAGGAGTTCTTTTCCATCTGAAACTCCCATCCAGGGTCCTGGTCCCAACCCTCCCCAGGCATCACGGTAAGAAGTCCATCTGATGCCTCCCTCCTACAATCCACCAGGCTTTCTGTGATCTGGCCCCTGGCTGCCTCTCAGAGCTCGTTTATTCATCTCTGTATCCCAGAACTTAGCACATAGTAAGTGCTCGAAAAACACCTTCTGGCCTGGATTCACACTAGCGCTGACAGGCCACCAACATGGCAGGCAGTATTTCTCTTCCATTGAGGTGACTGGAAGTCAGAGAGGTGCGAATGATGTGTGCAAGGTCATACGGCACTTCTGTGGACTCTCTCAGGGACCAGGACAAGGGTCTCCTAACAATGGCTGTGGCCTCATACCTTTGCCTTTTCCTTCCGGCTGCCTGTCTCTGCCCCATGACTGGACCCCAGGGCCCTGCTTCTTCCTGAAATTGGCCATGGTGGGAGTGTTCCTGCCATGGAAATTGGCAAATCAGCCGCCCTCTTATCCCTCATCCCCCAACAGAGGTCTGATTGTTACTTCTTGCCAGCACGACACTGTCCACGAAGTCTGGCATCCTGAAGTAACTGAGTGAAGCCACCTTGCTCACCTGTCCACGTCTTGAGCTTGCAACCCTCAAGGTGACCCAGGTGCCTTATCCATCTCTTCTCTCCTCTGCCTGGCTTCAGGCTCTATTCTGGGCCAGTTGCTAGCTGGCCTTCAGCCTATACACAGTGAGCTTCTGCAAGTCAAAGGCCAAGGTGGAGGTGAGGGCACCTTCCTACTGGTGCTCCTGGCCTGACCCTGGCCTCTACCTGGTCACATCCTTCTTGTTCCAACTCCCTGAGCCACTGATGTGCTGGAGCCATTTCTGCCTCTGATTTTTTCTCCTTACCCTCTTCTCTCCATGATTCTCTCATTTCTCATCTTTGGCATTTTAACTGTGTCTCTCTTTACCTCTGCGAATAAAAACAAGAGATAATTTTTTTTTTTTCTGGCAGCGCACCACAGCATGTGGGATCTTAGTTCCCTGACCGGGGATCAAACCCGTGGCCCCTGCATTGGAAGCGCAGAGTCTTAACCACTGGACTGCCAGGGAAGTCCCAAGAGCTAACCTTTTTTTTTTTTTTTTTTGTGGTACACGGGCCTCTCACTGTTGTGGCCTCTCCCGTTGCGGAGCACAGGATCCGGATGCGCAGGCTCAGCGGCCATGACTCACGGGCCCAGCCGCTCCGCGGCATGTGGGACCTTCCCGGACCGGGGCACGAACCCACGTCCCACATCGGCAGGCGGACTCTCAACCACTGCGCCACCAGGGAAGCCCTCAAGAGCTAACTTTTAATGAACTCTTACTGTGTGCTTTCAGTGTATCGGTGCATTTAATCTACAAACCAGCTCCATTGTACAGATGCGAATAGGGAGGCAGAGAGAGATTCAGCAACTCACCGCAAATCACACTTCTGGTAAGTAGGGAAGCCAGAACTGACCCCGGATGCTCTGTGACCTTTCTGGGAAGCGGCAATAATCACATCGGACTTAGAATTTTAAAACACGGGTTTGAGTTCTGACTCTGTTACCTCCATGTGACTTCGCTGTTTGTGCCTCAGCTTCCTTCCTCATTCATAAAATGGGATGAACAACACGTGCCCTGTCCATTCATGGAATTGTTTTGGGGTCAAATGAACTAATGGGTGTAAAAGGGCTTTGAAAATGTTAAAATGCTGAGCATATGAGTGGATTAATGTATATGGTTCTGTTTTCCAATTTTTATTTTCTCTCTTGCCTTTCAGAAGGGTTCTTTGTCTGCCTTGGTTATGCCAGTGTGTGCAGGGCCCAGACACAGAGGCGCTCCGTAAATAACTTTTTTCCTCTGTTCTCTGCTGGGCTCCCCTTTCTCAGGCCTTTCAGGGAGACTCATCACCTTTCCCCTCTCTCACTATCATCAAGCCCAGACTCAGAGGGCAGGAGGGTTCACCCCAGCAGGGTTCCAATGCTCAGATCAAGACCAGCACTGGATGAAGTCCACAACCACTTCTTAGACATTATCATGGAAGCCAACTGGAAATTATGCTTCGCTTTATAGAAACTGGCTTAAGTAAACTTTAAGTAAACTTTTCAGAAACACATCTACTTTTGTGAAGCAAGGCAAGGTCTGACTTTATTTTTTGGCAGCCCACCTAGTCTGACTTTATTTTTCTTCTTGAAAAATTATTTTTGGGACTTTCCTGGTGGTCCAGTGGTTAAGACTCCATGTTTCTACTGTAGGGGGCACAGGTTTGATCCCTGGTCGGGGAACTAAGATCACACATGCCATACAGCGCCCCCCCTCCCCCCAAAAAACAACAAAAACCAACAAAATAAAAAATTATTTTAATATATTTAATTTTTTCATTGAAAGTCACCACTTTCTTGGAAGTATAACTTATAATAAAGTGCATAGATTTTAAGTATATGGAATGATAACTTTTCACATGTATTCACCCACTTAACCATCACTCAGACCAAGGCCCAGAACATTTCCAGCACCCTGGAGAACTCCCTCATGCCCCTCCCAGGTGATACCTGTTCCCACAATTTTAATTTATTTTGGTATAAAAATTCAAAAGGAGCAAAAGATAAACTGACAAATCTTCCTCCCACCCTGCTGTCAGACACCGATTTTTTTCTCCTAAGAGTCAATATTACTGGTTTCTTTTTTTTTTTTTTTTTTTTGGCCTAGCGGCATGTGGGATCTTAGTTCCCCAACCAGGGATCGAACACGTACCCCCTGCAGTGGAAGCATGGAGCCTTAACCACTGGACTGCCAGGGAAGTCTCAATATTACTGGTTTCTTACAGATATTTCCAAAGAAAGGAGATACATAGACACACACACATACTATATCATATTATGTTTTATGTTTTGTTATGTTGTATAGATTCTCCCATTTTCACCCTAAAGGTACTTGACTGTGCCATTGTTGTACACCTTGCTTTTTGTTGTTGTTGTTTTTTACTTAACAATACATCTTAAAACACTAGAATTATTTTAATAATTAGCAAATTAATATCTTTACCAAAAGACTTCTCCTTACAAAAAATTTGGTTTATAAAAAAATCTAAAATTTTATTACTAAATAATTCTGTGCTCTGCCTTATGGCCTTCTGAGGGTGCTTAGGCAGCAAGCTACTACATCAAAAAATACGATTCAGGGCTTCCCTGGTGGCGCAGTGGTTGGGAGTCCGCCTGCCGATGTGGGGGGCGCGGGTTCGTGCCCCGGTCTGGGAGGATTCCATGTGCCGCGGAGCGGCTGGGCCCGTGGGCCATGGCCGCTGGGCCTGCGCGTCCGGGGCCTGTGCTCCGCGGCGGGAGAGGCCACAGCAGTGAGAGGCCCACGTGCCGCAAAAAAAAAAAAAAAAAAAAAAAAAATACGATTCAATTAGGAAAATGTGATTCATGTTAACTTTTCGGCCCACCCAATAAACCGTTGTATGAGATTCTATCTTATTGGTATTATCTTTTCCTTTTATAGCTCTTATCAAATAACAGTGTCATTGGTTTATATTCTCAGTAACTCATAAGTTCTAAAGGACATGTATGACAGACCAAGAAAAAAGCGGGGGGGACTAAAATTTGGAGCATAAATTGTAGAATTTCTCAAAGGTCTGAATTACTGGAGCTTATTAGGTTGGGGTGAATAAAAGGGGAAAGACATATATCGTACTTTCAGATGTATTAGGAAGTTTTCCTGAGAAATTGGTCAAGAAGAATCCACTGGTGTTGTATGAACTTTCCCAGGGGGAGGGCAGACCAGGCCCTGCCAGAGGGCAGCTGAGGGGGTGGGGCTGTGAGTTCCAGGAAGCAGAGTAGGGGCCACCCAAGAGCGGGAAGACTGGCAGGTAATCTGAATCAAAGTCCTCACATGCATCAGCAAGGCCAAAGGGCATAAACAGGGCCCCAAACCGGAGGCAGAGCCAATGGGCAGAGCTTCTGAGCTGGACTAGCTGAGAAGGGAGTTAGGAACAAGCTGGGAGGCGCCAGGTTGTTGTCAAGGGTGAGGCTAAAGTTCATCGGTCTCTGGGTGCACGTGTGGGGCATGCTGACCCAGTGTAGGAACTTTGTGCACCATCCCTATGGAGTATTGTTACAATAATGGCCCTGGAGAGAATTACCCCCACCCCTGTGTTCATGCCTCTTTGCAACATGATTTTGCTGCTTCTCCTACCACAAGGTGGAATTATTTCACCTCCTCTTTTTTTTTTGGCCTGCAGGATCTTAGTTCCCCAACCAGGGATTGAACCCATGCCCCCTGCAGTGGAAGCTCGAGTCTTAACCACTGGCCCACCAGGGAATTCCCAATTTCACCTCCTCTTGAATCTGGGTTGACCTGGTGACTTGCTTCGACCCATAAGATGTGGCAGAAGTGATGTTCCGGCAGCTCTGTGGAGAGCTCCATGTGGAAAGGACTGGGGCACTCAGCCTACAGACAGCACCAACTCGCCAGCTATGTGAGTGAGTAACCTTAGAAATGATCCTCCAGCCCCAGTTGAGTCTTCAGATGACTGTGGCCTCAGCCAACATCTGACTGTAGCCTCATGACAGACCCAAGTGAGAACTGCCCAGCTGGGTCCTTCTCAAATTTCTTTTTTTTTTTCTTTTTCTTTTTTGGTTGTGTTGGGTCTTTGTTGCTGTGCACGGGCTTTCTCTAGTTGTGGCCAGCAGGGGCTACTCTTCGCTGCGATGCATGGGCTTCTCATTGCGGTGGCTTCTCTTGTTGCGGAGCACAGGCTCTAGGTGCACGGGCTCAGTAGTTGTGGCTTGCGGGCTCTAGAGCGCAGGCTAAGTAGTGGTGCACGGGCTTAGTTGCTCCGCGGCATGTGGGATCTTCCAGGACCAGGGCTCGAACCCGTGTCCCCTGCATTGGCAGGCAGATTCTTAATCACTGCACCAAGAGGGAAGTCCCCTTCTCAAATTTCTGACCAACAGAAACCATAAGAGAAAATAAATTATTGTGGGTTTTGTCATTATATTTTGGGGTAATTTGTTATATAGCCATATATAATTAGTAAACAACCTCTATGTCCATCAACAGAGAACTATTTAAGAACTATTACAATACATACATATAGTGAAGTACCATGCAGCTGCTTAAAGAAAAATGAGGAAGTTCTTTATGTACTGACATGAACAGCCCTCCAAGATGATTTAAGTGATAAATGCAAAGTGTAAAAATAGTATATAGAGGGGAATTCCCTAGCGGTGCAGTGGATAGGACTCCGCACTTCCACTGCAGGGGGCACAGGTTCAATCCCTGGTCAGGGAACTAAGATCCCGCAAGCTGCGTGATGCGGTCTAAAAATAAATTAAAAATAAAAAAATTGGGGTTTCTCTGGTGGCGCAGTGGTTAAGAATCTGCCTGCCAATGCAAGGGACACGGGTTTGAGCTCTGGCCCGGGAAGATCCCGCATGCCATGGAGCAACTAAGCTCATGCGCCACAACTACTGAGCCTGAGCTCTAGAGTCCGCAAGCCACAACTACTGAAGCCTGTGTGCCTAGAGCCCCTGCTCTGCAACAAGAGAAGCCACGACAATGAGAAGCCCACGCACCTCAACGAAGAGTAGCCCCCGCTCATTTCAACTAGAGAAAGCCCGCACACAGCAATGAAGACCCAACACAGCCAAAAATAAATAAATAAATAAATTTATTTTTAAAAAGAAAATAGTATATAGAGGATACTATCATTTGTGAAAAAAATTATGTATATACATATATGTATATATAGAGAGATATATATGTACATGTGCATATATTTCATATGTGTGTATATATACATACACACATACTATGTACATGTATATATTATATACGTACATAAAATATCTCTGGGAAGAAAATAAGACATTGGTAACAGCAGTTGCCTCTGGGGAGGGGAACTAGCTGACTTCACAACAGAGGTGGGGAGATGCCTTTTAAATTTTGAACCTTGTGAATATACTATCTATTCAAAAATAAAGTTTAAAATTTTTAAATAGTGCTTTCTCTTTAGCTCAGAAATTTCACCTCTAGTAATTTACCCTTAGTAAATAATCATGGCAAAGATGTAACTATGAAGATGTTGTCACAGCTCCCTTTAATATCATAAAAATGGTAAAACAACCCAATTATTCAACAGTAGGAAATTTGTTGAGTAGCTTATGGTGCGTATCTGCCACCATCGAAAGTGGCATCATAGAAAACAACTCAATGCCCAGTGACGTGATCATGATATAGTAATGGATAAGAAGTTATGAAATGGTAAGGTTAATCTTGTCTTTAAATTAAATTCAACTACATAAATGTAGATGAAGATGGAGATTAAGACACATAGATAGATACAGATAGATATAGAAACCCAAATGTTAATGGTGATTATCTCTGGGAGGTCCAATTACTGATTATCGTTAATTTTTTCTCTTTTTCATCTGTGTTTTCAATGATAAACATGTACTACTTTTGTAAAAACACAAATGCTGAAAGTTTGTCTCTCTTTTTTTAGAGACTCATAAATGATCCTATAAATAGCAGCTCCCAGTAGATAATTTGAAACTTTGTTTTTAAAGACCACATTTTTTCAAGCACAAAGATTACCAGACCTTTATCACTGGGTAGAGAGAGCTGCCCACCCTATTCTACGTCCCAGCATTTTGGTCACAATATTGACCCCCTCCCAGCCCACTGGCCAGTGGGGGCCACGTACAGAGGCTGCATCCCCAAACTACCCCTGATCAAAACTGGTAGGCAGGGGAGGTTCCAGAATGTCTAGAGAAAGGTGGTCATCTCTGAGGAGTGGTCTTGAGACCAGTCTTCAACCTGCATTTCCAAAACCAGCATGCTGTTTTCATCTCCAATTTTAGGTTAAAAATCACCAAGTGTTATTGGCTGAATTGTGTCCTCCCCTAATTTTATATGTTGAAGTTCTAATCCCCCAGTACCTCAGAATATGACTGTATTTGGAGATAGGGTCTCTAAAGAGGTAATTAAGGTAAAATGAGGTCGACAGGTGAGCCCTAATCTGATATGACTGGTGTCCTTATAAAAAGAGGAGATTAGGGGGCTTCCCTGGTGGTACAGTGGTTGAGTATCCGCCTGCCGATGCAGGGGACACGGGTTCGTGTCCCAGTCCAGGAAGATCCCACATGCCGCGGAGCGGCTGGGCCCGTGAGCCATGGCCGCTGAGCCTGTGCGTCCGGAGCCTGTGCCCCACAACAGGAGAGGCCACAACAGTGAGAGGCCCAAGTACAGCAAAAAAAAAAAAAAAGAGGCGATTAGGACCTAGGCACAGGGGAAGGCCACATGAAGACAAAGAGGAGAAGAGGGGCCTCAGAAGAAATTAACTCTGCCAACAACCCTGAGCAAACTAATTCACCAAGTTTCCTAAAGATACACTTTTATGCAAGATTGAGAAAATGTGCATTGTCCACAGCAAAGACTGTTACCTTCTGATGGTGACTCTGAGGTATGGAGCTGATGGTGACCATGGGGGCCCTGGGCACCCCCAGTGCTTTAGGTGCCACCACTGCAGCCCACATGTGAACATCCCTGGCCTTTATAGCAGGCGAAGGTTGGGAAGTAATCCCAGCACCCATCAGCCTGAGAAGCACCCAGGGCTTGCCTTGTGATGTGGGCTCTAGTTCCCTGTCAAGACTGCAGCCCTACGTGGAGACTGGCCCTGAGGCCCCTGCCGGGTCTCACCAGTCCCCCTCAAGGGACCACCTGGGATCCTCTTAGAGGGGCCTTCCCTGACTCCCAGACCCGCCCTTCCCTCATCTCTATCTCCAGAGAATCACCTCCACACCGCCATCAGACCGCGGAATACGGTTGGTGGTCTGGAGGAATTCACTGTCTGCACATCTACGGAACCGCTCTTTGTGGGGCTTCAAAGCCCTGGGCATCTTACTCTCAGAGGCCACATCCCTCAAATGTACTCAAATGGACCCACATGCCACAGCACATATAAGTTACATAAACTATGGGAGCTGAGTTACAATCGTCCAGTTAACATTTTGAAGCCATTTAGCCATTTCATCCTTACAATATACTTTTCTAATTTTGGAGCTAGCAATGATCCCAGCTGTGGCTCAGGTGTTTCCATGGGTGTTTGAAAAGCTGGATGGCCTGACCCCAGAGGAGCCCTCCAAGTAACCAGGGTCCAGTCGCAATGCCCCAGTCCCCTTTGGGTGCTGTAGGGTAGGAGGGGTGGCACTTTTTCAAGCAGAGCTGTCTCTTCCTTCTCTCCTCCTTGGCTACCTCCCACCTTCTCTTACTTCTAGCAGATTTTCAATGAGCCCAGAAAAGCCAAGGGCTAGGAGGTCCTTAGCCATCATAGAGTCCAAACCTCCTACCCATGACAGAGATGAGAAAACTGAGACCCAGGAGCAGGAAGGTCTTCTTCAGGAACACCATGCATTTTTTCAGAATTTGCACTCGGAACTCTGCCCTGGGTTGAGAATGAGATTTTGAGATTGCTCAGGAGGAACCCTTGAAGCAGTGTTTCCATCTTTCTCTGACCAAACTCCTAGGTTTGTTTTCATCCCAGGTGAGTGGTCTTCTCCCAGTTTCGCTTGCCTCTTACTCTTGACAGCTCCCCGCCGAAACTTGGGGAAGGCTGGAGCTTTGCCCCAGGTGCTGAGTGTCTTGGGTTGCCAAGTACAAAACAGGATGCCCAGTTAAATTTGAATTTCAGATAAACAACACTGTTTTTTGGGTTTTTTTTTTTTTAGTATCAGGGCATCCCAAATGTTGCTGTTGATCTGAAATTCAGATTTAACTGGGTGTCCTGTATTTTTATTTACTAAACTGCCCACCCTCCACCCTGCAGCTGTGAGTTTTCTTGCCACCTCAGCAGCATGAGTCACACAGCTGTGGACCTCTAGGCAAATGTTTTTGAACGGAACAGCATCATGGTTTGGGGGGGAATCCCCCCATTGTCCCATAACGCATGTGGACATAATGCAGAAACCCTAAAACAGTGCCCGTGGGAGGAAAATAGAAGAGTCAACAGGAGTGTGTAAGGCACTGGGGAGAACCCCAGCCGTGGCAGTGCTGCAAGCAGGCTTTAACTAGATCGCTTGCTCTTCACCTCTCAGAGCTTACTTTGAGACTCTTGGTGATACTGGAGATCACACCTTCCCAGCCAGCTACTTTGAAGGCCTGATAGTCGTTCTTCCCTGCCTTTCTGAGAAGAGGTCTACTGGGAAGAATGGGCTTGTGGGCTGTGTGAGTTGGACAGGTTGCTTGACTTCAGGGATAATGATTGTGTCCTCGTCATGCGATCGCCGGGGGGATTGGGTTATAGGAGGAAATTAATGTAAAATGCTGGCACACGGTAAGTACCTAACCTCAATGACGGCTATTGTTATAATCACATCAGGACTTTTGCTTTACCGCCAAGCCAGGTCTTCTTAAAAAGGTGGGCTCTTGGTTCTTGGGGTTCCCACACTGTGTCCTCAAGAAGCTTTGGGTCTCCAAAATGGGCACATTTCCTGGCCCAGAGTCAGCGAGAAGCTGATATCACCTGTTGGCTCTTGGTTTAGGTTAGATGTTCAGTTGCCCAGCAGAGCCCGGAGGAAGCAGGACTCAGAAGAAGTTGGCTTTGAGGGTTGAGGAAATAAGTTTCCACCCGGGATGTCCCTGAGGGAGGGCAGGCAGCATTTTGTGCACGTGCCCTGTTGGTGGGGGCTGGGAGGGAGTGCAGGGGGTGTGTCCCTGGAGGAGGAAGAGAGGAGGGGACATGGGAAAGGACCTGCAAAACACAGGTCTTGCTTCCTCCTCTGCAATGTCCACCCCGGGGCCCCAACAAATGAGCTTCGTGTGGAACTGAGGTGGGAAAGCCCCCAACGTGGAACCTCTCTCCTTTTAACACCTGGCTCTGCACAGGGCCCTGGGGTTGGGACACTCCGGCTTCTTAGAAAGAAACTGAAAGCCCTTAGGAGAAACTCCACCACTTCCCCTTCCTTAAGAGGAACTTGGAGTTGCTCTGACAGGAAAGTCTTGGTGGGGCTTCTCGGAAGCTGCCACCGCTGCTCTACTGAGGAAAACCGCAGGCCGCGGGCCAGGCCAGGGGCCAGGCTGGTGGAGAGCTGGCCATTGACAAAGTCACGACCAAGTTGAATTGGGAAGCTGCCAAGGTTTTCTCTTCAGCTCCACCTGCCACCTCCTCTTTGGGGGGTCCTCATGCTGCTCCCCTGTCTCTCAGCCACCCAGGGTCCCCTCCCTGCCGTCCTGCAGGGCTCTAACCCAGACTGTGCTCGTGACAGTGCTCCAGCCTCCCCTACTGTATTCACCACCCATCATGACTCATCCATCCCGCAGACAGGCACTGACCCTCTAGTAGGGGGAACTGGGGGACCTAGTAGGCACAGGGAGCTACGTTTTGGAATAGGTCACACCCTCTGAGCTGTCTCGGATGGCCTGGTGAGTTGAAAAAAGGGCATATACTGGGCACACAGGGATGCCTGCCTTAACGGTGGCTGCTGTTTGCTTCGTTCATTTCTAGACTGGACACAAGCTTCCCTCTGGGGGCTGGGGGGTGCCTCTCCCCTTCCCAGACTCATCCAAGGGCAGCTGCTGCAGCAGGAGGAGACAGTACACAGGGACAAATCACATGCAAGGCCCAGCCACAAAAGGGGCTAAGAGACCCTCAGGGCCTAAGTGTTAGTCCAAATGTGTCAGTAGGTTTGGCACCAGAATCTGGCCATGCCATTCCCCTGCTGAAAACTTTCCATGGCTCCCCACTGCCTGTGGGGACAGAGTCCAGACTCTGTGGCCCGTGTGTAAGGCCCTTTGCTGGAGCTCCCAACTCTCCTCTCCAGCTCCTCCCCTGGGCTTTGCTCTGTTTAGCCTCTGTTTTCTTCCCCCACCCAGCCATCTCCTGCTCACGTGCTCAGACCTAGCAGGGCATGGATTTCCTGGGGAAGTTGTCCCTGCCCCTAACTCCAGTCTAGATGGGTTAGGGGCTGCCTCTGTGACCTCACCGGGCACATTCCTCCCAAGACTTTTATCCACATCGCCTAGTGATTGCCCAGTCTCTTGATCATCAACCAGCCAGAGCTGTGGGCTTGGCATATCTCAACAAACATTTGGTGAGGGAAGAAATGAATAAATGAGTGGATTTAATGCTATCTGCCAGGCCGTGTGGCTGAGAGCCCCACGTGCCCACAGGTCCAGACATCCATGTGTGGATGTGTCCATCCAAGTGCAATGGGAGGAGACACGTGCTTGCTTGTCACGGTGTCCCTGAGTGTGTGTGGGTCCCTGTGTTTATCAGCCAGCATCGCTGATGATGTGCTGCGGGCCAGCAGGTGGCACTGCGCCCCTCTACTGAGGTGTTTGTCCATCCTGACTGCCACTGGCTGTCCTCACTGGAGGGGCCTCAGCAGGCACACAGAGCCTGCCTCCCTCAGCGCACAGGAGGCTGGGCTGACTGGGTCTCATGCGGAATCACTTTGGTCTTCCGACTGAGCAGCCAGGGCTCTGATGCCGCAGTGTGCAAACTCCCGTTCAACCCATGTCCGTGGCACTGTGTATGCCCAGAGCCAAGCCCCACAAGGGAGCCTGAAGTCCAGGCAGCCACAGAGCACAAAGGTTAAAATAAAAGTATGGGCTCAGAGTCCCAGCTCTGCCTCTGACTGGCTGTGTGACCTTGGCCAAGTCCCTCAACCTCTCTGAGCTTGTTTTTTTTGTTAAGTGGAAATCATGGCAATATGTAAAATCAAATAATCGATGTAAAGCAAGGACCACAGTGGGGCTGTATCATAAGGCAGTGGCTCTCAAACTGTAGCCTTAAAGGGCTTGTTAAAACACAGATTGCTGGGCTCTACCACCAGAGTTTCAGATTCAGTGGGTCTGGGGTGGGACCTGTGAATTTGCACGTCTAACGAGTTCCTGGGTGGTGCTGACGCTGCTAGTCTGAGGACCACATTTTGAGAACCCCTGGATACAGGATACTCATAGTCAGTCGAGACACAAGGTTATAAACACAGCACAAAAGCAGCAGGTTTCTGGTGAGATATAATGGAAGCAGAGGAGATGGAGAGGCAAACTCCAAGGGCTATAGGGGCCCAAGGAAAAGGGACGTAACCCTGTGGCCTGAGCAGTAGGAAGGGGAGGAAGAGTGGCCTCTGGACCTGGCTCTGCTCTCTCCCGCCACTATTCTCAGCTCAGCCTCTGGGCAGTTATGCTGGAGGAAGTGAGCCCAGGGGCCGGCTGTCCGGCTGGCGGGGCACCAGGCCTGCCTTTCTCCACGTGGCTGCTGCCTTTCCCTGAAAGGGATGGGTCAGTTGGTTTTCTGCTCCTGGCTTGGCCTCTGCTGTGCTTCCTCAGCTTCTGGGAACTCACATTTCCTTTCTCTTTCTATTTTGAATAGTGCTTTTTAATCAAATTATCATGAAGGCAAAGCATGTCCATTTTAGAACATCAGTACAAAGCAGAAAAGTGTAAAGAAGAAAATGAAAATAGCGATCGAAGTTCCGCTCAGTGGTAATCACTGTCTATTTCCTTCCTTGTATATGTGTCTCATGCACAATATTGTATCCACTTGACATTGTAGCATAAATGTTATCCTTTGACATTAAAACCCTGAGGAAACATGAATTTAAGGGCAGCACGAGAGCCTAAGGGAAGCTCTTGATGCATTCACCGCTGCCCGCGTTTCAGGTGACTTCTCCAGGGAACCTCCTAGAAAGGGACTCACTGGGTCCAAGGGCATAACAAGTTGGTTTTTTTGTTTTTGGGGTTTTTTTTTATGTGGTACACGGGCCTCTCACTGTTGTGGCCTCTCCCGTTGCGGAGCACAGGCTCCGGACGCACAGGCTCAGCGGCCATGGCTCACGGGCCCAGCCGCTCCGCAGCATGTGGGATCCTCCCGGACCGGGGCACGAACCCGGGTCCCCTGCATCGGCAGGCGGACTCTCGACCACTGCGCCACCAGGGAAGCCCCATGACAAGTTTTAAGACTCTTGATACATATGGACAAAATGCTTTCCAGAAACATTGTGCAGGTTGATGGTCCCATCCAGGGTAGGAGGGGAGTAGCAGCTGCTGGGCCCAGTTCACAGCGTTTGAAATGAAATGAGGAGGCCATGCAGCCGCAAGGTGGGAGGGAAGAAGGGCCCAGCACTGTCCAGACTCAACATCCTCCCGGGCAGTGCCATGCCCCATGCCATGCTCTAGGCGAAGGATGTACCATCTTTGGTTGGACCTGGCCTGGGCAGAGCTGCCCTCCTGCTCCTGGAGCCAGGGTCGCTCTTGACCTTGTCACTTTCTTGCATACCTCCTGTCCAGTCTGCAAATGCTGTTGGGACTAGTTTCAGAACATCCCGAGGTGACCACTTCTTCCCATTCCACCATCACCAACCTAGCCCATCTCTACCTGGATGGTCTCAGCAGCCCCCCATTATCTCCCTGTCCTCTTCCATCCCTTGCCCCATTAGAGTCTGTCTCCACAGCATCCAGAAAGATCCTTTTGAAACCTAAGTCTAACCAGGTCACTCTTCAGCTCAAAACCCTCCAATGGCTCCCACCTCACTCAGGGTTAAAAGCAAAGACCTCAGTATGACCTACAAGCCTTTAGGATCTGTACCTCCCCCACTCCCATTACCTCCCTGACCTCACTTCCTACCACTCCCCCACTTACCTACTCTGCTCCCTGATGCTCCTCAAAACACCCAAGCACACTCCTGCCTCAAGGCCTTTGCACTGCTGTTTCTTCTGCCTGGCACACTTCCTCGGCTATCCACAGGCGTCCTCCACTCAAATGTCTTCTCAGAAACAACCACAAGCTAATATGACTTATTCTGGAAAGGCTCTCCCTGACCACTGTGTTCTTTCCTTTACCCTGTGTGATGCTCCTTCAGGGCACTGCCCACTTACTTGATTGTCTGTTTTCCTACTGGAAGAAAACCTCCACGAGGGCTGTCCTCTTTGCCTATTTTGTTCACTGCTGTATCCCCAGCACCTGATGCACAGTAGGTGTTCAGTGAACCCGTTGAATGGAAAACTGAATGAAAGATTTCAGCATCTGGGTATATGTGTGGTTTCTCCTCTAGACCCTACCTTGCCGCCTCTAAGTCGCCAGCTTACGGACGGCGCCCAGTACATGCCAAGCACCCGTGTAGTGTTTGCCGTAAAAACAAACACGTGAGGGGAAGAAGGAACTTGAGGCAGGGCATGGGAGACTGCTGCATGGAGTTTGGGAAACTGGGATTCCAGATGAGCCCCTGCCACTCACTATCACGGAAGCCTTGGGCAAGTCCCCTCACCTCTTTGAACCTTGGTTTTGTCATCCATAAAATGGGTATGATGATACCTGTGCTGGCAGCATCACAAGGCTGTGATGAGGATTAAATGGCAAAGGTAGGTCAGCAAAGCACAAGGACAGCTCTGTCCAAGCCGCAGCTCCTCTATGAGGCTCTGCCCGACACCCGCCTCACCCCACCGACCACTCCTGCTCTGAGTACCCAAGGAGCCCTGCTGGTGTTTTCACATGCGGTGTATTTACAAGACTGTGCACCCTTGAGACGGGGCCAGGCCTCACCATCTCTGTATCCATCACCAGGCACTGTGCCTGGCAGCTGGGCAGTGCCCCTTGGACATCTGATAACTGGCCAACAAAACATCCACTGAAAGCGATAGACGTGTCACTGTGATACAAATAAATAAGGATGGGGATTTCAGACCCAGACAGAGGGCTGCAGTGAGGCAACCCAGCTGGGGGCTTTTTGGGTTCTGGTTAGGAGGGCCTGCTGGGACTCCAAGTGCCCCGACTGAGAGGAAGGGAGAGAGGTACTGATGGACCGGTCTCGTTGACTCTGGGACAGGGCCTGGCCAGCTTCCTCCCCAGACATCTGCCACATTGGCCACATCTTCTGGGCTGTGGGGCGGAGGCCTGGCTGCCCACTTGCATTCCTCGCTCTGTGTACCCATGATCTCATGCTGGCCCTGCGGCCGCCCGCGGGACAGGAGGCTTTGCCCCACTCTGCAGATGAGGAAATGGAGGCTCACAGAAATCAATGCCCCGACTTGGGTGGTCATCTTGCCTGGGCTTGGGCAGGCACCCTGGTGGGCCCAAGGCTCCAATGGGCAGGTGGAATGTGGTCAGGGAGACCCCTTCACACTGTTCGGTCGGGCTTTAGAAACCCCCATTGATCCTATACTCCCACTTAATAAACTCTGGTCAACTGGTCGACTGACTCTCCCTAGGGCTTCCCAGAGGGGTCCTGGGGTTTTCCAGGCCCAGCTGCCTTCCCTCTGCAGACTCGGTGACCCAGACAGGGCTAGCTGACAAACAGGTCCTGCCCAGGAGGGTTGTGGGATGCAGTGAGCGAAACTCCTTTTAGGAAGGAAATCATCTCAAAGCCAAGGTTGAGAAACAAGTGTCTCGCCAAGGCCTGGGGGTGGGGGAGCCCAGGTGAGCCGACTCAGTCCTCAGGAATGGGTGGGGTCTCGAGGGGAGGTGGGCACTTCCTCCTGCCCCCGCCCAGGGTCCTGCTCCATCCTTACTGAGGAGTTTCCTGGCGACAGGCAGTTACCTGTCGGCCGCCCTTGTGGCAAGCAGCTTGGCGTGGCCCTCACCATCTCATTAGCGGTGATTCACCCAGGACTCACCTGGCTGTCAGGGACCTGTCCCACTGCCCGCCGGAACCAGCTTGGCTGGCACCCTTGGAGAGGCAGAGACCCTGTTCCTCCTGCTTTCCAGCTTCTGTGGCATCCAGGGCAGAGCCTGCGTGGCACACAGTCAGAACTCAGAATTCATTCATTCAACCAACAAATATTTATTGCACACCTACTGTACGCCAGGCAGTGTGGCTAGGTGCTAAGGATACAGAGTGAACCAGACAGACCCAAATCCCTGCCCTCCTGGAACTCACTTTTCACGGGGAAAGACAGACAGTAAACAAATAAGTATGTGAATCATACGAGCTCTTGAAGATGGTGAGTGCTGCGGGGAAAAAGCAGGGAAGGGCGTGAGATAGGGGTTGCAGTTTTAAGTAGAGTATTAGGGTGTACCTCTCTGAGAGGTGATATTTGAGGAAAATCTGATGAAGATGAAGGTGTAAAATAAGGGAGGGAAAAGGTGTACTAGAAACAGCAGGTGCAAAGGACCTGGGGTAAGAATGCAGGGTGGGGGCCATATTTAAGGACCGTCAAGGAGACCAGTGTAGCTGAAGCAGAGCAGGCGAAGAGGAGAGCAGTGGAAAACAGGGTCCAAGGCTGGGGGCGGGTTGTCCGACTGTGCAGGGTCTTATAAGCCTTTGTAAGAACTTTGGCTTTTACTCAGCTGAATTCTGTCAAAATTCTCCAAAATCCCCCACACTGAACCCAAGACAAGTTTCCCAAGCTTCTGCCTGGCTCAGAAGCCAGAGAGCGAAGTCAAGGGTCAGGGATGGTTTCACAGAAGAGGGTCTGGAAGGATGAGTTTGATGAGCAGAGGGGTTGCTACCTGTGGAGGATGGGTGCAGAGGAAGATGCCAGTTTGAGAAACAAGTACCTACTGCAGAGGGATGTTGTGGGGAGAGGAAGAGAAGGGAGCAGAGGCTGAAAAGGAAAGAGCCCAGCCACCCCAAGCCTGTCCTTCTAGACTCAGCGGGGACACACCCACACTCTGCTCCAGCCTCTCTCTCTACTCTGGGCCTTTGCACATGCTGTTCCCTCTGCCTGGGAATCCTTGCTGTTCTTTGCCTGGTGAACTCCATTCAACCTCCACAAAGGGGTCCCTGAGTCCCCAGAGCAGGTGCTTCTCCCACCAGCTCAGCACTCTACCATACCCCACCTTTGAAGCATTTTCACACTGGGTCATATCTGCCCCCTGAGGGGTCTCACTTCTCCGTGGGATGGTGGCTGTGGACCACATGGGGGTTTGCTCACCTTTCCATTCTCTGGGCCTGACGCAGAGTAGGTGCTGAAACAGCTGAATGAATGAGGAGTCGCTTGCTAGGATTTGGATCCCTCAGAGGTTTCAGAACAGTAACAAGTCCAGATTCACATTTTAAGAAGATGACTCTGGGTCAGTATGCATGGAGATGGGGGGGGGGGGATTGAAGGAGGGTGACAGCTAAGAGGCTACTGCAATAACCCAAGCAGAGGCAAGAGAGTGTCAAGGAAGAACAGAACCAGGGTGCCAGCTGCTGGGAGTGAGAGGAGCAGCAAGATCTGGGAGCAGTTTTTAGAAGGGACATCCACACTGGCCCTGGGGACGATGAGGAAGAGGGAGCAGAGGTTGGGGTCCAACTTTCCCTCTTGTGTTTTGCGTCCTTCCCTCTGTCCTCCCCATGGATAGACAGAAACCACTTCTCAGACACAATACAGCACAGTGGTTACAAGCCCAGGCTTTGAAACCTGACTCTAGGTTCGAGTTCCATTTCCACCACATATTCGCTGTGTGACTTCAGGCAGCTTTACTCAGCCTCTCTGTTCTTCAGTTTACCCATCTGTAAGGCAAGGATGACAACTGAGAATCGGTTACTGGATTTCATTGATTCTAACATTCCTGTTTTAACATTTCTGAAATCTGAGTGAGTCTTAAAATCAATGGCATGTCATGGGTTAATTGGCAGCATTCTTTAGTGATACATCGTATGTGGAATATCTGAAGACTGATGGAGTCTCAGGTTTGACAAAACACAAAGATATATGGAGAGACCAGTACCTGGCATGCCATAAGGGCTGAATAAATGTTAGCCATTATTACTGTCATTATTTGCTTTCTGGAGTGCTGTTTGTCATACAAGGTAACAGATGCCTCATCAGAATAAAGAGACGAGTATAATCTGGAGCTAAAAGAGAAAAGGAGCTAATTCATAAATAGCTATAAAGGTGAAAGAAATCTTAGTAATTTCCCCCCCCCCCAAAAAAAACCACCCATAGCGTAATGCTTCCTGTGAAAGAGCCCATAGAATTCTGCCGAAGTTCCAGAGAAAACTTCAGACATTCCTCCTTTACAATGGAGACCAGAACTCCTGGCTCCCTGACCGGCAGGGGGAACCAGGGCATGTCCCCAGATGACTTCGATGGTGTTCCCTGTGTCCTTTCGAATTTCCCTGAGTCACCATTACTCACTGCCCACAATCAGGGCTCAGCTACCTTCCAACCAGGAGACCGATGCCCTGGGATCAAGGGGCATCTTCAAACAAAAGTGTGATTATGGAGTGTTCAGCACGGGTTGTAAACTGTCTCCAGCTCAGGAGAGCAGGGTGACCCTCGCCGCTGTCTTATTTTTGGCCTCTCGGGTTGTGTTCCTGCCTACTGACTTGGCAAATCCTGGGCGACTCGCCTTGTTTTCTCTCCTTACTTAAATACATGTCTGGAAAAAGCCTCCACCCCCAGACCCTGCTGTGTGTGGAAATGGTGACAGGCCTGGAGGAGGAGGAACTAGTCGGCTGGTTCTCAGAGCCTTCCCCTGGATGAGGGGGAGAAGAGCTGGCCCAGGCAGGCGCTCTTAAGCCCAGCTGCTCAGGTCAGCGCCGCTCCCAGGGGCCGGTCCTGAGTCCCTTCAGGCTCAGCCAGGGCCCCCACCCACCCCAGCTCTTATTCTCTCCTGCTCTGTCTGTGTTGACGAGAGACCATCTCGGCTCCCTTTGCTGTGTCAGCCTCACAGAAAAGTCTCTGGTGACAGGGACCGGTTTGCGCCTGGGATTGGAGGGCAGTGAGGCTGAAAACTCAGGAATCCAACCACGCACAGGCAGCATGCACATGCTGGATGGCAAGGGGGTGGATGGAGGGAGCTCTGTAGCCGGCAGCCGGGGCCAGCTCTCAGCAAGGACGGAGGCAGAACAAGTGTGCCCTGGACACTCTCCCGGGGAGAATAAGGGACTGAGCAGTCAGCACTGGGTCTCTTGGGAGACCCACCCTTTGAACAGGACAACTGCCCTCTCTCCTGGCCCCCAGACATCAGGCCAGCATTCTTCCAGTGCCCCAGTCTGATGGCATCTTCATTCCAGAACATGCAATCTCCTGCAGATCTTTCCAATCACGAGTTCCACTGAGTCTCTTCTCTGGGCTGCGGTAAACACCAGGACGGTTTCAAAGCCTCGGGACACCCCATCGCACCCCTCCCATTTGCACGGGGAAGATGGAAGTGACAAAGGCGTGTTATGAACCCTTGAAGGAAAGCACTGCGTGATACCTGGGGAGACAGGTATTATCATTCTCATTTATCATCCCCATTTTAAAGACGAGCAGGCTGAGGCGCTGGGAGGTTAACAGCCTTGTCTGGGGTCCTACAGTTAACAAGTAGCAGGTTTGGGCTTTTCACCAAGGTCAGTCACCAAGAGCCTTCACACTTGACCTCTGTTATCACACTGCATGCTTAGCAGGTGCTTGACAAAGCCCCTGGCACACCGGGTGGGGGGGGGGAGCAGTGCTTAATAAACAGTAGCTAGGACTTCCCTGGAGGTCCAGTGGTTAAGACTCTGTGCTCCCAATGCAGGGGGCACGGGTTCGATCCCTGATCGGAAAACTAAGATCCCGCATGCCTCATGGTGCAGCCAAAAAAACAGAAAACAGACAAACAAAAAACTGTAGCTACTGTGATAAACAATACTGATACTGATCTCATAATAACTCACAGAGGTTGCATTTTTGTTCGCATTTTAAAGATGCAGGGCTTCCCTGGTGGCGCAGTGGTTGAGAGTCCGCCTGCCGATGCAGGGGACGTGGGTTCGTGCCCCGGTCCGGGAAGGTCCCACATGCCGCGGAGCGGCTGGGCCCGTGAGTCATGGCCGCTGAGCCTGCGCGTCCGGAGCCTGTGCTCCGCAACGGGAGAGGCCACAACGGTGAGAGGCCCACGTACCACAAAAAAAAAAAAAAAAAAGATGCAGCTGAGGCTCAGAGAGGCTTCATAACTTGCCCAAGACCACACAGTTAGTAAGTGGTGGAGCCGGGTCAGATTTGAACCCCAGTCTCTTCTGACTTCACAAGCCATGGTCTAACCACTGCACTCACTGTCTCTTTGGGGAAGCACCACTGGCCCTGCTCAGCTGCACCCCTCATAGATTGAGATTCTCTCTCTGCAGGGCCCCATATCTGGAATTTTCTCTTGCTCATCTCTCTCTCCTGGGCAGCACATGAGTTTTTGAAGCAGCTTCCCAACTGCAGGGACCTCTACCAGCTGTGCTGCACCCCATGCAAGCCACCTCTTTACTTGGTCTCCGTAGTGCCTCGAGGCCCCACCCCCAGAGTCCTTCAACAGAGCCCCAAAGCCCTGGCTTTGAACTTCTCAACAAGAATTTCTTCACCAAAGGTAATCTCAGGAGACATGTCAGGAGCAAGATAACAGTGGGGAGAGGTCACTGAGAACGATGAGAAGGGCTGCATGGGGTGGGGGGCGGGGGGGAATATGCCACCCCCGCCACCCCCGCCCCCCCGCAGCAGGTCCCTTGTTTCCTTTGTGGGATCTTTGGAGCCAAAGCAAATATAGTAACAGACTTGGCCAACCTTAGCAGCTCGTGTGTGCGCCTCCCCATTTGCAGGCCACAGTGGACAGCTCTCAGCAGGTTGAAAGCCCTGGCATCCCTGTCCAACTTGGCTTGATTCTCCAAGGATCACTGACAAAACACACTCCTTTGACCAAATGCTGGGTCAATCCTGCAATCGGACTCATTTGCAGCATTTCTGGAGTGGTGAGAAGAAATGATAATAGTTCTGCAAAAAGAGATCCTGTTTACTTCACACATTAAGATGGCTACTTAAAAAAACAAAAAAAGAAGATAACAGGTGTTGACAAGGATGTGGAGAAATTGGAAGCAGTGTGCACCATCAGTGGGATTTTGAAATGATGCATCTGCTATGCAAAACAGTATGGAGCTTCCTCAAAAAATAAAATAGAACTAGCCATGTGATCCAGCAGTCCTACTTCTGGATGTAGACACATCCAAAAGAATTGAATGCAGGGTCTCAAAGAGATATCTGCGCACCTTTGTTCATTGCAGTGTTATCCACAATTCCACAAAGAGGTGGAAGCAATGCAATGTCCACTGAGGAAAAATGGATAAACAAAATGTGGTATATTCATACCATGGAATATTACTCAACTTTAAAAAAGAAGGAACTCCTGTCACACGCTACAACATGGATGACCCTTGAGTACATTTTGCAAAGTAAAATAAGCCAGACACGAAAGGACAAAAAGTGCATAATTCTACTTAGGGGAGGTATTTAAAGTGGTCAAGTTCATAGAAACAGAAAGTAGAATGGTGGTTACCAGGCACAAGGGGGAGAAGAAAATGGGGAATTTTTGTTTAATGGGTATAGTTTCAATTTTGCAAGATTAAAATGTTCTAGAGATTGCACAACATGTGGATATACTTATCACTACTGAACTATATGATTTAAAATGATTAAGATGGTAAATTTTATGTGTTTTTTTACCATAATTAAAATAACATTTTAGGCTGGGGATTGGAGACGTTGCTGTCGCTGTTAGTGACCCTGTGGCGTGCCTCTGTGGGACCGGGAACTTAAAGATAGCCAGGATGGCAGAAAATGGTGATAATGAAAAAATGGCTGCCCTGGAGGCCAAAATCTGTCATCAAATCGAGTATTATTTTGGTGACTTCAATTCGTCACGTGACAAATTTTTAAAGGAATAGATCAAACTGGATGAAGTCTGGGTATCTTTGGAGATAATGATAAAATTTAATAGGTTAAACCGTCTAACAACAGACTTTAATGTAATAGTAGAAGCGTTGAGCAAATCAAAGGTGGAACTTATGGAAAAAAGTGAAGATAAAACTAAAATTAGAAGATCTCCAAGCAAACCCCTCCCTGAAGTGACTGATGAGTATAAAAATGATGTAAAAAACAGGTCTGTTTATTTTCAAGGCTTCCCAATTGATGCAACCTTTGATGACATAAAATAATGGTTGGAAGATAAAGGTCAGGTACTAAATATTCAGATGAGAAGAACATTGCACAAAGCATTTAAGGGATCAATATTTGCTGTATTTGATACCATTGAATCTGCTAAGAAGTTTGTCGAGACCCCTGGCCAGAAGTACAAAGACACAGACCTGCTAATACTTTTCAAGGAAGATTACTTTGCAAAAAAAAATGAAGAAAGAAAGCAAAATAAAATCGAAGCTAAATTACGAGCTAAACAAGAGCAAGAAGAAAAACAAAAGTTAGCAGAAAATGCTGAAATGAAATCTCTAGAAGAAAAGATTGGCTGCTTACTGCAAGTCTCGGGGGACTTAGATGATCAGACGTGTAGAGAAGATTTGCATATCCTTTTCTCAAATCATGGTGAAATAAAATGGATAGACTTTGTCAGAGGAGCCAAAGAGGGGATAATTCTGTTTAAAGAAAAAGCTAAGGAAGCACGGGATAAAGCAAAAGACACAAATAATGGTAACCTACAATTAAGGAACAAAGGGGTCACCTGAGAAGTACTAGAAGGAGATGTGGAAAAAGAAGCATTGAAAAAAATAATAGAAGATCAACAAGAATCCCTAAACAAATGGAAGTCAAAAGGTCTCAGATTTAAAGGAAAAGGAAAGGGAAATAAAGCTGCCCAGATTGCGTCTGCTAAAGGAAAAGTAGTTTCAGGGCAAGAAAACTAAATTTGACAGTGATGATGAACACGATGAAAATGGTGCATCTAGACCAGTAAAAAGAGCAAGAGAGGGCTTCCCTGGTGGCGCAGTGGTTGAGAGTCCGCCTGCCGATGCAGAGGACACGGGTTCGTGCCCTGGTTCGGGAAGATCCCACATGCCGCGGAGCGGCTGGGCCCTTGAGCCATGGCCGCTGAGCCTGCGCGTCCGGAGCCTGTGCTCCACAACGGGAGAGGCCACAACAGTGAGAGGCCCACGTACCGCAAAAAAAAAAAAAAAAAAGAGCAAGAGAAGAAACAGACAAAGAAGAACCTGCATCAAAACAACAGAAAATGGTGCCGGAGACCAGTAATTTAGTAAACATTTTTTATTCATTTTAATTAGATTTTAAGCTGCTTTTGTCTTTGGAGGCTTTTAAAAAGAAAAACGAATTAGGTCCACTTCAATGTCCACCTGTAAGAAAGGAAAATCTTTTTGTTGTTTAACTTGTCTTTTTTTGTTGTTGTTATTGTTATCAAAATCACTATTTTTTTAGGTATAATTCTGCTTGTGTTCTTAGTTATAAAAATTTAAATTAAAAAAAATTTAAAAATAACATTTTAAAAGGGAGGGAGGAATTCCCCGGCAGTCCAGGGGTTAGGACTTACCGCTTTGGGGCTGGATTCATTCCCTGGTCGGGGAACTGAGATCCTGCAAGCCGCGTAGTGCAGTCAAATAAATAAATGAATAAAAGGGAGGGGGAACCTGTTGATTTCCTCACTTTGGAGGGATTTGTAATACTGACCAAGCTAGGCACTTTATACATGTTATCTTCTTTCATTCCCACCATGACTTACTGTGGTAGACGTTGCTATTCCTTGTTTACAGCCTGGGAAATTGAGCCCCAGTGACAGAAACTGACTCACCCACAGTTTCATGGAACTCAGTGAGGGGAAGAGCCCCAATTTGTACTCAGATTTGTCTTCCTCCAAATTAGGAGTCTTGTCCCTGCCCTCATCCCCCTGCTGGCTGAGTGTCTCCTGATTCAAGCTCCCAATCACTGACGGAAAGAAAACAAACTTTTAATATGAGTGCTCCATTTCCCCAATTGGAGCCCAAGGTCCTGGGTGAGGCCCAATACATCTTCTATTCCTCGACTTGCCGGGGGAATTAAGCCGAGTACTGGGCACACGTAGTTACTGGGTAAAAAACACTTGAGAAGTAGTTGACATTGTTAGATTTCTCCAAGTTGATATTGTTAAAGTTCTCAGAAACTCCAGGAAGCGTTTTTGTACTAGGGGCAGGGTGCATGCGCAGTCCTTGGGGCGTGCGCGCATGCGATCCATTAGCGCAAGACCGTTATCACGTGACCGTTATCGCGGCAGTTAGAGGTCCGGCTTCGCTGACTGTCAGCCTCAAGGTGGTCCTCGAGGCGGAGAGCGCGGTGAGAGGTGAATGGCGGCGTTCTACGCGGGGCGGCCTTCCAGGCCCCTGGCTGATGGGTGAGCTGCGAGGCCGGGGACAGGCTGGGGGATGTGTTCTCCAGAGCTCCAGGGCCCTCGCCACAGCCGCCCACTGGCCGGGGCCCAGGCCTTGAGGCAGCAGTGAACCTTTCCCCCATTCCCCGCTCGAGGCTGTTTGGAACAGTTCCAGAGAGCTGTGGTCCACATTCAGTGTCACTTGGGGGTAAGTCGCTCCAGCTTGCACAGGCTGGGAATTCTCTCCACCCCATTTGCGCTGCTTCCCTTGCGGGAAGTGAGCCACTCTGGGCCCATTCGCTTTTGAGAGCTGGGCCACTCTGGTTTTTTTGTTTTGTTTTCAATATTCAGGTATTTATTTGGTTGCATCGGGTCTTAGCTGCGGCCCGCGGGCTCTTCGTTGTGTGGGCTTCTCTCTAGTTGTGGTGCGCAGGCTCCAGGGCGTGTGGGCTTAGTTGCTCTGCTGCATGTGAGATCTTAGTTCCTGGACCAGGGATCGAACCCGCGTCGCCTGCATTGGAAGGCGGACTCTTGGACCACGAGGGAAGTCCCTTGGTCAACTCTGTTTGGAGGCCTCTGTCTGGGAGTGGAAGTGGAATTTTTTTTTTTTTTAATTGAAGTAAAGTTGATTTACAATGTTGTGTCAATCTCTGTGGTACAGAAAAGTGACTGAGTTACACACATATAGACATTCTTTTTCAATATTCTGTTCCATCCATTATGGTTTGTCACAAGGTATTGAATATAGTTCCCTGTGCTATACATTAGGACCTTGTTGTTTATCCGTTATTTTTTTTCGGTAATTTTTTATTTTATTTATTTAATTATTTATTTATTTTTGGCTGCGTTGGGTCTTCATTGCTGTGCATGGGCTTTCTCTAGTTGGACCAAGGATAAAATGCGTGTCCCCTGCATTGGCAGGCAGATTCTTAGCCACTGCGCCACCAGGGAAGTCCCTATCCATTCTAAATGTAATAGTTTGCATCTACCAACCCCAAACTCCCAGTCCATCCCTCTCCTTCCCTCCTCCCCCTTGGCAACCACAAGTCTGTTCTCCATGTCTATGAGTCAGTTTCTGTTATGTAGATTCATTTGTGCCATATTTTAAATTCCACGTATAAATGATATCATACAGTATTTGTCTTTCCATTCTCCAAATAAAGGTAGGACTACAGCCCATTTTAGCAGGAAGTAGCCAGAGTGGTCATTGCCCCATTCCTTGAAAGACTTGGGGAAGGATAAAACAGGGTTGGAGGCTGAAACTGAGTCCCCCTAAAACTGAGTTCCTCTGCTGAGTTTATGATTAACCTCTCTATCCAAACCATTATACTCATGTGTTCTCCTCAAGATTGAGGAATATCAAAGAAAAGGGGGGAATTGAAATAGGGGCAGGGTGGGTGTGCAGCTGTTGACATTGGACCGTTAGTGCAAGACCCATAGTTCTCGACCATCAGCAAGGTGGTTAGAAGTCCCACTCCATCAACAGCCAACCTCACAGTGGTCCTTGCAGCAGGGAGTGTGGTGAGGTAACATCTTCATGGAAAGTACCATTTAAGTACTTTCGGCTCACAAAGCATTTTCACATACGTTAACCTGTTTGCTCCTGATGGTATCCTTGGATAAAAGAGATCATCATCATCTGCATTTTACAGATGAGGGAAGCACAGCCCAGAGGGACATGTTCAAGGTCCCCCAGCTGGGATTACAATCACTGGAGGCATGACTGGACAGGTGTCTCAGGACCCCGAAGTCTGCGATGCTTTCACAGGTGGCCTCATAAATTATGGCCAGGCTCTCTCTCTCACTCAGCCTTCTCTGTTGATCTTGTGCTATGCTCACCTGCTGACCAAGAGGGTGAGCCTTGATCTCCAAGGCCAAATAAATTCTGGACAGTCCGCATGAAGGCTGGAGACGCTTTTCTTGAGATTGCAGTTTTAGCATCGAATACCCAGCCAACTACCATGTGCCAGTGAGTGAAATGCTGGGGCATTCCCAGGCCCAGGAAAGGGTTGGTCAAAAGGGGTCAGGCTGGAGTCCAGCTAAGCAGGGAGGCCTGGCAACTGGCACAGGGCAGGGAGGCACAGATGGGGTCAAGCTTGGGGACATAGCTAAGGCCGTGGTGTCAATATGAGCCAACCTGGTCTGCTGCCCAGGGGTTGGAGCTTTGCCCAGAGGGGCCAGAGGGGGCAGAGGAGAGGACCGAGGTTTCTTGCTCTCTGCCCTATCTCCCGCACCCCCATCCCACCACCCCCTGCCAAGTGCAGACAGCTGCAAGCCCGAGGATGCTGGCCCTAGAGTGAGGGTGGTCGTGGCCTGCAGGTGGGGGCAGCAGGATGGCCACCCAGTGGCCAACCACATCTGTTTGGTCCTTTCATTATGACATTTTTTCCTCTGATTACAAAAGTATCTTGTGTTCACAATAAAAAAAATTGAGGGCTACCAAAAAACTCACAAAAGCACAAGATAAAAAGCACCCATAATGCTCTCTCTTTTTTAACTGTATAAAGGACAAAAGGTAAAAAGTAAACACCCTCATCTCCCCACTCCTCACTCTCCCCTCCCCCACACACCCAGGGGTCATCACCGATGGCAGTTTGATAATGTTTGTTACGGCTCCTCTCTTCTTCTCTCTTCCTGTTGGAGGGAAGAGGGCAGTGATTTCCCAAGAAGTGAAACAAAAACTCAGTCACTGTTTTGACTGACAATGTAAACATTTGGTTTTAATTCCTTTTAACTACATTGGTGACAAAGTGCTCTGTTTGAGAAGTGTCCTGGCTCCATCTACTTTGGACACTTGTACCTCCCCCACCTCTGGCTGCCCTTATCACCTCCCTGTGAGGAAGACCAGGGAAGGAGGCCTCTGGGGGTTGATTTCAAGGCAATTAGGAGGCTTTCTGCTTCCAAACACTTCTCTTTTTTTCAAGACACACTTTATTTATTTATTTATTTTTGGCTGCGTTGGGTCTTCGTTGCTGCGCACAGGCTTCCTCTAGTTGTGGCGAGTGGAGGCTACTCTTCGTTGCAACACGCAGGCTTCTCATTGCGGTGGCTTCTCTTGTTGCGGAACATGGGCTCTAGGCCCACAGGCTTCAGTAGTTGCAGCATGCGGTCTCACTAGTTGCGGCACGCAGGCCCTAGAGTGCACGGGCTTCGGTAGTTGTGGCACACAGGCTCAGTAGTTGTGGCACACGGGCTTAGTTGCTCTGCAGCATGTGGGATCTTCCTGGACCAGGGATCGTGTCCCCTGCATTGGCAGGCGGATTCTTAACCACTGTGCCACCAGGGAAGTCCAAACACTTCTCTATTATGTCACTGATGCCTGAAATTCCACTGTTGAGATGTCATACCTTTAACAGAAAACTTCATTTTCCCTGAAAATACAACTCCCTCAAGGGAACTGTGAATCCTTTAAGAGTATGGAATACAAAATGAGTTTTAAATTTCTTTCCTGAGGACAAGGTTTGTTTTTTTTATTTTTAAAGATATTAATGTTCCTTTTTTTTCTCCTCATTATAAAAGTAACACATTTGTTGTGAAAAATGTAGAAAAAGAGAAAAGCATAAATGAGAAAATAAAACCAAATTTGCTCACAGAATATTGCCCAGAGATAACAAAACTAACATTTTTATGTAAAAATCTTCTGGTCTTTTAAATTTTATTTTATTTTTGGCTGCACCACACGGCTTGTGGGATCTTAGTTCCCCAACCCAAGGATTGAACCTGTTCCCTCTGCAGTGGAAGCATAGAGCCCCAACCACTGGACCGCCAGGGAATTCCCTTCTGGTCTTTTTTCTATGTGAATTATATATGTGTAGATAAACGTACACAAACGCATTCGCATACACACGCATAAATAATGCCAAATTGGCACTTTCTTTTATTATTATACCATGTCACTAAATATTCTTTGATATCATAACTCTTAACACATACATGTACACTGTCATATAAATATACCCAAATAGGGAACTAGTCCCCCCACTGCTGGACAATAAGCTGGTGCTAATTTTTCTCCACGATATCCAATGCTGCAATGAACATTCTTGTGTAGAAATGCTGCAAGCAAGTTTTAATCACGGGATTAGGGAGCACACACTTACATGCCAGTGTCTGGGGGCAGGAGGCCATTGAAAAGAGTGTTGTCTACCAAAAACCTGTGGAACGTGGAGACTGAGGGCACCACAGCCTTCACGGACTCATGGCGTGGCCTGCGGCTAGCCCACCCTGAGTGGCCCGTGAGACATGGCAGGAAGGTGCTGCTTGCTGGCCAGATTAGCAGCCTTAGTGCTGTCCTCCCTCTATAAAAATAGCTCACATTCTACAATGGACAGTCCGCGCTACTCTCTCTTAGGGCAGGCCGCACCCACAGGCACAATCTGGCACTGCTGGGGCATAGGAGCCCACACCCTGGCCACAACTGCCCGGGCCAAGGTTCAGCCTGACACAAAGGCAGCCATTTATAGGCTAGATGTGCAGGAGGGGCAGCCCAGCATTAAAACTCTGCCCAGTGGGGACCTTCTCTATTGGACAGTGGCTCACCAAGCCAGCTGTCTCTCACCAGGATGCTTGAAAACCAGAGGACCATTAAGTGGTCAGAAAGTGAGGGTTGGGGACTTCCCTGGTGACACAGTGGACAAGACTCTGAGTTCCCAATGCAGGGGGCCCAGGTTCAATCCCTGGTCAGGGAACTAGATCCCATATTCATGCCGCAACTAAGAGTTTGCATGCCACAACTAAGGAGACTGCCTGCCACAACTAAGACCCAGTGCAACCAAATTAATTAATTAATTAATTTAAAAAATATATATAGATACAACCACAGGTGCCACTACAACCACTTTCTAATTGTTCTTTTTACAGTCACTGAAGTAATTTATTAAAAAAAAAAAAGTGAGGTTTATATGGGGAGAAGGTAGTGGGCAGGAGTCAGGATGTAGAAACCAGGAGGCAGCAGAAGACATTAGGTGAAGAGAGTCCATAATTGGGTTTGTTGCAAGCATCCAGTGACTCCAGAATGAGGACCCAGTTGTTCCAGAGGGCTGCTCTTTGTCTGGTGAGATCCCTCCTGGGCTTCCTAAACAGCCTTACAATAAAGGCTTAGCCCTGGAAGTAACCAGAGTTGGTCTGTGTCCCCTGCAGCCTGTAGGAGTCTTACCCCACACATGTGGACAGTACTCTACAGCTTATGTGATGCATTCCTAGGACTTCTCTCGTCATAACAACTGTGGGAGGGAGAGTAGTTTATCCCCATTTTACAGGTGAGGAAACTGATGTTCAGAGAGGATCTGAGTCTGCTGGCAGGTCAGGGAGCAGAAACTCAGAGCCACGTTTGCTGACCCCACATCCAAACTGGTCTCACCACACCAAGTGGCCTCCTGTCCCGTCCCCACAGATGTTATCACTACGCTGCAGTACTGCTGTCACTAGCCCTCTCTGAAGGTGAACTAGCCTTAGTTGATTTTGTGTGTTTCAACTTGTCTACTCAACTTGCGTAATGCCTGAGGACTGGGTTTGCAGGTTTTCTTGTTCATAGTGCTCAGTACTTGTGAGGATGCAATTGGGGTTCAATAAGTTCTGATGGTTCCAAATGCAGTTTTTCAAAATGCAGAGGCCCACATCCCACCTCGGAGTACAAAACAGGACTCTAGGCAGTTCTGAAAATTTCCGTAGGAGTCTGATCACATTCCAGGTTGAAAATCAGATATAGAGAATGCTTAATCAGCCCCTTCAACTCTCAGAAAAAACAGCCATGACCCAGGAAATAAGCAAAAATATGTAAATGAGCAACCAAACTGAATCTCATAAATTTTATGCACAAAAGATGAAACATGCTTGTCTTAAAACAAACTGCTCGGACTTCCCTCGTGGCGCAATGGTTAAGAATCCGCCTGCCAGTGCAGGGGACACAGGTTCGAGCCCTGGTTTGGGAAGATCCCACATGCGGCGGAGCAACTAAGCCCATGTGCCACAACTACTGAGCCTGCGCTCTAGAGCCCGCAAGCCACAACTAATGAGCCCGCGCACCACAACAAGGAGTAGCCCCCAGTTCACCACAACTAGAGAAAGCCCACGCACAGCAACAAAGACCCAACGCAGCCAAAAATAAATAAATAAATAATAAAAAAATAAATTAAAAATACAACAAAACAACAAACTGCTCCAGCCTCACTCTGCACCTCCATACCCTTACTTTACACATTATTCTAATGAGGTTGGTCACTTGGTTTCTCAGCCCACGGTTTATTGGAAGCATGCATAGAAATAGCTATGAGAAACTGAAAGCTGTTACAAACATTGGTAATCGTAACAGTGGTCTTGAGTTATCAAGAAAAGGTCAAGGGCTTCCCTGGTGGCGCAGTGGTTGAGAGTCCGCCTGCCGATGCAGGGGACACAGGTTCGTGCTCCGGTCTGGGAAGATCCCACATGCCGCGGAGCGGCTGGGCCCGTGAGCCATGGCCACTGAGCCTGCGCGTCCGGAGCCTGTGCTCCGCAACGGGAGAGGCCACAACAGTGAGAGGCCCGCATACCGCAAAAAAAAAAAAAAAGAAAAAAAAAAAAAAAAAAAAGAAAAGGCCAAATACAGCAGGAAGATGTACAATCCATTTTAGAAAGATCTTCTAAAGAAAATTGGTTTAGGTGTTTAAAGGGCAGGGTTTCAGTTACCCTGAAAACTGACCATGTGCTAAAAAGGAGCCCAGGCCTCCTCTCTGGCATTGCCAGTCCTGCCTGCAATGATTGTCTCATCACACTGCACTGACAGTGTCCAGCTCTCCAACTTGTGTGTTGTGTAGTAGCTAACTGCGTGAACTCTGGAGACAGGCTCACCAGGTTCAAATCCTGGCTCTGCCACTTCTGAGCTGTGTGACCTTAGGCAAGTTACCTAATCTCTCTGTGCTTGTTTCCTCATCTATCAAATGAGGATAATAATAGCACCCACATCCGGATCAGGTACATAGAGAGCTCTTATACATGAGAGTGATAACAGCAGGGATTGAATCTTATTCAACTCTGTCCCCACCTCTCCCTTAGCCCCTTACTCCTCAAAGTGGGATCCACCAGCAACTGAGAGCTGGTTAAGAATGCAGAATAATACATCCAAACCTATTAAATCAGATTCAGCATCTTAAGATTTTGTGTGCACATCAGAATGTAGAAGCCCTCAATGAATACTGTCAGATGAATGAAATTAGGCATTATTGTATATGGAAGTCCCAGGAGCATCAGAAAGACAGAAACAGGGAGCAGGGGGGCTAGCTCCTGAGGAAACTAAGGAAGTAGGTGCAAAGGAGAAAGTGTGGGCAGCTGGAAACTCAGAGGGACTTGGTTCAGCCACTTTCCCAGCTGTATGACCTTGGGCCTCAGTACCCTCATGTGTGAGATGGAGGAATGCCCACCTTACAGGGCTGTAACCAGGATGAGAGATAAATACATAACGTGCCTGCAAGGGGCGGGCCCTCAGGCTGTCATTACTGCAGGCTCACAACCCCTCACCCGAAGCCCTGGGGTCAGACGCCTGTGGGTTTTCAGGGCTTTCAGATTTCAGAAAGCCCACATGATGCGGTGCTGACACTACAGAACACCCAGCAGGGTCTGGGCAGCACCCTTCATTAAACACAGCAAAGCTTTCGCAGTGAAATGTATGAACAGTAAGAGACATATTAAAGACTTTAAATAGTCTCACATCACGGCAGACCAGATTTGTGGCCAAATCAGTTTATATCAAACCTATTTTTTTAAAAAGTCTGATCTTTAGAGCTTTTGGCTTTCAGAATTGTAGACAAGGGAGTGTGAGCCTGAATGACAGAGGAGGAGGGGCAGCCCTGGGGGGAGAGCCGACCAGGCTTGGAGGGGTGTGCTGGGGAAGGGCTGATAGCTTGCCTGCAGGGGTGAGTCCACAGGCAGAAGGAGAGGGCAGAAAGCAAGACGTGGAGGCCTTGTAGACAGGAGGGACCCTGACACATGGACTGTAGGAAGTTGCCACGGTTAGGGCCTGAGCAGGAGTGTGACCTAATCAAAGACAGAACGACAGGTTGGTCAGTCTTGCAAACAAACAGGAACAGGGCGTCCTGGACCCACTCGAATTTCCCAGCACAGAATCAAGAGTAGGCTCACCCCTACTCCCCACCCACCCCGCTCCCCCAACTACCCAAAGACACGCAGAGGAAAGGTTTTCATATTCTATCACACTGTCAGGGCAGCCCACGGGGTCTTATCGATTACATAGGCACGAGTAAAATGATCACAACATGAACAAAAAATAAACATAATACGAGTTCCACCGTGTGCCGCTTGCCATGAACCTGTTGTCTCCAGCTCTTACAGCACCGCTCTGAGGTATTAATTATTTTTCCTTTTACAGAGGAGGACACTGAGGCCCAGGTGGCCTAAGAAAGTCCAGGGTCACACTGGTTCATCTAATGCCAGTGCCTGAGTGCCTTCCAATAAACCACATGCTCAGGGGATGACTGAGGCCAAGGCAAGAAAGGGACAAGCTGGGGGGCTGAGATTGGGAGAGAGAGCAAGTCCTGCAGGCTCGGAGAATTTTGATTCAGACTTGGGTTCTGCCCTCCACCTTTCTGAATCCTTACTTATGTCTTGGATGTATCTCTTACAAACCCCAGAGTCAGGATTTGTCCTCTATCCACTCTGACAACCTTTATCTTTTAACAGGAACATTTCATCCATTTATATTTAATGTAATTGTGAATATATTTAGGATTAAATCTACTCTCTGCTTTCTATTGGTTCTATCTGTCCTGTATTCTTTTTTCTCTCCTCTTTTGGATTTAATCTTTTTTTTTTTTTCCCATTGAATGCTTCCCTCTATTAATTTGGAGGTTATTCCTCTTTCTCTGTTTGGCCCTGCTCTCAATATTTCAAGGGTTATGTGATATATGTATGTTTTGTACCACTAGTCCAATAGCTTGAGATGATCTTACACAAACAAGAGCTTTGGAGTTCGACAGGCCTGGCTTGGAACCCTGGCTTTAGAACTTTTTAGCTGTGTGCTCCTTTCCAGCTGCTTTCCTCTAAGTCTCAGTTTGTAAAAGACGGGTTGATGGAACTCATCACCCAGCTTATTGGGTTACTTTAGTGAGCTGAGGGGTGCCGAGTGCCCTGCCCAGGGCTTGGCACAGAGAAAGGGCTCAATGTTTCTCTCTCCTTTCTGGTCTTTGCCTCTCTGCATCCTGGAAGAATTGGCCCCAGATGGAGGCTGCTCAAGAGCCTGGTTGCATAGCAGGGCTTTACCGTAGAAAACCTTCCCAGAAGGAATCCCTTTGGAATAAGATGTTCCCAGGGTGCAGCCAGTCTGCAGCATCATCAGTGGACAGCACAGCCTTAGTCTGGGAAGTGGGAGGCTGTTGGGAAATTCTGCTAAAATGGGGGAGGGAGGTGGGTAGCATTGATCAGTGTCCCAGAGGGGCTAATCAGGGAAGGGAGGAGGGCTCCCCAACAGTGTGTGTGTCTCTAATCTGGGCGAAGAAGGGGGGCTGACCGGTATGCAGCAGCTTCTCCTCCTGGGAGGCAGGTGTGTCCTCTTGTAGAGGAGAGCAGTGACTCACCAGACTACCACGGCTTGTTATAAATATCTTGAGACACTTAACTCCCTCGGCCCTGATTCTATATTAGCACAAGTGGTGCTCCATAATTCCATAATTAATTAGGTTTCCTAAGCACCTTAAGACTGGGAGAGGGTGTCCCAACCTGTGGACACAAATATTACAAACTACATGGTCGGTCCCCACCCCCACTGTGAATCAAAAAATAAGTCCTCTTTCTCTCTCTTATCTATTTACTTATTTACAAATTAGCATTGGGTGAATTTTGAGAAGTAAGGGTAGGCCAAATGTGCCCTGCCTCAGCAGTGGAGGTGCCGAGCCCTAACCACTGGACCACCAGTGGTTCCCTTACCTGTTCTTTTTTAATGTAGCTAGTAGGAAGTTTAAAGTTACATTTGTTTTGGGAAAACTGCTGAAATCTGAATAAAGTTGATAGTGTTGTGCCATTGTTAATTTCTTATTTGGGGGCAATTATACCATAGTTATGCAAGATGTTAACCTTAGGGGAAGCTGGGTGAAGAGTTTACTGGAACTCTCTGTACAATCTTTGCAACTCTCCTATAAATCTAAAATGTTTCCGGACTTCGCTGGTGGCACAGTGGTTAAGAATCTGCCTGCCAATGCAGGGGACACGGGTTTGAGCCCTGGTCTGGGAAGATCCCACATGCCGCGGAGCAGCTAAGCCTGTGCGCCACAACTACTGAGCCTGCGCTCTAGAGCCCCCGAGCCACAACTACTGAGCCTGCATGCTGCAACTACTGAAGCCTGCGCGCCTAGAGCCTGTGCTCCGCAACAAGAGAAGCCACCGCAATGAGAAGCCTGCGCACCACAAGGAAGAGTAGCCCCCGCAAGCCACAGCTAGAGAAAGCCCGTGTACAGCAATGAAGACCCAATGGAGCCAAAAATAAATATAAATAAATTTATTTTTTAAAAAAATCTAAAATGTTTCCAAAATGAAAAGTGTAAAAATACCCCCTCCTATTACATGTGTGATCACACTATATTTCTATTGGAGAAACATATAATAGAATTATATTCCTAGCACAGAGCTTAAAACAGTTCTCTAAGAGGTATTATCGTCATCTCATGGGTGAAAACAAACGGTGCTCAGAGGGGCTAATCAGCAGGATTTGGGACGCTGTGTGTTGGGTTCGAAGCCCTTGAACTTTCTGCTGTACTCCTTGGCTTCTCCTCCAACAACTGGCGCCCACTGGAGCCTTGTGAGAATTCCTCCGAGGGTACTAGTGTGGGCATGTGGGCCCACGGATAAGCCACTTGCTGTGGTGGGCAGGGGCTGGTGGGTGGGAAGAGGTGGGGAGATTAAGAGCAGAAGTAGGGGAGTGTGGGGGTTCCTGGGATGAGAGGACTGTCCAGGTGAGAGCCAGACAAGGTCTTGAAACCCTAGGACAAAGGGGCGGAGCGATGGCTGCGCTGCTAGGCTTTCCGTTTTACTGACGGGCTGTTTTCTTTGATCTCTGCCTTGCTTTGGAAAGGATGTCAGGAGCATCTGCTGCTGTCTCAAGGAAAACTGGCAAGGCTGCTAATGACTTGGATGAACAGGCCCCAAAGGGGACAAATCATGGCACACGGGGGTAGAGCCGGGTACCTGGGCGTGTCCTGGTGTAAGGAAAATGCAGTGGGGATGCTGTTTCCATCTTGTCTCTTTGCACCTCCCTCCTTTCTCATCTCAAACGGAAGTATGCTTGTTCTGATGTAGAAGACCCCGCCTCCTGACCTGCAGGCCCAAGGCTCAGCCACCGCGAGCCTAGGCAATCCCCTTTCCTGTCCTTTCTGCCTTGCAAGGGGGCCTGAAGCTGCCCTCTGCTCCACATCCTGGCAGGCCCCCCCAGACCCAGCCTCAGGCCTCTCGAGGGAAAGAGCACCATGCCTAGAGTCCAGAGCTCCTGCTTCTCCTTCGGGCCTGCCCCCCTCAGTCTGGGAGGCCACAGGGGGCCCTGGCTCTCCTACCAGCGAGGGTGCTACTCTGCTGCGCTCCGGAGCGGACAGGGCCAGCCGAGCCGGCAGTGCACTGTCTGTGGCCAGCCGCCCGCCACCTTCCCACGTCCAGCTGTGCGCCGGGCGCCCCTGTCCTGACGTGCCCCTTCCCCTCCGCTGCCCTGCCGCGCACTCTGCCGCGCGGCAGCCAGATGTGCCGGCTTTGGTGCTGTCGGGCCCTAACGAGGTCCAGATGTGCAGCCTGGCCTGGGCCGGTGGCGGCGGCTACCAAAGGAGAGGGAGGCCCTGGGAGGGAGGAGCCCGGCTGCAGCTGGACGCCCGGTGCTGGAGGAGGAATGCACTAGGAAGGATTCCTGCAGGAATGCGAGCTGGGGTGACTCTGCCTAAATAAGGGCCTGGCCTCTCTGCGAGCCGAGCCAGAGACCCAGCTCCTCCAGGTGCAGCAGCGCCTGCATGCGCCTTCAGCCATCCCTCCGTCGTCTTAACAATGTTTTCTTTTTTACAGTTATAAAAACTATACATAGCAATGAAAGGCAGTTTAGAAAACCCAAATAAGCTAACAGATGAAAACAAAGAAAAGAAAATAAAAATCACCTATAATCTCACCACCCAGCCACTGCTAAAGTTCTGGGATGCATCTTGCTAGAATTTTTCCAAATACAGGTATACGCATAGGTTGGTTTGTGAGTTTGAATCGTCCCACAGAGACTCTCAGAACCTGCATTTTTTAAAAAATTAATTTATTTTTTTGTCTGCATTGGATCTTCGTTGCTACATGCGGGCTTTCTCTAGTTGCGACAAACAAGGGATACTCTTCATTGCGGTGCACGGGCTTCTCATTGCGGTGGCTTCTCTTGTGGAGCACAGGCTCTAGGCGCGCGGGCTCAGTAGTTGTGGCTCGTGGGATCGGTAGTTGTGGCTCGCAGGCTCTAGAGTGCAGGCTCAGTAGTTGTGGCGCACGGGCTTAGTTGTTCCGTGGCATGTGGGATCGTCCCGGACCAGGGCTTGAACCCATGTCCCCTGCATTAGCAGACGGATTCTTAACCACTGTGCCACCAGGGAAGTCCAGAACCTGCATTTTCCACTCAGCTCTTCCCCTATGAGTCTACTATAACCAGTGTTTCCCAAAATGATCCCACAGAGCACCAGGGCCATTTTGCTTGCTGTTCATAGGGGTCTCTTTCCCCAGCTGTTTGGGACTGAGCACTGTGAGCACTGGCTCACGCCAACTTAAATGGACTTCTGTCCTAGAGAACGTCTCAGAGTCTTCAATTTACTAGTGTGTGTTCTGAATCATCAGGAGGAGACTGGCATTTCCTAAACATATTTCACTATGAAATCCCTTGAGGGATCCTCTTGGGGCTTGGGTCTGTGGAGCATCGGGTACGAAATGCTGTTCTGTGACATTCTTCGTCATGGCTGCATAGAAACCAACTGCATGTGGACACCATCATTTATTCCAGTATCCATCACTGGGTGGACATTATGGTTGCTGTCAACTTACTGCTATTACAAATAACTCTGCGATGACCATCCTCGTACTTCCCCCTTTGTTGTATAGAAACGTTCCCAGAAGTAGGACTGTTGTCCGTGTGAAAGACCACTTTTAACTCTCAGGTTCGGGGGACCTGGTGACTCTTGCCCCAACTCCTCATCCAGACCTTATACGGCGGAAAAGGGGTTTACCCACTCCCACAACAGCGGGCACCTGAGGATGCAGGTGGGGTCTGCAAGTCTTTAGCTTAACCATTTCTCCAGCACTCCTAGGCATTGAGCCTTGGGGACTGTAGTGAAAAATAACTTTTCTTGGGCTATTATCAGCAGCACTGTAACAAACATCTGTTAACAACTATTTTCCAAAGAACTGTTGCAACCAGAGAGTAAAACCACACCTGGGGTGCAGAGAACCCTTTACTATGAAGGGTCACTTATGAAGCCATACAGCCCCATAGCACCCCTGGGTGCCTACCAGGTAGAATGACACTGTATAACCCCTAACGTGCTGCTACTTAAGGTGCCGAGGGATGGCTGCCTGTGAGATTGGGAACACAATAGGCACATCGTAAGCATAGTCCAGACCTGTGTAAGCCTTGCCACTGACGTCTTCCTCCATATTATTTCCTTTGATCCTCACAACACCCTGTGAAATAGAGAGTAGTGGACTTACTAAGTCATTCTACAAATGAGGAAACTGAGACTCGGGGCAGGGCACTGGCCCAAGGTTGCACAGCTAAGTGGTGGAGAGGAGCTAAACCCCAGCAATACCACTCCACGCCTCTGAGCAACGCATCACCTTAGTAGTTGCATGCCGTTGTCAGCAAAGGAAGCCTTCCTTCCTTTACACTGGGCTTTATCAACATGGGGCCAAGGACCTGGGCGTTCTGATGGGAGGGTGGGGGAAAACGCCCAGAATTTCTAGAGCCTAAGGACTGCTACAAGGCCACTCCTGGGGGCAGGTGTGTGTGTGTGTTTCCTTTGATGGTGGGGAGGGAGGGGGGAACCGCTCAGAGAGGTGCAGTATGGCTCCCACAGGCCCCCAAGCAGGGAGAAGGTCTTACTCATCTTTGCATCCTCAGTGCTGGACACAAAGTGAGTGTTGCACACAGGTTCCTAAATTCAAGACAGCCCCCAGCCCTGGGGAGAAACTCTCCTGGGCTTAGCCCCACACAATACACACGGGGGTCAGGGGTTCCTGTGTGTATTGTCTTCTTGGTTCCCCTCACACTTAGCCTAATTCCAACCTTAACTTCTCCTCCTTCCCCCTCCTTCTCCGCGCCTTAACCTCTCTGTGTGTTTGCCCCCTCTCGCCCCCTCCCCTGATACTCACTGAGTTTGTCATCAGAGACTCAGTCCCTTAGACACCCAGGTCCACACCTGAGGAGCTCTAACTAAGCACTGCTTTGATCCTCAAGGGCACCTTCTAACTGAGCTCTGAGCCTTATTTGTGTAGACTTCTTTTGAAAATCTAAGCAAAGACAGGGATCCCAGAAAAATGCCCAATGCACATACACCTTCAGTGTCAGGAGCTCATGCATGGACCCTCGGACAGCCCTAGCCAAGAAAGCCTGTTCCTGGTGAACCCAGCTTGGCGCACACTTCCATGGGCTGGGCGGGGGGTGGGGGGGCTGCTTTCTGTAACCTTCTATCAGCCCTGGGACCAGATGCTACCCAGTATGCTTGCCTCCCACAGAGCCGATGGCTTGTCGGCAACTAACAGGTCCACTATCCCTTTTTCTGTTTCAAAAACCCCAAACTTCTGAAAACTTTTTGTCATTAGGCATTTGACTGCAAAGCCTGACCTGATGTGAACTATTTGGCTGCAAAACCAACCTCAACTAAGTGGGGCTATTTACAGCCTTTATTTACACCACTTAGTGTGTGAATATTCATAGACTTTGCTCAGAAATGTTTATATGTTTACCAGGTGCTGTCCCGGACCCTGCTGGGGGTATTTTATAATATATACAGTGTAAATGAACTCATCATGTCACCTTTTTCTAAACTAGGAAAAATCCTGGGTTCTGAAACCTCTCTGGCCCCAATGGTCTTAGGCAAAGGATTGTGGACCTGTATTTATAAAATTTTCCTAAAGAAGTTCATGGACTTATGAGTGAAAGGAGCCAGACACAGAGCACATGTACTGTATGATCCCATTTATATGAAGTTCAAGAACAGGCTAAACTAGCTGACAGCCGTAGAAATCAGAATAGCAGTTACCTCTGGGGAGGGGAATTGACCAAGAGGGAGCATGAGGGAACCTTCTAGGGCACTGGAAATGTTCTGAATCCTGATCTGGGTGGAGGTTACACGGGTACATACATACATAGAAATTCACCAAGCTGGGACTTCCCTGGTGGTCCAGTGGTTAAGACTCCGCACTTCCACTGCAGGGAGCGTGGGTTCGATCCCTGGTCGGGGAGCTAAGATCCTGCTGCGCAGCGTGGCCAAAAAAAAAAAAAGAAAGAAAGAAATTCACCAAGCTATACATTAAAGATTAGTGCAGTTTGCTGTAAGCCTGTTAAACCTCAAAATAAAAGTAAAAATAAAATGTACGGAATATATTCTCTCAAATTAAGCCATAAGAAGCTGCTTGCCTTGGCACCCCATCCCACCCTGTGATGTCTTTGAACTTTCCAACAAAGCTTAAATTAAAATCATCTTAATATATGTTTGGCTTGTCTTAATCCCAAGAAATGAGTTTAACACAAAAGTCAAATTGAGTGAACATTTTTTTTAAACTCTGATTTGCCCTCAAAAAAAATCCATCCCCGGGCTTCCCTGGTGATGCAGTGGTTAAGAATCCGTCTGCCAATGCAGGGGACGTGGGTTCGAGCCTGGTCCGGGAAGATCCCACGTGCCGCGGAGCAGCTGAGCCAGTGTGCCACAACTACTGAGCCTGCGCTCTAGAGCCCGCGAGCCACAACTACTGAGCCTGCGTGCTACAACTGAAGCCCACACGCCTAGAGCCCATGCTCCACAACAAGAGAAGCCCGCACAATGAGAAGCCCTCGCACTGCAACGAAGAGTAGCCCCCGCTCGCCGCAACTAGAGAAAGCCTGCTCGCAGCAACGAAGACCCAATGCAGCCAAAAATAAATTTAAAAAAAAAAATCCATCCCCTTAAAGGCTATCTTCGCTTTGAAAGTACTGCAGGAAAGCACTCGGGGCCTGGCTCCCTTCAGCAAAAGCCTTCCACTCACATCAACCTCTGAGAAGGATGCTGCCCCTGGGACTGCTGCTCAAAACACACCAGCCTGGGCGGTGAGCACAGATCCAGGCGTCCCTACCCATGGGGCTGCGAGTCAGAACTTGCACACAGCCAACAGTATCCTTTAATTGCATCTGATTAGCTGGAACTTGGAACTTGTATTTGTGAACAGAAGGGCATAGGGGACTCCTTGATTAAACAAGTCAGATAACCATATATTGCTAAGAGGAACAGAGATCTTCTTTCCCATATCTCTCTCACTGCTCAGCATCTGACTACTCACGGCCTTGTCCTTTGACACTCACTCCCCCAGCATCCCCACCTCCGCCTTCCCTCCCACTTCCTATCTGGGCTCCGGGAGCTCAGCCCACTGGGGCTGCTGCTTCTCTGCCACTCTACTCTGTGACCCAGTTCAGCCCACATGCCAACCTTCCCATCTTCAGCCAGAGGGCACTGAACTCATGGCCTCGGGCTGTCCTCAGCTGCTTCAAATCCTTTTAGGAACCAGTCAGGGTATAAACAAACAAACCAACCTACTTGGGCTTTTTCCTCATCTTTCTAGAGCACACTGTCCGATAGAAGAGTCCATGCTGATGGAAGTATTCTCTGCTGTGTTGTCCAATGTGGTAGCCACTAGCTGCATGTGGCTATTGAATGCCTCATGTGTGGTAAGTTTGACTTAGGAACTAAGTTTTTAACTTTTTTAAAGTTTAAATTTAAATACTCTATGTGGCTGGTAGCTACCATATTGGTCAGTGCATCTCTAGAGAGAGGGAGGGTTGGGGGCCTAACATTCCTTTAACCTCGCCCAGTGGCCTGGAATCTGGCCTGGAATCTCTGCCTGCTCTTTGAAGATACCCAGCCCTTGTCTCCCCAGCTCCCAGATCTGTCTTCTTCCAGAATCACTGGGAGCATTTGTTGAACCCCTACACTGTGCTGGATGTTTCACAAATGTAAACCAGATATACTGGGTCACCTCAAGTCCTAGGACAACATTCAAAAGAAGCTCAGAATTCTAAGACAGCTTGAAAAGTAACACAATAGGTCTTTTCTGAAAACCTCCTGAGGAAGCACCAGGGGGAATGTATGTCAACAAAACACAGGGACTTCTTATCTCCCCAAGTCCCACTCCTTTGCCCAGCAGCTCTGCCTGTCTCCTCCACAGCCCCAAACAAGGAATGGTTCTGCGGGTCTCTTCTTCCTCCCTCCACCTTCGTTCTTACTTATTTAAAGAAATTTGACCCACTCTGGGCTTTGCCTTGTCTCACTCCTCTGAAACAGCATCCCAACAGGCCAGGCTTCTTCCTTGGCAGGAGAAGACAAAAGTGGCAAACACTTCGCATGGACTTTTTTTGTGTGTGTGTGTGGCATGCAGGATCTTAGTTCCCTGACCAGGGATCAAACCCGTGCCCCCTGCAGTGGAAGCACAGAGTCCTAACCACTGGACTGCCAGGGAATTCCATGGACATTTTTTCTTTTATCCCTGATACACAAGGTTACATTGTCCCCAGTTTACAGAGTTTACAGATGTGGAAAGTGAGGCACAGAACAGTTAAGGGCACACTGACCCTGAATGGAGGAATTGCAATACCAACCCAGAGTTGTGAGAGTCCTAGATGATGAGGAGGTCTTTCTGCTCAAGACTTACACATCCAGAGGGCTGCACCATCTGTCCCTCCTCCGACCATAAACCCACCACTAGTGGCTGACTAGCAAACCCATCTGCATTAACTTAATATGCTAGCTGTAGAGTCCCTAGGTTATCCCACCCCCAGGAAATTGCTCATTTTAACCAGGAGACACAGGCTTGACTCCAAGGAGTGACTCAGGATCTCAAGTCTCAGTTTCTCAGCTGGACTTCGGGGCTGGCTAGGGCATGCTGACCTCCCCTCCAGGCTCATCCTAGTTCTGACAAGGCCAACCTGCACTCCAGCTCATCATGACTCCGCTGTCCATCCAGCCCACGGGCCAGTCCTTCCCCACTGCTGAACAGCCTGCTGCTCCACTTTTTTAAAAAATTGTGGTAAAATATACATAATATAAAATTTACCATTTTAACCACTTCCAGGTGTACAGTTCTGCGGCATTAAGTACATTCACATTGTTGTGCGACTATTACCACCATCCATCTCCAGAACTCTCTCATCTTCTCAACTGAAACTGTACCCATTAAACAATTAACTCCTTATTCCTCTCTTCCCAGCCCCTAAAAACCAACCATTTTACTTTCTATCTCCATGAATTTGACGGCTCTATTATTCCATATAAGTAGAATCATACCATATCTGTCCTTTTGTGTCTGGCTTAGCATGTCTTCAAGGTTCATCCATGTTGCAGCATGTGTCAGAACTTCATTCTTTTCATGACTGAATAATATTCCAGTATATATATATATATGTGTGTGTGTATATATATATATATATATATATATATAATATTTTCCTTATCCATTCATCTGTCAATAGATACTTGGGTTGCTCCCACCTTTTGGCTACTGTGAATAATATTGCTATGAACTTGTATGTACACACATCTGTTTGATTCCCTACTTTGAATTCTTTTAGGTATATGTGCAGAAGTGGGATTATTAGACCTTATGATAATTCTACCTCTAATCTTTGAGGAGCTGCCATTCTATTTTCCACAGCTACTGCTCTACTTTTACTCTCATGCCATACTCCTCTGACATCTTCTACATTAGCCAGCATATTATCCATCATGTTTAAAAATGTAGGGCTACACTCATCACTTCCAACCCAAAGAGTGCAGATCAGTCTGGAGAAACTCATTGGTGGTATGTCATGAAGCTGGTTTTGATCTGACCCATTTCAAGGTTCATGTTAGAAATTCCAGTAAAGGTGTGTAAGTCTGACTGACATACAGATGTTAAAAGATGAGAAGTCTGACATACATAGAACGAAGTTTGTTCTTTTAAAAAAATATTTATTTAGGCTGCGCCAGGTCTTTGTTGTGGCCTGTGGGATCTTTTTTTTAGTTGCGGCATGCAGACTCCTAGTTGCAGCATGCATGCGGGATCTAGTTCCCCGACCAGGGATCGAACCCAGGCCCCCTGCATTGGGAGTGCAGAGTCTTACCCACTGGACCACCAGGGAAGTCCCTAGAATGAAGATTTTAAAATATTGTGACAGGCAGCGTGATGGAGCTGAAACCTCACACCTCATTTGAGACTCAAACCCAGCTGAAACTGCACACGTGGTCTCAGGGCTTAATGAAGTTCAGGTTCTTTATGTCTCAGTGCAGAAAGAGGTCCAGTGGTTAAGACTCCACGCTTCCAATGCAGGGGGCGCGGGTCCAGTTCCCAATCAGGGAATTAGGATCCCACATGCCATGAGGTGTGGGCAAAAAAAAAAAAAAAAAATTCAGTGCAGAAGGAATTCAGTAGATTTGTTTAGAGAGATACACATTACATAGGCAGAACGCAGTCTGTCTCGAAAGGTGAGAGTGGCCCTAGGAGATACACAGTCCACAGACAGAGTGTGGGCCATCTCAGAAGGTGAGAGGCCCCAAAATATGGGATGGTTAGTTTTTATGGGCTGGGTAATTTCATAGGCTAATGAGTGGGAGGATTATTCCAAATATTTCGGGGAAGGGGCAGGGATTCCAGGAATTGCACCACTGCCCACTTCCTTTCAGTTTTTTGGGTTTTTTTTTGCGGTACGCGGGCCTCTCACTGTTGCGGCCTCTCCTGCTGCGGAGCACAGGCTCCGGACGCGCAGGATCAGCGGCCATGGCTCACGGGCCCAGCTGCTCCGCGGCACGTGGGATCTTCCCGGACCGGGGCATGAACCCGCGTCCCCTGCATCGGCAGGGGGAATCTCAACCACTGCGCCACCAGGGAAGCCCTTTGGGGCCTTTTATAATTGGCTTTGGAACTGTCATGGCACCTGTGGGTGTGTCATTTAGCTAATGTATTACAATGAGCGTATAATGAGGCTCAAGGAAGTCAAATCTTCCACCATCTTGGAACTAGTTGGTTCTAACCAGTTTTTGTCCTATCCTCAATGGCCATGTCATTCTTTTAAAAGTTGTACCCTGCCCCCTTCCCTCCTATCTCAAAGCTATAAAACTAGCTTCTCTTCACTGAGTACCTTGATGGACCAAGCACTAAATTCATTTCCTTTAGATATCATTTGATTGTCACACCTCTATGAGATCACTTCACTTTACAGATAAGGACACTGAGTCTCAGAGAAGCTCAGTAACTTATCCAGCCTGAGCTTCTAGCTGAAGGAATCTGACCCCAAATTTCATACTTTCCACCATGCCACGCCATCACTTGCTCTGTTATAAAAAATGAAATGAACACCAAAGGGGTAAATGACATAATTCACATTAAAATCGGAGGAGAGCTGGCTTGTCAGCATTGATGACATCAGCATCTTGTAAGTTTTGCTGAACTTAAAGGACAGTGATATCGCTCCGAAAATAGCTCACATAAACTTAGGCTTCATCAGTAGGATATAGTGACAAAATCAAAGGGGCTAGCCTTCCTACTGTGCACCACACCAGTCAATGTCAACGAGAGGATGTGGCCAATTCCAGACATTAGGCTTTTTTTTTTTTTTTTTTTTTTTTTTTAGCCACACCAAGAGGCTTGTGGGATCTTAGTTTCCCGACCAGGGATTGAACCCCGGGCCATGGCAATGAAAGCTTGGAGTCCCAACCACTGGACCACCAGGGAATTCCCTAGGCTTTTTTTTTTTTTTTTTTACTAATTTATTTATTTATAAAATTTATTTTTGGCTGCGTTGAGTCTTTGTTGCTGCGCGCAGGCTTTCTCTAGTTGTGGTGAGCGGGGCTACTCTTCGTTGAGGTGTGCAGGCTTCTCTCCTTGTGGTGGCTTCTCTTGTTGCAGACCATGGGCTCTAGGCGTGCGGGCTTCAGTAACTGTAGCACGTGGGCTCAGTAGTTGTGGCTCACGGGCTCTAGAGCGCAGGCTCAGTAGTTGTGGCGCACAGGCTTAGTTGCTCTGCAGCATGTGGGATCTTCCCGGACCAGGGATCGAACCCGTGTCCCCTGCATTGGCAGGTGGATTCTTAACCATTGTACCACCAGGGAAGTCCCCCCACATTACTTTTTTAAAGGGTCATAAGCTAAAAACCGTATGGAAGAAATCGCTGGTAGGGGAAGTGTGTGGAACCAGGACCCACAGAGAACTGGGAGGTATTTGGTTTGGAGAAAGATCTTAAATATATCTCGGAGAGGAATTCAATTTCTGTGTTGTATTAGAAAATGCACTAGAGCCAGAGGGAAAAGCCAGTGAGAAACAGACTTTGCTTCTGATATAGTCTCTCAAAGGCAGAATGGGCTTTCGAGGCAGTGAGATCACTGTTATTAGAGGTGTCCAAGGAGCAGAACATGGAGGATTTCCCTATCAGGGATGGTCAGTTCAATTTCACTCACATCACTTACTCTGTACTGTGATGGAACACCAGGCGAGAGGATACAAAAGCAAATGTTATCATGCCTTTCCCTTAATAATAACATGTGATTAGGGTTCCCAGAGGAGGTGACATTGACCTGGGTCTCAGAAGTGCAGTAGGATTCTCTGAAAGAATTTCTAAGCTAGGACTAAATGACCTTCCAGGTTCTAAGATCCTAAGATTAAGCTACATTAAAAAAAAAAAAAAAACAACGCTCAAAGTCCATCAGTGGAGCCTGGCAATATAAATTAAAGTCCATCCTTTTTTTGTTGTTGTTGTTAAATTTTATTTATTTATTTTTGGCTGCATTGGGTCTTCATTGCTGCGCACAGGCTTTCTCTAGTTGTGGTGAGTGGGGGCTACTCTTTGTTGCGGTGCACGGGCTTCTCATTGTGTTGGCTTCTTGTTGAGGAGCATGGGCTCTAGGTGCGTGGGCTTCAGTAGTTGTGGCACGCAGGCTCAGTAGTTGTGGCTCGTGGGCTCTAGAGCGCAGGCTCAGTAGTTATGGTGCCCGGGCTTAGTTGCTCCGAGGCATGTGGGATCTTCCGGGGCCAGCGCTTGAACCCGTGTCCCCTGCACTGGCAGGCAGATTCTCAACCACTGCACCACCAGGGAAGTCCAAGGTCCATCCTTAGAGTAGAAAAATATTCAGCTGAAATATAATCTAGGATGTTCTTAAACATTGATATAGAAGGATCTCCAAGATATATTAAGTAGGGGAATTCCCTGGTGGTCTAGTTGTTAGGATTTAGTTCTTTCACTGCCGTGGCTTGGATTCAATCCCTGGTCAGGGATCTGAGATCGCGCAAGCTGCGTGGCGTGGCCAAAATAAAAAAAAGTTTTTAATTTAAAAATATATATTAAATTAAAAGAAAAAGCAAGGTCTAGGCACTGTGTATGGTGGTCTACTGTTTGAACTTTTAAAAAAAGGATCTGGTTATTAAGAACACACACAAGTGCACAAACGCGCTCTTGCGCTTTTATCGCATGTTATGTCATATCTCTAGCCTCGTAACAGAGGTTGCATTTGAGGGGAAGTGGCTGGGACATAGGTGTGGGAAAGAAACTGTGTCTGACATACCCTTCTGTACCTTAGAATTTTAACTGTGTAAGTGAACTGCCTATTAAAAATGAAGTTAACATAAAACCAGAATCATTAAAGGCACCTACCTATTTCAGCATAATTTCCAAGAATGCCTTCCTTAGCCTTTTCTTCTGTGTCCACCTGCCTCCATTGAACAGGTCTATGGGGTGTCTTCACCTCAGAGGAGGCCTCCCGAGGGAGCTTCTACTTCCTTCTTTCCTTCCTACCTCCTCAAGGCACGCAGCATCTAGACCAATGCTTCCCAAACATGTACATGCATACTGGCCAACTTGGTATCTTGTAAAAATTCAGATTCTGATTCAGTAGCCTAGGGTGAGTCCTGAGATGCTGCATTTCCAACCAGCTCCCGAATGAGGCCAGTGCTGCTAGTCACAGACCCCATGTTGAGTAGGGAGGGTCTGGACCTGTTTCCACGATGCGGCTCATGGGTTAAGCATCTACAGGTCTTGAGAAACTGCCCTGCTCCAGAGAAGAGGAGGGGATGCTATGGTGGAGATTCTGACAGAGAGCAAGGCACGTCCAACCCGGTCCTGGTCTGAGCCTCTCAGCACTGCCAATGTTGCAGGAAGGGGGACCCCTTTCAGGGCCCGAGAGTGAGCTCTTGTCTAACACTCGGAAATGAATTGTCCAAGGAAACAAACGTACTGACAAAGCAAAAGACTTTATTGGGACTGGGCGCCCGGGCGGAGAACAGCAGGGTAAAGGAACCCAGGAGGACTGCTCTGCCACGTAGCTCACAGTCTCAGGTTTTATGGATATAGGGTTAGTTTCCGGGTTGTCTCTGGCCAATCATCTTGCTTGGTGATGCACGCATCCCTCAGCCAAGATGGATTCCAGTTAGAAGGACTCTGGGAGTCTGGTTGTCCCCTCCCTCTTTCGGCCCCTCCCGAATTCTCCAGGTTAGTTTTGGTGGCAGTACCATGTTTCTTATCAGGATCTCCTGTGGTGAGACAGCTCAGGCAAGTGGGCCTGGTTAAGGCGTGCAGTTGTGGTCAAGAGTTCCCTAACACCAGCAGAGCGGGGCCACTGACCAGTGTCCCTGGTTTCCATTCCCACCTCCCACAGCTTTGGCTGGAGCACAGACTGACTACCCCAGCTGCCTCCACTGAATGGAGACCCAGACAGCGGGTGGGACAAAGTGGTACCCCAGAGGGAGCTGGAAGGCAGACAGGCTGGATTACAGCACTGTGCACTGTACGAGGCCAGCTGGCCTAGACTCCACCAGCCAGAGAAACGCTTCTCTTATTTCTGATGGGCTTATGGTGGCTACGGGCCACCCCCTCTCTCACGCTCTCCCTGAAAATTCAGAAGCCAAACCAAACCTCCTACAGAAAATGAAACCAGACAGCGTTTGGCACCATCTTCCTCCCTGGGTGAAAAGCAGATGTCTTGGATCCAGGTGTGGTGGGACCACCTGCTCTGGCAGAATGCTGACGGCCACCCAGTGGAGGTCTCCTCACTCACCCGGGATGGGAACTGACCTGTGAACCTGGAAGTCAAGCTGCTAAATGCCCTTACCGCACCCCTTGCCCCGGGGGACAGAGTAGTTTTCCAGGCCACACACGTGGGTTTCCCTGATGAAGCATTTTCTGTCCTGACAAAACCCTGCTCTTGGCCAGTGTCAGAAAGAAACAAGTGTGGTGTGAGTTCTGGAAGGAGATCAACGGGCACATCCCCTCAAGGCTGACACCGGCCCTGGCTGGAGCAGCTGCCCCCCTGGCCAACACCACCAGTGACCACTGGAGGAGTGCCAGGAAAGGCGCCCTCCCCCACAGTATCCCCGCTCACCTGTGACCATGCCTGAAACTGCACCAGGCACCTTCATTCTTCGGGGATGAGAAATTGCATCTCTTTTTTTTTTTTTTGCAGTACGCAGGCCTCTCACTGTTGTGGCCTCTCCCGTTGCGGAGCACAGGCTCCGGACGCACAGGCTCAGCGGCCATGGCTCACGGGCCCAGCCGCTCCACGGCATGTGGGATCTTCCCGGACCAGGGCACGAACCCATGTCCCCTGCATCGGCAGGCAGACTCTCAACCACTGGGCCACCAGGGAAGCCCTGAGAAATTGCATCTCTTAAAATGCTCCCACCCACAGGAGAGGCAATACATTAAGCTGTTATCAGTCATCTACACTTTAATGTGAATTAGTTGAAGAGCCCTGGAATGTTACACCTGGAATGGGCCTAGTCCAACCCTTCTTTTTACAAGTGAGGAAAATGGAAGCCCAGAGCAGAGGCAACTGGCTCAAGGTCAGGCAACAAGGTGGTGGCCAAGTGGCAGGAAGAGGCATAAGGGATGGATTGTAAACAGGTGACTGGGGCGATGCAGAAAACCCCAATACAGTCAAGGGGAGCAGGGGGCATCCTCAAGCTTGCAGTTTATAGACTAACTCAGAGTTGTACCGTTTTTCCCTCAAGAACAGGTGGGAGGCACAGCTAGAAGCAACTCCCCACCCCGCCCCACCCTTGAGCATAAAATGTCTTTTAAGTCTCCTGGTTTTATTGTTTGTTTGGTTGGTTTTATTTTTAAATTTATTTATTTATTTTATTTTTGGCTGCGTTGGGTCTTCGTTGCTGCGCGCAGGCTTTCTCTAGTTGCGGTGAGCAGGGGCTACTCTTTGCGGTGCACAGGCTTCTCATTGTGGTGGCTTGTCTTGCTGCGGAGCACGGGCTCTAGGCACGTGGGCTTCCGTAGTTGCGACACGCGGGCTCAGTAGTTGTGGCACGCGGGCTCAGTAGTTGTGGCTTGCGGGCTTAGTTGCTCTGAGGCATGTGGGATCTTCCTGGATCAGGGCTCGAGCCCATGTCCCCTGCATTGGCAGGCAGATTCTTAACCACTGCCTCACCAGGGAAGCCCGAAGTCTCCTGTTTTAAAGTTCATTCAAATGCTACATTCTACTCCAAAATATATTCTGGTTTGTTTTCACATAAAAACAATAGTGAGATTTATTTAGTGAGACACCATTTTCCACTTACCAGATAGGCTGTGATCAAAGTTTGTGTTTCTGGGGAGGGGACTCAGGTGGTTGGGACAGAGGTAAAGAGGCTTTGCACTGTATGCCCCTCCCTGCCTTTTTTTTGGCCTTGCCCCATGGCTTGCGGGATCTTAGCTCTCCGACCAGGGATCAAACCCATGCCTTCGGCAGTGAACGCACCAAGTCCTAACCACTGGACTGCCAGGGAATTCCCCTGTATGCTCCTTTGTACCTCTTTGAATTTTGTGCCATCTGCAATATTATCTAGCCAAAAATTAATAAAATTTACACGTAAAAATGTGGGTGGGGGCTTCCCTGGTGGCACAGTGGTTAAGAATCAACCTGCCAATGCAGGGACACGGGTTCGAGCCCTGGTCTGGGAGGATCCCATGTGCCGTGGAGCAAGTAAACCTGTGCACCACAACTACTGAGCCTGCGCTCTAGAGCCTGCAAGCCACAACTACTGAGCCCGCAAACCACAACTACTGAGCCTGCATGCTGCAACTACTGAAGCCCATGCGCCTAGAGCCTGAGCTCCACAACAAGAGAAGCCACCGCAATGAGAAGGCCACACACCAAAACGAAGAGTAGCCCCCGCTCGCCGCCACTAGAGAAAGCCCGCGCACAGTAACGAAGACCCAACACAGCCAAAAATAAATAAATAAATAAAATAAATTTATTAAAAAATTGTGGGTGGGTTGGGGGTACGAGGAAACAGGCTCACTTGTTCTGACGGGACAGAACACAAACAAAAACATCTGCATGTTGGACAGTTGTGATATTTGCCCAAATGTTAAATACACACACTTTTTACCCGACGATGTCTGGTCTAGGGGTCTAGCCCACACCTGGGGGAAATGACGCTCAGCCATATTCACGGCTCCGTTATGTGTGCTGACCCTGAGAGCCTGGCCTGAGCACCTGACCATCTTCGAAGGCCTTTTCGACTCTGAACAAAATCCAGGAGCTAAGTTTCTTACTTTCCTGTCTCATGATCTTCTCACACCACCTCAGGATATAATTAGTAAGACAGTAACACCAGCTGATGCCTACCGAGGGCTTGATTTGTGCCTGGCTCTACCTAGACTAAACTCCTTCAGCTCTCATGACCACCTCACGAGCTAGCTACTATCTCATCAGCCCTGTGTGATAGACAAGGACACTAGGGCAGGTTAGTGCTAATCTTGCCCAAACTTAGCACACGTCAGAGAGAGGATTCAAACCAGGGTCCATGCTCTGAACCTCTGCACTATACCGCCTGTCTGTACAACAGCACATGCATAGGGATCAGCTACCGTGTGTGTTAAGCAACTTCTGGGTGTTAATCCACCGTGTTAGTCACTTCACAGTGCTTTTACGAGGTCATCTCCACAGTCCTGCATTGAGTGCAGGAGGTGGGGGGGCGGGTTGTCACTGAGGGAACCGAAGATAAAAAACAGAAGACACTGTCCCTGCTCTTAAGAAGCTGACAGTATGTGTGAGATGACAACAACAGTCCTTACATTTGTGCAGCACATCAGCTTTCAGAGCCCCTTCATTATCTCATTTAATCTTCTTGACACTCCTGCCAAATAATTTCCATGATCTCTGCTTAGGATGAGGAAACTGAAGCTCTCCGAGTCACACGGGGCTGCCCCCAAGATCATCCAGCCACCCAAGGGAGGGGCTGGAACCTGACCTCAGGTCTCATGACTCCCACTCTGCTAAAGGGGAAATGACACGCTGCCCTGACAACGCAGCTCAGTGGTTTCCAACCTGCTCCAACACGAGGACTCCTTTTTCCCTTCAGAAATTGTTGCAATCCTGCAAATGAGGGGACTTGTTATTTTGGGCTTTAGTCAACTGGGGAAATTCATAGTGGAAAAACAACCAAAGCTTCAGCACAGTTCAAAAGGATCAGCACAGTTATATCCCAGACGTCACTTATACAGTCGGCAGACGATATTTGGAGTACAAATAGGGACTTCTTGCAATAACTGCATCTCATGGGCAGATAACAACCTGCTGAGACCATACTGCCAGAGCAGTTCAGAGAAGGACACATTTCCAAAGTCCATCTTCTCTTCTCTCCTGTACCCTTACAGGAGAAAAGAGCACCTAAATTCTATTGGATTGGCGGAAAGTAGAAGGGAGGAATCGTTGGGAGCAAAGGAACTTGGTCACAGGAGGCAAGTCTGTGGGAAGCCCAAAGGGTGTGTGGATGGGTATGTATTTCTGTTGGAGGGAAAGGTTGATTCTAGATGCTGAGGGCCATTTGAGCAGTTGGGATTAAGAAGTAGATCAGAAGTAGAGAGAGTGGTCTAGAGGGGAACTAATGCAAGTCAAAACGCCTTATCTGATGCCTTTGGCATCAGATGTGCTTTGTAATTCAGGGTTTGGTTTTTTTTGTTTGTTTTTTAATTTTAGAAAAGCAACGCAGTGCCTATACGATACATTTTGTACTTTTTTTTTTTTTTGCCACGCTACAAGACACACGGGATCTTAGTTCCCCAACCAGAGATCAAACCCGCACCCCCTGCAGTGGAAGCATGGAGTCTTAATCACCGGACCGCCAGGGAAGTCCCCTGTACTGTATATTTTGTAATGCCTCTAGCAGGATGTGGGCAGCATACTATATTCAGATATGTTGATATTTCTGCAATGAAGTGTATGGATCATGGATCGTCATACCAGGTGCGACTAAAGAAAGACTTAAATGACTTTGCATTCGTTCAGGACAGGTTTTTCTGCCAAATGTGTTTTCTTTTCAGAGCTTTTAGGTTTTGGAGCTGTAGATTAGGGACTGGAACTTGAATAGATGCCATTTTTGGCCAGCTTGCTACATGCCAGGCAGTAGTTCTAAACTGATCTACATGCGTTATCTCATTTAACCTTATGTCAACACTGAAGTTATTATCCTCAATTAACAGTTAAGAATAGTGAGGTTCAGAGATGTTGAGTGACTTGCCCAAGGTCACTCAGCCAGTCTGCAGCAGGGCTGGGACTGGATCCCAAGTCCCTGTGACTCCAAAGCCAGGGGTCCCCCCGACCCCCTTCCAGGGAGGAGAAGCCCATTCTGCCAATCTCACCATTTTGTTTAGGTCACCACTCTTCAGCACTGCAATTACGCATCAAGGGACAAAGGGAACAACTGAAGTCCAAGGCTGTGGTAGTGATTTCTCACCTGTCATTGAGTGGTCACCCCCGCATCACACCGTTCTCCTATGCACGTATGTCCCAGCTGAGCAGAAGAGGCATGAGCCACTCCGTGCCCTGGCCTGTGCAGAAGGCCTCCATGCTTGGCAATCACTTACTCACCTTTCCAGAATCCACTCAGGGCAGTACGACACAACAGTTACATTTACTGATGTTAGAAAGGCCTGGGTGCACGTCCCAGCCCTACAGCTTACCAGCATGCAAACTTCTATGACGTTAAACCTCTCAGAGTTTTAGTTTCCTCACCTGTAAAATGGGGGTAATAATAGCACTTGCCTTGTTGCTGTTGCAAGGATTAAGTGAATGAGCATATGTCAAGTACTGAGGATGGAGCTGTCCTAGAATGAGCACTTGATATTATTCCTATGGAAAAGCCCTTTCTGCCCCCAAGCAGCCACTCTCTTCTCTACTTTGTACACTTGCCTGCCCGAGCTCTTCTACCACTTTTTTCCCGTTTATTTGCCAATATATGTTTCTTGCTATTAAACTGTGAGACCTTAAGAAGAGGTTTTATGCCTTATTTATTTCCAGCACTCAGCACAGTGCCTGGCACATTATAGTTATTCATTATGTGCCGAATGAATGAACAAAGGAAGGAAGGAAGGAAGGAAGGAAAAGGGCTCTGTCCGCAAAAGCTTATAATTTTGCTATGGTGAAGTCATCAGAGTGAAAAGAAACCATATGATCCTCATCGTCTATAGACATATCATAAAATCCTACATCCTGCAAACCCATGGGGGATGGGGATTGCAAAAATCACATAAATTGCAATCTCAGCCTCCAGGGAGCTGAGTCTACGCTGGGTGATGGGACATGCCCAGGTGAAAAAGAGCTGCAGAGCAAGGTTGTGGTACTTGCCAGCCAAAGGACATATAGTGCCACTGGAATTTCAAAGCTGGGAGAGGGCAGAACAATATGGGATGAGTCACAAATGTGCGTGTCATCCTCGCTCACGGTAAAATAGTATCGTTGGGTAACAATAGGGACGATGTCACAAGGCAGGATGAGCCAAGTGCATGCCTCGGAGTGGTGGGCACAGCCTTGGGTGTAGGTTCAGAGGAAGGAGAGAAAGAGAAGACAGGCTTTTTGCTGGTGGCCAGGGCAGGTTGTCTGAGACAGCGGGATCTGAGTCTGGAGTCATGGCCTCTCCAGAGCTGATACTGGCTTGGAACCCCCAGTGTTCAGAGTTGGCTTCTCCCTTCCCTGTGCTGATCTGCCTCTGGACTGTGATTCTAGATCTGGGTTTCTGATAGCTTTTTTATTATCGTATAAGTAACATTCTTTCATTAAAAAAAAAAAAGCATAAGAAGAAAAAAGAAAGAAAATAAGAGAACCAGAGAGAAAAAATAGCCTATAATCCCATCTCCCAAAAAAATCACTCAATATTTTGGTGCCTACCCACGCATCCACCCACCCTTCACCCACACTCCTACCCACCTACTCATCCATCCGTCCATCCATCTGTATCAGAGTTCTTAGCTGCAAACAACAGAATCCACTTTAACAGAAAAAGAACTTATTTAAAAATATTAAGAGGCTCACAGAATCCAGAAGGGATGATCGTTACAAAGGTCCAGTATTCAGGGACGACACCCAAACCATCCAGAGGTATTGATACTTTTCCAGCAAAGCCACCATGGCAGCTATCAATCAGCACAAATTCTACAACTTGCCTCACCTCATCTCCTTCAACAGTAGTGAAAACTGGATCCCCAAACATCTCCTCTGTTGCTCTAAAGGCCAGGTACCTCGCCAGCCCCCTTTTCTGGGATGCCTGCTTTCTCAGTTGCCTCTCTTCCAAATCAGTCTCATGTTGTTGCATCTGATTGGTGGAACCTAGGTCACACACCTATATCTTAGCTGCAAAGAAGTCTAAGAAAGCACATTTCTGCCCTTTATGTTGAGAAGTGGGATTTATGATGTGGGGAAAACCCACAAACATAGGAAAGAGGATCAAAAGATACTAGTGACCATAAGACATGCAAATGTCTCAGACACTGCATTTTTTTTCTCCTTACAAATATAGAATGATACCAATTTAATCATTCTCTGAATCTCTGGTGCCTGGCACACAGTAGGCACTCAATACATGAGGAAGGAAAGGGAGAAAAAAGAAGGAGGGAGAGATTACACAATTACATGCTGCCTTCCTAAGCCAGGCTGAATGAAGACTTGATGTTTAGTCCATAAGACTCCCAAGGCCTCTTGTGGATTATGAAGGGAGGGGACTTCCTCCCACCCCCATCAGAGACATGTGCTCACATAACACCTCTCTCCATGGCTTGCAAGCATCTGGACCATGTGGAATGCTGTGTCCTAAGCAGTCACTCACTTTCTGTACAGCCCACCTGTTGGCTTACTGTTACTCAGGCTGTCACTGGATCTACTCCCCTCTGTAATCTCAGAGTTTTGTGAGGATTTAGTATTGTCTGAAAGCAATCTAAAACAGTTACTGCAAAGGCAACCTTAGAGGCCTCTCAGGGTGATAAAGATCACTGGCACTTAAATTCAAAGAGATCTGTTGAAATCTGTCTTGTTCTTCACCGTCAAGGTGTGGCATCACAGAATTACATGGGTTCTGCGTTTTAGAAGCTTATACTGTAGTTTAATCGATAAGAGGCAAGAAACACTTAAATGACAAGGAGGTAGGTCTCTTGGTGCCAAATGAGGTAGGAAAAAGTCACTGCTCCCAGGGTTCAGAACAGCCCGGTCAGCATAGGCTGGGCCGGATGAGGGAAGCCCACTGAGAAAGGGTGTGTCGAGGAAAAAAGTAGCTAAGGTACCAGCTTGGGAGCAGCAGCAAACCTGCATTCTCGCTGACTTCTCCAAAGCAGGTCAGATCCCGTATCTTGAATTCCTATAGCATCATGTACCCCTCCTTATCATGGCTGAATTTCATTTTGGCAATTATCTGATCCATATCTACCTCCTCCACTCCACAAAGAGCTTGCCATTGTGCCCTAGGAAGGCTCTGGGTGGGCAGAGGCTGGTGAGGACCAGGTCAGGGCATGGCTACAGGGAGGCTGAGGCTGAGACCCGTCATCACAAAGACAGTCTGCAGCCTCCCCCCCAACCCCACCCCCTTCCTCCAGGGAGGAGCAGCTGATGTGTTTCTGGAGGGTTCCAATCCAATTAGCGCCCTCCCCTGCTCCAAGGAGAGGCCCAAGCCACAGCTCCCTTCCCTGAGGTAGAGATTCGGTGGGGAGGGGGTGCTGAGGAGATCTGAACACCCTGACCCAGCTCCTCCTGGCAGCGAGGCCGTCTCGCCGCTAGAGAGGCTGCTAGGACAGCGCCCGTTTCTAGGCGACTGTTCTGGGGAATGGTCTGTTTTGGCAACCAGAGGGCCCCTGGGTAAGGGGGCGGTGCCCGCACGCCGCCGCCTCATTTGCATGGCAACCTCCTCCCCTCCCAGAGCTGCGCTGCTCTGCGGCGGCCCGGCGGCCTGGCGGCTCCAGCTCCTGCCCTCCAGCAGCGCCAACCCCCGCCCCAGGCCCGCCTGCGCTGCCACTGCCTTATTGTCCCAGTGCTACCTCCCCGGGATGTGGAGGCTGCCCGCCGGGCTAGGGCATTTCCGGAAAAGGCGGGTGCCCTAGGGAAGTGGGGAAAGGATGCTTAAGGACAAAACACGGGAATGGGGGAGGGGGGAATGAAATATAATCTTTTTCAAACGAGTCAAAGTCACATGGCTGGGTAGCATCAAAATGTATTCTGGATAACACGGTTGGCTCACAAAATGTTTATTTAGGTGAACTCTCAGCTCAGCCCTAGGAGGTACTGAGAAAATGTCTTTTTGCAAGTTGATGTGTGAATTTGGAAACGGGTAGGTCTGGGGAAAAAAATATCTTACCTAGAAAAAACAGGCAGTTATATTCTCAGGCAAATATTTTCAAATAGTTGCAGGAGGGACTTGGTGACATAGGATGAATTTGTTAGAAGAAACCGAAAGAGGAAATAGATTGATAACTCTTGGAGACTCCCTCTGTCCCGCACACGCCCACCCCACCACACCTGCCAGCGTGAGTCCATGATGCCAGCTGAGATACCAGGCTCTGAACCGGCATTAACTGCCCAAGGACACATGCCCTGGGCTGGAACCCGAGAAGGGGGTTGGGCAGGGGTAGGTCACCCCAGCTGAGCGATCACATTCCCTGGCAGCTGTCCAAGGGGCAGCTCCGGCTGCACCTGTTTGTGGGGCGATTTGCTTTTATCAGTATTGACACAGCAGCAGGGCCAGGGAATAGCACAGTAATAAATAAATGAGAGCAAGAGGGAAAAAAAGAAAAAAAGGCCGGAGCCACCCAGGCGAGGCAAAAATGCTGAAGTCTTTCTTTGCTTGTTGTATGTCAGCACGTTCAATCCAGTTTCCCCACCCCTGAAATCTCTGAGGATCATGGTGTAGGCTTGGCAGGGGAGCTCTGGGTCTTAAAGAGATAGAATTGCAGAGTCGGAAGCACTTTAAGATCCTTTTGTGCCAGGCATCCCAAACCAATAGATCTCAAGGTTACTTGGTATCCTCACCTGCCTCTTATGGTTTGTCAGGGATCTCAGCAGGAAGGCAGTTCCTTCCTCCCTCTGCCAAGTTTCAGCATCAGGGAAACAGAATGATTAAAGTGTAGGTTTTGGAGTTAGTCAAACCTAGGATCAAATCTTGGCTCTATCTAGCTGCGTGGTTTGGGATGTGTTAACTAATCACTCTGAGCCTCTGATCCTCCCCAGAAATAGAAAAAATAAATAAATAAAATAGTACTATCTATTGTTGCAAGGATGCAACAGATGATATAAGCAAAGACCTAGAATAATTGCTCTGTAAACGTTCACTTGGTCACTATTATTACCTGTCAAAATCATCTCGGGTTTCTTTCAAGGCTTTGGAGAAAATGCACCCTCCCCCCGCCCCCTGCCAAAAAAGACCTGGGGGAATTGATCTGTTCCAGAAATGGGAGAGGGGGAGCAAACAAGAGCCTGACATGCTCTTTGTCCCCCAAACAGGGTCAAACGTGGCCTCTGGTTTCTCAGCCTTGTTCCCAGGCTTCAGGGGCTGCAGGCCGACTCACCTTCGCTCTAGTACAGTACAGTAAGTGGGATGCAAAGAAACCTGGTCATCAGAAGCCACCTGACCAAGCCCAGAGATAAACTGCATTAGCAGAAATTACTAGCGATGAGTACCATGTTTCAGAGAGGGAGGTAGGTTCTCCACGGGGAGACATAGTGTAGCGGCTAAGAAAGTAGGTTCAACTGTCAGACCACTGGACTCTCACCCCAGCCCTGACGTCTGCTAGTCGTGTGCCCATGACAGGTTATTTAACCTCCGAAAGCCTTGTTTTCCTTATCTGTAAAATGGTCATAATAATAGCCCATAAGCTTGTGAGGACTAATGTATGGAAAGCATGTAGTGAGTGCCTGACATGGAGAAAGTGCTTAATCATGTTAGCACTTGTGGTCCTTGCTGTTCGATGAAAGAGGCCAGGGATTGTGTCATATTCATCCCTGTATTTCCAGATCCTCAAACAAAACTTGACATTTGGTAGGGTAGAGTAATGTTTGATGAATGAATGACTAACAAGGTCCTTGCCCTCAAGAAATTGAATCTTCCCAGGAAATAGAAGACATAAACTGCCTATGCCACTCACAGTAGGAGACAGCAGAGGGTTAAAAGCCATTCTGCCAGTCCCCAAACCCCAGAGGCAGACAGTCCCTTTGATCCCTCAGTTTCATCTATCCAGGATGCTTTCAACAGAGGAAAACAGGAAGTATCCCTGATAGCCCAGCTTGCTCTGTTTTTTTTTGTTGTTGTTGTTGGTTTTTTTTAAATGATGGGGGGTGGGAGGAGGATGGTCCTTTGGGTCACATTTTGCCAGGAAATCAGCCTCCTTCCTTTCAAATGCTGGGGCTTCCCAAGGGGCAGATAAAGGGCAGATAAATAGCGTTGTGCTCAATGCAGAGAGATAGATGTGATCCAGAGATGGTAAGGCTGACAGGTTGGGTTGCTTAGTGGACCACGTTACAGTTACCAGACTCAGGTGTTTCTGGAGCACGTGGCCCTTTGCATAGTCACTGACTCACTCACTGTTGACTAAGTGCCTTGGGCTGGACCCTGAAATTATGGCTGAGTATCAAGTGTCCAGGGTACAAACAGACCAAAAGGACAAAGGACAGTGAGCTCAGAGAAGGTGGACTGAACACAAAAAAGTGAGAATGTCTTAAAGGAGAGAAACAGCAGCTGGTATGAGAAAGCAGTTATAGGAATGAAAAATGGAAGAGAACAAAAGAAAAAAACCCAGAGAAGAATAAGTACGTAGGAAAAAGAAAAGAGAGCTTCTAAGAATTTGTAGCCAGGGTGGTAAAGTCCTCGTAACAGGAAAACTGGATACAGAGTGCTCGCAGAAGAAACCCGTGACCTCCAGGGACACAAAGCTGACAGGAGTGGACAGAAGCAGAAAGCAGAATAACAGTTTAAGACAGCAGGTCTGGTTCTGACCTAGCCAGCCCCGAAAAGAGAGCGTTTGCTGTGTGCTAAACTCACGTTTATGTGATGTTTGCCCAGCATGGACATGAGAGAACTTTCTAGGTATAGCTTACGTGGGCAGATCTATTTGTCAATGTTACACAGTTAAGATTTCTGCATTTCCATGTTTGTAAGTTTCACCTGAAAAAAAGAACTCTACAAAGTAACCATCAAGTGGGCAAGAGTGGAAGGTAGAGAGGCAACAAGAAAGACAGAACACTGATGATTGTGGAAGCTTGGCAGAGGATCCCTGGGGGTTCACAATAAGGTTTTGATGATGTTGAATTTGTTTTAAAACTTTCCTAATAAAAAAGTTTTTAAAAAAATTTTTTTTATATATAAAAAAAGTTTAAAAAAATTGCTCACTAATGGAACCTAATGAAACTTAAAAGCTTTTGCAGAGCAAAGGAAACTACAAACAAGACGAAAAGACAACCCTCAGAGTGGGAGAAAATATTTGCAAATGAATCAACGGACAAAGGATTCATCTCCAAAATATATAAACAGCTCATGCAGCTCAATATTAAAAAAACAAACAACCCAATCCAAAAATGGGCAGAAGACCTAAATAGACATTTCTCCAAAGAAGACATACAGATGGCCAAGAAGCACATGAAAAGCTGCTCAACATCACTAATTATTAGAGAAATGCAAATCAAAACTACAATGAGGTATCACCTCACACCAGTCAGAATGGGCATCATCAGAAAATCTACAAACAACAAATGCTGGATACGGTGTAGAGAGAAGGGAACCCTCTTGCACTGTTGGTGGGAATGTAAATTGATACAGCCACGGTGGAGGTTCCTTACAAAACTAAAAATAGAATTACCATATGATCCAGCAATCCCACTACTGGGCATATACCCATAATTCAAAAAGACACATGTACCCCAACGTTTATTGCAGACTATTTACAATAGCCAGGTCATGGAAGCCACCTAAATGCCCATCGACAGATGAATGGATAAGGAAGATGGGGTACATATATACAATGGAATATTACTCAGCCATAAAAAGGAACGAAATTGAGTCATTTGTAGAGACGTGGACGGATCTAGAGACTGTCATACAGAGTGAAGTAAGTCAGAAAGAGAAAAACAAATACCGTATATTAACGCATATATGTGGAACCTAGAAAAATGGTACAGATGAACCTGTTTGCAGGGCAGAAATAGAGACACAGATGTAGAGAACAAACATATGGACACCAAGGGGGGAAAGTGGTGGTGAGGGTGGTGGTGGTGGGATGAATTGGGAGATTGGGATTGACATATATACATTAATACGCATAAAATAGATAACTAATTAAGAATCTGCTGTATAAAAAAAAAATACAATTCAAAAAAAAAATTGCTCACTGCCGCCCTCAAGCAAGTCCCTTTCAGGTTCTTAGAAAGGCAGCTGAGACATTATCTAAACCCAGTGTTCCTGTTATAGATGAGGAAATGGAGCCACACCTTGACTCATGCAGGGTGTTCTCAGAAACCCCATGGCAGAGCTGACCCTGGAATCTCAGGCGGAAGCAGCGCCCTTTGACCTTTTCAACTCTCACCCATTTGTGGGGAGTCAGCTGGAATTTGCTCTCTAGCCTGGGTTGCCCTTCCAACCCCCAGGCCCAGGTGTTGAAGTTCAGAGAGGATGAGTGGCTTGGGGGTGGGGAGTTCCAGGCTGCAAACCACTTTCCCCTCCACTGTTTTCCTTCTGAAAGGTAATCCTGAGCTCACAGAGATTCAGTTAGGTTCCCTCCCGCCACTTCCAAAAGCAGAAAAGGAAACCCACACAATTAAAGATTTCCAGTAACCCAGAGTGATAACTACAGCGGGGAAGTCCCAGCTCTGGAGCTAACAGAGGCGTTGCCTCAGGGCAGCCGATTCGCCTCTCTTACCTTGGTTCCCCCTTATCTGTAAGAAGCGAGTGAAGATTTCGGGTTCTATAATCTTACGGGGTTGTCAGGAGGATCTTAAGAGGTGCTGGTAGGGAAAAGCACTTTGAAAAGTTAAAAAGAGCTGAACAAATGGGAGGAAACATTATCAGAGAGAGAGAGAGAGAGAGAGAGAGAGAGGGAAGGAAAGCAGGAAGCCTTCTGCAGGATTCTGAAATATGGTCTTTAGATTGTGCCTTAGAGAAAAAGACTTTTGGGGGTGGGGCTATAACACTCCTTGATGCTTGCACTAGGCCAGGCGGTGTGTTTTGCTCTTGCTGTACCATCTCATTTCCCCCTTCGAAACACCATATGGGGACTCCGGTATTATTGTTCTGCTCATCTGACACATGGGGAAGGAGGCACAGAGACCCTTGAACAACTTGCCCAAGGTCATACAGCTGCTGAGGGCAGAGCTGGTGCTCAAAGAGGTCATCCTGTCCTGGGAGGGAAGGCCACCCCTCCCGCCAAGGCAGGGGGAGGAGCTGAGGAGGCTCCCTGTCACCAGGGTGTCCGAGTCACCATCAGAAGACCTGGACTCGAGTCCCAGCTCAGCTGCTTATTAACCGTGTGACCTGGGCTGAGTCCTGTCGCCTCTTGGAGCCTCAGTCTCTTCGGCTGCACCACGGTGATAAAAAAAAAACCTGCCCCGCCTCCCTCACGGGGAGCCCGTGAGGATTCCATGAAATCACCGATACTGCAGGTGCTTTGAAACAGCTGCAAAGGGGGACAGAAATGAAGAGCTCCTGATCGTTTCTGTGGAGAGGCAGTCCCGGGTTATTACGTGGTGACCTCCAGCTCCTCGTCCCCTTGGCTTGCCCTCCACACCCGCGTGATGGAAGTCCGAACCGGGGCCTGTGGGTGTCCTCAGATATTGCTTTGGTGGGAAGGGGGAAGAGAAGCATCAGACTGTGCCAGCTTAAGGATTCCCTGAACAAACACATTCGAGCATTGGCTTAAGGTTCTATCCTAGGCCCCAATTTCAGCAGGGCCCCTTTCTCCTGTTGGTTGTTAAACAAACAGGCTTTCAGCTACTTGGGCAGGATTTAACTAGCGATCAGCCCTAGAGATAAGTGGATCACATTCAGCAAGCTTACATGGGAGTAATTTGTACCCAAGAGTAGTTCATAATTTATATTTTTGAGTCCACAGTCAGGGAGCTATCTTTCAGTGACTAAAGACACAGTCTCCCCATACTGTATACCCCTTCTGCCCAGGACTGAGATAACTGGGAAACAGGAGACTGACCAGACTCAAATCACAGCCAAAAGTGTGAAGAGTTTATTCTTATAAGACTGTAAACATTTGAAGGTAGGACTTCTTTCAATGCATCCGCTCTGTATATCCCCCCTCCCCCCTTACCCCACATACCTGTAGCACTTAGCACAAAAGCGCAGAGAATGTTGGTGAAATGAATGGAATTAGGGGAAAGAGAGTGCAGTGGTTTTACAGGTTTCCTGGAAGTCAAGGCAAAGGCTGGTGTGGCTCTTCCAGGGGACCAGCATGTTTGTGCCTCTTCGTTGTGCTTCCCCCTCCTGTAACCTCACTGCCCCCTCCTCAGGCTGCACTTAACTCTAAGTTGAGAGGGACCATATTTCCAAACCCCAAATTAGGAAACAAGGCTGGACAGAATATTTGAAACTAGTCATCTCTATTCCAGAAGGACGTATGTCCTTCTGTTTGCACTGGGATTGGTAATATCCGCCTTCATTTTGGCAGATTTTTCTCAACCCAGTTTCCCAGTTTACAGCTTTCCTTGCAATGATTGCATTGACTCCAAAATACATCTAGAGAAATCCCATGAACTCATCAATAGACCTTCAGATTAATTCACCCTGTGGCTTGTTGGTCCTATTCTGAAGCTTGCCATTTCTCCATTTCCCTAACTAATGTCCTTCCTGGAGTCCACTGGACTAATGTCCACCCCCCAGAGCACAGGTGGGGTGAGTGACTGAGTATGGCCAGGATTCTATCCAAGGGGAGAACCCTACGGTGCTGGGTGGGGCAGAGGAGCCTTGGCCTCTAATCAATGGTGTGTCTGGGCTCTACTCTCTAGGTCTCCTCTGTACAAGGGGATGGTGGAAGGCACAGACCCAAAGTCTTAATGACCTCTTGCAATTCAAGCATTCGGTGAGTCATGGGTTGTGAGCATTTGCCCACAGCCCCCGCTTTCCCTCCTGCAGTTTGGGGATAAGCTGTCGTCGTTTGCTCCTATCTAAGGCAAACACCTGCACTGGCCACTGATCCCATCCCCTCCTCCCTCGAGCAATGCTCCCTCCTCTCTCCTGCATCATCTGTTTTTTCCCTCTTTGCTGAATCATTTGCCATCAGTATATAAATATATATAAATATGCTATAATTTCTCCCATCGAAAAAGGAAGTCTCTCTTGACTTTACTTCCCTTCCAGCTTCTGTCTCAAACCCGTTTTGATCACAACTCCACCCAAACTGTACCTTGTTAAAGTCACCAGCTCCCTCCATTGTGGTTAAACCCAGTGGTCATCACTCCGTCTTCATCTTACTTGACCACTTAGCAAGAATCAGCTGATCTTTCGTTCTTCCTTGAAACACTTTTTTCCCTTGGCTTCCATGACACTACATTCTCTTGATTATTCCTCAGGGTCCCCTTTGCTAGGACCTCTTACCTCCTTCACCTCGAAATGTTGGAGGGTCCTAGGGCTCAGTCCCTAAATCTGTTCCCGATCTTCATTAATCCATTGGTGATCTCATTCAGTCTCACGGTGCTAGGTGCCACTTGTCTTAGCCCAGATTGTCCTAGAAGCAGAACCTTAATAAAAGGTTTGCATGCAGGTAGTTTATATGGGAATTAAATTCCAGAGAGCAGAAATGAGGGACAGGGTAAGAGAAACAGAGAAGAAAGGGAAACCAATTCAAGGTTGCATTACTGAGCTGAGCAGCACTGTGGGGGACTAATGTTTGACTCCATAGAACAATATAGGGAGATTCAGAACTGTCTATCAAGGATGAAGAGGGCTCTTCATTTATCCACCAGCTCCCATGCACCATTGGTTAAGGGTGGCCCCAGGAGCATCACCTTTCCCATAATTCTGCGTTGTACATGTGGCAGTGCTTAGTGAGTTCCCACACTGTTCTACAGGTACCCTTGGGCAGGAAGCAAGAGGTACACAAAGCAGGCAGGGGTGAGGCACTGTCAGTTCCTACACATTGCAAATCCGGCCAACATCAGCTGCTTGACATCAGCTGGAGAAAGAGGTGAGGCCAAGAGGATTTACAGGCATGCCTGGGACTTCCCCGGTGGCCCAGTGGTTGAGAATCTGCCTTCCAATGCAGGGGACACGGGTTCGAGCCCTGATAGGGGAACTAAGATCCCACATGCTGCAACAAGGCCCGCACGCTGCAACTAGAGAGAAGCCTGCGCACCGCAATGAAGAGCCCGTGTGCTGCAACTAAGACCTGACGCAGCCAAAAATAAATAATATATATATTTTAAAAAACCTCACTTTAAAAAATAATAATAGGGCTTCCCTGGTGGCGCAGTGGTTGAGAGTCCGCCTGCCGATGCAGGGGACGCGGATTCATGTCCCAGTCCGGGAAGATCCCACATGCCGCGGAGCGGCTGGGCCCGTGAGCCATGGCTGCTGAGCCTGCGCGTCTGGAGCCTGTGCTCCACAACAGGAGAGACCACAACAGTGAGAGGCCCGCGTACCGCAAAAAAAAATTTTTTTAATAATAAAAAATAATAATAAAGGCATGCCTAAGTGGTGTCTGATACATCATCTATCCCTGATGACTCTCTCACATTCATATCTCCAGCCTGGGCCTCCCCCTTAAGCTCCAGACTCACATAGCCACTCCTTACTCCATATTTCCTTATTTCCTCTTGGTGGTCCCCTCAAAACCCGCTTCTCTCAAAGTCTTCCCCCTCATCGCTAATGGCCACTCCATCCTTCAGGTGTTCCTTCCTCCCAAGACAAAGACCTTAGAGACATCCTTGAATCGGCAACACATATAATCCTTCAGTAAATTATGCTGGTTTTACCTTCAAAATATATCCAAAATGTGACAGTTCTAACCACAACTCCCTGTCCAAGCCACACCAACGCCCTCATCTGGATTCCTGCAATTAGCTCCTCATTGGTCTCCTGCTCACTCACTTATCCTATTACAGTCTATTCTCCACCAGCAGCTAGTGAGGCTTTTAAAATGTTAAGTCAGATAATGTCACTCCTTGGCATTTCCTTTCCCCCTTCCCTGCTTTTTATTTCTCCACCATACTTATCACCATCTGACATAATATACACTTCACGTTATTTACATTGTCTGCTGTCTCCTTCTACTAGAATGAAAGCAAGAATTTTTGTCTGTTTTATCCCCGGTGCCTAGAGGCATGCCTGGTGCATGGGGGGAGTACAGTGAATATTTTTTGATTGAAGAGCATCTAGATCGAGCCCCGGCACTTTTCAGATGAGGAAACTGTAGCCCAGAGTTATGACTGTACTAATTAATTACACCGTGAGGCCTTCTTTTTTTTTGTGGTACACGGGCCTCTCACTGTTGTGGCCTCTCCCGTTGCGGAGCACAGGCTCCGGACGTGCAGGCTCAGCAGACATGACTCACGGGCCCAGCCGCTCCGCGGCACGTGGGATCTTCCTGGACCGGGGCACGAACCCGTGTCCCCTGCATCGGCAGGCGGACTCTTAACCACTGCGCCACCAAGGAAGCCCTGTGAGGCCTTCTTGATGCCTCTGCTGGTGTTCTGAATGACTCTCTCCATTCTCAGCAACATTAATTGTTAGTTGTTACTATGAATGTTGGCCGTCTATCAAGTCGGAATAGTAGTTTGTAGTCAGGCTCAGACGCACCTCTGTGAAATCACTAGAGTACAGTTCCAAGGCAATGGAAGATTAGGTAATTTATGATCACATGGTATAAAGGAAGCAAGCAACAACTGCGGGAATTCAAGGTGAGGGAAGGTCTCTGGGCTATACTGAGGGAAGTGCAACCCTGAGATCCCTGAAGGAGACAGCATTTCAGGTGTGGGAGCAGCAAGAGTGAGGAGACAGAATTACTAACCCCTTACATACACCATGTTCTGTTCCTCATCTCAGTAGAGTAGATGGCAAGAGTAGGATGACTTTGGGTTTGATCTGGGTGGTAGGGTGAGTTCCATTCAGCCATGCTCTAGCTGTGCGACTTGGGCAAGTTACTTAGCCTCTCTGAACCTTGGTTTTCTCATCTACACTTGGCACTGTGACGTTAGTAAAGGATCTTGACCGGGAACACACAGAACACTGAGTGCCTGTGAGGCAAGAGAACCCTACGGCCAGAAGACCAACGGGAAGGAACAGCCTGCCATTCCCCAGCCCCTCCTCAGGTCCCCATACATCTCCCCATCACTGCGCTTTCCTTGCACTGTTGCAGTGACCTGTTTCAGGTCTCCCATCTCCCGGAAGGTCTTTGAGGGCAGGGACCAGGATGCAGTCATTCCTACCCTCAGAACTTGACACAAGGCCTGGCACATAGTAGGGCTCCATCAGTGTTTGTTCTAGTCTGAATAACCTAGAGTGATGCTGTGGCACTAATTCAAGTGTATGGTGAGGAAAGCCCAGGCGGGGATAGCGGCAGTGAGGATGGGCAGAGTCAAATCATAGGCAACCTGGAGGGAGAAGCAGCAACTGTTGGAATTCTTTTTAGGTAAAAGTCAAGAAGACAATGACCTAGGCTAAGAAGGACAATACAGGTCTGAGTCCCAAGTCTGCTCCCAGCTCCAGGTCCTTGGGTAACTTTTAATCATTTTGTGGCAAACGTGGTATGCATGTCAGGGATGGGGGCAGATAGTATACCAGGTAACAGTTGTGAATGCCTGCTGAGCATTTAGAAGCTTTGAATCCAGACTCATAGATACAGAAAACCAACTGATGGTTGCCAGAGGGGAGGTGGACAGAGGGATGAGTTAAATAGGTGAGAGAGATTAAGAGGTACAAACTTCCAGTTATAAAATAAATAAGTCACAGGAATGTAATGTACAGCATGGGAAATATAGTCAATAGTACTGTAATAACTTTGAACGGTGACAGATGGTAACTAGACTTATCATGGTGATCATTTTGTAATGTATAAAAATATTGAATCACTATGTTGTACACCTGAAACTAATGTAAGTCAATTATACTTCAATTAAAAAATAAAATTAAAGCTTTGGGGAATTCCCTGGAAGTCCAATGATTAGGACTTAGTGCTTTCATTGCCTGGGCCAGGGATTGGTCAGGGAACTAAGATCCTGCAAGCCAAGAGGTGCAGCCAAAAAAAAAAAGCTTTGGACCTAAGCTTTACCACTGAGTAACTGGGTGAACCTGGATATATCATTTGACCTCTCTGAGGCTGTTTTATCTAGAAAATGGAGGTTAAAAAAGGGATAATAATGCCTGCTCTACCTTCCAGGGTGGTTGAAAGGATCAAACGGATTGTGGATATTCAAATGATTTGGAAACTGTCAGGTATTTTTAAAATGTAAAGCAGTGTTAGTAATATACTTCAGATTAATTCCCCAATCCTATTCTATTCAACTCTTCATTAAAAATTATGAGGCGAAAAATAAAATTAAATTAAATTAAAATTAAAAAAAAAAATTATGAGGCGAGGCTTCCCTGGTGGTGCAGTGGTTAAGAATCCGCCTGACAATGCAGGGGACACAGGTTCAATCCCTGGTCCAGGAAGATACCACATGCCGTGGAGCAGCTAAGCCCGTGGGCCACAACTACTGAAGCCCGCGTGCCTAGAGCCTGTGCTCCGTAACAAAAGAAGCCACCGCAATGAGAAGCCCGTGCACCGCAACGAAGACCCAACACAGTCAAAAATAAATAAAATAAATAAATTTATTTTAAAAATTAAAAGATAAAAGAAACCACGGTTTCTCGTCTGGGGAGTATTTCACTGAGGTTTTGATACTGAAGAAATGGGAAGCAAATTAAGTAAGGGAATGGTTAAGTGAATTCTGGTATATGTATATATATACTCAACACAATGCTATGCAGCTATAGTCTGCATACATTATGTGTAGGAATCTGGAAGATACTAATGATATATATTCTCTGACAGTCAGCCCCAGCAGCAAACATGACACACCCAAAATTGGGAAATTTGAAGAGAGTTGAATAAAGGGGTATTTACAAAGATGTGGGCAGCACTGGAAAAGCAGAGGGGAGCTGTTTCTACTTCCAGGCTAGGCGTGAAGGGGTAAGTGGGGCCCATAAAGAGGGTCCCCAGACAAGAGCTCTGCCTTTGATGGAGGGACACAGCTAGTCTGCAGGGATCTGGAAGGGAGAGAGGCAGGGAGCAAACATCCCTCAAACCCAACCAGAAGCCAAAGGAGGGCAAAGGAGCACACAGCAGCCTCCTGGGGCACAGAGCAAGGTGAAGGCAGTTGGTGAGAAAATCTGCAGGGGCAAACAGAAGATATCCAGCACCACGAATTTACTGGGGGAAAAAAACCATGATGCAAAATTATAGGGGTACTACAGAGATGTATGTGTGCGTGTATATATATGTATATATTAGAAATAAGATCACAGGGAAATCCACCCAAAAGGCAATCATTCTTGTATCAAGGTTTTGGGCCAGGGATTTTGGTAGACAGAGAGTAGTTGACTTTCAGTTATTGATAATGTGGCTACGTTGCTTTTCTTAACAAAACACAGTCAATGAAGCAAGCTGAGAAAGCGTATGCGGGAGGAGGTGGAACAGCGTAGGCTCCCCTTACTCCAAAGTCAGGTATCCTTCCAAATGCCTCATTTTACAAAAGGGAGAAGTGACTTGTTCAAACTCACAAAGCAAGTGAGTGGGCAAGCTGGGAGGAAATCTGGATCCCCGCCTCCCCACACAGGTTTCCAACCTGCCCTCACCTCTCCATCCAACCCCACACCACCCTGCCCCCCCTTCCCTTCTCTTCTGCAAATCCTAGAGCCACCGTGATTTGAAGCGGCTAAGCAGCCTCGCACCCTTAATCTCACTGTCTGAATGATAAATCCTGCAGGACAGCTCATTCCATTCAAGCCCTTCACACTCTCTTTTGAGGAGCTGGGTGGTCTCTTCCGCTGAAGCGGGGGCTGCCTGCCCTTCCTTCCACTTAGCGTTCCCCAGGAGTCGAGGACTTCCCGGGAGCCAGGCGTTCGCCTACAAAACAATATCCAGATACGACACAGCCCTCCCAACCCCCTTTCAGGGCCAGACCATAAAATAAAGCCGCGTGGGCCTTGCACCCCTGGACAGGATCCTTTGTCTGGGTTGGAAACAGCCTGAAAAGATGAAAGGGGCTTCCACTCTGACCTCTTCACCCCTTGTTATCTTGCGCCAACTCCCTTTAGACTCTCTGAAGCCGACAGCAGCATTTTCCCATGGTCACCGGGGTTAACAACGTCTCAGCCGACAGCGGAGAGTGGCATGTGAGGAATGTACCTGCCTAAGGGGCGATTATTTTCATCAAGGACAGGCTGAAATGGATAATGAGGTCAAAAACAAACGCCATTTCTTTCTCAAAGGACTCTCTAAAGAGAGGCTATTAGATATAGTTCATTAGTTGGGGGGTTGGGGAGGGAGGTAGAGAACTACTTTTTAAGACTGCTGCTCCAAGAGAGATGGAGGCATTTTGCCAAGTTTAGATTCTTCTCCAAGTCGGTAGGGGCTAAGTTTAGATACAGTCTGAATTTCAGGTACAGGCAACAAGTGGACTCAAAAAAAGATCTGCAAGAGAATGTATTATAGTGATACAAGTGGGGTCCACAGTAAAATAAAAAAACAAACAAAAAACCCCTAGGGATTTCCCAGGTGATGCAGAGGTCGAGAATCCGCCTGCCAATGCAAGGGACACAGGTTCGAGCCCTGGTCCGGGAAGATCCCACAAGCTGCGGAGCAACTAGGCCTGTGTGCCACACCTACTGAGCCTGTGCTCTAAAGCCCGTGAGCCACAACTACTGAAGCCCGTGTGCCTAGAGCCCGTGCTCCTCAACAAAGAGTAGCCCAGCCCCCACTGGCCACAACTAGAGAAAAGCCGGTGCGCAGCAACGAAGACCCAATACAGCCATAAATAAATAAATAAATAAAAACCCTAATACTTAAAACTCAAATTTGGAAAACTGATGAACCAGAATTTATTTCTAGAAATGTTTCTCATGTGTTAGCGTCTTTATAAAATGTCCCCTTTCCGTGAGAATCACCGTCACCATAATTCAGGCACTAACTCCCCACTCCTCACCCCCAGATTTTATCATTGCTTTGCAATGGAATCTCCACTGCTAAACCCTTTCCCTCCCAATTCTTCCTGCATCCAGTACAGGTTCATCTTCTTAAACAGAATGTATCCAAGCTCTACTCAAGACCTTTCACTGCGCAGTGAGGTGGGGTGTGGAGAGGTGTGTGCTAGCACAGAGCCTGGTTAGGGTAGGCACCCTCTCCCTCCCCTTTTCCTTTATATCACCACAAAATGAAATCCAAACTCTCTAGATGGCATTAAAGCTCTCCAAAATCTGAACCTAATTAACATTCAATCTGTAACACCCCCCTCATTGCGCCTCCCCCCAACACATATTTAAAAGACCACTTTCCAATAATAACCCCAACTTTGCTAACATGGTCTCAAAACAAATGCCTTGAGCAGTAGCAGGAGCACAATAGACTCTTCTGGGTATGTTTTGGTTCTTCTTTGGGTTTCAATTTCTCATGGAAAAAAAGCAAACGAAATTTCAGGCTTGTTTCAGTTTATGCAGAAATGACTTGCTGGAACACTATGGGGACAGAGAGAAGGTCAAGGCCAAATGGGTGACCTCCCAATGTAACCGAGCAGGACCCTATGGGGCCTTCCCAGGGACAGGCCTTCCCTCATATCTTCTGCTTTAGCTCCTCTCTGAAGTACCTAGATAACAGTATTTGATGCACATTTCCTGAGTTGTTTTACAGATGTGAAAACCCCCCACCAAATGGAACATGTTAACTACTTGATGACCATGAGCACATAGCCCCAGGCCTCCTGGAGCCTAAGGACTGATAATGTTAACCCCTGTGACACCGCCCGGTTACCTCACCATCAGCCAATCAGAGAATTGTGCACGAGCTGATCACACACCCTGTGACACCCCTCCCTCTCACCTGGGTTTTGAAGATGCTTTGCCAAAAGCATTTTTTCAGGGAGCTCCGGGGCTTTTTAGGGCATGAGCCACCTGTCTCTTTGCATGGCCCTGTGATAAACCTTTCTCTGCTCCAAACGCTGACGTCTTGGTTTGTTTGGCCTCACTGTGCTCTGGGCACACAAACTTGCGCTAACACCAAGAGTGCCCCCCCTTGGACAGGAGGGGGTCTGGACGTGCACATACGGACATACACTTGAGAAAAAAGCGCACTACTGCAAAAAAAAAATTTACAAAAAAAAAAAAAAAGGGAAAAGAACAAGCTGGGAAGGGAGTGCCGTGATTAAGAACACAGATGCTTCTTAACCTGGGCTAGTATCCTAACTTCTCTCTAAACCTCAGTTTCCTCACCAGGAAAATTGTGTTAATTTAATAACACCTATCTCTTAGGGTTCTTGTATTTAAAAAGGAGATGTGAGGAAAGCACTTAGCAGACTGCCTGGCACATAGTCAGTTCTGTACATGTTAGCTTTGATGATGGTGATGAGATAGGCTGACACCTGCAAAAGCTGTTCTTTGCATAAACAGATGACCTTGCTCTCTGTGGAACGTGCTCCAAGCCCCCTGATCTGGCTGTGCTCACTCATGCCTTTGTACCTTTGCTCCAGCTCCTCTCTGGGTCTGGAATGTACTCTCCTCTCCTCATATCTCAAGACTCCTTAGAGGACACCTTCCCAGTGTGGCCTCCCCACATCAGGCCCGACCCCCACCCCCCAGCCCAGCAGAACTAATTCCTCCCTCCATTAAGGGACCACAGCTCTATGATGACATTTCTCACATTGTATAATAATGCTTGTGTATATGTTGGCCTCCAGTTAGAATCTTAACTTCTTGCTTATCAGCTTTGGAATTCTCAGGGTCCAATGCGGTCCCAGATCTAACCCACCCATACGGGTGCTCAGTAAGTGTTTATGGAAGGAATGAACAAAGAATGTACAAAGGAATGGCTTGTCCCTGAGGGTACCTGCATGGCTTCACACCCAATTCCACCCACCTAGCCTCTCAGCCCTCAGACTCCTGCCAACACCTGTTTGAGAAGAATCACCACTCCTGGAGGATCCCTGGAGCCTAACAGGGTATTATTGCATTTTCAGCTGCTGCCTCCACCCCACCTTGTGTGACCTACTGGCCAGCTGGAGATGCCACAAGGAACATGACTCAGCGAGGCCAGAAGATAGTTTAGTGCCCAAACTACAGAATTCAGTTATAGACTAGTGCCCAAGCCGCCACTCTAGGAAATGTCTGCAAATCAATCCATATAACATAGGTTATCAGTAAGAACGACTTGGTGGGCTTACATGCTCTTTAGCTCCATTTTGTTCTATTTTGAGGAACAAAATGATAACTGATTACTTGGAATTTTTTGTCCCGTAGTCATGAAAGACACAAAGAATCCTGGTTCTTCTGCCTACGCGGAGTCCCAATCCCGAGTATTCATTGTGAGATAAGGGGTCAAATTCAAGGGTACATACAGTCTGTGGTCTTGAAATAGGACAAAGATATTGGGTCCTCACAGGAATAAAGCCAATTGACCTTAGTCTTGTTAGCACCCGTTACATCCAAGTGAATTTATGGGCCACAGCCAGAGCTTCAGGGCTGCTGAAGGGGGTAGTGCAGGGGGACAACGTGCAAGAGGTAATGTAAGAAATGAAGCTTGGTCTCCAGTCAGGTTGAGTCACTGTAGGAATTCACCACTTACTAGCTATTGGAATATGCAAGTATGTAAATCTCTGAGCCTTGGTTTCATCATCAACATAATGAGATAACCTAAATCAGAGGATGGAAGAAGGAGGATTAAATGTGATAACATAGGGAGTCCTCTGTGCAGTGAGTGATTCCTCAATAAAAAGTAGTGGAAAGCTACAGATACATAAGCTGGAATAACAGTGGTCCAGTAAATAAGCAGAAATTAGGGAATATGTATGTCTGTGAGTTGGGAAGGGAGAGGGAAAGGGAGGATGGCTGCTCTAGGATGAATGTTGGTCTCCAAAGGCAAGGGCAAGGGGAGGGACTGAAGTGAGAGGTGGCTGTTGGAGGTGTTGCAATCATCTATCCCAAAGTCCAGGAGTTATCTGTGCATTTGACCACCCACACCTTCCTAGCCATGATCCTGCCTTGTTCAGGGCCCTGCTCCACTAGATCCACTAGGAGCCCCCAGGGAGCCGGGGAGAGTCACCCAATTACGGTTTTATTTTAAGATCTGGAGGGAAATCTTGAACGTCGTTAAATCCCACAGTGTCGGGCTTCCCTGGTGGCGCAGTGGTTGAGGGTCCGCCTGCCGATGCAGGGGACACGGGTTCGTGCCCCGGTCCGGGAAGATCCCACATGCGGTGGAGCGGGTGGGCCCGTAAGCCATGGCCTGCGCGTCCGGAGCCTGTGCTCCGCAACGGGAGAGGCCACAACAGTGAGAGGCCCGCGTACCGCAAAAAAAAAAAAAAATCTCACAGTGTCGTTTTATCAGTGAGGGAACTGAGGCCCAGAGAGAAAGACTAACTTGCCCAAGGACAGTGTTCTGGTCCTGCCTCTGCCACTAATGTGCTGTGAAGCCTTGGGCAAGCAAGTCACTTTCTCTCTCTGAGCCTGCAGTTTCCTCCTCTGTAAAATGGGGGCTTGCAGTATTTCGATTTCTAAGTTCCCTTCAACTCCAATCTTCGCTATATTAAAATAATGGTTCCCTCTATCACTCTAAGTTTAGACATTAGATTACTCCCCTCCCCCTCAACACGCACACCCTGTCTCACACACAAGAGTCAAGAAAAAACATGTTTGGATAGCACTTGAGCTCACTTAATTTTAACCCAGTGCTAGTTTTCAGTAGGGGTAAGAACAAGAAGAGATTGGTCACACAGAAGAAACTGCCAGAGGAGGCCAGTGGCTCCCGGACGCCTGCCTGGGGTGGCCAGCCCCTGTAATCTCATCCCTGCAGGGTTCCTAAGAGCTGGCAGCATGACGGGATAAATAAGGCCAGCGATCGCACCTTACATGGCCATCCCCAAGGCCGCCCGGAATCCCTGGGATTACGCAGACTTCTGGAAGATTTGGAGCAAGTGCACATCACCTGCTGCCCCCCACAAGTGTGCCTGGGCTTCTGCAGCCTCCGTCTTGTGACTGAAGAATTTTTAAATGGAAGCTCTGAGCTCACAAAGAAGAAAATGTCTCCCTGATGTCACACAGTTGCTGCCAATTCATCAGCACAAGCTAAAGGTCAGAGAGGGGGAAGCCACTGCTCCAGGGTCCCGCGGCTGCTCCCTCAGATGGGGCTTCCCTTCCAGCAGGCTTCCCGCCAGGTCACCCGGGCCAGCCCCAGGGAAGCCAAGCCCAGGGCTGTTTGCATTTCCAGGGCACGCGCAGAGGCAGTTCTAACTCCACTAGCTGCTTCTCTACTTCCCTTCTCAGACATTAACCACTTCATCCTCCCGCCCCTCTCCTGCCACCGCTCTTTTCTGTAGACGGTGCACCTTGGAACCTTGATACAATGCTGTCCTGAGGGTACTTCCCTTGGATCACTTCAGGGGTAAAACCAAACTGCATGGAGGTTCTTTTGGTATTTTAATAACTAAATGCAGTGGTCAAAGAGCAAAGACTAGGAGTCCCACGGCCTACAGTGACACCTTGGTTCCACTGCTTCCTAGCAGTGTGATATTTGTAAGTTATTTAACCTGTCTGAGCCAGCTTCCTGACCTGGAAGATGAGGATCATAAGAATACTTAACCTCATGGTATAGTTTGAGGATTCAGTGCGAAGCACTGGTACACAGCCTGGCGTGTAGTGAGTTCTCAATAAATGTCAGCTTGGAACCAACACTCACAGCTCTAACTGGACACGTCACTTAATCTCCAAGTCTTAGTTTCCTCATTTGTCCAACGGAGACAGGCTGGTCTGTGACTGACAGGGTCGCTGTGAGGATTCAGTGAGAACGAATAGAAAACAATTAACACAGCACCTAGCATGGAACAAATAAATGGTGACCGCTTGGGACTATTATCTCCATCAATCAAACTGTGATCTGTAGGGAAGGCTCAAAGTATTCATTATAAAACACTTTCTAGGAGCCTGACACAGTCCTCATCTCCCAACAGTTCATACTCCAGTGTTAAAAGACGAGACATATGAAAACCACGTATGTGATCAAACATGGACAAAAGCCAATTTTTTAAAAATGAGTTTGAGTTTTTCCCTCTTTGGAGGACCGTTTTCAATTCCAGCCAAAGTTTCTAGGAGAAGAGAGAGATGAAAAGGAAAAGTTACATCGATAAGAGAGATAGGATTAACTGGGGGACGGCAAGGAGACAGTCGATGGAAAATGAAATGACGCAGTAGGAGGAGGCTGAAATAACTGAGTAATAAGATAGCAGTGGATTTCTCTAGAGTTGGGAGGGACGACAGGCTAGCTCTCTACTTCAAATGTAAGGGACAGACCTGCAAAGACAATGGCAACCACAGCCACGACCTGCTCAGCCTGGCTCACTGTGCCCAGCCATGCTGCCTGTGGGTCTCCCTCTGGGGCCCCCTCAGCGCCCCCGAAACAGACTCCTGCATCAGTGATTGACTGAAGGCTGTCCCCTAGATCCAGTCGGCTGTCAATCCTGCCTCTCCCTCCTCCCTGTCATCCCCCATCCTCGCCTCGCCTGGCACAGGGAAGTCCTCGATGAACTGTGATAAAGGTAAATGTGAGCCTTTCTTCTAGGCTCCTCTCACAGTGGCCCAAACAGGTGCACTCGGGCAGTAAACACCTCCCTCCCTGCCTTTATCCCTCCTTAGCCTCTTCACACCAGTTTTTCCTCTTTCCCTTATGACAAAGATGTTCAAGGCTCTCGGTTTTATCTCCATGGGACATTAATATTTTAATGACAGTATCTAGAGATTAGACACAAATATATTCTATAAACATTTCTTGAGCCTATAGTCAATAACCAGGCACTGGGAGTTCCCTGGTGGCCCAGTGGTTAGGGCTCTGCACTTCCACTGCAAGTGTTCGATCCCTGGTCAGGGAACAGAGATCCCGCGTGTTGTGTGGCGAGGCCAAAAAAAAATTACCAGGAAATATTCTCGGCTCTTCCACTTTCTCACAGCTACCCTTTTACTGCGGGTTGAGGCATCAGCTTCCCAGATGATTCTGATGAGAAACCTGGGAGAATCACAGTGCATGACTCTCCCCGCCCTCCTGCCCTTCAAATCCAGGCAATAACCAAGTGTTGTGAGATCGTGTGTCTCCCATATCCACTGGGCACGTCACCTCAGCCCTTCCTTGTCTGTCACCCTATCTATTCACGGATGCCCCTGCCTTTAGCCTTAACGTCTTCTGTCCTGCACAGCTGCTTCGTCTTCCTCAGAAGCCCCCTTCATCACATTAACCCCCCAACTCCAATCCTTCAATGGTTCCCCCCAAATTTCATTCGAGGTCCTCATAACCCTGCCCTAACTCTCTGGAGTGGATATATTCGTAGAGCCCTGCCTTACCCATGACAGGGGTTTTAGGGAGGGAAGCAGGAGGGGGATGTCAGGGTACCAGTCTGACCAGAGGGGCTGTGTACACGGGAGGGCCGGTGCAATGTGACTGGGGTGAAAAATCTGAATCGTAGTCAGTGAGGGCAGCCAAATTCCTATCTGGGAAATCAGGGCAGTCTGAAGGGTGAGGCCAAGCTGTAAACAGAATGAGTAATGAGGTCAGAAGCTGGTGGGGACCAGAATCATGTCTAGATGCAGTTCAAGGAAACGGAAATGGTACAGGACTGAGGCTGTGAAGTGAATTATAAGAAGGTATTGGAGACCTGCTCCACTGTTCTACACGGGGATGGGATGGGAGGAGCAGCCCTCCAACTCTCCCTTCCCTCTGGCTTTGCTGTTTGGTTTTTCATGTGTGTGTGATGCCCTGTCTTCTCTGCTGCCCACAGTTTCACACCCTTCACATGCCCCCAGCACTGCTGAGTGACTTGTCCTAGGTTGCAAGGTGGTGGATGTAGAAAAAGAGCTACATCTTCCGCCTAATAGGGGACGTGCTCCGGGGGTGAGCTTACACTCATGCTCATAGTTTGGCAGATTGCTTCACATCTCTGTGTCTCAGAGTCCTCATCTATAAACTAAGGATAATAATAACACTACTTCATAATAGTGTTATGTAATAATAACACTACTATGAGGATTAGCCGAGCAAATATTTGTAAAACGCTTACAACAGTGCTTGGCACATAATAAATGCTGTATAAGTGTTAGTTAAATAAAAATAAGGTGCCCAGATGGTAAATAAGGCCAGTATTCAAAGTCAGTTCTAATTTTAACATTCGAGCGCTTAGATCCTCCACCACCTAAGGTCAACAGCAGGTTATGATGGACTAAGCTGACTACAGGACTTTCGAAAATTAATTTTCATTTCAACTGAAAATAGAAGAACATGCTCTTGGCTTATTTTACTTGGGCACACAGGAAATATCACTTGAGTGACTACCCTTACCTGTTCTTAGGAAACCACTAAGAAATTCAGAAGGACTAGTTCAAATAATAGTGCCTATCCCAAATTTAATAGACCTTGCGGAAAAAAAAAGATAGACTTAGAAAATGACTGTGGACATCAAAAAGGAACAGCATGAATTAGGGAAGCTCAGTGTGGCGAGGTTAAGGCTGCAGCTCCTGTTGGAAATGTAGCTGAGAGCAGATAATGCAAAGAGGAGGAAATAGTATTATATTTCTTTTTATTAAAACAGTTGGGGGGAGGGTGTTTGGAAAGGAGAGGGAAAATGTGACTGTATGGTTTGTAAAATGATTTAAAGAAAAAAAACGGAAGGGACGTCCCTGGTGGCGCAGTGGTTAAGAATCTGCCTGCCAACGCAGGGGACACGATCCCTGCTCCAGGAGGATCCCACATAATGCAGAGCAACTAAGCCCATGCACCACAACTACAGAGCCTGCGTGCCGCAACCACTGAAGCACGCACACCTAGAGCCCGTGCTCCTCAACAAGAGGAGCCACCGCAACGAGAAGCCCGGGCACGCAACGAAGAGTAGCCCCCGCTCGCCGCAACTAGAGAAAGCCCGCGTGCAGCAACGAAGACCCAACGCAGCCAAAAATAAATAAATAAGTTTATTTATTTATTTTTTAAAATGCAGTGTAGTTATAGTTGAGTAGTGCAGTTATAGTTGAGTAGCATTCAAAGAAGAGAGTGCAAAAGTCTGCTCCAGCTCTCTATCAACCAGAAATCATTATTAACTGAACCTCTGCGGTGACTACAGTATGGCACTAATAGATGTTTGAAAATGATGACCCTGATAGACTGAAAAACCCTAAACAGCTTTCTGAAACAAGAGAAAAAAGATTAAATGAAGCGTGGTATGGTTTGTGACGAGTGTACTTTATCGTATTCTAATTTTTCCAAAACAAGCAATATTTTTGTCATCTGAAGTATGTGGTGATTTATGCGCCATCTAGTAACTTTCTACACATCATGCTGTTAGAATGACACATCGCCTGAGGATGGTGGGTATCAGGGTTTAATATGTATTCCTTTCCCTAAACATACTTTCCTTCCCTGTTCCCACCCCCTACCCTTTATGCCTTGTTTCTGCCACAACAGGATTTTGGTTTAGGTCCAGACTTGACCCGATGGTCTTCTACTATTTTTATTCTTCCCTAAAAAAGAGGGTGTCCCTGGCCTTAGGAACCACTTACCCTCACTCGAATAAGTTTCACACTCTGGATGGATGTTCTGAGGTGGGTGCTCTCTTTCTCATAACAGACAACAAGAAAGGACAGTGCCTGGGTGTTAACTGTTAAAAATAGACACATGTCTTGGGAGGTAGGGTCCTCAGAGAGTGGGACCACGACAGCTGAGTGGTGTGGAGCACGTGACTTAATTTGAACAGAAACAGATCCTGCCAGGACCGCCCCGGGAACTCCCTGAGACACAGAGCAGAACTCAGAGGGTGCCTGCAGGTCCCCAGATCCCTTACCCACTTGGGAGGTTCTCCGGCCTTTTCTAATTACCGTCCCATTCCTTTCTCTCCCCTTCTGAGCCCGCAGCTCAGGGCTCTGCATACCACAGGGGTCAGACACAAATAAAATCCGTACATGGACTCCATTCTCGGGTCACAGAATTTGGTTAACAACTCAAACTGAAGATGGCCCTGGCTCCCACCTCCCTTCCCCACCACAAAATCTTTGCTTGTAAACACCAGTCACTTAGTAACACCCTCAATCAGTCGCCTTTGGGCTATTATTCATCACAGGCTAACCTTAAACCAACTTCTCTTCACAGGCCTCCCCCCAGAAAAGAGGAAATTCCATAGCTCTGATGTGATGTGAAACATGATCTGCACGCCCAGCACTCTTTCTTTCTCACTCTCCCAAGCCAGTTCCCAAACTGGGTTTCCCTGGTCCCTCTCGAAGCAGCCTTCTCCATCCCCCTCTCCCCCCTGCCGCCTCTTCCCTCTCCATTTTACACACTGTAACCTGATAGGCTGGAAATTCAGCTTCTTTCATCTTCCATTTCCCACATCCTGAAAGTCTGTGGAGAAGGAGCCCACCCAGATAAAGGAATTCCAAGTATGTGCATCCCCCTCCCCCTTTAACTCCATTCACAAAGCAGATTACTAATGGCCTGAGGCTCCAGGGAGGCCCTACTCCCCTCCCCACCCCCGGCCTCCAAAGAGTTTACTCAGTCCACATCCTTACTCCTTATGGGCCCAAAAGCCTAAGTCCACAGGCCTAGAACCAAAAATTAACTTTTCCCTGGACTCTGATCCTAAGGAAAGCTTTCAGACTTCACTCTGATTGGGACTGCAAGCGCTAGGAGATTCTGTCTACCATTATTCCGTGCCCTCTTAGGCATTTCTAGATAAGAGGGCTCAGGGAAAATGTATCATTGGATCAGGGGAAAAAGATATAAATGTTAACATGTGATGTTTCAAGGATACATTGTTCATGTCTTTGGGAAAGATCACAGAGTGTTCTAACCCAGAGACATTCCTTTCGACAGAAACTGTTTCAAGGCCAGAGGAAAGGATGCTTTATTTGGGGAATTCCCTGGCAGTCCAGTGGTTAGGACTCCACGCCGCTCTCACTGCCAAGGGCCTGGGTTCGATCCCGATCCCTGGTCGGAGAAATAGGATCCCGCATGCCTCGCGGTGCGGCCAGAAAAGAAAAAAAAAGATGCTTTATTTGAGGGGATAGGCAAAGAATGGGTGGGTGGGTAGGTGGGTGTATCTGTCTGTGGAGGGAGGTTCTGGTAACATTTTTGTCAATAAATTTCTTGAGTTGCAATATCCTATTATAGTTTCTCACTACCTTGAAATTAGCGATTACAAACCATGCCCCCACCCCCGACTCAGTTCTTGTGTTGTTGTGTCCAAAGTTCTGTCACTGACAGGGAAAGGAAGGCAGGGACAGCTTCTCTGACCTCAACCTCAAAGGTTAGGAAGTACCCCCCATACCCCACCCCCGCCAAGCATCCCCTTTCATTAAGGATGATAAACTCTCTTATCCATCCTTTAGGGAGGGTGCAAAAGCTGTTTTGAATCTGTACCAGCTCTGGGATAATCAGTTCCCTGAATTTACTAATCACTTGTGTGAAACAGGATTTCCTATATCAAGGAGTGCTCCCCAGTCCTGATAGTAGGGAGTATATTAAATAGCTTATTAATCCCTATCTTTGCAATTCACAGGATAGTTATCTAACTTACTCAATGCACTAGCATTGGACCAAAACTATGGTAATGGCTGGGCCCATGTGAGTGCATTGGGTCATGCATTCAACAGGTCTAATGCTTGCTTGCCCAGGAAGTCTCCTGGAATTCCCAGAAGAATTCATTCGAGCAGCTAGACCTGGAAGATGCAGTGAGGATGATAAGAAATAACAAACTGTGGCAGAACAGCCACATGGCAGCTCCTCAGATCATCCCTATGGTGCTGAGGAGAAATCTGTACTGTAGCTCAGCTCCAGGACTGGCCCATGTTTGCAATCCCGATATCCAACCGGTAACAGGCTCCTACACGGGCTCAGCCTCCCAAGACAACAGCAGCACAAAGTGATGCACTCGACACCTGAGCCTCAGTTTCCTTGTCTATAAAATACTAATCCTTGCTAATCAAAGTGTGGTCCTGAGACTGGCAGCACAGTCTAACCTGGGAGCTAGCTAGAAATGCAGGATTTCAGGCCCCATCCTGAAACCGGCTGCATTTGAACAGGATCCCCAGGTGATCCCGGTGCACATTACAATTTGAGATGCTCTGGCCTAGACTCAGGATCTCTAAGGTCCTCTTTCTAGCCTGAAATTGTCTGATCTCATTAAGTGGTTTCCAGGGAAGTTTTTCTTCCCTGATAAATGGTTTTCCCCCTTTCTTACGCCTCCACTCTTGGCACTTACTGCCTCCCCTGCCAAGGAAATCAAGTTTCAGTAGGCATCAGATTTGCTTGACGTGCTTGTTTAAAATGCAGATTCCTGAACCCATCAAAAAATGCACTGAGTACGACTGCAGTGGGGCCAGAGGCTGTGCATTTCAGCCAGCTTCCCCGCAGTAGTTCTACAGCTTATGGTCCCCAGATATTTAAATATTTAAAATTTTTCTTATGGCAAATTTAAAACATATAAATAGACAAAATGGTAATAAGGACAATCGTGTTTCAATACCCAACTTCAACAAAGATCTTTGTTTCACTTAGATTATATCTGAAAAAGTTTGGCGTCTAGACTTTCCCAGTCTTCTCCATTCCCTTCACCTAGCTACTTCCAGTCTTTTAAGTCTCAGTTTGTTTTCCTTAAGGGCAAGTGTTGTGCCAGATTGTCTGTGAATCTTCAGGACCTAACACTGTGCCTGGTACATGCAGACACTCAGTAAATGGATGCAGTAATATATTAAAAAGAACTTTAAAGTAAAACATAAGCTGGACGGTTTAAACAGGAGATAAACGGGATTATCTGATCTCTCATTTTTTCAGTTCTTCGCCTGTGATTCCTTTTTCATTTAGAGAAATGACGGCATCAAAATGCATCCTACCAAGTGAAAGAATCAGGAAAAAGTTTCCAGAAGTCCTGGTTCATATCACTTTCCTTCTGGTCTCAATACTTTAAAAAACATTTTGTGTCTGTGTGTGTGTGCATGGTAAGAGAGAAGGTAGGTAAATACCTCTAGGGAACCAGGATATTGTCTCACGGCCTTTGTTTTACTCTTTAACCTAGTAATAAATCTCTTAAAGCTCCTGTGGTATTCAGAATATCCTGGACACGGCAAGGTCTTCCCACAGTTGTGAAAGGAATTCAAGTTTACTAAGTGGATGGAGCGCTGAATCCCAAAGGCACAGTCCTTCTTTTCACCTATTTGCTAATTATAAAGGCTAAAGCTGAGAACTTGAAGGGGTGTGCTAAAGACAGGGAGGAAGAGTAAGGGAAGGTAGGACCAAACTGAGACAAGAACTCCGCAGTTCCAAAACTCAGCACAACAATCAGGGGATGAAGCGGTAATTAGGCCTGATTATCATGCAAGGCAGCCCCGGTTAAACTGGAATGTAGCCGGAGAGACGAAAGACTGGATGGAGAGTTTGCTATGCTGGAGACAGGCTTTGATGTCTGCAGGGAAGGTTGTGTTTCATTCAGCCATCCAACCAACCAAAAAAATGTTGCAGGAGCAACATGAAACCTTCTAAAATGCAGCATACGGCAAGCTGAAGAGGAGAGGGAGTGGCTGGGTGAGAGTTCTCCTTGTATAGTTTGTGTGTGTGTGTGTGTGTGTGTGTGTGTGTGTGTGTGTGTGTGTACATACATGCCACTTTTCTCAGATTTACCGCTTCAGCCTCTTGGATTTGTCAGAAGACAGGAAAAGAGAGAAGCAGCACACGCTCCGACTATTACCTCACCATCCTTGGCTAAGCAGATTCTTATGACAAGGGAGAATGTATCCAAGCTGAGGATAGCCTTTTTACCTGCTGTGGGGAGAAAGCAAAGGAAATAGAGGTAAATTACTCTATGGGTCCCTGAGAGGCCCAGAACTACGATAACAGATGCAGATGGAGTCATCTGAGGCTGCCAGCTACCACAGCTTTTATACCACTGATGTAGGAAGAAAAAGAAAATGAGCTAAGAAAGTAGGTTAATCTCCCAGAGAAACACAAAAGAGGTAGCAAGTTGCATTTTTACACCTTTCACTCTTTAATTGCTTCAAACCCAGAGCTGTGAAACACAAGGAATTCCTTTTGTGTCCTTACCTTACCTCTCGCAACCTCTTAGGGGTATCCCCAGTTCTAATACATTGTTTTTGTATCCAAGCTAATTGCTCAGCTAGGTGCCCTGCCCAAACCAACCAACAACTTTCATTTTACACAAGGGACTTTCGGTACAGCTTGGTATTGGGAGCCGATCAACTTCTTACTAAATCACTGGCAGGCAAACAGTAGGTTTGTAGTCAGATGTCATCATGTCATCGTTTTACTTATTCACAGGGTGCTCACCATAGGAAGTAGGAGGTGCAATCTTGATTTTGTATTAAGACCGTCCATGAAAATGTGAACATCTTACCTGGGATATGAAATGCAATCTCTATTTCATAGAGATTACCAAAATAAGACCCAGTACCATCCAGACACATGGTTCAGTATTTCTTTTCAAAAGGGATAAAGTAAGTTGTTGATCAAGTTATGTTGAAGGAATTAAAAGAGCATTTTATTATATATCCAACACATCACTTCTTGAGTTTATCTCAAGCTTTTCCTCTGCATCTGTAATGGATCATCCACAGACTCGGCTATTTTTGCTGTGATTTCTTCTGTTTCTCTAGTTGACTCTTAAGACCTGTATGAAATGATAATGAAATGTATTTACCATAAAGGAAAGAGCCCATGGAATAACTACAGATGCAAACCTTCTCTTGCGTCTATCCCTACTGTTATTGCTACTATACTTCAGAAATGGTATGAGTAAAGAATGATGCCTTGATATAATAGGCCATTCCTTTTTTTCCCCCCAAACAGTTTCACTTGATTTAGGAGAAACTCTACTTAATCCCGTCTATAAAATTTCCTGAAATTACTCTTGCAGTGTACGGTATGAATTTAGGATAAATAAATTGCACAAGATTGAAAATACCCTTTCAGCTATCGTATTTTGTATAATATTTGAAAATGAATCGTGGAGTTTAGTTTTTACTCAGCATAAAAAAAATAAAAAGAGGAGAGAGGGAGAGAAAAAAAGAGTCTTAGCAGCTGTGTATTTTTTAAAATAATAAGAAAATTGCATTCCCCAGAATTTCCAGTAAAACCCGTAAGATTGAGGCAGTTCATCCCTAAAGTATGTGTGGGATGCTGGGAGCTCCCTGGCTTTTCCAGGCAACCCCACCCCCCAAAACTCCCCACAAAAAAACAAAAGCAGATGGGCTGCATCTGAACGAATCAAACTCCCCAGGGGCCACAGCTCTCTGCTCTAAATGCTAATAGAGTGAGTAATCAGAAACCTACATTTGGTAAATTATTTATCTTATCTCTGGAACTCAGCAAAGCATCGAAGGCAGCAACTTCTGTAGAAAGATGTTGTTGGTCAAGAACTCCAGCTGGAATTTGTACTTTTACTAGAAAAGGGAAAAGTTCAGAGACCAGAGTGGCTCATGAAGCAATAATTTTTTTTTAAAATGACCGCGGGCAAAGCCAAGGAAAACTGACTTCACAGTTCTGTGGTACAGGTCTGGTTCGTGTTTTGTCTAATGGGTCTTACGTTCCATCTGTATTAGGGTGATGGCAAAGGAAACCAATAGATAATAAAATCCCTGAAGAGTTGGGAATAGGTTCCCGCACTCCCCATCTCCACTGTTCCTTGGCAAAGGGCAGCCAGCCAGAGTAACCGGAAGCAGCCTTTCTGAAACCCTAGCTTTCCGCATCAGAATCACTCGGAGGGCTTGTTAAAACTCAGATTGCTGGGCCTCACCCCCAGAATTTCTGATTGTGTAGGATTGAGGGGGTGGGGCCTGATAATGTGCATTTCTGCATTTTGAACAAGATCCCAGATGCTGCTTGTTGCTGGTTCAGGGACCACACTGTAAGAAACATTGGCCTGGAGGGTGGGGTCTTTTTACAGTTTGGTTTGGTTTCTGTAGAATTTAAGCATCCTCCCTTGGGATGAGGTATGGAGATTGAGAGGTTTAAGTGCTATGACTGGGATTTTGAAAATGGAATTAGGACTTCCCTGGTGGCACAGCGATTAAGAATCTGCCTGCCAATGCAAAGGACACGGGTTCAAGCCCTGATCCAGGAAGATCCCACATGCCGCGGAGCAACTAAGCCACAACTACTGAGGCTGTGCTCTAGAGCCCGGGAGCCACAACTACTGAGCCCGCGGGCCACAACTACTGAAGCCCGCGCACCTGGAGCCTGTGCTCCGCAACAAGAGAAGCCACCGCACTGAGAAGCCTGAGCGCCGCAACTAGAGAAAGCCTGCACGCACCAATGCAGCCAAAAGTAAATAAATAAATGTATTTTTTTTTAAGTGGAATTAGCCCTAGAAATGAATCTCAGCACTTTCACCTATTTTACAAAACATCTTAACTTGATAAATCAGTTCCATCCAAGGTTAACTTTACGCTTAGAGCGCATGCACTTGCTTTGCGTCCCCCACAGTCCCATGTACTTCTGAGTTCAATAGAATTAAGCAAATAAAAAAGTAAAGGTTTCTGGGAATTCCCTGGCAGTCCAGTGGTTAGGACTCCACGTTTGCGCTTTCACTGCCAAAGGTTCAATCCCTGGTCGGGAAGGAACTAAGATTCCACAAGTCGCGGGTGGCAAGGCCAAAAAAAAAAAGTTAAGGTTTCATTTGAATAAATATGTTTGTATAACTCACATTCATATTTATAAACACATTAAAAAGTTTGTTTCACCTCTATACAACCTCATTAGTTCATCCACATTGTGAATTCAATTCTAACAGAATCGTGAATTATGAGAAACCCAAATGACTCCTTTCCCTTTTTTTAAATTAATTAATTATTTTTTTATTTGTTTATTTTTGGCTGCGTTGGGTCTTCATTGCAGCACACGGGCTTCTCATTGCGGTGGCTTGTTGCGGAGCATGGGCTCTAGGTGCGTGGGCTTCAGTAGCTGTGGCACACAGGGTCTAGCCGCTACGCAGCATGGGGGATCTTCCCGGACCAGGGCTCGAACCTGTGTTCCCTGCATTGGCAGGTGGACTCCTAATCACTGCGCCACCAGGGAAGCCCCAACTCCTTTCCCTTTGCTTCTTTCCTTCAAAGGAGAAATATATTTGGAGCACACATTGTATGTATGGATAGCACACACACACAAACACACAAATATAAGACAGGGTATTGAATCTAAGGGGAGATGAGACCGAAAAATACAAACGACCTGAGTTAAAGGAATTCCCCACCAAATGTGGTGGTCAGGCAATGCTTTTACAGAAGGTGGCACTTGAGCTGGATCCATTCAAAATCCTTCCATGGCTTCCTATCACCCTTCGGACAAAATTTATATCCCACAGAATGGCATACACAGCTCTTTATGATCACCGATTGTTACCTGTCCAGTGGGATTTCTCTCCATTCCTTTTTCACCCCAGGGGCCATACTCAGCAACAAGGTAAAATCTGTGATAATGTGAATTTCAGATGCAACTGCAATTGCCGATCAATCCTCTACCAAGAGCACCCTTCCCTTTTCTCATAGAGGGGCAGGCTGCACATCTCTTTCAAGGAGTGTGTTGTGTGGTGGCGGCTGGGAAGTGACTGCCTCATGATCTGTTGAACTTCACTTCACTGAGCAGTCAGTTGTGTACATAACGAGTTTCACTGTCCTTACTGTGTGTGCTTTTTTGTGGCAGCACAGATCAAACTGAAAAACAACCGATTTTCTTTAACCTCACAATAATGCAAACTTTCCCTCGATTTTACACTTACAACATTTTTGGACCCTGCTTACTACGATATGATGTGTTTTTCCTGTCCATGCAAATGCGTGCCTCTGAGTGTTGACACATGCTGTTCCTTCTTGCTGAAATTTGAATTTCCGCATCCTGTCCTTTGACTGGTTGATTCCTCTCTTCCTATTTATGTTTCGAGACACTCATCAGTTGCTACCTCCTCTCTAAAGCTTTCCTTGACCGTGAAGGTCAGATTTAGAAGGTATCATCACTTTCTTTGCATACGTTGTCCTGACTGTAATCACTATAGGACAAGTGTTGAACCGTGTGAGGTGCTCATTAAACGCTTGTGAAGAAAGGGGCCAGCAATGTATAAGCAAAGAGAGATGGGAAAATACAAGTCTCACTCCAGGGACAGCAAGTTCTATCCTGTCCTGATCCTTCCCTCTCCCTTAAATGGAAAGAAAGACATACAGTTATGAGCAGAAGACCTCAGAATAGCTAAGCCTTAGTTTCCTCATCTGTAAAACTGGGATAATGTCAGTACCTGCCTCATGGAGTGGTCCCAGGGAAAGTGTTATATAAGGCACTTAGCACTGTTCTTGGCACATAGAAAGGGCTCCATAAATGTTAGCTATTATTTGCTCTATTAGATTAATTCCATGCTTTTATGGAGGAGTCGCATGGCTTACCAAGGTAATGTTTCACAGGCACCTGAGTAAGTAACTGGCATCAAACTTATTACCCAAATTTAGACCTAAGATCTCTGAGAGATAAAGGTGGCACTTTGGAGCTTTTCTGTGTTACTGATGAGTCTAACAGTTGAACAGCTGAGCAGTTCTGAGTGAGATCTCCTGGGTCTGAGTCTACCTCAAAGATGGGGGTGGGGGGAGTGCATGATCTGTCTCCGTATCAAAAGGGCTTCTTGGAGAGAAGTAGCTTTGTCTTGAGTTCTCCAACAGTGCACAGATTTAGATCAAAAGAAGGGAAGTTACAGAGAAACAGAATTTAATTTTAACATTTAAAAGCTTCCAAACAAGTACAGTTGTATTGAACAGGCTGACTCTTGAGGCAGCAAACTGCTTTTTAGTAGCAGTAATCAGGGTCTAGATAATCAAGAATGATGTTCTAGGAACCTCAGCTTTAAGATTCTTTTTTTTTTTTTTTTTTGCGGTACGCGGGCCTCTCACTGTTGTGGCCTCTCCTGCTGCGGAGCACAGGCTTTGGACGCACAGGCTTAGCGGCCATGGCTCACGGGCCCAGCCGCTCCGCAGCTTGTGGGATCTTCCCGGACCGGGGCACGAATCCGTGTCCCCTGCATCGGCAGGCAGACTCTCAACCACTGCGCCACCAGGGAAGCCCAGCTTTTAAGATTCTTGATTTTGAAATATGAAAGGCTGTTAAGCTTCTACTGCAGCCATGAACTTGGGCATTCAAAGACTTGGCTTCAGATCCCAGATTTGCCATTTGATTGTGGGATAGCCACTTAACCTATCTTTGCCTCAGTTTCTTTATCTGAAATGGGGATAGCAACCCAATTTTCCTCAACATCAGAGGGTTAAATCTTTCAAAATATATAAATACTTTCGCACAGTTAATATAGTTAACACCTGATAAAAGGCAGCTCTTTTTATTATCAGGTTCAATGTTTTCTCACGTGTGTGCTCATGTAAATTCTTATCGATGTCTAGGATCTTTTCACCTGTGAAGCTTAACGCTGTTTTACCGTCCCTTCTCAGTGTTTCCATGTCGGAGCTCACTCATTTTGGTTAATCTAGGCACCAGTCTCTCAGCCATCCCCAGAGATTAGGTAGAGAAGAGTCTACCTCTAAACCCAGGGAATGTGTACCTTCTGGATAGTTTCCAGAGTAAATGCCCGTTTCCTTTAAGTGACATAAATAGTCCAGTCACTGTTTCCAAGCACTCTTAAGAAGAGGAACAGACGTGTTTCCTCTAGTGTCCCCTGAGTGCTGATAACTGGATGCCAAGGAGTTGGCCAGATCATGTGGGATAGGCAGCTGTCTACATGGTGTAATTTGAGGGAGTTGAGGAAATCCCCCTGCTTAAAATATCTTCCCCGAATGGCCAGGACACATGCCTGAAATGTATTACTTATTCTTCAGCGTAAGGTGCTGCTGAAATGCAATTGTTATCCAGGAGTGGACTCACATTCAGCCATTATCATTCATTAGCACCTCAGTTTAAATCAATTTATCAGATTAGTTGGTTGAGTAGAGTCCCAAAGATAAGCAGGCACAAGACAAATACGGTTTAAAGAGGGAAACTGATCCCAAAGGGTCAGAAGTATGGGGCACTGGGCCACTCAGGTGAAGATGGTCAGAACAGTTTGGGGGAAGCAGGGATTTTGAATATTACTACAATATTACTACAATATTACTAATATTACCACAATTGTAGACATTTTAAAATAATAACACTTTTCTCTCCTTTGGAGTTATCTTCTTTCTTTTTCTTTTTTCTTTTTGGCTGCGTAGGGTCTTTGTTGCTGTGTGCAGGCTTTCTCTCGTCGTGGCCAGCGGGGGCTACACTTTGTTGTGGTGCGTGGGCTTCTCATTTCAGTGGCTTCTTTTGTTGCAGAGCATGGGCTCTAGGCGCGTGGGCTTCAGTAGTTGTGGCTTGTGGGCTCAGTAGTTGTGGTGCACGGGTTTAGTTGCTCCACGGCATGTGGAATCTTCCCAGACCAGGGATCAAACCCGTGTCCCCTGCATTGGCAGGCGGATTCTTAACCACTGCACCACCAGGGAAGTCCTGGGGTTATTTTCTTAGGTTATTTCCCCAAAGTGGAATTCCCAGGTTAAAATTAAAGTTTTGATTCTATGACACCAAAATGCTGTAGAGCCACCAGTTCAGTGTAAATATACTTGGGTCGAAATATCTTTGTAAAATTTGTACAGCTGTCCTTGCAGAAAGCCGTTCTTTCATTTAACTGAAAGTTGTCGAGCTTATAGTAAGTGCCAGGTATCATGTTAAGCTCTGGGGACACAAGACAAAATCAGCAATTCCTACCTTCTTCCAGTCTAATTACTCATCAGTTTGAGACAATTCAACTATTCTTGGGTGTTACATCTTTCTACTGCATCCCTGACATTCTCATTCTTTTATTCTCCTTGACTCTTCATTTCTCCTGAAAAATACTTAATCTGTCATTTCATAGAGGCTTTTAAAAAGTCACTATGGTACTATGTTTGTTGAACTGATTCAAACATTACAGTAAAATTTTGCTGTAATTCCATCTCCCGGAGAAGACCAGTATGAATAATTCGGTTAGTTATCATTTTTAAGTCACCATGTACCAAGTGCCTACGATATACTTGCCAATTATTGAGTTATGTCTAGGAGGGAGCTATTATTAGCCCCAAATTATAGACAAGGAAACTGAGTCTTTAGAGGTTAAGATTACACAACTTCCAAGTGGCTGAGTCAGGATTCAAACCCAACCACCTCTGTCTGACTCCAAAATCTGTGTTCATATTGAGCATAAAAGAGTAATTTCTTAAACACTTTAATGGTTAACGTCTAAAGATGGTTATAGAGTCATCTAAAAATAAGATTGTCTTGTCATAGGCTTGGATGGGAGTTCTTGGATTTCAAAGCCAGTGTTTTTGTAGAAGTTTTTACAAAGTGTATTCACTTTGCTAGGGTGGTCATAACAAAATATCACAGTCCGGTGGACTAAGCAACGGAAATCAATTTTTTTTTTTTTTTTTGGCCGAGGCTTGTGGTTTGCGGGATCTTAGTTTCCCGACCAGAGATTGAACCCAGGCCCCTGGCAGTGGAAGCGCTGAGTCCTAAACACTGGACCGCCAGGGAATTCCTGGAAGTCAATTTTTCTCACAATTCTGGAGACTAGAAGTCTGAGATCAAGGTGTTGACAGGGTTGGTTTCTTCTGAAGCCTCTCTTCTTGGCTTATAGATAACTGTCTTATTTGTCTTCACATGGTCTTCCCTCCTCCGTGCATCCCTTCTGTGTCCTCATCTTCCCTTAAGTACACCAGTCATATTGGATTACAGCCCACACATTTGACCTGATTTTACCTTCATTACCTCTTTAAAGGTCCTACCTCCAAATACACATTCTGAGGTACAGAGGGGGGTGATTAAGACTTGAACATACAAATTTTGGGACCGGGGAGACACTAATCAGCCCATAACATAAAGTGAATCTAAAGGTGTTCAGTACACAAAGTAAGTTGGATAACAGGATACTTTGCCTTACCGTGTTCACTCCTAGAGTTGTTTCAGAAATATTTATTTATTTTCCAGAAATATTTATGAACATCCGCTATGTTCAAAGCTTGGTACTAAGCTAGGAACATAAAAACTATGGAAGATATGGTTCCTGCCTTCAAGGAGCTCGCAATCTCTCTGGAGAGCCATTTAGAGAGACCAGAGGTTCTCAAGCTCAAAAGCACATCAGTGTCATCTGGAGGGCTTGTTAAACCATAAATCGCTGAGCCCAACCCCCAGAGTTTCTGATTCAGTGGATCTGGAGTGGGCCTAAGAATTTGCATTTCTAACAAGTTTCCAGGTGGTGCTGGTCTGAAGACCACACACTTTCAGAACTACTGGGCTAGACGTATCAAGATCACATGTGATATGTATCACTGAGGTGGCACAGGTGCTTGGAGAGCACACAGGAGGGGCCATTTTCTGTTTTCATGCTAAAGCAGCTGAGGAGACAACTGGGAAAGTCCCTCTGCACCTGAAAATTCCCCAGAAAAAATTTTAGCATTTAATTGTAAACATATTATGGTAAGAAGCGATGCATTGCTTATACCATTAATTTGCTACTTGGCAGATAGTACCTTTCATTACTAATTACATCTATATAAGAAAACAGAAAGAGCCTGGGGTGGTAATCAAGTCTGGATTCTATCCTTGCTCTAAAAAGGCTATGGGAACTTTGGCAAGTCACTTCCTACCTCTGAGATTTGGTTTTGGTCATCTATAAAACTAAAAAGATTAGATGAGAAGATCTTTATGTTTCCTTCCAGCTCAATCTTCATGATTCTATATATCTTGCCTTATCAGGACAGAAAGACTCATAAGCAGGAACTAGAACTGTGTCTTTTGCCTCTGTGTGTCTCCGTGGCACAGTACCTTGGACATAGTAGCTGTTCAGCAAATGTTTATTGATTAACTGACTGAATTAGTCAATACCACTGCAAAACACAAAAGATTCTTGTCTCACAGCCATAGATTATAGCTTCCCCTCACCCTAAGGCTAACACTTAATCCCACATGCTTAGCTGCCAGAAGATCTCATTTTCAGCAGCCATTCCTCTTTGTCACCACTCACTCACACCGTTAACTTTTAACATTGTTCCAGTCCCCATTCATTTCTCTTGGGCACAATATTGAAGGAAATTATCCATTGACTCTATTGTCTTTCCATTCATTACCTTGCTTCCTGATTTTATTTAACCTGGCTCGTGGCCCTCTGTGCTCTGAGTGTGACCTCTAACACACAAAGAGCTACCCCATACATTGTCTATGTTTTAATCAGCATATATCCATGTACTAGGGCTTGTGCCTCTCTCCCCTGTGGACCTTGGGCAAGTTTTTTTACCTTCCTGGGTATAATAATAATCAAGAGGATTAAAGAAAAAATATATGTACATGTGCCATATGAATATCATATATATTAATATGTATGTGCAGTATATATGGCACATAAAGCGATTAATTAGACTAGTGCTTAGCACACAGTAAATGCTCAATTAATATTAGATATTATCCCTATAAATTAGACTGTACCTAATTCTCTAAGCTTTTGGCTTAGGAACCTGACAATCTTAATTTATTAAAGCGCTTTTCTGAGAAAGGCAAAAATTTGCTCTGAACTCTTTATTTTTGAAAGCGCAACAACCACTTGTCTTTTCATTATGATATATATATAATAAGAATAGCAGGGGCAAAGACTGAGTCAGGGAAATTCACAGAATCTTAAATGTGTTCTCTTCTGGGTTTAATTCAATTCAGTTTTTTAAAAAATTGTCTGGGACTTCCCTGGTGGCACAGTGGTTAAGAATCCGCCTGCCAATGCAGGGGACACATGTTCGATCCCTGGTCCAGGAAGATCCCACATTCTGCAGAGCAACTAAGCCCGCAAGCCACAACAACTGAGTCCGTGTGCCACAACTACTGAGCCCACGTGCCACAACTACTGAGCCCATGAGCCACAACTACTGAACCCACGAGCCACAACTACTGAAGCCTGCACGCCTAGAGCCCGTGCTACACAACAAGAGAAGCCACCGCAATGAGAAGCCCGCACACCGCAACGAAAAGTAGCCCCCACTCACCACAACTAGAGAAAGCCCCATATGTAGCAACAAAGACCCAACGCAGTCAAAAATAAATAAATAAATAAACAAATTATGTGGTTTTAAAAAGTTTACAATATAGTCTCTACGCTTGAAGAGCTTATGGTCTCATTGGAGAAACATGGATCCTTTCATGGTGGACACTCAGTTAATGCTGCTGCTCTTAAAGATGATGCTATGAAGACAGTGAACAGATAACAGAAGAATATGATTGTGTCAGATTACTAGTACAATAATTGCTGTGAGTTTAAAAGCTATTGGCTGACGCATAGCACGGGGAGATCAGCTCGGTGCTTTGTGACTGCCTGGAGGGGTGGGATAGGGAGGGTGGGAGGGAGGGAGAAAAAAATAAAAAAATAAAAAATAAAAGCTATTGGCTGAAATGATCAGAGAAAGCTGCAAGAAGTCCAAATGGCCTTGTGTTGGTCTGTAAAGATAGACTGAACTCAGGGATATATATGTAATTTGGGCTAAAGTATGGAATCTGTGTTGTCTTTACAGCCCTGCACAAGATGACTGGCTCTTTGCCAACATACCTCCCATTCATAAGAGTGACTTCAGAGGTAATTCTGATGACTGCCAATGATAAGTTTGTTTCTCATCTAGTGAGTGGGTGTCTCTCTAATAATGCAGCATTACTGAACACAGAAACAAGCTTAATCTATCCAGGGAAAAGTAGCACTATTTCTATAAAGAGGATAGAACAGTTCACTAGTTCTCCAGAGTGAGCAAGATCATACTTAGGTATTCAAAGAAAGGTTGACAAAATTATACATTGAGGGCTTCCCTGGTGGTGCAGTGGTTGAGTGTCCGCCTGCCGATGCAGGGGACACGGGTTCGTGCCCCGGTCCGGGAAGATCCCACATGCCGTGGAGTGGCTGGGCCCGTGGGCCATGGCCGCTGAGCCTGCGCGTCCGGAGCGGGAGAGGCCACAACAGTGAGAGGCCCGCATACCGCAAAAAAATAAATAAATAAAAAATAAAATTGTACATTGAAGGCCATAAAAAATGGTTCCATATTTGTAGTACAGTTGTTCTAGTTCTAGCTGTGGTGAGCTGTCCATGTTTGTTTTAGCAGCACCCAACCTAAAAAAAGAGCTAAAACAGAATTGGAAAAGAGGAAGTATATGTTGAAAATGTAAGTTTCTCTAAATTATTGAGTGGATTTCATCCAATCATGTTAATGCATGTCTTCTTTGTCATTTGAATCTTGAGCACCCTGTGTGTTAACTACAGTGTAAGCTACTATTCCCAAACCGTAAGTTTCAAGAGATGATTTGAATAGAGAATCTTCCTAGTTTCTTCTTCAATAAAGACTGAAATAAAATCTATCATCGTTTTCATCTCTTTCACATTTTGCCTCATGACATCAGGAGGTCCTACTGATTTTTCTCTCTGGCTTTCTGCTTTCAATTTATTTAAAGAAACTATTATTCATTCATTTTCCATGCATTGGGGAATACAAAGAACATCACACAAAGCATCTTTTGCAAAACTCCTGAGGTTGCTCCCCGCATTCTGTCTGTCCTTACCACCTATTCATATCTTACTCATCCTTTAAGATCCACAGTAAGTTCTACATCCTCCATGGAGCCTTGCCTGACTTCTTCAGCCTCCTCTGAATGCTGCTCTTGTGGATGATACCCTCAGTTAGAACTTAATCATAGCTTACCTTGTTAAATCCCTTAAACTCATCTTGTGTTCCTTGGGAAAGCAGACTGGCATGATGGGGAGGAGATGTCTGCGCCACTCAGCTATGTTACTTTGGGCAAATTACTTCTATCTGTAAACCAGTGAAGATAGTAAAACTGCCCATGTCACAGGATTCATATGAGGATCCATGTAAAGTGCTTAGAAAAATGGCCAGTACATCTCTGATGCGTAATTTTGGCTGCTATCACAGTGTCACTTTTGCTGCTTTCACTTGACCCACTGTCGACACTTAGCCTTACCATTCAATGAAAGGATGGTTTCTGCCCTCAGTACGTTTATGATCTAGTTATAGAGACTAAACAAATACAGGAAAGTAAAGCTGTATACTATTAAAAGACAAATGAGATATACAATAAACAAATGTTTTCATTACCATCTTTTTAGTGTCTAGCAAGATATTCCATGAAATCTTTTTGAGCAAATTTTTTTTTTCCTTTTCTTTAGGTGCGCTTTGTGACTTTTCCAAGTCTTGCATCAACAATTTTATTCTACTTTTTAGAAGATGGCAGACAGTCCCCTCATCAGCTTTCAAACATATGAATTCTCTCTTTCTGTCTCTGTCTCTGTCTCTGTCATGCACATATACAGCCCCTATTCTTTATCAGTTAAGCATGCAGGGTTTTTGTGCATGTGCCTGTCTTTTTGATCTACGGCATACATTTTCCTCGTCTTCTAATAAGGTATTTTATAGCAGTCTCCAGGCTTCCTGTAGCCTTTATACATTCTAAGCTACTCCATTTTTTTTTAATCTATCCAGTAATACTCAGGAACTATAAAATCTTTGTGTACAGTGCTTTTGATAAATATTGATTATTTTTACTGAAATTGTCAGTACTAAATGTGTAAAAATCCAAAAATAAATCTAGGTTATTTTTATTCTTTAAAAAAAAAAAGGGACTTCCCTGGTGGTACAGTGGCTAAGAATCCGCCTGCCAATGCAGGGGACTGGGTTTGATCCCTGGTCCAGGAAGATCCCACATGCCATGGAGCAACTAAGCCCGCGAGCCACAACTACTGAGCCCAGGCACTGCAACTACTGAAGCCCACACGCCTAGAGCCCATGCTCTGCAACAAGAGAAGCCACCGCAATCCTGTGCACCACAACAAAGAGTAGCCCCCTCGCTGCGACTAGAGAGAAAGCTCACGTGGAGCAACGAAGACCCAACGCAGCCAAAAAACACCAAATGAATTTAAATATACTTTACTGAATAATAAAAACCCTTTCTCCAACCTTGCTGAGAAAATTGGAAGCTGACTAAAGGAGATTTATAAACTTGAAGCAAATGTCACATCTTATCAAGGACAAGAACCAGTTCAAACTTGACTACATAGATTTCCTGACTATTCTGAAGCTGGGACATTCTGGATTTCTTAGCTGTCCACCACTACCACAATTATTACAACTTAAAAAGGAAGCTTTAGTCTTTTTATTTTTATTTATTTATTTATCTTAAAATTTATTTTATTGAAGTGTAGTTGATTTACAGTGTTGTGTTAATTTCTGCTGTACAGCAAAGTAATTCAGTTATACATATATATATACATTCTTTTTCATATTCTTTTCCATTATGGTTTACCACAGGATATTGAATATAGTTCCTGTGCTATACAGTAGGACCTTGTTGTTTATCCATTCTATACATAATAGTTTGCATATGTTAATCCCAAACTCCCATTCCATCCCTCCCCCACCCCCCCTCCCCCTTAGCAACCACAGTCTGTTCTCTAGTCTGTGAGTCTGTTTCTGTTTCGTAGATAAGTTCATTTGTGTCATATTTTAGATTCCACATGTAAGTGATATCATATGGTATTTGTCTTTCTCTTTCTGACTTACTTCACTTAGTATGATAATCTCTAGGTCCATCCATGTTGCTGCAAATGGCATTATTTCATTCTCTTTTATGGCTCAGTCATATATATATATATATATATATATATATATATATATATGGCACATCTTTATCCATTCATCTGTCGATGGCCATATTTAGGTTATTTCCATGTCTTCGCTATTGTAAATAGTGCTGCTATGAATATAGGGGTGCATGTATCTTTTTGAATTATAGTTTTGTACCTATATATGTCCAGGAGTGGGATTGCTGGATCATATGGCAACTCTATTTTTAGTTTTTTGAGGAATATCCATACTGTTCTCCATAGTGGCTGCACCAAATTACATTTCCACCAACAGTGTAGGAGGGTTCCCTTTTCTCCACACCCTCTCTAGCATTTTTTATTTGCAGACTTTTAAATGATGGCCATTCTGACCAGTGTGAGGTGGTACCTCATTGCAATTTTGACTTGCATTTCTCTAATAATTAGAGATGATAAGCATCATTTCATGTGCCTATTGGCCATCGAGGCTTCAGTCTTTTTTTTGTTTGTTTTTGGCCATGTGGCTTGCAGGATCTTAGTTCCCTGATGAGCAATCGAACCTGGGTCCCTGGCAGTGGAAGCGCAGTGTTCTAACCACTAGACCACCAGGGAATTCCCAGAGGCTTCAGTCTTTTTAAATTTAGACTGTTTCATGTCAGTTTGTAGCGGATTTTCACATATATTCCACACATACGAAATACGTGTGAAATTGAAATTTTTCTAAATAATTCTATAAATGTTGAGGTAATTGGACATATTTTAAGATATAAAAAGAAGTGTACTGCAGTTGACCTTCTCCAAATTTTCCTCTTTCTATTTATTTCATCAAACAAGGAGAGAGTAAAATAAAAACTAATGGTAAATTTTTCAAAATTAAACATAAAATTTTTAAATGCAGTAATTCTTATTTTAGGAGAGAAATGAGATGCAGACCCAAATTATTTCTATCCAATTAATTGCAAATAGCTTATAGAGTAAGAGCCATACAGACCTAGTTATATAAGTGCATCAACTAGACTCAGAGGTACTTTAAAAGACAGCGAACAGGCATCCCCCTTTCAAACCTCTTCTAAACTGTAATTACAGAAATTGCTGAAGTCATTCCTTTGACAATGACTTGATTAAATCCATATCAGGTAGAATATGGAAACCACCTAAGGATTAATTTGGCTATTGTTCAAATTAACATGAACAAATTCTCCCCTTTCCAGAGAACTGTTAGCATAATTATGGCCTTTATATTTCCAAAAGCACTTGTCATTTAATTATTAGTGTGATTTTTCTGATTCTTTGTTAGAATCTTTGAGACAGCACCAGTTGTGCTTGTTTTTATTATTACAACTATAGTTTGATGAATCAAAACATCAAGTTCCCTACCTTCAAAGAGTAACTTTTAACTCAAAACATACTTGAATGTTTAATAATTATCTTTAAAAGCAGTTTTAAGTAAATAAAAGCTCTTTGCCAAGCAAGGTCCATGTTTTGTAACTTCCAGCTGTGAAGAACCCACCATATTAAATGTTAATTACCTCAGCTAAAACTAATTAAGTATTTAGCCCTACAAAGATCTAGAGAAAGTGAAAAGGATTGAACTTGATTTAATGTAGACAACTTTTTTTTTTTTTTTTTGGCTGCGTTGGGTCTTCGTTGCTGCATGCGGGCTTTCTCTAGTTGCAGTGAGCAGGGGCTACTCTTCGTTGCGGTACGTGGGCTTCTCATTGATTGGGGTGGCTTCTCGTTGCGGATCACGGGCTCAGGCGCGTGGATTTCAGTAGCTGCACCACGCGAGCTCAGAAGTTGTGGATCGAGGGCTCTAGAGCACAGGCTCAATAGTTGTGGTGCATGGGCTTAGTTGCTCCGCAGCATGTGGGAACTTCCAGAGCTAGGGATCGAACGCGCGTGTCCCCTGCATTGGCAGGTGGATTCTAAACCACTGTGCCACCAGGGAAGTCCCTATAGAACTATTTTGAATCACATTCTCTCCCAAGATGATTAAAATCAAACTAGCTAGCATTTTATCTTTGAAACCTCCAAGGTGCAAGACCATTCCAAAATTCTTCCTTTTCATCATGATTGTCATAATCACAATCAGCATCATTGCCGTCATAGCTAATATTTATTAGTTTACTCTGTTAGTCTACATGCTTTATGTGCAGAATTTTTTTTTAATATAAATTTATTTATTTATTTTTGGCTGCGTTGGGTGTTCGTTGCTGTGCGCGCAGGCTTTCTCTACTTGCGGCGAGCGGCGGCTGCTCTTCGTTGCAGTGCGCGGGCTTCTCATTGAGGTGGCTTCTCTTGTTGTGGAGCATGGGCTCTAGGCGTGGGGTTCAGTAGTTGTGGCACACGGGCTTAGTTGCTCCGTGAAATGTGGGATCTTCCTGGACCAGGGCTTGAACTCGTGTCCCCTGCACTGGCAGGCGGAGTCTCAACCACTGCGCCACCAGGGAAGCCCTATGTGCAGAATTTTATTTGCACCTTACAACAGCCCTATGATGTAGGCGCTATTATTATCTCCATTCAAAGTCTAAAGCTTAGAAAGGTTAAGTAACTTGACGAATGTCACATAACTAGTAGGTGCCAGATCCCAGGTCTGAAAGCAGGCTAACTCAGGTTAAATGTTGTTCTTAACCTTTATTTTATTTTGCCTAAGCCCACTTAATTCACTTAAATTTGGTATAAATTGACTTTAATCATGACCTTTTCATTGAGACCCATTTTGATCTTCCCCTTCATTAACAAATGTTGGATAAAGTATTCATTCAAGGAATGGGAAGACAAGATATAAATAACTGAAAAGTTAATAGATTTTTTTTAAAAACCAAAAAAAAGAAACACATGATTGTCAGATAAGTGGAATAGACAGTGAAAGAATGCTTGGTGTTTCTTTAGCAATCTGGGGTGGAACTACAATTGTGTCCTGAAGTCTGGAAAGACTAAATAAAAGTGAAGAGGAGACGATATTCTCAGAACAGGTTGACTGCCTCTACAAAGGCAGAAAGTGTGGAAAGTGCTAGGTGAGTGGGAACAAGTGAGAACAGTCCAGTAGGGCTTATGAAAGGAAAGGAGTGGTAGAGGGGACCGAGGTGGGGGTCACGTACATTGATACTTGATGTCTTACTCAGTGCTAAGGACAGTTTTAGACCCCAATAAGAGGAAAGCTTTGAATACTCAGGAGTTGAATTTGGGTCATTTCATCTCTTCCTCTCTTAGCTGTCGTATGACCCTGTATCATCCTATTTATGTTTCATTTTCCTATCTGTAAAAGAAGGAATAATTTTTGTTCCCTTGGGTTTTCTCCTAGTCATCAAAAATGAATGAATTAGGCCACAGTACACAAACAAAAAGAAAATATGTAATATTTCATGAGATAAATTAAGTTGTGAAATATCTGGGCATTTTTATATAACAAGTGCTGTAGAAAACTTTTAATGAAACATTTAAATTCATTAATGACTGCAGCTATTCAGATCCTTGGATCTCCTCATTTTTCCTTTAAGTGGCAGGAACTTGAAAAAAATTAAAATAGGATGTAGTTAGCTTTCAATTACTTAGGCCCTGACAATTCAATTTATGGATTACATAGAATTTTAATTTACTCATTTCACACGTCGTTATCAACTCTACAAGAAGTTTAAAAGGACAAAGGATGAAAGTCGAATTGGTCAGTTTCCATGTTATTTCCAAGGGGGGCAAGGGGGCGGATTTCCTTTGAGTCAAGACTCGGGGTCAGCCAATAATTGCTAGTATTGCCTGACTGGTAATAACAGGCTGATGAAAAGGTGAATATAACGTGAAAACTCTGATTAAATCAAGCGCGCCCTCCCACCCTCGCTTTCGATGAGGAATTTTCTTCTCTCTCCCGCCCTCACAGAAGGGGCTGAGACAGCATCTGGCATCACAATACTAACATTTGCTTCGTGATTTCCTCTTTACAGGGCACTCTGACACACATCACTTCTTAGGCATCAGGATTCACTGGAACCTTTCAGCATTTTAAAAATAAAAATCTGCTAGGGAATCTGGGGGCTGATCTTTTCACCGGCTGTGACAACCGCGATCTGGACCCCTCCCCCGAGTGAGCGGAGCTCTCCGCGTTTTATTCCAGGCCTGTGACACCTCCACTCCCTCCGTGAAGCCGCCGTGACTCATATCTTGCAGATCTTTCGCCCCCTACGCGCTCCCAACACACAACCCCCGGGAGATCCAACCCGAGCCCACAGCGCGTGGTCAACCCGCCCAAGCCGACTTGGAGGTCTTGCGTCTGAGTCACACATAAAGACCACCCTCGTCGGCATCCCCACACACACAGTCCCTCACACCCCGGCGCGCCGGCCGCCCGGCCTGAGACACCAACGCCCGTCGTCTCTGCGCAACTTGTTATGCTCCAGCTCGAGCCCTTGACCCAAAAACCCCGAGAAATGGAGAGCTACAGAGCCGGCCTCGGGCGGCCTTTGATGGCTTTGTTATTGTTTGGGTTTGAATCGATACGCCCCTCCCCATCCTTCCTCCCTAGCGGCTCGACACCCAGCTCCCGCCTACCCGCACGCCCCGCGCCCCTCCCCCTCCATTTTGGCGCCTTTTCCTTCCCGCCACGTCGTGGCGGCGTAGAGACCATTCTGACCGCAAGAGCTGGGCGGGGGCGTGGGCGTCGCGCGCCGTGTTATGCAGATCAATCGGCTTCTGGTTGGCTGGAGATGCGGCGGCGGGGGCGGGGCCGGGGCGCGGCGACTGAGCGCGAGGGGCGGGGGTGGAGGGGAGTCGCCCTGTCCCGCCGCTTCCCCACCCCCTCTCCTCCCTCCTCCGGTCCAGCAGCCCAGCTCCCCGCCTAGGCCTCCCGGAGAGGCCCCGCCCCATCCCCGCCCGCCCGCGCGCCCCCCACCCGCCGGCGCGCTCCGCCCCTTTACTCCTGGCGGCAGGGCGAGCCGGGTGTCTGCTGCAGCGGCCGCGGTGGCGGAGGAGGCCCGAGAGGACTTGGCGGCAGCGGCGGTGGCGGCGGCGGCGGGACCGGCAGCAGCAGCAGCAGCAGCAGCTACAAGCTCCCTGTGCCGCGGCGCTGCGGCACAAGCCCCACGAGCCGCCCACCCCTCCGCCCTCAGTGCTGCCTGACCCCGCCGGCGTGTCCGTCAGCCGCCAGCCCCCGGCAGCGCCCCCAGTCGTCCTCCGACTCGCCCTCGGCCTTCCGCGTCAGCCGCAGCCGCAACGCCACCCGCAGCCTCAGCCCCAGCCGTAGGCACAGCCACCGGCACAACCCCAGCTCTTGCTGCAGCTCCTCCAGACACCGTCCCTACGCCGACATCCTGGAGGTTGGGATGCTCTTGTCCAAAATCAACTCTCTTGCCCACCTGCGCGCCGCGCCCTGCAACGACCTGCACGCCACCAAGCTGGCGCCCGGTGAGCGCCCCCCCCCAACCCGAGGATGGAGTGGCGGCTGGACCTCCAGGGTAGGAGCTGGGGTCTCGCGGGCCGGCACTGAGTCCCCTGTGACTCGCTCTTTCCTAGGCAAGGAGAAGGAGCCCCTGGAGTCACAGTACCAGGTGGGCCCGCTCCTGGGCAGCGGCGGCTTCGGCTCGGTCTACTCAGGCATCCGTGTCGCCGACAACTTGCCGGTGAGTGGGCGGCCCGCCGCGGGGAGGGCGCGCCGGACGGGGGGCGCACGGGTGTGTTTGGCCCGGGCGAGGGAACCTAACGCTCTCTGGGGGGCTTTCCAGGTGGCCATCAAGCACGTGGAGAAGGACCGCATTTCAGACTGGGGAGAGCTGGTGAGTACCCTGGAGGGGGCGACCCCCAGGATGGGTGGGGTGAGGGGCACCCTCCGACTCCCGCCCTAACGCAGCCCCCTCACCCCTCTGCAGCCTAATGGCACCCGAGTGCCCATGGAAGTGGTTCTGCTGAAGAAGGTGAGCTCGGGCTTCTCCGGCGTCATTAGGCTCCTGGACTGGTTCGAGAGGCCCGACAGTTTCGTCCTGATCCTGGAGAGGCCCGAGCCGGTGCAAGACCTCTTCGACTTTATCACGGAAAGGGGGGCCCTGCAGGAGGAGCTGGCTCGCAGCTTCTTCTGGCAGGTGCTGGAGGCCGTGCGGCACTGCCACAACTGCGGGGTGCTTCACCGCGACATCAAGGACGAGAACATCCTTATCGACCTCAGTCGCGGCGAGCTCAAGCTCATCGACTTCGGGTCGGGGGCGCTGCTCAAGGACACCGTCTACACGGACTTCGATGGTGAGCCAGGCCTGGGGGCGGAGCTGCCCGGGAGGGAACTGCCCAGGTGACTCGGCCTGGCCTGGAGGCCTGGGTAGGCTTTCCTCTCCGGCCCTTTGTAAAGGTCATCGGGCCGCCTGGCTCTATGCTAGCAGGGGTGGGGCGAAGGAGAGCTTCCCAGCGTAGGAAAGCCGGGGATTTCAAGCCAGCTGAACCTGTAATGTTTCTGGCATGATTTTATTTTTTAAGTGGAATTCAGTGGGTTCCAAGCTTTCCCGATGAATAAGAGGTTGCGGGCAACCGGCCGTAGCCCAGATTTCTGAAGTCTGACCCAGTTTCCCCGCCAGTAAAAGGATGGGAGGGGGGAAGGGGGAGGAGAGAGCGGGAGAGATGAAAATTGACGCCGGTTTTGTCATTTTTGTTTTGTTTTATAAGGGAGTTAGTTTTCGGTAAGGTAGTTTTTAGAGCTGCAGGTTTTCTTCTCCCCTTTGATTTAGGGACGAATAAGGAATAGAAACAGTAGTTTCGCTAAATAATTCATTGTTGTTGTTGGGTTTTTTTTTTTTTTTTTTTTGGTGTTGTGGGGTGAGGGAGTCGGGAATGAATGTTGTGAAATAAGATCTCTTGCTGGTTTGAAAATTAGTTGGGTGTCTCCGCAGAGAGGATGAAAACCTATCCTAGGGAGGGGCTTGGAGAGGGTTCTTTCAGAAAAGAAGGGAGAGCTTGAGATCAAAGCACGGGAGGGTGGGTCATCATCTGAGCGGCTTAACCTAACAAACGACAGCCTTTCAAAACTTGTGACTGGGGCTTGTGGTTTGTGTTTATTTGCCCTTGGAGGACGCTGGGTTGGGCTGCATTTTTTTGTATTTAACAGTTAATGGCTGGCCGGGTCCTCCCATGTTTTTTCCTTCCAGTCTTTGCTGCCCCCTGGTGAGCACCAGCGGGATGGCCCCACTTTTTTTTTTTTTTTTTTTACAACTCAAAGTTTGTAAACAGGAATCACGTGGTCTGAAGCCAGCCCTGCCTCTCTACCTTTCCAGTGTGGGGAGGAAGGGGTGTGGGTGTCTACCCATACATCCAGAGGGTGGGGAGGAAGGCCTTTCAAAGGGCACCCTGACTTAGGATACTGTACAAGTGTCCTTGCCTGGGTCATATCTGAAATGAGACTCTCACCCAGCTCCTGGGCAAGGACATTTAATGCAGTTTAAGGATAGTCTGTGGGATACCTCCCTTGATTTTGCAGATGTTCATCCCCTCCTCCCATTGAGGGTGGTCCTACCACATACAGCCCTCAGGCTTTGGGTCTGCGGCCAGCCCTGTTTGTTTCTTGGAGCTGTTTATGGTCTGAGCTGGTAGAGAAGTGGGTAATGCTTTGGGTTGGAGAGCTGCCGTAAGCTTCTCATCCACTCCTTTTAGCCCTGGCGGGGGGAATGGAGTTCACCCAGCTGCTGAGAGAAGTAGGGTGGTGCTTTTTTTTTTTTTTTTAAGAGTTACTCAGCAATACCTCTCAGTTGCTTTGTGTTTTATTTTTGCTAAAAGTATGTTTTCCTTCCTATTCCCCTGGCTTGCAGGGACCCGAGTGTATAGTCCTCCAGAGTGGATCCGCTACCATCGCTACCATGGCAGGTCGGCAGCCGTCTGGTCTCTGGGGATCCTGCTGTACGATATGGTCTGTGGAGATATTCCCTTTGAGCACGATGAGGAGATCATCAGGGGCCAAGTTTTCTTCAGGCAGAGGGTCTCTTCAGGTAATTTCTGCGAAGCCCTTTATTGAGGAGAGGCAGGAATCACGAGGCTGTTAGTCCTCAGGGATGGTCTTTGAGTTTGGAGAGCTTCAGTCTCCAGGAGATACCATGGCCCTTGCCTTAGAATTCTAGGCAAATGATTCACACTTGAGAGCTGGTCTGCAGGAATCAAGTGGTTTGCATTTGAGGGTGCCTTGGTGGGGGGTCAGAGGAAGAGCGTGTGTGAGAATATTAAGAAAAGACCATTTAGTTTCACTGAAAGGTTTTTTTTTACGTACCAAAGGATCCTGATCCCTCAACTCCTGGCTGTTTTGCCAGGGAGTGAAAAATTGAGGGCTCTTTGAGCCTTCTTCCTTAAGGCAGGCTCTCTTAAATACTGTGGTTCCAGTGACCTCATCGTGGGTGGTGTTCATATTTGTAAGTCGGTAGGTGAATTGAATCACCTCATCGTGCTTAGTGATGTCTCATCAAAATCTCTTGTCATCATCTTTCCTATTTCTGTTGAGTGGGCGTCGTGGGAAAGGCCCTAGCTATTGAAGTTTGAAAACTACAGGTTTAAGAGAGGAGCTGTTTTTTAGCTGAAAGCATACTGGAGCATCTAGGTGTTAGTTAATACCTTCTCATTGAAGAATAAGCATTCTAGAAAGGGCAGGCTCTCTGTTGGATCCCTGACTTGTGGGCCCCTGGGAAGCAAAGTGGGAAGACCTTTGAACTGCAAAAACAAGTTGAGTCATTCATAACCTCTATCTTGCTTTCTCTAGAGTGTCAACATCTCATTAGATGGTGCTTGGCCCTGAGACCATCAGATCGGCCATCCTTTGAAGAAATCCAGAACCATCCATGGATGCAAGATGTCCTCCTGCCCCAGGAAACTGCTGAGATCCATCTCCACAGCTTGTTGCCAGGGCCCAGCAAATAGCTTCTCGGGCAGGTTCTCCCCTCTCTGTCAGATGCTCAAGGGAGGGGAAGTGTCTGTTTCCAGCTTCCCAAGTACCAGTGACACTTCTCTCCAAGCAGGACAGTGCTTGATACAGGAACAACATTTACAACTCATTCCAGACCCCAGGCCCTGGAGGCTGCCTCCCAAAGGGAGGAAGAGACTCCACTCCAGCCGTCCTAGGCTTCAACTCCTCCCATAGAAGCTCTCCTTCTCATCGGTGTCCAGCATTGCTGGACTTTGCAAAATCCCAGGGGTGGCGGGTGGGGTGGGAGTGGATCAGAATCCAGCCATGGAACTGTTCCCTTCATCAAGAGTTCTGCTGAATGCCGTGATGGGTCGGGTAGGGGGAAATCGGGTTGGGGTGGGATAGGACTAGCACCATTTTAAGTCCCTGTCACCTCTTCCGACTCTTCTGAGTGCCTTCTGTGGGGACTCCGGCTGTGCTGGGAGAAATACTTGAACTTGCCTCTTTTACCTGCTGCTTCTCCAAAAATCTGCCTGGGTTTGGTTCCCTCTCTTTCTCCCCCACCCCTTCCCCCCATCCTTCATATGAAAGGTGCCATGGAAGAGGCTACAGGGCCAAATGCTGAGCCACCTGCCCTTTTTCCACCTCCTTTAGTAAAACTCCCAAGTGAACTGGTCTTCCTTTTTGGTTTTTACTTAACTGTTTCTAAGCCAAGACCTCACACACACACACACACACACACAAAAATGCACAAACAATGCAAATCAACAGAAAAACTGTAAATGTGTGTACAGTTGGCATGGTAGTGTACAAAAGGGTTGTAGTTGATCTAATTCTTTTTTAATTTTGCCTTTAAATTATTTTACCTGTTTTTTTTTTGTTTTGTTTTGGGTTTTTTTTTTTCTTGGAAAGACGCGCATTCTAACCTGGAGGTCAATGTTATTTATTTATTTATTTATTTGGTTCCCTTCCTGCTCCAAGCTTCCACAGCTGCCGCCATAGTTTTCTTTTCTCCTTTCCTCCTCTGACTTGGGGACCTTTTGGGGAAGGCTGCAACGCTTGCTCTGTTTGTTCATAGGGTGACGGGACTCAGGCGGGACAGCTGCTGCAGCTCCCTGACTGCTGCGGGCCCCCTCGCCTGCTTACCCGAGTGGGCATGGGGTCTGTGGGTGATGGGGGAGGGGCATTGCTGACTTGTGTATATAGCATAGATTTATGAAAAGCAGTTCTGGATGGTGTGCCTTCCGGATCCTCTCTGGGGCTGTGTTTTGAGCAGCATGTAGCCTGCTGGTTTTATCTGAGTGAAATACTGTACAGGGGAATAAAAGAGATCTTATTTTTTTTTTTTATACTTGGCGTTTTTTGAATAAAATACCTTTTGTCTTAATTTGTGGCTTAAGTGTTGTCCATGCAGAGGCATGCTAATGCGCGTTAATTGAACGCTTGGTAAATGCCAAAATCTATCCTGGGAGGAAAAAGGGAATTTTCAGCCTGAATCTGGTTTCCTTCAGTAGGACGTCTGGGATAGTCACCTTTCTGAAATGAATGTATGGCCCAAGGGTAGATGAACCAATCTTGTGTGGACAAGATTTGGCTGGAGGGGCCCAATGCAATCCCAACCTCTATTCCCAATGCAAATTCTAGTAGAGCTGGGCTAATATGGCATATGTGGCTATTTCCCAGTGCTAGTCAGATTTCATGAAATGGCCACTGGTGACTAGTAGCTGTGGAACAATAGAGCATTTCCATCATTGCAGAAAGTTCCACTGGACAAGGCTGACCTAGAAGATACCAAAATTTTGTTAAACTACCAGTTGAGGATTTTTTCAATTGTCTCTCCCACTAGTAAAACATTTTGAGCACGTACCCTTAGTAAGTGTTTACTGGGAAACTATATACCTGTGTAAATTTCCCTTCATCTTTAGTGTGGAGTTTAGTCATTGATAATAGACGTGTGGAAATGCATTCGTTGTTTTGACTTACGCAGTTTTCCTCTCCAATGTGCCCGACAAAAAGCTTATACTGGGAGTAGGTGAAATGTTAGCCCGGCCATTTTCTTACTGCTTGTGCTGGGATAATTAGCATTTTTAGTCCGTGGTTTCTTTGCAGGGATCTGTTTAAGCCTCTTGTTCATTTTGTGAGAGTTCAGTTCAAACTAGATGGTAGAACCCATGAATCCACTTAGTGCACGTGGCCTGACTACGTCCTGAAAGAACAGTGGAGTGAGTACCACTGTCAATGCATGTCAAGTATTCGTAAATATTCGTTTCTTGTTTCTTTAGAAGCATCAATAGCAGCCTACAACATTCTTCCTTCCTCATCATCTTGCTCCCTCCCCTCAGTGCATGCACACACCCTTTGGACACTGGCCCAGATGCTGTCTTGTCAGGTTGTTTGAGGGTCCAGGCCACAATACCGCTCACTCATTGTCACTCCTCACTCCTTAAGCTTGGACTAGATCCCAAACCCTAGCTCGGCTCCCATGTGGCGGTAGGAGAGGAAGGAAGAATTTCTCGGTTCTGGGGGGCTGATTTTCTCAGTTCCCCTTTTCTCTATCCTCCTTGCTCTTCCCAATCTCTTGGAGTATGAGGATTGCATGCCTCATCCTTTACAGTAAAGTTGACAGTTGGCTTAAAAGTTGCTCTAAATGTGTTGAAATCTATCAAAGTCCCACTCTTCTTTCCCTTGAAGTGAGTTTCTGGCAGTTTCCCCATCCTCTATTGAGACTGCTAGGGATGATAGAAGATGGTGTCTCTTTGAAGAAGAGTGCAAGATAGTAAGTGCCAAGATACTGGGTGCCAGATATTAGGGGTTGTATAGGAGGGGTGAAAGGTCACAGTCTCTTCTATTGGGCAGTTTAAAATCTAGTGTGGAAAGGGGGTCAGATAACAAACATGACTGTGTGGCCACAGGAATATAGAGGGGAGCAATGGTTAAGAGCATGACTTGGGAATCAGCCTTGGATTTTACCACCATTACTTAACTGGATCCCTTGGGCCTTATAACACCCTCTGAGACTAATCTCTAAATAGAGATATTCATTGAGTGGATTATTAAGAAAATCGAGTTAAATAATGGCTGTACATACATGCAAACAAATATTACCTCCTGCTTAGGGATGCTTCTATATGTAGTAAAAGTACTAAGAAAGAAGTACACGGCAATAAATTCCCAGAGTCAGGATGGTGACTGTTTCCTCTGGGGAAGAGGAAGGGAGGTTGTGATTTAGGGAGGGGTATCTGCATAGGGGCCTTCAGCTGTTTGGGCAATGCTTTATTTCATAAACCAGATGGTGAGGACTAAGGTTTTTGCATTATACATTTTTTTTATTTTGGTCCACGCCTCGCTGCATGTGGGATCTTAGTTCCCCCACCAGGGATCGAACTCGTGCCCCCTGCAGTGGAAGCGTGGAGTCTTAACCACTGGACAGCCAGGGGAGTGTCTGCATTATACTTTATAGCTTTTGGTTTGTCTTAAATATTTCATGATAAAATTTTAAAAGTAATGAATAAATGTGTGCTTATCACAAAGGAGGCAGCAGATGGAGTTATTACTGCCCTTGGCTGAGGTGATCTGGGAAGGCTTCAAAGAGGAGGCAGCATTTCAACTGGACTTTGAAGAGTGAACGTCAGTTTGTTCACCTGTGAAGTGAGGCACAGAACATACAGGTAAAGCAAAGAAATCCAGAGGGGCTAATGTTTTTCCCCCCATTAGACCAGGGAGGGGCAAACCACAATCTGCTGACCGAGTCTGGCACACTACCTGGTTTTGCACGGCCTGTAAGCTAAGACTTGGTTTAACATTTTAAATGGTTGAAAACAGACTGAGTGAGGAATAATATTTCATAAGAGGTAAAGATTATGTGAAATTTAATTGTCAGCATTAATAAATAAAGCGCATCTGTTTACGAATTGTTTATGACTGCTTTCGTACTGCAATGGCAGAGTTGAGTAGTTGTGACAAAGACCTTATGGCCAGCAAAGCCAAAAATATTTACTATCTGGCCCTTTACAGAAAAAAGTTTGCAAGTTCCTGCACTAGAGCATGGTCTCATTGATTCATCTGCATCTTTTATAACACTTGGCGATAATAGCTAACACTCATTCAGTACCTACCATGTGCCCAGCACTGTTCTGCATGCTTTGCATATCTTAGTCTTACAACAACTCTCCATGAGGGAGATACTATTATTTATCCCCATTTTGCAGGTGGGGAAAACTGAGGTGCAGAGCAGTAAGTACTGTGTCAAAAGTCACATACCTAAGAAGTGGCCAGGTTAGAATTTGGACCCAGGTGGTCCATGCTCACTACCACTCTGCTATACTGCTACTTAATAAATGTTTGTGTAGATTAGTCATCTCAAGTTTCCTTCAGGGCCCAGAATCTGGGTGGACGTCAGGGCAGTTCTTCCCCAGACTCCAGAGAGTCAGGTAAACAGTTCTGTTCCATGGAAATATTCATTACTGGCTCTTGTGAGCTACCCTTCACTTGGGCCTGGGTGGGGAGGAAGAGTTGGAGGCGGTAAAGGGAGGAGAGAGGGGATGGGGCGGGGTGGTTAGGGGGTGGGGCAGGCACACATTTCTTGTAAATGTTACTCAGCTCCTTCAACTGCTCTGCTGGTTCTTGGAAACCCTTACCACAAAGAACCCATCGAGAACAGTGTTAAAGCAGATATGGCCTCATCCCCAGTTCATTTCCTGCCCAGCCTTGCACTAGTAACTCCGATTGCCAAGAGCAAGGTTGCAGTGACCCCTCAGCATCGCTGTGGGAGGAAGTGCAAAAATAAGCAGAACTAGGGTCAAGCTGAGAGGACAGTCTTTATTTTTATTTACTGTAACAAGACATCTGATGTACAGAACTGGGTTAATCATAATCCTTGGTTCATGATATAGTCTCATCCTTGGTTCGAGCCTGGCCTGCTGTTATATTATACTGGGTGGTGAATCCCATTCAAGAAGCAGACATCAGCAATAACATCCATCTACCTATATGATCCTTTCTTAGTCCATTCCTTGCCTCTCCCAGACATAACCTGCTGTCCTGAATGTTGTGCTTAGCATTCTTCTACATTTCTTAAAAAAAGTTTTTATTTCATAGCCATGTGTTCCTAAATTATGTAGTGTTTCGTTTCCGTTGTTCTTGAACTTTATAAAAAGATTATCAGGCGGGTATGTAGTGATCTGCAACTTGCTCTTTTTACTCAACATTATGTTATAAAGATTCATGCGTGTTTTAGCACGTGTTTCATTTTCACTCTAGAATATTCCATCGTATGGACAGGCATTTGGGTTGTGGTCGTTGGAGGCCAGTCTTTAGGGTCCCCCTGAGTAAGTTACTTAGGAGGTCGGCACATACAGCCAGGTATAGCCCTTGCCCCATACCCCAGGGTAAGAGCCAGGGACTGTGGAGCCATTCCAGATTTATCCACGCAGCATCTACGGTGCACCGGGCACCACGCTGTAAACGCTGAGAACTCCTTTTTCATGCGTGAGTGGGCAGAATCAGGCTTTTCTCGGGGTTTAACGTGATGCCAGCAAATAGACAAATGTCACAGCAAAGCAAAGATCCGACGTTGCCTGGGGTCCAGTGGGATCTATGGATCTGGCAGTTACAGTTGTGACTGTTGTGAATGGTGCAGGGATGATGATATGGTGAGGTGTGTGTATGTGTGCAACTATGTGTATCTTTGGTGTGCGTGGTGAAGCATGGTGGTGTATACGTATTTGCGTGTGTGTGTGTTCATGTGAATGTAGAGTATAGCGCGTGCAGGTGTGGGTGTTGTATATGTGTAAGTATGTGTTGTGCCTCGGTACATACACACTCATTCTTTATTTTAATTAAAATTTTTTTATTTTCTTATTTTTTTATTTTTGGCTGTGCTGGGTCTTCCCTGCTGCACGCGGGCTTTCTCTAGTTACAGCGAGTGGGGCCTACTCTTCATTGCAGTGCATGGGCTTCTCACTGCTGTGGCTTCTCTTGTTGCGGAGCACAGGCTCTAGGCACGCAGGCTTCAGTAGATGCGGCGCGTGGGCTTCAGTAGTTGTGGCTCACGGGCTCTAGAGCGCAGGCTCAGTAGTTGTGGCTCACGGGCTTAGTTGCTCCACGGCATGTGGGATCTTCCCGGACCAGGGCTCGAACCCGTGTCCCCTGCATTGGCAGGTGGATTCTTATCCACTGCGCCACCAGGGAAGTCCCCACACTCATTCTTGGAGGTACTACCTGCTTCCCCACCTGGACTAAAGAGTCACATTTCTTCACCCCATGGCCTGCTGCCTCTTTTCCTACCTTTGCCCTGGTTCTCTCCTCTGCCCCACTCCCTTCTCTCACCTCTCTTCACCTCTTACCTTCTTCTCGATCTTCAACTCAGATCCCTCCTCCCAGAACCACCCACCCAATTCTCTTTCTTCCTCTTCCCAGCTCCTCCTCCAGATGGCCAATCCCAATATACCTTTGAGATCTCATCCTTATTTAACCTTGCAATCTTCATAAAACTGTTGGCCGCCCACTGGTTTCATAACTCCTGGTTTGCCTTTCACTCCTCTGTCGATTAGGCCCCATTTCCTCTCCCTCTCCTTGCCCTTTAAACTTGGGTGTTCTTTCCCTTCCTCACCCCCAAGCCCTCTGTGTTGGCCAGGATCCTGGCAGGAAACAGATGGCACACTCAGATTGGGTAATGCAGGGAAGAGTGTGAAAAAGAACTATTTACAAAGGTGTGGGGCAGGTGCTGGGAAACCACATGGGGCAGTGCTGTACCCTGGGGCTAGCAGTAGTGGGAGCACTTCCTCGCTCAGGCCTGAGGGCTGGAGGAGGAACCCTGCCTGATGTGAGCTGTAACCTTCATTCGAGAGAAGCGGTCACCCTGTGCTAACCCTGCATGGAGGGAGTGAGACAGAAATACCCGTGCTTCTCTCTTCCCATCCTCTGATCTCCTACCAGGGCCTCCCATGGACTGAACCCAGCTGAAAGCCAGAAGGCAGGGAGTCTGGTGTGAGGCAGTCCACATAGGTCAGCCTTTCCAGGCACAGAGCAAGCTGGAGAAGGGTGGGGAATAGCTCTGGAGGCCAAGGGAAAACGCCCAGCATGGTCACCGCTGTATTGTGCTTCCTCCCCTGGCTTCACGGACCGTCTTCTTCATGGTGATTGCCACAACTCCTGCATAGACCTCTCTCCTGAGTTCAGGCCTGGGGATCAATAGCCTCCTAGATACCACTGCCCAGGGGCTCCCAGGAACCCAGGAACTGAATATCACTTGAGTGCCTGCAGGAAAATGATGGAGACCTTCCCAACCCCTGAATTCCACCCTGCCACTGCTCACCTCTCAGCTCCGCTCATGAAGTTCCTTGGAGACACAGATGCCCACATATTTTGTAAGTGAAAAGAATTTTTTTTGCTTATAAAAATGATACAAGCTTTTTAGTAAAAATAATGGTATGAAGTGAATTAAAGCTATATGATGTAATTCTACCAATCCAGAGAGAAATACATCCATATTTATATTTAAATATGTATATATTTATATGTACACACATATTATCTATATATAATTTTATAGAACAGAGCTCATGTTTTTGGTAACCTGTTTTTCCCTCACTTAACAATGTACTATCGAAATGCTTCCATTTCAAGAACTATGGACAAACATAATCATTTTGATACGGCTACAGTATGGGTGTACATTATTAATTTTGGTAGTTTGTAATTTTCTGCCATTATATATGAAATATTCTGTTACCTGATATGGCTTTGGGCAAAGATGAATTGTTGCTTATGTCAACATCTATTATTCTTTTCTTTCCTTGGTCATAGAGCCTCTGATTTTTTAGCTAGTCATATGGCCTTTCTTAAGAATAAAGACTAACTCCCTCAGATTCCCTTGCAGCTAGCTGTGGACACATGACAAAGTTCTGCCCGGTGAAAAAGAAGCAGAAGAGTTTTGGGAGCAGATTCCAAGGAAATTCCTTAAGAGACATCTGGTATGCACCCTTCCCCTTTGGATGGAAGGAGGAGCTATTATGGGAAGAGGGTCGTGTGGTTGTGGGGAGGGGATACATGCAGAGTAAGCAAAAGTAAAGAGCTCCCTCAGGCCACTCCATTCATCCAAGCCCTCATCACTATCATTTTATTTTATGGCAAGCTTTTACTATTTCACCAGAAAAATATTTTCCCCTTAAGTGAGTGATTTTTTGTAAATGTATGGTGTCTTTAAATATATTTCATTGTATCTTGGAGACCAGTGTCTGCCCTCTCACGCCCCTCATGACACATCTCTCCAATTTTATAATACAAATCAGTTAAAAAGTGAAATTTGATATCAAGCCGAGTCTCATTTACTTATACCGATTCATGGGGGAAATTATATGGTAATATGAATAATCTAAAATAAAAGATAAAATGTATATTTGGCCCTGGAATGTATGCCTTAATCTAACACATTTTCATTGATGGAGAGAGGAAGGGAATGAACATTCTTTTTGAAACCAACTTTATCGAGGGATCATTTACATATACTAACTCGCACCTATTTTAAGTGTACTGTTCCATGTGTTTTGACAAACGTACATGCCCATATAAACACTACCACAATCAACATAGAATATTTCCACCCCCACAAAAGTTCCCTTGGCCTTTTTCCTTGATTACCCAACCCACCCCCACTAGCCCTAGGCAACCACTGATCTAGTTTCTGTCACTATAGATTAGTTTTGCCTGTTCTAGAATTTCATTTAAATGGTGTCATACAGCATGTCATTTTTGAGCATGACCATTTATTGGGTGCCTAGCATGTGACAGACACTTTACAAGTGCGTAATCATTTCTCTTTTAGAGATAGGAAAACCAAGACTTAGAAGTTAAATAATTTACCCAGGTCACATGGCTAGTATAGTCAGATGCTCAAGTCCCTTATAGAAAACAGCATGGTATTTGCATGTAACCTACACATATCCTCCCATATACTTTAAATCATCTCTAGATTACTTTTAACACTTAATATGATGCAAATGCTATGTAAATAGTTGTAAATACAATGTAAATGCTATATAAATAGTTACCAGTGCAGCAAATTCAAGTTTTGCTTTTTGGAATTTTATGGAATTTATTTTCTTCCCGAATATTTTCTATCTGCATTTGGTTGAATCCTCGGATGTGAAACCCGTGGATACGGAGGGCTGACTGTAAATGGCAGAGTAGAATCCTAAGTTTATCTGACTCCAAATTTATGGTCCCACCTTACACACCACACTGCTGCTGCCCTTGGTTTTACAGAGACCCTAAAAGATGAATATATTAGGGGCAGATGTAAGGTCAAAGTTTACAATCTTATGAAAAGGTGAGAGTAAGGCACACAGAACAACTGGAGAACAGACAAGAAGATACATAATAAAATGTCAAAATATATTGTGGTTACACAATAAAATACACACCAAAAATATGTTGTCTACGTTGTACAGATGCAAATAGCCACATAAGGAGAGAATGAAGAGAAGAGAATGTTGGCTGAAGATGTCATGGCAGGTTCTTAGTGGGGCAAGATTATCTGCTACCCTAGGCATATACTTCAGACAAAATCATGGAGCTGAGCCAGGAGAATCTGACTCAGCAGGGCCAGATCTCAGGTCTTCTTCCTTCCTGTCTGGTCAAATCCATGTTGGAATCTGAAGTTTAGGAAATTATAATTTAATAAGGCAAACACAAGAGTCCCCAAATCCCAGAACAGTAGCGTTAGAAGGGCAGCTGGGATGCTTCAAGGAGTTTAAGGACAAGTCAAAAGAAGAACAACAATTCTCCAGCTTCCATAGGGTCATGTTTCAAAAGTTTGTTTATCACTTGTTTGAAATTCAACACATCTTTTCAGAGAAACCACATTACAAATGGAGGTTGGTCTCTCAGATCTGCCCTCAAATGCTGAGTTAACACATGAGGTGGCCGAAATACTATACAACCACTATGAAAACAACACTGTGGCAATCCTAGAACTCAGAAAAAGCAGTGGATTGTGGACTCATAGACAGCTTGACCTGTTGTCTAGACCTCCCTCCTACCCAGTACAGCGATCAGCTCCACCATACCCCCGTCTGTAGGCATTCATTCTACCTTAGCTGAGTCCATCCTCCTTGCAAGAGAGAAAATTCTTCCTTGTTTCAAGCTGAAGCTTGTCTTATGCTACCTTTCCTTCCTTGGTCCTAGTTCCACTCTCTAACTCTACGTGAAACTGATCACTTTCCCATTTAACAAGTCTTCAAAAGGTTTATGGGTATTCGTTTTACTATTTTTTTCAACCTTTCTTTCAGTTTGAAATCTTTCTTAATAAGAAGTTGCAGGAAATTTTTGAAAAAATAAATTCAAGTGTTTGTCACCTCAGTAAATATTTTCTCTCTCAAATTGGCAAGGACTGAATATAGTAATCAAGAAAGATTACTGGCCTACTTGAAAAAAAAAATGTGACTACAAAGTACCCAGCTAATTAGACATCTGTCAGGGGTAAGAAAATAACAGAAGAGCCAGCCAACTTCAGCACTTGGATGACGGGCAGAAGCCTAAAACAAAAACCTTTTTTCTAGGATGCTGTCAGGAATATTTGAGATTATGTCAAAGAAAGTATAGGGTGGCGGGACTTCCCTGGTGGCGCAGTGGCTAAGACTCCGCCTGCCAATGCAGGGGACATGAGTTCGATCCCTGGTCCGGGAAGATCCCACATGCCACGGAGCAACTAAGCCCGTGTGCCACAACTACTGAGCCTGCACTCTAGAGCCCGCGAGCCACAATACTGAGCCCATGTGCCACAACTACTGAAGCCCGCGTGCCTAGAGCCCGTGCTCCACAACAAGAGAAGCCACGACAATGAGAAGACCGCGCACTGCAATGAAGAGTAGCCCCGCTCGCCGCAACTAGAGAAAGCCTGCGCGCAGCAACGACAACCCAACACAGCCAAAAAATAAATTAATTAATTAAAAAAAAAAAGAAAGTATAGGGTGGGCCAGGTACATAGAAGGTGCTACTAAATACTGTCAGTTTTTGTCATTCACAGTAGCTGTGTTCTATAAAGTTGCTGCAAACACTGAATTAGTGAATAGTGAATCACTACTCTTAGGGGAAATACAGGGTTAGGTTCCTGTGAGCCTTTGGGCACAAACATTTCAGGTGTGCTTCGTGTTATTTAATATATATTATTGATCCATTCACATTAAACTCATGGCCAACAGTCCTATAATTCATGCCTGAGGGAAGCTTATCTAGCACATGGGGGCAGTTTTAAACAGCAGAGTCACCAACAGTAAGCACAAAAATGCCAAAAGCATGGCACTAAATTTACCACAAAAGGACACTTGTTTACAGTATGATAGCTGAAACATGAAGGCAGTATCACCTTACCCCACCTTAGCTGGCAGTGTTGGGCAAGTCATGCATGGTGGGTGACAAATGTTTTGACAATTTGCATACATCTAAAATTACCATGAAAGCACTGTGAATATTGATCTGTGGATCACAAATAAGTTTTAGCAAGAAGGCAAATTGACAAATACAGAATCCACAGATAATAAAGATTAATTTTATCATGATATGGATGGTTGAAGTCCTTGGTGATTAAGGAGTTTTTGTTTTCATTTGTTTATGTATTTATTTTTGCATTTAACTTTTCTTTCATATACTTTATTTCTTTGGAGAATCATGAGGTCAGCAAGGTAGATGGTCTTATCCTCATTTTATAGATGTTGAGTGGCAGAGACAAGACAAGAACTAAGTCTTTAACCTTCTGTGTGTCCACTCCAAGTGGGTTTTAGTTTCAGTTACCACAAAATGTAATTATTCAAGCCTACTCAACTGCCACTCAGTTTTGACATCTTCAAATTTCTAGTCATCTAGATACTCAGTTAAGGAAGGCTTTTTTTTAAAAAATTAGTTAATTAATTTTATTTATTTATTTTTGGCTGCATTGGATCTTCGTTGCTGTGTGTGGGCTTTTCTCTAGTTGCAGTGAGCGGGGGCTACTCTTTGTTGCAGTGCACGGTCTTCTCATTGCAGTGGCTTCTCTTGTTGCAGAGCACGGGCTCTAGGCATGTGGGCTTTAGTAGTTGTGGCTTGGGGGCTCAGTGGTTGTGGTTCACGGGCTCTAGAGCACAGGCTCAGTAGTTGTGGCGCATGGGCTTTGTTGCTTCGCAGCATGTGGGATCTTCCCAGATCAGGGATCAAACCCATGTCCCCTACATTGGCAGGAGGATACTTAACCACTGCACCACCAGGGAAGCCCTAAAGAAGTCTTTTTTTATGATGCAATGAGTTATTTATATCAGTATGGAGTCATGGTTATTTATTTTATTCTATGGGTTAGAAAATCCAAAACTATGGTTACTTATTGTCTTGCACAAACTATTCCAGCTTTGGCCATTGGAAGCGCTTTCAGGTTGGTTCCTGTGTCCTTTTGAAGAGCTCCCAACTTTCTCTGAGCACTCTCCTACTTCCTGTCACAACAAGATGCCCTATGCTCGTCTTGTGTTTTGCCTCCCCAGCCCAGAATCAACCACTTCTCTAAGGAACCTTGGTTCCTTTTATGGAAGAATGGTATTTAAAAACCAAATCTGGGTTCTAGATGTGCTCAGTTGCTCCTGGGGTGTCACTGCTTCTATGCCATCTCAGGGCCCAGAGTTAGGAAATGTATGTACAGATACTGATCCGTGCCTAAACGCAGATCTATTTATGTATCTATTTATGATACCAGTTAAGGAACTTTTTATGAAGGTCCTTCCTATGTCTTTGCAACTTAGTATGCACTAGGTTTACAATAAATATTTGCTGAATTGAATCGAATTAATTAGAAATCTAGGGGAACAATATGACACAGAACAGCGTTTGAGGATTGAAAGAGAGAGCAAGATAAATCTTTGTCACCTGGCGACACAGAAAGGGCCCAGTCCTGAATCAGAGGTCAGGGGTCAAGGACCAGCTCTTGCTGCTTAGGACCCTGAGTCAGTTACCTAACCTGTATGGACCTCAGTTTCCCATCCATAAGAAGAAGGACTAACTGGCCGAAGTGATCCATAAGATTCCTTTCAGCTTGGGAACACAAATCTGATCAAATTGCTCACTTGCTTCAAATATATTTTAAGGGCAGGCAGTTTCTCTATTTTTTTAAACCACAATCCTTATATAATTTATATGTGGCCTGATGTGTGTGTGTGTGAACATATATCCATGTATGAACACATATGTACATACACACATACACATACATCTGTGTATTAGGGATTGGTTTGAGATACTGTAACAGAAACGTAAGTGTCCCTTAACTAAGATAGAAATTATCTTTTACATAACTTGACTTCTCTTTTATAGTCTGCTTTGCAAGGCTTTAACACTCAAACCACAGCTTTCAGCTCTGGGCCCAAAGTGACTGTTCTAGTTCCTACCATCAAGTCTGTATCCCAGCCAGTGGAAAAGGGAAAGACACAAAGGACTGCATACCATTCCTTCAGGAGCAGGACCCAGAAGTGGCACACACCATGGCTGCTCACACTGCACTGGCCAGCACTTAGGCACATGGCCACATCTGACGGCAAAAGAGGCTGGACAATGTAGACTCCTGCTGGGTGGCCATGTGCCAACACTTGGGGATCTGAATATTAAAATGAAGAAGAGCATGGATTGATGGAAAACTTGTAGTATCTGCCATAATATATAAAACGCAAACACCATCTTCACAAAATGGTGCTTACTTTTTTTTTTTTTGGCCCCGCTGCGCGGCTTGCAAGATCTTAGTTCCCTGACCAGGGATTGAACCAGGGCCCTCGGCAGTGAGAGCGCGGAGACATAACCACTGGGTTGCCAGGAAATTCCTGGTACTTGCTCTTAATACAGAGAGTATCATTTTTCTCTATTTTATTCTGGTCTACATTTAATTTCCTTTTTATTTTTAAAAATACTGGTCTTGTCCTACTAAATTCACTTCACCGTACTTGAATGAATTACAACCCTCATTTTGAAAAACACAACCCCAGAGCAAAGTGCAAACTCCCGGGCACAGTATGGTGGCCTCTTCAAGACATGACTGCCGATCACTCTGCAGCCTCCTTCCTGGCTGCTGCCCACCAGGGCTGTGGCAATCCAGCTGAGCTCCCACCTCCTCGGACACACCATTGTGTCCCCCACCTCCTTGTCTTGGGATGCCTTCTGCCCACCCTTGCTTCCCTCACCGCCCCCTCCAAACTATCAGCCTGGCAAATCATCTTTATTGTTCAAAACCTAACTTGTGTGAAGTCCTTTTTTTTTGGCAGCACTGCGAGTCATGCTGGATCTTAGTTCCCTGACCAGGGATCAAACCTGTGCCCTCTGAAGTGGAAGTACAGAGTCTTCACCAGGGAAGTCCCAAGAAGTCTTTTCTTATCCATTAGTCACCTGCATAGTTGAGCCACCCCTCTGTGATATCTCTGAACTCCTTATTATCCCATATTGTAATTAATGTTCTTTTTTTGGGGGGGGATTTTATTATGATATTAGGAAAATTACACTTTAAAAAGGGACATAGATATTCGCTTATAAGAAGTTAATTGTGGGCCTCTAGTTTTCTCACCCTGCCCGTGGAAAGCCACATTGGTGTGGGATTTCAGGTGTGCTAATGGACATCTGCGTTACTTATCTGCACTAGGACTCGTAGGAGGAGGTAGGAGTAACTAGCTCTAATAGCTTTCTTTTTCTTTTTCTTTTTTTGATTGAAATATAGTTGACATACAATATTATGATAGTTTCAGGTGTACTACATAATGATTTGACGTTTGCATACATTATGAAATGATCACCACAATTAGTCTAGTTACCATCTGCCCCTAAAGTTATTACAATATTACTGACCACATTCCCTATGTTGTATATTATATCCCCATGACTTAGTAATTATATAACTGGAGATCTATACCTCTTAATCTCCACCTATTTCACCCACATCTCTACCTCTCTACTTTCTGACAACCACCCGTTTGTTCTCTGCATCTAAGGGTTTGTTTTGTTTTTTTAGAATCCACATATAAGTGAGATCAAGTATCAATAGTGTTTGTTTTACTCTGACTTATTTCACTTAGTATGATACCCTCTAGATTCATCCATGTTGTTGCAAATGACAATAATTCTCTTTTTATGGCTAAGTAATATTCCATTTGAGATATATACATATATATATATATATATATATATATACACATATATATATATATATTACACCCTACTCACATGACTGACCTTCCTATATACTTGCCCCTACCCCAGCTAGTGATTGTTCTAACCTTTAGATCAGAACATCTCCACCATGATAGCTTGTCAAAGGGGCGGTGAGGGGCGTGCTCCTCTGAGAGTTTCCCTGGTAACTGATGAGCCAACATGATGTCAATTTCCCCTACACCTGGTAACCTCCCCCTCTCCAGGGGAGCAAAGACTGCCGCCATGTCCTGCCCCCTCACCGTCTGCTGCACATGGCGGGGAGTTGCTCCAGGACCTTGCTTCAGATGTGTAAGCTCCCCCATCCACTAAACCAGCGGTCCCCAACCTTTTTGGCACCAGGGACCGGTTTCGTGGAAGACAATTTTTCCACGTTCTGGGTGGGTGTGGGGAGGGTTCAGGCGGTAATGCCAGCCACGGGGAGCGATGCGGAGCCGCAGATGAAGCTGCGCTCCCTCGCCTTACGCTCACGTCCTGCTGTGCAGCCCGGTTCCTAACAGGCCGCAGACCGTACTGGTCTGCAGCCCAGGGGCTACGGACCCCTGCATTAAACCATTGATGGCTCTGTCGCTGACTCTGGGCTGTTTCTTCAGTCTTGAATCTGGGCAAGTACAGGCTTTGCGGATCTGTGGGGTGCAGCCCAGCAATTGGTGGAGCAGCCAGGAGACCAAGGAAACTCCTGTGAGCACGAGATGTTGGGACATAAGGATAGGGAATGGAAATTTGCGGGGGCTGTCCACTAACATGTGGGGCTGAAAGTTGCAGGAGTGATCCCCAAAGTTGCAGGGGAACTTCTGGGGTGGCTGTCCTTGATGAATGGGGGCCCCCAAGAGAGCACAAAGAACTCATAGACACCCCTAAGGCTGTTGCGGAGACATTGGCTGCCATTACAGTGGGGAAAAAGAAGTTAGACAATAAGGCGGTGGCCGCAGCTGTGGGCTGGCCATTGCTTTTTGTGTTAAGAAAGGCCACAGGTGCTGAGCTAACAGCTGAGGCGAAGGTTGACTTGAGTGCTGATTCCTGTTCCTCTGAAAGTGAGGCATGTGAATGTGAGTGAATATGTATTATTGTCTATGACTGTTATTTGTTTAAACTGAATTGGCTATTTAGAAACTGAAAAAAAAAAATCCCTGAAAATGGCCAAAATGGGAATCTTTTGCTGTTCTAAAACTGGTTTTTGCATATGCCATTAGAGAAAGTTAGCTTTCTAGAAGGAATGGATATTTCTCTTCCTGTGCCTTTGAGATGTAAATGACCTACCTGGGCTCTCAGGAACTTTAATCTAATCATTTGTGATCTCTAAGAGTGAAGAAAAAAAAAAAAGGCCTTTTTAAACTCTAACAGGAAAACTGAAATCTCTGGGTCATTTCAAATAGGATAAAATATTGGAACGTTAATTGCTGTCGGGTCTTTGCCTTCTTACAAGAGGAAAACTAAAGCATAAGTTTTCCAGTCAGGAAATGCTGATATGACAGAGTTCACAATTATTTGCTTCTTGGTTTTTGCTAGAGATTAAGGTTTTTAAAGGTTAAGATTATAATCAGTCATAATTCTAGTTATTGTAACCAAGTTTTTTCATTGATTACATGGTAATCAGCTGTTGAACTGTGCCTTTTTAAGTCTTTTGTCATTTATAGACAGTTATTGTACTATGATGCTATTGCAAAGTGCTTCATCTTTTTTTAATTTAATTTTTTTCTTTGAAGTATAGTTGATTTACAATGTGTTAATTTCTACTGTTCAGCAAAGTGATTCAGTTATACATATATATACCTTTTTTTTTTGGCCATGCTGCGGCATGTGGGATCTTAGCTCCCCAGCCAGGGATTGAACCTGTGCCCCCTGCAGTGGAAGTGTGGAGTCTTAACCACTGGACCGCCAGGGAAGTCCCTACATTCTTTTTTTTTTTAAATATTCTTTTCCATTATGGTTTATCATAGGATATTGAATATAGTTCTCTGTGCTCTACAGTAGGACCTTGTTGTTTATTCATTCTATATATAAAAGCTTACATCTGCTAACCCCAACCTCCCATTCCATCCCTTCCTCAATCCCCTCCCCCTTGGCAACCACCAGTCTGTTCTCTATGTCCGTGAGTCTGTTTCCACTTTGTAGATAGGTTCATTTGTGTCATATTTTAGATTCCATGTATAAGTGATATATGGTATTTGTCTTTCTCTTTCTGACTCACTTCACTTAATATGATAATCTCTAGTTGCATCCATGTTGCTGTAAATGGCATTATTTTGTTTTTTTTTTATGGCTGAGTAGTATTCCATTGTATATATGTACCACATCTTCTTTACTTGTTCATCTGTCGATGGACATTTGGTTGTTTCCGTGTTTTGGCTACTGTGGATAGTGCTGCTGTGAACATAGGGGTGCGTGTATCTTTTTGGATTAGAGTTTTGTCTGGCTATATGCACAGGAATGGGATTGCCTGATTCATATGGTAACTATATTTTTAGTTTTCTGAGGAACCTCCATACTGTTTTCCATAGTGGCTGTATCAATTTACATTCCCACCAACAGGATAGGATGATTCCCTTTTCTCCACATCCTCTCCGGCATTTGTTATTTGTAGTGTTTTTAATGATGGCCATTCTGACGGGTGTGAGTTGGTGCCTCATTGTAGTTTTCATTTGAAAAGTGCTTCATCTTTAAGAAGATTCGTAGGAAAGACCTTTTGATCAGTACAGGTCTCTGATAAATTTTAGATCATTTGGCTGGACTGGGTAAGAAATTAAAGAATCCTAATGGAAGACCTGATGGCTTCATAAAAAGTTAACAAAAGGATTGGTTACTGAGTGAACTGGTGAATAGGGTTATAATTTTTATGGTTTTTGTCTGGAATATTACTGGTTTTGATCTGTGTTTTCCAGATATAGGGAAGCCTTTTCCTCAAGTTAGTTATGACTTACAGCAATTTGGTAAACTACACCTGTGGGTAGAATTGAGATATTTTTGTTTTCTCTCTGCCTGGTCCCCCCAGAAATTGGAGACTCTTGGGTTCTGAGCAGCCTTATTAAGTGAATGGGAAAGACTCTTCTGGCAGGTGCAGGAATCTTGATATTTTGAGGACCTCTAGAAGAGAGAAATCCACCGAGGCAGGGCCTTATGGCAGGCTTTTGGCCTGCTCTGATCATTATTATTCCTTTCCGTCTACTAACTTTGTGTTTTGTTTGCTCCTCTTTTTCTAGTTCCTTTAGGTGTGAAGTTAGATTGCTTTGTTTGTTTGTTTTGAGATTTTTCTTGTTTCCTGAGGTGGACTTGTATCCCTATAAACTTCCTTCTTAGAACTGCTTTTGCTGTATCCCATAGATTTTGGATCATTGTGTTTCCATTTTCATTTGTCTTCAGGTATTTTTTGATGTCCTCTTTGATTTCTTCAGTCACCCATTGGTTGTTTAGTAGCATATTGTTAGCCTCCACATTTGTGTTTTTCACAATTCTTTTCTTGTAGTTGATTTCTAGTCTCATACCTCTGTGGTCGGAAAAGATGCTTGATATGAGTTCAATCTTTATACATTTATTGAGACTTGTTTCATGGCCCAGTATGTGTTTTATCCTGGAGAATGTTCCATGTGCACTGGAAAAGAATGTGTATTCTGCTGCTTTTGGATGGAATGCTCTCTCTCTTTCTCTCTCTCTCTCTCTCTCTCTCTATATATATATATATACACACACACATATATATATATATATATATATACATATATATATATATATATAAAGTCCATCTAATCTAATGTGTCAGTTAAGGCCTGTGTTTCCTTATTGATTTTTTGTATAGATGATATATCTATTGACGTAAGTGGGCTGCTAAAGTCCCCTACAATTATTGTGTTACTGTCAATTTCTCCCTTTTTATTTATTTATTTTTAGCTGCATTGGGTCTTCATTGCTATGTGCGGTCTTTCTCTAGTTGCAGCAAGCGGGGGCTACTCTTCGTTGTGGTGCGCAGTCTTCTCACTGCAGTGGCTTCCCTTGTTGCGGAGCTCTAGGTGCACAGGCTTCAGTAGTTGTGGCACACAGGCTCAAGAGCACAGGCTCAGTAGTTGTGGTGCACGAGCTTAGTTGCTCCGCAGCATGTGGGATCTTCCTGGACCAGGGCTTGAACCCCTGTCCCCTGCATTGGCAGGTGGATCCTTAACCACTGCATCACCAAGGAATCCCTCTCCCTTTATTTTTGTTAATATTTGCTTTATGTATTTAGGGGCTCCTATGTTGGGTTCATGTATATTTATAATTGTTATATCTTCTTGTTGGATTGATCTCTTTATCATTATGTAATGTCTTTCTCTGTCTCTTGCTACGGTCTTTGTTCTAAAGTCTATTTTGTCTGATATAAGTATCGCTACTGCAGCTTTCTCTTCATTTCCTTTTGCATGGAATACCTTTTTTCATACTCTCACTTTTAGTCTTTGTGTGTCATTAGATCTGAAGTGAGTCTCTTGTAGGCAGCATATATATGGGTCTTTTTCTTTTAGTCCATTCAACCACTCTATGTCTTTTTTTTTTTTTTTTTTTTGCAGTACGCGGGCCTCTCACTGTTGTGGCCTCTCCCATTGCGGAGCACAGGCTCTGGACACACAGGCTCAGCGGCCATGGCTCACGGGCCCAGCCACTCCGCGGCATGTGGGATCTTCCCGGACCGGGGCACGAACCCGCGTACCCTGCATTGGCAGGCGGACTCTCAACCACTGCGCCACCAGGGAAGCCCCACTCTATGTCTTTTGATTGGAGCATTTAGTCCATTTACCTTTAAAGTAATTATTGATAGGTATGTACTTATGGTCGTTTTGTGTTTTCTGGTTGTTTTTGTAACTCTTTTTGGTTCCTTCTTCTTTTGCTGTCTTCCGTTGTGATTTGATGACTATCTTTAGTGTTACTTTTGGTTCCCTTTCTGTTTTTTTGTGTGTGTATTTATTTTGATTTGTGGTTACCACGAGATTTGTATACAACAACATATACATATGATTATTTAAAGTTGATGATCTCTTAAGTTCAAATGCATTCTAACAATGCTGCATTTTTATTCCTCCTTATTCACTTTAAATTTTTTTTCACCTCATATTTTACATCATTTTTTTGTGTGTCCCTTAACTACTTATTGTGAATAAAGAGGATTTGACTACTTTTGTCATTTAACCTTTCTACTATCTTCATCAGTGGTTGATCTACTACCTTTATGTTTGCCTTTACCAATGAAACTTTTCCTATCATAATTTTCATATTTCTTGTTGGGTCTTTTCTTTTCTGCTTAGAGAAGTCCCTTTAACATTTTTTATGAAGTCGGTTTAGTGGTGCTGAACTCTTTTAGCTTATCTGTAAAACTTTATCTGTCCTTCAAATCCAAATGATCGCCTTGCTGGGTGAAGTATTCTTGTTGTAGGTTTTTTCCTCTCATCACTTTGAATATATTGTACCTCTCCTTTCTGGCCTGCAAAGTTTCTTCTGAAAAGCCAGCTGATAGTCTTATGGGAGTTCCATTGTATGTAACTAATTGTTCTTTCTCGCTGCTTTTAAGATTCTCTCTTATCTTTAATTTTTGCCATATTAATTACAACGTGTTTTGGCATGGACCTCTTTGGGTTCATCTTGCTTAGGACTCTCTATGTTTCCTAGACCTGGATGCCTGTTTCTTTCCCCAGGTTAGGACAGTTTTTATCTATTATCTCTTCAAATAAGTTTTGAGCCCATTTCTCTCTTCTCCTTCTGGGATCCCTATAATTCAAATGTTAGTATGCTTGGTGTTGTCTCAGAAGTCTCTTAAGCTACCTTTATTTTTTTAATTCTTTTTTTCTGTTCAGCTTGGGTGATTTCCATTTCTCTGTCTTCCAGTTTGCTGATCCATTCTTCTGTATTATCTAAGCTACTGTTGATTCCTTCCAGTGTTTTTTTAAATTTCATTCATTGTATTCTTCAGCTCTCTTTGGTTCTTCTTTATATTTCTAATTCTTTGTTAAAATTTTCACTGTGTTCATCCATTCTTCTCCTGAGTTCACTCTGCATCTTTATGATCATTACTTTGAACCCTTGATCATGTAGATTGCTTATCTCTACTTTGTTTAGTTCTTTTTCTGAGGTTTTTGTCTGTTTAAACATATTCCTCTGTCTCCTCATTTTGCCTAATTCTCTGTATTTATTTATTTTATTTTTCTTTCTTTTTTAAAAAAATCTGTGTTTATTTCTATGTGTTAGGTCAGTTACATTTCCTAATCTTGAATAAGTTGCCTTATATTAGAGATGTCCTATAGGCCCCAGCAGCACACTCCCCTCTGGTCACCAAAGCTATATGCTCTGGGGGTGCCCCTTACGTGGGTTGCATGGGTCCTTCTGTTGTGGTGGGGCTGAGCACTGTGGGCATGCTGGTAGGTGGGGCTGGCCCCTGGCCTTGTTGGCTGCCAGGCCCTGCCTCATGCTGTGACTGCTGGCCTCCTGGTTGAGGAGGGGTGGGTCCCAGGGCAGCTGGCTGCATGGCCTGGGGGGGTTCTCAGGGTTGGTGCTTCCCTCCCCCCATCCCCAGTGCTAATAGACTAGAGAGAGGACTCCAAGATGGTGCTTGCCAAGCACCAGTGTCCTTGTGGTAGAACAATCTCCCTAAAATGACTTCCGCCAGTGTCTATGTCCCCAGGGGGAGTCCCAGTTGCCTCCTGCCTCTCTGAGAGGCTCTCAAGGTCAGCAGGTGGGTCTGACCCAAGCTCCTTTCATATTACTGCCTGTGAACTGGAACTCAGGGTGTGTGAGATTTCACATGCGCCCTTGAAGAGCACAGTCTCTGGGGAATTCCCTGGTGGTCCAGTGGTTGGGACTCCGTGCTTCCACTGTTGGGGGCCAGGGTTCGATCCCTGGTCAGGGAACTAAGATCCCATAAGCTGTGCAGCCAATAAAAAATAAAATTATTAAAAAAAAAAGATCAGAGTCTCTGTCTCCTACATCCCTCCAGCTCTCCTGAAAGTAAGCCCTGCTAACCTTTTTTTTTTAATTTTTTAAAATTCTTTTAATTTTTTTTGTGGTACGCGGGCCTCTCACTGTTGTGGCCTCTCCTGTTGCGGAGCACAGGCTCTGGACGCGCAGGCTCAGCGGCCATGGCTCACGGGCCCAGCCGCTCCGCGGCATGCGGGATCTTCCCAGACCAGGGCACAAACCCGTGTCCCCTGCATCGGCAGGCGGACTCTCAACCACTGCGCCACCAGGGAAGCCCCCTGCTAACCTTTAAAGTCAGATGTTCTGGAGGCTCATCTTCCCAGTGCAGGAACCCCAAAGTGGGGAACCTGATGTGAGGCTTGAACCCTTCGCTCCTCGGGGAGAACCACTGCTGTCGTGATTGTCCTCCCATTTGTGGGTCACCTACCCACGGTGTGGGTCTTGGCTATACAGTATCTCTGCCTCTTCTACCCATCTCATGGTGGTTTCTTCTTTATATCTTTAGTTGTAGAAGATCTTTTCTGTTAGTCTTCAGGTTATTCTTATAGATAATTGCTCTGTTAAATAGTTGTAATTTTGATGTGCCTGTGGGAGGAGGTGAGCTCAGGGTCTTCTACTCTGCCATCTTGGCTAGGTCTCTCACAATTAATGTTCTCAGCTGTCAGCTTCTCCTCCTACCTTGTGAGCCCCTCAAGGGCAGGAAAACAGGTCTCATTCATCTTTATACCACCAGCACCTTTCTCAATATCCAGCACAAAGTCCAGGTCCAATGCATGTTTGCTGAATTGACCAAAAAATGGGAGATTTCTTTCGGTGGTGGAGGGGGAAGGCTGCTCTGATTCCCTTAGGCTGAATTAGTTCTACCTCTGCTTTGCTCCCGTAATGCTTTCCTTGAGCCTCACACAGTGGTTGTGATTAACTGCAGGCATCTGGAGCCAGGCTGCCTGGTTAAAGTCCCAGCAGTGCCACTTTATGTGTGACTCTAGAAAAATAACATAACCTTCCTGGGCCTCAGTTTCCTCATCTGTAAAATGGGGAAAACAATACAATTTACTTCATAGCATTGGTTGTGAGAATTAAATGAGTTCATTCATTTGAATCAGTACCTAAACACTCTATCAGCATAAGTTATTATGGTCTATCTATCTATTTATCTCTACTAGATTGTCAGCACCTGAAGAGAAGCTTTACCTTTCCCTTGGTGCTTTTTGTACAAGACTTGCTCAAAGTAGCCCTCCATAAATATGCTGACTTTAATTGGCAAGTCACCTGGATATCCATACCAGTATCATTTCCATATCTGGCTAGCCTAGTAATAAAGGGCAGGTCAGTGAACATCCAACCAAGTGTAACTTACTCAGGAAGACATAGCCAAAGGAAACCAAGCCTGACACATCTATTCAAGTTCTTTGAGCAATTCATCAAGCATGGCAGACAAAAGGAAACTTGTGGACTTGTTTATTAAGATTGTCAACAATTGTTTGACCAAGTTTGAACTACCCTGAGTGAGGAAAAAATGTTTTGTTATGAATATGAAGTTGGCTCTGCCCTGGGAAACAGCAAGTTGGGTTAGATGGGTACTCCTCTGTTTAAATGTGGGGTATCCCAAAGTGGAGAGCCGGGTTTCCCAAACCCCCATATAACTCAGCACCCCTTGTAGCTGCAGGAAACCAGAGACCTTTCCAGGTATTTGAGGCACAAAGGGATTGAATAAGGAATTGCTTCCTTCTAAATCTCTGGAAGAGTACAAGAGGCTTTGTGCTAGGCCTCTGGGATGACTCCTGGAATAACACTGCTGAACCTGCCTGCTAGGAGAGCTGCTGCCACCACCCCCCTTGGGGAGGTGGGAATCAGGAGGCCACCTTTGGACTGTTGATTTCCAGAAAACACCACCACAATAGCAACCCAGGGATCAGGAGGCTACTGCTGCCCACAAGCTAGTGACCGATCACTGGAACATTGCTGCAGAGAAAAAGGTTGACTCTACGACCTTGTTTGTCAGGAGCAGTCAAAGGTGGCAGGAAGATGGCCTCTGCCTCACTTCTGCCTTCTCAAGTTCACAATCCATGTCTAGCCTGTAGAACCACAGCTGCAAAGGAGGCTGGAGCATTTGGTCTTAGCTTTCCCTTCTGAGACTAAGGAAGGTACTCTAGAGGGATTGAGAGGGATGCTGGACCAGTTGATCAGTATATCCCCCATGCCCTCATTCACTGTGCTCCAGTCACTGGCTTTCTGGCTGCTGTCAGCACACACCAAACTTTTCCCCCATGCTTGGATCTTTGCATTTGCTGTTCCCTCTGCTTGGAATGCCCTTCCCAGAGATCTTCCGAGTCCTGTTAAGCATCACTTCCCCAGAGTCATTCCTCATTCAAAGACCTCCTAGATGGCCTCACCTCCCCAGAGAGACATTCCTCATACAAAGACCTCCTAGATGCCCCTCTCCACTGGCTTGGGCCTGTTTCTAAAACAGTGAATTGCAAGAGGATGGAATTACTAGGCTAAGTCTCACTATCTGGGATAAAACTCTATTATATCACCTTGCTTTATTTTATTCCTAGTACCTATTACTAACAGAAATTATTATATATACTTATCTGTTCACTTGTTTATCACTTGTCTTCCCTCCTTAGAATGCAAGTTTCATGAGAGTAGGAACTTTATTTTCTTCATCCCTGTGACCAACGTCTAACATACCTGATATATAGCATGCACTCAATAAACATTTGTTGAACAAACCACTGAAAAATAGAGAGAACATAGCACTTTGGACTTACCTCTGTTACCTGATTTACCATATAATATTGTAATTACTCCCTCACAGGCACTCTTCTTGGTTCAGAGCCAAGACTGCATCTTGTTTTTTTTATTTTTGCTTCACTTCTTAGCATAATGCCCAGCAAATAGTTGACAAGCCCTGCATTTTGATGAATGGATACATGAGAAAGAAGGCGTGAATGCACATGTTAAGGAAGAAAGGGTGTGTTTTAGGATGTAATAAAGTGGAGAAGGAGGGTGGCTATTGCAGAAAAGTGATTAAATGCTAAATAAAATCATCTCAATCAGGCCAGAAAATGCAAGAGATCCTCTGATCAGAGTGAGAGGCAGATGGGGTCAGGTTGAGTTCAAGGTAGCTAACAGGAGGCTCAGCCTGGGCAGAGGAAGATGCCAGGAGCTGAGAATCCTTGAAAAGAAGCTGCCAGGTGTCTACTAGCAGACTTGATACGGATCTCTCATTTCTTGGACACTTTTTACAACTACTTTTTCCCAATTCCTCTGGATGGGATCCTTTTGTCCCCCTAAAACTCTGAGAAGCGAGAGGGCCGTGAGTTCCATTCTCCACATCATTCATAAAATACATCTTGTCAGGGTTGTGCTATGGGGCAAGAGAAAAACCAAACATCCCCTTTTAAAAAAGATGCATTCTGGGAATTTCCTGGCGGTCCAGTGGTTAAGACTCGGTGCTTTCACTGCTGCGGCCCAGGTTCAACCCCTGGTCAGGGAACTAAGATCCTGCAAGCTGTGCGGTGTGGCCAAAAAACAAAGTGCATTTCAGTGTTGCCCCTCATTGGATAGATTTCTGAAGGGAAAAGGTAGCCTTCGTAGGAGGCAAAAGAAAATTTTAGAAAAATATAAAGCCTTAAAAAGTTTTTGATCTTTTTATATCTTTAATATGTAAGTTATTTCTGACAATCACCAAATAATTGTTTAACTCAGCCTTTTACATATACACAAACGTGCAAACACACAACATACACAAATACATACAAACATTTACAAACACAGATACACAGACACACAGAATCACATGCACGAACACACAAACCTAAAGCAACGCCCTTGTTTTTGAAACAAAATTAATACAGTCAAAAGATATTTGTAAGACCTGTTTCCCAGGGAAGAAAATCATAATTTATTGCATTTAAAAAAAATTTTCAGCATTGAAAATGGTAAAAATCTATTTTATTAACAACTGGTGAGGGGCTGAGGGAAGAAGAAGGAAGCTTAGGAGGGTTTCACCAGGCAGCTCGCCCTGTGAAAGGCTGTCCTGAAAAGTCAGGAGCTCAGCCTTCAACACCACAGCAGCCTCACCTAGGGGCCGACTCTCAGGGGCCCTCATCAACCACTTGCTGGGTGGGCAATTTGATTGGAAAAAGAAAAGTATAGCATCAGTCTGTGCCTAGAGATTGATGATAGAAGAGACCGAAGAAAGGAAAAATGAGGGCTTCAAAGGCTGAGAATAGTAGCAATCGATGTGGGGACTTCTGGGGGAAAGAAAGCAGGGGGAATGGAGACCCAAGGCCGGGAGGAAAAAAGAAGTAAGACCTACAGAAATGTTTACACACCGTGTAAACCGGTGCAAACCGGTGGGGAGACGTCAACACGGAACGAACTCTGTCCTTCGTGGGACATTGGACTTATAGGTGACAGCAGTGAGGTGGGAAAGATGCTCAGAAATATTCGGGGGTTATATGCTTAAGAGCAAGCACCTTCCGGAGCAGCCAGCAGAGGCCGTGGGAAAAGGGGAGACGCTCTTTTCTCTGGGGAAGTTGGAACCTGCTTGCTTCCTCTTGACACCACCGTTCCCCTGTGCAGAGCCCCTTCCTTCACCCTGAGGTGGAAATGATGAATACGAGTGCACAGCTCTACTGTCCCAGGGGTATCTGCACCTTCTCAGGCTCCCACCTTTCCATTTCCTCCCCTCCCTTCTCAGGGCTAAATCAAACTTTCTTCTAGGACTCAGCTTAAAGGTCTCCTCCTCCAGGAAGACTTCCCTGACTCTCCAACCTCCTTCCTTCTGTGGCCCCCGGTGCTTCCCTCAATACCTATCATACTGGGTCCAAATGGCCCTGAATGACCCCCACCCCTCACTAGGTTGGGAGCCCCTTGAAATGTGGGCTGTGTCTTACTTTTCAGGGTATCCCCCTGTTCCTAGCTCAGAGCCTGCTATGCAGTAGATACTCAGCAAACCTAGTGAAGAAACAGAGGATGGAAGGCCAGAGATCTTCACAGGGGTGGGTGACAGCTCTCAGAGTATTGCCCTTCCCAGGGACTCCTGCATTGTTTGGAAGGCTTGTTTTAGGCTTGGTAAGGTGGCGCTGGGAGATGAGGTGGTGTTTCTAGTGTCAGCAGCTGGTGCAGGGAAAAGTATTAGGGAAGGAGGAAAGGGGCAAGGAAGCTGATATTCTTGTATCCTTTGTGGGTATTTTCCCACATGTAACTGCCTACAGTCTTCACCAGAGTCTCCAGAAGTGAGTGAGAGAAAAAAGGGAGTCGAAAGAGGAGGCCAAAAGAGCAGAGTAGTAATTTGCCCGCCACCAGCCCAGCTACTGTAAGCATCATTTCGAAAACAAGCAACAACAGGCCATTCTGTTCTGCTGAGGGTACAGGCCCGTTCATTCCACAAATATTTATCGAGCACCTGTTATGTGTTGGGTGTTGTTCTCAGTGCTGGGAAAATAGCAATGAAGATAATATGGTGCTTATATTTTGGGGGGAGATAACTGTATATAGTAAGTCAGGTGATAATACGTGTTATGGAAAAAGTAAAGCAGGGTAAGTGGGTTAGAGAGGGGTGGGGGGAGGAGCTGCTTCACATAGGTTGGTCGGGAAGAGCTCTGTGATGGCTTTGGAGCAGACCCCTGAAAGAAACGAGAGGAAGCCAGTGGACCCCTGGAGTAAGAACATCCCAGGCTGAAGAGACAGGTGCAAAGGCCCTGAGGCTGGAGTGTGCTGGGTGTGTAAGAGGAACTGCAAGGCAGCCAGGGCAGCTGGAGCAGAGGGAGGAAGGACAGAATGGTTAGGGAGGAGATTGGAGGGATGACAGAGAACTGGATCACTTAGCACCAACATTCTATGATGAGGACATGGGATTTTTCCTCTGAGTGTAGTGGGGAGCCCTGGCAGGATGTGAATAGCAGAGTAGAGGGAGGAACATGATCTGACTTAGGTTTCAACAAGATCCCTCTAGCTGCTGGGTGGAGAACTGACTGCAGAGGGAACAAGGGTGGTGTCAGGGAGACCAGTTAGGATGCTGCTACTGCAACAGCCGGGGCAAAAGGCAGTGACAGCCAGGGCCAGGGCAGTGATAGGGGAGGGGATGAGAAGTGGTGGGATCTAAATGCACATTGAAGGTGGGGCCGATAGGGTTTTCTGAGGAGTTGGGTAAAGGCTGAGAGAGAGAAAGAGAACCCAAGGATGATTCCTGGGTCCTTGACCTGAGCAACTGGAAGGGTGAAGGAGGGAAAGACTGGGCGTTAGGGCAGCTTTATGGGAGAAAACCACCACAAGTATGCATTGCAACAGGTTTTGAGATAGCTATTGGGCACATGTATTACTTATCAATTGCTTTGTAACACATTACCCCCAAACATAGCGGCTTAAGAGAACACACATCTATGTCAGTTTCTGTGGGTCAGAAACCCTGGCGCAGCTGGCACAGGTCCTCTGACTCAGGGGCTCTCACCTGCAGTGGAGGTGTCCAGCTGGGGCTGTGGCCCCTCTCAAGACTCGACTTGGGGAGGATCTGCTTCCAAGCTCACTTAGGAGGCTGTTGGTAGGACTTAGGTCCTTGGGGGCTGTTGGTTAGCAACGTCCTTCCTGACCATGCCAACCTCTCCATCGAGATGCTCCCAGTGTGGCAGCTGGCCTCCCGTGGAGAGAGCGAGCAACCCTGAGGTCATCGTGGTTTTGTAACCTAATCTTAGAGATGACATCCTATCACTTCTGCTGTGTTTTATTTATTAGAAGAGGGTTGCTAGCCCAGCCTGCACTCAGGGGGAGGTGACGAGTGTGCATATCAATTGGCAGGGACCTCTGGGAACCATGTAGAGGCACCTGCCACAGCAAGGAGGCAATTGGACCAACAAGTACAGATTTCAGGGAGAGGTCCAGACAGGAGCTGTCCATATGGGGGTTACCCATGACGGGCCTGAGCCAAGACAGCTGGGAGTGACCCAGACGGAGAAGAGAAGGGGATCAAGGACTGAGCCTGGGAGCTCGTCAATGTTTGGAGGTCAGGGACATGCAGAGGGACCAGCAAAGGAGATGGAGGAGGACCAGTGATGTAGGTGGTGAATGGAGAGTGGTGGCCCTGGTGTCCCGTAGGCCAGAAGAGAAACCTGTTTGCAGGGCAGGGAGGGATCAGCTGATCAAAAGCCAGGGAGAAGTCTGGCAAGGGAAGGCTGAGCTCAGGATTGGGCAGCTTGGAGATCAGCTTAACAAGAGCTGTCTCAGTGGAGTGGAAGGAGTTCCAGAGAGAATGGGAGGCTGGGAAGTGGAGGTGGACACAGCACTTTCCAAGGACTCTTGGTGTCGAGGCACGCACAGCCTTGTATCTGAGGGCAGCAGGTAACTCTTAGCTGAGCTGATTCTTGGAACGCTGTTTCTCTCTCCACCCCTTTTGCACACACACCCCCCACACCCACCCCCACCCCCACACACGACCTTCCCACTGCTACCCCAGCTGGGACAGGGGATTAGAACCCTGAAGTTGGCCTGTTTTGTTTTTTGTTTCTGGTACCAAGTTACACATTATGAGACTAGGGTGGAGACACATGCTATTAATCCCCAGTCATCAGCTTGAGGTTCCCTAAATCCTAAAATCAGCCACCCCTAGAGGACCTGGGTTAGAAGGCAAACAGCACTAAGCAAAAGCTGATTGCTGACTGCCATCTGGTGGTCATTTTGGGACCTGGCCTGGATCTAAATCTGTCCCTCACAGGGTGGTGGGAAGAATTGAGGGAATTGTTAGAATGCCACCTGGCACAAATTGTGTTCAGTAAAACTGGGCTGCTGTCATTGTGCGCATGGTTTGGAGGAGCACGGTCAAAACAGTGTCCCTGACTTCACTCCCAACATTTTTTGAAGGAAAAGGAATTATTCTAAAAGGAGGTCCCTCTTCTTATCTTGGTAAAAGTAAGAGTGCTTCAGGGAACCAAGTAGGACAGTCATATAAGAAGTTAGATGATCTAGGGACTTCCCTGGTGGTGCAGTGGTTAAGAATCCACCTGCCAACGCAGGGGACACGGGTTCGAGCCCTGGTCCAGGAAGATCCCACATGCCGCGGAGCAACTAAGCCCATGGGCCACAACTACTGAGCCTGTGCTCTAGAGCCCACAAGCCACAACTGCTGAGCCTGAGTGCCACAACTACTGAAGCCCGCGCGCCTAGAGCCCCTGCTCTGCAGCAAGAGAAACCACCGCAATGAGAAGCCCGTGCACTGCAACGAAGAGTAGCCCCACTCACTACAACTAGAGAAAGCCTGCGCTCAGCAACGAAGAACCAGTGCAGCCAAAAATAAATTAATTAAAAAAAAAAAGAAGTTAGATGATGTAGATCCAAATCCTGATTTTGATACTATGGGACCTTGATCGTATCACTTAAGCGGCCTGAGTCTCAAGTTTCATCAAACCATAAAATGGGAACATTAGAATTAAAAACTATACAAGGTATGTTAGTTTCAGCTTCACAACAAAATGTTTAAAAATAAATAAATAAATAAATAAAACTTACCTGAGGGGGAAAAAAAAAAAAAAAAACTATACAAGGTGGGACTTCCCTGGTGGCTCAGTGGTTAAGAATCCACCTGCCAATGCAGGGGTCACGGGTTTGATCGCTGATCCAGGAAGATCTCACATGCTGCAGAGCAACTAAGCCCGCGCGCCAAAACTACTGAGGCTGCGTGCTGCAACTATTGAAGCCCGTGCGCCTAGAGCCCGTGCTCCACAACGAGAGAAGTCATCGCAATGAGAAGCCCATGCACCGCAATGAAGAGTAGCCCCTGCTCGCTGCAACTAGGGAAAGCCCGTGAGCAGCCAAAAGCAAAATAAAACGAACGAACAAACAAAACAACACAAAAACTATACAAGGTGGTAAATGTAAAGAGCTCTTATTAAAGGTACACTCCATTAGTTAATAGTAGTGGCATACCAGCTCTAAGCACTGGGGGTGTGTTGCTTTAAAATAGTGGTTCTCAACCGGGGGTAATTTTGCCCCCCAGAGAACAACTGGCAATGCATGGTGATATTTTTGTTTGTCACAAGGCTGGGGGATGCTAAAAAAAAAAAAAAAAAGGCTGGGGATGCTACTGACATCTAGTGGGTAGAGGCCAGGGATGCTGCTAGACATCCTACAATGCACAGGACAGCCCCCTATGAGACAGAATTATCCAGTCCAAAATGTCAATAGTGCTTGAGTTGAGAAATCTTGGAACTTTTTAAAAATTTTATTATTTATTTATACATTTATTTATTTTATTTATTTATTTTTGGCTGCACTGGGTCTTCGTTGCTGGGTGCGGGCTTTCTCTAGTTGCGGTGAGCGGGGGCTGCTCTTCATTGTGGTGCACGGGCTTCTCATTGCGGTGGCTTCTCCTGTTGCGGAGCACGGGCTCTAGGCGTGTAGGCTCGGTAGTTGTGGCTCGTGGGCTGTAGAGCACAGGCTCAGTAGTTGTGGCGCACGGGCTTAGTTGCTCCACGGCATGTGGGATCTTCCTGGACCAGGGCTCGAACCCGTGTCCCCTGCATTGGCAGGCAGATTCTTAACCACTGTGCCACCAGGGAAGCCCGGAACTTTCTTAAATGGGGATTCTTCTTGCCGTGTTATGAACCAACATGAGGAACTGCTTTCTGAACATTATGAGGAAAGCAGAGTGATGCATGAAGTTGGAAAGGGGGTCTACAGTTATATGCAGGAGTAAAATGAGGCTCCAGATTACTGTGCTCTGCGACATGGTAGCCACAAGCCAGCCACGTGTGGCTATTGAAACTGAAAGTAATTAAAACCAAATAAAATTTTAAATTTGATTCCTAGATTGTAATAACCATGTCCCAAGTGCTCAGTAGCCACATGTGGCTAGTGGACAGCACAGATGTAGAACTGTTCCATCAGCGCAGAAATTTCTATCAAATAGCGCTGCTCATAAAGGATTCAGCAGAACCAGGCATCAGTGGGCAATCCACAAGAGAAAAGTGCAGAGAGGAGGGTACAATGAGAGACAACAGGATACAGCAATGAGATGGTTAAGTAAGCACAAGGGCGGTCTATAATTAAATGCCAAAACAAGTCACAAATACACATGTATAATAACTGATCCACGCAACCCTCCCTCCCCCAAGGGTCATTCTTAAGCGCATAAAACTCGAGAAGCCGGAAAAGGCAAGGAGAATCAGCAGAAGGCAGGCAGGGAAGGGCAAGCCACCGCTGGGGAGCGCTGTCCCTCTCTCTCCCTTCTTCCTGGCACAGTTTAGTTTAACTTGTGGGACAAGGTTCCCAGCCCGACAGGTGACCACGAGTCAACTGTACCGACAGAGGAGCGTTTGCGGCGGCCTGTCTTGCTTAAAGCCTTGAGGTCCTTGTAAAGGGAGTACGCATACTTGGTGACGAAGGACAGACAGAAGAAGTGCAGGATCATTCGGGAGACCTGGAAAATCAAGTGCAAGTACCTCAGCTCCTTGAACTGCTCTTTGATGGTCCCGTTGGTGAGCAGGACCACGGAGAAGCTGAGGAGCTCATAGGTGATGATCCACATGATGTAACACAGCAGCCCCACGTAGTTGCTGATGTGGATGCAATAGAGGAACAAGGAGCTGACCATGAGGGTGATGGTGGATAGGCAGATGTTGATGTGCTTCTTGTAGGTCGTGACCCAAGAGACTAGCTCAGACTTTGTCTCCTTGTAGATGCTGAAGTTGTCCTCGTAGCCGATGTATGCAACCTCGTTCACTTCAAAGATGAGGAACTGGATGGTGTTGAGGATACAGAAGATGCCCACCATGAAGGAGAACTTCTTGTCATTCATTTTATACTTGTTTTACCGGAGCATCGGCTGCAGAAAAAAAAAAAATTGTGGAGATACCTGACAAGAGGGCAGTGGCTAGCCCAGGACAAATCCTCAAGCCACTAGATGTAAATGGAAGAGCTAAGAGTAATAAGGGTATATAGACAGACAATGGGCTGGAAGTCAAGGGACACGGGCTCTGACGCTGCTCTGGCCTCACTAGCTACAGGTGAGCACATCACTGGGAAGTGAGGGCATCACTGGCTTGGAATAATCTTCAGGTAGCTCTGCTCTTCCAGCAGCAGCCATGCTTTAAGGTGGCACAAAGGGTACTCCTGTTGGTGTCAGGCTTGTGGGAATTAGGAAGTTCCTGTATCTGGAATAATGGTAGAGTCAGTTCTGGGCTCCTACTGGGATATTCGTTTCTCCGAAGAAACACATTTTCTCAGAAAACTAGCATGGCTTCTCAAGGGCCTAGAATCATCCCTGACCTTCCCCTTGGCCCCTTTTTCTTCCCTTCCAAGCCCTTAAAAATGTAATTTCCCTGAGTTACTCCCTGGGTCTGACCCAGAATTGTCCCAAGTCACAGGATTCAGCCAGCAGTGAATGGAATGGGAGAAGGTTTACGGATCCAAGGCTGACTATCTCGTTTGCCCAGGGTGAAGGTGCCACAACGATAAGCCAGGTCGTTCAGGTGAAAATCTAGCAGGCCGACCCCCAGCTGCAACCTAGGTTAGACCTGAACTCTAGAGGCTGGCTCCAGCCAGGGTGGAGCTGCCTAGCTCCCGCGTAGACCTGTTGAAGGTATTTATGGCGGAGGGCCCAAGGCTGTGGTAGGGCAGGCCCTGGAGCAATCGTCCCTCCCAGATCCTATCGCCTTCTTACTGGCTCCCAGTTGGGAGAACTCCAGAGCAAAGCTGCCTCCTCTTCATTCCCCACACTGGCCAGCTACCACTGTGAGGGCAGAGAGGGGCAAGAGTCACACACGAGGGGAACGCGTGCAGGCCTCTGGCTGATGTGTTTCCGATGAGGGACAACCAGTTGGAAGCTCGGCATGGTTTCCTTCTAAGGTCGCTGGACAGGGCTCCTCTTCAGTCCTGTCAGAGCACAGACAGGCTGCCATCCGCCTCCCTCCAGCCTTCTCCTCGCTCACTCTATCAATCCCAAATATTCTTTTTTTTTTGTCAGTAGCAATTGTTTTATTGCTATGATAAAATATACATAACATAAATCTTACCATTTTAACCCTTTTTCAGTGTCCCATTCAGCGGCGTTAAGTACATTCATACTGTTGTGCGAGCATCACCACCCCCCACCTCAACTTTTTCATATTCTCCAAGAAAGAACTCTGTACTCATCAGACACTAATTCTTCCTCCCTCATCTCCCGCCAGCCCCTGTTAATTCTACTTTCTGTCTCTATAAATCTGACTACCTCTAAGTACCCCATATAAATTGAATCATACAGTATTTGTCTTTTTGTGTCTGGCTTACTTCACAGCATAATATTTTCTTTTTTTAGGTTTAAAAAATTTTTTATTGGAGTATAGTTGACTTACAATGTTGTGTTAGTTTCTGCTGTACAGAAAAGTACATCATTTAGACATATATCCACTCTTTTTTAGATTCTGTTCCCATATAGATCATTACAGAGTATTGAGTAGAGTTCCCTGTGCTATACAGTAGGTCCTTATGAGTTATCTATTTTATGTATAGTAGCATGTATATGTCAATCCCAATCTCCCAGTTTATCCTTTCCCCCACCAGCACAGTATTTTCAAGGTTCAGCCCAAATAGTTTTACACCTTATTCCCCACCAACCTCCCAACTATGTGTGACTCCACAGTTCAGTCCTTGAGACACAGACCTCTCACTGCACCCCAGGCCCTGAAGGGTCCCATGTGGGGTGGGAGAGGCAGTGTGCTGGCCGGTGGATAGCTGCACCGATACTTCCCTGTCCGCATCAACTAAACCTCATCCCTACTCACAGAGCAGCTTCCAGAGCATTTAAGAAAAATCTTTCTTGCTCCTGTGGGGGCCATGCGTCAGAAAGGGGGCAAACGTGGATGCAAGCAGAGAAGTTGAGAGGCTGTTGAAAGAAATGGAGTGAAGAGGGATGTGGGGTTGTGTGTTTGGGGCCTGGGGCTATGCGAGAAGGAGTCTGGAATGAGCACCTGGGTGGAGGGTGGCCCATGCACTGAGCTGGAGAGCATGGAGGAAGGAATTATTTTTCCTTATTATGGGGGTGGGGAAGATGATGAGGACATTTTGGGAAATGGTGGGTTTGAATTCCCCTGGGACATCCAAATAGACATGTCGACCATGAAGTCACCTCCATCAACCTGGAACTCAGAGGGAATCTGAGCATTTGTTTTTGAAATATAACTTGGCTGGATATAGGATTTTTGATTAACAGTGGTTCAGGGGAGCACTTTGAATATGCTATTCTCCCACTACCCTCTGGCTTCCATTGTTTCTGCTGAGAAATCAGCTGTTAATCTTATTGGGATTCCCTTATTAAGTGACGAGTGACTTATTTCCTATGCTGTTTTCAAGGTTTTCTTCTTGACGTTGACTTGAGCATTTTTACTGTGCAGTGTCTGCTTGTGGATCTCTTTGATTTATCCTAATTGAAATTCATTGAGTTTCCTGGATGTGTAGGTTAATCTTTTTCAATAAACTTGGGAAGTTTTCAGCCATTTTTTTTCTTAAAATATTTTTTCAGTTCCTTTCTCTCTCTCCTCTTCTTCCAATACTCCCATTATGCATATGTTGGTTGGTATGCTTAATAATGTCCCACATTTCTGTGAGGCTCTGTTTATTTTTCTTCACCTCTTTTTCTCTCTGTTCAGAAAAACAGATTGCATAATCTCTACCACTTATCTTCACTAATTATTCCCTCTGCCACTTCACACCTACTGCTGAGCTTCTCTAGTGAGTTTTTCATTTAAGTTATTGTACTTTTAAACTCCAGAATTTCCATTTGGTTCTTTTTTTATAACTTCTATCTCTTTATTGATATTCTCTATTTGATGTGAAATTGCCATTGTATTTTCCTTTACTTTTTAAAATTATGGTGGGACTTCCCTGGTGGCTCAGTGGTTAAGAATCTGCCTGCCAATACAGGGGACACAGGTTCGATCCCTGGTCCAGGAAGATCCCACATGCCTTGGAGCAACTCAGCCCGTGCGCCACAACTACTGAGCCTGTGCTCTAGAGCCCATAAGCCACAACTACTGAGCTTGTGTGCCACAACTACTGAAGCTCACGCACCCTAGAGCCCACGCACCACAACTACTGAGCCCATGAGCCACAACTACTGAAGCCCAAGCTCTCTAGGGCCCATGTGCCACAACTACTGAGCCTGCATGCTGCAACTACTGAAGCCCGCATGCCTAGAGCCCGTGCTCTGCAACAAGAGAAGCCACCACAATGAGAAGCCCATGCACCACAATGAAGAGTAGCCCCCACTCACTGCAACTAGAGAAAGCCCACATGCAGCAATGAAGACCCAATGCAGCCAAAAATAAATAAAAAATTAATTTGTATTCTGTACCCTGGTGCCAAATAGTAATACAGAGACAGAATTTCAGAGGAAAGAGAAAGAGTAGCTTTATTTCTTTGCCAGGCAAAGAGGGAACACAGTAGGCTAGGCCTCAAAAACTGTGCCCCTTCCCTGGGGAATAGGGAGAGGTCTTATAGACAGGGCTTGTGGTGGGGGGTAGGTGATAAGGATCAAGGCAGTGTTGGGCTTGCATTCTTCTGATGGGTTGATGGTGAGGTAAGTAGGGGTCAGCATCATCAACCTTCAATTTTCAACTCCTCTGGGGTCCACATGCTTGTGGGCAGCATACCATCATTAATCGTTACCTTCTCCCACCTGGAGGGGGTTTCAGTATCTGAAAAACAGCTCAAAGATATCTTTGTGTGACCTTATCCCAAGGCTGCACTATTGTTTCTCTTGACTGTTTGTTTCTCCCTTGTCTGGCATCCCCTCCCTTTCCTAAATAACAACTGCTTGAATCTGTCCATTGGAAGTCGGGGAAGGTAATGGAGGCTGAATGAAGGCTATTTCCAGTAATCAAAGAAATGGGGGACACAGAAAGGCTTTGTGCCCAGGAGCCCCACAGGGCCCTGCTCAGTGTCACTGGCTGGATTATTTTAGTAAATTACATTCTTCCCCCCACCCCACCCCCTCACCACCCAACACCCACATGTGAAGCCTCTGATGTTGCTTCTCATAGAGGTGCAGCTTAGGATATGCCCACAGTGATTCTAGGATAACAGTGGTTTTGCCAGAACTCTTCCCCCTCTTTCTTTGACCACACCCAGCTGTTAAGGCCTACTAATTGCTGGCCGATTGCCCTATTGTTTTCAGTACTGCCATGGGGCATAAATTGCGCCATAGACCATCCAATCAAATTCAGTCTCCTCTGAAGTAATATTTCCAGAAGTCAGTGTTTGATGTTTGTTCTGACCCCAGGAGGGCTTCTTCCAATTGTTTCTTTCCCCACTTCTCTCTTGAAAACTAGCTAGCCTACAGTTTAGCCTGAATCTTCCTGTGTGATCTATACATCTCTCAATTGCCTTTTGCCACAACTGTCACTATTTAGAACACCTTTAGGCTTGAACTTCTTGCTCTGTTGTAAAAACCAGTTCCTTTGGGGGAGAGATTGCAAATATCTGTTTTATGGCTTACTTCTCCCCTGCCTCAGCCAAAACCTCTGGTCCACGGCTCTGGCGTTGGGGGAGGGGACAACTGTATGCTTCTGTCTTAGTGATACTCCTGCTTTAGGAGCTGAGTGCTCTGTGGGAAAGGGAAGACAGTAGTCTGGGGTCTTCCTGGCTTGCCTCTCCTGTCATTGGAACCACTACCTTACAACCTGGGGCAAGGGCAATTGGGACCCCAGTATTCTCAGTGGTGCCACACCTAAGGTAATGCCTCCATCCCGTGAGTAGGGACTAGGCATCAGAAGGGAGCCCCTACCTCTTAGCCTCAGCAACAGGTACCTGGGACACAAGGTGAGAAATGCCAATGTCTGGCTCCTCCTGGGAAGGAAACCCTGACTGGGGGGATAAGGGAAAGGGAACCCTGTGTTCTTGGCTGCATCAATCTGGAGTAGAGTTTCTACTGGCTGAGCTGGGAGAGGGGCAGAAAGAAGTGGTTTTGAAACCATGTAACTCAGATTGGGACTTGAACCCATGGCCTTTTTTTTTTTTTTTTTTGCGGTATGCGGGCCTCTCACTGTTGTGGCCTCTCCTGCTGCAGAGCACAGGCTCCAGACGCGCAGGCCCAGCGGCCATGGCTCACGGGCCCAGCCTCTCCGCGGCATGTGGGATCTTCCCGGACCGGGGCACGAACCTGTGTCCCCTGCATCGGCAGGCGGACTCCCAACCACTGCGCCACCAGGGAAGCCCCCATGGTCTTTTAACTGAGATCACACCTGGTCTCAAGACATAATGAAGTTCAGGGACCTCCCTGGTAGAGCAGTGGTTAAGAAACCACCTGCCAATGCAGGGTACATGGGTTCGAGCCCTGGTCCATGAAGATCCCACATGCCTCGGAGCAACTAAGCCCATGCGCCACAACTACTGAGCCTGCGCTCTAGAGCCTGTGAGCCACAACTACTGAGCCCATGTGCCACAACTACTGAAGCCTGTGCACCTAGAGTTCTGCAACAAGAGAAGCCACTGCAATGAAAAGCCTGCCCACCGCAACAAAGAGTAGCCCCTGCCCACTGCAATTAGACAAAGCCCACACACAGCAATGAAGACCCAACACAGCCAAAAATAAATAAATAAAATAAAATAAATAAATTTATATATTAAAAAAAAAGATGACAATAGTGGGCTTCCCTGGTGGTGCAGTGGTTAAGAATCCGCCTGTCAGTGCAGGGGACACAGGTTCGATCCCTGATGCAGGAAGATCCCACGTGCTGCAGAGCAACTAGGCCCGTGTGCCACAACTACTGAGCCTGCGCTCTAGAGCCTGTGAGCCACAACTACTGAAGCCCACGTGCCTAAAGCCCGTGCTCTGCAGCAAGAGAAGCCACCGCAATGAGAAAACCTGCACACCACAACGAAGAGTAGCCCGCGCTCGCCGCAACTAGAGAAAGCCTGTGCGCAGCAACGAAGACTGAACACGGCCAAAAATAAATAAAATAAAATAAAAACATTTATTAAAAAAAAAGATGACAATACTACCTAAAGCGATCTACAGATTCAATGTAATCCCTATCAAAGTCCCAACAGGATTTTTTTTAAGAAATAGAAAAATCCATCCTAAAATTCATATAAGATCTCAAGGGACCCCCAATGACCAAAACATCCCAAAATTCATATAAGATCTCAAGGGACCCCCAATGACCAAAACAATCTCAAAAAAGATGAACAAAGTTGAGGGTCTCACACTTCCTGGTTTCAAAATGTATCACAAAGCTATATTAATCAAACAGTGTGAATGTCTGGCATAAAGGCAGACATACAGACCAATAGGATAGAATAGAGAGCCCATAAATAAACTGTTGCATATATGGTGTTATGGACAAAATTGTGTCCCCCACCCCAAAATCGATATGTCGAAGCCCTAACCCCCAATGTGACTGTATTTGAAGAGACGGCCTTTAGGGAGGTCATAAAACTTAAATGTTGTCATAAGGGTGGGGTTCTAGCCCAGTAAGATTGGTATCCTTATAAAAAGACAAAGAGATACCAGAGAGCTCACTCTGTCTCCCAACCTGTGTACAGAAGAAAGACCATACGATGACACAGAGAGAAGGTGGATATCTTCAAGCCAGGAAGAGAACTCTCACCAGAAACTGAATTTGCTGGCACCTTGATCATGTATCTCTAGCCTCTGTTTTTTAAGCCACCCAGTCTATGGCATTTTGTTATGGTAGATTGAGCAGACTAATACATATGGTCAAATGATTTTCAGCAGGGTGACTAGACCATTCAACGGGGAAAAGGACAGTCCTTCCAACAAATGGTATTGGGAAAACTGGGTATCCACACACAAAAGAAGGAAGTTAGACCCTTACCTCACACCATATACAAAAATTAACTCAAAATGAGTCAAAGGGCTAAATCTAAGAGTTAAAACTATGAAACTAAGGGGAAAGCTTCATGACATTGGATTTGGCAATGATATCTTGAATATGACACCAAAAGCATAGGGGAAAAAAGGAAAAAAAAATAAATTGGACCACACGAAAATGAAAAACTTCCATGCATAAAAGGACACATCAAGGGACTTCCCTGGTGGTCTAGTGGGTAAGACTCTGCGCTCCCAATGCAGGGGGCCTGGGTTCGATGCCTGGTCGGGGAACTAGATCTCGCATGCATGCTGCAACTAAGAGTTCACATGCCACAACTAAGAAGCCCACATGCCGCAACTAAGAGCCCACATGCTCCAACCAAAGATCCCACATGTCGCAATGAAGATCCAGCATCCTGCAACTAAGACCCTTTGCAGCCAAAATAAATAAATTTTAAAAAAGGACACATCAATAGAGTGGAAAGGCAACCCATAGAACAGGAGAAATTATTTGCTAATCAAATATGTGATAAATAAGAATGTATAAAGAACTTCTATAACCCAACAACAGCAACACAAATAACCTGATTAAACATGGGCAAAGGACTTCAGTGGACATTTCTCCAAAGAAGATATACAAGGACCAATAAACACATGAAAAGATGCTCAACATCACTAAACATTAGGGAAATGCAAATTAAAAACAGAGTGAGATACCACCTCATACCCATTAGGATGGTTACTATCAAAAAACCAAAATAATAAGTGCTGGGGAGGTTGTGGAGAAATTAGAATCTTTGTGCACTGTTGGTGGAATGTAAAATAGTACCTCTGTGGAGGAAAACAGTATGACAGTTCCTCTAAAAATTAAAAATAGAATTATCATATTTCCAGCAACTCCACTTCTGAGTATATACCCACCAGAAGAATTGAAAGCAGAGATTCAAACAGATACTTGTATACCAACGTTCACAGCAGCACTAGTCACAATAGCCTAAAGTTGGAAACTACCCAAATGCCCGTCAATGAATGAATGGATAAATAAAATGTGGTGTATTCATATAATGGAGTATTACCCAGCCTTAAAAAGGAAGAAAATTCTGACCCATGCTACAACACAGATGAAACTTGAGGACAACCATAGTCACAGCAGCATTATTCACAATACCCAAAAGGTAGAGGCAACCTAAATGTCCATCAACAGATGAATGGAATATATATTATATATATATTCCAATATATATACTATATATATAATATGCGTATTCATATATATATAATGGAATACTACTCGGCCATAAAAAATAATGAAAATTTGTCATTTGCAGCAACATGGATGGAACTGGAGGGTATTATGCTTAGTGAAATCAGACAGAGAAAGACAAATACTGTATGTTTTCACTTATATATGGAATCTAAAAAATAAGACAAACTAGTGAATAAAACAAAAAAATGGGCAAAAGATTTGAACAGACACCTTACCAAAAAAGATATAAGAATGCTAAATAAGCACATGAAAAGATGCTCAACATCATTTGTTATTAAAGAAATGAAAGTTAAAACCACAATGAGATGCCACTATATACTCACTCTCTCTCTCTCTCTCTATGTGTATATATATATATATATATATATATATATATATATATATATATTAGAATGGCTAAAATGAAAAATGTATTGTCTATACGAAGTACTGGCAAGGATGTGAAGGAACTGGAATTCTCATACACTGGGAGTATAAAATGGTACATCCCCTCTGGAAAAAAGTTTGCTAGTATCTTAAAAAGTAAAAATGGTATTTACTCAAGATAAATGAAATCATAAATCCACACAAAGCCTTGTACACAATTGCTTATAGTGTTCTTATTCATAATTGTCCCAAACTACAAACCACTCTATGTCTTTCAGTGGGCAAATGGATAAACAATCTGTGGTACATTCATGCCGTGGCATACTACTCAGCAATAAAGAATGAACTATCAATATACATAATGACATGGGTGACTCTTTAAGGTCTTAGGCTGAGCAAAAGAAGCCAGGCCAAAAAAAAAAAATAAAGATTATATACTGTATGATGCCATTTATGTAAAATTCTAGAAAATGCAAACTAATATATAGGGACAGCAAATCAGTGCCTTGTGATGGCGGGGGTGTGTGGTGCAAGAAGGGGCAGGAGACAGGGATTAGGAGGAAACTTTTGGGGGTGATACCTGTGTTCACCAATTCAATTACAGTGATGGTTTCACTGGGATATACTAGTGTCAAAACTCATCAAATTATATTCTTTAAACATGTGCTGTTTACTGTATGTCAATTATACCTCAAGAAAGCTATTAAGTAAACAGACACTTAACATAATGTCTAATGTTTGAAGTAGAGGTTTGCTTGGTTTGTCTTCCATTCTGGTTTAAACTGCTTCTGACAATTTCTGAACCTGAATTCAAAGTGAAGTTTGTTGTTATGTGATAGTGTGTAATCTTGTACTGTCTTATGTGGTTGGCTAATTGATTCATAGACATGATTTCGTTTCTCCCACTAAACTGAAAAGTCCTCAAGGCCAGGCCTCATATTTTATACTTTTCTGTATCCTCCTGCAGTGTCCAGCACAGTGACAGAAAAGTTTAACAAATACCTTTTGATTAACCACAAGTGTCTTTTGTGCTCCTTGAAAAATGTGGGGGGTGGGGAGTCAAGACAGAAAATGAAGTATGATTTTTCTCTATTTTTATTCTTTCACTTATCTGGAATATAGTATAGAGGACATGGGGGGAAAACCGTAACACAAAGCGACCTCAAGGCCCCAACACTATTCTTTGCGCTACGACACTCAGATATAAATACAGGTTTGCCTGTCGCTGGGTTAAATCAGAGAGCTGTGGGTTGAAGGCTGATGAAGATATACCAAGATGAAAGGATTGCCAGACTGCAATTCAGTTTGATTTCATTCCTCACCCTCTTCGTTTTGACCAATAAGGAGGTAATGACAAGACAAGGAAAGAGGAACTCACAGAGTGCTTGATAGTAACAGTGTCCTTTAACTAAACATCCTTAATGAGCAGCGTGTTCCAGTTGTGACTATAATCACTTTTCTCTCCGTATCCCCCCAAAAGAGTGGCAGTAGAGTCTCTGCTTGCTGAAAAGTGAAAGAGATGGAAACTGAACTACCATGAGAACCTGGGAGATCTGCCTATCACGGAAAAGGGCCAACGTCGTTCACTATAGTGGCCGGTGGGTAAAGTGTATTATCTGTGATTTCCGCCGTGGGAATTCACTGCCTATAGAAATACGTCTGTTGTAGGAAATGATATTGCCCTGGCTTTGATTTTCGTAGATCATGTAGGCATAGGTGATGACAAAGTACATCCAAAAACAGTGCACCAATATACGGGACACCAAACCAAACCAGCGCATGATTCTGACCTCTCCAATGTTAGAATCATCATTGGTAAGCGTTTGTACTACAATGTTTACAGTTTCATAGAAAAAGATCCAGATGATGTAGATCACCAGGCCCTTGTACATACGGGCATATACTGAGTATAGGAGCAAGAAGCAGATGATGATGGTGATGAAAGATAGGAAGAAGACGATAGTCAAACTCCAGCAGATCATGAACTGTTTTATCAGGATACTTGTACTCTTGGTCTGTGGGGTAAGCTCAGTGCAATTGCTTCTCCTTAAGTACTTCTGTTCGAAGATGAGGTACAAGTCGATGGCCATGATGGTAAAGACCCCTGATAACATGGAGCCCATTTTGGCAGTCATCCCACACCAGTGCTGCCGTCTCATGCTGAGACCTCCTGTGAAGACAAATAACATGGGGGAGAATTCTGATTCCTGCCAATGTGGTAAATTACCAGGGTTTCTGCCTCCTTCCCCAAATTCACTTGGAGAAACAATAGAGAGAAATATGGAAACCAGGCAGTAACAGCTTTGAGAAAGACAGAAGACTGTTTAAAATTAATTGGGAGCGTGAGTGGGGAGGAGGGAGATGAAGTCTGGGCCTTGGTGGCAGTGAGCAGATAAATTGGAGAAGTGGCTCTCAATGCCAGCTTCACATTACAGTCACTGAAAGTCAGCACCCCACACCAATTAGAACATTCTCTGGGTAGGACCCAGGTATCAGTATTTTTAAAAACCTCCCTGTGATTTTCATATGTAGGCAGTATTGAAAAACACTGAATAGAAAAACTTAGTTTACATATTTTTAAAATTTATTTATTTATTTTTGGCTGTAGGCTTCTCTAGTTGAGGCACGTGGGCTTAGCTGCAGTACGTGGGATCTTAGTTCCCAGACCTGGGCCCCCTGCATTGGGAGCGTGGAGTCTTAACCACTGGACTGCCAGGGAAGTCCCAGAAAAAGTTAGTTTAAATTATGCTCTTATCTCTTCCAGCATTGCTTTGGGCAACCATTGCTGCCCCCTGATGGGGAAAATTGGCCGCATTATCCAGACATTGAGTACAGGTATCACAGGAGAAAAATCAGGGTAGCGCAATAGCCCTGCTGGGGTGAGTTGATGAAGACAATTAGGCTTTGAGCAATCACTCCTCCACTACATACCAAAACTTAAGGAATACAATGAAAGACGTACTTTAAGGGAAATTTAGAAACTTAGAATAGAATAGCCTTATCATGGAAAAAGAAAAGGCAATAATGAACTAAGCATTCAACCCAAGAAGTAAGGGGGCAAAAAAACAACCAAGGATAAGAACAAAAAACAAAGGAGGGAGAAAATATATAACAGAACAGAAATCAATAAAAAGGAAGAAAAGATAAAGCAGAGGGTCTTCTGATTGCTAAGGTTATTGGGGCCAACTTGTTGCCAAAAAAAAAACCCCAACAACTAAAAACTGCTGTATAAAATAGTTTAAAAATATTCTTGAAAGCACAGAAGAGATGACAAGATAAGAGGTAGGAGACCAAAGACTATAGGAATTCAGGAATTGGGACAGGTAAGCAAACATGAAAGTCAAATTTGCTCTGAGGGTATTTGCCAATCTGGGCAAACTTGAATTTCATTATGAGAACTCTGTAGGGTAAGGAGGAATGAAATTAAAGCTCAGCGTCCACCAAGGTGGGGAGTCTATTTTTTTTAAATTAATTAATTTAGGCTGTGTTGTGTCTTCATTGCCGTGTGTGGGCTTTCTCTAGTTGCTGCAAGTGGGGGCCGCTCTTCGTTGCGGTGCACAGGCTTCTCATTGTGGTGGCTTCCCTTGTTGCGGAGCACAGGCTCTAGAGTGCAGGCTCAGTAGTTGTGGTTCACGGGCTTAGTTGCTCCACAGCATGTGGGATCTTCCTGGACCAGGGATTGAACCCATATCCCCTGCGTTGGCAGGCAGATTCCCAACCACTGAGCCATCAGGGAAGTCCTGGTGGGGAGTCTATTAGAAGGCCTTCCCTGTATTAGTCATGGCCACAAAGGTCTATGATTAGAGTAAAGGGGAATCAGAAGTAAACTTACCCCCACATCTTGTCCCAAGAGACTCCAAGGAAAGTGAACTTAGTACTACACTGAACATATGCAGGGGCTGCGGGGGGCAGGGGGAACTCTCCTTGAGACTTTGTAACCATAACTAACATTTTTATAGATTTGTAGCCCAAATTACATGAAGTATTCAAAAAAACTTTTAAGTCTAGTTTAAAGTAGTCCTAAACTGAAGTGTCTCTAAGTGCCTGGCAGAAGCAAACTCAGGCCTTCTCTGGAAGGATACATCTTTGTGCTGGTCCTCAAAGTATCACCATCAGTAATTTTTCAGGGACAATGACTAGTACATAGTGAAAAATAACTGAGCATACAAGGAACAAGGCACTGTGAGAACCAGCAGAAATAACAGAACTGCAAAAATACCACATTATTAAACAATTATGATTAGGACATTTTTTTGAATTATTTAAAATTTTTATTTTATTTTTAATTTTGGTAAAATACATGTAAAAAAACCTACCATCTTACCCATTTTAAAGTATAAAATTTTATACTTACAATAGTCATCCTAGTGGCTAACAATGAGGACATTAGAATTAGAGAAGTTAGTTAATTTATTTTGTCTAAAGCTGTACATCTGGTCAGTAGCAAAATCAGGATTTGAACTCACACCTGCCTGGCTCTAAAACCAGTCTTAACACTCAACCCACTTGTGCCTTATCTGCCTCAGAGATTTGTGAGCTCAGAGACTCTATTTATCCCACAGCTCCTAACAGAGGGTCTTGACTAGAAAAGAGCCTTGATTAGAGCAGACCCTTTACTAGCTTCCTTCTCCTTATTCTTTTTTTTTTTTAATATTTATTTATTTATTTGGCTGCATTGGGTCTTTGTCGCTGCATGCAGGTTTTCTCTAGTTGCGGCAAGCGGGTGCTACTCTTTGTTGCAGTGCGCAGGCTTCTCATTGCGGTGGCTTCTCTTGTTGCAGAGCACGGGCTTTAAGCGCACGGGCTTCAGTAGCTGTGGCGCACAGGCTCAATAGTTGTGGCTCGTGGGCTCTAGAGCACAGGCCCAGCAGTTGTGGCACGTGGGCCTAGTTACTCCACGGCATGTGGGATCTTCCCGGACCAGGGCTCGAACCCGTGTGCCCTGCGTTGGCAGGCGGATTTCCAACCACTGCTCCACCAGGGAAGTCCCTCCTTCTGCTTATTCTTAAATGTTCTTCCTCAGTGCACAAACCAAGACGCTCTTCTTACTTTATACTCTCTTCCTAGGTAACGTCACTTATTCCCGTGGTTCAGTTGCCATCTACACACTGACGACTCCCAAGTCCAGTCCAGTCTTCTACTTGGAGATCCAAACTGGCACACTAAACTCTTCTGCCTCCATTTGGGAACTGTCTTTGGACTGCTCAAGCTCAATATGTTCCAAACTGAGCTTACGATTTCTCCCACCCCACCCTCACCTACTGCTACGACCTTCTGATATTTCAGTAAATATCAGCGTCCACCTGCCCATTTCCCCATGTACCTGCCTTTCTGTCATCCCCTACATTGAAAAACACTATGTTCCATTTACCCTCCCTCCTACATATCTCTCGAATCAGTTATTGTTTTTCCCATCTCCACTGCCACCACCATAGCCCAATCACCACCATGTCTGCTCTGTGATTAACACTACTTATGCGGTTGTAGTCTTGATATAATCATGCATGGTGACCCAGCCATGTTGGGAGTTTGTGAGGAAAGGCAGTGCTTATGTGTGTATGGGATAAGAAGTCCTCACTATCATGATGGGAAGTCAATAGATAATGTCTAAAAATGATTAATCAAGAAATAGCAGTATAAGTATGTAATTTAGAGATAAAGAGGTACATAGGAGGGGAAATAGAAGAATTGATGTGGTTGCCTGTGGGAAGTATGACTAGGGGTGAGGGGAGTACAGAGGACTGAAGTTTTTATTATAAGCCTTTAAGTATTATTACTACACTTATATAATTTTAATAAAAATAAATTTATGAAGATATAGTTGTTCCATGAATTCCTAATAAATCCAGATCATTAAATAAATCCCACTGGCTCCCTTTTGGCTGGTGTAACTTTAATACAATATGTTCGTAGCCCCAGAAATGGTTTGCTGGCCTCATGGGAGCAAGGTTTGCTGGATAACTCTGTGGTAGTCTGAACCAAGAGCTAAAAATGTTACCATGGAAAGTAGTTGGTGATAGTGCAAAGTCTTTTCTGTTTAATTAATTAATTAATTTATTTATTTTTGGCTGTGTTGGGTCTTTGCTGCTGCGCGTGAGCTTTCTCTAGTTGCAGCAAGAGGGGGCTACACTTCGTTGAAGTGCGCGGGCTTCTCATTGCGGTGGCTTCTCTTGTTGCGGAGCATGGGCTCTAGGCACGCAGGCTTCAGTAGTTGCGGCACATGGGCTCCGTAGTTGTGGCACACGGGCTTAGTTGCTCTGAGGCACGTGGGATCTTCCCGGACCAGGGATTGAGCCCGTGTCCCCTGCATTGGCAGGCAGATTCTTAACCACTGCACCACCAGGGAAATCTGTCTTTTCTGTTTATTTATGAAATTTTCTGAAAATGATACATCATTTCAACTACTACACAACAAGAAGAGATTCTGATTCTATCTTTGAATAGTTACAACATTTTAAATGGTTTTTAAGTTAAAGATATCTCTACGTAGATTTTTAAATAAACTATGCTAGAAAAATAAAAAAATTAATATAACAGAATATTGTAAAAGAAAGAGTTGATTTTTATCCTTCCACTTCACTTTAACATCATACTTTTTGAACTCAGTAGAAGTGTGTAATGTTTATTTTTTATTTATTTATTTTGTTTGTTTGTTTGTTTTTGCGGTACACGGGCCTCTCACTGTTGTGGCCTCTCCCGTTGAGGAGCACAGGCTCCAGACGTGCAGGCTCAGCGGCCATGGCTCACGGGCCTAGCCGCTCCAAGGCACGTGGGATCTTCCCAGACCGGGGCATGAACCCGTGTCGCCTGCATCGGCAGGCGGACTCTCAACCACTGCGCCACCAGGGAAGCCCTTTGTTTTGTTTTTTGACCACGCTGCGCGGGCTTGCGACATCTTAGTTCCCCACCGACCAGGAATTGAACCCAGCCCCTCAGCAGTGAAAGCGCAGAGTCCTAACCACTGGACTGTCAGGGAATTCCCTGTTTTGTTTTTTTGGAAGCTCTGCCCTGCCAGGTTCAACCTCAGGGGTAGGGAGGTTCAACCCTGGGGGAGTGAGTTAATTAGTCATGTTCTGAGCCATCCACGGTATCCTGAAAAGGCAAGGGAAGAAATAGATCGTAGACAATGTAAGGGAGGCATCAATATTAAGAACAGCTTCAAATCACATGAAGCTATTAGCAAACCTGGATGTGACAAAGTTAGTCCAGTTAATAACCAGAAAAAAAAATGTAATAGGTACTTTTACACTGAGAATATAATAGGTACTTCAGTAAAGAATGGTTTGAGGATGAATAAACTGCTACATATTCACACAATGGGATGTTAAATGGTCATCAAAATGAATGACTGTAGCAACACACAATTGGAATGAATCTTAGTAATGTAATAGTAAGTAAAAAAAGTACCAAAAGAAGATATAGAGTTAAAAACTATAGATATATATTATACACACACACACAATTTTTGGACTGTATCTATAGAAGCAATAAAACTATATAAGGAAAGCAAAGGAATGATGAATTTAGGACTCTAAATTACGATCACCTTGGGCCAGAGGAAGGAAGTGAAATGGGTTGGGCAGCTCATATACTCAGATCTGAATTACTGACAAGATCCTAATTTTATTTTGGGTAGAGGATTTGAGGGTACATATTACTTTATTAAAAATAACTAGTATTTTAAAAGTAATTAAAAGAGCTATGCATGGATCAGTGAGGAATATGTCATGCACCGAGGATTATGATGTCTAATTGTGAGCATATGAAGAACAATAAAAAACACTAAAACAAAACACGGATAATAATAGCATTTACCTTGTAAAGTTGCTGTGAGGATTAAACAAGTTAATATATTTAAAACACTCAGAACAATGCTTGGAACATGGTAAGCACTGTACTATGTAGGAGTTTTTGCTATCATCATTTTTGCTTTATGCCAAGGGGTAACCACTATTTATTATGCATATAAAACTACTATTGCGAATTCCTTGGCAGTCCAGTAGTTATGAAACAGGAGAGAAGGGGGCAGGGCACAACCTTTAAAAGAATGACATAGCCCAAGGGTTCGAAGTAAACTGATTAGAACCAAATAGGTCCAAGATGACAAGCTGAATTCCACTAGACCTTAAGCCTCAATATACGCTCATTGTAACACATCAGCAAGCTAAATGACACACCCACAGGTGCCATGACAATTCCAAGTCCAACCATAAAGGTCAAAAAGTGGGCAGTGACCCAATTTATGGAAATCCCCACCTCTTCCCCAAAATAGCTGGAATACCCCTCCCACTCATTAGCCTATGAAATTACCCACCCCTATAAAAACTGACAACCCCACATCCTGGGTCCGCTTTCGCCTTCTGAGATGGCCCACACTCTGTCTGTGGAGTGTGTTTCTCTCTAAATAAATCTGCTTCTAACCTGTCACTTTGTCTCTTACTGAATTCTTTTGGCGATGAGACATCAAGAACCTGAATTTCATTAAGTCCTAAAACCAAGTGTGTGATCTCAGTTAGAAGACTGTGGAGGGCTTCCCTGGTGGCGCAGTGGTTAAGAATCTGCCTGCCAATGCAGGGGACATGGGTTCAAGGCCCGGTCTGGGAGATCCCACATGCCACGGAGCAACTAAGCCTGTGCACCACAAGTACTGAGCCTGTGCTCTAGAACCCACGAGCCACAACTACTGAAGCCTGCGCGCCTAGAGCCTGTGCTCCGCAACACCGCAACAAAGAGTAGCCCCTGCTCGCAACAACTAGAGAAAGCCTGCATGCAGCAACGAAGACCCAATGCAGGCCAAGATAAATAAATTTATTTAAAAAAAAATGAAAATGAATACTTTGCGTATATGAGCTCTTAGAGACACATCTTCTACAGTCTCTTGTAAAAAAATCTATCGACTTAAATAAAAAAGCTACTGAGATAATTTATAACCTCTTCTTACTCCCTTTCCTTTGGCTTTGTATACCACAGAATCAGTTCGTACCATAATTGGACACTCTAATGCAAGAAAGCAGTATTTCATTTTATTTTATTTTATTTTATTTTATTTTATTTTATATTTCCACATGTCTTGTGGGATCTTAGTTCCCCAGCCAGGGATTGAAACTGTAACCCCTGCAGTGGAAGCACAGAGTCCTAACCACTGGACCGCCAGGGAGGAATTCCCTTTATTTTTAAAAAATAATATCAAATCGGACTCAGTTTTCTTCCTCAAGGAGTTAGGGAGAAACTCTATCTCAATCAGTTTTTTTTGTTGTTTGTTTTCACTCCCCTCTCTCCTTGCTGGAGTCACATAGAACTCCCAAGTTCATCCAATCCTGGAAACTCAAGGAAGGGCTCTAGACTTCAGGCGGGTGTGGCTGCCCACTGTGAGAGGCTTGATGTCCTAGCCTCAGTGGTCCCACTGTCCACAGCCCCGAAGGTTGTGGCTCACAGCTCAGTCCCCAGCCTGGGGTCCACACAGACATCCTGTCACTCTGGGGTCTGGGAGGGAGTCAAACACAGGCCCCAAGGTGGTCAGAGCCAGGCACCTCTCCATTCCCCAAGGGCAGGGAAATCCCACTTGCTGTAGGGGTTGGGAATGATTCCCTTCTCCCTCATCTTTTCAAATCTACACCCGCTACCCACCCACATCATCTAAATCTCTGCCTTTGAGAGCCTAGATTTTCCAAAACAAAAGTATTTTAACTCTCCAACGGGGGAAGAGATGCTCAGTCATCTTAAACCTACAAAGGAAAAATGCCTGTCATGCTTTGGTGGTGTATCAACCAAGAAGCAGGAAACCAGCCCCGACTCTGAATGAGGCAATTCTGACAACAAATCGCACTGCTGCATACAAAGTCCTCACGATGTGACCCCAGTCCAACTTTCCAGGAACATCTCTGAGCATCCCTTCTCATGTTTATAATACTCTTACTTTCTCAAATATCTTTTCTCCCTTTCTCCACCTGGCTCACTCACACTCATCCCTCAAGGTCACTGGAATCCTCAAGAAGGTGCCAGGGCTCTAGTTTGGCATTTGTAATTCTCTTGGCCTTTCTTTTATGGTTATAAGCCTCACACCAGTATCACAAACAGGAGTGCGACAGTCAGCTCTCTTTGTCTCTTCCATGGGAAGGAAACCACTTTCCCGAACCCCCCCAGCAGCCTTCCCTTCATGGCTCATTGGCCAGAACTGGGTCACATGGTCATCCACAGCTGCAGGGGAGGTTGGGGAAACCAGTTCCTGACAAAGCTGAGTAGAATTGCCATCATTAGTTTAGACATATCATGAGTTATGCCCAGACTGGGAACACAGTTGCCTCACCTCGCCAAAAGATGGGTCCCCTTAACGGGGAAGAAGGAAGGAAATGGCTAATAAAGTCTACCACAGAGATCCTGTTCCATTAATTATCCCTTCTTCCCCAATGACATGGCAAGAACTCTTACTATCTGTTTGCCCCTTCTTCCACAGAAGAAGGATTTTTAGATATACACATGATTGGCCAGAATAAGGTTTGCCTTTTCTGGCCTCCCTTGCAGTTGGGTGTAACTGTGTGACCAATCTCTGAGAGTGGGTTGGAAGGGGGAGAAATGAATGTAACCACCAGGTGTTCAGGAGAAAGTCATGTCGTCCCTTTCCCTCTTCCCAATGGCTGAAACGTGGATGGAGTAGGGAGTCATCTCAGACCAACTGGGCAAGGACGTGATAAACACAGAGAGAAGGATCTAGGCTTCTGAAGATTCCCAGAGCAGGGCTGCCCACTTACTTAGGCTCTTACATGAGAGAGGGAAATGATAAACTCCTATCATGTTTAAAGCACTGTTATTTTGCAGCCAAACTTATATCCTAATAAACACAATTGCCTCCAATCCTCTGCCTGTAAGCATGCCAAAGTCTTTCCCAGCTCAGACAATCTCTCCTTTGACCCTGTGTCTCTCTCTGATTTACATTCAGGCTTTGTGTTAGGGCAAGCAACAGATACTGGCTCTTAGCTGATTTAAGCAAAAAAGGCATAGCTCATAGATGTGTGGAAAGGACCAGTTATCTATTGCCACAATGATGCTACATAAGCAACCACAAAACCTCAGTGGCATGTAACAATGAACAGTACTTAGTTCACAAGTCTGTGGGGTTCAGCTTATCTGGGGCTGGGCTGAGCTGGGCCGATTTCAGCTGGACTCACTCGAGTGTCTGGGGTCAACTGTTGGTTGGCTAGACAATTTTGTTGATTTTGGCCGAGCTCATTCATATGCCTGAGGGTCAACTGGCTGTTGGCTGATCTAAGATGGCCTCAGCTGGGATAACTCAGGGAGACTTGGCCGAGGGCCACATGTTTCTCATCATCCAACAGGCTAGCCTAGACATGTTGTAATGGCAATGGCAGAGGACAACAGTGAGAGTGCTACAGATTGAATGCTTTTGTCCTCCCCAAATTCATACGTTGAAAATCTAATGCCCAATGGGATGGTATTAGAAGGAAGGGCCTTTGGGAGGTGATTAGATCATGATGGTGGAGCCCTCCTGAATGAAGAGATCCCAGAGAAATCCCTTGCTCCTTCCACTATGCGAGGACATGGCAAGAAGTTGGCAGTCTGAAACTCGGAAGAGAGCCTTGGCCAGAATCTGGCCACGCTGGCACCCTGATCTTGGACTTCAGAACTGTGAGAAATAAGTTTCTGTTGTTTACAAGCCACTCAGTCTGTAATATTTTGTTATAGAATCACAAACAGACTAAGACAGAGAGCAAGTGCAGCCACCCAAGTGCTTTTCAAGCTTCTGCTTGTGTAATGTTTGCGAACATCCATTGATCACAGCAAGTCACAATAGTCAGTCCAGAGTCAGAATGAGAAGGTCCATGGGACTTCCCTGGTGGTCCAGTGGTTAAGACTCTGTGCTCCCAATGCAGGGGGCCTGGGTTCAATCCCTGGTCAGGGAACTAAATCCCGCATGCTGCAACTAAGACCGAGTGCAGCCAAATAAATAAATAAATATTTTTTAAAAAAAAGAATGAGAAGGTCTCACAAGATAATACGGATGCAGGGAGAGGTGAAGAATTGGGGCATGAATGCCATCAGTCTACCACACCACATTCAGAGGTTTTGCTTACAGGATGGTAGCCAATATCACACCACAGGGCTGGGCCACTGAAGACACTGCTGCTGCCAGCAATGAGCATTTGATACCATAGTTACACTGAGAGAGAGGCCTTCTAGCACCAGACTCTAGATGTTGCTGTTGCCAGAGCTATTCCCCCAAACTGGGTGTTGCTGTCACAGCTGGCACTGCCCACCAAGAATGGATTTTCTTTTTTTTTTTTTTTTTTTGTTTTTTTTTTTTTTTTTTTTTTTTTTTTTTTTTTGGATTTTCTTGTTCTCTTTTTTTTTTTGCCTCATAAGCTCCTCCTGATTCAAAGTCTAGTTTGGGAAAATTTTATTAGCAGAGCCTATGACATGTGCATATGACTTAGTTCATAAGGAAGGATGGAAAACTAAGTAGCTGCCATTTTTAGCTGCAATACTGGTAGGTGAGCTCTGCTTCTCACAAAGTTTCATAGAGTGAAAAATTCTCCGTACATGGGAAAGGGGTTTATATTACAGGCAACTAAAGAACTAAAACAGAAGAACAGTGATGAGGGGGAGGAAGAGGAGGAAACTAGCCTCTCAATCTCTTCACAGCTAAGCTTCTTCTTTCTCTCTCTCTCTCTCTCTCTCTCTCTCTCTTTTTTTAGGCTGTGCCATGTGTCTTGTGGGATCTTAGTTCCCCAACCAGGGATTGAACCCACGCCCTTGGTAGTGAAAGTGCAGAGTCCTAACCACTGGACTGCCAGGGAATTCCCCCACAGCTAAGCTTCTTGAAAGAGTACACCTAGCTGACTTTTCTCTTCTGCTTTTCTTCCATTCCACTTCTATAATAATCAGTTATGGCCACACTAATAATGCAAAACCCAGTGGTTTACAACCACAAGCATCTATTTTTCTCACTCTTGCTTCAGGCTGCAGATCAGCCTGAAACAACTAAATGCTTACCAGTAGTAACATAGATAAACTGTGCTATTTATGAAACGGAATGTTATACAGCAGTGGAAAATGAGGGTAAATCTCAAAACCATCCTGTTGTCTAAAGAATCAAGCAACAGGAGAATGGATACCATACAATATCATTAATATAAACAATACTTTACTTAAGGTTACAAACGTAGGTTGAAAAATATAAATACACAGAGGATGATTAATACAAAATTCTGCACAGTGGTAACACCTGAAGTGGGGAGAAAGGGGAATGCCCAGAGCAAGGGACCTCCAAGAGGCATCTAAGGTACTGGTGATGTCCTGTTGTTGCATAGTGTGGGGAGTGGGTACATGCAGGCAAATGCTATTATCATTCATCAAACTATACATATTAATTTTTAAAAAATTAATTAATTAATTAATTTTATTTTTGGCTGCTTTGGGTCTTCATTGCTGCGCGGACTTTCTCTGGTTGTGGCTAGCGGGGGCTACTCTCCGTTGTGGTGTGCAGGCTTCTCACTGCGGTGGTTTCTCTTGTTATGGAGCATGGGCTCTAGGCACGCGGACTTCAGCAGTTCACGGGCTCAGTAGTTGTGGCTCGCGGGCTTAGGTGCTCCGCGGCATGTGGGATCTTCCCATACCAGGGCTCGAACACGTGTCCCCTGCATTGGCAGGCGGATACACATTAGTTTTATACATTCTTTCGTGTATGTGGTATATTTAACATCCCATGAGAAAAACCTACTACAGGTGAGGATGTGAAGCAATGGAAACTCATTGCGGTGAGGACCAATATAAATTGGAAAAACCATTTCAGAGAGCATTTTGCAGAGTCTAGTTAAGTGGAAACTGTGCATATTCTGTGATCCTGCAATATTTTTCTTGGGTGTCCCTAGGCGCCTTAAAGCAATGGGTTTTTCAAACTTTGTGACAACCGCTTACTAAGAAATACATTACAATCAAGTACACATAAACGCACACAAACACATGTATGTGTAAGTGCGTATAAAGTTGAAATTAAAATTTTGCACCACAATGCCTTTTCCTATTACATGTAACATGATCTGATCTTTTCTAATCCTGTCTATTCCTTTTTTTTAACTGAGATATAATTGACACATTATGTAACTTTAAGATATAAATGTTCCTATTTGATTTCATTAAAGGTCACAACCTTTAATGTCAACTCACTAATAGTTGACAAACTGTACTTTGAAAAACACCATAGTAGAGAAAATTTTGCACACGGTAAATGTGTTAAAGAATGTTAATTGAACACTGTTCAAAATAAAAATAACTGGCGATGACAACTGAGGAATATTTACGTAGTGGAACACAATAGGGCAGTTAAGATGAACAAACAAGAGCTCCTTGTGTCAACAGAATGCAGCGTGAAAAAACCCAGTTGCTGAAGCATATGTACAGTGTGTTGCTATTTATAGTTTCAAAACATGAAAAACATGTTTATAGATTCCCACATATATAGTAAAAGTCGACAACATGGATGAGAGTGGATCCCGGTTTCCACTGGAGAAGGAGGGGAATGGGATCAAGGAGGGGCAAAATGGGGACTTATAAGGTTTTTTGTTTCTTAATCTTGTTATTTATTCTTCTTTTTTTTTTTTTGCCACTTGGCTTGCAGGATCTTTTTTTTTTGGCTGCGTTGGGTCTGTTGCTGCGCACGGGCTTTCTCTAGTTGAGGCTAGCAGGGGCTACTCTTCGTTGTGGTGTGCGGGCTTCTCATTGCAGTGGCTTCTCTTGTTGCGGAGCACGGGCTCTAGGAGTGTGGGCTTCAGTAGTTGTGGCACGCAGGCTCAGTAGTTGTGGCTCGCAGGCTCTAGAGTGCAGGCTCAGTAGTTGTGGCATTCGGACTTAGTTGCTCTGCGGCATGTGGGATCTTCCCGGACCAGGGATCGAACCCACGTCCCCTGCATTGGCAGGTGGATTCTTAACCACTGCGCCACTAGGGAAGTCCCACGGCTTGCAGGATCTTAGTCCCCGACCCGGGACTGGACCTGGGCCCTCGGCAGTGAAAGTGTGGAGTCCTAACCGCTGGACAGCCAGGGAATTCCCTATTCTTTAGTCTTCACTGCAGGGTTGGCAAACTACTACCCGTGAGCCAAATCTGGTGCACTGTTTTTGTATGGTCTGTGAACTAAGAATGGTTTTTACATATTTTAATATTTGGGAAAAAAACTGAAAGAAGAATAATTTGTGATGTGAAAATCATATAGAATCCCAATTTTTGTAGCTACAAATGAAGTTTTATTGGAACACAGCCTTGCTAGTTTTACAAAGCCGAAAATTATTTACAGCCTGGACGTTTATAGAAAAATGTTTGCCACCCCCTAATTTATTATATGACATGTATTTCATAATAATAAAAAATATGGTAGCATTAGAGAAGAATTCTGGAAATAAAATGATGTATAATTCTACTATCTAACAAAATTTTCTAAATTTCTCCATGTTTTCTTCTACTCTGACAAAACCCATATATTTTTTTTGAAATCGGGCAAAGACATTTTGCATTCTGCTTTTTCCCTGCTGTACCTCACTTCATAAACCTTTTTGACGCACAATGTAGCATTCAAATTTGCACCATTTAATGACCTAGCATGCTTCAAGTTTACAAACCACACGCCGTAATTTGTGTAACTGCCTTCTCATGTTTAAACCTTTATATTCTTTTGATTTGTCCCGTTTATTATTGGTTACTAGGCAAAGAATACCTTTGTACACGGAGCTTTTCTCCCCCTCCTTTTGACTTACTTTCTTAGAATAAGTTCCTAGGAAAGAAATTCTTAACCTTCCCTCCACTCCTTCAAACTCTAACTACTCTCTCTTCCTTTCTTTACTCCTATAACCTTGCTTCTTCAGTCTTTTTGCTTAGCCCTTTGCCTTCCCTAACATAACTGATCTCTCTCAGTTGGCTCTGTCTAGTGGTTGTTTAGGTACCGCAAAAGCTCTCTTGCTTTTAGATCCCAGCTTGACCTCACCGTCCCTTTGGTGGTCCAACATTCTGCAGTGCATTGTGAGGGCTGCTGTTTGCTCTCATTTCTTAACCCTTCCTCTTAGCACAGGGTCCACTCCACTCCTACACTGAGGTTAAAGTCAGCCAGTGATCTCTTTGTAACTTAGTCCAAAGGCTTTTTTCTTGATTTTTATCTCCCCCTGGAGCTGCTACTCTGAAAGGTCCTTCAGGTCTTTCTCTTTCTTTGCCTGCATGTGTCTCCACGCACAGTTTATCTCTTCCATAGAACTTTCTCTAAGGATTGGGATAGCCCACTCTTTTGAGTGCACATTCAACCCAGACATAGCTCATTCCCTTTGCTCCAAAGAGCTTGCAGGCAGACAATATTGAGAGTCTTCTACTTAGAGTTTCAAAATAATCAAATCTTTGTGATAAATTTAAGGATCATAGGCCATATTGTGCCAAGTAACAGAAGATCTACAAAGTGAGGCCCGCAAATCGGCAGCATCAGTGTCACCTGGGAGCTTGTTAGAAATGCATAACTGTAAGCTCCATCCAGGCCTGCTAAATCAGAATCTAGACATTTAACATGATCCCCAGGTGATTCACATGTACATTAACGTATAAGAAGCACCAGTATAGTGGACCAGTGAGTGCCTATCACTAAGAGTCTCCATCAAAAGTACTCCAAGGACCCCTTGGGAACCTCAAACCAATGATTTTCACCTTTAGTTGGGCAAAGTTTGGTGTGGCGGTGATCTTGCTGTCACAGCTATCACCCTTTGATGGACAGGTGGCTAGGTGTGTGGCCTCCCTCCTTCATCATTTTAGGTACAGGTTTATCCCTCTGAAGATGCAAAACGGTTTGAAGAGGACAATCTTTCCCAAGCAAGGAAGACTGTTCTTCAACCAAGAGCATAGGTAAGCTTATAGACTCTTTGGTAAAGTGGACACATCCTGCTAGGGGTGAGAAAAATGGGTCCTATCATCTTTTCCAACAAAAAATGTGTGTGAACAACATAGAACCAAAAGACAAGAATAGTTTATACTCTTCATTCTCTCATTCAGTAAACATTAAGCACCTACTGTGTGCCAAGCACTATTCTAGGTGAGAATAGCAGAGAAGAGCAGAGAACAAAGCAGACAAAATCCTTGCCTTAGTGGAATTTACATTCTAGGGGGTGGAGATGGACAAGAAACAGGTATATAGTACGGAAGGTAGGGAGAGTGCTTTAAAGAAAAATAGAGTGGTGGAGCCCGCTATTTAAGGTGGGTGGTAGGGGCAGGTATCCCCAAGGTGAAGACACTTGGGAATATGGAATGTGGAGCAAGCCATCCAGATATTTGGGGGAAGAGAATTCCAAGCAGAGGAAATGGCTAATACAAAGACCTTGAGGTAGGAACATGCTTGGAGTGTTCAAGGAATAGCAAAAAGGCAATAAGTGTGGTTGGAGCAGATTAAGCAAGGAAGAGAGTGGAACCAAATCATGTAGGGTCTTTAAGGAGCTTGAATTTTATGCCAAGTGTGATGGAGCCATTGCAAGATATTGATCAGAGTAGTGACATAATCTGACATTCTAAAAGGCTCTCTCTCTGCTGTGTGGGGAACAGACTCTAAGGGGGCAAGAGTGGAAGCAAGAGGCCTAATAGCAGGCTGCTGTAAAGCTGTGGGTGGTTTCGATTTGGGTGGTCATGGTGGTGGTGAAAAAAGGCCCAACAATCTCAACTTCCCTAACAAAGAGTATTTTTAAAGTTATCGCTAGACAAGTAAACTTTTTTTTATCTTGGATGGGAAAATGGTTTAGATGTAAAAAATAAAGAGTAAGAATATTAAGGGCTTCTCTGGGTTGAACAATGTTAAGGCATCCCCTGGGAATCGGTGTTATTTAACATTTCATAAATGATCAAGAAAAAGGAATACTTTGAGACATTTCTAGGTACACAAATTATACTCTGCTTTCCACATAGGAAAATATCAAGTCAACAGGGGGCATCTCCTGGAACATTTCTAAAGCTATGTGAATTGGCTGGAAAGTGGCAGGTCACTTGCCAGGTGGACAAGTGTAAGGCAGCTCACATAGGGGGAGACAATTCAGGTGACATCTTTAAGATAATGAACTCTGAACTGCCAGCTGCCACTGAGGAAAGGGATCAGAAGTTGCTGTAGATTAGCCCTTCAAGACATCAGCTCTTGTAAAATCCAAAATGCCAGTAAAAGTTCTGGTGGTCCAGAGTAAAGACAAAGCATCAGTTTCAACAAAAACCTCAGGAAATCCCTTTTGGATCTCAGTATGCAGTGCTAGCCACCGCATCCTAAGAAAAAGAGCCAAAGAAAGGCAGCTTAAAGGATTAAAAGGATAGAGCAGTTTTTGTTTGATGGAGCAAATGCCCATAAAGGTGACCATCTGAGACAAGATAAGATGAAAGTCTATAAAAAGATGAGAAATTCAGAGAAAATTAAAATAGCCCTTTTCATACAATCTCATGATTGTAAAATCAGGGGACAAAAGAAGCTTGAAAATGGAGGTATTTCTGTGTAGAAAGGGGCCATCAGAGGGCATATAAAAGAAGGTCCTTTAGACCTTCCAGTATGTGGAAGGACTGTGCTAGCAGTAACCAGGAGTGGGGTTGGAGAACGATCAGCCTATCTCATCAGTCCTTCGTTGGGACAAAAACTACTCTGGACTAGGGTGTGCTCCCTGCACCACCCCCACCCCCTGCCCGGCCCCACCTCAGTCTCTGTGGTATACAACCACAGAAACTCAAAAAGAGCAAAAAACACCGACAAGACATTAAAAGGATTCAAAATGCTAATATTAAATCTCATTCTGAGTCAAAACTAGGTTGAAAATAAATTCAAGGGCGAAGGATATACAATTGATTAATAAGGGACATTAAGGGTGTTTGAGGGTACATCCTTAATCTTTGTGATTCATGCCTTGGAGATGCGCTATGTCCTCTCAAGAAATGTTACTTTGTAGTCTGAACTGGATAGATAAAATAAGAAGTTTGTCAGCATCTGGGTTCTCATAGTCAGAAAGTGACAGTTATTGGTTGAAACAGAGATTTGATCATTTGAATTTCACCTACAGCACAAGTCCTTTAATAGTGATCAATTACCTGAGGAGAGCGAGGCTCTTGTGAACCAACCGTTACTCACGTGTTGAACAGTTAGCAACTCTGGGCCATCGGGTCAGTATCGATCTTCCTCCACAGATTAAAATATATCAGGGTCCGAACGGAACGGGGGAGGGGAGAAGGTAATAACGAGTGTCGTTGAGTTGGGAGATGTTAAAAATGGGCTGCAACCAACACATGGGCCTTTATTTTTAGGTCAAAGATTTATGTATATAAATATATATGCTCTCTCTTTCCAAAAAGTATTAGACTCAGGAACCTCATTACCCCCCAAAGAAAACAGCACCCTCTCCTCCTTCCCATAGGTCCCTTTCTTTACCTGCTGCTTCTCCTGCCTGGGTTAAGGAACTTTCAGCCCCGCCTCCCGGCTCGTCCAAGCTCCGCCTGACCGGTTCACCTGTGTGCCCAGCCCCTGACGTTACCGTTCGGCTTCAGCGGCCTGCAGGATTCCAGCTCCCGATTGGTCTGTCTGACCACAGCCTGCGCAACCCACCAATGGCAGCGACGCTGGGTGGGAGGGTGCCCACATCCAAGATGGCGCCCCCGGGAGCTGGGAGAGGGTGACCGGCAGCGGGGAAGCGGCCTGGGCTGGCCCTGCGATTGCGGGGTCCTGGGGGCATCTCGCTGGGTACCCCCCTGGCCAGCCTACAGGGCCTTCCCCGGGCCGGAGCAATGGCCGCCGAGAACAGCAAGCAGTTTTGGAAGAGGAGCGCCAAGCTACCGGGGAGGTGAGCCTAGGACGCTGAGAAGAGGGGATTGGACCAAACCCTTCCAGATCCTAAACCCTAAATCCCGCGGGCCTGGGGCGTCAGCGACCCAAGAAGGCTGGTTTGGGGAACCTGGGCGGGGGGAGCTGGGGCTGCCTGGTGGCGGGAGGACAGCTGTCAGGCAAAGGAGCGGGCACCGAGCTTTGGAGGTGGCTGGGTGTGGGAGCAGACCCGGGAGTGGGGGCGTAGGGCTCTGGAGCGGCTGCCCTCGGCCGGGAGGTGGCCGGAGTTCGGGCATAGGGGACAGTGGAATTGGGTGAATAATCAGTGTCGGTCCTGGGTTTGGAAGGCCATCCCCAGAGCTGCTTTTCACTTTAAACAGAACTCCTTCGTGGGGGGAGGGGGGTCTCCACCGCGCACAGGTAGTTGTTTGCACGAGGATGGCCCCTTCCGTCGCTCCCCCAGCTCTGCACGTACGAATTTTTCTCCTGGACTCCCAAAAAAGTTCTGGTGGGAGCGTCTGCGAGGGGACAAGAAAAGTGAGGAAAATTCTTAAGCTCGACCTTACTTTATCTTGAGTTGGCCCTTTCCCGTTAGGAATTATTACAGGGTGACCTAGAATTGAGAATATTTCTTTAGCGTTTTCTAAGGATTTGTTCAACCCCAAGTGACCTCTTCCCCTCTGCCTGGTAATGTACTTCTTGCATTAAATTGTTTAGTAGGAGAACGGACTTTCTAAGTTACTCTCCACTCCCACCATCACCCCCTTTTTGGTATATGTTGAGTCTCTTAGCAATTGTACATTCGTCAGTCTACTGTTGGTTTATAGTTTAAATCTGTTTGGGGGTAGTCCTAAGGAGTAAAAGGAGTGTATATTACAGTCTTAAATTTAAGATTTCTGACAGCCACAGTCTACTTGATAATGAAATTCATGTTGGGTTGTGCCCCACGTGCTACCCTTCCTTATTGATTGATTCAGGGATAATCCTTTAAACCTGTGGGTTTTTTTTTTTTAAATAGCAAGAGAGAAATGAGGGTCAGTGGTTGTTATGCAGCAGTCTTATTTTATTTAGGATCCTGTTAGACATCTGGGGATCAGCTTTAAGTAATACAAGGTAATGCAGAAATAGCTTCAGGTTAAAGTGCTGTGGAATTCCAGTGTTAATATTAATGCTAAAGACTTCTATGTTTTTAGATAGGCACCACTTCCTGCCAACTGATTCTTTTTCCTTCCTGGTCTAGGGAGCTCTCCAGTCTCGCTAACTGCTGTTCTCTGGGGATTTCCATGGTGAGATCATTAAATTTTGACATCTGAAGGTTATAATCAGAACCTATGGGAAAGCTGTTAAATCAGGAAGCAGTGTTTGAGATGTGGGACATGGCAAAGTATTTTGTGCCTACTGACTGCTGGTCGTTATTAACAATTTTTGTTTTCATATTTCCTCTTTTGGATTGTAGAAACAGTCATCTGTTTTGCAAAGCACTACTTTTGTGAGATAGGAAGAGCAGTCTTTTCAGTTTCTTCAAGTTTCTGGCTTCCTTTTTCATTCTGAAGAGGAATATACAGGAATAGAAGAGAGAACATCTGAGTTCTGAAAGACTTGGATTATTATGGGGCTGTTACCTGTGTGATCAAGGGCAAATGATTTACTTAATCTCTTTAGGCCTCAGTTTCCTTATCTGTGAAATGAGGATAAAAATACTTTCTTAAAGGTTCCCGTGAGGACTGAATTAAACACCGTATTTGTGAAGAACCTAGGACAGTGTTTATTTAGCGCATTATAGTTGCTTGATAAATAGTAGTTATTAGTATTACTGTTATTATTAGAGAAAGTAAACATTTAAAAGAATGTTTCTCTGATCCTTACTCCAGTGCTAGGTATTTATTTTCATTGTTTATCTTAAGGCATTAAAATGTTGCCAAAATTCATAATAGTACCTTGCTTGTTGAAGAGAAACATTGTTCAGCTGTGTGCTTTTAGCAGGGAAGCTCCAGGAGCCCCTGGTTATGGGAGAAAACTAAAGGTCTTTTAGATAGAACGTGCTTTGATTTAAGGAAAATATTAGGACATTTTCTCAAGAACAGAACTTTTGCATTTGTGCTCTTTCAGTCATACTGAAGAAAAACTTTCTCTGGTTGGGGAAATGACACAGATAACTGTGTCTAGGTCCATGGCAACCTAGAAGTGAAACTAGTTTACTCTTTGCAGATTGAAAGGTAAAAATTCAAAGAGATGGCAGATTACTTTCAGTTTCTTTGATCATGATCCAGCAACCTTAATTACAACAAATAGGAAAATAGTAAAATAGCCTCAAGTTCAAAATGATTTAAACATCCTTTTGGGGCTTCCCTGGTGGTGCAGTGGTTGAGAGTCCGCCTGCCGATGCAGGGGACATGGGTTCGTGCCCCGGCCCAGGAAGATCCCACATGCTGCGGAGCGGCTGGGCCCGTGAACCATGGCTGCTGACCCTGCGCGTCCGGAGCCTGTGCTCCTCAACGGGAGAGGCCACAACAGTGAGAGTCCCGCGTACCGCAAAAACAACAACAACAACAACATCCTTTTGTAAAATAATAGCTTTATTGAGATAATTCACATATCATAAAAATTCACCCTTTTAAAGTGTATAATTCAGTGGTATTCAGTATATTCATCTAGAGTATAAATGGTTTTGTGCAGCCATCACCACTAATTTCAGAACATTTTCATCACCCCGAAAAGAAACCTCATAGCCATTAGTAGTCACTCCCCATCCCTTCCTCCCTCTGGCCCCTGGCAACCACTAATCTTTCTGTTTCTATGGATTTACCTATTCTGAACATTTCCTATAAATGGAATAATGTGATATGAGGCCTTTTGTGCCTGGTTTCTTTCATTAAGTGTAATGTTTTCAAGGCTCATTCATGTTGTGGCATGTATCAGTATTTCATTCCTTTAATGGCTAACTAATATTCCTTGTATGGAAGTACCTCATTTTGTTTATCCATTCATTAATTGATGGACATTAGGGTTGTTTCTACTTTTTGGCTATTATGAATAATGCTATGAAATTCACGTGCAGGTTTTTGTGTGAAAGTATGTTTTCTATTCTTTTGAGTATATGTAGGAGTGGAATTGCTGGGTCATATGGTAGTTTGATGGAATTAAACATCTTTTTTAAGTTCTTTCAGTTATTCATAAGAGCCCCATGTACTTAATACATCAAATGGTCCTTGTGTGGATGCCTAGGAAGACAGGACGTAGTATGTACCATGTGGTTAAGAATACAGACTCTGGAAACTTGAAACTAGTAGATAAATAAGTTCTGGAGAGTTAATGGACAGCATAGTGATTATGGTCAACAACACTGTATTATAAACTTCAAAGTAGCTAAGAGACTAGATCTTAATTGTTCTAACCACAAAGAAGAAATGATAATTATGTGACATGATAGAGGTGTTAGCCAATGCGACAGTGGTAATCATATTGCAGTACAGTCAGCCCTCAGTGTCGGGGGGGATTGGTTCCAGGACCCCCTCAGATACCAAAATCTGCAGATGCTCAAGTCCTTTATATGAAATGGCAGTATGGTTGGCCCTCAATATCCGTGGGTTCCACATCCATCCGCAGATTCAACCAACCGTGGATCAAACTTCGGAGGGCGACTGTAAGTGTACTGAACCAACAGAATGTACATCTTAAACTTACACAATGTTATATGTCAATTATATCTCCAAAAAAGGAGAAAAAACAAAAAAGAATGCAAGCTCTGGAACCTGACTGCCTGGTTTCAAATCCCAGCTCTAACACTTTCTAACTGTGTGACCTTGGGCAGTTACTTAACCTCTTTGTGCCTTAGTTTCCTCATCTGTAAAATGGGGACAGACTACCTTATAAGGCTGTTATGAGGATTAAATGAGATAATGCATAGAAAGTACATAGAAGGTACTCACTAATATTAGCCATTATGAAAATGATAGTTGTGATTACAGTAGCTCCTATTTTTATTTGTTTCTCCTAGTTGCTCTAGTTTCTGAAACTGGAATTGAAAAACTTTGATCAGTGGTGTGTCTGGAGCCCCCAGTGAGTCCTGGGTGGAAAAAAATACCACCTATTGTTAAATAGACAGAGGGTTTACGGAGGCACAAAGAAGCCTAATGCAGGGTCTCTGTGGCTGTCAGGTGTTCGTTAGCGATGAAAAGTATGATTTTGAGCAGTGGTTCTCAAACTGTAATGAGTCACCTGGAAGGCTCGTTAAAACACAGATTGCCAGGCCCCACTTCTAGAGTTTCTTTTTTTTTAAATTAATTAATTAATTAATTTTTGGCTGAATTGCGTGTTTGTTCATTGTGGTGCGCAGGCTTCTCATTGCAGTGGCTTCTCTTGTTGCAGAGCACAGGCTCTAGGGATGCGGGCTTCAGTAGCCATGGCTCAAAGGCTCTAGAGCACAGGCTCAGTAGCTGTGGCTCACGGGCTTAGTTGCTCTGCAGCATGTGGGATCTTCCCAGACCAGTCCTCGAACCCATGTCTCCTGCATTGGCAGACAGATTCTTAACCACTGCGCCACCAGGGAAGCCCACTTCCAGAGTTTCTAATTCAGTAGGTCTGAGGTGGAACCTGAGAAGTTGAGCTTCTAAGAAGTGCCCAAAGGATACCGCTACTGCTAATCTGGGAGCTGCACTTTGAGAACCACTGAGAAAAATAACCCTGAATTAGACTGAAAGAAACCTGATTTCTAGTGCTGGATGCTTTTGCTGTATGGATACTGAACAATTTTTTTTTTTTTTTGGCCACACCACGAGGCATGTGGGATCTTAGTTCCCCGACTAGGGTTTGAACCTGTGGCCCCTGCAGTAGAAGTGCGGAGTCTTAACCACTGGACTGCCAGGGAAGTCCCTGGATACTGTACAGTTAATGCATCTCTGTTTTGCTGTCTAATAGCATCTCTCATGTAACACATCCAAGCAGAATTCTTGATTTCCACATCTGCCCACTCCTGCAAAGGTCTTCTGTCCATCTCACTTAATGACCCATTGACCAAGTTCCTCAGACCAAAAATCCTAATGTCTTTCATCCTTCTCTTTATCTTCCTGCCACATCCAATTCATTAGCAAGTCCTGTATTGGCTTGTCACAATATAGCCTGAATATGAGCTGTTCTCACCACTTCTCCCCCTACTACCAGGATCAGACTGAGTCCTCTCTTGCCTGGACCACTGCTATACCTTCCTAACTGGTCTCCCTGCTGTGAGTGGAGTCGGTGACCCTAATCCCCGTTGTTCAAGTCAGCTATAGTTAGGAGGCTACTGCAGTTAGTAGAGGGAGAGGTTAAGAGGGCTTGGACTAGGGCAATGGCAATAAAGGACATGTTTGGGAATATCTACAGGACTTGGTAAATCATTGGATTTGGGGAGTAAGGGAGAAGGAGGTGCCAAAGAGATGTCACCTTCAGGTTTCTGGCTTGGGTGGTCAGGTAAGATTGTGGTGTCCTATCCTCAGAAAAAGCCACATTTTTGGACAACGTACTAACTACTCCATGCTCAGTTTTCTTATCTATGAAATGAGAAGTCTGGATTAAGTGAGCTCTGAGGCTCTTACCAGTTCTGACGTTGAATGTTAAACTTGCCAACTCCAACTCGTGTCACTGGATATTTCTTTTTTGCTCTGTCACTCACAAAAGCATGATCTACAGGTAAGAGTAGGTTTGGGAGGGGCACGCCAGAAGTGGGTTTTTCTGTCTTGTGCTTTTGAAAGCAGTGAATCACTGGCCCCACTGAACATCTGAGTGTCACGAAATTGTAGAATGTTAGAATTCCACCCTAAGAGCACTGCCAGTGAGGAAACTGAGGCCAGAGGGGGAAAGTGACTTGCCCCAAAGGACACTGTAAATTTCTTGACTTCTGATCCACACTCTGCTACTGCTTCCCCCTTCCCTCAATCTCTGCGAAGATTTAGACACCGTCTGTCCAAGCACCTCATCCAGTCCAAGGGTGTGGACGCTGCCATTGAAAAGTTGCGGATGAGACTTGGAGTAGGAGAGACAAATGTGAGCCAAAGCCTGGCTCATTTCCCACGTTATTTCCAACCCTTCTGGGGAGGGCTTCTCCCTCTTTTTAAGCAAAAGTGTTTATTGTGAAAGTCAAGGAGCTCTTTGAACATTCAGTGAAGTTGAGAAAAGTGTCTAATCACTCGAATTACTTAGGAGCCCATGGATTTTTAACTGAAACCGTCTCTGTCATTTGGTCATTTTTCAGAACACTAATGAATCTGATAGTAGACTCGGCGTAATGGTCCCAGCCTATCTGGGCAGGTACATTACCACCTATTCTTAACTTGAAAATGCTTTATTGATAAAGTCAGTGACTAGGAGATACTGAATTATCCCTGAAACAGCCAGTTCTGGAAGACTTCCATCAAGTGAGTGTGTGACCCTGCATTGATTGCCAGCATGTTTGGCTTTAAATTGGATAGCTCTGTTCCCATGTTTGCTTTAGCTCCTCTGTCAGTGCTGAACAAACACCTGTTGATTTTTTCCTGCCAAGCTTTACGCACCGTTCCGACTACGTGAACCAGCTATGCCAATACATCCTTTGGCGTTGGTTTATTGAAGAGAACAACGGAGATTGACCGAGATTTTTGCTTCATTTTGTCTTTGTTGTAGCACAGCCCGTGGCATTCTTTTCTCTGTGTGTGCAGTGTGATTGCCTCTTGTTTTTAGGTCTAGCTAGACAGGAGTCAGCTTAAACAGAGGCCTGGGTTTTGTATAGTTCCAGCCTTGACTCACTAAGGATTGTTAAGTGCCTGCTGGTGTGTGTCATGCTCTGCCAGGTGGTGAGGGGACTCCAGAAAAAGACATGGTGCCACCACTGCTCAGTAGAAGCTGAAAAACTCCTTGGCAGCACAGCTTCCCCTGGTGAGGATGCTGCATATTACTGCCTTTCCAGTTTTTCCACTTAACATATGTTACTTCTGTAATCAGAAAAACTTAAAAGCAGAGCTGGGTAAAAACACATTGTTGAGTGAGAAAAGCAAGATGTAGACCGATATGTACATGCAGTCTTTTATGTAAAGTTTTAAAACATAAAAAAGATATTATATGTTGTTTATGGATACATGAATATATATAAAAGTATAAAAGCAGACGGGAAGGATTTTGTACCCACTTCAGGATAGTGGTTATCTCTTGGGGAGGCAGGGGAATGGGGCTGGGGACTGCAACTGGGACTTCAGAAGTCTCTCTAATGCTTTATTTTCTTAAAAACAGAAATGTGACAAGTGTTAATATTTGTTAAGTCAGAGTGATGGGTACATGGATGTTATATCTTTCTCTGGACTTTTCTTTGTTTTTGAAAATGTGAATTAAATGCCTTTTACATTTGTGGTAGAGCAAATGTTTCTTTAATTTGTGTTGGAGAAATCAGCCAGCCAGCCATGAAATTAAGTAGTATTTAAAGTAGCATTTATGATTTAGCGTCAAAGTAAGTCATAAATACAGTATGATGTCATTTATATAAAGTCTTTAAAACATGCAGAGCAACACTATATATTGTTTAAGGATACATACATAGAAAATGTAAAAACAAAAATGAGGGTGAAAAATGCCAGATTCGATAAAATGGTTTCCTAGGAAGGGAGGAAGGGTTGTGCTGGGGTTTCAACTCCATAGTGTCTTATTTCTTTTCTTTTTTTTGGCTGTGCCACGCAGCATGTGGGACCTTAGTTCCCTGACCAGGGATCAAACCCATGTCCCCTGCATTGGAAGCGCAGAGTTTTAACCACTGAACCGCCAGGGAAGTCCAATAAGGTCTTATTTCTTATGTAGGTGTTAAGCATCTACCTGGGTGTACCCTATATTATGGTCTAAATCTAGTTTATTTAAAAAAATAGCTTTTTTTTTTTTTAAGCAATATAAGCCCTGATGTCTGCATTTTAGGGAATCAGAGAAGGAATGGGTTAGTGGATGCTCAGAGAAGGTCTTATGGGGCAGTGGGTGTAGAATTTGAAGGAATTTTTTTAGGACAGATAAGATTTTGAAAATGGAGTAGGCAGAAGAGCCCAGTTTAGTATTTAAGGTGTTTTTGGAAGGTGGAGTGGAGACCAGCCTGCTCTAGAGTTGAGTTTGGGTTTGGGAGGAGTAGATGGTGCAGGTTGATAAGTGAATTATACATGCCAGGAAATTGAGCACCTTAATCACCAGGATCTTTCTGTCTGTCTTCATTTAGTCTTTGGATGGTAATTGATGCCTTTGGCCTTTAAACCTGCACAATTAGGATTGTTTTTTTTCTGCATGGATTACTGGCAGGTGGTAATACTCATTTATGGAGAGAACCTAAGGATTCTCTCATATTTTTCTACTCAGTCACCCAACCCAACTTACCCATTGAAATCTTCCTGCAAAGTTTATTCTCTGATATTTATATTTTACTAACATAGAAGCTTATGGACTTGGAGAGTTCAGGTGTACTCAGAGTATTTGCAAACATTAAAGTAGAAATCAATGTCCCTTTGGGTTTTCTAGTTTGTTTGTGCTTTTTGTTTTGTCTAAGCTTTCTCCCTCTAAGCCAAACTTTCCTGTATTCTTTAATCCCTCGTATTTTCTCTCTTCTTTTCCTCTGCCTAGGATACTCTATAAATACAGTCAAGTAGTACTGTTTGTATTTCTGTGGTCCTACATGTGATGGTTAATTTACAAATTACTTAATCTTCCAGAGAAGTTCAGGGAGTAGGGATTCTTACAACTAAAAAAGTCAGGGACATAGTCATAACTAAAGATTGTACACAAGAATATTCCCTTTGGGGAACCTCTTGCACTGTTGGTGGGAATGTAAATTGATACAGCCACTGTGGAGAACAGTATGGAGGTTCCTTAAAAAACTAAAAATAGAACTACCATACACCCAGCAATCCCACTACTGGGCATATACCCTGAGAAAACCATAATTCAAAAAGAGTTGTGTACCACAATGTTCATTGCAGCTCTATTTACAATAGTCAGGACGTGGAAGTAACGTAAGTGTCCATCGACAGATGAATGGATAAAAAAGATGTTGCACATATATACAATGGAATATTACTAAGCCATAAAAGGGAACGAAATTGAGTTATTTGTGCTGAGGTGGATGGACCTAGAGTCTGTCATACAGAGTAAAGTTAGTCAGAAAGAGAAAAACAAATACCGCGTGCTAACACAATAAAGACGAAGACATAGGGTATGGACTTGAGGACAAGGGGAGGGGGAAGGGTAAGCTGGGAGGAAGTGAGAGAGTGGCATGGATTTATATATACTACCAAATGTAAAATAGATAGCTAGTGGGAAGCAGCCGCATAGCACAGGGAGATCAGCTCCATGCTGTGTGACCACCTAGAGGGGTGGGACAGGGAGGGTGGGAGGAAGACGCAAGAGGGAGGAGATATGGGGTTATATGTATATGTATAGCTGATTCACTTTGTTATACAGCAGAAACTAACACACCATTGTAAAGCAATTATACTCCAATGAAGATGTTTAAAAAAAAAGAATATTCCCTTTGGAATCTTAGTAGAAATCAATGTGAATTGGCTACATTTTTATTTAAAAGCAACTTTAGGATCACATCTGTTATGTCAAAGTAGGTACTTGGTAAACTTGTTCTATTTTCTAAATGTTAGGTAAGGAATAAATTACAAAAATTGGAAGGAGGAAGAAAACCAACATTTCTTAAGCACTGAGTGTGTGCCAGGCAGCGTTCACCTCACTACTTGCTAGTGTTACTATCTGCAGAAATTGTGCTGAAGGGCTTTTTACACATTATCCCGTTTAAACCTCCCAACCCTCTTAAGATTGCTTAATTTATTTCTTAAAAAGGTGATAATGTACACAATACTAATTCAGAAAGGTACAAAAAGGTTTGCACTGAAAACTAAGTCACTGTCACAGGGCCCTCCAGTCATCAGTTCCACTTCCATACCACTGCTACTGGTGTCTTATGTGTTCTTTCAGAGATACACTATAAATACATAGACATGATCATATATAATTATGTGGATATATTTTATTTTAAAGATTTTTACAAAAATGGAGGTATTATTGTGCATATAATGCTGCATCTTTTTTCTTTAAAATAAATTTATTTATTTATTTATTTATTTTTGGCTGTATTGAGTCTTCGTTGCTGCATGCGGGCTTTCTCTAGCTGCGGAGAGCGAGGGCTACTCTTCATTGTGGTGCGCGGGCTTCTCATTGCAGTGTCTTCTCTTGTTGTGGAGCACAGGCTCTAGGGTGCATGGGCTTCAGTCGTTGTGGCACATGGGCTCAGTAGTTGTGGCTCATGGGCTCAGTAGTTGTGGCTCACAGGCTCTAGAGCACAGGCTCAGTAGTTGTGGTGCCCGGGCTTAGTTGCTCTGCGGCATGTGGGATCTTCCCGGACCAGGGTTCCGACCCATGTCCCCCGCATAGGCAGGCAGATTCTCAACCACTGCACCACCAGGGAAGAGCCCTCTGCATCTTTTTTCAATGAATGTTTCATGTCAGTGGATGTAGAACTGCCTAATTCTTTTTAACAGATGTACTGTAATTTATTTAACCAGCCCCATTGACAATAATCCTTTTTCTTTTAATAGGAAAGTTCAGCCCATTTATATTTATTGGAAAGACTGATATATTTGGTTTTAGTTCTATTTTTAATATTTTCTTTTAAAAAAATCTTTCACTATCAGGACAGTACTTGCTTTGGGAGGTGGGTGTGCGTGTGTATATTCTGATGATTTGAAAGGTTTCTTTTTATTCTAGTGATTGCGTATAACTTTTTACCATATTTCTTCAGACAGTATCTATTGACTCCCTGCCATGAGTAATGATAAAATTAGTAGTTATATTTCCTGCCTCTTCCTCACTTGCTTTTAGTTGATTATATTATTTTTCTTAGTTTTATTTTATATCTTGAAACATACTTACACCTATATTACTTGAGCTATCAGCTTTAAATATCTTTTGAGCCTTGTCAGTAAAAGATGAGGAAATCAGTCTACTTATTTCAATCTACTTTTTCCTCCATCCCACTTTAACATTTGCCAATTACATTATTTTTACATTCTCTTCTGCAACCATAAAGCCTCAAATTTAAGACTCAGGCTTAAGGTAAAATCAATTAAATGCTCTCCATCAGTCCTTTTGCTATAGTTTCTCCATTTATTTCATTATTAATAGAAGTTTTTCCTCTAGTAGTTTCTTCAGGAAGGAGTCAGGGAGACCATATTCCCTGAGTTCTTACATATTGAAACATGTTTTTCTGTCACCTTTGTACTTAACAGTTTGGATTGATAAACAATTATTTTCAGGTCACTCTTTTTTTCTTTTTTTTTTTTAAAAACTGTGAACTACTACAGAAAAGTACATGAAACAATTGTTTGGTATAATACTTGGTAAATAATCTCAAAGTGAACACCCCAGAATCCCCCTGTGTCTGTTGTCTCTCACACCTCCTTCCTTCCCCTCAGTGATAACCACGTCCTTTTATGTTAATCAGTCCTTGCTTTCTTTATAGTGTTACTACTATGGATGCATCCCTAAACAATAGAAATCATTTTTGTCAGTTTCTGAAGTGTATATATATATATATATATAGAATTATATAGTATCTACTCTTTTATTCTTTGCTTTTTTGCTCAACATGACATTTGTAAGATCCATTCACATTACTTTCAGCCTTACTCCATTTATTTACGTTGCTGTAAAGTATTCTATTATGTGAACACATGACAGTTTATTTCTCTGTTGATAGACACTTGGGTTGTTTCTAGTTTGGGGCTAAAAGGATCCATAATGCTATGGACACTTTTATATGTATCTCTTGATACACATATCTATATATTTCTCTAAAGATATATATTTGGGAATGAAAATACTGGGTCTTAGGGTATGCATATTTTGTTCGTCCTAGATACAGCCAAACATTTTTGAAGTGGTCGTATCTCTTTATATCCGTACCAGCAGTGTGTGAGAGTCCCGTGGGTCACTCTAGTCTTGATTTGTGGTGTTGCTTCACTGTCTTGTAGTCCAAGTGGTCCTTTGGGGTAGGTGATATTCCAATTTTATAGATGAGAAAGCATATTCAAAGTGGTCAGGTAATTTAATGCAAGTTTATAGAGGTAGTAGATGACACAACTGGCATTTGAACTCTGTTCTCTCCAACTCTAAAGCCTTTCCATGCTGCCTTCTTTACAGATAGAACTTCCTGACAGTCAGTTACGTAGGGCACTGAAACCTCACCAGGGAAGATGAACATTTTTTTTTTAAAGAGTAGGGTGCTATCCTTTGGCTTGGGTATAGTTGTTCTTGGAGGCAACCTGCTTCTCAAAGTCCCTTCCAATGTTGTGATGCAGGTGGTACTCACCCAACATATTTACTTTCCTGACAACTTGCTTCTTCCTTTTTTCCTTGCTTTTAGCATCCAGCCCGTGTATGGAGCACAGCACCCTCCTTTGGACCCCCGGCTCACCAAAAAGTAAGTCAAGATATTTTTCCTTTCATGCATGTACTTCTCCTAAAACCCTGAAACCCTCCCCTACTTTGTTGAAATGACAGTTTCCACTTGGACCTTTTCTAGTGTCTCCTCTGCTCTGTTTTGGATCAGAAGATGAGCAATCTTCTTACCTCTAAGCAGTCCATTACTAAGTGGAAAATTAACTTACATCAGAGATTTTTTTCTTATATTGGAAGGTGGTATATGTAGGGGTTTGGTGTTGGATTCTCTGTTCTGTGAGAAGGTCTTTATTGATTAAATATTGTCCTGAAATTGAATGATTGATGACCTTCTTCTGGTTTCTGGGGCCCATTGCTTCTGAATATATATATAGGTCTGCCCTCTTCCTTATTCTCTGAGAATTGAGGCAAATAGAACATAACTGTGGGACTGACAGTTTTCAGGTCCTCTTTCTCTTTGACACACTCAAGGAAACGCAGCCAGACAATGGAGTTAAAAGCTCCCAGGAGACTATTTCTTTTTTTTCTTTTTTTTTTAATCCCGCCCCACCCCCTGTCCTGAAGGCTATTTCTTCTAGTAAAATTCTAGTAAATTATTTTCTAACACAGCAGAGACCCTAGTTAAATCCAAGATGTGTGGATGTGTATTTGTATCCCCAATTATCGCTTTATCACATCTTTCTCTCATAGGCCATCGTTCAGCCACAATAAATTTAAATGAGGAGGTGGGTCGTCTTCTCGCATGTTCTGAGAACTTTTGCCTCTATCTTTGAGCAGGCTTAATCTTAGAGACTTATTTCTAGGAAAGTTGTTGCTTGTAATGAAAGCTGAATGATTTGAGAGGTACAGGAGACCTAGGTTCTCATCCTTCAGGGGCCTGTGTGATAATATCTACCCTTTCTTTCTTCATAGTCAACAGGGAAGTAAAGATAATGTACATTAAAATATTTTGAATACCTAGAAAAATACCTTATCAAATATGCATCATCAATATTTTAATATTCTTTTAATAACTTAATGTGTGGTGAACTTTCTATAATTCTACAAACTCATTCTTTTTGCAGTTTGGCCAATGTGTAGAAGGTACAGTCTTCTGAATTACTATAGAGGCATGACTACTGTTCATTTCTGTAAAATGCACAATTTTTATATCAGGAACCGCTAGAGTGTAAGCTCTTTGTTCACCACTGTACCCTTAGCACCTAGACCAGCAGGTTGCACATGGTAGGCACTGAGTAAATATTTATGGAATGAAGGAATGAAGTCCCTGCATTTACTTAGACAATGGGTTTTTCTTTAACGTTTCTTAGTATGTACCTTGTATTAGATCTTCTTAAGGGGAAACATGTTTTCTGTGGTAGTTTTGTGATATTTTCATTAAGTATAATGAATTTTATTTCCTCGTTTTACCATCCGTGGACTCTCTGGTCTGTTGGCCAGTGTAACAGGCACTGTTAATTACCTTCCCAACAGTCTTCCCTGCACCTGCTTCTTCCTTGCTCAGGAACCACAGTTCTATTCAGTTCTTGAGCCGGTGACAGTGTACTTAGAGTAGGTATCTGGGTTAGTTTAAGCCTTTTATAATAATTCCTTGGTAATACCAGTGACTGGTCTATGATGGGCTCATCTCATTGGTTCTGGCCAATGAGATGTAAAAGAAAGTCTCCTGAAGGAGGGTTCTTGGAAGGATTTTCTTTTTTTGACCAGGGAGAGAACATTTTGTGAAGAAAGCTGCATTTTGCCTCCACTCACATTTCCTGCTTTTCAATGCGTTAGTGTGAAAATGAGTTGTGAAGGGCTTCCCTGGTGGCGCAGTGATTAAGAATCCGCCTGCCAATGCAGGGGACACAGGTTCGAGCCCTGGTCTGGGAAGATCCCATATGCCGCGGAGCAACTAAGCCCGTGCGCCACAACTACTGAGCCTGCGCTCTAGAGCCCACGAGTCACACTGCTGAGCCTGCATGCCACAACTACTGAAGCCCGTGCGCCTAGAGCCTGTGCTCCTCAACAAGAGAAGCCACCACAATGAGAAGCCCGCACACTGCAACGAAGAGTAGCCCTGCTTGCCACAACTAGAGAAAGCCCACGCACAGCAATGAAAACCAAACGCAGCCAAAAATAAATAAATTAATTTAAAAAAAAAAAGAAAAGAAAATGAGATGTGAAGAACTGTAACAGTTAACTTGTACCCTGAGGGAAAGACAAGAGAATTGCAGAGACACCAGCTCAGTGCCCTGACATCGTGGTCTTTACAACTTAAGGATCATAGTTGAGTATTCTGTTCCTTGTAGCCAGTTCTGTTCGCAGCCAGGATTTGTTGATTGGTAATAGATCCATTACAGCATAATTTATCATGGCCTTTGATAAACACATGGCTAACGTAAAATCTGCCATCCACCTGTATATAAGGCAGTGGGATGTACTATCCTATTTTATGTTTGGGTCAGAGTCACCATACCCTCTCTGCATCTGTCATCAACTGAGTTTTCCCTGATTCTGTATTTAAGGCAGGTCTTGAGGAATATCACCATATCCCAGACTGCCAAGGCAAACTTTATATACTCTTGTTTTTCCCACCTATTTTTAATTTATTTTTATGTTCATTTTTTGGCTGCACCGCAGCATGCGGGATCTTAGTTCCCCGATCAGGGATCAAACCCGCGCCCCCTGCAGTGGAAGCGCGGAGTCTTAACCACTGGACCGCCAGGGAAGTCCCCTTTTCCCACCTATTAATGATATAAAACCATGAATGTTTCCACTGGTCATTCAGCAGAGTTACATTCATACTTTCAGTAGAAGTAGTTATTTAGCTCTGCAATTTGGGAGGAATATAATTGTCACTGAATAAATTGCATCCCTTTTTTGTGCATGTGGTGGTTTGGTATTACCACTCTACAATCTGGGACAACATCTAGGTCTGCACTGGACCATTTTACAATTCCAGATTGTTACAATAAAACATTTATTGCCCTTATTTGAGTACCTTTGTTGGGACATTTTTATTACTTTCTCTGCTACCTGATTACCGTTCCACTTCAAGCTACCATTAATTACTGTGTGGTTAATCCTCATTACAGTAGAAGCCTTTACATTGGGTCTTCAATCATCTAAACTGCACGAGCACAGCAAGTCATTACCTGTCTGTGTATTTTGACTTCCACTTGCCAAATTATTACCATTAGTGATAATATTGCCTGCAATAATTTTTATAGCTCAGATAAAACTAGTCTTACCGCAGAGCGGCCTCATTGGCCACTTGATGGTATGATAAACTTCTAAACTTATTGTTTTCTGAATTGATATCCTAGTTCTGAGTTATAAATCTAGTTCATGTGAAGCCACACTAGTCATTGATATGACTGGATTTAGCAAATTCCCCACTTGCTTCACACCCCTTTACCAGTGTCAAACGTTATTTTTCTAAATAAATTTGTGTTGTATTTCTATTAAGTGAACAGCCGTCTCAGTAAAACAACGTAGTATTCATCAAATCACAGAATGATTGATCTTTTGTTTCCTAACCCATATAACAAACAAACTATAATTTGGCATACAGATGTAAGGAGGTATGGTGAAGGTGTCTATGCGAGGCCAGGTTGGTTGTAACTTCGATATAGTTCTGTTTAAGTAATTTTGGTTAAACTTCAAGCCACACTGTGGCATTATTGTGCCTCAGGTTAGTTATAGATTAGTTGGGACCATGTTAAAATTAGGCAGCCTATAAGCCAAAGGCACCTCCAGCTAGAATTACCTGGATTAATATTTTACTGACACTCACCATGGCCCATCTCTTGGTGCGGTATTTTTTTGTTTGTTTGTTTTTAAAATTTATTTATTATTATTTTCGGCTGCATTGGGTCTTCGTTGCTGCGCGCAGACTTTCTCCAGTTGCAGCGAGGGGGGCTACTCTTCGTTGCGGTGCACGGGCTTCTCATTGCCGTGGCTTCTCTTGCTGCGGAGCACGGACTCTAGAGCGCAGGCTCAGTAGTTGTAGCTCGCGGGCTTAGTTGCTCTGCGGCATGTGGGATCTTCCCGGACCAGGGCTTGAACCCAGGTTCCCTGCACTGGCAGGCAGATCCTTAACCACTGTGCCACCAGGGAAGTCCCTGGTGCAGTGTTTTGATCCACTCCAGGGTGTGCATATGCTTCACCCAATGTTAGACTAATAGCATCTAGTCAATTCCTTGACCTGAGTTAAAATTCAGCTTCTTGATTCGTGGTTTATTTAAAGAATTCTTAAGACATCAAGAGGGTATTTAAGAAACATCAACCAAGGAAAAAAAAAATAACCTTGGCGTCCAAAGTACTCTTTATCACTCCATTGGAATCGTCCTGTGCAATCTTGAGGTACACGTGGTCTCTAAGGAGGAAAACAATAACAATAGCCGCATACTCCTATGCAGCATGTTTTTGATGGCAGATCTTTCTTACACATCCACCTATTTGTTCTTGACAGTGAACCCACTGAGGTGAGTACTGCAGGTTGTGGATCCTGGATCTCCTTTCACAGAGGAGAAGCATAGTGATGACTCCAGAACATACAGCCTCAAGAGGTCTGCAGAGAAGTAATTTGCCTCTGGCTCATGGATGATTTTTTTTTTTTTTTTTTTTGGGTGCAGTACGCGGGCCTCTCACTGTTGTGGCCTCTCCCGTTGCGGAGCACAGGCTCCGGACGCACAGGCTCAGCAGCCATGGCTCAGGGGCCCAGTCACTCCGCGGCATGTGGCATCCTCCCAGACTGGGGCACGAACCCGTGTCCCCTGCATCGGCAGGCAGACTCTCAACCACTGCGCCACCAGGGAAGCCCGATTTTTTTTTTTTTAATATTTCCAGATGCTTTTTTTTAAAAAAGAATCTTTATTGGGGTATAATTGCTTTACTGGCTCATAGATTTTTGACGTGTAGATTTTTGCGTTGCATTGCCTCAGTTTTGTTTTCTTTGATTTGGGCTCTTGTTTTTTTTGTTTGTTTGTTTTGCGGTACGCGGGCCTCTCACTGTTGTGGTCTCTCCTGTGGCGGAGCACAGGCTCCGGACGCGCAGGCTCAGCGGCCATGGCTCACAGGCCTAGCCGCTCCGCGGCATGTGGGGTCTTCCCGGACCGGGGCACGAACCCGTGTCCCCTGCATCGGCAGACGGACTCTCAACCACTGCGCCACCAGGGAAGCCCTCTTGTTCATTTTTGATTGTTCATTCAGTACTTTTACTTTGGGGATTGACAAAAGCCAACAAAACAACCTTTTCCAGTGATTAATAAAAATAATATGCTCATTGTAGAAAACATGAATAATTCAGAGAATTATAAAAATTAAATTTATCACCTATAATTCCATAGCCCAGAGATAAGCAATGTTAACATTTTGATGCATTTTATTCCTGGTCTTTTCTGTGCATATACTTTCTAAGAAATATAGAGATCATAAAAAATATATAATTTTGGTTCAATTTTCACTTTATTGAGATCATTTTCTAGTGTTATTAAATAGCCTTCAAGATGTGATTTTCGTTAAGCAGTATAGCATTCCATCCGGTGGCTGAAACATAATATATCTCATCATTTGCGATTTCTAGATGTTTATATTGTTTGTAGTTTTTTTTTTTTTTTTTTGCGGTACGTGGGCCCCTCACTGTCGTGGCCTCTACCGCTGCGGAGCACAGGCTCTGGACACGCAAGCTTCACGGCCATGTCTCACAGGCCCAGCTGCTCCGCGGCATGTGGGATCCTCCCACACCGGGGCACGAACCCACGTCCCCTGCATCAGCAGGCGGACTCTCAACCACTGCGCCACCAGGGAAGCCCTTGTTTGTAGTTTTTAACCAAAATAAATAATACTATTATAAACTGTTTTAGGTCACCTTTGTTTGATTCAATGATTATTTTCTTATGGTCAGAAATTATGAATCATTTTCAGGCTCATGGTGTGTATGTTGCCAGATTGTTTTCCAGAAGGTGGTACAACATACACCCCCACCTGCAGTATTAGAGAGCTGGTCTCACTACACCTTAGTTAGCACCAAAGAGGATGCATCTTTAAATCTTTACTGATTTAGTGGGTGGAGAATGGTATCTTGTTTCCTTCATGTTTTTTTTTTTTTTGCGGTACGTGGGCCTCTCACTGTTGTGGCCTCTCCTGTTGCGGAGCACAGGCTCCGGACGCGCAGGCTCAGTGGCCATGGCTCATGGGCCTAGCCGCTCCACGGCATGTGGGATCTTCCCGGACCGGGGCACGAACCCGTGTCCCCTGCATCGGCAGGCGGACTCTCAACCACTGCGCCACCAGGGAAGCCCTCCTTTACGTTTGAACTGTTACTTCTTGTAATCTTATGTTATCTCCTGCATCCTCAGTGATAGTGTGATATATTTTCCTTTCCTTTGTGTGAGACTAGTGTTTGAAAATATGCCTCAGTGATACCTGTTTTGGTGTTAATAATAGGGACTTTCCGATGAGCTGTATGAGTTACGAGTCTGTATTTATCAATGTTAGGAACAATTATCTTTCAGAATAACTATTGGACATATCTAGGGAGATGGGATGGGTATTAGACCACCCACCTCTACCCAAAGGGAAGAAACATCTCTCGGAAATGGGGGAACTTCAGCTCTTCCAGCAGAGCCTTGTTTTTAGTCTAGAGTTGCCCTGCCTTGCTGAGGGAAACAGGCATTTTAATGATGTTTTTACGCCTCGCATTCCAGTCCTCAGGGATGCTAATTAAGACTGAATTAGAAATGTCCCAACTACCTAGTCCCCTGGAACCAGAATAAGGGCCCCCAGCCCTTAAGGAGTTCACAGAGAGGAAAAGTTCAGGGGGATTTCCCTGGCGGTACAGTGGTTAAGACTCCACACTTCCACTGCAGGGGGCACCGGCTCGATCCCTGGTCAGGGAACTAAGATCCCGCAATCCACATGGTGCAGCCAAAAAAAAAAAAAGAAGAGGAAAAGTGCAGGAAAGTAGGAAAGGTCTACATCAGTGGTCCCCAGCCTTTTTGGCACCAGGGACTGGTTTCATGGAAGACAGTTTTTCCATTGACTGGGGGGCGGCGTGGGGAGATGGTTTCGGGATGATTCAAGCGCATTACATTTATTGTGCACTTTATTTCTATTATTCAGTCACGTACTGTCTCCACGATTTTTTTGCTGTATTCTATGCTATTATTTATTAAATACATTTGAAAAAATAAACTTGTATATACTCAGTTAATTTATTTTTAAAATAAACCTTATTAGTTCCCTAAGTGGAAAACCAGTATCATTTGCCAAAAATAGAAAGTAACCTTAAAAATAAATACAGTGAAACACAAAACAATCTTATTAATTAAATTCTAAGCCAGATTCTGTTCTTACAAAATGTTGATCCTGAGACTGCCCTCACTTTGTTAAAAAATAGTTGTAAAGACAGAGTGGCAGCGAACTCAGATCTCTCCTCAAGGGCAGCAGGACTTCAACAGAATAAAAAGGGAACAACTTGTTCATTTTGGAACTCAGTGTTCGTAATACATGTGGGCTACCTAAAATTGTCTCTTGTTCTACCAGTAGCTGATGTCCTGCTTTAAAAAATAGTTTAGGTCATGTTGTCATAACAGATTAACTGTGAAATTTCAGTGGATTGACACAACAAAGGCTTATTTCTCACTCACACCACCTATCCAGAGTAGAGTCAGGTGCGTGTGGTGGGCAGGCTCTGCTCCACGTGGTCACTCTGTTATCCAGGCTGAGGGAGGCGCCACCATCTGGAGTTGTCATGATGGAAGAAAGCTTACAGAGAACTCACACCTGTTCTTTTATACTTTGGCTCCGAAGGGACTGCCTCACTTCTCTCCTTAGCCCATTGGCCAGAACTAGCGTCACCTAAGTGCAGGGGGGCTGGAAAGTATAGAGGAGCACATGGAATATTTGGAGAGTGTTGCTGTCCTTGTTTTGTCTGGCTCTGCAGCATAGAGGTGGTCTGGATGCATCAGATGAGGAATGGAAATGGATATTTTTTGTTTGAAGAAGGTAATGATTGTGCGTGAGATAGTTTATAATACTGTTAATATTAAGCAAGTGAAGATGGTCAGGTGTTTCAGACCATTCCTTCGTAACGGTGTCTCCTTTCTTAAAGCTTCATTAAAGAGCGGTCAAAAGTCAGCACGGTTCCTCTGAAGAATAAGAAGGCCTCCAGTTTTCATGAGTTTGCCCGGAACACCAGTGATGCTTGGGACATTGGCGATGACGAGGAAGAGGACTTTTCCTCCCCTTCTTTCCAAACTCTGAACTCAAAAGTTGCTTTGGCAACTGCTGCCCAAGTGCTAGAAAACCACAGCAAGCTGAGAGTGAGACCAGAACGGTCCCAGTCCACGACATCTGAAGTTCCTGCCAGCCACAAGGTTATAAAGTCCAGCAGTGACGCCCAGCTGTCCAGAAATTCCAGTAAGTCTGTCCAGCTCCTCTCCTTAGGCTCAGCCTCTTCAGCAGAGTGCATTTTAAATAAAAACAGGTTTTTTTAGGGCCTCCCTCAGATCTTCCACTGGGTGATAAATAGGCGAGCTCAAGCCTGAGGGACATCAGTGAGCCTAACTGGTCCTGAGCTGTACTTACTCCTCCCACCTGGATGGCTGCCTGGCCCTGCGACCCGGGGTTTCACTTCCTGACACCTGAGTGTTGCCTGCCATTCTCTTCTTCCTTTACCTGTGGTGGGGTCCAAAACTTCTGTGGTTTGGTTGCTTCACATTGCTTTAGGCCTGCTCAGGTTGAAGACTATTGACTATATGTAGTTACAGTTGTTAGTGGCCGAATTTCACAAATGTTTGGCACTGTTGGTTGACTTCCTCAGCTGTGGGGAACAGCACTAGCATAGGTTGTCTTTTTCCTGTTCCTGAGGGACGGAGTCCCTGTGTCACGGCTCCCTGCCCACCAGGTTGGGTGGGGCGGGAGGATATACCCTTTCTTTTCAGGAAACTGGCAGCAGTAACTGGTTGAGATGATGGTGACTTTATCAGATGTTTGGGGATGCCTGGTGTACTCTTTTAAATATCCATTGCTGTATTTAATGTTGCCCTGAAGGGTTTTATGGAAGCCAGTTATTCTGAGCTGGAGGGGGAAGTACCCTCAAGCTAGTGAAAGTTAAAACAGCTGACTGGTAAAGGATGAAAAGAAAGTAGAATGCCAGAGCCCTGGCGCGTGTCCTGGCTCATGTTCTAAGAGAACTTCTTTTACAGGTTCAGACTAAGGTTGTGGTCAGGAAATTAGGCTGAAAGGCCTTTAAAATCATTCCATAGTCACTTTCCGTGGCTGATTCGGGCCCCAGCTTGAACCTTCAATGACGTGCCCAGGACAGGCATTCAGTGTCCACTGACCGGGTGGCCGCAGCTACAGGCTGTGGCAGTGTCTTCACACATGATTGAGGGTCTTCACAGGGTCCCAGTGTGAGGGAAGGCCCCACCACCATCCCTAATGAGCTGCCCTTGTGCAGCCAGGACTGCCCAGACCATTCCTGTTACGAGGTTCCCTCCTGGGAGCATCTGTCTGTCAGTCACTGATTCCGAAAGTGCGCGCTGGTCTGAGCTCTGCAGCGTGTGGTCTGCGTTTCCTAGGCCCCGCGTTACGCTAGGCATCCAAGCCAAGTACTCCGTGGCACTTGTTTCTGTAAACCTTCTTGTCATGCCGGTTGATGAGTATTTACTGTTTTATTCTTGTTGTGACTACTACTTTTTAAGGCCCTAATATGTAAAGAATATGAAACAGTCATGAAAGGACAGTCAGAACTTAAAACTGAGTTTCATTTGGGGTAGTAAAATAAATAAGGGTTTTGGAGTCAGGCAGACCTAAGGTGGTATCTCAGCTCTCTCTTGCAAATTACTTCACCTCTCTGAGCTACAGTTTCCTAATCTCTAAAATAGCGATAAATTCCTACCATATGTTGTAAGCATCAAATGAGAGGTCATATGTAACTGTGACGAGCATAATGCCTTAATAAGCATTCAATAAATATTAGTCCTATACTGCTCATTTCTCCTACCTACCATCTAGTTTAGAAGTGTCTAGAACTGGACGCAGAGTTCAGCTTGAGTCTGTGTTCCTGTTATTTCAATTAGAGAAATGTGATTGGCTGGTGAGAAATATGCGAGCACAGAGGAACCTGCCTTAGGCCAGAGCCTCTCACCTGTGTGCAGAGCACAACTAGTGGGCCAAGAACAGGTGAGAGTTGTGCCAGAGGTATTGACCCTCTCAGCCCTTGGGGCAGCTGGCTAGGGCTGGGGCTTCGGGAGAGCAGCCACCTCCTTTCATTGCGGTGTGCTTTACAGTGTCATTTTCTCTGTGCTCTGTGACGTGGAGAAGGAAGGCAAGCACTGCCTTTGACTGCGTTGCCCCAAAACTTGCTATTAGGCGCCAAGAAAAGTTCCAGGTTGGGGTACAAAGAAAACAATTGATTTTCCTCTGAAGTCACAAAAAAATGTTGTCAAATTTGCTACCGCAGCTGGAGTCTCTGTTTGCACATAAGGTGCCTTGGTATGTATGATAAAAACGCAGCCCTTCCTCTGGGCGGATGAATGGAGCACAGCTGGGTTTCCATCCCCTGGCCGCTCCACACCGAGCACCTTCAGGCAGCGCACAAACCATGAAGCCGCAGCTCTGGTGGAGGAGACCAGTGCTCAACAGTCAGGTTTAAGGTTTCTCAGAATCTGTGCTCTTCACACAGCTTGTTCTCTTTCTCTTTCAAATTATCTCAGGTGATACATGCCTGAGGAACCCACTCCACAAACAGCAGTCACTCCCTCTCCGACCCATCATCCCCCTTGTTGCCCGGATCTCGGACCAGAACGCTTCTGGGGCACCCCCGATGACTGTCCGGGAGAAAACCCGCCTAGAAAAATTCCGTCAGCTTCTCTCCAGCCACAACACCGACTTAGGTGAGTCCCCGTGAGCCCTGGGCCAAAGCTAGGACCTCTTGGTGACTGGAATTCTCAGAGACCTGGAAGCTATTGCTCTTTATTCTTCCTTCTTTTACTTTTCCAGCATCTCCTGATCTGGTGCCCATTGAAGTGACATGCAGGTATTAAGTCAGAAATATGTTACTAGGAATTAGGGACCAAATTAGGTGGGACTGGATTCTGTGGCCTGTAGCTATTCTGGCTTTGGTCTCCCCTACCTCCAGGTGATTCTTACTGAAATCCACACCTACTGGCCTTTCTCTTCCCCTCTAACTCTAATCTCTGAGCTGACTGGATCACTGCTGCAGAGCACTTTGCTGCTCAGGGCTGTGTTTTGGGCTTTTTCCCTGTGCTTGTCGGTAGCTGGTGGCGGTGGTGGCAGCGGCAGTGGTGGCGGTGGCGATGGCAATCGTCCTACTGGAACGGTGGGAGGCACCAGGCAGCGCTGGCCGAGGCTTGTCTTAGGGCATCTGTGGGAAGGGCTAAACCCAACAAAGCCTTTATCTATTTGCAGATGAACTGAGGAAGTGTAGCTGGCCAGGGGTTCCCAGGGAGGTTCGGCCTGTAACCTGGAGACTCCTGTCGGTGAGTTCTACCCACTGTGTAGAGAAGCGTGAGCCTCACACAGCCCTTCTTACCTGCTGAGGTTAGTCTGGTCACATAAGTCTTGCACCGTAGACTTCTCTAGTCCTACCGGATGTGACAGACCTGTGGGACCGTAGTCCTATTGCTTTGCATAAAGAAACACATTCTTGAGAGTTTATTCCCACACATGTAGAAGAGCACACGTTTGTGCCTATAGTCCTGATCTCGCCTTCTCAGCACCAAGGAGGAAGAATACAGTGAGGCTGGGTGAGCCAGTACTTGTTTGAACAGGCTCCCACATTCCCTGGGCTTCCCTCCTTTTTCAGTAGGAATAACCAAGGTGGTTAAACCCACTTTGCAACTGTGAAGAGTTGATAAACGGGCCTCCCTCAGAAGCCTGCCCTAGTCCCACTTTCACTAAGTAACGGAGCACTGTGCCTGTCACTGTGATACGAACACTTTGACTTCCTGAGCCTGTAAAATTCATTCATTCGTTCAATAAATCCTATAAGGATTTATTGAGGGCCTGCTGTTCGCCAGGCATGGTGCCAGGTGCTGTGAGGATATAGGGAAGTGAAGACGGCACAGCCCCTGCTCTCCAGGCGCTTGCTCGCTCGCTCGCTATGGAATGTATCCCTTAGCTGCCTGCAAGAGGATGGCTCTCTCCTGACTGCCCCCACCCCCAGTCTTGCAGCCGTGTAATCATTGCCCCAGCTTCTTCTAAGTTTGAATGCTATCAGAAGTAGATGTGGTGAGAATGGAAGGGGAACAGGAGATGTAAGAATTGAGAGTGGGATCTAGACCAGGGATAAGAATGTAAGTTGGCCTGGAGCTGGGGCCAGGAGGGGGGCTGCTGCCAGCAGTTCTGTGTCTGGACGTTGCAGCTGCTGTGTTGCAGATTCCATTCAGGTTCCTAAGCTGGTAATTCTGAATGTTACCGTAGAAAAGAATGTGTAACCGGCACCGACTCACGTGGCACACCACTGAGATATGCCACAGAGGTGGCCACCTCCCCGTGACCCTGGGAAGGTTTGCCTCGTGCACACGCAGCCCCAGGAGGTCCTGACTCAGGTCCAGTTCCCTCCTACTGACCTACATTCGCTTCTCTCCTGTGCCAGCTCCGGAGCTCCGCAGTGCTCCAGTAGTACCTGCTCCTAGCGCAGTGCAGGGGGTGCAGGGGTAAATAACCCTGGCTGGCCGTGCTTCATCTGCCCACATGTGCATCTCATTGAATGAGGAGAGGGCAAACACTGGGTGGCCAGAACCAAGATGGGATTTACGCTTGTGTCTTGGCAGCTTTCTTTTGGTTCCTTTGATAGTTTCCAAGCCACTGCTCAGGCTATAATAAAAAGTAAGGATTCATCCAACCAGTGCCTGTCCCCATCTGACTAGCAGTCCTCTCTACAGGGCTATCTCCCAGCAAACACCGAGAGGAGGAAGTTGACCTTGCAGCGGAAGCGGGAGGAGTATTTTGGCTTCATTGAACAGTATTATGACTCTCGAAATGAGGAACATCACCAGGATACCTACAGACAGGTACAGTCATTGCCTGCTGCCCTTTTGCTCACTAGTCATAATCTTAAGGTGTGGCTCCTGGAAGTGCTCTTGGGGTGCGAGTTTTCCAAGTCTTCAGGCTACAGTGTGCTGGTTAGGAATTAAATTTATTCCCAGAACTACTTCCCCTCTTTCTAATTCAGTAGCTCTTATCTTAGCCATTTAAATAGATAGATTCTGGGGGGTTCTGGTCAGTGGCAGTGCTTCTCTGACTTTAATGTGCGTACACATCATCTAGGATTATGATAAAATCCCAACTAGGGATTATGGTAAAATGCAGATTCTAATTCAGGAGGCCTGGGGTGAGACCTTCACTTCTAATGAGCTCCCAGGTGATGCCACCTGCTGCTGGTCCACAGACCACACAGAGAGTAGTAAGGGTTATGGGACACAAGCTGAAAGATGAGTTCACTCTGTGGTCCATCCCTCTGGACTGTGACATCAGTGTGTCCTTCTGGCAGCTGCAGTGCCTCTTTAGCAACCATGTTTGTCTGTCTGCAGGAGCCATAGCCCTCAGCAGCCTTAGCAGGGGGTGTTCTATCGTTGCGCATAGTGGTCCCCACAGCCTGCAGAAAGGTGGAGGGTGTGAAGGGGAGTCTCGTGGTTGCAGAGGGGAAAATACTGGGGGAGGCAACTGTCTACAACAAGCTCCAAGAATTGAAGTAGCCTCTGCGGCTATTGACACAGTCCTTAGGATTGTTAGACATTTGGGAAATCCCGAAGCCAAAACCAATCATCATGACTTCTTTGGTAACAGAAGTCAGAACTTTCAGTGCCAGTTATTAAAGGCCAGCTCCGTCTAGTTCTCTATCCTGGCATGTTTTTGCAGCTTTCAGAGCTCTTTTACTTCTTGGGAACTGTTGAGTAAGAATCTGAAAGAGCCATACACATTTTGATCATACCTGTTAAATAAGTACCAGCCCAGAGTAAAACAGATTCCAGACAATAGGAAAAAAGCGGGTGATTCTCTTAAGTTGTGAAGCCTATTGCTGTTTGGTGTAAGTGGTTTATTTGGGAAGGTTTCCTCACTTTCAAAAAGCTATTGCTGTCATGGGAATGTATTCCAGATGCACAGGTAGGTAGGTTTAACTAGACTATTTTTGTATGTCAGTCAATTCTTTCTAAAGGTAAATTGTGCTCTTACTCTTACTCCCTTGATTTCCGGTTCCTAAGAAAATAACTTCTCAAAAGAACAAACTGGCATTTGTGTTTTTGGATACGGCTTCTCTTTTTCAGATTCACATCGACATTCCAAGGACGAATCCTCTCATTCCATTGTTCCAGCAACCACTTGTACAGGAGGTGAGGGAAGTGCTCAACATTCTCAGTCCTCCTCCCCCCATCCTTCTGTGGCACCGTCTGTGTGGATGTGTGCCTAGCCCTCCCTCTAGGCTTGGGCAGGTTTAAGGCTAATCGTGATCGTACCTTGTGTTCCCAAAGGAGCTTTGGTCCTTTCAGAGCACTTTCTTATGCATTCTCATTCAATCCTCATAACAAACCTGTGGGCTGAGTAGCACTTTGAGAGGCTAAGGGACTTGCCTAGCATCTTGAGTCTACCTGGTGACAGAATGAAGACAGAAACTACACCCTAGAATTCCTTGTCCTGTGTTTGCTCTGCTTTACCTAGCTGGTAGTGGTGTGTATGTGTGTGTGTGTAGAAAACATACGTAACAAAATTTACCATTTTACCATTTTAACCATTTTTAAGTGTACAGTTCGGTGACATTAAGTACATTCATATTGTTGTTCAACCATTACCACAATCCATCTCTACAACTTTTTTTCATCTTCCCAAACTGAAGCTCTGTACACATGAAACAATAACTTTCCATCCCCCAGCAACTGTCATTCTACTTTCTGTGTCTATGAATTTGACTATTCCAGGTACCTCAAATAAGTGGGATCATACAGTATTTGTCCTTTTGTGACTGGCTTGTTTCACTTAGCATAATATCTTCAAGGTTCATCCATGTTGTAGCATGTGTCAGAATTTCCTTCCTTTTTATTTTTATTTATTTATTTTCTTGACCGCACCGCGCAGCATGTGGGATCCTAGTTCCCCAACCAGGGATCGAACCTGTGCCCCCTGCATAGGAAGCACAGAGTCTTAACCACTGGACCACCAGGGAAGTCCCCTTCCTTCCTTTTTTTTTTGGTGGTATGCGGGCCTCACACTGTTGTGGCCTCTCCCCTTGCAGAGCACAGGTTCCGGACGCGCAGACTCAGCGGCCATGGCTCACGGGCCCAGCCGCTCCGCGGCATGTGGGATCTTCCCGGACCGGGGCACGAACCCCTGTCCCCTGCATCGACAGGCGGACTCTCAACCACTGCGCCACCAGGGAAGCCCCCCTTCCTTCCTTTTTAAGACTGAATGATATTCCATTATATTTATATAAGACGTATTGTTGATCTGCCATCTGTCAGTGGACACTTGAGTTGCTTCCACCTTTGGGGTATTGTGAGTAATGCTGCTGTGAACGTGGGTGTGCAAATATCTGAGTCCCTGTTTTAAATTCTTTCGGGTACCTACCCAGAAGTCAATTAGTAGTGATATGTTGAGACCTAACAAGTTGGCAAAGCACATGAAAGGTTTCAGTGGGACTGTTAATCTTTTGACCAAGCAGTAAGTATTGATATAAACTCCTGAAGATTAGGGATTTCCTTTGCAGCTTCATAGTAGCTAGGATACTGGATGTAAGTGCTCTTTGAATTATATTTTCACTCATCCTCATAATAGAGAAAACGTGATAAAAAATGCTCAAAATAATTTCTGTTTGACTTTAGATTATACTCATAATTCCGTTTAAATATAGATGTGTCTACTGATGGGATCCCTCATAACTTACCACTAGCATAAAGAAGATTTTGAGGGTGACACCATTATTTTACCTGTAAGAGTCAGCTCAAAGGAAGCTGAAAGCCGCCCGGGATCCCTTTGTGTCTCCCGTTCAGTTTCCCATGGCTCAGCCCTGCTTATTCCTCATTTTAACTTGAAGATGTTCCGATTCTTCTCTCTTGCCTGTGCATGGTTACTTTAAATTTGGAGAGAGGGAAAGTAGTTTATTTAAAAGGCTTCTCCTAGTAGTGGAACCTGCCTACAGAGAAAGAAATTCAAACTGTAGTCTTCCCAATGTTTTTTGAATCACCTTTCCATCTAGCAGACTGTAGTTATCATAAACAGAATAAATTAAGTAACATTGAGTATTGAAAAACTCGTTTTATAAACCTAAAGATACTTGAGAATTGACTATAGTAAGTGAGAATTACCCACACTAGTAGAAGAGGTGTCTCAGAGGTAGACAAGATTGTCCCAGGCTTTTTCTGTAGGGAAGATTCCATGGTCTCCCCTGGTAACCAGGCTTGGTGCTCATCTATTTCCATCTCTTTGGCATTTTCACTTGTACAGTGTGAGTACAGTGTCTGCACTGTCCCATCCTTACTAGAGAGGGATTATTGCAGGTCTCCTGATTCTGAATGGCTAGCTTCCCTGCGCTTGGCCATTGTTTAAGCCAGTCACCAGGGATTTGTGTATTCACAAGGAGCTGATAGTGTGAAGTAGAAGCTGTGATAAGTCCTTCAGAAGGATTGATCTGGAAGAGCTTTTAACAGAGACATCCAGACAGACACAGGCCACAGGAGGTGTGAGGAGACAGAGTGGAGCAGTGAACTCTTGAGATCTTCCTGGTGGGTCTAGCTTGAGCCACAGTTTCAAGGGAGGGAGGAGGGTATTTAGCAGCAAGGAATGTAAGAGGGGTCCCATTGGAGTGTTGGGCCTAACACAAATGAGGACGCCGCACCCTTTGCTCAGCCCCGGGGAGCAAGTGGGCCCATCTAGTGGAGGCAGAGGCCAACTCCTTCCAGGCTGGGCTTTGCTCTCACTGCCTGCGAGGGCAGGGGTGTTGACGGTGGGAGTATTTCTTGGCTGTCTCTGCCAGCTGGAAGGCAGACTCAACACAAGGGCTGGGAAACATCCTTTATTGTGTCTAGATTCTCCACGTCTCTCCTACACTGGCTAACCAACTCCAAAACCATACGACCACTTCCTTTTTACTTTTCCCCATGGGAGGTTTTTTTTCCCTTGCACCTGACCTCCGAGAGGGCCTCTTCAATTTGCCTGCAGAGCTGACTGACTCTGGGCTCTGCAGAGCCAGGTGCTGTGGAGGCCCCAAATCTCCTGTCCCTCCACATGTAGTCATTACCACCTCTGTCATCCCTCTGGTGTGGTTCAGAGACCTGAGGCAGCCCAGTCAAAGCCTGTCTAAGGAATGTATTGGGCCCAGGAGTTGTGGTCAGCAGGATGAAGCCAGGGGATGAGTGTCAGCAAGCTGAGAGAAGACAGGGGAAAAGCTCCAAGGGCATAGTGAAAACAGAGAGGAGTGTAACAGAGTGCGACAGGGCCGGACTCTGTAAAAGGACCATAAAGATCTTTTTAGGGACATCCCTGGTGGTCCAGTGGTTAGGACTCCGTGCTTCCACTTCAGGGGGCACGGATTCGATCCCTGGTTGGGGAATTAAGATCCTGCGTGCTGTGCAGTGCGGCCAAAAAAAGATTTTTTCTTTCTCCCCAGTCTAGTCCTCTGGCCTCTTGTGGCTAATGTACTTAACCCCAGAGGCTTTCCCCATGGAGGCCCTGGCTGACATCTCTGTTCTCAAGTTCCTGGCTGGAGGAGTCCATAGGATTTGATTTATTTGACTTCCTGTCCCCAGTAAACGTCTGGGTTGCATCCTGATATGTGAAATGACTTCCTGCATTTAGAGTCTGTCACTGGTTCCTAGTCAAGCTGGGTTAGAACTAAATCCAGATCTAGATCTCCTTCCGTCTCAGCAGGGAGAAAGGGGAGTGTGGTAAAGAAGGCATTTCCTCTTTAAATCCTGTAATGACCGAAAGAGATTTAGAAAATGTATCAGAACTTAGATATTCTGATATCTTGCTCCTGGAAATAGAGAAACAGCATCTACAAATGAGCATGGTGGCCTGAATTAATGACATCCACAGCAAACCTTTTTCTAAGCCATTTGTGTCACTCTCCTTTACGTTTCCCAATTTTATATCACGTTGGCTAAATACTGAAAAGAGAAAGGGCAAGAAGCACCTACCCCTGTTTAAAAACAGTTAGTGTCTTAGAAACTTTATATTTGTAGACTGCCTTTGTCCACAATATTTTAAAATTTTTTCTACAAATTCTGTAGCAATGCTGAGTTAAATTGTGAGGTAGGTAAATGGAGGGAGGGAGAGTATCCCCGTGATTTAACATCATGTTGTCTTTTTTTCTCATTTTCCTAGATCTTCGAAAGAATTCTATTTATTTGGGCCATCCGACACCCTGCCAGTGGGTATGTCCAAGGAATTAATGACCTGGTCACTCCGTTCTTTGTCGTCTTCCTCTCAGAATATGTCGGTAAGAAGCATGAGTACCAAGTTGAACAAGCTATTGCTCTTTCTTATCTGTGGTCTGTTTGTTTTTCCCAAGAGTGCAGCCAGTGGGCACGTCTTGCTGAAAAAAAAGATAGTGGCTTTAGAATACACAGCTAAACCTCTTTTAACAGCAGCTGCAGCAGCAGCCAGGAATTTCTCTCTCGAGATGGTCGCAGATCTCACCTAAGAAGACCTTTGCCAAAGAATGACCAAATTGATATATTTATGTTCTGCCATAAACAGATGGTTTGATGGTTTGACTGAGGTTCCTTTTGGATTATTTTGAACTTGTCTCAAATGCAGGCCCTCATCTGTGAAAGCTGGAATTTTAGATTATACATTAGGCCTTCACACTTCAGTTCGCATGCTGTATCTTAGGAGCAGGATGTGGACATATAGAGCAGGAAAGGTGCCAGAATCCAGCTCACACTGGAGGTAATGGAATGGGCCAAGGAGAGCTCTGGGACCTTGGTTTCTCCTCCTCTTTCTTCACCTCTTACCCCACTGGGTTCTTGTCACTTTGAATAGAGTGATTCGCTGTCACGGCAGCAGTTAGGTTTTCTTACAGCTCCAGCCACCTGCTCCGGCCAGGCCTAAATCAGGCAGAGTCTTAAAAGGCATCGAGGATCCTCCACTTTTTTGGTTTCCTCAGTCACTTGTGCTTCAAGACTCATAGGAAAACCTATCTGTCATGGCCTGGTGCTTTGTTCTCTTAGTCAAAGAGAAGTTCAGGTGGGAACAAGAACATTGAAAAGGATTTTAGAAAACTATCCGTCTACTCCCCTCATTTCACGGATGGATTGTGAGATTCCCTGCCTCCTTATTAGTGGCAGGGCTAGGACCAGAACCCTCTTCTTCAGACTCTGAGGGCGGTGGGTTATTCTTTTCATAGAAAGCCATTGCAGGGGGTAGGATGGTAATGAGAAGGGGACTGGAGTGGAGCCCCTTGGAGGGGGAGGGCATAAGAAATGTCTCACTTGATCCTTCCCATTCAGGTTTTCTGGTGGGACTCAAAGGCGTGGTGTTTTGGTCTTTCATGTGGCAGCCTTTTTAATTTTTCATTACTCAAAACGTAAGGCAACCTAATGATGCCATTCCTTGTTCCCCTTAAGTGACAGCAGCCAGGGCAGAACTGGGAGTAAGGGTGGAAGGTCACACTCTTGTCCACTCTGTCCAGTGACCCTAAGCAAAAGCACATAAATAAAGCTTTTGCTGGAGAACTTTCATTTTCCCCTCACATTAATAGGTCAGTTTTCAGAGGCACCTTAATTCTGTGTGGTTTAACCTTATTAAAGAGTGGTGCAGCTGGTCTGTTGGGATTTGGGGGTTGATTCTTGCAGTAGTACTTTTCTGAAATGGTATTCAAGGATGAGCCTAGGAAGGTATTAATCCATTCATTAATCTACATTTGAGGTCTGAACGCTGGCATTGCCAGTTTTTATGCCAATTAAGGGAAATCCTCAGCACCTGCAGTTCTAATTGGATATTAACTATCTTGTTAGCTGTCATTTATATTTTGTACCAAATTTTCCTTTACCTTCTATAGGCGCCCATCCCATTGCTACCATCAGCCGCACCAAGCACTGTGCCTTTCTCTTTTGTTTTTTAATAAATTTATTTATTTATTTTTGGCTGCATTGGGTCTTTGTTGCTGTGCACGGGCTTTTTCTAGTTGCAATGAGCAGGGGCTACTTTTCGTTGTGGTGCGTGGGCTTCTCATTGTGGTGGCTTCTCTTGTTGCGGAGCACGGGCTCTAGGCCTGTGGGCTTCAGTAGTTGTGGCTCATGGGCTCAGTAGTCGTGGTTCGAGGGCTCTAGAGCGCAGGCTCAGTAGTTGTGGCGCACGGGCTTAGTTGCTCTGCGACATGTGGGAGCTTCCCAGACCAGGGCTCAAACCTGTGTCCCCTGCATTGGCAGGCAGATTCTTAACCACTGCACCACCAGGGAAGTCCACTCTGCCTTTCTTTGATAGATATGACTGCATTCTGATCTGGGTGTTTGGTTTGTCAGTCTCACCTGCTGACCAGTGAAACCATTGCTGACCCACAGCGTTTACACAGTGAAGCATGGGCTTCTCTGCCCCTCCTCAGCAAGGAAGCCTTTCTTGGCAAGGCTGTACTCAGTTTCACCTCTGCAGCAGACTTCAGATGGGTATTTGGTACCTCCTCCTAGAACTAGGAAGGCGGGGCCCATTCTTTTTTTACAAAAACTTTTCAGTTTCAAGCATATGTACAAGTAGAAAAAATAATACCATAAATCCTTATATACCTGTCATGCAACTTCATAACTCTGTCCATTCTTCACCCACTCATCTTTGTGAGTAAGCAAATCTCACTGTCAAGCACCATATAATTTCATCCATAAATATTTCCATATGTACCTTTCGAAGATAATGATTAAAGAAACTCACAGCTGTAATGCAATTATTACATCTAAAAAGTTATAATAGGTCCTTAATATAATCTAATATATAACACTATTCGAATTTTCTTGATTCCCGTAAATATATTTAACAGTTTGTTTGAATCAGGGTTCAAATCAGGTCCACACATTCTACTAATTGGTTGATATGTCTCTTAAGTCTCTCTTAATCTATCAGTTCCCATCCATGTCTCTTTTCCTTAGGCGTTTGTACCTTTAACCCTTATTTTTCCAGTTATCAAACTAGGACTTGCCAGGCCAACCTGTAATATAACCCTGATTTTTTAAAGCACTTTACCATTTGCAAAGTACTTTGACTTACCTGATTTCATTTAGTAGCCCCCAATATCTCTTTAAGGTAGATGTGTCAACCTTATTTTAAATGAGCTTTCCAAACTCAAACCTAGGTCTTTTGATATGACTGCATTCTGATCTGGGTGTTTGGTTTGTCAGTCTCACTTGCTGACCAGTGAAACCATTGCTGATTTCATTTAGTAGCCCCCAATATCTCTTTAAGGTAGATGTATCAACCTTTTTGTGTGTGTGTGTGTGTGTGTGTGTGTGTGTGTGTGTGTGTGTGTGTGGTATGCAGGCCTCTCACTGTCGTGGCCTCTCCCGTTGCGGAGCACAGGCTCTGGATGCGCAGGCTCAGCGGCCATGGCTCACGGGCCTAGCCGCTCTGCAGCATGTGGGATCTTCCCGGACCGGGGCACGAACCCGTGTCCCCTGCATCAGCAGGCGGACTCTCAACCACTTGCACCACCAGGGAAGCCCTGTATCAATCTATTTTAAATGAGCTTCCCAAACTCAAACCTAGGTCTTTGACCTAAATACTTGTGCTTTTTATAAGAATTGGTGGTATCTCAACTTAGAGGTAGCACCAACTTAGAGATTGGTGGTATCTCAACTTAGTGGCTCCCTCTTCTCCATTCCCTGCTCCAAAGCAGGCAGCACATTTCTTATTGCTCCTTTTCTTAAAAAAAAAAAAAAAAAATACAGTAGAGGTACATACTCATTTTAAAAAATCAAGGACTTCCCCGGTGGCGCAGTGGTTAAGAATCCACCCGCCAATGCAGGGGACACGGGTTCGAGCCCTGGTCTGGGAAGATTCCACATGCTGCGGAGCAGCTAAGCCTGTGTGCCACAACTACTGAGCCTGCGCTCTAGAGCCCGTGAGCCACAACTACTGAACCCACATGCCACAATTACTGAAGCCCGCGTGCCTAGAGCCTGTGCTCCGCAACGAAGAGAAGCCACTGCACTGAGAAGCCCGCACACCACAACAAAGAGCAGCCCTCGCTCGCCGCAACTAGAGAAAGCCCGCGCACAGCAACGAAGACCCAACGCAGCCAAAAATAAACAAGTAATTAAATAAATTTATTAAAAAAAATAAAAACAATATAGAATTTTTATTACCTCACTGCTACCCGCCCCATCACCAGAGATAACTACTGTTGACCTCTTGGTGTGTATTTTTCCAGTCCTTTTCCTGTGTGCGGACAGAGCTGCATATATTATTTTTCTTTGTTGTATCCAGAAAACTGGGATCAAACTTATCCATACTTTTCTCTATCTTGCTTGTTTTCATTTACAAATATCTGGCCAGCTTTCCAAATTTGGACATATGGATCTACCTCATCACTTTCAGCAATTACTTTCATCAAATTTTACTATAGTAAACAATTCTTTTATAATAGGACATTTAAATAATCTACAATTTTTAGCTATTATAAGGAACATTTCAATGAGTATCCTTGTACATATTTTCTTATGCATTCGTGTTAAAATACATGTTTCCCTGAAAGAGAGCCCATAGAACGGAAATTACTAGTCCTAAAAGCGTGCCAAATAGGTACCACTCCAAAATTACACTGTGAAAAGGTTTACAGCAGTTTATACTCCAACCACTAATGTTTGGGTGCACTCTTCACATCCTTAGCAAAACTGGGTATTTTAGTCTAACTGTGTTTCACCAATTTGGCAAATAAACCATGGTTTGTCTTTCAATTTTTATTTCCACTTGCTCTTCAGTGAGGTGGTTTATCTTTTCTTTTGTGTATTAGCATTTGTTTCTTTTGTCATCTGCTTGTTCAGATCTTTCATCCAGTCTATGGCCATACCACCCTGAATGTGTCCGATCTCGTCTGATCTCGGAAGCTAAGCAGGGTTGGGCCTGGTTAGTACCTGGATGGGAGACCGCCTGGGAATACCGGGTGCTGTAGGCTTAAAAGAAAAAAAATTCTTTTATCCAGTTTTATCGTTTTTTTAAAAATAACTTTATTTATTTATTTTTGGCTGTGTTGGGTCTTCGTTACTGTGCACGCGCTTTCTCTAGTTGCGGCGATCGGGGGCTACTCTTCGTTGCGGTGTGTGGGCTTCTCATTGCGGTGGCTTCTCTTGTTGAGGAGCACGGGTTCTAGGTGCACAGGCTTCAGTAGTTGCAGCACATGGGCTCAGCAGTTGCCACGCCTGGACTCTAGGGCGTGTGGGCTTCGGTAGTTGTGGCACGTGGGCTCAGTAATTGTAGTTCGTGGGCTCTAGAGTGCAGGCTCAGTAGTTGTGGTGCACGGGCTTAGTCGCTCTGTGGCATGTGGGGTCTTCCCAGACCAAATCAAACCCATGTCCCCTGCATTGGCAGGCGGAGTTTTAACCATTGCACCACCAGGGAAGTCCTATCCAGTTTTTTCTATTGGACTGTTGGTCTTGTTTTGTAAGAGCTTTGTGTGGATTAGATATATTCATTTTTCATCTGCTATGTGTTAAAAATATTAGGTCAAACCACATGAAATTGCTAATATTCAACGATTTTTGCCGCATCCCTCCATGGGAATTTTATATAGTTCAAGCTAATTCTTTTTTTTCCCTCCCAGACCATCATTTGTCTTTTCAAATTTGTTTATTGTGTCTCCTAATGTAGCACTTCCTAATTTTTATGTGGTCAAATCTGTCCGTTCGACAGGTATTTATTGAGCTCCTCCTATGTGCCAGAGGGTAGAGTGACTAAGATAACAGATGTGGGCCCTGCCCTTACGGAGCCTCCCATCTAGTGCAGGGGTTAAGGGGCTCACAAAAAATTAAACAAGTCATTGCAAAGTGTGAGAAGGACATGAAGGAAATACCTCCTCCTTTATGGTTTTTAGATTCGGTATATTGCTTAGGAAGTCTTTCCCCACCCCAATATTATAAGAATATTCTTCCATGTGTTCTTCTAATATGTTTGTGGTTTTGATTTTACATTTAGCTTTTTAAATTCCATTAGTAAATTATTTTCCTGTACAGTGGGGGCTGAGATTTAAAGTTACTGTTCCAACTGGATAGTTCATTTTTTCAACACTATTTATAAATAGTACATCCTTTCTTCACTCATGTGAGATCCCTTTTCATAATATAATATAAATTTCTTTATTTATATGGTTTACTTATTTCTGTTCCATTTATCTCCATTTCTATGCATGTACCAACAGCTTGGATTTTTGACCTTTGTAGTGTGTTTTATTATTATTTCAGGGCCAGTCTCTTTCATCATCCTTTGGTAAAAATTGTCTTGGCTCTTCTTCCAGGTCAACTTTAGAATCAACTTGCCAAATTCAGGATGTAGGGAACCCTTCCGAATTTTTATTGGAGGTGCAGTAAATTTACAAATTAGTTTGTTGGGGTATTTTTTTCTTTTTTTGATAGCAGCTTTGTTGAGATGGCATTCATATACCATACAATTCACCCATTTAAAGTGTACAATTCAGTGGTTTTCAGTATATTTATAGAATTGTGTAACCATCAGCACAGTCAATTTTAGAATATTTTCATCAGCCCAAAAAGAAACGCTGTACCCCTTAGCCATCACTCCCAAGCCCTTGCACCCCCCCCCCCCCCCCCGTTCCTAGGCAACCATTAATCTACTCTCTGTCTCTATGGATTTGCCTTTTCTGGACATTTCATAAAAATGGTCATTCCTTTTCATGGTCAAATAAATATTCCATTGTATGAATATACCACATTTTATTTGTCTGTTCATCGGTTGCTGGGTATAAATTAAGCTTCAAAGAAACAAGGCATACAGACTTTCCTCCAGCCTCAAGGCCTTTCCTGAACATAGATTCAACATTGTTTGTGGCCTTCAAGAATAGTTCTCTTGTCTGAGTAATAATGCTGCTTTTCTTCCCTTCTCTAATAGTGCCATATCCTAGTAAGGCAGCTACTGTGCGAGGTGTGTTGTCATGACCTCTCTGATATGACTCTCCCTACCACAGGAGGCCTCAGGTATCCTTCACCCATGGAACAGGCCAGGCAGTTGCCCTCATCATCCCAGGCAGGTATCATCAGGCAGCCTTAGCCCACCGCCCCATCTTACTGAGCTGTAGCATGGAGGATGTGTCCTAGTAGAGCTGTGGGATCCACATGCCACCAGAACACTGTTTGGCCTCTCTCCTATCTCCTCCCCTGTCTCTTCTTTATTACTTTTATAAATTGGTACCTGAGCTGGCTTCATGCTTTGTGTCATGTTTGTTGTAAAATAGTTGAAAACGGGGGGAACCAGTGACTCTCCTCTGAGTTGCTAGAGGATTTTTCTGTAGCTGGCTTAGCCCCCCAGTAGCCTGTTTATCTGCTGAAACCAGCTACTCACATAGAAGTGGGTCCTCTGTGGATAAGCCAGCTATGTCTGGGTCCAGAGGTGACAATGCTGGAGGGTCACCCCTGGGGAGATACAGTCTCTGGACTGTGACCCCTGAGATGGTGGAATGCCTTTAGACTCTCATCTCCAAAACCTTTTGGACTTAGATGACATTATTGATCTAGCTTGGAATGTATTAAGGTCAAATGTAATCGATGATGTGGCCATCACCAAATTAAGCTGCGTAACAGCAACTGTTTAAGTGATGCAAATGAGGAAATTGTATAGAAAAGTGGGGCTCATGACATGTCCTGTTTTCAGAAGAAGAGTGGTGCCTGGTGATTTCTTTCGTTACAAAATGAAACACTGTCAAATAACTCTCCCTCTTCTCCTCTGCATGAAGTAGTACAGCAGGATTTTCATTTCAGGTTTTACTTAGAAGCATGACAGCAGTAGAACTCCCAGAAGGGAAGTCTTTCCCATACCTCTGACTCGTGTTCCCTGCGTGACATTTACACTTAGATATGTCATAAATGACCAGTTAGGATTAGCTTGTCTGCACTGACAGGGAACCAATACCTTAAGCAGGAGAGAAAAGCTTACTTCTCTCACATTAAAAGTCAGGAGGTAAGTAGTCTGGGGCTCCATGGTATCAGGGATCCAGCCTCCTCTCTCTGTCGTCCTGCCATTCTCAGCGTGTGTTTTTGTACTCATGATCCAAGATAGCTGCTTGTGCTCTAGCCATCACATCTATATTCCAGCCAGTGTGGAGGGGGAAAGGAAGAAAGGCATACTCCTTCTGTTGAAGGACACTTCCCAAGTACATGACACTTGGTTTTGAATCTCTCTTGTCTGAACTTAGTCTTATGGCCATTCCCATCTGCAAGTGAGCCTGGAAAACACAGTCTGTATCCCAGGTGGCCAGTACCCTTATGGGTCCTTTCACCAAGGAGGAGTGGGTTATAGTTATTTATGTATAGTGACAATCTTTGCTATCCCTAGGCTCCTCAGACTCAGTGTTTGACTAACTCCTCTCCATACCCAGCCACCCTTTTCTCTCAGTTGCCAGCATTTCCGGTCACTTAAGTCAGAAATGCTAAGACTTGTTTGTAATTCTTTTTTCTCATTCTTTTTTTTTTTTTAAAGGAGATGTTGGGAGTAGGAGTTTATTAATTAATTAATTTATTTTTGCTGTGTTGGGTCTTCGTTTCTGTGCGAGGGCTTTCTCTAGTTGCGGCAAGCGGGAGCCACTCCTCATTGCAGTGCGCGGGCCTCTCACTATCCCAGCCTCTCCTGTTGCGGAGCACAGGCTCCAGACGCGCAGGCTCAGTAGTTGTGGCTCACGGGCCCAGTTGCTCCGCGGCATGTGGGATCCTCCCAGACCAGGGCTCAAACCCGTGTCCCCCGCATTAGCAGGCAGACTCTCAACCACTGCGTCACCAGGGAAGCCCTTTTTTCTCATTCTTGCATATCCAATCAGTTACAGAGCTCTGATGATTTCATGTCCTAAATATTTCTTGAATCTGCTTCCCCCTCTATTCCTCCTGTGACTACCCTAGCTTAGCCCTGGATTGCTGAAATGGCCAAGTGTGTTTTCCCATCTCTGGTTTTTGTCCCGTTCTTCCCATCTTTCACACCATTTAAACACAGACTTGTCAGTGCAGCTCCTTTGCTTAAAACCCTTCACTAGCGTCCTATCACCTACAGTTAAAATGTCCACATTCTCAGGAGTTCCCTGGTGCCCTAGTGGTTAGGATTCTGGGCTTTCACTGCCATGGCCCGGGTTCAATCCCTGGTCGGGGAACTGAGATCCTGCAAGCCACACAGCACAGCCAAAAAAAAAAGTCCAGATTCTCTAGCTTGTGCAAGGCCCTGTGTGCTCTACCTCCTGCCTCACCTCTTAAACTCAGAAATCCAAAATTGACAGTTTTAATCTAAAGCCTTGTCCTGTACCACCTCTTTATCCCCTGGGCTAGTCCTTTTGCATCCTTTAAGACACCCCTACTTCCTGGAAGCCTGCCCTGAGACTTCTTCCCTACCCCCACCACCCCAGTGGTACTCTTTCCATAACCCTGTGCATTTCCCCTTTGTAGGACTTTACCACACCAATTATTGTGTTTCTCTCCTACCCTCTCCCACCAGACTGTATGGTTCTTTGAGGCCAGAGACTATTTTAAACATATTTATATTCCCAGTGCTTTTATTTTGGTGTCCAAAATAGGCATTCCATACATGTCTAGATGAATGAAAGAATGAAAATTTCATAACGTTGCTAGATATTCAGGAAATAGTGCAGCTTTGCTGGGCTTGGCCACTGGAGGGCAGTGAATTACAGTATTCTGCTACTATGCTGAGATAGTCAAAAGTTCTCTCTCGTAAGGGATGGAGATGGAGTTCCATCACTCATTCAGCAAATACTTATTGAGGAACTACACCGTGCCAGGCGCTGCTCTAGGCACTGGGGATACGACCATAAACAAAGTGGACGAAAATCCCTGCCTTTCACTTCTAGGTATTTATACAAGGAAAATGAAAGCGTATAGTACCCCAAAGCCTGCATAGGAATATTCATAACAACTGTATTAATATAGACAAAAATTGGAAACAACCCAAATATCTGTTAATAGGAGAATGGATGGTCACACAATGGAATATTACTCAGCCATAAAAAAGAATGAACTACTGATAAAAGCAAGAACATGGAAGAAATCATCTCAAAAACCATTATGTTGAACAAAAGAAGCCAGATACCGAAAAAGTATACATTGTATGTATGATTCCATTTAAATGGAGTTCATAAATAATCTACAGTGATAGAAATCAGAACGATGGTCGACTCTTGGTGGGACATTGATTAGGAAGAGGCAAGAAGAGACTTTATAGGGTGTTGGAAATGTTCTCTCTTTGGACTGGGGCACTTTTTTTTTTTTTTTGCTGTACGCGGGCCTCTCACTGTTGTGGCCTCTCCCATTGTGGAGCACAGGCTCCGGACGTGCAGGCTCAGCAGCCATGGCTCACAGGCCCAGCCGCTCCATGGCATGTGGGATCTTCCCGGACCGGGGCACGAACCCGTGTCCCCTGCATCGGCAGGCGGACTCTCAACCACTGCTCCACCAGGGAAGCCCTGGGGCACTTTTCTACACGGATGTATACATGTGTCAAAACAGAACCGTGAGCTTATGTGTAGTCTAATGTATGTAAATTATATGTAAAACTAAATCTCTTCCACTGAGTGTAAATTCTGATGAGCAGAAACTGACAATAAATAGAAAAATCAGTAAGGTATTTGTCACCTCGACCGAGCTAAGTGCTACGCAGGAGAACAGAGGAGGAAAGAAGGACACAGTTGTGCCCTGTTGGCAAGAGTGGGAACAGGAGCAGGTTTTAATCAGGGTAGTGAGCTGGGGTCACACTGAGAAGACGATGTTTGAGCAAAGTCCTGAAGGAGGAGAGGGGGTGAACCATGCAGTTAATTTTTGGTAGTTAACACTCAGATTTTCAGAGGAAAGGAGTTGTTGTTAATAACTCCCCACATGCCCAGGTACCGTGGCCCCTGTTGCCGTGTCTTGCTCCTGGGCTGCTGTGGATTATACTCCAGCTCCGTGCTCTTAGATCCTGGGAGGCTTCATTGTCCATCTCACACCCGACTCTGCCCTGCCGATCCTGTTCCTCCCCACCTGGCAAGGTGTGGAGGCCAAAGATGAATCTGGACAGACTTCCGTAGTCTTTCATTGTCTTAAGAGGACGTTCCTTTTATTCCTTTTAAAATGTAAATTTCGTATTGAAGTATAACATACACTTTTTAAAGTACATATGTCATTACATGCACAGCTCAATAAATTTCCCCTAAATAACCAGCACCCAAGTGGAACATTTCCAGCGCTGCAGAAGTTCCCTTGTGTTCCCTTCCAGGCCCTCCCCTCGCCCCCACAAGGGTAACTATTTTACTGACTTCTAACACCTCGATTAGTTTTGCCTGTCTCTAAACTTTATATAAATTGAATCATAGAGTAAGGATATCCCTTTGCATTTTCATGCTACTGGTTTGGAGGGAACTGGGAGTGAGACCGATGCTGAATTTTTAGCGCTCACCCTGTTTGGAACTTTACCCCTTTCTTCAAGGTGCCTCCTGGCCCCGTCTTCATAGATGCAGCAGCCTCATATGTGATAGTTGAGACATATGAGACTCTTTCCAGCAACAGACATGTATGTGGAGACGCCCAGTCAGAGTGCTGAGCTGAGCTGCTTTCAGCGGACAGTTGAGAGCAATGTGAGCATTTGGTGGGATGTCCAGTGCTGGATTTTCTCCCCTGTAGGAGGTAAGCTCTCCAAGGGCGAGTTGTAGCTTGTCATCTCCGGCACTGTAGGGCCCGGCCTGCTCTCTCCCTGGTGGTAAACCAAGTGACACATGCATGCTCACTTGCTCTCTCTCTCATCTGACCCCCCCAAAAATGAGAAATTATAACAGAGGAGAAATTGAGGTAGCCAACATAGTCAAGATGTTTGAGCCTAGATGAGGAGCCTCTGGCACAGGGGACCTTGGACTCCCTACAGCCTGTTGACATACACAGTGTCTTGGTGACATGCTGCCTGGCTCTGTGGGTAGTCTTTGGACAGGTCCTAGAAGGTGAAGTGTGTGCTGGACCTGGCCCCTCCCTTGCCCCATAACCTGAATACTCATATAGTTCAGGTTCATGTAATCTGAGGTCATAGCCAGCAGTCACTTGTGTTTGTTAAATAAAAGTAAAAGTAATCCAGGAACCTCAGGAAAGTAGAGACAGTTTAGTGATATGGTTTTTTTTTTTGCGGTACGCAGGCCTCTCACTGCCGTGGCCTCTCCCATTGTGGAGCACAGGCTCTGGACGCGTCGGCTCAGCGGCCATGGCTCACGGGCCCAGGCGCTCCGCGGCATGTGGGATCTTCCCGGACCGGGGCACGAACCCGTGTCCCCTGCATCAGCAGGCGGACTCTCAACCACTGCGCCACCAGGGAAGCCCCTATGTTGGTTTTTAAAATTAATTTTAGCCAGGCTGCCCCACGCTGAGTAGTGGACAGCCAGAGATCATTTTGAGTTAATATTTACCTTTTAGTCACTGCCCTGATTGACAGGCACAGCGTCGGGAAGGGCTCCATGGTCAGCTGCTTCTCTGTGTCTTGGAAACAGCACATCTCCTCTCATTCAGTCTGGAATACGGTCCTCATGAAGCAGAAAAGCCCGGCATGGGTCTCTGCTCTTTAGGAACCTCAGAAGAAGTCTTTCCTCTAACCTCCTCCCTGTCCTCAATGCCCTTTCTTTGTTAGGTGGTTTGACTTTTCTGGGTTTAACCAAGGGGCCCCTCTGCTTTTTTTTTTTTTTTTTAAATATTTATTTATTTATTTGGCTGCGTTGGGTCTTCGCTGCTGCGCGGGCTTTGTCTAGTTGGCGGCGAGCGGGGGCTACTCTTCATTGCGGTGCGCGGGCTTCTTATTGCGGTGGCTTCTCGTTGCGGAGCACGGGCTCTAGGCATGTGGGCCTCAGTAGTTGTGGCATGTGGGCTCAGTAGTTGTGGCTTGCAGGCTCTAGAGTGCAGGCTCAGTAGTAGTGGTGCATGGGCTTAGTTGCTCCACGGCATGTGGGATCTTCCTGGACCAGCGATCGAACCCACGTCCCCTGCATTGGCAGGCGGATTCTTAACCACTGCACCACCAGGGAAGTCCCGGGGCCCCTCTACTTTGTACATGCTCAGCTGTGGTGGCCTTGTCTCAGCTGCTGCTATCAAATACTTGACTGAAAATACCAGATGAGTAACACCCAACAATAAGTTTCTATAGCACTTGAACCACTTAAAAATTATTACATACAGGTGACCAGATGAATTCCTTGACACTTTTCTTAAAACTGTGTTTCTTTTTCTTTTTTTTAATATATATATATTTTTAACTTTTTATTTTTGGCTGCGTTGGGTCTTCGCTGCTGCACAGGCTTTCTTCTAGTTGCGGTGAGTGGGGGCTACTCTTCGTGGCGGTGCGCGGGCTTCTCGTTGCGGTGGCTTCTCCTGTTGCAGAGCACGGGCTCTAGGCGCACGGGCTTCAGTAGTTGTGGCGTGCAGGCTCAGTAGTTGTGGCTCACGGGTTCTAGAACACAGGCTCAGTAGCTGTGGCGCACGGGCTTAATTGCTCCACGGCATGTGGGATCTTCCCGGACCAGGGCTCAAACCCATGTCCCATGGATTGGCAGGCAGATTCTTAATCACTGCGCCACCAGGGAAGCCCCAAACTGTGTTTTTCTGGATGAAATGTTTAACTTTTATTTTATGAAGTTCTTTAGATGTATAGCTGAAAAGATTTTTTTTTTCTTTTCTCAATCAGTTTACTTTTGTGATCAGAAAATATTATGTAAGGTATTCTTGTGAGTCCAGTTTAAAAAAAAAAAAAGAGAGGCATCAGGTAAGCCAGAGGCTTTGGAAAATAGAAGGGCCGTCTGTAGTCTGATGCCTTGAATCCTCTCATGCCTGCCAGTCAGGCTGATTAATTCTGACCCAACAGATGACAAAATCTAGAAATTGCCTTGCGATCACAGATGGTTCCTGGGAAATGCCTAAAGCAGTTAATGGACAAGTTAACTCTTGTCAGTTTAAGCAAAAGCCGTTCTTCCCGAAGCCGTAGGGGAGTGTTTGAGGCATAGGTGAGGCTGATTTTAGGCCTGAGATCTGGAGTTCTCAGAAAAATAAATACTTGACTGGGGCTACCACTCAGGTGGGACATTTTGTTAGCTAATAATGCTGGGCTTGACAGCATGTTCTTGTCAAGCCCGGAATGGGCAATTTGATTTTTATAAAGAACTTTTGGGTTTCCTCTTTTTGGATGCTTTGCGTCTTAAAACAGCCATAAAATATCCCTTAAAATCTCATTCCCTCCCGTCTGAGTCCTGGCGGCTGAACGCTGCATAATGACAACCAGAGACGCTGCCCTCATTGGAGACTGTGTTGCTGGCATGGTTTCCCGTTCCTCTTCAATTATATGTTGAATTTTCTTAAGTGGGACGTTTAATGATCCTTCTGAACAGACTGTTTATGCTGAATGAAGCCCTTCAGAGAGCATTTGGGCCTCCCTTTCTCTGCTGCTTTTTGATGGTGCACTCAGCTCACAGTTTTTGACTGAATGTGTGAATTTTATCCTCTCAGCAGCCAGAACTAAACTCTCCTCCCACTCTCTGAAATGCTGGTGAGCTCTCCCGCTGACTGTGAAAGCCACGGGCTAACGCGCAGGCCAGGCGTAAGGGCAGAACGTGGGGAAACAACAACCCCCAACTCGAGGCCCCAAGAGAGGGTTCAGCATCCTGTCTGGTCCCTTTTCCCCCTGGACAGCTAAAGGTTTGGAACTGGCACAGTTACTGAGAGCTGTATCTTACCACCTTAAACCTCATGTTCAGTTTTCTTCCTTGAGACCAGAAGGTGGAAATGGAAAGCTTTGAAAATTGACTTTTATTTTTTAGGTACGTTTGGAATTAGGTTAGGTTTGGCTGCGAATAACAGAGATCTAAAATAACAGTGGCTTAAACAAGGTAGAAGTTTATTTGTTCCTCATATAATAGCAATAATACTAGCTAACATTTGCATAATGCTTATTTTATGACAGGCATTGTTAGCACTTTTCGTGTATTGACTTGTTTAATCCTTACAATGTGCATTGACATTGGTAGGATGTTACCACCTTAACAGATGAGGCATTGAGGCACGGAAGGTAAAGTCACTAGCTTAAAGCCACATAGCTCGTGAGTGACAGAGCCAGGATTTGAGCCACACAGTCTGGCTCCAGTCTGTGCTCTTAGCCACGTGCTCTTCTGTCTGACAGAAAAGCCACAGGTCACCAGGGCTGATGTGGCAGCTGTGCTCCCCAGTCTACTTGGGGACCCAGGCTCTTTCTCCCTTGTTACTCTGCTGTGTGTGGTTTCCATTCCCAGTGACATTCCCGCTGCAATGTTCTGGAATGGTAGAATGCCCAGGTAGGAAAAGACCCTTCAATTTATTGTGGCACTCTGGATTTTCTTTTGGGAAACGTGTATGAATAGTGGGGGTGGTTTTGTCTTGAGCCTTCCTTGTGGGTTTCATTTTTTTCTTACAACCCTATTTTCTTTTTCTTTAATAAATCTATTTATTTATTTTTATTTTTGGCTGTGTTGGGTCTTCATTGCTGCACACGGGCTTTCTCTAGTTGCGGCGAGCGGGGGCTACTCTTCATGGCGGCGTGCGGACTTCTCATTGCAGTGGCTTCTCTTGTTGCGGAGCACGGGCTCTAGGCGCGCGGGCTTCAGTAGTTGTGGCATGCGGGCTCAGTAGTTGTGGCTCATGGGCTCAGTAGTTGTGGCTCACAGGCTCTAGAGCGCAGCCTCAGTAGTTGTGGCGCATGGGCTTAGTTGCTCCACAGCATGTGGAATCTTCCCGGACCAAGGATTGAACCCTGACCCCTGCATTGGCAGGCGGATTCTTAACCACTGCACCACCAGGGAAGTTCCACAACCCTATTTTCATAAAGAGGGAACTACTGCCTTGGACGGTTGGTGTGATCAGTCTCACTCACTAAAAAGGAAAACACACACTTCCCTAGTGCACTGCTGGGCGTCTGGTCCTGGAGAGTGGTCTGGTGGTACCAGAGGTTAGGTCACTTGAACCTGTGGCCCAGAGTGGTTCTCATATGGTTCCTCTGGCCATTGTTCGCGGTAGTGGGAGTTGGAGGCACCTGGGTATCCATCCATGGGGGGAACGGATATATAAAGAGGTGGTGCTCTGTGTGGGGCAGTGAACTAGAGGTCTGTACAGCAACACGGAAGGATCTTAGAAATGTAAGATGAAGCAACAAGAAAAAGGAAGTTTCTGAGCTGGGTCTTAGAGCCCAGTATCACTTAAATAAATTAATAGTATATATATGGCCACCCCCCCCCACACACAAGCCCCCACTATACAATAAGTGTTTAAGTTAGAAAAATAGAAAGATGGTATTTTTGGAAGGATTTTTTTTGCGTGGTTTCTTAAACGGACCTTTATATATTATCTGAAGTCTTCATTTCTTCAGGCTTAGTGTTGTTTTACAATATCTTGTTTGTTCTTTTTTGATGGTGAAAGGCAGATATAGTCAATGGTAGCCCCTTTTTTCTAAAATCATGTGCATTTTTTCCTGACTATAAAAATTATGCTTATTGTAGAAATTTTGAAGAGTAAGGCTTAAAGAAAATAAAAATTCTTTATCCCTACCACCTTGGGAATAAGCACTGTAAACCTTTGTGATATACTTTATCTTTCCTCTGTGATTATACAAACACATAAATATTGTATGTGCAGTAGTTGAGAGTAAACCATAAATAATTTTGTACTTTACTCCTTTCCCTCAATGCTGTGACATGCTTTCCCATGTCATTACAAATTCCTAGTAAACTTCATCTAAAATAAACTATATTGTGCCTACTGTGTGCCAGGCACTGTTGTTGACACTTTACTTGTATTAACTATGGACTTTTACAGTGTTCCCAGGGTCATAGCTTTTCTGACAAAGCACCCCGCCCTCCCCAAAAGGGTTTTTACAGCCCTTGATGTCCATTAGAAAAACACTGTTTATACAGGATGAGAATCTGAGAGTTGTTAAACATTTCCCAAGAAGGTCCAGATGTAGGTCTAAATAGAGTAATAATTCTCATAAATGAAAGAGAATACATTTCATCATATGCCTGTGTCTCTCTGCAGCACCAGGGACTGCAGTGAACACCCTGTTTTCAAAACAGGGCTCCAAGGACATAAGCTGCGTTTGGCACAGAACTCAAGGGCCTGAACATTTCCATGTGTGGCCTCTGACAGGCATGCAGGGACCTGAAGGTTGAGGTGGCCTGTCTTGTCCACCTCTCTCTGGCAGGAAGGAAACATCACATGGCCTCTTCCTTCTTCTAGAAGACTCTTATGTTCTCCCCGCTTGTATCTCAGACCAGATAGACAACCTCTCACTCTTGTCATTTAGTGTGGGATTTCCATGAGAAGCTAATAGGCGATCCTCTTTCAAAGAGGTCCCATGGCTAAAGAAGCTGGGGAAATGCTGGGTGAGCAAGGTTAAGGAGATTTACTTAATGCAGAATGTCTAATAACTTCTCAAATCCTTTTGTATGCTATGATCTTCGTGAACCTCCAAGATGAGTTTATATAATGCAGCATTTCTCAACCATATTTGTCTGTGGAACCTTTTTTCTTGAATATCCTATAGGATTGAGGTTTTGCAGAGCCCATCTTGATAACTTCCAGATTGGTGAGATTAAATCCTGGGAGCTTTCACGGGTTTGGGCCATCTTCCTTCACACACTCATCTTCACTTCTGAGTGGTGAGACCATGGGTCTGCCTTGTCAGGACTGGGGGATCCCATCTTTAAAATGAACTATTGGGGCTACCTGATCCCACCTTTTTCCACTACCTGTAAGTGTGAGTGTGCTAGACAGTTCAGTGAATTTCTGAAATCAAAGAATTTTTCCAGACCATCTCCAGGGGGCTGGATATAGCTCTTTTAAAAAATTCATTTATTTTTATTTTATTTATTTTATTTTTGGCTGTGTTGGGTCTTCGTTGCTGCGCATGGCCTTTTCTCTGGTTGCGGTGAGCGGGGGCTACTCTTCGTTGTGGTGCGCGGGCTTCTCATTGCGGTGGCTTCTCTTGTTGCGGAGCACAGGCTCTAGGTGCATGGGCTTCAGTAGTTGTGGCACGCGGGCTCAGTAGTTGTGGCCCATGGGCTCTAGAGCACAGGCTCAGCAGTTGTGGTGCACGGGCTTAGTTGCTCCGCGGCATGTGGGATCTTCCCAGACCAGGGCTCGAACCCGTGTCCCCTGCATTGGCAGGTGAACTCTTAGCCACTGCACCACCAGGGAAGCCCCTGGATATAGCTCTTTGAACAGGAGGCCTGAAGTATTTTTTTTCCTCAAACTAAATGAACAAATACAGTGGAAGAGGAAGATGTGTTGGACCCAGCAAAACTGGTGTGAGAAATGGCCTGTTCAGCGTTGTAAGGAGATCCTCAAGAGCCTTCCTGGGACATGTTTGCCCACCTGACAAGGGGACGGGGAGGGCAGGCCCCTGTTCCTTGGCATCGTGTTAGCCTGGCTCTCTCTCCTGACCTTAAGGACCCCGTTGAAGATACTAGACTCTGTCTTTCTCTCTCCATTTTTTGGAGAAGACCTCTGGACTTTCTTCACCTCTTGTTTTACAGAAGAGGACGTGGAGAACTTTGACGTGACCAATTTGTCTCAGGACATGCTGCGAAGCATAGAAGCCGACAGCTTCTGGTGCATGAGCAAACTGCTGGATGGGATACAGGTGAGTGGTTCTGCCCTTGTGGGACACCTGGGTTGGGGCTCCCTGCAGCCCTTTGGGTTCCTTGTTGCTCTTCTGCATCAGACAGGGCCCCCCACCCAGCATGGCTCCTCCCCTTTTTGGTCCATCCATCTTTACCTCGTTCATTAGCTTTACAGCTTTCAAAAGGCAATGGTCTAGTGTCCCCTGGAGCCTAAGGAGGTCTCCGTGTTGCCCTGCCCTTGTCATCAGACCGTGCCCCTCCTTTCCTCTGTGCTCCCGGGCCGTGCTGTTTGCCTCCACAGCACAGGGCTCTTTTAGGCTTTCCTCACACTCTGCTGTTCTATGAGATTCCTTTGTTCCCCAAAACACTGGCACCAGCTTCGGAAAAACAGCTTGTGTTTTATAAATGTATTTCAGTGAATTTGAGGGATGGCGGCACGACTGTTTGGTATCCCTGCTCATCCTGAGTCCTATGTTGTTTGCAGGATAACTACACCTTTGCACAACCAGGGATCCAGAAGAAGGTCAAGGCACTAGAAGAGCTTGTCAGTCGGATTGATGGTAGGTTCAGAGGAAGAATTCTCTAGCAGTAGCGCAGTGGGATTCTGACACAAACCAGTTATGCTTGTGGGCATAACTCAGCCCCCTTCCTAGCCACAACCCTTTTCAATTCACTCTGTGCTGTTGGCGGTGCTGGCATCCTTCCACATCTCAACCGGAAGGTGAGGTGAGAACTCTGCTGTTATGTCAAGTTCTTTTCTCTCCTTAGTTTTCTACCACTGAGGTCTGTCAGTCCTCCTTCAGCATCTCTCCTCAAATTCCCTCTTTCTTCTCGATGTCCATAGCCACAGCTCTGGTCCAGCCTTGCTTGGGTTTTTGCAACTTCCTCCTAGAAGAACTTGCCTTCTCCATACTCTTTGCTCTTCCACACCATCTATCACACACCTGCATCTTTCCAAAGCACTGTTCTGGTCATGTCCCTCTTTTGCTGTGAAACCTCCTGTGCTCTCCATTGCTTTTAGCATCAAGTCAGAGGTAGTCTGACCTTGTCCTTCACGCTGCAATGTGACTCAGGACTCCTGGGCTCCATGCCGGGTCCCCAGGTCTGGCTGATACCCCAACAGGACGTCCCATAGCTCCCTATGACCTGTCTGGGTGGGGAATATGAGTCGTGGCTTCCTGATGCAGAATGTCTTTGAGAAACAGGAGCCCGACAGTAAGTCCTCGGCTCTGGCGTGCAATCATGGAGTGTTAGAACTGAAGGCAACTCGGAAAGCCCTGCTGTTGACCGATGAGGAAACTGAGGCCCAGGGAGAGAAGTCGGAATTACTGTCACGTAGAGGTCTGACAGCGAGGTCTTCTGTTAAGAGGAATCTCTAGCACCAATTAATTCCACCAATTACTACACAACTGTTAAGTCCCATTGTCTGGTTTTCTATCATGGATTTTTCTGCTTCACCAAAGCATTCCCTTCCCCAGTATAGAGATTGTGTATCTTTCTCCTTTCCCAGGTTCTCTTTCCATGAAAACCTTCTGTGATTTGTTCCACTCACTCCAGCTTCCTTTTATGACTTGGGATTTCAGTCTTCCCAGCATGTTTGATAATTTACTATTTTTATCCTGTGCATCGTATGTGGGATACTTTTAGCCTCTTTGCATTATTGCCCTGGCCCAGCTGTTAGCTCCATGATGGGGCCCACATCCAGCTCTCTTGCATCCCTCACTTGGATCCTGGTACAGGGCCTGTGCTAAGCTGTCTGACAAGGGCCAGGTTCCAGAGGGTCGGAGCTCTGGTTTTTGCCACTTCCTGGCCTGTCCTGTTTTTTTTTTTTTTTTTTTCTTTTTCCAGCCCTCAAAAATACCTGAAAAATACAGGCACAGTACTTTAGGATGGTGGATTTTTAAATGTATATATCTTTATGCTTTGAATTATAGAAGTAATACTTACTCATTACAAAAATTTAGACACTTGAGAAAAACACAGAATAAAAAGTAAAAATCCTCCCCCTTCCTTAAATTCTACTCCCCAGGAATAACCATCGTTGATAGTTACTCTTTCAAAAATTGTATTAAGTATTTGCCCCATGCAGGTGCTATTGTAAGCACTTTTATTTTCTCATTTTATTCTCCCCCAAGCTTTGAGGTCTGGATGATTATCTCCATTTATAGATTAGGAAACTGAGGAGGATAGTGATTTTTTTTTAATCCTGTCAAGCAGCATCCGAGGGGCTGTCATGTAGAACGGGGTCAGGCTTGTCTGGGTCGCTCCAGAATACTACACCAACACCAAGGGACGGGAGTGGGGAGGGAGCTAGTGTCTGCTGGTGTCGACGAGGCACTTCCTGGTGAATCACTTAATCATCAGTGGGCGAGGCTGCCCTTGAGTGGAGTCGGTGAACATCTTTCACTGGCGGTTTAAGTTCCTGCTGGCTGCCATCTGTCAGGGAGGCTGAAGAGGAATCCTCACTGGTGGGAGGATGGCCAAGGTGACCCGCACCGTTCTTTTCCATTCTGGGTTCTTCTCTGATGAGTACCAAGGTCAAGCAGCCAAGTGAGCCTTAACGTCTCCTGCTCTATGGCTCGAGCAGCCGTGTGAAGGAAGAAAGGTCCCTAGAATATCACTATGGGGTGTTCAAATAGTTCTACTACATGCAGGGCTGAGTCGTAACCATGCAGAGTTGCTGTGAGGTGGTGGAATCAAACGTAAAGGATGGTCAGATGCCCTTCTGGCCCCTCTGTGTCTGGCTTCTCCAGGGAGAGTGGCTGAAAAGAAATGGAAACCACCTTTTTGGCTCATGTGACTCTTTCAGGGTCCAGTCCCCTAGGTTACTCTCAGGGGGCCAATGACACTTTCTGTTTCAGAGCAGGTACATAATCACTTCAGGAGGTACGAGGTCGAATACCTACAGTTTGCCTTTCGTTGGATGAACAACCTGCTTATGCGGGAGCTTCCCCTTCGCTGCACCATCCGCCTGTGGGACACATACCAGGTATGAGGAGACCCCTGCCCTCTCCATGCCAGGCTGTCCCTGAGGCACCCAGCTCCCTGCCGGGTGTGCAGTATAGCTGCTCGGAAGTTCCCGCCACCTCCTTTCTACCTCTGTGTCTGCCTTAACCTCATGGGCAGGGCCTCTGCTAAATCTTTTCAGGCCTCTGCTCACCCAGCCATTAAAGGGGTGCTGTTCTGCTTTCCCACCTTGCAGAAGGAGTGGCTCTGAGAGGGCTTGGAGACCTAACTGTTTTTTCCCTTCGCAGTCTGAACCCGAAGGGTTCTCCCACTTTCATCTCTACGTGTGTGCAGCCTTCTTGATCAAGTGGAGGAAAGAGATCTTGGATGAGGAGGACTTTCAGGTGAGTGGCCTGGAGCTCAGCCCGCACGGGGAATGAGCGTCAGAATGGGAGTCATCCCTCTAGTGGGGCTGTGCGCATAGAAGCTACCACAGCAGGTACCTGGCTGGAAAGAGCAAAGGAGAAAGGATGCTCACAAGAGGGTGCCCTTCCCAGTTGGCAGGAAGGTACTGGGGCCCAGAGTTCTTCAGTGTGAAAGGGTCTTAGTGCCAGAAAGGCTGCAGAGCAGCTGGGCGGGTCTAAGAGACCTTTCAGTCATTTGCTGACCAGCACTGGTTGAACGCCTGCAACATACTAGGCACCACTGAGGGAGTAGGACATAGAGAAAGTTGAACAGAGAACTCTGCTCTTGTAGAGCTTACATACTAGTTGGGGAGAGAAAGTAAACAAAAGCCTAGTACATAGTAAATTAAAATGAATGTTAGAAGGAGATAAGAAATATAATTTTTTTAAAGGTAGAGTAGGATAAAGGGATTATTAGGTGGTAGGGGAGGGACAGGTTGCAATTTCAAAGTAGTCAGGATAGGCTCACTGAGAAGGTGACATTTGAGTAAAGCCTGGGAGAAGGTGAGGGAGCGAGCCATGTGGACATCTGGGGATCTGCGGGGAGAGCGTCCAGGCAGGAGGAACAGGCTTGCAGAGGCCATGGGGTCGCAATGTGCCTGGGCTGTTGGTGGAACCATGATGGTGGCCAGTGTGGCCTGGAGCAGAGTGGCCCAAGGGAAGAGTAGGAAGAAGTGAGGCCAGAGAAGTCACAAGGGACCCAGATCATGGAGGACTTCATAGCCAGAGTAAGGACTTTGGCTTTTACTCTGAGTGGAAGAGGGTCTTGAGCAGAGGAGGGACATGATCTGACTTACGGTTTCAGAGGTTCACTCTGGTGTGGACTGCAGGTGCGGGCAAGGCTGGAAGCAGGGAGACCACCCAGGAGGCTAGTGTAAGTCCTCCAGGTAACACACGAGAGTGGCTTGGACCTGGATGATGGAGTGGAGGTGTGACAAGCGGCCTGAGCTTGGGTATAGAGCCAACAGGAGTAGAGCCAACAGGAATTCCTGAGGAATTGTGTGTCGAGTATGACAAAGGGATGAGTCAGGGTGGCTTTACAGTTTGTGAGAAGCTAGCTGTAGGAGGAGCACGTTTACGGAGGAAGATCAGGAGTCCGGCTTTGGGTGTGTCGGATTCTTAATGTCGTTAGACATCCGAATGGAGAGGTAGAATAGGGAGATAAACCTTAGGGGGCTGGAGTCGGAAGAGAGAGCAATCTGGCTGGACGTGTATGTTTAGGAGCCTTTGGCTAGATGGTCTTTAAAGCCAGCGCCTTGCATGAGATCCGAAGGAGGTGGGAGTGGACAGAGGAGAGGAGAGGGCCAGGCCTGAGCCCTGCACCCTCCTACGCAAGAGGTCAGGGAGGCGAGGCAGACAGGCCAGGAGGCAGGGAGGTGACCAGTGGGAGCCCAGTGTCCTGGAACCCGAGGGGGGGATGTGAAGAAGACTGAAGAGGTGGCGGAAGCCAGGCAGCTGCTGCAGGGGGCCCAGGACAGGGGGACGGGGAGTGGGGATTGAGGAGACAGGTTGCCAGGCTCTGTCATCTGCAGAGAGAGAGTCCTGAGGGCAGTTCATGGTCGTGATCTCCGGGGGTGGCAGTGGGCTTTTGTTTTTCTGCTTTGTATGTTGCTGAACTGAGGGATTTGGGGGTTGTTTTTGTTTTTTTGTTTTTTTTTTGGGTACGCGGGCCTCTCACTGTTGTGGCCTCTCCCATTGCGGAGCACAGGCTCCGGACGCGCAGGCTCAGCGGCCATGGCTCACGGGCCCAGCCGCTCCGCGGCATGTGGGATCTTCCCGGACTGGGGCACGAACCCATGTCCCCTGCATCGGCAGGCGGACTCTCAACCACTGCGCCACCAGGGAAGCCTGGTTGTTTTTGTTTTAATGGGTAGATATTCCTTTTAAAAATGGGAGGGGGAAAAAGCCAGAGGGGGTTGAATGTTTTTCTAAGTTCTAACTGATACCATAGGTGTTCTCAAGAACAGCAGCATCTCCAAGTGACCCCCGGGGAAGTCCCACTCTATAATTGGTGTTAGGTGGTTAAAGCACAGAAGCCTGTTCAGCAGATAAATGGAAAGACAGGACCCAATTTGCCCAAGGAAGGGCTTTGGAAGAAAAAAGGAAAGAGTGGGCTTCTGTGAGTAGATGGTAGCCATGGGGCCGAGGCTGCAGGCAGCGGATAAAGAGCCACAGCTTCTGCCAACCAGCAGCTTGTGTGACGCCCTAGGATAAATGAGGACGAGGGCCCGGACTGGCCACGTGCTGGGCGAGCCGTCAGTTTTGATAATGTGGTTGAGGTGGGGCAGGATATCGAGAGCACGAAGTCTAATTTGGTTATCATGAGCCAGGCTCAGAGGGCCTTGTCATATGTGATAAAAGTGCTTCCGAGATTAGCTCAGGGAGGTGGACATGATTCCTGGAATGGCTTTTAGCCATTCACAATATCGATAGAGTACAGGACAATAGTCTGTGACTTTAAAACTCTGGTAGACATGGAGGTATTCTATGCTGGGTAGCATATTCGATTATCTGATGGACCTGAGGTCTTTCTGCACTAATCCACAGAATGACAGTGGACTTTTTGTCAGCTTATTAGCACCTCAGCTAGTCCTACTCATAGAGGAGTCTCCCCTCTTTCCTTTAGATAAAACAGAATGGGTGATTAAAGTTCCTCCCAACTCCGTAGTTCTATAATTCTATGAATAATAAAAGAAAAACTGCACCTGGCTGTGTTAGGATAGACGAGCGGTGTCCCTTAGGAGACAGAAGCATGGCACGGGTGTGAGGAACAAGGGCAGAAGAGCGTTGTGTGGGGTTGTGAGATGCTGTTCTGTGACCTCTGTAGAGAAAGAAGGCCCGTACATCCTAATTGCTAAAGGGCTGCCTGCAATTAAATCACTGCAGAGGAAGCTCTGTCAGTGAATACAGGTATCCCAGAGAGCCAAACAGGCCTAGCCTGGGGGACAGAAGTTTTTAGGGCTAAAAGCTGAGTGACTCGAAGAAAAACCAGGTGAAGTAGCTGCAGATATAAAAGAGTTGTGGCAGTTCCAGCAGACCGGCGATGTATCACCCTTAAAGAGCAGAGAAGGGGAGCCAGCTGAGGGTATAGGGTGAAGCAGGAACCCTCCTTCTAAAGTTGGGGACTATGCAGAATAGTACAGTGGTTAAGCCACGGTCTCTGGGGCCAGTCTGCCTGGGGTCAAATCCTAGCTCTGCCATTTTTCTAGGTGTGCAACCTTAAGCAAGTAAATTGGCCCTCTATGCCTCAGTTTTCTTACCTGTAAAATGGGGATGAGAGTACTTACCTCCTAGGACTATTATGAGGATTATACAAATCATCACATGTGAAGCTGTTGGTGTACTTTGCATATGGCCCTCAAAACAGTGAGCTTATTAGCACTAATATTACTTCCTGCAATGTACTCTGAGTCCAGGGAGCAGTGAAGTGAAGACAGCTTTAGAAACCCAAGTCTCTGAGTAAACCGTGCTAGGCTAACCCTGGGTGAAACCAAGCTGGATGACCAAATGGGGCTGGAGAGGAGGTGTTCAGAGGATGCAGGGGCAAAGGGCGGTGCCCCAGCTGTGGTGAGAGTGCCCAGAAGAAAGGCATCTGCCTCTCCCTAGCTGGGCGATTGTCTGGGGTCTGCCTGGGAGAGGGGACCAAAAACTGACACAGGAGGCTCACTTTAAGAGGTTTCTGGGACTTCCCTGGTGGTCCAGCGGTTGGGACTCTGCACTTCCACTGCAGGGAGCACGGGTTTGATCCCTGGTCAGGGAACTAGGATCCCACATCGCAGCGCGGCCAACAACAACAACAGAAAAAGAAGTTTCCTTCCTGAGACCTCTGAGCAAGGGAACCTCAGGCGTGTCCGTGCACAGGTGCTGTAGGGGTAGAATGGCCCCATCCTCTGGGCCATAGGCTGCTTCAAATGAGAGCTTCCAGCAGAGCTGCACCAAGGCTCTTTCATGGTAGAGGGGGCCTCCGCAATTCTGGCCCTCAGCCTGGGCTGGCGTAATAGAATAATGGTGATAATGTTAGGTTGCATCTTATGAAATTATTTTTATAGGTCAAAATAATCAAGTATTGGCAATTTAATAAGGTTCAATCTAATAATAGCTAATTCTTAGTACTTTTAATGCATCAGGCAGTATCCTAAATGTCTCTCTATGTTAATTCATTGCAACAGTCCCACAAGATAAGTTGTAATTACTACCCCCATTTCACAAATGGGGAAACTGAGTCACGGAGAGACTGACTAGGCCAAGATCACCCAGGGAGTAAGTGTAGAAACCTGGAACCTGTGCTCCAGGCATGGATTATACTCTGATGCCTCTCCCTCAGGGCCTGGACAGGCACTTCCTGGGGCACGTGAACTCGGTTTACGTGGTACCTGCTCATGGGCAAGATTCTTCCTCCCCCTCCCCCTCCTCCATTATTATGGAGGAGGGGGATAAATAAATAAATAAATAAATACATTGTTTTATGTAAGTCAGAGAGGACAGGCACTTGAGCAAATGCCTGGTCACCTGCAGCCTAAAGCGTCCCCTCAGGAAAAGCAGCATCTTTGAGAGTCTAGGAGAGCATGGGACCCCACAGATGGCTCAGAAGTGATGTTGAGAAGCCCCGCGCAGGGAACTCTAAGACTAATAACCACAGTTCCTTTAAATACATAAAAAGGGAACTGGCAGAGGAGTTGTGGGACAGCTGATGACTCTAAACCAGAGTAGCAGCTGGTCTCAGAATCCTTTGCTTTCATCTTATGGAAGAAAACCTTGGAGAGATTCCCACTCTGAAAGTGACTTTTGTGGGAGATAGGTCAGAGTTATTAAATGAAATAGTGCTAAGCCCGTGGGATGTTCCAGGCCTAAATAACAAACTAAATGTAAATAAATCCCTTGAACCAGATGGCGTCCACCCACCACTTCTGCAGGAACTTAAGGGTAGGATTGTGAAACATTGCCCAAATGCAGGCCCCATCTTCACAGATATCCAGTAAATTGCCAATTTGAATCCTGCCCAGAAGAAGGGTTCAGGGACAACCCTGGGACCTAAAGATCTTCCACCAAGAACAAGCTGGTGTGAGAAAGGGCACGATTCCTCAACATGTAAACAAAACAAACATTGGAGGGGGACACGGCTTTCTCTGGTGGGGGAACTTGCTAAAAGTACTAGGTGCTTTGACATCAGGGAAGCCTATGAATACATTTGACTGAAAAAGTTTACATACAAGGACATGTTTTTGAAAGTTTTTATTGAGACCAAGGGAATTGTTTTGCTACCTCACTGATTCTCAAAACAAGAGGGATTTGTTTCAAAATACTTATTTGAATAGGAAAGTATTTTTACATGCCTGAATACACTTAACGTTTGCAAAGAGTATTCTAGTATTGCTAGGTGATTCTGTACACAGTGTCATATTTAATAGTATATATTTAATGTGACCTGTAAGTTCTTTGCTGTTAATTATTACTCATCCTCTTTGGTTGTCCTTGGCCCTTATTACCAAGTAAAATTAATCAGCTCTTCCAGATTTCCTTCAAACAGCCTCTTCTATGACTTCTTTTCATTCCTTCTCCATCATGCCCCACTTTTCTTACTCCAGGCATGCAGCATATAGTATAGTGGTTATGAGCACAAGCTCTAGAACCAGGTTGCCTGGGTTCAAATCCCAGCCTAGCATTACGCTCTGACCCCAGGCAACTTCCTTAACTTCTGTGCCTCAGTTTCCTCATCAGTAAGATGGAGGTAATAATATGTGCCTCATAGAGTTGATATGAGAATTAAATGTGATAGTAGAGTACGTGTGAAGAACCCCATCTGGTGAGTAGTAAGTGCTCAGTAAATGATAATTACCATTATGAAGACTATTATCTTTCATGGTCCCCCTCTTCCTCATCAATTCTTCCATCTGTTGGACATTCTCTAATGACTTTCCCCTGCATTTTTTTCTTACCAAGGCCTCTTTGCTTGTTACCTACTATCCCTTCTCCTTTGGCCCCCTTGTCTAATCGTTGTCTTCCCCCCACCCCCTCACACATGGCTCAGATTCTTCCTCTGCAATATTCCGTTTCCTTTGGAATCTGTGGATTCTCAGAAGGTACCTTTTTCAGCCATTTCGAGCTTTTCTTTTCTGAAAGCCGTTGCCCCCTTCTGTTAACGTGGAAACACTCTCTGCTGTTTGCCCCACAAGTTATCTTCTCACGACTGTAGTGTTTCACCTGACTGCATGTTATGTTTAGTGCTCCCATGAGCTGGCTTTGTAACGTATGTTCAGTTGTTCCCCACCCTAGCAGTGTCTCTTCTCTACCCCTTCATTAAAGCACCTGATTTGTGATTAACACCTTCTTTCCCCACACGTGATAATTTGGTTTCTACTTCTTTATCCCTAATTTATCAATGCATCATGGGCAGGGTTCCCATTGTTACAGCATTGTGTGGGCGGTGCAGTTCCTAGGCATGGCCGCCAGGTGGCAGAATGGTACCTCCACCTAAGCCTCCCTGCCCTTGGGAGAGGTGGGAGGTTGACTTTGGTCAGGGGAAGAAATATTTCAAGGCTTCTGGCAGGTTTCTAGCAAGACTAGAAGAATTGGAAATTACAGGTAGAGCTTCTCCTATCAAAGAATATTCTCTTCTAGAGAGGTCACCCCTTTGTTGGTTATTTTTGCTTGTCAATTATGCAAGTGTGTGTAACCATTATAGAAAAATTAGAAATACCAATAAGCAAAAAGAAAAAAAAAAAGTTACCTGAAATCTTACCACACAAAGGTGATATATCTCCTTCCAGACATTTTGCCATGCAAATCCATATGAATAAAAACATACTGTATGTATATAACTGTTAATGGAAACATTTTGTATGCGTTGTTTTTGTAACCTCTTTTTATCACTGTACAAAATATAGTGGGTGTTCTATAATGTCAGAAAGCATAGATCTAGATGATTTTCCCCATTTTTGTATTTTTTTCACATTACATGAGTACATGCTTGTATAAAAATTGTGAAAACATTAAAATAATAACTTGAGTGCAGGGTTTTCCAATTTACAGATTTATCTTTTTTCTTTTCGCTACGCCACACAGGCCCTCGGCGGTGAAAGTGGCAGTGAAAGCACGGAGTCCTAACCACTGGACCACCAGGGAATTCCTTTGACTTATGGCTTTGAGTTCTGTTCTCAGGCTTGGAAATCTCAGGGACAGGAGTTACAACTAACAAAGTTTGTTGAATGAGAGTATTCAGTGCTGGTAGAGATCTAGGGAAATAAGCATTTTTCTGGATGAGCTTTAAGTACCTTTAAAATGTTCATGCCCTTTGATACAGTAATTGCATTCCTAGGAATTTAGCCCAAGGAAATCATCTAAAATATGGCTTTTTGCACAAGGCTGTTCATTATAATTTCATTATAGTGAAAAACCAGAAATGATTAAACACTCAAAGCAGGAAGATGTAAATTATGGTACATTTGCATCATGGAAAATTCTTTGGCCGTTGAAAATGTCTAAAAGGAGTTTTTAATATTAGAGGAAATGCTTATGATAAATGCTAAACAGATTCAAAATTATTTAGAGAAAGTATTTCAACTGTGTAAAATGTGCAGAAAAAGGACTGGAAGGAAATATGCCAAAACGTTTAAACGTGGCTTCCTCTTGATTATAAAGTTAAGGGTAATTTATTTTCTGATTTTTTACTTTTTATAAAGTAAGCAAAACTTTAAACTTCCAGAGAATGTGTATTACTCGAAAAAATAGTTTATAAGTAGGTAATATACAAAGACTTTATTGTAATAATTGAAAACAAGGGGACGTATGATGAGAAAAAGTGAAAGTCTCCCATCCCCAAAGGTAACCACTGTTAACAGTTTACCACCTAGCCTTCTAAAAATTTTATATACCTGTGTACATATACAAACATATAGTTGTGTTTTTTCTTTTACCTCAGTGGGATTGTACTATGAGTATTTTTCTGCAACTTGCTTGTTCCCCCGCCCCCCTAAAATGTCTTTGATATCTTTGCACCTTGGCATATGTAGGCCTGCTTCATTTTACAGGTGATGCCTTGTATTTCATTATTTGGATAACTGGTTTATCTAAGTGTCCCATACTGACAGACACTTCCCTCGTGTCCTTTTCCCCACTACTTGAGGCGATGATGCAGTGCAGACCCTTGTACAGGAGTGTGAATATTTCCTAAGGAGAGGTACATAGAAGTTGAGTTGCTGGATCAGAGACCATGTGCATTTCTGGTTTTTTGTTTTGTTTTTGTTTTGTTTGTTTGTTTTGGCCGCACTGCCACAACTTGCGGGATCTTAGTTCCCTGACCAGGGATCGAAACCGGGCCCTGGCAGTGAAAGCTCCAAGTCCTAACCACTGGGCCAGCAGGGAATTACCTGCATTTCTGATTTTGATAGATGTGGCCTGTGTTTGTTAAGATGATATAAACTTGTCTCTTGAAACCAAGACCAGAGAATAACAGTGGTGTAAAACAAGGTAGCTGTCTACTTCTCTTCAACTAACAGTCTGAGTGTAAGAGTCCAGGGCTAACAGGGCTCCAGAGTAGCAGGGACTCGGATTTCTTCTCTCATGTCGCCCTGCCATCTTCAACACATAGCTTTATTCTTACAGTCTAAGGTGACCACTTCCACTCCTCTATTCATAGCCATTTTCTAGGAAGGAGAGAAGGGTAAGCTTAGGGCAGAACCCAGGAGTTACACTGTCTCCAAAATTGGCCAGAACTTAATCATGCTGGCCATACATAGCCTTGATGTGCTGAGGCAGCTTTGTGCCCCACTAACTTTCTATTACTAAAGGAAGAAATTTTATAAAAGCTATGCAGGACCTCTACACTGAAAACTACAAAGCATTGCTGGATGGTGAAAGTCAGCCAAAGGCAGGGTTCTAGCATGTTCTAGCATGTTGGTGGGCCATTGATATTTTGTGTATTATCTATTCGCATCCATTTTTTCCATTTGGTGGTTTTCCTTTTTTTCTTACTGATTTGTAGGTACTCCTTTTTTTTATTGTGGATATTAACCTTTTGTCCTTTATAAGTGTTCTATTTTCTTACAGTCAGTTTCTTCTATTTTAACCTTGTTTTTGTGCCTCCACATATTGAGGTTTCAAATTTGTATCAAATCTGTCAGTCTCCTTCTGTCTCTGGGTTTTGTCTTGCTACTATTTCTTTAATAATCAGAAAAATAAGAATATCCAGTTCAGAAAGAAGACAGAGAAAGAATACAAAGTACCAGCAGAAGCATGGGTAGCTAAATTACAGAGATAACCTAAAGTCTCACATTCATTTTTTAAAAAGTTTAATTAATTTATTATAAATTTATTTATTTTATTTATTTATTTTTGCCTGCATTGGGTCTTTGTTGCTGTGCGCGGTCTGTCTCTAATTGCGGCGAGTGGGGGCTACTCTTCGTTGCAGCAGGTGGGTTTTTCATTGAGGTGGCTTCTCATTGGCGGAGCACGGGCTCTAGGCACGCGGGCTTCAGTAGTTGTGGCACGTGGGCTCAGTAGTTGTGGCTTGCGGGCTCTAGAGCGCAGGCTCAGTAGCTGTGACGCATGGGCTTAGTTGCTCTGCGGCATGTGGGATCTTCCCGGACCAGGGCTCGAACCCGTGTCCCCTGCATTGGCAGGTGGATTCTTAACCACTGCGCCACCAGGGAAATCCTCACATTCATCTTTTACTCTAATATCCTCTTTAATAGGCTATCTCCATGGAGCTGTTTGAGGGACCTGGGCTTTGAAAACTGAATAAGATTTAGATAGGGAGAGGAGAAAAGAGGAGGTGTTCCAAGTGAAAGGAACAACCTAAATTAAACCCTGGAGGCACAGATAAATGTGGCTGAAGTGGACTTGGCTGGATGAGGCTCATATGTTGGGAACAGTGGGAAATCAGCTGGATAGGTAGGTTGAGGAGAGTCTTTGGAGAACAGGGCAGAGGATAAAGTGATTACAAGTGAACATTGGGATTCAGAGAAAGATGTCAAATGCAAAAGGGTACATAGCAGCCTTATCAATAAAGGTTTTGTTTTGTTTTGTTTCCTTAAAGGAAACAAATTAAGTATCTAATAAAAGGGAAAAAGGGAAAGGGTTGAGTCAATTAGGGTATAGCCACATGCTAGAATACTGACATTGAGAATAATCATTTTTGAAGGCTGCATGGGAAAACACAAAAATTATAGTAAAAAAGGATGGTTAAAAAGCATGTAAAATCATAATTATGATTACAACTATTCAAAGAAATATGCATGTGAAAAAAGACTAAAAAGGAATACTTTGAAATTAAGAGAGGTATATTTGGATGATGAGTGATTATTTTTCTCTTTTAAAGATCCTTATTTATTGTTGTCATTCTCTATTTATAATATTATTAAAGAAGCAGGTGTTAGTGAATCAGAGACTCAGCAGAGGCTATTCAAGGCTTCCTGAATGTGAACTAGGGGCCAAGGGCTGTGTGCCGCCTGGGAGGAGGGAGATCAGACCCTTGGGATGCATGACCCAGGAGAAGGGGCTCCATTCCAGGGCCTGCCGGTCCCTTGGTCAGTGATAAAATGATGAAAGTCCTTTCTTGCATTCCAGGGTCTCCTCATGCTGCTACAAAACCTACCTACGATACACTGGGGCAACGAAGAGATTGGGCTGCTCCTCGCTGAGGCGTATAGACTCAAGTACATGTTTGCCGACGCCCCCAATCACTACCGCCGATAGGTGCTGTCTCCCCGCGGGGACCCAGACTGCCCCCATCTCTGATGGCAATCTGATCACTGTGGCCACTGTGCGAGCCGTGGACCCCGGCCAGGAACCACTCCTGCTGTAAAAAGCTCACATCCGCCACCCAGGTCTTAACTTTTTGGCGTGCCTGTCCACCACTCCATGTCTCCAGATGGCTCTCCTGGACCACTATCAGTATTCCATGACATGTGGATGGGCCCAGCTCTGGGAGAGGACAGAAAAGGAGGTACAGGGTTGTCTGCCCCTTTAAAAGAAACGGGACAGAAGAAGGGGAAGGCTCAGGGTCTCCAGTCACATTGCCCTACATGGACTGGCTGTCTCTTGCCTCCCAGCTCCAACTGATACTGTTGCTTTTTTGTGACATAGTTTGATTTGCTCACAGGTCAAAAACGCCTTATGTTTTCAAAAGACTCCTGGCCCCTCCCCTCTACCCCCAATTCCTAGCCTTTCCCCTTCTGCCCAAGTCTGAGCCAGTGAGGGGCAGCTTTTTAAGACCATTGTTCTCAGATGGAGGAGGCACTGATGCTTATAACTCTGGGAAGAGGCCTACACCCAAGGGCTAGGAATTTCATTTTTCCTTTTCTCACCAGACATCTGTATGTGTGCCTGCGTCTGTGTGTGTATGTGGGTATACACACCCATCAGCATTTAGTTACACGTCTGAATGTCTGTGTCCAGACTATCCCCATTGCAACCAGCTGGGAAGGGCCCCAGTGACCACATACACAAGCATCCCTTGAGAAGGATCAGGGCGGGGGAGGGAGAAGGGGCTTTTTACCTCTCCAGACGCTTTTTCCATGATGACCCACTCCAAGATATTGTGTGTAAATTGTGTTATTATGTATATGGGTAAAGATGTATAAATATATGTCTTCTTTGTAGCAGATATGATTTTATATTTATAATGTGCATCAACATGTGAAAGCAATCTAGGTCACTAGCACAAATGAAGTTGCCGGGCAGGTGGCTTCAGCACCTCCAGGTTGGCTTCTGGGTGCCCTCCTGTGAGGGGAGTGAACGGGAGTCTGCTAGAGTGAGCACAGCCAAGCAGATGGAGCTGCTTTGAAGACCGGGTGGCAGCCAACCCAAGCATCCGTGTCTCAGAGTTTTCTCTCCCTGCCCCCCACCCCTCAATCCCTGCCCCAGGCCTTTGTGGAGCATCTGCCGTGCTCCTTACACGTCTTCAGCGGTCAGAGCTCCCCACCCTTCTCCCCTAGCAGCCTCCCAGAGAGAGGACTCCAGAGGCAGAAGCCCTTCTGCATGTTTTAGCCCCTGCCTTTCCCCTGGAAGCTGGGGAGGGCTTTTGTTTTTACATTTTTAAGTCAGCATTGTATTCAAGACAGAAGCTGTGACTGACTGTCAGTGCCAAGGAGAGGGGTTCCTGTGTGTCCCTGGGGTTTTGGGCTCTTCCCAGAGAGAGGTGTTCGGTGTCCCCCACTGTCACCATCACACCCCACACAGCTCATGAGATGTGTGACCTGTGTTGGATGTTGGGTGTTTGGTAGTGAAGAGGTGGCAGACAGCCGGCACCCTCTTGGAAAGCCAGGCAGTTTTCCCCTGTGGGTAAGGCCCTGAGCCTGCCAGTGAAGCCCACCACGCTGGCATGTTACATTTCTCATCGGGAGCTGTTTCTCAGGCATTCTTTCTAGCCCTTTCCTTTTCCCCTTCAGTGTGCCTCAATAGTCTCCTTCACAGAGTGAGAGGGCTGTGACCCTCCCTCGATGGACTAATTAAAGAAAGACACTTGTGTTCCCAAGTGGTGGTTTTATTTTTTTAGTTTTTATGTTTGTATGGGAAATTGTGGATAAAGTGAAAGAATTGTAAATAAACAGTGTATTTCCTCCTCCACTGCTGATTTTTCTGCCATGCATTTGTGTAACCTGGAACCTAACGTCTCCTTTTCTCAGGTTCTTCGTGCTGACGCCAGTAAGTACCGGGGAGAAGCTTTCTGTAGGGCAGGCAGGGGACCAACAGAAGATAAGGCAGCCTCGGAGGATGCAGCAGACACTTGCTGAGCACATCCTCTGTGCAGGACACTGTGGAAACTACAACAATGAGTAACGTGGTCCCTCCTAGCTGACGTTTATGGGGCACCTTGCCGTGTGCCGAGCACTGTGAAAAACACTTGAGGATTATTTAATTTATCCAAAAAGGAGTATATAATGTAATGGAAGTTAGAAAATGGACTAGAATTTCAGTGCTGTATGAAAGCCTGGAGCTATCTAGTTCAACAACCCTCACTGTTCACAGAGGAAAACCCAACCCAAGGCCAAGGAAGGGAGCATCAGAATGAGAACTAAGAGGACAGGCCTTCCAGCTTACCTGCACTGTGTTTTTCCCACCAAATCATGCAGAACTAAAATGTTTTCAAAGACTGGCTCTCCATTTAGGGTTTTCATTAAGGTTTTGGTTTTGGGGTTGTTGGTTGTTTTTGTGTGTTTGTGTTTGTGTTTTGTTTTGTTTCGTTGGTTGGTTGGTTTTTCTCTTGGTAACCTTACTGTGAAATGTCTCAAGAAAGGCAGTTGACCGCACTTTTCTTCTACAAAGAATAGACTGGAATGGTGGTTTCTCCACCTAGAACGTCTTCCTGGGAATCCCTGGAGAGTGTTTCTTGGTTTCAGTCATTAGGAGCTATATTAGGATTAGATTCAGCTACAGGTAACACAAACCAAAAATAACAGCAGCGTTTACACAACATGGGAATTTACTTCTCCCTAACATGAAAGTCCAAAAGTAGGCAACCCAGGGCTGGTGTGATGAGTCTGTTTCACAAAGTCTTTAGGAACCTGGACTCCTCCGGGTCTTCATGGTCAAGGTGGCAGCTAGCACTCCAGCTACTACATCCACTTTCCAAGCAACTAGATGGACTAAAGAAAGGAGACAGAAAAGAGTGCAGGAAATGTGTGAGCAGTGTTCTATAGAAGTTTCCTGAAGGCTGCTCCATAATATCTCCTCTTACAACTCACAGGCTAGGACTTAGTCCCATGGTAGGTCACACCTAGTTGCAAGGGAGGTTGGGGGATTAGTCTATTCCAGGCCACCATTTGCCTGGCTCAGAATCAGGATTCTATACCATGGAGGAAGGGGAGAACAGATATTGGATTCAGGTAGCAATCTGTACAATAAGAACTTAGGAAAATAAGTTGAAAATGGAGACCAGACTTTCCCATAAGCATATGGGGGTGGGGGGTAGATCTGACTGAAATTCAAGTGATTTTTCACGATTAACCTTAGAATTTAACCTTTTTCATAAAACATGGACAGTCAGGACTTCCCGGGTGGCACAGTGGTTAAGAATCCGCCTGCCAATGCAGGGGACACGGGTTCGAGCCCTGGTCCAGGAAGATCCCACATGCCGCAGAGCAGCTAAGCCCATGGGCCACGACCACTGAGCCTGTGCTCCTAGAGGTTGTGCTTTGCAACAAGAGAAGCCACAGCAATGAGAAGCCCACGCACCGCAATGAAGAGCAGCCCCCGCTCGCCGCAACTAGAGAAAGCCCGTGCGCAGCAATGAAAACCCAATACAGCCAATAAATAAATAAAAAAATAAAAATTAACAAAACGAAACAAAACATGGACAGCATTTCTACTTGGTGTTATTTGGACCAAGACCATTAATTGTTCCTGAGGCTGGTAGAGAAAATAACTGACCTGGACTAGCCTTCATTCAAAAATTCTGTTTTTCATTTATGCGGGAAGTTAATCATTTTCTGAAATATGTTTGATCATGATTAGGAAATTGGTGAAAACTTTCAAACTAATCCTGGCATACTTTGACCTGTAGTTTATCTATTCTTTCTGCGATCAAAACCTCTACGGTTCTACTTAAGTAGGCCTTACCTCTGTTTTTATTCATCTGTGAGGGGACAGTGGCACAGATTCTTCGAATAGTGACTGCATTTGCTCCTAGAGGCATGCATCTCATTTTAAGCTTTTGGCTTGTCTTGGATTGGACTTTCCATGTCAAACAGCTTTGTAAAGCTTCAAGGATTGGAGTCAGAACCTAAGGCCCAGTAACTGAGCTCTTCATTCGTCTCCTCAGGACTTCCAATATTCCCTTACCAGTTGGAGACACTTTTGATTTGACTCATGATGGAAAAGATGAGATTCACAGAGGATCAGAGAACATAAAGCACATTGTACAAGACCAGACTCTTTGGAGCCTGTGCCAGCTTGCCAGGATAGCCACAGCTACAGCCGATCAGAGCATGCCCTTATTTTGGCAAAAGCTGAGTTAGAATTATTGGAAGCAAGGAGAATCCCTGTTGAGTTTGATTCAGCAGGTGGTTTGTGAACTCTGGCTTCTGGATGATGAATGTGAAAGTCCCTGCTTGAACTGATAGCTGAGGTGGCGAGTCTGGGAGCCAGACTCGGGGGACTCACTGCTTTTGCTGTTGGGATACCACGCTTGTCTCTGTAGTGACCGAAACACACCTGTCCTACCCCACCCAGCTATCTGAGAGAGGAAAACTCAGACCTGCTCTTCAAGCCACTGGTCTCCAAAATTTTTCTCCATCCCTTTAACCTATGTCTTTATATTTAATGTGGGATTCTTAAGACAGGATATAGTTGGATCTTATTCTCCAATCCAGTCTGATAATCTCTTTTTTTTTGATTTTTGCATTTAGACCATTTACAGGGAATTCCCTGGCAGTCCAGTGGTTAGGACTCCGCACTTCCACTGCAGGGGGCACAGGTTCCATCCCTGGTTGGGGAACTTAAGGTCCTGCATGCCACAGGGTGTGGCCAAAAAAATTTAAAAATAGACTTTTTATGAATGATATGGGTATGGTTGGATTTAGGTTACCATTTTATTTGTTTTCTGTTCCTGTCTGTCCCATTCCCTGCCACTTTTTGGATTATTTGAATATTTTTTAGTATTTCATTTTAATATATCTATTGACTTTTGGTTATATCTCTATACTTTTTAAGAGGTTGCTCTCAGGATTATAATATACATATCTAACTACTTGCAGTTAATATTTTATCACTTCAAGTAAAATGTAGATGCCTCAGCTATATAGATCCTTTTACCCTCCCCCTTTTATGTTATACTGTAGTTGTTGTATAAATTATGTCAAGGTACATTGAAAACCTTACCAGATACTGTTACAATTTTTGCTCTCAATAGTTATACATAGTTTAAAGGACTTAAGAGGAGACACTTACAATGTATGTTCTTCCTTAATTCCTTAAGTTCCAAGTTTCCCTCTGCTATTATTTCCCTTCAGCCTGAAAAACTTCCTTGAGCACTTCTCTTAGAGCAAGTATGCTAATGAATTCTCTTAGTTTTCCTTCATCTGAGAATTGTCTTCATTTTGCCTTCATTCCTGAATTTATTCTCTCTGGATATAGTTATTTTCTTTCAGCACTTTAAAGATGTCCCACTGTCTTCTTGCTTCCACAGTTTCTAATGAGAAATCCACAGCCATTGAAATCATTGTTCTATATCCAATTAATCACTTTTATCAGACTGCTTTTAAAAAAAATTGTAACAATATGTACATGTACATAATATAAAATTTGCCATCTTGAGCATTTTTGAAGGGTGACCTGGCAGTCTAGTGGTTAGGACTCGGTGCTTTCACTGCCAGGGCCCAGGTTCAATCCCTGGTCGGGGAACTAAGATCCTGCAAGCTGCAAATTTTATATATAAAATTTGCCATCTTAATCGTTTTTGAGAGTACAGTTCAGTAGTGTTAAGTACATTCACATTGTTGTACAGCCATCACCACCATCTATCTCGAGAACTCTTTTCATCTTGCAAAACTGAAATTCTGTACCCATTAATAGCTCCGTATTTTCCCCTCCCCCCAGCCCCTAGCAACGACCATTCTCTTATAGTTTCTGTCTCTATGAATTTGCCACTCGAGGTGCCTCATATAAGTGGAATCACACAGTATTTGTCTTTGTGTGACTGGCTTATTTCACTTAGCATAATGTCCTCAGGGTTCATCTATGTTGTAGCATATGTCAGACTTTCTTTTTTAAGGCTAAGTAGTCCATTGTATGTATATACCATATTTTGTTTTCCCATTCATCTGTCAGTTGGCTTGCTTCCAGTTTTTGGCTATCGTGAATATTCCGCTATGAGCATGAGTATATAAATATCTCTCTGAGGCCCTGCTTTCAGTTCTTTGGGGTATATACCCAGAAGCAGAATTGCCAGATCATATGGTAATTCTATTTTTAATTTTCTGAGGAACCACCATATTGTTTCTCAGAGTCCTTTTAAGATTTTTTTTCTTGTTCTTTGGGTTTATGCGTCTGAGTGTAAGTTGTTTTGTTTCTTTGGTTTTTGGAAGGTTGGTTTGTTTTGGCATTTATCCTGTTTGGGGTTCACTGAATTTCTTGAATCTGTAATTTTATGTCTTTCACCAAAATTGAGAATCTTTCAGCTATGTCTTCAAATTTGTTTTTTTTCCTGCACCAATCTCTTACTCCTCCTGTGAGACTCTGCTGATAGGAATGTTGGAGCCACAGTCTCTAAGACTCTTGTTCATTTGTTTGTTTAATCTTTTTTTCTTCTTTCTGTTCTTCAGATCTGTCTTCATCTATCTTCAAGTTCATTGACTCCTTTTCTGTCATCTCCATTCTGCTATTAAACCCATACAGTGAATTTTAATTTCAGATAGTGTGGTTTTCGGTTCTAACATTTCCTAAGTCGTCTATGTTGAGCAATTTTGGATTGTATCCTGGACATTTTGAATACTGTGTGTGAGACTCTGGGTCTTATTGAAATCCAGCTCTCTTCCTGTTGTTTTGTTTTGTTTTGTTTTAGCCACACTGCATGGCTTGCAGGATCTTAGTTCCCTGATCAGGGATTGAACCCAGGCCCTCGGCAGTGAAAGCACAGAGTTCTAACCACTGGGCTGCCAGGGAATTCCCTCCTGTTTTTATAAGTAAAGTTTTGTTGGAACACAGCCCTGCCTCTTTGTTTACATATTGTCTATGGCTGCTTTGGCATTACAACAGCAGAGTTGAATAGTTGTGATAGACTGTATGGCCCACAAAGCCCAAACTATGTAATATCTGTTCCCTTATGGAAAAAGTTTGCTGACCCCTGCTGTAGAGAGCGTTGATTTTGTTTTGTTTTATCAGGCAATCCAGTTAGGTTCAAACTGCAAGTTCTGTCTCATCTTCTATGGGCTGTAGTTCTGATGTCATTTCAGTTTTTCAGAGGCTTTGCTATGCTGCTTAGGGTTTGTAAAACTTGTGCTAGTTCATACACAGAATTAGGGGATTCCCTTTCTAGCTGGCTCCTCTCTGGGATCCTCCCTGTGCTCTCTGGTTCACCAGGGCTCCATTTCCTAGTCAGTGAACCAGAATGACAGTGTTTCTCTTGAAATTTTAGCTGCCTATACTGCTACCACCACTGCCCCACAATTGAGGGCTGCCCTTGGGACAGGTCTGGGAGAGAGAGAAAACATTTTTAATGAGAATTCTGACTTGGAAGAACCCTTTTCCCAAGTCCTCTGGTCAGAGAGATGGGGTTCGTGACATAATAAGAAATATATATTTGGTCTCTGTCTCCAGTTCCTGACACAGAGCTCCTAAAACCCTTGTAATTTTTTGAGGGATAGGGGTGTTAGGAGTATCTTTTTTTCTAGCATTTGGTCTTTCCCCTCCCCCTCACCCCCCCCCCCCCCCGCCCCGGTTTCTGACACAGATCTCCTAAGTCCCTTGGAATTTCCTGAGTGGTAGGAGCATCTTTTGTTCTAATGAGGTGACTCTTGGTGGGCTCCTGGGTGGCTTCAGGATGGGGGGGCTGGTCACCAGAAAGACCAAGCCATGATTAGAAGCTTTGAATTGTCAGCCCCACCTCCCATCCTCTGGGGAGGGGAGGAAGGTTGGGGATTGAATTAATAATCAATTATGCCTACATGATGAAGCCTTCATAAAAAACCCTTACTGAAGATTCAGAGAGATTCCAGTTGGTGAACACATCCATGTGCCAGGAGAGTGGTGCTCCGCAACTTCACAGGGACCCTTCCAGACCTCCCCTAATGTACCTCTTCATCTTCCTTTATAATAAACTGGTAAATGTAAGTAAGTGTTTCCTTGAGTTCTGTGAGCTGATATCGCAAATTATCGAACCTGAGGAAGAGGTAGGGTATGGGAACCCCCAATTTGTAGCTAGTTGGTCAGAATATAGGTGACAACCTGGGACTTGTGACTGGCATCTGAAACGGGCAATCTTGTGGGACTGAGCCCTTAACCTTTTTGTTTTTTTAATAAATTTTATATTTTTGGCTGCATTGGGTCTTCATTGCTGTGCACGGAGCTTTCTCTAGTTTTGGAGATCGGCGGTTACTCTTCGTTGCGGTGCACTGGCTTCTCATTGCGGTGGCTTCTCTTGTTGCAGAGCACAGGCTCTAGCGCGCGGGCTTCAGTAGTTGCGGCACGCGGGCTGAGTTGCTCCGCGGCATGTGGGATCTTCCTAGACCAGGGCTCAAACCTGCGTCCCCTGCATTAGCAGGCAGGGTCTTAACCACTGCGCCACCAGGGAAGCCCGCCCTTAACCTTCGAGGTCTGCACTAACTCCAGGTAGTTAACGTCAGAATTGAGCTGTAGGACACACAGTCGGTGTCTGAAGAGTGAAGAGAATTGGTTGGTGTGGAAAAAACCCCCACACTTTTGGTGTCAGAAGTAGAGTTGTGAGTAGAGTAGAAGAAACAAGAGTTGTTTTCTTTTAGGTTTCTCTCAGTTTTTGCTGACTTTGCTACTGTGAAGCTTCCCATTGGGGCCTACTCTCCGGTCAAAGCTGAGAGGAAAAAAAGGAAAAAAATTTGAGAAACTTATCCAATACAGATAGCTTCTCCAAGCTCCCTAATTTACCTGCTTGTTTACTTTGCAGAGTTCTCAGGTAGTTGTATTTTGTCGAGAATATTTAGTTGTAACTGTTGGCAGAGAGACTGCAATGGGCTTATTTCATCTTGTCCGGAACCAAAAACCCTTCAAACGTTTTGATCACAACGTACAGTAAAAACACACATTTTACACTGAGACCCAGTACAGACACACACACAAAGATGAACAACGTCTCACAAACAGTGCCCAGCCTCCCTATGCGTGATGGCCTCTGACCTGTTCTATTGTATTCCATTTTTCAAAAATGCTGGTCAAGACTCTTTACCGTTAACCTGAGTTTGAAAAACACAGCTCCAGACATTACTACGGAAGTGAGAGAGAGAAGGCTTCTACTAGCTGTAAAAAATGTAAGCACATTTCAACAAGTCCTGAATAATAAATACTAAAGCTGATAGTGCAATGAATTTATGAGTCAAAAAAATGTGATGAAAATTGCATTATTACCTTGGATTGTAGAACTCAAGGTTCTCCAAATGAGAAATAGCCCCACTCTCTCCCCTTTCCCCAACCCCGGATGAAAGTGAATTGAGTTAGGGATCTTTGTGATTTTTGTAGTCCCAAAGTAGCCAATTCAGAGTGATATGATCCAACTGTAAGTCACCCCAAGCCTGATTTTATATTAGGTGCTTTGTACCATGTATTACTTGCAAAATAAACAGTCTGAAGCCAACTCTGCAATGAGAGGAAAACAAGGCAGTAATTATTGATACCTGATTCCCACGGCCTTCTTTCCCTCCCTCTTGCCTACCTCCTCACCCCGCACCCCCTTTAATAAAATCAGATGGGTAATAAATATTTAAACCGGATACTGATCCTTGGCAAGTTAAAGGATATAGATGCTTAAAGAAACAGCCAGGTGCAGCCGCGTAGCACAGGGAGATCAGCTCGGTGGTTTGTGACCACCTAGAGGGGTGGGATAAGGAGGGTGGAAGGGAGGGAGACGCAAGAGGGAAGAGATATGGGAACATATGTATATGTATAACTGATTCACTTTGTTATAAAGCAGAAACTAACACACCATTGTAAAGCAATTATACTCTAATAAAGATGTTTAAAAACATCTTTGCCAGGGCCCCAACAAAAAAGGAAGAAGGTAGTTTCCTCCAGTACTATTTCAAGTACCTCCAAATCATCCACCTTAATTACTGATTACAGATAACTCCAGAATATAATAAATTCGATGACTTATAAGTACTTCCAAAATAAACTTAATTAAAGGTATCAGAAATATCTTACGACTCTATACTTGAAACCCTATGTTTACATAAAATAGCACTTAATAAACAAGCTGTTCAAAGCAGTTGATCCCTTTTTTCCTCCTCACCTACTTCCTGTTTTCTAAAACAGTTCTCTTTCAAAAATAAAAGACATCTTTCCTTGATTCTTTCAGCATAGAGTCTTCCATTTTGGAGATGGGCAGAGGAGAGAAGGTGGGAGGATAAATGAGTAAGAAAGAGGGTAGAATGAACAAGAATGTGGAGCGTCAGCCTCAACTCTCCACCTCTGACCCCCACCCCCAGACGCAAAGGCTGGATCACCCCTTCTGGGATTTTACCTCCCTTCAGTTACCCTGAATTCCTCCAAGTCTAAGAGACCCATCTGTGCACTCACTGCCCACCCCACCCCCAATTGTAGCAGTCTATTGAAAAACTGGCCTGTGATCTCAAGGTTAGAGAGTACTTAAGGAGAAACACAGGACCTCACCTGAGATGCTACATCAAGACCCCTTTCTTCTCTGCTCTATCTTTCAAAAAAACACAATGAAAAAGTCCCACCTCACCTTTACTGTACCTCACAAAGAGGAACCATGCTTCAAATCAATTGGCAGAGATGTGCCCCAGATTGAATCAACCCTTGCTCACAGAGGGAGCTCTCTCGTTTAGACATTTTAAAAACCCATCTTGCTTGGAGACGGGTAATAAAAGTTTAAAATTGATTGAAGGGATTTCTACTTTGTAACTTCACCAATTTAAAGAGAAGAAAACACCTTGTTTTCATGCCTGGACAAGGGAGCATAGAAGAGGCATAGGGAGATAGAGTTTATACCTGCAGGAGGTAGCTTCTGCAGAAGCTGACACTCCATTCTTCAACAGTAGCTAGCAATTATTGGGTACTTACTATGTACCAAGCATAACTATCTTACAGGAATTAACCAAATCAATTTTCACAACAATCCTATAAGTTAAATGCTATCCTTATCATTACCCTTATCTTATAAATGGGGAAACAGGCTTGGAGAGGTCAAGTAATTTGCTCATGATCTCATAAGTAGCAGAGCTGGGATTTGAACCCAGGCAACTTAGCTCCAACTCCACACACCTCACTACCATGCTGCAGTAGCCACTGGTTTACCACTGAATTGAGTAAGGGCTGCTCCCACAAAAACCACAGAGTGAGCAAAATGTGATCACTTGTACTCCATCCCTTTATGCCACCTCTATTCCAGGGAGATAAAAAGAAAGGAAATGGGAGAGAGGGAAAGAGAAAGCTTTGTCATGATCATCATTTTAGTTCATTAACTTCAGTTCTAAAGTCTGCAGAGACAGCTATCTACCAAAATCCATGCTCCCCTTTCCATAGTATACAACTGTTTCTGGGAATTGGCTGATTAACCGGGGACTACATTTCCCAAACTTCCTTGGATCTAGGTGGTGTCGTGTGACTAGTTCTCTCCAATAAAATATATATCACTTTTGAGACAAGACAGTTAAGAAGAAGGTGTGCCTTCTCCAGTCTCTCATCCCCTGTTTTGCTTTCTGGATGCAGAGGACTCCAAGCCCTGGGGAATAGAGAAGCCACAGAATGATAGTAGTTGGAGTTCCTGAGTGACTTAACGGAAGGCTGTCCACCAACCAGGAACACTGCTCTGAATAATTATGTAAGAAATAAACTTCTATTGTGTTAAGCCACTGAAATTTAGCGTTTGTATGTTACAGCAGCTAGCACTACCCTAACTAGTATATAAAGCAGACAACCAACAACTCTCCAAGGGTCCCCCCCACACACCCTTCCTGTTCCAGTTCTTAATCGCTGTGTAACAAACATCCCCAAACCAAATGGCTTAACATAACCATTGTATAATGGTCACAAACTGTATGGGTAAGGAACTCAAATGGGGCGCAGCAGGAATGTTTTAGATCTACTCCACGATGTCTGGGGCCTCAGCAGAATGACTCAAAGGCTGGTATCCTCTAGGGGTACCTTCATTCATAAGTCTGCCATGTTATTTGGGACCTCAGACTATTGGCCAGAACATGTACATGTGGCCTCTTCATGTGACCTCTCCTCTTCGTCATGGTTGGCTGGGCTCTAAGAGCATCCCAAAAAAGCCATGTGGAAGCTGTATCACCTTTTATGGCACAGCATCACTTCTGCTGGAGTCATATACACACCCAGATTCAAGGGAAGGAAATACAGATGCCACCTTGCAATGTGAGGAATGTCAGTGTCACACTGTGAGAGCAGGTGGCATGGGCGATCTTGTTGCAATCATCTTGGAAAACGATCTGCTGCACTTTCCCCATATTGTTCTTCTCCTTTTCCCTTTCTTCTTCCTGCCCTGTTCTTCCTTTTCTGCTTGCCATTTTCCTTTCCCATTCCCCAAGCCTCTCCTTTGCCAACTCCTCGGCTCTTTTCAATGAACATTAATTGGGCATATGTAATGAGACAGATGTTAGATCTACAGATATAGATAACAACCTACTTCCTTTTCTGCATCCTGCTCTTTCTTGCGCCTCCATTTTTCCCTCTTGAGATGGGTATAAGGCAAAATTTCTCAACCTTACCACTACTGACATTTGGGACTGGATAATTCCCACTGTGCGGGCTGTCTTGTGAGTTGTAGGATGTTTTGCAGCATCCCTGGCTTTTACTCACTAAAAGCATACCTGTCCCTGTCATGACAATCAAAAATGTCCCCAGACTTTGCCAAATGTCCTCTGGGGCTCAAAAATTACCCCTGGTTGGGAATCACTGTTATAAGGGAAGATACAGGGGAGGTGGAGTTAATAAAATCCCCAAATCTTAGAAGGCAGTAACTCCAAACTGTTTTCATCATGCACTCTTGGTGTCAAAATAAAGTCTGAGCATACAGCCTGATATATGAATATTTATTTATTCATAAAAAGTCTATACATATTCTCTATGTTCTTTTATGTAAGTAAAAAATATTCACAAAACTGGACGTTTTTAAAAGAACAGGATAAAATCCTAATTAGACATCCTGATATATTCTTTCCACAAGCAAATGGGCCACCTTGTATACTCCCTGGGATATGGCCATTCCACCTTAGAGACCACTGCCAGACAGTAATGAATGCAACTTTGGGGCTAGAAAGATCCGGTCTCCAGCCCTGGCTTCAGTTCCCTGTGCTGCCATTTACTATAGAGTTTCATTCATTCATTCAATAAAAATGCCAGGAATGCAATGGAAAACAAGACATAACCTTCAAGAAGCTCATGGTAATGAGACCTTGGGCAACACAGTAGTCTCAGGTTCCTCACAGGTAAATGGATGCAGGATGGTGTGAGAATCAAGTAAGATAATATAAAAAATTTTGTAATAGGTACTAAAAAGTTGTACCTACTAATTCATTGCAGGGCTATTTGTGATCTCGAAAGACTGAAAAGAACACGACCATGTATCAATAAGGGACTGGTTCAATAAACAATGGTACATCAGCACAATGGAGTAATATACCTCTGAAAAGAGGAAGGAGGACTATATGTTTATACTGCTATGGAGTGATGTCCATGATATATTGTTAAATAAAACAAGCAAGGTGCAGGTGTGGGGGAGGGTTGAATAGGTAAAGAATGGGGCATTTGTTCAGGGTGATGAAACTATTCTCTGTGATACTGTGCATGACATTATGCATTTGCCAAAACCCATAGAACTTTACATTCAAAAGAATGAACCTTAATGTATATAATTTAAAAAAATCATTTAGGAAGTCAGGGGATTTCAGATAGAATGCAGATGGTGGCAAAAGAATATAACTTTATGAAACAATCTCTTTGAAGGGGGTGGGGAAAAAGGGTGCTGACCTAAGTAAGTCTGGAAATAATCTATATGACTAAAGGCAAAAGACCTGTGTATAAGTTGTGTACTCTAACTGATAAAGTTGTTTTCCATGGGTGTATGGGTTAACAATACTATAACCACTATACATGTATACTGGAAATGATGATTAAGTAAATGGATGGCAGATGGTGGGAGCCAGGTTTCTCACTTTTGGAGTGGTGGAAGGTCACAGGTAAGCAAGAATGATCCAGCAATAATGCATTAGAGTTGTAAGACATCAGTATGCACATGTTTAGTTTACAGGTGGAGATATATATGTATGTTTATGTATATATGTTTATGTATATACACATGTTATTACATAAGACATACAATATACATGCATGCATGCCTACATAAATATTCATCAATGTATGGATATAAAGGGGTTAGTATTCACACATGTATTCACTGCTCTGCCTGTTGAGAGAACCAGTAACATCCCAGTAGCGATGAGCACACCCAGTGGCTAGATCTTTTTTTTTTTTTTTTTTTTTTGCGGTACGCGGGCCTCTCAGTGTTGTGGCCTCTCCCGTTGCAGAGCACAGGCTCCGGACGCTCTGGAGGCGCAGGCTCAGCGGCCATGGCTCATGGGCCTAGTTACGCTCCACTTCCTTAAGGGCATGGTAACCACAGAAATTATTTGGAATTCTTCTGCATGGGAAATTTGTCTCTTCGTCCCCATTTATTTACCAAGTCATTTATTACATCAGTATGAACTCATGGATGATTATTTTATACTTTGTGCTATAATCCAATTCCACTTTATTTTGTTACTCAAATTGTACCTACTTTGGCTGTTGAGAGCTCTTTCAATTGGCTACATTGTCCCTTTGGCATATTCCCATCATTGTGTTTTACTGAGCGCTTCCTTACTTTCTAGACCTGGTATGAGCCATTTCTCCAAAGAGCCCTGCTTCCTTTTATTGGAAAATGGTATTAGAAACCAAGATCTAGCCACTGGGGCTTCCCTGGTGGCGCAGTGGTTGAGAGTCCGCCTGCCGATGCAGGGGACACGGCTTCGTGCCCCGGTCCGGGAAGATCCCACATGCCGCGGAGCGGCTGGGCCCGTGAGCCGTGGCCGCTGAGCCTGCGCGTCCGGAGCCTGTGCTCCGCAACGGGAGAGGCCACAACAGTGAGAGGCCCGCGTACCGCAAAAAAAAACCCCAAAAAACAAAACCAGAAACAGACTCACCGCCTTAGAAAACAAACTTATGGTTACCAAAGGGGAAGGGGGGAGAGGGATAAATTAGGAGTTTGGGATTCACATATACACACTACTATGTATAAAATAAACAACACGGTCCTACAGTATAGCCCTAGGAACTATATTTAATATCCTGTGATAAACCATAATGGAAAAGAATATGAAAAAGAACATATAGGGACTTCCCTGGTGGTCCAGTGGTTAAGACAGTGCTCCCAATGCAGGTGGCCCAAGTTGGATTCCTGGTCAGGGAGCTAGATCCTGCATGCGGCAATGAAGATCCCGCATGCCGCAACTAAAAGTGGGCGCAAATAATTAAATAAGTCAATAAATATTTTTTTAAAAAGAATATATATATGTATAACTGAGTCACTTTGCTCTACAGCAGAAATTAACACAACATTGTAAATCAACTATACGTCAATAAAATTTTTAAAAATTCATCCATTGGAAGTGTATGCTTCAAGGACTTTTTAGTAAATTTATACAGTTGTGCAATCATCACCATAATCTAGTTTCATTTTCACTTATTTATTTATTTATTTTAAAAACTATTTTATTTATTTATTTATTTTGGCTGCGTTGGGTCTTCGTTGCTGCGCGTGGGCTTTCTCTAGTTGCAGCGAGCAGGGGCTACTCTTCATTGTGGTGCGCGGGCTTCTCAATGCGGTGGCTTCTCTTGTTGCGGAGCACGGGCTCTAGGTGCGTGGGCTTCAGTAGTTGTGGCTCACAGGCTCTAGAGATCAGGCTCAGTAGTTGTGGTGCACAGGTTTAGTTGTTCCATGGCATGTGGGATCTTCCCGGACCAGGGCTCGAGCCCGTGTCACCTGCATTGGCAGGCGGATTCTTAACCACTGCACCACCAGGGAAGCCCTATTTATTTATTTTAATTCACTACAGTTGATGTACAATATTATGTGCCGGTGTATACCACAATTCAGTTTTAGAACATTTCTATCACCTCCTTAAATTCCAAGTCCATTGCATTCAACCCCCTGGCTTCCACACCTAGCAGCAGGTAACTGTGCTTTCTGCCTGGATAGATTTGCCTATTACAGTCTAAGTTTTTTTTTTTTTTTTTTTTTTTTTTTTGTTCTCTCTCTCTCTCTCTCTCTATATATATTTTGGCCGCGCCTTACGGCTTTCAGCTTGCTGGATCTTAGTTCCCCCACCAGGGATGGAATCCTGCGCAGGCAACAAAAGCGCACTGTCCGAACCACTGGACAGCCAGGGAATTCTTTTTTTTTTTTAATAATTTCTTTTCAGTCTGAGTTTTTAAAAATGCGGTAGTAAAAGAAGATCGTGCAAAAGAGGTACTGTTTAGAAACAGGTTTAACAGATTTTAAATTTATCATAAGTTAAAAGTTGTTTAAAAGTTGGTTATAATTTTAAATAACATGGAAATCATTACAAAGTAAAATTTTTAAAAAGAGAGAGGAAAAGCGAGAAGAGGCTCCAGTGTGGGGAGGCTAGAATTGGGGTGGGGGCGCTATAAAGGGTGAGAGAGGTGTGTCGGGAGCATCAGGGCGCGTCGGGCAACAAGTCCCGGCCCTGGGGCTAGACCGCCCTCACCTGGTTTACAGGGTCCCAAGAGCCCTCCTCTCGCGCAGGCGCAGTGACTCCGGCTTACCGGCCTTTGGCGGGCTGGGGGCGGAGCCCAAGCGAGCTTTCGCCTAGATCGCGAATGCTTAGCGATTGCTTCTGTCTGTAGTGTAGGTATGGCTCTCGCTAGGAAACCGAGAGGCGACGGTAACCCGGGTCGGGGTCTCGCTCTGTGCTGACCGCGACCCAGGGCCGAGTGGGCTATGGGGGATCCTGGCTCCCTGGTCACGGAAGGCCGCGCTGATGACCGGAGCTGGTGCTTGCGGCGTGTGGGGATGAACGCCGAGTGGCTGCTGCTGGAGGATGGAAACGAGGTGAGGGGGAGGGGGGGTCTTTCTAAGGTGAGGGAAGGGAGTTGGAGGAGGCACGGGCCGGAGGAAGGCTCAACGGGCCGGAGGGAGGCCCGACGTCCCGGCGGGAGGGATGAATGGAAACGTGGAAGTGGGAGAGGAAGTGAAGAGAGCGGTGAAGGGTGGGCCCTGGGGGGGAGGGAACGGAAAAGGGGGCTGGTGCGAGTGGTTGGGGGGGTCTGAGGTGGGCGGTGTCCGGGGGAGGTGCTACAGTGTGGGAGAAAAGATGGCCCTGTGGAGAGCGGCCTAGGCCCGAGGGCCGAGCTGGGGCCGGTGTCAGGGTTGCGGGAAGGAGCCTGGTAGAGGGGCAGAGCGAGAGGCGGGCGTAGAGGATGTGAGGACTGCTGGGGTTTCGCGGGGGAAGGAGGCGACTGTGTTGATGGGTTGGGGGGCTGGCACGGCACCTATTGGGGTCGCACCCGGCTGCTCCCTGCCGGGGCGGAGGAACTGGCAGGCGGAGCTGCCCCAACTTCCGAGAGTCACGGAACCGTCCGGGGTCTGGGGCGGAGCGGGGGGAACCTCGGAGGACTGCTGAGAGCGTGAACTTTCTCAAGTTTATTTTGAAAAAGATTGCGAGTTTGAGGTCGTGTCCCTTAAAATACTCAGACTTTTACGTAAAAATGCCCTTTTCCGTTCCGACTCTTGAGGAAAATTGGCGCTTTGGTATGGGCCACAATTATCCTGTGAGTCTCGGTACTGCCGACTGGCACCCCCTTAGATGGGTTGAGGTAGGGCTACAGAAATACAAGAATTCTCTCCAGAAGCTGCTTATGATGTTCTCTAATGCGGTTATAAATACAAAGAAAAGAATTTAAAGAGGACAGGTGAGGCACGGTTTCAGTTGGGGGCCGCGAGGACTCGGGAGGTGGTTCTAGAGAGGGTGATGGAAGAGAGGTGGGGGGAGAGTGCAATCAGCTTGGGAAGGAGGGCTGGATCAGGGACCAGCTTGTGGTGATTGGGAACCGTTTTGGTTTTGGAAATGATTTGTGTGAAGGATAAAGAAGTCTTTTGATAATTTTGTATGTTTAACTAGATTTTTTCCTGTAAATTACATAGTCTCAATTCAGTCTCCCAGGTATTTACTGAGTACTTGCATTGTTTGCTGTAGTATGAGAGGGACACATAATAATGACTTTTGCTCTCAAAGAGTTTATTGCTTGAACGGGGAAAGAGGATTTTATGCAGTGAAGCAGTTTGAGAACATCCAGGCAGACTGTATGATCAAGTGCCAAGATGTGGTTTATTTAGTCCTATTCTAAGAACAGTCAGAGGAGGAATTCAGGTCCAGCCTTAAATGTTGCTAGATTTGGGGATTATAAAGGATTACTTGTATGCTGTGGATTGAAGAACACGAGGAAGATACCTCTGCCCCCAGTCTCTCTTCTATCCACGTTATCAGTGCCTAAAAGTCCATTTTAGGCATTCATTCTATCAGCTCGAGCACTGGCCTTCCCGGCACGACCCTTTCCAAAAGCATATACCTTTAGGAAGTTTAACAAATGAAAATACTAATACCTGAATAATAGTAACTATACCTTATTTTGTATAGGACTGGGCTTTCACATACATCACTTAATCTGAGCCCTGCACATATACCACACTCACACACAACCCTGTAACGAATTTAGTGGTCATGTTAATTGTTCTTTAAGATTCAGTTATGGTGGATTAATTCATTACTTCTGAATAGCTTGGTAGCACTGAGAGTCTTGGGGAGGGGGCAGGCAGAAAGGTTAAAGCCCCTGCAGCAAGGACAAGAGGACTATAAAGTACTCCTACACTTATTTTAAACTATCAGATAATTTTGTGTGAGACCACTGCTATGAGGGGAGAGCCATACAAGCCAGAATGAATGGTGAAGATATAGCAAGAAGACTGGCTTGCCTTGGGACCTGTGTGGAGGAGAGGCCTCCCAGGCCTGGCTGTCTGCAAGGTCGGACCTTAGGAAGTAGTTGGAGCATAGGCTGCAGTGTGTATGGACAGAGGCCTGAGTCAAAGCCAAGAGATGAAGTCTTGCTTATATTATAATGGTCCCCAAACCATAGCACAGGCCTGTGTGCACAAGATTTTAGGAGGTGTGCTGATATTACTTAGTTATAATGAGAGTAAAGTCAGTTTCTTGCCTTCCCAGTACCCCTCAGATTCTCAGCTACAATAATAAAACAAGGTTCCTCTCATTTCATTGAAGGGAATACTGTAGTAAATTGTCTGCCTGAATGGGTGTCTTTAAACTTCTTAAACCAATCCAGAGAGTTTGGTAGAAAAACAAATTAGATAGAGATTTATTGCAAATTAGCTAGTTCCCAGGCCCTGTAAGTGCTTAGGCCTTTGGGGGAAATCATAGTGTCTTCATTTTTCTCTTTTCTTCTCCTGTATTTGGTTTTCATGAAGCTCTTTGCCCTAAGAGGGTTGGAAAAAGGAAAAGGATGGTCCTAGAGGAGTTGTTGGTCATTTGGGAAACAGTAGGAGTCATGCCTAGGAGGGAAGCATTAGCGAAGGTGGGAAAGGACAAGATGAACTTGTAGACCAATACTGTCAATAAGCTCAAAGGCTTGCAAAACTGTTGTAAATGGAAACAGTCCCCAGCAACGAGTTGGCAGTTTGTTGGCACTCAGTTCCCATGGGGAATTTAGTTTTATGTTATGCATGGTGCTGGGATATTCAAATCAGCTCATGCAGACTCTAACCATGGTGTGGATGAATTATCAATATATCAAGGTCAATTCTAGGACCAAACAGTGAAGGGAAAGACAAAAAAGAGTGTTTCCTTCCTTTCCTGGATTCAGAGTTCATAGGAGGTGATTTCAGAGAAAGGTGCTCATCTCCCTTTTTTGTATTACTTTCTCCAGGCTACCCATAATGGCAATCTGACTGTCTCCCCTCAGGTATTAAAATGGAATATTTAATACTTTATTTATTAGAAATAAAGCTACCTAAATGGAAATTCTTACTGAATATGGATGACAGATAAATCCTAAAACGTTCCATTTTTAAAGGGTATGTATATTAATTCAGAGGAACTTCTATAATTAATGGAATGTCTGGCAAACTGTCAAAGCATTGAAAAACTTCAGATTCAGAGTTTTGGTGGAGGTGATCACCACAACATTTTAGAGGGGAACAAGTCAGATTGTAAGGTTCTTGGCTGCTGCTCCATAGTTTCCAGTGGTAATAACACATTTTCCAACTTCTGACCTAAGAAAGTGCCCATCTCCTGGAATCTGGGAGGACTCATAAGCAAGATCTCTTTATTCTTCCATTTATTCACAGATATTTACTGAGCAGAAAGAGGCTCTGAGGAGTACAGGGTACTGTGGTATACAAGACAGATAAGGTCCCTGCTCATGAAATTTAAATTCTAAATATAAATTTAGAAAAGTAAATAAAAGTAGACAAAAATAAATGAAACAAGCAGGATAATTTTGGATGTGGTAAGTGCATGCTAATAGTGTGAAGGCATGCAATGGCCAGGGAGGGATCAGGCAGCAACTTTAGATCAGGTAATCAAGGTAGGCCTCTGAGGAGCTGAAACTTGAAAGATAAGGAGCCCATGCAAATGGATGAGAGAAGGATGTTCTAATCGGAGGGGACAGGTGAAAGTACCCTCAGGTAGTGTTTCTGACCATAATGTGAGATAACACTAAAAAGGTAGAGGGGGTTAGGACATTGAGGGCCTTAAAGGCTGTGAAAGGAAGTTTGGATTATTAGAGAATTTTAAGAAGGGAAAAGATCTGGTTTAAAGTTTTTACATTGCCACCCCAGCTACTGTGTGAAGAATGGGGGCTGGCACAGGAGCAAAAACAGCATAACTGGAGGAAACAGTGCTGTTTGGATTAAGGTAGTGGCCACTGAGAGAGAGAGAAGTGAATAGATTAGGGCATATTTGAATTAACAGCCAGTAGATTTTGCTGATGATTTGAATGTGGAGATGAGGGATGTAGAGTGAATCAAAGATGGCTTCTGGGTTTGGGGCTAAGCAGTAGGTTGGGTGGTAGTGTCAGTTGCTGAGATGAGAGTTTGTGGGGAGGAATAGATTGGGACAAAGCATCGTGGTGGTCTTTGAGGGACTCAGGAGGACAGGCATAATTTTGAAAGAATTCAACAGGAACAAAAAGTGCAGCTTTTAGAAAACCACAGACTATTTGGCTTAATGTTCCCAGGTTAGGTTGGGGTATGGGTCATTAAAGAGGTGGCGTGTGCACCAAGAAGAATAAGCAGGGAATTCTACGACCTGGATCCCAGAAGAATTTTATTTCCTTCCTTGACAGGGTTATTATGAACTTGACTGGTCTTTCAGGAAAATATGATAGATGTGAACTGGGACTTCTTTGCAACCTTTTCTAGAGGCTCTCATGCTGTACTTGTGGATAAGATGGAAAACAAGGACTTTTCCATCTTTTGGTTGAATTATAACTGGTTCAAGGTGTTCCTAGATTGTGTGGTGGAATGTTTACTAGGCTTTCCTGAGAGCTTTGCCTTTGGTTACAACCTGTTTTAATCTTTTTATCTGTCTTGAATGAAGGTACAGAGGGCATCATATCAATTTGGTGGGTGACTCCACGCTGGAAGGGATATTGAGTATGTCTGATGGCAGATGAAAAATTCAGAAAGGTCTTGACAAGCTCATGATAGGCTGGACTAACAAGATGAAATTTAATAGGAATCAATGTAAGGTCCTGCCCTTGAATTCAAATTTACCAACTAGTCAAGTATAGGACAGAAGAGACATAACTTAGCATAAAAATTCTTAGGGGAGGGTTAGACCAAGAAATTTAATCATTCCTAAGCCTAAGGATACGTTGGCGGTATGATAGATCTGCTGTGAAAGCTAATGCAATTTATATGCTCCAGTGATAAAATCTAGAACTAGGAAAGTGATACTTGCATTGACTATGTAATAAAAATTAGGTTTATTTTTCTTAATGTGGCATCCAGGAATAAAAATAAACCAGGAGTCTCTTCACAGACCTATTAGGATGGCAAAAAGACTCAAACCTATGCCGTGGAGTTACGTTGAAGTAACTGGGAACGTAGGGCCGAGAAAAGGGAAGATTCAGTAGACACTTTATAGTTGTCATGTGAAGGGGGATTGGAGATTTTCTGGTGGTGCCCAGGGGAGAGCCTGGGCTGATGGATGGAATTTATAGGAAGAAAGATGCCAAGTCAGAGCCATTAAAAAATTGGAAGGACTGTCTTATGTAGAAGCTATAGTTCTTGGCAGTGTTTAAGACTAGTTGATGGGGTTGTGTAGAAGGAATTCCTCCATCCCATGAGTGGCTGAACCAGGTGACCTTTCAGAGTCCTACCAACCCTGACATTCCATGATTAATGTTCAGCTGTCTCTTGTCACAACTTTTTACCTTTCTCTAGCCAGTGGCTCCCATGGCAACTGAAGGAGGAGATGGCCAGTGAGCTGTTTGGGTTTCATGGGAGTCTGGTTTCATAAGTCAGGACTTGTGGATACTGCTGGTTGACAAGATTGTAAAGGACCTCTCTTTTCAGTACGGTGGCTGATTGTGTCTCTTACACTGTCGTTGTCTTCCTAGGTGACTGTAGGGCGAGGATTTGGTGTCACATACCAGTTGGTATCAAAAATCTGCCCTCTGATGATTTCCCGAAACCACTGTATTTTGAAGCAGAATGCCGAGGGCCAATGGACAATTATGGACAACAAGGTACAGTAATCCATGGAAGCCTAGTTACTTTTATTGAATTTTTGTTTATTTTTAAGTTAGGGTTCCCCCCCCGCTGAGGTAATACATGATACAAAATGGAAAGGTTCAAAATTAAAAGAAGATATCTTCTCCCCTAGCTACCCACTTGTCTTTCCCAGAGACAACTACTTCTCTATGTTGCCAGAGATTAGATTATGCCACAATAAAGTCTAATGACTTGAAGTTAGTTACTTTGTAGGGAACACCTGAATTGGGGCAATAGGTCCTATTCCAGAAACTAGATTAAGTTACCAGGGGACTTGGTCTCTTGTGAGTTGGAGGTCCAGAGATCTCGGGAATCTGACAAAGATTCTGGAGTACAACTGTGATTCAGGACATGGTGGGGGGGGGAGGAACTGAGCTGACTGCACTTAGCTCCTTTTCTTTCCCACTTCTTTCCATCAGAGCAAACCCCTCCTCTCACTTTTCACCTGTTTCATGTATTAGTGCACTAAGGAAGATTTCCTTTGAATATAGGGGTTTTTGTTCCTTGAAACAAATTTGAAAACCACAGATCAAATGTGAATACTAAGGGAGGTGAAATAGTGTATAAAACCCAATTAGGAAATACCTAAAGTGCAGATATACAAGCACCTGCAAATAGTGAAAATATAGAGTGTGAAGTGAGAGAAATTCTGATGTCAACAGTTAAGGATTAGGAAGTGTGAAAAGTCTTTGGACACCATTTTGCACTGCTCTGGTTGAAAGGATTTTAAAGATATCTGTTAGAAGGAAGGGTATTGAAATGATTCTGAGACCAATTCCAACGGGTGTGGGGACGTCCCCCCACCCATCTGTCAACCCGAGATAGCATCAGATTCCACCAGTAAAGGGCTCAGTCCCACAAGACCACCCTCCACTTCAGATGCCAGTCACAACCCAGGTTAAAATGCCATGTTAACATCTGTGCTTCTGACCAACTGGCTATAGGTTGGAAGTTCCAAGGACCCTATCCTTGAACTTCAGGTGCCAGTTGCCAAGTCCAGGTTTTCACCTGTACTTCTGGCTGACTGGCTATAAATCAGAGGTCCCCATTGCCGCCTCCCACTTTGGATTTAATTAATTAATTAGCTTCAGGAATACATTTACTTAGATTTACCAGTTTATTATAAAAGGATATGGTCTGGGTTACAGGTGAACATCCAAATGAAAGAGACTCATAGGGCAAGGTATATGGGAAGGGGCATGGAGCGTCCATGCCCTGCCCCTCTCCTAGCACTTCCAGGCGTTCACCAACCAGGAAGCTCTCCAAACCCCATCCTTTTGGGTGTCTATGGAGGCTTCATTACATTTGTGTACTTGATTGAATCATTAGCCAGTGGTGATCAACCACTAGCCCCTCTCCCTTCCCAGGGGGTTGAGGGGTGAGACTGAAAGTTCCAACTCTCCAATCACAGGATTGGTTCCCCTGGCACCCAGCCCTCATAGATGACCCTCCAAAAGTCACCTCATTAACATAGCAAAAGTTACCTTGATCTCTTACCACTTAGGAAATTTTAAGGGTTTTAGAAGCTCTGTGCTAGAAATGGGGATGAATACCAAGTATATATTTCTTATTATAATTCATAGTATCGCAGGTATTCTGTAGGCCTGCCCAGCGGCCTTATTTTGCATGCATAAACCTGCTAGATTTAAGCTGTTGGAGAAAGTACCTTCCTGCACTAGGATTAAGTTGAGTTGGCATGGTGTTGAAAGAGAGCATAAATGCTAAGTAAATTGGTTCAGCACTCTTGGCAAGCCACTGTGAGCAAAATATAAATTGGCACCGAAAAGGGGACCTTAGAGATGATCTATTTTAACCCCTTCTGTGCACAGTTGAGTCTGAACAAACCTTGCTGCTTGGGACAATTCAACTTCTGGTCTCCCAGCAGCTAGAGCAGTGGTCCTCAGCCCTGTTTCCAATTTTGCCCATACATGGGAGACTTTTAAAAAATACTGGAGATAGCACATTAAAATTAAGAATTTCCATTCATCAAAAGATATCATTAAGAGAGTGAAAATAAGCTCAGAGTGGAAGATACTTGCTACACATATGATCAGTGAAGGGCTTATACTCGGATGTATATAGAACTCCAAATCAATGAGAAAAAGAAAGATAACCCAGTATTAAAAATGAGCAGGGGCTTCCCTGGTGGCGCAGTGGTTAAGAATCTGCCTGCCAATGCAGGGGACGTGGGTTTGACCTCTGGTCCGGGAAGATCCCACATGCCACGGAGCAACTAATCCCGTGCGCCACAACTGCTGAGCCTGCTCTCTAGAGCCCGCGAGCCACAACTACTGAGCCTGCGCACCACAACTGCTGAAGCCCACGTGCCTATAGCTTGTACTCCACAGCAAGAGAAGTCACCGCAATGAGAAGCCTGTGCACCACAACGAAGAGTAGCCCCCACTCTCCGCAACTAGAGAAAGCCCATGCACAGCAATGAAGACCCAACGCAGCCAAAAATAAATAAACTAAAATAAATAAATTAAAAAAAATAAAAATGGGCAAGAGGCAGGCACTTCACAAAAGATTCTTTCCAAATGTTCAGTAGCCATGAAACATTGTTCAACTTCATTAATGATCAGATTATTTATTTGATCAATAAATAATACAAATACAAATTATTTATTTATTTTTTGGCTGCGTTGGGTCTTCGTTGCTGTGCGCGGGCTTTCTCTAGTTGTGGTGAGCGGGGACTACTTTTCGTTGCAGCGCGTGGGCTTCTCATTGTGGTGGCTTCTCTTGTTGCAGAGCACAGGCTCTAGGCGCACCGTCTTCAGTAGTTGTGGCACGTGGGCTCAGTGGTTGTGGTTCGCGGGCTCTAGAGCACAGGCTCAGTAGTTGTGGCGCACGGGCTTAGTTGCTCTGTGGCATGTGGGATCTTCCCGGACCAGGGCTCAAACCCGTGTCCGCTGAATTGGCAGGCGAATTCTCAACCACTGTGCCACCGGGGAAGTCCCTGGGAAATACAAATTAAAAGCATGATGGAATACCACAACACACCTTGTAGTCAGAGAGTAACTATAATTAAATTTTGATGATGCCAGACATTAATACGGGTATGGAGCAAGTAGTCTTTTGGTAGAAGTGTAAATTGGTACAACTATTTTGGAAAATTATTTGGCATTATTTATTAAAGTTGTGTATGTATGTATGTGTATATACATACATACATACATACACACATACGGTATTTTCACTCCTAGGGAAACAACCCAAATGTCTTTCAACGGTAGAATGGATAAATAAACTGTGGGATATTCTTACAATGAAACACTATACTGTAATGAATTTGAATGAATTACTGCTATATCCAACAACATGGATAAATCTCGCAAACGTAATATTGAGTGAAAGAAAACAGACACAAAAAAATACTTTTTTTTTTTTGGCTGTGCCACCTGGCATGCGGGATCTTAGTTCCCCAGCTGGGGATCAAACCCACGCCCCTTGCAGTGGAAGTGCGGATTCTTAACCACTGGACCGGCAGGGAAGTCCCAAGAATACATATTATTTCATGCCATTTGTATAATGTTCAAAACCAGGCAAAACTAACGTGTGATGTTAAGCCAGGCTAGTAGTCACTTTATGGGGTGGTGGGGGGGACTTAGTGGCTAGAAGGAGGCATAAGGATGTTTCTGGGATGCTGATAATGTGGGGATTTTTTTTTTTTTTAAACCTTGTGGTAGTTATACTGAGTGTTCATTTTGTGATATTCACCTAGTTGTGCATTTATGATTTGTATGTTTTTATGTTTGTATGTTATGTTTTAGTAAAGAATTTTTTAAAATATTGACTGATACACCTATTAGAATAGCTAAAATAAAACACTACCAAGTGCTGGTGAGCATGCAGAGTAACTGGAACTCTTAAACACTGCAACTGAGGAAACAAAATAGTACTGCCACTTTGAAAAACAGTTTGGCAGTTTCTTACAGTTAAACATACACTTACCCAGCAATTCCATTTTTAGGTATTTACCCCAAATTAATGGAAACTTATGTTCTCACAGAAACTTGTACCTGAATGTTTATAGTGGTTTTATTCATAATCACCAAAAACTGGAAGAAAACAACTAGGGAACAGAGAAACAAGCTGATGTACCCATACCCTGGAGTACTACTCAGCAATAAAAATACCAAGCTACTGTAATGCAACCAAGTGGACACATCTCAGAGCCATCATGCTAAGCGAAAGCAGCCAAACTCAAAAGGGTACATACAGTGTATGATTCCATTTATACAACATTATGGAAAAGGCAGACCTTTGTAGAGACCAGATGAGTAGCTGCCTGGATGTGGGTGAAGGGTTGACTGCAAAGGGTCCCTGTGTCTTAATATGATTATACACAGTGTTTGTGTCTAAACCTGGCTTTAAAAATTCTGATGCCTAGGTCCCACCTCTGACCAATTAATTCAGTCTAAGGATGAGACTCAGGCACTGCTATTTGTTGTAAACGTTTCCAGGTGATTTCATGCTACAGTTAGGGCTGAGAACCACTGAGCTACATAAGTCATCTAGAGAACTGCAAGGAAACATTGGCTTTTGGCTTTGGGTTTCCACTGTTCTCAACAACCAATTAAAAATGCTGGACAGAGATTGAGCATTAAGTGAAGTAATTAGTATTTAAGGGGGTGAGGGTTATTCCACCTTTTCCTCATTGATTACTGAGACATTCGGCAGGCTTTTCTTTGGTTATCACTTTGCTGCTGCTGACATTGTTCAGACTGGTGATTATGAAAACCAGCATCAAGAAAGTATTGAACAGAGTTTGATTTGTTTAAACCATTGTATTTGAAATCATATCCTGGGCAGTACTTGACTGTTCCTGTATAGCCATGGTATTTTCATCTTTTCTACAGTCACTGTGTGAACAGAATCATTTTGGGCCTTTGGTCCAAATTATACTACTAGGTGTCACCAAAGAGTGATTAATGGGTAAACAGAGGCATCCAAGGATAAAATGTGATGGAAAAATTTTGAGAGCTTATTTTTCAGACCTAAAGGGCTCTGAAGGAAGGCAGGTTAATACAGAGGATCTAGTGGAGGGCTGCCATATGTCTCAAGTGTTTGCCCCAGCTTTTTAGGGAATCCTTGTTCTCTCTCGTCTTGGGCTGCTTCTATAACCTTTATTTGTTTAACATTATCTTTGCCTTTGAGTTTTTCTTAAACGTCTGTATCTTGGCATTAGGTGGCCTCCTGTGTCATATTACTTTCCCTGAGACTGTTTTCCTATGTATATTTTAAAATTGACTCTTCTGGTCTCCATCTGCCTCCTTTGTTAATTCCTCGTGTGTTGTTTCAGAAGTCTGCAGAACTGATCACTTCCTATAATTTCTCAGGCTGAATATGAATGGAAAGTTTAGGAGAAGGTTGACAGATAAGCCAGGTTAGGCCCAAGGCAGTGAGGTAAAAGCCAGTCTTTCTGTGTGTTTCTGTGCTCGTCTTTCTCTCCCTCTCCCTGCTTGAGCCAAATAATATAGAACCAGAAACCAGGGCCTAATACCAAACCAGAGCTGAGATCCAGTCTCTACTCCCCTGGATCCTCTGTGCCTTGTGGTCCAGCCCCCTGTCTTTCATATTTGGGTTGACCAGGTATTTTTTCTTCGTGAGTGTAGGTAGCTATTTTTACCAACATAAGCATAAGCCTTAGTCCCTGTTCAGGTGTGAGCTTCATCTCTGTCCTGTCCCCCAAAGTTAAGTCCTGGATATGGGTTAAAATGCCCACTTGTCTCTTTAAACTTTAAATGCTGCATTTGCTTCAGGTCTATTTTAGGACCTATCATCTCCATTTAGCATCTCTTAGCTAACCCAGCTCTACATGATATTCCTTTACATTTATAGGCTGTGCTATGTAATCCCACATTTGCTTAAATATGCCCTTGTGTTTTGCTTTCCATGGTCAGCTGCTAAAAGATGTTTTCATATCTTCTGCTTTTGTACTAGGTATATTTACTTTGCAAGATGCTGAGCACAGAGTTGACGTGATTGTTGATAAATCAGTTGAGCTAGAACAAAATAATGGTAGTGAACACTTATATATACACTTAGATAATGCTTACCATGTGCCAGGTACTTTCCTAAGTACAGTACATACTTTACCTCATTAAATCCACACAAACACCATGAGGGAGAGACTATTATTATCTTCCATTTTATAGATGTGGCAGTTGGGGCATAGAGAGGTTAAGAAACTTGCCTAAGTCACACAGCTGTTAAGTAATGGAGCCAAATTACAAACCCAGGCAGTCTGACTTGAGGTTCATGCTGTTAATCCCCACACTGTGATTTAATTTAAACCACAAAAGTAAATATCGAGCATTTGTTCTATGTGGGTCACTGTGCTAAGTGTTTTGTATGTATAACCTCAGTCATTCCTCACAGGAGCAGTATGAGATAGGAACTGTACTATTTTACAGACAAAACTGAGGTACAAAGAGATTAAGTAAATTGGTGAAGGCCATGCAACTAATAAGCTGAGTCCAGAGCTCCAGCTCTTAACCACGTGTTCTGTTGCCCATGGACCATTGGTGCTGTTATTTGGATCAGATCCCACCTACGATTTGACCCCAGTACAAGGTATTGGTACTTTCTTTTTTGGTTTATGTGTACTGGGAAGTGTTTTTTCATTCACCAATGTGTTCAGGGGCCACACACATCCAGAGACAGTGCCTGCATCATTTTCTTGGCCAAGCATACCTTCGGAGCCTCATCATTAGATGCTACTTCCTTCACTCTTAGCAGTTTTTCCAGTCTTGGGCCATTGCCCCCAGTTTACATCAATAGGAGCTATTCGATTTCAGTTTCTTTTAATGCTAATGCATTTATTTGAGTAATTCATCCACCAGTAACAAGGTGATTCCTGCCTGTTACACAGGCACTTCTCTGGAGAAATGAACATCATATAGGTAAAAAGCCAAAGTGCTGTTTGAAGAATGCTGTTTCTAAGGATGGCAGTTTATGAACCTTTCTTTTCTATTTGTTCTCAAGGGTTTTCTTTCTTTCTTTTTTTTTTTTTTTTTTTTTGCGGTATGTGGGCCTCTCACTGATGTGACCTCTCCCGTTGCAGAGCACAGGCTCCGGACGCGCAGGCCTAGGGGCCATGGCTCACAGGCCCAGCCGCTCTGCGGCATGTGGGATCTTCCCGGACCGGGGCACAAACCCGTGTCCCCTGCATCGGCAGGCGGACTCTCAACCACTGCGCCACCAGGGAAGCCCCTTCTAAGAGTTTTATAGTGTCTGGTCTTACATTAAGTCTTTAATCCATTTGGAGTTTATTTTTGTGTATGGTGTTAGGTAGTGTTCTTTCTTTTTTTTTTTTTTGCGGTACGCAGTCCTCTCACCGTTGTGGCCTCTCCCGTTGAGGAGCACAGGCTCTGGACATGCAGGCTCAGCGGCCATGGCTCACGGTCCACAGCATGTGGGATCTTCCCGGACCGGGGCACGAACCCGTGTCCCCTGCATCAGCAGGCAGACTCTCAACCACTGTGCCACCAGGGAAGCCTGGTAGTGTTCTAATTTCATTCTTTTACATGTAGCTGTCCAGTTTTCCCAGCACCACTTATTGAAGAGGCTGTCTTTTCTCCATTGTAAATCCTTGCCTCCTTTGTCATAAATTAGGTGCCCGTATGTGCATGGGTTTATCTCTGGGCATTCTGTCCTGTACCATTGATCTATATTTCTGTTTTTGTGTCAGTACCAGCCTGTCTTGATTACTGTAGCTTTGTGGTATAGTTTGAAGTCAGGGATCCTGATTCCTCCAGCTCCGTTTTTCTTTCTCAAGATTGCCTATTCGGGGTTTTTTGTGTTTCCATACGAATTGTAAAATTTTTTGTTCTGATTCTGTGAAGAATGCCATTGGTAGTTTGATAGGGATTGAATCTGTAGATTGCTTTGGGTAGTATAGTCATTTTCACAGTATTGATTCTTCCAATCCAAGAACATGGTATATTTCTCCATCTGTTTATGTCATCTTTGATTTCTTTCATCAGTGTTTTACAGTTTTCTGAATACAAGTCTTTCACCTCCTTAGGCAGGTTTACTCCTAAGTATTTCATTCTTTTTGTTGCAATGGTAAATGGGAGTGTTTCCTTAATTTCTGTTTCTGATTTTTTGTTGTCAGTATATAGGAATGCCAGAGATTTCTGTGCATTAATTTTGTATCCTGCAACCTTACCAAATTCATTGATTAGTTCTAGTAGTTTTCTGGTGGCAACTTTAGGATTTTCTATGCATAGTATCATGTCATCAGCAAACAGTGACAGTTTTACTTCTTCTTTTCCAATTTGTATTCCTTTTCTTTTTCTTCTCTGATTGCTGTGCCTAGGACTTCCAACACTATGTTGAATAAGAATGGCGAGAGCGGACATCCTTGTCTTGTTCATGATCTTAGTGGAAATGCTTTCAGTTTTTCACCTTTGAGTATGATGCTTGCTGTGGGTTTGTCATATATGGTCTCTATTATGTTGAGGTAGGTTCCCTCTGTGCCTATTTTCTGGAGAGTTTTTATCATAAATGGGTGTTGAATTTTGTCAAAAGCTTTTTCTGCATCTATTGAGATGATCATATCGTTTTTATTCCTTAATTTGTTATTGTGGTGTATCACATTGATTGATTTGCGTATATTGAAGAATCCTTGCATCCTGGGATAAATTCCACTTGATCGTGGTGTATGATCCTTTTAATGTGCTGTTGGATTCTGTTTGCTAGTAGTTTGTTCAGGATTTTTGCAACTATGTTCATCAGTGATATTAGTCTATAATTTACTTTTTTTGTGATATCTTTTTCTGGTTTTGGTATCAGGGTGATGGTGGCTTCATAGAATGAATTTGGGAGTGTTTCTCCCTCTGCAATTTTTTGGAAGAGTTTGAGAATGATCTGTGTTAGCTCTTCTCTAAATGTTTGGTAGAATTCACCTGTGAAGCCATCTGGTCCTGGACTTTTGTTTGTTGGAAGATTTTTAATTACGTCTTCAATTTTGTTACTTGTGATAGGTCTGTTTATATTTTCTAATTCTTCCTGGTTCAGTCTTGGAAAATTGTACCTTTCCAAGAATTTGTCCATTTCTTTGTGGTTGTCCATTTTTTTTTTTTTTTTTGCAGTATGCAGGCCTCTCACTGTTGTGGCCTCTCCCATTGCGGAGCACAGGCTCCGGACGCACAGGCTCAGCGGCCATGGCTCACGGGCCCAGCCACTCCGCGGCATGTGGGATCTTCCCAGACCGGGGCACGAACCCATGTCCCCTGCATTGGCAGGCGGACTCTCAACCACTGCGCCACCAGGGAAGCCCCTGTGGTTGTCCATTTTATTGGCATATAGTTGTTTTTAGTAGTCTCTTATAATCCTTTGTATTTCTGCAGTGTCAGTTGTGATTTCTCCTTTTTCATTTCTAATTTTGTTGATTTGCGTTCTCTCCCTTTTTTTCTTGATGAGTCTGGCTAAGGGTTTATCAATTTTGTTTATCTTCTCAAAGAACCAGCTTTTAGTTTTATTGATCTTTGCTATTGTTTTCTTTGTTTCTATTTCATTTATTTCTGCTCTGATCTTTATGATTTCTTTCCTTCTACTGACTTTGGGTTTTCTTTGTTCTTCTTTCTCTAGTTGTTTTAAGTGTAGGATTAGATTGTTTATTTGAGATTTTTCTTGTTTCTTGAGGTGAGCTTGAATTGCTGTAAGCTTCCCTCTTAGAACTGATTTTGCTGCATCCCATAGGTTTTGGGTCATCATGTTTTCATTGTCATTTGTTCCTATGTATTTTTAAATTTCTTCTTTGATTTCTTCAGTGATCTCTTAGTTATTTAGTAGCACACTGTTTAGCCTCCAGGTATTTGTGTTTTTTACAGTTTTTTTCCTGTAATTGGTTTCCAGTCTCCATAGTGTTGTGGTCAGAAAAGGTGCTTGATACGATTTCAATTTTCTTAAATTTTCTGAGGCTTGATTTGTGACCCAAGATGTGATCTATCCTGGATAATGTTCTGTATGCACTTGAGAAGAAAGAGTATTCTGCCACTTTTGAGTGGAATGTTCTATAAATATCAGTTAAATCTATCTGGTCTCTTGTGTCATTTAAAGCTTGTGTTTCCTTATTTATTTTCTGTTTGGATGATCTGTCCATTGGTGTAAGTGGAGTGTTAAAGTCCCCTACTATTATTGTGTGACTATCGATTTCTTCTTTCCTGGTTGTTAGCATTTGCCTTATGTATCGAGGTGCTCCTATGTTGGGCGCATAAACATTTATAATTGTTACATCTTCTTCTTGGATTGATCCTTTGATCATTATGTAGTGTCCCTCCTTATCTTTGTAACAGTCTTTACTTTAAAGTCTATTTTATCTGATACAAGTATTGCTACTCCAGCTTTCTTTTGATTTCCATTTGCATGGAATATCTTTTTCCATCCCTTCACTTTCAGTCTGTATGTATCCCTAGGTCTGAAGTGGGTCTCTTGTAGACAGCATATGTATGGGTCTTGTTTTTGTATCCATTCAGCCAGTCTGTGTCTTTTAGTTGGGGTATTTAATCCATTTACATTCAAGGTTATTATCGATATATATGTTCCTATTACCATTTTCTTAACTGTTTTGGGTTTGTTTTTGTGGGTCTTTTTCTTCTCTTGTTTCCCGCTTAGAGAGGTTTCTTTAGCATTTGTTGTAAAGCTGGTTTGGTGGTGCTGAATTCTCTTAGCTTTTACTTGTCTGAAAAGCTTTTGACTTCTCCATTGAATCTGAATGAGATCCTTGCTGGGTAGGATAATCTTGGTTGTAGGTTTTTCTTTTTCATCACTTTAAGTATATCCTGCCACTCCCTTCTGTCCTGCAGAGTTTCCGCTGAAAAATCACTGATAACCTTATGGGGATTCCTTTTTTTTTTTTTTTTAAATTTTATTTATTTATTTTATTTATTTATTTTTGGCTGTGTTGGGTCTTCGTTTCTGTGCGAGGGCTTTCTCCAGTTGCGGCGAGCGGGGGCCACTCCTCATCGCGGTGCGCGGGCCTCTCACTGTCGCGGCCTCTCTTGTTGCGGAGCACAAGCTCCAGACGCGCAGGCTCAGTAGTTGTGGTTCACGGGCCTAGTTTGCTCCGTGGCATGTGGGATCTTCCCAGACCAGGGCTCGAACCTGTGTCCCCTGCATTGACAGGCAGATTCTCAACCAGTGCGCCACCAGGGAAGCCCGGGATTCCTTTTTTGTATGTTATTTTTTGTTTTTCCCTTGCTGCTTTTAATACTTTTTCTTTGAATTTAATTTTTGTTAGTTTGGTTAATATGTGTCTTGGTGTGTTTTTCCTAGGGTTTATCCTGTATGGGACTCTCTGTGCTTCCTGGACTTGGGTGACTATTTCCTTTCCCATGTTAGGGCAGTTTTAAACTATAATCTCTTCAAATATTTTCTCAGACTCTTTTCTCTTCTTCTTCTGGGACCCCTATAATTCGAATGTTTGTGCATTCAGTGTTGTCCCATAAGTCTCTGAGATTGTCTTCAATTCTTTTCATCCGTTTTTCTTTATTCTGCTCCTCAGCAGTTATTTCCACTATTTTGTCTTCCACCTCACTTATTCGTTCTTCTGCCTCAGTTATTCTGTTATTGATTCCTTCTAGTTTATTTTTCATTTCAGTTATTGTGTTGTTCATCTCTGTTTGTTTGTTCTTTAGTTCTTCTAGATCTTTGTTAAACATTTCTTATATTTTCTCAATCTGTGCCTCCATTCTATTTCCAAGATTCTGGATCATCTTTACTGTCATTACTTTGAATTCTTTTTCAGGTAGATTGCCTATTTCCTCTTCATTTACTTGGTCTTGTAGGTTTTTACCTTGCTCCTTCACCTGTGACGTATTTTTTTGCCATCTCTCTTTTTTCTTTTTTATGATTGGGATTGTGTTCCTGTCTTACTGGTTGTTAGGTCTGAGGTTTCCAACACTGGAGTTTGTAGGCTATTGGGCAGAGCTGGGTCTTGGTGCTAAGATGATGAACTCCGTGAGACCTCACTCTGATGAATATTCCCTGGGGTCTGAGGTTCTCTGTTAGTCCAGTAGTTTGGACTCGGAGCTCCCACCGCAGGAGCTTCAGCCCAACCCTGAGCTTGTGAACCAAGATCCCGCAAGCCATGTGGGGTAAAAAAAAAAAACAGTAACAGAGTAAAAAATAAAATTAGACTAGGAAATGAACAGATATGTTAGAAAGAATATAAAAATAAAAATATAGCTGAATCAACAACTGGAAGGTACATCACAATAGGAAAAAAGAGGAAGAGGGAAAAGAAAAGAAAAAAAGGGCGGGGTGGGGGGAAGGCCTTGGCTATGGAAGGTGGGGCCTAATCAAGGGTGAGGTTTGGGTGGTGGGTGGAGCCAATGCGCAGGACCCACAGGGCTGGAAAAGGCCCTGGGGGCTGTGGGGGGTGGGGCTTAGGCTCAAGGAACAGAAGGGGCCCAGGCGTGCCCCCCACCCCCGGTCTCAGAGGGCAGGGGACCTCACCTGGGAGCCCAGCAGGCTTCCTGGGCTCGAGTGGGTGGGGCAGTCATGCTCCCCATCTCTCTCGCTCCTTCTGGAGGGCCCCTCCCACCTGCCTCTCCTGATCTCCCTGGCCTCAGGGGTGCCAATCCTATCTGGCCTCCACTTCTCCTCCCCGCTCAGTCCCCCTATGTCCTACCGGTTCACTTTGGGGTTCTTCCCATCTCCTTGGGCATCAGAGTCCCCCACCAGTGGTGGCAGGCACCCTAGTTGTGGGGAGACACTAATTCCGTGTCTTCCCACACCGCCATCTTGACTCTGCCTCCAAGGATTTTCTTTCTGAAAAGACAGAAGGTTTTGCAGCAGCAGGAGGGAAATTCCATTAAGAGGAGAGAAATCATGAAACTTATTTTGTCTTTCTTTCCCTTTCCCAGAGTCTGAATGGTGTTTGGCTGAACAGAGAACGTCTAGAACCTTTAAAGGTCTATTCTATCCATAATGGAGATCACATCCAGCTTGGGGTGCCTCTGGAAAATAAGGAGAATGCAGAGTATGAATATGAAGTTACTGAAGAAGACTGGGAGAGGATTTATCCTTGTCTTTCCCCAAAAAGTGACCAGATGATGGAAAAAAATAAGGGCTTGAGAGCTAAAAGGAAATTTAGTTTGAATGAATTAGAGGGTTCTGGAGCTGAAGGCCCCTCAAATTTGAAATCCAAAATAAGTAAAGTGTCTTGTGAACCTGGTCAGCCAGTGAAGTCACATGGGAAAGGTGAAGTGGCTAGTCAACCCTCTGAATATTTGGATCCTAAGTTGACTTCTCTTCAGCTAAGTGGGAAGACCACAGGGGCTCATGTTGACCCAGGCCCTGCAAAAGTTGTAGAGCTTCATTATAAGAAGCAGAAAGCCTCAAATCCTTCAGCATCTCAGAGCCGCTTAGAGCTGTTTAAGGTAACGATGTCCAGGATTCTAAAGCTGAAAACACAGTTGCAGGAAAAGCAGGTAGCTGTTCTGAATGTGAAAAAGCAGACCCAAAAAGGGAACTCAAAGAAAATTGTGAAAATGGAGCAGGAACTGCAGGATTTACAGTCCCAGCTGTGTGAAGAGCAGGCCCAACAGCAGGCCAGAGTGGAGCAGCTGGAGAAGACTTTCCAGGAAGAGCAGCAGCATCTCCAGGTACCACACAGGAGGGAAGGACAAGAGTGACCCTTGGGATGGGCAGGCCCTTCGTGAGCCTCTGGCCAGAACTCTCTGTTTCTGGATCAGGGACCAAGTGCTGAGTGCCAGGGACAGGAGATGTAATGGGAACAGAAAACTTTCAGGTTCAGCATGATGATCAGGTCAAGAGCCAGAGTTGGGATGTCAAGATGGGGAAAGGTGACTGGCAGAACCAGCCAAGATATAACAGGATGCAAAGGTGAGGCATCTCAGAACTGAGGTAAATTCAGAGAGAGGTTGGATGAAGGTGAAGATGCCCCCAAATTACAGCACACCCCAATTAACGCAATAGTTGTCTTCATGAGTAATCTTTCTCTGCTCTGAGGTCAAAGCCAAATTTCTGTACCCAAGGCAGGTGTAGGTCACCTGATACCTCTGCCCTTGATTTACCTGGCAACTTGTTAGCTCTGTAGCTAACCTAGGAAGTGGGAGGCTAGAAAGGCAGAAAATGTTTGTGTCTGACCTGAGTAGCCAGCATGGGAGGGGACAGGTACATCATGACTCAGTTGTTGGGTTGAGTGATAAGCCACCTCCCACAGGGCCTTTAGTCGATAAAATAATGACTGTCTTAGCTGTGTCAAGGTGAGGGCAAATGTGTCTGCATCCCCAAGTCATTTGGGATTAGATGACAAGCACTTGCACAAAGCTTCTAGGCTATGGCTGATCCTGGTTCTGCTCAAAATGTCAGTTCCCATCTGGCAAGAGCCACATGTTTTACTCTCACCTACTTGCTCAGGTAATACTGAATGTCAAGAATTCCCCATTGTTGACTTAGAACTAAGAGGGGCCAATCAGGATTGAAGTGAATAAGCTTTTCTCTTTCATGTACTTTACTCAGGGTAAGAAACAACCAGTTGTGTTGGCTTATTTCTGAACAATTTGTAGATTTCATTCTAATCTCAGCTATCCCCCATAAACTGCTGGTCTTAGCCAAGGCCATGGATTAAATAGGTCTTTCTAAGGGTATACACTGCTTGCTTATGTGTACCTTTTTGCTGCCCTTTTCCAGCCTGGACTAATTCTTGAAATTAATAGATGGAGGTTTATCTTCACATATTTAGTATATGACACCTTCACCAGAGTAGAGCTCTCTTTAAAGGCTTATGTGCTCAGGAACAAGAGTTACTGTTAATATTTGTGGCTCCTTTCAGCATGCTTCAAGATATAGCTGTGAAATCTTTTTCCTTATCAAAATGGTAAAGAAAGGCAAAAAGGACTGGTTTAGAGAATTTCTCCAGGAATGAGAGGGCCATATATAAATCGCTCCTAGTGACGTATATCTAGTCCTTTGTTTATTAGTTGCATTCCCCTCTCCCACCAAGCCCTAAGAATTTATCCTACCCCTACTGCTTGCTCAGAAACTCATTTAACCCTTGCTACTTCACACAGAATTTTTTTTTTTTTTGGCTGCGCTGTGTGGCTTGTGGGATTTTATTTCGCCAACCAGGGATTAAACCCGAGCCCTCAACATTGAGCGTATGGAGTCCTAACAACTGGACTGCCAGGGAATTCCCACAGACTTTTTTTTTTTTTTTTCTGCAATATAAGGAATTTATTTAAACAACATTAGTTGCTGGGGGACTGGGAAAACAAGGCTGGAAACTACACAGTCAGGAATGAGACAGACCTAGTCCAAGGAAGATGCTATGCTGTTGTCACTGGGCACAAACATCTCACCTGCAGGGCCAGCAGTGCTAATGCTGGGGTCTCAACACAAGCCTGGAATCACTTCTGCTGCTCCTCTGGAAATTAAATGTTATTGTATGATACTTCCACCACCACCCCATGGGGTGGAATCTTGCACTCCCTGTAACCTCAAGTAACCAGTTTCTGAGGGTGTCTGGTTGTTCCAGGATAGCACTTTGGGTTCAGAGGACATCATGAAAGCAAGGATGTAGCATTTTCAACTACTATAATGGAAGGAGGACCCTGTATGTTACCGAATTCTCCACGTCATTCTTTTTTTTTTTAGTTATCTATTTTATACATATTAGCCACACAGATTTTTTTTTTGAGTACCCACATTACCTGGCACTATACTTGAGTTTGGGTAGTTATAAAGATACTTAATAAATGGTTTTTGCCATTAAGGAATATATCTGGTTGAGGAGACAAAGATGTATTATACACACAAAATAATCAGAACAGTTTCAAGTCAATATATTTAAATTAGAGAACCATTTCCAGTTGGCATATTAAATGGGTAGGTAATTCTTTCTTTTTAAATATTTTATTTATTTATTTATTTTGGCTGTGCCAGGTCTTTGTTGCGGCACATGGGATCTTTTAGTTGCAGCGTGTGGGCTTCTTAGTTGTGGCATATGGACTTCTTAGTTGCAGCATGCAGACTCTTAGTTGTGGCATGCAGACTTCTTAGTTGTGGCATGCAGACTTCTTAGTTGCAGCATGCGGACTTCTTAGTTGTGGCATGCATGTGGGATCTAGTTCCCCAACCAGGGATCGAGCCTAGACCCCCTGCCTTGGGAGTGCAGAGTCTTACGTGGGAAGTCCCGGGTAGGTAATTCTTAAGGAGGGAAGGGCCCAGAGGTTCTTCTGGAAGATGCTGGATGTAGGGGAGTGATGATGTAGGAGGCATCTACATTCAAGGGGGCGGATGGAGGAGACATAGCATAAGCTCAGGCAAGGCAGGAGGAGGAGCAGTTTATGGGCTAGAAGTGGTAAAGACTCAGAGTGAGAGACAGAGTGGCCAGAATTGAGGAAAGAAACATGGTGGAGCTTGTGAGTGCCAGCTCAGGGGATTGTGTTTCAGTTTAGATACTTGGTGACTCAGAAGCTCTCAGTTTACATCCTTTTGGGAGTCACAGCATTAGCCAGTGAAGGGGACTTGGAGTATTAATCCAGAGTTTCTCCAGAACACCCTGAGTGGTGGCTTGAAGGTGACAGCCCTGAGGTGTGCAGTATTTGAGCAGTTTAATTCTGCTTAAGTCCCTTACTGCCAACAGCTTGAAGTAAAATGGGAGATTTTCCACCCACTCCCTGCCCCCTGTCGTTTACAGATGCTCACGCTAGCAGGTCTGCTCTGCTTGTTACTGGATTTTGTCCCTTTTTCCCCCTTCCTGCAGGGTAACCTTACATTTTGTTTTTGGCTTTGCAGCGTTTGGAGAAAGAACAAGGAGAAGAGGACCTGAAGCAACAGCTGGCCCAGACTCTGCAGGAGGTAAATCTCTTGCCATTGTCCTGAGCTTATAGTGGGTGGTGGAGTGGGGGGCAACCAGGCTTCTTGTGGCCACCGGCTGCCTCTGCTGCTTAGTGCACACCTCTGTGGCATCTCCAGTCTGTAGACAGAGCAGGTGGCAGCTGCTCATGCCATCAGGTCGGAGACTTGGAGCCTCACAGACATGCCAGACCTCAGCATGAAAGCTTACATCTTCATTTGAGTACGAGTTGCTTTGGTGAAGATGAAATGAGCCTGTAGCAATTAGGAGGCTCTCTAGGAGAGTGGCTGCGCTTCCAGAAAGGTGAGAGCAGCAGAGGGAAATTGAGAGCTGTGACTTGGCCACCAGGGCCTGCAAGGGCCTCCATTACTTCACCATTCCTGAGCTGAAGCCATCCTGAAACCATCTGAGAATGTTCCAATTAAGCATTTTAGGTTAGGTTGAGAATGTGCAGTTTAACCTTCAGCAAAACGTATCAATTTACTGAAGGGGGCAAGGCTCACAGGAATAAAATTATCCTAAAAGATTGCCTGTAATTTATTTAGTTTAACTTGACTACCTCTCTCTTCTGTTTATTTTTTTATGAGTTCTTTTGCATCTTTAAAACCTGCTTTGTCTTCTTTATGTGTAATGATTAGTAGTTTGTTATAAGTCAGGAGGTAAGTGTTTGCATCTCCTTGAGAAAAATGAGTAATCGCATTAGAATTTGTTCAGGAGAATTTATCATTCGGTTCTTTTATTGCTTACCTACCTCCCAACCTTTTTACAGTGCTAACAATCACATATTACTTCATGCTTGGGAGGGTGCCTACCTTGGGTGCACAAACAGCCTTGGAAAGCATTAGGTGAAAAATTCAGTCTTTTTAGAATTTTATTTTCTAAGCTTGTGTATTTTCTAGGGTGGGGGGGTAGGCATGTTTCCCATTTAGAGGATTATTAAATTAATATTCAGATAATGTTTTGAAATTGACTGGAAAAGAGTAAGGTTCTGCTCTTGGAAATCCCTGAGGAATCATTAAGCACCCTGCACCCACAACACCTCACCCTCTACTGAGACAGACTGGAAAACACACTATCATTTAGCATGATGCATTTGGCCAGTCTCCATTCATTAACCTAAAATAGGATACTTTTAGGTCATGGTTCTATAACAGCATGCCTGGGGGACCTACCACTCTCAAATGAAACATGGTTATTGTTCGGTCCACCTGGTGGTCCTTCTGAAGCTGTTCTTTTTCATTTTCCAGGCCTATAATTATAATAACTTACATTTACATAGAGCTTTAAAAACTTTTCTGAGTGCTCTCATATATGTTATTTTTTTTCTTATTAACCCCAACGTAGGGGGGCACCTATTTTCCCATTTTATAAATGAGAAAATTAAGGCACATGCATCTAATTAGTGGCCAAGATGAATACTCAGGACTTCTGACATAACTGCTTTTTTTCTGCAGACCTCACATTTTATTGTTTTTTTTTTTTTTTTTTTTTTAACATCTTTATTGGGGTATAATTACTTTACAATGGTGTGTTAGTTTCTGCTTTATAACAAAGTGAATCAGTTATACATATACATATGTTCCCATATCTCTTCCCTCTTGCGTCTCCCTCCCTCCCACCCTCCCTATCCCACCCCTCCAGGCTGTCACAGAGCACCGAGCCAATATCCCTGTGCCATGCGGCTGCTTCCCACTAGCTATCTACCTTACTACGTTTGTTAGTGTGTATATGTCCATGACTCTCTCTCGCCCCGTCACAGCTCACCCTTCCCCCTCCCCATAACCTCAAGTCCGTTCTCTAGGAGGTCTGCGTCTTTATTCCTGCCTTACCCCTAGGTTCTTCATGACATTTTTTTTTCTTAAATTCCATATATATGTGTTAGCATACTGTATTTGTCTTTTTCTTTCTGACTTACTTCACTGTGTATGACAGACTCTAGGTCTATCCACCTCATTACAAATAGCTCAATTTCGTTTCTTTTTATGGCTGAGTAATATTCCATTGTATATATGTGCCACATCTTCTTTATCCATTCATCCGATGATGGGCACTTAGGTTGTTTCCATCTCCGGGCTATTGTAAATAGAGCTGCGATGAACATTTTGGTACATGACTCTTTTTGAATTTCGGTTTTCTCAGGGTATATGCCCAGTAGTGGGATTGCTGGGTCATATGGTAGTTCTATTTGTAGTTTTTTAAGGAACCTCCATACTGTTCTCCATAGTGGCTGAACCAATTCACATTCCCACCAGCAGTGCAAGAGGGTTCCCTTTTCTCCACACCCTCTCCAGCATTTATTGTTTCTAGATTTATTGATGATGGCCATTCTGACTGGTGTGAGATGATATCTCATTGTAGTTTTGATTTGCATTTCTCTAATGATTAATGATGTTGAGCATTCTTTCATGTGTTTGTTGGCAGTCTGTATATCTTCTTTGGAGAAATGTCTATTTAGGTCTTCTGCCCATTTTTGGATTGGGTTGTTTGTTTTTTTGTTGTTGAGCTGCATGAGCTGCTTGTAAATTTTGGAGATTAATCCTTTGTCAGTTGCTTCATTTGCAAATATTTTCTCCCATTCTGAGGGTTGTCTTTTGGTCTTGTTTATGGTTTCCTTTGCTGTGCAAAAGCTTTGAAGTTTCATTAGGTCCCATTTGTTTATTTTTGTTTTTATTTCCATTACTCTAGGGGGTGGGTCAGAAAGAATCTTGCTGTGATTTATGTCATAGAGTGTTCTGCCTATGTTTTCCTCTAATAGTTTGATAGTTTCTGGCCTTATATTTAGGTCTTTAATCCATTTTGAGCTTATTTTTGTGTATGGTGTTAGGGAGTGTTCTAATTTCATTCTTTTACATGTACCTGTCCAGTTTTCCCAGCACCATTTATTGAAGAGGCTGTCCTTTTTCCACTGTACATTCCTGCCACCTTTATCAAAGATAAGGTGTCCATATGTGCATGGGTTTATCTCTGGGCTTTCTATCCTGTTCCATTGATCTATCTTTCTGTTTTTGTGCCTATTGTTTTTTTATTTTTTAAAATTAGTTTATCTTTGGCTGCATTGGGTCTTTGTTGCCGTGCGCGGGCTTTCTCTAGTTTCGGTAAGCAGGGGTTACTCTTAATGCGGTGCGCGGGCTTCTCATTGCGGTGGCTTCTCTTGTGGAGCACGGGCTCTAGGCGCGCAGGCTTCAGTAGTTGTGGCACGCAGGCTCAGTAGTTGTGGCGCACAGGCTTAGTTGCTCCACAGCATGTGCGATCTTCCTGGACCAGGGCTCAAACCTGTGTTCCCTGCATTGGCAGGCGGATTCTTAACCACTGCACCACCAGGGAAGCCCCCAGACCACACATTTTAAAATGTGTGTCTTGAATAATATCTTTTCAGAAACACCACCTTCGGCACCTGCCAAGAGGAAGGCGGGGGAGAGCTGGGCTCCAAAAATGTCGCCATGGCGGTGGTGGAGATGTATAGGAGTTATCACAGGTGAATGTAGGTTGGGACCCTTCAAGTCCTAGTGGGTCGGAGGGCAGTGGCCCTTGGTAAATTGTTTTTTGAGGAGGGGAAGACAAGTCCGTTTCCTCGAACAGGACCTGAACAGCCTCTTCAGGTCTGCAGCCAGGGATACCAGCTCAGAGACGAGGAGACTCTACCCAGCCCAGAAAGATCTAGCTCGCCCGGGTTAGAAACCTAGTCTTTCATTAGTTCAAGAACTTAGTGAGCAGCTCACTTAGCCAGGCGTTGGTAGGGGGTGAGGACAGTCAAAGACAATTAAATTAGGTGTTTCCTGGCTTTAAGTTCAGCCACTATCATGGCGATTTACTATTTCCCCCTACTGTACGAGGAGATAATTTTAAAAAAAGGAAGAAGAAAGCAAGCGGCAGAAACTTGGGAAGTCAGACTTGAGTTGAAAATCCTGTTGCTTGCACTTGCCTTTTTCTGTGTCTGTTTATCTGTAAAATGAACGTACCTACAAATGGTAAACTGTGTGTAGCAGTTAACTTTTGGCCAGGCACTGTGCTAAATGCTCTATGTATAGTCTTTTCAAATCCTTAACAACAGCCCTGTGAGGTAACTGCTGTTGTTTTCCCCATTTTACTGATGATGAAATAATAATTGCATCAAACTCAAGAGTTTTTGTGAGAATTACACAATGTATGTAAGCCACTTTGCACAATGCCTGGCACATTAAATATTTTTGTTATGACTGTGTCTCCTAAAAGAAGCCAGAAATAGGTACTAGCCTAGAAAGGCTGCTGAGTTATAGACAGTGTAATAATTTATTACCTTCTATGTAGGTGCGCAGAAAATGGTTAAATTCTTATTCCAAAGTATTTCCTTATAAGCAAACAATGAGCATAAAAGGACTCCTGTGCAAAAGAAAATGTTTCTTCAAGTTTTAAGTCTTCTAGCCAACATTTTAAACACAGCTATAAAAGGGTAAAAAAGCACAAACACAGTTTTAGAAACTACCCGTACTTATATAGCACTTTGCATTTTACAACGCACTCATCACAAATGCCATTTTGATGTTTGCATCTTATAAGTAACTATACTTTAACCGCAAGTAGTTAAGTGACTTGGTTAAGTGACTAGACTTTGTAAGTTACTGGGATTCTAAGTCCATTTCTGTTTTCAGAATGTCCGTTATATAGTGTGATTCTGGACATGTAGAAGGTGAATTGGAGTCAGCTGAGTTATCAGCAAAGCACACTTTCAGCTGCAAAGTGTAAATTAGCTAACTGACTTGGGGGATTTTCTTTCTTTTTTTTTTTTTTATATGTTGGTTCATTGGTTTGTTTATTTATTTATTTTTGGCTTGTTGGGTCTTCGTTTCTGTGCGAGGGCTTTCTCCAGTTGCGGCAAGCAGGGCCCACTCTTCATCGCGGTGCGCGGGCCTCTCACTGTACTGGCGTCTCTTGTTGCGTGGCACAGGCTCCAGACGCGCAGGCTCAGTAGTTGTGGCTCATGGGCCTAGTTGCTCCACGGCATGTGGGATCTTCCCAGACCAGGGCTTGAACCCGTGTCCCCTGCGTCGGCCGGCGGATTCTCAACCACTGTGTCACCAGGGAAGCCCTGTTTTTCTTATGTATATGAAATGTGGAGGTAGGCAGTTTCTGGTATTGGTTCAGCTACCAAAAGTTGCTTTACCATTTTCTCTCTTTCTCCATGTGTATATTTCTTTATGAATTATTTAAAAGTAATGGCATATATTATGTCCCTTTACCCCAAAGTACTTAAGTATTTAAAAGTAATTGCATGTTTTATGTCCCTTTACCCTAAAGTACTTCAGTATTTGTTTCCTCAAAACAAGGGCGTTCTCTTACATCATCCTAGCACTGTTATTAAATTCAGCAGATTTAACATAGATACAATATTACTATTTATTCTTTTTGGCCATGCCACATGGCTTGTGGGATCTGGGATCTTAGTTCCCCCACCAGGGATCGAACCAGTGCCCCCTGCAGTGGAAGCACAGAACCCTAAGAACTGGACCACCAGGGAATTCCCAACCCATGGACTTTTAAGTCAGCAGGTCTTCCTCAGTTTAGTTATGGGCAGAAAGAGTCCACCATTTGAAAATATAGTTCTCATTAAAACAGAAAAAAAAAGAAAAACACCAAATAAAAGAATTAAAATAATAGAAAAGAAAGATCACCTTCTTTAAAAAAGGATTTGAAATGAGATTTAAAATATAAGCTATACTTAAGTATGAGGGAGCTCAGAAATTATGTTTCATAGAAATGGAACCTCTTGACATTTGATGTAGGCAGTTAGTCACAATGAATGAGCTGCTAGCTCTTGGGCATGCCAGCTTCCAGAAGACACAGCCAGAGTTCAGGCAGCATTACCTTATGAGCATGTAGTATGTGATTTATAGAATAAATAGTTAAAAGTCTTTTTCATTTCAAAGAAAATGATTATCTAGTTTTCCTGAATCCATATTTCCCTGATTATTTTTTAAAAGCTGCTCCCAGTGCTGGGTAACCTTAGAGTTACTTACTAGTTCTTGAGCATTTGTTCTCAGGATCAGTTGTGTGGCTTTGTAAAAAATGTACATCCCTGGGCCCCAAGCCAAACCCACAGAATCAGACTCTCTGGAAGGCAGTGTAAATTCTTCAGTTGATTTGGATGGCCACAGAAGTTGGGTTATTTCCAGAGGGATTAATAGATTTGATGGCATCCCTCCCTATCTGCCCCTTTCCCTGAAAAAAGCAGTATGTAGGTGGGATGTCCTGACGGAACAAAAACATTATTTTGAAATTGCCAATCCATTGATCTCTTGAACCAAAGCTGCTGACAGAGGGAGAGACAGGCATGGTGGCTGAAAGGAACAATGCAGTGTAACGCATCTTGAATATGTATCTGCTATGTTTCTGCAGCATCGGGCTCTGATGGAAGAGCTAAATCGCAGCAAGAAGGACTTTGAAGCAATCATTCAAGCCAAGAACAAAGAATTGGAGCAGACCAAGGTACTGGAAAGAAGGTGAAGGTTTAGAATTTGGTTAGCACATGCAACTCAGCATTTTCCACAGTGCAAAGGTTGGTATGGTGAATGAAGGGAGAGGTTATGGCTGTTTCCTTCCTCAAGGGAAATAATCTGTAAAATTAGTTAGGGCTGTAGAAGGTTCTGCCTGTAAGACAACATCTATTTCCTTCCTTTATCGAGAAGCAAAATGCTGGGAATAAGACACATCCTGGAGTCTAGTCCACTGTCTGTGGTAAATGCTCCTTCAGAGTGTTTCACTCACATAGGCTAAGGGGTGGTGTAGTCAAAATAAAAAATAGTTCATCTTGATGCATTTATGTAGTTATTCCCCATATCGAATCAGTGGAACTCTTAAATTAGGGGTTGTAAACTCAAGTGCCCACTGGGGTCAGACCGATAATAGGAGTAAAGTGGCCTGGGTGTAAGAACATAGTGGGGAACTGTGAGGCAGAGGTGCACCCTCACCCCCACCCCCAGAGGCAGCTCTTCTCTGATGCAGCCAGTCATTGCCATCCAGATATGCAAGCCCAGTGTTGTCCGATCTGAGTTTTCCATAGAAGATGGAAATCCAAATGTTTATGTAAAGTATCCCAGTTTTCAAGTATTGGCAACAGTTCAGTGTTTTTTGATACCATGAATGCCAGACTAAATAAGTCTGCAGGCTGGATCCAGTCCACAGGCCACCAGTTTGCATCCTCTGACCTGAAACTTATGCCTGAGTCTGACTGCATCTCTCAGCCCACCCCTCCTCATGTACATATCTGGAGCAGAATACAGAAAAGGAGGAGACTTTCTTGTTTGTTTGATATCCTTATCCTCTGTTTAAATCACATAGTTCCTTCTTCCCCAGCCTCCAAGAAACCACCACATCTTTTTAAATCCAGTAATTCAAAAGTTTTCAGGGAACTTGACTCTAGTTATAACTGGGTCCAGTCCCTCTTCACTGCCCTAAGCAGTCTGACAGTCTTTGCTTTGATTAGAAGAGAAAGTAAAACATGAGAAATAAATGAACGCTAATATTTAGGGTATATCAAATATACCCTAAATGGCTTTTCCTCTCCGCCTCAGGGGCTCCTCATCCTTTCTGTTTTGGAGATGAGGTGCTAACTTAATAAATGTTGGCTTCAAGAGAGCACACCTGGGCTTCCCTGGTGGCGCAGTGGTTGAGAGTCCGCCTGCCGATGCAGGGGACGCAGGTTCGTGCCCCTGTCCGGGAAGATCCCACATGCTGCAGAGCGGCTGGGCCCGTGCGCCATGGCCGCTGAGCCTGCGAGTCTGGAGCCTGTGCTCCGCAATGGGAGAGGCCACAACAGTAAGAGGCCCGCGTACCGCCCAAAAAAAAAAAAAAAAAAAAAAGAGCACACCTAGATCCTCCTTAAAAAGTGTGTCTACAAGCAGTCTGACCTGTTGGGGAAAGCACAGGGAAATTGCACTGCAGGAGTGGGAAGTGACAAGCATCACAGAGTGTGGGGCCTGAAGGTACTTGAAGAGGCCATCTCTCTAGCCTCCTGCCTCTAGGGAACATAGGTATTATCCTTATTTTATAGCAGAGGCAGCTGCAAAGAATGGAATGGACCTTACACACTAATTCAAGCTTCCTACCTTTATGGACTGTTCCTCATTTCTTTCTTATCCAGTGAGTTCTTGGTTGCTTGGGATGATTTTGTATCACCTCTGAACTGCAGTTTGCTATAGGATACTTAATGCCTCATTCTGGTCTTGGGTGGTTGGTGGAGTGGGTATGCTACCTTCAGTTTTTATCATTTGGTTAATTTTTGGGAAGGAGACAGAACCTGCAATGCGAATACATACTAAAGAAGTCGAGAGAGGGAAAAAAAGGAAGATAGTGTCCTATATTAGAAAGCAGTTCTGAGAAACAGTAACCCTTGCGGAAAGAGTTTTATTCTCGTGTTACTGTGCCAGGGTGAATTTTTAATTTAGATTCCTTCTGAATCCTATTGCAGACTAATAACCCTGCTTCCTGTCCTGTTTTGCATTCTCGTTGGTTCTCCCGAATGACAGGTGGGGTTGTGTGTTTTTGCAGGAAGAGAAGGCGAAGATGCAAGCACAGAAAGAGGAAGTTCTTAGCCATGTGAATGACGTGCTAGAGAATGAGCTCCAGTGTATTATTTGTTCAGAATACTTCATTGAGGTAATTATGAATGGTGGCTCATGCCTTCTCACTCTCCCAGCCCTGAATGGAGCCTCGGCTACACAGACTGCTTCTGCTGTAGGGAAACATTCTGAAGAATGTTTTTCCTCCAGGAACTTACTGTAGCTGTTTGACTTCAAAGTGACTGCTAGAGATGGTCACTTCTCATTTTTTTTTGTAGTCGTCTTTACCTCCACTGTCTTTTTTCTTATTTCATTTGTTCTTGAGTATCTGTTTGGCAGAATCAGTGTTTTGGGCTGTAATAAAGCCTTTATCTCTTTGGTGTTGGGGAGAAAACACTTTGGTTTCAAAGAACCACCTGAGAGCTGCCCCACCCTCCCACAGGTCAGAATGTCCTGTGCTTTCTACTTTTCTGACAACTATGTCCTGTTGGATTTTGTGCCTAGTGTTGAACTCCTACAGGTTTTTTACCTCCCGGGAACCACTTGATTCTGGCACAGTCCAGAATTAGATGGCATTAGAAATTTGAAGTATCAGAATAAAGCTGCTCAATAAAACTATTCTTTCTTTGCTCTGAATGGGCACAGTGCTGAGAGTAGGTGTGCAGTGCAGCCTTTGAACAGGGCGGTAAATGCCATTGATGTGTGGTTGCTGGGAATTCAGTGGCCAAGTGGAACGTATTTCAGGAACTCTGAGGCTCCTTATGAAAATGAAACATCTCTCCTGGGTTACCATCGGTTATCCTGTCTTTTTTTTTTTTTTTTTGCCACGCTGCGCGGCTTGTGAGATCTTATTTCCTTAACCAGGGATTGAACCTGTGCCCTCGGCAGTGAAAGCACAGAGTTCTAACCACTGGACCACCAGGGAATTCCCTGTTTTCCTGTCTTGTTTTTGCACAGGCTCTCCTTTTTTTTTTTTTCTTTTTATGGCCACACTGTGTAGCATGTGGGATCTTAGTTCCCCAGCTAGGGATGGAACCCACACCCCCTGCACTGGAAGCGTGGAGTCTTAACCACTGGACTGCCAGGGAAGTCCTGCACAGTCCTCTTTTATTTTCACACATTCTACTATCTGTGTCCAGTTCATCTTACACTACAGGTGTTAAACTCAATTTGTTAAATGACAGTGCTTTTCAGACTCCTTTAAAAAGAAAATGCATACACACACTGCTTCCTTTTTTCTGGTGGACTTTAGGGAGATTGGGTCTATTAGCCTCCTGAAAAATCTCTCCTGGGTAGACCTGTTTCTTTTGCTCTGGATCTACTTTGACTTAGGGTCATAATTTCCCCCATAGTTTCTAGTCATTTGATTCCCTACTTTGGAGAAACTCAGTTCGTGCTCTTTTGACGTGGCTTACAGACCCTAATAGAAGAAGACAAGGAAAGGGTGGTTGGAATGGGTGATGAGTTAGCCAACCCAGAGCATCTGTACGACATGTAAGAGACAAATAACTTGACTTTGTTTGGTTTACAGCATGTGCCTGACCTTTTCTGTGGGTCATCTCTTAAAATCAATGTTGGGAAGAGGTTTCATTTTAATCAGACAGGTTTTTAGTCCCGTTCATGAGAATTTATCTCATTCGTTATCGAGAAGGTCTCCTAGTTGGCTTTCTGGTCTCAACTTGGCATTTGAAAAATACATGGTTTCTGTGTTATTTTCCACTGCTATCCTAAAAACAGGAAGGAAGACTTTTGAGCCTCATGAAAGTTGTATCTTAGGAGATGTACATAAACAAGAGTAATGAGGAGAATGGTTTATGTTTTGGGGAGTGAAAAGTGTCCTGGCAGAAAGCTGGCCATTGGAGTTACTCATAGGAGCCCCTCACATACAGGCTTCCTTCTGCTTTCTCTCTTCTCACAGGCTTGCTTACTTATTTAAGGCACTATCAGTTGAACCCACTACATTTTTTCCCAGCCTAAGTTCTCTTTTACATATACTTTTTTAGCTGCTTTTGAGTAAAGATGATGCCTCCTACCATTCTGTATACTGAGTATTCACTGTGTGTTCCCCTTCATATATTAAAATTGAGGAGCTAATTCACCATTAGGACATAAATTTGTTTTCATGAGAGAATTAGTGATGTATTTATACCAAACATTCACATGCTTACTAGTCCTACTTACGTCCAGTGACATTTGTTTGCAGGGTAGCTAACCCATGTTGGCAGTGTGATGAGTTGGTTCTGAGATCGCAACCGCCCTGGGGAAGTAAGCATCACAGTTCTGATCTGTATGTTCACATTCCCATTATAGGCTGTCACCTTGAACTGTGCACATAGTTTCTGCTCCTACTGTATCAGTGAGTGGATGAAGCGGAAGATAGAATGCCCCATTTGTCGGAAGGACATCAAGTCGAAAACCCACTCCCTGGTTCTAGACAATTGCATTAATAAGATGGTAGATAATCTGAGCTCAGAAGTGAAAGAACGACGAATTGTCCTCATCAGGGAACGAAAAGGTGAGTGGGTATGAACAAGAGGTAAGTCCCCTCAACAAAGAACTTACAAATGTAGGCAGAGTTTTTGGATAGGGAAGAGTAAGATAAATGATTCTTGAGCTAAGGAAGAGGTGGAAGAAATTGGGAAAAGTAAAGGGAGTTAAAGATAATGAACATGTAAGAAAGAGTTGAGGTAGAATTAACTTATTTGACCAGCAGGGAATGGGGAGGCTTAGGTGTATGTGTCTTGGTTTTGGGGATAAAAAAGGATGTGATTAGAAAAACACATGGTCACACAGCTTGCTCTGCTGGTCACTAGATGGTGCTGTTGTTCAAGACAGTTTAGTTGCTGTCCGGGTGTTGCAGAAATCTTGGGTTGGGTATACAATAAATTATAAACAGGATGTGGTACAAACAGGTTTCCCAGCCAGAGAGAGTTTAAATAAAGAGGTTAGGGAAGGGGTGGGTGAGTTTCCTCAAGGAACCATACTTCCATAGTGAATATCTGCTATTTTAAACAAGTGATCTCATCATACTTGGGGCCTGCTGTGTTGAAGGTTGCAGAGACACTCTGCTTGAGACTTGAATGTCCTGGTAGCAAAAGAATGTGTCCTGGGGCAAAGCACAAGGAAGCCAATGGATCGGAAGGATTGGTTATTGGGCAGAGATGAGAGTAAAGAGGAGCAGAGTGGATCTGATTATCATGTTCAGTCCCTTTAGAAATCTAATACGGTACTACCCTCTGGGAAAGCTCAGAGCCAAAGTGCTGTGAGATCAATTGGTTGCACATAAAGGCCAATCAGAGGAGAAGAACCAAAAGCTCACTGCCCTTCCAGTTGCTTTCCACCACCTGGCCATCGGGAACCCATGTTCATGTGTGTCTTTGGATATTCCCTTCTCTAAGTCCAGAGAAGCTGGAGGCTTAAAAGCCACACTGCTAAGAACAGGATCTTCTGTCTATCACTCTCTTTCTCCTAGCCCTTCAACAGATGTCAGCCTCTTTGAGTAGGGCCAGAAATCTGATGCTGATTTGCAAGCAGCTATGGTATGGAATTGGCCCTCTGTTGGTCAGCCATTGTGAGGGCAGCAAGCCTGTCACAGGCCAGGTGTTGAGCCTGTTATGCCCAAGGAAGACATTCTGAGGGTGGGGTGGTCCTCAGGCAGTTCTTTGAAACCAGAGTGTTTTCTACTTTTCTGACAACTATGTACTATTGGACTTTGTGCCCAATTTTGAGTCCCCATAGGTTTTTTTACCTCCCAGGAGCCACTTGAATCTGGCAGAATTCATTGCTCTTCCTCTCCACCTCCCATCACTCCATAAGCATTTATAGGAACACTACACTATGCACTGGGATAAAGAGATAAGCAGGGTATTATCTCAGCTCTCATAGTCTACAGAGGAGACAGAAAAGCAAGTAGGTAATGTGACAAGTTCCATAATAGGGTGCTGGAAAATTGCAGAGGAGAGGACAGTCAATTCGGCCTGGACAGGTGGAGGTATGGGAGCAAGCTTCACAGAAGAAGTGCCATTTGAACTGAGTCCTAAAGGTTCCCTAGGGACGTAGCTTTCCAAGCAGAGGAATTAGCATAAGCACAGAGGCATGAGAAGCAGTGACCTGTTCTAGCAGTGCCGCCCTTGGTGGCCCAAACAAGACATGTCTACACAGTGCCAGAGGAGCATGAGGACAGCCAAGGCTTAGGAAGTGTCTACTGAGGTGTTGTGAATGCCTTCTGTTTTCTTTTCTCTTTCCTTTCTGAGAGGAACACTGACCTGGGAACCCAGATTTGACCGAGGTCAGCCTTTGAGCTTAAGTTTGCTGGGTCTCTGTGTGGGTGGGGACACCCATGTACTTTCTCTTTGTTTTTTGGGGGTTATTCTTGTTTTTATTTTTTTCTTTGAAGTATAATTGATTTACAGTGTTGTATTAGCTTTAGATGTACTACATAGTGACTTGGTATTTTTATGCATTATAGAATGATCACCATAATAAGTCTAGTTACCATCTTTCACCATACAAAGTGATTACAATATTACTGACTGTATTCCCTATGCTATACATTACATCCCCGTGACTTAATTTATTTTGTAAGTGGAAGTTTGTAAGTGGAAGTTAATTCACTTCCCCTGTTTCACACATTCCCCCATCCCTCTCCCTTCTGGCAACCACCATATTGTTCTTTGTATTTATGAGTCTATTTCTGTTTTGTTATGTTTGTTCATTTGTTTTGTTTTTTAGATTACAGACTTAAGTGAAATCATATGGTATTTGTCTTTCTCTGCCTGACTTATTTCACTTAGCATAATACACTCGAGGTCCATCCATGTGTTGCAAATGGGAAGGTCTCATTCTTTTTTATAGCTGAGAAATAGTCCCTCGTATATATATACCACATTTTCTTTATTCATTCATCTTTCGATGGGCACCTAAGTTGCTTCCATATCTTAGCTATTGCCAAAAATGCTGCAGTGAACATTGGGCATGGATTTATCTTTTTGAGTTAATGTTTTCATTTTCTTTGGTTAAATACCCAGAAGTGGAATTGTTGGGTTGGGTTGTGTGGTAGCTCTATTTTTAATTTTCTGAGGAACCTCCATACTGTTCTCCATAGTGGTTGTACCAGTTTACATTCTCACCAACAGTGCAGGAGGGTTCCCTTTTCTCCACACACCCATATGTACTTTCTTCACCCAGCCCACTGTCCAGGTTTTTTCTCAAAAGTCTGAGCATGGTAGATGCATGCAGCCACTGGAAAACGAAAGAAGAACCCTGTGTCCTAAATTCATCTCTGACTCTCCTCACACAGAGTTAATACCACAGAGTAGATAATATCAGACCCCTCTTTTCTCTGCAGAGGCTAAATCTGGTGTCTTGCTGCCTTTTTAGTAACACTAGGAGCCAACACAGTAAACCGAATCGGCCTCCGTGTCCCACTCACTGGCTGAGAGCAGTTCTGGCACCAGTCTCGGTTTCTGCATTTATCACAGCGAGTGCAGCTTTGAGGTTTTCTCTAGAGACAGACAGAAGGTTCTGAGGCCCGATTTAGGAAAATGTGCCAGAGCCATCAGCAGCTTCATTGGGCTGCAGTGTGGAGTTTAGAGAAAATTCTCAGTTCAAATACCAACCTTCTTTGCCAATTGAAAGCTGGTTTAATCCCCAGTGCATGGGAATTTTTAAAGGACCAAATGTAGGATCTGGGAACTAGAATTGGCAAGCCTGTAATTGTCACAGTTCTGACACTGGCAGGACCATTTTCCTCCTGGGCAGCGGTTGCTCTGATCCTGAGTTCAGAGAGAAGGACCTGCCCGTCTGTGGCAGCACAGGCCTCTGATTCCACCGAGAGCAGCCCCACTGCAGGCCTCCTTGGCTGGTTGCTGTCTTCAAGGCCCATATCCGCACGGGAGGAGTAATGCCTCATGACTGATTAGCCATAGATCCTTTGTGAAGTCTGGGAGGCCTGATTATCCAGAGGAGAGGAGGAGGAGGAGAGTGTTAGGATGCCAGATCCTGTGTTTGGAGAAAGGGTGCCCTGGAGCTGGGGCAGGTAACGAATGTTGAGTAAGTGCTTGTCGCATGAGTAATTGTGGCTTGCTGGGATATTGACGTGAGATTTTCCTGAAGAGAAGACATTTTGTGACATCCGCTATGGAAGATCTCCCTCTGGAGCTGGGGAGGTGCTGGAGCAGAGTCTTCTGTCAACTGCTCCCCCATTCCCATTTGTTCTGTTCTCATTAAGTGTTGGTTGGTTGACAAGAGTGTTAACATTCTCACTTTAAGCTTTCCCTAGCAGTTTCTTTGGGTTGTGCTCAGAAAAGAAAAAAGCAAATGATCTAGAAATAAAATCTAGTTGGTCCTTTAGAACAGTGATTTTCAGTACAGGGGCTTTTTCAAACTGTACTTCCCAGCTCCCTTGATACTATAATATTGAGCCGAGGCTACTTGTGGGAGTGTGCCTTGGCCTTCAGGGGTGCTGAGGTGGGGAGAAAGGTTTATGAACCATAGCTTTCCTGAATCTGAGACAGAGGTCCCTCCAGAGGTTGGTAGTCTCTGGGAAGATTGGCCCAGGTAAGATCACATGGCCTGTGGCTCTTGGCAGCTTCCTGTAGGCTAGGAGGAGCGTGATCCAGACACAGGACGGGAGAAACTCACAGTCTCTGAAGAGGGTATCTGCCTGCCCACCTGGAAGGCTTTCCCTGGTGTTACCCATCATCACTTGTTGAAAGACAGAGCCTTGTAAAGGACTATATGGGGAATGGCAGCAGTAACAGTGTCTGCCAAGTTGACCTCATCCATAGAGGATACTTGTTAGCAAGTACTTTTAATCTACCCAGTATTGCCTCAAGAATCGAGGGTGTCATGTGCATGAAGTCAGCATGGCTGCCTGGCATAGGACAGTGTTTAAGAGAAAGTGGCACTCAGCAAGATTGGCATGGGTTGGGGTGTCCACCTGCATGCACTCAAGTAGTTTATAACACTGGATTCTCTAAAAATTTTGACTTAAAAATTCATGCTTTGCAAAATTACCATGGGATCAAAAATTAGACTTATTAATAGAAGCTTTTTTTCTTATTCCTCCATCACCACATCCCATTTTTGCCCCACCCTTTTTCCTTCCCGTCTCTTCTTTTGTCACTTACTGTCCTTCCTTGCCTTATCCCTTGATGTGTGTCTCCCCCCAAAACTCTTATTGTTCCCTTGTATATAAATTTAATAACACTTTCAATCTGCCTACCAAAGGATTCAAGACCTTAACCTCAAGGAAGGTCTTGAGATTGCCCTTTGTGTAAGCCAAGATCCCTACTTCTCTGGGATCAAGGAAGCACAGCTATTGGAAAACACTAGAGGCCAGTGAATAGCCCCTTGCACCCCCCCTCTCTCTGGACAGAGGAAAAACTTGCACCTCTCCCTGCCTGTTTCTGTGTATGTAATTCCTTCTTTCCTCCAACAGATATTAATTGAAGGCCAGCTTTGTGCCAGACACTCTTCTAGGTATGAAGAATAGAAGGAGAAGTGAAAATCTAATAAGTTAGATGGGATTTGTGCTATGGAGAAAAATTAAGCAAGAAAGGGGTCGGAAGTGATGAGGAGAGCATTGGCAGTTTTTGATAGAGTAATTAAGGTAGTCACTAAAGAAGGTGGTATTTGAGTAAAGCTCAGTAGGCAGTGGCCATGCTGCCATCTGGGGAAAGGGTGTCCTAGGCAGAGGGGATAGGAGGAACAGCAAGGAGGTGGTGTGGCTGGAGTGGAGTGAACGATGGGACGGGGAATAGAAAGTGAGGTCAGGAGGTTGGGCAGGGGGCACATTGTATAGGGGTTTATAGACCTTTGGAAGGACTTCGACTTTTACTCTGGCGAAGTGAGGAGTGGGCTTTGAGCAGAGTGATTTGATCTGCCGTCTATTTTCTTGGTTCACCATGGCTGCTGTGTGGGGAAAAGACTGAGGGTGGCAGCAGGGAGGCCAGGGGAGGGAAATGCAGGCTCCTCCTTTATCTCTCTCTGTTTTTTTCTCTCCAAAGCAAAGAGACTGTCCTGAAGACCGTGCTCCAAGGACATTTGAAAAACTGCCAGGCGGTGGGAACTTGGGATGGTCTGAAGGATTCTCTATGGACAGGCGTGGGGCCACTCTGAGACAGAGCATGGGATAGAGCCACGTGGGACAGAGACTGAGTTAGGAAGTCCTCTGTCTCGACCCTCCATGTTGGCCATCCCTGCTGCCACCATTGTCTGAAGCACCGACTGCTTCAGAGTACTTAAGAGACTCTGCTTCACTACATTGAACAGGTTATGTATTTCTGTTGTGCTTTTTAAATTTGTTTTGTTGTTGTTGTTGTTTTGGTACCTCAGAAGCACCTCTGTTGATATATGTTTTGGGCAGGTTGGGTGTATCCCTATGGCTGCCCCTGAAGGCGAAGGCAGCCTCTCTTTGAGAGGATGGCATACCTCTTCTTTGTGAAAACAATGTCATTTCCTGGAAATAAAATGTAAAACCTATCAGTTGCTCAGCTGGGCTTCGGTATATTTATCTTCCTTCCCTTCCAGCTCCCAGACAGTCTCACAAGTAAACACTGGCAGCTCATAAATTGCAACCAAGAAAGTGACTCTATCCGATGATAGACTCAAGTGCATGTCAGCCTAAGAAGCCAAGGCCAAGATCATGGCCGTAGCAGATGGGCTCTGTTAAGCCCCCAACTGGTATGTCTCCTTTTCATTCCAGAGATGAGTCACTGCTACCTGGTTTTGGGATGGAGTGAATTCCCTTCTTTCAGCTGGGGTTCTGAAGTGGTTTCCAAATCTATTTTACCCAATGTCAGCAAACATGGGCAGTGATTTTATGAGAACTTGATATGCTTTTTAAAAAAAATTAAAAGTGATTTCTCTTTTACTGCTTTCCCATTTTAAACAAAGAAAACTAGTTTGATGTTTGGGAAATAGGAGCTTAGGAAAATCTGTGGTATCCTTGGTTACCAGTGATGAGAATGAAGGAAAACACAGGAAGTTGAAGAGTAGTTATTTAAAATGAGGAGCTCTAGTAGGAAACTGGTTGTGCTTTATGTCATTCAATGATTTGCTTCCAGATGGAAAGGTATTTTCTTCTCCCTTTTTACTGCCTACCTAGAGAACAGTTCTCTGTAGTTCTTTATTTATACCCCATGTGTTTCATAGGGATGGTAGGTTTTTCCTTTGTTGAGTCCTGTGTGTATTGGGATTCTGGCGTCCCTAGTCTTCATTTTCATCTTTCTCAGTGGGATTAATGATTGAAATACTGGTGTAGTCAAGGAAGAAGTTAAGTTAAACATAGAAAATAATACTTTAAAAATAGCCATTATAACCAAATCAAAAAATTCTGGAGAAACAGAGAAAAGAAGGAAAAGATTATTACATCTTGATGTAACAGTCTCCTGTTTCCCCTATACATATGTTTTGTTTATAGGTTGCATGGGATATATAAATTTTTAGAAGAGTACAGATATACCTTTTTTTTTTTTTAAAGAAAGGAAAGGTGCTTTAATAAGAAAAGTCGGCAATCTAGGGAGATGGTGGACTCGTGTCCAGAGACCAACTCCAAAGATTCTGCTCAGCCATGAGAGTTTGTTTGTTTTTGTTTTTTAATTTTTTAAATTGAAGTACAGTTGATTTACAATGTCGTTAATTTCTGTTATACAGCAAAGTGATTCAGTTATACATATATATATTCTTTTTTTTAATAAATTTTTTAAAAATAAATTTATTTATTTATTTTTGGCCGTGTTGGGTCTTGGTTGCAGTGCACGGACTTTCTCTAGTTACGGTGCGCAGGCTTCTCATTGTCATGGCTTCTCTTGTTGCGGAGCATGAGCTCTAGGTGCGCAGGCTTCAGTAGTTGTGGCACGCGGGCTCAGTAGTGGCTTGCAGGCTCTAGAGCTCAGGCTCAGAAGTTGTGGCGCACGAACTTAGTTGCTCCGCAACATGTGGGATCTTCCCGGGCCAGGGCTTGAACCCGTTTCCCCTGCATTGGCAAGCAGATTCTTAAGCACTGCTCCACCAGGAGAGCCCATATATATTCTTTTTTTAATATTCTTTTCCATTATGGTTTATCATAGGGTATTGAATATAGTTCTCTGTGCTATACAGTAGGACCTTGTTGTTTATCCATTCTATATATGATAGTTAACATCTGCTAACCCCAACCTCGCACTCCATCCCTCTCCCAACCCTTTCCCCCTTGGCAACCACGACTCTGTTCTCCATGTCCGTAAGTCTGTTTCTCTTTCGTAGATAAGTTCATTTATGTCATATTTTAGATTCCACAGATAAGTGATATCATATGGTATTTGTCTTTTTCTTACTGACTTCACTTAGTATGGTAATCTCTAGTTGCATCCATGTTGCTGCAAATGGCATTATTTCATTCTTTTTTATGGCTGAATAGTATTCCACTGTATATATCTTCTTTATCCATTCATCTGTCAGTGGACATTTAGGTTGTTCCATGTCTTGGCTATTGTGAATAGTGCTGCTGTGAACATAAGGGTGCATGTATCTTTTTGAGTTAGAGTTTTGTCTGGATATATGCCCAGGAGTGGGATTGCTAGATCATATGGTAATTCTATTTTTAGTTTTCTGAGGAACCTGCATACTGTTTTCCATAGTGGCTGCACCAACTTACGTTCCCACCAACATTGTACGAGGCTTCCCTTTTCTCCACAGCCTCTCCAGCATCTGTTATTTGTAGTGTTTTTAATGACGGCCGTCTGACCAGTGTGAGGTGGTACCTCATTGTAGTTTTATTTTGCATTTCTCTAATAATTAGCAGCATTGAGCATCTTTTCACATACCTATTGGCCATTTCTATTTCTTCTTTGGAGAAATGTCTAGGTCTTCTGCCCATTTTTCGATTGGGTTTTTGTTTTGGTTGTTGTTGGATTATATGAGCTGTTTGTATATTTTGGAAATTAAGCCCTTGTCGGTTGCATCATTTGCACATATTTTCCCCCAGTCTGTTTCATTTTGTGTATGGTTTCCTTTACTGTGCAAAAGCTTGTAAGTTTGATTAGGTCCCATTTGTTTATTTTTGTTTTTATTTCTATTGCTTTGGGAGACTGACCTAAGAAAACGTTGGTACGATTTATGTCAGAGAATGTTTTGCCTATGATCTCTTCTAGGTGTTTTATGGTGTTATGTGTTAAGTCTTTAAGCCATTTTGAGTTTATTTTTGTGTATAGTGAGAGGGTGTGTTCTAACTTCATCAATTTATATGTGACTGTCCAACTTTCCCAACACCACTTGCTGAAGAGACTGTCTTTTTCCCATTGTATATTCTCACCTCCTTTGTCTGTAGGTGTGTAGCTTTATTTCTGGGGTCTCTATTCTGTTCCACTGAGCCTCATATGTCTGTTTTTGTGCCAGTACCACGCTGTTTTGATTACTGTAACTTTGTAGTATTGTCTGAAGTCTGGGCAGGTTATGCCTCCCGCTTTGTTCTTTTTCTTCAGGATTGCTTTGACAATTTTGGACTTTTATGGTTTCATATAAATTTTAGGATTATTTGCTCTAGTTCTGTGGAAAATGGCATGGGTAATTTGATAGGGATTGCATTAAATCTGTAGATTGCTTTGGGCAGTATGGCCATTTTAACAATATTAATTCTTTCAATCCAAGAGCATGAGATATCTTTCCATTTCTTTGATTCATCTTCAGTTTTCTTTATTAATGTTTTATAGTTCTCAGCATATGTGTCTTTCACCTCTTTGATTGGGTTTATTCCTAAGTATTTTATTTTCTGGGGTGCAATTTTGAAAGGTATTTTTTTTTTTTTACATTCTGTTTCTGATATTTCATTGTTAGTGTAAAGAAATGCAACCGATTTGTGTATGTTAATCTTGTATCCTGCTGCCTTGCTGAATTCATTTATAAGTTCTAGTAATTTTTTTGTTCAGTCTTTAGAGGTTTCTATATATAGAATCATGTCATCTGCATGTGATGACAGTTTTACCTCTTCCCTTCCAATTTGGATGCCTTTTATTTCTTTTTCTTGTCTGATTGCTGTGGCTAGGACTTCCAGTACTATGTTGAATAGAAGAGGTGAGAGTGGGCATCCTTGTCTTGTTCCAGATTTTAGCAGGAATGCTTTCAGCTTTTCCTCATTGAGTATTATATTGACTGTGTGTTTCTCATAAATAGCTTTTATTATGTTGAGATATGTTCCCTCTCTACCCAATTTGGTAAGAGTTTTTTTTTTTTTTTTTTTTTTTGGCCACGCACTGTGGCATGTGGGATCTTAGTTCCCCGACCAGGGATTGAACCTGTGCCCCCTGCAGTGGAAGTGTGGAGTCTTAACCACTGGACTGCCAGGGAAATCCCTGGTAAGAGTTTTTATCATAAATGGATGTTGAATTTTGTAAATTGTTTTTTCTCCATCTACCAGATATACATTTTTTGAATAGGCAACATGGTCACATGTTTTGAAATCAGAAGGTACAAAAGGACCTAAAGAGAAAAGCCTGTCATCTTTGTCCCCCAGTGACACTTCCCTGCACAGAAGTGACAAGTGTTGCTGTTTCCTTGTATATCCTTCCAGAGATCTTCTCTGTCTATACTAGCAAAAACACACATGTAGGCCTTCTTTCCCTTCTTTTCCACAAATGATAACAAACTGTACAGTATTTTGTACCTTGCTTTTTTTCAGTTATATCTTGGTGATTGTTCTATGTCAGAACGTAAGGAATTTCCTTTCTTTGTTACAGATGCCTATTATTCCATTATGTGTTTGCACCATAATTTGTTTTTCCAGTTTTCCTTTTTTAAGATCCAGGTTGCTTTAAACCTTTTACTCTTTCTTTTCTTCATACAGCTCTCAAACAAAGTCCTATTAAATAAATATCAGAGTATATACTTTTAACTAAAACAACAAAACAAAAATAATGGCAACAAAAATGACATAGAGGGCGCAGTGGTTGAGAGTCCGCCTGCTGATGCAGGGGACACGGGTTCGTGCCCCAGTCCAGGAAGATCCCACATGCCGCGGAGCAGCTGGGCCCGTGAGCCATGGCCGCTGAGCCTGCGCATCTGGAGCCTGTGCTCTGCAACGGGAGAGGCCACAACAGTGAGAGGCCCGCGTACCGCAAAAAAAAAAAAAAAAAAAAAAAAAAAAAAAAAAAAAAGACATAGAACCCATAAAGTGGTATGTGAAGAAGGAAAAAAGGGAAATCTGGAAATCCACCTAGTGGGAGTTCTCTATTAAAATCAAGGAGGCTCAATCTGTTTCTTTTTAAAAATATTTACAGATATAACTTTTTCTAAATGTTTTGTTAGTAATGGTCTAGTAAGTCTTTTTCTATAATCTAGTATAACTACTTCCATCCAAAGGTCCATTAGTCCACATTGAACTAAGAATGAAATCAATTAGGCTTCTGATTCCACAAAACCCTACAGTGCAAAACTTCAGTAAAGCCAAGGCAGGGTATCTGAGGTAAAATCAACCTGCTCCCAACCATCCAAGAAAAAGATAGTGCAACCATCACTTTGTATGAATAGCCATTTACATTTTGACAAGGTAAGGGCTTCAGAAAATCAACTTCATTTCTAGTAAGATTCGTGTCATTGCCACTGAAATTCTTATAATTTATGTTGAGTGACGTATAATTGTGTTGGGTTACTACAAATGAGCTGTGTAGTTTGTATAGTTAACTGGTTCTTGCATGGTCAGGTGGCTATCATATTGGGGACCAGTGCTTCCCACTTTTTACTCTTTAAGACAATTCTGCGGTGAACCCCCTTGTACATCATTAGAGGAAAGATCCTCAAAGGAGATACATCTCAACTCAAAGAGCCTGAAGGCCGTCTGCAGAGACTGATCTCACAGAATGATCCTTCTCTTCCTTGGCTGCTGGACACAAGAGTGACTTGCAACCTCTCCTTCCAGAACACCACATTCCTCCCAAGTGTGCCACCAGGTTAAGAAAGTGAGCTCTTAAATACAGACTTAAAAAAAAGAAAAGAAAAGAAAAAAGAAAAAATTTGAAAGTCAGACTAGTGGGGTTTGAATCCCAGCCCTGCCATTTGTAACTGTGTGACCTTGGGCAACTTAACCTCTCTGAGCCTCAGTTTTTTCATGTCTAAAATACCGTGATGTATTATAGTGAGGCCTAAATAATTATTCCAGTTATTGCACTGCTCACAAACATAAACTTGAATGTTCTATTATTAAAGGACACAAACCAAAAATTAACCCAAACTTTGAAATCACTTCTCCAAGCTACAGTATGTTCTTTTTCTCGAGGGAAATCTGATATTAAACACCATCTACATTTTGCTTGCCTAGAAAGATACATGGTAACTTTTCTGCCTTGCACCAAAGGCAGAAAAGTTACCATGCACCAAGCACCAAACCACAGTATAGCTGAGCCCCACCACTGTGCTGTCTGGCTCTAATTAAAGGCATGTTCTCTAAAACAGGGCTCTGAGAAACTGGGTAAAGAGGGTTTGTTTCAGATTCTGGCCTTATTAAGCAGATGAATGCAGCCAGCTAGCTCTGTGAAGTGCTTTGCAGTGAGTGGCAGGTGTCCCATATCCATCTGATTACATTAACCTAGAAAGGGCTTACTCTACCTCTAGGCAGCCTTCATCCCAGCAATCAGGCTGTGCCAGGGTGGGGGACTTTGCCCTTTGTGGGTTGGATAGCTGGATACCTGTTATCTGTTTTTCTGATTTGAAACTGCTGTTTTTATAGAAAGACCTAAATCCGCTCATTATCTCCAGCTCTTGTCTCTCACTACTTTTTGCTCTGTGAACAACCATCCAGGCATTCACCACATCTGCAAGAGTGCCTGGGATGGGCAGGTCTCTCCCACTGCCTGTTTGCTTTTTATAGCCTGACTCTGTATAGAATCGCCTCACTTCATATCTAAGGATAACTCAGGGGTGCCCTAGGTTTGTTTGTCTCAACAACTCATTCCCCTGGGCCTCTAAAAAATTCTACAATTAAATCTGCTTGACATAGAAATTAAGAGAAAGGACATCTAACTTGCATTGTGGTCCTAACCTAAGAAGTATCTAAGAAGGTTAGAATCCTGGAATCATTGTCTCTTACCCAGAGAAGCAGTCTTGTTAACAGATGCAGGGCCTGATTTGAGCAGAATGCTGCCATTGTTAAGCGTAGGCCGAGGGCTTGTTCTTCTGAACACCAGTAAAACTTCCCAGCTGGTCAACTCTTTTAGCTTTTTCCATAAATGGGGGTTGAGGCAGTAGGAGTAGGAGTTCCTGAGGAGAAGATGGGGCCTTGTGTTGATGAAAAGTAATGAACTGTCTTGTTTAGCTGATTTCTTCGTTTTAGAAGAGCCTATGAATCCTGCACAATAAATGCTCAGTTGCTGGACTTCCTTTCTCTGCAGCGTCCCCAAACAATGTCCCCAAACAATGTGCCCACCAGGGGTTACCTGAGCTCATTAATTTAATCTCCAAGTGGTATTTTCAGCGTGTTGTTGCTTTACCAGAGTCTAACCTAGATCCCCACATTAAATCCAATTTCCAGACCCACTATCCCTGCTGTCCACCTCCTTCGGGCTCTGTGAATACGTGAATCTGGTGTGACTTTTTTGTCATCTAGTGGCTATTTGAATTCTGGATATTTCCAATAAATTCTATTCAGCAATAGTTATTTGATGCCCATTTTTTACTAGGCACTGCTCTAGGTGTTTACGCCCTGAACAAAAGAAAAAAGCCATTGTGAGCTACATCCTAATAAAGGGTCAAAAGGTCAAAAGCTTCCCACAAAGGTTTTATCAGATTCTGTGGAAGTGGTTTAGCAGTGCTGCCTACCCACACAAGAGCTAGCATACTGGGTGTGTCTTCACCCACACCCACACATTACAGAGTTGGGATTTTGGTTAAGGGCGTGCCAGGGGGTTGAAGTGATGGAGCTTGGATTCAAGGCTGGTTAGGGTGAAAAATGAAGACAGGAGGGAGATGATAATTAGACAGTAGATGAGTCCAGGGCCTGCAGGAGGTATCTACAGGGTCAAAGAACAGTATTTGAAGGAGAGAGCTGGAAGTCAGAGAACTGATGTGTGGATTTAGTATTTAAAGGCTGGAACAGTTCTACAACCAAACATGGATGTCCTTATCCCAAAATAAAATGATGGGCTTTGTTTCATGAGCACTCTCCCTCATGAAAATAATTTTGCTCTTTTTAATTATATAGATCATATATATTTATATAATAAATTATTATTGTTTTATTTATATAATAAATTTATTCAAATATAAAATTATAATTTATATATAAATTTTAATATTATATATGTTAATACACTGTTCTTATGGATATATTCTTATAGGTATATTAATTTTAAAAATAGTATATTAATATATTCATAAGAACTTTTTTTTTTTTTTTTTTTGTGGTACGCAGGCCTCTCACTGTTGTGGCCTCTCCCGTTGCAGAGCACAGGCTCCGGACGCGCAGGCTCAGCGGCCATGGCTCACGGGCCCAGCCACTCCGAGGCATGTGGGATCTTCCCGGACCGGGGCACGAACCCCTGCCCCCTGCATCGGCAGGCGGACTCTCAACCACTGCGCCACCAGGGAAGCCCAGAACTCCTCATTTTTGAGAATATATTCTTATTATACCTCGTAATCTCCCCCTCTGTCTTCCACCTTAATCTCCAGCTGCAACAGCAGGAACAAATTAAGCATTATTTTAAGATGCTGTTACAAAAGTCTTTGGTTCCTGTTCTTTTCCTGCATCTACCTCACCTACATTTGTCCTTCTTTTTGGCTATCCAGCACCCAAACTACTTTCACATTATTAACTAGTTCCCTTCCTCATGAAGCAAAGCCCACTTCCCCAGAAAGAAGCTGAAAGTATCAGATACTTGCTTTCCCAGAATCCCTTGTGGCTAGAACTGCATATAGAACAAGGATCCCTTAATTAGGCATATTCAAGCTGTGAACTGGAAATGTGATGCAAAGATGCTAGGACAAGCAGAATCGTGTTCTGTGAGAATCGTGGCTGATGAGGTGTTTCTAGAAGCAGTCGTGACAGTAGTGCTTGCAGCATTGTCCATAGTCACAGGTATTTGCCATACAAGCTTTGTTGTGCATGCCCAGGTGCTGGCAGCAGTAGTGACTATAGAACCACCAGACTGGTTCTGTAGTACCATTTGGGGTGTTATTCCTGGCCGCATAACTGCTAAACCTCTTTCTGATATATCCTTTTAATCCTTTCAATATATTCCGTTTCTAACTACTGTACCCAGAAGCCATTTCTTTCGCTTACACCTGAGTCAGAAGACTGACACAGCCTGGTCCAGCCTTGCCTTAATCCTGTGAGCTGGCCTGTATCCTTCCAAAACATTTTCTTTTGGTTTGAGTTGGCAGCATGAGGTTCCATTACTTGTGTAGGTGGCAAATGTGATGGGGAAGAGTCTGAGCTTCAAGTCTACCTTTTTCTTGCTCTGTGACCTTCAGCCAGTTACTCAGCTTCTGTGGGTCTCAGTAACCAACTCTAAGACATAAGAGGGCACTTCCCACTCTGACCTGCTCTGAAAAAGGGCTCATCAAGGAAGTGAGGCTTCTGCCAACGACCATTTGAGTGAACTTGGAGATGGATCTTCCAGCCCAATCAAGCCTTCAGACGGCTGTAGTTCTGGTCAATACTTTGACTTCAACCTCAGGAGAGACCCTGAGCCAGTACTACTGAGCTAAGCTGCTCCTAGATTCCTCACCTTCAGAAATGGTGTGAGATAATAGATGTTGTTTTAAGCTACTAAATGTTGGGGCAATTTGTTATGCAGAATTGATAACTAATACAGTAGGCAACAAGCCCCAGAACATTAGATTATCTGTGTCTTTGCCATCAATAGAAACCACAGCTATTTTCATATCACATTAAAGTTGCTGTGGATATTTAAAAATATTTCTACTCATCCTTCAGAATTTAAGTATTATTAGATTTACTACTAGATAATACATGACTATGGTCTTCCATGTTTGTGTTATGTAGCTGGCCAGCCACTGGGCAATTCTGTACTGAGTGATCAGTGTGTTTCTCACATTGATATCTTTGCTGCTTTCGAGGAATTTCGATAGAAATTCCTCGAGGAATTTTTGTTGATCAAACAAAAACAAACAGAAGTACATTGTTTCCATTTTTGGTCCAGGTTTTGCAAACTAGACAGTTCAAATGAGAATTCTTAACTCTCCATAAGGCAGCTTGGCCTTGTGTAACATGAGCAAGTGTGCAGTCTAGAAGTGTGGACTAGGAATTTTCAAACCTAACAGTTGAGGTAACTGTTACAGGATATTATTTAAGATAATTTATTATTGCTGACACATAATACAGGCCATGTATAGAGTAACAAGTTATGCAAGTAGCAGAGGTTCTTGCTTTTACTTTTCCCTTTGAACTCTCTTTTTGCACATTATCTGTGTTTTGAAGTAAAGGCATGAATGAACACACAGTACTTGTACAGGCTATATTTGCATATTATTTTTCCTTAGAAAATACTGAGCATTTAAAATAAGAAAACTGGAGGCAGGACTTTCAGGTATGGCCAAGTGAAGAGATCAGCATATCATTTACCCCAAAAGAAACTAGGACAAAAGGAATAGTTGACATAAAGAAAAATTGACAAAACCATTTCAGTTCCCCAGAAACGAAACAAAATCATACAACAATCTGAGCAGCATTTATGCTTGAAAAACTGCTGAACTTCAGGTAAGAATAGTGAGCATCTGTGATGTTCTGGCCTGGGCCTGCTCCATCACACTCTCCCTCTGGTTATCTGACACAGAGGTTCTGAATTTTAGGACAGTCAGGACCAGCACCTTCTCTGCTGTGGTCAATGGGGGCTCACTCAATTTGGAGCAGAGGACAGTGGCCACACCCAACAGTGTTTTTGGTGAAAGTGACAATCTCAGAGGTAGAAGTGAGGAGGGCCAGTGGCACTGCTAGCTTGAGGTTGTAGTCTTGGGTGGGGCAAGCATGTTCCAGGCTGAGGCTGCATGCATGCACAGAGATCAGAGAGGGCCCAAGTCAGCGACACACTCCTGGCCACCCCTGAGGCTTTATGTATGTGCAGAGGAAATACAAAAGGATGTGGCAGAAAGTAAAAGCTGGATAAGACTGAAAATGGCCTAAACTATGAATACACTCCCCACCCATACACAGATCTGTCAGTAGAGAACAGAAGATTTACTGGCTTGAGGTGGCTGTAGACAAGCTCTGTTTGATCAGGATCATTGGCTGGCCACTAAGCTACACAGTACACGAGGCAATCCTCAGGAAGACAGAAATAAAAATAAGAATAAAAAATAACAGGGACTTCACTGGTGGTCCGTGGTTAAGAATCGATTGCCTGCCAATGCAGGAGACACGGTTCGAGCTCTGGTCTGGAAAGATCCCACATGCCGTGGAGCAACTAAGCCTGGGTGCCACCACTACTGAGCCTGCGCTCTAGAGCCCCTGAGCCACAACTACTGAGCCCACATGCCACAACTACTGAAGCCCACGTGCTTAGAGCCTGTGCTCCGCAACAAGAGAAGCCACTGCAATGAGAAGCCCACGCATGGCAATGAAGAGTAGCCCCCGCTCGCCGCAACTAGAGAAAGCCCGCACGCAGCAACTGAAGACCCACCACAGCCAAACATAAAATAAATTAATTTAATAAAAATAACAGAACAGAGACATCATTAGCTGTATACTGCAGGAGAGACAGATTTCACGGATTTAGCCCAGACAAGTTGCTAATCAGAGAAACAATAAAGAAACAAATAGCAATAACAGTAACCTGCGGGGGGGGATTAGAATTCAGAGTTGCTACAAGACGTTATCTAAAATGTCCAATTTTCAACAAGAACTACAACAACCACAAATTATAAGACACACAAAGAAATGGAAATGTGTGACCCATACTTGGGAAAATAGTCAATATAAATTGACTCTGGGGGACTTCCCTGATGGTCCAGTGTGTAAGACTCAGTGATCCCAATGCAGGGGTTCTGCGTTCGATCCCTGGTCAGGGAACTAGATCCCACGTGCATGCCGCAACTAAGAGTTTGTATGCTGCAACTAAGGAGTCCGCATGCTGCAACTAAGAAGTCCACATGCTGCAACTAAGGATCCTGCGTGCCACAACTAAACATGCCTCAACGAAGATCCCGCGTGCCGCAGCTAAGACCTGGAGCAGCCAAAATAAATAAATATTTATAAATAAATAAATAAATTGACTCTGAGTGACTATAGATATTGAATTTAGCAGACAAAGACTTCAAAGAGGCTGTTATAATTATGTTCAAAGAACTAAAGGAAATTTTGTTTAAAGAATTAAAAGACGTTATGACAACAATGAGTCTACAAATAGAGATTCTTCATAAGGAGATGGAAATAGTAAGAAAGGAACCAAAGGATGTTCTGGAGTTGAAGAATACAGTGACTACCCAAAGCAATCTATACACTCAGTGCAATCCCTATCCAAATCCCAAGAACATTCTTTTTTGCAGAAATAGAAAAATCCATCCTAAAATTCATATGGAATCTCAAGGTACCTCATAGCCAAAACAATCTTGAAAAGCAAGTTGAAGGTCTCACACTGCCTGGTTTCGAAACTTACTACAAAGCTACAGTAGTCAAAACAGTGTGGTACTGGCATAAAGACAGACATATTGACCAATGGAATAGAATAGAGGGCCCAGAAATAAACCCTTGCATATATGGTCAAATAATTTTTGACAAAGATGCAAGAACCTCAATGGGGAAAGGACAATCTTTTCAACAAGTGGTGTTGGAAAAATTGGATATCCATATTAAAGAAAAGGAGGTTAGACCCTTACTTTACATCATCTACAAAAATTGACTCAAAATGGATTCAAGACTTAAGAGTGCAACTATAAAACTTTTTTTTTTTTTTTTTTGCGGTACGCGGGCCTCTCACTGTTGTGGCCTCTCCCGTTGCGGAGCACAGGCTCCGGATGCGCAGGCTCAGCGGCCATGGCTCACGGGCCCAGCCGCTCCGTGGCATGTGGGATCTTCCCAGACTTGGGGCACAAACCCGTGTCCCCTGCATCGGCAGGCGGACTCTCAACCACTGCCCCACCAGGGAAGCCCTAAAACTCTTATAATAAAATATAGGGGAGAATCTCATGACATTGTATTTGGCAATGATTTCTTGGATATGACATCAAAAATATAGGCAACAAAAGAGAAAATAGATAAATGGACATCATCAAAGTTAAAAACTTCAGTTCATCAAAGGACACTGTCAACAGAGTGAGAAGGCAGCCTGTGGAATGGGAGAAATATATGCAAATCATATATCTGATAAAGAATTAATATCTGGAATATATAAAGAACTCCTACAACTCAACAACAAAAAACCCAACCCAATTGGAAAATGGGCAAAGGATTTCAACAGATATTTCTCCAAAGAAGATATACAAATGGCTAATAAGCACATGAAAAGATGTTCAACATCAATAATCATTAGGAAAATACAAATAAATACCATAATGAGATTGCAATATCACTTCATTATCACCCCCATTAAGATGGCTATTATGAAAATAAACAAAACCACTAAAAATCCCCAGAAAATAACAAGTGTTAGTGAGGATGTGGAGAAATTGGAACCCTTGTGCATTGCTAGTGTGGATGTAAAATCATGCAGCTGCTGTGGAAAATAGTATGGTAGTTTCTAAAAATATTAAACATAGAATTACCATATGATCTAGTAATTCCATTTCTGGGTATATACCCAAAAGAATTGAAAGCAGGGACATGAGCAGATACTTGTACACATTTTCAAAGAAGCCTATTCATGATAACAAAAGTTGGAAGCAACCTGAGTTGCCCATTGATGGATTAATGGATAATTCCTTCTTTTCTTGACTGTCCTAAAAACCATGAGATTATAACACTGTATTACTATGTGATATATATGATAAAAACTTTGTGAAAAATCTGTGATGTAAAAAACAAGAACCATTATTTCTAGGAAGGCACAGAAAACCATTCAACACCATGTTCAACAATAGTGAGATTCTTGGAAGGATACAATTTTTGAGCTACTGCTGCTATAATCCATATATCTGTCTGAGGATTAAAAGTCATTAAAGGTGATAAAACCAGATAAAGTGTAAAACTTGCCATGTTTTATAACTTAGTATACATATTTTCTTGAATATCATTTTACTTAACATACAAATTACTCATTTATCTGTAGGTTCATAAAAACAATTTACTGAAAAACCATATAAAAATTGTGTCAAAAATGTCACTTGGAGCATTAAAATAAATAACAGTAATGTATAATAACCTAATGCTATTAAAACCACATACATATATACATACTTACATTAGGGAGAAGGAAGAGTTCTTACTTATAATAGAATGCCAACCATAAAATTCAGAAGGAATGATGGAGTTAGAAAGCCACCGTTTAGAAGATAATACGGTGAACATTGGTTTAGGCAAGAGTCATCCTCAGATGCTAAAACTAGTTGGTAAAGGTTTGATGAGGAACAGAACATGTATATAGTTTCAAAATACTTATTAATTGCAAAGGGAAAAGTAGTAACTTTACAGGGGAGAAACTTAGACATCCCCTTAAACAGCTGATCAAATTACTACCGCTAGTAATGGTACAGATTGACATCATGCCCCTCCCCTGCAATAAGAGGGGCACAGCAGTGCCATTTCTGTGCTATCCTTGCCAAAAGTTCATGATTCCAAGTTAATCATGAGGAAACCTTAGATTCCAATTTGGGAGCATTTCACAAAACAACTTTTTAAAAATGTCAAGGTTATGAACTACAGAGACTTAGGAACTGTTCTGGGTTAAAGAGAACTAAAGATACATTCCATAATTTGATGTATAATACTGGATAGGTCCCTAGACCAAAAAAATATTTCCAGCTTATTGAGGTATTATTGACAAATTAAATTGTAAGATATTTAAAGTATACAGTGTAATAATTTGATATATGTATACATTGTGAATAGATCCCCCTCCCCATCAAGTTAATACGTCTGTCACCTCATGTATTTACCCCTTTTTTTGGTGAGAAAATTTAACTTCTACTCTTTTAGCAAATTTTAATTATACTATATAATATTATCAACTATAGTCACCATGTTGTACATCAGATCCCCAGACCTTATTCATCTTATAACCGACAGTTTGTGTACCCTTTTACCAAGCTCTCCCTATATCCTCCACCCCCCATCTCCCAGCCCCTGGCAATCACTTTTCTATTTTCTGTTTCTATGAGATCGACTTTTTTCCCCCCTAAATTCCTCATATAAGTGATACCATACAGTATCTTTCTCTATCCGGCTTTTTTCACTTAGCATAATCCCCTCTAGTTATATCTGTATTGTTGCAAATGATAGGATTTCCTTATTCCTTTGTATATGTATATGTGTGTGTATATCTATATCTATCTATCTATCTATATCTATATATATCACATTTTCATTAGCCATTTATCCAAAAAAAATTATTTACTACAAAGGACATTATGGGACAATTGGTGAAATATAAGTAAGATCTGCAGATTAAAGTAGCATATCAGTGTTAACTTCCTGATTTTGATAATTATACTGTGGTTAAGTAAGAGACTATCCTTATTCTTATGAAACAAACACTTTAGTATGTAGGGATAAAGAGGTATCATGCCTGCAATTTACTTTCGAATGGTTCATAAAAACAGTGTGTTTATATAGAGAGGTAAATGTGTATGTATGTGTGTATAAAATGATAATAGAGAAAACTACATATATATAAAGAACTGCATATGTGTATAAATAGAAAATTATAAAGTAAACGTGGTAAAATGTTAACATTTGGGGAATCTAGTCCAGGGTATCTGAAAATTCTATGTATTATTCTTGAAACTTTTATTTAAGTCCAAAATTATTTCAAAATAAAAAAATTAGGGGCTTCCCTGGTGGCACAGTGGTTAAGAATCCGCCTGCCAATGCAGGGGACATGGGTTCGAGCCCTGGTCCAGGAAGATGCCACATGCCGCGGAGCAACTAAACCTGTGCGCCACAAGTACTGAGCCTGCACTCTAGAGCTGTGAGCCACAACTACTGAGCCCGTGTGCTGCAACTAACGAAGCCCGTGCACCTAGAACCCACGCTCCGCAGCAAGAGAAGCCACCACAATGAGAAGCCTGTGCACCTCAACGAAGAGTAGCCCCTGCTCGCTGCAACTAGAGGAAGCCCACGCACAGCAACAAAGACCCAACGTAGGCAAAAATTTTAAAAAAATAAAGTAAAAAAAAAATTGTTTTCTTACTGTTGAATATTGAGAGTTCTTTATATATTGTGGATACAAGTATGTAGTGGGATATATGATTTGCAAATATTTTCTCTCATCTGTAGCTTCTCTTTTCATTTTTTTAATAGTATCTTTTACAGAGCAATAGTTTTCAGTTTTGATGCAGTCCAATTTATCAATTTTTTTTTATATAGATCATGATTTGGTGTCACATTTATGAACTCTTTGCCTAACCCAAGGTTGTGAAAATTTTCTCCTATGTTTTCTTCTAGAAGTTTCATACTTTTAGAGTTTATGTTTAGGTCAATGATCCATTGTGGTTTAATTTTTGTATCAAGGTACGGTTTAGTTGAAGATGATGGTGATAATGACAATTGCATATGGATGTTGAAATGGTGTTCCAGCACCTTATGTTGAAAAGACAATTCTTTCATCACTGAATTGTCTTTGTACTTTTGTCAAAAAGCAATTGACCACATTTGTATGAGTCTGTTTCTAAACTCTACTCTGTTCCATTGATTATGTGTCTATTCCTTTGCCATTATTACAATGCCTTGATCACTGCAGCTTTATAGTAAGTCTTTTTCTTTTAGTAGTAAGTCTTAAACATCAGATAGTATGGACTCTCCAGATTTATTCTTCTTTTTCAAAATTGTTTTTGGTATCCAAGTTCCTTTGCTTTTCCACATAAATTTTAAAATCAGTATGTTTATATCTACAAAAATTCCTTCTGGCATTTTTATTGGAATTGCACAAAGTTGATAGACCATTTAAGACTACTTGAAATCTTAACTATATTGAATCATCCAATCCATAAATGTGGTATTTCTCTCTATATAGGTCTTTGATTTATTTCATCATAATCTTGTAGCGTTTTTTAGCAGATACATTCTGAACAAGTTTTTTAGACCATTTCAGTTTCTTGACACTTTTGTAAATGGTATTTAAAAAAATTTGATATCCAATTGTTAATTGCTAATATATAGAAATATCCACTTTTGTCTGTTGACCTTGAATTCTGCAAACTTTCAAAACTCACTTATTAACTCTAGGAACTTTTTGTGTAGATTCTTTGGGATTTTCTATGTAGACTTCATGTTGTGTGTATAAGATCCTCTTCTTTCTTCCTTTCCAATCATATGTCTTTTATCCCCCTGCCTTATTGCACTGGCTAGGACTTCCAGTAGGATTTGATTGAGCGGTGAAAGTGTTTATCCTTGCTTTGCTCCTGATCTTGTTACCAACTCCTAGCTCACACTGTCACCACATGACAGGCCAATAAATCAAGAGACGAGGTGTTGGGGCAAGGAATAGCAACTTTATTTGGAAAGCCAGCAGACCGAGAAGATGGTGGACTAGTGTTCCAAAGAACCATCTAACCTGAGTTAGAATTCAGGCTTGTTTTATATGAAAAGAGGAGGGGGTGTGGCTGGTTGTTGCAAACTTCTTGGTGCCAGCCAGACGCAGAGAGGATGTGATAATCCTTTGTTCTTGTAGTTATCCATGTAGGGTCTGGTCAATGATGTTCCTGTAAACCTCCAACAAGACAATGCTATTCTCTATTCTGCAACTTTTTATATGTGAATGAAAATTGTTATACCTTTAAAGGTCAAGCCTGGGAGGCAGAGTCTTGAGAAAGCGCTATTATGTATATTTCAGGCTATAGGCTGCATTCCTCTACAGATGTGCAGAGCAGGCAACAGAGCACAAAGGTTAGAGCTAAAGGAATATATCCAATGTAGAGGCAGGTTTGTTCTTCAGTTTTGTTGCAATCTCAGTGGGAAAGCATTCAGACTTTCACCATTATGTAGGATTTTATACATGTATGTATGTATATATAAACATACTAATTGTAATAATTAATACATGAGTATATATACCCTTCCCTTTTATCACTAGTTTTTAATCATAAATGGGCATTGAATTTTGTGAAATGCTTTTTCTGCTTCAATTAATGTGATTATGAAGTTTGATTTTTATGTCTGTTAGTGAAATGCTTTTTCTGCTTCAATTAATGTGATTATGAAGTTTGATTTTTATGTCTGTTAATAGGAATTACATTGATATTTTAATATTTAACCAGTCTTGCATTCCTGGGATAAACACTACTTGGCCAAGGTGTAGAATTCTTTTCATACATTGCTGGATTTGATTCACTAGTATTTTGTCTAGGACTTTTGTTTCTAATGTTCATGAGGGATGTTGGACTGCAATTTTCTTTTCTTTTCCTTTCCTTTCTTTTCTTTTCTTTCTTTCACCCGTGCCATGTGGCTTGCGGGGTCTTAGTTCCCCAACCAGGGATCAAACCTGCACCCTGGCCAGTGAGAGGGTGGAGTCCTAACCACTGGACTGCCAGAGAACTCCCCAATTTTCTTCTATTGACCTTTTCTGGTTTTGGTATCAGAATAATGCTGGCCTCATATAACACTTTGGAAAATGTCCCTTTCTCTTTTATTTTCTGGAAGATATTGTGTAGAATTGGTATAATTTCTTCTTTATATGTTTGTAGAATTCTACAGTGAAGCCATCTGACCCTCAATTTTTTTGAAGTTTTTTTAAAAAATTAAAACTATGAAGTCAATTTAAAAAAACAGATATAGAACTATTCAGGTAATTTATTTCTTCTTGGGTGAGTTTTGGTATTTTGTAGTTTTTAAGGAATTGGTTCATATCAATCGGTCCATTTATATGTATAGAGATGTTCTCAGTATTTCCTTGTATCTTTCTAATGTTTGCAGCATCTATAAAGATACTCCCCATTTCATCCTGAAATTGGTCATTTGTATCCCCTTTTTTTTCTCTGGATGGCAAGAAGTTTATTAATTTTACTTACTTTTTCAAAGAACCAGCTTTTGTTTTCTTTATTTTTCTGTTTTGAATTTCATTGGTTTTTGCTTTCATTTTTACTACTTCCTTCATCTGCTTTCTTTGAATTTATTTGCTCTTCCTTGTCTAGTTTCTTAAGGTGGAAACATTGATTGTTGAATTGTGACCTTTCTTCTTTTCTGATAGAATCATTTAATACAATAACATTTACTTCTAAGCATGATTTAGCTGCATTCTGCAATTTTTGATATGTTGTACTTTTATTTTCATTTTCTTAAAAATATTCTGTAATTTCCTTTGAGATTTCTTTTTGACCCATGGATTATTTAGAATAATTTCCAAATATTGGAGATTTTTTAGGTATCTTTCTGTTACTGATTTCTACTTTAATGCTATACAGAGAACTTACTTTGTTTGATTTCAATTATTTTAAATTTATTAAGGTTGTTTTATGATCCAGGATATAGTCTATCTTGGTACACATGTGTACTTGAATGTGTATTCTGCTGTTGTTGGGTGAAGTGTTCTGTATGTGTCAATTAGATCCAGTTGACCAGTGATGTTGTTTGTTTTTCTATATCCTTGATGATTTCTGTCTCCTGTTCTATTGATTACTGAGAGATGAGGGTTGAACTCTTAAACCATAATTTTGGGGTTGTCCATTTTTCCTTTAATTTCTATCAGTCTTCACTTTTATTTCGAAGCTCTGTTGTTAACATACATATTTAAGGTTGTTATGTCTTCTTGATGAGTTTACTCTTTTATCATTATTGTGTCCCTCTTTCTCCCTGATAGTTTTTCCTTACTCTGAAGTCTACTTTGACTGATAATACTGTAGATTTTTAAGCTTTCTTTTGATCAGTTTTCTTGGTATATAATTTAAAAAATCCTTTTAATTTTAACTGACCCTTGTATTCAGTGGAGTTGTATAGGCAGCATATAGTTAGTTCTTGATTTTTGTAGTCTTTTATGACAGTCTCTTTTAATTGGTCTACTTAGACCATTGACATTTAATGCAGTTATTGACGTGTTTGGATTTAGGTCTGCCATTTTATTAATTTTGTTTATTCTCTGTTTTTCATACTTCTGTTTCTCCTTTCCTGCCTTCTTTTGGATTATTTGAAATTTTAAAATATTCCATTTTAATTGGTATAGTGAATTTTTTACTATATCTCTTTGTATATTTTTAAAATTCATACTATTAATTTTTAAAGTAGTAAATAAAAATACATCTTCTTAAGTTACCTCTGACTTGTTTTTCTGATTAGGAGACAGGGATGAGTGTGGCAGGGAATATAAGACAGAGAATTCTGAATATAATTTCTTTACTGTTTTCATTTGCCTACTCCCAAAATGAATTTGAAGCAGCCTTTACTGGGTGTTATATATTTCTTTGTGTGGATTCAATTTACTGTCTGGTGTCCTTTCTTTCAGCTTGAAGGATTCCTTTCAGTAGCCTGTAAGGCAGTTCTCATAATGACAAATAATCTGATTTTGTTTATCTGGGAATGTCTTTTTTTTAGACTTTTTTTTTTGAATGTGGACCATTTTTAAAGTCTTTATTGACTTCGTTACAATATTTCTTCTGTTTTATGTTTTTTTTTGGTTTTTTGGCCACAAGGCATGTGGGATCTTAGCTCCCCAGCCAGGGATCAAACCCGCACCCCCTGGATTGGAAGGTGAAGTCTTAGCCACTGGACTGCCTGGGAAGTCCCTATCTGGGAATGTCTTAATTTTTCCTTTATGACCCTCCTACCCCCACACAGTGATTTTTTTTTTTTTTTTTTTTTTGCAGGATAGTTTTGCTGGGTATAGAATTCTTAGTTGATGGTCTTTGTCTTTCAGCAATTTGAATATGTCATTCTAGTGCCTTCTGGCCTCCATGACTTCTGATGAGAAGTCAGGTGTTAAACTTGAGGATCCCCTATTACTCCATTTAACCTTAATCACCTCCTAAAAGCCCCATCTCCAAATAAGTATCATTGAGAGTTAGGACTTCAACATATGAATTTTGTGGGGGACACAATTCTTCCCATTACAAGCCTCAGTAGTGAAATTTTCATATCAGTTACTGTATTTTTCAACTCCAGAATTTCTATTTGGTTCCCTTAAAAAAAAAAATTTCTTTATTGATGTTTTCTATTTGGTGAGACATTGTCCTCATACTTTCTTTTAATTCTTCAAACATGGTTTCCTTTGATTCTTTGAACATATTATAATAGCTGATTTAAAGTCATTGTCTACTAGGTTCCACTTCTGGGCTTTATCAGGTATGGTTTCTATTGACTGCTTCCCCCCACCCCGCTGTGTTTGGGTCATACTTTACCATTTCCTTGTGTATTGAAACTGAATATTTAAAATAATGTGGCAACTCTGGATATAAGACACCCACCCCCTTCCCCAGTTTGTTTTTGTTGCTGTTTTTCAGTGATTTTCCTGAACTAATTCTATATAGTCTGTGTTTTTTGTCATGCATGGCCACTGAAGTCTCTGCTTGGTTAGCTTAATGGTCAGCTAATGACTGGACAGATTTCCTTAAATGCTTGAAGCCAATAAATCTCCTAGCTTTTGTTGGGATGTGGCTTCAATGAACTAATAGGCAGTTTACAAATCTGCCTTAGCCTTCACCCCCTGCTTGTATAGAGCCTCACCATCAGTCAGAGGTGAGAGATTAGGGCATTCTCAGGTCTTTCCTGGGCATTTGCACAGCCCTGCACATTCATGTGGCCTTCTAGATACCCAGGAATATTCTGGGGCTTTTCAGAGATCTCTATGGGCAATTCATTTCCAGATATTCCTTTTAAGGTTTTTGTTATCTCCATCTGGTAATGATGCTTCAGGCAGCTGCTATGTTAAACAATTGCCACTGATTATTTTTGATAATGCCTTGCAAATAGAACTGTTTGCACAGAGTGACCTCTGAGTCAGGTAAAATAAGACAAGCCATGAGAATGGAGACTTTCAGCAAGCTGCCAGATAGGTCAAATAGTGACAATTCTCTGGGGATAGGGCTTTTGGGGAGCTCCAAACCTGTTTTATTCTCTTCAGTGGCTTCTAGGTTGCTGGTTTTCACAGCCACCATAGTTACAAGGCTGGTTTTCAAGTCTACCATGGAGCTGGCAATAAGGAGATAGGATTGGGGCAAGTTAAAATGCCACAAAGTGCATTGTTCTCACTGAAACAATTTTTTTTTTTTTTTTTTTTTGCAGTATGCGGGCCTCTCACTGTTGTGGCCTCTCCCGTTGCAGAGCACAGGCTCTGGACGCACAGGCTCCGGACGCGCAGGCTCAGCAGCCATGGCTCACAGGCCTAGCCACTCCGCGGCATGTGGGATCTTCCCGGACTGGGGCACGAACCCGTGTCCCCTGCATCGGCAGGTGAACTCTCAACCACTGCGCCACCAGGGAAGCCCTGAAACAATTTTTATTGAAGAAACACTCCTTGGATTTTTGCAAGTCTTTGGTTAATTTCCAGAGTTCTGAAAAAGTTGATTTTGACAAATTCGCCTGTGCTTTCATTGCTTTTATGAAGGACTGTATTTTCAGAGGTCCTTACTATGCCACTTCAGAAGTTGGAATTCCTGAATCTTTTTTTAAGAAGTTCTAGGAATTATAATATACATACTTAACTTTTCACAGTCTATTTAGAATCAATATTTTACAACTTTCGTGGAATATAGAAACCTTATCACTGTATAGGTCTTTTTGCCCCCCCCATTTATGTTATAGTTGTCATAAATAGTATGTTTATATACATTGAAAGCGCCATCAGACAATGTTATATTTTTTGCTTTCAACTTTCATGTAAACTTTAAAGAACTTAAAAGAAGAAAAACAGTCTATTATATTTACCTAGATATTTTCCATTTTTATTGTTCTTCCTTCATTACTGAGATTTCTGATGTGAAATCTACAGTTGTTCTAATTGTTGTTCTCCTATATGTGATACATGGTTTTTCTCTGTTTTCAAGATATTGTCTTTGCTTTTAGTTTTCAGCAGTGTGATTATGACAGGTGTGGGAATATATTTCTTTGAGTCTTTCCTGTTTAGAGAGTTCTAGGCATCTGGAATCTGTAAGTTTATGTCTTTTGCCATCTTTTGGAAGTTTTCAGTCATTATTTCTTAAAATATTTTTTCTGCACCAAGTATTTTTTCTTTCTTCTTTCATTCTGGGACTCTGATGACACGATTGTTAGACATTTTGGTATTTCTCCACAGGCCACTGAAGCTCTGTTCAATTTTTTCCCTCATTTTTTCTCTTTGTTGTTCAGATTGGAGTTTCCATTGATTTATATTCAGTTTCAGTGATTCTCCCTCTGCCATCTCCCTTCTGCTATTGATCCAATCTAGTGAAATTTTTGTTTTTCTTACCATATTTTTCAATTCTAAAATTCCCATTTGGTTATTTTTTAATCTTTTCTTTCTCTGGTGAGACTTACTATCTTTCTATTCATGTTAAGAGTCTTCAGGCCTTCTATTAGATCGTGATTATAATAGCTGTTTTTTTCAATTGTGGTTAAAAAACATATAACACAAAATTTACCATCTTAATAATTTTATTTTTATTTATTAATTTAGGCTGCGTTGGGTCTTTGTTACTGCACGTGGGCTTTCTCTAGTTGTGGTGAGCAGGGGCTACTCTTCGTTGCGGTATGTGGGCTTCTCATTGTGGTGGCTTCTCTTGTGGAGCGTGGGCTCTAGGCACGTGGGCTTCAGTAGTTGCAGCATGCGGGCTCAGTAGTTGCGGTGCGTGGGCTCTAGGGCACGCGGGCTTCAGTAGTTGTGCGCGGGCTTGGTAGTTGTGGCTTCTGGGCTCTAGAACACAGGCTCAGTAGTTGTGGTGCATGGGCTTAGTTGCTCCACAGCATGTGGGATCTTCCTGGACCAGGGATCAAACTCGTGTCTCCCGCATTAGCAGGCAGATTCTTAACCACTGCACCACCAGGGAAGTCCACCATCTTAATAAATTTAAAGTGGATAGTTCTAATTATAGTCATATTGTTGTGCAACAGATCTTTAGAAGTTTTTCATATTACAAAACTGAAACTCTTTACCCATTGAACAACAGCTTCCCATTTCTTCCTTTCACCAGTCCTTGGCAATTCTACTTTCTGTTTCTATGTGTTTGACTACTTTAGATATTTTAGGTACCTCACATAAGTGGAATCATACAGTATTTGTCTTTTTGTGACTGGCTTATTTCACTTAGCATAATGCCCTCAAAGTTTATCTGTGTTATAGCATGTGATAGAAGTTCCTCCTTTTTTAAGGTTGAATAATATTCTATTGTATGCATATACTACATTTTGTATATTCACTTATCCTTCGATGGACACTTGGGTTACTTCTACCTCTTAGCTGTTGTAAATAATGCTTAGGGAACATGGGTATGCAAATAGCCCTTTGAGACCCTTCTTTCAGTTCTTTTGGATATGTACTCAGAAGGAGAGTTGCTGAATCATATGGTAATTCTATTTTTATTTTTTTGAGGAAACTCTGTACTGTTTTCCATAGTGGCCGCACCGTTTGACATTCCCCCCAACAGTGCACCAGTATTCCAATTTCTCCACATCCTCTCAACACTTGTTATTTTTTATTTTTGTTTTTTTGATAGTGGTCGTCCTAATGAATGTGAGGTGGTAACTCATTGTACTTTGGATTTGCGTTTCTATAATGATTTGTGATGTTGAGCATATCTTCATATGGTTGTTGGCCATTTCTATACTTCTTTGGAGAAATGTCTATTCAACTCTTTTGCCCATTTTTAAATTGGGCTATTTGTTTTCATTGTTGTTATTGTATAATATCTGTTAAAAAAAACCCTTTGTCTTGGAGGATACAAGATAATATACAAAAGTCAATCACTTTTGTATATACCAAAAATGAACAAATGGAATTTGAAATAAAAAATGCAATACTATTCATGTTAGCATTCCCCAAAATGAAACACCTGGGTGTAAATCTAACAAAATACATACAAGGGACTTCCCTGGTGGTCCAGTGGGTAAGACTCTGCGCTTCCATTGCAGGGGGCATGGGTTTGATCCCTGGTTGGGGAACTAAGATCCTGCATGCCACACAGTGCAGCCCCCCCCCCCAAAAAAAACAAAAAAAAAACCTAAACAAAAAAAAAATATATACAAGGTCTATATGAGGAAAACTGTAAAACTCTGGTGAATTAAATCAAAGAAATAAAATGGAGAGATATTCCATGTTCATGGATAGGGAATTCTCAGTATTGTCAAGATGTCAGTTCTTCCCAACTTGATCTATAGATTCAGTGCAATCCCAATCAAAATCCAGCAAGTTATTTTGTGGGTATTGACAAATTGATTCTAAAGTTTATGTGGAAAGCGGGAATAGAGGGAATGTACCTCAACATAATAAAGGCCATATATGACAAACCTACAGCTAACATTATACTCAATGGTGAAAAGCTGAAAGCATTTCCTAAAAGATGAGGAACAAGACAAGGATGCCCACTCTTGCCACTTCTATTCAACGTAGTTTTGCAAGTCCTAGCCATGGCAATCAGAAGAAAAAGAAATAAAAGGGATCCAAATAGGGAAAGAAGAAGTAAAACTGTCACTGTTTGCAGATGACATGATACTATACATAGAAAATCCTAAAGATACTACCAGAAAACTACTAGAGCTCATCAATGAACTCGGTAAAGTTGCAGGATACAAAATTGATACACAGAAATCTCTTACACTTCTATACACTAACAATGAAAGATAAGAAAGAGAAATTAAGGAAACAATCCCATTTACCACTGCATCAAAAAGAATAAAATACCTAGGAATAAACCTACCTAGGGAGACAAAAGACCTGTACCCTGAAAACTATAAGATGCTTATGAAAGAAATCAAAGATGACACAAACAGATGGAAAAATATACCATGTTCTTGGATGAAAGAATCAATATTGTCAAAATGACTCTACCACCCCAGGCAATCTACAGATTCAATGCAATCCCTATCAAATTACCAATGGCATTTTTCACAGAACCAGAGCAAAAAATCTTAAAATTTGTTTGGAGACACAAAAGACCCCGAAGCGGGCTTCCCTGGTGGCGCAGTGGTTGAGAGTCCGCCTGCCGATGCAGGGGACACGGGTTCGTGCCCCGGTCCGGAGGATCCCACATGCCGCGGAGCAGCTGGGCCCGTGAGCCATGGCCGCTGAGCCTGTGTGTCCGGAGCCTGTGCTCTGCAACAGGAGAGGCCACAACAGTGAGAGGCCTGCGTACCGCAAAAAAAAAAAAAAAAAAGACCCCGAAGCAATCGGGGTCTTTTGCCAAAGCAATCTTGAGAAAGAAAAACGGAGCTGGAGGAATTAGGCTCCCTGACTTCAGACTGTACAGTAAGTCTGCTACACATGAACCTTCAAGTTGTGAACTTTCAAAGATATAAACGTGTGTTCGCATGTCCAATCACGTAAGTTAGTTCATGTGTCTGGCATACATTGTCACACGTGTGCATCCTCTACAAGTGGTTGTACAGTACTGTATAGAGTACAGTAGTACAGTATCTTTATTTCAAGCCCAGGATGTCCAGAAGCAAGTGTAAAAGCAGTGGTATATAGCTGATTGTGTTAGTTGGGTACCTAGGCTAACTTTGTTGGACTTAGAACAAACTGGACTTACGAACATGCTCTCAGAACAGAACTCGTTCATATGTAGGGGACTTACTGTACTACAAAGCTACAGTCATCAAAACAGTATGGTACTGGCACAAAAACAGAAATATAGATCAGTGGAACAGGATAGAAAGCCCAGAAATAAACCCACCCACCTATGATTAATTAATGTACGACAAAGGAGGCAAGACTATACAATGGAGGAAAGACAGTATCTTCAATAAATGGTGCTGGGAAAACTGGTCAGCTACATGTAAAAAAGTTAAATTAGAACATTCTTCAACACCATACACAAAAATAAACTCAAAATGGATTAAAGACCTAAATGTAAGACCAGATACTATGAAACTCTTAGAGGAAAACATAGGCAGAACACTCTTTGACATAAATAGCAACATAAGTGCCATAATGACATAAATATGACATAAATATCTTAATGACATAAATATGACATAAATATCTTTTTTGAGCCGTCTCCTAGAGTAACGGAAATAAAAACAAAAATAAACAAATGGGACCTAAGTAAATGCAAAAGCTTTTGCACAGCAAAAGAAACCATTGACAAAACAAAAAGACAACCCAGAGAATGGGAGAAGATATTTGCAAATGATGCGACTGACAAGGGATTAGTCTCCAAAATTTGCAAACAGCTCATGCAGCTCAATATCAAAAAACCAAACAACCCAATCAAAAAATGGGCAGAACACCTACGTAGACATTTCTCCAAAGAAGACATACAGATGGCCAAGAAGCACATGAAAGATGCTCAACATCACTAATTATTAGAGAAATGCAAATCAAAACTACAATGAGATATCACCCCACACCAGTCAGAATGGCCATGAAAAAAAATCTACAAATAATAAATGCTGGAGAGGGTGTGGAGAAAGGGGAACCCTCCTGCACTGTTGGTGGGAATGTAAATTGGTACAGCCACTATGGAGAACAGTATGGAGGTACCTTAAAAAACTAAAAATAGAGCTACCATATGATCCAGCAATCCCACTCCTGGGCATATATCTGTAGAAAAACATGGTTCAAAAAGATACATCCGGGGCTTCCCTGGTGGCTCAGTGGTTGAGAGTCCGCCTGCCGATGCAGGGGACATGGGTTCGTGCCCTGGTCCGCGAAGATCCCACATGTCGTGGAGCGGCTGGGCCCATGAGCCATGGCCGCTAAGCCTCCGCATATAGAGCCTAAAAAAAAAAAAAAAAAAAGATACATCCAACCCAGTGTTCATTGCAGTGCTGTTTACAATAGTCAAGACAGGGAAACATCCTAAATGTCCATCGACAGATGAATGGAAAAAGAAGATGTGGTACATATATATAATAGAATTTTACTCAGCCATTAAAAAGAATGAAATAGTGCTATTTGCAGCAACATGGGTGGGCCTGGAGATTATCAAACTAAGTGAAGTAAGTCAGACAGAGAAAGAAAAATATAATATGATATCACTTATATGTGGAATCTAAAAAAAATGATACAAATGAACTTATTTACAAAACAGAAAAACAGACTCACAGACTTAGAGAATGAATGTATGGTTACTGGGGGGAAGGGTTGGGGGGAGCGATAGAGTGGGATTTTGGGATTGGCATGTACACACTTCTGTATTTAAAATAACCAACAAGGACCTACTGTATAGCACAAGGAACTCTGCTTGATATTCTGTAAAAACATAAATGAGAAAAGAATTTGAAAAAGAATAGATACATGTATATGGGAAAAAAATGTAGTTGAATGCACAACAATGTGAATGCACTTAATACCATTGAATTGTACACTTAAAATGATGAAAATGGAAAATTTTATGTATATTTTACCCCTATAAAAAAACAAAAATATATTTGCAATAATATAAAAAAAAATAAATTCTCTGTGGATAGGCAAAAGATCCAGAATAGCCAACACATTACTGAAGAAGAACAAAGTTGGAGGACTGACATTACTCAACTTCAAGACTTACTATAAGGCCATAGTGATCAAGATATAGCAAAAGAATAGACAAATAGATTAATGGGCAAAATATAGAACCCAGAAATAGACCTGCATATATATATAGCCAACTGATCTTTGACAAAGGAAAAATGGCAGTACAATGGAGCAAAGATAGTCTTTTAAAAAATGGTACTAGAGAGAGAAAAAAAAAATAATACCAGAACAACTGGGCATTCACTCTTAAAACTCTTAGAACTTAATAATAAGATAACAAGGGACTTCCCTGGTGGTCCAGTGGTTAAGAATCCATCTTGCAATGCAAGGGATGCCGGTTCGATCCCTGGTCAGGGAACTAAGATCCCACATGCTGTGGGGCAACTAAGCCAGCGTGCCACAACTAGAGAGCCCGAGTGCCGCAACTACAGAGCCCATGCGCTCTGGAGCCCTCGCATCACAATGAAAGTCCCCGTGTGCCACAACTAAGACCCGACGCAGCCAAAAAAAAAAAAATAATAAGATAACAAACAACCTAATTAAAAAATGGGACAAAGACCTTAACAAACCTCACCAAAGATACACACATAATAAATAAGTATATGAAAAGATGTTCCACATCATAGGTCATCAGGGAAATACAAATTAGAACAAGATACCACTACATGCATACTAGAGTGGCCAAAATTTGGAATATTGACAACCCTAAGTGCTGATGTGGATGTGGAAAAGTGGGAACTCTCATACATTGCTGGTGGGAATGCAAAATGATACAGCCACTTTGGAAGACAGTTTGGCAGTTTCTTATAAAACTAAACATACTTTTAACATATGATCCAGTAATTGTGCCCCTTGGTATTTACCCAAATGTATTGAAAAATTATGTCCACAGAAAAACCTGCATATGAATGTTTATAGAAACTTTATTTGTAATGTCCAAAATTTGGAAGTAACCAAGATGTCCTTCAGTATGTGAATGGATAAATAAACTGGGATACATCCAGACAATGGAATATTATTCAGTGTTAAAAAGAAATAAGCTGGGACTTCCCTGGTGGCGCAGTGGTTAGGAATCTGTCTGCCAATGCAGGGGACACAGGTTTGATCCCTGGTCCAGGAAGATCCCACATGCTGTGGAGCAACTAAGCCCATGCGCCACAACTACTGAGCCTGCATTCTAGAGCCCATGAGCCACAACTACTGAAGTCCGCGCACCTAGAGCCCATGCTCCGCAACAAGAGAAGCCACTGCAATAAGAAGCCCATGCACCACAATGAAGAGTAGCCCCCCGCTCGCCACAACTAGAGAAGGCCTATGTGCAGCAAAGACCCAACGCAGCCAAAAATAAATAAAGAAATAAGCTATCAAGCTATGAAAAGACATGGAGGAACCTTAAGTGAATCAAAGAAACAAAGCAAAAACCATGCGATTTCCTCCAGTTTCTCTGATCTATAGGGACTTATTTCTTGCTTCTGGGATAAGAAATAGATGGTTTCTTGGAGCCCTTTCCATCTGCACCCCTTGCACATTCCAGGTTTCAGGCTGCCTTTCAGTCTTGGCCAGGAGATACCAGAGGGGGAACAACTGGGAAACTCACCCTGACTTGGTGGTTCTTTGACTTCTGTTTTTCCTTCCTCAAGAATTCTGCTGGGCTTCCCTGGTGGCACAGTGGTTAAGAATCCACCTGCCAATGTAGGGGACATGGGTTCGAGCCCTGGTCTGGGAAGATCCCACATGCCGCGGAGCAGCTGGGCCTGTTGTGCCACAACTACTGAGCCTGCGCTCTAGAGCCCGAGAACCACAACTACTGAGCCCACATGCCACAGCTACTGAAGCCTGCACGCCTAGAGCCTGTGCTCAGCAACAAGAGAAGCCACCGCAATGAGAAGCCCGTGCACTGCAACAAAGAGTAGACCCCACTCACCACAACTAGAGAAAGCCTGCGCGCAGCAACAAAGACCCAACGCAGCCAAGAATAAATAAATAAAATAAATAAATTTATTTAAAAAAAGAATTCTGCTACCATTTACTTTTCATAATCTTCAGATAGGTGTTGCATGCATTCTGCCTAGGTTATAAATTGCATTCAGTGGAAGAAATGGGATGGAATGTGTTTTCTCTATTTTGACAGGAATTGGAAACTTCTGTTTCTCTTTTTGTTGTTGGGTATTATATATTTTTTTGGAAATAAGTCATTTGTCAAATATTTGTACTGTGAATGTTTTTCTTTCAGTCTGTGGATTGCTATTCAATTTCTTAATGGTGTCTTTTGATGAACAGAAGCCTTTTTATTTTGTGAAGTCTATTTTTCTCAATTTTTTTCTTCTGATTAATGCTCTCTGGGTCCTTTGTAAAAAATATCTTTGTCTACTCCAAGTCTGCAAAGATATTTTTCTATGTTTTCTTTTTTTAAACTTCTGTTTTCTCCTGTTTTATTGAGATATAATTGATATAACATTGTATGTTCAAGGTGTACAACATAATAATTTGATATATGTATATATTGGAAAATGATTACCACAGTAAGTTAATATCCAGCACCTCACATGGTTATAACTTTCAAATATACAATACGTTATTGCTAACTATAGTCACCTATGTTTTCTTTTATAAGCTTTTTTTTTTTCTTTTCTGTTTTTGCTCTTTGTTTAGGTCTGATCCATTTTGATTTAATTTTACATATGGTGTAAGGTAGGAATCAAGAGTCATCTTTCCCTGATATATTTATCTGGTTGTTCCAGCATTATTCACTGGATTTACTCATATATATATATATGTATATGTATATATACATATATATATATAAAAGTAAATTTATCATTAATTTTCCTACGTTTTAAATGCATTCTCTCATTATTTAACGCTTTACATTAAAAGTAAACAAATCACAATTTAAAAGTAACTGTATTTCGGGGCTTCCCTGGTGGCACAGTGGTTTAGAGTCTGCCTGCCGATGCGGGGGACGCGGGTTCGTGCCCCGGTCCAGGAAGATCCCACATGCCGCGGAGTCCGGAGCCTGTGCTCCGCAACGGGAGAGGCCACAACAGTGAGAGGCCCGTGTACCGCAAAAAAAAAAAAAAAAAAAAAAAGTAACTGTATTTCAAATAATTGATTTCCTTTGTAATCCTATACATTGTATATTATGCCCTTTAAATTATTATTTTGAGAATGGGTTCACAAGCTTTACAAGATTACCAAAGGTATCCAACACATGTTAAGAATAATGTCTTAACCCATGTTAAGAACCCCTGGTGAGGTGGAAAGACACAGCTTTAGAACCAAAGAAACCTGGGTTTAAATGCTCATTTGTTGCTTCCTAGCTCTGTGACCTGGGGCACATCACTTAACCTTCATTCATTTTCCGTACTTACACATATTCAATAAATGTCTATTGCATACCTACTACCAGCCACAATATTAAATCTTATGGATTTAATACAGACAGACATAACCTTTCCTTTACAAAGTTTACAGCTGAGTGGGGAGGCAGATGAGTCAGTGGGTCATTATACAAGACTGGTGAGTGCTTTGATAGTGAATGACAGAAGGCTGTGGAAGCTTAGGGGGACTCCCCACTCAGACTTGTGGGGTCAGGAAAGATTACCAGAGATAAGAACACTAAACAGGCCTCAGGATAAGTGGACATTAGCCAAGCAAAGAGAGGGAGAAGAGCAATCCAGGAAAGGGGATGAACTCTTTCGAGAGGCATGGCATGGTTGAGAAACCAAGGGAAAACCGCGATGGGGAGAACTAAGGGACCAGTAGCTCAAAGTATGACTGCAGAAGGAGTCAGATGGGAGGGTCTTGTATGCCATCCTAAGGACATTGGCTTCATCCTAAGAGAAGTGAGAAGCCATTGATGGGCTTTCATCATTGATGGGTGAAACAGGTAACAGGATCAAATTAGTTTTGTTTTTTGTTTTTTTAAAATAACTTTGATTTGCAGAGACTGCACTAGAGGGATCCCGACTGGAGGGACAATGATTTGGAGATTATTGGAGAAATCCTGATGAGAGAAGGTGAGTGCATGGTTAGTGGCAATGTGGATGGAGAATGGATAGATTTGGGATAATTTGTAGGTAAATGCAATAAAGTATATACTGGAGGCTCTGGGGAATGAGAGAAGATTTCTGGTTGGACCAATGGTGGTGTAATTCACTGGAAAAAGAGCAGGCTTATGGGAGAATATAAGGTCAGACTTGAATCTATGGGTGTGAAGTGACTGAGGATGTTCGTCAGACTTTTGGCCATATTGGTCTGAAGATCAGAAGAGGCGTTTGGCAAAGGAAGTCATCTGTGTCCATATGGTAAAATGCCACAGGCGGCCTTCTTCCTCTGGACCTTTGTTCAATATCTGTAAAGAATGTACTGTATGCTGCGTGTTGGGGATACAGCAGTGAACAAGAAGACTGGGTTTCTGCCCTCAACCAGTTTTCCGTTTACCTCTCTAAACTTGTTACTTTTTTTTTTTCAGTAATGGAAGCGTGGAGTCCTAACCACTGGACCGCCAGGGAATTCCCGCTCTAAACTTGTTCTTAATCTGTAAAATTAAGATAATAATGAGAATAAGAGAGATGAGTCGATGTGATGGCACCTGGCGTTTTTTGTTTTTGATATTTGTTTCTCGTACCCAAAGCCGGAAGATACCTGGTTACTTTTGCTTTTGTATCCTTTCCCCGTTGGGTCTTCTGCGCAGGCGCCCTGGGCTGCTCAGGGGCAGGGGGTGGGGCGGGCCAGAACTACAGCGGTCTGCCCCGGGGCCAGGGCCCGGGAGGGTGGAGGGAGCTGGATGCCCTGACGTCATCAAGCTGCGCGTCCCGCAGGGCGGGACCCGAGCGCGACTACGCGGCCAGCGGACCGGGGCGGGTTTGTGGGGAAGCGAAACTGGGGGAGGAGGAGGCGGCTCTGGCAGCGGCAGGGCCAGGCCTGGTGGCGGCGGCATCGGCGGCCTGATCCCCCCCTCTCCGCTCCTTGGCAGCTCGCCCTCTTCCCTCAGCGTGAGTGCCGACGCGCGGCCCGGGGGGAGCGAGCGGGCGGGCCCGCGGGCTCAGTATCTTCCCCTCGGCCCCCCACGGGCGGTCGTGACCCTCACCGCCCTTTCTCTCTCCCTTCCTCCTTTACACCCTTCTTCCCCGCGCCCCATCCCCAGTCCATCAGCTGCCGCTGCCAAACGTTTCTGCGCACACATTCACACACTCACGTTATCTACAAATGAAAAGACTGGCCCGGGGAGATGTGAGCTCATCTCTTCCCTCTATGAATAGGGGTGGTAGTGCGAAACCGAGGCCCAGGTAGAGAAGACTGGAGAGGGGATTTGAACCCCTTCCCTGGGGGAGCAGCAGGTAGAACCAGGCCTTCTGCCTTCCACTTAGAAGTCCTCTGCCAGGGCACATTCTTTTGGATGTGTAGGTCACTTGAGCTGGGCACTGGTTAGCTGTGCGGCCTTCCCCTCTCGGGCCTCAGTTTCTTTTAGTGGAAAAGGAGAGGGTTGAATGAGGTGATTTGGAAGGCCCAAATCTAAGGTGGTTTGGGGAGGAGCATCGGTATCTCCTGCCTTTCGGACGCTATTTCCTCTCCTTTGTTGGTACCTACCTCAACACAGTTCTTGAGTTTCCTGTGCTTCCAGTCTCCCCCGGAGTAGCTAGGAATCAGAGGGCCCTTTTTGCTTACGTTATGGGCCTTTGGGGTGAGGGGATATTTAACACGGTAGTTTAAAGTGAAATGTGGCTCAGCCTGGTGTTGCTTTCTGTTTGTTCAACGCCTCCTGTTCTTCCTACTTCCGCAGGATAGCCCCTGCCTGTGCCTATAAGAGGCTGCCTCCTTAGGAAGGATGAGATTATGTGTTGGGTAGGCTTCCTCATCCTTGAGCTGGAGAGAAGTGAAACGTGATTCATGTTTGAAATCACGAGGGGATCAGTGGTATCTTTGGATTTCATCACTCTCTTGCTGCTGTGACCCATACTGTAAGCCTGTTCTTGTGCACCTGCAACTCCCCTTTCCTAAGGAATTGCAGCCCAGCTGAGCACCCACCTGTTTGCTCCTATTTTTGAGTACTTTCTCTTTTCTGAGTCCTCTTATAAACAACGGTTGTGTGTAAACCACACTGTATTCACTTCTACTCTTAATTGTTCTTTAATTTGATCATTCCTTAAGATTTCAGGAATCTCATAACCACTTCATTCCATCTCATTTTTTCCCCTCATGCTTGCCTCTCATGCTTACCCATGGGCATGGATGATGGTGACATGGTGCCTTGCCTGTTTCCATTCTTTTTTGTGGAGGTGGGTTCTTGTTCTTAAACTTGTTTTTGTATCTGAGTCCTATGATATGGCTACCTCCGGTCCTGCTAACTTTCCCACTCTTCTGTTTCCTCAGTCCTAAGTCAACCACTGCGTCCATTCCTTACTCCGTTTAAAAACTTGCCCAATTCTCCCATGTTTTCAAACATCCTGAAGTAAACCAAAACCCAGCATTTGTATCATATTGTATAATCTCTTAATTGTCCTGGTGAAATAATAATGGTGATGTAGCAATCATTCTGGGATGATTTTTTCACCTTGGAAATATTTGTTGATATTCATCAGGTTTCATAATTAATTTCTAGTGTACATTGTTGTCACACATAGCCAGTGTTGCATCAAAAATATAGAATAACAAGTACGCAAGGTGTTTTTCCTCCTGTGGCTCGTGGAGTTGATCCATGACTTTTTGGTATCTGACACCAATGGCCCAGAGGCTGCGGGTCTGTGAGCACATTTTCCAGTAAAACTAACAGCTGTTATTGAAAACCAGAGCTTGGCTAGCATCCTTCCTGGACCTCATTCTGAGGAAGAAGCTATTCAAGTGCTGGCAGTGGAAGCTGTTTGGAGTTGACAACTTTCATGCATTAATGGTTCATTCCCATTCTTTGAAATTCCTGCTGTGATCCTAGTGTGTCTGACAAGGGCAGCTGACTATCTGGATTTGTGGTTGCAGCAACAATGAGGAGGAGAAATGATTCAGAATGCACTGCCCCTCTCAAGAAACAGAAGAAAAGAGTTGCAGAGCTTGCCCTGAACCTCAGCTCTACATCTGACGATGAACCTCCCTCCTCTGTCAATCATGCAGCAAAAGGTAAGCTTACCTATGTGGTCAGAGGCCACTGACCATCTGGTTATTTGAATCACTGATGCCTGAGTTGGGCAGAATACAGTTCAGTGCCTCTTGAGGAAGATTAGGCAAATTCTACAGAGGGATACTGGTTGTAGACTCTCTTCTCTTTTACCATTCTCCTCCTGGGAGTTGGGAACTTGTTTTAACTAAAAAATTGGAATTTTTACAGGTGTGCCTTAGTTCTGTTGTGGTCCTTCAGGTGGCACTCTTTTGCTGCCTTAAACCAGGTGGAAGTAGCGGTGAGCATTGAGTGCCCTGTGCTTTCAGCTGTTAATGATCTTGGGGCTCTTTCACAGGGCTGGGCTCTTTGCTGCAGTGATCTGGCCTAATTCCTCTCAGGTTTTTGCATTCTGTTTCCTCAATTCCCTCAGCAGTTATGATCAGAAACACCCAAATGAATTGGAGCATCCCTGTGTTCGCTGTTTACTTTAAGCTCTAAGGATTTCACTGATCTGGTTGAAACTAGCATTTTGCTTTGCCTGCTTTTTAGGGTTACAGATGTTCACAGTTTCCACAGGTGCTTTCTATGAGAAATTGTGAAGCATCTCAGAGCTTGCCTGAAATACCAAACAATTAGAAGTAGTTCCATTTGCATTTATCTTTACTTGCCAGCTGTATTAATTTCCTAACAAAGTACCACAAACTGGGTAGCTTAAAACAATAGAAATTTATTCTCCACACTTCTGGAGGCTAGAAGTCTAAAATCAATGTGCCAGCAGGGCCATGCTCCCTCCCAAGGCTCTAGGGAAGAATCCTTCCTTGCCTTTTCTAGTTTCTGGTGGTTGCTGGTGATCCTTGGTGTTCCTTGGCTTGTAGCAGCATAATTCCAGTCTCTGCCTCTGTGTGTGTCTGTGTTCAAATTTCCCTCTTCTTATGAGGATATCAGTCATTGGATGAGGGCCCACCCTAATCCAGTATGACTTCATCTTAATTTGATTACATCTGCAAAGACCCTATTTCCAAATGCCATGTTCCCAGGTGCTGGGTGGACATGAACTTTTGGGCACTATTTAACCCAGTACACCAGCAGTCTTGCATTTTGTATCCTCTGCTGGGTCACTGGTAAATTGGAATGAAATATGGTGACAGATTGATGACTGAAAGAGTGTGAAGAATCCTTTGAGGGTGATAGAAAATACAATTTATTCTCAACTGGTTGGCTAATTGAAGGGCGGTTACTCATCAGCTGTACTGAGTAGCTGGTCCAGAAAGGAGAAGCTTGACAGGCCTTACATACAGCTAATGAAGCCTTTGGGGCGGCTGTGATCCTGGCTGGATCAAGAGACTCTCTTATAACCTTGTGTGTGGAGATACGTGTGCCTTTAAAGTTGTCACAGTGTATTCCAGGGTAGGTGAGAAAGGCTGTATGTAACTGAGGTTACTAAGTGGGAGGGCAAAAATATATTGGGCGTATAGGTTCTAGGGCCTGTTGAGGAAAGGGAGTTTTGCTATCACCTGGGATTTGAGCAACTTGATGAAGGTAGCGTCTCCTTGGGCAGGGCTCTGGGGTAGTGGGAGAAATGGCCTGCAAGAAAGGGAGAGCGTGCCTGGGGGAATAAATGATACTTAGGTGGTGGAGGTATCTGGTTCTAATCGGATCTTGGGGGACAACTGCTCTCAAGAGAATGGCTCCCAGGTAGAGGAAGGTGTATAGTTAAGGATCTTTCAAGGGAACCAGTCTAATTTAAATTTCAAGCTTTTAAAAATGTGACTGTGAATTGAGATTATCCTCCTCCCTCCCACCCTCCCACGAACTCACTTTAATTGTACCAAATGTCTTTAACCTTTTCTAGAAGTAGCACCGTATGACTCAGTCAGAATTGACTGTTGCTGTTGTTTGTACAGAATGGAAATCTAGAGGTGGCCTGTACCTTGTATGTGTCTGGCAATAGGCCATTTGGTCCCTTTCATTTGCATAAAAATGAGGCAGGAGGCAGAGGCAAACAAACATTGTTAGATTTCCCTGGGTCAGCTAATTTTAGGAAGGGCAGCTCCACATTGACCAAAAAACTCTGAGGGCTAGAGTCTGGTGTCTTCATCAGCAAGACTGCCCCTCCCCCTGCAACCCTATGCCTGGTGTGGAATAAATGCTCAGTAAATATTTACTGAATAGAACCAATGGAAGGCAGCAGTAGTATCTTTTCCAAGAAGCTTAAAATGCTTTGCCTCATTCATTTTGCCTATGTCTCCTCCAGTCTGCAGAGGATCATTTCATTAAGTACTTCGCATTTATATCATCTCTGTTCTGTGTTGGCTTCTCTCAGGCATCCCCTGGACAGTGTGCCCTCGTAGTTAACTATCTCGCCAGAAACTACATATCCCCTGAGATCTATATGCAGCTTTCCTATTCAAGTCATTGTATTAAAGCAGGTGTGTTTCCTTTTGCTCCAACCCCTTCTACCCGGACATACTGTTGAACAGATGATTGAAAAATGCTCTTTAGGGAGTACAAATAGAAAAAAAAAAAAATAGTTGCTATTTCTGTCTGTCTGGGCCTTGTTTGTACTTTCTCTGCTAGATCAATGTGATGACTCATTAATAGAACTATTTAGTTTAATCGTTTTTTATTTTACATTATTGACAGGGTAGCTGCATTGCCAGTCAGAGTCTAACATCTGACCAGACTAAAGAAGAAAAGGGATGTTGTTGTCATGGCCACTGGGGAATCATATACTCTTTAGAGTATTTTAAGAGGAGTTTGAAGGCATTTTCAAGCCTAAATAAACTCTTGGAAATTTGCTATTAAATAACATTTTGAAGCAAGGAGAGGCAGATGGAGGTCATTTTTTTCTTTTTGGTTGGTTGTCACAGAGAAACTGTGGTCTAGACCCCAAGACAATTTCCTTTTCTCTTCAGCTGTGCATCTAATGTGGGCTCCTGGCCCTCCCACAGCATGTTGCTTTGGAAGTGGCTGGGCTCCTTCACCGGCACCACACTGAAAGTGCCTTCCCCTCCGTCAGGTTTAATTCTACGCTAAATAGGCCATTTTCCCTGAAACACCATGGTTTTCCTGTCAGCCCAGATTCATGACCTTAATCAAAAACTTCCTTTATTGGTGTCTGTTTAAATTGCTTTAACGAGTTACCATTTGTCTGGCATGAAGGAGAAATGAGTCTTTAACCAGGAATGAGTGTATTCCACAGCAGTTGTTAGGCAGGATGTGGTGTTTATTAAAGTCCATAATTTATTCTTCTGCATCTGTGTGCTGCTCACCTTGGCCAGTAGTGGTTAGAGCTGTCCCTCCTTGTGTGTTGTCACTGTCATTTTTAATCTTGGCATGTTTGACCTACTGTTCTGTTACGGAAAATTTTGTCAGTAGCTGGGAAATCTCTGATTCTTCTATAAAGTGAACCTGTTTTCTTTAAACTGACTTAAGAGTAATGATTTCTATCAGGTAGAGGAGAAATCTTAAATGAAAGCTCTAAATAATGTCTTGGGCTCTCTGGTAGGTTTTAGAAGGGGAGCTCCTGGGGAGGTAAATGGGAATGCCACCCAATTTTGGCAAGTTCTTAATGAAACTCATGATTTTAATAGTCTGACCTTATTACTCCTGTTAATTTATATCCTCATCACAAGATTGTCTGCTCAATGTTTGCTAAATTCTTATCAGTCTCGGGAGGCTGAACTTCCTCTTTAGTTCCTGCTGTAGCCAAGACAGTTGTCTTCTTTTCATCTGAAAAGAGTGGCCCCAAAGGCCCAGGGGTGAAAATGAGTAGTGGCTGTGGCAGTCTGTGGACTCAGGACTAATCTAGGGAACTTTGTCTTAAATCATGTCAGGCTGAGAATTGGCTTTAAATAGCACATGAAATAAAAGAGAGAAGTAAGGCTTATCTGCTTATCCAGCACACTTTTTGGTCTCACAAAGAAAAGCCTAGTAGGGTGATATTTTAGCTCTTATCAACCTCATTCTCAGAACCTGGACAGGACAGCTATCTGTACATTAGGTAACACGTAAGGAAGAGGAATGGAGTGGAAAGATCTTTGTGCCAGAGTCTGGTGCTGGAATATTGCACCAGAGCCACCAAGGATTTGCCCAATGAGCCTTGCACCCAGATTTGGTTCTTCCTGTCATTTTGGTCCAAAAATGGCATGAGGACAAAGAAAACAAAAGATCTCTCTCTGAGATCTGAGAGTGGCAGGAACCCTGCATGCCCAGGAATGATATTCATACCATTGATGGGTGCCCAGTGATGGATCCTTAAGCAAACCTAACAGCCTGGCAACTCCCTAGAGCTGGACCAAGGGCACACTCTCCTTTGAGAAGGACATCAGGTTTTCCTGACCTTTATATAGATAGACCTGTGAATCTCCAGATAGCTGGTGAAAGAAATAACAGCTGATTTAACATTGTAGTTTCTAGGTTAGTCTCTGGATTCCTGGGCTGCCCAGGGAAACTTTAGGGCAGTGCTCAGGGAGCTGCCCCCATTCCTGCACTAATCGGTACAGGTTGGAGGCATGGAAGCAACTGAGTGAAGAGACTCTGCACCTTTGGAAGCACAGTTCTTTAACATATGGGAGCTCTGTTGCAGAGCACATTTCTCCTTCACGTGGGCAATGAGAGATGAGAGGCCCAGGCTTAGTTTTAAGCTACTCAGAAGGTCTTTCCCCTCATATCTGCTGTCCTCTGAAGATTTCTCTGGAAAGGAACCAAATTCTGCACAAGGCTTAGGATGATACTTTATTTCTTTATAGCTTTTTTTTAAACCCTAATTTTCAAACTAATATATTCTTATTTATCACACAGAAAATGCAGAAAAGGCAAAACAAAATAAATATCACCTCACTTCTCAGTTTCCATGGTTACTCATTGTTAATGTTCTGGGTCTTTCTTTCTGAGTGGCACTCTCTGGCACTGTGACATGTGCTGCATTGGTCCATGTAAGCAAGTCAGCTCCTTATTGAGGGAATTGAACAGCCACCTTTTTAAGAGGACGAAGGCAGATTTGGTGCCTCTCATTCAGGGGTATTCTCAACCAGAATTCCTCCTTAGGAGCCAGAATTTTGGTTTTAAGTTTATTCTGATTTTTTCACACATGTTCACCTGCCTTTCTTTTGCAAAATGTTATACCCTTAAAAATGCATATTTATTTTAACTATTGGGTTTTTAAGTTCTCTGGGGGTAAGATTGTTACTTTTGGATAGTATTCCATTGTATATAGCATGGACCGTTTATAAAACAGAGCATGGACTGTTTATAAAACAGGTCCTGAACCAAAGTTGTTGTCTGATCTGTTAAACAATATCAGATGTCCTTTTTCAGCCTACTGGGGTGCAGGGTGCTAAGTGATAGTCCAAGGGGGAGTCAGTTCTCTGCTAGGATATAGGTATTCCATCCTCATGCTTAAACTTTTTGTTGTTTTTGTTGTTGAACCTTTAAAAAAACTTTTTTTTTAAAGACTTCTTTTTTTTTTAGAGCAGTTTTTAAGGTTCACAGCAAAATTGAAAGTACAAAGATATCTCCTACACACCCTGCCCTTATATGCACAGCCTCTCCCAGTAGCACCATCTCTTACCAGAGTGCTACATTTGTTACATTGATGAACCTGTGCTGACACAACATTATCAACCAGAGTTCATAGTTTATATGATGGTTCACTCTTGATGTTGTACACTCCATGGGTTTGGGCAAATATATAATGACATGTACCCTTCCTTATTTATTTATTTATTTTTTTGCGGTATGCGGGCCTCTCACTGTTGTGGCCTCTCCCGTTGCGGAGCACAGGCTCTGGATGCGCAGGCTCAGTGGCCATGGCTCATGGGCCTAGCCGCTCCGCAGCATGTGGGATCTTCCAGACCGGGGCACGAACCCATGTCCCCTGCATCGGCAGGCGGATTCTCAACCACTGCGCCACCAGGGAAGCCCCCCTTCCTTATATTTTTGAGGGCTGAATGTCTTCCACTGCATGTATGAGGTGTTGTAAGAGGAAATATCCTGAGGTACACTTAGTAGGTGCTTAGCAAAGATGACAACTGGGTGACAGTTCTTTAAATTCACTACAGTGAGCAGTTAATTTCTGTTAAATGCAAAGCCTTAGTCCAAGTGTTGGAGATAGAATGTTGGTTGTGGCAGAGTCCTTGCTCTCTAGGAGTGACCCTGTCCAGTGGGGTGGCATGTGACAACTAGCTCGCAGGAAGTGTGATGAGTGCTGTGCTGATGGTATGAATACTGGTGCTACTGGAGCACCGTGGAAGGGAGAGTCAGGCCTGGGGTGCTGGGGAAGACTTCGCTCTTCTCTGAATGTCAACCCTTAGTTTGTGTTCTCACTGGGAAATGGGTGGATCAGTGCAGACAGTCTTTAGAATTAGGATGTAATCCTCAAGTTATGAATACCTGTATAATGCCCATTTTGGGTATATATAAATAATTTTTTTACATGGCTGCCCTTTGTGCCTTTCCGCAAATACCTCCCACAAGCAGCCAAACTTTGAGTCAACATCTCTTCTCAGGGACTTCCTTTCTTCCTTAAAGGAATTGTGCTACATTGCTAAGTTAGTTTCTTTTTTTTCACATTTATTTAAAATTTTAATTAAGATAATTAATATCTTTTAATTAAGATAATATATTCACATGGTTCATAAATCAAAAATATAAAATGATAGCCAATATAAACTCTAGTGATATAAAAATGTAAATCAAGTTTCACTTCTTCCACTTTCACTCGTTCCAGGTAATCATTTTGGTATTCTTTTTCCATGCCTCAACCCCACATGTGTGGATAATCACTTTTATTGGTCTTGTATATCTTTCCTTCCAACAGCTCTTTTTGCAGTTACCAGAAATAAAAATTTATATTTTTATTGTCCCTCTTTAGTACACAAGAGTTAGGATGCCATGTTCATGAATATGGTCTAGGTCTTCTATCATTCAGTTGACAATGTGTCTCGGTGATCTCACGATTTCAATACAGAGGGAGGTTCCCAAGTTTTCTTGGTTTTTGGCATTCTTAGTGCTGCCTTAACTTTTTTCACCATGCCCTAAAAATACCAAAAGAAATACCTAACAGTTTAGTTTATTAAGTATTTAGGTCTAAATAACAAGCATTTATATCCTAACAACTGATAGATGTTTGTAAGAATAATATTCATAAATTGAAGAATTAAAAAAAATTTATTCTTAAATAAGCACAATTACTTATTAATGAGATTTGTATACTGTTGAGCACTATACAACTTCTCAAACCTTGGGATCAGATTGGATACTACCACACTTATTTCCTGTTCTGCATTCCTCCTGGCTTGCAGTTTAATACCATTTTCAATGGGAATATGCAGAAATTGTTTACCAGATTTTTTTTTTGCCACGCAGAGCGGCATGCAGGATCTTAGTTCCCCGACTAGGGATCGAACCCTCGCCCCCTGCAGTGGAAGTGTGGAATCTTAATCATTGAACAGCCAGGGAAGTCCACTGTTTACCAGATTTTTGAGATACAATCTATTTCCTTAAGAAACTACCTGAATAAAATTATATTGGGTTGAAATATCTTTTTTTGCGGTACGCGGGCCTCTCACTGTTGTGGCCTCTCCTGTTGCGGAGCACAGGCTCCAGACGTGCAGGCTCAGCGGCCATGGCTCACGGGCCTAGCCGCTCCGCGGCATGTGGGATCTTCCCGGACCGGGGCACGAACCTGTGTCCCCTGCATCGGCAGGCAGACTCTCAACCACTGCGCCACCAGGGAAGCCTGAAATACCATTTTTTTTGGCCATGCCGTGTAGCTTGCTGGATCTTAGTTCCCCAACCAGGGATCTAACCTGGGCTCCAGCGGTGGAAGCACCGAGTCCTAACCACTGGGCTGCCAGAGAATTCCCTGAAATATCTTTAAAAAGAAAATAATAATTAATTAATTTTTGGCTGCATTGGGTCTTCATTGCTGTGCATGGGCTTTCTCTAGTTGTGGCGAGCAGGGGCTACTCTTAGTTGCAGTGCGCGGGCTTCTCATTGCGGTGGCTTCTCTTGTTGTGGAGCACAGGCTCTAGGAGTGTGGGCTTCAGTAGCTGTGGCATGTGGGCTCAGTAGTTGTGGCTCGTGGGCTCTAGAGCACAGGCTCAGTAGTTGTGACACACAGGCTTAGTTGCTCCGTGGCATGTGGGATCTTCCTGGACTACGGCTAGAACCCATGTCCCCTGCATTGGCAGGCGGATTCTTAACCACTGCGCCAGCAGGCAAGTCCTGAAATATCTTTTAAGTTAAGAGATTCACGTATCTATAAAAGATGGGGAAAGACCCAGTTACAGTGACTATCTAGACTGTGGATTATCCCACTTTTGACCAGGAGACAGGTAACCCACCACTTCCGGCAGCTGCTAAGGTGGGTCTTATTTGGAATCCTTTGGCAACAAGGTTGCTGACAATGAAGATAGTGGCTTGGCTCACTCAGGCCGGCAGCTCCCTCCTGGAGCCTTTAAGTGCAGCTCCTCTACTCTCTGCCTCTGTTGGTGTTGCTGCTTGAGCACCCCGTCTTCACTGTCCTCTCTTTTTCTTCTCTTTTTCCTTCCTTTCCTGTCTTCCCCTCCCCCTTCGCTTCTCCCTTTCTCTTTCCCACTTTCCACCTGTGAGCCGGCTCTTCTCTGGGGCTGTGCTGTATGTAGATCCACCATCTCACCTACAAGTTTGAAGGACTATGAAAACAGGAAACTAGGAGGTTAAACAATCAGAAACTGTTAGTCCTGTGATAGAATTGTTGAAAATGAAACCAGGTATCAGTGTTTGGAAATTGATTTTCAAATAATAAATAGCAGAAATAACAATCATATCATCAATAAATACATGTTATATCTGACAGTGTACTTTCAAATACATTTTTTCACTTAATCTTCAAACAACCCTATGAGGAAGATATTACCATCCCAGTTTTGTAAGGGATGGGAAAGGAAAACTGATATTTTGAACTCTTGTATGTCAAGTACCATTAGGAACCACAGTGACTTGCCCAGGATTACACAGTTTGTAAGAGGTAGAGAATACATTTGACCTGGGTCATTTAATGAACTTTATGTGTGCAGTGCATATACTGAACACTAGTTGAATAAATGAAACTTGGACTTCTAGAGGCTATATTGTGCCATAAACGCACCAAAACATCTTCCTTTTTTCTTTTCCAGCATCTGCTACAAGCCTAAGTGGGTCTGACAGTGAGACTGAGGGGAAGCAACGCAGCTCAGACTCTTTTGATGATGCATTCAAAGCAGACTCTCTTGTGGAGGGAACTTCTTCTCGCTATTCCATGTATAACAGCGTGTCCCAGAAGCTTATGGTATGTCAGGGGTTGGGTTGGGTTGTGTTGCGTTTCTGAAGCTCTACTAGCAGAGTGAGAGAAGGGAAATTGTGTTGGTATGAGAAGAAGCAAAGTGAGGGCATGAGTTTTTCCTCTGCTTTAGTTTAGTAGAGAGCTGCTATAGTTTAGTAGAGAGAGTGTGACCCCTTCTTGATAGAAGTATCACATTTGAATCATCCATGGGAAGTGGCTGCTGACGCCTGCTTCTCCTGTCCTGTCCAGAGCTGAGTTCTTGTGAGCATATGTGAACACATGAATGTGTGTCTGTGGATAAAGAGGCTTCATGCTGAGATTTTTTTCCCTAGTGAGTGAGCTCAATAGAAATGACTAAAATCCTGCTCACTCCTAGGTACCTAAAATAAATGGGAGTAGTAGTCTTCTGTATTACTTCCAAAAGAGGGCCTAGTTTTCCTTAATAACTTCAGCACCCGCATTGGTATACCACAAGAAGGAAGGTGAAAAGGAAGATCTGCTACTTTCCTTATGAGACTTCAGTGTATGTGCAAAGGTTAGGGAAATCCAAGTTTGTCTTCTGTCTAGCTTCAAGAATATTATAGTTGACCTCTCCATTTTCTGTTGGATTCATTTAAGAATGAGAACTGCCACTTCTGAAGTCATAGTCAGGATTCTGGGTTGGGGCCAAAAACTTCGGGGAAGTGGAAGATGGGGAAGTTTGTGACTGAGTCAGACTCTTTGACCTGGGGAAAGATTTGTGGCTACTGTAGGAATTTCATCCAGCTCCTGAGCTGGTAATGCCCCTTCCATATGGAATATAGACCTTCTAGGGTAAATCAGATCTTCTTAGGATTGGAGTTCTTTTATTAGACAAGGGTGTGTGGGTTTTGGGATTCGGGTCTCTGGTTTGGGGGGTATGTAACTGGGCTCAGTAACTCTAGAGTTTAATGTAAGCTTTTTAGTTAGGTGTGACATTTAAAAAAATGTTTCTGTCCAGAGTCTTATAGTATCTCCCATACCTCAGTTTTACATGAAGTGATTTTTTCAGTTAATCTCTTGATTAAGTGGGCTCCTACAAGCCCTCATTGTCCTTGCCTAGTAAGGCCGTTTGACTGGTTAAAGGGTAAGGTTTAGAAGTTGCCGCTTGAAGCGGTTCCATTTTAAATTATGTTCTCTTTATCAACTTTACTCTGGATCTACTTCTCACCTAATCAGACAAATTAGCTGGAAGGGTAGTTGTGCAAATGTCCAGTGAGATTCATTATATACTCTTGGTGCCTTTAATTACAGCTATGAGGTCCCTTCTCTTTTATCCAACTTATAGTTGCCCTAGAGTTTCACCTCCAGAATAGACAGCCACTGGGCCCACAGTTAAACTGCAGTTATTTATTTATGCTTCTTTTCATTAGGCTAGAAGGAAAACCTTAGGCCTTACTCGTTTATATTTCTCAGGGTTTAACACGTCTGACACATGATAAGGGCTAAATAAAAGTCTGTTTATTTATATAAATGCACCATTACTTCTCTTTTTCAGGCCAAGATGGGCTTCAAGGAAGGTGAAGGATTGGGTAAATACAGCCAGGGTCGGAAAGACATCGTTGAGGCCTCTAATCAGAAAGGTCGACGAGGCTTGGGTCTGACGCTGCAGGGCTTTGACCAAGAGCTGAATGTGGACTGGCGAGCTGAGCCAGAGGTAACTGATATGGAGAGGAGGAGACAGGAAAGCCATTTATGGCTCTATGAAGCCATATTAACATTAACAAACTAGAAGTCTCCAGAGACAGTATGATCAGGGTGGTTAGTGGAGATTGGAACTAGTTTCTTATGTGGAAGATACTGGGGGTGTCCAAAATGGAAAACAGGAGTCTGGGGGAGATATGGTGGGATGTGGATTTGTTTCCTGTTGCTTCATATAGGACTGTCTAAGACCAGTGGGTATAAGATGCAAGAAGGCAGGGCTTCCCTGGTGGTGCAGTGGTTGAGAGTCCGCCTGCCGATGCAGGGGACATGGGTTCGTGCCCTGGTCTGGGAAGATCCCACATGCCGTGGAGCGGCTGGGCCCGTGAGCCATGGCCGCTGAGCCTGCGCGTCCGGAGCCTGTGCTCCACAGCGGGAGAGGCCACACAGTGAGAGGCCTGCGTACCGCAAAAAAAAAAAAAAAAAAGATGCAAGAAGGCAGAGTGTGTCTCCACATAGAACTTTAATAAATATATACAGCTTTCCACCAGTGACGGAGGTGCCTAATGAGGTAGTGAGCTCCCTTTGCTGAAAGGATTCAAATGGGGCCAAATGAGGACCTACTCTCCCATTGTGTGAATGACTGGATTAGGTGCCCTCCAAGGTCCTTGCACCTCCACAGGTTTATGACATCTCGGTATTAAATAGGTGTTTGTTTATGCCATATAGCTTTTCTGTTGTGGGTTTAGTCTGCTTATCTCCTTGGGCACGAGTTTGCTGAATACCAAAGGAGGCTCTATCCCTTTTCATGACACAGGTAATGTTGAGATTTTATTTTTATTTATTTATTTATGCCCTACCTTATTCCACAGAGGATTTGAAGTAGGTATAATAAAAGCACCTAAAAATAATGGTAAAATATTACCATTATAGAGTTGAAACTAGAGAAAATAGAGCACAGATATCTAGCCTTCCACATAGTTGCTGTAGTTGAGCTTCAGATGTGGGTCTGAACTCTGGAAAATTGATATTTTATTTGTCTCCTGAACTGATGTTCCAGTTCAGGAAAGAAGTCCTGGGAACCTGTGCATGATAAAAGCCTAGTAAGGTGTCAGAGTAAGATGCTGATAAGCCAGGAGCTAATGGGTTCTGGGGCTGGTCCTGCTGTGCTGCCTTGTAGTTATGAGGAGACGAGACAGGCAGAATAGGGCAAATATTTGTAACTGGGGCTAGATGTAGGTTTTTACTTCAGACATACTTGGTGCTTTCCATGTCCTCATTTGTGTGAAAACAAGTGAAGAGTCCCTATCCTCTCAATGGGGCAGAATTAGAACTAACTTTGCAAACTTAGAATCTGAAATTTGCTCATAAAATCTGTTTTTAATGTAGACAGACTATTGGGAAAAAAGAATTTTTTTTTTTGTGGCCATGTCGCACGGCTTGCAGGATCTTAGTTCCCCTGACCAGAGATTGAACCTGGGCCGTGGCAGTGAAAGTACTGAGTACTAACCACTGGACCACCAGGGAATTCCATGAAAAATTTCTTCGAGGCAAAGCTGTCCTAATTATCATTTACCATAATTTACTTTTGCTCTTAAAAAAGATGTCCTGTCTTTTGGATAAGAATTTGGCTCAACTGTTAGTTGGTGGCCACTTCTTTAAGGTAGATGAGTCTGGGCAGCCTGAGGTGAACGTCCAGTTCCTGGAGTCACCACACGGAGAGTGCTCAGTGGCCACTGCAGCCCAGGAATATGGAGTGCAAGATGTGAAGCTTCAAAGTCCACTTTGTGGGTAGCCTTAATGTTCAGACTTCCATGGGGAGATTGAGTCTGCTTTTCCTCTCCAAAGGGGCATCCAAAGTGTATATGAGCTTCTTTTTAGAGGTTATAATTCACAGCTATTTATGCTTAACGGGGGTGGATTTGACCAGGGGGAGAAACCATGATTCACTGCTAGATTCATCGACAAAATTTTCAGTAATTTTTCTTTTAAACTTTTTCTCTGTTAAGTGTGGTTGGCTTGCCCTCAAGACCTTGCATTGTGATACCATTTTATGCCTTTCAGAGCATGTAATATTGCCTTTAATCTCATCGCTTCAATTCACAGTGGTGAATCTCTTCTCCACACTTGCTTGGAGGGAATGTGTGGAGCTGCCAATGCAGGTTAGCCACCTGTTTAGGTTTTATAATCCATGTCTTTCTAGCCCAGTGAACTTAGTTCTGGCTGCATGTTAGAATCACCTGGAGACTTCTAAAAACATACTTATACCCAGTCCCCACTTCAGACCAATAGAATCATATACTCTGAGGGTGAGGCCCAGGCATCAGTACTTTTTAAAAGGTCTGCAGATGATCCTAATGTATAGCCAGGATGAAAACCACTGTTTTAGCTTGATAAGGAAAGTAATTGAAAAATTAAGAGGAAGCAACATTAGAGATGCCAGTTTCTGCTCTGTCTTGGAATGAAAGGTATCAGGAGGTGAGACTCATTGCACTGAGTCTTCCTGATGTAATTACCTTATCATGGACTTAAATCCTATGTTTACTTCTCTGTGTCCCCACTGCTCTGATTATAGGCCTCTTGAGTTAAGGACCATGTGTTTTTTCTTTTTTTTTTTTGGCCACGTTGCAGGGCATGCGGGATCTTAGTTTCCCAACCAGGGATCAAACCTGTATACCCCCTCCAGTGGAAACGCACAATACTAACCACTGGACTGCCAGGGAAGTCCCAAGGACCATATCTTTTTTTTTTTTTTAACATCTTTATTGGAGTATAATTGCTTTACAATGGTGTGTTAGTTTCTGCTTTATAACAAAGTGAATCAGTTATACATATACACATGTTCCCATATCTCTTCCCTCCTGCATCTCCCTCCCTCCCACCCTCGCTATCCAACCCCTCTAGGTGGTCACAGACCACCTAGCTGATCTCCCTGTGCTATGCGGCTGCTTCCCACTAGCTATCCACTTTACACTTGGTAGTGTATATATGTCCATGCCACTCTCTCACCTCGTCACAGCCTGCCCCTCCCCCTCCCCATATCCTCAAGTCCATGCTCTAGTAGGTCTGTGTCTTTATTCCCATCTTACCCCTAGGTTCTTCATGACCTTTTTTTTTTTCCCTTAGATTCCATATATATGTGTTAGCATACGGTATTTGTTTTTCTCTTTCTGACTTACTTCGCTCTGTATGACAGACTCTAGGTCCAACCACCTCACCCCAAATAACTCAATTTCGTTTCTTTTTATGGCTGAGTAATATTCCATTGTATATATGTGCCACATCTTCTTTATCCATTCATCTGTTGATGGACACTTAGGTTGCTTCCATGTCCTGGTTATTGTAAATAGAGTTGCAATGAACATTTTGGTACATGACTCTTTTTGAATTACGGTTTTCTCAGGGTATATGCCAGTAGTGGGATTGCTGGGTCGTATGGTAGTTTTATTTGTAGTGTTGTTTGTTTTTTAATTAATTTATTTATTTTTGACTGTGTTGGGTCGTCGTTTCCGTGCGAGGGCTTTCTCTAGTTGCGGCAAGCGGGAGCCACTCTTCATCGTGGTGCACGGGCCTCTCACTATCGCGGCCTCTCTTTTTGCGGAGCACAGGCTCCAGATGTGCAGGCTCGGTAGTTGTGGCTCACGGGCCCAGTTGCTCCATGGCATGTGGGATCTTCCCAGATCAGGGCTCGAGCCCATGTCCCCTGCATTGGCAGGCAGATTCTCAACCGCTGAGCCACCAGGGAAGCCCTATTTGTAGTGTTTTAAGAAACCTCCATACTGTTCTGCATAGTGGCTGTATCAATTTGCATTCCCACCAACAGTGCGAGAGTGTTCCCTTTTCTCCACACCCTCTCCAGCATTTATTGTTTGTAGATTTTTTTGATGATGGCCATTCTGTCCGGTATGAGATGATATCTCATTGTAGTTTTGATTTGCATTTCTCTAATGATTAATGATGTTGAGTATTCTTTCATGTGTTGGTTGGCAATCTGTATATCTTCTTTGGAGAAATGTCTATTTAGGTCTTCTGCCCATTTTTGGATTGGGTTCTTTGTTTTTTTGTTATTGAGCTGCTTGTAAATTTTGGAGATTAATCCTTTGTCAGTTGCTTCATGTGCAAATATTTTCTCCCATTCTGAGGGTTATCTTTTGGTCTTGTTTATGGTTTCCTTCGCTGTGCAAAAGCTTTTAAGTTTCATTAGGTCCCATTTGTTTATTTTTGTTTTTATTTCCATTTCTCTAGGAGGTGGGTCAAAAAGGATCTTGCTGTGATTTATGTCATAGAGTGTTCTGCCTATGTTTTCCTCTAAGAGTTTTATAGTGTCTGGCCTTACATTTAGGTCTTTAATCCATTTTGAGTTTATTTTTGTGTGTGATGTTAGGGAGTGTTCTAATTTCATACTTTTACATGTAGCTGTCCAGTTTTCCCAGCACCACTTATTGAAGAGGCTGTCTTTTCTCCACTGTATATTCTTGCCTCCTTTATCAAAGATAAGGTGACCATGTGTGTGTGGGTTTATCTCTGGGCTTTCTATCCTGTTCCATTGATCTATATTTCTGTTTTTAGGACCATATCTTTTAAACTCTGCATTCTGAGCTCTTAGCCCACAGTAGGTATTCATCAAATAATATTGGAACAAATGAAAGAAACTTTGTAAGTTGGGGAAGTTTCTTAGGATTCAATCCAGAATTGGACCCGGCCTTCAGAAGTTAAACTTTAGAATTCTGGCTCTTAGTTCTAATGTCTGACACTGCTAGTGGCCTCAGCTTCCTGGACCCTTTTCACTCTGAGTCCCTCTTGATTGTTTTGGGGAAGCCCTGGTGAGTTGGGGCATAGCCCTGAGGGTCTATCTTACCTGACTTACTTCCCTCTCTTTTGTTTGTAGCCCAGTGCCTGTGAGCAGGTGTCATGGTTCCCAGAATGTACCACTGAAATTCCTGACACTCAGGAAATGAGCGATTGGATGGTTGTGGGAAAGGTAGGATTTCAGGAAAATGTACCCTGAATTCTTGGCACTTATCTCCTGACTTTTCTCCTCCTCAAGTCAGTTGTGTACATCTGTGTACTCACAGTTTAAGAAAAATGTGAATCTGAGCATTCTGCGTCAAGAGGGTGTGTCAGGGGCTTTACGGATATGCCCCTGTCAGATGAGGCAGACAGGGTTTTTCCTCCTTTAACTTGCAAGGCAGCACGAAATGTATAACTTCTGTCTTCCTCTTGGTTGCTTTTTAGAGTAGCTTATTATACATCTGTATATTCTGGTCACTGCTGGGCACTGTTTCAGGTAGATGAAAAGGCACTATCCCTGTCCTCAGAAAGTATTGAGGGAGTTGTTACGGAGGAAATTTAATTTCCTTCTGGAAAATTATAAGAATAAAGTAGATAGCTATACCAAGTCAGCATGGTCTGGAGAGCAGTTCTCAAAGTGTAGGGACCTCCAGGGATCTCCCTGACCCTTTCACGGGGTCTACCAGGTCAAAGTTATTTTAATAATGATACTGAAAAGTTATTTGCCTTTTTCATTCTCATTCTCTCACAAGTGTCCAGTGGAGTTTTCCAGTGACCATGACATGTGATATCACGACCAATTGAATGCAAATGTGGACAGGAGAATCTAGCTGTTGTGTATTAAGCCAGATATTGAGAGATTTGCAAAATGGAAAACAGGGCCACTCTTCTCAATAAATTTTTTTTTTGGAAATGTAGTTTTTTCTCATAAAAATGTTATTTATGTTAATAAACCATCTTCTTTTAAACTAAATTAGTAAATATTTAAATGTTTTCTCAGTTTTAACTTCTAATATATATACACATATCTCTTATATAAACAAAAGCTCTTTGGGGGGTCCTCAGTGATCTTGAAGAGTGTAAACCTGAGAACGCTAAGTTTGAGCATCACTGATTTAGAGGTAGCCTCACTCAGACATGAAGTTGGACTTGACATCCCCATGAGGCTCCCTCACCCTTGTTTTCTGTGACACTACCAGGTCAGTGCCTGGTATCCTGCCTTTGTACTCATCACAGAGCAGGAGGCTTCCTGGTTGAGGGAAAGGCTTCTGTCATTTGGGGCATTCCCCATCCTTCTGCCTCCACACTCTAGGGACAGACAGCTTGGATGTCTCCTTCCTGTTTGCTTTTCTCAGCCTCAGCATTCATGAGTCTTGTATGCATATGGTGCTGTAGTCAGAGTACCCACGGGGCTGCTTCATCTCACAGCCATCTGGACTAGAGCCAGAGGGATTTAGGATTTTCTTTTTCCCGCCCCTCAGGGATTGATGTTCTTTGGCCCCTTTTGCTCTACTCACTCAGAACCCTAGTTTCTCCATCCATCCCCCCAAATACAGTTGCTTGTGGTCATTATTGATTGTTTTCTTCTCCCTGTAGAGAAAGATGATTATTGAAGATGAAACAGAGTTTTGTGGGGAAGAGCTGCTTCACAGTGTGTTGCAATGTAAGGTAAGGACTCGTGGCTAGAGCTGGAGTTGAAGATTTTGTGTGAGGGGTTGTGCTGGGCTTTTCTTGTTCTTTTGAGTCAGTTGTGGGGAGGCTGAAGTTTAGCTAAGATTTTTCCTTGAGATCAGATAGGTAGCTTGGTACATTTCTGTGAGGTGTCCTTTTTCCTGGTGGCTCTCCTGCCCTGTAGTGTTGTGCTATCCCTGTGATCAGTAGCCAGGAAAGGAACCACTTAATTTCAGTGGGTCGGTTCATTGTAATCCTGAAGGGGGCCTGACATAGTGAAAGGTTCAGAATCATTGTGTAGCATCAGATAGAGCTGAATTCAAATCCTAGTTTAGCAGCTTTTTTTTTTTTTCCTGTGTGACCTTGGGCCACTTGCTTTAGCTTCTCTGAGTTTGAGTTTCCTCACCTATAAATTGGGGAGAAAATACTCACTTCCCAGTGTTGTTGTAAAAATTAAAAGAAGTAGCTGGTGTTACCCTCCCCTTGATGTCTTTTGGCCTGTCTTTGGGTCAGGAAGTGCATTGCCTGGGGCAGAATGGGCCAAGGAAACTCTGAGGAAGAAATGGGTTGGAGAAGAAGCAAGGCCTCAGACTAGCTTCACAGAGCTTATTTTTCTGGCAGGCAGAGTGTTGGGAATATCCTTAAGGTGACTGGAACTCAGGTAAGGTGAGGCTTTCTTTTTTCAGAGAGAATATTAGAAAACAGAGAAGGGTTCCCTCCTGTGTGGTAGGTGCCCTCAGAAAACTCTGGTCTTGGTTTGTCTACCCTGTCTCTGGGTACCCTTCATATCAGAACTCTGGTCCCTTGGGAAGTTGCTGCTGGGGTGGAGAAGCAGATTTGTTATGAGGATTACCAGTGCCAGGAGGTGACTCCGTGCCATTTATTAACCACTTAACCATGTGCCAGGCACATGCTTACTTCCCTTTTATTTTGTACCATTTTACAGGTGAGGTAGTTGAGGGTCAGTGATTGAGTGACTAGTCTAGGGTCACACATCTGGTCATTTCAGAACTGGGATACGGCAGGAGCCTAGCTCTTCAGAGGGCTGTGAATCAGGCCCGTCAAGCTCATTAAGACACCTGTTTCATCCCAAAGTGTGATGCTCACCTTCAGGTTCTGATTCTCTCTGGGCAGAATGTGTTTGATGTCCTGGATGGGGAGGAGATGCGGCGAGCTCGGACCCGGGCCAATCCCTACGAGATGATCCGAGGAGTCTTCTTCCTAAACAGGTTTGCTGACATTTCCTTCCCCCTCACCCCGATGTACACTGCTCTACCTTTTCATTTGAGCCTTAGCTCTCCATATGTCTGGTACTGAGGCACACTTTTCTGTCTTGCTTTGTTGCAGGGCGGCAATGAAGATGGCTAACATGGATTTTGTGTTTGATCGCATGTTTACAAATCCGAGGGACTCTTATGGGGTGAGAACAAGATTTTGCTTCTGAATTCATAGTGCCAAATGAGCTTGAGCTTCAGAAATTGCCATTTGTGCAGTGCTAGGAGAGTATTCCTGCTAGGTGATAGAGATGTATTTTGTGAAAGAGATATATTTTGCTTTGAGCTCTTCAGGTAGGGTTCCACAGTGCTTCCCTGTGGTCCCAGGAGTGCCCCAGTAAGCAGTTGTCTCTAGGGCTTCAGGCCCTGAGTCCCACCCCCCAACTCTGCAGACCCTGCTGCTCACTCTGAGTGGAGGCAGCAGGGCTTGCAGGGGTGGAGAAGGGGCATTCCTGACAAAATCAGCAGCTGTGCATCTATAGGCCTAGGGAGCAGGGAGATGAGGCCATGAGCTAGAACACAGGCCTCCCTCCTGCATTCATTAAACGTGTATTTATCAAAACCCCTACATTGTGCCAGGCACAGTACCAGGAATATAATTTTGAAGGAGATAGATGTGACCCCTTTCCCTGTGGTGCTTGTGTTCTGGAAATTCTGGTGGACTTGAGAGCTGATAAGGGTACAGCGTTGGGGGTTTGTAAAGCCTTTCTGTGCTCATTGATGTGTGGAGGCCAGTTGCCACCAAGGAGCTTTCCCCTGCTTTCTTCCTACCATGGATGAGGTAGAGCCTGAGTACAGTCAGCCCTCCGTGTCTGTAGGTTCTGCATCCACCAATACAGAGGGCCGACTGTACACTGCCATTTTATATAAAGGACTTGAGCATCTGCAGATTTTGGTGGCTGCAGGGGTCCTGAAACCAATCCCCTGCAGACACTGCGGGATGACTGTATACAGTCCTTACAGTGAGTGTTCCAAATTGAAACTTGTGACATCATCTGATTTGGTTGCTGTTTCTGATATGAGAGGGCAGTACTCTGGGAAACGTTTGAGTGTTGAATGAAATGTGGGTATCTGGGTTCTTTCACTGGTCTATTTAAAATCAATATTGTGTCTGAAGACCTAGACTGTGTTCAGTGAGGGTTGAGGGCGGGCATGGAGTGCAGCACTTAGTCGCAGGTGGTGTCACTTAGGTTCATACCTTCTTTGTGTCTCAGCTGCCTCATCTCTGAAATTAGCCCTACTAACCTGCCAGAGGGCTGGGGTAGGACCAAAAGACTCTGAAGATTTGTTCCAGCTCTAAAATCTGTGATTTCAAACATGGCCCCTTTCCCTTTCTGCCTCTCTGAACAAGCTTTATGTGGGATCATAATTACCAGTCTTTGGCCCTTCTCAAGAAGTGGTAGAGCAAAATGATTTTCTACTTTGCTACATGTCATTTTTCTGAACACAGACCCTCCATAATGATAGAGAAAGAAAAAAGGAAATTTCATTCTAACATTCCCTTCAGGGTTTCAAAGCATTTTTACCCAGTCCTAGAAAGTTAGTTCTCTCTGACAGTGAAGGGGCCAGGAGCCAGCTGTTCCCAAACCTGTTTCTGCTTCACTCACCCTCCTTCTACTAGGCCCCGATTATCCACTGCTTAAAGAAACTTGTTTTCCAAGTTCTTTAATGTTTCGGCTTCACCCTGACTACTTCTTCAGTGCTGGCGAAACTGGTAGGTGGACCCCTCTAGTCTTTAGTTATTTTTCTCTCCCAGGTCTCCCTCCCCATTTTACAGTACCAGCAAGCTGCACTAAAGGGCTCTTGGAATTAGCATCTTGAGAAAATTCGGTTAATATAATGTTGATTTAATTTTTTGAGCTCCAAATGATTTCTTTTAAACCCCTGCCTGGCAAAGGAACTCTGTCAAGCGGCTGGGAAGTCACAGCATCACTTTGGGCTTTTGAATGTTAAACGCCTCCAGCAGCTGGTATCTGGTTATTTTCTTTCGCTGTCAGGAAAATGAAGTAGGCATCAGGGTTGTCCCATTGAGGTCGAGGGTGGAGATATTAGTTACATAGGAAAAGGCAGCCGTGTTTGTGATGCTTCAGGCAGCTTCTTGACTTGAATTGATTGATAGTGGCCATGGAGAATTGCCCTTTCAGAGATGTTCTTCTGCACTACACTATAAAAAGTGATTTCTCTTCAGCTCCTAGTGTTTTCTTCTCTCTTTTCACCTCTGTTTTCCCCCAAGGACCAGAGTGACAGCCAAGCCCGGCAGGCTTGGTGTGTTTTTCAGGCGAGACACTCTAGAGCACTCCCAGCAGAGCTGGGAGTGGTGGAAGCCCCAGGCACATGCCCAGGTTGGCTAGGTTCTCAGTGGCTCTTGCATCAGGCAAATTACAGAATAAGAGTGTGGAGAACTTGAAGCTTGGGAAAGTGTGAGGAGGTTGGAGGTGGGAAGCCAGAGGGAGGGTCTCTGAGGTTTTTCAGTGTGTTTCTGCTTCTGCAGGTTGTGGAAAAAGGAGAAAAGAGGCTAGGGTAGGGAAATAAAGAAATCATAAACAAGAATTGGAAGGGACAAGGGAAAGAAGGGAATTTAGATTGTTTGGGTATATGGAAGCATATTATAAACCAAAACGTTATGTGAGGGACTTGTGTGCTTGGGGTTATTGTTGAGGTAAGAAAACATTGGCTGTGAAGCGTAACAGGAGACAAAAACTGAATGTAGATCTTTAAGTTTCAGTGCTGTCTTAGAAGAAATTAGACAGCACTTACAAAGTGCCCACTGCATGTGGAGCACAGTGCTAGGCATTGCAAAGACGGAAGGATGGAAGGGACCAGAGTTTTGACTCTAAGGAGGTTGATCTAGTTGAATATAATGTTATCTTACATTTGTTTAGTATTGTACAGTTTCTAAAGGTCTTTGACATATGGTACTTCATTTAACCCTCTAATAGCCTTAAAAAATAATCTGCATTAGTCCCAGTTTACAGTTGAGGAAGCTCGAGCTTAAAGACATAAGTTACGGACTTGCCTTTGACTGCACAGCCAGTAAATGGCAGAGGTGAGAATCCCAGATGTCCTTTCTATGAAAGGACCTTCTGGCTGTGGCCTGTGAGGGTATGACACATCTTGAAATCACAGAACAGATCATATTTATGCCCTCTTCTTGAAGGTGAGATGCTTTCATTGATTCATTCCCCTTCCTTCTCCCAGTCTTCCTTTGGGCCATCTGCTTACCCAGAGAGACTGGAGCCTGGGGCTAGGACATGGCCAGTGGTGAGGAACAATGTTTTCACTCTTTCTAGCATGTGCAAGCCTTAAAATTGTGACCCCTGCCTCACTACCACGTTGCAGCCTGGGAAGTGCCGCGTAATATTCTCGGCAAATGCCATTAGGTCTTTCTTTGTGTGTGCAAATGAATATAATCCAAAAATATGAAAACTGATGGCTCAGGAACAAAAAGTATGCTAGGGTGGAGTGGCAGGGGTAGGGGAGAAAGAACTGATATATCCCAGCATGCTGAATGGGCTTGTCACAGGATGATGAAGTTTATTTTTAGCTAAAGTCTTTCTCCTGAGACTTTTCCACCGTTTTGATAAAGGTAGATAACCATCATCAGAGGCAAGGCCCTTGTCACCTAGAAAGTGACTGGATTGTGAGCATCAGTATTTCCATTTCTTTCTTATAACTGTTTCCCCTGGAGCTTTCTGATCTTTATCTAGCAGTTAACAGAGCTCTGGACAAGCACCCAGCCATGCCAAACCTGTAGAGAGAGAAGGCTGAGCTGCCTTAGCCCCTTTCTGCTGGATGTTCATGAGGGTCCCCTGCAGTCACCCCCTCCAGAACTCAACCTCTTGTCACCAGTGCAGATGGTTTATCCTCTCTGCTGTGGAGGGTTGGGACAAGTAGAATTCATCATCTAGGGCCCAGGTGTGTAGAAGAGAAGTGTAAACACACAGTCTAGGTCTGCACGCAGCATACATTTTATTTTGTTTATTTATTTGGCCGTGCTGCATGGCTTGCGGGATTAAGTTCCCCGACCAGGGATCGAACCTGGGCCACAGCAGTGAAAACCGGGAATCCTAACCACTAGGCCACCAGGGAACTCCCAACATTTTAGATTAAGAGTTAAAGCCACTCAAGTGGCCAAAACTATAATCCAATAAAAATACAAATGATTATTGTAATTTAGTTATTCCTTAGGTGGGTGGGTGCTCTGATGGCTGCCCGGAAGCTGCACACCATTGTCTCCTGTTCTCTCTACCTTGTCAGCTCCCAGCTATGCACCACCCAGGCCGTGGCTAGCAGAGGAGCAAAGGCAGGAGAGGGAGGGGGTGCTAAAAAGGAAGAGACTCAATGCACTGTGGTATCTTGGATGGGGTCATGGAACAGAACAAGGGCTCTAGTGAGATCGGAATCAAGTCTGGACTTTAGTTAATAGTAATGTACCTGTGTCAGTTTCTTAATTTTGACAAATGACAATGTAAGATGTTAATAAAACTGGGTGAAGGGTATATGCGAACTTTATTCTTGCACCTTATCTATAAATCTAAAATTATTCCATGATAAAAAGTTAATTGGAAAAAAAAGGGACAGCCTCAGAGGTAGGGGAGAAGGGAAGCAGAGGCTATGATCTGGAAAGATAGGCCCTGTGGCTGAGAGGGGGTGATGTGAGAGCCCCTCAGACTTTGGTTGGACAGGAAGGCCTGCATCTAATGGTCAGGCTGATGGGATTCTGATTTAGCTTTGCTGCGGACTGTCTGTGAACAAGTCGCTTTGTGTCTTGGGGTCTCTTTTTCCCTATCTGTAATGTGGGGTTAGAATATTCTGCTCAGTGGGACTTTTGTAAGGCAGGATATGATGCTGAGAAATAATGCTGAGGAAAAGATGCTGAGAAATAAAAAATGCACACTTAGATGCCCATTAAGATGTTTTTATTAGGAGTCTGAGCTAGGCCTGGTGGGTTGAAAGGCATCAGGGGTGTTTGAGGTGGGGATGGGCAAAAACTTTGGAGGGCAATGATCACAGAGGACACATTTCTGGGCGCTTGTGGCTCTGGCCACAGGAACTCTGCATTGTGCTTGCTGAAAGGCTTATTTTACTCCCCCTGCCTTCTCTTTCCTGCTCCCCATTTAGCCATCTTTTTTCCCTTCCTCCCCTGACTTCCACTTGCCTTTGCAGAAACCACTGGTGAAGGACCGGGAAGCTGAGCTTCTATACTTTGCTGACGTCTGTGCAGGCCCAGGTGGCTTCTCGGAGTATGTGCTGTGGAGGAAGAAGTGGCACGCAAAGGGCTTTGGAATGACTCTGAAGGGTCCTAACGATTTTAAGCTGGAAGACTTCTACTCGGCCTCCAGTGAGCTCTTCGAACCCTACTACGGTAGGGATGTGGAGGAGGGTAGCAGGGGCTATGAGAGGCAGTTCTCTTTGGAGACTTTAGGTCAGAAGTAGTTATTATCCACTTGCCATGTTTTCTTTCCCAGGTCTCTGAGTCTGGGGTTCCCAGCCAATGTCATGAAGGTCTCGGTTCCCTCTAGACTGTCCCTTTTTACCCCAGGCCTGTGGGTACAGGTTAAATACTCCACTAAGCAAACTCTCACCAGAGCCATATTAATTCCTCCTTTCTTCTCTTGTGGTGACAGGAGATAATGAAACTGCCTGATCTCCGGCTGAGAACTGGCAGGGTTATTAACACATACAAACCCACACCCATCTCCAGCCAGCTCAGCAGCCCTCCAGCAGTTCCCTCCACTCTGGCTCGCTTTTTGTGATTTGGCAGCAAATCCTAAGTCCTTTGTTAACAGTTCTTATTAAGAAATTGATATTGGTTCCTAAATGTAGGTGCTTTAAACACAACTTTGATCTTGAGTATGAAGACCTTCTGTTTCAGTTGATGACTCTTGGCTGGTCAGCTCCTTCTGAACTCTGCTTTATTATAGCAGGGCACTGTTTTTGCCTCCTGTCCATCACTGCAAGGCAGCCTTGTATGATGGGTCCTTCAGTGAGTTGCTCCTCACAGGGGCTTTTCTCCTGGGCCTCGAGGTACACCTGGTACCTGTGTTCACAGCCCCAGAGAGCTTGTGTCCCAGCTCCAGGGATGCACAGGGCATATGAGCTAAATGTGAATCTTGTGTCTTGTCAGGTGAGGGTGGGATCGATGGAGATGGAGACATCACCCGCCCAGAGAACATCACTGCTTTTCGGAATTTTGTCCTGGATAACACAGATCGCAAGGGTGTCCACTTTCTGATGGCTGATGGGGTAGGTGACCTGCTCTTCATAGGGTGATGCTTCAGGGACTTATCATGTTAGAGGCTTGAAAATTGGTTTTGTTTGTTTTGATTTGGTCCTTTAGCTGCCCTGGAAGGGCAGATAGTAGGGATGTGTGATGTATGTTTTTATTCTTTTCGTGCATCTTTTCAGTGGTAACTTTGTCAAGGCTGTGATGTTGTGGGCATCTTTGCTTGGAGCAAGTGGACCTTCTCAGCTCACTTCTTCAAAGGGCCTTGGCTGGCTATGAGACATGGTGAGAGGAGGGCCATGACTAAGATGAGCTAGGCAGAGCTGACCGGGAAGAACATTCCCATCATTTGTCACCTGGGTGCTGCTCCTGGTAGAGGCTGTCTACACATGGCCGCTCCTAAGCCTCTGGATGGGCTAATAGGTGACCGTATAACCGAAGGCAGCAGCTCAAAGGAGTCCTCCGGGACTCCACAGGAGGCTCGGTCAATCACTGGGCTACAGTGAATATTCACGTCGCCTGTTTCTTGGGCAGGTATTTGATGTATAGAGGCAAGTCCCCTGCAGCTTTCTCACCTAGTAATCTGATGCTGCAGGTAGTCTTTTCTGGAATGAGCCACAAATTAGTGTAGAGGAGGGTCAGAGAAGTCACAGTTGCACCAGGGTCACATGGCCAGAGTTGAGAAGAGCCTCTGGAGCCCCTTGGGTAGCCTTTCAAGCAGTAGCCCTGTGGAGAGGTGAAGAAATGTTTAGGATATCAGCACAGGATCTGAACATGCACCTCGCTCACCAAAGCTTTGTGCACAGCAGGCGACAACAGATAGACAGGCTTGGGTGGAGGGGAGGGAGGGGCTGCTTCACCTGTGCTTGAGGGATCTGATAGTGCTTGGGAGGCAGGCAGCCTTGCAGTTTGTCAGCCAGAGTGGCAAACTCAAGGATTGTCCTTCTGGCTTAGGCAGCTTAGACTGGTGACCTGTGTGGCTGATTTATTTGTTTGTCTGTTTCCCCTATAAACAGACATGCATTTTAAGAAGCATCTGTAAATCTGGAAGACGTTGCTAAACATTTTTGATTCTGGAGACCTGGCCAGGCTGGGCCCAGCTTAATGGAGGCCAGCCTCTTTACTTTTCTTAATTATTGTGATGAAAAACACATAATGCAAAATTTACCATTGCAACCGTTTTTAAGTTTACAGTTCAGTAGTGTTAAGTATATTCACACTATTGTGAGACAGATCTCCAAAACTTTTTCATTTTGCAAAATTGAAACTCTGTACCCATTAAACAACAACTCCCCTCTCTTCCTATCACAGCCCCTGGCCTCCTTCACTTCTGTGTGAGCATGGCTGTCTGCTCCCTGCTGGGATCTCACAGAGAGGGAGACCACTCCAAGAATAGCAGTGTACATTCTTTGAACAAACACCCTGGCCAGAGACACTGCCAGCTGGAGGGAGAGGCTTCATGGTCTTGGGACAGGAAAGGGGGTTTTGTGAATAAATCCTTGGTCTGCAGAGAAAGAGATTACTGTGACTGTCAGAGTTATGCTAACTTTTCTCCTGTCACCAGATTGGGGCCTGTTCGGTGGTCAGCCCACAACTGAGCAAACCCATTTGCAGAGTTTCAGGCCACATGTACTCCCTGGATCTCACTGGATTCACCAGGGCATTTAGTTTCCTATCTTGTAGTTGGCCTGTGACTAGCGTATTTTGACTCTGTTCTGCCATACTCTTCCCTTGGATTCCCACGTGAGTTTTAAAATTTTCTGGACCATCTCCTTGGAGGAGCAGACTTGGTTCCATCCCCGGGAGTGATAGAGCAGGAAAACAGCACTGGCTCAGTAGTCAGGCCTGGGTCCCAGGTGCTGTCTTCACCACAGTGAGCCATGTGACCACGCCGAAGAATCTAAACACCGAGCTGTATCTTTATCGGTCAGATGGTGGAGATCAATGAAAACACTTCAAGAAATCTCACAGAAGATGAGGTAGGGGGTACTCTTTTCAGTCCTCATCACTTCTGTTTTCTACCCTGATCCTTGTGCTCTCATTTCAGGGTTTCTCAGTGGAGGGACAGGAGAACCTGCAGGAGATCCTCAGCAAACAGCTGCTGCTCTGTCAGTTCCTCATGGCGCTGTCCGTTGTCCGGACAGGTGACACTGCCTCTGCTGTCTCCCCACCCGGACCCACCTCTTAGAGGCCCTGTTGGACAAGAGCATGTATAGGGGTTGACTTGGAAGTTAAAAAACAATCTGCTTATATTAGGTGACAGGTGGCTGAATGAGGAATTTAGGGGAAAAAGTGCCATAGAATCCCCAAAGTCCCCTCTAAAACTGAGTCTTTCCCTTATATTGCCTGTGACTTTAATGGACCCAGCTGCTGGGTCCCTGACTTCGTCATACTCCCTGAGACTGCCTTACCCACCTTGTGGAATGGAAGCTGCTGACTGCTACTGGTGTTTTCTCTCTCATCTAGGAGGCCACTTCATCTGTAAAACCTTTGACCTCTTCACACCTTTCAGTGTGGGGCTCATCTACCTGCTGTACTGCTGCTTTGAACGAGTATGTCTCTTTAAGCCGATCACCAGCCGTCCTGCCAACTCAGAGAGGTGAGACTTTCCTGTCCATTTTAATCAGACTAGTTGGCTAAATGTCAGAACAGCAAATCCTGGTGCATCTCTGGCATGACCACTCAAGCTACATTAAAAACCTTGACTTAAAAAAAGTGATTGGAGCCAAGAGGAGTCAGGATTTGGATTTTAATGGTTCTTCAATGTACCCGTCAGCCTCTGCCTCCTTTTCCACAAACCTTATTCACCACACTTACGTGGGCAACCCTTGGCTTGGCCCGGGAGGGAGAAGGAGACCAATAGAACGGTCACCTGGAGGGACTAAGTGGGCCACTAGCCAGAGTCACTGTTGGTGTCCCAGGTGGGACACAGTGTCCATACACGATGTGAGAGAAGATGTGGCCAATCCGAATTTCTAAGTGGCTTGTTAAAAACACAGATTTCTGGGCCCTGTCCCTGGAGAGTCTGATTGTCTTTAACTTAACAGACTTCCCAGGTGACGATGATGCAGCCAACCTGGCACAGGGCAGTTGGGAACCACAGCCATAGAGAGTAGAAATACAGCCCAACATAAAAAGAAAGGATTTGAGGTGAACTTTGCAACACACAGACTGTGCTGTTCTTTGTGCATAGACAAGAGCTTCACGACTCAGCAAGGGGATTGGGGAAGGGAAAAGTGAGGGAAGCCCTTGCTCAGTGGAGTGACAGGGTATCTCCTGCCAGGTATGTGGTGTGCAAGGGCCTGAAGGTGGGCATCGATGACGTGCGGGATTACCTCTTCTCAGTCAATATTAAACTCAACCAGCTGCGGAACACCGATTCCGACGTCAACCTTGTGGTCCCCTTGGAGGTGATCAAGGGAGACCATGAATTTACTGACTACGTGATACGGTCCAATGAAAGGTAAGCAAACCAATGTGTTTTTTTTTCTTTGTTTCTTCTTTTTTTGCTGGCACCACTGGGCTATCAGGAAAGACCAGAGAATGAAGGACTGAATGACCAGCTCTTTGTATCACTTTGTTAATTTTGAAAAATTGGTAACTGGGATTGGTCTGCTTATTCCAGGGCTCCCTGGGACTTTGGGTACCTTGAGGACTTTCATCCTGCTCCCATGCCCTGCCACAAGGGTGGCCAGTGGGAGCCTGGCTGGCATACCCCTGCCCATGGGAGCCTGAGTATGATAGTGAAAGCTGACAGAGAGCAGACTTGTTCTGTGTCCTCAGAGGAAGGAGTAATTTCCCTTTAATTGCTTCCATTTGTAAAATGCCATCATAGTTTGTTGCCCTGTGAAGTCCCCTGGTTGGAAGCAAGAGACGGCTGGAAAGCAAGTATATAACATGCTTTGGAAATTTCTGTTACCAAAGCTTTTGCCAGTCCATGAGTTCCCCAAATAGGCCATGTGAATGCTGGTTTTTGTTTTTTTTTTAACCTTCATTAATTGTTTTCCCCCTTCCCCGTTAGTGGTGATAATTTAAAGTTGTGACAGTTGGCTCAGTTTGCTAAGTGGGCAAGCCTTATTGAACAGTTTTCTAGATAGGCTGGAGAGTTGTATAGTGGCAATGAATCAATAGAAGTGCTTTCTTAGGGGAGCCAAACAGGTGTTGTAAAGGTCATTTCTAAGAGTACAATCCCAAGTCTCCCAGAGAAGTTCCTTCCATGTCCTGGCTATTGTAAATAGAGCTGCAGTGAACATTGTGGTACATGATTCTTTTTGAATTATGGTTTTCTCAGGGTATATGCCCAGTAGGGGGATTGCTGGGTCATATGATAGTTCTATTTTTAGTTTTTAAAGGAACCTCCATACTGTTCTCCATAGTGGCTGTATCAATTTACATTCCCACCAACAGTGCAAGAGGGTTCCCTTTTCTCCACACCCTCTCCAGCTTTTATTGTTTGTAGATTTTTTGATTATGGACATTCTGACTGGTGTGAGGTGATACCTCATCGTAGTTTTGATTTGCATTTCTCTAATGATTAGTGATGTTGAGCATTCTTTCATGTGTTTGTTGGCAATCTGTATATCTTCTTTGGAGAAACGTCTATTTAGGTCTTCTGCCCATTTTTGGATTGGGTTGTTTGTTTTTTTGATATTGATCTGCATGAGCTGCTTGTAAATTTTGGAGATTAATCCTTTGTCAGTTGCTTCATTTGCAAATATTTTCTCCTGTTCTGAGGGTTGTCTTTTCATCTTGTTTATGGTTTCCTTTGCTGTGCAGAAGCTTTTAAGTTTCATTAGGTCCCATTTGTTTATTTTTTTTCTTATTTCCATTTCTCTAGGGGGTGGGTCAAAAAGGACCTTGCTGTGATTTATGTCATAGAGTGTTCTGCCTATGTTTTCCTCTAAGAGTTTTATAGTGTCTGGCCTTACATTTAGGTCTTTAATCCATTTTGAGTTTATTTTTGTGTATGGTGTTAGAGAATGTTCTAATTTCATTCTTTTACATGTAGCTGTCCAGTTTTCCCAGCACCACTTATTGAAGAGGCTGTCTTTTGTCCATTGTATGTTCTTGCCTCCCTTATCAAAAATAAGGTGACCATATGTGCGTGGGTTTATCTCTGGGCTTTCTAGCCTGTTCCATTGATCTATATTTCTGTTTTTGTGCCAGTACCATACTGTCTTTTTTTTGTTTGTTTTTTAAATTTGTTTTTGGCTGTGTTGGGTCTTCGTTGCTACGCACAGGCTTTCTCTGGTTTCAGCAAGCGGGAGCTACTCTTCATTGCCGTGCGCGGGCTTCTCATTGCGGTGGCTTCTCTTGTTGTGGAGCACGGGCTCTAGGCACGCGGGCTTCAGTAGTTGCAGCACGTGGGCTCAGTACTTGTGGCTGTGGCCTCTAGAGCACAGGCTCAGTAGTTGTGGCGCACAGGCTTAGTTGCTCCGCAGCATGTGGGATCTTCCCGGACCAGGGCTCAAACCTGTGTCCCCTGCATTGGGAGGCAGATTCCTAACCACTGTGCTACGAGGGAAGTCCCATACTGTCTTGATTACTGTAGCTTTGTAGTACAATCTGAAGTCCAGGAGCCTGATTCCTCCAGCTCTGTTTTTCTTTCTCAAGATTGCTTTGGCTATTCGGGGTCTTTTGTGTTTCCATACAAATTGTGAAATTTTTTGTTCTAGTTCTGTGAAAAATGCCATTAGTAGTTTGATAGGGATTGCATTGAATCTGTAGATTGCTTTGGGTAGTATAGTCATTTTCACAATGTTGATTCTTCCAATCCAAGAACATGGTATATCTCTCCACCTGTTTGTATCATCCTTAATTTCTTTCATCAGTGTCTTATAGTTTTCTGCATACAGGTCTTTTGTCTCCTTAGGTAGGTTTATTCCTAGGTATTTTATTCTTTTTGTTGCAGTGGTAAATGGGAGTGTTTCCTTAATTTCTCATTCAGATTTTTCATCATTAATGTATAGGAATACAAGAGATTTCTGTGCATTAATTTTGTATCCTGCTTCTTTACCAAATTCATTGATTAGCTCTAGTAGCCTTCTGGTAGCATCTTTAGGATTCTCTATGTATAGTATCATGTCATCTGCAAACAGTGACAGCTTTACTTCTTCTTTTCCGATTTGGATTCCTTTTATTTCTTTTTCTTCTCCGATTGCTGTGGCTAAATCTTCCAAAACTATGTTGAATAATTGGACTTCTTTTTGTTGAGCCACGCTGGCATCTGATATGGGTGTGTGTGGATGCATGGCAAAACTGGACTTCTCAATGCTCCCAACTGCACAGAGTGTTTAAGCAACCTGTAAATTGATTTGCATCTTTATTAAGTTGTTGGAATTATTTATATATTCTGAATGCAAGTCTGGTGTGTTGTGAATATCTTTCCCCAATCTGTGGTTTGCCTATTCATTTTCTTAATGGTGTCTTTTGATAAGCAGAAGTTAAAAAAATTTTTGAGTCCTTTTTTTTTTTTTTTTTTTTTTTTTGCGGTATGCGGGCCTCTCACTGTTGCGGCCTCTCCTGCTGCGGAGCACAGGCTCCAGACGCGCAGGCTCAGTGGCCATGGCTTACGGGCCTAGCCACTTCGCAGCATGTGGGATCTTCCCGGACCGGGGCACGAACCCGTGTCCCGAACCCATGTCCCCTGCATTGGCAGGCGGACTCTCAACCACTGCGCCACTAGGGAAGCCCTTCCAGAACTTTTTAACCATCCAAAGCAGAAACTCTCTACCTGTGAAACAGTAACTCCCATTCCCCTTATCCCCCATTCCCCTTTCTATCTCTGTGAATTTGCTTATTGCAGGTACCTCATATAAGTGCATTCATACAATAATTGTCGTTTTGTGTCTGGCTATTTCACTTAGCATAATGTTTGCAAGATTGATCATGTTGTAACGTGTCAGGATCTCATTCCTTTTTAAAGGCTAATTAATAATTCATTATATGTACATACCACATTTTGTTTATCCATTCAGCTGATGATGGACATTTGGGTTTTCCCCACATTTTAGCTATTGAGAGTAATACTGCCATGAATATTGGTGTGCAAAGTAACTGTTTGTGTCCCTGCTTTCAGTTTGTCTGGGTATACCTCTGGAAGTGGGATTGCTGCACCATTTTATGTTCTCACCAGCAATGCACCAGGGTTCCAATTTCTTCATATCTTCTCCAACACTTCAGCCATCCTAATGGGTCTGAACTGGTCATTGTAGTTTTGGTTTGCGTTTCCCTAATGAGTAATGATGTTGAGTATGTTTTCATATGCAAATTGGCTGTTTGTATATCTTCTTTGGAGAAATGTCTATTCAAGTCCTTGGCCCATTTTTATTTCTAAAATTTTATTTTTTATTGAAGTATAATTGACTTACGATATCATATTAGTTTTAGGTGTACAACATAGTTATTTGATATTTTTATACATTACAAAATGGTCACTGAAGTCTAGTTACCATCTGTCACCTTAAAAAGTTATTATATTATTTACTATATTCTCTGTGCTGTACATTGCATCTTGTGACTTATTTATTTTATAACTGGAAGTTTGTACCTCTTAATCTCCCTCTCTGATTTCACTCATCCCCCCTCCACTCCCCTCCCTTCTGGCAACCACCAGTTTGTTCTCTGTATCTGTGAGTCTATTTCTGTTCTGTTCTGTTTGTTCATTTTTTTTTAATTCCACATAAGTGAAGTCATACAGTATTTATCTTTCTCTGACTTATTTTACTTAGCATAATACTCTCTAGGTCCATCCATGTTGTTGCAAATGGCAAGATTTCATTCTTTTTTATGGCTGAGTAATATTCCTTTGTGTATATATACCACATCTTCATTCATCTGTTGATGGACACTTAGGTTGCTTCTGTATATTGGCTATTGTAAATAATGCTGCAGTGAACATAGGGGTGCATATATCTTTTTGAATTAGCATTTATGTTTTCTTCAGAAAAATAGCCAGAGTGGAATTGCTAGATCATGTGGTAGTTCTATCTTTAATTTTTTGAGGAGCCTCCATACTGCTTTCCATAGTGGCTGTACCAATTTACATTCCTACCAATAGTGCACGAATGTTCCTTTTTCTCCATATCCTCGCCAACATTTTTTGTTGTCTTTTTGATAACAGCTATTCTGACGGGGAGGTGATATCTCAGTGTGGTTTTGATTTGCATTTTCTTGATGATTAGTGACGATCTTTTCATGTGTCTCTTGTCCATCTGTATGTCTTCCACAGAAAAATGTCTATTCAGATCCTCTGCCCATTTTTTAATCAGGTGTTTTTTTTTTTAAATTGAAGTATAGTTGATTTACAATGTTGTGTTAGTTTCTAGTGTACAGCAAAGTGATTCAGTTTTATATATATATAAAACGTGTATTATTTTTCAGATTCTTTTCCATTATAGTTTATTATAAGATATTGAATATAGTTCCCTGTGTTATACAGTAGGACCTTGTTGCTTATTTATTTTATATAGTTTATATTTGATAATCCCAAACTCCTAATTTATCTCTTCCCTCTTGGGTAACCATAAATTTGTTTTCAGTGTCTGTGAGTCTGTTTCTGTTAGTCTGTTTTGTAAACAAGTACGTATGCATAATTTTTTTAGATTCCACATATAAGTGATATAGTATGATATTTGTCTTTGTCTTACTTAGTATGATAATCTCTGGGTCCATCCATGTTGCTGCAAATGGCATTGTTCTTTTTTTATAGTTGAGTATATTCCATTATGTATATATATGCACCACATCTTCTTTATCCATTCATCTAGGTGTTTTTTTTTTTTTGATGTTGAGTTGTATGAGTTCTTTGTATATTTTGGATTATAACCCCTTATCAGATATATTGTTTGCAAATATCTCCCTCCCATTGCTGTGCAAAAGCCTTTCAGCTTTTGATGTAGTGCCATTTGTTTATTTTTATTTCCCTTGCCTAAGGAGACATATCAAAAAAAAATTGCTAAGACTGATGTCAAAGAGCATACTACCTGTGTTTTCTTCTGTAAGTTTTATGGTTTCAAGTCTTACTTATATTTAAGTCTTTAATCTATTTTGAGTTTATTTTTGTGTATGGAGTGAGAAAGTAGGCCAGTTTGATTCTTTGGCATGTAGCTATCCAGTTTTCTCAACACTGTTTATTGAAGAGGCTGTTTTTTCCTCATTGTATATTCTTGCCTCCATTGTCATAGATTAATTGACCCTATTTCCCTAGTTTGAAATTAGGGAGTGTTACACCTCCAGCTTTGTTCTTCTTCTGAAGGTTGTTTTGGATATTTGTGGTCTTTTACGGTTTCACACAAATTTTAGAATTATTTGTTCTAGTTCTGTGAAAAATGCCATCGGTATTTTGTTAAGGATTGCATTGACTCTGTAGATTGCCTTGGGTAGTATGGTCATTTTAACAATATTCTTCCAACCCATTGGAATCCATTCTTCCAATCCAATATTCTTCCAGCCAAATGGAAAGTATATCTTTTCATTTGGTTTTGTTATCTTCAGTTTCTTGAATGAATCAATGTCTTATAGTTTTCTGAGTACACATCTTTTTACCTCCTTGGTTAGATTTATTTGTAGGTATTTTATCTTTTCAATGCAGTTGTAAATGGTATTGTTTTCTTAATTTCTCTTTCTGATAGATTGTTGTTAGTATATAGAAATGCAACAGATTTCAGTATATTAATTTTGTATCCTACAACTTTACTGAGTTCATTTATTCTAATAACATTTTGGTGGCATCTGTAGGATTTTCTGTATATAGTATATGTATATGTCATCTGCAAACAGTAACAATTTTACTTCTTCCTGTCCAATTTGGATAACTTTTATTTCTTTTTCTTGTGTGATTGTTGTGGCTAGGACTTCCAATACGATGATGTTGAATAAAAGTGGCGAGAGTGGGCACTCTTGTCTTGTTCCTGATCTTAGAGGAAAGATTTACGGCTTTTCACTGTTGGGTATGATGTCGGCTGTAGGTTTGTCATCTATGGCCTTTATTATGTTGAGATATGTTCTCTCTACCAACTTTGTTGAGAGTTTTTTTCATCATAAATGGATGTTGAGTTTTGTCAAAAACTTTTTCTGTATCTATGGAGATGATCATACGATTTTTATTCAGTTTGCTGATGTGGTGTATTATGTTGATTGATTTGCAGATATTGAACCATCCTTGCACCCCTGGGATAAATTCCATTTGATCATGGTCTTAATCTTTTTTTTTTTTTTTAAGATGTTGGGGCTAGGAGTTTATTAATTAATTAATTTATTTTTGCTGTGTTGGGTCTTTGTTTCTGTGCGAGGGCTTTCTCTAGTTGTGGCAAGCGGGGGCCACTCTTCATCGCGGTGCGTGGGCCTGTCACTATCGTGGCGTCTCTTGTTGCGGAGCACAGGCTCCAGATGCACAGGCTCAGTAGTTGTGGCTCACGGGCCCAGTTGCTCCACGGCATGTGGGATCCTCCCGGACCAGGGCTCGAACCCATGTCCCCTGCATTAGCAGGCAGATTCTCAACCACTGCGCCACCAGGAAAGCCCTGGTCTTAATCTTTTTAAAGTATTGTTGAGTTCAGTTTGCTAATATTTTGTTGAGGATTTTTACATCTGTGTTTATAAGTGATATTTAGCCTGTAATTTTCTTTTTTTGTGGTGTCTTTGGTTTTGGTAGCAGGGTGATGCTGGCCTAGTAGAATGAGTTCAGAAGCATTCCTTTCTCTTCCATTTTTTAGAGTAGTTTGAGAAAGATAGGTATTAACTCTTCTTTAAATGTTTGTTAGAATTCACCTGTGAAGCTGTCTGGTCCTGGACTTTTGTTTGTTGGGAGGTTTTTTGTTTGTTTGTTTTTACTCATTCAGTTTTATCATTGGTAATCACTCTGTTCATATTTTCTATTTCTTCTCTTTTAAAAAATTTTATTGAAGTATAGTTGATTTACAGTGTTGTGTTTAATTTCTGCTCTACAGTAAAGTGACTCAGTTACACATATATATATATTCTTTTTCATATTCTTTTCCACTATGGTTTATCATAGGATATTGAATATATTTCCCTTTGCTATACAGTAGAACCTTGTCGTTTATCCATCCTATATATAATAGTTTGCACCTGCTAATCGCAAACTCCAATCCTTCTCCTTCCCTCCACACTCCCCCCGCACCCCCGGCAACCACAAGTCTGTTCTCTATGTCTGTGAGTCAGTTTTTGTTTCATAGATATGTTCATTTGTGTCATATTTTAGATTCCACATATAAGTAATATCATATGGCATTTGTCTTTCTCTTTCTGACATACTTCACTTAGTATGATAATCTCTAGGTCCATCCGTGTTGCTGCAAATGGCATTATTTCATTCTTTTTAATGGCTGAGTAATATTCCATTTTATATATATATATATATATATATATATATATATATATATACACACACACATCACATTTTCTTTATCCATTCATTCAATGGATTCTATTTCTTCTTAATTCAGTCTTAAGAGATTGTATATTTCTAGGAATTTATCCATTTTTCCTAGGTTGTCAGTATAATTGTAGTAATTTTTAAATTTCCTTTGTATTTCTGTGGTGTTGGTTGTGACTTCTCTTTCATTCTGATTTTATTTATCCGGGCCCTCTCTCGTTTTTTCTTGATGAATTTGGCTAAAAGTTTATGAATTTTGTTTATCTTTTCAAAGAACCAGCTTTTAGTTTCATTGATCTTTTCCGTTGTTTTCTTCCGCCTCTATTTCATTTCTTTCTGCTCTGATCTTTCTTTCCTTCTACTAACTTTGGGTTTTGTTTCTTCTTCTTTCTCTAGTTCATAAAGGACATGTACAGTTAGATTGTTTGATATTTTTCTTATTTCCTGAGGTAGGCTTGTATTGCTATAAATTTCCCCTTTAGAACTGCTTTTGCTGTGTCCCATAGGTTTTTGGATCATTGTGTTTCCATTTTCATTTGACTTTAGGTACTTTTTTATTTCCTCTTTGATTTCTTCAGTGACCCATTAGTTGTTTAGTAGCATACTGTTTAGCCTCCACATGTTTGTTTTTTGCAGTTTTTTTCTTGTAGTTGATTTCCAGTTTCATACCTTGTGGTTGGAAACAATGCTTGGTATGATTTCAGTCTTTATAAATTTATTGAGACTTGGTTTGTGGCCTAGCATGTGATCCATCCTGAGAATGTTTCACCTGTACTTGAAAATAATGTGTATTCTACTGCTTTTGGATGGAATGTTCTATGTATATATCTTGAGTCAATCTGGTCTAATGTGTTATATAAGGCCAATGTTTCCTTATTGATTTTCTTTCTGGATGATCTGTCCATTGATGTTAAGTGGGGTGCTAAAATCCCCTACTGCTGTTGTGTTACTGTCAATATCTCCCTTTATGTTTGTTAATATTTGCTGTATGTATTTAGGTGCTCCTATGTTGTATGCATATATATTTACAATTGTTATATCTTCTTGTTGGATTGATCCCTTTATCACTGTATAATGTTCTTCTCTGTCTCTTGTTACAGTTTTTGTTTTAGAGTCTATTTTGTCTGATATGGGTATAGCTACCCCAGCTTTCTTTTAGTTTCCATTTGCATGGAGTATCTTTTCCATCCCCTCACGTTCAGTCTCTGTGTGTCTTTAGATCTGAAGTGAGTCTTACAGGAAGCATATATGTGGGTCTTGTTTTTTTATCCATTCAGCCACTGCATGTCTTTTGATTGGAGCATTTAGTTCATTTGCATTTAAAGTAATTATTGATAGGTATGTACTTATTGCCATTTTGTTCACTGTTTTCTGGTTGTTTTTGTAGTTCTTTTCCTTTTGAAAAAGAAAGGTTCCTTTCTTTTTCTTTTGCTCTCTTACCTTGTGATTTGATGACTGTCTTTAGTGTTATGTTTGGATTCCTTTCTCATTTGTGTGTGTATTTATAAAAGGTTTTGGTTTGTGGTTACTGTGAAGTTAATACATAACAATCTATATATATATATACGTGATTATTAAGTTGACGAGCTCTTACATTTGAATGCGTTCTAAAAACCTTGCATTTGTACTTCCCTCTTCCCCCTCCCACGTTTAACATTTTTGACATCATATTTTATGTACTTATGTCTGTGTGTCCCTTAACTACTTATTGTGGATATAAATTATTTTACTATTTTTGACTTTAACCCTTCCTAATAGCTTTATAAGTGGCTGATTTGCTAACTTTACTGTATATCTGCCTTTATCAATGGAATTTTTCCTTTTTAATTTTCGTATTTATAGTTGTGGCCTTTTCTGCTTTGAGAAGTCCCTTTAAACATTTATTGTAAAGCTAGTTTAGTGTTGCTAAACTCTCTCAGCTTTTGCTTGTTTATAAAAATCTTTATCTCTCCTTCAAATCTGAATGACGTTCTTGGAAGGTAGAGTATTCTCGGTTGTAGATTTTTTTTCCCCTTTCATCACTTTGAATATATTATGCCACTCCCTTCTGGTCTGCAAATTTTCTGTTGAAAAGTCAGCTGACAGTCTTACGGGAGTTCCCATGTATGTAACTAGTTGTCCTTCTCTTGCAGCTTTTAAGATTCTGTCTTTATCTTTTAATTTTTGCCATTTTAATTATAGTGTGTCTTGGTGTTGACCTCTTTGGATTCATCTTGTTTGGGACTCTCTGTGTTGCCTGGACTTCTGTGTTTCCTGGATGTCTGTTTTCTTTCCTAGGTTAGGGAAGTTTTCAGCTATTTTCTCCTCAAATAAGTTCTCTGCCCCCATTTCTCTCTTTTTTCCTTCTGGGACCTCCATAATGCAAATGTTAGTATGACTGATGTTGCCCCAGAGTTCTCTTAAACTGTCCTCATTTTTTAAAATTCGTTTTTCAGCTTAGGTGATTTATACTATTCTGTCTTCCAGTTCACTTATCTGTTTCTCTGTATCATCTAATACACTGCTGATTCCTTCTAGTGTGTTTTTTATTTACGTTATTATATTCTTCAGCTCCGTTTGATTCTTCTTTATATTTTTTAACTCTTTGTTAAACTTCTTACTGTGTTCATCCATTCACCGAGTTCATTAAGCTTCCTTATGGTTATTACCTTGAACCCTTGATTGGGTAGATTGCTTATCTCCACCTCGCTTAATTCTTCTGGGGTTTTGTCTTATGTCTTCACTTGGGATATATTCCTCATTTTGCCTGATTCTCTGTTTACTTCTATGTATTAGGTAGGTTGGTTACGTTTCCCAACCTTGGAGAAGTGGACTTATATAAGAGATGTCGTATGGGCCCAGCAACACACTCCCCTCTGGTTACCAGAGGTATGGGCTCTAGGGCTATGGGCTGCATGGGCCCTTCAGTTGTGGCAGGGTTGATTATTGTGGGTGTGCTGTTAGGTGGGGCTGGCCCCTGACCCAGTTGGCTGCCAGGCCCTACCTTGTGTGGTAGTTACCAGCTCGCTAGTGGGTGGGGCTGGGTCCCATTGTGGCTGACTGCCTGTCCCAGGAGGGTCCTGGGGCTGGTGCTCACACTCTGGTGGGTGGGGCCTGATCCTGGGGTGGTGGCTGTGGGGCCCTGGGGGACCAGGGGCTGGTGCTGGCTGCTTGTGGATGGGGCTGAGTCCTAGGGCAGCTGTCAGAAGGGGCTGGGGGGGTCTCAGGACTGGTGCTAGCCCATTGGTGGGTGGGCAAGCCCCCAGCACTAATAGGTAGAGGGAGGACACCAAAATGGCACTTGCACACACCACTGTCCTCATGGTAGAATAAGCTCCCCCAAAATGGCTGTTGCCAGCATCTGTGTCCCCAAGAGGAGTCCCAGTGGCCTCCTGTCTCTCTGGGAGACTCTCCAAGATCACCAAGTGGGTCTCACGCAGCCTCCTTTACAATTACTGCCTGAGTGCTGGGACTTGGGAGTATGTGAGAATTTTCATGTGCCCTTTAAGAGTGGAGTCTCTGTCTCCTACAGCCCTCCAGCTCTCTTGTAAGTAAGCCCCTCTGGCCTTCAAAGCCAGACATTATGGGGCTCATCTTCCTGGTGCAAAGCCCCTGGGCTGGGGAATCCAATCCAGGGCTCAGATGCCTCAGTCCTTGGGGAGAACCTGGGCAGTTGTGATTATCCTTCCATTTGTGAGTTACCTACCCAGGGGTGTGGGTCTTGACTATACCACATCTCCACCCCTCCTACCCATCTCATTGTGGTTTCTTCTTTATAGCTAGAAAATCTCTTCTGGTAGTCTTCAGGTTGTTCTTATAGCCAGTTGCTCTCTAAATAATTGTAATTTTGGTGTCCCATGTGAAGAGGTGAGCTCAGGGTCTTCCTACTCTGCCATCGTGGCCACACCTCCCTTTGCCCATTTTTTTTTCTTTTTTTATAAATTTATTGTATTTATTTATTTTTGGCTGCGTTGGGTCTTCGTTGCTGTGTGGGCTTTCTCTAGCTGCGGTGAGCGGGGGCTACTCTTCATTGTGGTGCATGGGCTTCTCATTGTAGTGGCTTCTCTTGTTGTAGAGCACAGGCTCTAGGCGTGCGGGCTTCAGTAGTTGAGGCATGTGGTCTCAGTAGTTGTGGTGCACAGGCTTAGTTGCTTTGTGGGATGTGGGATCTTCACAGGCCAGGGATCGAACCCGTGTCCCCTGCATTGGCAGGCGGATTCTTAACCACTGCGCCACCAGGGAAGCCCTGCCCATTTTTAAATTGGTTTGTTTGATTTTTGTTGTTGTGTTATAGGAGTTCTTTATACATTCTGGGTATTAATCTGTTAATCAGATATATGATTTGAAAATATTTTTTTGCATTCTGTGGGTTTTTTATTATATTGATTGTGTCCTTTGATGCACAGAAGTTTTAAATTTTGATGTAGTCCATTTTATCTGTTTTTTTCTTTTATTGCCTATGCTTCAAGTCCATTCCTAAATCCAGTGTCATGAAGCTTTTCCCTGTGTTTTCTTCTGAGAGTTTCATAGTTTTAGCTCTTATGTTTAGGTCTTTGATCCATTTTGAATTGATTTTTATAGATGGTGTAAAGTGAGAGTCTAACTTTATTCTTTTGCATGTGGATATCCAGTTTTCCCAGCACCATTTGTTGAAAAGACTATCCATTCCCCATGGAATGCCTTGGCACTCTTGTTGAAAATCATTTGATCATATATGTGAGGGTTTATTTCTGAGCTCTCTATTCTGTTCCATTGGTCTTGATACCAGTACCACACTGTTTTACTGCAGTGTCATAGTAAGTTTTTTTGAATTCAGGGTATATGAGGTCCCCAGCTTTGTTCTTCATTTGCAGTATTGTTTTGGCTATTTGGGGTCCTCTGAGTTTCCATATGATTTCTAGGATGGATTTTTCTATTTCTGCAGAAACTGCCATTGGGATTTTGATAGGGATTGTACTGAATCTGTAGATTGCTTCGGGTAGTATTGTCATGTTAACAATATTAAGTCTTCCAATCCATGAACACAGCATGCCCTTCCATTTATTTATGTCTCTTTTCATTTTGTTCAGCAGTGTTATGTAGCTTTCAGTGTACGTCTTTCACTTCCTTGATTTAATTTATTCCTCAGTATTTTATTGTTTTTGATGCTATTGTAGATAGAGTTGATGATTTCATTTTCAGATTGTTCATTGTTAGTGTATAGAGATGTGACTGATTTTTGTCTGTTGATTTTGTATCCTGCAAGTTAGCTGAAACTTGATTATTATAACAGTTTATTGTGGAACCTTCAGGGTTTTTTGCATAAAAGGTCTGTCATCTGCGAACTGAGATAATTTTACTTCTTCCTTTTCAATTCAGTTGCCTAGAAGTTTTAAATTTTGCTGCTGAAATCCAGTTTATCAGTTTTTTCTTTTTGTTGGTGATTTTTGTTTTCTCTAAAAATTTTTCATGTATACTAAAAACATGAAAATATTCTCCAGCGTTCATCTAGAAATTTTATAGTTTTAGCTTATATGTTTAGGTCCATAATCCATCTGAAATTAATCTTTGTATATGGTATGATGTAGTGGTCAAAGTTCTTTTTTTCCTTATAAATATCCAGTTCTAGCACCATTTGTTGAAAATACTTTTCCTTTTCCCATTTAATTGCTTTGGCACCCTTGTTGAAAATTATTTGACTGTATATGTGTGATTTTATCCAGGGCACTCTGTTTTGTTTCCATTAATCTGTTTTTCTGTCCTTTGTTATGTTTTCTTGATGACTATACCTTGAAAAAAGTCATCTTGAGATCAGATAGTATATGTTCTCAATCTTTGTTCTTCTTTTTCAAGATTGTATTAGCTAGTCCAGGTGTTTTTTTTGTTTTGTTTTTCATTTCCATATAAATTTTAGGATCAGCTTTTCAATTTCTACAGTAGGCCTGCTGGATTTTTGATGGAGATTACATTAAATTTATAGGTCAATTTGGGGAAAAATTGACATCTTAACAATATTGAATCTCCCTATAAATGAACCAAAAAATAACCATTTATTTAGGTTCTTTAATGTTTCTCAGCAGTTTTATAGTTTTCAGTATAGAGGTGTTATACATCTTTTGTTAAATTTATTTCTAAGAATTTTATGGGTTTGGATGCTATTGTAAATTGTGTTTTAAAAATTTCCTTTTCTAATTGTTCATTGCCAGTATATGGAAATACAATTGATTTTTGTATATTGACTACGTATTTTGTGTGAATGCTTAATTTACTTATTAGTTCTAGTAGTTCGGTAGATTCATTAAGATTTTTTACATATATAACCATGTCTTCTGCAAATAAATAATTGTATGCTTTCCTTTCCAATTTATATGCCTTTTAATGTCCATTGACAGATGACTAAATATATATATTCCTTTATATATATATATTTAAAGGAATTAAAAAGGGATTAATAAAGGGAAATTTATAGCATTTAAATATATAGATATTTAAACAAGACAAAAACTTCAAAAGATTACAGATTTATAGATTAACACCCCTCATGAACATAGACATAAAAATCCTTAATAAAATGTTAGTAAATCAAATTTAGCAATATATATGTGATACTCGTGACCAACTGGAGTTTATCTAAAAATGCAAGATCTGTATACCTTTTGAAAATCATTCATTGTACCTCACTGTATTAAAGGAATAAAGAAGAAAAATAATATAATAATTTTTATAGATACAGAAAGACTATTTGACAAAATTAAACATCCATTCATGATTAAAAACTCTCAGCAAACTAGGAATAAAAGAAAACTTTGTCAGTCTGGTAAAGGACATCTACAAAAAACCTACCTACAGCTGACATCATACTTAATGGTTAAATACTTTATACTTAAAATCAAGAATAAGGCAAAGATGTCTGTTTTCACCCTTCAATTCAATATTATACTGGAGGAACTAGTCAGTGCAATAAAGAAAAAAACAGAACTACCATATGATCCAGCAATTCTACTTCTGAGTATTTATCCAAAAGAACTGAAATTAGGATCACAAAAAGATATGAGCCCCCCCGTCCCCCCAACCAATGTTCACTGCAGCATTACTCACAATAACCAAGATTTGGAAACAACCTAAATGTCCATTGACAGATGAATGGATAAAGAAAATCTGGTATATACATAAATGGAATTATTTCCCTTAAGCCTAAAGAATTTCTTTTAGAATTACTTTTTTAGTGCAAGTCTGTTGGAGAGTAATTCCTTCAGCTTTTGTCTTTTGAAAATACATTTATTTCTCTTTCGAAGGATATTTTCATTGAATTTAGAATTTGAGGCATTTTTCTTTCAGCACTTTAAAGATATTGTTCCACTATTCTCTGCCTTTCTTGTTCTTGATGAGAAGTCAGCCATTATTCTTATCATTGTTTCTCTGTATGTCATGTGTCCTTTTTTCTCTGACTGCTTTCTAGATTTTCCCTTTATATTTTGTCAGTTAATCTATGACAAAGCAAGAATATACAAGAATATACAATGGAGAAAAGACAGTCTTTTCAATAAGTGGTGCTGGGGAAACTGGTCAGCTACATGTAAGAGAATGAAATTAGAACATTTTCTCACACTATGTACAAAATTAAACTCAAAATGGATGAAAGACCCATGTAAGACCAGAAACCATAAAACTAGAAGAAAACAAGGGCAGAACACTCTTTGACATAAAGTATAGAAATTTGGGGGAGGATCAGGTCCTAAGGCAAAGGAAACAAAAATAAAGAAATTCCACCTAATTAAACTTAAAAGCTTTTGCACAGCAAAGGAAACCAACAAAATGAAAAGACAACCTACCGAATGGGAGAAAATATTTGCAAACGATGTGACTGATAAAAGGTTAATATCCAAAATATGGAAACAGTTCATATAATTCAAATATCAATAAAAACAAACCATCCAATTAAAAAAATGGGCAGAAGACCTGAATAGATATTTTCCCAAGGAAGACATACAGATGGCCAACAGGCATATGAAAAGGTGCTCAGTATCACTAATCAGAGAAATGCAAATCAAATGAGATCACCTTGCATTTGTCAGAATGGCCATCATTAAACAACAAATGTTGGTGAGGATGCGGAGAAAAGGAAACCCTACTACACTGTTGGCGAGAATGTAAATTGGTGCAGCTACTGTGGAAAACAGTGTGGAGGTTCCTCAAAAAAACTGATCCAGCATGTGATCCAGCAATTCCACTCCTGGGTATTTATACGGAGAAAACAAACACGAATTTGAAAAGATTGC